>NC_140588.1:972135017-974796267 GCF_964204655.1 Triturus cristatus
TGATTGGCTGGTTTGGTTTACTTGTCAGACCCTAGTACAGTGCACTGAGTGTGCCCAGGGCTTGTAAGCCAAATGCTGCTGGTGGGCTTGCAGCACTGGTTGTGCCACCCACAGAAGCAGCCTGTAAAGTGTGTCTTAGGTCTGCCATTGCAGAGCCTGTGTGCAGTCTGGTACTGCCATGTTGACTGGGCAAGTGCACCCACTTGCCAGTACCTAAACCTTCCCTTTTCTTCATATCAGACACCCCTATGGTAGGCCCAAGGGCAGGGTGCATTGTAAGTATAAGGTAGGACATGCCCTGGTGTGTGTGGCATGTCCTAAAAGTGAATTACAGCCATTTTTGTTTTTCACTATTGCAAGGCTACCTGTTCCCCATAGGCCAGAATGGGCAGTTTGATTATTACATCTTATAATCCTAACTGACTCAGGGAACTAGGTAGAAATTCAAGTTTAGTATGCCTGAACTCAGAATGATAAAATGCATCTTTTAGTGAAGTTGGTTTTAACATTCTGTGTATGAAAATACTACTTTTAGAAAATAGGTATTTTCTTATCTAACCATCCAAGCCTGCCTCTGCTCGGCTGTGTATTCCTTGTCTGGAGTTTGAGTGACAGAGGCTGGGGGATTCCAGGAGACAGGGTGAGTCAGCACAGGGTTGAATAGAGAGATCTGCATGTAGATGGGTGGGAGGAGTTGCACCTGGGACCTGAATAGGGCTGTGCCTTCCCTCCACAATGCTGGCGCCACCTCCTGTGGTGCGTCTGATGTCCCTGGCCTGCACTGTGAAAGGAAAGAAGGAGTCTTGTCAACAAAGTGCTCCAGGACTGACCAGAACTGGTTTGGACTAGGCAAAGACATCTCTGTCTTCAGAGAACAAAGAGAAACTGTGTATAAAAAGGGGGACCCAGACCCCAGAACTTTAGATCACTTTTGGGAAACAAGAAGAAACCTTTGCTGAGGAGAAGAACCAGAGAGACTGAGGAGAGACTGTCCCTAAGCTGAGTGCTGTTTGGGGGATTGGCCTGCAGTGGTTGCCTGACTCCCAAAGAAAGGAGAGAGGAACTTTGTGTGTGCTTTCATCAACTTGTGAATGATCTCCAAGGGCTTGAGATAGAGCTTGCCTCCTGCTGAAGTCTCAGGGACAACAGACTTCACCCACCAGCTCCCCAAGAGTTCTTTGGAAGTGCCTGCAGTTGTGTTGGGCTTTGAGGGACTGCGTGTCGCAAGGAGCTGGAAGCGCGATGCACGAAGAAGCGTGTCTAACTGCCGCTTCACAACGCGAAAGCGCCTCGCATCGCCGGAGAAGAGGATCGATGTCGCACCAGATGCCGTCGCATCATCAGAGAAGAGTGTCGCAGCCGCAGTCGTCGCATCGCTGGGAAGGCATGTCGCCGCTGCAGTTGTCGCATCGTTGCCGAAGCGCCTCGCATTGCTGGAGAAGAGGATCGACGTCACATCAGACGCCGCCGCATCCCTGGGAAGCGTGTCGCAGGGCCTGTCGCGGCTCAGAAGAATCGTTGAGTCGCCGCACGGCCGTCGGGCGTGCACGCATTGTGTCGCATCAAGAAGAAGACGCCATCTTTGTTTCATCGCAATGGATCTTCATCGCATAACGGCGTTGCGGGTCGCATCGCCACGAAAGCGCAGTAAGAAACCGACGCATCACCTCCCCTCGCAGAGAATAATCAACGCATCCCCTACGCATCAGTAGGGACCCGACGCCTCACCATTCTTGTGTGTAAGGAACTGAAGCATCACCTCCCTGCACCACTTTCGATGTATAGCGTTACGCATCCTAAGGTACATTGAACTCAAAGTGTCGCATTTACCATCTTAAGAGAACTAAGCTATTTCTACCAATTTTAAAGTACAGTATTGTGGGTTTTTGTCGTTTGTGGTCGTGTTAAGTCTATATAAAAATACTTATTTTTATACTACAACTTGTGTGGTGTCCATCTGTAGTGTATTGTCACTGCGTTACTGTATGTGTTCACAAATGCTTTACACACTGCCTCTGAGATAAGCTGGTCTGCTCGTGCCAAGCTACCAAGGGGGTGAGCAGGGGTTATTTTAGGAGTATACCCCCTTACCCTGACTAGACGCAAGGGTCCCTATTTGGTCAAAGGTAACTACCTCTGCCAACTAGAGACCCCCAAATCTAACAAGGGGCCAGAAAAATGAGAAGAAAAGGCAAAACAGAGGGCAGAAGAACAAGCAGAAAAGGGGAAAACAGCGGACATTAAAAAAAGCAGAAGAGCAAGAAACGAGCAGAGGTGGCACAAACAGAGGGCAGCAGAGTAGACAGGCAGCATAGGGTAGTGGATTGCGGGAAAACTGGAGAGGAGAACTGTCACAGGGGGAGCTGGCACAAGGACCATAAGCTCACAATAGGTCTTTGGCAACCTGACAGCTTTCACTGTCTGGTAGGCATGGCCTATAAATGAGAGTAAAGATCAAGATTTCTGTAATCCTGCTACACGCTCTCAACTAGAGTAGCTGGCCTTTCATCCTTTCCCTAACAGCCATGTTCTTATTTTTTCTGTGCAATCCTCTGTCTGCCTGTTGTCAGATCAATGGGAGGCACCAGAGAGATTGGAAGGTTACATCTCTGTTTCAATCACCATATGACAAGTTCCCTCAAATCTGCAGGTAGTGTAGCAAGCTGGGAGAGACAGGGAGAGGTGGAGGATCACCAATCACCATTTCACCACCATATGAAAAGGGTCTGATGTGCACCAGCCCTTTCAGTTTTTCTTAGGTGTCTGGTGATTCTTGGGGGTGGATATAGAGTAGGGAAGAGGCATATCCACTCATGCTGAAGACTACTGAAGTGGCTGCTTCCCCACACTGATGTCAATGTACTGAAACATGTTTTGTTTTTCATTGTGGTAACAGGACTGTAGGAAACAACAGGGATTTGAATCTCTGACTCATAGTAATGACTTGGCAACAAATACTTGGCAGAAGGCAAAACTAGGATTGTTTAAGTGGTCCCATGTGTGATCACTCTTCATTGACACTTAAAATGTTCCTCCCCATGCTAACGAGCAAAATGTCAAGGAAAAGACAAATTACAGAAAATTGAAATTAATGTGTGTATTTTCAAGATCAACACATCCCAGTACATTCATGAAACATGCATGAACAAGTGAATGTTCTGTGTTTGCCTACCTTGAATATTTCAAAGCCAATGATGAAGCTGTCACCTTTCCCTTCTCGCTTGAGATTTCGTCGATCCTCCTGTTGCAGCGAAATCAGCACTTCATCTTTACTTTTCTTCACATTAAAAACATACTGATGGTGTAAAGAAAGATTTGTTAGGTTGGACCATTCGGTTAATAGTATTATTATTATTATTATTTGTTAAGTGCATATTCACTGAGTGATCTTGGCACTAGGAGCGAAAACAAGTATATAACAAAAATAAAGCATGACAATATCCTAAATGCTAGGAAAGGAAGACACCTTGCAAGAATGGAGGCCCAATCAGAGCTAGGACTAAACCAGAGCTGAGAACATAGACACCTTTGTGGTATACATTAAAACACCATAATTGGAGATATTCTTCACATCTGGAGGGAGATCATTCCAGAGCCTGGGACCTAATATAAGGAAAGCTCTGCCACAAGGCATGTGAAACTGAAAGTAGTGTCTGAGCTTGGGCTGTTCTAGTGAACGGCTATGTGGGATAAGGAGATTTATTTGAGATGGGTCCTTTGTTTTAAGGGAAGACACTTGAAATGTTATCTGGCCTGTGAAATGTGAACCATTTTTTGAGAATTTTCACTAGTTTCTCAACCATGATCTGAAGGCTGCAGCTTTGAAATGGCTGATCTGAAAAGCTTACAAAGATAGCATGATACATTATCTGGGTGGGATAAGATACAGAACCTCACCACCTACACAAAATTCTCATTGTGGATAAAAGGGTGGATTTTCCTCAGGGTCTTACTGCGGGTAAGCTTCGTGGCCCAGACTTTCAGAATCAGTGGCAGAAAGACAGCTCCTGAGAAAAGAGCACTTTCAGGTTCTTGACCAACTCCACTGGGATGGAAGCGGATCCAAGTTTCAGATGGACCTTGTCTCGAGCCCGCATCAATAATTAGCACCTCTGTCTTGTCACTATTTGATTTTCAAAATTGCTCTATATCCAATGCTGGACACTTGTTAAGCAGTTTCGCAACATCCAATGCAGTTAAAAGACTGCTGGTGAGACTTGAGCAGCAGCAGCCCCACTTGATTCGCATATGCCAGTGTTATGAACCCAAATGAGCGTATCAGGCTTTATGGTGGCTGGATGTAGATATTAACCAGAATTGAGGATAGCCTTCAAGACCCCGAAATAGCAGAGAAGGATCACAGAATGAAGAAGATGGAAATATACTGATTAAATCGTGTTTTTAAGAAAGGAGGCAACAAATAGTAATACTTTTCCATGCAACCCTAGAACTTTGAAGCGTTTCAACAGGGTGTCATGGTTGACTGTATCAAAGGCTGCTGAGAGAACATGAATCAGAATTCTTCCACACTGTCTATCATCATGTTAAGTTTGTAGCTAATTGAGAATGGCTACTAGCACAGATTCACTGCCCCAAACAGAACCCTGTTGTCCTTCATTCAGATGCTTCCCTACCTCTGCGTGATTGGCCTGCAAGATGTTTCTCCAGACCTTTGTCACAGAGGGTAGTTGTATGATAGGGTGATCGTTTATCGACTCGGGGCTTAAATCCTATTTTTTTTAATAAGGGCATTACTTGCCCTTTTTGAGGTGTTGTGGCACCCACTCTACATGTAGCAAGGTCTTATTGGCAGCCTGAATTGGTTTTCCTATTACAGGGATCGGCCTTTGAAGATGGTTATGACAGATCATCTGGAGAAGCTGATCTGAACCTTGGTAAAGTGGAATTTACATTACTTAATGCAGAGATGGTGATGCGATAGGAGGGCAGAAATCGGGGCACAGAATCACTAATGGGCTAGCGGCTGCTGCATATCTGAGCTTTTTCGCCGTCACATAACTTACTAATGGTATTAGAGAAAAAACCTTACATGCTATCACAAAACCTTGGGAAGCAGGCAGTCTTAAATCAGTTATTAGAGTATGACAGAATTACCTCGCACACAAATGTTTGGAGAAGTTAGACGAGGAATATAAATGGGAAGAGACCAAACCGACCTTAGCCATCGGAGGCATGTTTTTTAATGTTTGGGATGTAGGATACTAAGATAGCATGCAGCTAATATCTTCAAGAACAGTAATGATAGGAAACTTCCTCCAAGAACAGCATTGCTTTTGCCGGGAGGCCAGCGATGCAACGGGAGGCTCTGGATTAATCAATTGGGGTCAAACCTTTTTATTTAATGCCGGAGGTGGGACGTACCCGATCTAAAGCCGTCCTGACTCTTTCATGGAGCAGGGAGCTATGTATGATTTAAAGACATGGCATGAGACTTCTAAGGAAGCTTTAGATTGTCCTCCCGGGTGCAGCGTCAGATGATCAGTCTGCATGTTATTGTTTCTAAGGCAAGAATAAGCTCCATGTTCAACACCAGTGGAAAGGTAACAAGTGACAGTTTTCAATCTTCGACGATGAAAAATTAAAATATTTATAAAACATGATATTACTTACACTAACAACTTCATTGGGAAGGAAAAGTGAAATTGGGATAATGCCCTCTTACTTCAGAGTCCTTAGTTTGCCAATGAGCATCGGATGGAAATAGATTTTAGAATTTTTTATTAGAGTTTATTATGCCCAAACAATCCACTTGTGATGGGAACAGCTTCAGGATAACGAGCAAATGCTCCTAAATGGACAATGTTTCAATTTCTCTATATTTTAGATTGTAACCTCAGTATGGAAACAGCTTTGGTGGTAGCTTCAGAAGAGATTAGGACCATTTTGGGCAAAGAGGGGAATGCAGCTGTGTGTCTTGTCGATTTGACTGCGGCATTCTATACAATGAGCCATGGGGTCCTCATCGATCGCCTAGCCCACATAGGGACTTGCGGCAAAGCTCTTGACCTTCTGGTTCCCTTCCTTTCAAATATGGACAGATGGATTGTCCAGGTGATTTTAAGCCTAAGCCATACGTGTTACTTTGCAGCGTGCCACAGGGCTCCTCTTTGAGCCCTACACCGTATAATATTTAGCTTGCTCCTTTAGTTAAACTTATTAAATCCTTTGGCTTCACTGTTATTGCTTATGCTGATGATATTCAAATTGTTGCCCCCATTTTGAGCAACGATGAAGAGGTTGCCAGGAGGTTTAATAAATGTATGTGTGAGGTGACCAAACGGATGAGGCTTAAATGTTTTAGGCTAAGTTCAGACAAAACAGAGGTTTTACTTGTTGGTAAAGACACTTAGTTTTGGAATTCCTCCTGTTGGGCTTCTTCTCTTGTACCTCTCCTGAGACCAGCGCCTATTGTTAAGAATTTAGGGGTAATTTTTAATGTTAATCTCACTATTAGAGGCCAGATTAGCAAAATCATTATGTCCTGCTTCTTCATCATAAAAATGCTAAGCAAAATTCTCTTTATCCTGTTCGAGCTACCAAAAATAGTAGTCATTGCTCTGGTTTTGGCTAGATTTGACTACTGAAATGCTCTGTACAAGGGTCTTCACTCGGGCACTTTGGACAGCCTTCAGCTTGTGCAGAATGCAGCTGTTCGGCTTCCAAAAACATTCCCAAATTTCACTCAGTGTCACATGTGCTAAAGGAACTTTATTGGCTCCCGACCAACAAACAAATAGCCTTTAAGGCACCATGTTTGGCCCATAAATCCCTCTGCAGGGTAGGTCCAAAAGCTTTGCAGTGGAGTTAAGTGGTATGTACCCAGAAGACATCTGTGCTCCTCTGCATCCAGAGCCTTGGTAGTACCCTATGGCAAACAAGTCTCATGGGGAGGCAGATGTTTTGTGTATTCACTTGTAAACTGTGGAACACACTCCCCTGGATCTTAAACTCTTGCTGAATTTATTCTGCTTAAGAAAGAAACTTAAAACTTGCCTTTTTTCAGCACCTATTTAGGCTGGTTCTTTTTGCTGTACTTCTACCTGCTCTGTTGTCAGAACCAAGACAACTTGTGGGATTCATCGTCCTCAAGAAAACCTTATCAAAATAAAAATAAATATATTTCTTACTCCATTTAGACTTCAGTTCGCATACCTTTTAGTTGTACATGTTTAGGTTTGGGGTATGCCAGGGCACGTGTTTTTACCTTTGATGTGGGGAGAAATTGAGTCAATGGTTGAGGTCCAGAGTTGTAATTATCGAGCACTTGATCCATGTTGATCCACTGGAAGTTCACCAGAGAAAGGATCCACCATCCCTCCAAAGCACAGTGTGCGACCTGGCTACTGGTGTGTTTATAACAATCTCTAGCCTTTTACAAGTATCAGGAAAATGTACCTAAAGGGGGGACAACATGACCAGTGGGAAAAGTTGCTTCTATGTATGGCTGCAGAGCTACGGTATCTCTCTGGGCGAGCAGGTAACAGAAAAGCCACTCTCCCTCGCTGGGCTCCACCGCTTGCTTATCCGAGGGGCAAAATAAGTCCAAACAATCACAAGGAAGAAAAGAAAGACAGACACCAGTCTCTTTGTAATTGTTCTCCTTCTGCTTTCAAATTGAATTGCAAACACAGCCTAAATATTACATCATATGTTCTAATAGAATTTAGCATGTCCTTTGCAAATTTCTGAAAATTCAAAGTTTTCAGTCAATCTGGGACTGAGTATACGATCATTTGGACTGTGTTAGAAATTGGGTTACTGGGTTGACTGGGGTGTGATCCCAGGTCAAGCAGCAGCCCCAGTTCTAATCAGGGTGAGGCAAAAGCCAACCTTAAATTAACCTGTGCTCAACCCCATGGTAGCTTGGCATAGAGCAGTCAGGCTTAATTTAGAGGCAATGTGTAAAATGTTTGTGCAACACTTCAAACAGTAAAACTGTGAAAACACTACACAAAAGATCCCACACCAGGTTAGACAAATAGAGCTTAATTTAATAAATAACAATATCAAAACGACAAAAATTCAATCCGAACCAGAGTTATGAATGTTTAAAGAATGAACTTGAAAATAGCACCTAAAAGCACAAATAGGCAACAGCAGCTATCTGATTGCGCTGGACCGGGTCAGATTCAAAAGTTCAGGCCAACTGCCCCAGTCCCAGATTGACTGGCTGAAGGTTTACCTTTTCAAGTTTTGTGTGTGCCAAGAGTCCAGTTCCCATTGCAGAGGGACACGAGGAGCAAGGAGAGTGTCGCCAGCGGGAGGCAACATGGTGCAAAGAGCAGGCTGGGTTTTGTGGACAGGCAGGCTGAAGCTTCACGTTGGCGGTCCCCTACTAGCTGTTAATGCTGCTGAGCGAAGAGACATGCTGGTGACTGTTTGCGCTGAGCTTCAGTTGTGAGCGGTGCAGTTTCTGTTCAAATTGGCTCATTCAGGATCACGATGAGTCCAAAAGCTGGATTTCAAGAGCTTGTGAGCCATCTCAAAGTTCTAGGACCTGAGAGGCATCACTTGTGGGCCAGGAACATGCTGTAGCAGGGTCCAGGAGCTGGTTGGGGAGCCTATCTATGTCCACAGCAGACTGGGCCTTTGAGTCACTCGGCCCCTGGGTTCAAGATGAAGTTGCAGGTCCAGTTCTTCTTTCCCAGGCAAGAGGGCAGCATGTCAGCACAGCAGGATAACAGTACCTTTAGAGCAGCAGTCCAGCAGAGTGGCAGTCCTTGTAGCAGCACAGCAGTCCTTCTCCCTGGTAGAGTACCAACAGGGCCAGAAATGTACTGAAGAGTTGGTGTCTGAGGTCCTTCTTGTATACACAGTCTTGCCTTTGAAGTGGGGAGAAGCTTCTAGAGGCAAGCCTTTGAAGTGCACAGATGCCCTGCCTTCCCTGGCTCCAGACTAACTATAGGGAGTATGGAGACCTTTGTGTGGAGATGGGATACAGCCTATTCAAGTGTAAGCGGGGCTCTGCCAGCGATGACCCATCCAGTCATACCTATGCTTCCAATGTGTAAGGCTGTCTAGGAAGAATATACAAAGCCCAACCTACACCTGTGGCGCAGAGACAGACTACAGGCACCAAATGACTAAGGCAAGAAAATGTCAACTTTTTAAAAGTGGCTTTTTCAGAATAGCAATTTAAAGTCCAACTTCACCATAAGTTAGGATTTTGAATTGTAATTCCAGAGACAAACAGGGAATGGTCATCTCTTCCTATTTGGAAATTACACTTATAAAATGTAATAAGGCAACTCCAATGTTATCCTATGAGAAAGATAGGCCTTGCAGTAGTAAAAAACAAATGTAAGGGGTTTTCACGACCACGACTTGTAAAACTTGAATATACATGTCCAACATTTTAAATACACTGCACCCGGTCTTTGGGCCCTGTCCAGGGCCTACCTTAGGCGTGCCTTATACGTATCAAAAAAAGTTTGGGCCTGGCAAACGGTTTATTTTGCTAGGTCAAAATGGCAATGTAAACCGCACAAAGACTCTGCAGTGGCCGACCTGAGACACTTTTAAAGTGTTATTTAAGTGGGTGGAACAATCAGTGATGCAGGCCCACTAGTAGCATTTAATTTACAGGTCCTAGGCACACACAGTGCCACTTTTATAGGGACTTGTACTTAAATTAAATATGCAAATTGGGTATTAACCAATGATACCATGTTTTGAGCAGAGACCACAAGCACTTTACTGGTTAGCAGTGGTAAAGTGTGCAGAGTCCTAAGGCCAGCAAAAACTGTCAGCAAAAACAAGAGGTCTGAAGTCAAAAAGTTAAGGGAAACCCAACCCAAGAATGCCAGGTCTAACAGACTGCCATTGATATCGTACAGGATTGTCGTAAATTAAAGTTGTGAATTATCTCTAACCTGAGGATTTTGCAGGAATGTAGCGGTGTTGTTGACGCACCCTCCAGAACGGTTTAATAGAGGATTTTCATTTTGTGTCCAAGCTCCACGTGCTACGTTCTTCTCCCATGTTTTGTGGATGGTGAAACATGAAGTGTTGATAATCCGACAAATATCGACATTGGTGAAGTTCTTACACCAGTCATCAAACGTCATCCTACAGTAAATAAGAACAATAGGACTTTAAAGAACAGTGCTGGCCAAGTATTTTATGGTAGTCATGGTTTTACGTCACTTTGGGAGTCTTAGTATAATGCATACCTGTCTTCACCTGTGCGTCTGCAGAAAAGACAGCAAAAAAGGAAGTGCAAATAACTGCATGTTAGGCAGGAAAGGATGAAAGGAGGTAGCTGTGATCCAATTAACATGAGCTCATCATGCATTGCCATGCAACTGGTCATAAACTATCAATATTATCTAATAGTTGGTCATGTTTGCCATGTGCCAGTTTTCCTCACTGTGCACTTTAGTGTGGCTTTAATGCCCGGGCTATAACTCAACTGTAACTGGCTTAGCATTCCTTATTTCTGTTCTTGACCCGGTACTACAAGTAGGTGACCCCACCACTCTGAGCATCATTTGTTTTTCTTCTATGAAAACCTTGAGCTGTTTTCAGGTCCTCTGGTTTGTAGAACATACACTGCCTCCATTTTGAATATTGATTTTCCAACTTACTCTTGATTTGCAGATAAACTTCCCACTTAAATGTTGAAATATTCGAATTCAGACGTTTGTGTCTAGGTATGTGCCTGCTTAGGGTCCAGTAATGCCATTAGAAAATTAATTAATATTCCCCACTAGATGCACATACTATTAGTGAAGAATTATTGCAGCTGAACATTCACTTGCTCCTTCTATTTCCACTGAAAATGGACATTTTCTAATAACATGTCAGAAGGGGAGGCACCTTCCACACCACAATCAAAACCCATGTTGCACGTTTCAGATTAGCTCTTTGTAGAATTATGCACTCCCTCCATCTGCAATGACTCACTTTCTCCATGATCTGAGGAAAATGGAAGAATCCAATATTGGGAACCTGGTATTGGAGTGAACCAACTTTATTAGCTGGCTGCATGCAAGCGAGGGAGGGAGATCTGGATTGGGCAGCTTTGTCAACAATAAACCTTGTGGAATCTTGTCTATGAATTTGAGCCTGGGTGCTTCCATATCCCTCTCCTCACATCTCAGAGAGGTTGGGCTGGAGCCACAAGTCATGGAACAGACAGGAGAGCTGGTCCTGTGGGTTCTTTTCCTCTCAGGCTAGGACTGTATTAGGTACTATGAGAGCTGCACTGAAGTCACCGGGAGCTGTGCATGAGACATTGTCAAGGGTGTGAGAACAGTCCACCTGGCATGTAGATCCGCAATCCTAATATCGAGAGACACATTTGAAGAGAGAATCTTCCTCAGCTTGTTTTTTAAACCTGGATCTTGTATGTGAGTTAAGTGCAGCAAAGAACTCAAGATTAATCAGTTCCAAAGATGATGGTTTGGAGATATCAGAGCAATTTTCCATTGAATACAGCTTTCCAGAGGGTGGTGGACAAAGTGAAACACTGAAGTAACAAAACCCAGAGGAAACTGTTGAATAAAATACAAACTGTGACCCCAAATTGTGCCAAGGCTTGCACATGGACCAGAGCTCACAAGAGCCAGTCTGTCCTTACTCTGAAGGGCGAGTGAGGAGGACACGTTATCCTTTGTCTGGTGCTGATCCATTGTCAGTGTGATAACCCAACAAGGCTTTGCATGCTGGTTAACTACATACAATGACTTGGCTTTGGTAAGTGCTTTTCACTGCCAGTGTTTCTTCTTGTGCCTTTTGTGGATCAGTTCAAAACGATAACATGCCTGAGGGCTGTTGGACGCAAGCCTATTTTTCTTCTACGCAACTAGGTTTCCTGATTGCTGACTTTGTGATCTTGTTTCTCATCAACCTTCTGCACCGTGTCAGAGCTGAACTCAAATGCATGGGAGAATATGGAGCAAGGAGCTGGATTGGCTGAGGCTGCAGAAAAGTAATTGTAATGCTCCACTACATAGTGCAACACCCGTCTAGAGCTTGACTAGACTGGGCTATGCCTGGACAGCCCAAGCTGCACTCAAGGAGGGAGCAAGCTCAACCACTTGCTGTAATGAGCTAGCACACTGCTGGCTCTAGCTCATGCCTGCCAAACCCAAATCAGAAAAAAGTCTCAGCCCAAGGGTAGGAGCGGGAAAGGATTTGGTCAGTGAATGGCCCTTGGTATCTAGGGATTTGTTGGACCCTTCCCTGAAAATGACGGCAGGACCTGACTGGCAGAAGTTGTTGCTTACGTATGGAAAATTTCTTGTGGTTATCCTTCCCAGGGTTATTTATGCCATAAGCGTCTGGCGAGTAAGGGTGACCCTGCTGCCTCACTTTCATAAAGGAATCATAGTACCATCCCCAGTTTGCAAACCCCTGTACTCACTCCTTGACTTTTAATGATGAAAACAAGCCTCTCACCTGGCAGTTCCTTTGGAAGTTTGGATGAACAGCAGCACGCAGACCTATGGGGTCACTGGTCCCCACAATCGATACGGAGAGCTCAGTTTCTGTATACACCTGTGGCACAACATGCATGGCTTGTTAAAACCAGAACGGTGTAACATAAGGGGCTCAAGCTGAAGGAGGACAAGAAATGGAGACAAAACCATAAAAACATAACTGAAAAGCACAGGGCTGGGGTAACAGGAAGTAGCATTAGCATGAAAGAAGAAGATTCTAATCCACATTGGTGGGGAACTAGTGAAGGCATACACACATTCAGGAGTGGAGGTATGCCCCAGCAAGGGTTATGGACATGCAAAGCTTTATTAAACAGCAATAGAAACACAAGACGAGGGTTAAAGTGGAATAAGGTATCTCTATGGTACGTGCCAAGAAAGTTAATTTATGTCTTGATTAGCTAAACCGGGAAGCTTTGTTGAGGTTTAAAATTAATAAAAACATAATAAGACACAATTCAGAAAGATGTTTTCCAATGGCAAGTGCAACTTAAAATATTATTGTGACATATAAATATTTGGATTTTACACTGAAAGACATGAAGAATTTTCAGTCGCATTGTTTTTAAAGACAACCCCCCCCCTTTACATTCCAAACACCGTTGTAGACGCCTTTATGTAACACATTATGTATAAAACATAAGTGTCCCCTAATAAGTATAGTGGGTGCAAACTGAAGGGAAAAATCAATACCAATTACATATTCCATTTCGATACTTCCTTCGCTCTATTAATCTATATTTTGAGGTCTATGCCTAATTTTGGTATCTGAATGTTGTCCAGAAAGGCTTCCGTCCTCACCAGAATTCACCATCATCCTTTACCGTGAGTCCCACGCGTGATCTTTCAGACTTGCTCACGCTGTTCCATTCTTCTGAGCTTTGAAGAAAACAACATTTCACAAGATTACTGTTCCCACCATGAATCACAGAACAAACAATGTCATTAAGGAAAACCATGTATATGTTTGTCGCTTAAAGATAGTGAAAAAGCAAAAAGTGTTGTGCAAATTAGCATAATTTGCACAGCAGTACAGATTGTTGCTGTACTCGTGCCTGTCGGGCAGGGCCAACGTTTCAGGAGGCCAGATCTATAAGGAGGGAAAGAGCTTGAGACATTCAATAGGACAACACTTAGCAAGGTACACTTTTCATAGAGGAGAGGGTGATCCATTATTCAGCATCTTTTTTGGGGGGGGTCATTGACAGAGCTCAAAGGAGTAAAGGAACATTCTACAAGGATCATTATAGTTTAAAAAATGAAGTGCTACTTATATAACAATGTGGGATGTGAGTTCTGGGTAAGAGGAGAATAGATATATTTATTTTTGAGGCAGAGAGATTCAGTGATGTTTCCCCAGTCCCAATATTCTTTGGTCAAGTGTCACCGCATTCGTTAAATTGGCCCAATGTTTGGTTCAGACCACTTGCAAGTTATGAACATCCAGTCGAACTGCTCTGTTCATTCATTAGTTACAATGAGTTTGTATCTCTAATGAAAGGAGTATTTTAAAGTATGTGGTTCTGAATTAGAGGTGATCAATAATGTACTATTTGCTGGTTGCCACTGGATGCAATAAATTAGTCATCAGAAGGATATCTGCCTATCGAATTACAGTCAGCTAAATAATCACAAACTTATAATGGGAAGGTAAGACGCCTGCTGATCGTTCTTCCAGCAGACAATCCCACAATGCTGGATTGATAGCATCGGCTAAGATTTGGAAGATTTTGGACTTTATTTAGATATAATACGCCATCACTAAGATGGTGGATATCCTATCCATTGGATTCTATGTGCCAGAGGCTATAATACACTTGTAATACACCAAACGTGATATCCGCAAAGTTTGTGACAGAGTATCCCATTCACCAAAATCTAAACAAGGCCCTTTATGTTGCAGCAAGTCTGTAAATTGAACCCTTTGTCTTGTAAAACACAAGGAACATCTGTGGAAGGTATTAAAGATCTAGTCCAGAATGAATAGGGTTTATTAGTCTTGGCAAAAGGTGCCCAGCATATGTCACACAACTTGCAATCTGTGATGCAGATATAAGATTGTTCCGCAACTTAAGCTGCTGATAAAAAAAAAAAATCTTCATTTTGACGTTAGAAGGGTCGAAAAATATTAGCATTAATCCTTTCAAGACTGGATTATTGTAAAAGCCTCTACTTAGGCATTTGCAAAGTGGGACTGTCAACATTTCATGTGCTGCAGAATGCAGCTATTCATTTGATATTCGGCCTTAAGGGAATGACATATGTAACTGCATTCGGACAAATTGCATTGGTTGACCATTGAGAAACATCTCTTATCTAAATCTCTGTGTCTGGAGCACCAGGCAATTAAAGGTTAGAAGCAATAAGGAAGTGGATGTAGGCCCATCCAATCAATCTAGTGGTGCATTCAAATTACAATGGACTCTGTTGACTAAATCTGCTTCTGTATGTTAGTGATTCCTGTAGAGCATGAACTGCTCTGTGAGCTAACAAAGTCATTGCACAATCTCACTCTAGATCACTATTAAACAGAAAGTAGGTTTTCTGAAAGGAAGGTGTGAGGAAATCTTTTTTAGGGTATGCAATAATGTGTTCAGTGTTTTCCCACAATATAGCTAAACGCTGTGCCTGCAGAAAGTGTTTTCTTAATCCTGGGAATCACCAGATTATGATCATTGGCTGACCGAAGAGGGTGGTTTGGGCGGTTTATTTATCCTGCAGGCACTGTGGTCTCCTATTTTGAACTAGATCTTAGAAAATAATTGTCATTTCCAAACGTACCCAAAAAAGATATCAGATGTCTCCATAGCATTCTGGCATTCAAATTTATGTAGCATGAATGTATATATATCCTCTTTTTATATACAAATCTGTTCAAACCGTTTAATCATCAAGTCATCAAGTCTTCTAGTTCTACATTGTAAATGTTCCAAACTGGCATCCACTCGTCAGGTTTCTCTTGACACGGCTCTAACTTGTCAATATAAGAACATTGAAGCTACTGGTGCTGAAAAGTAACTTAGCACTAACATCACAAACATATGGGCTGCATCTGGCTCATGGTTGGCCATGGTCAGAAATGTTTAGTCCTGGTCGGAAACAGAGCTCTTCACAGCACCTATTGAATCTCTTATATCCCACTGGCAACGGGGAACCCTGGGTTTGAGGGTTATGGTCCTACCACACTTATAAAGCTTGATATAACCAGATTGACTTGGATGGCTCAAATCATGGTGGCTAGCCTCCGCGGGACACATCCAATGAATCTAGATTTCAAAGAAATAAATATTATTTATGTCTTGGCCTATAAACTGGCTGATAGAGGTTCCCACAACTTGAAGGTAAAATGGCTACTAGAGATCACCATCAGGTTTGGTACTCAAGGCGTTAATGCTAACAGATGATGCGAGTGTTCATGTATACTCGTTCAGCTCCTGTTCGAAACCGGGTGGTCCTAGGTTATGTTCTTAAACCCCAGTTATTCTCCATGTCAGTTTCTGTCCAATGAACCTCGCTCTGCTCAGTCAGGCAGTGCCTCTAATCTCCAGAGGAGTGTAGTTTCAATATTTCCAGCAGGAACAGCAGCAGGCTCGAGCACTTACCACTGGTCCCAGCTTTGAGAAGAACAAAAATATAGTATTCTACTAAGGCATGTCTCTGCACTGATGATACAAAAATATGTTGATGTCCAGATAGATGTAAGGTGATGATTCTAGTTGGACAATACCATATAGTTCAAGAAAGCAATGGTGAGAAGCCAAAGTCAACCAAAGGGTGTTCCGCATTCAAAAATGAGGCACCTCATACTGGGCCTTGTCACTCTGATAAGGTACAGGAATAGGCTATCATAAGAAAACAGCTTCCGGACCATGCCAAACAAGGAGACCAGTGGGTTGTATATTCCACAATGCACCGAGCTGAACTCCCAAGCAGAGATAGGTTGGTGCTAGCTGAATTTGAAAACAGACACCCAGACAGCCAAAGTGGTTGATGACAATCTGTTCATCAGCAGTGCGATGGCCTGGCAGAGTAAGAAAGCTAATTACCCAACCCTTCCTGATCAGCCACTGGGCTTTGCAAAGACAAGCTACACAGGGTGTAAGATTCAGAAAGAACGTGGAGCAACACCATCTTGGGCGCCAGTCACCATAACCTAGTACAGCACCACGTCTACACTGCATATGGGCACCCAAGAATGTAACACACTAACACAGCACATGCATGCTATTTGCGAAGACCCACCAAATCCCTGCAAGAGGGTATGATTGATCTAATACTAAACTGATTTTTCACCAGAGGGTTTGTAGACCCTCTCCAGAAGTTCAGGAAAACGGTTCTTGTCCCTCCAATATGAAATCAGCTACTACCAACTGCCAATCTTCCTATATCACTGCAAGGGGTCATAAACACCCTACACTAGGGGTTAGGGTGCACTTTGGGTGCACTAGAAGATCACCAGAGCTGTGCAGTCTACTGGTTCAGCAATAAAAACAGAGGATCCTCAAAGGCCTGACAGTCTTTCAACGTTTGAGAATAGAGTAGAGACAGGGATCTCAGCAATGCAGAGGAAGATACCAGGCGTCCAGAGATGAAAGGCTTCTTAGTAATGGGGCCGGATTCTCCATTTCACCTCCTCCTTTGCTCTCATGTGTTCGCCAGGTACCATTCATGGCAGATGGAGCTACATTTGTTGCAAATAGTATATCAATACTTTTGAAAATGTAACAGCGTTGGCTCTGCAAAGTCTTCCACATGTAGTGTTAAGAAGCACTGATACGCACTCCGCTTTGGCGGGAATATGTTAAAAGTAATGGGTAAGAAAATAGTTACAATATTATTCAGAGGTGAAAGATGCACAGTATGCCAGTCATGTTTCTAGGACGTTACATACTGTGCATCAGAGATGGCCTCATTTTGACAAAGGAGTGGAGTAAAGTGTTTTACATATTTCATAACCTAGCAATCGGGGTTTGCGAAAGTGGGCAACTTTGTTATTCTTTGTAAAGGTCTATGGACCTTTTTGCTTGTAACTTTTACAGCAATTTATATTACGCATGTCCTTATTTAACACTATAAATATTGCTTTGCCTCAGATATATTTATCAGAAAACAGTTACAGACCTGTATAGGCTAGATGTGTTGAAAGTATTGGTCTGTGTCCTACTTTTGTATGTAGAGTAAAGTATTGTTTCATATACAAAGTGGTAAAATACAACTTTGTACATTCATGATCAGTGCCACCAAAAAAGGATGTAAATGGTAATGCAATGTACCAATATTTCAGAATAACAAAAGGGCACAATACATCTGCATATTCTCCCAATGTATCACTAGATTTGTAGTAATATCATATTTACAATTTGTGGTAAGGATATTAATGTATCATGCTATTACTCAAATAACTGGCAGAGGCAGTGTGCAGAAAAAGGTTTGTTTGCAAAAGGGAACATTTCAGCAAGGTAATATGGGTTTATTTTCCAGGTTGGTTGGGCTCGAATAGAATGAAAATAACCTTTACAGTTACATTTTTTTTTACAATGTGAAAAATTATTTCTCTGTGGTAAACAAGGTAGGTCCATAATGTTTGTTAACAATGAAAATTGAGAACTTTAATAGCAAAAGGATTGTAGATTTCTAGTATAACACTTAAAGAACAATTGCATGGAACCCTGGACGTTGTTGACGATACATGAGTCTGAACCCATGGAGTGTCTGTTGGATACTATGCAATGCAAGAATAAACATATAGGACACTGCATGTACATCAGTAGTGTGTGTAGTGCTGCATTCTTCTACTGCTACACAACGCTTCAACATGTAGTAAACACTTACAGGCTTCTGTATGCAGATTGAGCTGAATTACCACTCCACCCATCCTCCTAGTCCCATTCCTCACTGCTTGAGGATAGACACCTCCCCCAGGAGTTTTCCCCATGCTCTGTAAACCAAGTTGGACAATTTTAAAGTAATTGTCGAGTGGGGGCAGGGCAGGAATAAGATGCTGGACAGTGTAGCACACAGTATTTGAAGTTGGGTGGAGGAAAATCTGTTATGCCTGAAAGCCATGTTCATTCCGGGAAGAGGACCTGAGTCGCAACATTCCCTCAGTGTCTTACCACCTGACAGTATTGGTGTTCAAGGAGATAACTGCTGAGTGCGGCAGTCCCTGCCTGGACCTCTTCACTTCCTCACTCAGTCTCCTGCTTCTCAAATTCTGCATGGAGACTCTGTCCTTGTGCTTGGGTAGTGGATGCCCTGTTAGTTGCTTGGCTTCAAAGGATAGTATTTGCCGTTCTGCCAATTCCCCTCATCCAGATGAAGCTGCAGAAGATAATAGCAGACAAAGTGATAGTAATTCTGGTGGCACCATTTTGGCCATATCGCTTGTGGTTCACTCTATTAGTTTGGTTGTCCGTGAGCGATGTTTTCCAACTTTCCTTGAACCATCCACCTCTTCTGTATCCGATTACAGACTCCTTTCTAATTCTCTCACTACGTCTCAGTCTGAAAATTAAGAGATTCATTCTTCAGAAATCGAGATGTTCATAGCAAAGGAAGTAGCCCGGAGCACACAAGCTTCATAACAGCTCTCCTCTTTGTCATCCTATTAGAAGCATTGGGTTATTTTCTAGAAGTTGTGTTTACAGAAAGATTTAGATGCAGCTGCATATGATCCTTATAATATCCTGGACTTAAGGGTTGGCTTTTAGAAAGCTCACTCCCACCACCCTAGCATCCCAGTGTGCAGCCAGTAGAGGTTTCAGAGACTTTAGAGGTGAATTGTCCAAGGTGCTGAAATCTGCTTTTAAGCTCCTTAAAACATTCAGGCCCAAGAGGCCATTGGTTCCCAATCCAGTACCAGTATGGAACCTTTGTATTTCAGACAGGTCTTCAGCAGAAGCCATTTGAACCTTTATATTGGCCTGGAATGTCCTAACATTTTGATAAACTAGCCTTTCCAGTGTCATCATATCTGCTAGAAGCTTGGATGAGATGGGAGCCCTTGTCATTTAAATCCAGACCTAAAGGGCATTCCAGGTTTCATCTTCCTGAAGTGATCGGTGACCAGTATTAAAACACTCATCTGATGTTTCTAGCGCTCTGGATTTTTAGAGCTTTGTTGTTATACTTAGAAAGAACTAAACCATACGCCAAGCCTGCAGATCAGTTGGGGGACACATTCCAGACAATATTAAAGGTCGTTTTATGAGGGCATTTTGTAACTCATGGGCTGAGCATACAGCATTTTATTGCAATAGATTTGCAGGGTAGCCACATGGTACACACCATATAATTTTATAAATCACTCTAGGTCACAGTTGGATAAATATATCTCTGGGAATTCTAGTTCAGGAACCTGAAGTTAGTAATGAAGTAATTGCTACTAATAAACCTTGTATGGAGCCAATTGTAATTGTGAGGGATATTATTCTGAGCTTCGCTAAATGCTCAAGCTGTGTGGACTGGCAAGAGGAGGATGGGCTGAAGGGTAATTAATTTATTACTTAGCGACTACTTTTATTACCCTGAGCCATATTGCTCCTAATCCTATAACCTTTCTCCATCCCTTCTTTTGACACCGTCACTCATTCTAATCAGCTTGCTACTTGCAGGCCATCTTGGGATTGTTTAGGATATTTATACGGCAAAGTGATGTAAGTTACAGAAAGACTATGTTTTGCATAATATGGTCTTTACATAGCGTTGGGAAAACGATCTTGGGGAGCGGCTTCTCCTTAAGCAGTGAGGACTGCGATGAGGAGGACTATGGCTTAGGGTAATGAATTACTAGTGTCCATGTAATCCCAATGATGCGAGTAATTAGAATTATATTTCCTATTGTAAATACTACATTTGTAGAGTTCTCACTTCTGAGAATACCCTCAGGGTATAGCTTGTAATCCACTTGGTATTCCATCTCTAGTGTTACTGACACCCCTGTTAAGTTGGGGTTAGAGTGATGGAGGGTGGGTGGTGGGCATTATGTGAGAAAAACAGGCCACTTGTAATTGGTACTTAGGGCTAGATGTACGAAGCGTTTGCAAATCGTCACCAGTTGCAAACTGGTTAGCGACAACAAAAATGGGCTTTTTTTCCTATGTATTTTTCCAAACCGACAATTTACGGATTTGTTATTTTAGTGACCAGAGTTTGCGAATGCTTTTTGCAATTTCCTGTTACCGAGTCGCAAATTGAATGTATAAAGGATTAGCGAATTGTGACACGTCACAGAATGGGCATTTTGCATGTGCAATTTACCACCAACTTCAATCCGGTGGTAACCAAGTGCAACACATATAAACTGGCATAACATGCATCAGGGTGTTCGATAACGGCAGCTTTTTAGGAGATAGTGAGGAGGATGTGGATTTTCTATGGTTTGTAAAAAAGGAGGTAGAGACAAGAATGGATTTTTAGACTGGGAGTTAAATTTTTCCAATAAACAAAGAACATTTATGACAAATACAGGCAACATAGTGCAATTATTCTAGATATAATAGTTGAAATTAAGCCTCAGCCTGCGAGAAACACTCTCAGAATCAATTCTCATAGGCTCTGGGAGTTACCTAGGTGTCATTGCTGCTGCACGTAGTGTTTCACGGAGTGCCCTTTCCAGGTTCTTTGGCACTTTCCTGGATACCATGTTACAGAGAATGAACGGTCATCTAACTTTCCCTGCCACAGCACAGGGGTTACAGTTCGCCAAATTGAACTTTTACCGGATAGCCCAATTTCCATGCCATAGGATATATTGAAGGAACGCATGTTTCTATATGTCCTCCATCTGACAATGAGTATATATTTAGAAATAGGTAAAATACTAATTCTTTAAACATACAAGTGTTTTTTGATGCCACTAATATAATTACAGATATTGTTACAAAATACCCTGGAAGTACACATGACTCATTTATGTTCAGATCTAGTGGTATTTAATCAAGGCTTTCCACTGGAGATTTTGGAGATGGCTTTTTACGTCCTAATTTAACAATACATGTATGTCATATATGACCCATATGTGACTATTGTTATTTGACTGGTTTGCATACTTTCAACAGCATTAGTAGCTTGCACTAGCCCACGTGCAACATCACCACTATAGTGACACATTTCCACCTGCAAATCTACGGTATGGGGTGAAAGTGTTAAATTAGATTGTGCAAGGTGATTTGTAGTGATTCAACACATCAATATGTGCAAAATAATTAGGATGTCTACGACTTTGTCATATTTTCCTGGTGTAACTGGCCACATAAATTATTCATTTGCCTCTGTCATAGAATCCACTTTTTTTATTTGGGATGTTGGACTCATTCCTTTCTACAATGCACCTTTCAGATTCTTCCTGCCCCTCGGATTCTGATCTGTTTGCGCATAAATATCTATGTACAAATGCAATTTAGAAATTATATGTAGGATTAGCAGAAGGTATATGTTGGTTTGTTTTAAGTTATGTAAATAAAGATTGGTATCTTCTAAAGATGCTTGCAATAGAGTACTATGGGCCAGATGTACGACATGCAAAACAGTGCCTCGCAAATTGTGAGTTATTTGCGACTCAATTTGCGAGGCGCTATTTTGCATGTACAACACTGTTTGCGATTCCCAATGGGGTCGCAAATTGCGAGGCTCATGAATATTAATGAGCCTCTCGCAATTTGTGAGCCCACTGGGAATGACAGGCCTTCCCAGGGATGGTGGCCTGCTGGGCTCAGCAGATCATGTCTTGGACGGCTTTTAAATAAAGCAGTTTAATACAACCCGTTTTCCTTAAAGGAAAAGGGAATGCATTTTAAAATAAATAAATAAATGAAACGTTTTTGTTTCATTTTTTAGGGCAGGCAGTGGTCCCGCCTGCCCTTAAATATTTTTGGAACCAGTCACAAAGGGGAAGGACCCCTACCCCTTTGTGACTCCATTACCACCCTCTTGAAGAGGGCGGTAATTTGCGAGTGTTTTGCGACCGCAATTGCGGTTGCAAAACATTCATACATGGCTCTGCGGTTGCTATTAGGAAGGGAACACCCCTTCCTAATAGTGAGTCGCAAAACCTATTTAGCGAGTCACAAATAATTTGCGACTTGCTAAATAGGCTTTGTACATGGCCCACAGTGATTTTACATGCTCAAACGGGTCGCAAACCCGTTTGTACATGCAAAACTACGTCGTACATCTGGCTCTATATATCTCCCATAAGGCACTACTAGGATAAATATAAAACTTTTATTTCTGTTTAAAAAATATTATATGTAGGAAAGGAGTTTCCAGGCATAGCAATATTACAAAGTTAACACCCACACTGCAATGAATATGTGTTACTAAAACTGAAAATGTATGTTTGAGATGTTTCTGTAGCCTGCAAAAGTGTCTATGCTGCTGAAACCAGACACACACTCTGGCTCTAGGGTAGACTCTGAGTTCCTCCAAAGGGGTTGTTGCAGGCTGAGTTGGAGGGCCTCCTCCTGTAGCATGGGTCTCATGTATGTGGGTTGCCAACTTCTCTTTTTTCCTTGATCGGAGATCATACCATCTTTGTCTGATTTCCTCTAATGATCTCTGGATCACCGCCAGAGAGATAATCAACTCCTGTATGTTTCATCAGTCAGCCACCGGGAGTGATATTTTCCCAAACAAGGCAGCATGATGAGCTACACATTCTTCTGTAAACATTTCTAATTCTTTTTCCGATAATTGTAATTTTCTTTTTCTCCCACCAAATCTCCTATCCTTTTCTGGGTTCTGGCTAGACTGGTGGGTTTCCAAGGGTAGATTCAAAATGGACAGAAGTGGCCATCACCAGTCTGAATGTTCTCCTGTGTTATAAGCCTGTGGTACACCTCTTCCTGTTTGTGAGATCATCATTCTCTGCCCGAAAGCAACTTCTGGTATTTGCTACTTGATTTGCTATTACCAAATCGCTATTTGCGATTCTATAAACAGCGAATGGGCATCGCATTGAATCAGTAAAGGTATAACAACACAATTGTACATACCAAATAGTGCTTCCTGAATTTGCAACTAAGTAAGCACTGCAGTTCATGAATCAGTATTCCTTAGCGTCATACATCTGGCCCTTAGTGTATCATTTTCATCAGTTGCATATTAGATTCCAAAATGGCAATGGGATTATAGCCAAAATATGGATTTTGTTGTCTACACCCCAGAGATACAAATTTACAAAATATCATCAGTTACTAGAAATAAGCTTTAGGAACTCAATGCATGAGCAAAATCCATTGTAGAACAAGTTCATAATCAAATGTCCCTTACTCATCACTCCACGGACCGCTCCACTCCTTATTTCCCCAGGGGTTTCTCAATCTAATCATGAAGATTTTTTCAGATTTAGAACATAGGAGCGTTCGTCCAAGAGTCATCTTCCGAACTGCAGTCACAGAATATGCGTGGCCTTTGACCAACCCAAACTCAGTTTGAGTTTCGTGTCCCTTGATTGAAGAAGGTTACAAAATGTAAAAAAAGAAAAAAAAAACAAAAAGAGGAAAACAGAACAAGAGGGCATTAGGCAACAACACAAAACTACACGGGAATTACAGTCAGCCTGAAGGAGACATTTGTTAAAATAAATTGAGACATAACAGAGTAATAACCCTGTCTTGTTCTGGATGCGGATTGGGGCACATACATGTTAGTAGAAGAAACTGATATCTTCCATCAAACTGTAAATGACAGTGATCACACCCCGGAAGTGACGTCAATTCTGTGGACGGGACTTCTGGGGCCCTGGGGGCCCACCTCGGATGCAATGTCACATCTGTGTTACAGGACTGTGTGTGTCATGTGACCTGTGGGGTGGCTCCGTGGAGAAGGACATCACTTTAGTCAAGTGACCTGTGGGGTTGTCACGTGGGGTGTGACATCCTCTTAGTCAGCCGACCGTTCACATGACGGTAGTGATCGTCACAAGTGAATCCTGACCCAGAAGACCACATGACCTTGGTTGAGACATCATTTTAGTCAGTTACCCGATCACGTGGGCCTAAGCCTGGAATGCAACCCTCACAATTGTACAATGCCATAGGGGTACATCTTATTTGGTTTTATAGCAGCCCTATATGAGCAAGTGTGGAATAATGTTGTAGGCACCTGTAGGCAGAAAAACCGCCTAGTGCAACATACAGCACTGCAACACTATTAGGGTCCTGACAGGGTACATTGCAGCACCCTTCATTACAACGCTCCTGAGCAGGGGGTGCAACAAACCCGGGCATGTTCTGCTCACGGTACACCCTGTTATTATGTAGGGTCTCCATAGGTGAGGGTTTTTCCAGGCAGGAACAGGCTGGTGCCTAATATTTGTGTAACATATGCACACTTTGGGTGCCTCAGCTTGCTTGGGGCTGAGAGAGAAAGAGAGACAGAGTATGAGAGGGAGACAGAAAAAGCAAGAGAGCCTGGTCTTCTGGCTCAGGGTTCACTTGTAACATGACCGCCGTCACGTGACCAGTCGGCTGACTAAGGGGATGTCACACTCCATGTGACCACCCCACAGGTTACGGGACTAAGGTTCGATGGAACGTATCTGTTCCTCCTACTCATGTTGTACTTTCTCCATAAAACCAGGGAGGGCACAATTAACATGTATATTTTTAAAAAGTCAGATTTTTACACCTCTGTAGCAGTACTCAGACTACCATGAGTATTATTACAACATCACACTAGACACCCTGTATAAATAAGAATAGCATAAGTTTGCATTTGCACATCTTACAATTTTGTGTGCCCAGAGAAGTATTTCTCGCTTTGCGGAAACATTTTTCACAATGTGCCCTTCAAATAAAAGGCTTTTTCATTCACCCTCTCATCGTGAAAACTCAATTTGACTTTGTGTGTGTTCTTATGAGTATGTACAGCACCGGTTTTTCACACAGGCATAATATCTTCCTCATTACCTCCCTGATGCTTTTTTTATTTTTTTATTTCTGTTTATTTGCATTTTTACAATATATGCAACAACAACAAAGTGTGCAGTACACAGCTTTCCAACATGTGCCTTATTGTCCACACTTAATGACAAAATCTCCTCCCCACAGGAAGCCCCCCAGAATGTCCATCTGTACCACCTGTAAGAGGAACAAACAATAAAAAAGAAAAAGGCCTTATACGACTTCCTTAATAAGCATTACACCACAGCCTTAGATACATTGGTTGATGTTGTACGCATCCACCACCCACTCCTGATGCACAGTCCCAGTCCTATCACAGATCCATTGCATCGTCCGACTGCAACTAACTGACAAAGGGCTCCCATATGTCTCTAGGGCGCGATTGTGATGGTAACAATTCCCAGTATATTGCCAGCTGAGTTTTACAGTATGTCACACTCGCTGGCCATGCCTTTGTCATGGGAGATGCAACCGCCCCCCAGTGTACGGACACCTGTCTTTTTGCCAATAAGAAAAGTATTGCGGGCAGTTTGCGGAATTTTGGCTGCACCATGTCCATTACGCTCAAGAGCGCTATACCAGTCTCCCGTAGGAAATTCAGTCCCGTTATTGTATTTATGTGAGTGAATATCCTTATCCAATAATTTGCTGTTGGTCTGCACTGCCATGCCATGTGGAGGAAGGTGGCTTTGGAGGCCCCATATCTCCAACAGCTATCATCCCCACGGAGGCCCATCCTGTGTAGCTGTGTGGGTGTACGGTAGAGGCGATGAATGTATTTAAAATGGATCAACCGAAGATGGTAATTTGGCGTCAGTTGCTCCATTTGCCTACAACTAAGTTCCCACTGTTTGTCTGTGAGGCCCATTCCCAAGTCTGCCTCCCACGCCATACGAGAAGCCGGGACTATGATTGGATATGCGTTCTGAATGCCTCTGTAGATGCTGGAAACTACTTTCTTGCCTGAAGCCACTGTTATTATGTTTTCCAACACCTGCAGCGTTGGCGGGGGGTGAGGAATGTAGTGAAGTGTTTCTTGCACGAGGCCCTTATCTTGTAATAGGTTAACATGTCCAGCGCTGAGGGTGGGGCAGGATCACCCATTTGTTGCATTGTAAGGAAGGTGTCAGCAGGAAAGAGATCGCCTCCCTTGCGTATGTTATGTGTGGACAGGCATTGATATGTGACAGTTTCCAGGAGCGGGGGGAGGAGTGGGTTGTTAGGGAGTGGCATAGATGGGGCATATAGCATGGTCAGCTGAGCCTGCTTACGAAGGCCCTCCCACGCCCATCTTAGAGCTTGTACGGTGTCAATTTCCTTGCGGGGACGTTTATATGTGGGGAATAATGCTGTGGACAATGGGAGGGGTGCAACTCTGTCAATTTCTATAGCGACATGTGGCTGGAAAGGGGTGGGTTGCGTCCAGAAGTGCAAGAACTGCGCCTGGGCGCTCAGCGCATATAGTGCAAAGTCCAGTGCCGCCATGCCTCCCTGTGATTGCGGGAGCGTAAGTACCTCCGTGGAAACCCTGGGTTGTTTCCCCGCCCACACCATCTCAATCATGAGCGATCGAAGTCTATTAAAAAACTGTTTTGTGAGTGGTAAGGGAATATTTACGAAGAGGTAGAGGAGTTTAGGTAATACGATCATCTTGGACACCGCAATCCTGCCTGCTAAGGACAGGGGAAGCATCTTCCAACGTTTAACCCTTTCCTCAATCCAGTCCACCACCCTGCCATAGTTTTCGGTCCACAATTCCTTGAGGTTATTGCTGAACCAAATGCCCAGATAACAAACTGGGCCAGTTGCCCAGACCAGTGGATACTCAGGAAAAAAATTTCAGGTGCCTGATGTAAGCGGTAGAATCATCGATTTCCCCCAATTTGTGTACCCCCGATAGATCGCTTTATCTCACAATTTCCCATGTCATGGGGGATACGTTTTCTTCAGGATTAACCATATATAAAGTTATATCATCCACATACATCGATCAGTGAGTGCCCTTGTTGTGTTGCCGATCCCCCTGTTTGCGTGGTGTTGACACAGGCGGGCTGCCAATGGCTCCATGGCGATTGCAAATAGTGGCGATAGCAGACATCCCTGTCTAGTTCCGCGTGTGATTTATATGGGCACCGAGATCAACCCATTCGCCTGGATCTGTGCAGTCGGCTTAGTGTATAAAAGTTGTATCTGCCGGATAAAGAGGGGGCTCATGCCCAGGCGACCAAGCAGTGTGAACAAGAACCCCCATTCTAGGGAGTCGAACGCCTTTGTGGCGTCAAGGAGGGCCGCTATTGGAGGAACATGAGGGGCAAGATAGTGTAATATTCCAAATAGGTTTCTCAGATTATGGGAAGTAGACCTGCCCGGTACGAATCCTGCTTGGTCCGGTCGCACTATTAATGGCATTAATGGTTGGAGTCGATTTGCCAGTAGCTTGGCAAAGATCTTGGCGTCTATATTTATCAATTACAGGGGTCTATATGAATTGCAATATTGAGGGTCCTTATCCGGTTTTACTAGAGTAATAATAATGACCTCGCACATCGTAGCCGGGAGGATGCCGTCCTGTAGTGCCTCCTGGTGCACTGCCAGGAGGTAGGGGGCTAGCAGCTCTGAGAATTTGGCTGTGAAACCCTCCGCACCTGGCGCCTTGTCTGCTGGTAATGCCCTGATCGCCTGCCGTATGTCTTCCACCGTAAAGGGGAAGCCAAGGTATTCCCTATGCCGTCTACCGAACAACAGCAGCTCTATAGTGTCAAAGTATTCTGTAAGGACTGAATCTGAAGGGGTCGTCTGTGAGGTGTACAGTTGAGCATAGAAATCGCGCATAGTTCCAAGAATGTCTGTCGGGGAGTGTACTAGTTCGTCCGCTGGGGTGTGCAGTGCTGTGATGTATGTAGAGCTTCTAGGCCGACGCAAAAGATTCGCAAGCGTTTTACAGGGCTTGTCACCTTCCCCGTATCTCCGTGCGGTCGTGTGCTTGTGTAAGAATTTAACCTCCCTGTCAGCTTCTTCTTCGTATTGTGTGAGTTTGCTGTGGATCTGGCTCATGAGTGTGGCAGTGGGTGTTTGGCCATACTATGTTTCTAAGTTGTGTAGCTCCGTCTCTAGCCCGCTCAGGCTGCCTCGGATATCCCTAAGTATGCCTAATTGCCCCGCTATGCAATGTCCACGGATGACCACCTTGAACGCCTCCCACAGCACCCCGACGGAGTCGACGGTGCCATTGTTCAGAGCGAAGTAGTCCTTTATCTTTGTGCGTAGCTCCTCCCTGAATGCTATATCTAGAAGCGCATGCGGTGGTAGCGCCACGTGAAGGGCTGTATGTAGGGTTTGGGCACCGCCAGTGTCAGTGCTACCGGCGAGTGATCAGATAGGGTGCGGCCGTGATGTTCTGTGTCCCTGACCCATGAGTGAAGGTCATGCGTGGTGAGCCAAAAGTCTAGCCGTGACCAGGCTTTGTGGTGTTGTGTAATGCACGTACCTTCCCGTGTTCCAGGATGCATCACACACCAGGAGTCAACTAAGCCATAATCGGCCATTAACCCCTTAAAAATCAATGCAGCCTGTGGGTGGTGGGTACGTGATGCGCCTTCCCTGTCCTGTTCAAACGATAATACTGTGTAAAGACCCCCCACACAGGATCGCCGCATCTCCCAGCGATTGCATTTGGTGCCACACATGTTGGTAGAAGGTGGGGTCATCGATATTCGGGCCATAGCGGTTTGCAATCAGTACAGTTCTGTGATACAGTGACCCCAGTAGCAATAGATACCTACCCTCTGGGTCACTGATTACTTTGAGCGTCTGCCATGGAATTCCCCTGCGGCTCAATATAGCCACCCCCCTGGAATAGTTGGAGTAGCACGAGTTGTGTACTACACACCATCTGGTGGATTTTAGTCTGTTCCTCAAGTGGGTCTCTTGCAACAGGCAGATGTCTACCATGTGTCTTGCCAAATAGGACTGTACCAGCAGTGTTTTTCTGTGGTCATTTAGACCTCTGATGTTCCAAGTAAGGCATGTCAGCTTAGACATTCCAGTCTGTCTCTAAGGGGAGTATCACAACGGAGAATTCTAAAATGCGGGGCAAGGGTGTCCAGATGGCCTCTATGCGTCCCTTCGTTCGCGAAAGGCAAGGCTCCGAGTGGGAGAGTGTGTGCCAACAGTGAAGACTATGCAGAAAAGGGCACGCTAACAAGTGTGACCGTCGAGGACATGATATGCACTGCAACAAACATACAGCAATTAAAACAACAATCCCCCCGTCCGCTCTCCTCCCACACCAACCCCCCAATCAGGTTGTGTATACCCTGTGCATCCCATAGTGAACAGAAGCCCCAAGCATGTAGGGCTTAACGGGAATCATCCCAAGGGGGCAAGAAGTCGCCGGCGTACTGCTCTGTCATGATGACAACAGGGTGGCCGGGTAGAATTATACATCACCCAGAGGGATATGTAAGACAGTTGGCGTGAAGAACAACCTGTTAAACAGCTCACAGTGTGCCCTGGCTAGCTGCCCTGGGAAGTGCCACAATAGGTGAGTCATTGTCACTTAGCTGACTGTCCGGTGATGCCGCTGCTGCAGAGTCTTTCAGCTGTTGTTTTCTTGCTGCCAGTTTTGCGAATTTCAGGGCGGCGCTGGCCTCCATGAAGAACATAGGTTTACCCGCCGTCTGTACCTTCAATTTTGCCGGATAAAGCATGACATATTTAGTGCTCTATTTTTGAAGTAGCTTTTTGGCGGGAATGAATTTGTGGCGGGCAGCTTGGACCGCCTGTGTAAAATCCGGATAGAAGGCGATGTTGTTTCCCTGGTGTTGAATCTCCCCTTGTTCGCGGGCAAGCCTGAGCACAGCGTCCCTGTCCCTGTAGTTCAGTAGACGTATCAGTATGGGTCTCGGCTGTGCCCCAGGAGGAGGCCTGGGTCCCAGCGTACGATGTGCTCTCTCCACTAGGAACATTTCAGACAGACCAGAGCCAAACAGTTCTTTCAGTAGCTGTTCTATGTATTGTTCCATGTTGGCAATGTTTGTTGATTCTGGAATTCCAGTGATTTGTATGTTATTCCTTCGTGAGCGCGCTTCTAGGTCTTCGTTACGTGTTTTAATCACTTCCAGCACCTTGTCCATACGGAGCAGTTGTTCGTGCGTCTCCACCTGACTGTCATCGGAGTCAGATACTCTAGTCTCTAGTGCATCAATGCGTGATTCTTGCTTTTCCACCCTTTGAGAGACATGGTCCATACGCAGTGCTAGGGAGTCTAGTTTAGAGTCTATATCGCGCAGGCTGGTCTTGACCTCTTGCAACATCGTTCTGATGTCCTCCTCCTGGTCTGGGTCAAGTTGCGTCTCCGGAACCACCGTGAGCGGCGTAGATCCCATTTCTTGCAGTCGTGTGGCGTGCTTTTCAAATGAGATCTTGGCTTGTTTGTTGTCGGGCTTGCCCATTGTGAGGACGCAGGAAGTGCTTGCCTATTAAGATAGGGTTCTATGTGTAACGCCCTGAACGTCTCAGGATCGTTTAACAGACACGATAATGAGGACGCAACCACTTGTGAAGGGTTAGTTATTTTAATGAAGGCAAAAACAATACAAAGACTAAACAAAAGTTATAGTCACTGGAATCCTCCAGGCTAAGTACGTTACCAGCCCACAGCACGGATGGTCCTAACCGTCCTCTGCATATACGCCGATCCCGGCGTATGCCAACAGAGGGCAGAAATGAAATGGCCGAAAATGCCAATCGGTAGGCTGTGAGGGGCACGAGGAGTGTTGGGGAGAATTGAGGAGTCAGGGAAACACCCAGCCGGGGTCTCTACCTGAAGGGAGCAGCCGCTCAACCTCTTCCTCAGACTGCACCGGGACGCGGAGTCACCTCCTGGTGATGCGTCACCGATACCCCAATCCAAAGCAAGAAGACTGAACCGAGAGCAGCCGCTCGATCGATCCTGTGGACTTCCGAGTCTGTAACGGGCAAACACCTCCTGGTGTGCGTTACAGCTGGCAGTCCCTGTATCTCTGGTCGGGCTGGGAGATACGACTCCAACCAGCAAAATCGCCACTGCACTTTGACTCAGCCGAGTCAAAAAAGCGAAGCTCAATGGTTGACCGGTAGAGCTTCCGGGTCCTTCACAGGTGACGATGGGGCAAGACACGGCCCAGGGAGTAACGACTCGACCTACCTCCGTTCTTGCCTTACTGGAGCACCACTCCGGAACACTGCTCTTCACTAAGCAGGTACGTCGGTGTAAACACAATATCCGACAGCGTTGTACCTCCCGGTTCCTCCCTTTATAGGGCGTGTTGTCCTTGAGTTATGTAACAGCTCTCCTGTTTACATAAGGGCGTGTTTTCCTTGAGTTATGTAACAGCTCTCCTGTTTACATAAGGGCGTGTTTTCCTTGAGTTATGTAACAGCTCTCCTGTTTACATAAGGGCGTGTTTTCCTTGAGTTATGTAACAGCTCTCCTGTTTACATAACCTCTCAACCGCTAAGCATCCTGGGAGATGTAGTCCGTTTTCGCTGGTTACCGTTTTCCTCCCCTCGCATGACAGGAATTCTTGACAGTACATCCTCCCTCTCAGCGGCTCCCTACGGGTCCAGCGCTGGCAGGAAAACGCCGATGGAACAAGGAGACCAAGCGCGGAGCATGAACCCCTTCAGCCGGTTCCCATGACTGCTCCTCCGGGCCATAGCCTTTCCACGCAACCAGGTACCACAGCTTCCCCCTGAGCCATTTGGACGCCCGTATGCCCGACACTTCATACACCACCTCCGACTCTACGCATACCGGCCTAGGTGTCCCAGACGGCTTGGAGGGTGCTGGTTTGAGCAGTGATACATGAAAGACACGGTGTATCCGCAATGACTGGGGCAAGCACACCTTCACGTTCACGGGACCCATACACTCGGTAATTCGATAGGGGCCCATGTACTTGGGATGGAACACACTGTTCTTTCGAAACCTCATGTTTCTTGTGGATATCCAGACGTAGTCTCCAGTGCGGTACAGTGGCCCGGGCCTTCTCTTCCTGTCTGCCGCAGCCTTGTATCTTCTCTTGGCCTCTAACAGGACAGCCCTTGAGCGCATCAACGTGTCTTTTATGTGTGCCACCCTGTCCGCTGTGGCGGGAATCCTGTCCTCTCTGAACGGATGTAGAAATGGCAAGAACCTGGGATGTTGGCCATAGTTGCTATAGAACGGAGATGACTGTGTGGAGCTGTGAGTGGCGTTGTTATAGGCTATCTCTGCAACCCATAGCAAGTCGACCCATTCTTCCCTGCCCTGGTCCACAAAACATCGCAGATACTGTTTGAGCGTTTGGTTCAGGCGCTCGGTTTGGCCGTCCGTTTGAGGGTGGTAGCTGGTGGACAGGGCGGTCTTAACATGCAGCGCAGTGCACCAAGTCTTCCAGAATTGCGCAGTAAACTGCGACCCCCGGTCCGACACGGTCACCCCAGGTAATCCATGCAGTCGTACCACATTCTTTAGGAGTAGTGACGCCAATTCCCCGGCCGTAGGGACTCTCTTGCAGGGGATGAAGTGCCCCATTTTCGTCAAGTAATCCACCACCACCAGTATTGCCGTCATCCCCTGGTCTACCGGTAGGCCCACCACGAAGTCCAGTGATATGCTATCCCATGGTCTATCCGGGGTCGGAAGTGGATGTAAGAGCCCTTGGGTTCGGCCATGGTCGGCCTTCATGGTAGCACACGTAGGACACTCCTGTCCCCACCTCCTGACATCCACTCTCATGGTTGGCCACCAGAAATGCCTCCCCATGCTAGCCACCGTTTTTTCAAAGCCCAAATGACCTGCGCATGGAGAGTCATGGCACCAGATGAAGGCTTGTTTCCTTAGCCTAGGCGTGGGTATCAATAGGCACCTGCCCTTCAGGGGTATCCCGTCCTTCAGCTGCCATTCTTTGTGACTGAGGAGCCACCTCCGCCATGCGAATGACCTGATCCCTCTCTTTATTCCCCTCAGGAAAGTATCCGGTTGGATAACCCCCAATACCATCCTCGGGGAAATGATGGAACGCTCGGTCGCAGGCAATGGTTCCTTAACTGCAGATTGACGGGACAGGGCGTCCGCCTTCCGGTTTTCCGTCCCCGGCCGATATGTGATGCGGAAGTTGAACCCCGCAAAGAAGATCATCCACCGCAGCTGCCTGGGAGAAAGGTGTCTTGTGGCCGTCATGAACTGTAGGTTCCGATGGTCCGTGTACACCGATACCACATGTCTTGCCCCCATCAACCAATGCCTCCATTCGGTGAAGGCGTCCTTGATTGCGAGAAGCTCCTTCTCCGCAATATGGTAGTTGCGTTCGGCGTCATTGAGTTTGCGGGACATGTACGCAACGGGATGAAGCACCCCTGTGTCGTGGTTGCGTTGGGACAAGATAGCCCCCAGCGCCACATCCGATGCGTCCGCTTCCACCACGTAGGGGAGATCCGGATCGGGGTGAGCCAACACCGGCGCCTTACCAAAGGCGCTTTTCAGGGCCTCAAAGGCTTTGTTCGCTTCAGGGGACCAGACAAACTCCTTGGACTTCCTCAGTAGCTGTGTGATTGGGGCCACCAATCCTGAAAATCCATCTATAAACCGCCTGTAAAAGTTGGCGAAGCCAATGAAACTTTGGACGTCCTTCACGCTTTGGGGCACCGGCCATTCTTTCACCGCCTTGATCTTTCGTTCTGCCATCTCCTGTCCCTCTGGACTCAGCATCACTCCGAGGAATTCCACGGATGTGACGTGGAAGTCACACTTGCTGAGTTTACAAAACAGCATGTTTTCCCTCAGCTTTTGGAGCACAGCTTTGACGTGGTGTACGTGCTCCTCCACACTGGACGAATAGACGAGGATGTCGTCGATATATACGACCACGTAGATATCCAACTCCTCTCTGAATACCTCATTCAAAAAGTACTGAAAGGCTGCCGGGGCGTTGCACAGACCGAACGGCATGACGAGGTACTCAAAAAGGCCGAACCTGGTCTTAAAGGCGGTCTTCCACTCGTCTCCGTCCCTCATGCGCACCAGATGGTATGCCCCTTTCAAATCCAACTTGGTGTAGATACGAGCTTTCTTGACCTGTTCCAGAAGTACACTGATGAGAGGCAAGGGGTACCGATTTTTTATGGTTATCGCATTCAATGCCCTAAAGTCCACACAGGCTCTCAGCTCCCCATTAGCCTTCGGGATGAAGAAGAGTGGCGAGGCGGCCGGAGACTTGGACGGGCGGATGAATCCTAGCTTGAGGAGTTTATCCAGGTACCCCCGGAGATGCACGTTTTCCGGCTCCGTCAGGGCATACAGCCTGCCGCTGGGAACGCTGGCCCCTGGCACCAGGTCGATCTGGCAGTCAAACTGTCTATGTGGTGGTAGCACTTCCGCCTTCACCTCATCAAATACATCCTCAAAACTGTGATAAGCCTGGGGGAGAGCCACATCTTTTTCTGCCGCTGTAGCCACCGTCTGACTCCCGCACTCATCTGCGTCAAGGGATTCCGTTCTTATTCCACAATGCAGGATACAATACGGTGACGTCATTTCGATGCGATGTGTTGGCCAATCCACAGAGGGGTTGTGTTTCTGTAGCCACGGCAATCCCAATATGACGCCATATTGGGGCGCTCGGATGATGTTAAAATCGATTTGTTCCAAATGGTTCCTCCCATATCTCATCGGAAGGACCCCCGTGTGCTGCCCGATGGGCCCCGTCACCAATCGCCTTCCGTCTACAGCATAGACGTCTTCGGGTACAGCTTTGGGAAGAAGCACTAGCCCTAGCCTGCATGCCTCGTTGTGGTCCATAAATATGCCAGTGGCCCCTGAATCCACCATGGCCACAACGGGTATCCACTGGTCATGCACTCCCACGTGCACCGTGAGAAACAGGTGTCGTTGTCCCTTAGTGACCGAGTTGGAAAGTGAAGGGATGGATGAGTGACTCCGAGATGCCCCTTCTTTGGTCTGGGAGTCCTCTAGTTTTCCGCCGGTACGTCCACCACGGCTGTTACCGACCGGTTGGCCCGATAACGAGACGTCTTCGGTTTGGCAGGGCATTCACGTACGTAGTGGCCTTTTTTGCCACAATATAGGCACAATCCTTGTTTACGGCGTAACTCTTTCTCCGTGGCTGTGAGGCTCGCTCGTATTGCGCCGATGTCCATGGGTTCTCCCTTGGATGCGGTGGAAGTTTCAGGACTTCCCACCGTCACATAGGATGGAAGGGTTTTTCCTTTTCTCCCATGATCCCCCTTTCTTTCACTTAGCCTATGTTCCAGCCGTAATACCAGGTTGATAAGGCCCTCACATGTCTTGGGTTGAGGGTCAATATGAGCCACGGCGTCCTTGAGCTCATCGCACAGCCCGTGATGGAAGAGCGCCGTCTGTTTAGCAACAGGCCACTTGGTTTCCGCAACCAGCCTTCGGAATGCGTTGAGATACTGCACCAGGTCGTTGGATCCCTGTCTCAACTCAAGCATTTCACGGTCCGCCGTGTACGAGTCAGCCCTTCTGTCGAATACCTTCAGGAATTCCTCGCGAAAAGCACCCCAATCACATAAGATGGGGTCGTCCCTGCTCACCAGAGGTACGGCCCATTGTGCCGCGTTTCCAGCCAAATAGGAAATAAGGAAAGCCACACGAGCCTGACTCGTGGGGAACGCCCTTGGTTTGCACGATAAATGTAGCGCCACTTGTGTGAGGAATACCTGTACTGTGTTAGGATCCCCACTGTACCTCTCTGGTGTTGCCAAGGGGACGGCTACCGGCATTTCCACTACTACCGCAGGGGTCTGGTTCGTGAGGGAGGTGCTGGGCGTGAGCGGGTCCACTTGGATAGCATCCAGTCTGGCTTTTACATCGGCTGTTTCTTGCCTGGAGGCAGCCACTTCAAGTTGCACGGTCGCTAAAGCAGCCAGCACATCATCAAGTGTTGCCATGTCTGTTATCGACCGGGAGACAGTTAGTGTTATTAAGGTCGGATATTTTGTAACGCCCTGAACGTCTCAGGATCGTTTAACAGACACGATAATGAGGACGCAACCACTTGTGAAGGGTTAGTTATTTTAATGAAGGCAAAAACAATACAAAGACTAACCAAAAGTTATAGTCACTGGAATCCTCCAGGCTAAGTACGTTACCAGCCCACAGCACGGATGGTCCTAACCGTCCTCTGCATATACGCCGATCCCGGCGTATGCCAACAGAGGGCAGAAATGAAATGGCCGAAAATGCCAATCGGTAGGCTGTGAGGGGCACGAGGAGTGTTGGGGAGAATTGAGGAGTCAGGGAAACACCCAGCCGGGGTCTCTACCTGAAGGGAGCAGCCGCTCAACCTCTTCCTCAGACTGCACCGGGACGCGGAGTCACCTCCTGGTGATGCGTCACCGATACCCCAATCCAAAGCAAGAAGACTGAACCGAGAGCAGCCGCTCGATCGATCCTGTGGACTTCCGAGTCTGTAACGGGCAAACACCTCCTGGTGTGCGTTACAGCTGGCAGTCCCTGTATCTCTGGTCGGGCTGGGAGTTACGACTCCAACCAGCAAAAGCGCCACTGCACTTTGACTCAGCCGAGTCAAAAAAGCGAAGCTCAATGGTTGACCGGTAGAGCTTCCGGGTCCTTCACAGGTGACGATGGGGCAAGACACGGCCCAGGGAGTAACGACTCGACCTACCTCCGTTCTTGCCTTACTGGAGCACCACTCCGGAACACTGCTCTTCACTAAGCAGGTACGTCGGTGTAAACACAATATCCGACAGCGTTGTACCTCCCGGTTCCTCCCTTTATAGGGCGTGTTGTCCTTGAGTTATGTAACAGCTCTCCTGTTTACATAAGGGCGTGTTTTCCTTGAGTTATGTAACAGCTCTCCTGTTTACATAAGGGCGTGTTTTCCTTGATTTATGTAACAGCTCTCCTGTTTACATAAGGGCGTGTTTTCCTTGAGTTATGTAACAGCTCTCCTGTTTACATAAGGGCGTGTTTTCCTTGAGTTATGTAACAGCTCTCCTGTTTACATAAGGGCGTGTTTTCCTTGAGTTATGTAACAGCTCTCCTGTTTACATAACCTCTCAACCGCTAAGCATCCTGGGAGATGTAGTCCGTTTTCGCTGGTTACCGTTTTCCTCCCCTCGCATGACAGGAATTCTTGACACTATGGTTGGTGTGCCAGCGGTATGAGGCGATTTGGATATCCTATGTCAGAATGTCTGAACTACGTCAAGGCTCTCTTCCGAATGCCCATGCACAGTGCACCAAGGACCCAACGTGCCCCCCCGCTGAGCGACAGCGCCGCCGCAGTGTGTTACACCGGGAACTGACTGGTTAGTAGGCCCGTTATGTCAGCAATGCAACCTCCAAGCCCGTATTTGGTACGCAAGCTATGCAGGGTGGGGTGGAGAACCCCCGTGCAGATTCCTTAGCTGGGGTGATACGTTTGCCACAATGAGTCAGTAAAGCCTTTGCCTGGTTGTCAGGCAAGCTGCTGTGTGTACGCCGGAGGGTGCTCGCTGAGGAAGGGTACTTTTGGCAGTCAGGTCAACCAGATTGTGCACAGTACAACACCTTTATTGCCTCGTATGGGTTGACATGTGATACCCTGTTAGGAGTTAATGCAGTCCAGATTGACAGTGGATCACGCCACAGTCCGTTGCAGGATTCCTCCCCCCAGGTCAAGCTTATGACGTGCCGGGCCGCACCTCGTCTTACCCGCTAATAGATACTACCGCTGCTTATTCACAGTGCGGGGCCCCGTACCTGCGCACCGGTGACTCACTGTTAGGCCCCAGACCGCCCGTGTTTGTTCCTTGCTCCGATCACCGCAAGAGTCACGGATCGTGCGCCCCTCCCCCCGGCGTCCTTATTCAGTCCCGCTAGTCCTCACCGATATATGCAGGGCTTCCGGGCACTTCCGTTGACGTCAGTCTCCATCTGGGGCGCAGCTAAACTCCTCTCCGATGACGCCACACAATCCCACACCGCCAGGCTCTCTATCGCTTGCAGATTGCAGGCGGATCTCCCAGCACGACAGACCTGGCACACAGCAGCATGTCGCGGCCATGACGAGCCTCCGGCAGCGACCCAGCATATCCACCCAGCCACGTCTGTCCTCCAGCCCAGTCCTCAGGACCACGAGGCTACACCGCACGGAGTGCCGCCACCTTCAGCTTCGCCACAGGTAACAATCTGCTCCAGTCCGGCAGTTCAATCCCACCGATAGAACGCGTGGATGGGTGGTGATTACACGGATAACTGACGGATTGTGCACCCGGCCGGCAGAGCCACCTCAGCAAGCGGCCATCTTGCTGCTCGGCCACGCCCATTACCTCCCTGATGCTTAAGGACAAATTACTCAAAATAGACATTGGTCAATAAATTGTGACACAATCTTTGGAAAACCTAGTTTTAAAAAGATCTGTAAAAATTATTCAGAAGTACAGGTGTGACAGACGCACTACTTTTAAATGTTACTTAGGTACCACAAGGCTTGGTAATGTAACTGTGTTCAACCATAAATACAACTTGTTCTCTACATATGGATTAAGCATCTGATTCACAAACCTTTATGTGCATCCAAGTTGAACAAAGAAGCACAAAGCACATCATTCAGCAATCTCAGAATAAAGAATGGTGGAACTTAACCCTCACAAATAGTATTTGCTCAACATGAAATTCCATATTCATGTGCAATGCAATTTACTACTTGGGATGGGTTTCTGGGTTGATCAACCAGCTAAAGGTGGTGAACACAAATATACCATCAAAAGTGTGGCAGGTAATTTCCTACTCAAAATACACTCACAGCTTCACTACAGGCAACAGCCTGTCACCAGCTCTCATTTCCACACAAAATCAAGATATATCTCTCAGAAACTGAATTTAGAACTACTGCTCAAGCAATCACCCTCTTTCAAATCTTCCTACTGAAAAACATCCAACCCATGGCTGACCACCAGACTAATCAACGCAGTAAGAATGTACAACCTGATCGCGGTCATGATTCAAGAAGTCTACTCGTTCTTGGATCCTGCCTGCACCCCCTTTTGCACCATTTCGAAGTGAGTCATAGCTGAGCTCTACTTGCCCCTGTTGCCCTCATGCATCTCCTGTTGCATCACTTTGAAGTCAGTTACATCTATATTCTACTCGCTCTTGTTCCCCTCATACATACTTATTTATGCCATGTTGAAATTAGTTACATCTAAACTGTGCTCACTTTTGTTACCCTCATACATCTCTGCTCCATCATCTTGAAGTGTGTTACAGCAAGCATGTCAAGTTACCTGGCACACTCAAGATCCGGTATGGCAAGCTTAGAAAATGCACTCTCAACTGTACCGGCCTTGAGAGCGAGAAGTGCAACGCAGTCACCAGAGTACAAGCCTTCCTTTGCTACGCACCGAGGATGTGGAACAGCCTCTGAAGATCCTTCCTCTGACCCACGAAGGAACTCTAAACCCAAAGACTCAAATTGTTGTGTGTACAAATGTAAAACTGCTACATGTCCATTTCGTTGAAATAGTTACAGATGTGATTAGTACTGAGACTTCGCCACTGTTGCAGATTCCCAGGAATATACCAGGACTTCTTTGTGTATTTTAAAAAGTATGAAATGTACTTCAAATTTAGGCATATGCACGCTGTAGTAAATGTCTGTGTTTTTTTTTTTTAAAGTTTTGTAGATTGGGTCAAAGGTGCACAGTTATAAGGCATTTAGGGTACTCACTACAACGTTTGGCAGTGGTCAATGGCCGTCCTTTGTTTTCCAAGAGTTTTATTGCGTGTTTGTGTTGGGCACTTTTTTTTTTAATACAGAAGACTGCTACGCTATTCACTCACCAAACTCCAAACATTGTTTATTTATTGAACAGTTGGGGTTTAAAATATGTATAGTGTAAAGGAAAAAATAGGTTTAATTGTGTAAGAAAGGTATAGCCTTTGAGATAGAAGCAGATGTCTCGACAGTTTTTTTTCCCAAAAAATTAAAACATATTATACAAACATAGAAGAGCCTTGGTCCTTAGCCTTTAACTATTGTTCATTTACATTTTCATTAACATTTAGTCATCCACCACCACGGCATAAAGAATGGGGTACTGGATAAATCAACTTCATCCATTGTCTCCAGGGCTGGACTGAGAACCAAAAGCAGCCAATTCAAAATGTTCCATCCAGCCCCAGTCACCTCTTCCCCACTTTCTCGCTTTCCATCCATCCATTTGGTCTCTCTTCTTCTGTCTGCTCTATTTTCTCCCTCTCTCTCCCCAACCTCTTGTTTTTCCTCCTCTCCCTCTCTTTGCTTGTGTTTCCCTTGTGCCTGCTGCAATAAAGTAACATAGGACCTAGCAGGGGCCTGGCCAATCAAAACATGGCCTCCATATGACAAATAAGGCTAGGCCAGCTCTGATTGGCTACCGCCACTTTGAGTGACCGTGCAAAGCTTTTCATTGTTCACATCCACCTTCACAGTTATTTTCTCTTCAGTGGCAAAGCTGGTTCAAAATGCACGTTTTATTCAATTGTTATCTTTAAATAACTGCCTTAACTTCTCTTCATTTAATGATTTTAATCAGCTTTTTAAAAATCGCTGTTATATAGTATATATGTGATATCCTAACAGTATATCTGCCTGCAATTTGAGTGGTTGGTTAGGCCTTCATTTAAATGCATGGCACAACCGAAAGGCTTGTTATTTAAAACAAGTGTTACGAGTAAAACATCCACCTGGGTGAATGCTTTTTAATTTCCAAATTGTGATTGTGGAAGCCTCGTTATGGATACAGCATGCTTTTTTTTGGGCATATGCTTGCAATAGAAAAAAAATAACCATTGCACCACTTTAACTAGAGTAGGCCTATTGGCTTCGACAATGCTTGTTCAAATTTGGTTGACCTACCAGTAAAAGATTAGTGAAATTCAACTTGTATTATCATTTGCATTGATCAAATACCTAGAAACTATTCAAAAGCAGAACACTTCAACAATCTTCACCGCCACACCTCTAAATAGAGAAGCAGCCTGGCACAGCATGCCCCTGAGATGGAATGTTGGCAGTGCCCCAGGGCACTTCAGCTTACACAGCTGACAACAAATCGTGCAAGCAATTACAGAAGAAAAGTTATACACGGAAATTTACCAGGAGCCTAACAGAACCAGGCTTCGCCCTCCCATTGCTCTTTTCCGGACTCTAAATGTCTCAATATTTCCTTGAAATCAAAATAAAGGGTGCATTTATTAGCATACCATTTAAAAGAGTTTGTGAGGGGAGATTACACGAAAAATAAAGGCAAACTTTAACTCATTTGAAAATATATGAAAATACTGTGAAGTATTATTTCAAGCAGCAGTTCACTTGCACAAGTTTGGCGATGCAGGCTCGTGAGCGCCCGCTGCTGGGATCTGTGTTAGACCTGCACGCAACCAGTTCTAACCCTTCATCCTTCTGAGGTCAACTCACCCACGCCTAGAAGGCCCTCCACAACTCCAGGCCCACCTACATCAAACACCGCCTGACGTTAAATCAATCCACCAGAGAACTCTGCTCCGCCTCCCTTGCCCACAACCCCGCCTGAACCGCTGCGGAGGTCTCTCCTTCTCCTACCTCGCCTCCAAGTCCTAGAACGGCCTCCCCCTCTACCTGCGCAACTGCTCTTCACATGAAGATTTCAGGAAGAAGCTCAAGACATGGCTCTTCGACCAATGACATTAGGACCTAGCGCCTGGAGACCCCCCGGGTGACAAGCTGCTCTATACAAGAACCCTTTGATTGACTGATATTAAAACCAGTACCAGTCCATATCTAAACATATCCTCTCACTGAGGAGTCTATCTGTCCTGTTGAAATGGTGTCTTGAACTGGCTGCCTAATGCTTGCCCAGTCTTCAAAGGAGAGATTTCTCAAACAAGGGTCCAATTGACAAAAGTTTGTGCTTACGGGTGCAAACAATTTAGTTAAAATTGTAAATATCAAATTGTGATTCAAGTCAAGTCAAGAATAACTTTATTTTGGTTCCATAAACCATAAAAGTTTGACAAATAAAAACATTACAGATTAAGAAATGTGTAACACCTTTGTAAAACATCACCAGAAATAGAATAAGAAAAAGAATTCATAGAATTCTGTGGTTTAAAATTTCAATACATTAAGTAAAAATGTTTAGGACAACATAGTATTACACAGATCGTAAAAAAAGAAAATTCCAGCAGTGTAAATATGGACAATGAGTAATTCCAACAATCTTTTTCAGTCTCTAAAGCTCGTAATGCTTTCTGATAGCCATGGTAACTTTAATATAATTGGATACCGCAGTGCAAATGACAGGAGTGGCCAAAGTAGGCTGAAAGTTAAAACAATCAATATATGTACAGGGGCGGATATCCCTTAAAAGTGGCTCTAAAAAAAACCATTGTACCTCTTTGTATAGGGGGCAGTATAAGATAAAGTGTATAGTGCCCTGGTTTGTTGAATTATCACATGGGCAAGGCATGAGCTTATCGGCCCATCCTTTTTGACGCAGGAATGCCACTAGAAAGTGCAAAGTGCATAAACGAAATCTGGTTCAACGAAATCTGATCTGTACATTGGTAGTAAAAGTTAGATAACATTGCTGTGCGCTAGGAGGCAAACATGAGAGGCCCATCTCCTCGTGTTGCAAGTAGTGCATAATGGCCCTTAGAGTGATGTGCCTCTATGATAATGGCTTTCGCATTCGTGGGGATACTTTCAGGGTTGTCATAAAAGTGCCCCAGTCCTATCTCTAGGAATTTGTCTCTGACAAATCGGAGCCATGGGATCGTTAAGGCATTGTCCAGATGAATACAATCTTCAATTACTTCCCTTGAGAACATTAATTCGTCAACCAGCCACAATTTTACCCAGAAGAGCAGAGGGGCGCTACCTATGCGGTCCTCTATGAAGTCTAACCCCAGTTCTTGATGACAAAAGTGTAGGGGCGCTATTCGAGGTCATCACTAACCTTTTTATAAATGTATTTTCCACGACTTGTAGTTTGAGTCTTTTGTAGTGACCCCATACCCCTGCCCCATAAGTTGCCACAGACAAACATTTAGCCTTGTAAATGGTAACCAGCTCTCTCAAAGGCTTGTGTCCCAGTTTGCATTGGAAGCGAAACAGCCCCTCCACGGCCCTACTTGTGTGTTGCACTCTTGCTGTTATAAGGGGTTCCCAATTCATCTGGTTATTGAATAGGTTCCCTAAGTAAGTGAAGTTGTTCATCTTATCAATTCTTTTGCCTCGTGCAACAGAATTTTTGTTTTTTGTCGATTTGGGGCCACACACCATGGTGTAAGATTTAATTTTAAGTCAAGCGACAACATAAAATCGGGAAAAGCAATACGCAATTTTTGGGGGCTATTTGCTGTCACTGCCATTAACACTGTGTCATCCGCATATGATAGTAGTGGGACAGAGTTACCACGAATTCGAGGAAAATCAAACTCCTTATCTAATAAAAAAGCCAGGAGGTCGTTTGTGTAGATTAAAAAGAGAAAGGGGGCTAAAATGCTCCCTTGCCGAACACCTTCTGTGGAGACAATCGGCTTGCTCCCCGTATCTTATAACAACTATGGTGTTAAGAGTGTAACCTGCGTAGGAGGCAAATTGTGATTCATAGATTTGGCTTTGGTGACATTTTCTGAACAGTGCTATTACAGGTACGACTGAGAAAACTTGCCAGTACGCCATCATTGGTCAATGTAAATTCAGAGTTAGAGGAGCCAATGTTAGTGTTCCTGCATAAACCATAGATAGGGCTTGAGAGGAGAGGGAGGATCCCCCAAATTCCTAACTTACAAACTTATTCCACAAAAAAGCTAATGTGAAAAATCTTTCGTGTGGGAACATATCCCCGAGAATAAACAAAAATCTATCACAGAAAAAATAGAAAATGTGTATTTTTAAGATTACCTGAAAAGTAATAGATTGACGGATTTAACAAAAGGCGTACCCACATAAAACTGTCAGGCGATGTGTTGTATGCATTTTGTGGGGTCTGACTCCTCCCACCAATTTGGATCTGCTTTTGTCTGTCATTAAAAAATGGTAGCCTGCAAATGGTTAATAGTTGGTGCATGTCCCAGCTTTTCTCTCAAGTTAACTCCCATGGAGTATTGCTGCAGGAACGAGCAGTGGTTCGCACGCTGCTTGCATGCCTGGTTTTCTAATATAACTCACTCATCTGACATCAGCACTGACGTCAGGAGAGTCAGTGTATTTTGCCCAATGAGACAATGAGGAGAGACTCACGTGTCATATAGAGACAGACCTATCGGCGGGCCGCTGCAATGAACTCCCGCCGCTGGTCAACACTTGGATTTATTAATAATCGCGTTCTTGGCCCCAGGTGAACAATAACGTAGACTGAACCCTGTTTCTGTGGAGCACGCATCACACTGAAGAACCTCTTCCCAGGCCCCTGTACGGGGAATGGTTGGGTGCATCATTTCAGGGAAATAATGCAGATAAAAAGGAGTGCTGACCCTCCCTTCACTCCTCCCCCCTTCCTTTGTAGTGTGTATTCCTATGGAGCGTGCGCCACACTGGCGAGCACTGTGCCGGGCACTGGGTTATGTAAGATCGATGCTAGTTTATAGAAGATTTTCCAAAATGTACTTTGTATTATAAAAGCAAATGTAACACTGATGCCGAGCAGAGAGCTTTATTAAACTATGGCAGTTGACACAGGTGACAGCATATCTTCTTTGCATCATCTCCCCCCTGCTTCAAGTAAGTTGAGTCAATTTTGGTCTCAAAACCTGGCAGTAACTAATGTCATTGCAAAGTGTCCCTATTCAGCGTTGAGCGGGAGCCTGTGTTTATAGGTATTACAGACTGCCACAAATCCCCAGGCAGGCAGGGTGCAAAGAGAACAGGCTGCCTAAAATGGCTTCCTTCCACACTGCCGCAGTCCCTTCCACCGCTCCCCTCTGTCAGGCTGCCCTGGGGGCAAGGTAGGGGACCCTCCTAACAGAGCGGCCACCTTAGGCCACAGGAAGGCACACGAGTCAGCGTATTAGGGTCCTCGGTCTAGGGACCAGAGGGTCAGTGGCCGCGTCACTTCCGGCCGTGGTGGGGGAGGACAGGGGTACAAATACCTTCCCCCGCCCACAGTGCAGCCTCTTGCCTGCTTCCCGTCTCGCTGTTCTAACGCCGGTTGGACTGTGGCCGGGTCCGGGAGCTGCTAGTCAGTGCGGTGAGTGTGCCCCCATCCCCGCCCATCTGGGCGACACCAGGTTGACCTCGCCTGGCGGGGGCAACTTATCCCGGACCTGTGGACGGCCTGATTTAACCCCCTGCGACATTGTGCTTTGGCCTGGGGAGGGCCGCAACAGCGTGTGGGCCGTCCTCCACAGCACAGATTGGCCGCCTCGGCCCAAGTGTGCTGGTATGTGGGGGCGGCAATCGGGTATTGTGTCGGCCGCTGGGGAGGGGGGCGCAAAACTCCTCGGGCCTCCGGCAGGCCCTCACATAAGTTATTGAGAGTGAGGGGGCGGCACAGTATATTCTTTGGTGACGTAGCGCGAGTTCGCGGAGGCCCTCTCAAGACAGCAGGCCACTTCGCGATAGTGTGCTCAGGCTAGAGCAACTCCCGCCACTTACCACGGAGCTGGCCCCTATATTATGGAGGGATTCAAAACCTTACTGTGGGGGCTTAGTGATGTCCAGGTGCCGCCACCAGCTTGCCTCATGCCCCCATCAGCGCCTCGAGCCCAGTCGCACGGAGACGCCGCCTTCGTCCCAGCCATCAGGTTGATAGGGCGGCAATTTCCCTGATTTGTGGGGGTGGGCACAAGAGGTGGGACTGCGCAGGCTGCAGGAGCAAGTGAGGCGGGTCATGTCCTTGGTAAGCCTCATTGGGACCCGCGAGTCCTTGGGGGCGCAGGCGCCTTACCGGCAGGATCCACACAGGTCCCTCTTTGGATGCTGCCTTGACGCCGTTGGGGACGGGTCCCTGTCAGCTGCTATTTGTCACGGTGAGTGCGGAACCCCCCGCCCCACGAGGCTGGGGGCTGGGCCCAGCTGCGGCTGTCCGCCAGTGGGGGGGAGGGACAGATCCCAGGGGGCTAGTGCTGCGACACCCCTCCCCTGGGCGAGGCCAGCACTGTACTGACCGGGGATGGGGCCCAGAGTGGAGGCAGACTGAGCATCCTTTTCCGTGGCGCGGGCTGGGACCCGGCCTGACTTGGGCTCTTGGGGGGTTTTGCAGAGTTTCTTGGTGCATGGTCCTGGTGGGCCTGATGCCTTGCTGGCCCACCTGCTTTGGCGTGGGCAGGGAGAGCAAGCCGTACCAGTTGGGCACCTTCCTCTTCTGGTCAGCCTGCATGGGTTGTGGGGGCCCGTCTGGGGATCCGGTGCCTCAGGGAAATCGCAGCATCCTCAGGGCGGGAGCCGAACATGCGGGGGGTCGTGCAGGTTCACTTGCGGTGTGGCAATCCTATCGGGAGGAGGGCTGGCTGCACGGCCCCTTCAAGTTAGCTCGCGTGGGCATGCGGTGAGGTGCGGGCATTATGCAGGCTTCTCCCGCTCTTGCCTGGGTCGCTGTGCCCCGGCCTGCGGGTGGCCAGTTCCGGGTGACCCGCAGCTGACCTTGGCCCGCGTGGGCCTGCTGCGAGCCGTGTGCAGGCTCCTTCCGCTTGAGCCCGGTGTCGCTTGGGCTCCCTCCGGAGGGGGCCTCCTGCAGGGGGGCCGGCGGCAGGGCCTCTGCCCGTGTGTGAGAGGATGTCATGTGCGGCGCACCTCCAAAAGCAAAGTAAATTGCGTGAGGGGGGCCAGCGTAGTATGGGCCCAGGAGAGGCTCCCTCCTCCGATTCCTCCCCGACCCGGGTTTTTGGTTGCAAGGTGGAGGGCGGGGGATGGAGGGCGGCGAGCGCGTGGCTACCCCTTGTGCGGCGATCAGAGCCACGCGACTCCGGGCCGAGTTCCTCTGGCTGCAGGGGAGCACCCTCAATAACGGAAACATCATTTTCAGGCTCCTTGCGACATGGTGTGCCGGCAGAGTAGCAGCACCATTGTGGCAGCCTGCTCGTGTCCCGGACCTGGTCTGTTCCAGCGCGCGGGCACATTAACTTGTGATTTGGGTGAATCCCATCATCTCCCCGTGTCCAATAAACAAATCGCTTTGACCAGGTCCGTGTGTGATGTGAATGGTCCTCATGTGAAGCGCTCCTATACCTGCTGGTCGGGGTTCCACTATACAAATCGGCACTAGTCAGTGTACAAAACGAATGAGGGGGAACTCATACTAAAGGGGAAAGAAGCACTTTAAAACCACTGGTTTTACACAGCCTTGTGTATATGTATTTCAAACCCCTGACGGCGCCTGGCGGGGGAATTCAGAGGAATAGAAAAGTTGAATACACATCCTCGGTCATCTGCCTCTGAAATGGTTTGACATTGTGAGGTACAATGATGACTTTTCATTCATGTATCTCAGATCGGTATAAGTGTTATACAATTGTTTTTATTAAAACGGCAGGGGGGGAGGGACTCATACACTCTCACCCCTGCCAATACAAGCACAGGGATACACCTTTGCAGATTTCAACCTTGCATTAAGTTCCAGCCTTATTTCGTCAATATCTGCAAGGTGAGTTAGTCAACCCTGGACTTCCAAAGTGCCGCAATGGCCTACCAATGCTGATTCGCTGGATCAGGTTTACCGGAGCTAAGTGTGAGCGGGTGGTTCCTGGTGCGCGGCACCGTCTCTTATTGTTCAGCTCCGGCGCTTGTGACAGGCCACCAGTTAGCACTGTCGGTCTAGTTTTAGAGAGGACCACTACAGCATGCATTGAGTAATTCAATCTCATTGAGATTGCTATTGCCTGCTGCCCATGCCGTTCTATTACCGGTGGGAGTATGGAATAGTCTTTACTGTCACACCTGGACAGGTGTCAGGGTTAGGAGATGTGAGGTTACTTGGAGTGGCAGCACAGCACAGCAGGAGCCATGTGTGGGGCAAACTGAAGTGGCCGCCTGACGCCAGTCCGGGCACATAGTTGCACAAGTGTCAGGGTCAGTAGTTAGGATGTCAACTGGTTTCGCAGCACGGCAGGAGTATGTATGGCGCAATATAAGGGGCCGCTGGGTGTCAGTCCTGGCAGATAGTTTTATACAAGTTAAACACTTTACGTGCTGAATTGTGAGGTCTTTTGGGCACTGCTGGGCCGATGTTAGGGCAAGGAGATTGGGGCGGTCACGGTCCTTCCTGCCCGGGTCTCGAAGTACGGGGGCAGTCACATGGGCAGAGCTCCTTGTTGATGCAGATCGTGTACCTATTGCGAGTTTTGGGAAGGCACGACGTAGCACAAGAGCTGCAATATTCGTACATCCTCCAGTTACCTTCAGTATACCTGCCGCCCATTTCTCACGCGTTCATTACCTCCCCTATCAGCCCATTTCTCACGCTTTCATTACCTCCCCCAGGTGCCGCACCACCAGATGAGCGCTACCCTTCCTTAGGGTTGGGGTCCCCTTTGTAAGATAGGGCTGCATTGGGTGCGGGGATAAGAGGGAAATCTCTCAATGTTAATGGTTCAGGTAGTTCCAGCTCAGTTAAAAGGTGTGTGGATGCCCTATGTGGATGCAGTGTTCCTAAAGGGCTATCGCTGTGTAATGGGTCGACATGTTTCATGCCCTCATCGCTCCTAACGAGTCGTATGGCACTTCATCAGGACCTAAGTGAATGAGTTGTGCACTACCAGAGGTCTGGTTCCTAAAGTGTTGGGTGGTAACCAGACAACTTAGAGTGCCGCCCTAGTAGACCTATACTGGACAGTTGATGACCCCCAGTATAGTGGTCTGGGGAAATACAGAGCATGTGTTGCTCTGATGTGCTGGGTAGACGGCAACTAGCTGTAACCCTTCCCTTGCTCTGGGCCCTGTTATTGGGCAGACGACAATAAAGAATTCTTTAGATTATTTACACCAAACAGGCAGAGTTGATAAAGGGTTGGTCAACTTGTCGACATGTTCTAGGCTCTGTGGTGACTTGCGGGGGGTTTATCAGGTATGAAGCTGCCCCTCCCCAAGCCTGAGACATGAAACGCGGTGCTCTTATAGAATGAAGACTTGGGGATTTTATGTTTATGCCTAGGTAATCTAAAATTTGCCCCAAGTACTTAGCTTTGCATAAGAGGAGAAGTTTTTCATGCAACGGCACTTTGTTAAAATTAGGAACCATGTAGAGCGAGCTACAGCTATATCTGACAATAGACTCATTCCCATACTCAGGCCCATGGCGAGGTGCACGGGTAACATTTTGTTCCCTTATACAGTATTTATTTAGTGGTTCGACAGGACTAAGGTGGGGATAGCTTTGGTAGTATTTCCATGCCTGAACATACGTAGGGATGAAGTAATAGTGTCCCAAGTTGCGCAACATGATATACTTTTGTATAGGAAGTTTGTTAAAAGGTTCAACAGTGCCAGGTTAACGGGGACGACTTGTACAAGAAACAAACTTGAGTGGTTCTCAACTCTGTTGGTTAGGAGGGATGTTGTCAAGAGTAGAACTCAAACTAAGTAGCATTAAACACATGAGGGAGACTATCTAAGCGACATGCATAAAAGCTGTAAATGTGGTGCTAAAGGGATGGCATCCCAAGGGATCACTGGATCCCCTCAATCCAACACGCCTAAAGTAAGCGGAGGATGCCTGATGGATTTGTTAGACCTGTTATTAGTTTTATTAAACACACCAGGTACTATGAATTAGTGACATTTGTACTCAAATCATAGGTACTTCCAGGACACATGTTGTTCAATACACACACCTCTGGACAGGACTGCCCCCCCCCCTTGAGCAAAGGGAAGTAAAACTCTATATGGGTTGGCATGCTTTTGCAGATGTTGGTGGTTAGCTTGCACATGTGGGTGTTCTGCTGAGTTTGGGGGCAGGTTAGCATGCTTCATCTTGTGACTTCTCTGTCAGAGCCAGCAGACCCCTAGGGAGACAGCGCGCTCAAATACACGTCATGTTGGAGGTAGGTCCAGGATAAAAGGTTGTGCTTGGTGAGGCTCAAATCCAAAGCGGTTGTGGTATCTTTCCAAGGGGCACATCGGATTGGGCAGTACGAAATATTCAAGTACAGCCGGGGATCCCCTCATTTATGTCAGATCCTGCTTATTTGTTGTTGCTGCAGAGTTTGGGGCAGGTTAACTGGCCGCATCTTGTCTCTGTGGGTTTGATGTGTGGTCGGGTCAATTGAACAAGTACTGCCATTTTCGCTTGGTATATATGGGCATGTAGGAATGCCAGGCAAGATTCTAGCAAAGGCAGGTAGCGGTAATGATGGGTATGTGATGTACTACCTCACTGGCAGGCCGCCATGCAAGTGGACCATGTACCTAGGTCACACAAATCAGGCAGAGGTGCCCAGTGGAAGCTTGAGGGGGACTGCACAGAACAGGACACTGCACAGGTTAGATGCCGGCGAATTGTGGCTGCACTACTGCACATGGCAAAGTAAACCTGGACTGATTCACATGCGGGGTGTGGTGGTCCCTACCTCATTTCACAGGATCACTCCCTGTTGGGCCTATCTAACGATCATTTTAATGGGCTTCAAAATTTACAGCCTTTTCTGTCTCTGCCATACTGTGAGTAAGTTAGCCATGGACTTTAATAAGTGCTGCAATGACCCCCTAATGCGATAGTAAAGCATCTAGTTTACTGGTGCTATTTGTACCATCATTAGCACCAGCAGCGGCTCACAGGGGTAGCAGTAAAGCTTCCTTTATGGCAATGTCATCAAACTTTGCAGCCAGAAACTGAATAGGCAAAGACATACCTGTGATGGTGCAACGCGCACTTAGCAGTAGAGCCAGCTAAGTTTCAACATAATCCTGGTATACCGTCAGTGATAAACGTAAGGTCATGGGCTATACACGATTAGGCACTTTCTGTCAGCTGGGGCATGAGTGTGCCAGTCCCAAGAGGGTGCAGGTAGCCTTGTTAGTGCTGATATGGGGGGGATGGAGCACTAATACGAACAACAACCAGAGCACATTTTGCAGTCATAGTTAAGGTTAAATTGATTAAATTGATGGCATGTTACCAGTTGCTTCAGTTAAGCGAATTTTCCTTGGGAGTTGTCAGCAAACATTCGGACTGCAATGTTGGTGGTTAGCCGGTTGGCAGGCCTTTTAGATGTGTGTTTCTAGCTCAGGCATGTCCAAGTATGGGTTATGGTTCCTGAAGTCTGCCCTGGGATACAAGTTCATAGGCAGGTGGAGCGGCAGAACTGAAAGTGGCTTGGGTTTGACCGCTGGTCACAGGTTCAGATCCTGGTAGGTCCACTTAGCAGTTCATCCTTCTGAGGTCGATGAAACGAGTACCATTGAGTTGAGTAACAATAACATGTGCAAATTCTCCCGCCCTATAGCCTGGGCTGGCAGCCATGCAGGTTGTGTAAGTTGTCATCCAATGAGTGTGCTATGGTCCATAAGATTGGGGAAACCCCTGGGTTAATCACAAATGGGCTACAAAGTATTAAAGAACACTTGGCATTTCCAGTATTCAAAAAAGGGCAGGTATTTATACATATGGTTTCCCTCTGGTTCACACTGTCCTGTCTGCTCCCTGGTATACTAGCAGACGTTTGGGAGGGTAAGGCGTCACCTAGGGTGGTGACTGGCTAAATGCGATGGACATACTCCGACAAGTGCTATACACAGATAACTGGGTGAGAGGAAGTAAGGCGGGCTTGTTAACTCTTACTTCCACCCGCATTGGCACGTCTTGTCAGGAGTGGCTTGTCAAAGGTATTGCTCTTCAGCCAGGCAATGTTAACATTGAACCAACACCAAACTAATTGTTTTAGGTCATCCTGGGCGCATATACATTAAGGGCTGGGCGAGGCGGGTACCACGGATACTGGGTCCCCCTCCGAGTTGCAGACTCAGCAGGACATGCTAACAGGTGGGGCGATGGGAATCCCAAGGCATTAAAGAGGACAGCCGGCCGTAAGCCAGCCTGGGAGCGGTGGTGTAATTATGCAGGCACTGGAACAGCTTCTGTAGAAGCAGCGGCCCGGGCGGGGGGTATGTCTCCCCTCTCACCACTGGGGTCTGACAGCTGGGAGGCAATGATTTGACTTTCCAGGGTAGGACGGTCCTGCTGCCAGAATTGAATTCCCCCTGGTGTAAGTTATGCATCCATCCATGAACAGAGGGGTTTTGGTTTTATCAGTCTAAAGTCCACAGGGAGTTCTGTGAAGTATTACGTTTTACATGTATATTAAAGTACTTTATTTATCAAAGTAAAGGACATGGCTGGACAATCAGTTCCTGTGCTGCTTGGTGATTGTTGAGTTTGGAGTTTTCACTCCCCCTACTACCTGCCTGAGAAGCCTGTGATTGGTCGTCTTTACTACTACTGAGAGTTAAATGCTGAAGGTGTTGTACTTGGCCCAGTTATTCAGAGCCATAGTATGATGGTCTGCTGGACATTGGAAGTAAATGCTATTGTCCCAACAGCTAGGGCCCAATAGCACTTACCTACCTTGTGATCCCCAAAAGAAGTCTGACAACCCGCCCCCCGGTCTCACTGCAATTGGGTCGCCTATCTTAGGGTGGACCGTCAAGTAGCAAAGCTGTTATTTACAAATAAAATCAAAGCTTAAAATGTAACGGTTAGTAGAACATCCCCAGTTTTTATTAGTATAATCGTGGGCCGGAAACCCTAAACATGAATTGGACTGCCAGACCCCAAGATGGCTGCCTAAAAAAAAAAAAAACAGGGAGGCCATTTTTAAGTCAGCTCCCACACAAATCATGGCAAAAATATTAACAAAGCCTCCTCTTAGAAACTGCTTTCTTCAAACAATGCATATATAAGATAAAGTATGACTGTGATATAGCGCAGTATGCTTGTTAAATGTAAAACAGTACCTAATGGAGGGAGTAGGATACACCCAAACAGCCAACAGAAAAACGGTGAGACTAAAACACTGCTGTGGACTCATTCAAGATGCAATTGACACTGGCTATAGTTACTGGCTGAATGTTCCAGATCAAAAGAAGCCAATGGCTGAAGAAGGTCGACCCAAAACCCCTGTAGAAAGTATGTGTTGAATACAGTATGTTTGACATGAATGGCGTAAGCACCATTGGATGTCAAACCTAATTATGATGGCATGAGTGGAGCTACCAGTTACTTGATGACTGGAGCTTGTTGATTCATACTCATTACAGACTCCCTCTGGAGAGGGGTGGTTGTTGGTAAACGCAGACTCCGATTGGGCAACCTGCCAATAGTTGCTCCTTTGACTGCCCCCAAAAGTGAGAGCTACCACTTGCAAATATGAGATTTTCCACTTTATCCAATGATTGCTGAAAAGTGTGGCTGGATAAAGGCTGATGGGAGGCCATGCAACAGGTATTCAATCTGTGGAGCCCAAAACACGGGTTCTACTTCTGGGAGCATAAACACAGTTAATCAGAGGTATCCAGGTTAAGAATTATAAGCCGATTTACTGTAAATTGTGGTAATGTCGATTATTCAGTTTTTTATTCTTAATTCATGATCAAATTTAAATACAGGTTAGAGTGGATAACAACTAACCCAACGGCAATGGTGCAGACTAGTTAGGTAATTCAATATTTATTAAAGATTTGGATCTCCAATGAGGTCCACATCAAATATACATACGACTATTACATAATAAATATAATAAAACATAAGGTCAATTCATTTGTCAGTCCATTGGTAAATATCGAAACCCTTCATAGCTAGTCTTAGATTTTCCCTTACATAACATAGATGGATAGTGTCAATTGCCCTAATGAGCAAGACACAAATAAAGATTCTCAGCATTAAGACCAATAAGCAGCAACAAAGTCCTAAATAAAACCTCTACCGAAACAAATGACACATATGTAGGTCCATACTAAACAATAGTAGCTCTGTAATAGATTCAATTTAACAATATGTACATCACATCAGTTGCTTGTTAAAAATAAAAAAGTATTCTTACACAACCAGCATATTTGAGTAAACAATACATTTTCCTTTAACAACAAAACCTAATAATTAAGGGAATGCTATTTTTTTGCAAAAACGCATTAAATAGCAGCGACTGTATATGCAAATTCCTAAAACATTACACAACAACGTTTAATAACAGATTCTTTAGAAAATCATGTTTAAAATAGCAGCAAGAGTGCGGAAGTACAATATATATATCCCAATTGTGCAAAGAACAGTTGAATAGCAGCCAGAAGATGTGCAAAATACAATCCAAAAACGGAACGAGTACAGAGACTCTTTTGACCTTAAAAGACACCAAGGCCTCGGGTTTAACAGCATAATTGGAAGGAGAGGCATGTGTATAAAAGGAAAACCCATTTAAAAGGATATGAAAGAGGTTAAAATATTTTCATAAACTCCTTAAAAAAGTTGAATAGTTTTACACAAACTGCTTCGTTCTTCGGACATAAGAGAAATTCACTGGCTGAAATTACATTTTTGATACAGTTTTGTAAAAACATCAGACGAAGCCAACGACGACGACACAAATCCGATGCTGGGCAGACAAACAAGACAGGTTCTGAATGCCCAACTCGCAAAAATTACAGATTTTTCCATTTTTCATGCAATGAGACCAGTTTGCTGCTAGGTCATTTAGAGGTAAAAGGTTCATGCGACATAGGGTGAGCCATTGTCGTATTCTATGTTCTAGATTCCAAGATGAGTAATTCTCTATAAATTCGACCTGGCTATTATCTTTAACATTTCTTTCGAATTGTAAAATTGAATCTCTATATTATAGCTGATCTTACCACTTGTAGTTTTTAAAAAGGATTTAAATTTTAAAAGCGGGAGGGTGATCACTGACTCTTCCTTTGCACAGAAAACTTTTAGTGCCAAAGAAAAGTCACAACAAAGGGAAAATTTACCTACTATACCTCCAAAAATGTCTTGACACATGAAACCTCTCAATGTATAGGACTCACTATTTTTTAACTGATATCCCCAACGCAAAATCCTGGCTAAAACTTGGATATATGATCAAACCAAATTCCAATCTAATAGCAGCTATTGGGACTAGAGTGTCAAAATTACATAATTTACGTAAGAGCTGGCATTCTATCCTATCTAAAAAACTGAAGTCCTTTACAGGATGTGATTCAATAGCATGACGATGAGTCGTAGGGATTTTTGTTTTAAAGACAGTGAGCGCATGAAAAAAATACCTTCGACCCATTGCACTATAAAAAATACACAGGCCATTTGCATGAGATGCCGCTTTACAAGAACTGTATTCAATATGAAATGTATTCTTCGTATTGCCCGCTATTAATTTCCCTAAATAGAGAAAGGAGTCTACCATCTCCAATTTTTCTTGACCAATTTGCCACGTAAAGTGACATTGTTTTCTTCTTCTGTTACATTTCATGATTAAAACTTTACTTTTCGAAAGATTAATCTTCAAGAAGTGTGCCACCATGTATTTCTGTAATGATATCAGCTTTTTATTCAGTCCATTGGGTGTTAGGTCCATAACTGCTATATCGTCTGCATACAGAAGGCATGCAAAAGAATGGCTGCCTATCTTTGGTGCATCTCTCTCTAAATGAGAAAAGCATTCAGGTAAATCTGCTATATATAAGGAAAAGAGCAGCGGTGCTAGTAAACAGCATTGTTTCAGGCCCATTTCTGTGGGTATTACAGATGATAAGCTTTGATTTCCTCCAATTAATACCTGGCACCATGTTTGAGAGTGTAGGGCAATAATTAAAGATTACAGAGGAGAAGGCATTCTCATTTTGTGTAATTTTTGCCATAGTAGCGGCCGGTCTACTTTATTAAAGGCGTTTGAAAAATCTAGAAAGGCCGTATACACATTTGACCTACGAAAAATCGTGTATTTCTCCTCAATTACTTTCAACAAGGTGAGTAAGGTAGTTGCCAGGCGTATATTTTGCTCTGCCCTATTTTAGACAAATGGAAATGTACAATGCAGTGAAAAGTGTAGTACCACAACACGTGTTTATTTTGCCATTTTACCTTGCTAAATAGGTCAAGATGTTAATATAACAGCAGGTTATTCCCCTTTTTATTGCAGTATTTTTTTATAGCGCAAACTCCATCCGAAGGCATTGGGGTGCTCTGCATGAGCCCTAGTTAAATTACATAAAGGCAACATTCATTTTTAGGTCGAGCATTCAGGACCTATTGTAATTTCTTATGTTGGGTTAAAGCCATCCCCCAGCTTTTAATTTGTTTGTTTGAGTGTGCTTCAAAAACCCTTGCTTGCCAGTGGTCAGTCCTGCCTCTTTGTCCCTCCTTTCTCTCTTCCGTTCCTCCCATGCATCAGGGACTAAGTACTGTCTCATCACACTACAGTCCTTTGTCTGTTCTCTGGGGGACTACTTTTTGTCTTGATTTCCTGCTCTGTTTCTGTTTGCCTGTGTGTAGTTTCGGCACAATAGCTGATTACATTTAAATATAGTTTTCCTTCCTCCCACCTCCTCCTAATAACATAGTTGTAGTGGGGGTACGTCTTTCACCATGGCTCCTTCACTGGATATATTTTTTCGCCTTTTTTTTTATTTGGCATTTTGCAGTTTTCGATCTCCACCGTCATTTGGGCTTTTTGTAGTAGGATATTTGCTTGGTTTGGGCTTCCTTTCATGGGGAATTGGGATTGTTTTTTTATGTATGGCCGCAAAAGTTTTCCATCCCACCCCTCTTTCATTGGTTCCTGTGTGGGCCACTTACTTTTCCTCCATTTCTATTGGATGAAGCACATTTTCTTGCATTGACCAATGCTTGTTATGGTCATACTCTTTGGTTTCTCCTTGCGTGTGTTTTTAAAATGTGTGCAGTTTTCACTTTGCGTCTGCCTTCAGGTGTGGTGTGCCGCTGCAGCGCCTTGAATAATGGCAGCCTTGCTAAGCTGCTTGATGCCGGCCTGGCAGTGTGAGTGCACTGCTCAGGAGAGGGGTGAGTCTGAAGCTTGAGCGCCGGAGACAGCGCTCGGAGTCCCTGGGGTTCCTGCTTCTCTGCTCCAGTTTCCTGCAGAAGAGAAAAGAATGCGAGGAATCTGAAAGTAAGTGAGTTAATGCGGACATTCACGAACCCGCCGGGCCAGAACCTGGAACAATGTGCAGAGCTGAGGGAAACCGAGGCAGCAAGCGAATATCGAACAGAGCATCAGACGCGCCAGCCTGAGAGCAGCACTCCCAACAGGGGCCTACGGGATAAGTGCTTTGGGCCATATGTAGGTAAATATAATTTACCGATTCTTAAATACCGAACTTTACCGAATCGGTATTTATGAATCAGAAAGTTATATGTAGGTAATCATTCGGTAATATTTACCGATTCGGTAACATTCCGTATACAAGAATCGGAATTTACCGAATCGGTAAATACCGAGGTGGTATTTACCGAATCGGTAAATTCCGAGGTGGTATTTACCGAATCGGTAAATTTCGAAGTGGCATTTACCGATTCGGTAAATACCGAATCGGTATTTACCGAATCGGAAAAACGAAATCACATGACTGGATGAAACAGCCAATCCTGTGCAACCAAACCCCACCCAACCAGGAAGTGGCCACACCCAGGCAGGTGCACACAATCAACAGACTCTGGAGAGGCTGGGAGTGCAGAGGAGAGGCAGGGAGCCAGTGCCTGATTGTGCAGCTCAAAATCACAATGTCCAGCCGGGAGACACAGAGAGATGGAGGGGAAAGGAGGAGAAAGCAAAAGTTTAGCCCCAAGGAACTCCAGGTACTAGTGGAGGAGGTGGTGAAGCAGCACCAGAAGCTGTTTGGGAGGCAGTCCCTGCAAGTGCCAGAGTCGGAGAAGCGGAATATATGGCTGGGAATCCAGGCGCAGGTCAATGCTGTTGGAGTGACCCCCAGGGACATTGAGGTACTTAAAAAGCGCTGGTAAGACCTGAGGATTGTCACAAAGAGGAAGATGGGGGAACTGCAGAAGGAGGCCAGCCGGACAGGAGGTGGGAGTAACAGGGCACCTGCCCTTACCGAACTGGAGGAGCTGGTGCAGTCCACAATAGAGCACGAGAGTGTCGTGGGTCTTGGGGATGCCGACAGCTCTGCCAGAGCCGCCACCCAACAAGGTAAGACGAATGCACAGCAATGTAGCCCCCCCTACCCCTATCCCACATCCCCCATTGTGAAATGAGTATCCCACTCCAGTCCATGTGTTAGTGCAGACTTGCAATGCATTATGGGAGATGTAGTCAGGGAAACCCCAACCATGAACTGAATAGCACAGAACAACAAGGCATGGTACACACATTAGCCAAAAGCAGGCAGAGGACAATGTGAGAGTGTTACAGAAATTTATTGTGATGCTTGCAATGCAGGCCTTCAGGTACACTGAGCTGATGTTGCATTTCTGTCCACAGATGTAACATCGCGCAGGACTGCACATGCAACAGGAGTGAGGGCACACCGGCAAGACAGTACAGGGCTGGCCAGCACAAGTTCTGCCCAGATATTATTGCCACAGCCAGCATCACCACTACCACAGCCAGCATCACCACTACCACAGCCAGCATCACCACTACCACAGCCAGCATCACCACTCATGCTTGAGTCACCGGCCACATCACCGCCTGCATTTGTGAGGTCGAGGAGGCGTGCAGCTGCCAGGTTGCGAGTGTTGGAGACCTCATCTGACGACAGCAGGGGCCCGGATCCAAACACCATGCCACAGGATGGGAGCCATGCCACTGTGCCCTCCACCTCAGAGGGAGCACACACGGGTGCCAGACGGCGCCGCAGGTCGCGGGTGCAGAGTCCACCAGCACACGTTGATAGCCATGGGGTGTTCTCGGGGCTCGAGGGCAACATGTTGAAAGTCCAGCGCCTACAAAAAAAGGCAGTGATGTCAGTTCAGCGGCAAATGCGGGGACTGAAAGCCACTTTTGACAACATGGACAGGGGCATCAGCGCTATGGTGGTGGGGATGAGTGACATGGCAGCGGGCATGCGGGACATGTCCCAGTCCATCAAGCTGTTGTGCAGCAAGTATGATGCAGACAGAGCTGCACGGCGCCGGGAACGGCAGAGGAGAGACAGTCACACCAGGGCACTCAACCGGCTGGCAACTGCCACGTCACTACTCTGCAGGCGCTCTGTGGCCATGCAGGAGGGCCTGACACACTGCAGCAGTGACGTTTCTAGGGGGATGGTGCAGGTCACCAGTGCACTGGAAGTGCTATTGACAAGCCAGGTGGCCACAACTGGTGCTGGGGATGCTGCGGAAAGCATCGAAACCAGCAGCAGGAGCAGCATAACCCCCCCGGTCCCAGATACACGCAGGAGCAACAGGCGGCATGGGGCTGCCACTAGTGATGAGGCACAATCCGTGGCATCCCACACTGTAGCGCGTGGCCGCAAACCGTAATGCTGCACGGCATAGCCTAAGACAATTGGGTGACGTAACCCTGGACTTGCTAGCAGTCATTACGCAATGTTGCCAGAATGGCATTTTCTTGGTGTTGTGGCGTAGTGCCGCATTATTAAACTACGTCATGACATCCAACAACTGGCTGTGTCCCCTTATTTACTCAGAAATAGTTGCATGTGATCTCTGCCCGTCTCTCTCTCCCATCTGTTGCTGTTGGCACTCCCGCTGCGTTGGCCTCTGGCTGACCTGACTCATCCTCATTGTCCTCAAAATCTGTTAGTTCCACCTCTGTACCTCTCTTCGTGGCAAGGTTGTGCAGCATTGCACAAGTGGCAATGATCTTGCAACAGATGATGGGTGTGTACTGGCGTGCGCCTCCGCTCTTTTGGAGGCAGCGGAACCTGCTTTTCAATAGTCCAAATGTGCGCTCCACCACGTTGCGAGTAGATTTGTGTGCCATGTTATATCGTCTCTCACTCTGGGTTGATGGGTGTAGGTAGGGAGTGAGGATGAATGACCGCACGGCATATGCACTGTCGCCTAGGTGAGTAAAAGGGAACCATCAGTCACATGCCTCAATACACTATGATTTGCAAGTATCATGGGGCGTCACTGTTACTTACCTAGCAGGTATCCTTCTCCAAATTCCCGGCAAGCAGTCGTGTGTAGATCCCACTGTTCTGGAAGATGTAGGAGTCGTGGGTGCTCCCAGGAAACTTCGCAACAATATCAGTGATGATGTTCCCTGCATCGCAGATTACCTGCACATTGATGGAGTGGGTGGACTTTCTGTTCCTGTAGATGTGCTCAGTGGCAGCTGGTGGGCAGATTGGGATGTGTGTGCCATCAATGCAGCCAATGACATGGGGGAACTGTGCCATGTGATAAAAGTCAGTTTTAGTTTTCTGCAGTTCAGCCTGTGTGTTTGGGAAGCTGATGTAGTGGTGCATTCTCTGCATCATGGCATCCAGGAACTTCCTGAAGAAACGGGACAGGCAACTCTGGGATACACCGCCCACCGCAGCTATCACCCCCTGGTAACTGCCAGATGCGAGTAGATGTAGGCTGCAGAGCACCTGCACATGTGGTGGTATGGCATGCGCCCTTCTTGTTGGCTGGTCCAGGAGTGGGTGCAGGTCCCTTATCAGGTCCATGATGGTTTGTGGGTGTAGCCTGTACCTTTCATGTATCTCTGCGTCAGTCTGTTGAAAGAGTGTGATGCGCTGTCTGTAGATGCGTTCCTCCCGTCTCCAAATCCTCAGACCTGCTGCCTGTAGACGTAGGCGCCTTGCAATGACATACAGAGCGGCCATGTTGTCCACCCTGTTGCATTTTGGGATTGCTTATATGCACTGTTGATGCTTACCACCTGCTTTCAATCTGTGTTAATTACCGACTCTTAATTACCGAATTTCATGGATTTCTTAATTACCGAATTTACCTACATGTCGTTTTCCGTTTTACCACTTCATATTTACCACTTCATATTTACCGAATCGGAAAATATGTATTCGGGAAATATGAATCGGTATTTTAGAAATCGGTAAATATGAATCGGTATTTACCGCTTCATATTTACCGAAAATTGGTTTTTGGCCTCCTACATCTCACTTGACTAAATACCGGTCGATAACGGGATATTTACCGAATTTCGGCCGTTACCGACCGGTATTTAGCTACCTACATATGGCCCTTTGTCCTTTAAATGTACTTGCAAGCATTTACGAACATTTCACTTTTTGATTTGTTCTTCATTGCAAGGCGTTCATTTCTTCAGAGCTCTGCTTCGTTCTGTGCTACTTTGTTTTTCCAAGTAGAGGACATGTGATCAAGCGTCTTAACTCGTCAGGAGTAGAAATAAGAGACTCAAGCTCTATCCAGTGTTCCTCAAGCGACCAACTTGTGTGATCCTCGTCCACTCACTCTCCCTCCATCAGCCTCGGTGGCTTTATCTGCTAACAAATACGTTAATGAGCATGAAGCTGTAAGCGTATGCGACTGTGCTTTCAGTGGCTTGTCCGTGCCTTTATGTAAACTTCATTCAATGAAAGCCAGGGGCGTAACACAGGCCCCCGCAGCCCCCGCGGTGCGGGGGGGCCCCGAGCTGCAGGGGGCCCCTCATGCTGTGTCTGAGTTTTTAACCCATCCCACTTCCTAGAGTTAGCCTTGACGTTTCTTCTTCGCTACCACGGGAGATTCACGTGCCTAAAGGCGATAACGTGGTTATCAAACCGCATCACAAATAGCCCTGGTACCCCTGGGGCACCCATGGTCAATGGCAGGATAGACGCATGATGCCAACCACTGACCCCGGTAGCGTGCAAGATTCAGCTTTGCCAATCTTCAGTTTTCAGTTTCGTATCTACTGAAGCGTGTTTTCGTTGTCTTATTGTGGTATTTTCAATCCCTCTGATTGTGTTCAGACTTAGTGAATTTATTCCCAAACAGCTTTGTTGCCCACTTCTATGAAGAAGGAAGATTCTAAAATATGGAGCTCATTGAAACCAATGATGCAGGAAATCAAACACAAGAGATCCGACGGAGCACTGCTCTGCAATACACAGTGCTTATTTACCACACATGTGACTTGTTCCCTTTATCGATGACAAATAAGAGTAAATACGCCAGTGCACTTTTTTGGTGCGGCAGGCGAAGTGGGATCACCTCACTTTTTTATCCACAGAAATGTCATGACATCACCAGTAACTGGACACTCGTGGTCCCACCGAGAGGCACAGACAGGTCGGGGGTGAAGCCTTGGAGGGGAAAAAAGGATGGGAAAGTCTGTGAGGGGAGAGGGGGTGATGGTGAAAGAGACAGACTGGGGAGGGTGATCAGAGAACAGAAGGCAGGTAAGAGAGGTCCCGAAGAGCATGAAGGAGTTGATTGGCGTAGAATGAGAAGGAAAAGAGAGGCGAGGAGAGAGAAGTGGAGAGGAGAGAGCAACACAAAGAGAGTCTGCCCACTCCACTCTCCGCAGGTCTGTCCACTCCACTCTCCGCAGGTCTGCCCACTCCACTCTCCGCAGGTCTGCCCACTCCACTCTCCGCAGGTCTGCCCACTCCACTGTCCGCAGGTCTGCCCACTCCACTGTCTGCAGGTCTGCCCACTCCACTGTCTGCAGGTCTGCCCACTCCACTCTCCGCAGGTCTGCCCACTCCACTCTCCGCAGGTCTGCCCACTCCACTGTCTGCAGGTCTGCCCACTCCACTGTCCGCAGGTCTGCCCACTCCACTCTCCGCAGGTCTGCCCACTCCACTGTCTGCAGGTCTGTCCACTCCACTGTCCACAGGTCTGCCTAATCCACTGTCCGCAGGTCTGCCCACTCCACTGTCCACAGGTCTGCCCACTCCACTGTCCGCAGGTCTGTCCACTCCACTCTCCGCAGGTCTGCCCACTCCACTGTCTGCAGGTCTGCCCACTCCACTCTCCGCAGGTCTGCCCACTCCACTGTCCGCAGGTCTGCCCACTCCACTGTCTGCAGGTCTGCCCACTCCACTGTCTGCAGGTCTGCCCACTCCACTCTCCGCAGGTCTGCCCACTCCACTGTCCGCAGGTCTGCCCACTCCACTGTCTGCAGGTCTGCCCACTCCACTGTCCGCAGGTCTGCCCACTCCACTCTCCGCAGGTCTGCCCACTCCACTGTCTGCAGGTCTGTCCACTCCACTGTCCACAGGTCTGCCTAATCCACTGTCCGCAGGTCTGCCCACTCCACTGTCCACAGGTCTGCCCACTCCACTGTCCGCAGGTCTGCCCACTCCACTGTCTACAGGTCTGCCCACTCCACTGTCTGCAGGTCTGCCCACTCCACTGTCTGCAGGTCTGCCCACTCCACTGTCCCCAGGTCTGCCCACTCCACTGTCCCCAGGTCTGCCCACTCCACTGTCCGCAGGTCTGCCCACTCCACTCTCCGCAGGTCTGCCCACTCCACTCTCCGCAGGTCTGCCCACTCCACTCTCCGCAGGTCTGCCCACTCCACTGTCTGCAGGTCTGCCCACTCCACTGTCTGCAGGTCTGCCCACTCCACTCTCCGCAGGTCTGCCCACTCCACTGTCCGCAGGTCTGCCCACTCCACTGTCTGCAGGTCTGCCCACTCCACTGTCTGCAGGTCTGTCCACTCCACTCTCCGCAGGGTTGCCCACTCCACTGTCCGCAGGTCTGCCCACTCCACTGTCTGCAGGTCTGCCCACTCCACTGTCCGCAGGTCTGCCCACTCCACTGTCTGCAGGTCTGCCCACTCCACTCTCCGCAGGTCTGCCCACTCCACTGTCCGCAGGGCTGCCTACTCCACTGTCCGCAGGTCTGCCCACTCCACTGTCCGCAGGTCTGCCCACTCCACTGTCTGCAGGTCTGCCCACTCCACTCTCCGCAGGTCTGCCCACTCCACTGTCCGCAGGGCTGCCTACTCCACTGTCCGCAGTCTGCTTCCGAGGCTGTCGGTGCTTCTTCAAGGGTTGTGGTCTGTGGGTTCAGGTGACAGATTATGCCCTTCGAGTCTCTCTCCATCACTTCCTCCCTATCACTCACTCTCTTTTGTTTGTGTCTCCATCACACAATATCCTGTCTCTCTCCATCACTCATTCTCTATCGCTCACGCTCCTCTGTGTGCGTCTCAATCATATAATATTGTTGTTGTCTCCCTCATCACTCATTCTCCGTCACTCACTCTCCTCCCTGTGTGTCTCAATCACACAATAACCTGTCTCTCTCCCTCCTTCACTCTGTTGCTCTATCACTCATTCTCCTCCTTCAACGGACTCGATAATTCTCGCCTCGGTACCTACTCTAACCAGGAACACACTCGGCAACTCTGGGCATTAGCTTGCCTCATCTCCACAACGGCCCCCCACATTCGCCGGGGATGCCTGGTTTCACCTTGGAGATACCCAGGAGGGACCATCTCACAGGGATAGCCAGGACGGGTTCCCCAGCGGTCTACAGCGCCACGACGCCTCAGGGCAGCAGTGCGCTTTACAAGACACATACATTTACACATATGGTGCTGCAAGGTTTCTTAACTGTGTCTGCTCAGTACCAATGCTGCAATTAAGAATACAAGGAGCAGGTGTCCAAAATTGATGCAGGGAGGCTGGATATGCACCGCAGCTATGATTAGTGCAGCAGTCACAGTTGCACTGGGGATGATAGCTGTAACATGCACTGCAATCATGTTTTTATTATGAAACGAGTGGGCAAGAGATCCAGATTTACTTGCTTATATTAGGGCCTTTGATTCCCCCCATACGCCCCTGGCCTGGATCCATACCAGATTATCAGGATAGCCGCATAGGATATATTTATAGACAGTGCCAAAAGTAATTATTTACATAGGGGATGTGTGGGAAGCCGGAGTCCCAGTGAGCGCTACTGTCACCAAATGCGCATCCCGGGACTTTCCGACTCAACGTTAGGCCAAGTAAGGACACGGTTTGAGATAGCCCTGCTCACCCCCTTAGTAGCCTGGCACGAGCAGCCAGGCCTATCTCCAAGGCACGAGTGTCTAGTATGTGCAACCACGCCCACAGCAACCCACTGGTGACAACACAAATGGACTCCACTCAAGTTTGCTAAAAGTATAAACTTTATATCAAAAGATATACGATCAGACCACACGATACAAAAGCCAACATATAATAACAGGCAATATTCGTTCTGGCTGGCTGGTAGGATTAACTCCCAACCACCGATTTCCAAACGCTATGCTGGTCATAATGCTAGAATCACACACATTGCAATGAACAAACAATAGTGCGCTGCGTAACGATACAATCCTGTGCTGGGCAAAGGGGAAATAATACAATGCGTAACAATACACCCCGGTACTTTGTAATGGGAGAAATAATGCAATGTGTACCGCTACAATCATGTACTGCACAATGAAGGAATAAGGCAATGCGTCACACCCCAATCACATACTTTGGAAGGTAGAAACAATGCAATGCACCCGCTACAATCATGTACTTTGCAAATAAGGAATAATGCAATGCGTAGCTACAATCATGTACTTTGCAATGAAGAAATAATGCAATGTGGGCCGCTGCAATACTGTACTTTGCAAGGGAGAAATAATGCAATGCGTAGCGCTACAATCAGGTACTTCGTTATGCAGAAATACTGTCAGGCGTCAGGCGTCATAAGACAGTCCGGCAGTTCTTTAGCAACAATATTGGCAATGTGTATTACGACAGTCAGCCTCTTCGATAACAGTTGCTCCCCCACATGGATCAACGATGACATAAATCACAGCTTCTCACTCTGCCACTCCTTTGGTCAGTACGGGCCCCACTTTGAGCCGAAGCAAAGGCTCATGTCGCCAGAAGGACTGAGAGGCCGAAAGAGTGTCCCTCTGAGCCCGCACCCCGCCCAGCAGTGTTCCACGATACCTGGGGGTACGACCCCCACTCTCCTCTCCTCCTTCAACAGACTGGTCCTTCTGTGTAGAACTTCCTCAAATAGGCCTCAGCGGCTCAGCCTGGCAGTTCAGCTCCCACTGCCGGTCCGGTCCGCGACTGTTAGGAAGGTCTCAGGTGGCTGCAGGGCACATGTACCCCACGCCCCTAGGATTACGTTACTCCGGGTGAACGTTCACCACCGCACCCTCCGGGTCTCTTCTGGCACAAAGCCACACACACACACAACGCTGATGAGTCTTTACGCCGACTCCACGTTCACCAGGCACTCCTTCCTGCGATCTCAGTTGTCACCAAGCCATGCACACCGCGCTGCAGAGACTCACTTTCTTCTGGTGCACACGATGATAAGCCGATCACCTTCACAGTCCCAGGTTGCACCAAAGCACGCACACTGCTTCACTGAAACTTACTCCAACTCCGGTGCTCCAATATCCAGGTGCTCTTCACCAATGCCTCCGGCCGCACCTCGACACGCTCACTGTGTCCGAGCCTCACTTCTCCTCAGGTGCACTCGATGACCAGGCGCTCTTCACCAGCGCCTCCTGTGCACCACGACACACTCCCAGTGCGTCTGAGTCTCACTTTTCTTCCGATGCACACGCTGACCAGGCGCTTTTCACCAACACCTGTGGTGCACCATGACACGCACCCTGCGCGCCCGAGACTCCCTCCGCTTCCGATGCACATGTTGACAAGGGGCTCCTCACCAACATCTCCTGTGTACCACGACACGTACCCACTGCATCCAAGTCTCACTCCTCCTTCGTGTGTCCAAGATCACGGGGCACACCTTCCGAGGGTTTCAAGCTGCCACAACACGCAGCCAACATCGCTTGAAACTTTTCAACAGGGAGCCAGCTCACCTCGGGCCCTTGGGGTTACAAGACAGCACAGTCTTCTTCAAGCAGGGGGACCTAGCGCACACAGCACAGTCCCAACAGCCTCTTCCTTGGTTAAAACAACAAACTGCAGACCAGCTCCAGATCATGAAGCAAGGATTGGTCCTTCCCAGCAGCCTCTTCAGAGGTTCCTCTTGACCACGAAATAGGTCTAAGCCTTTTCAGTCTCAATCCATTTCTATTCCAACGTTCAGGGGTCTCAGCTCTCATAATTATACCCCTAAATGTCTTTGAAGTTTGAATGTGCTAAGGGGTCCCTGACCCCTGCCTAAATTAGTTCTGGGTGTCTCCCTCCCAGTGTCACCTTTCTCCCCTTGATACTGGGGGTCTGGATCCTTAATCACTCAGCAGGAGATGGGTCAATTGGTTTATAGCAACAGCCCAGGCCTTTTCACCTCCCGGGCTTCTTCTCCCCCTACTCTCCAGATGCAGGGCAGCCTGGTGCCATCTCAACCCCCTCCCTGGGTCAAGACCTCTCCCAGCTCCTTCACCTCTCAGATCCAGACAGTCAATCCACATTCAGCAGAGAAACACAGAAATGCCTAAAGCACAAAACTCAGCCATATTCTAAAAGAGTGGTTTCTGAACACGCACTGACAAAACCACTTTCATTGAAAGATGTGTTATGACACTGAGTTCATACATACTAAACTTCACCTCTCCATTTTAAACTTATAGGAAACTAGGCTAACAAAACACAATAGCCAGCCTCCCCCATTCTGTCCTAGGGGCAGAATGGCCTTTCACCAGTGAAAAATGAAATGGAGTGTTTTTCATTGTCAGAACATAACACACACCTCAGTATATGTCCTGCCTTTTACTTATACTGCACCCTGCCCAGTGGTTACCTGGGACCTACCACAGGGGTGCCCACTGTGTACGCAAAATGGAAAGTAAGGCCTGGTTGCACTTGTCAGGACAACATGCTAACTTAGCAAACTGCGCGCAGGCCCTCCACTGAGGCCTGAGTTCCCTTCTCTGTGCGCCTTTGCATTACTAGCCCTTGCACACACAGTGCACATCACCAGGGACTTTACTAGTAAGGCAACATACCAATCATAGCCAACCAATTACCATTACACTTTACACAGGGAACCCTTGTACTTTGACACTGATCAGCATTGGCGAAGTACCCAAAGCATCTAAATTGGCAACTCTATGTCAGGAAAACTGTCTAGGGGGAAAGCTAAAAGTTTTAGGGAACTTTAGCCATAAAGGTCAAGTCCTACAGGATGGTTATCTGAAAATGTGGCATTTGATCTCTCCTCACTCTCCGTCCTTTTGCTTCATGCTGCTCTTCTCTTCCTAACACTCCTTTTTGTTTCACGCTGCTTCTCCTCACTCTTCATCCTTGTGCCTCACGCTGCTCTTCTCCTCCTCACTATCTGTACTTGTGCCTCATGCTGCTCTTCTCCTCCTCACTCTCTGTACTTGTGCCTCACGCTGCACTTCTCCTCAGTCTCCGTCCTTGTGCCTCACGCTGCTCTTCTCCTCACTCTCCGTCCTTGTGCCTCATGCTGCACTTCTCCTGACTCTCAGTCCTTGTGCCTCACGCTGCTCTTCTCCTCACTCTCCATCCTTGTGCCTCATGCTGCTCTTCTTCTCCTCACTCTCCGTCCTTGTGCACGCTGCTCTTCTCTCCTCACCCTGTCCTTCAGCCTCATTTTGCTCTTCTTCTCCTCAGTCTCCGTCCTTGTGCCTCACACTGCTCTTCTCCTCCTCACTCTCCGTCTTTGTGCCTCACGCTGCTCTTCTCCTTCTGAGTCTCCTTCCTTGTGCCTCACGCTGCTCTTCGTCTCCTCACTCTCCATCCTTGTGCCTCATGCTGCTCTTCGTCTCCTCAGTCACCGTCCTTGTGCCTCACGCTTCTCTTCTTCTCCTCACTCTACGTCCTTGTGCCTCACGCTTCTCTTCTTCTCCTCACTCTCCGTCCTTGTGCACGCTGCTCTTCTCTCCTCGCTGTCCTTCAGCCTCATCTTGCTCTTCTCCTCCTGACTGTCCTTGTGCCTCATGCTGCTCTTCTCCTCACTCTCCTTCCTTGTGCCTCACGCTGCTCTTCTCCTCACTCTCCACCCTTGTGCCTCATGCTGCTCTCCTCCTCACACACATTCCTTGTGCCTCACGATGCTCCTCCTCTCCTCACACTGTCCTTGTGGCTTGCACTGCTCTTCTCCTACTCACTCTCCATCCTTGTGCCTCATGCTGCTCCTCTTCTCCTCACTCTCCGTCCTTCTGCCTCACGCTGCTCCTCTTCTCCTCACTCTGTCCTTGTGCCTTACGCTGCTCTTCTTCTCCTCACTCTCCATCCTTCTGCTTCACACTGCTCTTTTCCTCCTCACTCTCCTTCCTTGTGCCTCACACTGCTCTTCTCCTCCTCACTCTCTATCCTTGTGCCTCACGCTGCTCTTCTTCTCCTCAGTCTCCATCTTTGTGCCTCACACTGCTTTTCTTCTGCTCAGTCTCCATCCTTGTGCCTCACGCTGCTCTTCTGCTCCTCACTCTCCTTCCTTGTGCCTCATGCTTCTCTTCTCATCACTCCTTTCTTCTTCATGCTGCTCTTCTCCTCACTCCCTTCTTCACGCTGCTCTTCTCCTCACTCTCCCTACTTATGCTTCATGCTGCTCCACAACTAACAATTCCAATCCAACCCACATAATTCCACTACACACCACATACATTAACTCCATTACATATGGGTAAAAGACATTGCCACTTACAACACCAAAAGCTCTAACTCAACCAAATGCGAGACGTATTGCATTTCCAATGCTTGTTTTAGACTGGCGTCGGCTCAACATCCTGTCATTCAGGGCAAATCACTTAATCACCCAGACTCAAACCTGGTTCCCCATGTGAACAGCCCAGGCTCCCCATAAAAGCACATCAGCTGCTGGTAATAGTTTTATCTATGCAGTCATTTCTGCACATATCTTTCAGCCATTTTGTAATTGGGGCCAAAGCGTTTTCTTGCTTTGCAATTCTGCATTCTCTTTCTTTCCACCGCTGGTTGAGAAGGTCAGTCCCCCCCACATGACAGCACCCAAGTGTTATAACAGAGTCACACGGGAGTTAGACACACATGCCTGTGGAGGAAACAGTCATCAAGCTAGAACTAATGACAAAACAGAACATGAACCAGGCCTCAAATCCATAATCTACACCATGTGGCTACATCTGGGGCCTTTTACATATAATAATATTAAGATAGGGAAAGTAAGAAAACACATAAGGACCGCGTTGCAACCCTCACATCCCCCACAAATATTTCTGTTCCATAGGGACAACAAGCTTTCTTGCTGAATTACTTTTAGTGCATTGGAAACAAAAACAAGGGCACAGGCTCCATGTATTCTTTAAACTAAATATATGTAGAGTGAAAAGGTCACGGTTTCCAAGATAAGTCCAATACAATATTTATATGTACAAGATGGATTGCATGTGAGATAAGAGGCTAATCTTTAACTTTACATCTTCTCTCCAGTCTTTGTCTATTTTTCTAATATAATAAGTAATAGAGCGAGTCATTATTTTGCTGCATTAGTTTGTCTAGATGTTAAATCAAGGCATTTCATACTTAGGAAAATACCAGTATCAAAATCACCACAGGACAAACAACTAACTTATCGGGGTAAAAAGTGAAAATGTTCTGTACTGAGATTCAGTAAAACATAAATACCACCTCTTCCTGAAATCCGCCATCCCTAAGACCTGTTAATATTAACCAATAAAACGCTCTAAGTCTATCCTATTTTGCAAAGCACGTGGGACTGCCTTAGTAATTAATACCTATTGTCAGTTACTAACTATTTGAGTTTTTCACTATGCAGAAAGTGGGATATTCTTATTTGATTTCAAAGAGAAATGTGATGCAGAAAAACAAATGTTTGGTGAGTCATTTTAAGCAACATAGCAAATCATGCACAATATTCTGACATATAGAGGTAAACATGGTAGGGGCAAATGTTAATACATAGTTATCCGAAAAATCGGATGAAAATGATATACATGTCGCACAACCGTGTGGTGGCACAGGAACAAAAACAATATTAAAAGGAAAGGATAGAAAAGGATAGTGAAAAGAGAAATAGAGGAAGAATAGGAGTTATAGACAGAGAGGTGATTACTCAGCGCTGGTTGGATGAGAGGGTTCGCGGTACAAGGTATTGAGGCGGGGCGTGCAGACCAGTGCGATGAAAGGTCAGGGTGTTAGACCGGGTGGTGACAACAAATATTCTGCCACAAGGGCGGTAATTACTTCCAGATATCGGTCAAGGTTATTCCATAGTGACTTCCTAGCCAAGATCCAGGGATATAGCGTGGAAAGGATTGTGTGTGCCCCCCTAATGTCCCTCAATCATTCCCACCACGTGTGATTGGAGGCCTTAACCAATGACCTCCATGATGAGAGAATGGGATAGCGTGAATAGTACGTCAGCCAGATGTAGTTCCTCGTGGTTCAGGGTCATAGCATATGAGGGGAGACAGACACTGCAGACAGAGAATGAAGAGTTCTTGGGGAATTTAATGTGAAGAATGTTGTCAATGGTGAGGTGGACTAGAGTCCAAAAAAGTGAGTAATAGTGGGCATTCATATAGCATGTGGTGCAGGTCAGCATGGGGGGAGTTGCAGGACCAGCAGCGGCCTTTCTCTAAAAGGCATAGAGTGCTGAGTAGGTCAGATGTACAGGATGCCCTTTGGAGATTAAAGAAGTCCGTCTGGCGAAGGTTGGGAGCTATTTTTTGGGTAAAAGGAGAGGACCAAAGTTTCGACTAAACGATATCGGACATGTCCCGCAGGCCATCCTGAAACCATTCCTTCTGCTATTTCTGTTGTAGGGATTTACAGAGAGAGGTTGATAAGGGACTGAGCTTGGCATAAATCTTGGCGGCTATGTGGCCACCTCTTTGAAGCTTGTCTACTAGGGATGGAAGTGAGGCAGCTTTAAAAGGGAACGCTTTGCACTTAGGGACTGCAACTTTCAATTTGAGAAAGTCGAAGAAGTCAGGGTGAGGTAAGTTAAACTTTTGTGAAAGATCACATAATGATAAAGGGTGCATTCTGGTGCCTAGGTAACCTTCTGTGGAGATACCTGAAGACTTCCATGAGCGAGCCAGGGGGAAGGTGCTTCCAAGTTTGATGTGTCTATTGTACCAGATTTAAGGCTGTAAGGACTGCCTAATTTTTATTTTGGAGAGGCAAGAGTCAAGATGTACAAAAGAGGGTGGTGATGGACGGAGCATCAGAACCAATCAAACACTCACACCCAGTCAAAAGATCTGGGTTTGATCCATCACCGTTCTTTAGCCCACTCTGCCACCCCAGTTCAGAGTCAAGATCTAGCAGGGTACCTCTGGTATGGTATAGGATCACTTTATTAAGGGAAGGGTGGCCTTTATGAATGGTCTAGAGGCATGGGAGGGGAAGGTTATCTGTCAAGTCATTCCAGCAAAAGCCTTGGGGGAGTAAAGTCAAGAGAACTGTTGAACCATTTCGCCCCTTGAGCTGCAAGAAAAGCAAATTGGTATTTCCTGAAGTCCGCAATGTTGCCACCCCCTAGGTGTTTTGGTAGGCGGAGTTTCTTTAGGGAAATCAGTGGTCTTTTAGAATTCCAGATGAATTCATCGATATGGCAATCTAAGTTTTGAAAGAAATCGTCTGAGCAGAGGATAGGAGACATGGTTAATAAGTAGTTCACAATCGGAGTGATGACCATTTATATGGATTAAAGTTTAACCCACCAAGTCAAAAACTTTGGTTAACCACTTTGTTATGCTGGATAGATTCAATAAGGTTATCATTGAATTTGGGGCCTAAGTATTAAAAACAATTGGGTTCCCACATTAAGCCGTAATTTCCTAAGACATCCTTGGTACAGAGAATATTCTGATTTTTCTCTATTGAGAGCATACCCATACATTTTGGACATACTCTCAGTTATGGCGGTATCCGCATGTTCAGTTATGATTAAAATATAATCTACGTTTGCAGCCATCTTGAAGGATCTGTCCCCAATACCTATGCAATTATTTTGCTCAATGAGTGAGAGCTAGAGTGGTTCAATGGCTAGAAGAAAGCGGAAGGTGGAAAGGAGAAAGGGGACAATCCCTGCTGTGTGCCTTGTTTGAGCCTGACAGTACCCTATTGGAATGAATTTTGGTGCAGGGATTTTTCATGAAAGATTCACCCAAGTTAAAATAAGACAAAGTGGATTTTAAAAAAGGCCACACACCTTTGTCGAATTCTTTTGAACATTGGGTGTCATTGTCACAACTAGGGAGTTCTTGGATTTGGAGATCTGTATTATATGTCCCAGTAGTCTAATGTTGTCGTTGGAGAGTCTGCCTTTCAGAAATCCAGGTTGGTATGGGCCAATCAGGAGAGGCAATATTGCTTCTATATGCTTGGCCAGAATTTTGGCATAGATTTTACAGTCTATGTTGCTGAATAATATTGGACTATATTTTGGGGGTTTTGTGTGGTCTTTTCCTTCTTTAAGCAAAAGGACTATGGTGGCTTCCATGGTTGAGCCATCTAAGCAGCCCATATCTGCATATTTATAGGAGAGTTAGTAAGGGACCATGTAGTTCATCAGTGAATGATTTACAGAATTGGGCTATGACGCCTTCCGGAACGGGGGCCTTGCCAACCTTGAGAGGCTTGATTGCAAGTTTAATTTCTAGGTCGGTGATGGGATTATTCAGCGAAGAATGATGCTTCTCTTGCAGTTTAGGAGGATTAAAGTGGGACATTCCTATTGCATTTTCCTTCCCATATACCTGGGAGTTCAGTGAACCACATAAAAATCAGAAATCTGCACAAGTTGTAGGTGTGCGCCAATGAGTGTTGTGATTTGTGTCCTTTATTTGAATCAGATTCACCACATTTACACATTTTGGACAACCACTATTATAGTGAATGTCTTAATAATCCTCCAGTTTTTAGGAGGCATTCTTCTGCTAACGATAGATTGTACGCCGTCCATCCATCCATTTCTCTATATTGAGGACAAATATGAAATCATTTATACACAACAAATTAGATGAATGCGTTGGGACTCCTTACCACGATTGAGCAGCTGATTAAGCCTCCTCTCTTGTGCACTTTCAGCAGATCCTCAAAGAGAGTTGTCCTTTGAGAGATGTGTTCTCTGTATTTGCTTTTGAGCAGGTCTAGTGGTTCGGTCACAGCACCAGTAAAATCCACAATTGCATCAGCAGTGTTGCCTCCATCCAGAGCCTCATAGGAACCAGCAAATCTATGGACATCAGAAAGGATACAGACTTATTTTGAGTAGAACTAGCGTTTTTCTCAACACATTATTATACAATGTAGGTGTTAGAAGGTGGTTCTGACCCTATGAGCAGCCCGGATTTTTCGCTTTTTGAGCACCTAATTGTTGAGCTTTTACTGTGGGGGAGCCTCAGAAGTTGGGACTCACCCACAGTGAACTCATAATGAAAGAGACTGCATGGGGATTTTACTGGTGTCCCCCTGGCTTGACCAGGCCACTGCACAGCAGCTGGAGTAAGGGACACCGGGCTGGCAGACACATGTGTACATGCGTGTGCACATGTGTAAGGGCTGCGCAGGGGAGATTCCTAGCATGTGCAGCCAAGGAGCAGGTGCAGATAGACTGGTGTGGCAGGACTTATGCAGAATGGGGTGGTGACATGGAATAGGCTTTATACACTGGGAAGAAAAATGCCAGGGAAAGTCAGTGTGTTTTACTGTGTTCTTCACTTCATTATTCCCTTATGGGCATGCGGAGCACATGGGCTAGATTAACTTTCCCAAGGCCTACAGATTCCAGATACGCACTAAAGTCCACTGTAACGGGTGTGAGAAGAAGTATTCTGCAGAGTCCAAAGTCATATTTGTACTGCTTTTGGGTCATCCAGAACTGTCATATTTCTTTGAGTCAGCCATAACCAGGCCCTGGCTGGGGGCTGACCTCAGTAGCTTGGATTGATGACCCTTCTTCCCAGAGCAAAGACCTCCTCTCCACGAAGAGCAGATGGGTGGGGCTACAGGCTCACCCATCAGCAGCTATCACTGGGTGCCAGGCACCAGGCTGCATCAGGGAGGGAAGGCAGCAAGGGGGGGAGAGGGGCTTTCAGAGACCATGTGGCAGGAGACCCTAGACGACGCCATCTTGAACCAACCCAGAGGCCTGGGTAGGAAGGAAGGAGCAGGGGCAGAGAATTGATGTGTCGCGGTGTGATAGGGCAAACCGAGACTTCCTGCCAGCCCCCTCCCCAACTTCTTAAAAAGAACTTGCACAGGAAGAGAAGTTCTCTCTGGGGTGTGGACTGCAGAGGCAGAAGGTGCTGGAGCCTGGCGCAATGGGCAGTTGGAAGGAGCAACCCTCTGACTGTCCCAGGATCCTGAACAGCGCCAGGAGTAGAGACCAGGAGCAAGAAGAGACCAAGATAGCAAAGATCGAACCCCTGGGGGCCGAGATATGCCCCCCAGAAGGTAGGCGACCTTTGACCTCTGGAAGGACCGACGACGAAGCGCGTGGGGCTACGCCGCCGGTCCATGATGTGCTCCCGGGGTGGGTCTGGTCCCCGGGGCTGCCCCCAAGTGAAGCAAAGTCGAAGAGCACCATTGTGCTCCCCGTGAAGTGACCCTAGAAGGGGTGCCAGGAGCCCACCCTGGCCCCCGAGGAAGATGGAGACCGGGGTGCGCCGTCGCGCCCCCGGGAAATGGTGAGAGGGGCCTGGTATCCCACCTCTGGCCTGAAGAGAAGCCGGGGAGCGCCATCGCGCTCCCCGTGAAAATTCCCCACGGGGTGCCAGGAGCCCACCCTGATGAAAACGAGGATGGGGACCGCCATCGCGCCCCCCTGGGCATGGGAAAAGGGGCCCGGGACCCCCAACTCCGGGCCCCGCCGAAGTCAAGTCAGGGAGCATGAAAATCCCCCGGGGCCCGGGATCCCAACTCCGGGCCCAGGATCCCAACTCCGGGCCCGACGTGTGCATACGAGGTGGGGGGGAGTGCCAGTGCACACCCCTGTGGCTGTAAGAAGGTGGGAGGAGTGCCGTCGCACTCCCCTGAGGTCCTGTTGGACCAGGGGCAGCCTTGCATCTGCCCACCGGAGCCGGCAGACCAGAACAAGGAGGCCGGCTCCCGCGGCAGCACGCGAGGGTGCTGGCCAGACGGGGAGCCGGCAGGGGCAGCCATGTGGGGGTCCGGGTGGCACCGCCCCTCCACCCCCCCCCCCCAAGAGGAAGGTGGGGTCCCGGGTGGGACCGGGCCCCCGAAAAGAAAGAAGAGCCGCTGGGGGTGGGCTCCCCGAGCCTCAAAAACACTCACTGTGGACGGGACGGGGCCCGGGTGGGACCGGGCCCCCAACAAAGAGCAGACACGGCGGGAGGCAGATGGCACGGCCAGCATGGCTCTGACCGGAGCAGCGGGAGAGCCGCTGTTCGATATGCACCGGCTGTGCATGAAACCCCCCATAATGCCTTGCAAGGCTCTTGGTTTTGGTGCCGGGAGGCCCCCAGAGGAGGGGGGGGGGGGTCTCCCTCCATGGTGGAAGGAAATGCCGGGGGAGCTGCAGGAGCAAGGCAGCCTCCCCCAGCACAAAGAATCCAGGCACTCCGTAAGTCTCAAGGGAACATAAAAGAAACAACCCCTCAAGGGCTCAGCTGTTAGTGCATCACCTCCTGGGCTGGAGCTTTTGTTCTACAGCTGGGGGTGTATGACGGAGTGCATCAAGGAGCGGTTGGTGTAATTGCACCAGAAATGCATTTACTAACGTTATTTCTTTTAGAGGGACTGAAAGTCACAAGTACCTGTGTAAGGTGATGTCATAGGCAAAGTGGGGTTATGTTGTCAGACATTCCTGCTAGGGTGTCTGGCTGTATATGCGTAATCTGTGATTTCATCTGTGATGCATTTAGGGGCTGTAATTGCAATGCATTCTAATGATCCACAAATGTGATCAGTACTGTCAATCTAAAGTGATGCTTAAACATGTATTCTTGCTGCTCTACTTAGGTGAAGAACCCCGACTGCTAGCCCTTAAGATGTAGAGGTGTATACTTCATGGTCGGTAGGAAATGCTCAGTCAGGGTTATGTCTTACCAAGGCAGGGTTACCACCTATTTTAAATGCTTGAGATAATGGGGTGGGTCGCCACTGGGATGGTGCCAGTGCGCAGGGCCCTCGCGCCAGGTTATGTTCAACTAACTGCATTGGGGGCAAGATGATGTGCATAAATGGGAGTGGTGGTACTAGACCCCACCCACCTGCGGGAGGGGTGGAGATGGTATGCAATGTCACAAAGTAATTCCAACAGTTTATGTATATTTGTAAATTGGTGCATAGTATTGAGTAGTTTGTGTGTTTAATAAATGTACTCTTACTTTTATAAAGCATTGTACAGACTGCAAATGGCGATTACTAGCCCACACAACCTCCCTTGAGTAAGCATCAGACTGCTCTGCAACGCTACCCTTGAGAGTCAGGCGCTACAATTGGGTGTTTGGTTCCCAGTGAAGGACAAATGTAGTCATGTTATTTGTGCAGGCATCTCAGATACTGCCTCGTTTTCCAACATTAGGGAAATTAAATAATGTTTTTAAGTATTAAACATGGTACATGTATTATGAATTCCTCATGGTGAGGAAGATCAATTCACATCATTGGAAGTGAGGCCTTTAAACAATGATGTGTCTCCTAAGATCTCTGATGGTCAATCAAGAATTGACAATCCCAACAGCTCTAACTTTGTTTTCAAATGGGAAGAAGTTGTGTGTTGGCACAGAAGGTGACAATTCAGATGTTAACCTATGCCAATGGTTTGTAAAGTGATTAATATAATGCATGTAAATTATACAAAATTACTTTCCTACGACAAAAGTGGAAGGAAGGGTGTCACCACAAAAACCGTTTGGTTACAAACCTACCCAGCAGTAACTATACTGTTCCCCGGCAATAATGCCCACCTGGGTGGAGATGAGGGTGGTAGTGGATCTGCTTGTTTGAAGCTGTAGATCAGCCTTTACATCAGCCTAATGTAGCAGACACCATACCAAGGTCAAAAAGGTCCTCTGTCAGAGAATTGCATCATTTGGTAGGAGGATTTACTGGTATAAAGTATGGTACAAGGATGTCCTTGCTAGAAATCAGTCTAGTGATAATTGCCATGAAGAATTGAATTTCACTGATTTGAGGGTCACTCTTCAGATGCAAACTTTCCTACAAGAAATGAACGCTTTTTTTCATCCAGTGGGTAGTAGCACATGACAGAATTAGACACAAGCAGACAATGGGCAATTCTATGAGAGCTTTGCCGAGTGTAGTGGACCTCTTCCACAAACATTTGAGACTCAACGTGCTACTCCCGGGGTCATTAACTTCATCCCAGCAGTTTTGCGCCCTGCAAGCTGCATTGATCACCTTGGTATACAGCCACCTAACAATTGTTTCCAATGTAAGTTGCAGCCACCAGTGTGAGGGTATCTAACCCTCTGCCTGCTGCTTCCCTCTTTTTTACACAACCTGCACACTTCACCACAGTGACACAGATTTCCAAATTGAGAAGAAAAGCCAGCGCCATCACACTTGTGCCCAGCAGCCCAAGCCCTACTTTCCTCACCCCTACAATAACTGTGGGAATAAGTAATAAGAGTGAGTAAGAACTCTGACTGGGTGGCCACCAAGAATAACCTTTTTCTCTTCAACTTTACTATCCTTTGCAATTCAAACCCAAAAGCGGAAGCTCTTGTAGACTCAGTAGACTCGCAGTAATACCTGGTTCCTGGATCTACACGGACAACAGCAACATTTGTCACAAGGATTGACTACAACGGCAACATTCGTCACACGGGTCGACTAACTTCCTTTGAGTCATATAGGCCCTCGAGCTCTAGCCTGACTAAGTGCAAAACTAACCTTTCATCATTAGGAAAGTAGTTCTGCACTTATAGATAAGGCTGTTTGTCTGCCTGACCTGTACAACTAAAGTTGAGAATTAGGTCCCTCAATTGTCAAAGACTTGGAAGATCTAGTGCCTGTTTATCACCACAAGCAAAGGTTAGATTATGTGGCATGCCTTTTTCATCCCTGACAATGTGTAGTCTACGACAGTGGCAGCCGGTACGATACGGGGGTGGTAGGGCGAGTGGGGTGGCCGTAGGAAGGAAGAACCCAGGCTCACCTGAGCCAATCACAATGCTGCAATGCAGCGTAGTGATTGGTCTGAGCGAATGGTCCGGCGCTCAGACTGGGAATGAAAGCCTGGGCATGTTCTCCACCTAGGTTGTAATGCAGCCTGGGTGGAGAACAAGCAGTGGGGCGCCACTCCCCGCCCTAGTGGGGAGTAGCATTTTTTACACTATGTTATAGCTCACTGTTATATTGTGCGTGGACAGTAAAAGATGGATATGATCAAATATATTCACCCTGGATTTTTTCACTTTATAGAACATTAATCGCTTGGTGTTCTGCAAACAAAGCAATTGCTGATGGAAGAAATGACCAAATAGGGAAACAATTTGGAGGCTCTTGTGGGTCAGTCAATAAACAGATTGTGGGAGATGATGTTTTCTACAAAAGAAAATCTTGCATATAGCTTCAGGTTTAGAGCTTCAGGCTGATTTCCAACACAGATGTGCACAATGCCTCTTTGTTGTTTGAAACAGAAGGCTTTTTATACACAGCAGCAGCGTAGCTAATTTTAGTCCCATTTTCCATTTCATCAGCGCTGTAAAGAGGTGAAAATTAAATAGAATAGCATGGCAACAGTACTGTATATGCTAACACATCAAATAATGCTCATTGCTCATAGAAGTAGACCACATATTCAGGCAACAGAACCCAACAAATGACTTTAAAATTTGAATGTAATTTTTAATTATGATTAGATACGTTTCATAAGCTTTTGTCAGGATAACTGTCTCTTCCTATTTGGAGACCAGTAATTTAATTGGTTGATTAAGGTACATGTGAAACTAATGTGTTTCTACTTGGGTTTTTTCCTTATGCCAGAACTATGCACGAGTTTCACATGATAAAGGTACATTTTCCATATTTCAAAAGGGAAAATGGAAGGAAGGCGTAGCTTTGTCCTTGAACAAATATATGTTATTTTTTTTGTAAACACATTTTAGTGCATTTAAGAGTTATATGACATTTATAGCGTTCCAATATCACAACTTGCAATGACAATGAGCTACCTCAATTTACATTGTGGTAACCAATACAGATCAATGCCATCTGTTTTGAACTCCCACCGGTCGTAGATATACAACAGATCTATTCATATCTTTATTCTGGAGTCAATATCAAACCAGGTCTACCCCCTCCCTCCTGAGTCTTACTGGCGTTTTGCCTGTTGTGCAGTTGGGTCAGCACCCAGTGGCCTCCCGATAGGATAATTATGTGGTGGGCTCCCAGACAGACAGTAGCCCCGGTGTAGATTCGTCCGAATTTGGCCCAGGGTCCTTCATGCTGTCAACCAGCACCTCCCAAGCTCTGGCCCTCTCAATCGAGCCGATACCTCTATGAGCATCCCTAAGCAGGACACTTCTTTCACACCCCACCCACCTCTCTAGCATTTTTTTCCATACTTCAATCTGGGGTCCTCCTGGGGCCTTCCAATGCCTCATTATTTACAGTTTAAATAGGATAAAGGCCAAGTCCTAGAACCTACTGGTAACCCTTGTGTTGGAGGTATGGAGAGAGAGAGACTTAAGAGGGAGTGGGCCGGTGAGCAGGGAATTTTCTTTTCAGTAATGTCCGCCGCCATTTTACCAACTTCTTCCCAGTAGCTTTGCAGTGTTGGACGTGCCCAGATCATGTGCATCATATCCGCTCAGAGTTCCCCACAGCACGGGTACGCCACTTCCTTCCTGTGGAAGTATTTATTAATGTGTCCAGGGGTGAGATCCCTGTAGAGGATGTAGAAATCAATTATTCTGAAGCGGGTGTTTCTAGTCACCTTGGGGTTTTGTCTAGGATGCTCTCCCATTCCCTATCTGCTATCGGGGCACCTAAGTCCTCCGTCCAACGGTCCCTCAATGTGGTCAACGGTTGGAGAGAATCACCTCTTATTGCCCTGTAGAGGCACGTGACCACTTTGATTTTACCCCTCGCTGTGTCGATATACCTGCAAGCGCTGGGGTGCTTGGGTACTGATGTGCCCGTCCTCCAGTGGTGCCAGAGGGCTGCTGTCACCGCCCAATGAAGTAAAAGTGTCCCTGGGGAACGTCCTACCCTGCCCTAAAATCAGGAGACGCACCCCCTCTCTGAAGAGGTCCCCAATCTTAGTCGCCCCCGCTTGTATCCAGTCTCCAATTCCCCTCCACTATCCCCATGTGGTAGGATATGTATCATTTTCATAGGGAGGTCCGGTGAGTAAAGGAGCCGTCTTCTACAGCAACGTCTCACCACCCAGATCTCACCTGCGCTCCCAGTTGGGGCCCTACACACGTTCAATGACACCTGCAAAAGAACATCCAGGTCAGCTACCAAGGGCCCAGTCTCACAATCCTGTGCCTGTCGCCCCACCAGCCACTGTGTGAACCACTGTAGTTGCCCTGCTAAAATATGTCTCAAAGTCAGGGACTGCTAGCCACCAGTCATGTTTCAGACACTTCAGTGTTGCCAGGGCTCCTCGTTTGCGGGCACCTCCCCAGACAAAGGACACAGTGAAAGAGCCTATTTCAGCAAACTGTGGTCTCGGGATCCATATAGGCAGAGTTTTGAAGACGTACAGCAGCCTAGGGAGTGCCACCATCTTTAGGAGCGCAACCCTTCCCACCACAGACAGTAGCAGCGCTTTCTAGAAGTCTATAGTAGCTTTCAGAGATCTAATGGATGCCCCCATGTTCCCTTCTTGTAAGTCAGGTTGAGCGTGATAGATCTTCACTCCTAAGTACGCTAGGCAAGGAGGTTTGGAATGGAGAGCACCCAGTCCCTTGTGTGGGCCACTTTTCTCCACCAGCGGGAAGAGTCTGTATTTTTGCCAGTTGGCTTTGAGTCTACATTACTCAGGAACATCAACAAGTCCTCTGCATAGAGCGCTATGTAGTGCCTCCCTATTTGTATGCCTTGATATCTGTTTCCAGTACGAGCGAGGCCGGACAGAGGCTCCATGGCCAAGGAAAAGGGCAATGGAGAGAGGGGGCACCCCTGTTGTGTCCCCTTCTCCACTCTATGTTGCTTTGAGATTGTTCGACCTGTCCAGATTCTGGTCAGGGGGTCTGTATAGAGTAATTTACCCACATGTAGAAACCCAGTCCCAGCTGCATTCGCTCTATGACTGCATATAAAAACCCTCATTCAAGGCTGTTGAAGGCCTTTTATATGCCTATCGCAAAGACAACCACTTCTCACTCTGCATGATTGTGTGCCTCCATTATGGACAGGAGGAGCCGTATATTAAGTGCTGTGTTGTGATTCGGGATGAAACCCACTTGGCCAGGTTGTATGAGGGTGGTCATAAATAGAAGGAGTCTCGCTGCTAAGATTCTGCTCAGAATTTTAAAATCTAGGTTGAGCATGGACGGGGCAGGGGCCTGTATGCTTTACAGTCTGATGGTAGTTTCCCTGAGTTTGAGAAGGGGCACCACCAGGGCTTCTTGCGTGGTATGGGGTAGGGATCCCTCTTCCCTGGCGCTATAACAAATATATGTTGCTGAGTACTACCATTCATAGATCTCAATTTGTTCCTGCAAAAACGTCTGGCATTCACCATGGTGTGAACAAACAAACCCAATCAGAAGTCGAATTTTTGAAGAAAAGATTTCTTATGATGGTGGATGTCATACTCTCTGTGCTGTTGGGGGAGCCATCGCCACAGTGTCTCCCCTCACAGCAAGTTTACCCAATGGGCACCGTGGTTAACCCTCCTGCTTGCCAAACATTTTTGTTTAGAGAAAACAAACTCCCAAAGTTTTCTTGAAACAAAAAACAACGGTGTCTGGAGCACAGGGAAATTTCTCTCTGCCCACAGGGGCCACTTTACCTTTTTCTGCTTCTGTCCACCAGAGAAATTCAGTGGCAGTAAGGGTGGGTTGACTGTCACTGTTGGCTGCCTTTTGACTGCCTGGTCAGAGGTTTACACTGGCAAAGGCAGCTGAGTACCAGCCAGTGTAAGCACAGGTCTCACTATAAATCTAGAGTATAGGGGAATTGTGAGTATTGTGGGATGGAAGCACTGTCAGTTTACTGCTCTGCCAAACTTAAAAGAGACTCACTAGAAAAATGAGTGACCAGAGATAGGGATGAAGAACCACTATGAAGGTAACAACTTCTAATTTCAATAGACAAGTGCTTCATTTGAAAATATGATCCGTCTGACCAGCCTATGTCAATTGGCACTCCAGGCTCCCTATTACAGAAAGACTCAAGGAGCGCAACGGGCACCCGAGGAGCACTTTGATATTACAGAAGGGGCCGCAGATGCTTGCATGGCACTATTTTGCACGTTATGTTAAGTTTTGTGTATTTAATGTAGCACAAATTACAGCTCACACGATACGGAGTATCCTGATGCTAACAGCTTAAGAGAGGAGGCAAAACTCATCTTGGCACTCAAAAAGAGATAGGGTAAAAACAAAAGACTTGTTTTTATAAGCTTTTTAAAAAGCAGACAGGTGCTACAGGAGTAAATGTGAACAGGTAACTTGTTCCATTAGTAAGGAGCGAGAAAGAAGGAAGGGACACCATTCAGAAAAGACCTGCATGAAACAGCCAGAGCAGTGTCAGAGGACCTCAAAGCCCTAGCTGGATGGTAAAAACTAATACGGAACTGGAGATATAATGTGTATGTCCCATACAGGGCTTTATGAAAGAGGCAAAGAAGCTTTTAATATATAACTTTTTCTGACAGGGAGCCAATGCTAGAAGTTAAGCATCTGACTTATTTTAGTACTTACAGGTAAATAGCACACAGATTGGCTGCTGAGTTTTGAAACAGCTGAAGGTGAGACTTCAGAGAAGAGTTCAAGCCCGCCAGCAAGGTGTTGCCACAATCCAGGCGACTGGTTATCAGTGCCTGAGTCACTGTCTTCCTACAGTCTAAAGGCAGCGATGGATAAACCTTCATGGGAAGGCAAGGCATGCCAAAACAATGACCGCATGTGGTCGAGACGTGATTTTCCATTGAGACTTATCATCAGGGCCGGCCTGGACATAGCGTCACCGGGCGTTTCCCCTGTGGCCACCAGGTTGGGGGCCGGTTGTAGACCCCTGGGGGCCGTTTTTGTTACCGGGGGCTGATTTTGCAATATCGGCCCCCAGCAACCAAAACGGTACAAAGATTTCCGCTAAATCCCACCGGGGCCGGCCAAGCTCTTTGCCGGGGCTGGTTTCGGTTCCTAGTCTGGCCCTGCGTATCATACATTATGAAAGCCCAGATTTCTCACTGCCTTTCTTGGACTAGTTGGAGCTCCCAGTTCCTGGGACCACCAGTCTTCTGACAAAGGCTGATTATCTTTTCCAGAAAGCATAACTTCAGTCTTAGCTTTATTCAGTTGAAGAAACCTCTGTCCTATGCAAGTGGCCACGACAAGTATGCAGTCCCCAAATCTGACTTTAGTGAGCTCTGTCACCTGGCCAATCGATGGAACCAGCTACTGTCAGCGTACGTTGAGTGCAATCACAAGGGGGCGTTCCCTCATTTGCATGGTAGCCTGGCCTTATGCAAATGAGGGAATCCTTTCTTTTTGCACCTGTCCCTTGTTAGACAGAGGCACAGAGGAAAAGAAACGGTCAGTAGGTGTGCAAACTGTACACCACATAGAGGTGGCAAACAGTCAATGAGTCCCTGAATGTACCCATTTGAACGAAGGAAAGAGTGCGCGGGGCTTCCGCAGGCATCCTCCTGCAGATGGATGCAGTCACTCATACCTGCCAGCAGGGGATCTCTGACCTTCCTCTGAAAGTCACTCTAGTGTTCCCTGAATGGTGAAAAGTGGACCAGGAGTTTCAAACAGCGGGCCCGTCTTTCACTAATGTAGTGCTTCCAGTGCAGGCACGGGTTTGCACCTTCACTGCTGTAGACAGTGCCTTTGCTGTAATACAATGCACTGTCCCAGTCAGCTCCTGGTGCATAGACTTAAGGGTGCAGAGTGGGATAGTGCGCTTTATCCATAATGGCACTCATGGATGCAGCAAATATTGGATTTATCTCCTTCCTCCTCTATCTACGAAGAATATCAATAACCTGAGAAAGCATTTACAGCCTAATGTGGCTTTTGTTATTTTTGAGCATTTGTCTTTCAACTGCAAGAATTCTATTGACACCGAAAATAAATAGGTTATTGGCATAAAGAGATCATTTTGTACCCTGGTGCTACTTACATTAACACCTTTGTGATCCAAACTGTACCTTCAAGGAATCCCCATGATTAGAGAACTCTTTTCCAAATGAGGGGACATCATTCCTCCACACCCTGGGAGAAGGATGGCTCGGGCTTTGCTCTGACCTACGTCAACATCAGTGCATGGCGTCTAGGAGCCACTGCTATAGGGAGTTAGGAGTTACTAAGAAGTATCAAAACACTTGTCTGATGATACATCAAGAAAGGGCACCAGTGCATAGTTGGATTGTCTTAATTATGGATTACTGTCTGCCTATTTTGAACCATTGTTCCACCCATGTTTGTCAGATTCTGGAATATAGCACTGCGAATAAATTATACGGTCCAGGGCTATGTTCCTGTGAATTTTATCACAAGCCCTTCAGAACCCTGGCCAGGTGATGGAAGAGTACTCCAAACTATCCTACAAATAATCATTTCTGGAGCGTGGGGGAGGGTGATTAAGAATCGTTGAGTAATGTCTTCCCCACCCAACTGTTCCTCCTAGTGCTAGGAGGTAGCTTAGAAGAGATTAGGAAGATTTCTCAGGGATTCAATATTAATTTAAGAATAGCTTACAATTGTTATGCTGATTTCAGTCTGCCGGGAAGGATATATACATGTTTACCAAACCCAAAGGACTGCTGAGGTACATTTATGAAGCACAGAATGGATTTATACATGAAAAGGGATGTCAGGGAGTGTGCAAGAGATCAGAAAAGTCCAATAGAACAATTAACCAGTGAGCTGCTTTCAAAACAGAAGACAGCAATTCTGTAATGGGCCAATTCTGGAAGGTGTCAGTGTTCCTAGGCATATTGCGGTATAGTTTGCCTACTTTAGTAAGTGGCCGGACTCGAGCATTATGGATTCTTTTAACACCAATTAGTAACATTGAAGATAAAATTATATACCTTTAAATACATTTGGATGTTCCGCAGGCACAGACATTTCCATGACATACTAGTGACAAATGCATTGGTTGAGCTTTAAGCACGGACAGAGGTGTGTTCCTTTACTCTATCTCAGCCTTCTTCTTCTTTACGTTTGTGAATTGAGGATTGGACCTCCAAAGCAGGGTTTTAAACCTTGTATTCTACTCCCGTAGGGTGCATCTTATGTGGACGCATGGCACGTGGGTATTTTTTAGGATGATTGGTGGAGTCACACTGCTCCAAGGTAATACTAGTTAATATGAGTTGGCCTGGGGGTCAAAAGGGAGACTGGATGAACTTCAAACAGAAGCCATTTTCACTAATGCTAGTCAGCCGCCTATCAACTTTTGTTACGCAATTTAGGAAGATATGATTTGCTAACTTATTTAATGTGTCTGATAGGGTAGTGTCAACGCTATCTTAGACAACCTGATAAAGTATCAAGATAAAGCACCTTTGCAGGATCGGGATGAGGTTGTCCTCAAGAACATATGAGGAAACATGCCCCTCAATGGATTAGATTGTCAGTAATTCAAATATCATAACCAGTTAAATAAGCCTTCTTGAGTCAAAGCATAAGTTAGAATCCATGAAGGTTTATCCAAAGATTTAGGTTCATTACAGAAGGTTAGTCTCAAAATAAGTCAAAAGTCCTTATAATTCATATACAGGGACATTTGCTTTAAGATCAGTTAAATGCAGCAGGAGGTTTGATTTAGGTCAGGCTGATGATAAAATATTAGAATCATTCTAAGCCTCAAGCACGAGTAAGACTAACAAGGGTCTGCTCTCTACGAATCGAGAGCAAAGCAAGCCTAGCCCAACAAGACCGGCTACCCAAGTCTGGCTCACCTCCAGAATGAGATCTCTGTGATAGGGAAACTCACAGTAAAAATCAAACAGTCAGCATGAGGTGAGCAAAATGTTATGCAGGCTCAGCAAATCACAACACAGAACATAATGCAACATTACCAAACACCATTCTAAACACCATCTCCTAATGAATAGTAATCCCTCTCCTTTTGACCCAGTGTAATCTGATGTGACAGTACAAATCTAGTTACACTCAGAACAATAACGGACTTACAAAATGAATAGACTCACAGAGGTTCAGGCAGGAAGGACCATGAACAGTTACATTTTGATGGAAGCTTTCTAAAGAGTCCCCCAAGGACAACACATCATAACAAAGCATTTCATTCTATGCATTTTTCTGCATGTGGAGTCAGTGTGAAATGAAAGCACGGTCACATTAAATTCAAGATGGAGCCAGCATTAGCTTAGGCCTTGTTGGCTGAAGTTACAAAAACATTGTCCTGTAAAGTGCAGTGAATTTGTGTTTAATGCAAAACATGAATGCCACTATATAAACATTATTTATTAATCAGAAATATATTTTACAGTAGTAAGAACATACCTCTGATTTTAAACAGGAAGGAGTGGGAGCACACTGCTGACCTCCCAGCACAGTTCGCCCCTTAGCATTATGGTAAATGCAGTTTGCAGTGCGCGCTTACTTGGTATTTTGCAGGAGTGTTCCACCAAAGTTAGTGCAGATTAGTGCTGTACATCTCTAGACACATGTGTTTCTGGATTTTATCCGTCATCAGTAGAGATCAAAAAATGACATGTGTTTCTGGATTTTATCCATCATCATTAGAGATCAAAAAATGACATGTGTTTCTGGATTTTAATCCGTCATCAGTAGGGATCAAAAAACGATTTTCTTCTGGGGTTGCTGAGCAGGCTGCCAATATTCTTACACTACAGTGAACCCAGGATATGGATGTGCTCTGCCAGAAACCCTCAAATCACTTTTCTGTGCATAGGTCATCGCTTGCAACTAACAAAGGAGGGCAATGGCACAAATTTTGCCAATAATATTTACTTGCATGCATTGCATGCTGGTGCCTCAGTGTTAAAGCTTACAGGGTAGCGCCATGAATGTAGAGCTCAATGATGACATTGTGTCTCATATGGAGGTTGTAGGTTTGAATCTCAGCTAGAAATACGCAGCCTTTCATCCTCCGATGCATTCATTTTCAAGGGGTGATGATAAATGTGTATCCAAATATGCCATGTACAGCAAAATAACTATTATTATTATTAGTAGTAGTAGTATTATTGTATTACTATTTCAATTACTATTATTATTATTTCACTTGAAGAGGGACACCTTGTGTAGCCGTAATGCAGATGTGACCCTTGACAGATCACATCGACAATGATTTGGAAAAAAATCATAACTAGAATGAGATCAGCACTGTAGGGAAAAAGTTGATTTGAAATAGAAATTGAAAAGGACGGAAGATGCTCTGAGTTTTTCTAAGCGCAACACCGTAACACAAGGACAATATATTGATGCGTGGCTCCAAGATCCTGCATGAAGACCATCAGTATTGTTCCTGGGGAGGTTTATACCCAGTATTGGTGCCCATCAGTGCCGGGCTGGGAACCCAAAGCAGCCCTTGCAATATTCACAGACCAGCCCCTGAGGAAGAACTGCCTAGCCCATGGAGGCTAGAAATGCTTGCATGCTGCTTTGGTTACTGGGGGCTGATATTACAGCACCGCTGCAAAACCGACCTCAACTAATGAAACCGCCCCCCACCACTGCAAAACCGGTCTCCACCCTTCCAGCCTCGCAGGGAAACGCCAGATGCCCGGTACAGCCAGTCAGTTAGGTATGGTGCCCATGGCTAAGTGTGACAAACAATGACTCTTAAAACAGAGGCACAAGCTCTTACTTTGCATACGCCTTCTCAAGCAATGCACTCCAAAACTCATTGGGCACGTTGGAATGACAGTAGATCAGTTCGCCGTTCATTGTTGGCAGTCTGTCATCAATAACAACCTCGATCCAGTCTCCCAAAGACCAAAACCGGAAATGAAAAATCCCCATGTATTTGTTGGGGCTTCTTGTATCCCATTCTTGTTGTTTCCAATCTGGGATCACCTAAAGAGAGAAGGCATAACAGCTAATGAAACATGAACAAAAACATTGTCCTAGGTTCAGCTAGTAGATAATAAGCATATGAATAAAGATAACGCATTTGTGAAAATCACATCTCATTAGTTCAAGTTTATAGAATTCATGACATACTTCTTTGATCACATTAGCATCTAGTGCCTAGAAAACATTGTGCATGTGCAATGGATAAAATGAATTACCCAATAAATGTAAACCTGCAACTGAACAAATTGATACTCACTGCAAATCTCCATTACTTAGAGTCTATTACAATGTTAGCCTTCACCTCATAAGGCTGGCACCACATTGCCAAATCTGATCGTTACACACAACTCAAATAAAGCCACTTCCCCTATTTGGAAGGGGCAAAATATTTGTGTTGTTAGTTACGGCCTTGCCAGGCAAAGAACAGCAGATTCCTGGGAGCGGCTCTTTTGCAATGGCGGAGGAGCGTCGCCCCACTGCCTGGCTCAGATCCAAAAGAAAAATCAAAAGATGCTCTAGCATTGTTTCATTTTTCATTTGCTGGCTCTAAGCCAGCTTGTGCAGGGAGGGGCAGGGCGTGTCATTGGAGGAGGATGACTCCCTAAGTGCACATATGTGTTTGGCCGGCTCTCAGGCTAACCACAGCACACATGCGCACTTAGGTTTCTCCAGCCCGGCTGCATTTAACAGCCGGGCTGAAAATACCGCCACAGACTCCGTAGCCTGAGCGGAGTATCTTTTCAGCCCACTCAGCCAATCTCCGCGCGGCTTTCCTAGGAGAGCAGCGCAGGGATTGGATGGGAGTCTGTCTCAGAGGTTGCTGGGACCAGGAAAAGAAGAGGAAGCATTACGCGATGCGGGGAGCGGCTGTTGGCTTCAGGTAAGGTATATATATATATATTGACAATTTAATTATGCTCCACTTTTACGGGACTAATTGATGACAATTGGATGGCTGGGGTTTTTTTGCTTCGCATTTCCAGTGCAGCGAGTATTACATAATATTTTGCAGCCCGATTTTATACACTGCATTTTACGCAGTTTTTATTTTATTCTGCTATCCATCTAAACAGGGTAGCATGTGATGAGAGAAATGGCACCACATCTAAACAGTATATACCCCCACCACTAATGAACAGATGTTTATTTAATCTCAGTGCTATTACACTGTAGAACTGTCATCCATTTATAGTATGCAGCTAAGTATGCTAATGAGACATTATGTCGAGATCTTTACACATTAGCTGACACTCGGATTATTGGCACAGAGCAAAGTTTAATTGTAAATTTCCAGTGACCTCGTTACATCTAGTCTTTCCACCATGTTTATTCATGTTTGAAGGAGTGGGAGGGTGCTATATATATCCTCGATGTGCTGGTGTAATTTGGATTGATAAAGCCTGCTGCGCAGGCGAAACGCGTCTCTCTCTCTTGTGGGATCGAGGGTGACCTGAAACATCATTAAATCAGCCCCATACTCACAGACCGGTGTGCGTGCGTCTTCTTTGGGGAAGTAGGATTGGCGATGTGATTTACATTTTGACGCCGGCGGTCGGCGTTTTCCACGTACCTCCAGGCATTGTGGCTCCGCTCTGACTGCAACGTTGTTGGGAGGAGTACGGTAGTACTATGCAGCGGAGCACCCAAAGTACGCGCCAGACGAATGGAATAAGGATGACAGCTGCGGAAATGGAGGCAGCAGAGTGGGCGGTTCCGCGGGACGGCCAGCATGCAAGCCTGTGTTCCAAAGCACGAAGAGCCTTACCTGGTATACTGACGCCCTTTGGAGACTGGACACCGTAGATGCTGATGCGGAAACGGTGAGGTCTGTCATGGCTTGCTTATTTTGATGTACACTAGTCTCCCTCGACCTCCATGATATGTGTATCAAGGAATCACATTTCGAGCTGCTGCTGAATTCAGGTGTGTGATACTATTATTTCCCATACTGAACCTTGGATCAAATTTAAAACACCCGTTTCAGTTAGGGCATCTCTAAAGAACACTTGCAATTTCGAATCTCTTCTGCTGGCACACACCAACGGACTTTGACATTCTAAGGCAAACAAAGGGAATTATGGGTCCTGTAGTTCCAAGGAACAGCAAAACTAAAGCGCCACGGACATTGGACCACACTCCCATGTGATGCCAGTAACGGATCCGTTCCACAAACATATTTGCATATTGACAATTTAATTATGCTCCACTTTTACGGGACTAATTGATGACAATTGGATGGCTGGGGTTTTTTTGCTTCGCATTTCCAGTGCAGCGAGTATTACATAATATTGTGCAGCCCGATTTTATACACTGCATTTTACGCAGTTTTTATTTTATTCTGCTATCCATCTAAACAGGGTAGCATGTGATGAGAGAAATGGCACCACATCTAAACAGTATATACCCCCACCACTAATGAACAGATGTTTATTTAATCTCAGTGCTATTACACTGTAGAACTGTCATCCATTTATAGTATGCAGCTAAGTATGCTAATGAGACATTATGTCGAGATCTTTACACATTAGCTGACACTCGGATTATTGGCACTGAGCAAAGTTTAATTGTAAATTTCCAGTGACCTCGTTACATCTAGTCTTTCCACCATGTTTATTCATGTTTGAAGGAGTGGGAGGGTGCTATATATATCCTCGATGTGCTGGTGTCATTTGGATTGATAAAGCCTGCTGCGCAGGCGAAACGCGTCTCTCTCTCTTGTGGGATCGAGGGTGACCTGAAACATCATTAAATCAGCCCCATACTCGCAGACCGGTGTGCGTGCCTCTTCTTTGGGGAAGTAGGATTGGCGATGTGATATATATATATATATATATTATCTACTGGCGGTCGCCAGTAGATAGTTATAGTTAGGACCGTGTTTCCATAGGAAATCCACAACATTCTATTTGGAATAACTTTGGCGCCGGTTGACGAATCCTCGCAAAATTTTCAAAATAGGTGGGGCGCTCCGCTCCGCTCCTACCCTGAAAGGCTCGGGGTGATTCGTCAAGCGGGGGCCGAGAAAAAAGGGGGGTCCCAAAACACGTTTTCCCCATGCATTTTTCCATAGGGACCTTTAGTCCAAGGTACAGCCCGAACGGCTGAACAGAATTACTTGAAATTTGGCAGAGAGGTAGTCCTCAGGTCAGGGATGTGCCTTTTGAAGGTCTGGTGTCAATCTGTTCAGTAGTTCCTGAGAAAATCAAAAGTAAAGTCATATATATATGTGGGCGGAGCCTAACCACACATCTCATCCTGAGATCTGATTGGCTGTCAGCACTTCATCCAAGAAGTGTTGGCAGCCATCTTGGGACCAATATACATGATAGCACCTCATTAAAAATCATTGCAGTTAATAGAAGGTTTTAAGACTTTAGTTACATTATAAATCATTTGTTGATGGTACCATACTCATTTTAGGAATTGTGGTATGTTCTAAGGTTATTTCACCATGTGAAAAAGCCTTCTGCTGGGATATCATGATTGAGAGAAAAATATTTTCTCATGCTTTTCCCACAGAGGTTTGGAAGGTGATCTATAAGCTAAACTGAGAGCATATTTTCTGTAAATTCACATTATCTTTCTCAGTCATGTGAGAATGAAGTCTGACATTCTCAGTAAAACATGTACATCCAACAAGGGCAGAGACTGTCAGTTGATTCCTTTGTGTTCTACTGCAGCTTCCCAGAGTGTTCCAAAGAACAACTAGAGCGCTAACAGTCCTACTAATGATAAACGTATGGCACACCTGAAGCCATCTTGCTTGGATTAAAGTGGTAACTCTTAAAACATTTAATTTAAAAAGGAACAAAATGAGGGGGTTCATTTTTCCATAAAAAGTATGATCAGTGCTGCAGAAAGAAAAATTAGGGCACATTTTGAGTGACTTCTCAAATCCTCTTCTATTTCATTAAACAATTCTGACATGCAGACTGAAACATGCACTTTCAATACCAGCAGCAGTTTTCCTTGGTGAGCAGTAGCTTTACTACAGTGATCTAATGAGCAAAAAGAGTGCTAACATTCTGAATTTATGGCAAATGTGTGACACATCTGAATGCCTTCTTGATGGAATCAAAGTAAAAAACTGAAAGTATTTCCTACTGAGGAGACTGCAGTAAATGAGGAAATTAGGAAACTTCATAACAAATAAGTCTCCCAAGATGGCCACCAGAGACAAAAGAGCCCAAATGTAGCCCAAATATCACCCAGATGTAGCCCAAGTATAGCCCAATGACAGAATGTCCCAGAGTGTTCTTAAAAACAACTAGAGCGCTTACTGTCTTCATTATGACAAAAGTATGGCACACCTGAAGCCATCTTGATTGGAATAAACTGGTAACACTTAAAACATTTAATTTAAAAAGGAACACAATGAGGGGGTTCATTTTGCCATAGAAATTATGATTAATGCTGAGGAAAGAAAATGAGGGCACATTTTGAGTGACTTCTCAAATCCTCTTCTATTTCATTAAAAAATTCTGACATGCAGACTGAAACATGCACTTTTAATACCAGGAGCAGACTTCCATGGTGAACAGTAGTTTTACTACAGTGATATGATGAGCAACTAGAGTGCTAACATTCAGAATTTATGGCAAATGTGTGACATATCTGAATACCTTCATGATGGAATCAAAGTAAAAAACTGAAAGCATTTCCTACTGAGGAGACTGCAGTACATGAGGAAATTAGGAAACTTCATAACAAATAAATCTCCCAAAATGGCCACCGGAGACAAAAGATGTGGTACTTTGAAATTTGGGACCGCGCAGGAGGCAGGGCCCTACCCCGCCTATTCCGGTATCAGCGAGCCGCGAATGGCCAATGCGGCATGTACAAGTGTTTTCACATTAATGTTCCATCGATGAATGCACTGTGTATACGATATTACATATTGACTTCGTGGGTTCCATCTTGGAGCGGTGGCCATCTTATTGTTGCCCTCACATAGGCTACACATTAAGGACAAGTACAGGCCTTCAGAACACATGCGCCTTCCATTTGACTTCTCTATGACCTATGCGATTTGGCTCCATCGCCCCAGGTCAGTCCGGTCCCACGAGCTCCCCGTCCTACGGCCACCTGTGATTAGCATCAGGGTTTGACACACCATAAAGCCTTTTCATCCCACACAAGCCTCGAGCTAATCTCTTTCACACCTGACTCTTCCTGCTTTTATGGCTTGTTTTACAAACAGGAGGTGCCCGTGTTTATTGGGGTCTGCTGGTATCTGATGTGGGATCTGAGCCTCGCTGGGTAAATAATTGTGAGCTGGTTGAACAAGAATGTGGGATGGTCATCATGACTCTGCCTTTTCGTTTGTAATGGATACACATGAATGACCATATCGTAAAACGAGTAATGTGTGCCTGAAGCATGATATTTTGTATATAAGGAGAAGGCCATTTCTGTAAGTTTAAGCAGTCTCCTGAGAACATACATTGTGTTGTACTTCGCGGATACCTGTAATTGGTCTGCAGCCAATAAATCGATCTTTGACTTCACCAAGAAGACTCTGTGTTTCTGTGGGTCTGAAACAGGAAGAACCCGAAGTCTTAGGGTGTGTTCCCCTGCACCGCTGGGCTTTAAAATCCCAGTACTTCAAAGAGCCCAAATGTAGCCCAAAATCACCCAGATGTAGCCCAAATATAGCCCAATGTCAGAAGTGTACAAAACACTTATTATTTTGTGTTTTTGCAGTGTTATATAGTGCAGACTTGTCAGGTATTGGATTGCTTTACATGAGCATTGGTTACATCACACAAGAACAAATTCATTTTGGTTGTAGACATGGGGAGACTAAGTGATTTGACCAGAATCACAGAATGTCGAGCTGAAGCAGAAACTCCAACCTGGTCCCCAGTTGCAAAGTCTGCAGTTCTGGAAGTAACACCACATCCTCTCCCCTAAGTGCAACATTTAATCAAGTGGTCAACTGGATAAAAAAACATAAAGATAACAAATAATTTTAAAGTGCTTTGTCGCTATTTGAAAACTCAGAAAATATGTCCTTATTTTAGTCTTTTAGAGCACTAACCATAATTTTGATGCCAATAAGACCCTCTCATATATGTAATTTCTAAAGGAAATGCTCTAGGTATTACAGTTTTGATTACATCAAGATGACGTCAGGCGTTCCACACTTTTGTAATAAATATAGAATGTTAGCAAACTAGTTGTTCATTAGGATACGGTTGAGAGGCAGAGGCCAGGGGCACGGACTCTGAAAATTGAAGGCAGGTAGAAGGGTGCAAAGGCAACAATTTAACCACACTGAGCAGGCAGGAAGGGCCGTGGCAGCACAGCAGACTATGGAGGGCAGTGGAAAGGGGGGCAGGGGCAACAAACCAACAATACAGGACTTGCAAGAGAGGCTGTGGCAATGTAATAGACCATTGTGGGCAGAAGGAAGAGGCAATGGTAGTACAACCATACATGCCAACAGACCCGATTCAGCCAGGAAACGTCCAATGTTTTTAAGCTCAAATGGGCTTTATTTGATCTGTCTCCTGTCTACAATCTTCTCTTTTTCAATGTAACTCAAAGGGGAAAATCAATACCCCAGCTTTTTTTCAAAATCTCCCTCTTACCAAGTTCAAAATGTTCGCAAGTATGGTACATTGGATCATGGAAGGAAATGGGGTAGGGACATGGACTTGGATAACAGAGGACAGGAGGGACATGGAGAGGTGCACCAAACTGACCCTGCAGGGCAGGCATCAGGGTTTGCAGCAGCACAATACACCACACAGGGCATGCGGGATGGGAGTGCAGCACAACAATCCATAGAAAGAAAGAGGGAGGGGACAGGACCATGCACATGGACAACAGAGAACAGAGGGGCAAGAGGCAATGGTAGCTAGCTGACCATAATGGACAGACAGGAGAGAAAGCTGCAGCATAACAGACCATAAAGGGCAGGAGGGACGGATCAGGGGCATTACAATGGAACAGACAAGCCAGGAGGGAGGGAGTAGGGTCTGCACATGTAAACAGAGGGCTGGGGGCAAGGGGGCAGGGCAGGAGCAGCAAGATAGCCATGGAGGGCAGGCAGGATGGGCACTAGAAGAAAGACACACCATGAAGAGCAACAGTGAGACTGTGATGGCATACACACAGACCATGGAGGGAAGGTGGGAGGGGGTCAGGGGCAGCTAACTGACCACACAGGGAAGGTGGGAGGGGCCATGGCAGCACAGAAGACCATGCATGGCAAGTGGGAGGGTTAGTGGCAGCACAATGGCTATGATGGGCAAGAAGGAGGGTGCAGGGGCATGCACAAAGGACGATGGAGGATAGAAGGGAGGGTCAGGACCTGTGCACAGACAAGAAAGTTCGGGGGAAGGGGCCTCAAAAAAGACCGCACGGGGCAGGCAGGAGGAGCAGTTGCAGCACAACAGACCAGGGAGGGCAGAAGGGTGTGGCAGTACAATGGACCATGTGGACAGGAGGAAGAGGATAGGGGCATGGCATGTGGACAGGCAGGGTGGAGGTGGCAGGGACAGGTTACAGTCATCTGACAATGCTAGGCAGGTGGGAGGGGAGTGGCAGCTCAACAGAACACTCAGAGTAGATAGGAGTGGCAGGTCCATGGAACATGGTGGGCAAACAGGATGGAGCAGGGGCATGCACAAAGACATCGGAGGGCAGGGGGAAGGAGAATAGGGGCAGCAATCTAAGCACAGAGTTTAAGCAGGAGGTCAATGATGGGAGATAGAATTGGGCAATGGAGGGCAGGAGGAGTGGACTGGTACATCATACTAAATTGAGGGCAGTGGCAGCACATCAGACCATGCATGGCAGGAGGGAGGAGGCTAGTCCATGGATTCACACAACAGAGGATAGGGAGGAGGGGGATGGGGCAGCAAGCTAACTGTTCAGAGAAGGCGGGTATTAGGAACTTTATTGTTTTTAAAACGTGTGTCTGTGCGAACTACTTAAAATATGAACAAGTATGCAGCATAATCTCACTTTTATTCAGGAAGAAGAGGACGTTTGTGACTGTGACTCCGGGCTCACTTGGCAGAAACACCCCCTGACCCTCCACCCCCTATCACAAAACGTAATGCCCGTGAAAAGGGTAGGTGAACACAGTGTTATATAGTACATAGTCCTGAGAGCACGATTGAAAATGAAAACTAGATATAGTGTATGGTATAAACTATGCACCAAAAAGTGTGATATAAGATGAACCGGGCGTGAAATATAATATGCAATACATTGTGCGCAATGACAGATTCACTGGAGAGCGCGAGATAGCACAGGCACTAGCGCGTGCTATGCGATATGCGCCTTGGAGTGTAATATGCACAGGGCAGTGTTGTGTAACCTAACTAGTCTCTAAAGTTGTAATATAAAATATGTGCTGGGGAGTGTAACGTTGTATATGCACTGTGACAAAGATATGGATCCGAGATTGTAATATGTATGGCATAGCACTGTGCGTTATAACATAGGCATCGAGGAAGGCACGTTAGATGGGGCAATATAACCCGTGCGAAGACAAGTGTGGCATGACATATTCACGGGGTGGTGTTACAGTGCACATGGGCTAGAGAGTGTCATAGCATATGCACTAGCTAGTGGAATACAACACAGAGGTGTGTGGCACTCAGCAGGCAATGGTGGGTGTAACGCAGCATTGGGCTCTGCCAGGAGCGCGCTGTGACTCTCAAGTGATGTTCGTCCCCTTTCCAGAGAGTAAAATAAAAAGTATTACACATCCGGCAGTGGATGTGTGTTTTATTAATCGTGAGGGGGGTTTCTTGCATAGTTTTGGTCGAATTTTTGTCGAATCCCCTTTGAATGGCTTGGTGTGCATGTGTATTAAATGTGCCCGTCAATAGCTACCCATGTTTGTATAAATAAACGACAAGGGTGTCTACTGGGATTAGGCACGGTAGGGCATCAGACATGTCAGAGCTTCACTAGTGGTGTAAATACATTCCACGTGGATTCATTGTATGCATAGTCGCCTTTTAATGAATATCACGCAAATCGTCATGGTGATAGGTACGTACGGTTTGTCCAGCATCTCCTAGGTGTGTCTATAAATATATATTTTTTTAAAATAATAAAAAACAGTGGCCGGCCCTGGGGATTGGGGTCAAAAAAATATAATTAGGAGACAGGCCCTGGGGGATGGGGTCATCAGGGCCAATAAATTAGAATAAGAAGGGGAACCACACAGCCCCCCTTCTTAAAAAATTAAAATAAATAAAAGACTGGCATTGTGCTGGAGGCGACGCCCCCTCCTTGCAGCACTCTGCAAACGCGCCCCCTGGCGAGTTGTAAGTTGGGGAATTAATTGCTCTTCAATACTGAGGGTCCCTGAGGACCAACTAGCCCAACAGGCATCTCCAGTATGCGCCAGGGAGCTGCGCTGCAGACAGGTGTTCTGAGGCCAAGCCCCTTTTTACACCTCTCTGCAACGCAGCTCTTTGGCGCTTACTTGAGGTACCTAGTGGTCTAGTTTGACCCTAGGGACCCTTAGGATTCAAGGGGACTTAATCTCTCAACTTAGAACAGCCACAGGGCGCGTTTACACAGTGGTGAAGGGAGGGGACGGGGCCTGAGGTGACGTGTGCAAACACGCACTATGGCACGTTTTAAATTGGGGATATAATTTTCCTTCAATACTGAGGGCCCCTGGGGGCTAACTAGCCCACCAAGTGCTTCCAGTAAGCGCCACTGAGCTGCATTGCAGAGAGGTGGTCCAGGCCGTGCCACTTTTTACACCTCTCTGCAACGCAGCTCTGTGGCACTTACTGGAGGTACCTAGTGGGCTAGTTGGACCCTAGGGACCCTCAGGATTCAAATGAACTTAATCTCCCAACTAAAAATGGACACAGGGCATGTTTACACAGTGGTGAAGGGAGGGGACGGGGCCTGAGTTATCGTGTGCAAAAACACCCTGTGGCCTGTTTTAAGAGGTAGTTTTAATCCCCCTGCCCTATTATATACTAGGGACTTACAGAGGAGGTCATGCTAATCACAGGGGGACCCCAACGCATAATGTTCCCTAGTGTATGTAGGTGTTTTCACTGTATTCTAAGTGTCTTTTAACATAGCACTGGCTCTAGGACTGGTTAGTCAGACTCAGTTACCACCAGTATCCGTCTGAAAAAGTTGAGGGTACAGGATGATTTTGCTACAAAGCTTCTTTCTGCTATTCTTTTTGTTCTTTCTGCACGTTATCCTTCTTCCTGCACTTTTCTTCGTCTTTGAGGACTTCTGTTGCTTCTTTCTGCACTTCTTTTTTTTCTTTCTGTGCATTTTTTCTTCTTTCTTCACATGTCCTATCTCTGTAGGCATAGTTAGAAATTAGCATTTAAAAAACTTTTGAAATTCACAGACAAAACCATAGGTTTCAGGGGTGTTATAGTTAGCTGGACTTTTCACTTGTACAAAACCATTGGAATTCCCCCGTTATAGTTAGTTCAGCTAACTATAACTCGCGCGCCCGCAATGCACTGCTGATGACGTCACATATTACATCACTCATGACATGGTCAGTGACATCACTCATGACATCACTGATGACATCTCAAATCACATCACTGATGACATCACTGATGACATCATCCTTGTGATAGAGTGGCAGACCTCCTCTCACCCTAATAGAACCTTTGATACACACATTCAAAAATAGAGACTACAATTTTCAAAACAATGGACATACCAATACCAGTTACAACAACCTCTTCAGTAATTCTAAGATCCACATACACATCCACTCATTCACCAACAGTCCTATACAGTCACTCATACATGTACTCACTCATCATATGTACTCATACACCTATACATCCTGTTACACAATGCCACTCATCCATAGAGTTACTCACACACATAGTCACTCATGCTAATAAAGAATCAAACATACATTTACTTGCATATACAGTTATACACACACCACCACACTTACTTCTGCGGAAACTTACACATACTTAGTCTTTTAAACAATCACTTATAGAAACACATACTTATTCATACAGGAACTCTTTCAATCTCTCACTCTCACATATACTCACTTATATACACCAATAGTCACATATACTAGTTTAAAACATATGTAGTTACTCATAAAGACACTATTGAGACAGTCATTCACTCACTAACACACCCATACACACACTCATCCACCCATACAGTACTGCACACATGCTGTCTTCAACACATACAAACAGTGAGTCACTCATGCATGCAACTATGCACTACGTAATACCCCCCACCGAACCATGCAGACACTCAGACTGATACTCAAAAAACCAACTAATAACCTATATAGACACCCATGTAGCAACTCACCAACCCATGCAGCCACTTATACACAAAGTGAGAGACTGATACAGATATTTACATATTTAAACATTACTCACTAAGCCATGTATTCACTATGATACACTTAATCAGTCAGTTACACAATCAATTTTTCAAAAACAAATCATCCATTTAGATACTTATATACCCATTTATTCTTCCATCGACCTTGAGATATACATATATAAAACATATTTAATTTTCAGAAAAACACACATTCACTGGATGATGTCATCAGTGATGTCATCAGTGATGTCATTTGAGATGTCATCAGTGATGTCATGAGTGATGTCACTGACCATGTCATGAGTGATGTAATATGTGACGTCATCAGCAGTGCATTGCGGGCGCGCGAGTTATAGTTAGCTGAACTAACTATAACTGGGGAATTTCAATGGTTTTGTACAAGTGAAAAGTCCAGCTAACTATAACACCCCTGAAACCTATGGTTTTTTCAGTGAATATATATATGTATGTCGGGGATTTCGCCTGAGAGGCTCCTGCAATCCAGGGATCTTCTAGAACACAGGAACAGACGATAACTGACCCAAAGTGCGAATGAGTAATACGATTTTTAATTAGTTCACAGCAATGCCTGCATGACGCGTTTCAGCCTTCCAGAGGAGTTGCGAGACCGCATTTAAAAGTGCTTTAGTGCTAATGAAAACTGTGACACGATTGGCTCTTTGGCACATAGCACAAAAGACATAGAAGAAATAATGCATGTTAAGAACGATAATGATCACAATTGGTGAAAAGCAACAACACAGTGAATGCACACATAATAGTTAGTTAAAAATCCTTATGAACATATTAAGAACACATGATATGTGTAGTCATTATTCAAAGGTAAGACTAAAGGAGAAAAATGTAAAAATACATTTGAATTAAAATGATCTCCTATATGTGCAAAGATGGACAACGTTGTGCAAAATTGGCAATTTAAGAATATTATATATATATATTTATATTAACAACCCCCCCGCACGCTCCCCTCTCCGTGTTCCCTCCAACCACTCCACCACCCATTGTTTGTGGCGGCCGCCATATGCCTCTTCAGAGGGAGGGTGGAATGTAATAACAGAGTTGAGGAAGTGTTGGGTCAGTGTAATAGAGATTAAAGTTCAGTAATAAAGAGCCCACCTACCCATCATCTTTCTCATCACATAAATGTAGGGATATACCCTAGGGAAATGCTTTAACTTAATAACAATGAATATACAAAAACTACATAATACAGGTGTCGTACATGTGTTCCTTTCAACTGATGTGCCAACATCTTATTCATACAATAAACAAAAGTTAACTAAGCACAGGTCAGTAAGACTGAAGAAACGGCATTGGAACCAAATTTATGATCTGCCATGCCCGCTCCTCAAGACTTGGAAGATGAAGGTAGAGGGAAAGGACTGGAGGCCTGCCCTGCAACCCCTAAACTTCAGTCCAAGGTGTAGACATCCTTCTGGTAGACTGCTCCTCAACTGGGCCTGCTTTAATCTTTTTGAGCTAGATTATAAACAAATGCAACGGCTGGCCTTCCCCAACTAATGCTGTGAGAGGTTTTAGGCCCTACCCATGTGACATAGAAACCACAAAAAAGGTTGTCATGCACCATGGATTCAAAGGTTTCACACAGGTTGATTCACACCACCATCTTGCGATCCAACTAAGGGAAGCAATGATCCATGAAAGAGAAGAGCCCTGGAGAATTGAAAGGATGTACAGCCTCCTGTTCCAGGTAACCAGGATGCCACTTTTCGAAAAAACGCTAGTTTGAGTTCGGAAACAAATGCATCTGTAAATTACATGACATAAGGATGCTGGCACAGAAATAACTGAATTCCCCTAGGCACATGGCACAGGTGGCGGTAACTAGAGAAATAATGAGGAGAAATAAATATATTTCTCCTTGTTAACCCTCTGTTGGGATGGCGTACTATTTTAACGCATTCCTGGGTTTAGTAGATCTAGGAATGTGCCAAAAACCATGGGCGGATGCGTGGGAACACTGGAGCTCCAACCAGGAAGCCTTCCCAATGCAGAGCATCGCAAGGCAGTGACCGGTACTGCCATGCATTACTCCAGATTTACTAAGCCACACAAGTTTTTTTTTGTGTGGCTTAGTACATCTGACTTTAGAACTTGCGTTGCCTTGTATCACCTTGTGTGACAACAGCGATACAAGCCCTTAGGAAATCTGGGCCTGAATCTATAGCCCACAATACCTCCCTTAGTAAGCCTTGGACAGCTCCAGCTCGTTAATCAGACAGTGAGGTGCTAAAATGGCCACTTGGTTATCCACATTATAAGGACCTCAGGTCTCCAGAAATGAAAATCCCTGGGTGTTACAACTGAGACCCAGTAATGCCCAACTCCGTGGGATGCTACAGCCCGGATTTCTCACAAATGTATAAACATGAATATTTAAAGAATCAATGTTTTTCCTACATCTGGCAAATGAAAAATTGAAAATACTTTTTTGTCCTTTGAAAACAGTGTATTTCTTGTGTTTGAGTGTGTCCCAATTTGGGCTAAATGTGCAGGAAATTAACAAAACAAATGTGATGAATTTGATTCAAATTTTGGATGGAATTCACTTTAAGATCAATATAGTTCCATTGTATATTTACTTATAGTATTAATACTAATATTAATAATAAGAATGCTACATGCATTAGTGGAACCATGGGAAATCACACTTTTAATAGCAGTATTCGTAGTATCAGCAATTGATGTATCACTGTAAGTAGCATCATTAAAGAATGTGTTGTACATAGAGTTATAATGCTATTATAATACTATTAATGTTATTAGTATTAGTATCTTGAACATTATTTGAAAAGTGAGTACACTTGTACTAGTAGCAGTGATGCTCAGAACAGTACTAGCAGCACTTGCAGCATCAGTAATCATAACAGTAAAATACTCAAATTACTGCAGCTATAACTGGGCCACAAACTACTTTATGTTCTACTAATACAAGTGGGTCCTGGAATAGTAGTACATATAGTAGTACTAAGAGCAACGGTCCTTATAGAAGTAATGATACTATTGCTCATAGTACAGGTACTTGTAAGTCTGGATCTAGTATGTGCGGTTGTGCTAGTACTAATACTTCAAAATGCAGTACGAGGAACACTAGAACTAGTAGCAGTTGTGCTAGGAGAGGTATTAAAAGCAGCATTTGTAGTACTGCATACATGTATGAAAACGTGTCCTGCTGTTCTCTATATTGCATGAAATAGTATGCACTGTTTCCCAGGTTTTCTTCTAAAATCCAGATGATATTTAACTCTATGAACTTGGATTCATACAAGGCGTCTAGTATTAACACACTTTTTAAATGAGAAATGAATAGATGAAATTTAGTTGAGTAGTTTTAGATTAGATGAATAGTGTAGTTCCTCTTTAACAATAGATCTTAGCCCCAGGTGTGAGCAAGAGCCATCTTGTTTTTCCAGGGAGAAGAAAAATCCCTCAAGTTGTAAGCCGCATATAGGACTCCTAGTAACAAACCTCCACAGGGCTTATGAGGAGATCTCTTCTTAACCCATTGCAACCGCAATGCGGAAACAGGCAGGCCTAGAATAACTTGATTAACCCCAACCCTTGGATAGTAACTCTACTCAGAGCCCCATTAAACTCCTTATTGCTTTGTTGCAGTGGTTCCATTAGCCCCTAGAAGTGCCTAATAAGATATTGTGCAAACGTTGCATGAATATTGAGTTCCGTCACAAGGTTGGAGTATAGTGACTTTATTTAGCCCTATGTGTGCATTCCAGCATCCTCCTAGATCAGCAAAGGGATGTCCTCTATTACCCTGTTGGTCTGCGCTTGCAGTGTCTAGAGATGCCAGCCTGCAGGGATCTCTCTGCTGCTGCATGGAGGCCAGTTAACATTTTCCCTTCTCATTTCCAACGTGCCGTGCATGGAAGATATGGTCAGAGAAAAAGACTAACAGTGGGCCTGCCCAGAATATGGCGGGACTGCCCACGCAGATGGGAATTCAGCGTCAATTATGCAATCTGTGCTGGAGGGGAATCTCTGTGCACTCCTGCACTAAATGCCATTCGGCTGCACTAGTCTCAGAGGGGGACGCGTCAACAGTTGGAACACCGGACATGTTCCGAGGGATGGATTGCCTGTCCCTCCCCCAGTTCACCCATAGCACCATAGCCACCTATCTCCCACACCAGCCAAGCGTAGCCACAAAGAATGTTCTGGCAGGCTTCTTGACGCGGCAAGAGGAGTGCATCTACAGACCTGGGTGAGAACTGGTCCAGCATGCCTCCTAGCTTCTACTACAAGCTTTTCTCCATAATCAGGCCCCATTAGTTTCCCACTCCTTAGCAAATACAAAAATCTGCCAAAAAGTGATTAAATGACCAAACATCCTAGAACATGGTTACTTTTATCAAAACATGTATTACCTCTATATACTTGTGTCAGTCCACCTAATCACACTCCCTCAATATTGGGGAAAGTGTAAATCACGTGCATTTCATTTAAATCTTTATTTCGACGCATTAGCATCATAAAAGATACAATAAAAAACATTCATTCCTCTTACAATTTAACATTTCCTAACACAAAGAAGAATAACAGGATCAATTAAGCTAACCTATTTATATATATCCATTGCGTTCGAGTACAAGATATCTAGTTACAAAATTCTTTAACAAACACAATTTACCTGGGCGAAAATTATACAATAATTAATAATACAATTAATAATAAATACAATTTAAGAGCTATTAAAAAATAGTATTAAATCACTAACCTCTAGGACATAGTTTTTAAAAAAGTTATAAAAAACAAAAACAACATCCTCCAGGTTGGGTAATTAGACATGCGATTTAAGTACTTGATCATCCTAGTCATTTTGAGATATTTAATGAACAATAGTTGTGCATTTATATTTTTTTTAAAAATGTAGGCCCAACTTTATTCTAATGAAATTAACAGCAAGAAGAAATCTACTGACTCCAAAAACTATCACCTGGCTAGTATCAGTTTTTAAAATTCTGCCAGCCTCCTTATAGGATCTCGAACCAATTTTAAGGCAAAGCGGCACTATCCACTTTTTCCTTGGTATTGCATAGCTGGAGCAAAATAGAAGTATATGTAGATCATCTTCCTTAGTATCATGAGTACATGAAATACAAAGATCACTACTTGATTTTGCCCAGCTTTTTTCAAGCGCCTTCGTTCTAAGTGTACCATATCTAAATTTTAGGTACAAAGTTTTTGATAACGCCGGATGAATCTCATCTAAAAAAGGTTCAAAAGATGCTACGTCTTTAAACAATAAAAAAATTTCAGTTAGTGGTCCATGGATTTTTATGTACACTGACTTGTAGCTCACGTGTGACCAAAATGATAATTTAACAATTTTCCTAGAGCACGAGTTCATAGCCTCAGGATCATTCCAAAAATGGGCTAATCCAATCATGCCCAGCCAAGTTCTAACATGCTTGAACCAATAAACTTTATTGCAACTATCGAGATCCATAACTTCTTTCAGGCCTTTCTTATAGTCAAGTAATTCTGGAGTCGTCCACAGTCTGACACACAGCAATAATGGTCTTAATATTGCATGTTGATCTGTTCGTTTCATGTTTAGATCCAGAAGGAGGGGTGTCAATGGGGTATTAGTAGATAGTTTTAACAACCCCCTAAGGAACTTGTTCTCAAGGCTTTCAAATGTACTTCTACATGCGGGTCCCCATAGTTCTGCCCCATATAATACCGCTAGTTGAACTTTGTACTTGAAAATCTCTAGGGCAGGAGTTACTGCCTTGTTCAAGCATTTTTTATGTCTCTTAAGGATTGGGAGACAGTTTTGTTTAAAGACTATCTTAGTCCTTTCTAGCTGTGATCTCCATGCTAAGGATGAGTCTATAGAGACACCTAGATAGATAAAATTCTGCACATAATCAAGCTTCTGTCCATTTAACATTAGATTTTTCTTAACATTTTTATGCGGGCTCAGTGCCATGTATTTTGTTTTTTTAGTATTAATTTCTAAGCCTTTCGAGAAACAATAGGACTGAAACCTTTCTAGTAGATTTTGAAGGCCCCGTGGTATTTGGGAAATAAGAATGGTATCATCTGCGAACAGAAGGAACAAGACCCGTTCGCCCCCCAGTCTTGGTGAATCATTATCACTGCTCTCCATATAAGACGGAATATCATTAACAAACAGGGAGAATAAAGTTGGGCCAGTACACACCCCTGGCGTACTCCCCTCTTTATCGGAATAGCTTTTGTAAGTTCCCCAGTTGGACCCCACCTAACCTTGGCATAATTGTCCGTATGTAACCAAAAGACCAATTTTAATAAATCTACTGGAAGTCCCTGAGTTTTCAATGATTCCCACAAAAGTTCTCGGGGGATAAGGTCAAATGCCGCCCGTAAATCAACAAATGCCACATACAAGTGGCCTTTGCGAAGGGTGACACATTTCCAATACAAACAACAGAGCCTTAGGACTTGATCAATGGTTCCTGTTTTTGCTCTGAACCCGGCTTGATATTTCGTTAAAATTAATTCATCTTCCAACCATGTATTAATACGATTTAATATATGCCTAGCATAGATTTTTTGGGTTATGTCTAAAAGGCTTATAGGGCGGTAGTTAGCAGGATTGCTTCTATCGCCCTTTTTAAAAACAGTAATAATTTTCGCTCCATTCCATGTGTCCGGAATTGCTTCCCCAGCCGCAACAGTACTGCACAAATGATTAAGGTTTGGTACCCAGACGTCCAGCCCTGGAGCTTTCCCGTATTTGACTGAATTAATAGCTAATTCTGCTTCCTGTAGGTCAAAAACTATATGTGTGGGTTCGGCCTCTACAGGCGACAAAGCATACTCTTCCTGCACTGCACTTTCAGCCCCTTGAGCGGCATACAAATTCGTGAAATGGTCTATCCAAGTTGTCTCATCAAGAAAAACCTCTCTTGAGCCCTTCTCCCTTTTGTTACCCTTGGCCACTGTTTCCCAAAATAACTTTTGGTCCTTCATTTTAGCTGCCATCAGCATACAGGACCATAATTCCTCGTCCCATAAATACTTTGCGTTGGCCAGCACCTTATTGTATAATTTCCTACTTTCCTTAACTGCCAGAGAATTTTTGGTTTTAACCGAATCAATCAGAGCTGATTTTGCTATTCGGCATTCTTTAATAAACCATAATTTACCTATAGGCTGTAAATTCACAGCACCCGACCCTTTTTTTGGTCTTTAAGTCATAAGTCCTAGTAATTCTTTAAAGAATTCTTTGTGTAGTTTAAGAAATTGACCAGGTTCGCTTTTAGAGGGATTATAGGTATCAAATATATTGGTAAGGCAGCTATAAATATTTGCCACTAACTCTTCTTGTTCCAGGATATATGCCCATTTAACAGACCGTCGATAGTTGCTTAATATGACATTATCTGGGGCTGCTTGGTATCTTCCCTCTTTGGCTTCCAGCCCCATTATTAAGCTCTTTACAAAACTAATTTCGAGGGAATGATGATCACTGTCAGATCTTACTTTGACCATCAGGTCTTTTGTATATGGCCACAGGTCCACGGAAACAATAACATAGTCAATTATACTTTGACAATTGCGTCTCAAAAAAGTGGGTGCCTTGGGACTATCGGATGGAAAACGCCCATTGCATGCCCTTAGTCCATGGCTTGCCAGTACCCTTGTGATTTGAAAAGCTAGGGTAGTACCAGCAACCACCCCATTACTAGATAAGGATGGTATACCATTAACATTATCTTCATCCTCATATAAATAATTCATTCCAACAATGGGCTCAAAATTGCAGTTCATGTCCCCACATATAATCGTGCTTGTTTCCGGGTCCAGAGTATCCAGTATTGACTCTAGTTTGTCAATACATAGTGACTCCTTGTAAGATCTTCGATACATTGATGATGTATTTTTAATATGGGAGGGTTCTATTTCTAAATTGCACGACTTTCATTTGTGGCTCAACCAACAGAGTGATCATTTGAAATTCACCATAGACTATGACTCAAATGCCATTAATTTTCTAGACCTTAGAATATGGAATGATGAAGGGACACTCTCTACGAGCCTTTTCACTAAATCCACTGCAAGAAATACACTGCTCAAGTATACCAGTCACCACCCACGTAACTTGCGGGATAACCTCCCTTTTGGACAGTTCCTCCGTATTAAACGGAACTGTACCAGAAGGGAGGATTATTTCAGAGAAGCTAAAACTTTGCAGATTAAACTGGGGATGAGAGGCTATCCATCCAGACTTGTGAAACGCTCCTTAAAAAGGGCATGGTATTATGACTGGGAGGCTCTCCTACAAAGTAAGGAACAACAGGCTCACACTCAGGAAACTATCACCTGTGTTATGACATTTGGAACTGAATCCAATTCTATCAAAAAGATTGTATCAAAAAATTGGCATTTAATCCAGAAGGTCGAACCACAGTTTACTAGACCTCGTTTTGCTTTTAAAAGAGCTAGAAACTTAAAAGACTCACTTGTAAAAGCATATAAAGAACCAGTGCCTACATCACTGACAAATTTGTGGGGTCTGACACCGATAATTGGTCACTACCCATGTGGACATTGCACAGCTTGTCCCACAACATCGGTAGTAAAGTCCTGTGTCCTCAATGGAATCAATTGGACACTGCGGCAACACACAAACTGCCTTACAAAAAATGTAATTTACTGCATAGAATGCCCCTGTGGCCTATATTATATAGGCAAAACAACACAAGAAATTAAAAAACGCATAATTCAGCATCAATCGCGTATCAGATGTAAAATTACTACTGCACCTATGGTAGAACACTATGTGGAGAAGGAACACACCCCTGCTGATATGAAATGGTTTGTTTTGGAAACTGTAAAAAATACAAAACGTAGACTGAATGTTGAGCGCCTATTGACCCTGAAGGAAAACAGGTGGATTTGGTCAACCAAAACAGTAGAAAGGGGTTTAAATTCCTTTATTGAATGGCAATCTTTGGCGACATTGTAAACTATATGGTCCCCTTTTTCAGTATGGAGGTCTTTGAATTTCTATAAATTTTCTATAAATTTCTATAAATTTGTTGAGATCATTCTTTGTTGCCTCTCCATCTATTTGTTTGAACCTACATGTTGACTGACATAATTTGTGGACTTCACGTACAGTTTCTACATTAGATACCTATACGTTGGGCAAGTATTACAAATGCTATAGGACTGCTGGTAAACCATTGTGCGATGTTCACATAATCTTTGTTTTGATCTGATCTTTGGCTGTGCTGGAGGATACATAGCAATTGGATGGATGTATCTGAGATTAGGTCCTTGCATGAATCGCCATGTTTTGTCCATATTCCTAAGTGTTGCTCACACTTTCCGCTATCATAAGAGGAGCCTATTTGAAGCCTCATTGATTATACCCCAAGTTGGTAGATTGGTTTTCTATATGATCACAAGGATATATATTATGCTAGTAGAGATTCAACATTAACGTCTGATTGGCTCGAGATATATTGTTGGAGATGGAGTGCCAGACGTCTTATTGTCAGCCGTAACACCCACACTCCAATATGGCGGACTCGCTCGATGTAGATTCAGAACGATGCACTTTCCACTGTTTGAAAATTAACTTTCTTGTTGTACCGGATTTATTGGCAAGATGTACATTTAGAGTTGTACTAGGAGAGATATCAGCCAATAGTAAGGATCTGAGTTGATCCCATACTGGGAAAGAACGGTTATAAAGAATTCATAAAAAGGTTTTTATGCGCTAGACGTCTTAGTGTTAGCTCGAACGGCCACACTCCAATATGGCGGATGCGTTTGCTGCTTGTTTAGAGGGACGTACCCCACGTTGCTCGTGAAATAACGTCCTCGCCATATCGATGCACACACTCGGACTGACTGGCGAGGTGTAGTGGTGAAGTGGATTCGAGAGAGTTCCCGGTTATTGGTAAGTTATTGAGCGGGCCCCACTCTGGGATATAACGAGTTTGGTCATAAAAATCTGGCAGAATCGTTAAGTGATTATGCCTGTTTTGGTTACAGACTACGGACTCACGAAACGCCGACGATAGCAGGCGCTCCGGTTAAGCGATTGCTGTAAGTTTTACCTTGGGTTGTTGAGAATGTCATTGATGGTGGATTGATTCGAGGTGTTCGGTGAACACATAGAATTGATAGTTTGGATAACGTGAAACGATAGAGTTGTATTCACGTGGTATCTTTGTAATTATGATTTTCTAGAACCCAATAATCCTACGGTGAAAATCAGAATGAATTTGAGAGATTAGGAAGCATTTATAATCTCTGAGAAGTAAGTATATACTTCCCATAATAGATATGTCCACTTAGTGGTGGTGGTTCTTGTGGCTGTCCGAAGGTGTGTGAATTTGTACATTAGAATGAGATCTGAGACATTATTGATGGACTTGTTTGAATTTCTTTTCACTATTAGGTGATATATAGTTTACGGGAATTTCTTTTCACTATTAGGTGATATATAGTTTACGGTGATTGGGAATCTTATAATTATATCGGGTGGCTACTATATGGATACACCTGTTTTCCTTCAATGTTAGACAATACAAATGTATAGAACTTAGATGTGGATAACTGTATATAGATTGAGTAGTAATATAAGTAATTAAATCTGTTTATAATAGATACATGGTGCAACTGTGGTCCTGAAGATGGTCTCGGGGATAAATATTACCAGATAGGAGACCGAAACGTCGACGCTGTGGCACTTTTTTGACAAAAACAGAATATATTGGATGTGTTACAAAACTGGAATTGTTTAAACAAGAATTTTCTTGGTGGATGACCAATTGTGGATGGTTCATTGTTTCACAAAAAGTGTCAATGCCTACTGTTTATATGTGCTAAATTAACAGAAGTCTTTTGTGGCCAATGTATAAATGCAAATGTATATATATATTTTTTATTATTGTATATATAAAACTAGAGTGTTTATCAAAAAAATTCTAAAAAAGAGTATATAAAGAAACAATGTTGGTAACTGCCTCTATCTAAGTTCTTTGAAATCAAGTTCATTACGGTGACTGCTTAAACTAATTAATATAAGTTAAATAAATCCTCAAGGTTTATTTGTGTTTGAAACATTGTACCCAAAACCTTGGGGTTAATTGGGTTGCCCTATTGTGTTGTATATCCTTGTAAGATGGGCACGGTTGATTATATACGTTAAAAAGATGGATCACCAGTCTATCAACGGTAACCATTTCCAGTCCAAGTATATCTAAAGAGTCAATTCTTAGTTGCTGGATGGCTATAATAATAGACACACTAACCCATATTATCAACCCTCCTGAAGGACGGCCTCTTACTGATGGAACTGCATCCAACTGGTAAGTTCTATACCCAACTCTGTGCATGGATTTCGTAGCCCATGTTTCTTGTAGAACACAAATATCAAAGGAGTTTATGTAATGGTTCCAATCGGGATCACTTATTTTTGAGCCCACTCCTGCAACATTCCATGACACAATCTTAGCTAAAGAGGGGCCTTGATTTAAGCTACAGCTAACGGCTGATGAGGTTTTACTTGGCCTCTTAAGTACTCCTGACCTGGTACTGTTCTGTTCATTCAGCTCTGGTTGCTCTATTCGGTCAACTTCAAGTATTGGTCCTGGGACTTCCTTAAGTTTTTTTATAGATATGATATTTTCCCCCTGTATACCGATCGATAGCAATTGAGGCAAGCCATCTTGTTGATCAGATGACCTGGGTGGACTAATAACAGACGCAACAGGAATGACCAGTGAGACGGATGGACAGAATGTAAATTTATGTTCTTCCCCATGTACTGGGAGTCAATCAATGGTCTCCAATCCACTGAACCTATTGTAACAGGGGATGAAGGGTTGAACGAACTGCGGGCCCATCCATTCTCCACGGTACTGCATACTATCATATTGAGGCCTCCCGGCCCTAAGTTGTATTACAGTCCAGCCGTCATCCCCCTCCATTTCCCAACTATTAGAATTTGAGTCCCTATACAATTCCCGCCCAATTCCACCCCTAACATGATTTGTGTCCCTGGTCCAGCTCCATCTATTATCAGGCTGTTCCGTTGGCGTATAGAAATAAGCCAGGGGTCTTGCCACAATCGATGAACCGTTTTTTCTAGGCACTCCGAGCAAATATGTCCTACTGACCGAGGGTCTTCAAATGATACGACCACACAGTCCCCTTGTATTCTTTTTCTATTGTAACCTACCCAGGGGGCCCTCTCTACCATTAAGATGTTACTTCTTGTTGTTGGTGGTAATGGATGATTAATATTTAGCCAATGTGGAGGAGCCTAGCGCGCATCCAAGATGGTCGCGTGAGCACAGGGCTCCCCGGACCCTTTCTGCTCCTCGGAATATATCCTGAGACTATCCTGATTTGGTTTATGGAATCTGGGAGATGACGACCAGCTGATCTTATATCTCTTTTTAAAACTCTAATCGGACCTGGGAATCCTGAGTTGTCGTCGTCGGAACTTTTGGGACCCACCCGACGGAGGTGGCCGGGGTGAAGGTGACCCGGGGGGCCGGGCTGCAATTGAACAACAGCGGCCTCAGCGCGGTGCCAGTTGCCGATTCAGCACTTTCGGTTTCGGTTTTGGCCTTCAGGGGATCAGCTGGCGTGCGTGCTCAAGGTGGCGAGGTGCCTCCTGGGCCTCTGCCCGAGGCTTGCTTCCATCTGCTACTGGTGGGCCTAACGCCTCCGACCCCTACACCGACAGTTTGTGGTCCTTTTGCTGCGCCCGCACACCTCGTGATCGGAGGTCCCATTGAGAGACTGCGCTCACATGGTGGGCAAAGGGGGTCCGGAGGGGCGCAAGACCAAGGCTTCTCTGCGCGGGGGGGCGGTCCAGAGCAACAACATGGACCGCTACACCCAGGGCCGGGGGTCCCCTGGCGCTGCTGGCCTCTCCCCGGATGCTGCAGGGGGAGGCACGGCCGTCTCTGCGGAACCTTCCCTGCAGGACATTATGGGCGCAATCGAGGGCATCAGGGAAACCATCGCGACGCAATATGAGGCCCTGGCCCGTAAGATCGACACTGTCGCGATCGATGTCACCCTGATTCGGGCCGACCTCTCCAAAACCAACGAGAAGGTCCAGGCCCTTGATACACGGACCTCCACCCTGGGTGCGGAGGTGTCGGATCTGCGGGCCGCGCTTGGGGACATTAGAGTGGTCAACGACCATATGGCCCGGCGGCTTGAGGACTTCGAGGGACGGGCCCGACGCAACAACATCCGCATCATTGGTGTACCGGAGTCCTCCGACAGCCGCCCGGTGGACCTCGTGGTCGAGGAACTTATCATGCAACAGCTGTCCCCGGCTGGCCTAAGCAAATTCTTCGCCGTGGAGCGGGCCCATCGAGTGCCGGGCGGCCGGCCTCGGCCGGGGGCCCCCCCGAGGCCTATCGTGGCTAAACTGTTCCACTACAGGGACCGCGACGCTATTCTGCAGGCTTCACGGACCCGTGGCCCGGTCCGCTACGAGAACTCGACCATCAATTTTTATCCGGACTTTACGCAACTGGTCCAGAAACAGCAGATGGGATTCCAAGGGGTGAAGCGCCGTCTCCGCGAGCTAGGCCTGAAGTATTCGATGATCTACCCGGCGAAACTACGAGTGGAGCAGGGAGAGCGGACAGCCTTTTTTGACTCTCCTGTGGCCGCCAGTGACTGGCTGGACTCGCTGCCGGACGGGGGTGGCCGGCCCGGGCCCTCTGGGGGCACCGCAGGTGACGGGTCCCCTTAGACTGACATTTGGTCCTTGCTTTTGCGGTTTTGCACCGTACAGTTGGGTCTTACTTCTTTTGCATACTGTGTCTTACCAGGACCCGTGAGGGGTGCGGGCGGGTTCGGGTCCCTTTCCTCCTCCGGGGTCTTTTTGTAGAATGGGGTTAGTGGGGCGACAGGCACACTGCAAGTTGGGGGGGGTCTTTGGCCCGCAGGGGTGCAGGGTGGGGGAAGTTGGACTTGGGGTGGGGTTGGGGGGGAAGAGGGGTTGTTTTGTTGTGTGTTTTTTGTTTACAGGGCGAGGTATTGTTTTTTGTCCATATTTGGGAACTGTGCGGCGGGCTGGGGGCCTCTTGATCTATTGGAGGGGATGGGGGGAGACGGGTTGAGGCTTATGTCATGGAACGTCAATGGGTTGGGGGACCGTATTAAGCGGGGTGTTGTACTGCAATATTTGCGTCGTTTGACTCCTGATGTGGTGTTTCTCCAGGAGACGCATTTGGTTGGCAATGTCTGCCATGCGATGAACAGGGGGGGATACCGCCTCGTAGCCCATTCTGGTTTCACAACTGGCTCCAGGGGGGTGGGCATTCTCCTGCGAACCTCCCTTCCGGTGGAGATCACGAGGATAGTCTCGGATGACAGAGGGCGCTATGTGTGTTTGATTGGGAGGTGGGAGGGGCATCCCCTTACCCTGGTTTCAGTCTACGTCCCCCCGGGCCTCCAGAACTCCACCTTTATTGACTTGGGTCGAATGCTGCTTGACCTTCCGGACGGCCTCCTGCTCATGGGCGGGGACTTTAATTCTGTGGTTTCGGGTGAACTGGATCGTCACCCACCAAGGACCCTCCCCGCTGCCCAGTCATGGCTGGGTGGGATGTTGGAGACCTTCGGCTTGGTGGATAGTTGGAGACTAATGCATCCGACCCAGTGTCAGTTCACCTTTCATTCGGGGGCGCATGGGAGTCTCTCCAGGTTAGACTACTTCCTTATGCCCGCGGCGCAGACTGGTCGGATTCGAGAGGTCAGACATTTGGCGCGTGGTATCTCCGACCATTCTCCGCTGTGGCTTCTCTTCGACACCGGGTCGCGGTCCGCAGGGCGGATAGCTCCCATTAACCCCTGGTACTTGCGGGACCCTGTGACTCGTGACAGCCTGGTTAAGGCCATGGACCAATACTTCAGTGAAAACGAGGGGTCGGTGTCGTCTGCGTTGTCCCTTTGGGAAGCCTTTAAAACTGTGATACGCGGACACGCCCTCGCCCAAATAGTGGTGGCCAAGAAGGTTAGGAGCGAGGCGGTGGTGAAGCTGGAGACTGACATCTCGGGGCTGGAGTCGGCCTTGGAGGCGAATGTTACTCCGGACGGGCTACATGCCCTTAGCCTGAAACAGTTCGAATATAGGTCCCTGGTCACTGACGCGGCCAAAACTATGTATAGGGAGCAGCAGGGCCGATTGTATGACGCGGGGGACAAGGCGGGAAAGTTGATTGCGTGGCTGGACAAAAAGGAGAGAGTGAATCGTGTGGTCCCCGAGTTGCGTGCTGCGGATGGTGTGTGTGTGACTGAGCCGGATGAGATTGTGGAATGTTTCGCTGACCACCTCCGGGCGGTGTACTCCCCGGTGACTGACAGGGATGAGGATGACTCTCGCCTCCTACTGAGAGATATTGCTCTGCCCGGCCTGTCCGTTGAGGACCGGGAGCGGCTGGACGCCCCTTTGTCGTCGGATGAAATAGCGACCGCGATTCGTTCCCTTCGCTCGGGCAAGGCTATGGGTCCTAACGGACTGCCCATTGAACTATACAAATTGCGTCCTGATAAGCTTGCGCCCTTCCTCAGCCGCATGTTCCGCGACTCTCTTGCGGCGGGTTCCCTTCCGGCCGACCAGCGCTTGGCCACTGTAGTCGTTATCCCCAAGGAGGGCAAGCCGCGAGACCGCTGTACTTCTTACCGGCCTATTTCACTGCTCAATGCGGAGCCTAAAATCCTGGCGAAAGTCCTGGCCAATCGATTGTTGAGTGTCGTGTGCGACCTTATTCATCCGGACCAATGCGGCTTTATCCCGCACCGCAACACCGCTCTTAACTTGCGGCGTCTTCACGGTGCCCTTGCCAGGGCGGAGTTCCTCTCCGAACCGGCCGTGCTGGTTTCTTTGGATGCCACGATGGCCTTTGACACTATTGAGTGGCCATTCCTCTGGGCCGTCTTGGATAAATTCGGCTTTGGAGAGGGATTTATTGGCTGGGTGAGGCTCCTTTACACGGGACCCATGGCCCAAGTGGTGGTGAATGGGCGGGTCTCTCGGCCCTTTGCCCTCGGCAGGGGCACGAGGCAGGGGTGCCCGTTGTCCCCGTTGCTTTTTGCTCTCGCCCTGGAGCCACTCGCTGCCTGGCTCCGTTGGGAGCCCTCGCTCAGAGGGATCCGGTGGGGCCCGGGCTTTGAAGATCGGGTCTCGCTGTATGCGGACGACATTCTCCTGTATCTCACCTCACCACGGCAGTCGCTCAACGTCCTCTTTGACGTTCTGACCTCCTTTGGGAACAATTCGGGTCTCACGATCAATTGGTCTAAATCCTGCGTTTATCCCATCTCTGGTGGTCCTCCTCTCCTGCCGCCCCGGCTCCCGATTCAAATATCTCTGAGCGGCTTTAAGTACCTGGGGATATACGTTTCGCTGGACCCGGCGGCTCGCTATGAGCAGAATCTCCTGCGTCCACTTCGGCGATTGCGGGAGGACACGGCCCGGTGGTGCAGGCTGCCCCTGTCCCCGCTGGGTCGGGCCGCGCTGTTCAAAATGATGTCCCTTCCCAGGTTCCTCTATGCACTCCAGAACTCCTTCGACGTTATCCCAGTGGCCTACTTTCGGGAGGTGGAGAGCCTGCAGAGGAGACTGGTGTGGGACGGGCGGGCGCGTATTGCTCTTGCCAAGCTCACTCTCCCCTGGTATGACGGGGGCATCGCGCTTCCTGACATTCGCAGGTACTATTGGGCCTCGCAGCTAGCTGCCATTAACCACGCCACGTATGCGCCCGGCTCGAATCCGGCGTATGAGATGGACAAGTTCCTGCTTCCCGGCGGGAACTACAACAGGGCACTTTATTCCCGCCTGGCTGGCCGGACCCTTACGGGTCCTACTAAGATTGCTGTGCGGACCTGGAGGGCTGCCACTGCGGCCATGGGCTGGAGTGAGCGATTAACATGTGCTACTCCCTTGTTTGCCTCCGACCGCCTGGGCAGCTTGTGGACCACGAAGGGGTTTGACCAGTGGGACACGATTGGTATCAGCAAAGTGGGAGACCTGTGGCACAAGGGCGCGGTCAAGACTTTCGCGGTGCTCCAGGCAGAATACGAGCTGACCGACAGGGAGTTCTTCCGCTACGCCCAGGTCCGACACGCCCTGCTCTCGGTCTTCGGGGAGGGGACCAAGATCCCTGTTTCCTCGCCCCTCGAGGACCGCATACTTGACGGACATGTCCCTGATAGTACTATTTCTTTAATTTATAAAAAATTAATTAATCACCGGGCGGACCTTTTTGTGCGCCTTCGGGAGGCTTGGACTGGGGATGGGGTGGAATTGGACGACGAAGATTGGCAGTCTGCACTGTCGTCCCCCAAGGAGGTTGCCATTCCGGCTCGTCTCCGGTTGGTACAGCTCAAGATTCTCCACCGGGTGTATGTGACGGGTCCGCGCTTGGTCTCGATGGGATTTTCCGACGACGGGCTCTGTAAGCGAGGCTGTGGGCTCAGCGCCACCTTTCTTCATATCCTTGGGGAGTGCCGCGAGGTGGCGGACTACTGGCGCCGGGTCCACACGGTTATGGGACAGGTCACTGGGGTTGTGCTGCTGCCGGAGGTGCGTCGCTGTGTCCTGAATGTGTGGGAGCCCAATGACTACAGCGCGGCTCAGACTCGGTGGGCGGCCCTAGGGAACATGATTGCCAAGAGGGACATAGCGCAACTTTGGGGCGCTCAACGGCCGCCCACCGTGTCAGTATGGAAGGAGAATATGGACTGGTGTATGTTTAGGGAGAAGACAGTGTATGTGGCCCGTGGCAAGCCGGGGGCATGGGGTAGAATTTGGGGGCAATGGAACGCGTATCGCGGAGGCATCTGTACGCCCCCCCTGGTAGATACTGATATCGCCATGTCCCCCTGACCCTTGATGGCTCCTGGCGCCTTTTGGAACAACTACATATGGACGTTCATCTCCCTTGACCCCCTCCCCCCCCCCCTCCGTCCCCGGCCTCCCGGTACTCCTCTCTTTAGCGGATTGCTCAATTGTCCTGACTGGAGTTTCCCGGGGGGAGCCTGTTCCGCACTGGTTTCCCTCATAACTCGCCTTTTGTTTTTTATTGTGTTTCCTTTTGTTTTTGTGATTGTTGGACTTACGCTTCCTGTTCCTCGAGAACTATCTGGAGCCACGGCGGGGCAGCGCCCTGGGAACTGATTGTAGCCTTGATATGTGTAGATTTCCTTCTGTACCTAGCGGCCGGCCCGGGTGGTTGTAGGCCCGTACCTGTAACCGAATTATTGTTCAATAAAAACTTTTTAAAAAAAAAAAAAAAAAAAAAAAATATTTAGCCAATGTGACACTTTGTTTTTGAGCGCCCCGTACGGTTCTAAAATTGATGGGCCTAATTCCGGAACCCCAGTTAGAATGACTACATAATCACATGCTTCTGGGGGTAGATGAATATTCCTGCGCTTTTCTGTGTGCGTTTTATCATCATTATGTGTAGGTATACTGCAAAGAGCCATTTTTTTTACTACTATTCCATGTGTCAGAGGAGACTTTGCACTGGTTTTACCTACATCGGTATTGGTAAAATTAGATTTAGGGACCTTAGAGGCTGAATTTCTTCCTTTTTCCATTTCGTTATCAAGTGTTTTTGACGTCTGTACTTTACTAATAGGGGCTGGTACCTGAATTACCTTTTTTGGCTGGCTAGTGTAATAATTTTTTTTCTCTTTCTTCAGTTCTATAAGTTGTTTTTCTATCCCAGCTAATCTTGCTTCTATAGGACTGAGTAGGGTCTTAAGTATTTTTGTCAAGCAAGGTATAAGTAGATCTTCATTCCCTATACTTATACCTGTACTATCAGCTGATGGATTATCTGATAGAATGTCAGCTAGGGAATTGTCTATAAGACTGTCATCTATAATATTCAATTGTAATATTTTGGGGACAACCCCTTCTTTCCCAAATTCATGGCCCTGACTTTCCCTTGTCGCTCTTACATCGACTATATTATTTTCATTACACTTCCCTATCTTTACAGCTTTGGTGGTTTTGATAGCGGGATATTTTTTATAGAATCGCTTACTTGTTCTTTTTTTGGGGATAGCTCCCTCCCTTTTCCCTCTTCTTAAGATATTGTTGCTATCTGTCTGGCTATCTAGCTGTGGGGCTAGCCAGTGGCGTCACTAGGGGGGTGCGGGGGGTGCGGACCGCACCGGGTGACACCCTCACATGGGGTGACACCAAAGGGCCGGTGTGTGTGCAGAGGAACGCAACCCGCGCGCAACGCAACCTAACTTGCTTTCAGGAGGAGGAGGTGCCTGTGCCCAGTCACAGTGCGCACTGTCTCCTCCTCCACCGCGTCTGCGCGCCTCGGCATCGTCACTAGAGGGGTGCAGTGATCCTAAATTTGAATCCGGCCCGGGCCGGGAATCCCGCATGCGCATTGGGCCCTAAGCGGACGGAACTCTGCATCACGAGGGTCGAGGAGGAGGTCTCAGCAGGTTTGCCACCGACCGTCGTAGTCCCCCCCCCCCACATGGAGCCGCTGAGGGCATCGTCAGCATGGTAAATTAAGTTTCTATTGGACAATTGCATGTTATGTCCCAGATACTTGTAGAGCCTTTTTTGCCAGAAGTCTGGCTCCACTGAGACATTAGCGTACCTGTACACTACAGCCGGGTTTGGCGGACCCTGTCGAGGACTTGTATCTGATTTCTGGTTGGTTGACCTGAAACATTACCAGTGTGAATGCGCTTAACATATGGCTGTTGTGTTTATGTTTGGTGTTATGTGAGGTCTTTGCATTTCAGGTATTTGGCGTTTGGGAATGCTGGCATGTGCATTACCCCTCTCAGAGTATGTACATGGGGTAACTGAGAGTATGAGGTCTTATTTGAGTCCACAATGCCATTAACAAGATAACCGGTGTGGTGTAGGGTGTATATCCTTCTGCATGCTGTTGTGATGGCTTTAATGCTCCACTATAGGAATATTTGTGCTGTTGCTGGCAGGGTGCGCATGATGTGAGGTACACATGCCTCATATCTTCTTAAACTAAGATAAACGCGAGTGGGAGTGGGCGGATTTAGAGCTCTGAAGACACAAGAGGGAAATATTGATGACATTTCCGGGTTGGAATTGGATAGACCTTTGAGATTTCCACAAGTAATTTCCCGATCTGTGCGCACCCACTTGGCTTGATTGCAGAAATAGTGACTGACCCCTAAACTGCTTCCTGACCCCATCCCCCAGCTGGCAGATCATGGTGGTCAAGCCGCGGTTATGCGGATCTCCGCTCATGTCTGTACCTCGAAGGGTGTTATACTGTGTGTATCTCTTCTTGTAAATAACTTTAGGCCTCAGTCACGCCTGCTAGCGCGGCAGTTCTTCTCTAGTCTGACTCTTACTGAAAATAGTGGCTGCCTGCAAGACGGGGTTCTCACTCACTCTCTTTCCTCTCCTTTCTTTTATTTGCTTCCCTGTGAAATGGTTCCAAAAAAGAAAATCACTTTTGCTGGAATGGAAATCAATGTCGTATTTTTCTGACATTTAATTCCAAAGGGCAGCATCATGAATAAAAGTTTAAAAATATGAAAAATGAATAACTAAATAATGTAAGACAGAGTGGTAGCAAACTGGCCAGATTTATTGTATTCACACCCAAACACTTTTACAGAGTTTGCCAGTGAAGCGCTATTTTTGTTGTCTTGGCTTTGTTTTCCCTGGGCTTAGAACTAGTGCACCAATCCTGGAGGTACATGCAATGTGAGGATTGAAAAACAAAATTTGTACTGCTGCTCTGCATCTAGGGATGTTGTCTTTGTTTTACCATACTGCTTACGTTTTGTAAGGATATAAGCAATGGCCATTGAAATAGGTCCATTCAGGGCCCTGTAGTCATGTCCTTATCTTTTCAGACAAAACCACTCACTGATTTCTGAACAGTGAGTGTAAAAGCGTTAAGGTAACCATGTTGTTCCTGCTTACATTTCACATGGTTTGTGAAATTTTGCATCCCCTATGATTGTTTGCTTTTTCCAGGATGCTGTCACTTTTTTTTGTTGTAAATGTAGGCCACATATTGCTCTTGCCCAGTGTGTAATTTCAATTGAGCCGCATCCAGGTGTTTATAGCTGGCAACAATTGGGTTGTAGTTGAAGGCAGTGTGAGTTTTTCTCAGTGGGGCAGAATGATGTTCAGTGTGGGGAAGAGGATGTGGCACTATGGCCAGAGCTGCTGAATTTGGAACTGGGGAACCAGGTTCAGCCTTTATGACCAGTCCATCAGACCACTCTTCTGAGAGAGCACTATCTCATGCTAGACCTTATATTAGAAGCCCCGGTGTCGTAGCACCAGCAGGGAGACCGTAGCATGACAAGTGTAGGTTAACTTTCAAGGCTTGTCCACCACTATTCATACTGAAGTTCACCTCCAGTCTTGAGGGCAGGCCTATGAAGCAGCACACCCTAGAACAACAGTGACCCTGTCACTGAGATCACAGGACCCTTGATAAAGGCCAGCTCTAGGGTGGCGCAACAACTGTGACCGCAGCAGGTGCTGACTTTAGGTGGAGGCATCATTTTTGCAAGTATATTATGGTTTTAAAAGTGCTTGCTGCCTCCTTCCTGGCCTCCAGTAATTTTCGGTAACAATAAAAATGTCGTGATGACTCTGGTGATTAATGTTCTACGTAGAGAGAGATCGGAATTTTGTCTAATGGAAAATTTGACTCATGGAAAGGTAGCTCAGAGGGTTAATGTATCTGCTGCAAAGAACATGTACCATGCAGATCACAAGGTGCACATAATGTAAATAGGCCAGTGGGCTACTGCTTTTGTCAGAGAGATCCTTTTGTTACTTGCAGTTTATAAGTTAAAATCCTAACATAGAACAGTGAGCTATTAACTGTCATCTACTCTGCAGCAACACAAGTCACATTTTTTATTAACTTTTGATACGTTTGAGCTACAAACAATTTATTCGTTTAAATGGTCAGATCATGCTGCAGATCTTGCATTATGAGGCAAATATGGCAGAGCCATTATTATTTAGAAAACATTTGCAAACTAGGATTTTTAGCCATTCATGTTTGAACTGCTGTTGTGGAAAAGGGAGAAGTGCTGATGACAGAAACTCCATGGCTCGGAGACAAATGGCTTGTGCTTTTTATTGTATTTGGGGACATTCTGTGATTAGAAGTATATCCCACTTTGTGAATACATTTTACTGTCAATAACTCATTATAACCTTAAATAATCATGTGTATCCATTGGTTGATTAAACTGGGCAGTCAAACCAAATACAAAAAATAGGGATGTTTGCGCATTCTGGCCACACCTCTGGCTCCGCCCACTGATCCAATCCTTGGGTTATTCCCGCCCTCTGATTCTCCACCCACAGTTCCCCTACTTTTTTCCCCCCACTTCGACCACTGATATATCATGTTGCCGGAACACCACACCAGTATAAAGTACCATACCTATGATATGATAAATTCCAATAAACTGTTGACTAGCAGGTAGCCCACTGTACAACCTGATTAATGAGTCATTATCACACTGTTGTTAACAGGCATAGGGGTCTCTGTCTGCTGAGGCACGGCTGGGCGCTCACTGTCTACACAGATTTGGGTGGTAGAAGAATAAATTGGTTATATTTAAATTCATGTTTCATGCTCGACATTTCATTTTTTAGTGTTCTCTGTAGGAATGTCTGTGATTTATGACTGGATATCCTGGTGCTCGATAAGGTAATCATTTACTATGCTTTAAAAGTTAATACAATCTAATATGTAATGATCAATGTGTTGAAAAATGCTTTGTTTTGCCCTTTCTGTCTCTCGAATTTTCTTGGGGTGGAGAAGTCCAACCCCCCAAACTCCCCCTGGTAGTGGTTGCTCACTGCGCTTGCTCGCTACACACCATGGTGGGGGCTGGTCTCACTTTTACTTTGTTCCCTCTGATTCACTACTTGTGTCTATTTTTGGTGCTCTCTGAAAGAATGTCTATGGGTACATTTGACTGGGTGGGTAACCTGATGTTCTTTAAGGTCATCATCTACTATTTACTGTGCTTTGAAAGTTGATACAATTTGAATATGTAATGAAAAATGTGCTGTAAAATTCACTATCATGTGACCTGGTGTCCTGGCAGCCATCTGTAATTTGAAATGTGAAGACGACACAAGGGGTGAATCTGTGGCGCTATCATTTTTCAGACCGACCATTTACTTCTGTCACTCCCATAAGAGTACAGGAAGGGGGGCGGGGGCTATATTTGGCTGCCCTTTATTGGGCATTTATGTGCTATTGAACTGAGACCTTTATTTGGAATAGCTTGTAGGAGCACCTCCCCCCCGATGCCCATGCCTGGGTGGGAGGCTCAACTACGGTGTCATTGTCACACGACTCCACCATGGTGGACAGCTGCCTGGCAGAAAACGCATCCACCTGTTAAATCTGGTTTAACCGCCAGGCACGCCCTGAAATGAGGGGGAAGCCGGACTCGGTGTGGAGGAGGTCCATGCAGTAAGTCGTGAGGGGGTGACACCATGAGTTACCCGCACCGGGTGACACCAACCCTAGTGACGCCACTGGGGCTAGCAAGGTGCTTTCTGTGGTTACCAAACCCTGCGAATCAAGAACACTACAGACTTGAAAATCAGAATGTGCACTGGTAGTACTATGGACCACCGCATTAATATGTAAGGTGTTAGAATTGATTAAAGTGTTATCAGGGGTTCGTACTGGGGTTCGAGCTGTAGCAATATGGCCCATAGAGGACCTTTTAGCTAAAGCGAGATCTTGAGAAACCCTTCTCTCCATAAGGACAATACCCTGGTCTATTAGTGTGTTGGTGCGTACTATAAAATCATCTAATGTTCCTGTTAATTTTGAGCTACCTGCCACAGCTTTACTACTTCTTGTTTCGTGTGAAGTCATATCAATATGATCTAAATAACAACACACGAAATATATAAAAAAATAATCGATTTTTATCTTTTGAACTAATAGCTATGGCAATAATAATAGCAATGGGATCCCTTTTAAATGAATAATGATGGTACACCAATATCTAATATCTTCTAAACAATTCTTTCCACGTCTAAATATAGGCACTAATGTATGACAATCCTGTGATGAAAAATGTTAAAATAGGCTTGCTTACAATGTCCGATGATCATATGATGGAACAACCAGAGTCCCTGGCCCAGTCCAGTCTCTTCAGGCCTCTGAGGGCCTAAGTGGGCCCGCCCTTTGCCCGGGCTTAGCCCGGCGTGTCCCGCGCGCGTCCCGCGGTACGCGTTTCCGGTGTTGATTTAAATCACCTGGTCTGCTCTGGGCGGTGTCGGCGATGTTCGCGGTGCCCCACTGCCTTATGGGAGATGTAGTCAGGTTTGGGAAGACTACTCGCTGGTCCCGGTGCAAGCGTTTCCCGCTAAGCGGGAAACGCGAGAAGTGGCTGCTTGTTGCGTCCGATGGGGTTTGTAGGAGCAGACCCTATTCCAGAGTCCTGCTTTGGCCACTGCTTGCTCAGTATGTCACGGCAGAATGAGAAGGTTTCCCAAGAACGATCCTCCAGTGCTGATTTAAATCACCTGGTCTGCTCTGGGCGGTGTCGGCGATGTTCGCGGTGCCCCACTGCCTTCTGGGAGATGTAGTCAGGTTTGGGAAGACTACTCGCTGGTCCCGGTGCGAGCGTTTCCCGCGAAACGGGAAACGCGAGAAGTGGCTGCTTGTTGCGTCCGATGGGGTTTGTAGGAGCAGACCCTATTCCAGAGTCCTGCTTTGGCCACTGCTCGCTCAGTATGTCACGGCAGAATGAGAAGGTTTCTTTATCATCACATTTGAGAAAATGCTTATTGTTTTTCTTTCTCTGTTCTTCTGAATCCTTAGGTGCTCTTGGTAAGTGCGATAAATCCCTAAGTTTCTACATAACTTAAAAGAGGGAGAACGCTATGCAACAGAAACTTAGCTTTACTCCTTTCTCCTTTCTCCTCAGTAGACCGGCACCCCCAAAATGCACCAAGTGCCAGACCTGCACTTTTGTTTTATACTGTGTATAACAGATTGGGCCCTACAATCCCTATATAAAGGTCTGCGTCCAGCTTCCTTATTACATGCAAGATGTGATGTCTCTTGTTACCTGCTGCGTCGCTGCTCAACTGTGATAAATTCTTACAGTTGTGCTCTGACCTTATGATGCTTTCTGCCAGCAACCAGGGTATAAGACAGAGCATGAAGCATCATTATTGTACAGTTTAAAGTAGTATTACATGAATTAGCTTTTACTTTTTCTGGTATATTTTTAAGTAGAAAAAAGCTATCAGCGGGAAGCACATATTTAGAGCAATTTGTTTATTTTTAACTCACAATAGGTAATTGCAGAACATATAGAATCCCTGCATGTTTTTACACAATTTGAGTGACAGCATTTCTAAGATGATGTAACTGATTCTAATATCATTTTTGCAAAAATACCTCTTGGTGTATTTAATTTAACAAGAGAGATTCTGCTTTTATACTTGCCTGCAATGAACATACGAGAGCAAGAAATAAGAGATTTAAGTGGTTTGTTGGAAGGGTAAATGTATGATCGTTTATTATAAGGAATGAGGTACCACCTTCATACATTATACAGTTATTGCAAGTCACTTCAGAGTTCTGTGACCTTATTAAGGAACTGTGGGCCACATGTATGAAGCTATTTAGTGTATACACGCAGGCCGATTCGATGCATCGGCCCGTTTGCAGACGCAAAAAAGGCTTTTCCTATGTACCGACCTCTATTTTGCGATTCAGTAACTGGTTACCAAATCGCAAAATGGGTTTGCAATTCGGTATTAGGAAGGGCTTGCTTAGGGCGCCCCTTCCTAATACCGAATTGCTTCGGTATCAATGAATGTTTTGTGACCAAATACCAGTCGCAAAAAAATCGCAGTTTATCATCAGATTCTATCCCAAAGGGATCCCTTACCCTTGGTGAATGGTGGCAAATACATTTTTGAAGAGCAGGCAGTTCTGTGAAAAAATGAAGAACATTTCATTTTTTCTTTTAAATGCAACGCTGATTCCCTTGAGGAAGACGCGTTGCATTTTTTTAAAAATGATCGCTTTCTGCAAAAGCAATCACGGACATGGTGGTCTGCTGACCCCAGCAGTCCACCCTCCCTGTGATTTTAGTGAGTCCTAATGAGTTGCAAACTGCGACCAACCTCATTAATATTAATGAGGTAGGTCGATTTTAATCATGGATCATTTGAAAAAAGGCGAAATTTTGAAGAAGGGGACTCAACTAGGTTTCAATAAAATACTTGATATTTGAAGTTTATTTGAAGATGTAATTTTCTCAAAATCTATATTTATAAGAATATTTACAAATTACTGATCGGGTGAGCAGTAATCTCAGAAAACAGTGCTAGGCAAATTTCCTATCACCCAAAGGTAGGAAGATATATATCAGCAAACAATGTGGTCGGAGGCCAGTGGGTGCAGACTACGGGCCGGACCAGTGGCCAAAATTTATCACAATTATTAGCCGCACACAGAAATCCTTTTGGTGATGAATGTATTTTCCAAACAGAGCCAGTCTGTCAAACCAACGCCTTTCGGCCAACATGGCCTTTGTCACAGTTGGGAGACACTACCCTTGCAATCTGTTTTATAGCACTTCCTGTTAAAATACTCCCATTGCATTATGGGAGTTGTAGTTTTTAAACTTTATAACCCAAAGACAGAAAACACATTTCTTATACATAATTACATTATGTTGTTTGTCACATATGCTTGCATTGCTGTTTTGATAGTTAAGCTCAATTATGGTAACTTAGTGTATGGTACACATTCAGTGTTTTTGTAACATTTTCCATTATATCAAGTGCGGCAACCATAACATTTTGCACATTCATACATATATGAGACATTAGTATGTATAAATTCAGTTTCCCAAATCACTAATTGTTTTTTTACCTATGTATCTATTTACAGACATTTGTATGTCTAATCCTATAAGTAGGATATTGTGACCCGAGTCATTTAGTAATGTCAAGTTTCGGTGTTTAGTACTTCAACTGAATCCTATTGTTCGCCGTTTGTCCCCTCTTGATATATTGCTAGTGGATTAGTATCCAATTGTTTATGTTAGTTTTTCACACTGGATGTTTCAGAGTTTCTGTTACATGTTTCAGCTCCTGTTAGATTTCATTATCTTCTTTGATGTTAGTTCACATCTATTCTTTACAGATAAATGTACATCTCCTCATCATTATTGAGGCCTTTGGTAGTCTTTGTACGTAGCCTGATGATGTATTTTGACTCTAATTGTCTTAGTTTCCTTTTTCTGTCTCCCACTCTTTCACTAGGCCAAAGAATTCAATTTTTCTCCAGTCATTGTTTTGTCATATTGCTAGATGTTTAGACGTAGCAAAGTTGGTGTATTTGTTCTTTACTGCTCTGATGTGCTCCAGCATGCGTTTTTCTAGCATGCAGGTCGTGCTGTCGATGTATTTCAGTCCGCATGCACATTGTATGATGTATACTACAAATTGCGTTGTGCATGTAATTTTATGGTTTATTTTTATGGTTCTGCCTTCGGGATCCAGTATTTCTTTTTTGTTTGTAGCAATTTTACAGAAGGATCCTTTTCATAATTCACCTTCAGCTAATCAAAACGTCTTGCAAATGTTAAGATCCTTCCCTGTTTGTAATCAGTTTCATCTCTTATGAATTTTCTATGCTTTCGCTCTTGTACCTCATCCTCATTTTTCAAGACGGGTTTCCATGTCTTTTCTTAATTTGTTTAACACTCCTATTTTATTTTCCAGTTCTTCAATAAGGGCATGTACTTCATCTAAGCCTATGTCAGCATATTTTATTAGGATTTTCATCATGTTCTTTGAGCATTCTGTATTGCTTGCACCCCATTCCTCCAGCATGTCAGTTCTTGTGTCTGGGTGACTTGGCATAGTGAAAATCCTTAAGCCTCTAGGGATTCTGTCTGTTTCCTGGTATTTTTGTAGGGCCATTATTTCTCAACTTTTACTTATTTCTTTCTTATATTGCCTTTCAAGCTGTAAGAAAAGTTGTTTGAGCGAGTGATTTTGTTCGCGCTGTGTTTCTGATGTTCCGGTGGCTTCTGCACATTCTCCTGTGCTTGGCTGAAACACTGTAGCCATTTTCTGAACGCGCTTTGCTGTACGCGTCTACATTATTTATCAGAGTTTGTGCGCAATGCGAGTTATGTGATCGTATTCTTTTGTAATGTGTCGCGGCTCAATATAAGTTGTTGACAATGCATCCAAGGATTTCTACTCTGTGGAAATGCCGAACGCCGTGCTCCTGCTTCTGCGGTTCACCGGTCTGATACTTCCCATACAAGTCGCTTCGTGCGAGAGTTGAATCGCTTCGCTCAGTAGCTTCACTCACCTCAGGGAGACTCCTGTCCAGGTGGGGCTGCTCTGCTCTGCTCCGTCCGTACCTACGTGGCTCTTTCTTTGGGGCAAACTTTGCTGATGGATTCGTAGCGGCCGTCCCAGCCATCGGAGAGCCCCACCGCAGGTGTACAGACCTGTAGTGGTGCCAACCGATGTCACCAGCACAACGGGAGGTAGTTCCTAATGGATGGCATCATAAGGCAGCTTGTTTAAGCGGAACGGATTATCGACCCACTGAGGTATTTTATTGAACATTTTAACAGCAGATGCAAGATGGACTCACTTGAGTAATACTTTGTGCAACTACGTGAACCACAGGGCCATGCGAGTGGCCACGCCCACGGGGGTAATGTTCAAGCATAAAACTATGTGCGCAATTCTGTCCTGCTTTTTTTTTTTAGACGCCAATAATTAAGGGAGAGACAGCTGAAAAGCGTCTGGCGACTCGAAGACAGATGTCCGGTTTGCCGCTAAACCGGAGGCAGCCTTCATTAAAATAGGAGCAATATTACCTACCTGTGTGGCTCTTCCTTTGGGGCAAACTTTGCTGATGGATTCGTAGCCGCCGGCCCAGCCGCGGGAGAGCCTCACCGCAGGTGTGCGGACCCGTAGTGGCCCCAACCGGTGTCACCAGCACAACGGGAGGTAGTTATTAATGAATGGCATCATAAGGCAGCATGTTTAAGCGGAACGGATCATCAACCCACTGAGGTATTTTATTGACCATTTTAACAGCGGATACATGATGTACTCACTTGAGTAATATGTTGTAAATAAATGATAGTCCTGTAGCCAAGTAAAGTAGAAGTACGTTGTAGGTTTATTCATAGGTACAGCTTCAGATAAGTTACTGGAAGATGTATAGTCCAGGTGATGCCCCACCAGGAGCAACCTCCTTGCTGCTCAGCCTGCTCACTCCAACTGACACTCCCAACCCAACCAGGCACCCATGCATTCCACCACATCATCAATCATCCAACATTCCAGACATCTCCAAGCACTCCAACACTCATTCTGGCTGAGCAGTAGGGAAGAGTTACATAAATAAGGGGAAAGGCAAACAGTAGATCATAACAAAATACTTTGTGCAACTACGTGAACCACATTTCATGCGAGTAGCCACGCCCACTGGGGTAGTGTTCAAGGATAAAAGTATGTGCGCAATTCTGTCCTATTTTATTTGTAAACGCCAATGAAGACAGATGTCCGGTTTGCTGAGAAACCGGACTGCAGCCTTCATTAAAATAATGAGAAATGTTACCTACCTGCGTGGCTCTTCCTTTGGGGAAAACTTTGCTGATAGATTCCTAGCGGCCGTCCCAGCCGCGCGAGAACCCCACTGCAGGTGTGCGGATCCGTAGTGGCGCCAACTGGTGTCACCAGCACAACGGGAGGTAGTTCTTAATGGATGGCATCATAAGGCAGCTTGTTTAAGCGGAACTGATCATCGACCCACTGAAGTATTTTATTGAACATTTTAACAGCGGATACAAGATGGACTCACCCTTTCAGGCATAGAGTGTTGCATATATTATGTAAAAAAGATGCAGAGAACTCTGGGTAGTTCCCAAGTTTAGGTGGAGAACTGCTCCTGTCTACAGCGCCCTACAACACCAGCGACACCTTGAATTCACTCACCTCAAATGTCTGCTTTTCTATCAAAGTTTTTAAGAATAGGTATAGCACAGTGCCATCCATGCCGAGATAGAAAGGGACAAAGGCTTTTGCCATTTCTACAGCAAATTCTTTAAGCATAGGATTAGCACAGTGCCATCCATGCCGAGCTGTAAAATGGCAAAAGCCACTGAGGCACAATATTACAGCTATGGATAGGTAAAATACCATCCAAGCCAGCCTGGAATGAATAAAAGCAACCCCTGACACGTGTTTAGTTATCATTATAGCTGCTCTCCATCTAAACGTGGGAATTACCCAGAGTTCTCTGCTTCTTTTTTTGCGTGTGTGTGTATATATATATATATATATATATATATATACACACATACATATATATAAATATATACATATATATATATATATATATATATATATATACACACACACACACTAACACACACACGCAGATACATACAGACACTTTATTATTCTTATATGTTTTATTTTGTAAGCAGTCGCAGTCCCTACCGGTCTACAGACCATAGATTAAGAAACACTGGTCTAGTCAACAAAAGACATGGTCAATGAAGTGTGGCTTATTATCACATTCACAGTAGCTTTTATCTCAAGGGCATGCTTAGTTCTCTGCTCTGAACTGTACAAGTGAGCATGTTTTCGTTGAAACATGAACTATTTGCAATCAGTGGAAGACTGGGAATGTGGCCAGAGGTTAATGTCTAACCTCGGTCACACCTCTTCAGACGATGACAGAACTGGTGGAAAATCTCCATAAGGGTTTGCCAACTTGGACATCTGGAAGTGGGTTTTATTTAGTGTTTACCATAGGATACATTTATGGTCCATTCACGGTCCTGTGCCTTTTTGTCTTAGAATTTCTTAGTAGCCTCGTGTTGTATTGCAGACTGCACACAGAATTAAATTGGGTAAAACCTGTCAGCAACTAGTCTAGACTGGACTCACATCTCCTGCACAACAGTCTCTTGTGCATACATCATTCTTAAGAGCACTTTTAGTATCATCCAGTGAATCCTTTTACAAATAAAAAAGGCACCACTAGAGCCCTCATGGTCCTGACTGGGGTGCAATCCTGAGTGATCATTGTGTGGTTTTTTAGGAAGGTGTAGATGGGTTACCATGCAGTATTGTTATCTGCTCATCAATACAGTCTGTATTCTCAGAGTGTAGTGTTTGATGGTTAACAAAGGACAAAAGTTCACAGGTTGTATTTACGGGGATCAAGTATGCCTTAGAGTCCAAATGAATACTCATTTTCTAGTGTAGCAGGTGGCAGGCGCCTGACTTAGCTGGGAAGCCAGTGCGCGTTGCGTGGGATACTAGGTTTCTTAGTCACGACCAAGATCATGGTGGTGCCGTTGTTTAGGTAAATGCCATTTGCTCTTATCCAGTTTTTGATTGGAAAAAGATGGTCATTTTTATGATCATCTCATTGGGGTCTATTGGAGCACTGTGCAAACCAGCATGCACCAAAGAAGTACATACTGGAAGTGGGTGGGACAAAAGGGGAAGGTATTGGGGAACAACTGCAGCCTCATTAGTAGGGTAGGAGTAACTCACCAATGAGCATAGTTCCACTGGTGTGGGCATCTCACTTCTTGAAGCTCAGCTTTATTTGTTAGGTGCAAGTTCTATACATTGGTGCACTAGCGGTCGCTGGATCCGAGTTTCATGGTTTGAATCACAGTCCAAAGAGATCCACTTTTTGGAGCACAAAAAATACGGATTAAATGCGAGTCTGACTTCCTGCAGCACAGGCACAGTCATGTGCCCTGCTCTTGGAGCCTGTGGCGTAACACAGGCCCCTGCTGCCCCTGCAATACTCTGGCTGAAGAGCTCCTGGTTGAGTCTGGAGGGGGCCCATCCACGTACCTCACAGGGGGGCCCCCACAAGTTTCGTTACGCCATTGCTTACAGCACCTACGAGATCAGCTAGTCAAAGCTGCCCGCCCGGGCGAAAGGAAGAGAGATTCTAGAACTGCCCCCGATGACAGGACACTACAAATGTAACAAGTGCACAGCCTGCCATTTTACCAGAGATACTAAATCCATCATGCTCAATTGCAAAGTACACCGCCAAACCAGGTTCTCTAACTGCAATACGAAAAACTTGATATATTGCGTGCAATGCCCATGCGGGTTAGTGTACATTGGCCAAGCAACCCAGTCCATGAAAGCGCTTGTGTTGCAACACAGATCTAGAGTTAGATGCCACTCCTAAAATTTTCATGACACAGAAAACAACATTATTTGGTCTGTTCTTTTTGTAGTCCAAAAAACTACAGAGGAGGGTCTCTTGAATATATGATGAACAAGACAGAAGCCAGGATAATGAAGAGGTCTGGCACAGCCTCACATGGGCTTAATACCCTGGATGAGATGTGGTCTTTAATCTGAAAACATGGGCCCATTTGGATCAACATGATGTGTTCATTTTTGACTATGTAACATATATCTGTTTTTACAATGTACTCAGATGGTGGCATGTATGGTTCTGTCAGTCAACTTATACTTTCCATATTCCAAGTACATGTGTCTGATAGGTCTCCAGAGCATTTAAGCTGGCACTTCCTCTGAGGGTGTGCGCTTAAACAATTGGTTATCTGTCACCTCTATGCCACTTAGTACTGCAATAAGCACACATCTGGTGAAGGAGAGCACCTCTGATTACTGACAGTGCAGTAGCTTACAGGTAGGCACCCCCAGGTCCCTGGTATGCCTTGTAAAGCACAATGTCTTCTCCACCCGAGACATTCAAACATGGCCTACAGTTCTCACCTTATAGCATGTGACCTGCATGGCACCTTTGAACCATATGTTAGCGTGCAATGCTCAGGAGTCAGGGACCCCGCCATGGTCTTAATGAAGGTGCTGACATGAACGCTGCACTGCTTGGCACAGCTGGCCACATGCGGACCGGCACTAGCGGGCAAAGTACTTTTCTGCTTCCAGGTATGCAAGTAAGTCCCTTTGTAGCCTGTCTCTGCACATGGTAATACTTCCTTGAGAAGCACCCAGGTGATGCTAGACCGTTGACAAGGTGATTACTTATTCATTGCAGCCCCAACTATGATTAACTCCCGGACTCGCTGCCCATGTGAGTTTCACCTCAATATTAATTCTTGTCCTAAATGTACAAGTGGTATGAGAGTATTTCGGTGATATGCTTTTTAATATGGGCTCAGCAAGGATCACACCTAAGGGTATGCTTACCTGGTTCTTCACAGAAGGTGCAATTTTGTGTATGGCGCCGACAGTGATTTTATATTGTATATACTATTTGCTTAATAGGTACTTCTTCCCAACATTTTAATACACTCAAACTTACCTGAAATGTACTTATCTTTCGTTGTAAAGGCATGCATGGGAAAGGCATTATCACAGTAAAGGCTTGCTGTTTAAAGGCACCGTGTGGTGAATGCATTGCATGGTGATGGATGCATGGTAATGGCATTGCGTGGCTCTGACTGCGTGGTAAAGGCTGTTTAACATTTGAGGTAAGTGCTCAACTCACTGTGTCATCCTTGTGGGAATTCACCAATTTTGCCTCTGGGGGCCTCATTTATGAGCACTTTCGCACTTCCAGAACGTCACTTTTTGATGTTCTGGTGGCGCTTTGTGCCCCAACATATTTGCAGGGCCACGTACAGCCACTTTACGTGGCTTTTCATGGCCTTGTAAATATGTGCCACTTTCACACAGAACACTGCGTGAAAGGGATGTTCCATGGGTGTTGCTCTGGGTGTTCCCTCGCAACACGTATGGAGTCTGAAGCATTCCCAGATTTATGAGAAATCATAAACCTGGGAATGCATCAGAATCTAACGTCACCCCAGGGGTGGCATTAGGGAGGCGCAACAAGGAAAAAAAAATATTTCTCCTAGGTTTCCTTTCCAGAACAGGAATGAACCATATCAATTAAGATACGGCACATTGCTTCCCTTTCATTTTGACGTAGGGCAGCTCAGCAAGATTCGTTGTGGTGCAGCCCTACGTCATGACCTCAGAAATGAGGCCCTAAAAGTTACATACCAGGTGAAAGATTGGCATAGGCGTATGGGGTATGTACCCTTTACTCCACAGCCATTAATCCATGTGGCCTTTATCCTGCAGTCTATACTATGCAGGTAAGTACTGAGCAGGTAAGTATATTTTATGGATTTTTACTTTTATCATGCATCCTTCAACATGCAGCACTTTACCCCGCAGGCAAGTATATATATTGTTTTAAATAACAAGCTGAAGGTGTGGGTAGATGTAAAGGGGTGAGTGCGCTTTTAGGGTTAATGAGTGGGTAAAGGGAAGTAAGGGTGACTTTAGGATTTGTAGGAGTAGAGGTATGGGAATGTTAGGGAGATTTTAGAATTTCAGGAGTAGGTTGAGGCAAAGAGTGCAAGGGTGATTTTAGGGTTAAGGGGTGGGAAGAGCTAAAGGGAGGCAAGAGTGATTTTAGGGTTTGGGGTGAGTAGAGGTAAAAGGAGGTACAGGTGATTTTAGGGTTTAGAGTGGGTAAAGGGAGGTAAGGGTGATTTTTAGAGTTTTGCGGTAAGTAGAAGTTAAGGGTGGTAAGGAGTGTGTAACTTAAAAAACCACACACACACACACACACCAACCCCCCACCCCCCAAGCCCATATCCAAAAACATGTTTACATTAATATTTAGGTAGGAAATATCAAATTATGGACCATTAACAAAGAAGTCAAAAAGTCTCTTTAACTAAAAAAAATTATTACAAATATGTTAAATATTAGTTTAAATTTATTTGAAAAGTAGAGCAAAATACACGGATACAGTAACTTAGGGCCCGATTATGATATTGGGCAGTCGGACTGACGCCTGCTGTTGCAGCCATCAGGCGACTGCCCAATTATGATATGATGGTGGTGGTGGAAAAGTGCTCCTTTACAAGGCAGCTTGTGCTGGGCCACAGCACAAGCCGCCTTGTTAAGGAGCCCTTAGTGCACATCCATGCACTGTGAGCCATGCACGATGAGGTGCATGGATGTGCGAGGGGGGCACTACATGTGCCCCCGGGGCCACTTTGCAGGGACCCAGAAGGGATGGGCCCTGTTTGGGGTTCCTAAAGTCCCTTTCTAAAAGCCTTTTCATGGCAGTTGGACCACAATGAAAAGGCTGTCAGAAAGGTACATCGTAATCCAGACGGTGGTACCTGCCTCGGCACCACCGCCATTCAAGGGTTATGATTCCGACCTCTGCCCCAAAGGGAACGTAGATCCTGTCAGAGGCAGCAGTCTTCCCCCCCCCCCCCCAATGATTCATCATAATGCGGCGGTCAGACATTTAAAATTCATGTAGTTATATTTTAATATACATTGTTATATTAGTTTATAGAATCGAAATAGGCACAAATAGGTAATAATAGTATTAACATACTTAGTAATTAAATAAATATGTATTATTTGTATATATTTTTCTACCATTAAATGATATTCATTTACATGTTTTAACTATGTTAAATAACTTAATTTAACATTATTTCCTTTCAGGTTTTATTTTACTTCCCTACCTCTATTTTTTTCTGTGGTAGGGTGTTGCAATACCAATGGTTTACTATGTGTGGTGCTGGACTTACTACTGTCTTTTTAGTAGTAACTTACACTCGTGAAAAAAACGTATTAAACTTGTGTAAATTACTCAAAAGTGTAAGTTACCTTTGCAAATGAGGCTCTGTATGTGTACACGTAAGCTTAACCAACACAGTTTTTATTAGTGTAAATGACTTTTGTAATTTGCAGAAGTCAACACTGCATTTGTAAAAGGATTTACTTGTATAGAGATGTTTGTGTGTGTGTGAGTGTATATGTATATATATATATATATATATATATATATATATATATATATTACCTACTGGCGGTCGCCAGTAGGTAGTTATAGTTAGGACCCTGTTTCCATAGGAAATCCGCAACATTCTATTTGGAATAACTTTGGCGCCGGTCGACGAATCCTCGCGAAATTTTCAAAATAGGTGGGGCGCTACGCTCAGCTCCTACCCTGAAAGTCTCGGGGGCTGAGAAAAAAGGGGGGTCCCAAAACGCGTTTTTCCCATGCATTTTTCCATAGGACCTTTAGACACAGCTACAGCCCGAACGGCTGAACAGAGTTACTTGAAATTTGGCAGAGAGGTAGTCTTCAGGTCAAGGAAGTGCCTTTTGTAGGTCTGGTGTAAATCTGTTCAGTAGTTCCTGAGAAAATAGCATTTAAATCAATAGATATATCTGTGGCAGCTTACGGTGCGCTTACCGTGCGCTTACAGTAAGCTTACCGTACGCGTACGGTGACGTGCGCGAGCGCGATTCTGATTGGATGTTAGATCTTAGTAAACATTCGAATCGGTCGAAACCAGGAAGCGGCGGCCGCCATTTTCTCTCTCGCACTCTGAGTGGGGATTAAAAAACAAAGGACCAAAACATGTAAAGGGGCTGTTTAGACAGCTCCTAAGCACCTAGCCATGTTGGGGGAGTCCCCAAAGATCCCCCAAGGCCAAAAACAGAATTTTAATTTTTTCGATAATTTCGCCGATTACGCTTACCGTACGCGTACGGTAAAAAAATGTTTTAAAAAAAAATTATCCATACTCTCCCCACCCCATGTGCAAATGGTGACCGAAGGGCACCATTTGTGCATGGCTTATCACATATGTGAAAAATTAAAATATTACCTTTCACAACGAAGCGCATCATATGTCCTCCATGTGCGCACGGTGCGCGAAGCGCATCGTGCGTACATGGCCCATCTAGTGTAACGTGGGCACGCGGTGCGCGTAGCGCACCGCGTGCCCACCGTCCGTGCACGGCACTAACTGCGTAAAGTCGGAGCGCGAAGCGCACCGCGTGCTCACTGTGCGCGCACGGTGCGTGAAGCGCACCATGCGCGCACGGAACGAACTGTGTTAAGTGGGCGCACACGCCACGAATGGGCGCGCACGCCGCGAAGCGCATCGTGCGTACATGGCCCATCTAGCGTAACGTGGGCACGCGGTGCACGTAGCGCACCGCGTGCCCACCGTGCGTGCACGGCACTAACTGCGTAAAGTGGGCGCACGGTGCGCGAAGCGCACCATGCGCGCACGGAACGAACTGCGTTAAGTGGGCGCGCACGCCACGAATGGCGTAAAGTAACTTAGCATTTAAAAAAACGTACAAATTCACTGAAAAAACCATAGGTTTCACACACGTTATAGTTAGGAATTAGCATTTAAAAAACCTTGCAAATTCACTGAAAAAACCATAGGTTTCACACATGTTATAGTTAGCGGAAATTTTACTGATAAAAAACCAATGAAATTCCCCCGTTATAGTTAGTGCAGGCAACTATAACTCACGCGACCGCAATCTTCTGCTGATGACATATGTGTCTTTATGAAAAAAAAATATTTGTAATATATGTATAGCTAAAAATTTATGGAAGAAGACATGGGCAAATAAGTGTCTAAATACAGTATTAGCATCAGCAGAGGATTGCGGTCGCGTGAGTTATAGTTGCCTGCACTAACTATAACGGGGGAATTTCATTGGTTTTTTATCAGTAAAATTTCCGCTAACTATAACATGTGTGAAGCCTATGGTTTTTTCAGTGAATATATATATATTCACTGAAAAAACCATAGGTTTAAGGGGTGTTATAGTTAGCTGGACTTTTCACTTGTACAAAACCATTGAAATTCCCCCGTTATAGTTAGTTCAGCTAACTATAACTCGCGCGCCCGCAATGCACTGCTGATGACGTCACATATTACATCACTCATGACATGGTCAGTGACATCACTCATGACATCACTGATGACATCTCAAATGACATCACTGATGACATCACTGATGACATCATCCAGTGAATGTGTGTTTTTCTGAAAATTAAATATGTTTTATATATGTATATTTCAAGGTCAATGGAAGAATAAATGGGTATATAAGTGTCTAAATGGACGATTTGTTTTTGAAAAATTGATTGTGTAACTGACTGATTAAGTGTATCATAGTGAATACATGGCTTAGTGAGTAATGTTTAAATATGTAAATATCTGTATCAGTCTCTCACTTTGTGTATAAGTGGCTGCATGGGTTGGTGAGTAGCTACATGGGTGTCTATATAGGTTATTAGTTGGTTTTTTGAGTATCAGTCTGAGTGTCTGCATGGTTCGGTGGGGGGTATTACGTAGTGCATAGGTGCATGAATGAGTGACTCACTGTTTGTATGTGTTGAACACAGCATGTGTGCAGGACTGTATGGGTGGATGAGTGTGTGTATGGGTGTGTTAGTGAGTGAATGACTGTCTCAATAGTGTCTTTATGAGTAACTACATATGTTTTAAACTAGTATATGTGACTATTGGTGTATATATGTGAGTATATGTGAGAGTGAGAGATTGAAAGAGTTCCTGTATGAATAAGTATGTGTTTCTATAAGTGATTGTTTAAAAGACTAAGTATGTGTAAGTTTCCGTAGAAGTAAGTATGGTGGTGTGTGTATAACTGTATATGCAAGTAAATGTATGTTTGATTCTTTATTAGCATGAGTGACTATGTGTGTGAGTAACTCTATGGATGAGTGGCATTGTGTAACAGGATGTATAGGTGTATGAGTACATATGATGAGTGAGTACATGTATGAGTGACTGTATAGGACTGTTGGTGAATGAGTGGATGTGTATGTGGATCTTAGAATTACTGAAGAGGTTGTTGTAACTGGTATTGGTATGTCCATTGTTTTGAAAATTTTAGTCTCTATTTTTGAATGTGTGTATCAAAGGTTATATTAGGGTGAGAGGAGGTCTGCCACTCTATCACAAGGATGATGTCATCAGTGATGTCATCAGTGATGTCATTTGAGATGTCATCAGTGATGTCATGAGTGATGTCACTGACCATGTCATGAGTGATGTAATATGTGACGTCATCAGCAGTGCATTGCGGGCGCGCGAGTTATAGTTAGCTGAACTAACTATAACGGGGGAATTTCAATGGTTTTGTACAAGTGAAAAGTCCAGCTAACTATAACACCCCTTAAACCTATGGTTTTTTCAGTGAATTTCTGAGGTTTTTTAAATGCTAATTCCTAACTATAACGTGCCTGAAACCTATGGTTTTTTCTGTGAATTTCAAAGGTTTTTTAAATGCTAATTTCTAACTATGCCTACAGAGATAGGACATGTGAAGAAAGAAGAAAAAATGCACAGAAAGAAACAAAAGAAGTGCAGAAAGAAGCAACAGAAGTCCTCAAATACGAAGATAAGTGCAGGAAGAAGGATAACGTGCAGAAAGAACAAAAAGAAGAGCAGAAAGAAGCCTTGTTGCAAAATCATCCTGTACCCTCAACTTTTTCAGACGGATACTGGTGGTAACTGAGTCTGACTAACCAGTCCTAGAGCCAGTGCTATGTTAAAAGACACTTAGAATACAGTGAAAACACCTACATACACTAGGGAACATTATGCGTTGGGGTCCCCCTGTGATTAGCATGACCTCCTCTGTAAGCCCCTAGTGTATAATAGGGCATGGGGATTAAAACTACCTCTTAAAACAGGCCACAGGGTGTTTTTGCACACGTTAACTCAGGCCCCGTCCCCTCCCTTCACCACTGTGTAAACACGCCCTGTGTCCATTTTTAGTTGGGAGATTAAGTTCATTTGAATCCTGAGGGTCCCTAGGGTCCAACTAGCCCACTAGGTACCTCCAGTAAGTGCCACAGAGCTGCGTTGCAGAGAGGTGTAAAAAGTGGCACGGCCTGGACCACCTCTCTGCAATGCAGCTCAGTGGCGCTTACTGGAAGCACTTGGTGGGCTAGTTAGCCCCCAGGGGCCCTCAGTATTGAAGGGAAATTATAACCCCAATTTAAAACATGCCATAGTGCGTGTTTGCACACGTCACCTCAGGCCCCGTCCCCTCCCTTCACCACTGTGTGAACGCGCCCTGTGGCTGTTCTAAGTTGAGAGATTAAGTCCCCCTGAATCCTAAGGGTCCCTAGGGTCAAACTAGACCACTAGGTACCTCCAGTAAGCGCCACAGAGCTGCGTTGCAGAGAGGTGTAAAAAGGGGCTTGGCCTCAGAACACCTGGCTGCAGCGCAGCTCCCTGGCGCATACTGGAGATGCCTGTTGGGGGCGCGTTTGCAGAGTGCTGCACGGAGGGGGCATGGCCTCCGGCACGATGCCAGTCTTTTATTTATTTTAGTTTTTTAAGAAGGGGGGCTGTTTGGTTCCCCTTCTTATTCTAATTTATTGGCCCTGATGACCCCATAACCCAGGGCCAGTCTCCTAATTATATTTTTTTGACCCCAATCCCCAGGGCCGGCCACTGTTTTTTATTATTTTTAAAAAATATATATTTATAGACACACCTAGGACATGCTGGACAAACCGTACGTACCTATCACCATGACGATTTGCGTGATATTCATTAAAAGGCGACTATGCATGCAATGAATCCACGTGGAATGTATTTACACCACTAGTGAAGCTCTGACATGTCTGATGCCCTACCGTGCCTAATCCTGGTAGACACCCTTGTCGTTTATTTATACAAACATGGGTAGCTATTGACGGGCACATTTAATACACATGCACACCAAGCCATTCAAAGGGGATTCGACAAAAATTCGACCAAAACTATGCAAGAAACCCCCCTCACGGTTAATAAAACACACATCCACTGCCGGATGTGTAATACTTTTTATTTTACTCTCTGGAAAGGGGACGAACATCACTTGAGAGTCACAGCGTGCTCCTGACAGAGCCCAATGCTGTGTTACACCCACCATTGCCTGCCGAGTGCCACACACCTCTGTGTTGTATTCCACTAGCTAGTGCATATGCTATGACACTCTCTAGCCCATGTGCACTGTAACACCACCCCGTGAATATGTCATGCCACACTTGTCTTCGCACGGGTTATATTGCCCCATCTAACGTGCCTTTCTCGATGCCTATGTTATAACGCACAGTGCTATGCCATACATATTACAATCTGGGATCCATATATTTGTCACAGTGCATATGCAACGTTACACTCCCCGGCACATATTTTATATTACAACTTTAGAGACTAGTTAGGTTAAACAACACTGCCGTGTGCATATTACACTCCAAGGCGCATATCGCATAGCACGCGCTAGTGCCTGTGCTTTCTCGCGCTCTCCAATGAATCTGTCATTGCGCACAATGTATTGCATATTATATTTCACGCCCGGTTCATCTTATATCACACTTTTTGGTGCATAGTTTATACCATACACTATATCTAGTTTTCATTTTTAATCGTGCTCTCAGGACTATGTTCTATATAACACTGTGTTCACCTACCCTTTTCACGGGCATTACATTTTGCGATAGGGGGTGGAGGGTCAGGGGGTGTTTCTGCCAAGTGAGCCCGGAGTCACAGTCACAAACGTCCTCTTCTTCCTGAATAAAAGTGAGATTATGCTGCATACTTGTTCATATTTTAAGTAGTTCGCACAGACACAATGTTTTAAAAACAATAAAGTTCCTAATACCCGCCTTCTCTGAACAGTTAGCTTGCTGCCCCATCCCCTTCCTCCCTATCCTCTGTTGTGTGAATCCATGGACTAGCCTCCTCCCTCCTGCCATGCATGGTCTGATGTGCTGCCACTGCCCTCAATTTAGTATGATGTACCAGTCCACTCCTCCTGCCCTCCATTGCCCAATTCTATGCCCCATCATTGACCTCCTGCTTAAACTCTGTGCTTAGTTTGCTGCCCCTATTCTCCTTCCCCCTGCCCTCCGATGTCTTTGTGCATGCCCCTGCTCCATCCTTTTTGCCCACCATGTCCCATGGACCTGCCACTCCTATCTACTCTGAGTGTTCTGTTGAGCTGCCACTCCCCTCCCACCTGCCTAGCATTGTCAGATGACTGTAACCTGTCCCTGCCACCTCCACCCTGCCTGTCTACATGCCATGCCCCTATCCTCTTCCTCCTGTCCTACATGGTCCATTGTACTGCCACACCCTTCTGCCCTCCCTGGTCTGTTGTGCTGCAACTGCTCCTCCTGCCTGCCCCGTGTGGTCTGTTGTGAGGTCCCTTCCCCTGAACTTTCTTGTCTGTGCACAGGTCCTGACCCTCCCTTCTATCCTCCATTGTCCTTTGTGCATGCCCCTCCACCCTCCTTCTTGCCCATCATAGCCATTGTGCTGCCACTAACCCTCCCACTTGCCATGCATGGTCTTCTGTGCTGCCATGGCCCCTCCCACCTTCCCTGTGTGGTCAGTTAGCTGCCCCTGAACCCCTCCCACCTTCCCTCCATGGTCTGTGTGTATGCCATCACAGTCTCACTGTTGCTCTTCATGGTGTGTCTTGCTTCTAGTGCCCATCCTGCCTGACCTCCATGGCTATCTTGCTGCTCCTGCCCTGCCCCCTTGCCCCCAGCCCTACTCCCTCCCTCCTGGCTTGTCTGTTCCATTGTAATGCCCCTGATCCGTCCCTCCTGCCCTTTATGGTCTGTTATGCTGCAGCTTTCTCTCCTGTCTGTCCATTATGGTCAGCTAGCTACCATTGCCTCTTGCCCCTCTGTTCTCTGTTGTCCATGTGCATGGTCCTGTCCCCTCCCTCTTGCTTTCTATGGATTGTTGTGCTGCACTCCCGTCCTGCATGCCCTGTGTGGTGTATTGTGCTGCTGCAAACCCTGATGCCTGCCCTGCAGGGTCAGTTTGGTGCACCTCTCCATGTCCCTCCTGTCCTCTGTTATCCAAGTCCATGTCCCTATCCCATTTCCTTCCATGATCCAATGTACCATACTTGCGAACATTTTGAACTTGGTAAGAGGGAGATTTTGAAAAAAAACTGGGGTATTGATTTTCCCCTTTGAGTTACATTGAAAAAGAGGATATTGTAGACAGGAGACAGATCAAATAAAGCCCATTTGAGCTTAAAAACATTGGACGTTTCCTGCCTGAATCGGGTCTGTTGGCATGTATGGTTGTACTACCATTGCCTCTTCCTTCTGCCCACAATGGTCTATTACATTGCCACAGCCTTGAAGGAGGGTAGATTTTCTATCACAGGGGGCCCCTGGCCCGTTCTGTCCACACCTGAAGTATGAGACCCTTGTCCTTGCCCTGCCAGCTGCATTTGTAGGCCGTATTAAATTGACCAGCGGGTCCTGGGTTGCTATATAATTATCCTGAGACATCCTTACCACTCAGCCAGCATAAAACCCCTGTGTAGGCCCTTCTGTTCAATATGTAGGCCTCTTTGTTAAATTGACCATAGCTCTGCAATTTTAGTGTATAGCAGTCTGAAGGCAGGTCTGCGAGGCCTTCTGATCCAAACTAGTAGCCCCCACCCTACCCGAGTGCTCCGTGCTCGGTATCAAAGTTCAACATCCCCCTGAAGCTGTCGACATACAGTAGGCTGCATCCTGGACTGGTACTTGCTTCCTGGGCAGGTTTCCCGCTTTTAAGGAAGTGGCAACCGCAGAGCGTCAAGTTAGGAGAACTGAGGAGATTTTATACATAAATATATTGAATTCCCGTACAATACCCATTATTTTCTGCTTGCTCTATGGAACTTACGATAAGCGATTGGCCTGAGAGACTGACCTTTTCACCCAGTCCATTGTCAGCATTAAGTGGGTAAATGACGAAATGTCTGGTAAAATCTGCAGACGAAGCTTTTGGGTAGCATACGTAGGTAGATGTAGCGTGCAAAGGAGCCCACAAAATGATATAAAAAGGGAGCACCCACAGATATCGACGGACTACCTCGCCGTCTGTATGTAGGTTAACAGGCAGTGCAGGTTTTCCCCAAGAGCTGGGAGCTCTTGTCTTCCTTTGCTTAAAATGTCTTGCTCTGCTTTGCTTGAAGTATCTTATTCTATTTTACCTATATGAAATGTCATGTTATGTTTAACCATTGTTCTCTTTACTTTTGCATTTAAAAGATTTTGTATTGTAATTGCAGGAATGCTTGCTCTAAGAGTAAACGTGAGTGTTCCTAGGTAACATTTTCCTTGGTGTAACTTGTTTCTCATGATGCATTTATAGATGTGTTTTCTCTCTCTCTCTGTCAGTACATTAATTGAGATACAGAGAATATTATGACAGCTGTATGATTATCTGGATTCTGTATTTTGTACTTTATGTCTCTATTCTGCGGTTTCTTTGAAGTTGCATCTTCTCATTAAACTGCCATTGTATTCTGCCTCCAATTCCATGTCTCATATGTCTGTTTTCTTCATTTTTGGAGCAAGCGTTCCTAGGCACCCCGGCTCAAATTAAGGTGCCCCTTTTGTCCCTGACTCACTCTCCTGCTCAGTTCTGTGGTGGCTCCCGGGGATCTGGGGACCGCCCCTAGCTTCCTTGACCCGTAATAGATCTTCCCTCCAACAGCCTCTCTTGCAAGTCCTGTATTGTTGGTTTGTTGCCCCTGCCCCCCTTTCCACTGCCCTCCATAGTCTGTTGTGCTTCCACGGCCCTTCCTGCCTGCTCAGTGTGGTTAAATTGTTGCCTTTGCACCCTCCTACCTGCCTTCAATTTTCAGAGTCCGTGCCCCTGGCCTCTGCCTCTCAACAGTATCCTAATGAACAACTAGATTGCTAACATTCTATATTTATTACAAAAGTGTGGAACGCCTGACATCATCTTGATGTAATCAAAACTGTAATACCTAGAGCATTTCCTTTAGAAATTACATATATGAGAGGGTCTTATTGGCATCAAAATTATGGTTAGTGCTCTAAAAGACTAAAATAAAGACATATTTTCTGAGTTTTCAAATAGCGACAAAGCACTTTTAAATTATTTGTTATCTTTATGTTTTTTTATCCAGTTGACCACTTGATTAAATGTTGCACTTAGGGGAGAGGATGTGGTGTTACTTCCAGAACTGCAGACTTTGCAACTGGGGAACCAGGTTGAAGTTTCTGCTTCAGCTCGACATTCTGTGATTCTGGTCAAATCACTTAGTCTCCCCATGTCTACAACCAAAATGAATTTGTTCTTGTGTGATGTAACCAATGCTCATGTAAAGCACTCCAATACCTGACAAGTCTGCACTATATAACACTGCAAAAACACAAAATAATAAGTGTTTTGCACACTTCTGTCATTGGGCTATATTTGGGCTACATCTGGTTGATTTTGGGCTACATTTGGGCTCTTTTGTCTCCGGTGGCCATCTTGGGAGATTTATTTGTTATGAAGTTTCCTAATTTCCTCATGTACTGCAGTCTCCTCAGTAGGAAATGCTTTCAGTTTTTTACTTTGATTCCATCATGAAGGTATTCAGATATGTCACACATTTGCCATAAATTCTGAATGTTAGCACTCTAGTTGCTCATTAGATCACTGTAGTAAAACTACTCCACCATGGAAGTCTGCTCCTGGTATTAAAAGTGCATGTTTCAGTCTGCATGTCAGAATTTTTTAATGAAATAGAAGAGGATTTGAGAAGTCACTCAAAATGTGCCCTCATTTTCTTTCTTCAGCATTAATCATAATTTCTATGGCAAAATGAACCTCCTCATTGTGTTCCTTTTTAAATTAAATGTTTTAAGTGTTACCAGTTTATTCCAATCAAGATGGCTTCAGGTGTGCCATACTTTTGTCATAATGAAGACAGTAAGCGCTCTAGTTGTTTTTAAGAACATTCTAGGACATTCTGTCATTGGGCTATACTTGGGCTACATCTGGGTGATATTTGGGCTACATTTGGGCTCTTTTGTCTCTGGTGGCCATCTTGGGAGACTTATTTGTTATGAAGTTTCCTAATTTCCTCATTTACTGCAGTCTCCTCAGTAGGAAATACTTTCAGTTTTTTACTTTGATTCCATCAAGAAGGCATTCAGATGTGTCACACATTTGCCATAAATTCAGAATGTTAGCACTCTTTTTGCTCATTAGATCACTGTAGTAAAGCTACTGCTCACCAGGGAAAACTGCTGCTGGTATTCAAAGTGCATGTTTCAGTCTGCATGTCAGAATTTTTTAATGAAATAGAAGAGGATTTGAGAAGTCACTCAAAATGTGCCCTAATTTTTCTTTCTGCAGCACTAATCATACTTTTTATGGAAAAATGAACCCCCTCATTTTGTTCCTTTTTAAATTAAATGTTTTAAGAGTTACCACTTTAATCCAAGCAAGATGGCTTCAGGTGTGCCATACGTTTATCATAAGTAGGACTGTTAGCGCTCTAGTAGTTCTTTGGAACACTCTGGGAAGCTGCAGTAGAACACAAAGGAATCAACTGACAGTCTCTGCCCTTGTTGGATGTACATGTTTTACTGAGAATGTCAGACTTCATTCTCACATGACTGAGAAAGATAATGTGAATTTACAGAAAATAAGCTCTCAGTTTAGCCTATAGATCACCTTCCAAACCTCTGTGGTAAAAGCATGAGAAAATATTTTTCTCTCAATCATGATATCCCAGCAGAAGGCTTTTTCACATGGTGAAATCACCTTAGAACATACCACAATTCCTAAAATGAGTATGGTACCATCAACAAATGATTTATAATGTAACTAAAGTCTTAAAACCTTCTATTAACTGCAATGCTTTTTAATGAGGTGCTATCATGTATATTGGTCCCAAGATGGCTGCCCACACTTCTTGGATGAAGTGCTGACAGCCAATCAGATCTCAGGATGAGATGTGTGGTTAGGCTCCGCCCACATATATATATGCTTTTAAATGCTATTTACTCAGGAAATACTGAACAGATTTACACCAGACCTGCAAAAGGCACTTCCTTGACCTTATGGCTACCTCTCTGCCAAATTTCAAGTAATTCTGTTCAGCCGTTCGGGCTGTAGCTGTGTCTAAAGGTCCTATGGAAAAATGCATGGGGAAAACACGTTTTGGGACCCCCCTTTTTTCTCGGCCCCTGCTTGACGAATCCCCCCGAGACTTTCAGGGTAGGAGCGGAGCGTAGCGCCCCACCTATTTTGAAAATTTCGCGAGGATTCGTCGACCGGCGCCAAAGTTATTCCAAATAGAATGTTGCGGATTTCCTATGGAAACAGGGTCCTAACTATAACTACCTACTGGCGACCGCCAGTAGGTAATATATATATATATATATATACATTTTTTTTTTTTTTCTGTACATTGGGAGCTGGTGTTTCGGGACTCGATTGATGTGAACCCCCACAAACTTATAAGTTGTTGGATGTTTAAAAAAAACTACTGCTACCCTTCTATGAACCTGGAAGAGGTCAGAGATATTTTCCTGTCAAGGGCGGGAGTAAATCCCATTTCATAGTGGGAAGGAGAATGGAACACCCACAAAACTCGTGAGGGTATGGGTGGATGGGGTTCTTCCTCAAGGAAAAATTATTTACATAGACATAAAAAAGAAAAAGTTACCAGATCTGTCTTCCTTTTGCATGCAAAAATACATTCATTTATTTTTGTTCAAAAACTATATTCTGATTTATTTTTCAGAATTGCTCCCTCAAACATGGAACTGTCCAAGTTTCCTATTTACCTGTAAAACCTTTGTGAATACTAAACAGTTGGAATTCTGCACCCATGTTACTTTGTCATACGATGGGCAAAACGGATAGTAGGAGATTTTTGAAGTCAGAAAATTCTGAGATAGGGTAAGTATGATGTATGTATGTGATAGTTGTATCACACTTGTCTAGCCTAAAAGTAGTGGAGTGCTGTACAGGGCTCAAGACTAACTCAGTCAACATGTTATTTGAAGGTAACAGATTTGTCACTGCATGATAATTTAGAGTGCTTTAAAAGGGTGCACATTCATCTTGTTGCTAAACTGAAGCAGGGCTGGGGCAATCTTGATGGGTATGGGGATATATTTCCAGATCATGTGGGCATATATAGAGATGGACCAATGCTTTGTTTTTCTTTTTTGCTCACTTTCATCTAGAGTATGATGGTGACCTGGCTGTGGGCGTGCCGTGAGCCACTAGAGATGGTTAACTTGATAGCTAGATAGTCAGTGGTGCCAATTGTGATGACTTTGTGGATGATGCAGCTGGTTTTGAAGATGGTGCGAGCTGGCAAGGGCAGTCAGTGGAGTTCATCAACTGGGGATTATGTGGTCATATTTCTTTAGACTTTAGATACTGCATGTAGGATTCCCTTAAAGTGTGCAGGCTTTGGAACAGAGATTGAACAGCAGCTCTGGAGTCACCTTCTGGCTGAAATGATTTTACTTTCCCAGAGCTACTTGTTATCTTAGGAATGTGTTCTTTGAGGGTGTGATCAGTGACCAGGGTGATTCTGAGAAACGTGGAATTGTTTAAAAGGTGAGGTTTAATTCCATCCAGGTTCATGACAATGAGCCAGTTTTAGACTAGCTGTTTTTGCTGTTCTTAGTAAACAGCAGGCATTCTCATTTGGTGTGGATAAGCTTCGGCTAGTTGCTGGACTCCCAGATCTGGAAGAAATGCAAGTAGTGCTTGAAGTGTTGGATCACCAGAGCAAATGAGATCTTCAAACATAGTTGTGTGTCATCAGTGTAGTGATGAATTTTGTTGTCAACCGTGAATAGAGCCCTATGTCACTCCATATATTGGCTGAAAATTACAGGCCACAATAAGACACTCTGGGAAACTGTTCAGCCGGTTTGGATCTTCTTGGACCTGGAGGTGCCCATATGAATGAACTGGTGTTAGCTGGCTAGGTAGGAGAAGAACAAGTGAAAGATGTTTCCTGTGAATCCCATTTGACTTTTGGGTGTGGATGAAGGTCGGGTGCTCAACATTGTTGAAGGCAGCTGAGAGGCACATTAATAGCAGGATGCCGGTGTCATCTTTGTTTGTCATAAGGAGTGCATCTTCTATGATTTGCAAGGTCGTTGTCCTAGTGCTGAGACATCATGTTGAGCTAAATTGATAGTCTTACAGGAGATCGTTGGTCATGATATGACCTTGAAGCTAAACTGAGGCAAACAAAAAGGGATCTGTAGATAGTTTGAACTAATCTGAGCCACTGGTAATACAGCCCAACGTTTGTTGCCCACCATGCCCCATCAAACAACAACTAGTCATGTGGAAATCAGCCTTCGTCCTGCTTCAATAGAAGCAGTCAAGCCCGACCTGCCAGGCCAGGTACCCTGTTAATGGGACCACCAGCACAAACTGCTTTTCTGGTGATGTTGCTGATGAAAGATACATGAGTGAAGGGCAAGTGGTTGGCCAAGTCTTCACGGTCCAGTATGAGTTTCTTTAGGAGTGGGAGGCTCTGGCCTGCAGGGAAGGTGCCTTCAGTGAAAGAGATGATGATAGAGGACTGAAAGATTGAGGGTAAGATATGATCTTCGTAAGTGGTGACTGCAGAATTTGAAAAAGTCGGTGAGGTCTATGAGAGACAGCTGTTAGAAAGAGGACTATTGTGGGAGGAGTGGGAGCAAGAGTAGAAATAGATTTTTGTGCTGTTAATGTGCTGCCAGGCCACCTGTAATTTTTAATTGATGTGGCTTTGGCATTAAACCGCCCAATGAAGTGTGTGATATAGGAGGTTCAGACAGGGGGTTGATGAAGAGCTTGATTGATTTGAAGAGTGTTCTGCTTCATTGAGTGTGTTGGTATAAAACTTTACTCTGGCCAATATGATGAGTTGTCTACATGTTACATGGAAGGACTTCAGTGGCGTGAGGTCATTGGGTTTTATGTTTTATTCCATTTTCTTTCCTATTTGTGGATGGAGTGTATGTAGTCTGCAAGGTCTTTGGATTACCAGGTTTTGGCTTGCACATTCTTGTTTTAGTTGAATTGTAATTGTTGACACAGTTTTCAAGAAATGTGGGAAAGCCATATAGAAGAGTGCTGATGTCAGAAGTGAAGGTGGCAATATATAATTCCCAAAATGAGTACCATAGAGTTGGGTAACAAAAAACATCTGTTATTAAGCACTAAGATACTCTGGGGTGAATGTGCACTTTACAAATACACATGGTATATTTTGTTATGCCATTGTTTGGTATCTACAGACTTTTAACCAATGACATTTCGTGCAACAAATACATAAACAAACATTGAACAACCAATGTTTATTGCAGACGTGGAATGGCAGGAAGAGAGCTTGCACTTTAAGTTGTCTCTGGAGAAGTCTTTCAAGGATGTGAATGTTCTTTTCGATTGTCCTCGAAGTGTTAGTTGGATGCTGAGCAGTGCATAGGATAGGAAGGTGATCAATCCAGTCTACGAGTTTCAGAGATGCGCACTGAAGGGATGGTGTATCTAGAGAAGTCTTCCTAGGATCTGAATGTTTAATGTTCTCTTTTTTTGGGTGAGCTTAATGTGTTGGTTGGAGGTGGGGTAGTGCGGTAGGATGAGAAGATGGTCAGTCCAGGCTAGGAGTTTGGGAGATGTGCACCGGAGAGTTGGTTTTGTTGGGAAGACCAGGTCCAGGATTTGGTCTTTAGAGTGTTTTAATTGGTTGACGTGTGTCTCAATGAGGTCAAGGATAGGGCTCTTGCTTTTTTAATGCTTGAGTTGTCTGGGAGTTTGAGGTCACCAAGAATTGTGGTGTGTGCATGTTGAATGGATGAGGTCTCAAAATTTCTCTGGCATCTTTGTTCTGCCCAGGAGGCTCGTTGATTAGGTGGAAGGTGGTTTCTTATGAACATGGTCCACATGCTAGAACTAGAAGCTGTAGTCTCTGGAATAAAGGACGTCTAAAATGTGGGGTGATCCATATTTCAGTGATGAAGTCTGCATCAAGGCTATGACAGGTGATTAGATCTTTTATGTCTGGAGCATGGAGTACTGCAGAGCATACATTGATGAGCATGAGACAAAGTGAGTGTTTGGTAGTTTGAGGGTGGGTGGTGGTTAGAGGAGTGTGTATGAGATTGGGCCTATGTGTTGTGAGAATGCTATAAGAGTGTTTTGTGGTCTAGAAAAGGGTGGAACTTTTGAAATTGTCAGTGTGGTCTGCTGAGTGAAGCATACAATGAGCTTTAAAAATATGGTTAGCAGTGAAGCAGGGTTGTGACCCAATGTCCATCCTGCCCCTCATATGCCAAACATGAGATGCGCCTGCCTGTGGCTGCTCTTACCTAGGGACTCTGAGCCGTGGCTTGAAGTTTGCAGAATGCAGGAAGTGATGTCACTTCTAATAGAGATGGATGTTGGGACCACAGTGAAATATCAATACGTGAGTTGGCCCTATTAAGGCCCATGAAGAAGGGGCTCTCGACCATAAACGTACAATAATATCCCTCACTGGCCACAAATTCAATAACATGTTTGCATTGTCAATGCATGGACTTTATTTGTTGTGCTGTAATTAATTACTTCTTACTATACGGTTATAAGCATTCGTCATCAACTAGCATATTTGTAAGTGAAAAATTAGCAATATATAAATTCATACAATGTTGGACATGTACAGATTCTGTTTAAAGGACCTTCCGTGCAACAAATACATAAACATAAACACTGAACCACCATTTGTGATTTTAGGTATTATACATGAATTGTTAAAAATGTCCTGAACATTATTGGTATGCATAATTGCTTCCTCTACACACAATGTAAGAGATGCAGTTAATGTTGTCCCTAATGAGGGCAATGCGCTTCTTTTGGTGAACCACCACACAGGTCCCTACTAGTATTTAGACAAGGTTTTCACAGTGTCCATCCAATGGGATCATTCTGCTCATATGTTTAATATGCTGATGTGTTTCGACCTCGACTGCTGGGGACATATTCAGAAGAGATCGTCTTCAGGGCCATACAATGTTTCTTATACAGGAACAGACCGACCATCCTCTGTGCTAGATCACTGGAAAATGCCTAAGACTTTGCTTCAGAGGTGTTAAGGTCCATTGGATGTTTAAGGTGCTGCATACTTCAAAGAATATACAACTTGCGCCAATGTCAGGCATGCTGTTTGCCATGTATGGACTTGAACCAAGAAATGGTGTTGATAGTTGTGGCAGGGCTCCTGTGAATCAAGTGTGTAGTCCCACTTAAAGTTCCTTATGAGGGACTCGTTCGATTACAACTGTTTTCTTGCCTTAACGCTCCTCTCAATTGAGTGTGGACCCAATCAGCGTGCCTGAAGAGGGACTCCTTCAGTGCTGCATGTTTCCCTCTGGGTAACCCTGTATCTAAAATAATAACCTCCACATTCTGGCGTACCATGCAAACCCTTGTCCATTTCCCAGAAACCTTACTGTACTCTCCCTTAATGTGAGTGGCCTTAATGGGCATATAAAGTGGAAAACACCTTAATCTACTTAACCATGAAACATCCTTACATAGCCGTGACCAAAGAAATGCTCTGTCCCCAAAGGATATCAAAGTGAAACAATAGTCCAGTAGGTGTGTATGGGTGATGATCATCTGGATATGATGGACACTGAATAACTTTTTGACATGGAATCAGTTCTCTTTTCTCTATTATAGGTGCATTATTCAAATGACCAATGTCAGGATGAGACCAGATTAATGACTCTAGGTCAAACATCGACACTTCCTCTCTTGGTTGCATCATGACTGGGCTCTAGAGGAACTCAAGTAGACAGAGATAATACCTTTTTTGTCCTAATTTGTTCAACAACCTTGTGTCCGTTTGTATGCTCACTATTTACGCAGGGAGTCATCTGCACTATATTGATACATTGTATAGAACTGATGCACCTTTTTCCTAAAAAGCAAATAAAGGATTTCTGAAAATGAAGAGGAAAGTGTTGTGTACTTGTTCATGTATGAATCCTATAAGGCATGTATGTGAACATAATATAAAACTAATATAATTAAGTTACATACCGCAGAATTACACAGGAGGGAGTGTCAGAAGTGTGTCACATGGGACTATAGCTTCACCTAGATATGGTTACTGTGGTCTTCATGGGCATATAGGGTTGTTCCTAAAAGAGAGACTAGGTAGAAGAAAACAATATCTTAAGCCCTTTTCAGGCTGGGTTCAGGAAGGGAGTTTCAACCATAGATCAAGTGTTCTAATTGTTTCTACTGTGTTGCTAGACAAGGCAAACTTATGCTGCCTTTGTAGACCTAAAATCGGCTTTTGACTTGGTCCACCGTATAAAACGATGGGAAGTACTTAAAGATATGGGTATGCCTCCAGACATTCTGTCTATAGTTAATCACCCACATGATTCAAATTATGCTACAATTTGTTGGGGAGCGAACAACGACCGGACATATAGAGACCTTGGATATGGGAGTAAAACGTGTATAGTGTACATGTAGATTACGCCTGCTGTTGCTTTGGAGACGCCTTTGGTCAACCCCAGAGTTGACTCATTTCGCTACTGCACTCCAGGATGTAATTAAGTCAGGCCATTTCCATAAGATTCATTGGCTCAATCATATTAAGCAGTCTTTTGCTTCCTTAGGACTAATTGAGCTATGGGAGAACCCTAAGGAGTGCCCTATTCCTTCTAAAAAAACTATGAAGAGGCTTTACTGGGAAAAAACTTTGATGAACTCACAAAGCTGTTGTATCTTGATTAGTGAATTACTTGATTTTGAATCATCACGGACTTACGAGCAGTTTTGGGACATTATCACAGTACCATCAGATAGACATTGTATTTTCAAATTCAGAGTGGGCACCCTACTGATAAAAGTTCACTTGCAAATGGGCAGTCGCAGAATGTTTGACTTGCCCTGCATGTAACTCCAGTAAGAAATCTATGAAAAATATTTTTTTAGTGTGTCCCGCGTATACACGTGCACCTGCTCATTGGCTCTTGCCCACTTGTAAAGAGCTTGGGACTAGAATCCTGTCCAGTCCCAAGCCCTGATGAGAATCCCGAAGTGAATATCGGGATTCGAAACGCATCGGCGTTCACCTCCCTACTGGATCATTAAAATGATAGCGGTCCAAGGGTAACAGTGATGCACATTGGATTCTCAAATGTTCACCCAGTAGCATAACAACCACTGTACTATGTATGCTAAGTGATGTATTGATAAATGATTAAGTGGTTGTTTATGGTATGAATCACCTGACTGGTACTTTTCTTTGTTTCCAATATTTCATTTGGTTTAGGTTGCATGTTTTGCTTAACAATTTTTGTTGATTCAAGAATACTGTTCTATTCAGGTTGTGTGTCTTTTAGTCAGGCATGTCTTTATAATGTCACAATTTTTCAAATGAATTGCTCTAAAAATAGTAATTAAATTATTTAGATCCTTCGAAATAGATAAAGGTCTAAGACTGTTTATTAGTAGAAACAGCAGCACTAACTAGCAGGTCGGATCTGTTTTCTCATGATATGTTCATACGCTCCCGCATGACCATAGTAGGACCAAATGCCCCTTTTGTAAAAAAAAACTGCTTTTAAACTGGCCTGCTTGATTTTTAAGTCCCTACATGCTGAAGCCCCAAATTCATCTCCAACCTCGTTCAAAGGCATGTACCCACGCGCAACTTGCGCTCGTCTCACATAAACCTGCTAACCACACCCGCCTATAAACTGAAGCTACAAGGTGGTTCTAGATTTGCAGTGTTGGCGCCTGGCTTCTGGAACTCCCTGCCACGTAACATCAGAGCATGCCCGGAACTCTTGAAATTCAGGAAGCTTCTTAAGACCTGGCTATTTGCTCAAGCCCACGATTAATTCAAGTGCAGGGCAGATTAACACGGCCTCAGCTTATCCTAGACCAAGTGCCAAGAAATCAATTGGTGAGCGCGCGCTCTAGAAATAATTGTTAACATAACATAACACTGCAGACTATTCAGAATTCACTAATTACTGAAGAACAAAAATACAGATCCTAAGTAACAGTCACAGGCCAGGAACAGATATTAGATGGTATCTGTTGAAGGCGTCATACAAAATAGGAGTAGATCTAGAAGGCTGAGGCACCTTCTGATGACACAAATTAATCCTCATGAGTCTAAGACTTCAGTCAGGGTCTGTCCATCCAAATATTTCTCAGCAGAGTCCACCTTCAAATTCAACTCTGCTAGAACACCAGTCACAAACTTCTCAATAGGGGTTACCTCATCTTCAAATTAGGCTCCTTAGGAGGCTGCAGAGGGGGCGAATATTTGTCCATGGTGTCCTCCGCTGTATATTAGAATAGTATGTCAGCAAACATGGGAGCCAAGGGCTTCCGCTCGGAACAGCAGGAATCACAGCCACTAATAATAATAATAATAAATAATAATAAAGCGTTTTATAAAGCGCATGGCTGCACAACTGTGTATCCCCGCGCTGATTGCTGACAAAAACTCCTTACAGCTCAGCACTAGATTCTCCACTGAAGCAGCAGGCAAGGAAAATATATCAGACTCTGAGCAGTTTGAGAACAACCCTTGTGTTTGTATGTAAGTTTATGTCTCGAATGACACCTCTTTTTCCTGGACTTCAAAGAATGAGAATCAGGAGAAAGGTGGAGAGGCCAAGAGCCTTGCTTCATGCCCTCCATTTTGGCACCAGATAATTTCAGCAGTAGGAAACACAAATAAAACACAGCGAACCCCCTTCCTCAGCCACATCCACACCCACACCATTGACAAGCCATGGATCACTGGAGCAACTAGAATTCATCATTCAGAGACAACCTTCTTCTTGTCAGTGGTCAGTCAAGCTGAAGGACCAAACCTCACAATAAGAGATGGTAAATTCCATAAAGATCAGTCATTCCAGTAGCATTGCACAATGATTTGCTGTCTGGTCCCCTGCTAAGCAGTGATAGCAACCCCTCATGCTGTGAGGTAAAACCTTTAGAAGCAAGGACCTATAACATTAGAAGTCCACGCCCACATCCCTCACTTACCAGACAAAAACACAGGGAGAGGAAAAAACAGAAGTAGGCGAGAAGCATATTATAGGATATTCCTTACAGAGACTGAGTTAATTGTGATAAAAAATACAAAAAGTGTTTTGAGACTGAATGACACCTATATGGGATGGTTTAACATTGTATACAGGGCCGGCTTTAGGGCTATGCAGATGGTGCAGCTGTATCTGGTGCTGAGCTTGGTAAGGGTGGTGCGGGGTGGGGATTTTATGGGGACACTGTATTTAAGAATACCTTATGGGTTAAAAGCACCTGCTGCAGAGTTCCTGGTGTGTCCAGCAGTTTTCAGGCAACAATAAAAATGTCAAGAAAACTCTGGTAATTAATGTCCCTTCTGGAGAGAGATCTGAGTTTTTTCTACTTGCAGTTTTGGTCATAAAGTAGTGCAGAGGGTTAATATGCCTACTGAAAAGGATGTTTACCGTGCAGATCACAGAACTGCATTTTACCAGATCCTCGTTACTTGCTGTTCATAAGCTACAATTCTATTATAACACAGACACAGTAACATATGAACTGTCAAAGAGCTCCATGCAAACTGCATGGTAAAGGGTAGAACATTATGTTTTTCCCCCCAGTCTTTCATGATCCTAATGTTACTAAAAAGCGATGGTAAAAATACATTCTTATTAGTAAAGCCAGACCCAAAAGATTGTGATATGTTTTAAATCCAGATTTTGTGCTTCTCTAGACCAAACACCCTTCAAATATACTGCCTACTACTATGGATGACATGATTCCTACACTGTGTGGCCCTCATTGTCTTCTGTAACATTTCCTATAGACAGATTTACACATGAATGATTAACTGTCTCTGTATAATGTATATGTGATGTAAAGTGCTCTGACACCCTACACTGGTATGAGTAGCACTAGAAAACAAATGAAATGCATGGGAGAGAGGGGCGATGTCGAGATGAGGTGCACTGTTGGAGGGTGGTAGAGAGGGAATCCATGAGATCATAGGGAGGAGGGGGGCAAAAAAAAAGATTGCTGAAATGGGCCACAAGTGCTAAAGCCAGTCCTGTTTGTATATAAGATGTGTGATGAGGACAAGGCGGAAACGACAGGAAGTAGGAAGAGAGAGGCTAAACATGTTTAAAGACAGTAAAGCAAAGAGAGAGGGGTAAGAACTCGTGCCTAATGAAAGTAGAGAGAGACACGCCTAGGAGCAGGGCGTGAAATGGAATTTATGTTATTTTAGGAGGCCACAGTAAGAATATCATGATTCGGCTGCCTCCTAACATGGTCTTCGGCTTGAAAGGAAATACATAAAAGTGCGCGTGCTGAGGCAACAAGGGTTGCCACTGTAATTTCACAGAAATGCATCAACCACTCCCTGATCGCTTTCATACAGTGCCGCTAGAATCATTGTACCAAAATGCCCTGTCCTTTCCAACTAGTCGGTTACTAAAGTCAAACTATGCAGTTCATTAACCATTTATAGATCATAAAAAATACACATCAAAAGCAGAAGACCTGAGAAGAAAACATCATTTCTACAAATGAAAACCTTTGAAAACAGATTATACACACCTTTCATGACATGTATATGCTTCATGTCTAGGCTGTACCACTGACATCAATGCATGCTGTCAGATGTTGCTTTACACAGTGTTATGCATTACTGTGAACACATGTCAGGTGATGGGCTGCAGGTTAATTACCTTCTGCCAGAGGTCCTTCTTCAGAGCCAGGCAGGAGCAGGCAGCCACGAACCAGCAGTTGCCCAGCTTCCCCTGGTGCAAGTCATGAGAGCTGATTCCCTCCACGAAGAGATGGGGGTCTTCACACAAGTCCTGAAATGCAAGTGATGGAGTTAGTAATTGGAAGGGATGGGAGCGTTAAGCTTGGGGGAATCACAAAGCTGCAAACTATTGACTCCAAAGGCAAACTGATTTGTATGACAAACATCCTGCTCAGCCTTTGCAGCTTGGGAAAGGCAGCAAGGCTGTGTTGTATATGTGCAACAGCTAGCTAAACTACAATTTAGTAAATAGAGGACCTACAATGGCCTAAGCAAGGTAGCTAAAAACATATATTTGATGGAAAAAAGTACAAAAAAAACGAAATATAGTTGAAAAGGTAAATAAAATGTTATAAAAAAACAAAACCCCAACAGCAAGTTGCGGTAGAAGGTATCAGAAAGTGCTTTCATGTTGTCCTACAAAAAAATGCAAAAAAGTTGAGATAAAAAACGTGAACATGTCTGCCATGCAGTTCCCCCAAATCTAGACACACTGTGGCTAACCTGCAACTAGTAACTGGTAATACTAACAATATAAGTGTCTTCACCTGCTTCTTCTAGAACATATAGGAGATAACCTTGTGGCTTTAATAATCACTATCACACTCACATCCCAGTGCTAGAAAATTTAATTAGGACCTAAAAAAACCCACAAATTATTAGACTATGTCATGTTATGTGTTACCACAACTTGTAAAGCGCAACAGCTGCCCTTGCAAAGAGGCGTCCCGGCGCTGACAGCAGAACAACAGACAAGTTCAAGGGGACAGAGAGAGCAGGCTTATAGTGCAGGAAAGAGGTGGGTTTTAATTGCCTTTCTAAATTCCAGGTAGTTGTTGAAGCTGTGGATGTGAGCGGGTAGCGAGTTCCAGAGGATAGCCGCCCTGCTATGGAAAGAGAAACCCCCAGCACGAGCCCTCCTTACCCGGAGGGCCACCTCTAGGTGTTGCCCCAAGGAACGAAATTGGCATGGGGGTACGTATGGCACAAGCAGGTTGGCCAGTATACCAGGGGTGGCATGTTTCAGGGCTTTCAGGACTAGTGCAAGTGAATATGCAAATTAGTGCTATCAATCAATCAGTTTTGTAAAGCACTGCTCCTCACCCCTGAGGGCATTTGGGCACTGGGGTATCGGTGGTCTCGGTTGAAAAGCCAGGTCTTGAGTTCTCTTCTGAATTCTGCCAGGTAAGGTGATATTCGTAGGTGGAACGGCAGGTCAGAAAAGGTTTGACCTCTGCTGTGGCTGCAGTGGATGCAGAGGTTGAGAGCGAGGTCCAGGAAGGTGGAGCACAGGTGTCTGGCGGGTTAGTGGAAGATTATGCAGTGGTTGATGTATGCTGGTCTTTGGTTGTATAGGGCTTTGTATGTGTGTGGCAGAAGCTTGAACTTGCAGCTCTTCTGGATGGGGAACCAGTGGAGGTACTTGAGGTGGGGGGGTAATGTGGGTGCCTTTGGGTAGGTTGAGAGCGACTCTGGCTGCTGCGTTCTGTACGGTCTGGAGTCTCTTGAAGAGTTGGGTGGTGATTCCTGAGAATGGAGCATTCCCGTAGTCGAGTCGGCTGGTGATAGAGGCTTGGGTGACGGTTTTACTGGTGTTGAAAGGGGTGCATTTGAAGAATTTTCTGAGGATGTGGAGGGTGTGGAATCATGAGGAGGCAACTGCATTGATTCATGGTGAGTTTGCGGTCAAGGATTATGCTGAGGTTTGAGGTGTGGCTGTGGGTAGGAGGATGGGTCTGAGTTCAGAGGGTCACCAGCTGTTGTCCCACAGGAAGGTGTTCTTCCAGAAGATCAGCTGTTCTGCCTTGTCTGTGTTCAGCTTCAGACAGTTGGTCCTCATCCAGTCTGCGACGCTGGTCATGGCATTGCAGAAGTTTGTTCTGGTGGTCGAGGGGTCTTCAGGGAGCAAGAGGAGGTGTTGTGTGTCGTCTGCGTAGGATATGAGGTTGAGTTTGTGGGTTCCGACGATGTCTGTGAGGGGTGTCATGTAGGTGTTGAACAGGTTGGGACTTTTGGACACTCCTTGGGGGACACCGCAGACAATGGCCTCGGGTTTAGAGGTGAAGGGTGGTAGGTGGATTCTCTGAATTTGCCCTGTGAGGAAGGATACGATCCATTTGAGGGTGCTTCCCTGGATGCTGATGTGGTTGAGTATCGATTAGGGTGTGATGTGGTACGGTGTTGAATACTGCTGAGAGGTCAAGGAGCAGCAGGGCTGCTGTTTCACGGTGGTCGAGGAGGGATCTAATGTCGTCAGTGGCAGCGATTAGGGCCGTCTCAGTGCTTTGGTTTGCATGAAAGCTCTACTGGGGGGCATCAAGCAGGTTGTTTTGTTTTAGGTGTTTGGTGAGCTGGTGGTTGATGGCCTTCTTGAATACTTTGGTGGGGTATGGAAGCAGCGAGATGTGGTGCTAGTTCTGGAGTTCGCTGGGGTCGGTGGAGCACTTCTTAATGAGCGCTCAGACCTCTGCGTGTTTCCATGAATCGCTGTGGTGATGGAGGCGTTGGAAATAGTAGTGACTTCCGCGCTGATTTCTTGGGTTCCGAGGTTGAAAAAAATGGTGAGGGCAGGGGTCCATGAGTGGTCTGGAGTGGACTGAGGACATGAGGGCTGTAGTGGTCTGCGTGGTGCTAGGATTTCAGGAGGTGATCGGGTGGGTGGTTTCTGTGGGTGGGCTGAGGTTGTTGAAGTCAACATTGGTAAGTTGGAGTTTAAGTTGTTGTAAATGAAGGCTAGCTTGCTGTGGAAGAATTACGACAGGGTGTCGCAGAGTTCTTTGGGAAGGGTGGACCGTGTTCTCTGTGAATGATGGGCAGTAGAACTCCTGGACTATGTTGAAGAGTTCCTTTGTGCTATTGGGGCTTGTTTTGATGAGGTCTGTGAGGGCTTATCTTTAGGTGTGCTTGGTGCATTAGTGTTACCTGTTGAGTGCTGATTTGAAGGATGTTCAGTCGGCGGGATCTTTGGTGGTGCGTCATTGTTTCTCTAGTCATTTGCAGTTGCCCAATAGTCGGAGTTCTGGTGTGTACCAGCTGGCTCATTTTGAAGCTCTGCAGGTTTTGGCTGGTTTCATGGGGTGACACTTGTCACATTTGGTAATCCAGTCGAAGAAGTTCTGGATGTCCTGCCCCAGGTCTGACGCAGCGTCTGGATGGGAGGTGTAGGGGGCCGGCCTCCATTGGGTCATCATTACTTTGCTCCAGCTGTGGTGCGAGGAGCTGGGTGGCTTGGTGGTGGTGCCCTGTGAGTCTCTGATTGTGAACTGAATAATGGCGTGGTTGTTCCAGGTCAGTCCAGAGACACGGGTGTACTTGATTCTGTTGTTGGAAGTGAAGATCAGATACAATGTGTCTCCTGCACTGTGTGTGGGGTCTACGACTAGTTGGGTGAGGCCAATGTTGCTCATGTTTATCAGGAGATTGTTGGAGTTGGTGTCATTGGGGTTGTCGCGGTGGAATTGAGGTCAGTTAGTAGTACTTAGTGCTTGGAGTTGATGGCAATGGGATGATGAATTCGGAGATTCCATCACAGAATGCAGGTCGTGGTCCTGGGGGTCTGTAGGCGAGGGTGCCTTTAATGGTCATCTTGGAGTCAGTTGGGAGTTCAGATGTTTCATGATTGGTGTGGTGGAGTATTTGGTGGGGGTGCATCGGATCGTTTCCTTGTGGATCATGGCAATACCTCCTCCGTGTTTGTTGGTGTGGTTACAATGGATCATCTTTTAACCCCCGGGCATTGCGATGGTGATGTCGGGGGCTGAGGAGGGGTTGAGCCAGGTCTCAGTAATGAAGAGCACGTCGGGGGTGAGGGTTGTGATGGTGTCTCACAGTTCTGTGGCATGTTTGCAGAGGGATTAGGGGGTGAGCAGAATGCAAAGGAGTAGTTCTGTGGTTTTATTGGTCTTCTGGGTGGGTGTGGAGAGGGTTCCTGGGCAGGTGCGTGATCCGGCATTGCATGTGAAGAGGCGCAGGCTAAAGGTCCTTCCGTTGATTGGGGAGAGGTGATGCAGAAATTGTTGTGGCACCTAGGGTCGAGTGCCTGTAGCTTGGCGGTGGAGTAATGGTGGATGGTTGGAGGGCCAGGGGTCCTTGCACTGGGTGTGGTCCAGGTGTGGACCGGCGCAGATGGGCTTTGATCTGGTGCACCCGTTACACACATCCGCTACGCGCCCGCACTGCAGCCTCCATTAAGTAGGTCCTGGGAGGGGGTGCGGGGTGATGGCTGACGGGAAGTAGGAGCAGGCAAAGAAAAGTTAGGAGAGGCAAAGCGGTGCAACAAGGAGAGAACAATGTGGACACAATACTAGGTGGCACTGACGCAAATCAACTAACAGCAATGCGTCTGACTAGCCAGAGCTAACTAAAGAAAAGAGGCTGACTGACCACGCGCTCTGGCTGGAGCAGAGGCAGAGCAGGGCACAGTTTCAGGGAGCGGATCCCCGGAGGCAGGAGGGGTGAGGGTGACAGAAGGCAGAGGACAGCTAGACTGAGCCGGGGGAGCTGGAACAGGACCTGCCCCCCCGGTTTTAGAAATCACAAAGACTCCAAGAATAACCCTTAGTAAGCTGCAACAGTCACGGGTTCCAAAAAATACCCCTGAAATTATTTAGTGAAATTCTGATTTTGTCCACTTTAAAGCATTTCTGCAAGCGTAGTTACACAGTCATTACTTATGCAAAAATGTAGCTCTATGATGCAATTTTACTTCAAAAATGAATTTCCTCCAATAGAGAAAGTCTTTCTCCGTGAGAAAGCTTTGGTTATGACCTTGCCACTTTTGGGCATATGCAAGTAATTGTTCTCACATGTACAATGACATGGTGTTAATCGGTTTATAACGTTCCATCCACATTCTGAGAATCTCAAAAATGAAATTAAATCCGCCAATCAAACTTTTTCAGGACGTAAAAGTTTGCATAAGAAAGGCTTTCAGACCCAGATGTCCAGAGAAGAAATATGGGAAAAGAGCAAAAATCTGGATTTCACGGCTGTCCTGTCAGTAGTACTACTACTGCCACTACTACTACTACTAATGATAGTATGAAACGTGCTAACAATAACCAATATAAACTACAATAACATTATGAACAGCTGTGAGGGCAACTTAGTGATAATAATAATAACAGTGATAATAATAATTATGTTCTTATAACAGTAAAACTGATAATAAAAAACAGGATAAATATGGTAAAGTAGCACCCAGCTTAAAAGCTACAAATAATAATAATAATATTGATAATAATTTAGAATTATAGCCTACTGCTTAGGGCTATACCAATTATTAAAGGCCCTCTGCCCAAACTATTAGCGAGAGGGGCCCCAGTAAGCAGTCTCCCTGATATCACCCTAGCACTCCTGAAAAGTGCCCCAGATGAAGTGGCACAGTTCATCAAGGTGTGGAAATATGAATTTTTATGGTCAATTGTGTCCCCTATCTTAGACCCCAACGGCTCCATGTACATGCTATAAGTACATGTATGTTCCCTCCAGTTCCAGCTATAAAGACGCAAATACATGTGCGTCCAACGTCAACATGCCCTCTTTCAGATCCGCCATGAATGGGTCGAATATTCCATTTCTAAGTATGAAAGGCCACCGACTTTATGTGGTTCACTTTTCTAGTTTTGTAGTTCAGGCGAGTAGGCCCCGAATTCTGCCATCAAGCCTTTTTCTGCTTCTGCCTCTGAAATGCTCCAGCTTGGACCTGCATCCGTGTCCATGAACTTTGTCTTATTCCCTGCGCGGCTAACGGTGCCTGACGCGGCCTGTTGCCTGCCAAAAACTGTATTCAGCCTTCAAGTTATCTGCTCCGCTCCTCATCCAATGCATTCCTGTCCAGTAGTTTAGGTAAACATCCTTCCAGCTACCGAGCAAAGGGCCCGGCCTCGCTGTCTTTTTGCAAGTAATTCATAGCCCCTGTTACTATGGAAGATTCCTGCCCCCTCGCATCGCATGTAGACACATAGACGCTTGTACACGCACTAACAGTCAGTATAGAATAGGATCTGTCCGAGAAGACCTTTCCTTCCAGATAATATAGTTCCTTAAACACAAGATATCAGATATGATTTAGGACTAGGTTGTCCTGACACCCCAGACTTCTGTCTCCACATGTAGGGCCAAATGTCAAGTTCCCTTCACCCTCTAGTTGTACGTCAATCACACGTCATGCGGCTGCGCGCGCATCTCTGCCAAATATTTCTGCTGACACTACAGGATTCTCTTATGGATCCACCCACTTGTGACATCATTTTAAATGACGTTTCTAGTATACGCCTGTATTTACGCCTATTTTCATTACGTACGTGTATTCTTATCTGTATTATCAGCTGTTACGCCTCCTGCATCTGTCTTAATGCAATGCTTTTCATATAAATATTGTTACTTGTCAATAATGTATTGCCTATCCCTTCCTGAACCTTCGTGGTGATGGAATAAGATTGCCTGGTTCGAACTATAATTCCTTTGTAAGGAATAAAGTCCTTTTTAGAACCTCTAATACCACGGATTCTGCCTCTTATTTGACTGCGTTATTCTTACTAGACTTTACCACATAAAAAATAGTACAGGTAATTTAAATATTTACCACATAAATTGGCGCCCGAATAGGGACACTTTCTCATCTCACGCGCCGGAGGTGCGTTGCAGGCCCGGTCTCCTGCCACAGCTGGACGGACAAAAACGCGTACCCGCAGGATTTCCTGTATCTCCCTCCGGCCAAGCGGGGGTGACTGAGGCTGCGATCAACACCCAGACGAGGCGGTGAGAGGTGCGAAGTATCCCGACCAGAGCCTAGCTGAGAGAGAGCAAGATCCGAGGTATACAGAGGCCCACCAGGTTCCGAAGTTCCGAGTCGAGTCCAGTCGAGTCCAGTCCGGTCCAGTTCAGTTCAGTTCCGAGGCCTTCCGTTCCGTGCTACCCGGTGAGTACCGTTGCTGGGGAGGCAGTTAGACGTGCACATTAATTTGTGCCGGTCCTGACGGGTTTGGGTACACAGATCCGGTCTGCACTGTTTTAGCAGTGTATCTGTACTGTTTAGCAGTATATCCAGTATGTTCATGTATATAATTCAATATCATCTAGTATTAGTATTATGTCAGTAACTAGTTTTCTTCTAATTATCATTGTTCGTTAAAAGTTAAATGTTAAATGTTAAATGTTTCACGGTGTTCAAAAATTGTGGTATGAATGAGTGTTTATTATTGTGTTTATTGTATTCATTGTGTTCAAGTAAGAATCAAGTAACAAGGTTTAAAGATGCCGTTCTTTTCAAAATTAAGACAGATCAAAACTAGAAAAGGAGTACTCGAAGAAGCTGTTCCCATTCCACCTAGGGACACTCCAGGGTATTTTATGTATCATAAACATGGCCTAGATGCCGTATTATATCTTGACTTATGGGTGGACTACACCAAGGATCTAGCAGAAAGTCAGAGGTGGCCCGCAGCTGGGACATGGGATGCAGATTGCATCATGAGAGTAGAAGAAGAATTATGGAAAAAGAAAGCCAGACAGTCACAGAAAGATGCTATTGAGCTATGGCGTAAAGAATCGCATAGGCGTACAGAGAAAGCGCTCAGACTGGAAGAGAAAAGTAGGGAGAACTCAAAGAGAGCCCGAGAAAACGTATTAGTTGAGGAAGGTATCCGAGTAAAAACAGAACAAATAGACAGACAACGAAACACTCTTATGAATGGTATGTATCCTCTTTTGACCGAAGGTTTACCTAAGGCCACCCCGGAAGTACCGACAGATTTGCCAACCCCATTACTCCCGATTAAAGCACATCCCAAGACCGCAAAAGATATTTTCCTTTCCTCCTATTTAGACGATGTAGCTCCAGAATATGTTAATGGTCCACCACACACGCCACCTGTCGATGGTGCTCAACGCCGAGATCATCCGCCCCCACATCCGCAACAACAAACTCCTCCGCACAATCCCACAGGTCCATCTGTTTCCACCGCTTTTCCTGCATCCACAGTCTCTACCTTACACCCCACAAATCCTTTTGTGCCTAGCACCTCAGAAGGTGCGACAGCAATTTTTGCCACGCCACCATCACGAAGTAAATCGTCTCTTAGAGATTTAGCAAACCAACGTACACCCCAAATAGCAACGTCCGACATGTTTAAGGAACATCTTGTAGATTGTAGATATGATCCAGTGCCCGGTAAAAATGATAGAATGCTGCTATCATCACTACGTATACGACGGGCTTCACTATATTTAATGACGCTACCAGGAATGATTAAACATTTAGACAATATATATCGCTTTGTCCAAACAGGGCAAGGCCCTGAAAGTATTGACGAAGCCATGGAATACCAGAAAGCGGATATACAGAGACAACTGTTACATTTCTTCATAAACTGCTTGATCAGAGACAGAGATAGGTCCGAGGTAGACCAGGATGAAATGCAAGTACTTACCCGATGGGGTCAGAATATATCCGAGGGAAAACATGATAAACAGACATGTATAGCAGCTATGTGCCGAAAGATCCGCAAAGAAGTAGAACGAACACATAAAGCCAGAATGGAGGCAGACAAAACTGAATCAGAGGGAGAGGAGGAGGAAGAATCAGAAATGCCCACAGGACAATTAGAAACGATAGCCTATGTAGGTAGGGGAAGACCTTGTAACAATACCAGATACTTTAATGACCCGACACGTCCGATACGTCCAGAATATAACAGACATTTTCAAGCCCCTATGTTAAATACTAAGTCCCCTGAACACTTATTCCAGGCTGCTGATAAATTACTCCGAGATCGAAGGGGGTATCATATGCTCGATTCTATGGATGAACAAGAATTAGCCAGGCCAGCGGTACAATGGGCTGACAGTTCTGAAAAATACAGTGATGATGCGTTGGCACACACGTTTTTGAATCTTACCCCAGACGAACAGCGTTTAGCTGGCATATACATGATACAACACCTCCTTATATTATATAGAAGCCAACACTCCGATCCTGGTCCCCTACCTGATATACTGATAGAATTACTCACGAATCAATGGAGAGGTTCAGGTACTGATTTAATTAAAGAAATTCTAGAATATCGACATCAGTACATTGTCTTCGTATGCCCAGAACATGTTTCAGTTCCCCCCAAGATGGAAAGAAAAACGTATCACATAGACAGACAGAATCCCTTACGCGAAGTGCACCCAATAAGAGGTGAGGACAATAATTTTAAACGCGTGTTTGTGTATGCACCCATAACTAAAATTGAATTATTAGAAATGAAGAAAGTAGTACCTAGCCATGACAAAGACCCAGCAGGTTTCCACCGTGAGATAAAAGACATGTTACTCATGTATACTTACCCTGACATTATGAAAATATTAAAAGTCCTATTACCCGCCGGTATTTACGAGAAACTCAAAGAAAAGGAATGGGAGGTGGGAGACCAAAAGATAGATTGGACAGCATTAGAAAACGAAGAAAAGGCCCGAGCTGCAGGTTCAGGGCTTGGGGAAAGGACTACAGCATTACCAGGATTATTAGTACAGGTACTACCACGTTTATTAACTACGAAAAAGGAAGATTGGGGTGCAATCTCAGCCTGTAAACAAAAACAGGATGAAGACACTAGTGATTTCTATTCCCGATTTGAAAAATGTTTTGGTATTAATAGTGGTATAAAAGCAAGTAGTGAGTCGTATCCACATCTGTTTGTGACAAAATTAGTTGAAAATTCCCTGCCCCAAGTTAAGAGTAGAGTATTAAAATTTGAGAGTACTTGGCAAGGTAACACACCGTCACAGATGTTACAAATGTTACAATATCATCACAATAGAATTAGAGAAGAACAAGAACATGAACAAAAACGTATGAAAGACACGAAAATGAAAATGCTTGTTGCTCAGTCAGTTCCAGCTGACGGTCATAAAAAGGGTATGACACAGTCCAATGATTCAGTAGGTCCTGTTAGAGGGACATGCAACTATTGCAAACAGCCAGGTCATTATATACACGATTGCGCAGTTTTGAAACATAATATCTCTACGGGTATAACAAAAGAGAGACCACGTCCGCCTAGACAGGATCAGATCCAACAACAAGTACCTCAGAATATACAGCCTTTGCCAGCTGCACAACAGACCGAACCACAACAACAGCCACAGCCTATTGCTGCAATACAAAACACGACACAACAAATGTACCAGTATGCACAAAATGACTATCCAGAGTATCAATGCTACACATGAAATAGCCTAGAGAGGGAAGTTGGCCTACCCCTTATCGAGGTTCCCGTAGATCAAGAGGGTCCTTACGTACAGAGTCAAGTATTAGGGAAAGACAGAAAGTTTATACTCGATACAGGGGCAAGCAGAACCACGATCAGTCACAGCGAAGTCCCAGGGGCACCCCTCTCAGGCTCACAAAATATTTCCCTTGGTTTTTCAGGAAAGCCTACTATTAACGAAGTATCGCAACCACTTGCATTTACAGTCGGTCCATTAACACGGACTACAGATCTATTGCTTACGAAATCATGTCCAGAAAACTTGTTAGGTATAAAAACATTGAAGGCTCTAGGAGCTGTAATATGTTGTTCTCCGGAAGGAGTGCGACTCTTTTTGCGTGACTTTAAGGGTCACTACGTGTCTAGAGACATGGATCACCGGTTACAGAATCTACCTGCACATTTATGGGCACAAGGCCCCACTGATGTAGGTTGTATGCACATTACCCCATATCGAGTCACACTCAAAACAGGAGTGGTACTACCACGAATGCGACAATACAAATTACCGCTATATGCTGTTGTGGCTTTACTGCAAATCATTGACGAGCTCATCGCACAAGGAGTGGTTGTAGAAACCGACTCCAATATATGTAATTCCCCGATAATTCCGATTCTTAAACGAACTGATCCAAAAGCACCACCAGTATACCGATTAGTTATTGATCTGCGAGAATTAAATAAATGCATTGTACCACAATACCCCGTGGTCCCAGATATCTCTTCATTATTAATGGCCATAGATTCAGAAGCAACGTTCTTTACTGTAATTGATCTCAAGAACGCTTTCTTTAGCGTCCCAATCGATCCGGAAAGCCAATATTTGTTCGGATTCAGTTTAAATGGACGAAGTTTTAAATTCACACGCGCACCTCAAGGATTCACAGAAAGCCCCAGCATCTATAGCCAAGCACTGAAAAGAGAACTTGACAGTATTCACATGCCAGCTAACACTGCCCTGCTTCAATACGTCGATGATCTGCTGATCACCGCACGAAGCGAACCTGAATGTGAAAAAGCATCACTGACGGTTTTACATTTCTTAGCCGACAAGGGGCACAAAGTGTCCCCTTCGAAACTACAATTCTGTGTCCAGCAAGTTGTGTACCTAGGGCACTTGCTGTCCAAATGGGGGAGACAGCTCACACCTGATCGCATCCAGTTAATTGTAAACATGCCACCACCCAAGACACAAAAGGAGGTACGGGCCTTCATAGGCCTCACTTCGTACTGTAGGCAGTGGATCCCCCAATATGCATTTTTAGCTAAACCACTCATTCAGTTGACAACACAGGAGGCAGCGACACCGACTGTCCTCCCTTGGACTCAGGAACATACACAAGCTTTTGAAAACTTAAAGAAAGCTTTATGCCAAGCACCTGTTTTAGCAACGCCATGTTACAGCAAACGTTTTACACTTTTTGTTACAGAACGTGAAGGTACTGCTTTGTCAGTACTCACGCAGGAACAAGCAGGATCACACAAGCCATGTGCTTATTTTTCTAGTACATTGGATCCCGTAGCTCAGGCTCTTCCTGCGTGCCTGAAATCAGTCGCAGCAACAGCTTTAGCAATCAGACAAAGCGACGCCATAGTGTTAGGACATCAATTGACAGTACAAGTACCACACGCAGTAGAGGTTCTCCTGAACCGGACCCAAACACAACACTTGACTATAGCAAGACTGACGGGTTATGAATTAACATTATTCCAGCCACACATAGAAATCAGACGTTGTAGTACATTAAATCCTGCCACACTTTTGCCATTAAATGGAACAGACCCATTGGCACATGATTGCATTGAAGTTATTACTATTACGACGAAACCCAGACAAGACTTGACAGATATCCCATTATCAGATCCAGACCTGACATTATATGTAGATGGTTCATGCATGAGAACAAATACAGGAGAGTTAGTGGCCGCTTATGCAGTCACAACAGATACTGAAATTATTGAAACAAATTGTATCGATACCTTGTCAGCTCAAGCAGCAGAGCTCATCGCTCTGACACAAGCCTGTATTCAAGCCAAAAATAAGAAAGTCAACATATATACAGATTCACGTTATGCATTCGGAGTCGTCCATGACTTCGGCGTACTTTGGCGAGAGAGAGGTTATTTAACTTCTCACGGTGCCCACATCCAGCACGGTCCCCTTATTCAAGCTCTGTTAGATGCAATACATCTGCTTACTTCAATATCTATCATGAAGTGCAAAGCCCATACGAAAGTGACGGACATTATTTCTCAGGGTAACGACCTAGCTGACAGAACAGCTAAACAGACTGCTCAGAATCAGACTCATCCAACTGACACGACAAAGACAATAGTTCCGACACCAACACACTGCATGACAGTTAAGGCTCCCACCCTTGATGTAATTGACATACAGACACATGCTACACCAGAAGAAATAAAGAGATGGGCTGAATTAGGAGGGATCCAAACGGATCAAGGATGGATGACGAAGGGAAAATCTATATGGTTTCTCCCCGACTCAATGGTTCAGGTCATCATTAACACAATACATAGTCCAGCGCACCTAGGAGAGAAAGCTATGCTAGACAGTATTCAACACATTTGGTTCAATAAACACTTGCGAGCAGCAGCTAAACAGAAAGTACGTACCTGTATGATTTGTTGTCAGTTCAATCCAGGAAAAGGCGTACCTGTAGACCAGGGTGGATTTCAAACCCCCGATCACCCTTTTGAAGTCCTCCAGATGGATTATATCCAGATGGAACGTTGTCGAGGATTCAAATATGTCCTCGTAGTTGTATGCGCTCTTTCCCGGTGGACAGAGGCGTATCCCGTCTCAGATTACACTGCCCCGACTACTGCCAAACAGTTAGTTCGAGAATTCTTCCCACGGTATGGTTTGCCCCGTATCGTGTACTCAGATAATGGCCAGCCGTTCTCATCCGAGCTAATGAAACATGTTTCACTTCTGTTAGGCTACCAATGGAAATTCCACTGTGTCCGACATCCCGAGGCAGCAGGTCTAGTGGAACGACATAATCAAACTCTGAAAATTAGACTGTCCAAAGTATGTAGAGAAAAAGGTGTCGACTGGATAGTAGCCTTACCAGTTGCGCTCTTTTACATGAGAATGGTAGCACATTCTCGAACAGGGCTATCCCCGTATGAGGTGATCTTCGGCAGACCACCAAATATGTGGGGGACGCCTATACCTCGTAAAATCACTGATGTTGACTGTAATATGCTGACAGATTACCTGGCTTCCTTGATGTCTGCACTACAATCTTGTCGTTCACAGGTAGCTGCAGCTTTTCCCGACAACACTGAGGTTAAGCCCCACGACGTGGTTCCGGGGGACCTCGTGTTTGTGAGGAATTTTGACAGGAGGAGCCAGCTGGAGCCTCGGTGGCAGTCGCCGAAGCTCGTCTTATTGACCACAAGGACAGCCGTGAAGATTGAGGGACGTAAAGGGTGGTTGCACTCGAGCCACATCAAAAAATTTTATGGACTACCGTCCGACGTGAACCCTCAGCCCTGCATTCCCTCACAGACTGATTCAAAACTACCCCTGGTTGAAAAAACCAAGAATGAAAACTATAAACTGAAACTAAGGTCTAGCAAGTCAGACAATTTGATTGTTTAAGTCCTCTCCAAGGTGAATCGGTTGAATTCGTCTCTGACATGTATCCTCTAGACCGAAATAGAGAGAGAAATAGACAGAAACATGCGTACTGTAAATCACTTCGTAGTCACTGCATAGTGACATTGTTAATTATGTTTTTTCTAAGTCTTCTGATTATTATTTCCAGTATATTATTACACATGTATTACCCTATTTCCAAGCGTGCTTTCAATGCTACTGCCGAACATTCTTTTAGCGAATTACCCCCGCATGAGTTGTCCTATAGATTTGCGCTGCGCAACAACACCTTCATTAGTATGTTACATCATTCTCATCAGATCAGCAATGCTACAAATTGTTGGATATGTGGCAGACTTCCTCCCTATCAGAAATACAAGGGAGTTCTGCCCCTCTTTCCGTATCCATTCACACACAATGGCTCCTGTGGAGCATGGTTTAGTTTGATTAATTCCCTAGATTCAAATACAGTAGTTTATCAAGACAATTGGGTATGGGGAAACCTGAACCTAGTTTTACTTAAAGTCTGCTACCCTAACAAGGAGGGACTTCCCAAAAGAACAGGAACTGATCTAGAAAATGAAGTATATGGATTAGGTAACTTTACACTTAATCTCATGATCCTGAATGTTGAATCCGAAGCCACATCAGTCTTGCCCACTATGTCAGTATTTCCAGTTAGAGGCGAATTATGTGTAAGAAAGAATGGTTCAATACACATGGGCCATAGTAAATGTACCACTGTAATAGAATTCAGTGATAAAGGCGAGTCTACATTTAGAGCTTCTCGTCACTCCTACTTCATCTGTGGTCACACCGCATACATACGCCTACCCCTAGATTGGGATGGTACCTGTTACATTGCATTCCTTCTGCCACCTGTTTTCCTAGCCCCGCCTGATTATCATAGGAACACCCATTTAGTACACAATAGACAGCAGAGAGATCTCCCGATTGTCGACTACACTGAAACAGCATGGGAGAAATACACAGATTTCAATAAAGGTTTCTTTCCCTACATAGGTACAGTCACTAATAGTAAGCTGATACGTAGATTAACTAGAACCCTTGAAGCAGTAGTGAATGAAACTACTTCCGCCTTGGGCAACTTAACAGAGGAGCAGTCTGCGATGCGGATTGTTGTTCTCCAAAATCGTCTTGTCCTTGACGTCATTCTGGCCGATAGGGGCGGAGCTTGTAGGGTCATCGGATCAAGTTGCTGTGTTTTCATACCAGAAAACGCGCCGTCAGTATATAAAGCCATAACTCGACTTCATAAAATCGTAAGCCAGATACACCAGAATCCAGGCACCTGGACTTGGTCCGGTTGGTTCTGGAGCGTGTTGTCAGCCTGGGGATGGAGGATCCTATCCTTCCTAGGTATTGGCTTTCTCATACTATTCAGTTGCTGCTTGTGTCTACAATGTGGGCCAGCGATTTGTGGTCTATGTGCCACATCGTGTATCCCACCTTCAAATTTTCATTCGAGATCCCGGAAGAAGAAAGAAGAACAAATGATGCTATATGAACAGATTGATGGATTGATGAAGATGGATATTTCATGAGGGTCCGTAGGGGACAAGGAGGGAATGTGGAAATATGAATTTTTATGGTCAATTGTGTCCCCTATCTTAGACCCCAACGGCTCCATGTACATGCTATAAGTACATGTATGTTCCCTCCAGTTCCAGCTATAAAGACGCAAATACATGTGCGTCCAACGTCAACATGCCCTCTTTCAGATCCGCCATGAATGGGTCGAATATTCCATTTCTAAGTATGAAAGGCCACCGACTTTATGTGGTTCACTTTTCTAGTTTTGTAGTTCAGGCGAGTAGGCCCTGAATTCTGCCATCAAGCCTTTTTCTGCTTCTGCCTCTGAAATGCTCCAGCTTGGACCTGCATCCGTGTCCATGAACTTTGTCTTATTCCCTGCGCGGCTAACGGTGCCTGACGCGGCCTGTTGCCTGCCAAAAACTGTATTCAGCCTTCAAGTTATCTGCTCCGCTCCTCATCCAATGCATTCCTGTCCAGTAGTTTAGGTAAACATCCTTCCAGCTACCGAGCAAAGGGCCCGGCCTCGCTGTCTTTTTGCAAGTAATTCATAGCCCCTGTTACTATGGAAGATTCCTGCCCCCTCGCATCGCATGTAGACACATAGACGCTTGTACACGCACTAACAGTCAGTATAGAATAGGATCTGTCCGAGAAGACCTTTCCTTCCAGATAATATAGTTCCTTAAACACAAGATATCAGATATGATTTAGGACTAGGTTGTCCTGACACCCCAGACTTCTGTCTCCACATGTAGGGCCAAATGTCAAGTTCCCTTCACCCTCTAGTTGTACGTCAATCACACGTCATGCGGCTGCGCGCGCATCTCTGCCAAATATTTCTGCTGACACTACAGGATTCTCTTATGGATCCACCCACTTGTGACATCATTTTAAATGACGTTTCTAGTATACGCCTGTATTTACGCCTATTTTCATTACGTACGTGTATTCTTATCTGTATTATCAGCTGTTACGCCTCCTGCATCTGTCTTAATGCAATGCTTTTCATATAAATATTGTTACTTGTCAATAATGTATTGCCTATCCCTTCCTGAACCTTCGTGGTGATGGAATAAGATTGCCTGGTTCGAACTATAATTCCTTTGTAAGGAATAAAGTCCTTTTTAGAACCTCTAATACCACGGATTCTGCCTCTTATTTGACTGAGTTATTCTTACTAGACTTTACCACATAAAAAATAGTACAGGTAATTTAAATATTTACCACAAAGGGATCAAAGTACCTCCACCACGTCATCCTTACGTTAGAAAATCTACAGTGCTTCCCCCTTCTTCAGGACTAGCTGCTTCTCTTATATAGCCCGCAACAACAAGACCACCGCTTAACATGGCAACAGACTAGCCATGCCTGGGAAAGAAAGGTAGGCCAGGTACCTGGATTATCACCAGACTGCAGACAAAACATCAGCTCGGGGGATGGGGTGATCATCAGTCGTAGTCAGTGAATTGAGTCCTCCTTGAGGGGGAAAGTAAAGAAAAAAATAAAACCACTTACCTTGCACTCGCCGAATCGCCGAGTTGGTGATGCGGCACGCGCAAGGTAAGTGGTTTTATTAATTTATTTCTTTACTTTAATTTTTCCAGTCCTATGTCGAACCCCACTATCCCCCACCGCGCCCTCACCTCCCCACAGTGTTATCTGTGTGAGCCACTTCTGCTCCTCTGCAAGAGCACTGCACTACCCAAACCAGGTGCCTGCCGACCGGTGGGAGGGCTGTGCCCTCTTGAGACATTTGGTGTCTCCCTGGGAGTGCCCCTACTTTGAGCACACAGAACACTGGGGGATGAACTTCCCGGTCCCCCAGTCGTAGAACCCCTTTCCTTTTAGGTCAGACTGGGACTGGTTACTCTCCCCTTGGGAATTATTTTAGGTGCCTTTAGAGAACTCCTTATTTTTACATTTTTCCCCACCCTTTTTCTTCAGGGGAGGAACCCCTGACCACACTTCTGGTGATCCCCTACCAGGTACCCTTTTGGACACTCTAGTGCTGTCCCAGAGGGCAAACACGTTTGCAAGCTCTTTGTGATAGGTGCGCTTACTATCCCTGAACCTAATGTGGTACTTCTCTGGGGTGAGTCCAAATTTAGTAACAAGAATGGTTTTCATGGGTGTATGCTTCATCTGGTTCCCCCAGCTCCAGTGTAAGGTCTCCCTCCCACTGCAGGAATCTGTTTCCAGAGTGATGCCTCCCAGTATTCTTCTGGGACCCTGTGCATCATGGTATGGCACTGCACAATCAAGTTCTGAATCTCACTGTTGAACACCAATACAAGAACTTGGGTTACTGGCTGAGGGGGTGAAACCCTACTCAAGCAGTAACCACAATTATTGTCAGGACAAAACACAAGCAAACCCTAAATTAACTTGTGCTTAAAACTGTGGTAGTGTGGCACAAAAATAGTCATGCTTAACTTTGAGGCAATTTGTAAAGTATTGATGCAGCACAAAACAGTAGTAAAGTGAAAACACAACATAAGATAAATTCCACACCAATTTATTACCCAAGGAAAGCTCCATTTCAGAGTTGATAGTGTGACAGTTGATGGGGATCCTGGTCAAAATTGATTTGCATATGGCTGGATCCAAACTAGAGTGGCATGGTGAGCAAAAGAACGATGAATGTAACCCCAATCTCTTGACTGGGGGTGAGTGGTTGAAAAGTTTCAGCAATCCGTCCATCATCTTGTTGTGTTTGCTATGTTCACCCTAAGTAGCCAGGGTATGCCAGACGTGGGACCTTTCCTCATTGTGCTGCTTGATTCATGCTAGTCTGGCTGATGAAGGACGATACCCCGGAATTGGTTTCAGTATGCTTGTTTCTGGTTCAAGGAGGACCTGGCCTGGTAGTTTGGGCTGGACTGTTCCCAGGAATCGGGGTCAAGATTGATTTGCATATGGCTGGGTCCAAACAGGGGTGGCATGGTGAGCAAAGGAACAATGGATTTAACCCAGATCTCTTGATGTGTTTGCTAGGGTCTGTTTTATTACACCTTGTGAACAGAGGTGAATGCAGAGATGGAGGCTTGCAAGTGGCAGAAGGCTCATCTACAGAATACAGGTCATTTTATAGATCTCGCTTAAGCTGTATGTTGTCGATAGACCAATATAAAAATATACATTTGGCTGGCTCTCATCAATCCCATTAACTTGTTTCTTATTCAATGGCATGCCTTCCTCTTCTTGTGTTTTACCCTCCACTGGATCATAGCTTCTTTTCAGTGTTTGATTGGATGAATTGTATCATTTCACTACATACAATGAGGAAGAATATTTTTCTTTTGCTTTTAGCACTCCATACGAGTGCATGTGTTTGTGTTTCTCTCTCTCTCCTTTGGGTACTTGTTTTATTTTCTATTTATGCACCCCTATTTAGCTGTGCCTGTTGCTTTCCATGCACATCCTCCTTGGTTCTCTCCCACATGTCTGCTCCTAAATTGCTTTTCGTCCACCCTACTAGTGGGTCTGCTGCACTTTTTTGCTCTTCCATTGCTTTTCATACCTTCAACAGTTTCTGGATTGTAATGCCACTCCCCCATTCCTGTTTTGCTTTACATACCTCCAGCCTTCCATCTTCTCGCTGCTGCTCCAGATTACATGTTGCTTCCTCACTTGCTCCATGGCTCGCCCATCCTTCCCACTCTTCCATTGCTTTTTGTCCCCACCAGTTCCTCCATTACTCTTCTGCCCATCCCTGCTTTTTTTTTTTCATCCTGCCACCTCCACCTCCTTGCCATTGCTGTACTACCTCCCGCCTTCCCTCTCTTTATTTTTCTTCTTAAATGTTTTATCATGTGAGAGCTCAGCAGCTTAACTGTTGCTGGGCTTCCCTCTTGTTTGGTTTTCTGCTTATGCACTTACTTGCTTTGTAATTTCATGTTCTTGTCGAAAGTAGCCACCTAAGAGTGGTAAATTAAAATTAGAAAAACAGAAAAGGCTGCAGTGCGTTACACCACTTATGTGTGCTTAGTGACATCATGATGCATCGCATGCATTAATGTCCATCTTGTAATGCTGGTTGTTTCAGAAAACCTATCTCAAATGGCTGCTCATGTGTATACGTGCATCATGTTGCACCAGTGGCCATTTTGGAATGGGTATTCTCGTAAGGGCAATAGACTCCAATATGGTTACCTGTGTGGCTGTATGTGACAAACAACAGCCCTAATGAATTGCCTTTTATATAATTTTCTGTTTGGTTTTCAAATAAAGCATTGGCAAATTCAATAGGTAAACTCTCACACTTTAAAGGTAAGACCTTTGCTTTGCATTTGGCATTTTCTCAATGTCACTGGGGGGAGATGGCAACTGTCCCCTGGACCATGGTCTGCTTCTACCAACAGCTAAAGCCCACATTCACAAGGTGGAAGCTGTCCCTCAATGAGCAATGATACATTCTATAGAGAATCACAAGCAGAGTGGATGCTCTTTATACTGTCTCTTAGTCATTTGTTTCAGGCCACAAAGTGCAAGCCTCCAGTCAGAAATACATTTCCCACTCACAATGAGCCTTTGGTGCATTGTGACTTGCCTTTTTGCAGTAGCAAAGCTTGTGATTTTGCAAATGACAGGCGGTGTATGTGAGCGAAGGTGTGATAAATCACAACCCATTATGGATTCCACCCATGGCAATCCACCCAAAGTGGGACCAATGACTTGCATACACATGAAAAATAATCATTATGAGTGAGCTGGACTGTCCAAATTCATAGACAAATATTTTATCCTATTTCAGATAATCATTTTGTGCAAACGCTGGAGAGACTGTCCTGTTTTTACTCCAAGCTGTACTGGCACAGAGAATGATTTCTCCCTGGGGTGGTTTGTTTGTCAGGGCAGTCTAGCTATGCTTCTAAAAGTGATGAATTCTTCTCTCCTCTTGCCAGATCTTGTAAAGTGCTAATGGGGTCTTCCCGTTTTATGTGTTATGTCTGAGTATGTTCTGGGACAGAAGTCTGCCAGGCCTTACTGTATGCTGAAGAGTGTCAATATTTGGACAGACATGCACTTAAAGAAACAGCGGGGTTATGCAATTAAGAAGCTATATACAGATTTATTGCCCGATCCACAAAGATTTATTTGTGAGGAGTGGAATTTAACTCTGGTCTTCCCAATAGTTACTCCCACATTTCCAGACCTTTTTCACAAAGAGTCCTTTGTGAGTAGTTCACACTTAATCAACATCACATGGCATTAAGTAACATTAAAGTGCAAGTTCAAAAACCCCCAGAAGGATTTGAACTAGAAGCATTTGCTAGTATCTACATATCACAGTTGCTGCAGGGCTTTATATTCTCCAGGGCAGCAGAGTCCATCAGACCAGTCACACCCAAATGTCATACAGAAATGTATTGTAGTTATTCTTTAGTGAGTGTCTCAGATATACAGTCTTCTATAGACCGCTTGGGTTCTAGTCAACACAACTGGGAAAAATTCACCTCAGGAGTGAACTTTGTTAGAAGAAGGTTTTTAAAGTCCCTCATGCATTAGCAGATAAGGTACATGACAACCCACTTGTGACTCAATGATGCAGCTGTCGCCTTTAACCTTTGATTAATAATAATCCTAACCATATTACCTAAAGATGTTTCTCCTAATGTAATCCTCTTTTAGAAAGATCTAATCTGGTAGGATTTCAGAATCCAATTCTAGATATTGGACTGCACACGGTTGAGATGGATCACAAAGTGGAACCATCAGCAGCTATTTTTAAAAAGGGACAGACAATTGGGAATATCTGTCATACAGGTGCAATTCATGCAAGTTTAGTGCTACATGAATCTGATGATTGTCAGTGCTATCATCAACATCACAAAAGACTGAATATGATTTTTCTTTACCATCAGTTGAATGCCGGCAGATGACCAGAATTACTCCCAAAAGCAGGAGGTAATAAAATATAAATTAATACATCTTTGAGGCATAATATGTAATACACAGCTCAAGTGAAGAGGCACCATTTCTTAAGAATGTGAAATGCTGACAGACTTGCCCTCACAATCAGTCCTGACATAAACGCTTACATCGAGGAGCTGACTGCAGCTGCCTCCAAAATAGAGTTTGGAAAAGAAACCTAGAAGGATAAACTCCAGATGGACTCTTGTGCTATGAAAATCTGGATGTTTTGGTAGAAATGTATTTCGTGGTGCATCAAGCTGGATATAATGAATTAATGGGGTGAAGATCTTAAATGAATGCCTGCACTTTATGGGATGATTGAGTGGGAGCCAAATGCACCCTGTTGGAAGTTCCTCTTTATGCTTCAGTTCAGACTTAAAATATATTCTGCAAAGAGCTAAGATTCTTTGAGATTGCTATGCACATCTATATTTTCTTTTGCAAACCTAACATTCATCAAACACTACAGAAGCTCCTTACCGTCAATGAAAGTCCAAAGACTAGTGCTAGCAAATACCTTACTTGTATCATGGTACCCAATCCTGCCCTCGCAGTGCTGTCCTTAGTCCGAAAGATGCAGAAGTAAATCTGCTCTTCTCCTAGTTATCCAATATTTTTGGGTCTCCTACTGAAAACTCATCACAGTACATTGATATCTTTTGTTCCATGTTTGGAACACACCTTCCAGCATAGATACAGGACATAATCAACATTTTTACAAGACGGTCACAGTCTGTGGTCACTCATTTTTATCCTGATGGACATTTATGTGCAAAATGTGTAAACTTTTATTCGACATGAACAGGACATTGAAGCTATTGATTCATACCCATCTGTGGCTCAACCTGCTATGAGATATAATCAATAATGCACGTACATGAGAGCAAATGTATGAATGAGGTGTCGCCACTATGGGTCATATATTAAGGTCCTCCTCCCCCAGCGGGTCTGTTGACACCTTATGATTATCTCTAGGTCTTGGAGGAGAACCCAATTGCAAAGGGAAAGTTGAGGGAGAAAAAGAGACACACTCCTGCAGGTTGATTGGTGGAAAACGTAGACTGACAGAATTATGGTGCAATGCCTTTGACCAGTATGGAAAAGGGCAGCAATTTTCTACTTTGGGGAGAGAAAGCACAGTCAGTGAAGGGGAGAACACCAAAGGGATTTAAAATAGGTATCACAGGAATACGTTCTGGATTTAGTCGTTACAGAGTGCTAGCAAACTTTAACTAGTCCCAAAGTGTACCTGAAGTCCCAATAAAAGAGTTAAAGTACAACGAAATGACACTACACCACTGGGAATAAGAAGCCTGGGAACTGGGAACTAATAATCACAGGACAGCAGCAAGTCCTAGGAAACACAAGGTGTGGAAACCAGAGATGAACTGAGTGTGAGTAAAAACAACAAAGGTGAGGCGATGAATAGGACAAGTCTGAACTCAAGCGTAAGTGAAGTAGTCCTTACAATCCCTGTGCCTGACAGCTTCCTTCTCCAATTGTTATGTCTTCATACTGTCTCTCCTGACCCTGAAGTGCTACTGCCAGGCATGGCCCTAATGTGGCTTGTTGAGAAAGACTGATCTGCCTGACTTTGGAAGTATTTGCAGTTTCTAAGTGTGTCAGTATTTTCCAGTGTCCTGTTCTCCACATTCTCCAAGTTTGAAGTCGTTTTTTTTTTTAACCATGATATTAGGTGCATCAGGGCACAGTGAGGGCTATCAGATGTTCAACCTGTTAATGGCTTGTGATGGGAGTGAGCATGCATAGGCGTAGTGCGACAAATCAATGGTCAAATATTGAATTAGATTATTGTAATGTGAGAAGGGTCAGAGGTAGAACCCTTGCGAATTACAGGATATACTTAATCAGAAATATCTATAACATTTGTTTGGTCATGGGACGAAGCAGCAATAAAATGGCATCTTTGGACATCACCTTTATTGAAGAACACAGATTAGATTACAAACTATTTAAAAAACCAACTGTGGTAATCTCTTAGTTGCAGAAAGGCACCATTCTCGGCACTAATAAAATGATATATCAAAAAGAGAGTTTGAGGATGAAATTGAATTGCAGTTGTAACGAGGATTTATTTTAAATAGAATCTGAAATGAATGATTGTTTTCATGAGATGCAGATAAATCAATAAAGTATAATAGCCTGTATCAGAATGTGCCATTAGAGCAACAGGTAACACTCATTCGAATTCTCTTTAATTTGGAAAAAAGATAAGAAAAAGGAAGCAAAACATCCAAGGAATACAAGGAAATGTTATGCAGATTATTACTCAGTAATCAATTAGTCCTCCTGAGATTTTCAAAATTTTACAAACCAATTGGTACACTTTATACCATTATGCTATAAAGCCAATGTCAAAGACCATCTGCTGAGTAACTAAGTATGACTGCAAGCATGGTAAATATCTACTACTAAGTCATCCAAATGTGATATCATGTGGCTCACAGCACAACCCAATGTTTATTCAATTGTAGTTCATCTTTACAATGTACATTTGGGCTTAATCAGACAAAGGGAGTTAAGGTGCTATCCAAGGAAATAGTAATAAGACTCTATATAGTGTCTACATTCTTTTATGTCCATATCCTCAAATCCTCATAGACATTGCAGTGAATCATTAAGATGAATGCACTTTCCAACCTATAAGGAGCATCAAGAGTTGAGATACCTAGTACCTGGTAGCTATCACCCCAATACTACACATGCAGACGGTGGTAATCATACTCTTAAAGTTTGACAGCAATATTGATGGATTATTAGATTAAAGCCTTTCAGCAGAAGTCCCACTGGGAACAATGCTTTACATGTCTTTGTTTGAATAGACATTAGTGTGAATTTAAAATAATGGACTTATCCCATCTACCTACACACATGATATATATGCAGTCCTAACACTAATCTATAGCAATCACATTGATTGGTTTTAAGAACAAATGAAACCATCCAAGGTAAAACAATTGATTATGTTTGTCAATCACTGAAATGCTGCATCCATTTTGACTGGATTGTAAGAAGGTGAATTGCCCTTTTTATATCTATGTCAAAATCCCTCCCTCTTTTTAGCAGGCAGCCATGTTGTAGGCAATATAAAACAAAATAACAGTTCTTTGATTGTGCTAATGTTTTCAACACACTCCGACTGACATTAAAATTCAGAGTTTGATTTCAACTACTGCAGGAAAATGATGTCTCCGAGGTAAGTAAGGATGTCATGAATACTTGAGAAATTAAAGGAGGTTGTTCCACATTTCAACAGGATGGTAGAAAAATCAGAATGTCATTATGAAAAATAATTTAGGGTAATGTGATGTTGCCTACAGAAAGCAGTTTACCACATGATGCAACACACATGTGATCGTGTATGTTTTCAATCCATTTAAACTGTACACTTTTATTAAATATGAAATTACTTTCATGTACAACAAGTTTAAGGTCCATACAGTAGTGATGCCTCAGCTTGACTATGAAATCTGATGGTCCAGTACACGAATGCAACCATCGCAGACATCTGTGTTTTATCAATGATCACAGGTTTGAATCCAGCAGGGACTCTCACACTTGCATCCTAATAAATTTCATAAAATGAGCACCATTCAGTCTTATACCAATAAAACATCAATTATATAGCCACAAGAACCCTCCAAGTGGACATTATGTTTAAAAATTGCTGATGGTGTAATGTTGCAGTATTTGTTCCAGTGAAGTCCAAGCGAGATTTCAAGGTTAGAGTATGACCGGCCATCCTCGTGGTGAACGTCTATGATGATTAGCATTGTTCCGTACAGACCATTGTAGTTTTCTGTTAGACCTGGCCCTTTTTGCAGAGTCAGCTCCTCATTTTTTACTTCTTCAGCTAAACCAGTTTTTGTTGGCATTAGGACTTTGTGCACTTTTTCCCTTCTAACCAGTGTTAAAGTGCTTGTGCCCTCTCTCCCTAAGACATGGTAAATTTGGCCCACACCTAATTAGTACATTTTAATTTACTTGTAAGTTCCTAGTAAATGGTACAACATGTATGCATGGCCTGTAAATTAAATGTTACTCGTGGGGCTGCAGCACTCCTTGTACCATCCAATAAAGTAGCACCCTGAAAAACAGGTCTCAGGCCTGCCACTGTAGCCACAGAATGCAGCATTACATGGACTGCTGGACCTGTAAATGTAAACCTTTTGCCAGGGCTACATTTTCCTTTTTGATACCTAGTCACCCCTAAGTTACACCTTAAAGGCACAGTACAAGGCTCATTGTATTTCAAACGAAGGGCGCGTATTTACATTTTACATGTCCTTGGAATTGAAAATCTCCTAAAGTAATTTTTCACTGTTGCAAGTACTATCTCTCCCATATACTAACATGGTTTTACCTTGTTACATGTAATAAGTGCTATTTTTCTTTGGAAACAGGTAGAGATACGCTGTTCACATTCAAATAAATTGTAATTTAAAATCCTCTTTAATGGTGAAGTCAGCTTTAAAATGATAGTTCTGAAGATGACACTTTTAGAAAGTTTGCATTTTCTTGTTCCAACAAGTTGTGCCTTCTGCCAGGACCTGGATCACATTACTGTGAATGACCCTGCTGTTGGGGTTTGTGTAATGTTTCCAGACAGTGATACAAAGGGGGCTTAGGTGTGGACAGGATGGCTGGGGTGAAGCTGTGACCAACCTCACTTACGCTTCAAAGGGCTTTACCTACATCACAAAAAGGAACCAGACACCAGGCCTTTTGTCACGCCAGACCGTTTAGAGTCTTGACAGGGGAAGGGGAAGAACTTCTAAAACCAGACGTGGGTGTAGGAGAGGGAGTCCACTCCCACCAAGTCTGGCCCATCAGGTATTTCTGTCTGAGAAGAAAGACTTGACCTGCTTGCCATCATCCCAGGCTAACTAAAGTGATCAAGGGTTAGTTGGTCAACCACCTGTGTGAGCTTCAGGGACACAGAAAGCTTCAGAGGCCTCCCTGCACCTGCCCGGCCGATCTGCTGCTACTGGACCTGCCTGAAACTGCAAATGCTGGCATCTGCTGGAGTGTGTTTTTGCTCCTCGAGAACTGCCACCCCAGGTCCTGGACCCTTGGCCAGCATCAGAGCGAGTTACTGCTCAAGCAGAGGTGATCATCCTGAAGTTTGGGCTCCATGCGATTGAAGCGGCTCATTCACGTCAAGACTTTGCACCCCTCAATGACCGCCAATGCAATGCTCCTGTGAGACATGCTCTTTGAATTGACAGCAACAACCTGCGATGACCGATAATGCGAGACCTGAACTTCACTCAACAGCTACGACAGCCCTCAATGACCACCAGCGCCAAGCTTCAGTAATGACCGTTCAATGCCCTACCTGGTCTTCGTGCTATAGCTACAACCGTCAGCGATGTTCAGCCTCCCCTTTGCTACCTCCTCCAACGCAAACTCAACTTTTTGCGTCAGACTTAGAAAGTACCTTTCTGCAGGATTAACCTGGACCCTGTACCTGACTCAGGCTCCATCGTTGGTGGTCTGAATTTGTAACTTTCCCTCAGTCTAGCATGACTAGATCACCGCAAGTGTCTCTTTGAGCTTTTAGGCGGTATTTTCACAAAATATTTTGAAACTAAATATCTCTGGTTCTATTGATTTGATATTTGTTGTTTTGGTATCATTTTGTTAAAATGTACTCTATTCTTTTAAATTGGTTTGGGTTTTTTCCTGTGTTGTGGTTTCACTTTATTACGGTTTACATGCTGCATAAATACTTTAGACTTTGCCTCTAAATTAAGCCGGACTGCTTTTGTGCCAGGATGCCATAGGGTTAAGCGCAGGTTACTTCGGTGACTTTTGATTCAACCTTAGAAGGATTGTAGTTGTTGCCTAAGTGGGACTTTCACCACTCTCAACCAATAACCCAATTTCTCACATCTTCCATCTTTATTACTTTATTTAATTATACAATTTTGTATTGTGTGTACAAGACCCATAAGGGTATGTGAGTGCTCTTCATAGAACAGTTACTACTGCTTACAAACGAACAGCTGCATTTGTTAGGATACACAAAAAGTTTTGTACAGCTACATAAGTTTAAATCAAGAACATTGCAGCACAAGGTTAGGCATTTTAGCAATGAGGCGAAGTGGTGACCATCAAACCGAAAGCAAGAGCTAAAGAAAAGCAAGAGCAAGCCGGTCGCCATTATGGAGTGAAAAGGATAGCAGAATCGCTATCAGTTTGGTCGAAGTTGTGACTTGATGCATTCCAGAATTTCGACCAAACTGACACCTCAAAGCAACACAATGGTCCTCACAATGGTCCTCTCAGACCATAATGCCCATCACCACACTCCAGGTGGTCATAATGGCATTGCTGGCACTCAAAGTATTGGTGAAAAAAATCGTGTTGGGCTATCTTGATTACAGAGTTCTTCCCATGACAGGTAAGGGCATTGACGTCATCCCTGGGAACCTGCATAGTTCAAGATCAACACATGGAAGGGAAAAGAGGACACTATATGCCCAGCTGCTTTGACAAGGCAAAGGCCCTCCACCCTTTCACACAGTCACACAGCATGGCAATCTTGGTGGTTCTTTCTAGAAGATGACCATACTTATGGAGAAGCAAGATTGGATATTCTGTCAGTGCTAATCTTAATCATTGATTCTGGCAGAGGTGTTTGGAAGCAAATATCTGTCATGAAGGACTAGATAACCTTTATTGCAAAGGTGGGGAGTTACATAATGGAAAACCTCCCGAAAGATTCCAGATGTATTTACTCACTACCTAGTATCTTATAGACATATGTGGGAATGACAATTGGGGGAATTACAAATACCCCTGGATACCAATATGTAATTTACCCTTGCTGTGGGCAAGGGTTGGGCTGTCTCTCGACTATGCTTAGTTAAGGAGATCAAAAGGATGAAGAGGAAGACAGACGTGATGACTCAGAACCTCAGGTCGAACACATCTACCCATGTGCGCACACACACACACACACACACACACGCACACGCACACACGCACACAGACACACACGCACACAGACACACGCACACACGCAGACGCACACACACACACACGCACAGACACACACGCACACAGACACACGCACACACACACACACACACACACACACACCCCGCCCCCCCCCCCAAACCCTCATCTACAGCAATGAAAGAGGAGGACTTATGTCAAACTCCCAACCTTTATGGAAACGGATAACAAACTAACCTCTGACCTTATAAACTATTCATTCAGGAATTACGTTACCTGCACCCTATGAACCTAACCTCAATTAAAGAAATAAAAATGGATCAAGACTTGCAGTATACGTTTAATTTCAAATCCATTTTTTTCAAACTTAAGGGGCAGATGTATGTACACACCTATGAACTAATACATCACATCACAAAATCTCAAGTTGCAGAGTGACCCACCAAATTAATTTTAATTAGGAAGGGCACTATTGGTGAGCCCCCTGTTATTGGCTACTAACAAAGGGATGGTGGACTGCAAGAAACAGTAGACCACCATCCCTTTGTCTTACCAAATGTTTTTAAAAAAAAGCATTGTATGTCCTTTAAAGGAACCAATGCTGCTTTAATAAAAACAGGAAATGGGAAGACATTGGAAGGAGCACTGGCTGCATTCCACAAGCCCTTCTGAGATCACTCCCAAATGGGAAGCTGTCCCTCCGGAATCTGTTACAACCTCCTTTATGGAGTTGGTAAAAATTCAACAGTTTACGACCCCAATCACAACAACTGATAACATCACCTAATCACATAGCAAACTGAAAATAGGAGATGGCTCCACTTTCACACCAATATGGTTATAGAATGAGTCGTTAAACCCATTTTGTGATTAGGAAAGGTTTACGGTATTTCTAAATGGGATTAATACATGGTAAAACTCCATTGCCTTTTCCAATGTATCCGGTTACTTTGAGAAACCGAGGGTTTGGACTGCAAAATGGTTTAGTACATCGGGCCTTTAATATAAAGCCAAATTGTTTAAACACAAATAACTTGAAATTCGTCTTCTACTTTAAAAAGATTGTTTTGTTTGAACCAAGTATTGTGCACATTTTATCAAATTTCTGGTCAGGTTGTATTTGGAGAAATCCTGTAGCTCCCAAACCCTTACCACCCACTAATAAATACCTCTATTCATCCTATTTTGCTCCAAGCGCCAACCATCCTTTATTACTCTATGACTCTGAAGTTAAAGATTCTAATGTTAGCCATTTTTGCCAAACTTCTTGGACATTCAATGTCACTGTTTTTCAAACAAGTTGGTTTTATAACTAACTGAGTCAAACTAACAGAGTCATGTAGATCATTGGGGGTGACCCACTAGCCAGCTAAGTCAGTAGAGGTTATTGCCTTCTGTGCATCACCTAGTGTGGTGGTTGCAGAGAAGGCAAGGAAGTCTTAGCCACAATTTCTAGCCATGTTTGGTAAACATTTTTCTATGTATGAATGAATATATATGTATATAAGGATATATGTGGCAGATTTATAGGGCAAATCTAGCGATAAGGCAGCAGAACACAGTACACAGTCAAAGGCAAACACAGTCAACCAAAGATAGGAGAGGTAGCTAGTTTGAGGACTGCTAATGCATTGTGATGTAGTGTTTTTTTAAAGAGGTAAGTCTTAATGGTTTACTAAATTGCAGCATCATTGGGGCAGCCCTGATGGATACAGAATATTGTTCCAGATCCTGGTGCATAGATGGAAGCAGCCTGCTGCCTTGTTTTGTCTATTTTACACTTCTTAGTCTGCATTCTGATGGCATGCAGGCTGTGGGTGTGCAGAGAGCCACCAGAGATGGTGAGCTTGTCTAAAAGATAAGAGAAGGTACTGCTCATGATGGCTTTGTAAATGATGCAGCTGGTTTTTAAGATGCTGTTGGCCTCCCAATGGAGTCCATAGAGTTCCATCAGGATGTTGGTGATGTGATAATATTTCTTCAGGACCTAGAGGAGATTGGCTGTAGTGTGTAGGATGTCCTTAAGGGTAATTAGTGTGGAGTCTGGGAAACCAGCAGGTTGTTACCACCATTGAGATGCAAGAGTATGAAGGCTTGAACAGCAGTTCAGATTTCACTTTCTAGAAGAAACTGTTTCACTTTCCTTAGGATAGAGAGCTGGCACCAGGCGCCTTATGTTTTTTGGCAATGTGTTCCTTGAGAGTGAGGTGAACCCAAGTGACTTGGAATTCAGTGAAAGCTGGGGCTCGAAGCCACCAAGGTTCATGTTATTGAGCCTGGTTTACGATTTCTTGCTTGTTCTTAGCAAATGAGTGCAATTCTGTCTTGTCTGGCTTGAGCTTTATGTATGTACTGGCCATCCATGTCTGGATGAGAAGCAGGCAGTGCTTGATGTCTGGAGCAGAGGAGACTTTCAGGTAAAGTTGTTTGGCATCAGCATATTGGTAAATCTTAATGCCGTTATCTGTGAGAAGAGCCCCAAGGGGTTCCATGTAGAGATTGAAGATGACAGGGGAAAGTACGACAGGTGATAGGGATCTTTTGAAGTCTGGGGGTAACCATGTAAACACACTGTTGTTGTTTGGAAAGGTAAGATGAGAACCAGTGAAAAACATTGCAAGCAAATCCAATTCAAGAGTACAGGTTGAAGGGAAGGTTGAGATGGTCGACTTTGTCACAAGCAAATGAGAAGTCCAGCAATGTCAGGAGGCAAAGGCAATCTTCAGTCTCCATGCTGCAGGTAATTTGAGGCCAGATATGTATTCATACAGGTGATAGTTTGCAATGATGTGATATTCAAGTTGAGCGTAGGCTGCTTTTCCATTGATCTTGCCTTGAAGGGTAGGAGAGTGATGGGCTGGTAGTTGGCAAAGCCATCGGAGTCTAGAGTAGGTTTCTTCAGGAGTGGGAGGATTTGGCCAGTCTTGACTGTTTCTGGGATAAATTCTTGAGTGAGGGAGGCAGTGACAATGATGAGTAGAGGGTAAGAGAGCTTCCCCAGAAAAAGCTTTGATGATGGACGAGGGTAACACATCCTAATAAGTGGCTTTGAGGGAATTGTGTGTGCCAGCAAGATTTGCGAGAGGCAGGGCTTTGAAGGATGACCATTGCGGGACTCTATGAGAAGGGTTGGGTGTAAGATGAGAAGCAGGCTTTGTGTTATTAAATCTTCTGTATTTCTTATTACTAAAGAAGAGGTTGCTGGCATTGCACTTCTCTGTAAAGTGTGGATTAGGGAGGTCAGGCAGGAGGTTGATGGAGTGATTGTCTTTGAAAGTGTCCTGCTTCTTTTGGTGGTTTCATTGATGGTGTTGGTGGAGTATTTTTCTTTGGCTGATGTGATATGCTGCCTGCATATTGTGCGGAGGTACTTTAGTATAACGAGGCCAGAGAAAGATCTTCAGCAGAGGTTTATTTCTGAAAAATAAAAAACTAATGACCTTAACTCTGGGAGTTTTCCTCCAGTGTTTTGAGGGTCGTTTGTCTTTTTTCCTAGTTGGGAAAACTAGGCTTTTCCTGGTGGTCCAGCAAAAATCCATGTCTGAAGTGTTTTTCTAAATGTGGCGGTCCTTCCAACATACATTGACCCAGCCACAGACACACGGTCAGTCAAAGATTTTAACAGTGGAGAAAGTGGAGCCTCCCCTTCAGAAACATTGTGCTTGGACGGCCTCTAAATAAGGTGGGTGCCACGTGTTTCGCGAGGCAGGGCCCACTCAGACTTTGCCAAGCTCCAAATGAGGGGCTAATTGCAATTCTCCCAATTTGGCTCAAGCCAATCACTTCTTGCCACTGACTGAACAACAACACACAAAATGTGGATGCTGTAGCACAGTTCGATCTCCAAGTGTGCCTAGAGCATTCCACACAAACCATCGCTTATTGACACTCACTCTTATCATTACTCACTAAATTCAGTGTTTGCACGCACTCTAACTTCACAAAACACAAAACGGTGCGTCAATTTTCAATAACTGAAGTTAATGAATCGACCACTAGCAATTTATCAAATTGTTTTCCACATTTAGAGCTTATTTAAAAATTCTCTACAAAGTATCTACTGGGAATTCAAACTCGGTTATGTAAAGATTACTCATGCCCGACAGATGTAATTGGTACAACAGTAAAACGTTGTCTCCTTACAATGTTTTCTCGTCTGACAATCGTGCACTAAAAGCCAGTTTACTATGGAAAAAACCCTAGGTTTTGCCAGTTTCAAACTTCCAGTGCCCTGTCTGAAGGACTTGGCAGACTTTGTCAGTAAAGAAATGTACACCATTCCCCTGGCTCTACTTATGGGTTTCACAGACTGGTACCCCGAGCACGTCAGCACGAAATTGTGTTTATTGCACGTTACCAGACGACCTGGGTCTTCAAAAGGAACGCATGGCAGCCTGCGAGTGCTAAATCACGTCAGTGACATGAACTTGAAGTCTGTGCTGGTGCTGAAAGCAAACCAGATGAAGTGGCACCCACTTGCAATAATTGCTGGAATCTGACTCCATGTGGTTTTGTGTGTTTGATCTGCGACTTTTCCCTTAAGTATTCATATCTGTTAAACAATTGCATGATATGCGTCCTAAATCTGAGGCTTGTATGTTACACTGAGAAGCCAACATCTATCTGGATGAAAATACAAATCCCCTGGGTGTGTCTCAGGGCTTGAGTCTCTGGCTCAGCAGCAGAGCCTCATTCCAGGCTGGGTGTACCATTTCAACGTGAAACAGGCGGATTGTAAATGGCATGGCACAACCACACCGTGCTTTAGTAACATATCCGTGCTTCAAAATGCACCACCGGCTTCCTAGCACAAGCGTACCCCCCTCCTGTTAAATTGATGTGACTGATTTGCTACACTATTTTTTTGTGTGTTGCTTGAATTTTTCACAATCCATATGACTCAGTGATGTAACATTGATGGCGGCACCCCCACTCTGAAAATTGTTCCGGCACCCCTGACGTGGGGTATCTTTTTAGAGAGGTGGCTTAGCTCTGTCTGTTTTTATTGAAGTCAAACTTCTATTTTAAGGGTGAAGGCTACCAGACAGGTCTCTGGTTGCAAAGACATATTGGGAACATGCTGAAGGCTTCCCTAGGAATTAATTCCGCCCATTGCTTACCATTGGCTTTGTGTTTTGCTAATCACAGTTGCTTGTTTTGTATTTGCTCACTGTATTTGTTTTAGGCTGTCCATCATGTCTTCATCCCTCCCGTGAAGCACAGTCTGTTTACCGCATCTGGGATTGTCTCCTGCTGTTTTACCACGAGTACTTTCTTTTTGGGGTGCTCTTTTCTTCTTTTAACTGAAGCAGTCAAAGAGAAAGTGCATGTTTTAACCATCTCCTTCCCCTGTACATACCCACATACCGCTCTGAAATCCAGTGTGCTTCTGTGCAACCGCGGTGCTGTACTGTGTTTTTGTGTTTTTGCAGTTTTATATAGCACAAACTCGACCCGAAGGTATTGGAGCACTTTACAGTTACATTACGCAAGGACAAATTGATTTCTGTAGGCACAGGGAGATTAAGTGATTTGCCCATAATCACAAGATATTGAGGCGACCCGAGTCTCAAACCTGTTTCCCCAGTTCCAAAGTCGGCAGCTCTGGCCTTTATGCCACATCTTCTCCCCTGTGTCTTCTGTGTCCCTGACCCAAGCCCTTATTGATCTCTGTCGCCCATGTGCTTCTGTTTTTTTTTCTCCATATGTAGCACCAACTCAGCCGAAGGGCATTGAAGAGCTTTATGCCAGTTACCTCACACAAGGTCCCATACATTTGTAAACCTAGTTCCATTTCTCTACATTTTGCATTCCCCCACCACAACCCCAATACTCCTCTTGAGAGGCCCTGTCCTCCAGTAGGCTGCAAGTTTGCAGGCGTTAAGCCTCTCCCTGCAGCTCTGCGCCCAGTCAGCCTTTCACTCCATGTTTCCTTTGCATGCCACCTTGCACTTCCAGAATCAACGCCGCTTAAATCACAGCTCTCACTGTTTCCTACACCACATGGGAGCCTGTCCTTGTGAAGCCTTATCATGAGGGTGAATCCCTTGCCTTGGTGTTCGTTTCTGCCCTTCCTGCTAGCAACCTTCTCCTTTAGCTGTCATTGCTTAATCACCTGCCTCCTCTTGACTTGCAGCTGCTGTGTGCCAGAGCCTTTTAACAACTGTTACTTCCACACTCATGCCACCGTCCACCCTAATCGCTTAAGTTAACTAGCAAGAAATGCCCTATTTCCATATTTTGGAAGACTAAGAGGCATATTTACAAGCCCCTATCGCCACAGGAATGTCACATTTAATGACGTTCCTGTGGAGGTAGGGGCTTTGCCTTAGGTACAAGGCAGCATTTAGCCACTTAATGTGACTTAACGTCGCTTTGTAAATAAGGCACCCTTTTCCGCTATACTTAGCTTGAAAGGGTTGGGCAATGTGTATTGCTGTGGGCGTTCTGCCTCAACACCCATTGATTTTTACACTACCCCCTATTAACAAGGGTGGCATAAATAGGAGGCAGCGCCAAAATCAAGACCAGGTAAACATTTTAGTCTAATTTTTTAGGTGCATTCTTGAGTGGTTTGCATGCCTACAAATTGATGCAGGTAGCTGCATCAAAAGCATTTTTTTCAGATACACTGCATAGCATCACAGATGCTGTGCAGCATGCCTAAAAATCATTGGCGAAGCCCATAGGCCGCAAAGGCAAGACCTGTTGACTTTGCCAATGCTTGCTGGATGGTGGATACATAAAATCTTTCTTTTACGAGGAAAAATATTCTAACCGATTTTATATTTTTTGTGCTTTCCCTGGAGCATATATATTTTAAATCTGTTTCGGATGTCTTCCATACATTTTATACGGTCAAACTGGATGGATTATATTTTTTATGATATATTTTGTATTGATTTAGACTTTATTATGTATATATTTTTGATGGAGAATGTGTTTTTGGTTGTCATATTGTTGACAGAGTACTTCAGCTACAAATTTATAAGCAGGTCTCTTTTTATACTATTTATTTGTTGGGTGGCTATCTTTTCATTGTGTTTGCTAATTATTTAGCTATTTTGTAATTATGTGTAATTTTATTGCATTATAGCACGTATTGATTTTGATTTATGAGTGCTGTAAATCTTTGTATGTTAGTGTTATTTTAAGAAAGTATTTTTTATTATTAATGATTATATATTTTATAAATCTATTTATTTTATCATTTTAATCAACGATACAAATTATTTAGGAAAATAATATTAAAAATCATTAAGTATGCTTTTATTTTTTCAACGACATTTTTTTTTTTTTTTTTTTAATTCTTGAGAGATTGTACCATTGTAGACATTTCACCATGAACTGTGAAATTTGATGTGGTGCCTGCTCCCTGATCAATACAGACGGTCAAGCCAATAGTCTTCAAAATAGTCCATTAGTTTGACAGGTTGTTTTCACTATGAGGATTATTAACATGTTCGGGTGTTTACATATGTCTATGACAGGGATGTAGGCTTATACTATTTGTTTTTTACTTCATATGCAAATTTTCTCCGTTTGTGGCTTATTCTGCACTAAGTGTAGATTTTTGTAGGTACTTCCATATACCTTTTTTAAGTGGTAGTAGCCCCATTATATACTTTGTGTGGGTAACTCTGTAAAATCAGTTTTATTGTGTATAATGAATCAAGATTATTGGGGATTTTAATTATTTGTCCTTTGTTTGACTTTGCTTGTTTGGCAGAATCGCAAATATTAAAGGGACACTTGGGTCATGGCATTGTCAATGAATAGAGTATGATTGTGGAAATGGTGGTGTACACAATTTGAATAAGCTGTCCATCACCTTGTATTGCATTCTTTTAAGACTAATAAATTTTTATTAGTTGAGTAGACAATGACTTTTGTTATTATTTTTATTGTCGTGCAGTAAGACATGGTTAGTAGCTTTATTTTTAAATGTTGGTGGATTTGTATTTCTTTATGCGTTCAGAGTGCTCTTGATTTTTCCATAATTTTCCTCCTTGTGCTACTTGTTAGTCTTTTGGAGTTGCCACGTCACTTTTTCAGGAACTTCAGGAATTATATTTTTAGTATAGGTCCTGTGTGCTCTTCTGCGCATGTGATTTTTTGTCCTACATCCGCTAGGGCATTCCTAACTTGAATTTCAGTGATATTTGGAGGAGAGGAAGCGATTGTGTTCCCCAACACTTTCAACAATATCTTCTTAGGTGGGGTCTCTAGCAAGCAAATTAATATTTAGAGCATTTTCAATGTGTCGTTTTGCCATTGCTTTCTTTGCTGTAGGTGTGTCCCCTATAACTTAACAGTAGTTCCCTCTTTTGTGATTTTAAATGTGTTGCCTTAGCCAACTGTTGATTACAGATTCATTAAAATAAATGTTATGTTTATGTATATTATATGTTATCAATAGAACATTTTTCACAGCATGTTTAAATTAGTTACTTAACTGTCTGGCATTTATTATTTTTTTAGGTTGTTTGTGTGTTATTTGATGGGCTATACCTGCTCTTCTTTCCATTCTTTATTCATTTTTTTTGTTGAGAAAAATACAGGTTTTAGTTATTGGTGTAATATTTAGGGATAATGCTTTATTTTGTTTATAAAACATTCATTTTATCTTAGTTGTAGTATAATTTTGCAATACGTTTGTGGCTTGATCTTTTTGTGTTTGGGGTCATTTTTGCAGTCTTGATGCCTGTGTTTTGAAGATTTAATTGTTAAATAATTATTTACTTGTGTATGTATATACATTTTCTTTTTGTTGTTGTTAAGTTTAAGTTCTGGAGAGTGTCTCATCTTCTCAGGTTATTGCTTCAGTCAGGCAGAGTGACACTTCTTCCAGTAGTGACTCCTCTTCTGTAGTAGCTAGTTACATATTTTCCTTTCATTTTTGAACAACGTTTTAATTGGAAAGTGTTTCTAATTGTTTGCAAGTTTGATGTATTTGGTTGCTGGGAGTTAGTAGTTTGACTTTTGTCTCTAAAGTTTATATGTATTTATAGAATTATATACAAGTATATATTTCAAATTGTTTTTTGGCGATGTTTTGGTTTACAATATTTTTGTTTTCATAGTTTGTCATGTTTTGTTTGATTTGTTATTAATGATATTTAGTACTTTATTTTTGTTTTGATTTTTAGGAATCTTAGATATTTTTTCTGCAATATTTCTGTGTTTTATGTACAGGCTAGCAATCTTTGGGTTTGTAATATTTTAAGCAACATTTTTGAATGGTAATATTATTTATTTAAATATTGTGACATAAAGACCTTTGATGGTGAAAATGGTGTCCACCTAACAGAGCTTTTATTTTAATAAGTGGAATTGTAAGGTAAACCCCTCGTAACAAAGAGGTCTGATAGGCTCAAAGACTAAAAGAGCTTGTGTAGGCAAAGAGGAGAGAAGTAATTAAAGAAATTCAATGCATAAGCAGAGAGCTTTGAAGAGACATCTATTGTGGCTAGGCAACCAGCAGAGATGCCAGAAGGTGGAGATGCAAGTTCTTCTATTAAAACTGAGAATGAGACAATTGGTGGAATTTTGCATGTGACAAAGTCTATTAATGAGGTACCAGGAATCCTGTGATAAATGAAATTCCAATAATCCAATCTAGAACATAGTAAATTGAACAACGGATTGTGTTGGGCTGGAAACAGATAAATGATCTCTAATTACATGAAACAGAAGAAGCTTGTGGATGTTATCTTGTCTATTTCTGTAACAATGTAAATGTAAATGTAAATGTAAATTGATACTTGTATAGCGCACTACTCACCCGCAAGGGTCTCAAGGCGCTTGTATGAATACCGCTGTGGAACCCATCCTGGCTTTCCCTGTGAGGCGTCCACTCCTGGGCACCCCCAAGGTGGAGGCCAGGCATCCTTAGCGTTGTGGGGGCCGTTGTGGAGATTAAGCAAGCTATTGCCCAGAGTTGCAGAGTGGGACTCCATGATTGGAATGGCAATGACAATGGTTCACCTGGAACTGATTTCAGCAGATTCTCGTTTTGCAGAAAAGCCATTCAATGCACAAGTTTTATGTAGAAGACATGATTATGGTCTAGGATTTATATGTGATCTAACATGCATAACAATGAACAGTGACAAAAGCAATTGTTCAAGTAGCACTAGAAGTATAAACAATTAATGTAATTTAAGAGTTGGACAAATTGCCAAGCATGTGCCGGATGGAGTCTTCCGGTGCTAATCAGTGGAAAGATTCTTGTTCCCATGCATCCTACTCAGACTACGAACAATATTGTAACTTACTTCCCATCTGACAAGTAAATTACCAGCGACTCTTTTCCACCATAGCTTTCCCTTCCACAATTCTTTAACCTTGATATTGGCTAGATACTTCGGTAATATGTCATTTCAGACCATATCGAAGACCCATGAGAGATCCTTGTAAGATTAGAGCAGCTTTAACACCAACATTAAGTATTGTGCAGATATCATTAGCTGTTAACTGTTACTAAATCCTTTCTGTTCAAAATTCTCTTCAAAATTAAAGGAAAAAGGCCGATTGTTCTGCATCTAATACACCAGATGACCCAATGAAAGCAGAGTTGCATGTTTACAAACCTTTCTGCTATTGTTGTTTGAAGCGAGCAAAGTGAAATGAGTCTAGAATTTGACAAGGTATTAGGATCAGTGTTAGTATTCTTTAGACTTGCCTCAATCAGAGCTTTCTTCCAGGAAGCTGGAAGTATAGTAGTTTAAAGGAGAGATTATAGGGGCCTGTAAATATAGGTGTAAGGACGCAGTAAGTTTCTTAACTGCCTTCATAGGGCAAAGTTCCAGGCGAGACCCTGAACTCAAATAGTGAAGGGGAGGATGACTTGTAGTAGCCATAATCATACTGATTACAGCAGAAAAAGAAATCACATAGAAAGTGTTGAGAAGCTTAATAATTTAGCGTTATAGTTAGGTTCACATGTTAAATGCACAAAACCATAGAAATTCAGCAGTTATAGTCATCACAAGTAGCTATAACTCGTGCCCTAGGGTAACTATAACTTGTGCCCCTGCCATGCACAGTTTCCCCGTCAATATTTTTACAGCAAATGGTGCACTAATATCAATGATGTCATAGCAGACATCATGAGTGATGTAATATGTGGGGAATTTGCAGTGCATGACATGCCCTGCAGCCAACACCTGCATGCAGCCAACCCCACACCGCTGTGCACAGCAGAGGGTTTGCCGCAGGGCATAACCTGCTGCCTGGCCCTGTGGCCAACTCCATGCCTCACACGGTCTTTGGCCACAGGGCCAGGACACAACCCCCGAAAGCAGTCAACATGGGTGGAGGGTATGTAGCTCCCCAGGCCAATGTTGGACCCGATGAACTCATCCCCCATGGCATGCCAACTTTTTTTGTTTAGGTGGCGGGATGTACGTGGCACCCCTCCCTGGGCCTCAGTTGGCCCCGGGGACTCGATCCCCCCTGGGCCCTTCACTTACAATAAGGACAGGCCCCATTCCCCATAATTTAAGGGGGTGGTACAGAGCCACCCTCCCACGGTCAATATTGACCCCGGGGACTCCATCTCCCGGAACCTAGCCTTATTCTTAAGGGGGAGGGGGCGTGCAGGATTAAAGTTTTCATCTGTTTCCCTGCCAGCTTCACAGCGGGCAGGAAAACAGGTAAAGAGTCCACTCCCAGCAGGCAGGAGCATTTTTCCTGCTACTGCCCACTGGGATCAGACTTACTGTTTGCTCAAGCACTAGTGTGGACAGGAAGAACAGCGATGTCCAGGGAGTGGGCACCCCAGGACATAGCAGGAGCCTGGCTCTTGGCGTTGGGGTCATTAATGGCATAGCCCCCTCCCTTTAGATGGTGCAGCCAGGCCCCAGGAGTTTGGTTCTATGGGGTCAAAATGGGCCCAGGAGGGTGGCCACACACCACTCCCTCTTAGTTAATGGCGACTCGGGGCTGGTGATCCCCACCCACCTTCTTCTATTCGACCTGGGGAGGGGGGCTACATGTTGGCAGTAAATCAGATCTCAGCATGAGATCTGTAGGATCCATGGAGGATTCGCGTCCCTAAATATAAAACATTTATTTTCCCTTCAATTACTCCAAAACAGCTGGAGGGATTTACACCAAATTACAAAAAAGCACTGTTTCTGGAAAAAGATCTAGCTAAATCTGGTGTAATTCCGATCAGCGGTTCAGGATGTAGTGATCTCTAAAATAGCTATTGTAAATTGTATGGAGAAAATGTGTTTTGGAACCTCCCCATTTTCTCGGCCCCCCACTTGACGAATCACCTTGATACTATTTATGCAGCAGCTGAAGTGAGTGGCATGCTAGTTTTGAAAATTTTGTGAAGATTCGTCAATTAGAAAAACAAAAAACGTTTCAACTATGGAAACTTGGACTTAACTATAAGTAGGCAATATATATATATATATATACACAAAGTTCCTTTTTTATACGTGGCCATTATTTTCATAAAATGGAAGAGTCAACATTCACATTCCAATGTTTTCAATGTCATACTGCATCTGAGTTCCTTACTTACTAACACCTCATGAAATAAGCTTTGGCTGATGGGCCTAGTGACATGATTTTCTAATTGAAGGGCAGTAGCACTATGGACAACAGTGATACGCACCATGGTCAGCCAATGACTGTTCCAGGGTGCAGAAAACGTTTTCACATGCTCCTTCCTAGAATAGGGTGGTAATTCACAACAGGCAGTCTCTTGTGCATAGTCAACATTTCGACAGTTTTTAAAAATCAAAGGGATTCTATCAATTTCCTTGTAATAAATAGAATCCAAAAACAAATAAAATATAGGGCCACTTGTATGAAGATTAAATTCACCAAAAGTGGTCGCAAATTGCACACCAACTTTTTGTACATGAGTTGAGATTTTGCAAACTGACCTACGTAGTAATACATCGGTTTGCATAACCATCAATCAGAATGGTTCACAATTCAACCTATCTCATCAGTATTCATGAAGTAGGTCGCAAATTTCAACTCACTCCCATTTAATTGCATTACAGGGATGGTGGTCTGCCGGGGTAAACAGATCACCATGTCTGTGCTTGCATTTAAATAAAAATAAAAACATTTTAAGCAGCATATTTTTCTTAAAGGAAACAGGTCTACAGTTATGAAAAAAATTATTTTTAGATGGCTCCTGGCCGATAGCAGCTTCTGGTACTGATACGACAGCACCTACCTGATCTCCATTGTTGCGCACCTACTCCTGGCATCATCGCGTTGTGTCTCCCCCGCCGCCTAACGTCACCAGAGGCTGCCGCAGGGGGAGACCACAGACTACAGTTCCCAGCGGCCCCCTTTGGCACCGCCCTCTTCTGGCCGAAAGCGCGCCCGGAGGCGCTACTTTAGCTGCGGATCCCTCCGCGTCGCGGGATGCGCGCGGGCGTCGCCGGGCTGAGCCCGGGCAGAGGGCGGGCCGTCTGGGGCCGTCCGGGGCTGGCAGAGGCTGGGCTGGGCTGGGCCCTCCCTCTGAAATTTGGCACCAGGGCATCTGCCCCATACCAGGTACTGCTGTTGATTTATTTATATCGCTCCTTGCTTAATGCTGTGGATTTGGTCTGTGTTTGCGTACATTGGACGTAATCTGGATATTGTTTGCGGTTGCTGCAATATTCCTTTTCGTCTGTCTGCGGCTGGCATCCCCTTTTGATATTTGAAAATTGCAGACAAGAGTATTGACACCAACTGCACTGAGATCCTGTGAGTAACAAACTGTGCCTTATTATCCGGAGTAGCGTCGGTTAAAGGCTGCGAGACTTTGCAGGCTTATACCCTGGTAATTTGGCCATTTGATTCTGGTGGCACTTAGGCATTAGTCAAAGTTGATAATCAACTACGTTCAATTTACTACTATGTCAGGCTCAAAGAAAGACAAGGTGGTCACGGGGGCAGGCTCCATGAACAATTTCCTTGTCAAAATGGTGAATAAAATCAATGATGACAGAAGGGCTTCTTTGGGCAAAGTAGCTTCTCTAGACTATGACCCCCTTCCAGTAAGAGCAACTACGTTGGAGGCATCTCTAGAGGGCGAAAATAGCGCTGACTGTATGTTAGGAGATCAAAACGCAAGCAATCCAGCCAGCGTAGTAGTAGCTTCGATCCACCAGGACCCTGATACTATTACGATTGATCCTATAACGCTTGATAAAGTATGTTCTGACCCCGAGGAAGAGGTGGATGTAATGGAAGGAAGTAAAGGAAAGAGACCTGTCAGAACATGCAGAAAGCAGCAAAGTAAGAGGGGGGGGTAAGATCATCCACAGGAGAAGAGGGGATACCCACTTGCCTGATAGTCACATCTCCCCTAAAACCAAAGCAAACGCAGAGAATACAAAGGAATCCAGTATCACCCTGAGCAGTTTGGTTTGCTAATTAAACGCATAGAGGCCGCTTTTGACCTAAAACTTAAGGATTCCATTGACTGCCTTGCAGTCAAATTGGACACCGCGAATGCGGAGCTTAAAAGACTAGGAGGTCTATTGGATCAACAGCTGGCCAAACTATCTAAGGCGAACCCCCCACTCCCTTCAACTAGTTCAGTGAGTCCCGATGTTGTAGGGAAAAATGCCATAATAGCCCCCAACCCACCTCCTTTGATTCCTCAGGTCAATTGTACGGTAAACAACCTTACTGTCCCCCCAGCCATCCGTCCTCCATCAGTAGACCCGGATGTAGATCAGGCTGGGAGCCATCAGAGATCAGGTCTCTTATATAACACTAATGCCGTACAAAGTAGGCGCAATAATTCTTTTAATCTGCCCCCGGATTGCGCCCCCTATGTCGTCGTGTTAGCCAATGTTCCGGTGTATACCCCAGGCTCTTCCGAGCCACAAGAGGAAGCGCATGATTCCCTTAAAAATAAAGTGGTGGCTTGGCTGGGTGCTAAATGTGGTCTCCCTACTAAACGTGCTGGAGACATTATTACGACTAGGAGAGTGAATTGGATTGGCCCCTCGAGGAAAACATGTAGAGGGGATTGTGTGGTCGTGAACTTTAAATACCCACAACATGTGGCCACAGTCCTCCTACGGGCAGCATCTCTGATGGAGGACAGTAATGGTATTCGAGTGCGCCCGCTAGGGTATTTCTACAACCATGACAATTTAGCCTCTCTGCCCAGACAAAGACTAAATCCATTTACCCCGGTGGGGCCCAGATTGGCTCATCAAAGCTTGTTTCAGGGACGAGATAACCTCTTTACCTTTGGTCCCCCCATTACAACTTATAACAGATTCGATGCGCTCTCAGGTCTCGATCTTTGTGATTGACGGGGTGATGGAGAGGGTACAGTGGACGATGTCGCAGTGGACCCAACACCAACGGTCCATGTACCTTCTTCTGATGCGGTCAACAACAGTTTAACAGAGATCACAATTGATAAAGGGGACACGGTTAGACTGTTATCCTGGAACATTGCTGGGTTGCGGTCTTAGAAGGGAGACCCAAATTGGGAAAATTTTGTAAAGCGCCACGATATCATCGCCATGCAAGAGACTTGGGATTTGGAGTGCGATTACTGGTTAGACGGTTTCACATCTTATTTTGTACCTGCTTTGCCTTCCCCCGCAGGCCGGAACAAAGGAGGTCTTTTGACGTTGGTATCGGTGAACATCAAGGGCAAAATTACCCCGATAGACTGTGCCTCCCATAGTTTCCTCGTATTGGAGTTAATATTAGAGGATGGTTGCAAATTGCTTTTGGTTAACTGCTACAATGCTCCGAACAGTCATCCAGAATCTGTGCATTTTACATGGCTATCAGACTTTTTAAGTCTTTACAGAGACAAACAATCCACTTTGTGTCGATTTATTTTAGTGGGTGATTTTAATGTTCACTTGTGCTCACATTGTGTCCTAGTGGATGAAGATGGGCCAGATAGCGTGTCCCCCCCTCACCTAGAACATACACAGAAGGGTTTGGTGCTTGAAAATGTATTGCGGGAAAATGAGCTGTATGAATCATAATTTTACGATAAAAGTACACGGGTTGCCACTTATACGGGAAGGGCTAGCGATTCGATAATTGATTTTATTTTTGTTTCAAGAGGTTTTCTGAATTATGTGATTTCATATAATGCAATTGCTATGCCTATGAGTGACCATAATCCTGTGGGGTTGGAGCTAGCGAATAGCTCCTTCTTGTCAAAATCAGCTGTCTTCCATCGGACTATATTGCCTGTAAAGGACAAGGATCAGGGGAGAAGAATTAAATGGGAGATGGTCGTACCGGACAACTTTTTCCTAACTCTATCCTCCTCAGTTTCTGAAGAGCTAAATGTGTGTGCCAATCCGTCAACTGGGAGCAAGGAGGTTATATCTTCCTTTGAAGGTATTTGCCGGTTTGTGTCTATTAGTCTCACAGCCAAAGGTCAGGGGGGCAAACATAAACCGGCGAAAGGCTGGTTTGACAAAAATTGTAGCAAAGCACATAACCGCCTTAAGAAAGCCCTCAATATTCGCCCAAGGGACAAGGCGTTAGTGGCGCGACTAAGAAAGCATTTTAACACGGCCACTAAATTGCGTAAAAATGAATTAAAGAGCAAAGCCTGGGAGGATTTAATGGATAAAGCCACCCTAAAAAACAGTGCTGAGTTTTGGACAATTATTAATTCCCCATTACTTTCAGGTGACCAAAACTCAGTGCTGGAATTAAACATATCAGAGGAGGACTGGCTTCGACATTTTGGAAAAATTTATGATAGTAATAGGGAGCTGGAACCTTTCACAATCCCTACTAATGAGATCCCCCTGGAGCCTGTGAGATTTGATACTAGTGAGGTACTTAGAGCTATAGAGGAGACAGCAGGACGCAAGGCCCCGGGCCCGCGGATATGTTCAGGGCAAATCCGCTGTTTTGGGCCAATATTTTAACAAAAGTTTTTAATGCCGCTGCTGTAGTGGGATTCCCTCAGACCTGGTCTTTAGCTACAATTGTGCCAATATTCAAAAAAGGGCAGAGAGGAGACCCAAAATGCTACAGACCAATATCGTTGCTGGACTCCTCGGTAAAAATCCTAGGAAAGGCTGTCCTGGCGAGAATTTCCGCGTGGGCAAAGGGGAACAACATCCTGTCCGAGGCACAATTCGGATTTAGGTCAGGGAGGAGTACAGAGGACCAATGCCTCAACCTCCACCTCATACTCTCTAAATACACCAGAGGAAAAGGGGGTAGTTTATTCCTCGGCTTCATGGACTTGTCCACAGCCTTTGATCTTGTTAATAGATCTAAGCTGTGGGCAATGCTCCTGAAGATGGGCCTCGATAGTTCCTTGGTACACTTTCTGGCGGAGCTCCACAAAGATCTGAGGGCCCGCATTAGAATTACCACCGACGGAAAGTGTACCGAGAGTTTTAGATCAACTAGAGGGGTCCGTCAGGGATGCATCCTGGCGCCAATGTTGTTCACGCTTTACGTGAACTCTTTGGAGGACGACCTAATGGCTGCCACAAAGGATATCCCGAGCATGGGGGGTGCACCAATTCCGGTGCTCCTCTATGCCGATGATGCGGTGCTAATAGCCAGGACCCCAGTTGCCCTGCAAAAGTTACTCGACTCCTTTGGTAATTTTATGTCTAGTCTTGACCTGGTGATCAACAAAAATAAATCACACACCATGTCAGTAGGATGTGGTAAGCGTAAAGAAAAAACCTTTTTTTGCGATGGAGAGGTGATCACAAGTGTGAAAGTCTTTACATACTTGGGAGTGATTTTTGACCAAAGGGGAACTTGGACACCGCAGTTAACATCTAAAGTGAATGCGGTGAGAAGCTCATATGCTGCAATCCTGGGGTTTACTAAGAGATTGGGGGGGAAACCAATGGAGGCTATTCTGGCCGTCTACAAAGCCAAGACAGTCGCGATCGCTAGATACGGGGCAGCAGTCTGGGGCTATGTTAATTCTAAATGCATCCAGATAGAGGAAAATAAATTTCTTCGTTCTCTGTTGGGACTACCCCAGTCAACTGCCACTCACTCTGTACATCTTGAGCTGGGTATGGGCTACATTCTAGATATAATCAATCTAGCTCCACTCTTGATGTGGATTAAGCTCTGGCTTAACCCGAACCTCAGCCTTAACCATCGGATTATCAAAGATTGTCTTGCACTAGATCACAGGAGGGATATTCAGTGGCTGTCTTATATTGAATCTATGGCCACACTTTTGGGACGCCCTGAAATTTTTATCAGCCCAGAATCCCTGTGTAAAGCTGATTTGCTGTGGGTGAAGACCAATTTCTTTAGAATACGTATGGCCGAGCGTGAAGCGGATGATTTATGTAAACCCTCTGTGAGGGCTCATGTATTGATAACCCCATCTTTTGAGTTGGCTCCTTATTTATCAGTGGTCACTAATTCTTTTAATAGGTGGCTACTATCCAAATTTCGGTTTAATCAAATCTATATGGTACTGCGGGACGAGAAAGATTGGTGCAAGCTCGAGGAATCGTCCCCATGCAAATGCGATGGTTTCTCTAACCAGGATAATGCCCATTTTCTGTTCTTTTGTTCTTTTTATCATGAACCTCGTACCAGATATTTAAAATCAATTTTGAAGGAGCTGGGTTTTATTCAGTACAAGCCTGCGTTGTTATATTTACAGATGTCGCTCTCCCCTATAATCATGTACTGCACTGCTAGCTTTTTGGCCGCATCTGTTGGATGTAAGAGAACAAGGTTAAGATTGGAATCACAGATGAGGATAGATACTTGAATCCACGTTTATTGTAGTGCTGAGTGCAACTTTTAATGAATTTTGTGTAAATAATGCCTTTTTAACTTGCTTTTTAAATCTACCAACTGTTTAATACTGTTTTAACTTGTTCTTAAATCATATGAATTGTAAGATATTTGCTGTAGAATACTTTTATGATTTTAATTAATCGAATAAAGTGGACTTTGACTTGAGATGACTCCCAAACAAAATATTTTCTTAATTCACAAAGCAGAAGGGTTCCCCGGGGGAAACGCTTTCCCTTTCTGAATGGGTTACCACCTCCTTTGAGGAGCTGGTAAACTATCAATAGTTTATGACCAGAATTGCCGTAGAAAACAATTGATACATAGCATTGCGAAGCCGAATTAGGAAGAGACACCCTAAACACGCCCCTCCAACCTGCATTTCATAGTGCATTTCTAAAGCCATTATGCGATTTCCTAACCGAGTTACCGAATTGCAAAATGGGTATAGTACATTTGCATAAGCCATTTAGAGGTCACAAACCCTGAGGCCAAGTGGCCACTAAATGGCTTCCATACATCTAGCCCATAGTTCCGGCTTCCATACCATGGCCCATAGTTCTATTATTGATGAAGTTAACTCTGTACTTCAAACTATTAGACTATATAGGTTTTTTCCCAATCAAATTCTTAAAAGACCGCTCTGTATTGTGACTGAGGCTTCTAAATGTGTTTTGAAAGAACAACTAACAGTCCCAAAGCTTTTCATAACTTCTGGTGGCAAATTAGTGACTGCAGCAACAAGCTTTGGTTGCCTAGCAAGGACGCTGTGAATCCCAAGGAAACTTATAACCCATTAACTTCAAAACAATGAGGGTTCAGTGGATTTATAGAAATGGTAGTTTGTGTTCGGGCTCTGATGCACAGTGAGTCCTCCAGACATGCAAAGCCTTTTGCCAAGAAGACCTGATGTTCCAAGACAACTACCAGAATTGCCCGTGTGCCACTCCTAGTATTAAAAGGTAGCCACAGAGCCATAAGGGTGATAGATAAATATTGTTTCAAAGGTTAAGGAGGACGTGATAGAAGCACAGAGTAAGGTAAGTGCAGCAGTAGGATGTGAATTGAAGTCAAGTGGGGAAACCTTACATTTGTATTTGCTTATTTGTGCAATGGTGCCTCATTATTGGTTGGCTGATTTAAATGGATAATATTATAACTTGCAAGGACTGTAATGGCAAAACTAAACCTCAATCTTTTAGATATGTCTCTGTAATGAAAGTAAAGTCATAAGAAAATTCACCTTTTAAATTGTGCCCTTTGGTGCCATATTTAACCATAGATCTGGTACTCACTAATGCAAATGAAAGTATATGCAGTCTATTGCTGGTATGGGTGACATTAGGACGTGCATTGTGAAACAGGGGCTAGAGCGGTAAGGGGAGTCAAATATAGTTACTGAGCAAGCTGAATTGTTTAGAAGGTCACTTGATGGAACTCTACTAATGAGGACATTACAAAAATATAAAATAAGTTCTCTTCTTACCTATGTTCGTCAAGTGATTGACCACCAGTGTTTCCTGCCATGTGTCTGGGCAGTGCACATAAGGGCACAGACAGGCTTGCGTTTAAGCTCCCGCTGTGGATGTCCACGTGCCTGAAGAAAGGCAGTTAGTCTTCCAGGGAATGAGACACAAACAATCATTAGTGCAAAGACCATTAATAGGAGTGTGAGGGACCATAGAAAATGAAGCCCACTGTCTTCCTTGCTGTGAGAAGTAGCTACTGGAAATTTAAATTAAAGATGACTAATAAAAATGAAAAAACATTAAAATAATGTTGCTCAATTAGCAATATAGCAAACAAAATAATATAACAAGCTCTCAGAATGGGAGGGGCAAATAAAAATAAAGTAATGCTCAGTGCTGAGGCATGTTTGACTATCTCCACCTGCACATCTACATTAGTATTGAGCTAATGAAGTAGTGGAAGTGGAAGAAAACAAATTAGTTATCTAGGAAAACACAAACAAACACTCATTTGTGCGGAAAGGAATGAGCAACTGAAAAGAGTGGGAGAGGCAGTAAATAGTGTAGCCCAGTGTACTCCATGCTGCGAGAAGCAGCTAGGGGGAACTAAAAGGTATACAACCAAAAGCCAAAAACAATAAAATAAAGGAAGTTAAAATAACATTTCATGAATGAAAATGATGAACTGTGTCAGCTGAAGCCAGACAGCAAAGTAAAATTAATAGATCGGGAGGGCCAAATAAAAGTAATGGAATGTTCACTTCTAAGGCTGGAGTGAGTATCTCAGACTGCACATCTGGGCTACCTTTCAGATAAAGAAGTCTGGGAGGTGGAAGAGAAGCAGTTAGTCTCTCAGGATTTCATACATAAGCACTAATTGGTGTATGGAGGAACAAACTGCTGATGAGAACTATGCAAGTCTCATCAGTTTTAAAGATGATAAAAGGGTCTTTAGAAAACTTTCCTGGGGGGCAGGGGGGGGGGGGTGTAATTGACGTTATCCTAGATACCCTCTGTGCAGTGGATGGTTGATAGAGCGTGGTCCAAATAAATGCACCGGTTTGGTCTGGTAATGAAAGTTTACACACAGTTTGTTGGGGAGCTGTGACCAAATAGGTCTTCACAGGTTTAGAGTGGAACAACCCTTGAGATCATAGTTGCTGAAGTTGTATCCTTGGCAACACTCTGCCACATTTTCCTGCTTTTGAAGAATAATTTTTAACTTGGAACCTTTTCTGGAGTTGAAATCTGTGAGCGAGGCAATGATGGGAGCTGCATCCCAGAAGGGTGCCAGAAGGTCAGATAATTTGTTTTCAACATCCTGTGGAAGCCTTGATTCATGTTAGACAGCTGAGAGCGGGACCGGCCAGGAATTTTTCTGATCAAGGTGATCTATTTAATAAGTAAACGCTGTTGTCCTAGTTTAACTAGATGAAAAAGGCTCCCATACCTAGAGGGAATGCTTCTTGGACATCAGCCAAATAGTTCAAGGGACAAAGGCTTCTATGCACTCTTAGGACCACAGCAGAAAGTCCAGTAACCTCTGGCCTCAATCAGTATATTGGCATCACATTAGGGTTGTATTGTTCTTTATCCCATCAGCATCAGGGTTCGGTTAGTTAGCAATTAGCAAGAAATGTTATCTTAAAAATGGTTGTCTTTAAATTGGACTTCTGAATTTCATTACATGGAACAGAGTGAATGATGGAGTAGCGTAGTGGCAGTATGCAGGATCAGTGAGGATAATTATCTCATCTGGACAGAGGTTGTAGTCCTGTGATAACTTTGCTTAAAGGGGTAGTTCAAAAACGTATGTCTGTATTACTTTTGGTTTTCAGCGGATACTTTCAATACTTTCTCATCCAGGGAAACATTTAAATGTGTATATCTTTTAAATTTACTGTTTCAACAACCCATTCAGACATATAATCACTACTGTTTCTAAGCTAGAAATAAGGCTAGCGACAATTTATATTTTTTCTACTTGCGGCAGAAATAACAGATACTTTTCTTGATCTTCAATGTCGGTGCCAATCTCTTTATCTTTCTGAAGTATTTGCATGCTCCTTCAGTCTCTCCTGCTCATTTAACGCATTTTCAGTGTAACATGCCCATCCTTTCTAGTTTTTCGAATTTTAGCAGCAACAATACTTAGCAAACTACATTCAAATATACAGTGAGACTCACTAGTAGTTTTGCATTTTGTTTTCCTCAGAATCATCTATCTAATGCTTTTGTGCACTTAATTTGTTTCACAAATTTTGAACCAATTTAGGAGTCTCTGGGATTCCATTTGTGGAGAGGATAAGTATTAACTTATTTTATTTTTGCTCGTTCCCTGATTGATTATTACTTATATTTGGCCTGATGTGCTTCTTATTTGCTTGTACTGTTTTATTTGTTTCAGATTTCACTTTCTTGTACGCAGTCCAGAGTACTGACTCCTTATGGGTTAGTGAGGAATACAAACTTTTTATGATAAGATTACATGACTTTTCAGTCACACATAAGAATGAGCATTGCCTGTTTCGCCACACTATAACTTCATCTGTGTTGTAAATAACTATGAGATGCAATAGGTTGTTCAATTTGTATGTACATTTATAAATATCATGTTGGAGTATCAGATAAGACAATTACATAGGCTTCAGTGAGCTGCAAAATGTAATTTAAGATGCTCTAGACACGGAAATGTATTTTTCTTGAACTAGATTATCAGATTGTTAAATTTGTTACTTAAATTGGATAATCAAAAATGTGTAATTGTTTTAATTTGTTATTGTACTATGTTTCATCTTGCTTTTACTTTCCTTTGATTGTAGTCTTGAAGAGGTGGCAGATGTTATGAAATATGTCAGCCTGTATTCAGGATTTGTTAAAAAAAAAAAAAAAAGTTACAAAAAAGGTGTTTTTTATTTACAATATCTTTGAGTTTTACCAAAATATGATTATTTTCCTTTGGGAACACTATAAAAAGCTCTGATTTGATCTTCTTGTGAATGTTAAAGAAAGACATTAAGGGCTTGATTACGAGTTCCTCGTAACATTCCGACCCATATGTAAACTCCAGTTTACGTATTGGTAGGAATTACAAGTTTGAAGGTATTTAAAGCATCCGATAATTATTTGGTTCGGTAAATGACTTAACCTTCGTTAAATTTCAGATGGTCAAACCAGAAGAAATTTAACAGGGGAAAACAAACAGTATTTAGTGTACTGTGCAGATTTTGGTGTGTTAAACACCAAAATCTGCATGTTATATCCCATTAACTCTTAACATTAGGTGTTATTTATCGCACCCGTTAAATAACATACACTGTGGTATTGTTATTTATCAGGGGTGACAATTAACGCCTTAGCCAGTATTCACGCCCTTAATAATTTCAGTGTGTTTCCCATGTGTTTCCCACACTTCTTCATGTTAACTAAGGGACAGTTGGGTGTGTCCAGTATTCACCCATGGGAGCACTTTGTTCATTCAGCTATTTACCTAGATTCAACAGTTATTATTAAATACTTTCATATGATATTTTACCTCTTAGCCGAGCTACTTTGAAAGTAACAAGCAGAGTGTATCTTTGTCTCCCACTGTTGGTCACTGGTTCCAGTGGCGGCTGGCATCAAAGGGAAGGGGCGGGCATGCTCAAATAAAATAAAAACATCAAAATAAATGGCACGCGCAAATATAAACTTAAAATATATTTTTTTAAACTTACCTAACAGGACCTGCTGCACGAACCTCATTGCGCTGCAGCCTGGCCACCAGGAAACTCCCTTGACCAATCATGGCGCTGCTCTCACCAGCATGAGAGCAGCACCTTAATTGGAGGGAGCAGCCTGTCTCAGTGCTCCAGAGCGCTATGGAGGCCTGCAGTTGGTCTAACCCAGCTGTGTTAAGACAGCTGAGTTAGAGGTTTCAAAGTGCACATGTGTGGCTGGCCAGCCAAAAAGAAACAGCGCACTTTGAAAAGTAGACTTACAACCCACCCTCCTCCCAGTCCCTGCTGCTGTCATTCAGCAAGCCCCCCCCCCCCCCCCCTCCCCTGTCCTGACGCTTGTTCCAGATGGGGGGATGTCAGGATGAAAAATAAAATGGTAATGATGAATTACCATTTTATTTTTTATCCTGGGGCTTGGGGCATTTAAGTGGGGCGACGCTCTTCCGCTCAACGGAGGAGCTTTCCCTGACTGGTACTGGAGATAATGATTAATATCGCCTCGCTGCACAGTTTTTAATGTAGGACACCTGCTTCTGGTCAACAATGAACTCGGACAAAATAAATTAGCGAATGTCCTTTAAGTGAGGCATTTGGAGTCAGAGCTCCTGGCAGGAAGAAAAAGAATCACCATTTACACCTCATCCATTTGTACAACTGCTCTTTATGGCAAAGTCTACGCTTAATGTACATGAATGATTCAACAGTACTAGCCCCCAAGTGTCCTCGAGTTCCCACGCTCCAAGAAGCCATCGGACAATATGCTGGCCCGCAACCCTGTTCTGTCATAAGAACAGCTGTTAGAGCTGGAATCAGGATATATCCCATACAGCCTGAGCACCATATGTGATAGTACACCATACATTAAGTCTGATTGACAACTAGTGGTACTACAATTGCAGCTGTACAGACTTACTGACAGATGGTGTCAATTCCCTGTTTTGAACATAGCAGTGGACTGGACTTTTCCTGTTCAGTATGATGGGCCAGATTCCCCAGTTGTTGAAGGCACTGGTAGTGATTACTTAGTGCTGGTAGGGAGTAGAGTACTGTAAGCCTGAGCATTTTAATGATTCTGCAGGTGGTCACTCGAGCTGTACTACATTATGTGCTAATTCGTGTGATAAAATTGCTGCACGTTATTGCATGTCTCACATTTTTTTGCATTACCTTATGGTGATCTTTAAATGGAGGTGTATTATAACACCACCTGGATGTGATAACAGGATTAACATATCGGGGAATTTCACACAGACATAGCCCTATTCTCTAAATAAGGTCTTCAGTGAATTGAACACAGAGGTCTAAGTAAAGCTGAAATATATATTCCCTTCTCACTCTTCTTGTTCCTCTTCTAGCAACTTTGTGTTGAGACTCTGTCTGAAGGGAACACACAATCTTTCCACCAAAGCAGGTCTTTGCAGATGGTCCCTCTTTAGTATCCATAGTCACAAGTCCCTACAACATATCCCGGGAGCAGAACAAAGCCTGTCCTTCTCTGTCTGGAACTCATCTTAGGAAGGAAAAACTGCCCTAATGATGTTAAGTCATGTTATTCTTTGTTAGTACACTAGCACAGAATGACAATGTTAACATCATATTGTTCCCTGCTCTTAGCAATTGGTATGTGCATACTACAAGTCTAATGCCATATGTATGACCTTTGTAAGAAATTGGGTTATTAGTTGGGAGGGGGAAAATGCCCGCTTAATTAATAAACACAATCCCTGCCCGGGTGAACCACAAAAGTGACTAAATTAACCTGAGCTTAACCCTTTGGTAGTTTGGCACAAACGCAGTCCCGCTTAAAGGCAATGTGTAGAATATTTCTGCAGCACAGTAATAAAGTGAAAACATCACACAAGAAAAATTCCAAACCAATTTAGAAAAATAGAGTAATTGTTAATAAGTACAATAACACAAAAATGATCAAAATCTAATCAGTAGAACTAGAGGCATACGTTTTAAAGTTTTAGAGGAAAATAGTTCAAAAAAGCACAAAGCGTCACTCTAGACTGAGGGAAAGTCACACGTTCTAGCTGACCATGATGGAGTGCCGGTGGGCTACAGGGACCAGGCTAGTCAAGCTGAAAAGTGACCTTCTCAAGTCCAGTGCGAAGGTTGCCATTCACATTAGCTGCCAGGAGGAGGCTGTCGGCGCGAGGAGCAGGTCAAACATTGCAGACGGCCATTAATGTAGCACAAAGAACTGGTTGCTGGAGCTTCGAGTCGGTGGATTGTCATGGATATCACTACGGACGCAAAGTGCAGGTTGCGCATTGCCAGTCGTCACAGGTGGCCGCTGTTGACATGAAGAGCAGGTCCGGCTGGAGATTTGTGTTTGTGGTCACCATAGGCAGTCGATTACTGGTGTGAAGAGGTCACTTCACAGTCGCAAGGACCGCAAAACTTCTGTAAGCTACATTTTCTTCAGGAGGAGTTTTCACTGATGCCAGCCTAGAGTCCAGGACCTGGGGGGCACCTCCTGGGGATCAGGATTCACTCCTGCAGAAGCCAACAGGGCTCAGACAGGTCCAGTGCTGGTGCTGGTCAGCTGGGTAGTTGCAGGACTCTGGAAGCTCGTTTCCCTATAGCTCACACAGGAGGTCAGTCAACTGACTCTTGGAGTCACACTAGGTAGCCTGGGTTCAAGGGAAGCAGGTTCAAATTTCTTTCTTCAGTCAGATGGGCAGTCTCTCGTCCTCAGACAGCAGGGCAGTCCATCTTCTGAATCTTCCAAAGGTCAAGTTTTCTGATGAGAGGTGCTGAAGGACCCACTGTTATACCTGGTGCCAGCCTTTGAGAGGGGGAATTTCCTGACCTCTTCCCAAAACTGGTTCTAATCAGTTCTTCTCCTTTCCCGGTTCCTGGCTCAGTGTGACAAAGGCAAGCGCAGGCATGGTGTGAGCTGCAGGCAGAGCCCTTTGAAGTGTAATCAGGGTAGGATACAAGGCATCCTGTCAGGAAGACTCACTCTGCTCACATCTGGACTTCCTGTGTCTCTCTGTCTGGAAGTAACACAAAACCCATTACAACAAAGCCATTCACAGTCATGTGACTCACAACACTGGCAAGAAGGCAGGCACAGTTGGTTTGGGCAGCAAAAATTTCCAACTTTCTAAAAGTGGCATTTTTGAAATTGGAACTTAAAATCCAACTTGACCATCAAAGAGTGTTTTAAAATACAAAGATTTTGAGTGGAATTATCATTCCTCTATCTGCTCCCACTCTGAAGTTAGCATTCATTAAGTGTAATAAGGTAACACACTATTAATTTATGGGAGAGATAACCTTACAGCAGTGAAAATGACTGAGTGAAGGATGCCATGAACCACCAGTAAAGTAATGTCCGATATTCTAATATGACCACATTTTTTACAGAGCGCATACTAGTTCAGCCTGCTGGAAATCGTAGTTCATTGCCAGCATGCCTTCATGCAGCTCATTGCTTACACTCATGCAGAATTGGACCGACTGCCTCAGAACTCCATTAAGACTGCCAGCCTCAACATCACTAAAAAAGGAACTTAGGTCCTCATTTTGATGTCAGTGAGAACTTCACCTACAGGCCGTCAGTGGCAGTCCTACCAATATCCAGGCCATCGGTCCGACCGCCGCGTTACGATGCAGACGATCGGACTGCAGCGGTCTGGAGGACAGACGGCCACCTCTGACATGCTCATGGAGAACGTCGTGGCGGCGGTTGGACATCAATCCCTACAATGGAGACGGCGCCTGCAGAGGCACCGCCGTAGGGATTAGGATGTCCATTTCCCACAGCCTTTTCCTGGCGGTCTCACCGCCATGAAAAGGCTGTCGGAACAGTACTTTAGGGACCCCAAGCCAGGCCCCCGTCCCCTTGAGCCACTACTAAGTGGCCAGGAGGGCACATGTGGTGTCCCCACAAACATCCATGCACCATGTGCCTGGTACCACATGGTAGTGAATAGCCCACCATTTGCAATCAGTAAGTTATAATTGACAGTATATAGTGTGTATAACTTTGGTGTGTATCGTTGCAATTGGATTTTTATTGTGGGTCACTTCAGATTGTGTGATTCTAGTGGTCTTCGCTATTTCTACTGCATATATAGTTATATGTGTTTGGGGTACTGTCACCATAAGAACTCCGGCTGTGCAGTCCTCCTCTATTGCACCTGTAATCATTGTGTTGTGGTGTCCTTAGATTCACACCTCCTCCTTGGAGTAGCCTTGACTGCTCGAACAAGACACCTGGAGAGCCAAGGAGACTTCTTAGGCCATCCTTTTGTCACAGTCAATGTACTCAGAATCCTGACTGAGGGAATCCCTTGCTAGATATGGCTCAATGAACACACGTGCATGTGTTGTGGCCACAGACATGGCACCATGTGCCTACATGAGCGGGATGTTGAGTGAATATTCAGACTACCAGGTGTGTTAACATATTTATTCTCCCTACGTAGTCGCACACTGTTAGTCAGTCGTGATCAGAGTGTGTCTCACTTGTCCCATATCCATCACAAGACGGCTGTAGTGTCCTACTGGACACGTTCTAGTGTTCCGCCTGCTGTAAACCTACAATGCACATCCACCCATCACAGGCATCACCAGTCAGGTGACCCTGCTAATAAAAGTTGCCGGGCGCATGTGCTCTGGGCCAGTTAGCCAGCGTACCCACCGTGTCTGTGTTACTTGTTCTAGTGGAATGTGGGCCCAGGGCCTACATCACCACAACGGCCTGCTCCCTCTTTCCTTGACAAAAAGGAGGCCGATTGTAGTGCCGGGAAGTGTGTCTGCTGCAAGTCCCTATTGTTCACACGGATGGTCCTACAAGCACCTTCAACTTTCGTGAAACCAGAAGCTGTGTGGCTCGATGTACAAACAAATGCCACATCACGGAGGCCACATCTGCCACCACCCCCCATCGAGAAAATGTACTCTGGAAGACAAGCCCTGACAAAGGATGGCATTTTGTATGCACCTAAAAGCACAATCAGTGATACATGAACACATACCGAAATAACAAGACAGTTGCAGGGAAAAGTGCACTTACACATGTATGCAGAGAACACTGAAGTGTAATACATTGCACTGATATAGCGCTTTCTAAACCTTTGCAGGGCTAAAGCACTGTTGCTTTAGTATGAAGCGACTCCTTTATAGACTTTATATAGGGCCACGGAGCTCTAACTCGGTCCTCTGACTCAAAGAATATTGGACCTGATCAAAACAAACAGAATCTGCCAAGCAAATGAGCTAGGAACTTCACATGCTCCTCATTTCAACATTCTGGCCTGTATCTGAACAGGCAATCTTAACTGATCGGCAACAACACACGTCTTTTATCATTTTCCTGTCCCTTGCGGGAGTGTTGGAAAATTCAGACGTCAACAGAAAATTCCTGAATGCCTCTTATAAAACCCTAGCAGCGTCCGCCAGCGGCGTTGACCCCTGACCTCATTACGCAACTTCTAGTCTAGGACGTGAATGCAGAACACTGCTATGCGGCTCCAGGACACAGTGGACATATCATAACAGACTGAACATAAAAGAGAGCAGAGGGTGATTTTTCACGTTCAGCAACAAGCAAACAAGCGCCTTGAGATGACCAACTGGGCCCCTTTGTTGTCCCCGCATTTCACATCTGTCCACCGATTGTCCAATTCGCCCCAGACCACTTTAAAGCTTATCAGATGTTACTCAGCTGTAAACATACTTAATGTCTCTGCTGGAGGACATGCAGTAAATAATCATTAGTTGCCAGCGTTCAGCTAGGATTTATTATTACAAGGGTTAGACAATCCCAGGGGATGTATCCTTGGGGCGTATTCTGATTGCCTTCTCTACACGTTTGGCCTGAAACTATTGAAAAAGCAATTGCATGCTTATATACCCCCTCCACTTTACCTACTTAATTTCTCACTAATGTACATAGTTTCCAGTTTGTTATTTTTTACAGGATGAGGGCTGTGGCAACGTTGTTCTAGTCATGTGTTCCGGTCTGGGTTTTGACAGCCATTCTGTTGAAATGAACTATTGCTCACAAGTTGAGTTTGGATCCGCCCCATTCAACCATTGGCTTTCTTTGACCAGTCCTTCCAGACATTGGTTTGACACTTTGTCACTCACGTCTTGGCTCAGCCCAGAGGAGTATTCATCTCTCACCTAATGCTATTGGCTGTGTGGGTGTTTGGTTGTATGCTTTCACTTACACTCGAGTCCTTGCACTGGATAATATAAAGGACTACTTTATAACTATCTTTCCCAGGTGGCTCCCTTGTATGTACGTACTGTGGCTATCCAGTAAGAAATGAAAGGCTAAAAAGCTCCTCCTAAAATTAAAATTTGTGATTTACAGTTTTAGTTTCCTGATCTAAAGGATAATTAGATCCCTATAAAGCATCCTTTTTTGTTTAAACTAGCATGGGCACCTTTCGTAATCCTCTCCTACAAGCAAAATTGCTTGAGGACAACACTTGTTCATGTTTTTTATCACAAAAGGCTGCTGTTGTCACAAAACGCTATGATATGCATTCCCTCCTAGTATAGTGGAACAACCGTGCAAATCAATGTTTACTCCCAGGATACGCCTGGATCACTGTCCTTTCTTCTGAGCCTTGCTATCCTGCCACGGTGTGCTCCGATGGAGGGATCAGACTCACAGCCCCTGAAATCACACTTTGTAAACCTAACAGATGCTTCCAGCCCAAAGCACCCACCACCAAAATATGAATTCATTCATTCAGTCTCTCTCTCTCTCTATCTCTGTGCTTGTAGGGCCGCTGTAACTCATCCTTGCCCCCTCCCACTTAATCCTATGGGTGATACGTGTCTGGTGCTTGCGAGTAAGAGTTCGGCAGTTATGAAATGATAAGACTTCTATGTGGTACTACTAATGCCGGACATATTGATTGTAGACTTCATGGGAATGGCAACCTCCACGCCTGTCACCAAGCAAAGCAAAGTAAACAACACAATTGGACATGAGCATATTGAGACCTCTTCCCGTACACCAAACCAATATCAACAGATATCTTCTTTCTTAAAGAGCCTTTAGAATAAGGGGAAGGTAGTAAAGCAAACTACAGGCAGTCCTTTAAAGACAGACACTTCTTGTGAAGTAAAGGGGTGCCATAAAGCCAGTTCTACAAGGAGGGCCTGAAATCCAGTCAGCGCACTATCCATCTAGTGTCTGATGGGTATTCACAAAGGCTATTGCTTCTTGCTTGTCCACTTCTGTTTCACTGGGTCTGAAAACACATTTTCTTTTTACCATTGTAAATATTTGCTAAATACAAAGAAAAACAACAACAAAAAAACCACAAATTAGAAAACGGCAGTTAACATTTTCTTATGTTTTTGTAACTTCATATTTTTTACATCAAACTTGGTTTTTCACCCTTCGTATGGTTTCCTGGGTTGTGACAGTTAGTGTTAGGCAGACCTATTGCTACCATTATTAATATGTCTGGATGTTGACAGCAAAACTGTCAAACAGACCGGTTTGTAAAAAAAAAAAATATATATATATATATTTATATATATATATATATATATATATATATATATATATATATATATATATATATATATATATATATACACACACACATACATACACACCAGGCTTGGATCCACCACTTGCAACAATAGTTTTCTTTGACCAGTCTAAGTCAGTCAATTGTTTGACACTTTGTCACTCTTGTCTTGACTGTACCTAGTGGAGTATTCATCTCTCATCTAACGCTGTCTCCTTTGCCCCCACCCGAGTGTTCGCATTGAACTGCAGGAGGGACTATTTTATATCATTTATCCCTCTCGGTCTCCTCCTGCTGTCTACTTCCAATGTGTCTCCCTTTACTGTGCTAACTCTGCATGTTAAACTAGAACTTTTGATTTTGCCAATGCTTGTTTTCTTCTGCAGTCAATTTACAAGTCATAATTGACTGAAAAATTAGGAGTTTCTTCTTGGGTCGCATTTAAGTTAATTAAAAAAAAAGTGAGTTCCATGTCTGAGTAGCCCAGACATGGAAATGTGAATTCAATGTTCATCTAACATATTAATTCCGTTTTGTTGAAGAAAAAATATTTTTACCACATATTGGCTTTAATTTGCAGGGTTTATATGCTGCTGAGTCAGCTATGTCAGATGCAGTGGAGCCACTGGTACCTCTAGCAGATATGGGTCTGAAATAATGATTAACAGTTGAAATTCATAACTGTTTAGGAAAAGGGATTAGCTCTGATATTTGCTGTAAATGTCCTCTTGGATTTAAAAGTGTATGGGGGCTATTCATAAAGGTAACTTAGACTTGTAATTTATTCTTACACTTTTGAGTAACTTACTACTCCTAGCAAATCAAAAAAATCCGAGTGAAAAGTTACTTAGAAGTGTAGTAGACTTGCATGTCTCCACCCTATGAAAAAGAGGGTGTGGTAAAATGTACGAGTGAAGTTACTACTGCCAAAAAAGAACCAGTAGTATGTCCAGCACCACACATGGCTAACTACTGATACTGCAACATCCTCACATAGAAAACAATGGAGGTAGGGACTTGGAATAACACCAAAGAAAATAATGTTAAATTAAGTTATTGAACTCTTAATAACTCTTGCCAGCTCAGAGGGAAGTTGGAAAATTGTGATGTTCAGTTATATTTGTTGTTAGCAGTTACCAGACAATTATTATCTCTACTTGGAACCTCGTCCTTCTCTTTTCAAACGCTCAAATATTTCTTTAATCTATACACTGCTGCTACATAGTTTTAGCCAAAATCTTCATCCCCATAAGATTCTCTTCTACCTACCCGAATATTAAAAACATTTATTTTAGATGTTCATCATATTAAACTGAATTCCCTCAAAACTGAATTCCTACTAATTGCCCCCTGGTAAAGCTATTTCCTGGCGCAATCCTGAATAGATTATATCAATCCAGTGAATTGTAACCCAAATCTTCGGGTTAACATGCAACAAAGATTATAATTTTCTTGCTCATAAAGATTCCATAGGAAAGGGTGCAGATTACCAACTTTGATGTTTGAGGGTATATACCGTGTATGCCAGAATCAGACTGTAAGATAGTGGTATTATTACAGTCCGGCCTACTTACAGGAATACCCAGAATGCACCGTGCTATTCTTAAAACAGCCCATCACGCTGCAGGTAGGTTGGTGCCAGGAGTTAAACATTTTAACATATTGCCCCGTCCTTGAATTGCAGACATATTGAAGCTACAAGTATTTTTAAAATGTTGGGCTATACACAAAGGCATACACGTCGGCGCCCCAGAACACGTGGCCAGAAATTCACTATTTTGAGCCACTTCATAGCTGTGACTCCTTATTTCTGAAACTCTATGCTTCCAGAGACCTTTGGCTTAACTGTTCTTAACCATTGGTGTTATAATATAGTACTATTGGTGAGAGGTACTAAGCATTTTTGCAATCACACATGGTCCAATGTACAGAATCGGGCCCTTTGCAGTCACAAAAAAGCATTTTGGTGTGTTTGAAACCCAAAACTGCGATTCGGTTACATGTTAGCAAATCGCAGTTTGGCATTGTGACTAAATACTGATTCAGTATTTGGAATTACGGACACAAAACATTAATAATTTACTGACTATAAACATGTAGTGGTGAGCCATTCGCAAACTGCAAGGGCCCCCCAAAAAAGAAGGATTAAGAGGCGGCAGTAATCCACAGAACCACTCGGTCTTCTTAAACAGACAAAAACCAAACTTTTAGTTTTAACCGTGGTCCTGTTTCCTTTAGGGCAAACGGGCTTTTTACATTTATTAAAAAGTAAATCATAGACCTGGCGGTCTGATGACCCAAGCGGGCCACAATCCCTGTGATGGCACTATTTCTAGTGGGCTGCAAATTGTGACCTACCTCATTAATACTCATGAGCTAGGACAATTTGCGACCCACTAAGAATCACAAATTTAAAATTTTACATTTTGTAAGTTAGGAATTGCGATTTCCGAAATGCAATTTGGTAAAAATCGCAATTTGGAAATCACAATTACTGATCTTGATACAGATATGGCCCTACATTCTTTCCCAGATTTGAACAATCCATACTTTGAGACTTTCATATTCTTGGATTACCGACTTTTCCAGCAAACATTTCAGATGAAAGTTGACACTTTGATACTATGTATTGTCTTGTATTTTTCATCAATTGGACTTGTACCTGCTTTACAAAAACTTCTTAAAATGACGATATGCTTTTGACTGTGGATTTATGAGGTATTTTAACACAGGTAAAGTTTTTTACACCACACATGTAGTAAATCAGTTTACTAAACTATGCGAAAAAGAGGCCAAAGTCTTGATGTGAGCTGTGACAGACATGCTACAAGGCAGAAATTATAGGTCTCTAAAAGCTGGTTTGTACGATTAATTCCAGGCTCACACTTGGTAGTTTGACTCTAGCAATAAAAGGGATACATGTGCAACAACTAATCAAGACAATGGTATAGTTAAGATTGATGTAGGGATTAAAGAGGAAGCAGAAATGGAATGATATTTGTCTTACAGATTCACATCAAGACTCACCTTTTTCAGCTCCACCTTAAAGATTAAATAGTGATTAAAGATAAATTTTCTCCATGTTCTTATTCTGCCCTTCACAGATGTCGCAAGGCATCGAATGAGGACATGGCGTCCACAGAACACAGGCAGAGACATGTGTTTGTGTGGATTCTTGAATGAACTCGAAGGAACTACGGCTCCCATCATTCCATGGAATCTGCCCTTCCGGACGGCAGGGATACCTGTACAGTGTTATTCTTTTGGGTTAGATAACCCGTACGCTTACATTATAACCCGCGTTGTTGTCTGGGTTTGTTTATGTTTGTGTATTCCCACAGCAGGGGTTGATCGAGCATCCTGGAAGGCAAGCTCTCCACCCCTGTTCCTATCCACAGTGTGAAACCTTTTGGTTTGCGTCTCCTCTTAGAAGTCAAAACAAAACCTTAATGTTTATTGGTAAATCCTGAAGGTGTATTGAACCCTTTATTTCATTCTTTAGATCATAAGTGGTTTCATTCCACACAGTCTTCCTGTCCTGGAATAAGGCTTATTTTGATTTACAGGTGTTAGAACTGGGTGTCTCTAGTTGGCTGAGGTAGGTACCTTAGTCCAAATAGGGACCCTTGCTTCTAGTCAGTGAAAGGAGGGACACCCTCTTAGATAACCCTTGCTCACCCCCGGTAGCTTGGCACGAGCAGCCAGGCTTATCTCCAAGGCAAGGTGTAAAGTATTTGCAACCACACTCCCAGTAACAGTGATAACACCACAAATGAACACCACACTGTTTTTTATAAAAATAGCAGTATCTTTATCAAAAGGAATACGATGAGACTAAACAATAGAAATCCAACATATGCGTATTCGTAATCTTTCACTTTGCCGGTTATTAGGCCAGCAATCACTTATAGGTTCTTGCTGTATTAATGATCAGTTCACAATGATCTAATGCAGTCCTAATGCAATGCTATGCAGTTCGTAATGCAGTTCATAATGTAGTAATAACACAGGCCTTAATGCACTTACTAATGCAGTTCGTAACGCAGGAATAATGCGATTCGTATTGCAAGAATAATGCGATTCGTAATGCAAGAATCAGGCAGTTCGTAATGCAAGAAGTAATGCGATTCGTAATGCAAGAATCAGGCAGTTTGTAATGTAAGAATGCAATTCATAATGCAAGAATCAGGCAGTTCGTAATGCAATAAATAATGCGATTCGTGATGCAAGAATCAGGCAGTTCGTAATGTAAGAATAATGCAGTACGCCAATCTGCGCGGTCAACTCAGGCCACCACTAGGCCCCAACAGCAGAAACAACGGGCATAAGCTGCTGGGCAGGTACGGGCTGCTCAGGGACTTAGCGCGTCCAACGCAGTGCAGCGGGAGAGAGCTCAGAGCACGCCTGTACTCCTCCTGCACGCCTCCCCAGGCCACACACGCTTGCGGCTCCCGACCGGAGTCCAAGCCTTACCTGAGGGGGGGGGGGGGGAGGGGGTGCTGCCTCGCTCTCTCTCTCTCTCTCCCACCTCATCGGACTTCCTGCTGGGTGTCCCTGATGACATTGCAGCTCCGTTGTTAGGCGACGCTGTAGCCGGACAGGTTACGGCGCTGCCTTCTCCTTCATTGATGATCTTGGACAGATTCCTCTTGGTGAACAATGATCAAGATCCCTTTCACCTTGCGGCTTTCTTAGCTTCAAGAACTCCTTTAGCACTTTGCGGCTCGGGCCGCCGGCGGTGATTCTTACTCACAGCCTCAGATACGATGACTGCTCGGGCCACAAACAACAATACAGCAGCGTGGACGATGTTTCACGCTGCGGGGGCAATGCGATCACAGGGCACCTCATAGACAGTACCATGGACCACACGGCAGTCTCAGTCGTGCAAAAGAACTGTCTGCTGGGGAATGACCTGGAGAGTTACCCCTGAAAGGAGATGGAGCGCCAAGCGCATTTGGAGATGTTGGGTCTGCCTGAGTGGGCTAGTGTGACCACTCGGTCTATGGCAGCCAGTAAGGGTGTTCATTAGGACCTGGAGCCTGAAACAGTGGCCCAGGTGCCTGCCTTACAGAGGGGAAACCGTACCCCAAAGTTCCCACGGTCAAGGAGGAGGCAAACCACAACAGGGGGCCAGCTCTCCTTGGGCCCTTGGAGACACGCTACTTCAGGACACAGCACACAGCAAAGTCCTTACAAGCAGGGGGACACAGCACACAGCAAAGTCCCTTGGCCGCTCCTTAGTCAAATCAGCAAACTGCAGCCCAGCCCCAGAACACAGCAAGGGCAGTCCTTCTCTGCAGTCTCTTCAGCTGTTCTTCTTTGGCAGAGGTTCCTGTTGATCACAAAGTAGGTTCAATCCTTTTTCAGTCTGGATTTCAGTCTTGAGTTCAGGGGTTTCAGCTCTCACATTTATAACCCTAAATGCCTTTAAAGTCTTTGTGTTCAGAGGGCTCTGAGCCTAGTCCAAACGAGATCCGGGTGTCGTCCTGCCAGTGCACACCCTCTTCTTTTGATAGTCAGGGCCTGGGGCCCAGACGCTCAGCAGGAGGTGGAGCCATCCTTTTGTGCCAGCAACACAGCCCTCTTCACATCCAGAGGGCTATTCCTCCCCCCTACATCAAATGCAGGCCAGCCAGTTGTTGTCTCACCTTCTCCTCTCTGGGGTCAGGACACTTCCCAGACCCAGTCACATCCAAACCTAGATGGTCAATACACAAACAGGCAGAGGCACACAGGATGGTTTACGAAACGAAACCAGCCACATGGTTTCTAAGCAAACAATTTAAAAACCATCTTCACAAAAAGATGTGTTATTAAATTCTGAGTTCAGGCACACTAAACTCCATCTCTCCATCTTATGCCTATGGGAAGATATGATGGAAACATGGGACACAGCATTCCCCATTCTGTCCTATAAGCAAGTTGGCCTTGCAACAGTAAAACACGAATTTGGCAGTATTTCACTGTCAGGACATGGTACACACCTCAGTACATGGCCTACCTTTCACATACACTGCCCAGGGGGGTACCTTGGGCCTTATGTAGGGGTGTCTGATGTGCATACAAAGGGACGATAAGGCCTGGCAAGTGGGTGCACTTCTCAGGACAACAAGGCAGTTAAACTGCACACAGGCACTGTAGTGGCTGGTCTGAGATCTCTTCTTAGGGCTACTTGTGTGGGTGGCACAATTAGTGCTGCAGGCTCACTAGTAGCATTTGCATTACCAGCCCTGGCACACATAGTGTACTTTACTAGGGACTTTACTGATAAGACAAACATACCAATTATGGACATCCAATTACCATAAAACTTTATACAGGGAGCACTTGCACTTTGATACTGATCAGCAGTGGCAAAGTGCCCAAAGCATCTAAGCCAGCAAAACTAAATCCATCACAGCATCAAAAATAGAGGAGGAAGAGGCAAAAAGTCAGGGGTAACCACGCCAGGAAATGCCAGGTCTAACAGGCATTTACTTACACAGGACTGTTATGGGGGTAAAAGTGTAGAAATTCTAAATGAACAGTGTTCTCAACGATATTGCTTTTGTTGCAGGTCTCCTTCCCCGCTGTTCCCATCCTTTCCTTCCCCCGCTTAATAACTCCATCAAGTCTGTATATTCAAATCAGACCTTGAGGCTATCAGGAGGTGGACCATACATTGCAAGATAGGATCCTGAGGATTCAAGGCTTTGACAACAGATTTCTCCTTCTCATGAGCTTTAACTCTTGCTATTATTGTTAATTCTAAGATCCTCTGCTGCCCATGTCGTCAAGTCTACACTAAATCATTACCTGATAAATACATGTAATACATTGTTATAGCCTGAGTTATGCAGCGAAAGCAATGTGTTTGTCTCTAAATAGCACTAGGGGCAGCAGTACATTCATTTGTGCGACACTGTGCTTTTGATCTGCACATAACTGAGTGGCTTTCTGGTCTATTTCAGTTCCTTGCTTCTGATTCAATGACTTTTCCTCCTAGTCATGTTTTTGTCCTAAGCCTGGAGTCCTTAATTTTCGCCTTGATTTTTGAAGGGTCAAGAGTGGCCCTTCAGTGTGTCCTTCCAATACTGAAATTGGGAAATTATTTTTATTTCTGCTTTTTTCAGTGTCAGTGAAGCTTTAGCATTTAATGGGAATGCACGTCCTGCTCCTTCCCTCCATCGCTTTCATTTTCTTTTTTCCCTCTCTCCTCTGGTCTCTCTTGACGAGCCCACCAGCCATCCTTGGTTCCGCTGCTGCGGCTCTTTTGCTCCCCTCCCACGTTTTCTCCCTACCTGCATGCTTGTAGAAGTGTGCTTTCACACAGATAAAAGCTTAAGCACTGACAGTAACAGTGCAGAATTTCACCTTTCATAGTATAGGTACAGCACACGAGGTGAGGTGCAAAACTGTCACATCAACATTCAGATCTCAGGTCAGCAGATTTCAAGACAGGAGGCTGCCATTTTTTCAGAAAGATCCCCAACATCATCTAGACTGCTCTGTAACATCCCATATAGCACAATATCAGTGCCATATTGGAGGTACGCGTACGTGCTCAGAATACACCAGGTCGCAAGTGGGCTTTCAATGAGACTGTTACAATTAAATCATCACTCACTCAGCTAATATTAGGTTGTCCAAATTGTTATTACTATTTCACTTTCAGTATCATTTTATGTTCTTATCATATTGATCTTTGAAATGTCCTTATGTTAGTTTACAACTGAAACTTGTAACATTTATGATGCAAACTGCTTACACGCTATTATATAAAGAATACGGATACCTCCAGGCCTAGTTTGCGGTTCATATAACCGCAAATAATAAACTAGAAAGTCTGCTGTTTTTACACTCTTGTTGTATATTAATTGCCCTTCGAAGGCTATGGTAAAACTTCCTACATGCTGAGGATCTTCCAATAGCTGGATAATGAAAAGCAGCTGTATTTTCATTCTCAGAAAACAGATGTGGAAAACAGCAGTCATTTCTGGCTTCTTTGTTGCCAACTGGGATATGAATTGTGATGTGATTATTTATTTAATTAGTGGTTTCGTGTAGCATGGACAAGATCCATCATTCCCACTCAGATATATATTTGTTGAGTCACATTTCATCAAATAGCTCAGAAATGGCAGAATGGATTTACATCAGGGAAAACAACACCCACACTAATCTGTGTGTTAGCCAAGATTGGTCATTCAATCCAGCTTTACTTTTTGTAGTCATGGCTAATATTCCCTATAGGGAAATTATGTTTTGGTACCCCTAACCCATAGGCACCCCCATTGACCAATCCGCACAAAACTTCTTAAGATCAATAAAAAGTGGATTAAATACTTTTGGGTAAACAGTCAACAAACAAAACCAAAGATATTATACCGAAGTGGGTCAAAAAATACCAAGAAAAAGCAATCAAAATTCACTGCTTGCCATTGACGGGGACCTAGCTGCAATTTCAGACTTGCCGAAATGCACCTGAGGTCAGAGACATAAAGAGGGTTATCCCAAATAAAGTTGTAACCTTCTGACAGTCTTTTTTATGGAAATATTCCATCAGGGAGGGCCAAGGCTGTGGCTGTCAGTGGTCCCATGAAGTTGGCATGTCACCAGTGAGCTTGCACTGAAGCTAGTGGTTTTATACATTAAAAGTACTGAGCGGGACAAACCTGGATCTTATAGCCAGAGTGGCCATGCTGTGGATAGTATAGAATTGCCACATTGCCCCTGTCCAACGATTTACCTATGGAATTAGTCACTTATTTAGAAGTTGTAATCTTGCTACAGAGCAAGGCTGGAAGGCGGGAAGGGCTACACAAGGCCAGATACATTTTCAGCGAGGTCCTGCTGAACCAGTTTTAAGTGCAGAAAAATCACTCAGATGAACCCGATTCTCTGCCCCTATAGATTATGAACTCCCTGTGCACACCTCAGTACCATCGCCCAATTCTCCGAAGGTGGAAAAATTGGGACCAAGTCATCTGTGAAAGTTTCTCTTGGTCAATCCTGCAGCCCCAGGCGTCTCAGGGCATGCCTGTAGGCAATAGGTCTCACTCCAGACAGAGCTCATGCATGGCGAAGCCCTCAGTGGTGAGTTGAACCACCAGGAGTCCTTTTACTTTTTGTGTGCCTCAAACAGGCAATCAGGGGGTCAACCACTTGACCCTTACAAATACTGAAAAACAACTCCTACATCTGGAGAGGTGTAGATATTTGTGAACATGAGCAGTTCCAGTCCTGGGTGCCATGATGACTATGAAGTTCTTGAGTCCTTGTGTGAGTCCCCTTCTTCTCGCTTGAGTCATTAGTCTTTCAGCAGGTACTTCTTCAAATGAAGGTTTCCCAGGTCCAGGAATACCCTGACGAGGTGGTGGCACAGGTGGCAGATGTTCCCCTTTTTACGGAAGTTCCTCTTTGCCTCACTGTAAGATTACCCAGTAACCCTTGTTTCAAGTTGACAACCCCAGCTGCAGCCAGGCTGGCCCATCTTCAGCTTGTAAGCCGCTGCCCCATTCAAGGTCCAAAACAGACGTTCTCTTCTACCCTGACTGGATCCTGGCTGTCTGGGAGGATCTTGGGCATGTGACATATATTTGTCCAACCCTCATCACTTCAACCTTTCTTCAATATGGAATATTGAGTGAATTTGCAACTTGTATATCTATAACTCTCACCACAAGTAACTGTAGTAGATATATGTACTGTCACTTGCTACCATTCTTTTTGAGTTTAGACACATGTATCAGTTTCATATCTTATATGTAATTCATGTACTCTGAAGTCCATATGTAATGTAACTGGTTCTATTGTAAAGCGCTCCGACACCTTTGGGTAAAGTATGCGCTATATAAAAACGCATAAATAAATAATCAGGAGAAGCCATCCTTGGCATCTTCAAGCTAAAAGAGGCAGAGATAAAGCTGTCCTTTGTTTTGTCAGCTTCTTACTGTCCACTCCCAGATAGCAATCCCTGCTAAGTCATCAGCAGTGAACATCCATTAGTATCTTCTGGGCTAAAAGGAAGGCCATTTTCCTCTGAACCAGGGTCCATAACTCTCTCAGCCAACGAGGTGTACTGCTGCCCTGGGGGTGGGATGGGGGGCAGAACTGCTTTTAAGTCAGTTGTGTCACAGGTAGCCAAAAGTTAATTTTTATAAAATTACTGTTCTTTAGTTAAATTAAGATTTTAACACCATCTACGAGTCTGACTCTCAAAGGTAAACTTACGTTTGAGTACGTTTACTCTTTTTCGGTATTCACAAAACTTTGATTTATTGGCAAGTTTATGACTGTGGAGACGTCGCAGTCAGGCCCAATGTCTAAATGGGGTACACCGTAAACTAGCTTTTGACATTTATTTCCCTTAGAGGGCACATTAACTATAATATGTAGTGTGCCCTATTTTTATGTATTAGCAACCTGCCCTGAGAGCTTTAAAGACACACTTTAAACAGTGGTTTATGAGCATATAAAAATGGATTTTTCCCATGTGGCAAAGTCATTTTTCCCTGCCATGTGCCACTGTAATACACTTTACTGGAGCCAGGCCAGGGCACGGTGGTGGTCCTGGCAGACATTTTTGTCATATTTGGGTGCCGTAAATATGCAGTGCAGCTCACACAGGACAAGTAACTTTCCATACCATAGGTGAACCTTAGGCCCCATTTACAATGATGGAACCGTAGGGAAGTCAAATATTCCCATAATGAATTCCAGTGTACATCACATGTTTTAGAGGGGAAGCAGAGACACTTTACTGCTGTTTGGCAATGGTAAAGTGCTTAGCGTTCCAAAACCAGCAAAAATAGGTTCTAAAAAAGGCAAAAAAATCTGGAGTGGCTATGCAGAAAAAAAGGATTCCCTATGGATAATAAACAATCTCATGAATATTAATGTTAGTGGCATAGAAAGGGTGCCATGGACCTCATACATGCAAGGAAAGCGGGCTCCTGTCCACTGGTTGGATGGTGAAATACAGCCTTAATTTTAAGGCCTCTGGGACTCTATGCCATTTCCCTTGATGCACTAATTATAGCTATGCCCCTGATAAATGTACATATTATCTCCTGTAATATCATGACTGTCACAAGAACAATGCGGGGATCTACAAGTAAAACTCCAACATTACTAACCAGTAAACAAAAAACTATAATGTGTACCAGAGGAAGGCAGAAAATACCTCTTTGATTTTAAAGTAGCAATGGGTACTTCAAAGATGTGTCTAATAGGAGAAATCTCCACTCTGGTTAGTTCACAAGGGCACTTTATGGATGTTTAGTTGACTCCTTGACACTAGAGGCAACACATATGTTATTTCTTACCCTTCTGGCTGCCCTAAAAATGGCACAAATACTTAGTGCCTGGATTGCTGACCTTGAATAATTGAGAGTTTATAAATATTTCAAGACAAAGTCTTGAGAGCTCACAATAGAACTGTTTTTCAACTCGGATGAAATAAATCCTCCCATAATCCTCGTTTAAGCATAAGGATTCCTTATGGCAGGAAAAACTTTAGTCTCGGTCACTGCAAGCAGGCTTGTGCACTCCACATATTGTAAGTATACAGGATAATGGCAGCAAAATGATGGTGCAGTCATCTGATAAAGCTACACATTTTTACAGCCATAAAACAACTGCCATCCAAATGTATATGATTGAAACCCATACTTGTAGTTCAAGTAACCATAAGGTATCAGATCTTGTCGTGGCAGTGAGCTTGAAGCGCAAAGAAACTTCCCAAAAGGATGCAACAGCAAACACAAACCACACTATTTACACACTGTACCCTTTAGCAAAGTTGTCCTCACAGATTGAGGTTACTAAAACAACACACCCTCAGTCGCCCTATCACTCGCCAAACCCAAATAACCCCTCAAGGAATTCACAGGACTAATTACACCCATTCATAGTGTAAACACCAATGACCCCACTTGTAATATTCCTGTCCAGGTTCTGATTGGCTGTAGCGTTGTATCAGACATTTCACACTGTCAGAAAATCTGCATCGTGCCATTTATAAGGAAGCACAACATATGAATGCAGGTTTACTATAAATACACGTATTCTTATTATATAGGGACACAATTCTGAGACGTTTTGTCCTTAAACGACAAAACCACAAGCTTAAAATACATGCAGTCCGTCTGCAGCAGTGTTACAGACCTACGTTTTTGTGTCGTCACAGCAACCCCCTAAAACATTCTACAAACACAGTCACCGATTAATGGGATTCAGACCCCGAGGCAAAACTAGTGACAATGTCGCTAATAAATCACAGTGTTGCACCGCAAAAACACCAAATCTGTGGCAAACGAAAATGTTTACAACCAGCTGCACGTAATATTGTTAGACAAAATAAAGTCCTTGGCACTCTGTGGGTGTTGCCCCAATGCGGGACCTTTCGAGACCAGCATAATCGGGAGCCCCCAGCGGAAGACACCGCCTTCACGGACACGCTCAGCTCCTTCATATCTGATGAACTGAATATCGGAGAGTTCCTGGAAATTTCAGCCAATAATGGGGAAGAGAATCATCTGAATGGCTCTCTGAAAGTTACCTCTGAAACTGATCTAATGCAAATGTGCGATTGGCTACTCTGAAAAAAGAAACCTAAGTGACGCTTCTTTGGTCTCAGATATTGCAAAGCCCTTACTGGACATAACCCATTTCAGCACCTCAAGCCCTATAACAACAAACTCACCTCTGGTATTAAAAAATAAAAGCTCAAATAGATTAAACGGCTAATTGGTTTTAAAAAGGCATGAATTCCAAAAGTTAACTTTATAAGAGCAGCAGAAGGCTGATGGAGGAACATTCCCAGCATCTTATAATCAGAATATCCTCAATACTGGAAGGAAAAAGTGCAAAAAGAGGCCCCATAAAATGAAATCTACTCATCTAGAATTCAAACTTGCTACGTCCATAATGAACCCAAAGAACTGCAAACCCTGCTACAAAAATCAAATGTGATACTATTGAAAGGTATTTCACTGTTGGGTGCCAGAATAGCATCTTCAGATCTCACATAAACACAGTGTCCTCAGCATCATTTCCAAAATACAAAACTATTGCCCCACACGGTGTAGGTGTTCTCTTATGAACTCTAATGGGCTCTGATGTGCCATGTTTAGAGTGTTTATAAGTGTTTACTACCACTGACAGCGCTGTGCAGACAGGGAGCACATACTCCATGGGAGCCCAGCGTGAGTGACCCTCAGCTATCAGTGCTGTAGGTCACTGGGAGCGGCTTTCGGTGCCGTTCAAGGTAGAATACTCCTCTCACGCAGCTGTAGACGCAGATTTCAAAACTAATATTACAGCACTTTGATTAACATAGAAGACGCACATGTACTGTTTGGTGTGATAAATATCACAAAATGTTTAGATTGACATGCGTGGACCTAGTCGAGTTTCAATTGCACTCTCAAAATGTGTGTGAGGTGCAGAGTCACACTGTTGTGCTCTCTCTCTGCCTGCGCACTGGGAAGCCTCAAGTGGGACCTACAGAATTCTATTAATTGTATGATATTCAGTTAACTGTTCGGTCTTGCCTGCACTCTGGAAAATAAAGGGTTCTCACATGTAGGTGGGGTGTTCCCGAAGGAAGGATTGCTTAACTGTATCCACTTCTCTGGCCGAACAGAGGAATTGTTTATATTTGTGAATGGGCAGCATTATTGTATAGCTGTAGAGCACACGTCGCTATACCATGTGCTGGGTTTTCTTTGTTCTTATTGCATGGCTCAAAGAGACTCCTACATCAAGCCCCATTTGAGAAGTGAGCCACATCTTTTGCTGATCTATTAAAGACACAGATCACGGCAAACCTCTTATTACTTCCACACTTCGAATATTTAGAAGGATTTTGGATTGCTCTTCTTAGAGGCAGCCTTCACCTTAGTCTATTTATCCAGCTGTACTTAGAATTTTTTTCATGTTTCATCTCCGCTGCTAAACTGAGCAGGCAATATGACTCACTGACTTTATTTGCGTTGTGCTAGACAGTATTCGGTTCTGTCTATTCAATTTGACTTGATTGACTTAACATTGGCCCCGATTCACAAAAGTAATCTGAGACAAAATTATCTAACTTTACTACTCCTAAATGCCTTTTGTGAATACCGAAAGTCGTAAAGTTAGGATTTTGTCTCAGTTTAGGAGTAGTAAAGTAAGGAATCCTAACTTTACTACTCCTAAATGCCTTTTGTGAATATCGAAAGTCGTAAAGTTAGGATTTCGTTTCAGATTACTTGTGTGAATCTGGCCCATTATCTTTTAGCCTTCAGTAATGACATTTTAATAAATCTTCATGGATAATTTGAAGCTTATCTAACATGGATTTTGTGGTGTGATGTCTCTGGGTTATATGTGATATTGTATTTGAGTTTAGGCTCTCTTTAGGGATCACATCTAAAAGCTCACACATGCTGAAAAGGGCGGACTCAGAAAAGGGCAATTTCCTGTGCTTGAGTTAACAGGATGGTTCACACTATTAGAAAATTGCAGGGCAGCTCCTCCATAGGGGAGTGGGGGCGTTGCACCACTGCTTTCTCGCACTGTAAGCAGGCAGAAACATAAAATGGTAAAACTACCATTTTATGTTTATGCTTTTCGCACTGCGAGAAAGCAGAATTGCCTGGAGTGCCTGGTTGGGGGCGGGTGGGTGGGCGGTCCTGCTCAAGGGCGGGGGGGGAGTGGCTTACCCGCTGTTGTGGGTACGGACTGTTTGGTCGGCCCCAGGGCCCACTCTCTCTTTTTCTCTATGTAGGTTCCATGATGCAGCCTACGTAGAGAAAATGGCCTGGCTGGGGCGCTCTCCGCTGAGCCTCACCAATCACAACGCTGCCATTGCAGCATTGTGATTGGCTTAGCCTAGGGTATGGGAGGGAGGCTGCCTGCTGGCTGCTTCCTGTTCCTCCAGGAGTCAGAACACGAGGGACTGAGTTGCGCCATTACACCGGCCAGGAGCGGACTCGGAGGCGTTGCGGTACCGGCGGTAAGGTAGGTAACTAACTTTTTATTTTTATTCCCCCTCCCTCCCTCCCGTGAGCATGCCGGCCACAGCTGATAACATTTTTTATATAACATCAGCGTGGGTTCTGGAAAACCTCAGATCATTATGTTCATGCCAGATTTCCAGACACACAGCTACTGATTTTGTTAACACTTTAGCATTAGGGAATCAGATATTGTGAAATGATGGTTTGACGGGGCTTACCTGTAAACCGGGAACTTCACCTCAGCGCATTAATAGTTACCAGTATTCTTACAGGCTACTGCCACTGTCTGGTATGCAAATAGACTATTTTAATAATTATTTCTTTAAAAGCTTACACTTTTGTTTTACAGCCTCTGGCCCAAAAAGAATGCAGGTTTTTTTGAGCAAGGTGTATTCTCTGCAATAAGAAAATAAATCAACTGCTCGTTAGAGCCTCCACTGCTCGTTTGTTTCAAACTGCACGAGCTTCAACTGCTGTAATTATGAACGTGCTGGCGCCGGTGACGTCTGCGCCTGCTCAGAACGTTCGTCTGGATATTTAAATCAGGCAGAGGGGAGACAGCCTCACGTCTCAGACCCATCGGCCCAATAAAATGTCATCGATTAGTCACACTTTAATCAGGGCATGCTAAACAGCTAGATGCGTGTGACTTTGTGACGTCGAGATAGAGAGGAAAGTAGAATGCGCTTATAATGGAATGGGACTGAAAAGGGGCAAAAGGGGTGTTTTAGTTTGCTTATTGCTGAATAAACCGGCTCCATCGACTGCGGGGACCAAGCCTGCGGACAGCCTGTTCCACAGAGTCGCGGTTCTCACTGGAAATAGGCAGTGCTTTAAATGGGGAAAAATAAGTGCAGGTACTCATTAAAATAGAGGTGTGGCAAGTGGGCGGGGCTAAGGGCAAAATGTCATTGTACATAGAGACTTCGGTACCAGTTGCAGCACATATTAAAACACATGAGAAATGTGTTCATGTAAAAAACACAGATTAACTCATAACAAAATGAAAGTCATGATGGCACTTTCACCCGAATGGTCGACGCGCATCTGACTGACAGTGCAGGGTCAGTCTAGAGACCCTGTCCTGTTAATCACAGCATGACACAAGCCCTCTCCAACCCCTGCAGTTTCGGGACATTCAAATGGGCGCTGCTGGAATCTTCACCAACAACTCTGGAAAAGGATACTTCAGCCGAGTTAATTACAAGCTGCTCGGAAGCAGAATATTGGAGCAGAAACCTAACCTGAGCCTCCCGTGCCCAGGATCAGGGTACCGGTACTCTCCCTGGCTACAGAGAAGTGCCGGTATTGACGGCAAAAAAAAACGGAAGTGCCGGTACTCAGTACCGGTGAGTACCGGCCCATTTAGAGCACTGGAAATAGGAATATGCTTTCCCTACGGTGAGCATAGAACAGCAATTGGGCTTTGTTTTTATTACACCAAGACGTTTTTTTTTTGTGTCTTATGTCGAACTGCGGATGTTCTTTCTACTTCACTGTTTTTTATGCTGGCCTGAACCAAACGCTGGAAATGTGTTCTGTGTGTTTTATATCAGTGTTTACAACGGAGGGTGCTTTAAGCTATGCTTAAGATACGACACATTGGGTACGTTTGAAAGTAAGGTTGAAATGTACACATTTATTGAAGTATTGAAGCCACATAAAGCTGGGCAGGCGGTCTATAGGTCCGGTTGCTGCCTACCGACCATTACTGTACTCTCATTTTCTCCTCTTAGCTTTGTGTGACCTTGGGCAACTCACTTCATCCGGGGGAGGAGTCAGTACTGTGTACACAAGGCAACGGAGCCATTGAGAGAAATACTTTGGACCAGCTACCTTTCACGATTATGTCTCTGCTGGAATGTCTTTCATGAACTTCCCTTTTAAGTATTAGATTTCAGTTGTGGTTTATGTTGCACCAACGTTTGTGTTCAAATTTGCAGCTCTTGATGCCACATAGCAAGGACCTTAAGCCTCACACTTCTGGAAGGAAGGCTGAGAATGAATTGGCTTGTGTCTCATTTGTCCTCGATCCATTTCTTGTTCTAACCTGTGCTTGCTTAAATGTAGATCTGTGTGGCAGTTAAATGCAGAGACATGGGGTACTGGGCTACAGGGTTGTTCCCCTTAGCCGTGAGCCCCGAGACCTGCTGCCTTGATACGCCCTACCACTTTCAAATGTCACTAGCCGCTACTGGAAAATTGTCATGTGTAGAGATAAAAAAATTGCCATGTTATTCATAATTCGGAATGTTGCATTTTCAAGCCATTCATGCACAGTTTTCATAACGTCATTTGAGACAGAAAATGTGTTAGATATAGTGAAAAAGGAGTCATTGCAATGACGAGTATGAACACTTAAAGCTGTGGTACAAAATTATGTTATTGCACAACAAAATCACGATTTAAGGAGAAACATTATTGCTTCTCTTGTAGTACAAGCATACTGTAGCAAAACTTAACTTGCAGGTGACATGATGGGGTCATGCAGGGTGTAAAATTATGCAACACTGATTTCACAATTTCTCAGATTGCTGGCAGAAATGTGTATTTGAACAAGTATAAGTATGCGCCGGTACCCTTTTATTGTTTGCTTGTGCCTAGTGTTGCATGATTAGAATTATTTAAATAGTTTTTGCAGGGTGTTACTTTGCACTAAATCATTCATATGCTGCTGATGGGATAGAGTAGCATTTATATGTTGCAATCAGGTGGGGAAAAGCCAGTTCTTCATTATCCTCTTGAATTCAAATTGTCTATTGATAGAGACAATTTCCATCTCCATCCTTGCTGGAGATGGGCTCCATAATTTTGTTCTTTTGCAGATGTGCATTGTAAAATTAAAAAAAGTCAAAACATGGTCAAAAAATATTCCTTTTGCCGCTTTTGTCGCTGTACACTTCCTCTTTCTTTCCCCCTCTTCTCTGTCTAGTCTCTACTATCCGCTTTGGATGGGCCCCTTGCCCATGTTCTTATTGTTCTTGTTGTTGCACCGAAAAGGTCCCGACACTTCGCATTACACTCTACTACTGCCACATATGTTTTGTTACGCGGCCGGCCCACCAGGGGTTGTAGGCGACATGCTGTGTTTTAAACTATCTTTTGATGCCATCACATATTCTTAGAGAACCTTCGATGAAACGCGGCCGGCCCTAAATGGGTTGTAGGCTTAACGCTGTGTCAATGTGGACCTCTGTTCTACTTTGTTTGTGGGAAAAAATAAAAACAGATCTTTAAAAAATATTTATATTTAAAAAATATTTATATATATTCCTTTAAAAGCATTCAATCCTTGTACAAAATGCTGTAAATTCCAAATCCTAAAGTCCTGCTCGTTAGGAACTAAAGTGCACTTATACTAATTATCAAGTCAAGTGCGTAAAAGGAGAAATTGGGAGTTTTGAACACTCGTGACTGGCAACCTTTCCCTATGATTAGGGGGCAGTGGCCCCGAAACACGTAGGGGATGTTTTATTATCGGAATGAAATGCCGGTTTTCCATTAAAGATTCAGTGAATCTTCTGCCGTGGAGTAGCGTCCTTAATGCAAGGCACCTCTGTTTTTTATAATTAATTAACTTGTTGAACATAACATGCATATTCATTTTACATGACGTTTTTTGCTGTTAAATGAGTCCAAATAAAGCCACTCTAAGTGATTTACTGCAAAGTAAATATAAAGCTTATGTAATATTTTTTACTTTTATGTAGGTCCTAAGTAAGACCTTTCTATATAATTCACTTAGGGCCTGATTGCGAAGGCCGTGGGACCGCCAGAGACAGTCTGTCGGTGGCAGTCTCTCGGCCATCGTAACAGGGATCTCTGTACGCCATATTGCAATGGCTTCTGGAAGGGTGGCGGTAGGAAACACCTACTGCCATAGTCCTGACATGCAGGCTTTATCCGACCGCCTGTCAGACCTCCCTGTAGTCTCAGAATGGCAGGGATTACAATATTCCTTTCTGACGGTTGTTCTGCGGCGGTCAAACCTCTGCAAAACGGCAGGCGGAAATGGATTTGGGGGCCCGTAGCGGGCCCCCTTAACCCTCCTGGGCCAGCGACATAGGCCCTGGGGGACCATGTGGTAGACCCTACATGGTGCCTGGCATGCAGTGCAGGGATATGTGTGAGGTGTCTGTTTTGTCTTGCGGCGGCTGCTGCAGAGCATAATACAAAACATGGGCAATGCGCTCACCATGGTGGCGGTCGCATCCTAATTCGCCCTGTGGGACCACTGCCTTGTAGGCAGGTGGTCCCAAATACGATTAGATGGCGGATGGAGGAAATGACCCCCTAAATGTGGCCCTTTATCACCATTAACTAGCTCCTTGACAGCCAAGTACAAATTTTTGTTCGGTCTGTAGATGAGTTGGCTATCTACATCTTGCAGGCACTCCAGTAAAGCTGATTCAATTGTTCAAATAACAAATGCATAAATGTTTTCAACATAGATTAGGCAAAAAAGGACATATGCATAAGGCATGCTCAAGTGACCCATTGTAGTAAACATGCCCTCAGCAGCATTAACAATTCTGGATTGTTAACACGCTTAGACCATATTTTAGTGAGTTAAGTGAAACCAGAAGGAATCTCAACTTCATGAACTTAACTCTGCTCACATGTTTCAACCTCATTTCCATATAATACTAGCTAGTTGGTGAGGAGCATGTTGGTAAAAGTAGGGACCCATGTGGTAAATTGCTAAACTCAACACGGTTTTTGGAGCAGGCTGTCACTAATGCAGCTTTTCTTGCTAATATCTTAGTCGCACCATATTGAATTTCACTTTGCTTCTCTGCCATCCGATCCCATGATGTTATCATTCCGTGCAAATTAGTGATTCCATTCAAGGTGTGTAAATTAACATAGTCACTTACGGAGTCCTTAATGAGATTCTTTATGGTCCCGTCCTCTAAAGTCCCGTCCTCTAAAGTCTTTAGCCGGAAACAGTTCTTCAGAAACAACAAATCTACTGTTGAGCCCACATTTATCATACTAAATTCTAGTCTCAGTTGACCTAGGGGTACTTCAAAGAAGACCAAAGGCTACACGAATCGTGGCAGAGAAGATCTTATCCAATTCTGAATTTAACTTTTCCCCATATATTGGTGAAGCATATGTAAGTGCCTGAATAGGATTCACTCTTCACCAGCAGCCAGATAGATACCCTGAGGGGCGCTATACAAATGTTTATTGTTTTTTAAATCTTTTCAGAGTCAATCAATCAATCAAAGAGTAGATTGGCCAACTCAGATTATGATAACATTTCTACAAATTGTGTGTATTTTGTTTGATCTCGCTGTGCTGCTAATTGGACTTTATTTCATAGTTTGACATCCTGTTACACATAAATACTGGTATGCGTTGCACCAATCAACCTTTTCTCCACCAATCCTCCATACATGTTTACCTTTGATTTTTCCATATTGATTTATCTTGCTTTTTTTTTGTAAGTTCAGTGTAAGATCATTTTGATCATTTTATTCATGGAGGCTTGTCAAGACTCTTTGTAAGCCAACTGGTGTGCAGTCCAGCAACACAGTGTCATCTGCATATTGGAGAACAGGAATGTGCATTGAGCCCAATTTGGGTGAAAATATTATTTCTTTCCTCAAAGTTTGAACGAAACCTGCTGGGTAATCAGAACTGCCCAATAGATTGTGTATTTGTGCAGGCAATTTAATCTGGAAAGTCAAGGTTGTACAAATAGAGCGGAGCTACCACTATCCATTTAGGACAACCCTTAGACTAGACATCGCTCCAAGAAAGGCAAAGGTACTCCCTGTAAAGGTTCGGTATCCAAAAAGGCCAAGGACCAGAAAATCCGAGAAGCACCTACATTTATTAAAGGCTCTCCAACACAAACATGGAGAATTTACAGTTGAAGAGCTACTCTGATTTTTTTTATTGTGGTACGAGGAAATAATTAAAGAGGTTGTTGAGTGTCTTAAATTCGAACTGAAGATTTTTAATAACCCTCAAGATAAAAATAAGAACGAGAAGTACTCCAGGAATAGCTGGATTGATATAGAATGTAGACTTTTTAAATGAAGAATAAGAAAGCTTGAGAAATATAGAAGGTTCTCTAGAAATAAAGTGGGTATATTATGTCCTTACAATCTAAGAAAAGAGTTTAATAATCAAGCAGCAAGTAAGAAGCAGGCATTTAAAGCAGAATGTTGGAAGGTGATGCTTGAGACAATAGTAAAAAAATGTAAGGACATTCTAGAGGTTGGTACAGAATGGGATAGGAAAAGCCCAGGCGAAACTGACCAGTTCAGTGGGAGAAGACAATTGGGTAGATTTCCTGGAGGAAATCTATAACAAAGATGCTCTAATCACCCAGGGCCTAATAACATTTCTTGTTAATGAAGAGTTAAAAGAGGGGTTCTCAGCACCAATTTTTTACAAAATAATTGATATGCTAAAACTAACAAGTGCAGCTGGACCGAATAACCTACCGGAAGTAATAATAAAAGACAAACATTAGCTAGTGGACCACCTTGCTCCACCTCCTTTTCCAGAAAATGCTCCGGACAAGACATCTCCCGGATAGTTGGAAGGGAGCATTTATTAAACCTATGCATAAAAATGGTTATTATTCCCTCCCTGGAAACTATCGGCAAATAAAACTGCTACATGCTGTGGAAATATGGATTTTCCTGGTCAGTTATGTCCCCTATCTTGGACCCCAACGGTTCTATGTGCATGTCACAAGTACATGTATGTTCCCTCCAGTTCCAGTTATGAAGACGCAAATACATGTATGCCCACCGTCAACATGTCCTCTGCCAGATCCGCCATGAATAGGCCGGATATTCCATTCTTAAATATGAAAGGCCACCGGCTTTATATGGTTCACTTATGCCATTTTTCAGTCCAGGCAAGTAGGCCCTGATTCTGTCATCAAACTCTTCTTGCCTTCTGCCTCTAAAAGCTCCAGCCCGAGCCTGCATCTGTGACCATGAACTTTGTCTCATTCTCCGCGCGGCTCACGAAGCCTGACATCAGCCTATTCTCTGCCAAGAACTGTATTTCACCTTCGAATTATCTGCTTCCCCCTCAGCCGATGCATTCCTGCCTAGTAGTTTAAGTAAACATTCCTCCAGTTACCAAGCAAAAAGGCCCATCTTCTCTGTCCTCATGCAAGTAATTCATAGCCCTGTTACCATGGAATATTCCTACCCCCTCGCATTTAGTGTAGACACCTAGACGCTTGTACACGCACAGTCAGTATAGAATAGATTCTGTCTGAGAGTCCTTCTTTTATGGATAACATAGTTCTTTAAACATAGGATGTTAGATATGATTTGGGATTAGGTTGACTTGACCCCCCAGACTTCTTGTCTCCACATATAGAGCTAAATGTCAAGTCCCCGTCACCCCCTAGTTACACGTCAATTACACGTCATACTGCTGCGCGCGCATCCATGCCAAGTATTATCTTATAGATCCACCTATACATGACATCACAACCAATCATGTTCCTTTTTACTCATTATTACACCCATTTTCGGTTACGCAAACCAAACGTCAATGTCCCTATCAATTGTTACGCCTACTGTATTCACTTCATTATAATGTATGTACTATAAAAGTTACTTCTTGTCAATAAAGTATGTACTTCACTTCCTGAACCCCCGTGGTGATGGAACTTGAAGCATCCGATTATAATCGACCACCGGAATAAAGTCCATTCCGAAACTCTAATATCACGGATTCTGCCTCTCATTTTACTGAGCTATTTTATAATGTTTCTGTATCAAATTCAGTCCCGGTAAAGGAGAAATATTTACCACATGATGGCGCCCGAACAGGGACACTTTCTCATCTCACGCGCCGGCGGTGCGTTGCAGACCCGGTCTCCTGCCACAGCTGGACGGACAATAACGCGTACCAGCAGGATTTCCTGTATCTCCCTCCGGTCAAGCGGGGGCGACTGAGACTGCGATCAACACCCAGACGAGGCGGTGAGAAGTGCGAAGTATCCCGACCAGAGCCTAGCTGAGAGAGCAAGATCCGAGGTATACAGAGACCCACCAGTCCGAAGTCAAGCCCAGTGTCCGACGAGTCGAGTCGAGTCGAGTCCAGTCCGGTTCAAGTTACTGAGGCCTTCCGTTTCCGAAGCTACCCGGTGAGTACCATTGCTGGGGAGGCATTTCTGACGTGCACATAGGTTGTGCCGGTCAAGACGGGTTTGGGTACACAAATCCGGTCTGCACTGTTTTAGCAGTGTATCTGTACTGTTTAGCAGTGTATCAAGTATTCCGAAGTATTCCGAAGTGTCTAGTTATTGTCTAGTTATTGTCGAAGATTAAGCTTGGTGATTAGTTATGCAGACGATCATCATTGTTGTTTCAGTTAAAGGTTTAATGTTTAATGTTTAAAGTGTTTAAGTATATCGTGGTATGAATGACTGTTCATTATCGTGTTTATTGTATTAAGTCTGTTCAAATTCAAGTATCAGGTCAAAATCAAGTATAAGGTCAGTTCTCAATATGCCGCTCTTTTCGAAATTAAGACAGATCACTACCAGAAAAGGGGTTCTCGAAGAAGCCGTCCCTATTCCTCCTAGGGACACTCCAGGGCACTTTATGTATCACAAACATGGCTTAGACGCTATATTATTTCTTGATTTATGGGTAGACTATACCAAGGGATTACCAGAAAGTCAGAGGTGGCCCACAGCGGGAACCTGGGATGCAGAGTGCATCATGAAAATCGAGGAAGAGTTATGGAAAAGAAAAGTCAGACAGTCACAGAAAGACGCCGTTGAATTATGGCGTAAAGAATCACATAGACGAACAGAAAAAGCACGTAGACAGGAGGAGAAGAGTAAAGAGAATTCCAATAAAGTTCGAGAGAATCTATTAATTGAGGAAGGTATCCGAGTAAAATCAGAACAAGTAGACAGACAAAGAAATGCCCTTATGAATGGTATGTATCCCCTTCTGGCCGAAGGATTACCTAAGGCTACTCCAGAGACACCAAAAGACTTGCCAACCCCATTGTTCCCAATAAAGGTACATCCTAAGGGGCATCCTAGAACCGCAGAAGATGTTTTTCTTTCCTCATATTTAGATGACGCAGCTCCCGAGTATGCTAATTCCGCCCCACATAGACCGCATACCAGGGAGGTTCAACGCCAAGATCCAGTACCCGTATCCCTGCAGCAACAAATCGAGTCACAAGTTCCGGCAAGCACATCTGTTTCTGTATTCGCTCCTACAGCTACTTCTATGGCTGTGTCCACACCTGCAGTTGCTGTGTCACGTTCGACGAATCCTTTTACACCCGACGCCCCAGATGGGGCCGCGGGAGGAGCTACCAATGTCTTTTCTACGCCACCCAGAATAAATAAACTTACTTTTCAAGAGTCAGCGCATTCACGTACACCCAAACTCCTTAGTGCCCGTGCGCTTAAGGAACTTCTTATAGATTGTAGATATGACCCGGTGCCTGGAAAGGAGGACGAAATGACCCTAGCATCATTGCGTATCAGACGAGCCGCAGTGTATTTAGCGAAGTTACCAGGAATGACTGCGCATCTAGATAATATATATCATTTTGTCCAAACAGGGCGAGATCCAGAATGTATTTACAGAGCTATGGAATACCAGAAAGTAGAGATACAGGGGGAACTGTTACGTTTCCTCATAAACTGTGTGATCAGAAATCAAGACCGACCGGGGGTAGACCCGGAAGCCATGAAAATTCTTACAAGATGGAGCCAGAATATATCAGAAGGGAGACATGATAAACAAAATTGTATAATAGCCATGTGCCGAAAGATCCGTAAAGAAATAGAACGCCTACACGAAGAGCGATTAGAGGTAGACGAGTTCGAACAAAACGAGGAAGAAGGGTCAGGACTGCCCACAGGGCAGTCGGACACCATAGCCTATGTAGGTAGAGGAAGATCTTGTAATAGGAGTAAGACTAGATATCACACTGACTCAATACATCCGATATGCCCAGATAATAACAGGAATTTTCAAATACCTATAATTAACATAAGGTCTAACGAGCATTCGTTCCAAACCGCCGACAAACTACTCCGAGAACGAAGGGGTTATCATTTTCTCGATTCTATGGATGAACAAGATTTAGCAAGGGCAGCTGTTCATTGGGTGGACAGTCCCGGAAAATATAGTGATGATACAGTAGTACGCACATTTTTGAATCTTACCCCAGATGAACAAAGGTTAGCTGGGATTTATATGATTCAACAACTCATTATACTATATCGGAGTCAGCATTCGGACCCTGGTCCCCTACCTGACATATTGACTGAATTGCTTATGAATAAATAGAGAGGTCCAGGTACTGAATTAATTAAAGAAATTCTAGAATCAAGAAAGCAGTATGTTCTTTTTATATGTTCAGAACATGTTCCATTGTCCGTCAAGGAAAGAACTACGTATCACATAGATAGACAGAATCCCTTACGAGAAGTGCACCCAATAAAGGGTGAGGACAATGAGTTTAAACGCGTATTTGTATATACGCCTATATCGAAAATAGAATTGTTACAAATGAAGAAAGTGGTACCCAGTCATGACAAAGACCCAGCGGGTTTTCACCGAGAAATCAAAGACATGTTACTCATGGGAGAGTATACCTACCCCGACATTATGACAATATTAAAGGTGTTGATGCCTGCTGGCATTTATGAGAAACTCAAGGAAAAAGAGTGGGAGGTAGGTGATCAAAAGATAGAATGGTCAGCATTAGAAGCAGAAGAAAGGGCCCGAGGTCCAGGTGCAGGGCTTGGGGACAAAACTAAGGCATTACCAGGACTACTAGTACAGGTACTGCCGCGTTTATTAACTACGAAAAAGGAAGATTGGGGTACAATCTCAGCCTGTAAGCAGAAGCAAGATGAAGACACTAGCGATTACTATGCCCGATTCGAGAAATGTTTTGGTATAAATAGTGGCATAAAAGCAAGTAGCGAATCATACCCGCATCTGTTTGTAACAAAATTAGTAGAAAATGCTCTGCCCCCAGTAAAGAATAGAGTATTAAAATTCGAGAGTACCTGGCAAGGTAACACTCCATCACAAATGTTACAAATGTTACAGTACCATCACAATAGAATTAGAGAGGAACAAGAACATGAACACAGACGCATGAAAGACACGAAGATGAAAATGCTAGTTTCCCAGACAGTTCCAGCTGAAGGACATAAAAAGGGTATGACACATTCCGATTCAGCAGGACCTGTAAAGGGGACATGCAATTATTGTAAAAAGCCAGGCCATTACGTACACGATTGTCCAGTTTTAAAACATAATATCGCCATAGGTAAAACACAAGAAAGATCACGGCCACTAAGACAAGATCAGAATGAACAAGGAGCTATGCAGCATGCCCAGGCCATGCCAGCCGCACAACAGCCAATACAGTTTGTGCCAGCTGCACCACCGTTGCCTGCTGCTGCCACACAGACAACAACACGACAAATGTATCAGACCGCACAGTATGAATATCCCGAGTATCAGCGTTACGCATGAACAAGCCTAGAGAGGGAAGTTGACTTACCCCTTATCGAGATTCCTGTAGATCAAGAAGGACCTTATGTACATAGTAAATTATTAGGTCAAGATAGAAAATTTTTACTCGATACAGGGGCAAGTCGAACAACTATAAAACGTAGTGAAGTTCCAGGGGCACCCCTCTCAGGCTCACAGAATATTTCCCTTGGTTTTTCAGGAAAACCTATTGTTAATGAAGTGTCACAACCTCTGCCACTTACGATAGGACCTTTGACCCGAACTACAGATTTATTGCTTACTAAATCATGTCCAGAAAATCTATTAGGAATAAAAACGTTAAAAGCTCTAGGAGCTATAATATGTTGTTCTCCGGAAGGAGTAAGATTGTTTTTACGTGATTTTAAAGGTCACTATGTATCTAGAGACATGGATCCCCGACTGCAGACCTTACCTACACGTCTATGGGCACAAGGCCCTACTGATGTTGGTTGCATGAATATTACACCATATCGAGTCACACTAAAGGCAGGAGTGGTGCTACCACGAATGCGACAATACAAGTTACCACCAGATGCTGTAGTGGCTTTACTACAAATCATTGACGAACTCATTGCCCAAGGAGTAGTTGTGGAAACAGACTCCAATATATGTAATTCACCGATAATACCGATTCTTAAACGAACAGATCCTACAGCGCCGCCAGTATATCGATTGGTTATTGATCTGCGCGAGTTAAACAAATGCATTGTGCCACAATTTCCTGTGGTCCCAGATATCTCGTCATTATTGACAGCTATTGATTCCGAAGCAACATTCTTTACTGTAATTGATCTCAAGAATGCCTTTTTCAGCGTCCCAATAGATCCGGAAAGCCAATATTTGTTCGGATTTAGTTTAAATGGACGTAGCTTTAAATTCACACGCGCACCTCAAGGATTTACAGAAAGCCCCAGCATCTATAGCCAAGCACTGAAACGAGAACTTGACAGTATCCACATGCCAGTTAACACTGCCTTGCTTCAATATGTCGATGATCTGCTGATCACCGCAAGAAGCGAACCTGAATGTGAGAAAGCATCACTGACAGTTTTACAATTTCTAGCCGAAAAAGGGCACAAGGTGTCCCCTTCTAAGCTGCAATTCTGTGTCCAGCAAGTTGTTTATCTTGGACACTCGCTGGACAAGGAGGGAAGGCAGCTTACACCCGACCGCATTCAGTTGATAGCTAACATGCCAATACCCAAGACACAAAAGGAGGTGCGGGCTTTCATAGGCCTCACTTCATACTGTAGACAGTGGATCCCGCAGTATGCATTTCTAGCAAAACCACTCATTCAATTGACAACACAGGAGGCAGCCACATCGACTGTTCTCCCTTGGACTCAGGAACACACACAAGCTTTTGAAAGCCTAAAGAAAGCTTTATGTCAAGCACCCGTTTTAGCAACGCCATGTTACAGAAAACAGTTTACACTTTTTGTTACAGAGCGCGAAGGTACTGCCTTGTCAGTACTCACACAGGAACAAGCAGGAGCACACAAACCATGTGCGTATTTTTCTAGTACATTAGATCCCGTAGCTCAGGCTTTGCCTGCATGCCTAAAATCAGTAGCAGCAACAGCTTTAGCAATCAGACAAAGCGATGCCATAGTGTTAGGACATCCATTGACAGTTCAAGTACCCCACGCAGTAGAGGTTCTTGTAAATAGAACACAAACACAACACTTGACCGTAGCACGACTTACAGGGTATGAACTTACATTGTTTCAGCCACATATAGAAATAAGACGCTGTAACACATTGAATCCTGCCACACTTTTGCCAGTAACCGGAACAGACCCACTAGCCCATGACTGTATTGAAGTTATTACTGTAACAACAAAACCCAGACAAGACTTGACCGATGTTCCATTGTCAGATCCAGACTTGACATTTTATGTCGATGGTTCATGCATGAGAACAAGTACAGGAGAGTTAGTAGCCGCTTATGCAGTCACAACAGATACTGAAGTCATTGAAACTAATCGTATAAATACTTTGTCAGCTCAAGCCGCAGAGCTCATCGCTCTGACACAAGCCTGTATTCAAGCCACGAATAAAAAAGTCAACATATACACTGATTCACGTTATGCATTCGGAGTTGTACATGACTTCGGCGTGCTGTGGCGAGAGAGAAGTTATTTAACTTCCCACGGTGCCCACATTCAGCACGGACCCCTCATTCACGCATTATTAGATGCAATACATCTACCCACTGAAATATCAATTATGAAATGTAAGGCCCATACGAAGGTTACTGATATCATTTCCCAAGGCAATGATCTAGCCGACAGAACAGCTAAACTGACTGCTCAAACTCAGACCCCCGACATGACAAAGACAATAGTCCCGACACCGACACATTGTATGACCGTTAAAGATCCTACTCTTGACGTAATTGACATACAGACACATGCTACACCAGACGAAATAAAGAAATGGACCGAGTTAGGAGGGATCCAAACGGACCAAGGATGGATGATGAAGGAAAGGTCTGTATGGTTCCTTCCTGATTCAATGGTCCAAGTCGTAATTAACACTATACATAGTCCGGCACATCTAGGAGAAAAAGCTATGCTAGACAGCATTCAACACATTTGGTTCAATAAACATTTACGAGCAGCAGCAAAACAAAAGGTCCGTACCTGTATGATCTGTTGCCAGTTCAACCCAGGAAAAAGTGTTCCCGTAGAACAGGGTGGATTTCATCCTCCTGATCACCCTTTTGAAGTCCTACAGATGGATTATATCCAGATGGAACGATGTCGAGGATTCAAATATGTTCTCGTAGTTGTCTGCGCTCTGTCCCGTTGGACAGAGGCGTACCCGGTTTCAGATTACACTGCCCCGACTACTGCCAAACAGTTGGTTCGAGAATTCTTCCCACGATACGGTTTACCACGTGTTGTCTACTCAGATAACGGCCAGCCGTTCTCATCCGAATTAATGAAACACGTTTCACTTCTGCTAGGATATCAGTGGAAATTCCACTGTGTCCGACATCCCGAGGCAGCAGGTCTCGTAGAAAGACATAATCAGACACTGAAAATCAGACTGTCCAAAATATGCAGAGAGAAAGGGGTCGACTGGATAGTAGCATTACCAGTTGCACTTTTTTACATGAGAATGGTAGCACACTCTAGAACAGGGCTATCCCCGTATGAGGTGATCTTCGGTAGACCACCGAATATGTGGGGGACGCCTATACCACGCAAAATAACTGATATTGACTGTAATATGCTGACAGATTACTTGGCTTCCTTGATGTCTGCACTACAATCTTCTCGTTCACAGGTAGCTGCAGCCTTTCCCGACAACACTGAGGTGAAACCCCATGACGTTGTTCCGGGTAATCTTGTCTTTGTGAGGAATTTCGACCGAAAGACTCAGCTGGAGCCCAGGTGGAAAGCACCCAAATTGGTCCTGTTGACCACAAGAACAGCCGTGAAGATCGAGGGCCGCAAGGGCTGGATTCATTCAAGCCACATCAAGAAATTTCATGGACTATCTTCGGATATAGACACTGTGCCCTGTACTCCCTCACAGACTGATAAAAAACTCCCTTTTGTTGAACAGAACAAATCTGAAAATTACAAACTAAAGCTTAGGCCCAACAAGTCGAGCAATTTGATTGTTTAAGTCCTCTCCAAGGTGAAGCGGTTGAATTGTCTCTGACATGTATCCCTTGGACCTGAGTAGAGAAAATACCCGAAAAATGTTGAAACGACAGGCGTATTGTAAATCACTGCGTAGCCACTGCATAGTGACATTATTAATTTTGTTTTTATTGAGTCTTTTAATAATTATTACAAGTATGTTGTTGCACATATATTACCCTATTTCTAGACATGTTTATAATGTTGCTGCTGAACATTCTTTTAGTGACTTACCTCCGCATGAATTGTCTTATAGACTTGCGCTGCGCAATAACACTTTCATTAGTATGTTACATCATTCCCATCAGACTAGTAATGCCACCAATTGTTGGGTGTGTGGCCGACTCCCTCCCTATCAGAATTATGAAGGAGTCCTGCCTTTCTTTCCACATCCATTTACACGTAATGGCTCCTGTGGAGCATGGTTTAGTTTAATTAATTCCATAGACTCAGACACAGCAGTTTACCAAGATCATTGGATATGGGGAAACCTGAACCTAGTTTTACTCAAAGTCTGCTACCCTGACAAGGAGGGTCGCCCCAAAAGAACAGGAACTGATCTAGAAAATGAAGTGTATGGATTAGGTAATTTTACACCTAATCTCATGATTCTAAATGTCGTATCCGAAGTTGAGCTAGTCTTACCCACCATGTCAGTATTCCCAGCAAAAGGTGAATTGTGTGTAAGAAAGGTTGGTTCCATACATATGGGCCATAGTAAATGCACTACTATAGTAGAATTCAGTGATCAAGGAAAATCTTCATTCAGAGCTTCTCGCCACTCCTACTTTATATGTGGTCAGACTGCATATATGCGTCTACCTCTAGATTGGGATGGTACCTGCTACATAGCATTCCTTTTGCCACCTGTTTTCCTAGCTCCTCCTGATTATTACAGAAATATTCATTTAGTACACAACAGAGAACGGAGAGATCTCCCCATTGTCGATTACACTGAAACGGCATGGGACAAGTATGTAGATTTTAATAAAGGCATCTTTCCCTATATAGGTACTGTTACTAACAGTAAGCTGATACGTAGATTAACTAGAACCCTTGAAGCAGTAGTGAATGAGACTATTTCCGCCTTAGGCAATTTAACGGAAGAGCAGTCTGCTATGCGGATTGTTGTGCTTCAAAATCGTCTTGTCCTTGACGTCATCCTGGCTGATAGGGGCGGAGCTTGTAGGGACATCGGATCAAGCTGTTGCGTATTCATACCAGAAAATTCACCATCTGTATATAAAGCCATCACTCGCCTTCATAAGATTGTAAGCCAGATACACCAGAACCCAGGCACTTGGACTTGGTCCAGTTGGTTTTGGAATGCGGTATTAGCCTGGGGATGGAGAGTTCTATCCTTCCTAGGTATTGGCCTTCTCATACTATTCAGTTGCTGTCTATGTTTACAATGTGGACCAGCGATTTGTGGTCTGTGTGCCACATCGTGTATCCCACATCAAGATTTTCATTCAAGATCCCGGAAGAAGAAAGAAGAACAAATGATGCTATATGAACAGATCAATGGATTGATGAAGATTGATATCTCTTGAAGGGCAAGTAGGGGACAAGGAGGGAATGTGGAAATATGGATTTTCCTGGTCAGTTATGTCCCCTATCTTGGACCCCAACGGTTCTATGTGCATGTCACAAGTACATGTATGTTCCCTCCAGTTCCAGTTATGAAGACGCAAATACATGTATGCCCACCGTCAACATGTCCTCTGCCAGATCCGCCATGAATAGGCCGGATATTCCATTCTTAAATATGAAAGGCCACCGGCTTTATATGGTTCACTTATGCCATTTTTCAGTCCAGGCAAGTAGGCCCTGATTCTGTCATCAAACTCTTCTTGCCTTCTGCCTCTAAAAGCTCCAGCCCGAGCCTGCATCTGTGACCATGAACTTTGTCTCATTCTCTGCGCGGCTCACGAAGCCTGACATCAGCCTATTCTCTGCCAAGAACTGTATTTCACCTTCGAATTATCTGCTTCCCCCTCAGCCGATGCATTCCTGCCTAGTAGTTTAAGTAAACATTCCTAAAGTTACCAAGCAAAAAGGCCCATCTTCTCTGTCCTCATGCAAGTAATTCATAGCCCTGTTACCATGGAATATTCCTACCCCCTCGCATTTAGTGTAGACACCTAGACGCTTGTACACGCACAGTCAGTATAGAATAGATTCTGTCTGAGAGTCCTTCTTTTATGGATAACATAGTTCTTTAAACATAGGATGTTAGATATGATTTGGGATTAGGTTGACTTGACCCCCCAGACTTCTTGTCTCCACATATAGAGCTAAATGTCAAGTCCCCGTCACCCCCTAGTTACACGTCAATTACACGTCATACTGCTGCGCGCGCATCCATGCCAAGTATTATCTTATAGATCCACCTATACATGACATCACAACCAATCATGTTCCTTTTTACTCATTATTACACCCATTTTCGGTTACGCAAACCAAACGTCAATGTCCTTATCAATTGTTACGCCTACTGTATTCACTTCATTATAATGTATGTACTATAAAAGTTACTTCTTGTCAATAAAGTATGTACTTCACTTCCTGAACCCCCGTGGTGATGGAACTTGAAGCATCCGATTATAATCGACCACCGGAATAAAGTCCATTCCGAAACTCTAATATCACGGATTCTGCCTCTCATTTTACTGAGCTATTTTATAATGTTTCTGTATCAAATTCAGTCCCGGTAAAGGAGAAATATTTACCACAATGCGAGTGGGAAAGTTTTCTCAAAAATACTTTGATATGTTTTTCGCGGACTGGGTAGATGCGATCTCAATCACTCCACAAGAGCAAGGAGGTTTTGAGGGGGTGTGGGGGCACTCGACAACCGAACAATTGCTTTAGTCTATGGGCCCAGGCCAAGACATCAAAAGAGCAATGTGAAGGGTTGTATTGCTGCTTCGTGGACGTTCGCTCTGCATTGGATTCAGTTTATCAGGTCTTATTATGGGAGGCTCTAAACAGTTATGGAATCCCAGATGGTCTACTCCTAATCTTACAAGAGCTTCACAGAGATAACTGGGACCAGGTGGAATTGGATCTCAAGTGATCCCTCTCAAAGAGGATTGGCATAAGAAATGGCCTAAGACAGGGGTGTGTCCTGGCTCCAATCCTATTTTCCTTATTCCTGACTGATCTACCAAAAATACTTAGCCAATCGAACAGCTTCAGCCCTACAATGAATGGCATGCATGAAGCGGTCTCTTATGTTACAATTGTTATTTTGTAACTTACCGAAATCCGCCTCCAGAGAAAATTAGATGTCTTTTTGGACTATTGCAAGAAGAAAAAACTAATAGTCAATACAGAAAAGACTAACGTGCTGCCAATAGGGAAGAAGATGATACTGTTGGTTTGGGCCATTAATGAAGGTACAATTGAGACAGTCAGTAAATATAAATATTTCGGGATGCGATTCTCAAATGAACTATGGTTAGAAGCTAAGTCACTCTTATCTATATGGGGACTTAAGAAATGTGATAATCGCTATGGGGGCCCCTCCCCGAGACTTTTGCTGGCAGCCTATCAGGATATGATAAAGTCGCAGTTCCAGTACGGGGCAGATGTGGTTGGTATCAAAGGGAAATCAAGCTGAGACCTTGAACAGGGTAGGTATTGAAAAAGATCACCTCTCCCCCATTCACGATGGTGCAGGCAGTCATAATAGAAATGAGACTCAACTGTTGCAGGAAATTAAAAAAAGAAGGTGACATTGATCGGTAGGTGTGAGTCAATCCGAGCTCAGAAGAGCAACTAAACAGATCTCTAGAGAGGAGGATCTAATCCACTTAAGCAAGAAGAAATCTGTATCCCTCCTTATGAATTCACAGTTGGGTATGGGACATTTCCTTACCTGGAGAAACTACATAATGTACAGTTGTGACAAAGTCTTCTGAGATTTAGATGTGGTGTAACCCAAGTCTTGATGTCGGATGATAATGGAACGTTGCTAAATAAAAATAAAACCTGTAAATGTTGCCTCGTGGACTGCCTGTGGTTTTTAGCTCAGCAGAAGATTTTACTAAAACCATTTATCAAAAAGTATGATATAAGGGATAGGGGGAAAGTGATTTAATTACTCATGGAAAGGAGATTCCTGGATATCACCTGTGCCATGGGGTCACTTTTACTGTTTGTGGATACATTTTTACTGACAAACTGACCATCTTATGAAGGATGAATTGGGGTTTTAATTATGTATTACATCGGGAGTCATTTTTAACCACCTGTGCATAAAGTCTTAGGTAAAACCAGACGAGTCTATGATTGGATGAATTCTGGTTTTAATCGCATTTTATTGTGAGCTTTGCCTGATTTTGATAGCTGATTTTACACGTTACACATGTTTTGTAGTGTGTTGTTTAAAAGACTATGGTCTAAATAAACATATGTTTGACTGACTGCCCAAGCCAGTTCATTCTCACCCATGTGTCAGTGTGGAGCATTCTGCACACAAAGGTGTTGGAATTCCTTAGGATGATAGCTCATCCACAGTGTAGCTTTGTGCATGAGGTTAAAAGATACACTGAAGTCAAGACAACAGGCGTATGAGCTGTTCCTTGTTTGAAGGTGTTTTGGGTAATTAGATTGATCACTACAATATTATGCAAAGTCTCAGAAACCTTTCTACACCCAGTGTGCTGCAGTGGCAATATTTGTTTTCTGCTAATGTCCCATTTCTCAAGTTCCTCAAGAAGTATTTGTGCAAATATTTGTGCTCCACTGTCGAACAAAGATTGTTCTAAGGTTATTTTGCTCATCTGCACTGACCTTTTTGTGGAAGGAGTCAATATTGAAGTAATCCAGGATTCAGGTGTATGGTTACATTATGCCAGTGAAAAGTTCACAGTGGTTTGTTCCAGCTTTCCAGGTTTGTTTTAAAAACCGAAAGCCATACACCATTTGGACCGGATGCACTGTTGGATCTGGATGAAGACAGTACCTTCAAAAGCACTTCTTTAGTCCCCAAAAATGAAACACCAGGCCTTTGGCTCATTTCCGCTATCGCCTCCATTTCGATGTGACTCCGTGCTGTTAAGGGCTGCTCAAGTCATGTAGAGGAGACAGGCTTATGATCAGGTTGGCCTTTGGATCAAAATACAATTGTGACAAATAAGTTCTCCAGGCTGCGCAGTCTACTGTGTTATGCCTATCAATGTAAGCTTCGGTACATGCTGGTCAATTATGCATGCAAATCCATACCTATTTGGTATCTGTTTCCAAACTACTATTACACAAGAATAACTATAGCCTCCACGGAGAGGTATTACCCCGGTGAGCGTGCAGCCTTGATAACTGTCTGACTACAGGCACCCCCCCCCCCTCCCGTGCATAGCTCATGAGGCTATAGTTATTCTTGAGTAATATTAGTAGTTTGGAAACAGATACAAAATAGCTATGGTTTTGCATGCATAATTGACCAGCATCTACCGAAGCTTACATTGATAGGCACATAATATTTATTATTAATTTATGCTTGAGTGGACTAATTTATGCTTGGGTGGACTAGGGATCTTTCACGGTCCTGACGAGAAAGCCAAGCGGATGGCTTTCAAAACATGTTGACCTACGAGGTGATATCTCATTACAATATATCACCTTCATTCCCCTTTTTAGTGCTACCAGCTAGGGAAAGCAATACATCATTTTTTTTTACTAGCCAGGTAACTTAACTAGCACCACTAATCCTTTTGACTCTACCATTCTCACATCTGCACTACACATAGTCTTTTCACAAAAAAGTGCTCCTGCGTCTCCGTTGGTCGCAGCACGCCCCGTCCCGCAGCGGGGCGGGAAGAACTCAATGATGAAGCATAACACCGAATGAGCATGTAGTGTGTGAGCGTTATCAAACAAACTGTTTCCCTGGTCAATTCATTGGGTTACACTAATATAGTGAGCCACCTGGCTAACACCCTAAGTTACCCGCTACGTCGCACGGAACCCTATGGCTGGGCACAGCCAAGGATTTAAACAAAGGAGTGGCTGACCACTCATGGTCACTCCCACACCTTATGCAGTGTGTGTGCGTGTGTGTGAATGTATAACCCATGCCGTGAGGACAGGATCAGTCCTCATAGTGTGGGTAAACCCGGACAGAACCAGACAAACACTATCTTTGTAAGGATCATTGCATTAGGAGGACCAGTCCAAGTAGTGTGTTTAGGTACTTTTGAGTGAATGTATCAAAAGACTAAAAAATCAGTTATATTTGCCTTGGTCTGCTTTACAACCTACCGTATCTAAGCTCGAGCGGAATTAGAATAGTAAAAACACCATCAATGGCTGGTCCTCATAATAGGTATATTATGGAGTGTGTGTGTTTTATATGGTGTGTGTGCACTGCAATGAGGGTCAAGAATGGGGAGGCCAATGCTGGACTAAATTGAACATCTTTCCTTCCCATTTTTTCAAAATGCAGAATCAATGTTCTGACTATAATTTTTACAATTTTTGGGAGCACAGCCATTGTCAAAAGTCATAGAAATGCTTTATGGTAACACATCAATAAAACAGACTTCGTCGCACGTGTCCCTTTGAACAACCAGCTTAATTGTGTATTAAAAGGAATTGCAATAATTTACCTAAACGATCAATTAAGAGATATTTAAAAAAACAAATTAGTATGGGAGGTGGGGAATTTCTTAAGGCGGAGGAAGGCTATTCCAAATCCTTCATGTGCTATTGTCCAGAATGGGGAATGTTTTGGCCTTTTGAAACTTCAGTATCTCCTCAAATGGATGGACTCACATCAGGACAACTATATGCCTCCTGAGATTTTAGAGTACATTTCCAATTATTACACTATGTTGCTCTCCACTTATTTCTACATTTACACAATTGGATGGATTCTAACTTCTAAAGGGAATGTGCTATCTCATGAAGCATCCACACACATTACCCGTGGTTGTATCATTGCCAACGTAGTTGCATCCAACAACTTAGGCAGAGTTGTGTCTGTCACAACTATCACTTTCCTCAATACATTTTGCTAATAGTATTTCTCTGCCAACGGATAAGCCAATCCATGATGTATTTCTCTTCCTGTGCCATTGCTGCACTAAAGGACAAAATAATAAACGTTACAGTAATTAAGGTATGGAATAATCATGTAGAAACCTATATCTTGCAGTGACAATTATTCGAAAAACAATTAGCCACTGTTCAGGTTAACTATTATTTGCATGTGTTGCATGCACAAATGTTTATCACATTAAACTCAGACTACTTAGCTTTGCCAGTGTTGGTGGAAAACTAGCAAAAGAGGATGGTTTTCTTGCTTATAGGAGATAAAGAACAGAACGTGATAGTGTGATGATTGAGTGTACGTTTCGGATACGTATATAATAGTCCCTCGTGAATTCCAATGGATGCACTTCCTAGAAGGTGGAATTATACACCACCTAGCTCATAGTTTGATGTGAGAGAGAAATAATCCTATGGGTGAAGCCAAACGCCCATCATATGTAGATTTTAAAGACTTGGCTACAGTAGGTAAAGGTAGTCAAACTGTTAAGCTGGACCGAGAGCCAAAGAGCATCCTCTCTTCAGTTTGAAAATCATAAAACCCATTGCGAGTGTCACAAATCACGTGTAGGGATTGGCCTTAGTCCATGCTGGTGCATCCACTTGCCTACACCCAATTTGTCACAACTTCAGTTTACGTTATGCATTTATAGTTAATATAAGGCACACAAAGTTCCCATTGATGCACTTAGGACCCAATGGACCCAATTCAGGAAGCTATGGCCACAGGTTTGCAAGAGGTATGTTTCTGGTTGCACATGTGTGAACACAGTTTCAAAGCTTGAGGGTCCAGATAAATGTTTAGGACACGGGGGCCGGAGTGGAGAGTGGCAATAAGTCCATAGGTTGCACTTGCAGCTTTTTCCCAGTGCTCCGCGCCTTCTACAGCAGCAAGAACATTCTCACTACTCGGATATGCATCGAATCCCATAAGACATAAGTGCATGGCTATGGCAAGCCTGCTGATACCAGTAGGCTCCTAACCATTAAACATCACCCTTGGTAGTGCAATGACATATACGGCCCTAAAAGGGCTGTATTAGTAAATGTGTATATTTATGTCTGCGCTTCTAAGGTATGGTGGGAATGTACATCTGTACTCACCCAGCATACGTCTTGAGCAATGAAGAGTAGGATATGTATTCCAGACAGAGGACATTTCTAGTCCCTACATGCATATTTTCAATGTGGCAGCCTCGATCCTGCACAGGATTGCTGTATGGGAAAAGGGAGGACCTGGTGCAGATTTTAGTGCATTAGTGCACCATAAAGTTTTTTCCATATGGAATATGTGCTATATGGAGAGTGCGTGTAGCATTCGAGCAGGATATAATGACTGGGTAATGAATCATTAAATATGTATCACAATTACAAACTCCTAACTCAATGGTGTTGCCCAATTTTATGACCCACTTATTAATGCAGACCCTTTTGAAAACATCTAAATATTGGTGCCCTTTCCTACAGTAGCACTTTATGAGTGGCACCCCTTTCCAATGTGAATTAGAGATTCAACGAAATTGATGGCCACACCACCTCCTAGCTTCCCCGCAAGTGTAAAATTCCCATGCGGGTAAGATGTGTCTATGTGTATACAATCTTATTTGGGCACACTCACCCATTTTGTACATGTGTATATTTTTTGGGGCAATTCGCACTGGTTCAAAATATACTGCGGGAATAAAATGCGTAATATAATAACCAGATTTTGTGATATGGATGCATTTTATTCATGCATAAATTACACGCCTATATTGAAGAGTTGAAGGCTAATTCCCAAAAGTATATGTGGGTATTAGAAGTAGTACTACAGAGGTTCTCTTTCACGTCCTCAAGCACGCCTTTGTGAATCGGTCACGAAGCGTCCAGCTTCCCACTACTAAAGGTTTAAAGAGAGCACGGTCCTTTCTATTTGTACCAATTGTATATGAATATTCTCATTTCATATGTGTGGAGAATTAAAAGAGGTATGTAAGAGTACGTAGAAGAGTACTCCTGTATTACTGTTTCCTACCCTACTGCTTTACGTACTCTTACAGTCCTTTGTGAATCTGCATCAAGTACTTTTTTCTAGAGCCAGTTCAATTGTGAACCAGACCTATAATGTGTAAGTGTGTTACAAATATCTATAGCAAACTCACACAATATGAACTTTTCCCCACACAGAACATACCTGCCAAGCTCCACCAAAATGAATAAATATCATTTATAGTGTCTGAACATGTGAGGAAGAAGTTTCTCCATATGTGTGGAATATGGGAAATGCACAATTCTCGCTTAAATAAAAATACACATTTTTCGAAGCACAGATGTCAATATCTGTCTGCTGAAACGTGACCTGATTGGCGACCATTCATAAATGGCTGCTCAGTCGCACAATAAGACTTCGTCGCACTAGTTGCCTACATCAGTAAACTATAATGGATTTGCATGCTACATTAGACAGATGCTGAAGTTCTTTCTCAAGCACATTCAGTTGTATGTTAATCTACAGGGAAATGTTTGTCCATAATTCAGAGCGAAACATGTTGTTTCTAAAGAAAGTTTGCACATGGGGCAAACAGATGTCCGGAGTCATCAGAGGTTCACTCCGTGGGTGATGTGAACGGCTCTTTTTTGAGGAAATAAATTCTTCAAGTGGTTCCGGTGTTTGAGAGGCTTTTTACAAGGCTAAATATGGACAATGTACAAAAGGTATGTATTTTCCATCAAAAGGCCATGCCTGACCCTCTTTTAGCTGAATGTATCACTGTTAAATATGATGTAGAATAAAGGCAAGATTTAAACAAAGGGAGAGATTAGCAAAGAGAAAACGTGCTGCCAAAAGAACTTAAAACTGTCTCAGAATTACTTGCACATAAATGAAGTGTATCTTGTTCCCAACAGGAAACAAAAAAAACAAATTGCACGTTTGTGTAAACAACTCTGTTGATTCACAAAGCTTTTTTGTGACGCGCTGTCTCACGCCACTCAAGTATGAATTACTCCAGAAATTCAAGTTCTGATTAACAAAGCATTTTATGTGGGTATGTGACTTACTATATGCAAGTGTGACTTAGACCCTCATTACAAGATCGGTGGAATTAGTGCGGTATTTACCACACATGCTATATACCATTACTCCGGAAAGAGCATTTACAGTGCGTGGTAAATACGTCCTATTCTGACTTTTTAAGTTGCAAATGGGGCATAACATGTGGAGTTGGTATTCAACACACTGAATTCCACGTGTTTGTCTTTTTTATGGCCTCCCAGCACGTGTTTGCACTGGTATCGAAATAGAGAACTACACATATAATGAAGGACTTAGTCATACATTTCTGAAAATAAATTCAAATTTGCAACTCCATTTTAGCCCCTGAATCAAAAGTTCTCGATGTTTGTGCATGACGTAGTGACCAGCTGGTCATGGTGTAGTGTTTCTACACTGCCAAACCCGCGTGAGAACCACCCACCAAATAATTACTTTTTGTCATTGGCGGCTGATTCCTTTGGCGTTCCCACAGCGGTGCCTATAAAAGGCACCGCAATGGGAACTTCAAAAAAAGTTCCAGCCTGGCATGGACTGAAAAGTCCACACTGTGCTGGAACTTCTGTGCATGCACACAGGGGGGGCACATGGTGTGCCCCGGTGTGCATCCACAAGGCGTGAGGCACAAGGGGACCCTGCATGGCACCCTTCTTTCATCTCTGTCACTGTTTTCATGGAGGAAATACCTCCATGAAATCAGTGGCGGAGATGAAAGTCATAATATACTTGCCGGGAACACAGTGGTCCCGCCAACAACAAGATTTACTTCCTGTTTTGGTTATGCAGAAATTTGATGCACCAACATTGAAAGTGCTTATGGAGTTACTGAATGCTTCCATTCGTGAATCTACTATACCTGCCGAGTGGAAGCATGCTATGGTTCTCCCGCTTTTAAAAAAAGCCAATGCTGACCCATAGCAGTTATCCAACTTGCGTCCTCTCTCTCTGCTTCCAGTGTATTCCAAAATTTTGGAAAAACATATTAACATTCAGCTAACTAAATTTGTAGCCACCCAGAATTTTTTACATCCTTCGCAGTCAGGCTTCCGGGAAGGTTTCTCGGCCGAGACAGCGCTTTTGGGGGTGACAGAGAAGTTACGTGGTCACTTGGACGCTGGGGAGACATTGGCGCTTATTCTGCTTGATTTGAGCGCCGCCTTTGACACGGTGTCTCATCTGGTGTTATTGACAGCTCTGCGCTCATTGGGGATTGCCGGGCCAGCTCTCAATTGGCTCAGTGATTTTTTGAGCGGGGGGGCCCCCCGCACCGCAGGGGCTGCGTTATGCCCTTGGCAGCTGAAGCAGCTTCCCTTCCAGGGCACACACCCAGCCCCACCCGAGTACTTCACAGGTCTTTAAGAGACCATTTGCATGATAACGAGGCTTTGTTGTATTTCACCTCTTAGCGCCCCAGCAGCTCCACGTGTTTGCTGACACTGTTAAACAAACACCGGTACGATGTCTGCAAGGTCCGCGGGCCGTACTATGAGTACCCCTGCTCTAGACCAACGGATGAAAAGGGCTGACTGAAAGCTCCCTCTAGACCAACGGATGAAGAGGGCTGACTGAAAGCTCCCTCTAGACCAACGGATGAAAAGGGCTGACTGAAATCTCCCTCTAGACCAACGGATGAAAAGGGCTGACCGAAAGCTCCCTCTAGACCAATGGATGGAAAGGGCTGAATGAAAACTCCCTCTAGACCAACGGATGAAGAGGGCTGACTGAAAGCTCCCTCTAGACCAACGGATGAAAAGGGCTGACTGAAATCTCCCTCTAGACCAACGGATGAAAAGGGGTGACCGAAAACTCCCTCTAGACCAACGGATGAAAAGGGCTGACCGAAAGCTCCCACTAGACCAATGGATGGAAAGGGTGGACCAAAAACTCCCTCTGACCAATGGATGAAAAGGGCTGACCGAAAGCTCCCTCTAGACCAATGGATGGAAAGGGCAGACCAAAAACTCCCTCTGACCAATGGATGAAAACAGCTGACCGAAAGCTCCCTGTAGACCAATGGATGAAAAGGGCTGACTGAAAGCTCCCTCTAGACCAGTGGATGAAAAGGGCTGACTGAAAGCTCTCTCTAGACCAATGGATGAAAAGGGCTCACCAAAAACTCCCTCTGACCAATGGATGAAAAGGGATTACCGAAAGCTCCCTCTAGACCAATGGATCAAAAGGGATGACCAAAAACTCCCTCTGACCAATGGATGGAAAGGGCTGACCGAAAGCTCCCTCTAGACCAATGGATGAAAAGGGATGACCGAAAACTCCCTCTGACCAATGGATGAAAAGGGCTGACTGAAAGCTCCCTCTACACCAATGGATGAAAAGGGCTGACCGAAAGCTCCCTCTAGACCAATGGATGAAAAGGGATGACCGAAAACTCCCTCTGACCAATGGATGAAAAGGGCTGACTGAAAGCTCCCTCTACACCAATGGATGAAAAGGGCTGACCGAAAGCTCCCTCTACACCAATGGATGAAAAGGGCTGACCGAAAGCTCCCTCTAGACTAATGGATGAAAAGGGCTGGCCGGAAGCTACCTCCAGACCAGTGGATGAACAGAGCTGACCGCAAGCTCCCTCTAGACCAATGGATGAAAAGGGCTGACCAAAAGCTCAATCTACACCAATGAATGAAAAGAGGTCATTGTAAGCTCCTCCTAGACCAATGGATGGAAAGGGCTGACCAAAAGCTTCCTCCAGGTATGCATAAATGTCTGTATTTGTTAATAGGTATTTTGAAAACACGAGCCTGTTGGAAACTTTAAGTCATAGCAATGAATATGAAGCTGTTATGAAAACTGTCAAGGCAATTCTCAATACATACAATTAAGTCAGTCAGTCTCTTGTTGGGCATAAGGTGCATCAACAATAAATAAACCAGAGGATTCTAGTGAAACAGTAGAAACTCCATTAAAGACTGTATGTTGTCTGTTTCCATGCCAATCAAGGCTTGCTGGGAACAAGGTCGTCCAGTATAAAGTGCGATTTATTTGTTCCATAAAGAATATGTGCGATATGGAGTGCCTGTAACATTCGAGTGGGATATAATGACTGGATAATACATCCCAAAATATGTACCACAATTAGAACCTCATGACTCAATGATGTTGCCCCATTTTATGACCCACTTATTAAAGCAGATTTGTTTTAAAACATCTAGTTATTGGTACTCTTTCCTAAAGTAGCATTTTACAAGTGGAACCCTTTCCAATATCCAGCCACGTCCATATACAGCCTTCTAAAATCTGATAAACAGAACCTCTTTAATGGAGCCTCACACAGCCTTCCTTTTCGCAACGATAAAGCTTTACATGTTGCTTGTGTTATCAAGGTATTCTGCTGTACTGGTCAATATTTCTTTTCATCTCTTTTCATGAGACATGTGCTAGTATTAAGACTACATACATGCAATACTTTAATAAAAAAAGGTCGTTCACAAACAGTCATGTAAAACCTTGCTGAAAAGGTCAGCCAGCTACTCTGATAAGGACACAAACTAAGTAAAATCAGGTCAACATGGGAGGAGCCTAGCGCGTAACCAAGATGGCCGCGTAGGCTCAAGGCTCCCGAGGGCCTCCGCAACCTCCCACGTCTATCCTGAATTAATCCTGGTTTTGTCGACGGGCTTTTGTTGATGAGCTTGAGCTGAGGTGCCATCCGTTCTCCAAATTCAAATCGGGCTCGGGGAACCGGAATGGTTGCGATCTGAAGTTTACGGCCTGCTCCTGCCTTGGTCCCGAACTCGAGTTGGTGCGGTGCCCGGGTACGAAGTGAACAACAGCGGCATGCAGGGCCTGGCCTGTCACGTACCCCGCACTTTCACTTTCGTTTTCGAACCTGTTTGCTGACATCGGCTGAGGGACCTTGATGTTCCAGAGTAGCGTGGATGGCGGAGTGTTTGGCCTGGATCTCGGACTATACATAGGCTACAGTCCGTGACGGCTGTGGTCCCTTGAATCAGCTGTCTGGTCCCTACTCCTGTGCTGGCAGGTGCCGATCTCAGTGGTCACCGGACGATGGCGGCGAGACTGGACGGAGACAAGCAGAAACCCAAGAATACCCGGCGGGGAGTTTACACCCAGGCTAATAATATGGACCGCTATGCGCAGACAAAGGGATCCCCTGGTGAGTCGCATAAATCGCCGGAAAGGTCCAAGGCTGTCTCGGGCCTATCTGCTGACTTGACTTTGATAGACGTCATGGGCGCCATTGAGGAGATGAAGGCTGCAGTGGGTCAGCAGTTTGATACCCTGGCTCGTAAATTGGATGCGGTCCTGATCGATGTAAATCTGGTCAGGGCGGATCTGTCTAAAACGAATGAGCGGGTCGATGCTTTGAACCACACTGCGTCGAGCCTAACTGTGGACGTGGCAGCCCTGCAAACGGAGGTTCGTAGGTTACGGCTGGCCAGTGACCTAACTGACCGTCGACTTGAGGATTCCGAAAGCAGGGCCAGGCGGAACAATGTTCGTATAATTGGGGTACCGGAACGATCGGAGAACCCTGTTGCTGACCTTTTTGTTGAGGATCTGGTGGTCAACCATCTCGCACCCAAGGGGCTGAGCAAATTCTTTGCGGTGGAGCGGGCTCACAGAATTCCGGGTGGTGCGCCGAAAGTGGGTGCTCCCCCGCGGCCTATAATTGCCCGACTTTTTAACTTTCGGGACACAAATGCTATCCTTCAGGCGGCGAGGGTGAATGGGCCGCTGAAGTTTGACAACTCTAACGTCAGCTTCTATCCAGACTTTACGCAAGCGGTCCAAAAACAACGACTGGGATTCTTGGGCGTCAAACGGCGCTTGAGGGACATGGAGCTGAAGTATGCGATGCTATTTCCGGCCAGGTTGTGGGTTGAGTTCGAGGATCGCTCGCACTTCTTCGACCGGCCGGAGGCGGTTGGAGATTGGTTGGATACCCTGCCTCGGAGTCGAGGTCGGGATGGTCAGACGGCGGAGAGTGGCGAGGGTTCGGCGGAACAGGACTAGAACTTTGGTTCCCGGTGATGGACTAGGCTGGGGACGTTTTGTACCTTAGCTCTATGGGACTCAAGTTTGGTGCAATATGCCCTTCAAATGCTCGGAGGTTGTGGGGAGCATATTGGGGCCCTTTCCTCCTTCAGGGGTTCTTTTTGTGGTTCAGTATATGTTAGGGCGACAGGCACACTGCAAGTTGGGGGGGCTGTTTGGGCTCAAGCAGGGGTGCAGGGAGGGGGAGTTGTGGTTGGGATATTGTGGGGGAGGGGGGTTGTTGGGGACTGTTTGTTTGTTTCACAAGGCAATGTGAGGTTAGCTGCTGATTTGTCTTGGCTGTGTTCTCCGGGATGTGGGCATCATGCACGGGAGCGGGGTGGGGGGTAAGGGATTGAGAATACTTTCGTGGAATGTGAACGGACTGGGGGATAGGATCAAGCGCGGGGTGGTGTTGCAGTTTTTGAAACGGATCTCACCCGACATTGTTTTCCTGCAGGAGACACATCTGATTGGGAACTCCTTCCATGCCCTGAATAGGCGGGGCTATCGCCTTGCTGTTCACTCTGGTTTCACTTCTGGCTCTAGGGGAGTGGGTATCTTGGTCAGGGCCTCTCTCCTGTTGGAGGTGGACGAGGTGCTCCACGATGATAGAGGGCGATATGCAGCATTGGTGGGGAGATGGGAGGGTAGAACTGTTTCGCTCGTTGCTGTTTATGTGCCACCGGGATTGCAGACGGCTACATTTGCTGATTTGGGGCGTTTGGTCCTGGGACTCCCTGGGGGGGTTCTGGTGTTAGGGGGTGATTTTAACGCTGTTGTATCCGGTATAGAGGACCGTCACCCCCCCAGGGATCTCCCTAGAGCCCAGGCCTGGCTGGGTGGCTTTCTAGATACTTTAGGACTTATAGATTGCTGGAGACTGATGCACCCGGGACAGGCACAATACACCTTCCACTCGGGGGCCCACGGGAGTCTCTCGAGACTTGATTATATACTTATGCCGGCGTTCCAGGCTGGAATAATCGGGGAGGTGCGTCATTTGGCCCGAGGTATTTCTGACCATTCCCCTCTATTGTTGCAGATGGAGGTTGTTCCTGGGGCAGAGGGAAGAGTAGCGCCAATTAACCCCTGGTATTTACGTAACCCTAATATTCGCGCGGAACTGGTTAGGTCCATTGATCACTACTTCAACGATAATGTAGGGTCAGTGTCGTCTGCTGTCTCCCTATGGGAAGGTTATAAAACGGTGATCCGGGGGCATGCCTTGTCTCTTATTTCCCATGCTAGGAGGTGCGGGAGGGAAGAGGTGGTTCGCCTGGAAACTGACATAGCTGAGATGGAGGGGGATTTGGAGTGGGGTGTTACGGATGAGAAATTGCATGTTCTCAGCCTTAAACAGTCAGATTATAGAGCGCTGGTCACGGATGCTGCTAAAAGGATGAGTAGAAAGCAACAAAGACGACTGTATGATGTGGGAGATAAGGCCGGAAAGTTGATTGCTTGGTTGGACAGGAAGGAGAGAGCGAGTAGAGTGGTGCCGGTTGTAGAGAGAGTGGATGACGTGTGTGTGACTGACCCGGTAGAAATTGTTGACTGCTTCGCGGATTACTTCCGTGGGGTATACTCTCCGGTCTCTGGGCGCTCGGAGGTGGACTCTCATCTGTTGCTTAGAGATATTGCATTGCCGTCCCTCTCGGAGGCTGATAGCATATTGATGGAGGCGAAGTTGTCGCCGGATGAGATTGCTCTGGCCATTCGCTCGATCGCTTCTGGTAAGGCCATGGGTCCCAATGGTCTCCCCATTGAACTATATAAGTTGCGTCCAGATAAGTTAGCACCGTATCTCCGTGACATGTTTCTCGCTGCACGGGCGGCGGGCTCCCTCCCCCTTGACCAACGTCTTGCCACCATAGTTGTGATACATAAAGAGGGGAAGCCGCAAGACCGCTGTGCCTCCTACAGGCCTATCTCGTTGTTGAACGCGGAACCCAAAATTCTGGCTAAGGTATTGGCCAATCGTCTGGTTCGGGTCGTGGGCGACTTGATTCATCAGGACCAGTCCAGTTTTATACCTCATCTTAGTACCGCCCTGAACCTGAGGCGGTTGCATGGCGTGCTTGCTAGAGCGGAGTTTATGCATGAGCCGGCCATCTTGGCGTCTTTGGACGCTACCATGGCGTTCGATACTTTAGAGTGGCCGTATATTTGGGCTGCGTTAGCGAAATTCGGGTTTGGCCCTGAATTCATTGGGTGGGTAAAATTACTATACGCTGACCCATTGGCGCAGGTTGTGGTGAATGGTAGGGTGTCGGCTCCCTTCGCGCTGGGGAGAGGTACGCGACAGGGCTGTCCGTTGTCGCCCCTCCTCTTTGCACTTTCTTTAGAACCTCTCGCTGCCTGGTTGCGTTGGGAGCCGTCGTTGCGGGGCATTAGATGGATGCCGGAATTTGAGGACCGTGTCTCCCTTTATGCGGATGACATCCTTCTGTAACTCACCTCTCCTCGACAGTCGCTAATTGTATTGGTGGACGTATTGAATTCCTTCGGTCGTAATTCTGGCCTGGTTATCAACTGGGCCAAGTCATGTGTTTACGTCCTCTCGGGCGAGGCCCCCCCTCCTGCCGCGGGGGTGCCCTATTCAGATTGCTACATTAGGGTTCAAATATTTGGGAATCTTCATATCACTGGACCCCGCGGTCCGCTATGAGCGAAACCTTCTCCCTCCACTCCAGCGATTGAAGGCCGACGTCGCGAGGTGGCGACGGCTTCCGCTCTCGCCGCTCGGACGGGCGGCATTGTTTAAAATGATGTCGCTGCCTCGCTTCTTGTACGCTTTACAAAATACGCTAGATGTCGTGCCGGCCCGTTACTTCCGTGAGGTGGAGGGTCTTCAGCGCCAACTGTTTTGGGACGGGCGACCGAGGATCGCTCTCGCTAAGTTGACACTCCCTTGGTATGATGGGGGTGTTGCCCTCCCCGATATTAAAAGATACTATTGGGCGTCTCAGTTGGCGGCGGTGAACCACGGGATATACGGTCCTGCTTTGAATCCGGCCTTCGAGATGGATAAGTTATTACTTCCGGGCAGGGATTACAATTGAATAGGGCACTGTATTCGGCGACTCCGGATGCACGGTTGACAGGACCAACGCAAGTTGCGGTACGCGTGTGGCATGCGGCAAATGCTGCGATGGGGTGGAGGGATCGCTTGACTCGAGCGACGCCGTTGTATGCCTCCCAGCGCTTGGGTTGTCTGTGGAAAACGAAAGGCTTTGAGAAATGGGATATGATTGGTATAAGTAAGGTGGGTGACCTCTGGGCGAAAGGGTCCTTTAAAACGTTTGAAATGCTCAAAACTGAATACAAATTAAATGATAGGGAGTACTTCCTATATGCACAGGTCTACCATGCGCTGGGTTCGGTTTTTCCGGATGTTGCTGCTATCCCAGAATATTCCCCGTTGGAAGATAGAGTGTTAGATGGCTATGTGCCCGACAGCACTATTTCTCTGATCTATAAAAAACGTATTAATGATCGTACGGACTTGCTGACCCATCTGCGGGAGGCGTGGATGGCTGACGGATTGGAACTGGACGATGAGGATTGGGTATCGGCGGTGGCCTCCCCGAAAGAGGTGGCGATCCCGGCCCGCCTTAGATTTGTGCAGCTGAAGATACTCCATAGAGTGTATGTCACAGGGCCTGGTTTGATACGTATGGGTTATTCGAGGGATGGAATGTGTAAGCGTGGCTGTGGCTTGTTGGGTACCTTTCTTCATATCCTATGGGAATGTTCGGAGGTCGTACGATTTTGGAACGGGGTACATACTGTAATGGAGGAGGTCACGCATGTCGCTTTGTTACCAGAGGCCAGGAGGTGTTTGCTGAATGTCTGGGAACCAAATGACTATAATGCGGTGCAGACGCAGTGGGTGACTTTGGGGTACATGGTGGCTAAGCGCAACATCGCACAGTTGTGGGGTTCCCCGAGGCCGCCTACGATTTCGGTATGGAAGGAGAATATGGATTGGTGTATGTTCAGGGAGAAGACGGTGTATGTGGCGAGAGGCAAGCCTGGGAGGTGGACTAAGGTGTGGGGTCCATGGAATTCCTATCGTGGAAATATCTGCGCTCCGCCTCTGCCGCGAGAGGTCGACGTCGCTTTGTCCCCCTAGCCGCACATTCTACGTAATTGTGTATGCTTTGTCCTCTTCTCCGCCGCCCCCCACTACCACCTCCTGTCAAGAGTTATTCCAGATAATGTGGATCTTCCCCCGTCCTGGGGAGCGCACGCTGCTATTTCGGACTCTCATTGCCTTGTTTGTGTGTTATTGGTTGTTTTTCAATACAAAATATGAAACCGTCCTTTTTGATCGCCCTTGGACTATGGCCGCGGCCTGTTATATGTGCTTACGAACTTTCGGGAGCTTTTGCTTCTGGCTCATTTGATTGTATGGCGTTGTCTTGCTGGCTCCCGAGCTTTCTAGCGGCCGGCCCTTGTGGTTGTAGGCCCTTGTCTGTATCTTTTTAATGTGTAATAAAGGTTTCTTATAAAAAAAATAAAAAAAAATCAGGTCAACATTAGCACTGTGTTATAATACCAGCAGTCGTGAAATGATGCGACTGCTAGCTAGCAGCAGAACAAATATATCATATGGATGCAAACTTGGACAACATATAATAAACGGCATTGAAATAGTGCAGTAGCCTTACATTTACTATATGCATTTGGTAGCCTACATCTATAAAAAAAAAAACCTCTGTCTGCACCCTACAGATGATGTACTGCACTTAGGATGTAGGAAGAGGGGTAGGGGGACTGGTTTACCTTGGGGCGCTTCCACTCCACTCTCCCAGAGGGGGGCTTGCTGTAGAGCAGGGACCCATCCGAAGCTGGGAACTCTGGGTCTTCAAAGAGGCGCCCCTGCTTGGCACACTCCTGCTTCAAGTCATCATACCTCTGGCCTTTGAAATGTATGACTGCTGAACTCATTGTCCTCCTACAACGTCATATGGAAACCATTTAGGTTTTTGCAGATGCAGAGTTTTCATAAACTTTTTCGCACATGAACTCACAATTTAAAAACCAATATTACACAGAATCATCAATACATTTTCCTTTAGTTTACATTGAAATATGTGAAGTTCTATTAGTTATAAAGTCAAGCATTACAAAGAATATAGATACACTAAAGGATTCAAAGACACACAAGGAGAGATTAGTAGTGCGAAAGAGGGGAGTGGAAAAAAACAAGCAGATTGCTCCAGACAGGCCATGCCTCATTTGGACACTACAAGCTAAAAAGTATGTTGTGCCTACTACAACCACCATCGCCTACTCCCTGCTTACTGCAACCACCGGAGCAATTAAAAAGGCACAGTGACTTGCCACTGACATTTCAACTCTACTCATCGCACCCCTTAATGAATGCTTAGACATTCTGCCTAGATTAGGAGGACACTAGTATCCTTTCTTGGTTTGACTCTGCCTGCATCGCACCTCTTACTCACCGCAACATATTTGTATTTAATATATAACATGCCAACAGCCTCTCCTGCAAAACACTATCCAACCAAGCCAAGAATTCATTGAGAGCTGAACTACCACATTCCAGTTCATTGTTGTAGCCTTAGAGTCCTCCGTAGTAGTGGGCTCTACTGGCCATTAAAGGCCCGCTCCAGCGTTAAAGGCCTGAGCCCAAGGTGACTGCCTTTAACAAGGGAGCCAGCCTTTAATGGCCAGTAGCGCCCGCGACGGAGGGATCTTATGCTATTGGAACATTCCACCCATAGAGGGCAGAATGTTCTATTTTGTAAAACAAAGGCCTCACCTGGTCCGGGGGGAACTAAAACACCCTCGGGCTCCATGAGGCCTTTGTTAACCATTAGAATGTTGATGTTCCGGGCTTCTACCAGCCATTAGAAGCCCAGAGCACTCCATTGTTTTCAATAGAGCGCTCAACATTCCAGTGTTCTAATAGTCCTTACATCACAACAAAAGAAACGTGTGGATCAACTTGCTCTATAAATGATTCAAATTTTGAAAGAAACCCACTGACTTGAACAGCACACCATTATCCCACTGACACCTACAGCACACCATGACCCCGCTGACTTGAACAGCACACCATTAAGGGAGAGCTGAACCTGGAAGAGAAACATTTTAATAATATGTGATCAGAACTCATCCCCGAAGATTTGAAACCAGGCATCTTTACAAACCATGTGCTTCAGAGTGACAACAGACAGTGGCCTGCTTGGATATCAGAAGAGTATGCATAACGTAGAAAAGTTACGTCTGAGACAGGAATCATGGCCCGGTGGCCATAGTGTATGAAACCCAGACGTTCCTCCAATACACATCAACTAGTACTCCCCGACTCCTGTTCAGCTTCTGCAGGATTCTATCAGATGGTTTAGAGTGACAAACGTAATGTTAATAATGTACACCTTTAGCCCCATATGACCTTCCCATGACCTATCTACAATATTACCTTTACACAGCTGTGTGATATAGCTGAGCTCAATTATAGAATAAGAACTCTTCTCTAATTGTCATCCACTATGTGTAATCTTATAGATCACCTGATGTTTTCTGTGATAACTCTCCCTCCAAATGGGATTTTAAGTAACACCTGCAGTGACATGTTCATGGGATCCACTACTAGGGCATAATATGTCCCACAAACTGTCCTGTGTAACTTTATATGGTTTCATCTTTTCCCTGCCATATAATCCATGCACCAGCTTGCCATGATCTTCATATTGAACCCAAAATGAAGAATAACATGAATAGAACTCAGGAAACTGGGCTTTCTCCCATGTGAGGTTTAACTGTTAGGCCTACTTTCAAGCATTTACTCTCAATAACAATTTCAATATATCCAATTCCTGAACAAACATTTGGCTCTCAATAAGAATGTAATTAAATCCCTTTCATCATTCCTGAAGAAAGAAGTTTCAAAATTCAACTATCCAAGCAATTAAGGAATTATTATCAATGCGCCTACGTGCCTAATGCAGGGGAACGGACTCCTTGCAACACAAATAGTCCTCACCACCCCCCTGTCTGATGCTTCTGGACCAGGAGAAAGTCAAGGAGTGGAAACTAGAAGAAATAAAGAGCTACAAAGAGAACTAAGAACCCTATTTACTTTCTGATCTTGTGGCTGCCATATTGAATATTGAGATTGGTGGCAGCGAGGGCAGTGCCAGGGGTAATAAAATACAGTGCCTGGGGAAACAAAAGGCAAGTCAGCCATTGCAACTGCTACCCCTGGTACCCATTGTAAGAGGTGCTCAGAGTGCAGTGCCCACTTGGCTGGGAGCAGATTCCCTTTTCAATGAGTAAAATACTCCTAAACACCTCCTTCGCCTCTTCTTCGGTCTGAACACTCTTGTGAACTATTACAGGGCAAAGGTAAGGTACCTATTATGAATTTGCTGCTATGTATCCACATGTTCTTTTACTTTGTTCTGTCCATAGGAATCTCAGGAATTAAAAGTATCCGCTATACATTGCTTACGACACCTATGTTTTAGTGACAAATTGGATATTTTTTGGGGATAAAAAAGGCAACTTTTAGAAATAGATGGCAGGGCTTCAAAGACTAGTATGGATTAGATGATTTAAAAATATCATCCACTGGTAATCACTCCACATTCCAGTCCCTCGTTTTTGCTACCTTACGCAAGATACCTTTGGTTACACTCCCATAGGAACAGTGTAGCCCGACCTGCCGGGCCATATTGTTTTTAAAAGGGAACAAAGGCAGACCCAGGCTGGTTGTTGTCTTGCTGGGCTTCAATTGTAAAGAGCAGCTTGATTCAAATGGCAGAGACAGCCTGTCACTCATGCCTAAGCACTCATGTTTCATGAACTGTATCTCACTGAGTATTTACCAGATTGACCTATATTCATCTGGATTGATGTTCTGTTAGCACCGAATTCGAATGCACCCACCACACACTTTCTGTTTTCTAAAATGTATTCCAATACACCACCTGGGTAGCTATGCTTAAGACAGGGAGTTGCTGTACATCATCCAAAATAATGCAGGCATGGATGTCAATATATCCCGACTCTAGGCTCGGCCCCTTGTATTATCTGTGGCGTTTGTTGGTCCTCACTGAAGGAGTGCAAGAAGTTCAGGTTTTAGAACCAATCATGGAATTGTCAAGACAAAACCCACAATTTAACAGGATAGTGAGTCAGTGGAACCCTCTGGAAGATGAAGATACTCCATGTCAAGGTTCAAAGTGACCCACAGTAGAAAATAAATTCCTAGGCAATTTACATATAATCAAACTTCACAAATTAATATATTTGAACACGAATAAAACTCAGTGTAAAAGATCAAAAATGCACAGATATATTTGAATGAAATAATGTAATCTCTAATTATCAAATTCAATGTTCATCTGAAAACATTCATTATTTTAAAATACATATATGGTGAAATTAAAAACAATATTTTAATAATTATTCAGTACATAATTGGTATTCTTAAAATTACAGTCAAAACCTAAAATGTTGCAGAAATTAAGTCTTCGACGTGCGTTTCGGAGCGATGTGTGCCTTCGTCAGGAATTGCCACAAAATTATATTGTGCGTTTGGTTGATGGCACGTAACTGGATCAAAAAGATGTGCCGTGTTTCTTTATTGTCTATGTATTAGAATCTTAAAATTCTAATCCACCTATTTATATTTAAAAGAACTAGGTTTGCTGGGACTTCTTGTGTTGTTTCACCAAGCGAAGTAATTGCGATTTATTTGTTCTGATTCGCAATACAAATCTGTCCTTTGTTGAGGTAAGTATATATATGTTTGATTAATCTGATAAAAATGCGATCGATTTAGATAAGAGTTGTCCACATGAATGGTGAACACCCACGAACACCCACAAAATAGGATAAAATTCCTCTTTAATGCTTTGTTATCGTATTAAGCGCACTGTGCGGAATGGCGACGGGTGTCTTTTCAACCACGTGTTTGTCAAGGTTCAAAGTGACAAGATATGAAGATAAAACATTCTGGCTGGAAGGGCTGTGCCAATAAAGCTCCCTGATACCCTCCATCCACCTCAATTCTCTTAGCTTCTTTTTGTGCCAATCCTCCCACAAAATGATTCACTTGAGGCCCTCCACAGGCACTAGAATTGGCCCCTGAAGGTATCTTTATGTACCTTCATTATGCATCACATTTACAGAACATATTGACCACCTATGTTCGAAGTAAGTTAACAAAATAGGAACCTTACAACCCAACAATGCCAATTCACACTCACATAATCAGGGCTGGTAAACATTTATTAAGGTGCACTTAACACTTGTGGACATTCGACCCACTTTGTCAGAACTGCCACAATCACAGGTTATAGGGCTGGGCCTGCCTTTGGGCGGTCTTACCCTAGGCGAACGATACAAGTGAGTGAACATCCACAAAGTTGTAATTCTAAGGGACTTAACTACCCCTTGCTGAGAGATTAGATTCTCATCCTAGAAACTAATGTTAATTTGCACCAGTCAGAGGCAAGAACAAGTGTATTAGCAGGGTTGGTTTGGGAGAAAATATCCCCCTGCAAGCAGAATTTCCTACCCAATAGAAAATTGGATTGAGTAGGGGTTCTTTAGGAATCCCGTAGAAATCTGGAATTTGCTCCAAACATACGAGTAACTGCACAGGAGCAAATTTCTAATGATTTAACTCTGACCTTTGTTATCCTCTCCCAATCTCTCTATTGGTACTATTTGCTTGCTCATCTTGAGTTGGTCTGGATGGCTGACCACAGCATACTGCTGCAATGCTGGTCGCAGCATAATACAAGATTGTAAAAAATTAACTGCACCTGTACAGTCTAGTAAATCAATAACTTATAACAGAAAATTGATATTATATAGATTCACCGGAAAAAAGTAACATTTTCCTCTAATCAAAACAAGTGCGTTAATGGCTTTCTTAAGTGGATGCTGAATTAAAGTCTATGTGTTATGCTTGAAGCTGGACAAATATGAACAGAAAATAAGTTCTTAGAGAAAACAGTGAAATGGTCTGGCAGCAATGTGTATAAAAGACCTGGCAGAAGCGCTCCGGTTTCCTCATTTAAGTTTTTATTAGAGTTATTTGTGGTTCTGTAGTAAATTATGCAACATAATCCTATCAAAGCAATGTTCTGAGCTGAAACAAATCTTTCTGTATCATGCAAAGTTCAGGTACTTGGAAGCTTACAGTGTTAAGCAGAAGAGCAATTTCTGAAAAGGTGAAAATTATCAAAACTTCCTGATCCATAAATAATATGTAGCAAAAAAAAGCAGCTTTTTGAGAATGAAATACAAAATATACTGTCCATTGAATTGCCAACGACCAGGCAGGTCTGAAGATTGTCAACATCCATTGTAATTCCCTATGATGGCAGGTAATGACACAAGTAACCGGAAATTGCTAATAATTCTGAAGTTTCCATCCACATTTACATATATTTTTGCTTTTCCTCCATAAGTATTCCCCTCCTTTCAAGTATCTGGGTCATCATTTCAAGTGCTGCTGGGCTCTAGTTTAGTCTCATAATTATGGCAAATAGAATCAGGCACAGCATCACAGGCATGTGAGCCTATCCTGCCAAAGATGGCCACCAAACTTGGTGTGCACCAAGTACTGGATTTAAAGTGGTGTCATCCATCTTAAAAAGTGAAATACTTCGATTTAAAGAAGGTTATAGAAGGAAGATTTCTACTGACAGGTTTCCAACTCAGATATCTGGGACACAGTTTTGAAATTTGTCAGGGAGCCCTTACAGATTCATGAACATTGTTAATAAATAAGCAGTATGCCAGAATACAGAAAATATGTACAACTGTGTGTGTATAAAGAATGAATGAATAAATGAGAAAACTAATAATGCACACAATGCTGGCAACGGACCTCTGGGTACAGGCCTTAAACAAGAATAAGCGTGCTTTAAAGAGGTTTTTTTTTTAAGGTGGACAAAGGGGACACAAGCCAGATCTCTGGAGGAAGATAATTCTATCTCTGTGGCCCTATATCCAATAAGGCACTAGAAACCAATGCATAGTCCACATTATTCTAAATACAAGGTGAGCAGCAAAGTTGTTTTTAAAGGAATACCAGTTGACCAACAGAGTTATCGACGTTTTCACTTTTTAGATATCCACATTTTAACTCTACAGTTGTTAGAGGCCTGCTGACCAGGCCTCAGTCACAAATACTTAAAGTGGAGTTACACTCACTAACTGTTAATATTGGACAGGTGTGTCATTGTACAACGTTTCTAGGCTGATACAGACGCATGAAACAATATTAATAACCAGTACATTTGGCATTCGCTTTAGGATTACAGGACCATCTATATAGTTATCTATATCAGTGGTTCCCAAACTGTTTACTCCTGAGGACCCCAATTGAGTCACCACTGGAAGCCGGGGACCCCCAAGCAATTTGTATGACTTAAATTTCAAACATTAAAACAGTAATTCGAAAACAATAAACACACGTGTGCACACAAAACGGATACTCGAATTACTAAGGATTTTAGTATTTTATATTGAAAGAATTTGCAAAAAACAGGAGGGTTAGCGCTGCATCTCCATGACTAACTTTTAAATGGTTGGTTTTATTTTGCAGTATGAGACTCCTGCCAGGGCCAGACTGGAAACCCAAAGCAGCCCTGGCAAATGTTTTCAGACCAGTCCCCATACAGTGCACACCTAGTGCGCCTGACCACTACAAAGGGGGCTTTGGGAGGCTCTCCCCCCAAGACAATTTAGGAAACAATGGTGCAGTCTACAACAAATTTATCATTATATATTGAATTGTATCAGCTTTTAGAGGTCATAGAGTAGTAACTGATGACCTTACTATGCACCAGGATATGACAATCTTTGTTGGGGTTCTTCAATGATTCCCATATTATCCTCCTCCAACAGTGCCTCTCATCTCTCCATAGCCCCTCTGTCACATGTATTTAATTTGTTTTATAACATCTCTCATACCATTGAAGGATGTCAGAGCACCTTAAATCACACACATATAGGGGCAGATTTACAAGCCCCTTGCGCCACAGGTGCGTCACAAAAAGTGATGCACCGGTGACGCATTTTAGTGCCCCATATTTCCAAGGCAGGAAAAGCAACCCTGCGTGACTTTTACTGGTCTTGTAAATATGGCCCAATTGCACACAGCACTTTACGTGAAAGGGACGTTCCATGAGTGTTGCTGTGGGTGTTCCCACGCATAACCCATGGAACCAGACACATTTCCAGATTTACGAGGAATCGTAAATCTGGAAATGTGTCTGAATGCTACGCCACCCCAGGGGAGGCGTAGGGAGGGGCAACTTGGAGAAATGTATTAATTTCTCCTCTTTCTATGCATGTTGCATTCTGCAGCACGCATAGAAACAGGATATTACCTCTGGTGATTGTTTATGTACAGGAAGGGACTCCCTTCCTGCACATAAACAATCAGTAAAACAATGACGTTTTGCAAGTTCTATGTGTGCTAATGCAGCACACTTAGAAGTTGAAAAACGCCATTTCTGATTGTTTATGTGCAGGAAGTAACCCTTCCTGCATGTAAACAATCTCCCCACGACACAGGCATCCTTGCACCATGGTGCAAATGTGCCTGTGCAGGCGCATGGCAGCAGTTTGTGCACCAGCACAGGGGGAAGCACAGAGATGCAACATATTGTTGTAAATATGTCGCATCCCTGTGCTTCGAAAGTGACTCAGTGCGGCGCAGCCAAATGGCTTGCGACACACACAGTCAATTTCCTTGCAAATCTGCCCCATGGAGACAATGATTCATACGTGTAAATCAGTGTATAGAAAATGTTACATAAGGCAAATGCGACTACAGGGTGTAGGATTCACATGTTATTCATACTGGTAGGCATTTTTAAAGAGTGCTTGGTCTGGAGAAGCACAAACTCAGGATTCAGAACATAACAGTGGTTAGCATTGACTTTAACAATAAAAATGTATTGCCACCCAAATAAACCTTTTTAGCAGGATTAGGATAATGAAAGACTTGAAACAAACATATGTTTCTAACTTGTATCATGCAGCTTGCAAGCAGCTCTTTGATGACAGTTTATAGGTCACTGTGCTAGATTACTATTGTCACTTATGAACTGCACAGTAACAAAAGAATCTGTGACTAAAGCAGTAACCCACTAACCTAGGCACATAAAAAATGTTTTTCAAAATGCATGGTACACGTTCTTTGCAGTAGGCATATTAACCCTCTGTGCTACATTAGATAAGTCAAAGCTGCCACTTGACACAACTCTCATCTCTCTCCAGCAGGTACATTAATCACCGACGTAATCTTGACACTTTTATTGTTGCTGGAAAACTTCTGATTCTACAAGGAACTTTTTTGTGCTTTTAAAATTACTGCCTGAGGACCCCCTGGGAATGTGTCACGGACCCCTGGGGGTCCGCGGACCACAGTTTGGGAAACACTGATCTATATGGTAAGTTGCCCAAGGCAAATTTTTCAGCAATTGACAGGTTACTATTTGTGTGTAACCATCTCAAAGTCAGGATGTCCTGTGAGTATTCCTGGGTCAATTTCTAGTTCTGTTACTGGTTGTATTTCATCTCATCCTGCATTGAGGTTACTCAGTACATTCACAAACCTCCCTGTCAAATTGGCTATTGAGTCTGCTCTTCTGCATACTCTCTCATTTCCCTTTTGTATTATTTTGAGAAGCGAGATGGAGGTGTTCTGCGCATCACACGAGTGAGGATATATGACAATACATATAATTTAATAAGCTGGTAAATAGAATTGGAAAATCCACTAAGCCTCGAGTTGTCCTGCACAGCAGTGCTTAATTTGGGCCTGTGTTTGCCAGTGCTCTGCACCAGTACCTATTTCTTAACACCAGCGCTATGATGGTCTACCACATGGTGGTACTTCTTGTTAATATTTTTTAAATGAGCACATCAACAGAGTACTTAAGATGTTAATACATAAAAAAATATGTATATTGTGCCTACCAGACAGTGCAAGCTGTCTGTAAGTTGCCAATTGGTCTTTTCACAACCCAGTCTGCTTAGAGCCCACATGGTGCTTCCCATTGATCAGCTTTATTGTCACTGTCAATTGCTTGCGTCTTATTTTTTACCCTGTTTTGAGCTTTTCTTCCTCTTTCTGTGTTTGTCCCTCCCCTGGAGCATGGCCTTATTACTTAATCCCATCCACTGCTCACTCTTGAGCAGGTGCTTATTTCTTTTTAGTTAAGCACTCCATGAGTGTGTGTTTTCCAGGGATCTCCTGTGCTTCTCCCAGAGCGCTCGGTGTTGTTCTCTCTCATGATGTGCTCCCCATAACCTTCCTCATCCTCCTAATTCTCTACCCCCAAAAATCCCCCCCACCCCGCTTTTTCTCTGTGTCTGTCTGACTTGTGTACCTCTCCCAGGGCTCAGTATTATTTTCCCTCTTGTACTGCTTCCACTCCACTCCCCTCCCAACTCTCTGCTCCATTGCTCCATCGTGGTGAAGTTCTTTACATCTCAAACATGGCAGAAGGAGAATGGGATGCTTTCCTTCTATCATGGAGCAAGAAGTTAATTGGCTCATGCGTCCTGCATCTGTAAGTGATGCAACTCTGGAACGGCCTGTTTAGATTTATAAAGTGTTGTTATTCCCCCTGTGCCTAAGCTGCAGGCGTGGTCACGTTTTGCATTCCAGCAGTGACATCAACATAACATCTCCTGGCCTTTGTGTTGTACTGCAGTGGGTTGAATCACTTCTTAGGGGCTTTCAGGCGGTGGCCGGCTCGCCGGGTTTGTGTCCCTGCCTGCCATGGTGTGCATGTAGCACACCGTTTTTGATTGTGGAGAAGGTCACCGACATTGTTGGTAACACAGATCACTGCAGGTGATGGATATAACTTAAGTTATGCAGTCCTGCTATGGCCTTTGTTGCTTTCAGTGAGAAGGCACTTTGCTTACTGATTAAGAAAGGCATTATTTCTGCCTGTCCTCGAATATTCTCATGATTTACTTGCGGCTTGAAGGGCGTGCACCAACAGCCTGTCCGTGTCTCACTTCTGTTTCTGTATAATGGAGCAAACATTCAGGGTAACTGTCCAGATAACCCCTTCTGTGATATTATTTGTCAGATTGACCTGTCTGAAGTTCATGCAGTGGGGAGATTTCCACAGGCTGACCATTGCTTGTTTGCTGACCTGGTGTGTGGCTTTAATGTACGGTGTCCCACAGGGCTCAGACTTGATAATTTGTATTGCAGATGCTTATAAAACCATGAATATTATTAGCCCAGACCTTTTCATTCCCGGGTCAGTTAAATCATGTTCTTTTTTTGGAGGTATTTGTAGAACACCCAGGTACTCCTACAAGCGATGTTGCACTTGCTGTCTGTCCACTCTAAAACTTTTCTCGGCCACTAGAAATATTCCTCAGAATGACTGCATCTGATGTCTAATAATCTAATGTGATTTTTTATTCTTTTTAAAAGTTAATGTTTCATTATTTAGCGTATTGGGAAAATGTGAACAGAAACTACAAAGTAAAGTTAAGATTTGAAGATTGGAAATAGTATTGGATTTGTTATTTGTGTTGATTTTGTATTATATTTGCGAGAATTAGGGATTAGGTTTTTTTTAACAATCTAGTTGATTGGTTTTTTTCCCTGCTGTTTATGAGAAGCTACACTGACATCACTGTGAATAGTGAAGTTAAGTAGAAACTGATGACAGCAAAAAAAGGGAGAAAGTTTTTTTTCTGAATGTTAAATTATTTTGTATTATTTAAAAACTCCAACCTGTACTTGCTCTTTTGAATGTCCAGAAAGTATTGTAGTATTGATCTCTGAAAGGCCCAAACAAATGGAGCTAAGCCTATTCTGATAAAGGCCCATGCACAGGAATTGATCCAGGGCATAATGTGCTAAAGCCCCTCTGGTATATTCATCAAACCTTTATTTATTTTATTAAGGCGGTGTCTTTATAGAATACAACCCTAGCTGCCAGAGTATGAGTGCTGAAATAATGTCTACAGTTACACAGTACACTTCAAGATTAGTTTCAGCTGTAATCACTGTTTGCATCGACCTCGGCAGGATGAAGGGCTGCACGATTTGATTCTGTGGTCGTTAGTTTTGCAAACAGAACTCTGTGGATGAATTAGTCTACTGAGTTCTCTTACCAGTATGAGGAGAAGCCAGTGGAGACAAGGAATGATCATCACGGCTTAAAAACGATGCTACATAAACTTCAAGACACATTGCACATTGGTGTGGGGCACAGTGAGGTGGTTCTTAGCAGCCATTTCATCACAGAGTAATGTGCCCAACTGGAAAGGGATGAGCCTTCCTTTGATTGTAAGTAGAAGCCAGTAGTGCTACTGTAGTCTGCATCTACCCTTCATGGTTTGGGGATGTAATCGCAAGGATATAAATTCAAGCAAGGCCCCTACTTTATTTCCACGGTCCCCCCTGCCTTCCCCTCTCCAACAGCCTTCAGCACCTAAGGGACAGAAGTGCTGAGGGACAAAGAAAAGAAACTAATTATACTTTAGAAAAGTGGATACACTTCACCAGAATTGTATTCTTTGGGTGCTCACATTTGCCTGCTTCACATCCGTTTTAGATCATATTGTAGCGTTGGGTTTCTTTTTCACTATTGTAACTCGAGACAAACTACATTGTGCTTTGTAGGTGAGGTGGACTCTGCTGTCAGCCATTTGTAAACAGCGACATCTATGTTCAGTATCCTGCTCTACTTGACCCTGAACTTTCCATTTGTGAAAATCTGCCTGTTGCACTAACTTAAAGCGATTTGCTATAATCCCTAGGTAGGTGACTGTTGGGCCTGGGCTTCTGCAGGTTCACCCCCAAACTTTTTGCGTGTTTCCCTCCACTTTTTGCTGAATCAATTTTTGTTGATCTTGCTAACCAGTGGTAATGTGCTTGTGCTCACTCCCCAAAACATGGTTCAATTGGCTTATGCCTAATTCCCATATTTAATTTACTTATAAGTCCCTTATAGAGTGCTAAACCATATACTCAGCACCTGGAAATTAAATGCTACCAGTGGGTCTGCAACACTTATTGTGCCATCCACTTATGTAGCACATGAAAACAAGTCCCAGGTCTGTCATTGCATTCTGAATGCAGTTTTAAACTTCCATGTCAACTTGGCATTAAAACCCCCTTGCCAAGCCTTAAACTTCCACTAGTCACCTTTAAGGTAGGCCCTAGGTAACCCATAGGGCAGGGTGCTGTGTAATTAAAAGGTTGGACACATTCTTTTAAGTTTTACATGTCCTGGTAGTGAAACACTCCCACATAAATTTCACTATTGTGAGGCCTACCTCTCCCATAGGATAACATTGGGGATTCCTTAATACATTTTTTTTTTTTTTTTTTTTTTTAAATCTTTATTTTCAAAGGTCAGGACACAGCTATTCAGCCGACAACCCGGAGGTTCGGCAGCATCGATATATAGCAACAGAGATGCGCCCCCAGTACCGTGAAAGGAGAAGTGCAAAGGTTCAATTTTAATTAAACACAAAAACACACAACAAACCCCAGCAAGGCGAGAACACTGAAAGCCCATGGTGAAGCCCCCCAGGGGAGGCCAGACCCCACTCATCTACCAGTTACAGTACAGTGTAAAGAGGAAGAAGGGGGACAGCAGAGGCCAAAAAAGTCCATAAACCATACTGAGCTGGAAAGAAGGTTAGGAGGAAAGCTGTTCCTCGGGAGGATCCAGATCCGGGGCAAGACATATTCCCCCCCTGTATTGATTCCACCGCCCCCAGATGGCGTGCCACTTCCGGGGGCGGCCTCTAGCGCAATAGACCGTCTTCTCCCTTAACATACTCCAGTCCATATTTTCTTTCCACGCGGTCAATGTGGGGGGCCCCGCGGAGCCCCACAATCGCGCGATATCTCTCTTAGCGACCATGTTACCCAGAGTCACCCATTGGGTCTGTGCCTCATCGTGGTCAGTGGGCCCCCAGACATTCAGGAGGCAACACCGCGCTTCCGGCTGCATAGCAATGCCCGTCACCTCCCCCATCACTGCATGGACTCTCCTCCAAAATTCCGTAATGACACCACATTCCCAAATGATATGCAGGAAAGTACCCACCATACCACATCCCCTCCTGCATAGGCCGTCCTCCGAGAATCCCATGTGAACCAGCCTTGGCCCCGTCACATACACTCGATGCAGTATTTTAAGCTGCACCAGCCTCAGACGCGACGGGATCGCGACCTCCTTAGGAGAGGAAACAGCCGACTGCCAATCCTCATCATCCAAATCGAGGCCATCCCTAGTCCACTGGTCCCTCAGCCCCAAAAGCATGTCCGCCCGGACGTTGATCAGTTTCTTATAGATGAGCGAGATCGTGCTCTCGGGCATATGGCCATCAAGGACCCGGTCCTCCAAAGGAGAGGACTCAGGCACCTTCTCACCCTCTACGAGGACTGATCGGAGGGCGTGACGCACCTGAATATATCAGAAATACTCGGAGGGCCCCAGCTCATACTCCGTCTGCAACTCTTCAAAGGACTTCACCTTCCCCTTATTCAGCACATCTCCCACCCTGGAGATGCCGATCAGGTCCCATTTATCAAACCCTTTTGTGTGCCAAAGCCTTCCCAGTCTCTCCGATTCAAACAGCGGGGTAGCGAGGGTGAGCCTATCCTTCCAGCCCAGCGAGTCAGTTGCCATCTTCCACACACGCACTGCCACACCAGTGGGCCCCGTGAGGGACGAGTCTAGGGACCGCGAGTACAACGCCCTGTAGTAGTTACCTCCACGCAGCAACCACCTGTCCATGGCATACCCAGGGCTGAGGACAGGGCCATAAAACCCATGATTAATCGCGCTCAGCTGGGTGGCCCAATAGTACCGTCGGATGTCTGGGAGCGCAATGCCCCCGTCGTACCATGGAAGCGTCAACTTTGCAATAGCTATTCGCGGCCGCCCATCCCAAAGCAACGCTCGTTGGAGGCCTTCGACCTCCCGAAAGTATTTGGCCGGAACCCAGTCCAAAGTATTCTGCAGTGCGTAGAGGAAGCGGGGAAGAGACATCATTTTGAACAGGGCCGCACGCCCAATGAGGGAGAGCGGCAGCCGCCGCCAGCCTTCAACATCCCGCCTCAGTCGTGCCAGGGGGGGGAGCAGGTTCTTCTCATATCGCACAGCAGAGTCCATGGAGATAAAAATCCCCAAATACACGAAGCCCTGCTGAGCGACCTGTATCGAACATGTTCTAGGGATCGGTGGAACCTCGCCACTAAGAACATACAAATACGATTTGCTCCAATTGATAACAAGACCCGAGTTCCTACCAAAAGATGTGAGTACGTCACAGACGACTATAAGTGATTTCTTGGGTGAGGCAAGATACAGCAGGATATCATCGGCATAGAGCGAAATACGGTCCTCGTGTTCAGGCGACCATCTAAGGCCCCGTATATCCGGGTGCCAACGTATCCACGCAGCCAGCGGCTCAAGGGCGAGGGCGAACAACAAAGGCGACAGGGGACAACCCTGCCGAGTACCCCTCCCAAGCTGAAACGGAGTCGACGCCCGACCATTCACCACCACACTCGCAAGTGGCCCCTCATACAGCAACCTCACCCAGCTCACAAAACCGTGGCCAAAGCCGAACTTGGTCAGCACGGCCCACAAATATGCCCATTCCACCGTGTCAAAGGCCATCGTGGCGTCAAGAGACGCCACAATAGCTGGTTCACGCAGCGTGCCCGCCCTGGCGATTACACCATGAAGGCGCCGAAGATTTAACGCTGTGTTTCGGTGCGGGATGAAGCCGGATTGATCCGGGTGGACCAAGTCACTGAGTACCCTAATCAATCGGGTCGCCAGGATTTTAGCCAGAATTTTCGGCTCTGCGTTAAGAAGTGAGATAGGCCTATATGAGGCGCACTTATCTCGGGGTTTGCCCTCTTTGTGTATAACCACGATTGTCGCCAGTCGCTGGTCCAACGGGAGGGTCCCACTTCCCCGCGCCTCCACAAACATGGCTCGCAGGTGAGGGGCGACCCTATCCGGAAATAGCTTGTACAGGTCGACCGGCAAGCCGTTCGGTCCCGAGGCCTTGCCCGAGTTTAACGCGCGGATAGCCCCCGCCACCTCGTCAACCGTTATGTCACCATCTAAATCGTCCCTATCTATATCCGAGAGACAGGGCAACTCGATATCACGGAGGAGATCACACGAGTCCTCGGGCGGCCTATCCGACACTGAGGCATAAACCCTACAGAAATAATCCGAGAAACACTTTACAATCCTCTCAGGTTCCACAATCGCCTCTCCCCTCTCTCCCGTCAACTCTGGCACAACTCTATTGACCCGTTCTTTTTTGTCCAGCCAAGCCAGGAGTTTCCCTGCCTTGTCACCAACATCATACAAACGGCCCTGCTGTTCCCTACTGAGGGTCTTAGCGGCGTTCGTCACCAGGTCCTTATACTCAGCTTGCTTCAAGCAAAGCTCATGCAGTGAGGACTCTGTAACCTCCTCCTCCAGCGCTCCCTCCAGAGCCGCGATCTCCTCCTCAACCTGCAGAACCTCGCCATCTCTCCGCCGCTTGGCAGCTACTACTAGGGAGAGGGCTTCCCCTCGGAGCACGGTCTTAAATGCTTCCCACAGCGACACTGCCGAGTCCACGGATCCCTGATTGTCCTTGAAAAAATTATCTACTTTCTTTAGCAGCGCGCTGCGCATCTTGGGGTCTCGGAAATACCACAGGTTGATAGGGGCCACCCTTCCTCCTCCCTCCCGACCTAGATCCAGCCGGATCCACACTGGCGAATGGTCAGATATACCGCGCGCCATGTGCCTCGCCTCGGAGACCAATGAGGCATGCGCAGCCAGAGTGAGTAGGTAATCAATCCTGGAAAGACTACCATGTGCCCCGGAGTGGAACGTGTATTGGCTCTGTGTGGGGTGCCGGAGCCTCCAGCAGTCTATCAGGCCAAGCGTGTCTAGGAAGTCTGGAAGCCACTTCTGAGCCCCCCCTGTGTCTCTGGGCGGGTATCTATCCAGCAGGCCGGAGCCAACAGCGTTGAAATCACCTCCCACCACAAGCATACCCCCCGGGAGATCTAGCAGGGCCCTACCCAGATCTGTGAACGTGGAGGCCTGCAGGGCCGGCGGGACATAAACCGAAACTAAAACCAAAGTTCTTCCTTCCCACCGCCCCGCCACCGCCACAAACCTCCCCCTATCATCAACAATGGTGGAGTCCACCTCAAATGGTAGCGAGGCTCTGACTAGGATGCCCACACCCCTGGACCCAGAGGAGAATCCCGAATGTGCTATGAATTTATAACCCTTCCTATTCAGAGCGTAGCACGTATTACCTATAAGATGCGTCTCCTGCAGAAGGGCAACATCCGGCATTGACCGTTTCAAGAATTGCAAAACAATCCCACGCTTAATGCGATCCCCCAAACCATTAACATTCCAGCTTATAACACTTAAACCCCTACCCCCCATCCTCAAACGTAAAGAGGCCCACCCCACACCCGAAGAGCCACCATGGAACAGTCCTGGAAAGAATCACCATGCCTTGCAGAAATAAACCCCCCAACAACAAATCCAAAATCCCAGAAACCCCCCCCACCCTGCACCCCTGCTGCAGCTTACAAAGCCCCCCCAACTTGCAGTGTGCCTGTCGCCCTACAAAACCCAAAATCTACAAAAAGTACCCTAAGGAAGGAAAAGAGCACCCCTCGTCCTCCCGCAGCCCTCCGCATTGACTGCACTCTATTCAAGTCTTTAAATATAGCCAAATCGAGTCAGACCGGCTCCGAAAAATCAGCCCTGCCCATCCCGGCCACTGTCCCCATCCTCGGGAATGTCCTCCCCCGTCCGTCGCCGGGGCAAAGCGTCCAGCCATTCATCGGCCATAACAGGAGAGTCAAAGAAGAATGTCCGATCTTCGTGCACCACACGTAATCTGGCAGGGAAGAGCATGGCATACTTCAGATCCCTCTCCCGGAGCCGCCTCTTCATCCCCAGAAAGCCCTGTCTCTGCCTCTGCACCTGCTGGGTGAAGTCCGGATAGAAATTCACCGACGCGTTCTGGAAGGGGACCGAGCCCGTCACCCTCGATGCTTGCAGGATAGCGTCCCGATCTCGAAAATGAAAGAGCCGAGCGACGATCGGCCTCGGTGGGGCACCCACCTTGGGCCTCTCACCCGGCACTCTATGGCCCTTTCAACCGCAAAGAACTTTCCAAGACCCTTAGGCTGCAGATGATTAAGCACCAAGTCCTCGACAAGCAGGTCAACCGAAGCCTCATCCGAGGACTCCGGGACCCCGATGACGCGCACGTTGTTGCGCCTGGCCCGGCTCTCAAAGTCCTCCAGCCGGCGGGCGGCGAGATCACTCTCGGTCCTCAGCTTACGAACCTCGATCTGCAGTTCCGTGACATCATCGGTGAGGCCCGTGGTCTTGAGGTCCAGGGTCCTAACCCGTTCATTCGTTTTGCCCAAGTCCGCACGGATCAGGTTAACATCCACCAAGATGGCATCCACCTTATGCGCCAGGGCATCAAACTGTCTCCCAATCGAAGTCTGCATCCCTTCGAGCGCGCCCATGACATCCTGTAGTGAGAGCTCCGGGGCCAAAGGCGAGGCCGCCTTCTGGGTGTCCGGCGACTGGCTCGACCCACTCGGTGATCCCTTCTGCAGAGCATAGCGGTCCATACTATTGACTTGGGTATAGGCTCCCCGCCTGGTAGACTTAGCCTTCAGCCGATCCACCTCTGCTTTGCCCGACATGGTTGATACCAAGCAGGTCGGTTCAGATAAGACGGGTCCCTCTCAATGAAAGGGATCAGGAGTGATCAGTTCTGCAGTGGGCCACCAGAGTAGCCTGCAGAGCGTCCATAGGGTAATAAAGCCACCAAGAGCTCTCCGGGAGCAGGGCTGACAAAGGGAGAGAAAGCGAAAGTGAAAGGACGGGGACCTCCGTCCGACAGTTCACACCTCGCCTGGCCGTTGTTGTTCAACTAGAAGTCGGGCATCCTGCCAACTCTAGCCCCTGGCATCCCTCGGAGATAGGCCGCAATCTTCCGCCAGGCATAAGTCCGGTTCCCGGTGGGCGATCCGACCGCGGGTAGCATCAATCGCCTCCCTGACAGGTCATCCACACGATGCCATGCATACCGACAGGATTAGAGACAGGATAGTCGACGGAGGGCGCGAGGGTCTCGGGAGCTCAGAGCTCACACGGCCATCTTGGTCAAGCGCTAGGCTCCTCCTCCTTAATACATTTAATAAGCTGTAATTCCTAATTGAAAACAGGTAAATATATCATGTTTGGTACCTATGGAGTTGTAATAAAAACCCTCTTTAATTGTATAGTCAGATTTTTAAGTACAGTTTTGAAAATGCCACTTTTGAACAGTTAATATTTTCCTTCCCTTAGCCCTTTGTGCCTGCAGCCTGCCTTGGGTCACATAACGGGGTGTAGCTACCAGTTAGACTTTGTGAATTCCTCCCAGATAGTCACAATACAGAGGGAATAGATGTGCCTCAATCGGCCATCTGTTGGCAGGGTGAGGGGGTGGAGCTGAGCATGGCCCCACTTACAACTGAATAGCCTGTGCTCTGCCTTCATACAAAGGGCTTAATGACCCTGTATTATCACGGTAGCTAGCTCGAAGCCACGGGAGTCTGGAAATTCCATGCACTTCAAAGAACCCTTCCAGAAGCTTTTCCCACCTTCCAGAAGCGCACCAGGGTATACAAAAAAGACCTTCAGACCGACTCTTCAGTTCACTACTGGACCTGCAGAAGGACTCGGAGAACTGCCTGCTGCTGTGAACTGCTGTGCACTCTGCCAGACTGCTGCTGTACATGGAAAGACTGCTTTGCTGCCTGTAGCCTGCCTTGAACCCTGAGGTCAGCCCTGCTGTTGAGCCTTGCATCTTCATTTGCACCATGGACAGAAGTGAATTCAAGGACAAGTTCACTGGCCTCCTGTTCAGAGCCACAGGGATGTAAAGGCCCCCACCATCTAGAACCCACACCTGGACCCAGCCTGAGTCAGTCCTGAACCCTCAAGAGGTGTCCCATAAGTCCTCTTGGAGGTTGTGGTGCTAAAGGTGCCCAGATGGTCAGTTTCCAGAATCTAATGACTGAGACAAAATTGGCCAAAAACTGCTCTGAGAATGAGGAGGAGACTGATCTGAACCTGCTCGCCTATCCACCCGAGGTGCATCACCTGCTGGATGCACTTTGCCACTCCTCCCGCTACGCTTAATAGCAGCAAATCCATTTCCACGGTCCCTCACCAAAAGAGTATCTGATCTCATTGAACTGTCTTCAGCTACAACCCTCTGCCTCATCCTACAACCCTCTGCCTCATCCTACAACACTCTGCCTCATCCAGCTAGAGATTTTTGTATTCCATTTCAGCGACTAAGTTTGAATGTTGAAATCTTCACCGTGGCTTTGACCTAAGGCCATCCAATGAAGACACTCCCTCCTTGGACACCTCCTGCAGCCTAGCCCTGCTGAACTTTATCTTCTCAGATGTTTTTCTTTAAGAACTTTTCCTAATCCGAAGGTATACACTGACCGGGCCCAATCCACTTCTTGAATACGAACCGCATTCCATCACGGTTGGCCTCAACTTTGGACTTTGACCCAGTCTCGCATGAATAGATATCCAAGGTTGGCGCTTTGATCTTCTAGGTGCTAGTTTTCACTAAAAACATTCAAAATGAATGACTCCGGTTCTACTGATTGGACTTTTGGTGTCAAATAATTTATTAACATTTACTCTATTTTTCTAAATTGGTTTGGGATTTTTCTTGTGATGTGGTTTCACTTTATTACTGTTTGTGTGCTGCATAAATACACATTGCCTATAAGTTAAGATTAATTGCGTTCCAGGGTTGAGCACAGGTTAATTTCATAACTTTTTGTGGTTCATCCTGCAAGGGATTGTGTCTGTTGCTTGATCAGGGCTCATACCCCAGTCAACCACTAACCAAATTTCTCAGTGACCACATAATTACAAGGTTGTAAATGGGTCGTGGAACTATTTTAAAGGTCATTCACATTTTTGGTTAGTGACACCTAGAATGATCAGAATAAAGCAGCAGTATATGGTTACCATCTTTGTTCAATGGAAACTATGGAGCCTAAGCCATGCCCACATTAAGGTGTCAAACTTTTGCTGCTCCTTTTTCACCCCCAGCATATATATACATGCATACATGGGTACACACATAGGGGCCAGATGTACAAAGGTGTTCTTATAATCGGGCCATTTGAGACCACAATAACCTAGTTGCCAAATCACAGTTTGCATTTGCATATCGGTATTTGGAAGGGGCATGTTTAAGACGTCACTTCAAAATAGTGGTAGGCATTAATGTCTTGAGACCGAATTCCAGTCACAAAACAGTTATACCTTACATTCACTTCAACACTGGTGGTAACCCATTTGCAAATTGGAAGGTGTTCTCATTGCACACCGAACCCATTTGTGTATGTTTAACAAAATATTTTTATAAGCAGGCAGTGGTCTGACGGGGCAATGCCTACTCTTAAAAAATTTGACTGAAAGGTTTCACTTTCTTTTTAGAAATTAATTCCTTTCCTTTAAGGAAAAAGTGCTGCATTAAAAAAAAAGTGCTTCATTGAAAAGCAATCAGACACTGGGGTTTGCTGACCCCCACAGGCCGGCATCCCTGCGATAGCTATGATTCACAGTGGGTTGCAAATTGTGACCTACCTAATTAATATTCATGAGGCAGGTCAATTCATGACCCACTAGGAATCACTTTAAAAATGAACATGTCAATATTAGGAATTGCGAATTCCAAACTGCGATTCAGTAAGAAGTTTAGAAATATATTGTTGATATATGTGGCCCGTAGACACTTATTAACTTTTACCTAGGTACTTTACAGTTGTTGCTCAATTCAACTGTATTAATTTAATCAACCTTAGAAAGAAGAAAAGATAAGTTGGTCACATCAAGATTTGAACTAGTGTTTATCAAGTCAGCTTCAAAATACGACAGTAGAAAAATGAATCCTCTAGGGAATTCCACCTAATGCAAGTGTGTCAGATGGTGAAATAGATTAAAGGTGGGCTAAGGTGCTGGCTGCAGAGAGCTATATATCAAGCGGTTTTTGAGCTATAGTATTAGTAAGAGAATTCACATTTGTGTAGAACCTGCAGGCCACTTTTGAATATTGGTTACCAAGCTCAGTGGGATAATGTGTTCATCATGTAGCCTATTGGCTAGACATTTCAAAACTAGTAAATGTATCAACAAACATCTATATTTAACCTGCATTTATTAGTTTGACTAATTGTAGAGCTAATTCGAATTTTTCTTGGGAGGTTGATAATACGAACACCATTGAAGGGGGTAGTAATTAACACGTTTTATTAGTTGCCAAAAAGAAATTTCATTTGCATTATTTACTCTATAAAATATTATCACTATCTTTATACATGTAATAAATGAAAAATGTGCACAGTACTAACAGTCTCTTGCCACATCTATCTGTTTAATATAAATATATCTTGTAAATTGAGTAGTCATTTTATATTTTTTACCTAAAAGTATTTTAAAATTAATTTTATTATCGTCTTTTCTTCTTGTATCAAACACGTTTTCTTCACTTTATTTAATCTTACCTTTTTACAAAGAGACTGTGAAATTTCAGTAATTCTATTTTTCATAATTCTAATAATCAACTTACAAAGTCACTCTACAGAGTATATCATTGTTACCTCTTGTTTACCGGAGGAAAGATGTGACTATCACATGTTCCATTTGGCTACTCATGCCTCCTTCCCAAAGGGACGCAACTCAGATGGAAACACTACTCAGTCTCTTTCGTATATGGAGAATAGATAGTCTGGGCCTCTCTCCTATTTTAAGATCTCACTTACAGATAGCTTTTAACTGTTGAAGACCTATTGTGGACAATATCAACACTTACACTTGGTGTTGGTCACTACTTCCTGGCTTTATCAATCTCATTTGCTTCCTTCTTATTCAATGACTTTCCTTCTTGTGTTTCTTCATTCCCTGTAGCATAGTTTCTTTACTATAATTTTCATTGCATGGCTTGCAGGCTTCCTCAACTTACATCCAAGGCACTACTCTTTCTTTTTTATGTCAGCACTTCATGGAAGTGCATGTGTTTTCTTGCTCTCTTGAGTGCTACTTCGCCCTAAAATCAATGCCCAGAGCTTTCTATGCTGCTCTTGCCTCTCCAAATCCCAGTTCGCTCATTGCTTACTTCACCCCTTGCCAGTCCCTAATTTGTAAAATAATGAGTGCTCAGAAGCCCAACCAGTGGCGCTCTTGAATGTCAGCGTACAGAATATCAGGGCTGTGCAGTCCTGAATCTACTCCAGGCCTCTTTAATGCATTGCCCAACACTCCTAAAACAGGTTCCTGCTTTCTCCCTTTTTCAATTGTTTATATGCCTTCCTATTACTCCATCTTACCTGCTTGAGTGTTTTCCATCTCCTGCGCTTAAGAAATGTCTAATGAGGAAAAATAAGTGTCTGTGGCCCACACCAGCAACCACTGGCTCAAATTAAGCACTGCCCCTTGCTCTGGTGTTGACTGTTCTTGACCATCGACTACTCTGTTTCCCCTGCCATCACCGTTATCTTTTGGAGGACCCAGCAGCTCCAGTTTGCTACTGGGCCACTCCTTTTTACTTCAATGCACTTTGGCACATATTTTTTTTAATTTACCACTCCGAGACTGTCTTCCGCCATCTTGGAATGTAAATGAAAAGTTAAAAATAAAATGGTTTGTTATTGTTGATGCCAGTCTGCATCAGCAAGCAATCATTTTGTTTTTTATTTTGCTGGTGTGGAACAGCATCAGAAAAAAAATGGGTAAAGCAAAAAGTTAAGGTAACAATTATAAAGCACAATGACTTTGCCAATGCTTGTTTCAGCTGTTGGCGCCATGGAATTTGCCAAATTGTCACATTTGTATGAGTGTGATGGTTAGTAGATAGCATTGGTATGTTCATTTAGCAGCGCTGGCAGGGCAGTGGGTGGTGCAAGCTGCAGTGGCCTCTTGAGAAATACCTTGGGTACATTGTTTTATTTCCAAATTAAGCCCTGCACAGGCCACATAAATAACAAGGAATATGCAATTTCATAGGGAGTATTGGTCTATTACTAAGAAATTTCTCAGTGATGTGTACAGTGCAAAGAAATTGACCATTTCCCAGCTACGTTTTTGATGATTGAAGAAACATGTGCAATCTTGGATGTGTAGTATTAATCATAGGTATAACTGCAGCCTGGGAAATGCTATTACGTTTGAAAACAGCAAACAAGCTATACGACCCACAAGGGGGAATAGACAGGAAGCAGATGTTTTCAGTACTTGTATTTTGTGATCTAATGTGTCTTGAGTCTTCTGGCTGCTGCTGAGATCTATTACAGTAGATGTTTTCCTACGGTTTCCCCACTAACAAATATTAATATGCTACAGAAATCCTTTCATGAATAGCTATATACAAATAAAATCTAAAACTTCTTGTTTTATCTGTAAATACCAGAATACAACTTTGCAACCTACTGTACTTTAAGCTCAAATGGACTATGCGTCTGTCTGCAAGCCTCATCTGGACTCTATCAGATATTCACCATTACACAATGGCACTGGACAGCGATAAACAAAAATTAGGAAAACGCACAGCATTCCAAGGACATTTCATTGTAGAATTTTTTTCTAAACATTGCTTTGGTTGTTGTACGCATGTTGGGTTTCTCAGGCATACAGAGGCATTGAATGATATATGGACAAATCCTGGGGCATTCCATGACATTCACTGCCACAGATGCAACATTGTGGTACTGACTGCGACGATGGTGGCTACTTAGGGCATATAATAGTATGTACTCTCATATAGGAGATGCCTGCAACTCATTAAGGCAATGAATAACATATGTGGGGATACTTAGTACACACCACGTTGTTAGCACCTAGTTTTTTATAAGCTTTCAATAATACATCTTTGTATATATTAACCGGTGATCACACAAAATAGAGGGCTTTATTTATGAGGCCCTTACGCAGCCGTTGCATCACTTTGAGACACACGGCGTAAAAAATGCCACACACTGAGCCATATATACAAAGTCTTTGTAAACCCCTGAGCTACATTATACCTGTGTCAGGTATAATGTATGCAGGGTGGGCGTTCCAGCACAGAAAAGGCCAGTAGAAGTGTTGCAGTGAAATCCTTGCGATTCCACTGCAACACTTCTACAGCCTCACTGCGTCTAATCCTTATGCCTGTATATAGCAGGCTTAAGGGGTGACAGAAAAATTCTAGGGTCTAGTCACATGTCAATCGTATATGTGAAACAATTGTACTCCTTGATTAAGGATGTACCAGTGAACAACAATGGAGGTGTGCTCATGGGGTCACCTAAGGGCAGATCCCTTTTAAAGACGTAATCCCTCACTCACCAAAGGTGACATGCTTCATCATAGGGACTCTCCTCCCAAAGGAAACACCTAGTTCCTTTGAGGGCTACAACTCCCTCACTGTGAGGGAGGAGCTCAGGGATGTTTTAATGGAGTATGTGGGTGTCCTAAACACACTTATGACGAGTCTAATGTGTGAGTGAGAACGCAGCGCAAAGGAAAATCTACAAAGTGTAAGAAAGTGAATAAATCTTAAAACTGGTTATTAGGCTATAAAGAACAATTTTAATCAGGATATGCCTAACGTCAGGATTAAAATAGCAGTGCACCAACAGTATGGATTTAAACCGTTGTGGTGTGATGACAAATGGTCGACATGTTTCAGCCGTAATGATCCGTGGTTGGATCAGGCTTTCATCAGGACCTAAACATGTGCTGCTGCTGTAAGAAAACCTCACCTTTGCCTGCCTGGCAACCGCTCAGGAAGGTGTCCACCTCCGGCAGCAGGCTCACTCTGCCAAGAAGTACCGACGGATAGAGCGGTGCTCCCTTCCTGAGCGGTTGCCAGGCAAAGGTGAGGTCTCACACCCAGCTATTGCGGGTTTGGTGAAATCTATTCACTGAAATACCAAAGACTGGTTTCTGTGTACAATATCCTTTTATTGTCTACAATCAATTAGTTGTTTTTCACGTTTTCTTGAACCCCCCTCCTTTGAACTGTTGTAGTTTTTAAGGGGTGACAGACCTTTTCACATGGGGCTTGCCCCACGTGAAAGGACACATTGCTAGAGTTGCATCTGTTTCCAGACACACTCAAGCAATGAGCCATTTTTGCGTTGACAGATATGTCAGGATTCCTGATGTAGATGTCAATCCTTGCGACAGAGTGCCGTACAGTAAATACAGTGCATCCATGATGTCGCAAGGATGGCACACTTAAGTGTTGCATCGCTGTTTTACCGCAGCGATGCAACACTTTTCATAAATGAGGCCCTGAGTTTTTAATATTGTGATACCTAAATATTGTGTATGTTAGTACACAATTATCCTGTCACAGAGTATCATAGTCAAGAATATAATTTTTAGGATCTATAATATTTTTTTAAATAGTACTTTTTATTTAACATGGTTTAACTAAAAATAGTTGTACAATATATCGTTTTGCTGATTACTTTAATATACATTTGCAAAAATATTAATTGTAAGTGTTAGTACAATTGTTATTCATTTCTTAAAGGTATAGTTTGTAATTTAAAATGCTTAACTTTTTTTTTAATTAAGTTGATCATTTACAGTGTAGTAGAGAGTTATTGGGTTTGTAGGGTAATAGAGTTGGAAGTAAATTACATTATAATTAATTTAATTTCATTATTTAATTTTCTATTGTAAATTAAATATTTAATTGATTAATAATGTCATTTGTTTAATTGTTTGATAGTTATATTAGGTATTTAAGATTACTTGGTTATTTTTAATGTATGGTTAATCTCTCATTTTGGCTTGTAAGTAAAAAAAGGACTTCTGCAAGACAGTAACTATACTATCAAAACTAGCCACAATAAAATGATCAGTATTAGCTCTCATATACCGTTGGAGCAGTGGGTACTGTATTTTTCATATATTTACTAACTCCCTTTAAGAGATTCTGGGGCCGATTCTGATCTCGGTCGGAAGGGCACCGAATCGGGTTTGGCCGGAAAAACTATGAGCCGTACGCGTGTTTTTCAGCTGACTCGTACAGCTGTACGAGCGAGCAAGTACGATGCGAGCTACATGAAATTCACCGACCGAGTCGTTTCCGGGTCCGAACCGCTCCGTACGTCCCGGTCGGAAGCTAACCGTGGCGTGCAATGGATGCGATTTACATCCAAGCCAGTACGATGCACGCTCCCTGAGTCGGACTTTGGGGGTCCGCGTTGGACCCCCTGACACCCGCAGCCCTACGACTCGGACACAGGGGGAGACCTATGGGTCTCCCCAACACAGGCATGTACGGTGCGGGTGGCACCGCCGCGTACCCACTGTAGGGGGCGCACTTGTTCGAGACGTACCCATTCAGTCAGTGGGAGCCCATGTACGCATCGTATGACCGGCTCCCATTGACTTCTATGGGAGTCCAACCGATCCGAGTCCGACAGCATACATGCGCATCGTACTCACTCGGTCGGACTGTAGGGGTCCTGCTCGGTCGGAAAACACTCCGGATCCGACTCTGTCGGAGTGCTTTCCGACCCGGATCGGAATCGGCCCCTAAGTGTGAAGTACTCCTTAGTCCCCTCACTTCTATTGAGCTCAAAGTAGAACTTCACGAAGTAGTCACCGATCTGCAAGAAAGTCCATCTAATAGGTCACCCAGGCCCGACGGGGTGCCGATTGACCGATTTGAATGAAACAATCTATGGGCCTTCCTGCCCACAAATGTATCAATCTTAGTGCAGATAATAAACCTCGATCTTGGTCATATTCCATTTTTCTAAAAAGGGGAATCGTATTGAATCTCGATGCTATCGGCCTGTTTCTCTCATTAAATCCACAGTAAAAAATTTGGGCAGGGTTATTTTTCTAAGAATCAGGTTTTTGGCTAATGAGCATGAAATCCTTAGCCCTTGTCAATACGGGTTCAGAGAGAGTCTTGGTATAATGGAACAGTGTTAAACATTTTGGCCCTAATTACGAGTCGGATTGCAACCGATGGCCTGTTGGTTGCGGTCCGACCGACATCTAGCTGTGCAACCTGACTGCCACATTATGATGCAGCTGTAGGAGGCAGGGGGTGGAGAGATCGACCGCTGCTTTTCCAACGGGCTCAAAGATCCCGTCGGGGCATCGATCTGAAAGTAATCCCCTATAATGGGGCAGTGCCTGCTCAGGCACCACTGTAGGGATTATTATGTCCCTTTCAGGCAGCCTTTAAATGGTGGTCCGACTGCCACTGAAAGGCTGCCAGAAATGGACTTAGGACCTCTGCTGCCTCCACTGTGAGGCCTGGGGGGGGGGGGCACCAGTGATGCCCCCCTCAAATATTCATGCCCCGCGTGCCAGGCCCCTCATGGAGCCTGCCACGCAATAGAAAGAATGATATCGCATCTAAACCCATTGGATGGAACCGCCGACTACTAGCCGGTCGGTTTCCATTCTGACATGATGCCGGTCAGACGCTCATCTGACCGGCATCATAATTAGGGCCAATATTATTGGTAAATATACCACAGCCAGGTGCTGCCTGTTGTACCTTGCTTTAATGGACTTATGTGCTTTTGATGGGGTAAATAGATCTAAACTTTGGGCACTGCTCCTGGATATCAGAATGGACACCCATTGGTTTACTTTCTTTCCATCCTCCACAAACATTAGCCGCCAGGGTAAGTTTTGGCACAAATGGTGAATGTTTAAAATAATTTAGCTTGGAGCATGGGTGCAACAAGGCGTTATCCTGACTCCATTATTATTTATCTTGTAAATTCATGCCTGGAATTTATTTTTGATTCAGCAGAGCCAGGGTGCGCCTCTGATACTCTTGCTATTCCCGCTTTACTTTACGTGGCAATGCACTTTTATCAGCCCACACTACCTTGGTGAAAGCCTTTGACACCCTCGTGGGTGAACTTGATCTGGACGTTAACTATTCGTAGTCCCAGATCATGGCCTGTGGTTCTAACAAACTGAACATGCGTAATATCTCAGTAAGTAACGATAAACTCAGGAGGATGTCTAGCTTCCTTTACCTGGGTGTGATTTTTAATATAACCCACTAATGGCATTTTAGTGGAAGCACTAAGACTCAAAAGCTATCTGTAGGGGTTCTTTTTAATTTGATCCTGTCTATTAGCGGTAAGCCTCTTGTACCTCTCGTATCTCCCGATCACTACTTATGTGGCAGGCATTTGGGGTTATGCTAAAGTTACACCTTTGCGGTGTGATGAGAACTGATTTACTCATCATACCTGCTGATAGCGCACACCATGTGTGTCATGAAGAGTTGGGTCTTCCATATGTCGAGGTCATTGTTAAACTGGCACCTTTTATGTTGTAGTTATCTATCTGGATAAATCCCTGTGCTACTCTCAGTCATTATTAGGGACTGCTTGAGATGTGAGAAGGGGCTTAACATCCCTTGGTAGTCTTACGATAAGCAATCCTTGAGCAAACTGGATAGACCCACTCTCTATGATAATCCTACAACAATTTGTAAACACTACAATATTTGGTTAAAGAGGACCTTTTGTAATATGAGACGTCACGAAAGAGAAAGCACTGACTCAAGCAAACCTACCATACTTTGGAATTTTATGCTGCAGATTACTCTAGATGGAGAGCCCTATTTATTGCGTACTACTGGCCACTGGGAGTGAGCACTGTAATTCAGGTATACTACTAGTACAAAATGTAATTTGATAGGTGTTCCGCTGGGTAACTTTGGTAGTACCAGCTCTTCTTTGTGCCCACGTGATGATTTTTCCAAGTAGACTTTTTTTTTTTTGTATATGTTATATATTCTTTACAGAGATGTTTTATTCCACTATGAAATCAGACACATTCAGAAGGTGCAGACATGACCTCCACTTTGTACAATTATTAATAATTGAGGAGGTTTGTCAGGCTTTTGGATCATATCTTAATTGTATAGTGCACTGTCATAACTCAATCTGTGATTAATTAATAAAGTAATGCTTTGTTTTTGTTTTATCATTAGTGCTTATATAATTAGGAACTAATATATTAATAAAGTATTTTAAACTGAACAGAATTTTTAAAAGTTTATATTTTTATTAGTAATTTATATTTTTGTAGCAGGTTGTTGGAGAGTAGAGTGGGAAGTTATTGAAATTATTGTATTTTTAGAATTGTTTACTATTTATAAATTGATTATTTATGAATCTTTTTTTAATTATGGTCATCTGTACATTATTTGTTTTGTTTAATAATTTTGTGTTAGTGTTTTAATAATAATGTTTGCAATATGGATTTGTAACTTATTGTATATAATTAAGTAATATGTCATTTTAGATTTTGTTGTGCATATTAGGTTAGTAATGTTTTTGGGCATTTACTGTTTTTTGTAAGAACCGAATTAAATTATGTTTAAATTATTTTTATTTACTTTAAATTTCATTTTATTAGATATATCTATTTTATCATACTGTATGCAATGCAATTCTTATTTGTTATATGATTTTATCTATTCCGGATGTCATTTAACAGATTTTGTACAAAACTATTACTCTAAAGTCTAACATTTTCCCTAATGTTTTAGGCTGGAGTAAGAATAGTAAATCTACGCCCTCCACGATCCAACACTTTCCCGGCTGTTGGTTAGAGTGGAGTAGAAATAGTAAATCTAACCCCTCCCGAAGCCAACCATTTACCCTACTGTGTCCTAGGATGCACTGGGAAAAGTCATGTATCCCTTTGCAAGATCAATATATATTTCACAGCCAGTTCAATATATATATATGTCTGTCGTGTGTCCTCCTGAAATGCTTCGGGCCATTGGTGAAATACATATATATATATATATATCCACTACCAATGCTCACTTTGGAAAAAAGCAAGCAGGACACAGCTCCGGATACTGACAAAAGCAATTTATTGAGCTTTTCAGCGCTAGCTTGCAGTCCGTGAAACGCTTAGGCAGACGCGTTTCCGGCCCTGATAGCTTTGCCTTTGACTAAGAGACCACTCCTTAAAACCAGTCTCTCAGCTCCTCCTACTAAACCAGGTGGATATCGTTTGTGCTGCTGAACTCAGGTAAGCTGCATGGTGGTACTATATATATATATATATATATATATATATATATATATATATATATATATACCTATATATAGTAAAACATCAGTAAATTAATAATTTTAAAAATTGATTTTTAAAATTGAAAAATGTATACAAACATCACATATACATGACCAATTTTAAAATATTTGTACATTTGTGGCATGACAATAACATACAGTACATGGACAATGTTATGATGTGGACCCGCTACATAGATGATATTTTTCTAATATGGGAAGGACCACAAAGTTCTCTGGACATCTTTATCCAAGGTTTGTCGGTAAACAAATTAAATTTACAGTTCACCAGCAAAACCGATCGAACTAGAATAGAGTTTCTTGACATTCTAGGGGAGGTCGAACATGAAACATTAAATACGAGCCTCTTCAGAAAGCCCACGTCCAGTAACAGCATTTTACATGCACGCAGTCATCATCCTACGGGACTCAAGAACAGTATCCCCTATGGGGAACTGTTAAGAGCTAAGCGCAATTGTAGCACTAAGAATTCCTTTGAGCAAGAAGCACGACACATGAGGGGTCGCTTCAAGAACAGAGGGTATTCAGGTAGGACCATTAGAATAGCAACTAAAAAAGCAGAGAAAAAAAGCAGAAATAGTCTACTGTTACCCAAAGAAAAGAACAGTGATAAACATGAGATAAGACATTACCACTTTCAATCATGCCTCACGGGAGATCCATCAAATAGTAAAGTAGCACTGGCACATAGTCAGAAATGACGTTGTTATAGGGAAAAAGGTTAGTCCTACACCACATATAACATACAAGAAGTGCCAGTCCCTACAAGACATTTTGGTGCATAGCCACCTCACAATCAAGTCGAGGCCACGTGGAACCTGGTTAAAACAACTCCCAGGTTTCCACAAATGTGGGAGATGCAAAGCATGCAACAGTAGCACAAATGTTAAGACATATCTTAGCTAATGGTAAAACAGGGAAAATCACTTGCTTCATAAACTGCAATACAAAATTTGTTGTCTATGTTCTGGTCTGTATTTGTGGCCTACGTTATGTGGGAAGTACAATCTTCCCGGTGAAGAAGCGTGTTCTGGAACATTTGCGCGCAATCAAAAATGGCGATTTGTCTTTTGCTCTAGCAAAACATTGTGATCAGGTACATCCTAATGTCAAAGATGTCAGCACTAAAATCTCATTTTTTGGCATCGACAGGGTTGTGTTATCAACGAGAGGAGGAGACCGGGAACGTCATTTGCGACGCCTGGAATCAGAGTACATAGTGAAGTTACAAAGCAAGACTCCAGGAGGCCTCAACCATGAGGAAGATCTCCATGTTCACCTAGGTTGAGAACCTCTTTAATTTCTTTGCGATTCTTTTAAAACTTTACATCCTGAACTCCCAATTAATATGCAACGGGCACTGGCCCGATCTGCTGTTTTCAGATATATGCCACTTGGCATCTTTTTTATTTAAATTCACGTATTTCCTTACATACGAGTTAATTTCCTTTATTGTTGATTAAGCAATAATAGTTAATTCACTTATGAATTCTATTTTATTTAGAACATTTCTATGTGACTGTGTTGCCAATTTGTAACGATAAAGTTTTGTTGTTAGGATTGCATAGTTTTTCTTCCAACAAGAGATGTTCAGGATATACTCACATGGATGTAAATATGTCTTCTATGTTCATGATGGTAACCAGGAAATGCTTCTTTAAAAAGACATGGCTGCCCGTTTTCCAGTGTATGACTTTTTGACAAAGACAGTGTGTCGAAACGCGTCAAGTCAATAAATACTCTATCTGCTTAAAATATATCCTGAGTGCGACTGTTTCCTGCGTTGCCCGCAGCGCGAGATATTGACACATATATATATATATATATATAGTAAAACATCAGTAAATGTATAATTTTAAAAATGGATTTTTAAAATTGAAAAATGTATACAAACATCACATATACATGACCAATTTTAATTATTAACAAACACATAAAATATTTGTATATGACATACAAAATAATATATATATATTTTACAGTTTTATATTTATTTTGTATGTCATATACAACTATTTATATGTTTGTTAATAATATAATTAAAATTGGTCATGTATATGTGATGGTTGTATATATTTTTCAATTTTAAAAATCAATTTTTAGAATTATTCATTTACTGCTGTTTTATTATATATATATACACATATAGAGATCTAGATATGCTTGATTAAATCCAGTTAGATGACATTATATTACATTTACTACAAAAAAAATTAAAATATTGCTGAATAATCTAATATTTGAAAAAATATATATTCTTGCCTTGTTTAGGACGACATTCCCTTCCACAATATTTTTGACACCATATGTGCCTCGATATTTTTGTGCATTATATTTTGCCACGCAACACTTTTAACCTGTATTAGTTGGTATAATGTTACTCGGTTTATGGCATGAGAAGAATACAAACCCGAAGTATACTTGCTAGGATTTATCTTTATATCCTGCAGCACACATCAAATGTCAGCACCAAGAGTTTCTCTGAGAATAATGTATATATATAGCACCATTGATTGAACTTTAGGGGATACCTAGTGTGCATCATGATCCTAAATACAGTATATAGAACCCCACCACTAAGTGTATACTACACAGTGGCAGTACCTCCTGTGAAATTAGTTTAGCCACACTTTCCAGGGGTCAGGGTTTTGTATATTGTGGTTATTTTAGCCTGCTAAGGCAATATTGTGGATGAGGAAGCCTTTTCTCTCATCATCCATTTCAGGTCCATAGGCCCAAATTGTAGTCCATGGCCTCAAAACACTCTGATTGGCATAACACCAGAGCAACATTTCTTTTACCACTCCATTTCAGGTTGTGGGGGATGAACCCTGTGTCACAAAGTAAATATAGGCAGGTCTGAAAATCAGCCTGAGAGTGAAATTGGTGTGAGAAGCAAGAAGGTGCCGGTGGCCAACGGTAGACTGCATCGATAAGGGAAGTAACCCGCAATGGTTAAGTGACCGTGAGTTGTCATGCTAATCTGGATGAGCAAGTCTGGGTCCAGCTGAAGTGCTACACTTGGGGAGCAGCCAGGAGCGATATCCAGGACTTACTCAATTTGACTCAGAAGGAACCAAGCTGTGCCTCGGCTCCTTGTCACAAAGGGCTGGTTAGGTCAGAGGTTGCAGAGAGCAGGAGGATAGTCCAATGGACAGCCAGCAGCCAGCTCTCTGGAGACTTTTGTCGGGGGAACGGTGGCCAGGTCATCCTTATGCAGAGTCCCAGGTAGGGCTGGGATTCAGGCATGGTCAGTTTAACTTAAGGAAATCTGAATTTTCAGGCCCTTGATTTGCACTGATATCTAAAGACAGACGCATGGTATTGATATTGGCTTTGGCATCTACCTCTGATATTGTATCCAATATACCTGCTCAGTCTGTTTATACACCTCTATATTTTGGACTAAAACTCAATATTTTCCCAGCGTTAAAGCACAACTAGAGTTAATATAATATCTGAACAACACTGTGTTAATATATTCTTTTGCTAAGAGAGAACTATGTTCAAGATTATGTGATAACAGTCGGTGGTTCTGATTATCTTCATCATAACTGGTTGAGAACTGTAATATGAAGAACGTTCAATAGTATTACAATTCTAACAAATAAATCCTTGTGTAAACAAAGTGCAAGACAAGAGATTTGAATCTTAATGGATGACTCTGTGAAAAAACAAGTGAATGCTGTATAAGAGGTCACAATCCTTGATGAAGAACTCCAGAGCAATGTGTATGTCCTTTACAGAAGGGTTGTGCTACAATTCCTCCGACATCAGATATCTCTTTCATCAACTTCTAAGAACAGCAGGTTTTGAGGATTCCAAACACAATCAGCAAGCCCCGTTTGTAGCTATGATGTATCGCAATTGTCTGGATCTCGAAAGGATAGTATGAATTTCGAGGACCTTATATTGTGCGTAATCAAGACAGCTACCACCTTTTGCAAATCTTGTGGGTGTCCTTTGGAAGAGAATGAATCAGTGCGCGTCATGAACAAATTCACCTCCCCAACAGACTTGGACTGTCCCCTGGCTTCACTTCATTTGAGCTGCGGAGCGGTTTCATTCAGCTTCCGTGTCTGGACAGAACTGAATTTCCCAGCCCAAGGCCTAATACTACACTAGACCGGACCAAATTCTTTCTGTTTCCGGTTTAGTACATGATTGAATTTCTCAAGCCAAGGATTAACACTACTCTGGGCTGCACCTTTGCTTGAATTTACCGACCATGCTGACCAGACCTAATTTGGATACCTTTCCTGCCTGACTTACCCTAATGCAAAGTTATCCTTACTACCCCAACCTATTTAAAGTAACCCAGTCCTGATGATGACCTGAAAATATACGGGTCGAACGCCGTCGACTGTTCAGCACATCTCTAGGCGTCAACGTGGTTCCAAAACAGCGTAAACCCAGTAAAAATTTACTAGCTACTGTTTTTGTAACCATCGATTATCCTTGCTTTTTGCGCCATTTTCGCTGTTACCTCACTTTTCTCACTTGGGGCGTTCACCTTACTACGAGCACCTTTGTGCACAGTGTACTTTGGGTTACCATCAAAATAATGTAATGTAGTGCTGATACAACTGCTGTTACCTTAAAATATATCGACCATTCCCCTGGTTCTCTTTAAATCATTGTGGTCTCCCTTATTTTCTGTGTGCTTTACATTGACTTGTTATATATTATTTATACTTGTCTTTCTTAAAATGATTACCGGTTGAGACATTGTTGCCTTATATAACGTATTTACCTTGTCTCGGCTCCACTAACAGGTTTTCTCCGGTTGTTTATTTTTGTTGTGGAAAATAGAACCAGGCACAGTTCTTGTGGGCTCCTGTTCCTGCAGTGCCCCGTTTTCCAGAGCAGAGAATTCCGCATTGGGGGAAAGGAGCACTGTGTGCAAACACACTTTTTTCTCTCAGTGGAAAACATTTTTCACGATGGAGAAAACCCTCGACTAAACCCAAATCCGGTAGTAATCTATTCCCTTTCCATCAGGGATGGAAAGTTAATCCAGCCTTTAACTGGAGTAAACAATCAACCATTTTCATGGTGGGAAGAGGTCGGATGCAAGTCTGTGAATGACACAAATGTACCCGCTTGTGAGCATTACCAGACTTCTAACACTAAATTTAACTTTGTGAATAGGGTCCAAGGATGACAAGAATAATAAAGCAAATAACAATGAAGAAAGCAGATATAGAAACAACTGGGTTTATGCCAAAGAATTGGAACAGGTAAAGATCTAACTATGAAAAAAGGAGTGATGAGTGCAATGAAATTCCAAAATATGGCGAAGAATCTATTAAAGTTATTACTCAAATGCTTCAAGAGATACACACAGGAAACTGCAGGTACATCACGGTCAAGTTTGCAAGAATGTTTATGTACAAGGAGTTTAAGAAAAATCAGCCAGCTGCTGGAAGACCAATTGAACCGCTGGGAACCTGGACCTTGACTACTGTGCGGAGTTTAAAAGCATACCAAATTTAATGGCAAGTTGATTAAAAACACATATTAACATATGTTCTAGTGCTGCTGATCAAACCAGAAGATAACATCACAGAGCTCAACAAAACAACCTTTCATGTTGAGGGATCTCCCAAAATATTCCAGGGTGGGTGGTTGATTCAATCAGTTAAACTAAATCATATTTGCTGCCTTCGAATAATGGCAAAACTTTATAGGAACAAAATCAAACCATCAATAGAGAACCTGCATGGACACAGCCTAAGGCTGATATAGCAAAAAGAACCTACTCAATTTCCAATGTTTGTTTCAGTTCTGGAACTGGTATTGAATTGTAGCTGGGGAAATGTTTAAAATGCAAGGAGTGGTTTCAAGCAACAGATTAGTTACTTCAAAAGGGGCAAATTCCACTGTTCAAGTTCCTAATCCATCCAAAATTGAATGTCTTCTATAAGAGTGATACTATCATGATTTTGACAAAGAGAAGGGAAAGAGAAACCTAAAATAAAGGCCACAGTTTACCATCATTATTAACAACTAGTAACAAAAGTAGAATACATTACATTCAACAGAGTGAAGAAAGCTCAATCCTATTGATGTATGTATAGCAATTCATTAGCGGTAGATCTGTTCACTATGCCAATAAACTGACTGAGTAAGATAACCATAAGAGATTAACACTAGACATAGTCAACTGATTGTGACTTTTCACATAGTCATATTTCATAAGGTGAAGTGGGGCTTTTGTGGTGTGCATACCAACAGCATCAAAATAGAGACAGCCTCCCACTGGATGCTGAGGAATAGGGATAGTGGGCACAGTGTATAGAGATAAAGAGATTGAACGGGGTAACACACAAAAAAATCATAGTTTTTGTATGGGCTCCGAGTGCTGTGGTGGTCCAATAAGGATGTGTAGCCACATTGGCACCATAGTTTCTACTTTGAATATCAATGGACACACGCAAAGCATAAAAGAGCCCTTTTTAAAATTCTACCATGATAGATGCTTCCCATTTCCTGTGATAAAAAACAGAACTCCTGAAACAAAATCAAAACTTATACCCGATCAATTACATTCTGTTCTCACAACAATCAAAGGAGGAAATAATGGACAGTATTAAGAAAGATCACTCTCTCTTACCACTCTCAAATCCTGCCGGAAAAATCAAACACAGAATTCTAAATTACATAGGAACAATGAGCAATAAAATGAAAACAACCCCAGGAGTCAGATTGTCATGATTTATATGCCATCCAAATCTTGAGTATAAAAATGGACTCCAAATTATCCCTATCCAACCAAATATCCTGTTTTTCCTTCTTAACTCCTTGGTTTCCTTTTTTGAACTAGGGTGACACAAGGTTGAATATGCCAAAAAGAGGTGGGCGTGGCCGAGAGCAGGCCGACTAGTCGCACCTGCCGGAGCTCTGGCAGCCCACAAGTAACCCTGAGGAAAATCCTGACCTTCGCCACGCTGAAACTGCTCCAAATAAGTGCAGAAGCTCCGGGTATGAGGCGGAGGAATTGGCTCAATGGAGAGGAGGCAACCCGACTGGCTTAGAGGGCAGTGAGCAAGGCGGTCGTGAGCGCAGACCGCTGTTGAACAAGATGGCGGGCCGATGACTATGCGTCAGAGCGGCGCAGGAAAGTGACAGCCACCAGGCGAGTGAAGATCTCTTTGGGGAGGCCGTGTCGACCACCAAAGCAGCCGCTTTACACTCTTGGCAAAGGAAAGAGGAGAACCCTGTGCGGCGACATCCAAGGGGGGAGAAGATGGGAACCAGTGCGACCCGGGCAGCGGTGCACAAGCTGTGACTGAACACTCTGGCTGAGTGCAACCAGAGGAGGCCCGTGGCACAAGTTACCGGAGGAGCGCGAGCCCGGCCCCACGAACAGCTGCGGGAGGCTGTGCTCCATAGATTGTCTCTCCCCCCCCCCCCCCCCCTCCACTACATGTGATCAGAGAGGGGTGGATGCAGCCTAAGGCACCCTGGGAGGATCGGAGGTGCCGGCCGGTGGAAAATAGAGACTGTGCTGAAGACGCTGGTTCAGAGCCCCAGGGGGTGAGTGCAGATATTAAACAGGGGAATCGGTAAACGTAGACACTGATCCACATCTCTTCCACTACGGAGGGGGGAGTGAAAACAGTCAAATCCCATACAGAAACAAGACTACTAGGATGTACCTCCTACCTCCCCCCCTTTTTCTCTAGATAGGGCCCCTGCCATCTGGAAGATAATCACCCCAGCCCAAATACGTAAACAAGTGACTTTGTATGACACCCGGTGCAAGAAAAGCCCAATGTCCGGACACCATTTTGATGGTTTAATGAGGGGCGATTATTATGAGATCCGGGGTCAGGAAGAGGCATTTGGGGAGCTTGTACTGCCCTACTGAGCGGATAAATAAAACAGTAGATTGACGCCAGGGGAAAAGCTTGAGACACCCAGCGGAACCATTTTGCAGTGACCGTTCCGTGGCGGATTACATACGCGAGAGATCGGGCTCCAGTACCATATCCTGGTGTCCCTAAATCCAGTGCTATAAGAGAACTGGGGAACAATGGATAGACATTGACCAGAAGGGGTTGGAGACAGTAACTCAACAATTACGATTACTGTGTTAGAGTAAAATAAAGCGAGAGTGGCCGTAGACAGTAGTAGTAACAATCCACCGAATAGACAGGTTGCACAATGGCTAACGATAAAGAACCCAACACCTCTAAACAAGGTAAAATGGATAAATATGCAAAGTAATGCCTTCAACATCCGAGATAGAGGCGGAATCCCAAGGACCACCAAATAACGCCAACCTCCTGCAGGCGATTCAGGCTTCCAGAGAGGCCATTGAAGGGAAAATGGCGTAAATACGCTCGGAAGTGACCCTATTGCATCAAGATATGCGCAATGTTTCTGACAGGGTGACCCAGGCTGAGAAACGTATTTCAGAAATAGAAGACACGTCGCATGGATTAAAGACAGACGTAGCCAACCTGAAAGCGATCATGAAAGAGATAACATGGAGGGTGGACGATGCGGAAAACAGGGCAAGGAGGAGCAATGTACGCTTTATGGGATTTCCGGAAGGAGCGGAGAGTTGAGACCCAGAGAATTTCATGCTGACCTGGCTTAAAGACTCACTCCTGGCTACCAGATTCTCGCCCTGTTTTATAATTGAATGGGCCCACAGAACGCCAGCTGTGAGACCACCACCCGGAGCCCCCCCCTCCCAGGCCACTGATAGCGCGATTTCTACATTTTCAAGACAAAGTCCTGATCCTGAGAGAGTCTCAGCGGATGAGAGAAGTCAAATATGAAAACACAAAAGTGATGATCTTCCCTGATTACTCACGTGATGTGCAGAAAGTGAGACGCACATTTTACTCCATGAAGATGAAGCTACGAGCTATGCATCTTCAATATATGTTACTTTTTCCATCTAAGATAAAGGCAAGTCTTACAGCGTGGGCCTGGATTGAGAAGCGCCCCCCCCTTCAGGTCAGAGATGGGATCAATGCACACAGACTCCAAAAAGCTCAGACCCTTCAAGGCAAAGTGGAAAAAGAAGAAGACAACTGATTGGAAGGCACAAAATACGTGAAGGGGCATCTTCTAAAGGGACCCCACGAACACAGGAAAAGATGCAAATTTCGGACTCAGGCGGAGATTCGACCCAATCTAAAACGAGCAGAAGGAGTCCTGGACATCAAGATAATCCTCGAGATGAAACGTCAGATAAAGACAACTTGGCAGATAAAGATAGTGACCACCCACTTCTACGGGAAATCGCCTGTTTGGAGAGGCCAGATGTCACAACCAAAAGCACAGAGATGCTCAAACAGCGATCAGAGGAAGCAGGCAGCGAAAGCTGAAATAAGGGGCATAGCCAGGAGAAGAGATCCACTAAGTGACTGCCGAGGCCTCCCCCCACATAGACATCATTATGCCAGGTTCCTTTTTTGAAACAAACTATATGCAGTTTAATATCCTTTTCTATATTTTCTTGTGGTACTTTAGTAGTTGGGGTTGAGGGTAGGGAAACAGACTTCTCAAACTATACCTGTACCAAGTTGTCATGTTGACAGTTAGGAAGAGGGATATGGGAAGTAGGGGAGAGTGGGGTGGGAGGGCATAGGTTTTGGGGACTAGTTAGTGGGAACAATTTGCCTATAAAGGGTTGTGTTTTTTCTTTCTTTTTCCAGTTGGAGCGGGAGCTCAGGTATGCTCAGAGAAATCGCAGATGAGACAGGGAAAGATGCCCCCCCAGACAGGGGACAGAGGACGACTCTCATGTAAGATAGGCAAGGGACAATATACAGCATTGAGATGGAATGTCAACGACTGGGGAATAAGATTAAAAGAGGGTTGGTAGTGAAGTACCTTAAGAGACTTAAACCTGATAAAGTCTTTCTGCAGGACACGCACCTTATGGGCACACACTGCGCTTTCTTGGGTAGAGGAATATACACAACACTAGCGCATGCAGGCTTTTCTTCGGGTGCTAGAGGGGTGGCAATACTGATCAAAAAAACACCTCCATTTCACATCTCATAGTCCTGGACTGACCCCAATGGGACGTGCGTGGCAATACAGGGAACATGGGGACGACGGGAACTGACGCTAAGTAGTGTCTATGTTCCACCTAGGCTCCAAAGGCAGACGTTAGATGCTGTGGCCAAAATACTTCTCGAATCCGGCCCCTCCACACATATACTAGGGGAGGACTTTAACAACGTGAGTGACCCTAGAACAGACTGCACACGTGTGATAACAAGAACCTGTGAACCCACTCAGTTGGCCGAATTTGCAAACCTAATGGGCCTAACAGACCTTTGGCGTCGCCAACATCCACTGGCTCGTGGCTACTCATATTTCTCCGGGGTGCCAAGGGTCTTTTCAAGACTTGATTTGCACTGGCGTGGGAGATTAAAAATATACAAAAAGGTGGAATATCGCGCAAGGGGAATTTCTGACCATTCACCCCTGTGGCTAGAGGTGGAGGGTAGGAGACATGGACAATGCTCAGAATGGCGTCTCAATGCCTGGGAATTGAAAGATACACCGCTTAAAGAAGTAATCAAGAAGGAAACTGAGCTCTACTTCAAAGAGAACGAGGGCACGGTTCCCTCGGTGGTGACCTTATGGGAGGCTTATAAGGCAGTAATCAGAGGCAAAATACAAGACGTCATAGCGAGGAACAGGTGGGAGGGACTCCAACAAATAGAAAACTAGAGTGGAAATTGATACATCTAGAGAAAGAGATAGACCCAGAGATGGAAGCAATCTGGCTACACCAAATAGCGCTTAACAGGAGGGTAAGCTGAGTGTTGATGGAAGGGGAGGTCCAGACTCAAATACAAGCCATGCACCACCGGCTCTATGAGTCGGGAGACAGGGCAGGGAATTTACTTGCCCGGCTGGGCAGCAAGGAGAAGGAGGCTAGATGGGGAGGAATCTGGCTACGCCAAATAGCGCTTAACAGGAGGGTAAGCTGAGTGTTGATGGAAGGGGAGGTCCAGACTCAAATACAAGCCATGCACCACCGGCTCTATGAGTCGGGAGACAGGGCAGGGAATTTACTTGCCTGGCTGGGTAGCAAGGAGAAGAAGGCTAGATGGGTGAACATGATACAAGAGAACGGGGAAAAACATACCACACCCCATAGAATAGCTGAGGCATTCGCCAGTTATTATGCAAGCCTGTATGATGCCAGACCCATGACTACGGAGTTGCAAATAGCCGCCTACTTAGGCCAAATAGATATCCCATCTGTGAGAAGTTGGCCTGATGTATGATGTCACTAGTTATAGTGTACACCTTATATCAGTCCAAATACCCTTATGGTGATTGGTTGTAAAGTCAACCTTATAGACCAGCTATCCTAGTGGTAGCATGGACAAGAGCAGTCTTAGGCTAAACTCTGAATGGCATGTGAAGCCAGCTGTGATACCATATATAATCCCTTGAATACCAAATGAAAGGACACCACAACAGATATATATATAAAATAAAGTGTATTTATTCTAAGCAAACCCTCAGCACTCTTTATGAGTTTAGAGGTAAGTACAACACAGTCTTATTAATGCATACAGTAAGTCACACAGGTAAGTAATACAGTTAGGCCCTAGGGGCCACGCAAACCATATACTAAATAAGTGGTATAAGAACCACTGTCACGGAAATAGAATAGGCCTAGGCCTAGGGAATCGCTGGGGCTACACTACACTAGCGTTAGTTAGGAAGTGGGAGGCCCACGGGATTCGTGTGCAGAGTGGAAACACTCACGCGTAATGCGTAAAAGTCAATAGCAATGTTACAGTTTAGAAATAGATAGATTTAGGACACTTCCGGAGTAGCTAGGAAGTTGAGACTTGAAAACTAGACACTAGGATAGTCACTATCCTGATGAGCACCGGAGTACCCAAGTTACCTAGCCCACAGGCTGCGGGTGCATAGGGGTGAAGATGCGTCGTTTTCGTCGTCGACTCCTATGGATGCCTGAAGAAAGATGCTGACAGGCAGTCAGGAGAGAGTGTCCGGTGGATCCCAAGCCTGGGATCAAGAAGAGAAGAAACCTGCAAGCAGAAGGGACAGAGTCAAGGTCACTAGCCAGTGACCACGTGGAACCAGGAAGGAACCAGGCGATGTCGTGAAGAGTTGCAGGTGAAGGTGAAGCTTGTCGCTGCAGCCAGGAGGACCAGGAGGCGTCGAGGACGACCAGGACCAGGAGGCGAGCTGTCCCACGAAGGCTCTTGCTGTCGGCGGCGTCGAAGTTGGACTAGGACTCACCACGCCTTGGCAAGCGGAACCCACGAAGAACAAGGGACTTGCTTCTGGTGCAGACCAGGAAGGTCTGGGGTGCTCCTTCTTTGCAGAGAAGCGGGAGCCAGTCTGGAGGAGCCAAACCAGCGCAGAAGATTTCAGGGAGCGTCGTCACAAAGGCCACTAGCCAGCGGGCAAGCAACCGGACAGACGCGGCAAGCAGGAAAATGCTGAAGGGCCCCACGCAGGACTCGTGGAGTGTGGGGGGCTGGTCTTCGGTGCAGATGGTGCTTGGGGTTGGGGCTTCTCAATCCCCGGTGCACAACTTCGAGGGTACCTCAGAAGCTGCGCTGTAAGTTACTAGCCACTTTTCCCAGGTAGCCGGTCCCACGTCGCTCGTCGCCTCCACGGATCTCAGCTCTGCTGCAGATGTGGATGAGGGTCGGAGAAGTCTGGAAATCAAGGCTCTGGTCGGGCTCTGCAATCGGTTCCTCGTCGAACGTTTCACAAAGCAAAGGGTAGTCACTTGATGGTGCCTGTTTGCACAGGGTAGCCACTCCTTGGCTACAAGGGAGATTCTTCAGTCTTCTTCTTTCGTCGAATGTCGAAGGTCCAGAGTTTCTGTTCAGTTTTGCAGGTTCAGGATAATCTAAAGTCTTGAGGCCCAACTCCCACTCTTATACTAATCTGGGGGGCTGGGATACCTGCTAGGTCACGCCTTATGGGTGGGACCTGGGAGGGGGTGGTTACACCCACTTCCCTTTGTCCAGTTTCGCGCCAGAGCTGGGGCTGGAGTGCCCCAGCGCCGGTTTGAACTGGACTATGCAAGGAACACCTTGTGTGCCCCAGGCATGTCTCATTCCTTTCAGCCCACCCTGCCCCAATACACTAAAGGCTGTCTGGGGAGGTGCTAGCACCTCCCCAAGCAGGAAACCTATTGTCCAGGCCTCCCTGGCTGGGATCACTCCCAGCAGCAGGAGGTCAGACTTGTGTCGTGGCAGCAGCATCCATTTTGTGATGCTGAGGCTTTGGTCAGAGGCTAACAGTTGAAGTATGATTTTAACATGTCTTTCCCTCTAGAAGGGGGGAATAATATTCTCATGTCCAGAAATGGCATGGGGGTATTATTCCCGAGTGTTAGACACCTTACACGACATGTTTTGATAAAGCCAAACCATAGTTACCATAACCGTCTAGGATTATAAGGCACTTTAAGAGTATATGGTAGGCTATATCATAGAACAGCTATAAGGACATGGTTCCGAAAGCTGCAGACAGGCTCAGCTCATGCTAGAGCACCATCTCACATGTTACCAAGCACTCTGCCTCCAGGATTGTTAAGGCCTGCCATAGGAGTGACTGATAGGTACACATGTGTCTATATATAAGGTAGGTATAGGAATACTACACCTAAGCAAGGGGTGATTACACGACCTTGCCCCAGCTGAGTGATCAGCCAGTTGTGTCTGATTGGAAGGCCAGACCAGGGGTGGCATAATACATGCTGCAGCCCCTGGGAGGCCTAGGGTACACCTATGCCCTGGGTACCTAGGGTACACTGTACAGGGTCCAATAAGGTGATCCTTACCAATTGGTAATGTACCTAGGGTACATGGAGTCCATTTTACAGAGAGAGCAGACAGCCTGAGACCCTGAATGGCAGGATCTCAGGCCAACTAAGTCGAAAAACCAGCTAGACACTAGGCAAAAAGTTGGGGGTAACCATAGTCAGATATCCACCTTCCTACACAACCCCCCCCCAAACGAAAGGAGATAAGGCTGGCCTTGACAAGGTAAGCCTCTATTGCCTGAGTGGCCATATAAGGAAGAACCAGCACTGGCATGGTTACCCCCTGTCTCATGGTCCACTAAGCAATCCCGCATCCTAAAGATATCATAGGGTCTCCACCATAGGGAATCTCTACCTTTGGTGTGTCTTTGCAAAGTAAAAGGCTGGTGTTGAGATGGAGTACTGAAGTGAGTGTCCCCAAAGTGAGGCCTCAGCTTCCTCCAATCATCCTCCACCATGGATGCCTTTCTTTCTCTAACTGAGTTGCACTGTGCTCTCAGGGTCAGCCTCTGGCTACCTAAAGCTGGAGGCTGGGTCCCTTTTGTGGGCTTACTGGAGGGACAGGTCAGGTTTGGGGCCCTAAGGTCCCATGTTTGCCTGTGCCCAACAGAATCCCTCTGGGGGAGGTCCCTAACTACCTGTGAAGGGGATCCCTCAGGAATGTTTTTACCCATCACCTGGCTAGGGCAACTAACCAGGCAATCCTCATTCTTTTGATGGGGGGGTTCTTGTGGACAGGGGCCCTCTTGGGGTCCACTGGCCTCCCTGACCTCTGCAGCCCTGGGCTGACTGAGGCAGGGTAGAGAGAGGCAGGCTACCTGCACCAGACTGGGTCCCACCTTGGAAGGGGCCACTGACATCAGAGGCTCTGCCAGGCCAGGCCTGGCTACCTCTGGGGCAGTTCCTTCACAAGGGGTGAGGTCAGATCCCTGAGGAGGCTGACCTTTTCCTAATGTCTGGGGAGAGGGAGACTTTTCTTCCTCCCCACTACTCTCTGTTTGTGTGGAGTGATCCATAGTTTCAGGCTTCACTACACCTATATCAGTCTGAGTGTGGGCTGAGACCATTACAGCCTTGCCAACCTTTTCAGGAAGGCACTCAGTTTGTATTTGAGCTGTGACTGTCACAGCTCTGCCAGTCCCTACAGGGAAGTCTGTCTGTGCCTGGGCTGTGGCTACCACTGCCCTTCCAACCTTTTCAGGGAGGAAAGCTACTTGGACAGGGGTTGTGACTGGCACAACCCCACTACCCTTTTTGGAAAGGCCTACCATTTTGGAATGGGTGTCTTGTTCAACTCCAGCCCAAGCTGAGAGTTCTAAGTCATTCCCCAGCAAGCAGTCCACAGGCAAGGTTGGAGACACTGCCACCCTTTTAGGGCCAGTGACCCCTCCCCAGCTGAGACATACTTCTGCCATGGGATGACTGTTTTGTTTGCCATCAATGTTAGTTACCTGGTATGAGAAACCAGGCAAAAGCTGTTCAGAGGGAACTAGCCTATGGGCCACCATAGTGATGCTAGCTCCAGTGTCTCTGTAGGCCTCAGCTTTTCTACCATTGATGTAGGGTTCCTGTCTGTACCTACCCAAAGTGTTGGGGCAGGCAGTGAAGTTGGCAAACCCCATGCCACCATCACAGACCAGAGTAGCTGCTGCAGGGGAATTGGCTAAGCCAGGATCCCCCTGTGTTCCCCAAGAAAACCCAACCAAATTTTTGGGGGCACTCCCACCACCTGGGGGATTACTGCTGACAGTAATAGGTGGTGTGACAGGAGTAGTTGGAGGAACAGTTTTGTTTTTAGCCTGTGGACAACTGCTGTCAGTTTTCCAATGCCCAGGTGTTTTACACACATGGCAGTAAGGCTTTTTAACTGTGGTAGAGGAGGGAGCTTGGGACCCACCACCCTGTGTGGAGTTTTGGGGCCCTGAGGAAGATTTCTCTTTTGCTTTATCCCCACCCTTCTCTTGAGGCTTGGTGGTATCTTTCTTTTGGTCACCACCCTGATTTTTAGGCCTAATCCTGGTCCTGACCCATTTATCTGCCCTCTTTCCCAATTCTTGGGGAGAGGTCAAATCTGAGTCTACCAGGTGTTGATGGAGAAGCTGGTTCTGACAATTACTAAGGATCTGCTCCCTCATAATCAAGTTGTACAATCCTGTATAGTCCTGCACCTTGCTGCCAGTTAACCAACCTTCCAAAGCCTTAGTGGCACAATCCACAAAATCAGACCAGTCCTGTGTCTGTGTCTTCTGGGTGTCTCTGAACAACAACCTATATTGCTCAGTGGTTAAGCCAAACCCATCTATCAGAGCACTCTTCAGGACTTTGTAATTGTTTGCATCCTCATCACTGACTGTGAGGAGCTTGTCTCTACCTTTGTCAGAAAAGGAGAGCCACAAGATAGCTGCCCACTGACTTTGGGGTACCTGCTGTACTTTGCAGGCCCTCTCCAAAGCAGTCATCCATTTGTGGATGTCATCCCCATTCTGATATGGGGGGACTATCTTGCTTAGGTTTCTATGGTCATAAGACCTATCCCTATCTCTAGGGATGTTGCTGCCACCAGTGGGTTCTGACCCACACAATTTTTGCTCTCTGGCCAGAGCAAGCTTCTCTTTGGCAAGGGCAATTTCTTCCCTCTGAATCCTCAGATTAGCTTCCCTCATTCTGGCTTTATGCTCCTTTCTCTCAGGTGAAGTCATTCCCCTGTGAGAGGAAGCATTAGAGATGCTAGAGACATGGGAGTGGATGGATTCCCCTGAAGGGGATCTGTCCCTCCTGTTTCTCTGTGAATGCCTACTTGTGGGTCTGTATGGGGGGACCCCATGCAAACTCCCATGTAAGCTTAAGTTAGCCTGGCTAAGTCTCCTTACTTGGCCCTGGCTGTCTACCTCTTCCTCTGAAGTCCCATCTGACTCATCTGTGGTGGGTAGACCCTTATCTACAGCTATGGCACCATCCCTGGCAGCTCTTTCAGCATCATAGGCCTCCAGAAGCTCCACTAGCTGTCTAAGGGTAGGGTTTGCACCCTGTTTTATTCCTCTGGAGGTACACAATTGTCTCATCTCCTGGAATGTGAATGCATCATACCTAGAGGGAACCTGTCTAGGATTCTCCTCTCCTGAGGGAGCATCAGTGTGATCTCCATCCAGGGGCATGATTCTAGTGAGGGTGTGGTGTGTGCACCTACCTACACTAGTTGTATCTACTAAACCTCTCTAGTAGTTGTAGTCAGGGTGTGTTACTCCCTTCACCCTACAACTACTAAGTCCAGTAGGACTAAAGTATTATAAACTATGTTATATGTACCTAGACAATATCTGTGTGATCTTCCAATTTAGTATCTCAAGATTACAATGGTATTACAACAGCAAGCTCAGATCCCAACCGCTGCTCACCAATGTGAGAAGTTGGCCTGATGTATGATGTCACTAGTTATAGTGTACACCTTATATCAGTCCAAATACCCTTATGGTGATTGGTTGTAAAGTCAACCTTATAGACCAGCTATCCTAGTGGTAGCATGGACAAGAGCAGTCTTAGGCTAAACTCTGAATGGCATGTGAAGCCAGCTGTGATACCATATATAATCCCTTGAATACCAAATGAAAGGACACCACAACAGATATATATATAAAATAAAGTGTATTTATTCTAAGCAAACCCTCAGCACTCTTTATGAGTTTAGAGGTAAGTACAACACAGTCTTATTAATGCATACAGTAAGTCACACAGGTAAGTAATACAGTTAGGCCCTAGGGGCCACGCAAACCATATACTAAATAAGTGGTATAAGAACCACTGTCACGGAAATAGAATAGGCCTAGGCCTAGGGAATCGCTGGGGCTACACTACACTAGCGTTAGTTAGGAAGTGGGAGGCCCACGGGATTCGTGTGCAGAGTGGAAACACTCACGCGTAATGCGTAAAAGTCGATAGCAATGTTACAGTTTAGAAATAGATAGATTTAGGACACTTCCGGAGTAGCTAGGAAGTTGAGACTTGAAAACTAGACACTAGGATAGTCACTATCCTGATGAGCACCGGAGTACCCAAGTTACCTAGCCCACAGGCTGCGGGTGCATAGGGGTGAAGATGCGTCGTTTTCGTCGTCGACTCCTATGGATGCCTGAAGAAAGATGCTGACAGGCAGTCAGGAGAGAGTGTCCGGTGGATCCCAAGCCTGGGATCAAGAAGAGAAGAAACCTGCAAGCAGAAGGGACAGAGTCAAGGTCACTAGCCAGTGACCACGTGGAACCAGGAAGGAACCAGGCGATGTCGTGAAGAGTTGCAGGTGAAGGTGAAGCTTGTCGCTGCAGCCAGGAGGACCAGGAGGCGTCGAGGACGACCAGGACCAGGAGGCGAGCTGTCCCACGAAGGCTCTTGCTGTCGGCGGCGTCGAAGTTGGACTAGGACTCACCACGCCTTGGCAAGCGGAACCCACGAAGAACAAGGGACTTGCTTCTGGTGCAGACCAGGAAGGTCTGGGGTGCTCCTTCTTTGCAGAGAAGCGGGAGCCAGTCTGGAGGAGCCAAACCAGCGCAGAAGATTTCAGGGAGCGTCGTCACAAAGGCCACTAGCCAGCGGGCAAGCAACCGGACAGACGCGGCAAGCAGGAAAATGCTGAAGGGCCCCACGCAGGACTCGTGGAGTGTGGGGGGCTGGTCTTCGGTGCAGATGGTGCTTGGGGTTGGGGCTTCTCAATCCCCGGTGCACAACTTCGAGGGTACCTCAGAAGCTGCGCTGTAAGTTACTAGCCACTTTTCCCAGGTAGCCGGTCCCACGTCGCTCGTCGCCTCCACGGATCTCAGCTCTGCTGCAGATGTGGATGAGGGTCGGAGAAGTCTGGAAATCAAGGCTCTGGTCGGGCTCTGCAATCGGTTCCTCGTCGAACGTTTCACAAAGCAAAGGGTAGTCACTTGATGGTGCCTGTTTGCACAGGGTAGCCACTCCTTGGCTACAAGGGAGATTCTTCAGTCTTCTTCTTTCGTCGAATGTCGAAGGTCCAGAGTTTCTGTTCAGTTTTGCAGGTTCAGGATAATCTAAAGTCTTGAGGTCCAACTCCCACTCTTATACTAATCTGGGGGGCTGGGATACCTGCTAGGTCACGCCTTATGGGTGGGACCTGGGAGGGGGTGGTTACACCCACTTCCCTTTGTCCAGTTTCGCGCCAGAGCTGGGGCTGGAGTGCCCCAGCGCCGGTTTGAACTGGACTATGCAAGGAACACCTTGTGTGCCCCAGGCATGTCTCATTCCTTTCAGCCCACCCTGCCCCAATACACTAAAGGCTGTCTGGGGAGGTGCTAGCACCTCCCCAAGCAGGAAACCTATTGTCCAGGCCTCCCTGGCTGGGATCACTCCCAGCAGCAGGAGGTCAGACTTGTGTCGTGGCAGCAGCATCCATTTTGTGATGCTGAGGCTTTGGTCAGAGGCTAACAGTTGAAGTATGATTTTAACATGTCTTTCCCTCTAGAAGGGGGGAATAATATTCTCATGTCCAGAAATGGCATGGGGGTATTATTCCCGAGTGTTAGACACCTTACACGACATGTTTTGATAAAGCCAAACCATAGTTACCATAACCGTCTAGGATTATAAGGCACTTTAAGAGTATATGGTAGGCTATATCATAGAACAGCTATAAGGACATGGTTCCGAAAGCTGCAGACAGGCTCAGCTCATGCTAGAGCACCATCTCACATGTTACCAAGCACTCTGCCTCCAGGATTGTTAAGGCCTGCCATAGGAGTGACTGATAGGTACACATGTGTCTATATATAAGGTAGGTATAGGAATACTACACCTAAGCAAGGGGTGATTACACGACCTTGCCCCAGCTGAGTGATCAGCCAGTTGTGTCTGATTGGAAGGCCAGACCAGGGGTGGCATAATACATGCTGCAGCCCCTGGGAGGCCTAGGGTACACCTATGCCCTGGGTACCTAGGGTACACTGTACAGGGTCCAATAAGGTGATCCTTACCAATTGGTTATGTACCTAGGGTACATGGAGTCCATTTTACAGAGAGAGCAGACAGCCTGAGACCCTGAATGGCAGGATCTCAGGCCAACTAAGTCGAAAAACCAGCTAGACACTAGGCAAAAAGTTGGGGGTAACCATAGTCAGATATCCACCTTCCTACACCATCCATGACCCAAGAAGATAGAGAAGCCTTAGATGAAGATTTTACTCTAGAAGAAGTCCAAGACGCTATTTCTAGACAAACACCAGGGAAAACCCCTGGTCTCAATGGCCTACCGGCAGAATTATTTAAACAAAATGATAGAGAACTCTCCATTGACCTCTGCCGTGCCACCATAGTGGTAATGCATAAACAAGGGAAACCACCTGAGAAATGCGGATCCTATCGACCAATTTCATTGTTAAACGTTGAAACCAAGATACTGACCTCTATCTTAGCGAAACGCTTACTTACGATAATTACGTCTCTCATTCACCATGACTAGTCGGGATTTATGCCTAAGCGAGCCACGCGCTTTAAACTACGCCGCCTGGCCATTTGGCTAGACACGGTGAAAACTAGGACCACCCCTCATTGGATTCTCTCCCTGCACACGGAAAAGGCCTTTGACAGGGTCCATTTGACCTTGCATGATAAAAGTGTTAGAGAGGTTTGGCTTCTGGCAAAATGTCATAGCGTGTGTTGACCTACTTTACTGTGGTCCGATGGCCAAAGTCTGAGTCAATGGTAGGAGCTTTCCAAATAAAAAGAGGGACCAGACAGGGTTGACCCCTGTCCCCACTACTTTTTGCCTTGATGTTAGAACCACTGGCATGTGTAATAAGAGCCCACCCAGAGATAAGTGGTTTCAATGACAAGGATGGCTGTCATAGAGATGAACGGATATCTCTGTATGCAGATGACATCCTGCTCTACATAACTAAACCCGAATGAGACCTTCCCATCAATGCTACGCCTTTTCAAAGAATATGGTGCTCATTCTGGGTATAGTATTAACTGGGACAAAGCAAGCCTATACCCGACGGGAGGAAACCTTGATGCATGTATACTACCGGAATATTTACACATTGTCAAAGAGGGATTTAAATACCTAGGACTCTAAATCCACCAATGATACACAGTGCCTACAGAATAATATTAGGCGGATAATAATGGAATTCTGTAATGATGTGGTGAGATGGCGACGCATGCCTTTAAAACTACTTCGCAGAGCGGCCATGTATGAAATGATTACCCTCCCCAGACTCCTCTAAATCTTGCAGAACACATACCATAAAATCCCGGCAGCAATTTTCACTACGATCAATGAGGAACTCCGCACATTTTTGTGGAACTGAGGTCATCCGAAAGTAGCACTTCAGACGCTGCAACGCAGTCAATACAATGAAGGAATCGCATTGCCAGATACTATACTACTATAGAGTGGCACACCTCGTTATAATTAATGAGTGGTGCCCCTTAAGGGGCAATCACCCAATGTATGCCCTAGAAAGACTAGAGTTCCAGAAACGCACATATTTGCACTACATCTATGGAGGGCCAGGTAATAAGGAGCTGCTACCCGCTAAACAAAGGGTGATAGAGGCATGGAAGAGGGCAGAGAGGCAGATAGGAAGGCACAACAAGTTAACAAGGACAACGCCACTCTGCGAAGGGAAGAGACTGCCTGAAGTGGCAAAACTTCGTGGCTTTCAGAAATGGGATATTGTGGGAATTACTAATGTGAGAGATGTCTTGCTGAAAGGAGACTTAATTACTTTCTCAACACTACAGTTGGAGTATCAGTTAGCGCATTCACAGCAGTACAAATACCTTCAATTGCAACACGCCTGGAGAGCAGGGAAAACACCAAAAAAACCACCCGTAGTATGCGCCGCTCGAGGGTAGACTACTGCAAGAAGAAATCGCCTCTAAGGCAGTCTCATGGACATATTGCACATTAATTAATAACATCCAGGATAACTTGAAGCCTCTAAGCTCCAAATGGGAAGCCACTACAGGTCCATTGGAAGACATTAATTGGGAAGGGGCCCTGGTGCACCAGAGAAAGGTGGCTATTAAGCTACGGCTTTGGTTAATTCAATATAAAATCCTCCACAGGATCTATTATGATAGGGCCCGACTGCACACAATGAGAAGAGTGGAGTCACCTAACTGTCTCCACTGTGGCACCAAGTGAGGTAGATTTATACACATGTTATGGGACAGTCAGAATATTCAAAGATACTGGGCTCGGATAGTAAAAGAGCTAAATGATATACTCGGAGTACAAGTTGCTAGAGAACCTAAGTATCTGGAATCCCCACAGATGTTGACATCCCCAGATATAAGCTGTGCCTATATAATCTGGGATTGATAGTGGCGAAACGAGATATAGCGAGGCACTGGGGGAAAGTGGACATCCCCACCCTAAACGAGTGGAGAGTCAGCATGGACCTCTATATGGGGGCAGAAAAGACAACATACACGGCCAGAGGTTGCCTAAAAAATTCCCTTAGATATGGGCACCTTGGCTGAGGCACTATGGCTTAGAGATGGAAGGAATGGAATTTGATAATAGCCTACCTAAGTACAGGGACAGTTAAGAATAGGAATTTTAACCACACCTGCATGATAGTGAGAAAAGAGACGCGATTCCTGCATAGAGTGAGGGGAATCCGCGTTATATGGCAGATTGTAATGTTATGTCTCAATCTACTTTCACTGTATGATAATTGTTAGACTTCTGAACAGAGTATATGCGATGATTTTCCTATGACTGTACTGACTGGTATATTCATTTCATATTGTTCTTTGTTTGTTGAAAAAAAAGAAAAATGAATATGCCAAAAAGACAGAAATGAACAGATCTAATATGTATGTGTCTCTGATAAAATTCTTAAGGTGTTAGCATCTCAAATTATAGAAAGATCGGCAGCAACTCATAGGACCAAAGGTATAGCTACAGAAGGAAACGATTTGCACTGGTGGAACTCTACAGAAGCATTAGCACAAACTTTAGCACAAAGAACAGGGCTTAAAAGGTGAAAATTAGTCAATCCAAGCTAAAAACTATCTAATAAACATGAATCCTTCAACAATGCGCAAGGGTCAATTTAAATCAATAAGGTCTTATTCTATCCACACAAACTTTTCTACATGATTTAGAGATTAAATAGTGGCGGTAATTTCCCAGAGCTTCCTGGACGTTCAAAGTTCACAGCAAACCTGTGTATCATGTGGCATCAACAATCACTGCATTTGCAAAGAATGGAAAGCACCCACTTAGCTGTTACTCTTGTTGACAATGTTTTAGTCAATACAGATACAAATTATTTTCTACGATCATAACCAACGGAATGTATATTATAGACAACATGATCAATAAAGATCAGTAGGGTTAATTTAAAACAGAATAACGGCTGGCCATGCTAGTCACCTATTAGAAGCAGAGAACTCAAGTATGCTTCAAAGGCTATAAGTGTGTATCAATAAGTTTTTTGTTCCAAAATTAACCCCTTCGGTGCTCATGACGGAACGGTTCCGTCATGAGCCACGGTTGAGCTGTGCTCATGACGGAACCGTTCCGTCATGACCACGCCCGCGCAAGATTCCGTCAGCACAGCGGCGGAATTTGCGCAGCATGGAAGGGGTTAACAATGATAATAGGACACCATGTATGGCTGTCACCCATTATCAATGATTTGCCTAGACCATGTTTGAATTGATGATATGCAAGGAGCCTTTCAAAATGAAGCTGAGAGAGACATTGTAGATCAACTTTTAACAACCCTTGGATTGAAGTCTCTCTTTAAGCTAATGACTTACAGATTCTAACAACACACTTTGGTAAATCTATTAGGAAGGATATTTAAACAAACCAAAGAAATTAGAGCACATGGAGGTAACAAATCTTATGCAGTAAAAACTGAAAGATTACGATACCAGAGTATGTTTACTTGGCAAAAACGTCAGTCTAATAGCTGGATAGAGTCTTTACCCACCAGACTGACTACTGTGAACCTAAACATCAATTATTAGATTGTCCAAAGTTACAATATCCTACTACAACACCATTAGCAGTGAGCAGAGTATCAACTTCATTAAAATAAAAATTCACCCAAAGTTTGCATTACTATTTCAATTCATATCACTTTGTATACTAAAGAGTTTCTCTCCAAGCTGGAGGAAATGGTATTGAGTTTAACATGGATTAATGAAAAGGCATTAAAACTAAGAACCAGATTTACATTTTTGCGGATGGAGTATTCTGTCGGCCTGGCAAAGGACTTAACTTTTGCCAGGTCGAGGCAAGGGTGCCCACCAAATTTAGAAATGACTGCCAAGCTGGTGGTCATTTAAGAAGCATCAGCAGAAACTGCTATTGCGGCAGTTCCTGTTAATGCTTTAATAAGTTTGACGCACGACTCCATCAACATGAAGGAGCCGCCCTCAAACCTTTTTTTGCTTTATCAATTTAAAAAAAGGAAAATAAGAAAATGTTCCTATTCGCCATGGGTATTATCTCCCATATCGATGGGGGCATTAGACAGTTTTCACTGCCCCTTACCACCAGGGTTTTTCACGGGGTGAGGGGCATTGAAATCTGACCTTTTGTCTGCCAATCTAAATTTTGCAGGCGGACATAGAGGTCAGCCTTCAACGGCCCTTACCCCATCGGTCTTTCGGAGGGGTGTAACCATGCTAGAACCTCCGCCATGGTTACACCAACTGTTCTACCACATATAAATCAGGTGGGCGAACCAGTATCTTGGCGGTAAGAATACTCCATAGTGCCAAGATATACATCTGGCACTAAGTTGTTCTGTAAATGAAAGGAATATGAAATGGCTGGACTAAATTTCAATCTTTGCATTGAAACACTTTCTTTAAACCAGAAGTTTCAAAACCTTTAAAGGAAATCAACATCAAATAGATAGGCAAATTAAATGAGATGGGGCTGCATGATGTTGGATATGTTATATACGTTATGTGTGAATACTCATACCGCTTCTGTTTTTTTAAGTATTTTTCTAAAAGCTTGTAGGCAGCAATAAGGAAATAATGGTTTATGGGAAGATTTTTTTCTCAAAATGTAAGGCAGAATTCTCAATCATTCTAAGGAGAACAAGTCTGAGGAGGACCTCCTGTTCTTATAGGACCTTCCATCAGGAGGGACAGGACAATAAAAATAGTTGGCCTACAGAAATGTCAAAAACATACAATGTCGACATGAAGACCTTCAAAGTTGACCAATTAACCTTTCTTTACAATTCAAACACATTATACACCATTCAGGAAAATGCAACTCGCAGTCCAAATACCCACGTGAATTAAATGCTGGCATGAAACAGGACACAGTTCCCCTACGCTTCCACTTTCTAGCATATTTTCTAGCAGAAAGTATTTGTAGCTGCATAAGTGATGCAATTACAATACCACTGCTATTAATTGCAGTCAGTATTTTAGCAAACAACATAGTGCATACCAGTATGCTACGGAAGGCAATATATTTGTGTAGTTAATCTGGCAAGGGTCCTGATAAAGGAATGGCTTGATATTTTCCCAATCATCAGAGGGATGGGGATATGAACTTGGGCAACTTACAAGGAGGTGTATGCTGGAAAAAATGAGAAGGCATTCCATTCAGTCATTTCTTAGCCAGGCTAATATTCTTACTGCGGTACTACACACGGTAATTGTTGAAAATATTTGATCACATTTGTTTTTACGTTCCTAACAACAAATATACACCAGGCACTCCTGCAGTGAGCGTCAAGATAAAATTATAATCGAGGGTTACAAACATCTTGCCTTTATAGTGATGTACTTTTTTGATTACCCAGCAGTGATGGTAACTTCTGATATACATAATTAGTGGAAGACTAACACAGCTAGGCAACGATGCACTTGATTCTCATCAGCGGGGGTCTAATGATTTAAAGAAAGAACCAGGACCTCTTGCGTTGTACAACCTCTGGGAACAACTGCTGAAAGGCCAGCAGCGATCCTGCGATTAGAACCATTTTGAAGCAGTTTGTATCCGATGAGCTGTGAGAAAGAAGTTACTGCTCGCATCCTGAGTGCATCCACTGAAAGAAGTACGGTTTACAAAGAGGCACCTGTTTATTAGTGCAACAGAACTGCATTGTGGGACTCACTATGGTTTATTTATTATTATAAACATTGATGTATAAATGTGTATTGATATTCTGAATAAAACAGTTGTTCAAACAATACTCGGATTCACAATAATGAGGACACGCTTCTGCAAGGGGCATTTTCTGCGGTTGCAACTCACAAAGGAAACCGGCGTCCAGAGGGAGGGCCAGGAAGCAAGTTGCAATTGTTTTCTTACCAAGCGCTCCATGCATAATGCATCAGGCCCAGGTTTACTTATGCATTGCCTCCCAGGAGCCACGTGGGCATAATGAGTAAACCTCGGCGGAACTCCACGAAGTGTCAAAAAATCTGCAGCGTTCCGCAAGGGCAGAGTACATTAGGTCGCGCCGTTCGCACTGGTTTTTAGCGCCGGTTGTCCCGCGCTGGAAAATCCGCGCGAATTAGAGGGGACTACTGAGGCCATAAGGCCTACCGTCGATCCGGACATTATCCACATGACCATTATTGACTGGCATAGACTTAAAGGGCTTGTTCGCTCTTCTTAGTACTTAGTTTTATATTGGCGCTCCTAGGTTGGGAGGGATTATCGTTTGTGGGTAGCCTCAGCAACGCAGACAGGGGACATTTCGGGCTCATGTTTTCCATTGCAGCTTCTCCTGAAGCACCCCTGTGCTGGACTAGAACGGACATGGGTGAACAGAAGATGTGCCAACACACATCACAGCACACGCTGATATGAATTAAAGATGTGCTAGAATCTGTACATGCCACAGCATGATGCAGGAGCACACAATTTGTGTTGTAACAAAATGCGAGGGTACAAAGGAATTTTCACACAAGGACATTTTTTAAACATGCACAAAATTCGTTTGCTAATTTGTGCATGTATGTTATGTTCTGGGCCCTAGGCCCACATACTGTAGGAATGATAACACAGACACATGAGTATGTTACTACGAACTAGCCTCGAGCACGTGCACTCGGCCTCTTTTATTTCCGGGGTCACCTGACTGGTGACGCCCGTGTTGGATGGGTGGGGGTGTGTAAGCATGGGCCAGCCCTCGAGGAAGTGGCTGGCAGAAACACTAGACTGTGTCCAGCAGGACACAACTTTCCTCCCAAATTTTATTTAACTGAAGAACAACAAACAAGAGTGCAACCTATGGGAAGGAATGAGAAAACAATAAAAAATAACTGAAGTCTCACAGTTCAGAGATGTAGTTCGCAGGACAGCGGTGGACAGGTGCAGCAGGGAGCACCTGGACATCTTGGCACATGTCCATACTTTAACCAGGCGTATCTGGACACGAACACAGTGCTGATGAAGTCCAGACCTTTCAGCTGTGCGTCAGTTGAGTAACAGTCCACCTTTGTGATGTTCGTCGGTCCAGCGTGAGGACCAACGAAGGAAATTGCTGTGAGGCAATTAGTGTCTTATAGTTCAAATATAGGTGCATCAGGAGCGTAGGTGGAGTCCATTGTAAACACCTGACGATGATGTCGCTTGATCCCTTGACAACAGTCTTGGCATTCTGTGACCTGTTGAAGTCTCGGTTGTATGGCCTGGCTACTTCCAAGAATCCATTGGTGGAGCAAAGTAAAGTTCATCTCTCACGCTTTGGGGAGGCCCCTTGGATGAGTGACCACGGGACTGCATATGGGCTACACTGGGTCTGCAGGTGTCTGCATCTAGACAGCCGCAAGACCACCTCGGAGCCACCGCCTAGTCACTCGTGCAACTTCAGGGGTGGATGTGTCCTGGTCAGAACATGCTCTCACTACCAGGATCAGGAGGTACGCCAGTTAAACAAATGGTCACTGTGTCTTCAGATCGTCGCTCTGTATGGCGATGGTGCAGGACTCCAGTTATGGTACTTGATGCTCCAGGATGGTAGTGATGCACATGACAAATGATGGAGTGGCTGCCATGAGACGACTTGTACAACAGGTGGTGATGACTGGCAGTGAGTAGGGGTGACTGGCAAATCTTTGCAGTCATGATACTCGTCGGACACTTGGTGCAGCTCTTCTTATTTGGCATGTGTGTAAGCAAACAGGGATGCCATTTCCTTTAAGCAGCCGGCAACAGGTGGCTGGACGGTCACTGTCAAGATTGACGTCACCGCACCCCAGTGACTGTTGTATGTTAGAAGGTGCATTCAGGTGATGGTACGAGTATTCGTTGTGGTCCCCTTTTGTTGACTTCTCCTGCGCACCTGTTGTCGTCTGCTTTCCTGGGATAGGATTGTCACCGTCCTATATCTCTCCACTCCTTATCTTCTCTGCAAACGTGGCGACAGGTCACACAAATGCATGCTGTTTCTACACATGCTCTGAAGAGTGGCGAAAGGCCACGCAATGCAGGTCGCTTCTACACCTGCTCTGAAGAGTGGCGAAAGGCCACGCAATGCATGTTCCTTCTACACATGCTCTGAAATGTGGCGAAAGGCCACGTATTCTCAAAGGGACCTCCTGCTCACTCCGTCGTGTTCTTTGGACTACGCATCTTCTCCCGTCACGGACCACTCACCGGTCCTGTCAATATGACTGGGCGTCTTCTCAGGTGCGTCAGCAATTTCAGGGACGGCAGTGGAGGTAGGTGTACTTTGATGGATCTGTTCTGTAGTGCCTTCCATACCCTTCTTCTCCTCAACAGAGTATTCCGGCTGCAACTCTGGATCGCTGTGGGAGGTACGGGTCTCTCTTCTCCTGCGTCAGTGGCAGCTTGCCACCAGGGGACGTGCAACTCTCCTCTGGGATCTCCTTGGTGCTTTGCAGATGGCGGTAATCTCTCTTCCGCCTACTCTTCACTCGAGGGCATTGCTCTTGCACCTTGGGATTGCGCCGTCACGCCGTTGGATCCTAGCTTGGTTTCTGCATGTGTTAGCAGGGTTGGTAACTCCTTGTAAAATTCTTCTAGACAGTACTGGGGAAGCTGGCTGGCACGCATTCCTCCATGTAGCCATTCACTGTCAATGGGCACTAGTGAGTAGACGAACAGTCAGTCGTGTGCATTGAACGTAGTGGCTGCTCCTCTCTTGGATATCCTGCTTATGAGGCTTTGCACTGTCCATGAAGGTACTGGTTCTCGTGCACGTCATCCTTTCTTGTGCTGGAAGAAGGGCATCCGTGGCGCAGCTGGGCATAGGCTCTGTGCCCCTGACTCAGATGTAGGAATAAAACCACCACTCTCGTTACCGGCCTTAACAGCTCCTGTTCGGGTCTGTCTGCATGGTGACTGGTTTTGCAGGCGAATGGTTTTACTGTGCATTCACTGTGCCTCGAGTCTCTGAGTTTACTGATTGGTGCAGTAATGCATGCATGCTGCCTTTCTGCGCACCACCCTTTGTATTGTAGCTATGCCCGGGCAGCGTTTACTATGTTCCAGCCTACTGTCACTGTGGCATTTGTGTAGCTAGCGCAGTACTGCCGGACGGCCACTAGATGGCGGTGCTGCTTTTATCCAGTTCCTTTTCAATGTCCTCGGCAAACTTCCCAAATGCTGCGGGCCTCGGGCACTCTCACTTTCGGTCAGGCAGCATCTGCATCACTGGCCATGCACCAGGCTCTTTCAGGGCTGCCCCTCGGACTCCTGAAGGTCTCCCACTCACCAACTCCTGAGCGGGCACCTCTTCAGACGGCCAACTCGCGGGAAGCATGCTGGCTGCCTGCCTCCATAGGTCTTCCTTCTTCACCGCAGTGAGTCTTTTTATTGAGGCCGTGCAGTCTCACCACTAGCACCGTCGTTGTTGGGGGCCTCCACAGTTTATGTCATGGCAACGCCGGCCGCATAGTCTTTTTCCCTGCTCCGCCCCTCACCGCAGGCCCTTTCGACTCACGGGCTGCGCGGGGGCTACACTTGCTGTGTGGAACTCTCCACTTCTCCCCTGCTTTGCCCTTTCACTTCCCGGGCTGTGCAGAGGGGGGGGGGGGGGGTTTGGAGATACTGCCAGTGACTCTCTGGTGCCTATTTCACTACACCTGCGCGGGCTCACCTCATCCTCCATGGGTTTCCAGGCTGTTCACATGCAGGGTGGACTCCCGCTCCACTTTTCTGGACAGGGCCTCAGCAAGTCGATGGCACGGGTCACGCCACCGTTTTGCAACTGCTTCCACTTTTGCCCACAAACGAGGCGGTCGCTGTAGCCTCTTTCACTTCACTCGTCACGCTTGGGGGCTTCAGCTGGCGCTAGAGACTGCTGTCTCTATGTCGGGCACAGTACATCTACCTCGCGGGGGCAGGGGAGTGGGTAGCTACTCCAATCTCCGTCCTCCTGCATTAGATGCTCTTCCCTGCCCCTTCCCTTCTTGTGGCAGTCTGCGGCAACAGCCGGCATCATGGCTGTCCGGCGCACTCGCCTTGCGTCACTGCCACCACGGGGCTCACTTTATGCCGGATATGGATATTGCAGCAGCCGGCACATCGATGCGGGGTGGGCTCCCGCTGCCTCACGTGCACCCCGGGGCACTTCACTTGCCCCGCAGGCCTCCGTTAATTCTCGCCTGCTGCAGGGGGTGCCCTCAACCCGGGCAGCACTCTCCCTCTATAACCAATCTTTATGCTGCTGCACGCACGGGCACATCCCACCCTCGTCGCCAGTGTTATGTTCTGGGCCCTAGGCCCACATACTGTAGGAATGATAACACGGACACATGAGTATGTTACTACGAACTAGCCTCGAGCACGTGCACTCGGCCTCTTTTATTTCCGGGGTCACCTGACTGGTGACGCCCGTGTTGGATGGGTGGGGGTGTGTAAGCATGGGCCAGCCCTCGAGGAAGTGGCTGGCAGAAACACTAGACTGTGTCCAGCAGGACACAACTCATGTACAAAACGTAGCCTCTATCTCTCACCTCGTCAAGGGCAGAATGAAAACGGCTTGTCAGTTTGGGATCTAGTTCATAACTACACATAGCAGTTAAGCTATTTTATTTTTAGGGAGTGAAGACAGGAATAAATAAAAAAAATTGCAAGAAAGCGAAACTGAATTCTGCACCATTGTCTGTATAGCTCTTCACAGGACATGTCATCCAACAGCCTTTTCCAGGCAAGTGAAGGATTTAAACTGAAAAAAGGCTGTATATATGTATATATATATATATATATATTCTCCTCTATTAGTCCTTGTAACAAGCCATATAAGAAAAAGCGGCCACTCTAGGGAGGTATTTTCACTGATTAGTTTATTGGATGACGTGTTTCGACCTCACGGTCTTTGTAAAAGCCATACTAGTGAATTGTGCCCATCTCCTTTAAAAACAGTGAACAACCATTTCCTCATAAACATAATAAAAAGATTGGAATAATGTTTTTTCTTTCTCGAATTCGAAATTCATGTACATTATCAAAGTTTGAAACTTAACCCCTCACTTATTCAGAGGTTCCCCGTCCGTATACAATAAACAGTTTCTTCTCTTGTTCTTCCTTTTTCTACTTCTACTCTTTTCCTCACATAGATGAAATATTAAGCTTTTTTGATCGGGCAGGCTGCAATTATTTTTTGGGTGAATTGTGATGTGTCGGGGTTAGCCGAACACACAACACAGGGGTTTGGATAATATTTTTTTGTGTTTATAGGTTTGGGGCACTTTAAGGGATAGTAGAACGTATTTTGAATGTCATGAAGATATTGTCTGAAGAGTTAATGTAAGCAATTTTTGAGATCTAATATTTAGAAAGATTTCTGGCCAATTGAATCAAATAATCATTGGAATATTGTTTAGTAAAAATTAATCCCTTGGACGTTTTTCAAAGAGATGATGTCACTTGACACATCACTTACTATTATTCGGGTGAATTTGATATATATTATGTGGCCACTGGGCCATTTATAAGTTTGTTTTGTCTTTATGAGAATGTTTCATGATTGTAATATTTTGGTGGAAATTGTGCCATTTGACCAGGGAATTTTATGAGATCTTCATGCTACTCATAAAAAATTGAGAGAAAGATGCTATTAATACTTTGTGAGAAATGTTTTCGAAGTGTGTAGTAACGTGCTAAAGCAGTATGTAATAATTATAAAATGATGAGGGGCGGAGCTTGCCTGGCCTAAAGATGGCCGCTAATTAATTGTGCTCCGTAAACCGCCTAATCAATCCGGCAATAATCCGCATCAATCGCCGGGGAATCGCTCAAGAAGGAGCGCTATCAACGAAACAAGAGAAGCGCACTCCGATGATAAAAAAAAAACAGCCTGAAAGACATCGCTGGATAGCAGATAGAGGAGTCTGCGACCTTCAGCCTGACATCGCAGGTAGGGAGGCCTACCGGAGTGCTATGCTGAGCTGGGCCTGAGCAGACGAATCGCACGATCGACCGGCCACGGGGCTTGACTCGGTGGCTATGCCCCCCTGCTAGTTTTCTCCAGAGTGCGACACGGTGAGAAGCCCCTGGTTGCAAGGGGGGCTGGTTCGAGCAAGCCCGGGGGTGACGTGAGGCACCAAAGCTTAGTGGAGGCAGGCTGCAACGCGTGGCAAGACAGAGGCCGCTACTGGGTATTGTGCACTTTCCCGACTGCTTGGACGACTGCAGGGTGATACAGCTCGGACATGCAGATCACCTTGAAAGGTCAGTGTACTGAGGCCCGAGGGGTGTAGGAGACACTGCGTGCCTCGCCATCAGAGCGCAGACAAACTTGAAGTAGGCCCAAGGAGCAGCTCACCTCTGCGCCATAAGTATCTGGAGGCAGTCATACGCGACCAGGACATAATCAATAGCCCCCTAATCCCTGTGAGTTGCCATATAGAGAATCAGCGTTCCGTTCCTTAAGTGAGCTGCGCAGCTGCTTCCCCCTGCACAGAGGTACAGCCTGAACTACTACTAAAATCAAGCAAGATAACATAAAGGAAGGCCATTACTCTCGAGGACCACTAACAGACCCTGCTTGCTGTGGGGGATAGGCGTGAGGGCACACTCATCACTCCGCAAGATAGAGTTAACGGGCACCAGGGTCGACTCGGCTGTGTTGCGATCGCTGGGCACTGTGTCACAATGGGGAAGTTGGACAAGACACAGCCCAAGTTACAATCCGAGCAACGCAAATCCAGGCATCGGGAGGAGACCACAGATTCTACGGCATCAGAGTCCACGGCGGAGTCTGAGGAATCCAGCGGAGACATACAACAAATATTGGCGGCAATGCAGAAAAGCCTATCCACGACTGATGGAAAAGTACACTCAAGCCAGAGAAATAGGGGAACTAAAGTTTCAGGGCTATTCGTTCACGCTGTTTCCAGATTTTACGATGAAGGTACAGGAGGGAAGAAGACAGTTTGCACCGATGAAACACAGATTAAGGGAACAGAACATGGAGTACGCAAAGTTATTTCCAGCAATGCTTAGAGTGATGATCAACGCCAAAGCTAAAGTCTTCTCAGACCCCAAATCCCTCCAAAAGGCTCTCAGGGAGTTAAGCACGCCGGGCACACAAAAGAAAGGACTGGGCGCAACGGTTCAACCCAATGGCTCCAGCCGAGATCTTGATGAAAATATTTAAGAAAGACATGGTGACTGATCCTCTGCCCCAGATCCCCCAATTAAAACTTCTGACAGAGTCTGGTTGGTGATGTGTGATTCAGATTTGAAACCAAGAGAGTCTAACAATAAAAGGTGCTCTGGAAGAATGGCAGCATAAAGAAAGGTAACTATAATGCATGCCAGTTTAGGTAATCCTGGATCTTGTTGCCTTGACTCTGGGGCCTTCTCAAGTGAAGAATACTGCTTATACAGACTTCTTTGTGGGAAGCTTTGGGAGGGATGCACTCCTCTCTAAGTTACTTACACTGCAGACAGGTGGTGGGGCTGTGCTGGCGATTGTTGGTGTGCTCGCTGGTAACATCCGCCCCCATGTGTTACACGCTGCATGGAAAAAGGCCAATTTTTTATTTTTGTATAATGGTTATTGCATTAGCGAATACAGTGGTTAGTATTGGGTGGGTGGGATGTAGATCGCCTATGCTTAGTTGGGTAAATCATGGCGTGGGAGGAGGTGGGAGAGGTATTAGTTTTGCTTTCGCAGTGTACATATGCATGGAATGTGTGAGAAATTCAATCAGACCACTTAGAATAGCAATGATAACAGGTACAGCACGAAGTAGGCACAAATGACGCAAAGCAAAACAGAGCATAGGCATATAGGCAGACAACGTTTTATAACCTGGAACGTGAGAGGACTAAATGATTTCAGAAAACTGCGTAAAATACTGGCTTATCTAAAAAGGCACTATGTGACGTTGCATTGCTTGAAGAGACACATCTAGCCCCCAATAGAAATATGTTCACTAGAAAGAGGTTCCTCGGTCCATACCAAGCTGCTGGGTTCACTTCGCATGCCTGAGGTGTGCTCACCTGGGTTCACCAGAAATCAGGGATCTCACTTGAGGAACGGGTGGTTGATCCTAATGGCAGATATGCAATTTCTAGATGCCATGTGAAAGGCTTAGATTTACAGGTTGTCAATTTATATGGGCCCAATTATGATGACCCTCAGTTTTATAATTCATTATTAGCACATGAGTGTGAAAGATCCTCTTTGCCACAAGTATGGGGGGGATTTTAACTGTGTATTAGACCCGCTCCTGGATCACTCGAGGGGACCTCCCCGGCGCCCATCAGCGGCTGCTAAAACTATATGTGATATAGCTGCGCAGATGAACTTGGTAAATATCTGGAGAGCCAGGTCTACTGTGATGGGAGGGTTCACACATTACTCGGCCCCCACGATATTCACACAAGAACTATTGGCTAATCTCAGAGACGCATAAGCCCCACGTACACGAGTGCACTGTACTGCCACGCTCATTCTCTGTTCACTCTCCTATTCTGTTAGAGTTGGAGGTCCCCCCGCGCAGAGCAGCCCCTTTGCCGTGAAGATTCCCTCCGTATTCCCTTCTAGACACGGCGTTCAGGGCTGAACTTGCTACAGCCATCACAGAATTCTTTGATATTAATATAGGCTCGGTTGAGCACTTCTCAACTGTCTGGGAGACATTTAAAGTGTATATTAGAGGGGAAGCAATCAACAAACATGCGGCAGTCCTTCGGCCAATCAGGGGCAGGCTTTCGAGACTCGAGAGTCAGTCGGGTAGATTGGAGCAGGATGCTCTAAGTGGGAACCACCCTCTCGTCTCCGGAGTACTAAAACAAACACTCGAGGAATACCAAGAAGAAGCGCATAATGAAATAAAACACATGAGGAAATACACAGTTGCTAAAACCTATGGGGAAGGTGACAGCCTGGGCTTGGTCCTAGTGGCTCTGTCCCGTGGCCAGAGAGAGTCTGGCGCTGTAACTGAGTTGCGGGAGGTGGATGGGAATCTTCTGAGAGACCCTACTGAAATTGCAAACAGATTCAGCAGATACTATGAGGACTTGTATAGCTCCAGAGTGATGACAGACGATAATGCTCTATTAGATTACTTAGAGTACATACAGATGCCCTGGCTCACTAACCGGCATAGAGAATATCTGATGAGTCCACTAGACTCCTCCAAGATTCAGGTGGCGCTGAATTCCATGCGCGAGGGAAGTGCCCCGGGCCATGGTGGGCTCACAGTGTCCTTTTATAAGGTCTATAAAGAACTATTGGTCCCACATCAAAGAAATAAGGGAGACCGGCATAATGCCCCTCTCAATAAGGGAGGCTTTAATAGTAACCTTGCTCAAACCTGGGAAGTCCCCACAAGAATGCTCGTCCAACAAACCACTTTCGCTTCTCAATGTGGACACTAAAATATTTGCTAAAATACTGGCTAACAGGCTTGGCCCTCTCCTACCGTCCTTGGTTAGTACTGAACGGGCGGGATTTGTGCCGGGCTGCACATTATCGTACAATCGAAGGACAGTGTTTGGGGTCATCCAGCATGTCTGACCGGATATTAAAGCTGCTGCTGTGTTTTTAGACGCAGAGAAAGCTTTCGATTCTGTTGAATGGGCATTCATGATGGCTGTGCTATGGCAACTGGGAGTGGGAGAGATCTTCCCAAGACTGGTTTCAGTTCTTTATAATCAGCCGGTGGCTAGAGTGCGTGCAGGGGATGTCGTCATCTCTCCCATCCAGATTTCAAGAGGCACCAGACAAGGTTGCCTCTTCTCACCGCTACTGTATGCTATAGTCTTGGAGCCATTGGCGTGTGCCCTCAGAGAATACCACGGGCATAGGGGATACGATTTCCGAACTACAATCTTATAATATTGGCATATGCAGATGACATGCTGTTGTATGTCCGGGAGCCAGATTCTAACTTAACACCGATATTACACAAGGGAATGGGATTTGGGAGGGTCTCTGGACTAAAATTAATTGGAAAAAACCTATAATATTTCCATTAACTCCCGCCACAATACCAATTGCCTTAGATTTCCCTCTACAATGGTCATCAGGATCAGTGAGGTATTTAGGGGTTCAGGTACATTCGGATGTGGAACTAGTCATCAGGGAAAATTATGGCAAAGCGATTGCCAAGCTCGAAGAAGATATTGACAGGTGGACTCGCCTTCCACTGTCATTAACCGCATATCCCTGATGAAAATGGTTATTCTACCTAGATTCCTATTCCTCTCTGTTAATATTCCAATGGTTATCTTGAAATATATTTTCAAGATGCTGCGCGCATTCGTGGTAAAACTGGCATGGGCTGGCAAATGCCTGCACGTTAAAATAGACACTCTCACACTACCTTACTCCATGGGAGGGTGGGGCTCCGAATCTGGAATTATACTACAGAGTCGCTCAAGGCGCGCACGCTCATTTTTGGTTTCACTGTCCGCACAGTCTCCCTCATCTCCAAATTGAAAAGATAGCGGTTGAACCTGGCCCGCCCCCACGGCTACTGTCCCAAACTCCTAATAGACAAAACGTTGTGCTAGACTATCAATTCGACTGTGCATGCATGGCATGATTTATTGAAAAGACAGGCTGGCACTCTGCTGTATTCCCCTCTCTTACCAGTGGAATGGTGTAATTGGCTCCCAATAAGTGCTGAGGGCGGGATCGTCTTGTCTCTGAAGGCTCTTCATATCCTCACCATGGGCGACTTATTCAAAGAGGGCAGGGTCCGCACATGGGAGGAGGTCGCAGCAGATAAACAAGATCTTACTTCACTCACACAATATCATTAATATAGGGTCAGGCACACACTACGTGCGCTACTCCGAGGCGACTTCCAGGAGCCTCCGGAACTCCACGCCTTCTCATTTCTTCTGCACTCTAAACTTCCTACCAAGCTGGTTTCTAACATATGATATGTCGCAAGATTTTAGACGTACACAATATTCCAAAGCTAGGATCAGGTGGCAAACGGATCTTGGGGTGGCGCAGGAGGATAATAAATGGAGGTATTGTTGCGAGGTGACACCAAAGTCTTGTTAAATGGGAGGCACAGACGAATACATTTTAAGTTCCTAAATGGGGTGTACTACACGCTGGAGAGACTGCTCCGATATGGCCTGAGGGACTCAGATTGCTGTGAACAGTGTGGAGACGGCAGTGCTGGCTTTCTGCATGGCTATGTCCGTAAATTGCAGAATTTTGAAGGCTAATCTTTCACGAGTTAAATGAAATAACAAGGTTATCTCTCTCCCCTGATCCACTTCTTGCTTTATTGGGATACACTAAGCCTCAACAAAAGGATGTAGGGAAACGAATGTCATTGGGTCTACTCCTTGCTAAACGCAGAAGTGCGATGCGCTGGTGGCGGGGGCCAGCACTTTCAACGGCAGAGTGGGTACATGATATGCTTTTCTGGAACACACAATCCAAATTATATAGTGAATTGTTGCCCCCACAAAGGCACCCAAAACGTTTCTGGGGACTGTATAAACAATATCTAGCTGCAAAAGCCACGGGAGACTTGCGGAGGGGGTCTAGTCGAATTGTATAGAAGCAGGAAGCCAGTGTCACAGGACAGACTGTTTAAACAGAGGCCAGGGCAGAAGCATAGTATCTTTGGTAGTAGGCCTCTATCCGCTAAGTTAATGCCATTTGATTACAGAAATTAGGTATCTGTTAAAAACTACTTAACATTTAGCAATAAGCAATCATATTCTAGTTGCCTCTGTAAAGTATGCTCAGTGATAACTCCGTATAATCCGATTGTCTCATGCACGATGTTTATTATGTACTACTGTGATATGTTCTATAGAATTCAATAAAAAAAATTATGCAATGATGTTGGGCAATTGTTACAGTATAATGTACATAAATTTCAAATGCGAGAAATAAAAAATATTATCTCAGTCTTTTTATTGTGATTGAGGAAATGTTGTACACTGTTTTCGAAGGAGATGGGCACAATTCACTAGTATCCCTGATAGGTGAATGCAGTCGGTACTGCAGGGGGTATATATTGAAAGAATATATATATATATATTGAAAGAAACCAAAAGTTAAAGTAAAATTATAATTATTGTCAGTGACAACATTAATGTTTTGAACTAAAAAAATTTAAAACACAGAAAATTCACCAGTTATTGTTAGTAGAGACAACTATAATTTGCGCCCCCGTCATGCACTGCTTATGACCTTACATATCACATCACTCATGCATTTTCTATGACGTCATTTATGGCATCACTGATAACATCTCGAATGACATCATTGATGACTGAAATTCTAGTTTTTTTAAAGGTAAAATAATATTTTATTACCACAAGTAAAGCCAACCCCTTGACAAGCAAGACCTTTGGCCATACATGGCAGGGGGTTGGCCACAGGTCCAGGCCTGTAGCCAGGCCCTGTGGCAAACCCCCCCCCCACACAGGCAGCCAACCCCACACTGCGCACAGCCTTTCATCACATGTAGGATGGGTTGGCCACAGGGCCTGGCTAGTAACCAGGCCTGCATCCACCTCCCCACAGGCAGTCACGCGGAGGCAGCCAACCTGTGCACAGCCTTTGGTCATGCGTGGCGTGGGGTTAACAGCGGGCCGGTCTTGCATCCGCAGGCAGCCAAGCCACACTTCTCACAGCCTTTGGCCGTGAGCAGTGAGGTGTTGGCCACAGGGCTTGTCTTGCTACCAAGACTTGTGGCCTAACCCACAGCAGGCTGTCAACCCCAAACCATGCACAGCCTTAGCTATGTGCAGCATAGAGTTGGCCTTCGAGCCCTGGGGCCAATTCCAATAGGAAGGGGAGTGGAGGTGTAAAAGGCCCCTCGGACCCTATCCTCTGGGGCCAGATACAACCAAACTGGGGAAGAGGGCGAGCGGTCCCCTCTCTGAGACCTAATAGGCCCCAGGGACCCCATCCCCCGGGACAAATACAGTGAAAAAAGGGGAGGGAGCCATGTGGCCCTCCCTCTCGAGTCCTAATAGGCCACGGGACCCCATTCCCGGGCCTAATATAATAAATAAAAGGGGAGGGGTGGTTCACACTGACCCCCTCCTGAGCCTTATTAGGCACAGGGGACTCTATTGCTCGGGCCAAATTTTATTAAAAAAGGGGAGGGGGTGGGCGGCCCCACTCCCTCGAGCCTTATTAGGTCCCGGGGGCCCCTTCCTCCGGGGCTAAGTAATTAATGAAGGGATGGGGGACATGGCCCACCTACCCAAGCCTTTATAGGCTGTACCTTACTGTAAAGGGGAGGGGGGCCATTCGGCACCCTCTCCAATCCTTCTCAGGCCCTGGAAATCCCATCCTCCAGGGCCGTGTATGTTTTAAAAGGGGAGGCGGGCCATGTGGCCACTCTAAGCCTATTTTGGCCCGTAGACTCCATCCCCGGGGTCCGCATCATTTAAAAGGGGTGGGGGGTGCCCCAGTGCCCACCCAGTGCACCCACCAAGCACACACTGAGGGCTGCAAGGAAAGCACCAGGGGCACTGTAACCCCAATCAGCTCTCTGTATGCTGCAGGAGCCCGCATTGCTTCCGCCCGGAGGGAGCAGCTATTTATGCTGCTCCTTCTAGGTGGGAGCAATGTAATATTCTGTTTCCGTGCCCACATCAGTGTGGGCAGGGAAACAAACATTACAAGTCTGCTCCCATCTTGTTGGAGCATTTTTTATGTTTCCACCCGCTGGGAGCAGAGTTTATGTTTGCTCTTATTTGGTGGGAGATTTGAAAATGCGCTCACCAGACAAAAGCAAACACATGTTTCCGAGCCTGCCCCGGGGGTGACAGGGAAACCAGGCTCCCCGGGACGCCTTAATTGAGCTGGCTCTGTGGATGGCACCCCTCCCTTTTATTTAAAGTCACAGCCCTGGGGGATGGAGTCCCCAGGGCCTTTTAAAGGCTTGGGGAAGGGACCCATGTGGTGAAATTGGGAACTCTGGCTAGTTCCCAAGTTTAGGTGTATAGCAGCTCATTTATATGGGGCACTGTGATATGGACTGTGGCGAGAGCGGGACAGCCGAGAAGTGCAAGATGGTGCCCGGGTGGATACCAATCAACAGGGAGGTGAGCGGTGCAGAAACAACCGGCGCAGGAGGGATGACGTCACTGGGAGAGGACGAGGACGTAAAGGAAAGCTGGAGAAGGAAGACGGCGCATTCAGCTCACCACGAGGAGCAGGAGGAGGAACGGCCAGCGGGAGGAACCACAGCGGGAGCTGGAGGACTCGAGGGAGCAGACCGGAGGACAGAAAGAAGCTTCGGGCGACCAGAGGACGACGGACCAGCACCGAAGAGGGAGGATTCCCCAACAAACACCGCGCCCGTATCCGGTCATCCCCAGAGGAGACAGGACGCCGCGATACCCGACGCTACGGTCCTGGAGGACCGTAGCCGCAGGCAAGTGTCATTTATAGAAAGTCGTGGCGGTTTGCAGGGAAGGGCTTAAAGGGTCTCTGGCACAAGTGAAGAAAAGGCACCCGTAATTCCAGAGTTGCAACCCCCCTCACGAGACATCCCTTTCCTTGTTCCTTACTTCCCTTTCTCCCCCACCTCACTACCTCTCGGTGACCCAAGGATGCTGGTGATGGGAGAGCACCTTAGTTAATTAGTACAAAACAGTACGAATAGTGATGGTGTTGTTTCTGTTTTGGCTTTTGGGGACGCCGGTCCTGGCTGGAGGACTACTGGACTGAGGAAGAAGGCCTTCTACGGTAAGACTGAGTTGAAGGACCTCGTTATCCCTCACTTTGTTGGCAAGGGTTGCTCCGAGTACTGACTGTCAGACTGTATTCCTGTAATAATGTCTAAGGGGGCGAAAAGGATGGCCTAGCGGTGCTGGGACAGTGGTGCGGCGGCGGCCCAGCACCTGCAATTAGGATGCCACCGCCAACGTGGTGGTGGCATCCTCTATTCCCAGCATTGTGGCGGGCGGTGCTCAAAGCACCGCCCGCCACAATGCTTGGAATGCACTGTGTGCATTGTCATGCACAAGGTGACAGGCACTTCAAGCCGCCATGTTGAAATGCCTGAGAATGCTGTGCAGGAGGGTATCGGCAGGGGAGGAGTGATGATGTGGCACCGTAGGATTGAGTAGAGATGCTAAGGTTTTAAAAATTTCACCTGCACTAGGGTGAGACCTCACTGGACTTGGTACAAGGATGGCAAAAGAATGCCCAGCAGAAAGGAAAGCCACCTGATCCCACTGAAATGATGGACTTAAGGGCTTTGACTCCTACTTGCAACAAGGAAGACTATGAGTGTTTCTTCAGCTTAGGCCCACTGTGGGATAGTAGAGGGATAGTCCTGTTAGGGGGAAGCCCAGAGGTTTACATTGGATTTTTGTGGAATAACTCTGCAGATGGGTCACCTCCTTGAGGATTGGGCCACTGACTCCACTGTCTTCATGGCTGGCACATAGATGCCCTACAAAGATGGCCATCACTGGCGTAACGTCAGGCTCTATTAGGAGCTCTCTGGCCAGAGTGCAGTGCCGAGGGGGCCCCCTGGAGCTTGGGCCCCCCAGCACTGCGGGGGCTTCAGGGGCCTGTGTTACGCCCCTGATGGCCATAACCATAGGGCCTGGGGAGTGCAGCAGTTAGGGTACTCTACTGGCTTGCTGGTTGAGGGTATGCTGAGGAAGCACTAGGCCAAGGCAGGTGCCAGGAGCCCAGTTAGAGGGAAGGTACAGCATAAGGAGCAAAATTAAACCAAGGTCAAGCATATGGGCCCTATGGAGCCAAAAAAACAATAGAGCAGGAAACCTGGTTTATGGGAGGATGTGTGCATGGGGTTCCTCAACAGAGGAATCCTTCACCACCGGGGATCTCGTCTCCCGGCAAACAACCCACAATTCTGTCTGGGGAAGCCCTATTCCACCAGGACAGCAACAACATACAAGAAAGTAGTGCGACCTCGCTCCCCAAGAAGGCAGAGTGCCTCTCCTCTTCCCCATGCTCATGTCTGGGGGGAGAGGGGAGCACACTGCCGACATCTCCCCAACGGCAGAAGTATAAAGGGAACATGCAGCCGGGTCCCTGCAGCGCTACAGGAGAGAGCCACACAAGCTGGGAACTGGCATTGGACCCTGGGCCTTGTGGCTCCCTCCAGAGCACCCGAACAAAAATGCAGCACCCGGGTTCTTGAGTGGGCATGGGCACCTAGGCCAATTGTAGTGCGAGGCCAAAAATGTAAAAGGAAAGCCAGTCGGCAAAGCTGCTTATAGAATATTTACTCTCTGGAGTGAAGGCTCAGCCCATAAGGCCCTTGTGTGCCCAAAGCTTTGTATATCAGCCTTTGTGGTGCTCTAGGAAGGGCAAGAACACCATCCATGTGGTGAGAAAGTGTTGTAGCGAGCTGCCAGAGGTGCTACCCTCCTCCCAAGGAATCGTGGCAAAAAGAGTGCCCAAATCTATTGGCTTTGCCCATGCTTGGTGCTTTATGTCGTGGAGAGCTTAACAATCCATCTGCACCTCAGGACAAATCCTGAAATAGGTTGATTATGGACCTGATCCAGCATGATGCTCTATGTTGTGAAAAAGAAAAGTGTTTAGGACCAGTAAGAACTATTGTTAAGTGAGAACTGCTTAGTTCATTTTAACACCACCAACCTGGAAAGCACTCTTGATCCTAAATAAGTTAATGGAAATATGTGAGAAATTGGGTTGCTGGTCGAGGGGGTGAAACCTTACTCAAGCAACAACCACAATTCTTGTCAGTGTGAACCACAAAAAGTCAGCAGTCAGCTTAACTTGGAGGTAATTTGTAAAGTATTTATGAAGCACACAAACAGTAATAAAATGAAAACACAACACAAGAAAAATCCCACACTACTTCAGAAAAAACAGTCTATTTTAATAAATGATTTGACACCAAAATGACAAAACTCCAATCAGCAGAACCAGTGTTATGAATTTTTGAAATTTTAAAGGGCAAAATAATGCCTAAAAGAGCAAAGCACCAATCGCGGATATCTAGTCCTGCGGGACTGTGGCAAATTTGAACGTTAATGGCCAAACATGATGGAATGTGGGTCAAACACATGAAGTGGAATGAGCCCAGTCTCCACTTAAGTTCAGAGAAAAATGTCTGAGAAGTCTGATCAAGGCAGCCAACTGCATCCAAGGAGGAAGCAGCATTCTGAGGAAGCTGCTGGATAAAGTTGATTGATTGATAGGGAATTTGTAATGCGCTACTTTGCCCGAAGGCGTCAAGGCGCAAATGATGGAAAACAATCAGCCGAATCCAGGAAAAAGGACTTTAGGGGTAAGCTTCAGAGAAAAGGAAGGTTTTGAGGGCTCGGCGAAACAGGAAAAGAGATTCCTGATTCCTGAGATCAGGGGGAAGCTCATTCCAGAGTCTGGGGGCAAGGGCAAAGAAGGCCCTGCCTCCCCACCTTGCTTTCGCAAAGCGGGGGACAGTTAGCAACTTCAGACTGGCGGATCGCAGGGCCCTACCTGGGGTGTAGTACGACACCAGAGACCTAATGCCCTCGGCCCCTGCGTCATGAAGAGCCCGATGGGTGATAATCAAGGTTTTGAATTTTATCCTGGCATGGACCGGGAGCCAGTGAAGATGTTTCCTGATAGCAGTTCCAGAGGAGCGTCTAGGGGCGTTAACGACAAACCTTGCTGCCGCGTTGCGGTGAAGATTTCTAAGTACAGACTTAGTCTCTTTTTGGGAAGTTAAAAATCTCCAGTAGGACAAAACTTCAGGCTACAGCTGACGAGGGATCAATCAGGCTGCGTACCCCTTCTGCGAAGACCTGCTGAACAGGATTTGCTGCTGCGGAGAAGAATGTAGCGGAAGCTGCAGCAAAGTCAGGCCGACCGGCGATGCACCTTAGGTGGATAAGCAAGCAGGTAGGTCCTGGTCTTCTCTCAGTTTGCAGAGCACCCTTAGACAGACAGTAGGGCAGTCCTCGGAGTCTTTCCACAAGTGCAATAGGAAACTGGAGAGTGGTTCTGAGGGTCCTATTTTTATACTTGTTGCCCCCTTTGAAGTGAAAGAAACCTCTGGAGTTTTACCCCTACAGAAGTGGCTGGAGTTTCCCACCTCCCTGCCATGGTCCCAGTCTCTCTGAAGGCAAAATAGGCTAGTGTGAAGTTCTTTGTGGGTGAGCTGAAGCAGAGGCTATGAAGTGCAAGTGGGGCTTTGCACTGCTCTACCCCCTATCCTTTCTTGGATGGCCCATCCTGCCAACATCCAGGCTCTCTATTGTGTGGCTGACTGGGAGGAATACACTAAGGCCAACTGCCAACTACAGCTAGTCATATAACCCAAGCTGCAGGCAACAAATGGTTAGGACAAGAAATTGGCAACTTTCTAAAAGTGATATTTCCAGAATTGTGACTTGAAATGCGACTTTGCCACTGAAGTGGATTTAAAATTAAAATTCCTTAGATACCAAACATGAAATTTCTACACGCTCCCAAACAAACGTTATCACTTATTAAATGTAATAACGTAACCCTATGTAAGGTAGGCCTCACCATAGTGAAAAACAAATTTGTGATTTTTTCACTACCAGAACATGTCAACTTAGCAGTACTTATCCAGCTTATTAATTACACTGCACCCTACCCTATGGGCTGTTTAGGCCCTACACTAGGTGTGAACGATATGTATAAAGAAGGGAGTTTTAGGATTGGTAACTGATTTATTATTTTGCCAAGTCAAATTGGCAGTTTTATAACTGCATACAGGCTGCAATGGCAGACCTGAGAAACATTCTTAAAAGGCTACTTAAGTGGATAATACAATATGTGTTGCAGGCCCACTAGTAACATTGAATTTACAGACCATTGGTAAATTTAGTACCATTTGACTAGTAACATACATGTAAATTAAATGTGCCAATTGGGTGTAAGCCAATTTACAATATTTTAGGGAGTGAGCATGAGCACTTTAGCACTGATTAGCAGTGGTAAAGTGTGCAGAGTCCTAAGTTCAGCAAAAACAAATTCAGCAAAACAGGGAGGGAGAAGGAAAAAGGTTTAGCAGAGAGGGCCAAGTCCAACAGAAGGCAAATGCCCCTTTCCTTCCTCTGTCCTCTTCCTCCCCACTCCCACAAGCAGCATTTTCTTGTTTGCGCCCATGTAGTTTAATACTGAATAAGAACACATGACATGACAAACTGTGCAGCCTCAGCAGTTTTCCTTTAACAGAATTATAAAATGTGCACCAATGAACTGAGTAATAAATAACAATATAATAACTGACCATAGCCAGCCTTTAGAATAAAAATAGTTCTAACAAATGTAACGAATAAAGATAATATCTCTATTTTGGACTTTAAAATTTCAGTGCGGACATGCAGATAAATATTAGTTGTGATTGCTGCAGGAAACTGCCCTGGTGACAGGGACCGCCTACAGAGCCAAGAGGCTTTAATTACAGCCTTTTGCCCTGCACAGCACAGCTAGTATTTCAGTGCTTGTGGATAAAGAAAACAACTTCACTGCTCAAGGTCACAAGTTGCAAATATCACTTATGAAGGAGAGGTCCAGCTGTCAGGAGCAAACAAATCAAAAGGCAGCTGTGAAGGATTACATTGACCATCTCACTGAAAGCATTGTAATGAAATGCATATAAGGGGTTTCTTCTGGGGCATTGGATGGGCTAAAGGGACATTATATTGTGAAGGAAATATACAAATGGGTCTGCTATGCAGTGAAGGTGAAACTAAAAGAGCTGAAATGGATACATGATATATACTGAAATGCCATCCACTCACTTCATAGAAAAGCACTATTTATAAAATGGCCGCCGCTGCAAAGGAGCAGAGCGCAATACATGTGGAGAAGACAAGGAGGAACACCTAGCTTGTAACGAGTCCCACAATCTTTTGATGCAGTGGTACCACACCCAGTAAAAACCTAAACTGAAGAGTGAGATATTACCACATATTTTCAATGCTTGCGGACTGAATACGACTTGCACGGTCCTGACAGCATAGTAAATCTGCATGCAAAATGTGCATTACCATGCAGTAACTCTGGACCATTACTGTGCAATTACAAGTTTAAACCCATGGCATGGGGAATTACTGTGTGGAACCATATTTACTGATCATGTAATGTAATGTAATGTAAAAGATATTTATAGAGCGCACTGCAACCCATCGGGCACCCTGGCGCTAAAGAGGGAAAGACAGTAATAGACAACTATGACATGAGCAGATAGATGTTAAACTCTGGGAAAGAGCCAGGTTTTTATTTGTTTACAAAAAGGCAGAAGATCTTTCATCTGTCGAAACCCCAGGGGTAGCTTATTCCACAGTCTTGCAGCAGCAACACTGAAAGCTTGTCCCCCCCAGCTTAGCTCTTCTAGTCAGGGGTACTTTTCTCCCAGTTAGCTGAAGCGGACTGAAGGCAGCGGGGGGGGGACATACCAGCAGAATTTACTCTGCAATGGTATGGGACCCAATCCATGCAGTGCCTTAAACACAACGCAGAGGGATTTAAAATGAATCCTCTGCACTATAGGGAGCCATTGCAGCTCCGCGCGGGCCTGAGAGGAGGAAGATTGAGGGGGGCGTGTCAAAGCCAGCTTGGCTGCCATATTCTGAATTCTCTGCAGTCTCCCAGTTAGAGACTTGGGAGATTCTAACAATAGAGAATTACAGTAATCCAACCTGCTCAAAATCATGCTCCTAACTACCAAGGGTTGTGTTTGAGCAGGGAGCTGAGGAAGAATCTTCCTCAGGACCCTAATGAGAGAAAAACAGTTCCCCACAATTGTATTAACGTGTGTTTCCAAGGTCAGTTTCTCGTTGAATGAAACTCCCAGATTTTGAACTGACTTGGATGGTAACAATGGGGGGGGTCAGCAGGAATGGGCCAGAAGTCGGCTGGAAGGGAATAGGGCACTCTCCCACCCTCCTCAGTACAGAGGATTTCAGTTTTATCTGCGTTAAATTGCAGAGAGTTGTTTCTTAACCAATGAACCACGTTCTGCATACAGACATGGAAATTCTCCAATGAGGATGACTGTTTTCCCTACAGTGATAAGATCAACTGGGTGTCATCTGCATAGTTTACCAGACGTATGTCGTAAGATGTAATAATATCATAAAACTAAACACAAGGGATGGAGAGTAGGAGGGCAGCAGCAGATGAGGTCTGGCAATGGGAGCACTTAATGATCGCCCTGCTAAAATACAAAAAAAAAACACAAGGTGACTCTTGGATGCTGCTGCAGCTAAATTCTTATCCTATTTTGCCGGGTAGAAAATGATGAAATTGAATCTGGTCTTACAAAACTCAGGAAAACCGGCGGTTGGAAGAACATTGACAAACTCATGATCATGAGGGTGAAATTAAGAGGGAAATTCCACTCTGACAGACTCATGATCAGGGTCTTAGTGGGGATAACGTGTTAATACCAAGTGATTTCTCTGCATTCCAACCTGAAAAAGGTTTTCATTTTGATCTGTTCCATGCACCAATTCAGGCAGGTTTTACCTGGTAAAAACAATGCACGGAAAATACTGCAGGTGCAGTAATGACTACATGTCGTGGGATCCAATTTTGGATGCACCTTTGCACATGAGGACACAGCAGAACTCATAATGAGCCCCAAAGGAGAAAGTCTGAAATGTAAATGGAATCCCAATCCTTTAACACCATTAGATGCAATAATATGTGCGGTGTATACGGAACAGCAAACACTGAAAATACCACACACCGAGTAAAGCAATAAAATGATGACGTGATACACAATATATCCTGTTAGCAATCACTGACTGCTAGGAATTGCTGCGCTGATCATACAACAGCGAGAAGATGGAAGATCCCAATCCACCTGCCAAAGCGATAACTTCTAAAACTTCAGTAAACTTACAACAACATTCATGATGCAATCTGTAGGAAAGGAAATCGAGATTAAAGTGATGTAAGATCATGTAGATCTAAGTATTAATGGAGGCAGATTGGGATTTGAACCGTAGGGAGTTATCCGGAGACCATGCAAACCACATAGGTAGGTAGTGGATCTCTGCATGACAAGGCAGGAATGAGGGACCCTGAACTGAAGCTCCGACTATTCTTCAAGCACCCGGGGCTCTTGGGATAGTGTTGGATCCATGCTGTGCCAAGCCAGATGGAGGCTGGTAGGAGCTATAAAAAGGTCTAGTGGGCATTCCCACAGCGATGAGCAAATTTATAAAGTTACTCATAAGGAGGAAGTGAACATGCCAAGTCAACACTCAGCGCACCTTCCCTTGTAAATATATGGTTCATGGGAAGTCCTCCTCTGGCGAGGGGTAGAGAGCACTTCTTTCTGTCCTGTGTCTACATCCCTCAATGTCAGTGGAATCCATACTTAGCCACTAAAATGTATCCATACTTCACTGCATTGTCATCCTTGCACTGGTTGGATGACAGAGGCACACATGGTTAAACCACGCGTGCCTCTGCAAGGCTGCCCGAACAACAAATGAGTCTTAACAACGCATTCCTTTTCAACGCATTCCTTTACAACGCAATCCTTTACCACACAATTTCGAGGTAAAGGCATAACTGCTAAAGGGATATGTGTGGTAAAGATAACACCCCAGCCTCCATGCCCTGAGCCCTAAAAACAACCCCAACACTCCCTGAGCCCTAAAAACAACCCAACCCCCCTCCGAGCCCCAAAAAGAACCCCAACCACAAAAACCCAAACCCACCTTGAACCATAAAATTACCCTGGGCACCCCAGAACCCAAACCAACCTTGAACCATAAAATGACCATTAGCATCCCAAACCCCAAACCGACCCTAAACCCTAAAATTAACCATGGCACCACAAAATCCAAACCCAGCCTGTACCCTAAAATTACTCTTTGCGCCCCAATACCCATAACCACCCTAAAACGTATTATCCTTGGCACCCCAAAAACCAAATCCACCCTGAACCCTAAAATTAACCTTGGCACCCCAAAACCTATACCCACCCTGAACCCTAAAATTCACCTTGGCACCCCAAAACCTATCCCCCTACACCCCAAAACCACCCTAAACCCTATACTTACTTACATGTAAAACACATGCGTTTACCACCCATGCCTTTACAACGAAATTTGTTGTAAAGGCATGCGTGATGAAGGCATATGCATTGTAATGCCATGCGTTGCAATGGCATTGCCATGTATTGGTACTTGCGTTCTGTTGACATGCGTTGTAATAGCATGCGTTGTATTAAATTCGTTGTAATGGATGTTTCCCATCTAGACCGCACACTGCCTTAAGCAAGCATATGCGTGGTTAAGGCATGCATGGCTCAGCCCCGCGTTGTAAAAGCCGTTTACTCTCTTGCGCCTACTGCCAAGAAACTTAGGAGAACCTATGTCTCTTCCACTTACTTCCAAGCATCGAAGGAACCACCAAATACCAGTTCCTCCACTTTGAACAGTCAGTATGTAGGAACCAGAAAGGGCAAAACTGAAAGCGCCTAAAAGAAAATATTAAAGCGCCATATCTCAAATCCCAATCGAATAAGAAGCCAACCACTTCCAGCATCGTCCGCGCTTCCATACTGGACAAGCGCCAATAATATGGTGTATGCTCAGCACTTCCTTCACAGCCGTCCCTATATAGGAAGCAGGAAGGAGGCCATGGCTCTTCCTTACTGGCCTCATGTCTTTAGTGTTCTCTTCTACCTCACCTTGGGTGTTCTGGACAAGGATTGTCGTTTTAGGGAATTTAAAAAGTGTGCCCGTTCCCTGGTTTAAATACTTTACCTGCAATAACAATACATCAAAGTCCTAAATGTGAGACAGAGTGCTCGAAAAATGTATCAACATAATATAGCATAAACTAACAAACCCCAGAGTATCACAGCAAAATAAAGTACAAAAACGATGAACATATACCCACTGAACAATTCGAATATTAGTAATTACTAGTACTGTCAACCCAGCCAATTAGTTCCTCGGTCAGTCACAAAGAGAACTTAATCCAGCCTCTCCTCCAAAAAGAAAAAGAAAATCATTTTAGTTGCACTGTGGTTTATAAAAAGGTTTATTGATATTTGCTTGAAAGAAGTGACAGGCATTGTACATGAATGCGCATTTCATAATGCTCGCTTTTCCTTGATTTGAAAATAGCCAGAACACCTCCGCATATGAGATGTTAGCCATGCGTCGCTCTCCATCCCCCTCCCTTCCCGGGGCTCGCCCGCCGGAGTGTCTGCTCGCGTGACATGTTATATTTGTTGCAGTCTCTGAAGTGTATATTGTGGCCTGGCGCCCAGGGGCATGGCACGGCTTGGCCAGGATTGGGGAGCTTCAGATTTCACAGGGGACATCTTGTTAAAACACATTATGGGAGAAGCAGGACATGAGGGGGCGCTTACGGGGCGGTGGAAAGAGAGAAGTGAGGAACTGCGAGGGCTGCTTAAAGCCCAATATTTTTCCAACTAATCAACATTTAAGACCTTCAAATTATAGCCTAGAGAGAGTGGGTGTGTTTTTGTCAGTATGGGCAAGTAAAAATCCCAGCTGGCATCCCAGGTGAAATTTGACAGACAATTCACAGTACCCAACTATTTAGGACAGAATACGTATTTTAGGTGGGTGTAACACCTCCAACATCCCTCAGGTGACACGGGGTCAGTGATTATCTTATCTGTGAGCGGTCTGTCATGAAACCTGCCTCACAGGAGGTATTTTAGGTGGATAATGTGTAATGAGCACATTTTTTCCCACTTAATTTTCCCTCCAATTCATGGCGACATTTCGTAATTTCACTCCATGAACCTTGTGACAGGAGTCCTAGTGTGTAAAACTGCTGGTTGCATCTCGCTTCAGGGGTCTAACGCAAAACGATGTCTCCCCCCCACCCCCTTCCCCCCCAGAATGTGAGGAGTGGCCCGAGTCTCCCATATCTCCCAGAAGTTAATTGGCTTTGGATGATTTAAATGGGCCCCCTGAAGGTTTGGGGGCCCTCTGAAGTGTTCGGGGCTCCCCTGCACAGCCTCGGCTGTTTACACCCATGCCTTGCCCCGTGTTGTAGTCTTTAACATATCTTCTGTATCTGCCCACTTGAGCAGTTAATCCTTCCAGTTTGTGATCTGATGTGCCTTGGCTGATTTCCAAGCCATGGCTAATTGCCTCCTGACCAGAAGCAGGGCAAGATTGGCACATCCACACACACACATCACAGTTTGTGCGGCTTTGTTGAATTTCACATCAGCTGTCCTATAGTGCGAGTGACTTCATGCCAATACAATGACACTTCTCTGCAACTCCAGAACATGTGCGTTAGAACTGCATTTTCAGAGTGACATCTGGGGGCATTTATCAGGAATTGATGGATACAGCCTATGCAAGTGGTTGGGCATTAGGTATGTGCGGTAACTCAAATTAAATCAATTTCAGTCTGCAGTTGCACGACACTATCGTTGGGTATCACAGCATGTTTCTCCAGACCTTGCATCCAGCATGTTCCTCCCGTCCATACGCCACACAAAGGTTGGGGTGTCAGTGCCAGTCATTCTTAATGCTGTATATAGTTGCGTTACTGACCTTATGCCCATAGCTGTTTTAAGGAATGTCTCCAATTCAAGGTGTGTCTATGGATCCTCTCTTCTGCTTGATCAAACGCTCTGTACCACCTCAATATACATGTGTGTTAGGAACTGGACCAAATGAAAAAAGAATCATTAAGGTCTCCCACCGTTTCCACTTATAATAGGGGGGTGTGAAATTACTCTTGTGAGCTATTTTTCATGTCTACATGGGTTGTGCAGGTCAAAGTCACGCCTGCATTTAAAGTAAACAAACAAAATACATAATTTCCTTGATGTGACCTAGGGGCCTATTATGATGGCGGGCGGATCGCCACCACCCAGCCGGCAGTGGCGATCCGCCCGCCATCACAACTACATTTACTCCCCGCCATATTACCATTGGCAGGGGGTACCGCAGCGGACGTAAAGTCCGTCCGTCGCTTTTCCGCCGATCATGCCGGCCGGGCGGAAAAGGCCAACAATATGGTGGCTTTGCATCTATCCATCCATATTATGATGCTGGCGGTGGGTATGTCTTTCCATGCCAGAGACTCCGCCATGGAAAGGCATACAGTAAATCACTTTGGGGGCCTGTTGCAGGCCCCCAGGGGGGTGGGGGGTGGAGGCGATGTTGGCTGCACTTGAGGGGTACATATGGTACCCCCCTTCATTGCCACGCACAACGTGGCAGGCACCACGCGGTGCCTGTCACGTAGTGCATGGCAATGCACAACATGCCACTTTAACATTGCGGCGGGTGCTGCTTACAGCACCGCCCACCGCAATGTTAAATATGCTGGATGCGATCGCCAGGGTGGCGGTCGCATCCTAATTGGCCTCACGGGACCGCCGCACCTCTGGCCGTCGGTCCAGTTTTCCGATACGGTGTCCGCCCGCCATTGTAATGGGAACCTAAGTGTTCAGAATTCTGAGTTGCCTTCAAAGTCCTAATGAGGGCTCATTTGAAGCTTGAAAGCCAGCAAGGGCCTCAGCAAGCCAGATACATTCTCTCAAATGTCCTCCTCAATCACTGGATGTGCACAGATTACAAGAATGGGTAGTGCTCTAGCAGGCCCAAGGTAAGGCCCCCAAAGGAATATGGGGTCCCTGCACCAGTCCACTGTGTCGCAAAGTGCCTGGAACAGAGTCCCGCAGGTCCAGGGACGGCATTCTGCTTGGCTTAGAAGCTTTGTCCAGGCCCCAGGTCAGAGCTACAGCTGGCCCTGGGGTGGAAGCCCCCAGCCCTGGGCTCCCTACCCCAGCCTGCTCTGTTGCAAAGTGCCTGGGACAGGTTTCCGCAGGACCATGTAGGCTCAATTTTCAGGTTACCATGTTGCAAAGTCCTTGGGACGGGTCCCTGCAGGCACTTGGAGGGTTACCCTGCTTGACTAGGTTAAGTAGCTGCAACTGGAACCCAGGTCACAGCTCCAGCTGGCCTGGGGGTGGAAACGTCAATCCCTGGGCTATATTCCCTGGCTCTCCGTATCTCAAAGTACACAGGATGGGGTTCTGTTGACCTTGGGAGGGCTCCCCTGCATGGTTGGATGATGAAGCTCTGAACAGGCCCGGGTCAGAGGCCTGCTGAGCCTGTGATAGAAACCCCGCCATCCTCATTAGGCCTTGGGGACCCCATCCCCGGGGAGGGGGGGGGGGGGGACTACGTGCCCCCTCCCCGGGCCTTCTCGGGCCCCAGGAACCCCATCCCTGGGGCTAGTATCTTATTTTAAAGAGGAGGGGAAGTGCGCCCCTTTACTCCTGCGGCTCCGACAGGCTCCCCGTATGGTGTACTTATCACTGTGAGGCACACAGTGCATCCAGAGACTTGGGTTCGTTGGTGCTTTAAGTACATTGTGAGTCCTCAAACATATGATTCTGTAGTACTTATGGCACACTGTAGGCTATGCTACAGTGCTCTGTGTTATAAAACACCACAAGCATAGCAATCGGTGTCATTCCTCTCTCTCTCTACATATATATATATATATATATATACACACACACACACACACACACACACACACACACATATACATATATATATATCCAAACATCATATTTCCGTACGAAATAAATGGCACGCACTCACAGGCTCTGTAATTTCAATCCCCAAAGTTCTTTATTCAGCTTGTTCTGTTTCAGCAATGAGGGACAAACCAACGCGTTTCGCTATCAGCCGATAGCTTGATCACGGTTATATATATATATATACACACACACACATACACACACATATATATATATATTCACTGAAAAAAACATAGGTTTCAGGGACATTATAGTTAGAAATTAGCATTTAAAACACCTTAGAAATTCACTGAAAAAATACATAGGTTTCAGGGACGTTATAGTTAGTTGGACATTTGACTCCTATAAAACCAGAGAAATTCACCTATTATTGTTAGTTGAGCTAACTAGAACATGCGCGCTCACAATGCACTGCTGATGACATCACATATTACATCACTCATGCTGCAATCTTAAGTGTGCAAAAGCAAGCATTAAGTTTGAGACCATGATCACCTCATCAATAATTAATAGTTTCATTTTCTTCAGCCCTCTTGACACTTCATGAGAAGCTTCTCCAGACAACTTTGGATATTGTAATTTACTATCATGCTCAACTGGTAACATCAGTAATCTATGCAAAGTAACTCCTTTAACATTGTGTGCAGTTAATCCAGTTGGAGCTGTTACCACAGAACATAAATGTGAACCAGTGGTTTTTTGAAGATATCTGGTCAAAACTTTAATTAAAAAACTTTTACCTGTCCCAGCTTGACCACTGATGTACATCAGAAGAGGTTTAAAAAATGAACACACACATTCTTTTTTTTTCCATGCAACAAACCATGTTCTAAATTTTCTCTCACTTGTATATATATTTCTTTTTGTTCAACATATAGTTTTTCTTCTAACTTTTCCAATGTAATATTCTCCTCATGTGTTTGTTGCATTGCAATTTCGACTTCATGCATAGCAATCGCTGCTTCATTTTCCAGTATTGATTGTCCAAGAATATCTTGACTACATTGACCACTACTTTGAATATCTTGAGAACTTTCATTAGCTATTTCAGCTGTAATAGTCTTTTCCTGTTCTACTTCATCATTCAACATTTTTAAATATGTAGGGAAAATTGCACATGCAATGCTATCTTTACATTCATTAAAATAATCTTCGTAGCAGTCAAAGTCTCCAAGTAATTCACTTTCGCTACGCCATGGTTTAAAGAGTTAGAGAAGTGCTAAATAGTAAACTTTTCACTTATCTGGAGTTTCACAACTGAGTTTCTTGTGGTTTATAAGATTACCCTTTGCATGTTTTAGTAAACAACCATGACATTCAACTACTGCATATTTTCCTTCTTTTAAATTCTGTTTAACATTTCTTTTGAAGCTGTAATATTGAAGTACTTCATACAGACATAGCTGTTCTGGATGTCGACTCCTTTTCAGATAGTATGGGTCCAACATATTCGTTTTAAGAATGTCCGTACTGTCTGGTTCATTTGCTGCTAAGTATTCAATTTCTTCTAATGATTTCAACACTCTATTCCGTGAGCAGGCAAGACCTAAAGTTACCCAAATGATTCCTCGAGACTTTGAATATAAACTTGAAGAGCACAAGTGGTCTGAACATTCATAGGATCCAATTTCTCGGTAGGAAAGCATTTTCAAAGTAAAGCTGTACAATTTTTGTTTTCTCTTGGGCAATTTCTTCCCACATTTGTTTCATCTATGTTTTTTCTGATTTTGTTAAGTACGATGTAACATAACGGGCAACAGCAATTGAATTATCTGCAACATACTGGATATCCATGTTCGCATTCCATATTTTTAAAATGACTGGATTGTAGTCATTGATATACTTTGACATTTCTGTTCTTTTTAGGTTGAAGGTATTCTTTGGAGATTTCCGAGTTATTGTGTGCCTTACAGAAGAAAAAAAAGAATTTACTCTTCCTTTACAAATGACTGGACATGGAAAACCAAACCGACATTTGGTGTAAAATTTTCCTTTAGACTTGTGTTTTCTTCTGCAGTACTTTCCACAATGGTGACTTTGGAAACGTAAAACTTGCTGTCTCAAGCTTCTATCTCCTTCTTCTCTTAGAATCTCACATGTCACATATTGTTCGATGAAAGACAATACTGTTTCATCAGAATCAGTTGCAAATTTAGGTGCATCCTTGACCCATAGTAGCATATGTATATGAGGTGCACCTCTTGCTTGGTACTCCTTTCTCCAAAAGAAATCGGTAACTTCTCCAAAAGGTGGGTTCTTTTTATTGCAGATAAAGGACATCATAGCTTGAAACCTATTTTTAATATTGGAATTCACTTCTCTTAGAAATTCGAGCAAATCTTCCCATGCATACATACTCTGAACAGCTAAGTGTGACAAATCATGTTGGTGTACCTAAGTGCCGTAACATATACTTGAGTTCTCCATGACGACGATACCAATACTCATTTGTTCCACGTTGACATACCATCAAATTGATTAACTGTGCTTCTAAATTTTCATCTGTTTTTTCAACTTTCTCCACAAATTCTTTCACAGACAGAAGTGATTGATGAACTCCAGTTTTAAGTATGTGGTTCACTGCATACGACAGAGAAGATAAATCACTTTTAAACAAAAAGGTGAAATATGTATGGAATGCACTGTCAAAATCTAGGATCTTCAGAATATAATCTTGTTGACCAATATTCTGAAGCTGGAATCCGTACAGGTCGGTCATCATATCGTCCACCTTCTCCAGTAGGAAACAGCTGTGGAAAACAACAAGCTTCCAAGCTCTTCTCCCATACACTCATTGGAGTTCCCTGTGCTTTTTTCATTTAAAATAACTAAATGCTGCTTCCTATTACTTCTTTTGAATGCAAAGGACATAGTGTAATGTTCATAAATCTCTTCAATACTTGACTTGTCCAATGTCTCTATTTGACCACTTGAAATTTCACATTCATCTTCTAAACTTATTACCTGCTCATCCACATTTACAGTTTTGTAATAAATATTGTTCTCTATAAGATATAAGGTAGCCTTTTCAACTTTATTAACATCCACAAATTCTTGCCATATTTTCCGACTCTTTGTTGGTACACCATTTACTAGAATGACTACTGCCTCATTTTCCTCTCTCTCCAGCAATAGTTTCAATATTTTTCTTAAAATCCAAAGGTAAGTACACCACTCTTCCTTTCAGCCCTCTTTGCAAGTCGGTTGATGGCAGTTTACCTGTTTTAGGCCCCATCCGAATTATAGTTTGAAAAGGATGAACAGATTGAATTAGAACCGACTCATATGTATTCAATTCTGCCAGTTCCTCCGGAATAGCTACTAATTCTAAGTTATTATGTACTGCTCTAGCAGGCATTTTGTTCTCTTCGAATTTGTTGTAACAATATTTACAAATACGTTGATCACTACCTAACTCAAATCGACCTTCCATCAATAAGTACGTTGCAAATTCTTCCCACTTACTGTTGTTCTCCTTTTCAAATACAAATCAACATTCCTAGTTTGACTTTTATAATGAGTACGTCGACAACAAGCACAAACACAGTTTAGTATTTCAGAGCACACTACATTAAACCTTCCAATTTCTTCTTCAAACTTCATCAGTGCTAATCACTTTCCCATCTCTTTCAACATCTGTAATTGTCAAACTTTCACTTTCTATTGACTGCTCTTCTGAACCAAAATATCGCATTTCAATATCATCACACTTTTTTTGAACATCTGATAAAGAACCATATAAAAGGGCTGTATTCAGTTCACTTAAACATAATGCAGGACTTTTTACATAGTACAGTTTCCTTACAAACTTCCGCATTTCTGAATGGTGTACTGCTAACATCCTCAAGTGATGAAAACACTTTTACACACTTTTCTTGAAAGACTGTTGCAGGGATTCTGCTTATACACAGAACTATGCGTAGAACCCCAGGACCTCAGTTAGTTGTGGTGTACCAGAAACTCACCTCAGAACCCAGAACCCAGTATCCGGCTAGCATAAGTGTCCCATTCGTTATCCGAGATTTAGCTCGGAGGTCCCAATGAAAAGACAACCCAGAACACGCGACTCAGTACATACTCAGGAATGGTGGGTATCGGAAATACCTGTTCGTATATTATTCTCACATCAGTCCACAACAAGAATCAACAGAGACACGGTGAAAATAAAAAGAATTTATTTTTATAGACCACGTGTCCTAATATGCAGTACTTTGGCTAATACAAGCAGACAAATGATTAAAATCAAAACCATCAACATAGTTACAATTCCATAGAATATAAAAGGGGTGATCATGTTATAATGACAGTGGATACTACCACTTTCCCTTTACTAAGAAGCTAATATTATTATTAGTCTAACAGAAGGTCTCTTAGGCTTGAATAGAGGACCCCATACCTCAAAGATCAGCTTAGTGAAATCACATCACAGGAGCGTCAGGAGTCTTCTCGCAGGAAGGCTCGTCTTCGGTCTGAATAATAAACATGATGTCCGTGATATTAAAAGCACCAACTTTCAGGTATGTGCAGCTGCTCGTGTGTTATGACTAAATAGTGGGTCGATCAACCTAGAGTGGAAAACATGCATTGTCTAACAACTCAGACTGTTTGTCACATCGTGTGCAGACCAAGGTCGCTTCGCAGAGCTCGGGATGGTAACAACAGATTGCTCTCGTGTGAGGCAAAACTCGAGTCAGCAGTTCGTTTAAGCAATAACATGTAAATGCAGTGTCGTGTGCAAAAGCAGCAAGATGGCTTTCTAACTTCTAACGTGGTTATGCTTACTTAACAATGTATGTACGTATTAAGGGAGTCCTTACTACAAGACAAGCCAGAGAATGCCCATGCCTCTCAGTATATTTTCTTACATTACATGGATCTAGTCCTTGCAACAATTTAATCTTCTGTTTAATACTTTTCTGTGTATATTCTTGTAGCAAATTCTGCATTATATCAATAGAATTCTGACAAATACTGCACTTTTTCAACTATTAACTCTTCTGCACTTTTACCAACCAATTCCTCTTTTGGGAGGAGACAACCATCCTGAACTTCGTAGCAACGACCTCCAGTATCAACTGCAAATGGTAAACTATTTTCCTGGCAGTAACTTTCCTCATTAAAGAAAGATTCACTACTTTATTTATTTATTGATTTCTAAAGCGCCTGGTGACCCGAAGGCATCCCCGCGCTATAAATCATGTGGACCAGGGGAGGGGGAGGAGGGGATGGACTATTTGGGAAACAGGAAGGTTTTAAGTTTTTTTCGGAATAGAGTGTGACAGGATTCCAAACGTAGACTGCGTGGAAGAGAATTCCATCCTGTGGACGCTTTGACCGAGAAGCGGCGACCACCTGTGCGGGCCTTCTTGAATTTTGGAACAGTGGCCAGATGTTCGGCGTCGGAGCGAAGGGATCTGGGGGCTTTGTAGGGGATGACCATATCTTTCAGAGCAGCCGGACCAACCCCGTTGATGAGCTTATGGGTGGTGCACAAGGCTTTGAACTCTACTCTCTGGCGAACAGGGAGCCAATGTAGGGCCTTAATAGCCGGTTTGGCTGAAGCTCTGGGTGGAAGGTTCATAATGAGCCTGGCCGCCGCATTTTGGGTGCGTTGGAGTTTGGCCAGAGTGAATTCCGGTGCCCCAAGATAGATGGCGTTGCTGTAGTCGAGCCTGGCTAATATGAGCCCCTGGACCAGAAGTTTCCTGGATGAGAGGGGGAGAAGAGGGAGGATCTTGCGAACCGATCGCAAGAGACCAAAACAGGTGCCAGCTGTTTTGACAGCCTGGGTCCTCATGGTGAGGTCAGGTTCCAACCATACTCCTAGTGTTTTGATCTCTTTTTTTGGTGTTGGAATTTCACCGAAGGCGTCCGGCCATACTGATGGAGGGATGGACGTCCATTTATTGCCTAGGAGCATAATTTCAGTTTTTTCACCATTCAGCCTCAGGGAGGATTCACACATCCAGATGTGAATGTCCTGGAGACAGTTCAGCAGGCTGTCTGGGTGGTTATCCAGGTGGGACAAGGAAACGACGAGTTGAGTATCGTCAGCATAATTTATTATTTTTATCCCGTACGGGGTCACGACATCTTCTAGCGGGGCCATGTATACATTAAACAGGGTGGGACTGAGCGATGATCCCTGGGGAACTCTGTTCTTAAGTGATAGTAAGTCTGAACGTGAGTTACCGTCCCACACCTGGAAAGAGCGGTCGGATAGGAAGGATTCAATCCATGCTAGTGCAGTTCCCACAATTCCTGCCCTGACCAGGCGATGTAGAAGGACACGGTGATCCACCGTATCAAAGGCGGCACTGAGGTCCAGGAGGATCACTGCCACTGATCCTCCTGAATCCAGGATACACCTTGCCTCCTCGATGACGGAGAGGAGGGCAGTGTCCGTGCCATGGCCGGGCCGGAATCCTGTTTGGGATTGACGCAGAAGAGAGTTTGTCTCAAGAAATTGGGACAGTTGCGCATTCACTAGCTTCTCCGCAATTTTGCTGACACATGGGAGCAGCGAAATGGGTCTGTAGTTGGCCATGTCGTCCGGGTTAAGATGGGACTTTTTCAACAAGGCCCTGACAACCGCATTCTTCCAGTTAGAGGGCACCGTTCCTTGGGAGAAAGAGATGTTGATAAGATCCCTGATGGTAGGGGCTATGTTGGTCGACACGGTTTTCAGGAATCTAACCGGGGCTGGGTCAAGGGGAGATCCGCTTTTCATTTTATCCAGCGTGGACGATACCTCGGTAAGGGAAAGTGCTCTGAAAGTGGACAGCCGTGGGCAGTTGTTACAGGCCTCTATATCCGTGTTGATAGATGTGCTGATTGTTGGAAGGGAGTCCAATATCCTCGAGATTTTGGAGTCGAAGTAGTTGGCCAGATCCGTACTTCTATCTGGAGGAGGGGAGTGAGAGGCGGGTGTTATTGGGATATTTAGTAATTCTTTGACTATCAGGTAAGATTCTTTTGACGAGTTGGAGGCGTTTTTTATTCTGATGTCATAAAATGCAGCTTTGGCTAGCTTAAGGGCTGATTTGTAGCGTCTTACCGAGCTGTGGTACATGTCTTTGTTACTATGGAGCCAGTCTTTTCTCCACAGTCTCTCGGCCTTTTTGCACTCTTTGCGGAGAGCTCTTAAATCGGTGTTATACCATGGGGCATGGCCCTTAAGCCTATTTTTGTTCACCCGATTTTTAATGGGAATAATACTGTCCAGGGAAGAGGAGATCCAGTCTCTGAACTGGGTATCCGCGGTGGCAGGATCAGCCGTAAGAGTGGGGGTCGAAGTACTAGAAGTATGTTTCCAATATCCACTAAAGATTTTGCAAAAGTTGGTTCTGTTCACAAGTCTTTTTCTTCTCCTTTTTTCTTTCAACACTTTGATTACTTTATCTAATACTTTGATTTTCTTCAAAATCACAATGAATAACTTCTGTTTTAAAGTAAAAGCAGTATCCACTATACTTTCGATATGCTGCTGCTGTTTGAATTGCAGCACTTTTTTTTTTTCATTAAATTCTGAATCACTCTAGGTCGAAAAAGTCTGACGAGTTTCTTGAAATTGTTTTTGTCTCCGGGTAACAGATACTGTTTCTTTATCATGTTTTCTTTTCCTTGTATTTGAAATTGAAGTCTCCTTCTCCTTACTTGAAAAATTCTTCTTTTTCCTTTGTATGATGTTATTTTCATTAAATGTTCGTAATATTTTTTTCAGAAATGGTCTAGTGTTTTTACCAGAAGAAACCGTGTAGTGCTCTCATTTTTTTGTAATTCAAAATCTTTTCTGCAAATATAAATGCTTCTTTTCTTGTCTTTTTTTCTCAGTTCTTCTACGCATTTTCAAATTTTTATCCAAACGAAATAATTTTCTGAAAGAAAAAAATTCTATTATTTTTTACATCAATTCAATATATTACAATAATAACATACAATTACATAAATTCTACTGACGGCTTCCAGAGGCAGTGCTGCAACGTGATGGAGCACAGCAGGGGAGCAGTAGGATGACGGATAGTGCCATAGAACATACAGCAAGTATTTATTTAATTATTTGCATACACCTTTACAATTTACATGTAACTGCACTACCTCGTACTTTTCACCTCTCCACCGCACCCCACTACCTCACACACTCCCTCTGCAATCCACCGCAGACAACTTTATAGATATTTTAAAAAATTGTATTCTATATACTTAGGATGATATTACCAACCTAACGGCACACAGAAAAATTACCACTATTAGCCTAACAATTTTATCTACAACTTCTCAGACATAACACTGCACCCAAAGATTTAATTGGAGGGGAGGGAGTCTGAGCACTGGCAGTTCATTTTTGGGGGCCTCGAAACGGATCTCTATGGGGCTCTATTTTCGTGCCTCGCAAAGGTAGTCCGTTTTTTTTTTTTTATTGGACTGTAGTGAGACGATGCACATTGCTTACTACTAAAAAGTAAAGACATCATGCCAGGCGAGTTGCGTTTTAGGAGAAAAGAAATCCTTTAAAGAGAGCCATTTTCTCTCACGATTTCCATTCTCTTTTTGCAGCGCAGGAGCAAAATCATCGTGGCGTGATTAGCAGAGAGACCACCAGGCGCACAACGCCCATTGCCCCGGACTCCCTGAGACAGCTTCCCAATAGCACACATAGAGCCACACCTGAGTACTTCACAGGTCTTCAAAAGACCCATTTGCTTGTAAATGATGCTCTGTTTTTTCCCACCCCTTTTTAGAGCCCCTATATCCCCACTCTGCCTATTGCTGAAAGAACTAGCCTCCCTCAAAATTTCGCTCTGGTTGCACCTTTGGAGACGACCACACACAGCCAACTACAACACAACCCTGCTCTCACCTTTCACAGGGTATTGTTGTAGAGCTACGAAAACGCACGCTTTGCCTGGCTCACTTAGGGGCATATTATCAAGAATGGCGTTAAAATTATCGCCGCTTTCGCGACAGGAAACTGGCGCTAAAGCGGCGATAATGAGCTTGATAATATGCCCTTGTGAATTCCCATACAAGCCCAGCTTCACACCACAACCTGGCAGGCTATGGGAATTGACAAGGGCATATTATCAAGCCCATTATCGCCGCTTTAGCGGCAGTTTCCTGCCGCTAAAGCGGTAATAATTTTAACGCCGTTCTTGATAATATGCCCCGTTATCTTTCTAAATTGACGTCTTACACTGAAAAGCTGCTTTACATTTCTTTCCCTACATCAACCTTTGTTTAAAACACCACCAGAGAAGAGTGTTGAACTCTGGTCCACAAAGAGCAACTCAAAGCTTTCATGTTCTTTATCAGAAATTTAATCTGTCTCTCAATGATTATCGCCAGCCTTTTCGGCCCCTTAAGAGGCTGGGTGGATGAGTATAATACGCAGTATTTAGGATCGGCGGCAGAGAGTGCACGAAAATAAGGACGGATAGTTGAATAAAGGGCGACTGGATGGATGGCCAGATGGATGAATGGATGGCCAGATGGATGAATGGATGGCCAGATGTATGGATGTATGGATATATGGATGAATGGAAGGATAAATGGATGCATGGACCAGTACTTAGGATACGCGGGTGGGCTGATTGATGCGTAGGATTGGTTCTGGGACAGATGTATGTATGAATATATGGGGGTATAACTGGATGGATGGCACAGTGCTTACCATAGGCGAGTGGGCTGATAGATACTTAGAATAACTGCAGGGACAGATGTATGTATGCATGTAGGTAGGTAGGAATGCCTGAATGAATTGAAAGATGGTTGGGATGCGCAGTGTTTAGGATGAATGGATGCAGGGCTTTAAGTGGGCCGGCTCTGAGCACTGGCAGTTATTTTCAGAAAAACTTGAAACGGGTCTCTATCGGGCTCTATTTTCGGCCCTCGCAAAGGTAGTCAAGTTTCTTTTTTTTTTTTTATTCTACTGCAGTCAGAGCATGCACATTGATGTGCGTATGCTCATTTTGCTCACTACTGAGAAGTGGAGACATCATGCTACGTGAGCCACGTTGTAGGAGGAAGGGCAATCCTTTAAAGAGCGGATTTCCCGAACGTAGGATAATTCGAGGGGATTTTCTTAAGCACGCAATGCTAGTTATCTTCATGTAGACCACGCCCCTACTTGGATAGCGCACACCCCTTTTTACAGGCTTGCCCCGCCCCTTTTAGAGCACCCTCAGTTTTTTTCCCCCACTTAAGGCCCTCACTGCACCATAGTAACAAAGAAATGATCCAAGCTTCCATTTAAATGTACAATGGCACCAAGTTTCATAATTTCCCATCAACGCTGGCAGCCTTCTACCACAGTGCAAGAGTGTCTATCAGCATGAAGATTTGTTATCCACACAAATGTTGTGTGATCTGGGTAGCTGTCTGCTGGAACACTCATCACCAAAAGGTATTAAAACATGCAAATTTGCAAGAAAAACGTGTACCATACCATAAACCGCTTCATAAATGGGCCCAGTGCCACTACACAACCCTCATCCCCATTCTTGCTTAACCTTACAAAATCAAAGAAAGAACCCAGCAAACCTGGTAGAGCCACTATAGCAATTCAGGGACTTATTTGAAGAAGTCTCTGCCGGAACACCCAGCAACAAAAGATATTAAAACATGCACATTTCCGGATAAAACATATACCATGCCATAGAGCGCTTTATAAATTGACCCAGTGGCACTACATCACCTTTACTAGCTACACATATGCACGTTACAAATATCCTTGTTATAAATCAGCAACATACCCACCTCTCCCACCCCTTCCCTGGCTTAACCGTACGAAATCAAAACAAGCCCCAGCACTCCCGTTAGCGCCACTATAGCCATACATAGCACATACACATTCACTAGTCACAAACTACTAAAACTATTAACTATATCCAAATGCAAACCAGAAACCATGTTCATATTATATCTCAACCTATATTCAATTGATTCAAACTATGCGTACAGATAAAAGGAACGTATCACTTTTACTATCTCCATCTCCTCTCCATGTAATCTCCAAACACTGTAGACGGCCTCACAGTACAAAAACCTACCTAGACTTATATTCAAATCTACCTCTCACTGTCAAAAATTAGACCACAACCTGTCCACATAACATTTCTGGCTTTGGTTTTATCGCTTTTAACTTAACACATACATCTCCTACCCCCCCCCCATTCCCCACTAGTTCCACAAAAAGTATAATTTGCAAACGTGGGACATTTTGTTTATCTCGCCTGAATACATTAACACAAATTAACGCACTACCTCATTTTCAAAACCATACAGTCCTTTAACTCGTTCCGTGCTCATGACGGAACCACGCCGTCATGAGCCACGGTTGCCGTGTGCTCATGACGGAGTGGTTCCGTCATGCTGCGGCCGTTGGCGGCCGCGCCGCCCACGCGGCGCTAATTCCCCGCCTGTGCGGGCGATTAGCGCCGTGGGCGGAGTCATGACGGAACCACTCCGTCATGAGCACAGCCCAACCGTGGCTCATGACGGAGTGGCTCCGTCATGAGCACCGCGCCACCGCGCTGCCCCCCCGCACCCCCCAGCGCTGCGGCAGAATTTCCGCCGCAGCGAAGGGGTTAAAGATGACAAACTACATTTCTTCTTTGTGAAAAATTCCTAAACACATATAAAGTACTTATATAACAAGAGGTCAAACTTTATGCATATTTTATAACCAATATGAAAAACCACACTTTACTAACAGGATATTATTTTGAAATAAAAATACTTTCAAACTTAAAATATCACCTCAAATACTTAATCACTACTACAGAACACATAACACACCTTGTTCATTTCTACCTCACCTTTGTAGTTGGTATGCAGATTTCAAATGTCACACACACACATGCAATTCTTTCTTTGTCACACAGTACATGTAATGCACCGCTTTCATCAAGAATGGAACCAGTAATGGCACAATTTCTCTGTTGCTCCACATATAAATACATGTAAAGAACAATCAGAATACTTCATTCCTTCATCAACATTCCAAAACTTATCTCCATTGGTTATTTTTGAACTTTCCATCTGAAAAGCTACTTAATATTCTGCGCCACATACAGGTCAGAAGTTCAACCTATTTTATCACCACACTTTCTGCAACATTCTACGACACCTGCAGGTTAAAAGTTCATGATTTTTTTAAACGCAACATTTTTTTTCTGCATATTCTCGAACATTTAACAGCACCTGCGGGTTAAAAGTTCACTATTGTTTTAAGTTCCAAATGTACGTTCCAAATGCAAGTAGCACGTCTGGTTGAGCTTTGCACATTTCATCCTATCAAATGCACTCCACGTTTAGACTGCTCTTTATTAACCAATGAAAAACATGCTTTTTCACGCAACTACTATGCACCCTAGTTTTTAGTACCCAATGCTTCTCATCGTCCAATCGATTATCGTTTTCTGTGTAGTTTGCACTTTACAAATACCATATTGATTTACCTTCGCACTCCCTGTATAACACCACCTAAGCACCATATACAAATTACCGTGTTCCAAACAAAACTTCCTCCTACTTCGTATAAAATATTACTGACACTACTTAGACAGGTGTGGCACAGCGGCCAGGGCACATGACTTCACACCATAATACACACAGTTTAGGTTGTGCAAAAGTAGGTCGCACACTGCTCGTCACACCAGCAAGTTGCCCCAAAGGACTGTGGGAAATGTAGTGGCGACGGCGGGTACGCCTATGCCACGATATGTAAATAGAACAGTATGTGTTGCGTTAGCCATCCCTGGACACGTGTTTCGAGGTAGTTGCCTCTCGTCAGCAGGGAGCAGGTCAGTGTAAGGGGGTGCCGTGTGGACTGCCAAAATGTAATTAAAAGCAGGTCAAGTACCTCTCCTGGTGCGCAGGTGCAGATCCAAGGCTCGTCAGCCCGTTGGCGCAAGGGAGCCGTCTTAAATTGTGCAAAAGTAGGTCGCACACTGCTCGTCACACCAGCAAGTTGCCCCAAAGGACTGTGGGAAATGTAGTGGCGACGGCGGGTACGCCTATGCCACGATATGTAAATAGAACAGTATGTGTTGCGTTAGCCATCCCTGGACACGTGTTTCGAGGTAGTTGCCTCTCGTCAGCAGGGAGCAGGTCAGTGTAAGGGGGTGCAGCGCACCGCGTGACCACCGTGCGTGCATGGCACTAACTGCGTAAAGTGGGCGCGCGGTGCGCGAAGCGCACCGCGTGCTCACTGTGCACGCACGGTGCGCGAAGCGCACCGTGCGCGCACGGAACGAACAGCGTTAACTGGGCGCGCACGCCACGAATGGCGTAAAGTAAGTTAGCATTTAAAAAACCGTACAAATTCACTGAAAAAACCATAGGTTTCACACACGTTATAGTTAGGAATTAGCATTTAAAAAACCTTGCAAATTCACTGAAAAAACCATAGGTTTCACACATGTTATAGTTAGCTGTACATTTTACTGATAAAAAACCAATGAAATTCCCCCGTTATAGTTACTGTAGGCAACTATAACTCACGCGACCGTAATCCTCTGCTGATGACATATGTGTCTTTATGAAAAAAAAATATTTGTAATATATGTATAGCTAAAATTTAATGGAAGAAGACATGGGCAAATAAGTGTCTAAATACAGTATTAGCATCAGCAGAGGATTACGGTCGCGTGAGTTATAGTTGCCTGCACTAACTATAACGGGGGAATTTCATTGGTTTTTTATCAGTAAAATGTACAGCTAACTATAACATGTGTGAAACCTATGGTTTTTTCAGTGAATATATATATATATATATATATATACACACACATACATACACACACACACATATATTTACATACACATATATGTAAAGTTTGCACTGAAAAAAACAAAACTTAATGGGACTTTATAGTTAGGTGAAAATAAAATGTAATTTAGAACCTACTGCTTTAAATGAACAAAACCACTTGAATTCCCCAGTTAGTCTCAAGTAACTCTGGCTCATGCTCTAAAGTAACAATAACTCTCTCCATGCACATTCTTGTCAATGATTTCATTTTGGATGTTGAAGTGATGTTCTCAATGATGTCACAGAACATGTCATGAGTGCTGTAATATAAGAGATCCTCAGCAGCGCATGGAGAGGGTGCAAGTTAGTTACTTTTGGGCTTGAGTTACAGTTACTTGAGATAACTATTAATAGGGACTTTCAGCGTTGTTTTAGTTCTTCAAAAACAGCTTGTTTTAACTGACATTCTCACCTAACCATAACATCCCTTTAACTTCTCGTTTTTTTCCAGTGAATTTATATATATATATATATATATATATATATATATATATATATATATTATCTACTGGCGGTCGCCAGTAGATTGTTATAGTTAGGACCACGTTTCCATAGGAAATCCGCAACATTCTATTTTGAATAACTTTGGCGCCGGTTGACGAATCCTCGTGAATTTTTCAAAATAGGTGGGGCGCTACGCTCCGCTCCTACCCTGAAAGTCTCGGGGGGATTCGTCAAGCGGGGGCTGAGATAAAAGGGGGGTCCCAAAACGCGTTTTTCCCATGCATTTTTCCATAGGACCTTTAGACAGAGCTACAGCCCGAACGGCTGAACAGAATTTAATGAAATTTGGCAGAGAGGTAGTCCTCAGGTCAAGGAAGTGCCTTTTGTAGGTTTGGTGTAAATCTGTTCAGTAGATTCTGAGAAAATAGCCTTTAAATCAATATATATATATCTGAGCCAGCTTACGGTGCGCTTACGGTGCGCTTACCGTACGCGTACGGTGACGTGCGCGAGCGCGATTCTGATTGGCCCTTAGATCTTAGTAAACATTCGAATCGGTCGAAACCAGGAAGCGGCGGCCGCCATTTTCTCTCTCGCACTCTGACAGGGGATTGAAAAACAAAGTCCCAAAACATGTAAAGGGGCTGTTTAGACAGCTCCCAAGCACCTAGCCATGTCCAGGGAGTCCCCAACGATCCCCCAAGTGAAAAAAAGGCAATTTTAATTTTTTTGAAAATTGCGCACGGAACGAACTGCGTTAAGTGGGCGCGCACGCCACAAATGGCGTAAAGTAACTTAGCATTTAAAAAAACGTACAAATTCACTGAAAAAACCATAGGTTTCACACACGTTATAGTTAGGAATTAGCATTTAAAAAACCTTGCAAATTCACTGAAAAAACCATAGGTTTCACACATGTTATAGTTAGCTGGACATTTTACTGATAAAAAACCAATGAAATTCCCCCGTTATAGTTACTGTAGGCAACTATAACTCACGCGACCCTAATCCTCTGCTGATGACATATGTGTCTTTATGAAAAAAAAATATTTGTAATATATGTATAGCTAAAATTTAATGGAAGAAGACATGGGCAAATAAGTGTCTAAATACAGTATTAGCATCAGCAGAGGATTACGGTCGCGTGAGTTATAGTTGCCTACAGTAACTATAACGGGGGAATTTCATTGGTTTTTTATCAGTAAAATGTCCAGCTAACTATAACATGTGTGAAACCTATGGTTTTTTCAGTGAATATATATATAAATAAATCACAAGTATTCCTCCGCTGAATTCGAAAGCGGCTCTTCACCAGAAATGGGGGTCTCAAAACGCATTTTCACATAGTGATTCATATATATATATATATATATATATATGAATCGCAATGTGAAAATGCGTTTTGGGACCCCCATTTTCTCTCAGCCTCCTCTCTCAGATCACCCCAAAACTTTCAACACATCAGCTAAACAGACTAAAGCATACCTTTTGAAAATTTCATGAAGATTCTTCAAGCGGTGCCAAAGTTATTGGCAAAACAAACTATGCTCTTCCAATGGATGGAAAGTAGGTCCTAACTATAACTACCTACTGGCACCCGCCAATAGGTAATATATATCAGTCTTCTCAGTGACCTTCGTTCACCAACAGCTGCCACACCACATTCAGGAAATCGTCATGTGAGACACCAGACTCATTAAGGTGAATCAATTCCTCTTTATTAAATCCATAAAGTGCACCAATTTGAAAACAGGACGTCTTCACATTTTGGATTGGACATTCACCTGGACACCCTGTAACCTCTCACCCTGTGCTTAAAAACAGTCCCTCTACTATTGCACTGCCCTCAAGCCTCATGTACTAGAATTCATAATCTGAATGGCCTCGGCCACCATCTTGTACACCTACCCTTTCTTCTGATTCCGCCCTGGACTAGCGGGTATGCTTGTACAATTCCAGATGTTTCTATGGATCCAATCTCAAAAAATGCATTGCATTGTAAATTACAACATATTAACACCATGGGAGTAAGCCATCACATCAAGGAAACAGAAATGTGTTGTGAGAGCAAGACAGGCGCTAAGTGTACTTTTTAAAAGGAGTAATTGTGCAAATATTTCAAAGTCTATTTTCAATCAACTATCGCCCCATAATCTTCGAGCTACACATCTAGCAACCCACTTTAATTAATTGAAGTCATTATTTGCACAATCTGCTCCGAAGTAGATATATGCATCTTATCATACGTAATTTTACATACAATGAAACTAAAGTTACTAAGTGCTAAAGTGCTTTTGTTGAAAAATTGTAAAGTGATACCGTGCTCCTGTGCAAATCATGGTTGAAATCACAGGATGCATATATCATAGTCAAATACTATAAAGTTATAGATGTGAGCGAAAGGGGGCAAGATATTCAAAAATCGAGTTAAAAATTCAATGTAGGCATAGAGATAAAACTACAGAAATTCAAAAGTGATCTTATGATAAAGTCGAATCGACAAACTGAGATGCAGGTATATCGGGTCATCCCCACAAGTCCAATCAACTTTAAATATATTGGTACATACAAACTGCTAATTCAACAGGCTCTACAATGCAATCTTTTAAATAGCATGGACCAAAAGATGTTAACATATCACCCACATCGTCAAAAATGTGTGGGGTCTAATTATCAACCATACATCTGAATCTGATGTTGTTACGAAAAGTAAAGTGGCTTGTGCAGTGGAAAGGACATTGGGCCAGATGTATGTCGATAGCATTTTGCGATTCCCTAATTGCGAATCACATGGATTCGCAATTAGAAAATCGCAAAATGCACACCTTTTGCGATTCCCAGGGGGTAAAAAATGGCCAATCACATGAATATTAATGAGGTAGGTAGCAATTTGCGACCCTCTAGGAATCACAAAAATCAAGGGGATGGTGGCCTGCTGAGATCAGCAGACCACCATGTCCATGATTGCTTTTTAATAAAGCAATCTTTTTTTTTGTAAAGCAGCCCGTTTTCCTTAAAGGAAAATGAGATGCTGTACAAAACGAAAAATGAAAAGTTTTCTTTTCATTTCTTAAGAGCAGGCAGTTGTCCCTGGAACCACTGCCTGCTCTTAAAAATGATTTTACAAACATTCACAAAGGGGGAAGGGGTCCCCTGGAGACCCTTTCCCATTTGCGTATGCAAATGGATATTGCATTTTACCACCTACATTGTAGTAGGTGGTAAAATGCGATTTTTTTGCGACCACAATTGCTGTCACAAAACATTCATACATACAGATGCGATTCGGTATTCGGAAGGGACGTCCTAAACACGCCCCTTCCCAATACCGAATCGCAAACCCACTATGCGATTCACTAAATTAGGTTGGCTGCATAGGAAAAGCAATTTTTGTGTTCACAAAGGGGCAGATTCGGTTAATCTGCTTGTTTGCGAATGCAAAAATGCTTCATACATCCGGCCCACAGTTACTACATTAAAAACGTATAGCAAGTAAAATGATGAGACAAACAATAATGTGCTAATATATCCTAGACCACAAGTAGTTACACTGAATTCCAATCGTGACACAAAAATAAATGGTATCGGAGTTCCTACAAAATACAGGCAGCAAACTGAACCACTTAGTAGAACATCAGTATAGGTACATGGTGTTGTAATCCAGTGATGTTCTCATAGCCAGAAGGATCTATAGATGGTCAAAACGTTTAGCATCCAGAGTGTGTCCCCATGGTTTCTCTGTACCTAATAATAAGATCATTCTGCACTCTTCTCTCCATACTTCCAGTTCTCGTTCCTATTTCCGGGGATGAGCTTTTATATGCTTGATGCCATAAAAAGTGAGACTGCTGAAGTTGCCATTGTGGAACTCCTAAAACTGTTTGGCCATAGGTAGTGAAATGGTCATGACCGTTGAGCCGAAAATATGTTTAGCCCCCTCAGGGACGAAAACCTGCCCTCACCACTGGGACTATCCCACCTTAGCAGGGTGGCAGAGAAAATCTCTGATGCCTGGTTATAAAGGGGGCAGACAGTCCCTTGGTAGCACACTTGTGTGAAGACATAGGTTTTCAGCCCTCTCCCGAAACCTTTGTACTTTCTTTCGTCTCTATGTTGCTGAGGAAGGTTGCTCTATAGCTGCGATCCCTGTGTCAGGATGGGATTGTTCCATGTTTCTTCCATCTTTGATTCTTGAATTAGAACAGACCAGTTTGATCTTAAGTCGTGGCTGACTGGTAGTAAGGTAGCAGCTTCTGGGGTTGACGTGGCTGTGTGGGTGGTACACAGGAATTTGATGTCAATTCTTAGTTTCACCAGGCTCTGTAAGGGATACCCATGAGCTGAATGGCACTAAAATCTTTTATTTAAATACCCACCAAGTCTCAAGGCTGCACCAACATTTCCTAAGAGAGCAGCTTATTAGGATCAAAATGCTGCAAATAAACTTTTAGCAGCGTATGCGGGCCATTGACTGTATTTACAGGAAGATGCGACAGTGCCTTCAAAAGAAGCAGAGTTCCATTTCACAGCAAGCAGGACATCATGGCTTCTTCTGCCTTGGAAAGCCTCACTGGTATTTCAGTGCTTGTAGAGAGAAGGACATGAAGAAGTATTTATTGCTCAGGGTCAAGAGCTGCAAATACCACTTATTAATGAGCATCTCAGCTGGCAGGGACTACACTCTGCCAAAATCAAAAGCAGTTGTGAAGGACTACATGGAATTAAGAACACTTTTACAAGAAAACACTATAATAGCTCACAGATGAGGTTTTGTATTCTGAAGCATATTTTTTCGTCAAGCAAATAAAAATGTGTTCAGGACTGTAGAAAGAGGAAAAATCTAACCGTAAAAATGTATACGATGCCCGAGTACCATCATTTTGGATAGTGGTAAAACCTGCTACTTACCGCAATCAGCAATGGCAAAAACAGAATTTAAGCGCTGTATAAAAATCTCGCACATAACATGAGTATCCTGTGAAAATGCATCACTAATGGCCTCTTTCGAGGTGCCTTAGATTTTATTGTGATAATACCGAATCTGATGAATATTGATGTTGCAGGATGCGGTATTTACTAGTTGTGGTATTCCCGCACAATTTACAGCTTTCTGATTGGACTTGGGCACAACCGGCAGGATGGGAGATCTGCCATAATGCTGCCAGCTGAAAGGGTAACGCCAACAAATTATGGACGTAATGCTGAATAAATCATACATTCATCCCCCAGTCAAGAGATCTGGGTTAAACCCATCGTTCTTTTGCTCACCATGCCACGCCAGTTTAGACCCAGCCATATGCAAATCAGTCTGACCCTGTGCCTCAAGGTGCCTAGGTGCCAAGCCAGGTCCTTCCTGGTCCGGAAACAAGCATCCTGGGACCGGTTTCTGGGTATTTCCCTTCATCAGCCAGGCTAGCTTGAATCCAGTGGCACAGTGAGCAAGGGACCTACGTCTGGGCATACCCAGCCCACTTAGGGTGAAAAGTGCTATGCAAACAAATGATGGACGGAATGCTGAATAAATCATACATTCACCGCCAGTCAAGAGATCTGGGTTAAATCCATTGTTCTTTTGCTCACCATGCCACCCCAGTTTAGTGGCAACAATGACCCTCACTGAACATTAGATTTATGGTGTATCATAGTGTGAACACACTAAATTTAGGAAGTGGTGAAAAGCAACATGCGCAGAAAGTGCAAACAAGATGTCAACAAAACAATGCAAACATTAAACAGCTGAGATTCCAGAAATGCTGCAAAATGCAACTCCATATGTACTGGCATCCACAAATATTACCATCTCAAAATGCTGATAATTAAACCTAACACGTTAGGATTTTAAATTAAAAATGCTCCCCATGTCATAACATCAACAAGTGCTACCCTCTACTCCTGGGAATCGACCTGGGTTACAATACTGCGTAGAAAGTTCGCTTTAAATCATGACCTCAGAATTACAAGAGCTGAAGTTTTCATGAACATTGAGCTACTGGTTTTCAGTTGGATCCATCTGAGGGATGCTTATCCAGAAATAGGAGTTTGGATACATCGCTCGTCCCGTATATAGCACCCTTGTCTAGTGTCATACTCAGGGTTATTTGCTGGATCTATTAAATTACTAATTTTAATTCATACAAACAACGTTCCTGTAATTCTGCAAATGTCATTTGAATAATTGCATTTACAGAGCAGAGCATTTATTGCTGATGGATTTCCTTAGCACATTTTGTGCAGGTGAATGTTAGTTCCAGCGCCTTACACAATAGTAGATTTGGATTCTAAATACGTCCAAAGGAACCCTTGTCTTCTTAGGGGTCATTTACAAGTCCGCTGCAGCAGAATCCCACCAGGGGCGTAGCTTCAGTTGGGGGTGTTACACCTCCTCCCCTAATAAATAGATTCTCTAGTAAATAGTTGGGTACAGATGCTTTCAGTCGGCTATGGTGAAGTGGTTGTCGGATTTCACCTAGGATTTTTATATTCTCTCTCTCCTTAAAACTGTTGGTTATTTTACAACATATTGGGGCAGATTTACCAACATTCCATTTTGCGCTATGCTCCCTTCACAAAAGTGATGCAGACCAGCACAATTTCTTTTCTGTTATTTACTTTGAAATTACCCAAAAGTTACAAAGTAGCGAGACCCACTGGAAAAACACTAGCTACGTGTTTGTTGTAGCGGGTTGCACGACCCGGTAGGGGCGCCCGTCTGTAGTCACACATTTGTCAAGACAGAGCATCCACGGTCTACACCTATTGCGGTCTCCTCACGGACCTGGATACAACAGGTGTTCCCAGTGGGCCCGCAAGTACACAGACACCACTGCATGCACAACACACCTTAGCGTGCGTGTTGAACAAACAATACACATGGTGTGTTTTTGCCACACCCTCACTTATTTCACCTGGTCCTGAAGAAAGCCTCACAATTTAGGAGGCTCAAACATGTAGACCAACCACAGTGACAACAAAGATCAATCTATCTTAAAGTTGTCCCCTTCTTTTTAACCTTGTCCTGAGCCGCTGGGAATAAAGCACTATTCAGTAATCAATTTTATTCTGCACCACTTTTTCAACATACAATCACACAAATCCAGCTCTGATGTAATCAAGCATTGTAGCACAACTGAGTGGCACTCTGCTACTCAGTTGCGACCCAGATGATGAAGCATGCCACAAACTAGTTTGGTGGGTGAGGGGTCTTTTAAAAAACCTAATGGGTTTCTGGCACTCATAAAAATACCAGTGAGTCGCATTTGTTAGTAGGTCTGTCCACTGTGTTTGTTGGTAATGACACAAGCAAGCACTATCATTGCCACACTCGATAAACGCAGACGAGCCATTGCCATGTAACGTCTCGTCAGGATTAATCACGCATGTAAACAAAAGAATATTATTAAAGAAAGACACAGCAATGCCCCAGGACCAAATGGCTTGACCACAGCAATATTCAAAGCAAACCCTCAATTCCAGAGTGAAGAAATGAGCAGTGTTTGACCATGCCCTGCTAACTAGTCTGGTCCATTCATCTTAGCAGGGCTCATACATCATCCCAATTCACAACAAGCCTTCGCAATGCAATCGGTCTCGCCTTTGGGACCTTATATGTATTTAGCTATACAGCTCATTAACCTGGGTGCTGGAACATCTACTGTTCTTTAACATGGAGGGAAAGTAAGCACCAAACTGCATGACACGCCTGGTATGGGAACACATGAAGTGAAATATTGCCTTTCAGCAGCAAACGGTATAGTCCAAAGCTCTGTTTTTAATATAAAAATCAGGGCCTTCGGTGGTCATATCACTGAAAAAATAAGATTTGAAAAAAATATTATTGTCTACGGGTGCTTGTGGAAGACCATTTCTATGGACTGCAATCTAGAGAATGCTAAAGTGATTCTGGTATTTTACTGACCTCTGCTGGTCGTTTTCTATCAAGAAAGTTAAATAGAGTCAGTTGCCAGAAAAATTTAAAAAAGAGAAGGTCCCTCAGCAGAAAGCAATTCTGGTATTTTACGGACCTCTACTGGTCGTTTTCTATCAGGACAGTTAAATGGAGGCAGCTGAACAGAAAAAAGTCCGTAAGCGGAAGGAGACAAGTCCTAAGGCTGATCTCCAGAGCCCACAAAGTACATACACATATAAGTATATACTAAAGTATATAGAAGAGGTCTCGAATGCTCGACCAACAAAGGGGAGTAGGGACTACCTAGTGAATTATCAATTGATAGCCCTGCTTGATGTAGACGCTATGTTTTTTGCTTCATTGGTCCTTCAAGACCAACAAGATTGGGCCGCTCAGGGAAACATTATCCCATGGGTTCCGTAATAATAGTGAGAACATCGACAATCTCATAGCACTGCCTCACTAATTCTATTCAACTCTGGTCAATAAACGAGCATTGCATGCATGCTTTGACTATAAAAAAGCATTTAACAGTATCAATAGGTCCAGGCTATGGCAGTAATTAAGTACCTGGGGCCTCCTGACAAAAACACTTAATGCCATTATTGCCCTCTATTCAAATACCTGAGTGCAAGTCAAACTCAGCGAGGTCGGAACCTTATTAAACACAGTATTCATCAACTAAGGGCTAAAACTGGGCTGTGTCCTAGCCCCTACTCTTTTCAATATATTTACAGCTGACATTGAACCCGTGCTGATAAATTCAAAATCAGGCACTCCGAGACTTAACAACCAATACACAGTATGCAATACACCGATCACACAGAACTGTTGGATGTTTCAGCCATTGGGCTGCAATCCTCACTCAATAATTTTCCAACTTACTGTGACACCAACAGACTAGCAATTAACACAGAAAAAAAACCAAATTGTTACTTTCACAGGGACACGCAAGTGGCATCCCTAGTCGTGGAAATCACAAGATTATACCATTGATAAAACTAACGGCTAGAAATACCTCAGCATTGAATTTCAGACGTTGGTTGTCTCAAGTCTTCACATAAAAACCCAGCAAAAAAGGGCGGCAGGGATAGCTGGTTTAAGGAAGCTGCAGCTACCTAAACAGGCCATTCATTGCTGCTGTTACTGAAAGTCATAAAAGCTATGTTTTTGCCCTCACTGCTATATGGACTAGAAGCCTTTCCTGATAAATATGGGCAGAGGTTAAATCAGCAGCAATCAAGGCTCTTCGGGCAAATCCTTTGGCTTCCTAATTCCACCAGGAAATCTCAGATTCAACTAGAATTTGGCCTTACAGAGGAATACTGCCACAGAACGCCAATGTGCTGAAACTCTGGTTCAAATAAAGAAAGCTGAAGCCAGAATCTTTAAATTTCAGCTGAGTCAAGAAATGTTCAATCTGTCCTCATCACAGCTTTTATTCGGAAGACTTTGATTGATCTACAAATGTCCCTCCCTTTGGCTTTGAACAGTTCTTATGATTTGTTTAAATGTCTCCTATGGAGGGCTGTCAAAAGCCAGTCACCAAAAAAGGACATTCTTACATTCCAACCCAAGTATCACAACCGGCAGCATATAGTGAGCTGAACCCTCTTGACACTCCCTCTGTCATAACCCCATAAAGTAAGATTACTACGGTTACGAAGGACCTATTTGACGCAGGTGAAGTAGCCCAAAGATGGAAATTCACATGGGCAGATGCTGCTTGTCGCTTCTGTCCCACTCAAAGGAATCACTGGCTCACGTTCTGTGCACCTGTCCCGGCTGTAGGTGGGAAAAGCGATTCTGGCTAAAGCCATTATTTTGAGAATTTAGTATTCTATCTCAGGGGGGCAATTGAACAATGTGTTAAAGTAGGAACTGCAGGCTCACTGCGTGATGTGTGAAGTTCATGGACAGAGTGGCAGCAAGAACGGCTTCCCTGGTGACTCCGGGAACTCCCTAGGTGCAGTACATCCATGATTGTTCCAATCAAATTCTTGGCACTTGCACTGTTGGCCATCTCGGAGCCTTCTATTTCAGTTTAAAGATTTCTCATACGCTGTGATATATGGAAAGCATGGATTTTATACATATGAGTGGTTTTAATTAACTATCAAATAAAGATATTTATTAGATATTCACAGAAAAAAACCATAGGTTTCAGGGGTGTTATAGTTAGCTGGCCATTTCACTCATACAAAACCATGGAAATTCCTCCGTTATAGTTAGTTCTGCTAACTATAACTCGCGCGCCCGCAATGCACTGCTGATGATGTCACATATTGCATCATTCATGACATGGTCAGTGACATCACTGATGACATCACTGATGACATCTCAAATGACCTCACTGATGACATCATCCAGTGAATGTGGTTTAGTTTGAAATTTAAATATGTATTATATATATACCAATCTGTATTGAAGATTGAGTGGATATATAACTGTCTGGATGGAGGATTTAGTAGCTGTCTGACGGTCTGTTTAAGTGAGTAATTAAAAGTGTCTCACTTAATACATGGATTAGTAACTAAACTATGTGAATGTGTGCATCACGGTCTGTTGTTGTATAACATGCTGCATCAGTTGGTCACTAACTACATGAGTGTGTATATTAGTTATTGATTAGTTGGGTGAGTATTTGTATGGGACACTGAGTTTGTGTGTGGTTGGATGGGGTGTGTGTAACTCTATGCATAGATGTGTGAATGGTTGATTGACTAGGTGTATAGGTTTAAGAGTGCATGTGGAAACAGTTGTTTGGGTGACTGAGTGTATTTATTTGTGTGTTGGTGAGCGAATATATGTTTTAGTTGTACATCTTCAACAAAGTAAAAAAATAAATGGCATTGTATGTGAGAGTTGGTGTATATAAATAAGTATGTGTAAGAGTCAGTGATTGTGAGAGTAACTATATGAATGAGTGTATAATTGTAATGGTGATTTCTTAACATATTAACTGTGAGTTACTTTGTGTTTGAATAAATTAGGTGTTGTTGGATAATTGTGTAAGTGAGTAAATGTAAGTGTGAATGATTTTTTTCATGAGTGAGTAGGATGACTGCATAACCGACTAAGATGACTGCTGATGTGTCAATGTCTATATATGTGTATAAGTGCATTTGATAGTGTTCTATTAATTAGTGACTGCATGTATAAATGATTCTGTTGATGAATGGGTAGTTGTGTGTGTAGACTTAGGAATCAGTGAGTGGGTATGTAGTAACTGGTATTGGTGTGTCAATGGTTTCAAATATGGTACTCTGTATTTTACAGTGAGTGATGAAAGGTTATATTAGTGTATGATGAGGTGTATCACATTGTCACGTGGATGAGGTCATCAGTGATGTCATTTGAGATGTCATCAGTGATGTCACTGACCAGGTCATGAATGATGCAATATGTGACATCATCAGCAGTGCATTGTGGGGGCGCGAGTTATAGTTAGCAGAACTAACTGTAACGGAGGAATTTCTATGGTTTTGCAAGAGTTAAATTGACCAGCTAACTATAACACCCCTGAAACCTATGGTTTTTTCAGTGAATTTCTAAGGCTTTTTAAATGCTAATTTCTAACTATAACGTCTCTGAAACCTATGTTTTTTTCAGTGAATTTCAAAGGTTTTTTAAATGCTAATTTCGAAGTGTTATACCCATTTTTCTGTACTGATTTTCTACAGTTTAACTGTTTATTTATAAATATTTTATTCATTAACTATTATATATTTTTCTGAAAATTGCAAAACAAAAATGTATAAAAAAATTCAAATATTGATTACTTTTTTTGTTTTCATTTTAATATATTTATATTATTTTCTTTTAAAAAAACAGATTCCAATTTTTTTTGGGAGTTGCGCACTCAAAGTGTACACATCACGGTGGGTGCGCGGATTCTAGCCGCCATTTTAGAAAAGTCGCGAAGGATCCACGTACGGTGTGCGACGGCTGCGTGTTTTTCAGTTACATCATATACATTTAATATTACGTGGTGTGCGCGATTGGTATACGATCAGTCCGTGACTCCTGCTCCCGCGCATTCGCGACACATGGGAATTACAGTACAAGATGCTTGCGCGGTGGCGGGTCCCGCGTGACGTCATATACGTGCTGGGGCGCACTAGGTGCGCGACTCCCACAAAAAAAATATATGTTCCAGAATGATATGTATGTGTCTTTAATATACATATTAGGGCAAGAGATTATCAAAGATATTCATAAAAATAATATATTTGTACTTATAATAAACATATTATTTTTAAATATATTTTCGCGAAGTCGGGTGCATGCATTGTGAGTGCAGAGAACCAGGTCAGCAGAGCTACAGTAGAGCCAGAGAAACCAGGTCAGCAGAGCCGTTGTAGAGCCAGAGAACCAGGTCAGCAGAGCTGCTCTAGAGCCTAAGAAGCAGGTCAGCAGAGCTGCTCTAGAACCAGAGACCCAGGTCAGCAGAGCTGCTCTAGAGCCAGAGACCCAGGTCAGCAGAGCTGCTCTAGAGGCCAGAGAACCAGGTCAGCAGAGCTGCTTTAGAGCCAGAGAACCAGGTCAGCAGAGCTGCTCTAGAGCCAGAGAACCAGGTCAGCAGAGCTGCTCTAGCGCCATAGAACCAGGTCAGCAGAGCTGCTCTAGAGGCAGAGAACCAGGTCAGCAGAGCTGCTCTAGAGACAGAGAAACCAGGTCAGTAGAACTGCTTTAGAGGGAGAGAACCAGGTCAGCAGAGCTGCTCTAGAGCCAGAGAACCAGGTCAGCAGAGCTGCTCTAGAGACAGAGAAACCAGGTCAGCAGAGCTACTGTAGAGCCAGAGAAACCAGGTCAGCAGAGCCGTTGTAGAGCCAGAGAAACCAGGTCAGCAGAGCCGTTGTAGAGCCAGAGAACCAGGTCAGCAGAGCTGCTCTAAAGCCTAAGAAGCAGGTCAGCAGAGCTGCTCTAGAACCAGAGACCCAGGTCAGCAGAGCTGCTCTAGAGCCAGAGACCCAGGTCAGCAGAGCTGCTCTAGAGCCAGAGACCCAGGTCAGCAGAGCTGCTCTAGAGCCAGAGAACCAGGTCAGCAGAGCTGCTCTAGTGCCATAGAACCAGGTCAGCAGAGCTGCTCTAGAGGCAGAGAACCAGGTCAGCAGAGCTGCTCTAGAGACAGAGAAACCAGGTCAGTAGAACTGCTTTAGAGGGAGAGAACCAGGTCAGCAGAGCTGCTCTAGAGCCAGAGAACCAGGTCAGCAGAGCTGCTCTAGAGCCAGAGAAACCAGGTCAGCAGAGCTGCTCTAGAGCCAGAGAAACCAGGTCAGCAGAGCTGCTTTAGAACCAGGTCAGCAGAGCTGCTTTAGAGCCAGAGAACCAGGTCAGCAAAGCTGCTTTAGAGCCATAGAACCAGGTCAGCAGAACTGCTTTTGAGCCATAGAACCGGGTCAACAGAGCTGCTTTAGAGCCAGAGAAACCAGGTTAGCAGAGCTGCTCTAGAGCCAGAGAAACCAGGTCAGGAGAGCTGCTTTAGAGCCGGAGAGAACCCGGTCAGCAGAGCTGCTTTAGAATCAGAGAACCAGGTCAGCAGAGCTGCTTTAGAGCCAGAGAACCAGGTCAGCAGAGCTGCTCTAGCTGACACTGACTGACTGACACTGACACCTCTCTACTACACACTCTCTACTTCCCTCTACCCCTCTATGCATATATATATATATACACACACACATATATATATATATATATATATATATATATATATACATACACACACACACACACACACACACACACACATGTAAACATATATATAATCTGCATAACTATATAAATACAAATATAAATGCATGCATACATATACATATATGCATACATTTGCATGTTATGTACATGAAAGTTTGAAAAACACTAATACAAGCAAAGCTAAAAAGCCACCTAATTACAAACTTTAACTTAAACGAGGGCGAGACCTATTACATTTTCAATGCTTGTTTACTTTGGTTCCATCAAGAAGGCATTCAGATGTGTCACACATTTGCCATAAATTCTGAATGGTAGCACTCTAGTTGCTCATTAGATCACTGTAGTAAAGCTACTGCTCACCAGTGAAGTCTGCTGCTGGTATTCAAAGTGCATGTTTCAGTCTGCATTTCAGAATTTTTTAATGAAGTAGAAGAGGATTTGAGAAGTCAAAATGTGCCCTAATTTTTCTTTCCGCAGCACTAGTCATATTTTCTATGGCAAAATGAACCCCCTCATTTTGTTCCTTTGCAAATTAAATATTTTAAGAGTTACCACTTTATTCCAATCAAGATGGCTTCAGGTGTGCCATACGTTTGTCATAAGTAGGACTGTTAGCGCTCTAGTTGTTCTTTAGAACACTCTGGGAAGCTGCAGTAGAACACAAAGGCATCAACTGACAGTCTCTGCCCTTGTTGGATGTATATGTTTTACTGAGAATGTCAGACTTCATTCTCACATGACTGAGAAAGATCATGTGAATTTACAGAAAATATGCTCTCAGTTTAGTTTCTCAGTTTAGTTTATAGATCACCTTCCAAACCTCTGTGGGAAAAGCATGAGAAAATAGTTTTCTCTCGAACAGGATTCCAGATATCACAGCAGAAGGCTTTTTCACATGGTAAAATCACCTTAGAACACACCACAATTCCTAAAATGAGTATGATACCATCAACAAATGATTTATAATGTAACTAAAGTCTTAACACCTGCTATTAACTGCAATTCTTTTTAATGAGGTGCTATCATGTATATTGGTCCCAAGATGGCTGCCAACACTTCTTGGATGAAGTGCTGACAGCCAATCAGATCTCACGATGAGATGTGTGGTTATGCTCTGCCCAGATTTATCTATGATTTTACTTTTGATTTTTTCAGGAACTACTGAACGGATTTACACCATTTAACCAGAAGGTATGAGTGTGAACCAAGGGCTATCTTTTAGCCAAATTTGGTGTAATTCCGTTCAGCAGTTCGGTCTGTAGCTGCGATTAAAGGTTCCTACGGAAAATTGCATGGGGAAAACACGTTTTGGGACCCCCTTTTTTTCTCGGCCCCCGCTTGATGAATCACCCTGAGACTTTCAGGATAGGAGCGGACCGGAGCGCCCCACCAGTTTTGAAACTTTCACGAAGATTCGTCAACCGGCGCCAAAGTTATTCTAAATAGAATGTTGCGGATTTCCTATGGATAATAGGTCCGAACTATAACTACCTACTGGCGACCGCCAGTAGGTAATTTGGCCGCCTGCTCCTCCTACTGTTTTATTTTCTCTGGTACTAAACTCACCAGATCAAGTCATGGGGGTTTCAGACAGAACAGATTAAAGGTGAGGAGAGGAATGAGTATTAATGTATAGATACAATTTATAGATGTTTTCTAGCTATTTACCGATTATGTCCCAGATAACCAATTGCTTGGATTAATTTAGGATTGAAAATGAAATGGAGAAATCGCTGACTTTTTTTGCTATATCGGGATGCCTTCTAGCAGTTGACATGTAGTGTTCAAACAAAGGGCCTTATTATGACTTTGGCAGTCCTCCCGCGGGCCGGCACACCAGGGCCCCACGGGAGGACCGGCAAAGCAGTGCCCATACCACCCACTGGATTACGATTATAATCCATGGTGGGAGTTGGCAAGGCGGCGCTGCAACAGCGGTGGTCTGTAAGGCTCATTGAAGAGCCTTACATGCAGACCGCCGCAATGACAGCGTTGTCTGCAAGTTCCTGCATGGTGCTGTGCATGCCACACTGTGCAGTAGCTGCGGTGCATAAATACAGGGGGGCACAACATGCGCCCCCTCCCCACCAATTGCACTCCAGGCCCTGGAATATCAGGGGGTCCTGTTAATGCCACCTTTGCTGCCTCTCCGCCACCTCTTTCATGGCGGTCGCACCACCATGAAAAGGGTGGCGGTGAGGCAACTCAATATATGCTCAGTGGTGCCGGCTGCAGCTCCACCAGCATATTTTTCTGAGGGAAACACTGCCAGCCCAGCAGACCCCAAGATCCTGGGGGTGCCAGCGGTCGGGAGGCGGTCGTTGAACAGCCACAGCGACTACAGTGGTCCAATGGACAGCCATAGTCGTATGAGGCCATTAGCCTTTATCACTGTTCCACCTAACTAAAAATACATTTTCCTCTTCAAACCCCAACGTTTTCTAGTCAGAGTTTTTATGACTTTGTTGACCCGGTTGAAAATTGTGATGAAGCTTCAATCCATAATTTATCAAAATGACGTCTTAGGCCATTTGCAGTTAGGATAATGACTGGTACATCTTTCAGACCACATGTATGCATCCAAATACCTCCCGTCCATAGTGAACAATGGCTTGTCTTGCCCGATAGTCCTTTCAGATTGTTATGTGGCTTTACACACTCTGAGACAACTAGTGGCATAGTGCGCATGTGATGTCCTGCAGTGCTAGGACCTAGAATGCCCTTTCATCTGACTCTCTGACATCAAGCAGTTTTTTTATATCATGTAATGCCAAATCCTACGCACACCATAGGGTTTTTTTAAAATTATTTTTTATTATTTGAATATGATATGTTGACACAGCTACTTGCTCACAAACCGGAGGCCGGCAGCATGGAATGTACTAGAACTTTACCGTCAGGACACAGCTTTCATGCCTACAACCTAACGGGCCGGCAGCGATGTAAAACATTTGTGTTGTACCATCCACATTGTCTGCCGACGAAACTGGTACAGCTTAAGTCATAGGTTCGTAGTTGATCAATCTTAACATAACAATACCCCCCCTCCGCCCCCACCCCACCTGCCATACCCGAATGGACTGCAGTGTCACCCTGTATGTCGTGTGGTTTATATAGTTGTTATAGTCGGAACGATCCTCCACTCCCCTTCATGTCTCTATTCCCGGACGCTCTCTCCCTGCTTCCCATGCCTGAAACCCTAGTACGAGATGTTTAGTGATTACCCCCAGTCCTCAGCAACACCACCATAGCGTCTCCGCTTAGTTCCACACCATAGGGTTTTGTATGCCATGGATCTTCACTTTGAATCCGGCTATTCAACCTCTACATGGAACAAATGTGGTGAGGTGAAAATAGTTACAGACTTCCCAGCCATGTACCAGGTGAATGTGTGACCAGAAAGCGTGAAGATGTGATTCTGTACTGGGCATTTCCCTTCTCAGTGATAGCAGGGTTGTAGTCCTGCCTAATGTAAAGGGCCGTCCCAGGTTGATAGGTGATGCACCTTAGGAGAAGCGTTACAACAACCTTAGGAGAAAGCAGTGCTTAATTTGAGCCAGTGTTTTCTGGTGGTCAGCACCAGCACTTAATTGTCTGCCACAAGGGGACGTTGTCTGGCTAATTTAGAAAGGACCACAACAACAGTAAATTATTAATTCCATATATATTAAAACTATTAAGTCGAGGTAAAAAAGCCAGAGGTTCTGAATGCAAAAAGATCTGGGAGACACGGTAGCCAACTGGGATTTCTTTCCACTCCTTTTACGTCAAGTGACACTGTGTGGGCCCGCCAGCTCGGTTGGCCAGGGAGGGCCTCTGAAGTTCCTGTGCTTTATGTTATGTCATTACCCCTCAAGGAAGTGTTCTGTCTCACTGTATGCTTTACATCTCATCATTAAAGCCTGTTTTTTCATTAGCCTAGGCAACATAGAACGTTCTTGTTCTTCTGCTAAGATGCTTTGGAGAGGCAGAAAAGAGGGTTTCATTCAGCACATTAAAAGAGAAACAATCGTGAAGCTATTAAGCTAAAATGCGGAGAGTGGAAGAGCAAAAATGACCGGTTACATAGAAAAATGTTGGATAAACCCCAATATTGCTCCATTGCATACACTTAAATATAAGCCTTTTCAGTACCACTAAGTGCTATAAGATGACTTGTATGTTTAAAACTGCAGAATGTTCTGCAGCTGCTCCCCATCCATTCCCTGCATAAAAAAAAGAGCACAAGATGTTTTGCATTAGGCTACCCGTTGATGTCTATAAATTCGAGGGAATGTTGCTGCAAATTTATTCCAGATTTAAACCATTAAACACTAAACTCGGACATAATTTGGAATCTAAGGTGTATGGTTACAGAAACTGAAAATCTAGCCACGCTTTGGCATATGGGAAGGAGCTTCTCGTTGGTACAAATATAGTTTCACTGTTGTTATGGCCTCTTCCAGTGGTACAGTTCTACGTCGGCAAATACGGTACGGCATAATATACAAAGATGTTTCACTGCGTTAACTAGTTAATGAGCCTTCAGCGGGAATAAAACAAGGAGGTTAAAAATAAAGGCTTCTATTATGTAATTTGCTCAATGGCCTGCCTTGTGGCTTACAGCCGGATTAGTACCAACTTTGGTTGTTGCCTGCAGAAAACTATTCACCCCACAATCGCTCAATTGAAGGCAAGAATGACACCCAAGACTGAGGTCCTTCGTATGCTTTTTATGACATTTGTATCCAGGGTCATATGACGGCAGTGGGCACAGGGTGGACCTCCAGCTCTGGCACAGCCTGGATGACCTAAGGGCTGCATTTGTTCCGAAGGGCATCACTGCCAAGTACTGGAGAAGGCGGATGGATTTGGGAATTCTGTCATTAGGGTTTTTCTCGGTTATAAAGAACATTTAAAAGGACTACCGTCAGTTGCCTCAGCAGGGAGACAGAATAATTGTTCCCAGGGTAAAATAAACATAAGAGGAATATAGTATGCAAGTAGACGATAGCGTCGATGTAGACAATCCACAAAAGAGCACATCACTGCATAGACAGTTCTTACAAAGGGGAGGGGCTACCTTACTATACTCCTGAGAGGGCAACATATAATCTGTGTTCCCCATTGACTGGTGTCTAAAGAATCTGCACTTTAACTGCTTCCTGCCAATGACAGCTACTTAAATCATACAAAGCACAACCTCTGTCTCCACTCAAGCATGGATGAAACAATGTAACATATGATTCTTAGCAGCAGTGTGAGGTCACACAGTCTGATTAACACCTGCAAGAATTGGTGATACATTTTTGTATTTGCAGCTTCCTGTTGGTTTTCAATAGGCACGAATTATGATGTTTAAAAACAGAAACAACTGCTTAATGAAGATTTTTGTTATATCTGTGAAACTCTTATATGACGTAATCCTGCATGTGTTTAGCATGCATGCCTTTGCAACGCTGGCAGTAGAATGAATGCGTCATTATGACGAGTTACTTTAGCACGCAAGTCGTTACAACTACTTGCCTTAGGGGGCGCTGGAATTTGGAATAGCTGGTGTTTGAATTACAATTCCAACTCCAGTCTATGCAACAGTAGGGAAGGTGCTGAACTTAAAATCCAACAACACTCCACCAATGCGCCCCCTAAAGCAAGTCATAACGACTTGCCGCTAAACAAATGCGTGGTGACAGCGCGTTCATTCTATTGCCGGTGTTGTAAAGGCACAGTGTGAGTCCGGCTTTGTAATAAAGGATGTTTCCTGTGCTCAACACATCAACAGTTAACCGCTTGCTGGGCTCACATGTGGCTGCCATCACTCACAGAACTCTTTCCCCAAATGTGCACCTTGCTTCTCGAAGTTAGGTCTCTACACCCCAATTTCCAAAATAAATAAAGATCACAGAGATAGTGGGCACTACATCAAGTTATTTCTTCTTTTCCTGCAACGTCACACTCGTGTATCAGACGGCGAAGCCATGTATGACTCAGCAGCCACTGATAACTAGCCCAGATGGACAGGAGTCACCTGGTGCCTTATTACAATAAGCCCCCAGATGTGCCTACTTCTTGCTTGACCCCCTGGGGCACTTTGTTAACATAGAAGTGACTGCAAAATATGGACAGTGCTGGTTCACATATTGCACCTATGTGTTCACAAGAGGGTGTTCCTTCATTTTGCTTAGGGGTGTGGCACTATGAAGATAATGAAACCCTTTCATTTTCCACCTGCGCCATATTACAGACGCAGAAGAAGAATCCGGAGGCACACTGTCTGTGCACATAGAAGAGTGGCCAATGAAAGGGGGAAATGCGTTCCAGGGACCCCTCATTCATGCTCTTGCATGTAAGTACAGTCACTCATGCACCCACCTGCAGAAGGATCTCCTCTGACTGTGAATTGCAGCCCAGGCGAAAGGGGATCAGCCACTCCTCCATTCACTACATTCCCGGCCAAGGTGCGAGTTCACTCCTACACAGGGAGCGGAGCATTCAGTGTAATAGGGTCCACCGCCCCACTCTGAGCCCGGCGCACCCAGTTTAAGGTGTGTCGTGGCACAGACCGGGCTCTGCACCCTATTTGTAACACGGGCCCTGGGTATCAAGATCAATATTTCATAACCTCTCAGAATTAGCATGGTGCCCCTGTCCTTGTCTTGCTGGAGCACAGCTTCTGTTGCACCTGCACAGATATTAGTTTAGTTAGTTATAGAATAACACCTTCCACCTCTACTCTCACCCCAAGAAAAGCTCACAATTGCCAACTGAGGTACATATGATGCCACCTCCTTGTTGATTATGTATAATCAACAGGAGATTCATGGCATATTGTAAGTCCTCTGTTTGTCTGTAGCATGGATGCATCAATGCACCCCACAGTGGAAGCCATGGGGTTTCAATGCATCGTGCCATGGATGCACGGCTCCTGTGCCCGTAAATCGCACCACTCGCGGATCTACACCAGTGGTCCACAGGGGCCATTCATAGAATTCAATATGGGACTTTTATTATATTGTAATGAGTTTGTACTTTGCTGGTATAATGCCGAATAAAGTTGTTTATGATGATAATTCAATTCAAATGAACTCACATGCTCCAGGGTGAGCTTCCAGATTTCCCTTATATATTCTATTGTTTTACTGTCTTTTTTTAAACCAGGAAGGGGCAGTCTGGTAGATTTCCTTTAACCCATCACTCTGGATCGCACAAAGGACATCGTGATGTGCAGGAGACTCATATTCTCGTTTTTTGGAAGTCACTTTTGCACGAAATTCCAACTAAACTCCCCGTGACCGGCTTGAGTGAAGCTAACCCAGTGGGAACCCCAGCTGACCAGTCACAAAAGGTTCCCATTATATCCAGCTGCTGCTGTGATTGTTTTTGAACATCTACTGAACTGAGATGAAGCATAAAAACAGCTGATTGGCGCTGCATCTAGAAAGTGGTTTTTGGTGCCTGTTACTTCAATTTGGTATTTTATGTCAGGTCACCTATTGGAATTCCAAAAGTACGGAACGTAAACAGATCATGTAACCCAACAAAAGTCATCTAGCATATAACTTTCTCGTTGCCATGTATGAGGTTAACTTTACACCGAGTTAGAGAAATATTAATAGTGTACACGAGTGTGGATGGTCCTACACTATTGCAGATGCGGGATTCTATGAAGTGACATCGCTGTTAGCTTTCTTTAAACACGTGTTTTCGATTAAAGCAAAAAAAAGTCGTCCCTCACTGTGTATGCATTTTTATGGAAGTGTGTTTGTGTTCTTTCTGCCTGCCTGCTCTCTACAGAAAACAAGGAACAGATCTTCATTTCTTCGGAAGTCTGTGAGGCCAATGCAAGCCTTGAAGAAATAACAGAGACAGCTGAAAAAAGAATATTAAGTCCTGATTTTGTAATCGGACTTTAACAGCATCGGTAGCTTCGTCATAACATCTAGATACCGAAGATGCAATATTACAATAACGCCCAGTTTAAGCCTGTAATGCGAAAAGGTGGTCCCTGCTCCAGCACTTGTACCATCTACACTCATTAATTCATTCATTCCAGCCTCTCAATACCCTACGGATGGTAACACAACAGTTGGCACAGCACGTGCTGCTGGTGCAGACATGGGGCATGCAAGGTTTCCGGTAGCACTTACATAGGTGTGCAGTAAATAAAAGCACACGCTGTTCAGAGGACACACCGTGTGCATTCAGACACATTGAATTAAGCACGGTGTTGAACTTCACAGCTCTTTATTACTTACACAATGTGCCAGTCAGCAGACACACACACACACACACACACATATTTTTGCTGGTCTTACCTGCAGTGCTGAGTGCAGTGCCTGCACAGCTCACCGCGGCTGCCAAAACACAACCTTCAAATCAATTCAGCAAACACATGGCTCGCTTTTTAACCTGAGAACTATCCGGACCGAACCAAATGAGTCCCGCTCGGGGGGAGTTTCAGTCTCCTCTGGAATCGTTCATTCGCGGGCAGGGTCCAGTAACGTGCAGGGGGCACTGATGGCTTCTGAGCAGCTGGGCTGGTGCAAGCAGTTCCTGCGGGATTTGGCGTACAATGCCTGATTCTATGTGGGTGAGATGTGATTACGTTTCACGACCGACTGTGTGCGGTAGATGAGAGGCTCAAGGTCCTAACAAGTCTCGCATTCTTTTCTGATAAATCAGAGGAGAAACTAATGCTGCCTAATAAATAAAAACGCCCTTTGTGGAGCTGCACTATAATATTTTATGAGCGGTGACAGCACGCCTGCCTTTAGAGTTTGGTTAACAGGACCTCTTTCCAGCAAAACATATTTGAATATTGTCAGTACTGCAGGAATATATTTATACTCAGTTAAATCGTACTTCCAGTAACTTTATAATTTTCTCAATGTACTTGAATTTCCATTTAATTCCATTTACTTACGCGTGGATGCACGTCTGTACGTATTTTATGCGGTTTAATGGGGCATTGCTAGTTCTACCTCGTCTGAAGCGCCACTGTCCACAAAGGGGCTTTGAAATATGGAAAAAACAAGCATTGAAAAGGGTAATAGGTCTGACTTTTTTATTATAAGCAAAAGTGGCGCTTCATAGACTGGCATGCTAGTGAGCAGGTGAAGGAGAGAGTGCATTCGTGATTGAAAGAATGGTAAAACGTGTGAGGGCATTGGTGAGTGACTGATTGATTTCATGGATGTGTGAGTCTCTGAGTGCATGGATGACTGGGCTGGTGAGTGGATTAGTGAGTGCATGAAGTTATGGCTCTAAGCATGGATGAGTGCATGGATGGAGAAAGAGATGATGTCGTGTTCTTTGCCCCAGGAAACACGCCAGAGTCAGGTCAGTTGTCGTTATGCTTTATTGCGTATGGTTGCTGCTGCCCACATGTGCGTCCGTCTTCCTGCCCTCGTTTCTGAATGCCCTCTCCACTCCCCTGACCGGAAGTTGTGTCCGGTTCCTGTCCCCACAAGTCGGGTACAGGATCCTTGAAGTGAGAGCTGTTCCTTGTTATTCGGTAGGGGCCTGCTGCTGCCGTTATCATAGGCCCCTTGACATGTGTCACTGTTAACGGTTTCCTTGAGAATGGACTGTCTGATTTTCTCAGTTGCCGCTGACGCACCACCACTGAGTCCCCTTGCTTGAGGTGCGATGGAGTGGCATGTCGCCTGGCGTCTGCATACGCTTTCATTTTCTCTTTAGCCTCGTGGTCTCTGACAGCAATGCTGCTGTGTTCTGGTGGCGCCGTTGCTTCTAATCGTAGTAGCCCCATCCTGCTTGTTCTTCCCAGCACTAGTTCAGCGGGGCATCGTCCCGTGGAGCTGTGAGGGGTGTTTCGATAATCTCTTAGTACTTGACAGAGTGCTTGTCCTATTGATATCTGTGCCAGTTTTCCTCTTTGGACAGCCTTCTTTATGTTCCCCATGAACCTCTCCACCATGCCGTTTGCTTGTGGCCACAGAGTTGTTATCTTCCTGTGATGAATGCCTAGGCCTCCAAACTCCTCACCTGAGAACGGAGGACCATTGTCTGTTTTTAGTGTTTGTGGCGAGCCCCAGGCTGCAAATATGTCGTCTAGTATTGGCAGTGTTGCGCTTGCTGATGTCGATGAGACTTGTCGCATAACAGGAAATCTTGAATACTCGTCAATGATCACAAGCAAGTAGTTGCCCGTGTCTAGAGGTCCATAGAAGTCTGCTAACAGCGTTGTCCACACTGCCCTTGGAAGTTCCGACATTTGTAGTGGTTCAGGCTTTGCTGGCTGCCCTGTTGTTTGGCAGATGTGGCATTTTATGAAAGTGTCTTCCACTATTTTGTCTAGGCCAGGGAACCATACTTTCTCCCGTAGTAATTTCTTTGTCGCGACCATACCTCTGTGTGATTTGTGTGCCAAGTTTACAATTTGTCCGCATAGTGCACTTGGCATGACTATTCTTGTCCCTCTCATTATTATTCCGTTTACAGTCTCTGATAGTTCTTCATGGATCTTTTTGAATGCTACTATCTCCTCCTTGTTGACTCCTTCTTCCATGGTGCTGTTGTTGTTGACGTGTCTCCATCTCCGCTGTCTTGTCACCACTTTCACCGCTTGCATCGTGGCATCCCTCCCTGTTTCTTGCTCTAGTTCCACTATCGTTATTGATGCCGGAGTGTTCTGTTTTAGCACAAAGTTTAGATACGCTTCTGCTATTGAAGTGTTCTCAGGTGTCTGCGGTAAGGGATGCCGTGACATGTAATCAGCCGGGTTGTGTTCTTTTCCCGGCTTGTGCAGTCTTGAAGTCATAGTCCATCAGTCTTATGCCCCATCGCTCATTGCAAGGCGGTTTCTTTGCATTTGGATTGCCATATATTGTCACCAGGGCCTGATGGTCAGTTACGATGGTGAATGGTTTCCCGTAGATGAACATGTGGTAGTGTTCACATGCCCATACCACTGCTAGGCTTTCTTTTTCTGGCTGCGAGTATGCCCTCTCAATGTCAGACAGACTTTTGCTTGCATATGCAACCATCTTTCGTGGAGAGTTCCTGCTCGGCAGATGTTGTGCTAAAATTGCTCCTAATCCTACCGGGCTGGCATCCACCGTCAGCTCCATGCATAGCAGTGGATCGAAATAGGCAAGATGATCCACCGCTATTACAGCAAGTCTGATGGCCTCAAATGCCCTATTGCATTCTTGTGTCCAGATGAATTTCTGACCCTGCTTTGTTAGTTCTCGAAGCGGTGTGCTCACCGTGGTAAAGTCTTTTATGTATCAAGCACAGTAGCTGGCAAGCCCAAGAAATGACCTCACTTCAGCGACGTTTGTTGGAGGACTCGCCTTTTCCAACGTCTCTACCTTGCTGGAGTCCAGTCTCATTCCTTTCTTGGGGAAGATATGTCCGAAGAATACCAGTTCATTTCTCCCCAGTTCGCACTTGTCTTCATTCACTGTTAGGCCTGTTTTTTCCAGATGCAGGCATACTTCCCGCAAAGCTCTGTCATGCTCTTCATCTGATTGACCAAACACCACAATGTCGTCACTGTAGTTTAAACTGTTCTTTACTGGCCTTATTACCTGCCTTTTGGTCTCCTGAAATATTTCTGCTGCCGATGAGATGCCAAAACTCCGTCGTTTGTAGCGAAACAGGCCCATGTGTGTGTGGAGAATGTGGTAATGTACCTTGACTATGGGTGAAGCTCCAGTTGATGATACCCTTTGCACAGGTCCAGCTTTGAGAACCGGCATGTGCCAGTGAGACAGCTGATCATGTCATTGAGGTGTGGCCCAGGATGTCTTTCCCTTTCAATCGCAGTATTTGGTATCCTCATGTCTACACATATGCGAATCTTGGATGTGTTCTTTTTTGGAACTGCCACTATTGGAGACACCCATGAGGTTGGCCCGTCTGCAGGCTCTATTATGTCTTGGCTCAGCAGGCTTTGTATTTCCTCTTCTACCTGTGGCTGCAGGTGGATAGGCACTCCTTGGTGATGCTGAGCCACAGGTTTTATTGCCTCATTGATGTGTTATTTGCCTTCCTTTTAGTTTGCCTAGGCCTTGTAGTATTGCCGGATAGTCTCGCAGAATGTTCCGTTTCTCTGACATGTGGTATGTCATTGCGAGGAGACCCATCAACTGTGCCGTGGTGTTGCTCAGCAGACATGGTGCTGGAATGTCTCCCTGTAGCACAAGTTTTTCTTCTTTGCTTGACCTGTCTGTGTACATCAGTGTCTCTGTAAACTTCCCTATGTTGACCACTGGTTTCTGCGAGCCCCAGGTGAATACATCAACGCTGGACGGTGATAGTGGCAGTTTTATTTTCATCTTTTCATATTCCGACATGCACATTATGTTGCATGTGACCTCACTATCTAGCACAAAACGTGTGCTGTGTCTTCCTACTTCAATGTCCCCTGTCGCTGTTTTCTTTATCTGATTTTTCTCTATGATATGAATGTGCTCTGGCCCCCTGTCTTCCGCAGGGGCATCGAACATCAGATATAGTCGTTCCACGTTCTCTGGTACTGCTGTTGCATCTGATTCTGCTGAGGAGCTGCGATTGGCCGTTTCCATGTGTCTGGCATACCTGCTCGTTGCCGTCCGTGCTCTTGCTAGTCTTCCTCGCTCACTTTTAAACTGTGCACCCATGCAGGAGCTTGCAAAATGTCCCTGTTGCATTTCCTGCATTTCTGACCCATTGCTGGGCACGCGCCGACATGTGGAAACTCTAGTCCGCATCGATAAGATGTTCTTTCATGCGCTTTTCTTGGCAGTGGTGCAGTGTGTTCTTTCTTCCAGTTGTTTCCAATCATCCTGTTTGTTTGCTCTACTATTCTTTCTTTTCCCATTTCCATCTGTCTTGCATCTGTTGCTGCTCTCGCTTCTGAGCGACCACTGTGCCCCCGGCCTGGTTGCCCCCACGCCCACTGCCTGCTGCCTGTCTCCTTCCAGCTGCCTACCTGCCACCTGCTGACGCCTCCAGCCCGGCGCCCCAGCCGCTGCAGGGCCGCCCGCCTCGATCGCCGATCCAGCCCGGCGCCCCAGCCGCCGCAGGGCCGCCCGACGCCGTTTTCGCGCCGGTTTTTGCCGCGACCCCGCCCCCACGCCTGCTGATAGGACCACGCGCTCCCCGCCTCCCAGCTGACCCGCCCTCCCGGCTCCCTTCTTATGACGCCCCCTCAGCGACCGCGCAGCGGACGCGCGCAGCGGGAGCACCGAATGAGCGCCGAAGGTGCGCCAAAGGTAAGCCCGTCTACGCCCGTCCGCGCCTGGACCGCGCCCAGTGCCAGGACCCCTGGCCCCCGCCGGACCTACGACGCCGCCACCCTCATCGCACTCAACGACGGACGAGTCCCGGGATGCTACCGTGCCACCCCGAGACGCACCCACGGACCCTTCAGCTGCCGCACCTGCAAGTTCACCTGCATCCGGACCCGCCCCACACCAGCACCCGCCAAGCCGAACACCAGCAGCAACCACCTCAAGTGCATCCTGCTCAACACCCGCTCAGTCCACAGACACGCCATCGAACTCTGGAACCTCATCGACACCACTGCTCCTGACGTTGCCTTCCTCACGGAGACCTGGATGAACGCCTCTTCAGCGCCCGACATCGCCATCGCCATCCCAGAGGGCTACAAGATCACCCGGAGGGACCGCACCGCCAACCAGATAGGAGGAGGCATCGCCATCATCCACAGGAACACCATCCGCATCACGACCTACACCGACGACATCCTGACTACCGCCGAACACCTACACTTCCGGATCCACACCGACCCGAAGACCACCCTCAGAGGCACCCTGATCTACCGACCCCCGGGACCACGCACACAATTCAGCGAAGACATCGCCGACTTCGTCAGCCCGCATGCCCTCCCCTCCGCTGACTACATCCTCCTGGGGGACCTCAACTTCCACCTGGAGAACAACAACGACCACAACACCACCACCCTGCTCGACAACCTCGCCAACCTCGGACTCAAGCAACTGGTGACCGCCCCCACCCACCTCGCCGGACACACACTCGACGCCGTCTTCTCCTCCAGCAAAGACATCGCCTTCAGCCACGCCACAGGACTCCACTGGACGGACCACAGCTGCGTCCACTTCACCTTCAAAAGAACGACGACCCACCACCACCAGCAACCGGTCGCCCGTAGAAGCTGGAGCAAGATCACAGCCGACCAGCTCGCCGCTTCCCTGAGCCAGCACCCTCCCGCCAGCTCAGCGAACCCCAGCCAGGCCGCCGACAACCTCACGAAGTGGATCAGCAACTGCGCGGACGAACTCGCCCCACTGAGGACCCCGCCCAGCAGACCCGGCAGCAAGAAGGCCCCATGGTTCACCGACGAACTCAAGAGCTCCAAGAAGAACTGCCGAGCCCTCGAGAAAGCCTGGAGAAGGGAGCCAACCCCGGACAACATGACCACCCTCAAGCTTGCCACCCGGAAGCATCACCAACTGATCCGCGACACCAAGAAAACTGCATTCAAGGACCGGTTGGATAACAACGCACACAACAGCAAGGAACTCTTCAACATCGTGAAAGAGCTCTCCAACCCCAACGCCGGAAACAACGACACCACCCCATCGCAAGAACTCTGCAACTCCCTCGCCTCCCACTTCCACAACAAGATCGCGGACATACACAACAGCTTCAACACCCTACCGACGAACGCCACGTCCAACCCGACCGAACCACCGCCCCCCACCTCCACCCGCCGCGCCTGGACCCCGATCTGCACCGAAGAAACCGTCCGCATGATGAACTCCATCCACTCCGGATCTCCAACCGACCCCTGCCCTCACCACGTCTTCAACAAAGCCGACGCCGTCATCGCACCCCACCTGCGGGACATCATCAACACCTCCTTCACCACCGCCACCTTCCCTGAGAGCTGGAAGCATGCCGAACTCAGCGCTCTACTCAAGAAACCAACAGCGGACCCCACCGAACTCAAGAATTACCGCCCCATCTCGCTGCTCCCGTTCCCAGCCAAAGTCATCGAGAAGACCGTCAACAAGCAACTGGCCGCCTTCCTCGAGACGAACGGATCCCTCGACCCCTCACAGTCTGGCTTCCGAGCCAACCACAGCACCGAGACCGCCCTCATCGCTGCCACCGATGACATCCGAACCCTGATGGACAACGGAGAAACAGCGGCCCTCATCCTCCTAGACCTCTCCGCGGCCTTCGACACCGTCTGCCACCGCACCCTAGTGCAGCGCCTCCGCAACGTCGGAATCCAGGAGAAGGCACTGGAATGGATCATCTCCTTCCTCGACGGAAGAACACAGAGAGTCCGTCTACCACCGTACAAGTCAGAGGCCACCAAAGTCATCTGCGGCGTCCCTCAAGGATCCTCGCTGAGCCCAACCCTCTTCAACATCTACATGAGCCCCCTCGCGGCCATCGCACGCCAACACAACCTCAACATCATCTCCTACGCCGACGATACCCAGCTGATCCTCTCCCTGACCAACGACCCCGCCGCCGCCAGAGCCAACCTTCACGAAGGAATGAAAGAGGTAGCCGAGTGGATGTCGACCAGCCGCCTGAAGCTGAACTCGGACAAGACGGAAGTCCTCATCCTGGGATCCTCGCCCTCCGCCTGGGACGACTCCTGGTGGCCCCCCGCCCTGGGCACCGCACCCAAACCGACAGACCACGCACGCAACCTGGGCTTCATCCTGGACTCCTCCCTCTCCATGACCAAGCAAGTCAACGCCGTCTCCTCGTCATGCTTCAACACCCTGCGCATGCTACGGAAGATCTTCCGGTGGATCCCCACCGAGACCAGGAAGAATGTCACCCAGGCACTCGTCACCAGCCGACTGGACTACGGCAACGCCCTCTACGCCGGAACCACCGCCAAGCTCCAGAAGAGACTCCAACGGATCCAGAACGCCTCAGCCAGACTCATCCTCGACATCCCACGACACAGCCACATCTCCGGACACCTAAGAGACCTGCACTGGCTCCCGGTCAACAAGAGAATCACCTTCCGTCTCCTCACCCACGCACACAAAGCTCTTCACGACCAAGGCCCGAGCTACCTCAACAACCGCATCAACTTCTACGCTCCCAAACGACACCTCCGATCAGCCAGCCACGCCCTCGCCGCCGTCCCCCGCATCCGAAGAACGACAACAGGAGGAAGATCCTTCTCCTACCAGGCCGCCAAGACCTGGAACTCCCTCCCTCCCGACCTGCGCCTGACCCAGGACCACCTCGCCTTCAGGAAGAAGCTCAAGACCTGGCTGTTCGGGCAGTAGCAGCACCCCCCCCCCCCCCCCCCCCCCAGCGCCTTGAGACCCTCCGGGTGAGTAGAGCGCTCTATAAATGCCTATGATTGATTGATTGATTGATTGATTCCGCCCGAGCCATGGTCAGAATTTTCTCAAGCGAGGTCAGTTCCTTCAGAATTTGTGTGCGGAATTCCACAGACTGACAGCCTTCAATGATGCGCGGTCGAATTGCCTGTTTATTGTCAAAGTTATTGAATTCGCAATATGTGATCAGTTTTCGCAGTCTTGTTGCAAAGTCGTCGAGGGACTTCTCTGCTCATTGGCATGAGGTGTTGAAGGTGTACCTTTCGAAATCAATGTTTCTTTGCGGGTCACACTTTTCTGTGAGGTATTTTATCAGTACCTTATATGTTGCTGTTTGATCTTTGGGAAATGTTATTAGCAGGTCTTCCACTTCTTCCCCTACGAAGTTTAAAAATAGATCTTTGTGGTTCGCTTCTACGATGTTTGTGGCGCATGTATCGTTCAAACTGACAAATCCATCCTTCCCATCTGATACCTATCTGTGGTTCCGATAAGCTGAATGGAAGTGGCCTGCGAAATATTGCTTGTGTGCTGTTCTTGTCACTTGCTAGTTCAACCATTTTCTTGATGTGCAGCTCTGGTGCAGGTCTCGTTTGTGCGTAATTCCTTTTCTCATTAGCACTGTGATAAAATACTTTCCGTCTCTATTTTGTCTCTTTATGTTTCGCTCTTTATCCTTGTACTTTGCTCTGTAGCCTTTTCACTTCGCTCTTTAGCCTTTTCTTTTGTTGTATTTCCTTTTTTAGCTAGTCTTTTCCTTTTAATTCCCCCTTTTGTATGGCTTTTGATATTTTCCTGACTTTAAAATGGCCGCCAGGCCTTCCTCGAAGCTGATTGGCTGAGCCTGCATGACCTCAAAATGGCAGCCGCAGTCTCGCGAGATCGAGACTTCTGCTGTCTTCTTCACAAGAAGAAACGGAAGGTGCACACATTGCGAAGTCAATACAAATACATCGAGATCTGTTCCACAATTACTTCTCTTTATTCAATCAATCTTTTAAAACTGGCATACAGCCAACACGTTTCGTTCCCGATTTTTGCCAGAGGGACCTTCGTCAGGGCTCCTATAAATTCAGCTGTTCAAATAGCAAAAAATGTATATATGACGGAATTTGGACCCAATGGGGCAAAGTATTAGCCTCAATAGCGGTATAGTTGGCAAATTCCCGTGACTCAGAGTAGTAGGCTTAGAGATTTCCTATGCAGTAGGATCAAGCTGAAAATATGGTCCATAGATCATTTTTCCATCAAGGAGCTTTATAGTTATGGAGTATCGCTGTGTAGACTAATGCGAGAAAGTATCCTCCTCATGCGGCATGATAACCGGCAGTTATCATGCCGCGTGATGTGGATACTTTCCCGCATTAGTCTACACAGCGTTACTCTGGCAAAAATCGGGAACGAAACGCGTTGGCTGTGTGCCAGTTTTAAAAGATTGATTGAATAAACAGAAGTAATTCTGGAACAGATCTTTGTATTGACTTCGCAACGTGTGTACCTTCCGTTTCTTCTTGTGAATTTGGCTACTACTGACACCCCTGGATGGCGGGTGTGGGAAGTGACTGTACCACCTTCTGAATTTACTGTACATACGGACTGGATGTGCTTGACCTTGGTCTGCCGTTTGTTCTTTCCCTGATACTTCTGTTGTCTTCGCCTGACCTTAAAATGGCCACCAGGCCTTCCTGGGCGCTTATTCACTGCTCCCGCCTGACTCCAAAATGGCCGCTGTGTTCATGCGATATTTCTTTGAATTTATGCGCTATTCGGCAGTCTTTCGTGATGCGTGGGGGTGACTGGGGCACAGGCACAGTCGGGTGCATCACTTTCAATATACACGCGATGCTCACGCACACAGACGGGTGCACCGCTTGCTATCAGGCGGGCAGGGGCCTCTTATCGTTTCTTCACCACGGCTGGGGTGAGCTCCCGCATCGTTGCTCCGTTTCTCTGTTTCTCAGCACTTGGACCAGGGTGGGCTCCTGGCTCCGCTTCTTCCTGCAACCGGGGTGGCTCCTGATGTCGCAGCAATTTTTCTCCTGTTCTTCGGCAGCGGACCAGGGTGGGCTCCTGGCTCCATTACTCGGTCACGAAGGACCCGGGTTCACGCTTCTGCTGTCTTCTTAAATGCCGCCTTCGTCGCCAGTTGTCGTGTTCTCTGCCCCATGAAACACGCCAGAGTCAGGTCAGTTGTCGTTATGCTTTATTGCTTATAGTTGCTGCTGCCCACATGTGCATCCGTCTTCCTGCCCTAGTTGTTTCTGAATGCACTCCCCTGACCGGAAGTGGTGTCTGGTTCCTGTCCCCTCTCCACCAGTCAGGTACAGGGTCCTAGTGCCCCCTTTCCCAGGTCACGACAGGTGAGTAAATGCTTAAGTGATTAATCAGTTTGTGTGCTAAGTCAGCACCCTATTAATCTATCCACTGAATCCATCTCACATTCTTCTACTCACTGACCCACAACACAAACACGCACCAACTCATGAATGAAGACAACATAGGCTTTGCCCATGCTTGTTTAACTTTAGTAGATACTTTTATATTAAAGCATGTAGCGTATTGTTGGACTTCGGATACCTGCTGAGAGCCATTGCAATAATGTATTTTGCTTTTTTGCCTATTTATTTGTTGTGAACTTTGAATTTAAAATAAGACTCCCTTCCATTCTCAGAAGTTTACACTGAATTAAGTCCCTGAGTTATTCATATGAAGTGATGTCTTTAGGGGGGACAGATTTCACAGTTATAATGAGGAACACTAATGTAATCTGTCACACAAAAGGACATATACTAAGGTATAATTCAGAAAATCACAAAAATACATTGTTTTATTTAATGTGTTGCCATTAATTTAATTTACAGGTATTGCTAGTTTCTCAGTGTTTACTATAGTTATAATAATGTAATAGTTGTGTAGGGTTTAAGGACACATGCATGCAGTTTTACAATGCAGTTCATTGGTACATGGGAGATTAAAAACCTTGGTGTTTTAGGAGATTTAAACTTCTGTCCTGCAGGCACCACCGAACCTCAGCAACAGGCATGTAACCTGCTGAGCTATGGTACTGATGTAATCTTCATATATTTTTTAATTTAAGTGCCCCCTTTCAATTATATATGTTCTTTTATTCAGGTGCATGTTTTTAAATGCAGATTCACAATTATCAATGTCGCTGAGGTATTTGATTAATTACCAATTGATAATCAGCTTGCTCAAATATATTGTTCATTTTTAGCATGCCTCAATATTTTGATTTCCCAGTTATTATTCCTAAGCAATCAACTAGGTTTCATACAATTTGATAACTTGATTTTCTAATTTTTTTTTTAAACAGTAAGAAATGTTTCAATATAAGTAGGTGAAAGACTAGAACGCTGACTTATTGAGCGTTTATTTAAAAAATATACAACAATGTTCAGACAAAGTATATAAACTGGAATAAAACATTATTAGATAGAGAGAAACTTTAATCCAGGACTCCAGGCTGCAGGTCACGGGGTAGATGTAAATCAACACTTGTCCTTGTTGAAGACTGGAAAAAGCACAAGCCCCCCAACAGGTTTATCTGTCTGCTCAAGGACAAGATAGAGCTGCAGCTGTCTTTTTATTGAACCCTGCTTCGGAGGTTCAGAAAAGGTACTCAGGTGTCTGCCATGATGCATCTATTAAACTCGGGCAGATCTCTTTTGGTGCTAAGGTCAGCTTAGTTGGAAAAGGGAAGGGAGGGGTTGTGGTTATGATGTAAAGAAACCCTTAAACACTGTCATAATGTTACAATATTTTCTACCTATTGACAAATATAATTGGCTCTATAATTAGTTTTATAATGACTATTATTCCTATCATGTGAACTAGGATTGGATTAAAATTTTAGTACATTTTGAAAATATAGTCCTATTTACATTGGGGCACATGCATCAACATAAGGAATTGCAATTCCTTAATAGCGATTTTTTAGAAATCGCTATTTAGGAATCACAATTCCTTATGCAAGTAGCAATCGCAAAAAAAATTGGGATTCCTACATGTTCCTCAATTGCGAATTGCAAATTGCGATTCACAATTAAGGAATAGCTTCCCATTCATTCCTATGGGCCAAGAGGCCCATAGGAATGAATTGGAATTGCATGCACAATTGCGCATGCAATTTCAAGGGTGCAAGGGGGCCAAAAGGCCACCCTGATACAACCCTGAAATTGGCATGTGAGCACATGTGGTGCACACACATGCCCCAAGGGCATGTGTGTGCACCACATGGCACTTTGAAAAATGCACCTTTGTGCATTTTGCAAAGTTTTTGCAAATTAATTTGCGATTCCAAATTGCAATTTGGAAGTGCATGATGCATTGCATTTAGGGAATTGCAATTTGCGATTCCCTAAATCCATCCGCAATCTAGATAATCGCAAAATTTGTGATTACCTAATTTGTGATTTAGAATTTGGGTTGATGCATCCCAAATTTAAAATTACCGGTCGCAAAGGGGCCGATTAGCAGAATCGGCCTGTTTGTGAGCGGGTATGTTCAATGATGCGTGTGCCCCTTAGTGTTCCTGAATGTGTCTATTCATGATGTAAATGGGTTTTGGTCTCATAAAACTAATCGTTTACCTAATACTCACCTTACTCATGTAATGCTCAGTGGGCTGTGGGAGGTTGCAGTCCACTGGGCTCTCTATCTCATGTTGGTTCATTCATTTAGGGCCAGATGTATGACCATTTCATTTTGCGTCTCGCAATTTGCGACAAATTGCTAGTCGCAAATTGCGAGGTGCAAAATCAAATGTACAACAGTGTGTTTACCACTGTTTGCGATTCCCAATGGGGTCGCAAATTGCGAGGCTCATTATTATTAATGAGCTTCTCACAATTTGCGAGCGGATTGGGAATGACAGGCCCTCCCAGGGATGGTGGCCTGCTGTTCTCAGCAGACCACCATGTCTGCGACTGCTTATAAATAAAGCTGTATTTTTTTTTAAATGCAGCATGTTTCCTTACAGGAAAATGGGATGAATTTTAAAAATAAAAAAATGGAAACGTTTTCGTTTCATTTTTTAAGGGAAGGCAGTGGTCCCTGGGACTACTGCCTGCCCTAAAAAAATAATTTTACATGCATTTGCAAAGGGGAAGGGGTCCCCTTGGGACCTCTTCCCATTTGCGAATGCATTACCACCTACTTGAAGTAGGTGGTAATTGAGTGTTTTGCGACAAAACATTAGTACATGGGGTTGAGACTCCCTATTTGGAAGGGAACGCCACTTTAAAATAGCGAGTCGCAAAACCTATTTAGCGAGTCACTAATAAATTGTGACTCGCTAAATAGGCTTTGTACATGGCCCATAATGTTTTTGCATACGCAAACGGGTTCGCAAACCCGTTTGCGCATGCAACAATAGGTCGTACATCTGGCCCTAAGTGCTTAGTGCCAGACGGTCTAGCGAACCCTAGTAGAGTTCCAGAAAACATATTAGCATGAGCCATAAGAAACTCAATCTTCATGTAGTTTTGAAAAAACAAAATTCACCTAAGTTGGAGCTTTATGACTAACATGAATACATCTTTTGTACCTTATCACTCCTGCATTCTTCACACAGTTTATATGTGAATGAGGTGATCATAGAGTTACTGCTCTGTTTTTGAGGTCTTTCTTTAATCCTTCATGAAAAAGAGCCAGCCTCTGAAAACAGAACCCCTTTAGACTGCCAATAGGTGCAGAACGACTGCACCACGTTAAATATTTAAACAAAGAAAAAAAAGAAACAACATTTTATCCCACAGGCCTTTAACTGGCTTATTTCATTCACCTTCAAAAAGTAATTCCAAAAATGTTATCGTCAATATGCTTTTGTTTTCCAGGTCGGCGCGATCTGTGGCACTGCCTTCTCCTTTATGTGGGGGCAGCTGTTGAGCCTGCCTTGGCTGTGGAGGCATATCATGATCCCTTGCTAGACCTGGCCTCCTTGGCGTTGTTTCCCCTGTCTTTCTGCCTCAACCTCCTGTATTTTTGACAGTATGCTGGGCTTCGTTTTTGCTGGTGTTTGAACTCCGGGCACGTTACCACTGCTGATCAGTGCTAAAGTGCAAGTGCTTCCTGTGTTAACTGCAATTATGATTGGTTATCCATGATTGGCATATTTGATTTACTGATAAGTCTCTAGCACAGTGCACTTTGTGTGCCCAGGGCCTGTAAATCAAATGCTACTTGTGGACTGCAGCACTGATTGTGCCACCCACATGAGTAGCTCTGTAAACCTGTCTCAGGCCTTCCACTGCAGTGTCTGCAAATGCAGTTTTAAACTGCCATGTCGACCTGGCAAGTGCACCCACTTGCTAGACCCAAACCTTCCCTCTTGGTACATGTAAGGCACCCCTATGGTAGGCCCCACATAGCCCTATGGGCAGGATGCAATGTATGTGAAAGGTAGGACATATACTGGTGTGTTTTACATGTCCTGGTAGTGAAATATTGCCAATTTCGTTTTTCACTATTGCATAGACTTTAGCTTCCATAGGTTATCATTGGAGCTGCCTTGTAACATCTTTCAAGTGTAACTTTTAATTGGGAAGAGATGGAGATTTGCATTTTGGGTTCCCTGAACGCAAGATTTAAAATACATCTTTCTGTAATGGTAGTTTTTAAAAATGACACTTTTAGAAGATGGGCATTTTCTTGCTTTACCATCCTGTGTCTCTGCCTGCCTGTGGAATCAACGTCTGATTTAGACTCACAATTGGGCTGATTTATGCATTCCATCTAGACAAGCACACAAAGAGAGCTGAAGTGTGCCCTGCATATTCTGATTGCCCATCACCAGGCTGATGGGCATCCTGACCTAAAGTAGTGGGAGGAGTTTTTACTGACACCTGAATGGGGTTGGGTTTGTCCTCTCACAATGCTGTCTCCACTCCTCTCGCCCCCAGAGTCTGTCTGGAGCCAGGACAGGGCAAGGCAGGATCTGTGCACTACAAAGTCTATCCTTTGAAGTATGCCTTCTTAAAAGGCCAAAAGGTATAAGTACTGGACCTGTAACTCCACAATTTTAAAACACTTCTGGTTTAAGAGGAGACTCTGCCACGGGGAAGATGATTTACAGAGGCGGTCTACCGCACTTATTTAAATTTCGGGAATATAGTCTGCATATGGTGCGATGATCAAAGGAAACAAGACCCCTTAGTTTCCTAATGAGTGAAAGGAACTTTCACAACAGACAATTACACAAGTAATTTGATCCACACACATTAAAGGTAAAGAAATAGTCCCACCAAATATTGTGATTCACACATTCCTTTATTCTTTACATTTTGTTCTCCTTTCTTTGCAGTAGCCAACGCGTTTCGTCCTATTTAAGGACTTATTCAGGGCTACAAGACATAGACAACATACGATGTTTTAAAACCTCATAAAAACACACATGTATATATAGGCTAAATAATTAGCACAGTTTATATATTCATTAATTAGAACACTATTTACATATTTACATTGTTACAGAGCCCGGAAGCTCAGTACCTCTGAGGCCATGATCCCACTGTACATATTCATTATGCTCATATTTACAATGTTGGATCCTATTTCAACCAAACCACATAAGTGTGACAGTATGGGAAACTCTATTTACGAGTACTGTCTAACAGTTACACCATAAATCTATAATTTTTCAATAACTTACATTATATACAGGCTGAGCAGAAAAGTCCTAAGTCTAGGATATCAAAAGCAACAGGCTCATGTGACTATGCACAGCAGCAATGGGAGATCGACATTCTCAAAAAATATTTATCAAGGCCCAACCCTGAAGCGTACATGATAGCATACAGGTTTGTTTGGCATTGTGCGGTTACCTCATCAGTTGTCCATTGAATGATATGCGTTTTCCTTCTTCTTGAATAAAATCCACCTCGCAATACCTTTTCTAAAGCATATATAGAGAAAAGGGGAGGTTATGATCCCTTACAACCTGTTCTTTTTGTTCATATGTCATGAAACGCCAACAAGAGTCTTAACAGAACTATTCCTGTATCTCTATGATATAGTAATTTCCAGTATGGTTGCCTTAGTCTTATTGTCTCCTTCTGTGTATCTTATTTAGAGCAGCGGCAGCATCAAAAAGCTGCAAAAGAGAATAAATATATATCCTTCCATAAGTATGTGTATGACATACATTAAGCCTAAAGGTTACTATTCGAGCTGCATAATCTATATAAAAATGCCTATAATGTGCATCAAACTACTATCCCACAGGCCATCCAAACTGTTGCAAATAGTGTATTTCACTAATAACTGTATCCCACTGGCCAACCAACATGTTACAAATGGTGTATTTCACTAATAACTGTATACATTGGGACAAATAACTCCTATATGTCCCCTGAGTAACCCACAGTTAACAGTATTAGATCTTTTGTTATATAGTATCTCATACCTGTACTTCTGTGTTTGTAATCCGAGGTGGGGAAGATATTTAAACGGTATCGCTCCTTAGGTAAAACGAGGTCATGGTTGACACATAAATCTAATAAAAAATAAAAAATATATAAAAGAATATATAAGAGTCATATGTTATGAAAATTGCCAACCCGTATTAAGCAAGTATGGGGATTCATTCCGTGTAAAGCTGGCGCAGAAAGTTATTCTAACCACTCATTTGTTTCTCAAAGCATTCTTCCTGATGTCACGCCTCGGTGCACCCGGTACCGCAGTTGTGTCTAACTACCTTGCACCTTTTACACCAGTATCGTAATAAAGGGGCACGTACACTCCAACATATTTCAACACAGCGCGCCCTCCTCATTACCTATTTGAAAAGTTCTAGCAAACGCACCGCAATATACCGCATCGTCATTAGGGTGATCAAGCATTCCTCTAGTTGAGGGGCAAAGACGAATTAATATAGGCGATCTCTCTTATAATGATATCCTAGAACATTAGTTAAAAGTGACACCATCTGGCTCTCGTCTAAAACAAGTTAAGGTGCACATCGCACTATGTCCCCTTGCCAATACATAATTTAAAAATCACCATAGTTTCGGGGCAAGCGTTGGTATCACATAGACAACCCCCTTTTTTTTAAGTTAGACAAAAACAATCGTCAAAAGTAACTCACTGTACTAACCCAAGTAAGGGTTACTTTCTTTCGATAAAGATAGTACCGTAATACCAACTGGTGTCTCGAGCGCTTACTTCGCACTCACATCATTTAAATCTAGGTGTCATTCGCATAATAGCAAAGCCCTTATCCGGATTGCTTGTAAACGTGTGCACTACATTTAAGTTTCCGTGTCATTAGCATAATCACAACACATAAAGCGTGGCCACTGAACACCCACAACTTCGTGGCCATAGAATATCGTTATCAGAGTCAATGTCATCCCCATAGTGCACTCACCATTAAATGTGCGCCGGGCAAAGTGTTCCTCTGTCTACGTCCAACACTATCAAGACGAGTATCAAACCTGGAGGGCTTTTAAACTTTCCCTCTATAACCGAGCATGAGCCCTAGATGTTTGGAACAAGTGTAAGATCCGCCATCTTGTAACGTGTCCCTAATGGTGGGAGCCTAGGGATTTCCGGTATTCTTATCCTCGCCCTTGTTTTTTAATTCAAAAATGTACACGCAGGTCGAGATTGAACCACTGAAGGGTTCATATCTACCATTCCATGTGTCTATTTGAAGTCGAAAACGAGCAAACATCGCGTAACGGCATATTTATTCGTAACTTTTCTAGTGCATGCGTGATGCGAACAATGCACGAAAGGGCAGCCATCATGAAATGAAGCCCTTCTTCCATAGTTGCCATAAGTTCAAAACCCTCTTATTTGTAAGGCTAACTTCAGCGTCAATATTCTGTGGAAAACTTATTTTGCCTATGGTGGGAATGAAAAATTAACTAATCACAAGCCACGACATGCGTTTTCATCACTAAACTAGCTCACGCATATTTACAAAACAACGGAAGTAACAGTCATCATACAAGGTGCTACCCCTCATAATATAACTGGGTGTCCCTCTCATCCATAGTTGTCTTAAATGTGGTGTGGCTCTCTTCTAATTTATGTATCTTGACTTAACCGAAGAGGCATCTAAACTCATGCCTTTCTTTATTTCTCACCCGGGGTATGTTTGTATCTGCCACTCCATAGCATAACACTTGGAGCGAGTAAATGGAGTTCACAAATGCCACAACCACTTTGTTAGAGAGTGGCCCATGTAAAAGGTCATGTATGCCCTTGCCACAATGTCTTAAAAATGTAAACCATTATATGCTTTTAAGAAGTCAGAATTCAAAGCCGTACATATGGTAACAGTTGGCTTCACCATTGATCACAACAAACATCCGTTCAAGGATATTGAACAGACCCAGGATAGTCACAGCACATGAGCCATTACACCTTGCCATCGCATATTTTAAATGTCAATTGAAGACGTAACCACAACAGTGCTCAGCAGAAGTTCAGGCATTAAAACCACGTATAACGTTTTTCAGTCGTTGTATACCTTAAAGGAAAAAGGAAAAGATGGAAAAAATATGTAATCAGTAAATAACCAGTTTCATCCACATAATACTTCAATCATGTATCCATGATAACAGTGCACATGGTGTGAGCAGTCTACAGTTCGTTCCCACTAGGATTCACCACCTCAAATAGTTTATAATAAGCTGACATACAGCGGTGGTCATCTATTTGCTATTATACACAGACAATGTATCCATGATGACAATGCACATGATATAAACAGTCAAAAGTATTTCCCACAGAGATGCTCTACCATAAGTGATGTGTATCCAAGCATTGATTACTTGGGAAAACCTTATAAAAAGTAATGCATCTCTGAGTTACTATTCAAACCCTGTTGCATAGTACGCAGTCTACATATCCATTTCGCCTCTCTCTGATGGAGGGAGTGTTCCCTATTGCCTCCTCTCTCTCCAATGACCAGATGTTCTATGGCATGAAACCAAACATCTTTGTTATCTGGGTGTTCATCCCTTATATGTATTGCAATTGGGTACCGCTCATCTAGATGTTTTATTGTACGTACATGTTCTTGTATCCTCACCTTAAGGCAGCGTATACTATTCCCTATAGATCTTTCCACATGCACATCCAATTGCATATACCGTGTACGTGGTATTGCAATTGATGAAGGACATGATTTTATGGGCTTTGTTGATATTGTACATAAACTCTGTAGTTCTATTCCTTCCCAATCAACACACCGAACAATTGCCACAGACATAAAAACCATTTGGTTTGGTTGGTAACCAAGTGCTTACTGTCTGATCGGTGTCCTGTTTCTTTACATAGCTTGGACAGAGCTTTTGTTTGATGGAATTACCTTTACGGTACACCATCTTGGGTTTGCATGGAACAATATCCGACAGGCTTGTATCTAAACATTTCACCATAAGGTATGGCGTTGATGGTACTCTGGAGATGGAAACTCGAGGTGTGTAGCACGCTATTACATGCTGTGGGTTTCTTAAAGATCTTACTCTCAATTCTTCCATGTTTGATATATAGACAGAGATCAAGGAAGTCAATTGCACTTTTGTTATAAGTAATTGTCAACTTGACGTTAAATCTGTTAGTGTTAAGATAAGCATAGTATTCCATTAAGGTCTCAACACTCCCATTCCAAATCATCAGAATGTCATCTATATAACGACCATAAAAGATGATTTTGTCAATCCATTTCTGTGCTCCTCTTCCATAGGTCTGCTCCACCTCATACAAACCCAAGAAAAGGTTTGCATAAGCTGGAGCAAACCTAGAACCCATCGCCGTTCCCTGTCTTTGAAGGAACCACACCCCATCATGCAGAAAGACATTGGTCGTTAGAATCAGTTCAGCCATTTCTATCAGCATCTGGGTATGGTCAAGATGGCTAGCACTCCTTCTGTATAGGAAGAATCTCAAGGCTTCCAATCCATTTCTCAATAGTATGCAAGTATACAGACTTTCAACGTCCATAGTTACAAAAAGTAGGTCTTCACTATCACAGCTAAAGTCCTCCAGCCTGTCCAGGACATCACGACTGTTCTTCAGGTAAGACAGGAGGTTTTTCACATGGGGTTGGAGATATCCATCTATATAGTCCGCAAGACATTCTGTCGGCCCACCATTACCTGATATAATGGGCCTACCAGGGGGATTTAGCCAGGTCTTGTGGATTTTCGGGAGTGAATAAATACATGGAAATCTTGAATTTTCAACTTTTAGGTACATATACACCCTATCCGATAAAAGGCATGTTTCATGCCATTCTCTTAGATGTGCGTTGATGTTGCACTCAATCTCAGGAATGGGGTTCCCTCTCAGCTTCTCATAACATATTTCGTTATTCATTTGTCTATTCGGCTCTCCCAGGTAGTCCTCTTTGTGTAAAATGACAACATTGCCCCCCTTGTCTGCTTCCCGTATTACGATGTTTTGATAATTTCTCAGGTCAGTTAAGGCGTCTCTATCTTTTTGGGAGAGATTAGGGGAGCGAGTATAGAGTTTATTGTTCAGATATTTGTCCTCTAGTTGATAAAAGTCTGAAGTTACCTTCCTGCCATGGGGAAGAGCTGGAAAGTTTTCAGGAATACTGCCCCTTTGCTTTGTTGCTTTGCTGAGCTGGCCTGCAATTGCTACTTCTGTCTTGGAGAAGAAAAGGACTGGAATTTGCTTTTGTATCCTGCTTGTGAAGATTCTCCAAGGGCTTTACACATTGTCCCTGAGATGAGCCTGACTTCTCATGCCAAGCTATCAAGGGGGGTGATTAAGGGTTATGTTGAGTATGTAACTTTCTTACACTGACTAGAAGGAAGGGTCCCAACCTGGACAGGGTACATACCACTGCCAACTACATACCCCCACATAAAACATCCCTCCACTTCCCTTCAAAGCCACTGTACGAGCCATGCATTCATCTACATCCAAAATGTTGTTTCATTGAAAGCAGCTTTTAATCTACAATTTTGTTGAAAACAGGTGCATGGGCCCTGGTCTGCACCTCAGCACAGGATCGCTAGGGAATACATTTCAGCCTCAGTTGTAGTGGATCTTCCTACCAAGAGGATTCCGTGCCACTGGCGTAACGAAGCTTGAGGGGGCCTCCCTGCAAGGCACATGGAGGGGCCCGCTCCGGGCTCAATCAGGAGCTGTGCAGCCAGAGTGCTGTGCTGAGGGGGCCCCCTGGAGCTTGGGACCCCCCGCACCACAGGGGCGGTGGGGGCCTGTGTTACGCCCCTGTTCCATGCCATTATTCCGTAGACCTCTCTTCAGCACACAGTGATGTTCCTTCAGATCGGCTGTTGACAAGACACGCCCACCTGGAAGACCCTCATAAGTACATTTCTAGTAACACATTTTTTAACATTTTGTGGTGTTTGTGGAGCAAGCTACTAACAAAACATGCCTATAGCACATGAGCAGCGTTTCTGCAGCACTAAGAAAAATCATCAAAGTGTAAAATATCTCCATTTGGCCAAATACAAACACCCATTCAATGTCACAGATCTCCTTTTCTCTATTGTCTCGGCTTCCATATCAAGTTCAGTGGCTGTTAAGGGATGGTCTTCTTGAAGAGACAGGAGGATGTTTTTGAATGCGGAGGTATAGTCTGCTACTTCCTGTAATCACTTTGAAATCCAGATTAGAGAGCCAAAATTGAATAGGAAGCAAACTGAAGAAACCTCAGTTGCGCAGGAAAGGGAAAAAAACAGAATGGCGAAAAAAAGCTTTTATAGTTGAGTGAAGGGCAAAAATGTAACAAATTATGAGGGGCTGTACAATTTGATTGCATGGGAGCACTTGTCTGATCTGTGTTTTCCAGAGCTGCGCCAGCACCTGATAGACAGCAAGCTTACTGACCCCAGGAGGCTTGGTAAGGAGGCAGACCGATGAGTGAGTACTAGGGTCCATTCAATAGCTGTTCCAGAGGTGAAAGCAAAGGATCCAGGGAGCAAGCTGATCTATCAGTGAGAAATACAGCAAAAGATTGAAGTTGCAACGCACCAGCTAGTTCCAATAGATTCTTTTTATATGGTGTACAAACTGGTGACCTGGAGGAGAAAGTGAGAAAATTGGAAGTGAAAACCACTATAATGAACAGAAAAACAATTGGTTTTCAGTTCAGGAGCCCAAAGTAGTTCATGACATAGAATAATAAAGGATAAACAGACAGGATCTGGAATGAATAAGAAAGTACTATTCCATAGAGAATGGACTAAAGTAATCTAGTGTTCGTGATAAAAGGCATTGTATAATTATTAAGAAAAATGTATTCACCAAGGTAGAAGGTAACCCAAAAGATGAAAGAAGAATGCCGCAACTGTAAATGTAATGTTCAAGGAAATATAGTTTTAGTAACATTAAGAAAATTCAGAAACACCCACTTGTCAAGCAGAGAGCCGATGCCATCACAAAATGCAAAGGAAGGCTGTGAAATACAACCACATTGGAGAACATGGAAGTAAAGCATGGTGAAGCTGGTAGAATCTGCATCTTAGGACGAGGCAAACTATGGCATCAGAGAAGGATAATCCGGCAAGGAACTGTGGTGTAAGACAGGGAGAAGCTGCATCAGAGCACAGTAAGACTGACAGTGACTTCTAACTCTGAATACTCTTCCCAAACATTAGCGCTACCACTATCCACAATCCCTCCACATCAGGCACCATGGCTTAATGCTTCTTGTTCAAGAGTAACAAATGGCCCACACCTGCCTTGTATCAAATATACAACAGCAAGGAAATTGAGCAAGACACTGTGCCGCAATGACCCCTATTAACAATAGACTCTTCACTGCCCCAGCCTCTCTGCTTCTCCTCAGCAGCGAGTGATGGTGCCCTGCTCCAATATAGGTCCAGTAGGCCCAAGGGTCTGGTCCATGGCTGCTTCTGCCCTGCAAGCGTGGCTCCACAGGAGCAACTGCTTCTGCTCCAGTTTGGTCATCAGGAGCACCCTGTACAATCACAGTCCACAAATGAGCTTTTGCCCCCAGACACTGACATAGACATGGACTTCCCACTAGCTTGCATCGAGTCTTCCCATGGTGTAGCCCCGATTGGCCAAGTGCATGCCACCACTCTGTCAGAAACTCATTGAGGTCTGGTGAGCTGTGGCTCTGGAGATGTTTCTGGAGGCAGGCTATGTTTCCTTGTGGATTTTGGCAGTCACTGACATATTGCCTACTGAAATGTAAGGTGGACTGATCCAAAATGTGAATGACATTAGCAACAAGCAGTGGCTGGGGTGCTGACATATTGCTCTGCTCTTCTACATTATTAAACATTTTTTTATAAGTTCTAACAGACAGGTAAAGCATTTATTAGTGGATCTAAAATCATTGGCAAAACAAATCAAATTGTATTTTCCATAATAAAAATATATTTAACAGAACAAAAAGATACATCATAGGTGGCCACAACAGCAGCTGTGCAGGGTTAATCAAACTCAGGTGTAATATTAGCAGCAGCAATGCAAACTTCACGGGCATAGACAGAGCTGCAACACTTGGAACTGCATATGTGGTGTGTCCAGGCCTCCTCATACACTGGGGGCCAGATTTACTAAGTTCTCGCGCAGCGCAGTGTAGCAGCAGTAAATACTGCGCTGCTTGAGAAGGAGAGAGCTGGAGAGCACCATATTTAATGAAATATTGCACTTTTCTCCCCTCTCACCACGGAGACACCTTTGCACCATGGTGCAAGGGTGTCTCCTTGTCTAGCATAGGTTATGTACTGAAAGGGCAGCCTTCCAGTACAAAATACCATGGATAGATTTACTTCAACCCTTTTCCGACTTTGTATGTGTGCTGTACAGTGCAGCACACGTAGAAAGTCAGAAAAGGAAGGAGACCTGCTCTCTCCCCCAGCAGCTCCGCTGTTGTGCCGCTGCCCTGTGCAGTGCCCTGCGCAGGTAGGTGTTCAAGGCCCTCCTCCACCCGCAGGCGCCTCATCCCTGTTGGTCCAGTGGGAGAGCCTTGCTCTTCTGCTGGTCCGCTGCTGTCTGTCTTGTGTCTGTGCCCCTTTTCTGTCTTTTCTGTTACTGTGTCTTTTCTGTTATTGTGTCTTCTCTTTTATTGTGTCTTGTCTTTTATTGTGGCTTTTCTATTACCTGTTTCTGTTATTGTGCCTGTTTTCTGTCTTATTTGTTTTGCGGAGTGATTCTCTGCCCGTTCCCTTCCCGCCGCTGCTGCCCCCCTGGCACCTCCCCCCTTGGCGGTTCTCACTCCCGCCTCCCAGCTGCGCTTCCCTCCCCTTCCCTATTTAATGGCATCCGCTGCGTGGCCAGGCAGCGGACGCACGCAGGGGACGCGTGCAGCGGGCGTGCCTCCAAAGGCAGGCCCATTTGCACCCGTTCACGACCCGACAGTGACCAGCGCCAGGGACCCTGGTTGTCCAACCTAACACCGCTACGACTCTGCTGCCCTCCTCGCACTCAACCCTGGAAGGAACAATAACTGCCAGCTGTATACACCGAACACCACCTACGGCCAGTTCTCCTGCCGACACTGCAGACAATCCTTCACCATCCTCCGCACCCCCATGACTGCTGCACCCACGCCGGACGCCAGCACCACCGAAGCCCTGAAGTGCACCCTCCTCAATGTGCGCTCCCCGCACAGACATGCCATGGAGATCCAGGACCTCCTTGACGCCCTCTCGCCAGACAGACAGATGGTAACCTGGACTAATGCCTCCTCCGCCCCCAACATGGCCAGCACCATTCCCGAAAGATACAAGATCCAGAGGAAGGACCACCTCAACCGCCCAGGAGGAGGACTCACCATCGCACACCAGAGCTCCCTCCGACTCTCCACCTCCAGCACGAGCGACTCCCCCTCGAACACCGAACACCTTCACTTCCAGATCCAGCCCAGCCCCAGAACAATGCTTCACGGCACCCTTGCCTACAGACCCTCAGGGCCTCGCACCTCATTCACCACTACCATCGCCGACCTCATCATACCCCATGCCATTGCCTCCATGGATTACATACTCATCAGAGACCTGAACTTCCACCTCGACAACCTCAGCGACCCCGCCTCCACCTCCCTCCTGGACAACCTTGCCAACATCGTATTGAAGCACCTTGTCACCACCCCCACCTACAAGGCAAGACACACCCTCGACCCCCTCTTCGCAGGAGGGATCAACTTCTGCTTCAACCACACCACGCAGCCCATCTGAACAGACCACTACTGCGTACACTTCTCTTTCAACACTACTACCACTCACAAACCCCCTCTGTGCCCACTGCGAAGGAACTGGAGCAAGGTCACAGAAGAACACCTTAACTCCACCCTCATCCATGACCACTCCTGCATTGACCAATGCCAACTCTGCAGCCAAGGAACTACACTGCTGGATCCTCAACTGTCCAGACACGCTTGCACCCCTCTACATCCCCAACAGACAAGGCCCCTTGAAGGCCACCTAGTTTACCACTGACCTCCAAGAGACCCAACGCTTCTGCAGGCGTCTCGAAAAACAATGGAGGAACAGCAAAACCACTGAAGACCAGACCACCTACAAAAATGCCATGACAGAATACCACCAACTCATCATATCCACCAAAATGAAGTTCATCCAGAACTAAATCCTCACCAACTCCAGCAACACGAAGGCACTCTTCAGCATCATCCAGCAATTCACCAAACCCCCCAGCAAAGCCACGGACATCACACTTTCCCAGGACCTCTGCACCAAGCTCAGCTCCTACTTCCACTTGAAAATCTAAGCCCTCTAAGACAACTTCAGCGAACAGACGCTAGAAACCACCCTTCCTTCCAACGGCAACAGCCAGCCCACCGTCTGGACCCCGGTCACCACTGAAGACACCACCATGAAGAGCACTCACTCAGGAGCCCCTAATGACCACTGCCCACTAAATATCTTCCACAGAGCCGCCGCCACCATAGCGCCCGAGCTAGGACGCACCATCAACGCCACCTTTGAATCCGGCACGTTCCCCGATGACTGGAAATGCACAGAAGTCAAACCCCTCCTCAAGAAACCCTCTGCAGACCAGACATACCTGAAAAACTACGACCCATCTCTCTCCTTCCCTTCACAGCCAAGGTCACCGAGAAGATTGTCATTGCCCAGCTGACCAACTTCATCGAAGAGAACACCATCCTCGACTGTTCCCAATCCGGATTCTGTAGTAACCACAGCACCAAGACCGTACTCCTCGCCGCCACAGACGACATCCGCGTGCTCAGCGAACAAGGCCAAACCGTGGCCCTCATCCTGCTAGACCTCTCAGCAGCCTTCGACTTTGTCTCCCACCGCACTCTCGCAGCCAGACTTCACAAACCCGGCATATAGGGAACCACCCTCGACTGGCTCCGCTCCTTCCTCGCCGGCAGAACCCAAAGGACCAGACTCCCACTTTTCCTCTCCGACCCACCGAGATCAACTGGGGAGTGATAACGCGCTCCCAGGTCGAGTTAACTTAAAAGTGCACAGTGCGTGGAGCCTACCGGGGGGCTGCGAGGACCAGCAGCCCCAGCTCTTCACAGCTGCTGCCTCTTCCCCCGGCGGCCACGCCCCCAACCTTCTTGTACTTCATTGGCCTCAGCACCACCGCGACGCGGGACGCGCGCGGGACAGAGCACGGGGCGAAGACCGGGCAAAGAGCGGGCCGTTTGAGGCCGTTCGAGTACGTGAGAGTCCGGTCCGGGCCCCCCCTCTTTGCCTGTATCCAAAGGTCTTTGAACCATTAGTAAAATGTGTACACGGGAAACCAGGAGCAAAACTTCTTCACTAGCTGCAGCCGGGGCTGTTAAAGGCCCTATTGACACTTACTTTGCTAAAGCTGGCTCCCTTTTGATTGAGGAAATCGAGGTTCTGGAGCGCAGAATCTCACAAGAAATAGACTGGGTAAGGAGGTCTTCAATGGGCCCTATGGCCCAAGCTAGAACCCCAGAAAACAGATCTGGTCTTCCAAACAGCCATAGCACAGACCAGGCAACATGTCCACTCCCAGTCACTAATCCCACCAACCCCGAGCTCACTATTGAGGTCCCGAGTGACTTTGAGGACATGAGCCTTATGGCCCTACCTAACACCCAAATTCTCCAGCTTATAACCACAGAGAACATTGAGACAGCCAAAGTTGTAGGAACCAACTTAGATAGCAATAGGGGTACTAGGGAAGGGGCTATTCCTAAAAAGAAGCAGGGGCTTCAAAATAAAGAAGATCATAGGACCAAAACTCCGAAATCCAAGCAAGTCAGAGGCAAAAGGGAGAAAGGTGCTTCCTCTGACCCTATTGTGAATATATCAGGACCGCCATCTCCCCCTAGAATGATCAATTCAACCTCACTACCACAACTCAGCAGCAACGCACCATTAGACACTACCTCAGACGACATCACTTTAGAGGATATAGGTACACTAGTTAGGTCTCTGCTGAGCCCCCTTGAGGCAAGACTTATCAAGATCGAAGCTAGACTAGTTAGCATCGAAAAGGCAACCGTGCAACTTGCCGACTCAAGGAAAATTGTTAACAGTGGGACCAAAACAACAAGAGAGGGACCAGGACCAAATCCACCAAAGGCAATGGTCCTCCCACAACAATAATTAATAAACCTCCACAAACTAATCCCAAACCCTCACAACCTGCACCAATCAACGCTCCGGCATCACTAGTTGCAAACAAGGCCCCTATCCCTACCCAACAAACGGCAACTGCTACCCCAAAATCAACCCTTCCACTGAAAGATAATATTCAGCCTCCGGCTAAAGCTAAGAGAGATCCTCCTACTACTGGAGTGAAACCTAATACTACTCCCAAACCAAAATCCATAAACCTCCCCCCAGAAGCAGCACCCTACACTCTAGTTCTGGCGGGGGTTCCTGAACTAAATTCCACCACATTTGAATCCACCACTTCACTCAAAAACAAAGTAATCAACTGGCTCTCCGTAAACAGACCGCTACCGAGAGGAACTACTAGCGATATATCCATGGCTAGGAGGGCAACGTGGGTGGGCTACACTAAGAAATCCATTAGAGGTGACTGTATTCTGGTCACCTTCAGAGATCCGAATACAGCCGCATATATCTGTACCTGTGCTGCTGATGAGGATTTTGCGAGCATCATCCAACCATTACCCCTCTCATTTTTTTACCCCTCAAATCTGTATAACCTTGAGGACCACAGGTGGAGGTACCACCAGGAGTTGCTGGAGGGTTGGGAAAACTGTCACAGGGAGAACAACAACTATCCGTCACATAGGGAAAGACCAACAGAGCAGTTCCCTACATATGGGGATGAGGCCGGCTGGGAAACTGTCACAAGAAGGAGGGGGGGAGGTGGTGGACACAGGAGGGGAATTCCAGGGCCACATAGAATACACTACCCCGCCTATTTATCTACCCATAACCGATACAGCAGTCTTGAGATGGTAGACTGACATGCGGTTGATGAGGGGAGCGCAACTCAAATATCTTCCACAAACGAGCCCAAATTCGCCACAGCTGCTGATACTTATTTTTTAGCACCTGGCACAGTTGATCCCAGACAGGTCCCAAGTGTTACGCCTTCCTCTCCTTCCCCTGATAACAGACCCAAGGGTACGTTCCTCGTCCCTACAAATCCACGGCCGCCCCACGAGTGTACTACTACCAACTCGGTTTTTATGGGCACGGCCTCCACCCAACCACTAGAAATAACAGTGATTTCTTGGAATGTGGCAGGCCTTGCTAGCAAAATAGATTGCACAGAATGGGGTACATACATCAGATCAAAAAATATAATTCTTCTACAAGAAACTTGGGCGCGCGAAGAAACAGCATTCCCGGGTTTTGCCTCCTTCTTTAAAGCAGCTAAATGGGGGGGAAGGGGTATGCCATCTGGGGGACTAACTACATGGGTAGCCACGGACTTAGGTTGCCTAGCTACTTATTTAGAGACCGCTTCTGATGATCTATTGGCTGTCTCACTCGAGTGGCCGGACTCATCGAAGTTGCTAGTAATCAATATCTACTCAAGGCCGGTTCCAATGCACAAAGAATCTGGCACAGTGGATGAGCTAGCCAAGCTTTTAGAAGGAATCCCAAGCGAACTTGCTTGCCTGGTAGGAGGCGATTTCAATGCTCAATACGAACCACTGCCTGGGCTACGTGATGGTCCTTCCCTGGAGGAAGATTCATATTGGCTTATACCTGAGACGGTGGCACCACCCCCACGGGCCTGGACTCCTTTAGCCCTACAGATAACTGCCCTCACCCTCAACCTTGGTTTAAGGGCATGCAACGGTCGTACCAAATCAGACACACCAAGTACCCATACTTTTAACAAACCCGGCAGCGAATCCAGATTGGACTATATTATGGTCAAACTGTTTATGTGGCCAGCAATAGTCGACTTTAAAGTCACCCCAAGATTAGACAGTGACCACAATTCCCTGGAACTGACTTATTCCCTGCCTGGGAGAGAGGCAATAATCAATGGGTCGGACAAAGATAAAACGGGCCTCCTACTTGAAAATAATCGTAGGAAGGTCAAGTGGGAGAAACTGGCCAGCAACCCAGAACGAATATCCCGGCTATATGAAAGGATAATCCCATTACTGGAGGATGCCTTCCAGCTAGGAACTAGGGTCTTAGACGATGCTACTAGAGGAGAGCTTGCACAAATACATGCAGGCATCCTCACCACCCTAGAGCAGGACCTATTCTCATCTGCAAGGCAAAGGAATGGCCCTAAACCGAAGACATCTTGGTATAATGCCGCTTGCAGGGAAGCCAAGGCCCACTTGCTACTTGCTATAAAGGAACACCATAACAAAGATGAAATCCGCGCCAGGAGAAGATCATATAAAATCCTCCTGGAGAACGCAAGGGCAGAATGGGACCACGATTACTGGGAAAACCTCACTAATGCATTAACAGCTAGAGATTCCCGTAAATTTTGGCGCGTAGTGGCGAACGGCACAGAGGATTTATCCTCCGCAATAGAGCCCAATATAGCCCCTACGGTATGGCAGACCCACTTTGAGGCCCTGTACGCAGAGGGTGGGGGTGAACAGAACAGAGATGGTCCCACAATTTCATCCTGTCCCACTAGGGTTGTTTTCACCGAAAAAGAAGTGAGGGACGCCATTAAAGGGCTAGCTGCCGGAAAAGCCCCAGGACTTGATGGGGTGCCCGGTGACCTGTTTAAGCAGGAACCCGGGATATGGGCACCCTATCTTACACTAATATTCAATGCCATTGCGGGGGGACTGGAGGTGCCCGATACTTGGAGGGGAGCAGAGGTGGTCCCAATTTACAACAAGCATTGGAAATGCAATAGGTCTCGCCTTTGATTAAGTTTAAACCATTTGCTTTGCTAATGGTATTGTATAGCAAAGCAAATGGCTTTAACTTAATGAAAGGCGAGACCCATTGCATTTTTAATGCTTGTTAAAGACTGTTATCAGGTACCGGAACACATTGTGAAGCTTTTGTTAAAATTAGCTTCTTGCAGCCCTCTGTGTATATGGATTGCCTTTATGGTTCTTGTAGCACGCAATTTAATTACGAAAATAAGAACTGTCCTCCTTATTTCCCTGTATTATGTAATATTACTGTAATAAGTCTTTTATCTGTTTTTAACACTGGTGCTTTTATGATTTTTTTTTATTGTCAAAAATCGAATAAAGCTGATTTGATTTGATTTGATTTGCAGTGCCTTAAGATGATTACAGCTGCAACGTAGCCCTTTTTTGCTTACATACAAATTATGTAAGCACAGTAAAGAAATATTAAAAAATTGGATATATTTGTATTTTACTCCATCATATTTTGTGTCGCACGGACGTGTGTGAAAACTTAACACACATAAAAAGATTAAACGAATGTACCGTTCTGTGCCCTAACTTTATATCCACTCATGACGCATGTGTTAAGTAGCTCTGCTATGTTGCATTGCTTTTGTTTGCAATATAGTTCATAGACCTTTGCAGTCACTCCAACATATGTCTGAGAGCCCTGTATAGATACATTTGGTGTGCCGGTTCTATGGCCATCTATATAATACTAATGTATACTACAGGATTTATCTCACAGTACTTATATTCCACTTTAGAAAATGAAGGCAGCCTTTCATTTTCTTCTTTGCTGCTCTGAGCTGAGCATTCAGAGCCATTGTCGAGAGGGTGAGCAAGCATGGCTGCTATGCTGTGTCTGAAGGAAGCTGGGGGATTTTTTAGCAAAGGTGAGCTTACATTTTGATGCATCCATGGTGTTTCCGCTGGTGCTCAGAGGGAAGGACTTTCCTACGGAGATATAACTTGAGATGCTCATATGGAGACTGACTAATGCTGCATCTAGGTTTTCTCATTTAAATAACATAAACAGTTTACTTACACACTTGACATAAATTGCTTTCTTGTTCTTCTGATGTGCATGTCACTATCAAATCAACGCACCCTATTGTACAAATTGCACACGGAAGGAACAGACAAAATCATAGAATCTTCTTGTAAACAAGTGGTTCACTACATGACCCACAGAGAACCCTTTCTAGATCCTGAAAGGGATCAGGGAGAACATGAAAGGTAGAACTGACCTGATGGAGACTGGCCTATCTAAGTTGAATTTACAAGCAGCAGTAATGCTAAAATCGCACATATTTAAGGAGAAAAAAAGTAACGATAAAAATGCACATATGGAAATATTTGTAAAGAACTGAAGGTCATAATGTAGCTAAACTTACACTGACGTGAGGATTATGTTAACCTCATGCAAAACATCCATTGACTCCTCAATTGGTTTCAGTCCTCTCTCCAGCACCTGTTCAACTACTGTCACACTGCCAGGTTCTTGTCCCTGCATACTTTGACTGCGGTCTACCTGCCACTGGTTGTGACTGCGGTCTACCTGCCACGGGTTTTGACTGCGGTCTACCTGCCATGGGTTCTGACAGCGGTCTACCTGCCACGGGTTTTGACTGCGGTCTACCTGCCATGGGTTTTGACTGCGGTCTACCTGCCATGGGTTCTGACAGCGGTCTACCTGACATAGGTTTTGACTGCGGTCTATCTGTCACAGGTTTTGATTGCGGTCTACCTGCCATGGGTTTTGACTGTGGTCTACTTTCCATGGGTTTTGCCTGCGGTCTACCTGCCACGGGTTTTGGCTGCGGTCTACCTGCCACGGGTTTTGGCTGCGGTCTACCTGCCACGGGTTTTGACTGCAGTCTACCTGCCACGGGTTTTGACTGCAGTCTACCTGTTATGAATGTTGACTGAAGTGTACCTGCCACAGGTTTTGACTGCAGTCTACCTGCCACGGGTTTTGACTGCAGTCTACCTGTCATGAATGTTGACTGAAGTGTACCTGCCACAGGTTTTGACTGCAGTCTACCTGCCACGGGTTTTGACTGCAGTCTACCTGTCATGAATTTTGACTGAAGTGTACCTGCCACAGGTTTTGACTGCAGTCTACCTGGCACGGGTTTTGACTGCTGTCTACCTGTCATGAATTTTGACTGAAGTGTACCTGCCACGGGTTTTGACTGCAATCTACCTGTCATTAATTTTGACTGCAGTCTACCTGTCATGAATTTTGACTGCAGTCTACCTGCCATGGGTTTTAACTGCAGACTACCTGTTTTTCAGAGGTTACCAGATTTAGCAGCTGACCCTTGGTGCTGACTTTTCGACTCCTGGCCTCAAAGGTGACAACAGCAGTGCCAAGACCAGAATGCACATTGAGTCCTAATGGGCACTGTTTACATTCTGCAGCTTCCACTGGGACCCGGGACATTACCCTTACAGTTCTCTAAAATGCATCAATTGAGTAGTGCAATGCCCACTCTTATGATCAAATACAAAGTGATAAAAGTATGAACCGAAAACATTTTTTCAAAACATGGCAACATGTTGCACTGTAGTGAATGAGTGACCTTCTCCTCTGTACTTCGCATCAGTGATAGCCCCATACACGCTATAATAAACTAAATTGTGTCCACAATAAGACAAATATAGTCCAATAACACAGTTCACATTTCATATATACGATCCATATTAATTAATTAATTCAGGTGAACCTAATCACTATTGTTTTTCAAATCTCTCTTTTCATCTTTTCTGAGAGTTACCAATGCATTTATTTTTCAGGTAGTCACTGGGGTAGCATCAAATCATAACAGCTTGTAATATAAATTATTTGTTCTTGTTTATTTTTAATGCATGATATCCTATCTCAAGGAACGCACATTGTGCTCTTGTAATAAAGCGAGAAATGAGTAATGTTGCCTCCCTGACATCTCATGCCATCACCCCAGTTAAACTATAGGTGGTATCTAGAAGCGACATTTATCTGTGTTAATAACTGCGTTATATTAATCACATACTTTTTTATAGAGTGCTTGAACGATTCCTATTATTGTGATGTCATTAGGGTCAAGGTCGTGTGACATCACTTCTTCGGACGATGGCACTTCCTGTGATTCCATTGAAGTAACAGAGTTTGTGATGTCACTTCCGATACCCTTGATGTTTTGGTAAATCCACGCCCATGCCCACCTGTTCTTCATACTGTTGACATTACATCTAAGTATCCCACCGCACTGATATCTGACCTGCTGCCACTGTGTCCGTCTCGCACTATTACTAAGATACCCCAGTGCTAAGGAGCGGACTGCCAACACGTTTAAAGCTGGGAATGTGTTCCTTTGGCGTTATTACACAAGTGCAATATGACAAATGCAGAATGCACCTACTCTCCACAAAAGTGCATGCTTCATCTGCGGCACTGTCGGAAGTGCGCCGAAAAACGTGTGCATTGTGTTCAAATATCTTTAAGCTTAAATACATATGGAATGGGCAACACGTGTGTCTACATTCCACTTAATATAGGCAGCCCAATAGTGCAAAATGTGATTTACCTACTTTAAAAGCAGTGTGAAGGTTCTGTAATATGGCTGCTTCGCCTTTTACAGAAACTTTGCTCTGGCGCAAAAAAAAAGAAACACATTGCATTGCAGCATTTTTGCTACGTAAGAATATTAAACGTAATAAAATACAGCAAATCATATTACAGAAAGAGCTGTGTACAGAAAATGGAGAAATTGTATGTACAATCATATGTAAGGCACGTATTACACAAGCATCAAATTGTGCAAATGGATTTGCACTGGTGCAGAGTTTCTGTGCAATATACAAATGTTTCTGTGATCTGCCCTTCATTTAAGCATTTTCTTTATTACTCCTCGCACGAGGGCGAGGAAGTCAGGTACACATACTCGATGCTGCGTTTTAAGATTTTTTTACCCGAACAGAAACAGAACCACATGTCATGCTGTTGGTTTAATGAGTCATGAACAAACACCCAGCATTGCTGGGCAGAACTGGCAACAGAGGAGTGTAGCTATGCTTTGATTGGCAGCAAGGCCTAAACAAAGAGGCCTCTCGTGCTTGTACATCAGCTCTGCTCCTCTGATAGGTATGCGGAGTGAAACTGGTTCGCCCAGCACCTCCCACTCGACATGAAGCTTTGAGAAAAGTCGAGACTGCCGTATTTGAGGGTCCGCGCTCCACAGCGCGTGCATCCACGCAGAGAGGCCGCCATGCTCTCCGACCCCAAGCTCCCCGGCTGTGAGGCTTCGCACGTGTGATATATTTGTTTCTCATGAGGAGCCCCAGTGATTGGAGGAAGTGCACACTGCCGGGCGTATACTTCGTGTTGTGCTTCACCGAGCTGTGTCTTCAATGTGAGTACAAACGATCTGGGGAGAGGATGTGGCGTAACGGCCAGCACTATCTACCCTGGAGCTGGAGAACCAGGTTTGAGTTTGACGTCGGCTCCACATCCTGTGATTCTGGGCACATCACTTAACTCCCCCGTGCCTAACAAAACATGTATGGGTCCTTGTAACTGGTGCTCATGTAAAGCGCTCCAATACCTTCGGGTCGAGTTCGCGCTATATGAAACTGCAAAAAAAAAAAGTTGACAGGCGCAGGCAAACACCGGTACCCTACACTGCACATTGACAGTGAGAAATGTATTTTGATTTGTTTTGTATATAGTATGAGTGTGTGTGTATGTATGGGGTGGGGGGACCACACATGGTTGTACCAGATTGGAGAACTTAAAGTACCACAATATATTATTATACATACAGGGACCCCAGGGCAAGCATGAACCAGTGAGCATTTGATTATTGCAACTTTAGTTAAAGTGTAGTTGTAATGTTCACATTACGTTGGTGTGCATTACGCGTCACATGGCTCTGTGGTTATTACACAGTGGTGCGCAGGTAGTACAGGTGACAGGTTGTAGGGAAGAAAGACCTGCTCTGTACAAACAAGGGGTTGGAAGCAAGCGGGCAGCCAAGAGAATGTACAAGTATTTCTAGAAACAATGAAAACAAGCTTTGGCAACGCGGCCGCGAAAGTGAAAGTGATCGCAATCGCGATCGTGTGCTACGGAGGGCGCGCGTGCACGTTCACGTGCACTGTAGCTTTAGGCCAGGCAGCACTTTGAAAAAGCCTGTTTACAAAATGTCTCGGCCAGATCAGCGCAAGCGCTGAATCAGGCGAGACCTAAAAAGGGATCCCCCTTGCTCCCTTCCAACTATCGTCCTATCAGTCTAATCGACATATCCCAAAAATTGTTCGGTAGACTGATTCTGAATCGACTGCAGGCCTGGACCGAAGAAATGGAAATTTTGTCCCCTTACCAGGCAGGATTCAGGGAGGGTGTATCAACCATAGACCAAATCTTCAGGTTAAATCTCCTCTACTGGAGAACAGCTGTAATCGAGGGCGGCAGTCTATATACCATCTTTGTAGACCTACGTGCCGCCTTTGATTTGGTTCCCAGAGCGAGGCTATGGAGAGTCATGGAAGAGTTGAATGTCCCTACTGATATCCTGACAATCCTGATGAGACTCCACCACAACAACTACGCTCGCGTAAGGTGTGGCAAAGGTGGCAAACTAACCGAAAGGTTCCCCGTTCGCAGAGGTGTAAGACAGGGTTGCGTGCTCGCACCGACCCTGTTCTGCATCTTTGTGAACGGGGTTGTTGCCCACCTAAACAGGATCCCCAACTCCGATGCCCCAAAATTGACCGGCAGCAGGGTGCCTGCAATCATGTTTGCAGACGACACCCTGCTGCTGTCTAAATCCCCCATGGGGATTCAGCGCATTATGGACGGTTTTCTAGACTTTTGTAATGATCGGGGATTGGAAATCAACCCCCAAAAAACTAAGTTCATGATCCTGAACCCCAACCCCCAGAATCGAGCCCCACCCAGGCTAGGCACAACACAACTGGAACGTGTGCACAATATTGAATATTTGGGGATCACGTTAAACGAACATCTATCGTGGACGTCTCATCAGGCCAAAGTGACCATCAAACTGGCACAGTTGGCGGGTGGCACTATGCGCCTGGCGAACAAATCCTTTTATCGTCCACTAACCCCAATTATTCACATATATAAAACTCAAGCACGGGCGGGTGTCACATATGGGGGTGAGCTCTGGGGTCACACTCATCTCCCAAAGTTACAGTCCACCGAAAATAAATTCCTGAGACAGGTCACTGCCCTCCCCCAGAGCACTCCATTACTCCCCCTCAGATTAGATCTGGGAGTAAGACCAATAACAGAGGAGCTAGGTCTTAAACCCCTAACCTTTTGGAGGCGTTTGTGGTGCAGCCCCGATCTCTTAAATTACAGAGAGGAACTCCAGGAATTCTTGCAGCTGCGGAATGCCACGAGGATCCCGTGGCTGACCTATGTCAAGGGAAGGCTCGAGGATCTGGGCTACCCGGAACTATGGACGGATCCTTCCAACTCCTGTACAAAGATTTCAAAGAAGGTACTCGCGAGAGCATACTACGAACTGATGCTCACAAGAGCTATCAACGACAGCCGTGAAGGATCCCTGACACACTTATTCCTGAAAGCGAAAGACTCTTACTGTCTCGAAAGTACTCTTGATGCGATCTCCCCTCTGCTAACGAGGAAACTATTCTTTCAATGGAGATACGGATGCCTCCCTCTAGCATTTTTTACAGCGTCTTGGTCTCCTCGCTCCACCATAGCATCTTGCCCTGTCTGTGCTCATCCGAAGGAGGATGAAGTTCACGCTGTTTTCTTCTGCAAGGGCTACGAGAGGAGCAGGAAACGTTGGTTAGTCCCGTTACTCAGGAACTTGGGCTTTAGATCCTTCCAACCTGCCTATAGAGTCTTAAAGACAGATCTTTCGCCTATTGTTGTCTTTGCACTTTCAAAATTTTTAACCTCCCTGTGGTTTACTCGTAGTCGCTTGCTGAAAAGACTCGTATAACAGACCCCCTGATAGACTTTAGCACAGTACACTGTACCCTCTGTTCTCCTTTTAATGTATTTTAATGTCTTAACTATTGGATCACATCATGTTTAATACGTTTATAACTGTGTATTTTTTGTTATGTATCTTTCATGATCTGTGATCGAAATAAAGATTTTTTGAAATAAAAAAAATAAAAAACTGGGGAGTGCTCCAAGGATCATTGCTCAGCTCCACGCTCTTCAACATCTACATGGCCCTCCTCTTCAACATCGTCAGACAGCATGGACTCAGCATAGTAACCTATGCCAACGACACCCAGCTCATCCTCTCCCTCAAGAAGGACCCCGAAACCACCAGACTCAGCTTCCAGGAGGGAATGAAAGACATCGCAGCTTAGATGAGCAGCAGCTGCCTGAAGTTCAACTCGGAGAAGATATAAGTCCTTGTCCTTGGACCCACCCCCTTAGCTTGGGAAAACACCTGGCGGCCCACTGCTCTCGGCGACCCCCCCACTCCCACTGACCACGCCCTGAACCATGGCATCATACTCGACCCCTCCCTCACCATGACTCGCCTGGTCAATGCCGTCGCCTCCACCTGCTTCAACACCCTCTGCATCCTCCGTAAGACTTTCAAGTGGATCCACCCCGAAGCCAGAAAAACCGTCACCCACACACTCATAACAAGAAGACAGGACTATGGAAATGCCCTCTACGCTGGAATCAACAAATCCCTGCTACGCAAACGCCAGACCATCAAGAACACCACGGCCAGACTCGTCCTTGGCATCCCACGACATGAGCACATCACCTAACACCTGCGAGACCGTCACTGGCTCCCTGTCGAGAAGAGAGTAACCCTCAAGCTACTCACCCAAACCTACAAATCCCTCCACAATACCGGACCCAAATACCTCAACAAAAGAGTCTTCTGCCAAGTACCCAAAAGAAACCTCAGCTCTACCGACCTCGCCCTAGCAGAAACCCCGCGCATCTGCAGAACCAGAGCGGGTGGAAGACCCTTCTCCTACATCGCGGCCAAGGCCTGGAATGAGCTCCCAGTTAACATCAGACTCTCCCCTACTCTGCACACCTTCAGGAAGAACCTCAAGACCTGGCTTTTCCGGCTGATCCAGAGCTGCACATAGCCCCCCCCCACCCCAGCGCCTTGAGACCCTCCAGGGTGAGTAGCGCGCTTTAAAATTCCCTGATTGATTGATTGAGAAATGAAAGCATTTTTCCTTCCTTGTGCCCACTTTGAAAGGACGCAGTTTTCTGATGCTAAACCCTGTCTACTTTGTTTAGGAAATTGGGTTTAGTGTCAGAAACCTTGGGTGGTTGCATGGGAACGCTCATGCACCACCCAAGGTACACTCCCTTGGCGCTAAGTAATGCAATGCAGCGCTATATGCTGCCTCGCGTTACTTTCACGTTATTTCCAGTGCTAAACAAGTTTAGCGCTGGAAAGTAATTTGGAAAAAAAGATTTTACACCAATTTGCATCACAAAATCTTTTAAGGTTGTGGGAAACCAAGTGCAGCTCACACTAAGATTGAGGTTGCTCTCTTCTCAATACAATTTTCTACACACAGATCAGTGGCAACAAACGCAGGAGCCACGGAGGGCTCCGCAACAAATACGGAAAAGTTGCAGTACAGACTAACAGTACAAGCCTACTTACTGATGCATATTTGATATCTACTAAGTTTTTAAACAATGTAAAACATTTCTGATGAGAACAAAAATGATTTTTGGATGCGGCATGAGCAGAAATTACCACAGCAGAAATAGGGGTTTTGGTACTACTATACACTGCGTAATTAACTTTCATTGGCATAGGCACGCAATGACTAAGAGAGAAACCATAAACATTACCCACAGCAAGAAAGCTTGAGAAAGGATTGCAGATACACAGCCACCCCAAGTATTGTCTCATATAGATTACTGTGTAAAGTTACAAAGAACTCATCTGGAATATTGTTTCTAGCTCTCTGTGCCCTCTCTGCCTGGTTTATTATGACAGCCAGCAAAGCATATGGTGTCCTAACTGAAGCCAGATCTGGAATGCTGTGACCAGCTCTAGAGGGCTTGTCTCTTCTATTGTGTCAAACATCAAACACGTGAAGCCACACTAGAATACCTCGCCCAGTTTTCCGTGAATCAAATGGAATCTTGCTCATACTTCCCGGGCTCTGTCTGTCTTATTAGAGCCGGATGTCAAATCTACCTTTTAGTTTTATTTTTGAAGATTTCATGTGAAATGTTGTGTCCCAGTCTTTGGGTCACATTTGTAGTAAAATGGCCATTTCTAGAGGCTACATCTGCAATTCACTTGTTATGGGGTTCACCTTTTTATAAACCAAGTGTTATTAGCTTTATAAATCTTTAGCCAGTGGAGAGTCCTATGCACCTAAAGTTCTTCCCACTCAAGACTATGCTTGGATTGATGCAGCGGAAGGGGGTTTAGTGAAATTTTACCATCTGGGCCCAATTTAATACCTAACAGTCCCTTTCACGATGCATGAGTTTAAAACATGTTACCAGTTTCTATTTGGTCCTCTTTCCTCTCCGATTAATCTTTTATAGTTGACAGGGATTGGCAAAGGATTGACAGAATTCCAAAAAATATAAGAACCTAAATAAAGAAATAATCATTCAATGTAACCAATTGACATTAATAAAGACAGACATTGATTACTTATCAATATGCTTTATCTAAATTAATGTGAATGCTCATCAAGCATAATACAGCCTGAATCATGGATCATCACACAAGAGAACAACAATATAGTAATTCACATTAAACATCTCAAATATCCGTGTCGTGAGAGAAGGGATAGGCAAACACACAAAAGAGTAAAGACATTTGCAAAATAAGATTAATGCAAATTCAGAATATCATACGAACCCATGGCACAAAATGCTAGAAGTCTGAAAAGCTACTCTCCGGCTGAGAGAGTAAGCTGGGGTATCCTCAAAGGTATGAGGAGCAAAGTCAGGATCAGCAGAACAACAGCCAGCCAGTTAAGTTAGGAAACAGCAACACAGCTCTTTCCTCTCGCAAAGTAAATCACGCAAGCCTCTCTTCCCTCTCGCCTCACTAAATATTCTAGTACCAATAGTTATACCCTGATTCACTGAGAATCCAACCCCCCATGTATCATCACATGAAAAACCCTAAAATCCCATTGGACAAAACTAGGGAGTGTCTGGTCACTCCACTTTCGATGTGCCTAGCTTTTCAACAGTTCATTTGTCTTTAGAAAACTTTCATCACCAACCTTCAGCAGAGGAAACTCAGATAATCTCTTCTGCGGCTTGCACATTTCTCCATCTCGCTAATGTATCAAATTTGTACTACAAGTGTCCTCTGCTCGGCAAGTAAATTCCATTCATAATGTTCATTACTTTCTCCACACAGCCTTGGCCATCATCAGGAACTCACGAAGGACAAATTACATATTTATACAGTCTACGTTTTAATAAACAAATTAAACCTAAAAAGACTTTTGAGGCCTTCTCTGCAGAACAGTAAAATGTGCTTTAGGAAAAACAAATGCATATGTGATTATCGTTGTCACTTTACAAAACACCACTATTAATGTTTCTTTGCACCACATTATATACATTTTCAAACGGTTAGTCGAAAGGAAATTATTTACTATTATCATTATTATTATTTTCTTTGGCTGTTACTTCTACACTGTTCATTTACATTTGCCGCCTACTACAAAAGCGCTGGAAAACACTAATTTCTTTCCAGCACCGCACTTGCGCAGTTTTCATCCTCCTGTTTTTAATTTTGCACTGTTAATTGTCACACCATTGTGTTAATAAACCATACAATGAGGAGTTCAATCCGAGCAGGTTTTATTTCGCGAAAACCCTGCTCCATCAGGATCTAGCCCAGTTATTCCTTGTTAAGATTGCCATACTCCTGTCTTTTATCATCCCAGCTTCTCTAGTAGTGGTTCTTCTGGAGGTAGCCATCTAGCCCCTATCATCCTGGTCTACATACCAGCTTCTCCAGTAGTGGTCATTCTGGAGGTAGCCATCCAGTCCCTATCATCCTGTTCTACATCCCGGCTTCTATAGTAGTGGTCCCTCTGGAGGTAGCCATCCAGCCTCTATCATCCTGGTCAACATTCCGGCTTCTCCAGTTGTGGTCCTTCTGCAGGTAGCCATCTCACCTGTATCATTCTGGTCTTACTTAATTGACCTAGCTGAGGACATCACCCTAGCTAAAATAAAAGCTACCAACTCTTGGTGGTGGTGGTGGTATTGGTATGGTAGTTGGTGGTGGTGGTACTGGAATTGGTGATGGTATTGGTGGTGGTGCTGGTATTGGTGGTGGTATTGGTGGTGGTATTGGTGGTGATATTGTGGTGGTGGTATTGGTGGTGCTGGGGTATTGGTGGTGTTGGTATTGGTGGTGGTATTTGGTGGTGGTATTGGTAATGGTGGTGGTCGTATTGGTATTGGTGGAGGTGGTATGGGTGGCGGTATTGATGGTGGTGGTATTGGTGGTGGTGGTATTGGCGGGGTGATAATGGTGGAGGTGGTCTTGGTGGTGGTATTAGTGCTGGTATTGGTGGTGCTATTGGTGGTGATATTGGTGGTGGTGGTATTGGTAGCAGTATTGGTGGTGGCATTGGTGGTGGTGGAGGTGGTGGTATTGGTGGTGGTGGTATTGGTAGTGGTGGTGGTGGTATTGGTGGTGGTATTGGTGGTGGTATTGGTGATTGTAGTATTGGTGATGGTGGTATTTGGTGGTGGTAGCATTGGTGGTGGTGGTATTGGTGCTAGTATTGGTGGTGCTGGTATTGGTGGTGGTGGTATTGGTGGTGGTGGTGGCATTGGTGGTATTGGTGGTGGTATTGGTGGTGGTGGCATTAGTATTGGTGGTGGTATTGGTGGTGGTGGCATTATATTAGTGGTGGTATTGGTTATGGTATTGGTGGTGGTATTGGTGGTGGTGGTATTGGTATTGGTGGTGGTATTGGTACTGGTTGTATTGGTGTTATTGGTGGCGGTGGTTTTATTGGTGGTGGTGGTGGTATTGGTAGTATTAGTGGTGGTGGTATTGGTGTTACCGGTGATGGTATTGGTGGTGGTGGTATTGGTGGTGGTATTGGTGATGGTGGTATAGGTGGTGGTGGTATTGGTGGTGATGATATTGGTGGTGGTATTGGTGGTGGTGGTATTAGTATTGGTGGTGGTATTGGTATTGGTGATAGTGGTATTGTATTAGTGGGGGTATTGGTGGTGGTATTGGTTGTGGTATTGGTGGCGGTGGTAGTATTGGTGGTGGTATTGGTGGTGGTGGTATTGGTGGTGGTGGTGTTAGCAGTGATGGTATTGGTGGTGGTGGTGTTATTGGTGGTGGTGGTGGTAGTGGTGGTGGTATTGGTGATGGTGATATAGGTGGTGGTGGTATTTGTGGGGGTGGTATTGGTGGTGATATTGGTGGTGACATTGGTGGTGGTTGTGGTTTTGGTATTGGTGGTGGTGGTATTAGTGGTGGTATTGGCGGTGGCCTTGGTGGTGGTGGTAGTATTGGTGGTGGTGGTATTGGCGGTGGTGGTATTGGTGGAGGTGGTGGTATTGGTGGTGTTGGTGGTATTGATGGCGGTGATGCTGGTGGTATTGGTATTGGTGTTATTGTTGGCGGTGGTTGTATTGGTGGTGGTGGTGGTATTGAAAGTATTAGTGGTGGTGGTATTGGTGTTATCGGTGATGGTATTGGTGGTGGTGGTATTGGTGGTGGTAGTGGTGGTGGTATTGGTGATGGTGGTATAGGTGGTCGTGGTATGAGTGGTGATGATATTGGTGGTGGTTGTAGTATTGGTGGGGGTGGTATTGGTGGTGGTATTAGCATTGGTGGTGGTATTGGTGGTAGTGGTATTGTATTAGTGGTGGTATTGGTGGTGGTATTGGTGGTGATATTGGTGGTGGTAGTAGTATTGGTGGTGGTATTGGTGGTGGTATTGGTGGTGGTATTGGTACTGGTGGTATTGGTGGTATTGGTGGTGGTGGTTGTATTGGTGATGGTGGTGTTGGTAGCATTGGTGGTGGTGGTATTGGTGGTGGTGTTATCAGTGATGGTATTGGTGGTGTTATTGGTGGTGGTATTGGTGGTGGTAGTGGTGGGGGTATTGTTGATGGTGGTATAGGTGGTGGTGATATTGGTGGTGGTGGTATTGGTGGTGATATTGGTGGTATTGGTGGTGGTGATATTGGTGGTTGTGGTATTGGTGGTGGTATTGATGGTGGTGGTATTAGTGGTGGTATTGGCGGTGGTATTGGTGGTGGAATTGGTGGTGATGGTAGTATTGGTGGTGGTGGTATTGGCGGTGGTGGTATTGGTGGAGGTGGTGGTATTGGTGGTGGTGGTATTGGTTGTAGTGGTGGTAGTGGTGGTGGTGGTATAGGTGGTAGCATTGGTTGTGGTGGTATTAGTGGTGCTGGTATTGTTATTGTTATTTTAATATTATACGGCACACAGCTACCCAAGGGTTTCCCGGCGCCGCCCATCAGTAAAAGTGAGAAAAAAGAGAGAGGATTAAGATTCTACATATTAAACAACCAGGTTTTTAAACATTTACTATACTTCTCATAAATGGTTTCAGTCCGAAGTGCCATAGGAAGGGAGTTCCACAAGAAGGGGCCTAGATAGGAAAAGGACCGACCGCCCATATGCGACAGCCTGGTCCTGGGAACCGTAAATTTCACCTGAGTGGCAGAACGTAAGGAACGTGTGGGGAGGTAGGGGTGAACTAAAGTATTCAGATATTGGGGTGCTTTACCAAATTTGATTTTGAACATATAGCTCAGGGCTTTGAACTTTATATGGTTCTCAACCCTGAGCCAGTGAAAATCTCGGAGAGCGCCTGAGATGGAAGCTGTTTTTGGGACCTTGCAGAGCAGCCTAGCTGCCGCATTTTGTACCAACTGTAATTTCCTTACCACATCCTTGTTGGCTCCTATGTACAGAATGTTGCCGTACTCCAGCCTTGAAGTAACAAGAACATGGACAACAGTGCGTTAGATGGACAGAGGCAACAGCCAGAGGATTTTCCTAAGCCATTTGAGGATAGTAAAGCAGGTAGAGGACACTTTCACTGCTTGCTGTCTAATTGAAAGCTGGTCATCAATTATGACACCTAAGTTCCGGACCTGCTGATTAGGCTGAGGCAAGGCACCCATTTCCGGTGGCCAATGTTGGGGGCCCCACCAATCTTTATTTTTGCCCAATATGAACACCTCTGTCTTTTCGCCATTGAGTTTAAGCAGGTTGACTTGTATCCAGCCTACTATATTCCTCAACCCAGACTGAAGAGAGGATGGTTTGGACGCCCTTTCAGCTGATAAAGAGAAAACAATCTGGGTGTCATCGGCGTATGAAAAAAGAGACAATCCAGAATCTTCATCAATCGACGCCAGAGGCCGAACATAGATGTTGAATAATAAAGGGCTAAGGATCGAGCCTTGAGGAACCCCATACGGTGTGGAATAAGTGTTGGAATTGAAGGTGGGAGAGAAGACTTGGAATATGCGATCAGCCAGAAAATCTTTAAGCCAATTAAGTGCCACGCCAATCACTCCCAAAGATTGCAAGGCTTGCAAGAGCAGAGTATGAGAAACCGTGTCAAATGCGGCACTTAAATCCAGGAGTATAAGAGCCACGGTATCCCCGGTATCAACACGGTTACGCAACATCTCTGTAAAACCAAGCAGAGTAGTCTCCGTTGAAAAACCTGGTCTAAAACCAGACTGTGAGCCAAGCAAAAAATGTTGGGATTCAACAAAATTGTTAATGTGCTTTTCCAAAATTTTTGAGAAGGCCAGAAGCAAAGAAATAGGCCGGAAGTTAGACAGTTGAGAGGGGTCAGCGATAACTTCTTTTAGAAGTGGAAGAACAATCGCATGCTTCCATGGTGGTGGTAGTGGTGGTATTGGTTGTGGTGCATTGGTGGTATTGATCATGCTGGTGGTATTGGTGGTGGTGGTATTTATCGTGGTGGTGGTATTGGTGGTGGTGGTATTGGTGGTGGGGTATTGGTGGTGGTATCGGTGGTAGTAGTATTAGTGGTGGTGGTGGTATTGGTGGTAGTATTGGTGGTGGTATTGGTGGTGGTATTGATATTGGTACTGGTGGTGGTGGTATTGGTGGCGGTGGTGGTATTGGTAGTGTTGGTATTGGTGGTGGCGGTATTGGTATTGGTGGTGGTGGTGTTATTGGTGGTGATATTGGTGGTGGTGGTATTGGTGGTGGTGACATTGGTGATGGTGGTATTGGTGGAGGTGGTATTGGTGGTGGTGGTATGGTGGTGGTATAGGTGGTAGTGATTGGTGGTGGTATTGGTGGTGGTGGTGGTATTGGTGGTGGTGGTGGTATTGGTGGTGGTATTGGTGGTGATGGTGGTATCGGTTTTGGTTATTGCGGTATTGGTGGTGATATTAGTGGTGCTGGTATTAGTGGTGCTGGTGGTATTGGCATTGGTGATGGTGGTATTGGTGGTGGTAGTATTGATAGTTGTATTGATAATGGTGGTGGTATTGGATTGGTGGTCTGGTATTGGTGGTGGTATTTGTGGTGGTGGTGGTATTGATGGTGGTGGAGGTACTGGTGGTAGTATTGGTGGTGGTATTGGTGGTGGTTTTATTGGATTGGTGGTGGTATTGGTGGTGATGGTATTAGTGGTGGTATTGGTGGTGGTATTGGTTGAGGTATTGGTGGTGGTAGTATTAGTGGTGGTATTAGTGGTGATGATATTGGTGGTGGTTGTGGTATTGGTGGTGGTGGTATTGGTGGCGGTATTAGTGTTGCTGGTGGTATTGGTGGTGATATTGGCATTGGTGATGGTGGTATTGGTGGTTGTGTTTTTGGTGGTGGTATTGGATTGGAGGTGGTGGTATTGATGGTGGTTTGGTGATGGTAGTGGTGGTATTGGTGCGGTATTGGTGGTGGTGGTATTGGTGTTGGTGGTATTGGTGGTAATGGTGGGGGTATTGCTGGTGGTGGAGATGGTGGTATTGATGTTGGCAGTAGTATTGGTGGTGGTGGTTGCACTGGAGTTGGTGGTATTGGTGGTACTGGTAGTGGTGGTATTGAATTGGTGGTGGTATTGGTGGTCTTGTTGGTATTGGTGGCGGTGGCATTGGTGATGGTATTGGTTGTGGTGGTATTGGTGGTGGTATTCGTATTGGTGGTGGTATTGGCACTGGTGGTTTTATTCGATTGGTGGTGGTATTGGTGGTATTGGTGGTGGTGGTATTGGTAGTATTAGTGGTGGTATTGGTGGTGGTATAGGTGGTGATTATATTGGTGGTGGTGGTATTGGTGGTGGTGTTATTGCTGGTGGTGATATTGGCATTGGTGATGGTGGTATTGGTGGTTGTGGTATTGGTGGTGGTGGTAATGGATTGGTGGTGGTGGTATTGGTGGTGGTATTGGTAGTGGTATTGGTGGTGGTGGTATTGGTGGTGGCGGTGGTATTGGTGGTGGTAGTATTGGCGGTGGTGTTGGTGGTATTGGTATTGGTGGTGGTATTGCTGGTGGTGGTGATGGTGGTATTGATGTTGGTGGTGGTATTGGAGGTGGTGGTATTGGTATTGGTGGTATTGAATTGGTGGTGGTATTGGTGGTGATGGTATTGGTGGTGGCGGTATTGGTGATGATAGTGGTATTGGTGGTTTTGGTATTGGTGGTATTGGTTGGGGTGGTGGTATGGGTGGTAGTGGTACTGGTGGTGGTGATATTTGTGGAGGTGGCTGTATTGGTGGTGTTGGTGGTGGTATTGGTGGTGGTGGTATTGGTGGTGATAGTGGTCGTGCTTCTGGTGGTAGCATTGGTGATGGTGGTATTGGTGGTGGTGGTATTGGTGGTGTTGGTGGTGGTGGTGGTATTGGGGGTGGTGGTATTGGTGGTGGTGATATTGGTGGTGGTATTGGTGGTGGTGGTATTGGTGGTAGTATTGGTGGTGGTATTGCTGGTGGTGGAGATGGTGGTGGTGTAATTGGTGGTGGTGGTGGTATTGGTGGTGGTATTGAATTGGTGGTGGTATTGGTGGTGGTGGTAATGCTGGTGGTGGTATTGGTGGTGTTGGTATTGGTTTTGGTGGTGGTATTGGTGGTGGTGATATTGGTGGTGGTATTGGTGGTGGTGGTATTGGTGGTGGTAGTATTGGTGGTGGTATTGCTGGTGGTGGAGATGGTGGTGGTGTAATTGGTGGTGGTGGTGGTATTGGTATTGGTGGTGGTATTGAATTGGTGGTGGTATTGGTGGTGGTGGTAATGCTGGTGGTGGTATTGGTGGTATTGGTGGTGTTGGTATTGGTTTTGGTGGTGGTATTGGTGGTGGTGGTATTGGTATTGGTGGTGGTGGTTTTAGTGGTGGTAGTATTGATGGTGGTGGTATTGGTGGTGATAGTGGCCGTGCTGTTGGTGGTAGCATTGGTAGTGGTGGTATTGGTGGTGGTATTGGTGGTGGTATTGATGGTGTTGGTGGTAGTATTGGTGGTGGTGGTATTGGTGGCAGTGGTGGTATTGGTATTATTGGTGGTGGTGGTGGTATTGGTGGTGGTATTAGTAGTACTGATTGTAGGACACTGGCTCTATATATACTACAGAACTGAGAAGCAGTGATAGGGAACCCTCTAGGTTGGTTAAAAGGCCCCTCACACACCAACCTGGTTGGTGTCATGCTTCATCATAGGGGCCCCAACCGGGTGGCCGAGTGCCTCCCGGTTGTGCTGCGACGCCTGGCTACAGCGGAGCTGGTGTGGGGAGAAGTGTGTTGTAGTGAAGGCTTAAAAATATCTCTGAGGGAGGAGCCTAGCGCTTGACCAAGATGGCCACGTGAGCTTAGAGCTCCCGAGACCCTCGCGCCCTCCGTCGACTATCCTGTCTCTAATCCTGATGGTATGCATGGCACCGTGTTGCTGAGTTGTCAGGGAGGCGATTGATGCTACCCGCGGTCGGATCGCCCATCGGGAACCGGACTTACGACTGGCGGAAGATTGCGGCCTAAGTCCCGGGGATGCCAGGGGCTAGAGTTGGCAGGATGCCCGACTCCTAGTTGATCAACAACGGCCTGGCGAGGTGTGAACTGTCGGACGGAGGTCCTCGCACTTTCACTTTCGATTTCGTTCCCTTTGTCTGCCCGGACACTGTAGAGCTCTGAGTGGTTTTATTACCCCAAGGACGCTCGGCGGGCTGCTCACTCCTTATCCCTCTCGCTGAGAGGGAACAGTCTTAACTGCACTGGACTGCCCGGAGTCCATTATGTCGGGCAAAGCAGAAGGGGATCGGCTGAAGACTAAGTCCACCAGGCGGGGAACGTATTCCCAAGTCAACAGTATGGACCGCTACGCCCTCCTGAAAGCATCGCCGAGTGGATCGAGCCAGGCGCCGGATGCCCAGAAGGAGGACTCGCCTGGGACACCGGAGCTCTCCCTACAGGATGTCATGGGCGCGCTCGACGGGATGCAGACCTCGATGGGGAGACAGTTCGAGGCCCTGGCGCATAAGGTGGATGCCATCCTGGTAGATGTCAATCTGATCCGCTCGGACCTGGGCAAGACGAACGAGCGAGTTAAGAACCTGGACCACAAGACCACGGGCCTCACTGATGATGTTGCAGATCTGCAGACCGAGGTTCGGAAGCTGAGGGCCGAGAGTGACCTCGCCGCCCGCCGGCTGGAGGACTTCGAGAGCCGGGCCAGGCGCAACAATGTGCGCGTCATCGGGGTCCCGGAGTCCTCGGATGAGGCTTCGGCGGACCTGCTTGTGGAGGATTTGGTCCTCAATCATCTGAAGCCTAAGGGCCTTGGAAAGTTTTTTGCGGTGGAAAGGGCCCATAGGGTGCCGGGCGGGCGGCCTAAGGCGGGTGCCCCGCCGCGGCCGATTGTCGCCCGGCTCTTTCATTTTCGAGATCGGGACGCTATCCTGCAAGCTTCGAGGGTGACGGGCCCAGTCCCCTTCCAGAATGCGTCGGTGAATTTTTATCCGGACTTCACCCAGCAGGTGCAGAGACAGAGACAGAGCTTCCTGGGGGTGAAGCGGAGACTTCGGGAACTGGATCTGAAGTATGCCATGCTTTTCCCTGCCAGACTACGGGTGGTGCATGAAGATCGGACATTCTTTTTTGACTCTCCTGTTATGGCCGACGAATGGCTGGACGCTTTGCCCCGGTGACGGACGGGGGATGACACAGCCGAGCATGGAGACAGTGGCCGGGATGGACAGGGCTGAGATCTCAGAGCCGGCCTGACTTGATTTGACCATAATTGAAGATTCGAACAGAGTGCAGTAACTGTGGAGGGTTGCGGGAGGACGAGGGGTGCTCTTTTCCTCCCTTAGGGTACTTTTTGTAGATTTTTTGTTTTTGTAGGGCGACAGGCACACTGCAAGTTGGGGGGGCTTTGTAAGCTGCAGCAGGGGTGCAGGGTGGGGGGAGTTTTGGGGATTTTGAGTTTGTTGTTGGGGGGTTTATTTCTGCAAGGCATGATGATTATCCTCAGGGCTGTTCCATGGTGGCTCCTCGGGTGTGGGGTGGGCCTCTTTCCGTTTGAGGATGGGGGGTAGGGGCTTAAGTGTTATAAGCTGGAATGTTAATGGTTTGGGGGATCGCATCAAGAGGGGAATTGTTTTGCAATTTTTGAAACGCTCAATGCCAGATGTTGTCCTGCTGCAGGAGACACATCTCATAGGTAATATGTGCTATGCCTTGAATAGGAAGGGGTATAAATTCATTGCACACTCGGGATTCTCCTCTGGGTCCAGGGGTGCGGGCATCCTTGTTAGAGCATTGTTGCCTTTTGAGGTGGACTCCACCATTGTTGACGATAGGGGGAGGTTTGTGGCGGTGGCGGGGAGGTGGGAAGGAAGGATTTTGGTTTTGGTTTCGGTTTATGTCCCGCCGGCCCTGCAGGCCTCCACACTTGCCGAACTGGGCAGGGCTTTGCTGACTCTCCCGGGGGGAATGCTGGTAGTGGGAGGGGATTTCAACGCTGTGGGCTCCGGACTGTTGGATAGATACCCGCCCAGGGACACAGGGGGGGCTCAGAAATGGCTTCCAGATTTCCTGGATACGTTTGGTCTGATAGACTGCTGGAGGCTCCGGCACCCCACGCAGAGTCAATACACGTTTCACTCCGGGGCGCATGGTAGCCTCTCCAGGATTGATTACCTGCTCACTCTGGCCGCACATGCCTCGTTGATATCCGAGGCGAGGCACATGGCACGCGGTATCTCTGACCACTCGCCAGTGTGGATCCGGCTGGATCTAGGTCGGGAGGGAGGAGGGAGGGTGGCCCCCATCAACCCATGGTATTTCCGAGACCCCAAGATGCGCAGCGCCCTGGTAAAGAAAGTGGATAATTACTTTAAGGACAATCTGGGAACCGTGGACTCGGCGGTGTCGCTGTGGGAAGCCTTTAAGACCGTGCTTCGGGGGGAAGCCCTCTCCCTGGTGGAGGCTGCCAAGAATCGGAGGGATGGCGAGGTGCGGCAAGTGGAGGAGGAGATCGCGGCCCTTGAGGGGGCTATGGAGGAGGAGGTTACAGAGTCCTCACTGCATGAGCTTTGCTTGAAGCAGGCGGAGTATAGGGACCTGGTTACGAACGCCGCTAAGACCCTCAGTAGGGAACAACAGGGCCGCCTGTATGACGTTGGTGATAAGGCAGGGAAACTCCTGGCGTGGTTGGACAGGAAAGAACGGGTCAATAGAGTGGTGCCAGAGTTGACGGGAGAGTGGGGAGAGGCGATCGTGGAACCTGAGGGGATTGTGAAGTGTTTCGTCGAGTATTTTCGTAGGGTTTATTCCTCTGTGTCGGACAGGCCGCCCGAGGACTCGTCTGAGCTCCTCCGTGATATCGAGTTGCCCTGCCTCTCTGACGTAGATAGGGATGATTTGGATGGTGACATAACGGTTGACGAGGTGGCGGGGGCGATTCGCGCGTTAAACTCGGGTAAGGCCTCTGGACCGAATGGACTGCCGATCGACCTGTATCAACTGTTCCCGGATAGGGTCGCCCCTCACCTGCGCGCCATGTTTTTGGAGGCGCGGGGGGATGGGATCCTTCCGTTGGATCAGCGGCTCGCGTCGATCGTGGTAATACATAAAGAAGGTAAACCCCGAGATAGGTGCGCCTCCTATCGGCCCATTTCACTCCTCAACGCTGAGCCGAAAATTCTGGCCAAACTCCTGGCTGCCCGTTTGAGTAGGGTGCTTGGCGACTTGGTCCACCCGGATCAATCTGGCTTCATCCCGCACCGAAACACAGCATTAAACCTTAGGCGTCTTCATGGCGTCATCGCCAGGGCGGGCACGCTGCGTGAACCGGCTATTGTGGCATCTCTTGATGCCACGATGGCCTTTGACACGGTGGAGTGGGCATACTTATGGGCCGTGCTGGCCAAGTTTGGTTTCGGTCGCGGTTTTGTGAGTTGGGTTCGGTTGCTGTACGAGGGGCCACTAGCGAATGTTGTGGTGAATGGTCGGGCATCTACTCCGTTTCAGCTTGGTAGGGGTACTCGGCAGGGTTGCCCCCTGTCGCCTCTGTTGTTCGCCCTCGCCCTTGAACCGTTGGCTGCGTGGATACGTTGGCACCCGGATATACGGGGCCTTTGGTGGTCGCCTGATCACGAGGACCGTATTTCGCTTTATGCCGATGATATCCTACTGTATCTTGCCTCACCTAAGAAGTCACTTATAGTGGTCTGTGACGTACTCGCATCGTTCGGTAGGAACTCGGGGCTTGTGATTAATTGGGGCAAATCGTACTTGTACGTTCTTAGTGGAGAGGTCCCACCGATCCCTAGAACATGTTCGATACAGGTTGCCCAGCAGGGTTTCGTGTATTTGGGGATTTTTATATCTATGGATCCTGCTGTGCGCTATGAGAGGAATCTGCTCCCCCCCTTGGCGCGCTTGAGGCGAGATGTTGAAGGTTGGCGGAGGCTGCCGCTCTCCCTTGTTGGGCGTGCGGCCCTGTTTAAAATGATGTCTCTTCCCCGCTTCCTCTATGCCCTCCAGAACACCTTGGACTGGGTACCGGCCAAATACTTTCGGGAGGTCGAAGGCCTCCAACGGACGTTGCTGTGGGATGGGCGGCCGCGAATAGCTATTTCAAAGTTGACGCTACCATGGTACGATGGGGGCATTGCGCTCCCAGACATCCGACGGTACTATTGGGCCACGCAGCTGAGCGCGATCAACCATGGGTTTTATGGCCCTGCCCTCAGCCCTGGGTATGCCCTGGATAGGTGGCTGCTTCGTGGCGGCAACTACTACAGGGCGTTGTATTCGCGGTCCTTAGACTCGTCCCTCACGGGGCCCACAGGTGTGGCGGTGCGTGTATGGAAGATGGCGACTGATTCGTTGGGCTGGAAGGATAGGCTCACCCTCGCTACCCCATTGTTTGAATCGGAGAGATTGGGAAGACTCTGGCATACGAAGGGCTTTGATAAGTGGGACCTGATAGGTATATCCAAGGTGGGAGATGTGCTGCATAAGGGGAGGGTGAAGTCCTTCGAGGAGTTGCAGACTGAGTATGAGCTAGGGCCCTCAGAGTATTTCAGGTATATCCAGCTGCGTCACGCCCTCCGATCAGTCCTCGTGGAGGGTGAGAAGGTGCCGGAGTCCTCTCCCCTTGAGGACCGAGTCCTTGATGGTCATATGCCCGAGAGCACGATCTCGCTCATATATAAGAAGTTGATTAACGTCCGGGCAGATATGCTCTTGGGGCTGAGAGAACAGTGGACTAGGGATGGCCTTGAGTTGGATAATGAGGACTGGCAGTCAGCGGTTTCTTCTCCTAAGGAGGTTGCGATCCCGTCGCGTCTGAGGCTGGTGCAGCTTAAAATACTGCACCGGGTGTATGTGACGGGGCCAAGGCTGGTCCACATGGGATTCTCGGAGGACGGCCTGTGCAGAAGGGGATGTGGTATGGTGGGTACTTTCCTGCACATCATTTGGGAATGTGGTGTCATTGTGGAGTTCTGGAGGAGAGTCCATGCAGTTATGGGAGAGGTGACGGGCACTGCGGTACAGCCGGAGGCGCGGTGTTGCCTCCTGAACGTCTGGGGGCCCACTGACCTCGATGAGGCGCAGACCCTATGGGTGACTCTGGGTAACATGGTAGCTAAAAGGGATATCGCGCGATTGTGGGGCTCCTCGGGACCCCCTACACTGACCGCGTGGAAGGAGAACATGGACTGGAGCATGTTTAGGGAGAAGACGGTCTACTGCTCTAGAGGTCGCCCCCGGAAGTGGCACGCCATCTGGGGGCGGTGGAACCAATACAGGGGGGGAATATGTCTTGCCCCGGATCTGGAACCTCCCGAGGAACAGCTTTCCCCCTGACCTACTTTCCAGCACAGTTTGGTTTTAGGAACCGTTTTGGGCCTCTGCTGTCCCCCTTCTTCCTCCGTACACAGTCTTGTAACTAGTAGATGAGTGGGGTCCGGCCTCCCCTGGGGGCTTTCGCCATGGGCTTTCAATGTTCTGCCTTGCTGGGGTTTGTTGTGAGTTTTTTCTGTGTTTATTTAAAATTGGACCTATGCATTACTCTTTGAACTGTATTGGGGACACATCACTGTATCTAACTCTCAATGCTGCCGAACCTTCGGGCTGTCGGCTGAATAGCTGTGTCCTGAATTTTGAAATAAAGGTTTTCAAAAAAAAAAAATAAAAAAAAATATCTCTGAGAGTCCTTGCCGAGGTAAATTTATTATTGGCGGCTCAGGATATATTAAAATTAAACTATGTGGTGCAACTATGAAAGAGATTAGTTTCTAATAGTTGTATGTGTGGTAGGTCTACATGTTTCAGCCCACTTCAGAGTGTCAGGGGCTTTCGTCAGGACCAGTGTGTGAAGTGAGTGGCAAAGTGAAGAATGCCACGTGATTAGTGAAAAAGATAGCCTATCCCACCAGTGCGTACTGGGTATTAACGATTAAGTTTGACCACTCGGTGGCCACACAGCACCACCTTTCGAGGTGCCCACTGCCTCCACCAGGCACCCCATGAAGACAGTTCACTACCCCGTCTGCCTGTCTTGTTGCCAGTCTTGCTTTTCACCTTTTTAACGATAGAGTTCACAGGACACACAGCGTCCTCCCATCAGTTATTAGTGATCAGTGTGAGTCTATAGCAGCATGCCACACAAGTATAGTATGTGTGTAGCCACAGGCACGACCGTCTGCAAGTGTTGGTTACATCACAGCACGGAAGATTGCATTTTATAGTTGCGGCGATACTCAGCACAAAATGCCACTGCTTTATATGTCTTTGTGCTATGTTCTTTTCTCCCACAGGTTTTTTCGCTGCGGTGTCCGCCAGTGTGCAGACACCGTTTCCACACACATTAGCGAGTGTGTAGGTAACTAAAATCTTTTTATCTTTTTCACTAATCACGTGGCATTCTTCACTTTGCCACTCACTTCACACACTGGTCCTGACGAAAGCCCCTGACACTCTGAAGTGGGCTGAAACATGTAGACCTACCACACATACAACTATTAGAAACTAATCTCTTTCATAGTTGCACCACATAGTTTAATTTTAATATATCCTGAGCCGCCAATAATAAATTTACCACGTCAAGGACTCTGAGATATTTTTAAGCCTTCTCTACATCACACTTCTGCACCACACCAGCTCCGCTGTAGCCAGGCGTCGCAGCACAACCGGGAGGCACTCGGCCACCCGGTTGGGGCCCCTATGATGAAGCATGACACCAACCAGGTTGGTGTGTGAGGGGCCTTTTAACCAACCTAGTGGGTTCCCTATCACTGCTTCTCAGTGATTGTACCAACACCTTCGGGTTCGTCCAGCTTTGATAAAACTGACTTACACCACAGGGGATACGGACGTACCCCACGTCTCCCTAGCTCTCTTATTGATCTCCACTCTATATATACTACACCAAAATGAGGTATAGTGGGTATAGAGTCCAGGTAACCCCAGAGGTAGGCAGAGGTTAAAGTTAGATAGAGCCTTATTCTCTTTTTGTGGTAGAGTGGTCGAGCAGTAAGGCAGGATCAGAGGACAGTGTTAACCATTTGATAGGCACACTCAGTCAGCAAATGAATTCACACAATCAAGAACTGAACCCAATTATTTTGTTATAAAAAAATATATTCTGTTGTTTTATTTTCAGAACCAAGCAAGCCTGGCACAGGTAAGCATTAAATACTTTACAGTAATAAGTTGCTGAATGTAGAACAGTTTGAAAATGCAATAGGAATTGTACTTTGTTTGATTTACAGGGGATGCAGATGGTTGCAATACTTAGCAAATACAATACATTGAAATGAATAGGCTTTTTCAGTAAATTACAGGTAAGTTAATTTTTACATTACTTTTCTAACTCAGTGCTGGATACCTAGATTCAGCACTGGGACATTTCCTGCCAACAGGTAAGTAAATACGTTTTGGCTATTCGTGCGATTTTTAAAGAATATTCTTAGATTTAAAAAATCAACACTTAGAAACTTTTTGGAAGAAAATTGTCAATGTTATCCGAAGGAGGAAAAACAGGTTATCGGTTCACAGGTAAGTTATCGACTGTGGGAGCTTCGAGCACGGCCCAAGTTTGGTGAGTACAGAGTGGGCTGGATTCACGGTCTCCGGCTGCTGCCAGAGGTTGCAGTTGAACAAATCCGGTGTTCGACGGAGAAGCAGTCTTTGGAAGTGAAGGCAGGCAGGTCCTCCAGGGTTTTGAGATTGCTGGCTGCAGGATACACTGGTATTTCGCAGGAGCAGGTTCGAGGGGAGACATGCCTGTAGGGCTGGGGCCAAGTCAGTGGGTGTCTTCCTCTTGTTAGCTGGCTGCACGGCTGTTCTGTCCTTCTTCTTCTTTTCTTCTTGTCGTGTCTGGATCTGAGGAAGCAAGGTTCAGGGTCCCCTCCCTGGGGTGGGTACACCCTCTATCGTACCACCCTCCAGTGGGAGGGTGGGCAGGAGCCTGTCCCTGGTTGGTTGGGCCCCCCATTGTCAAGATGAGGGGTGGAGTTGGCAAAGGTGGGCACACCTCTTTCCCTCACTTGTTTTTCCCGCCGGCTCTCCTGCCCAAAGTGGGGGGCAGAACCAATGGGGACCACCCGCCGAAAGCAGCAAATAGTCTGGGGAGGCTCACAAAGGCAGCATGCCTTTGAAGCTTCCCCTTCGTGAACCATGCCCATCCTGGGGGAGGAGGCTTGGCACCTCGTCCCAGGATGTGCATTGTTTCAGGCCACCGAGAGCAACTAGCTCTCAACCCAGGGGTCCAGAAACATGTCTGTTGGTGGCAGCCTAAGCAGCAACTCAGTCGGGTCACTAGAAGTTGGTCGAGTTTCAGGGGGCATCTCTAAGATGCCCTCTGTTGTGCATTTTACATTAAATCCCACACTGGCATCAGTGTGGGTTTAATGTGCTGAGAAGTTTGATACCAAACTTCCCAGTTTTCAGTGTAGCCATTGTGGTATTGTGGAGTTCGAAATGACAACCTCTAACCACCATATACTCTTAATGGCAGCACTGCACTTACAATGCCCAAGAATGGACTTGGGCACTGTAGAGGTACAGGGCTCAAGCTCCTGTACCCCCACCACTTGTATAGTGCACCCTGCCAGAGGGGTGACTGATCTATGCCAGGGCAATGGTTTGTGGGCATGGCACACAGAGATGAGTGCCATGTCTACTCTTCACTTTTCTCTGCCTCTGCACCAAGACACGCAGCCTGCAAAGGCAGTGTGTGTGTGTGTGTGTCAGGGTACAGGACCTCTAAGAGTGGCACAATAAGTGGCCTTCTCTGGTTAAATTGCCCTGGGTACCTGTGGTACCATTTACCAGGGGATGGCCTGTGGCCAGAGATGCCAATTGGGTTTAGGCTTCAATGCAATTTTAGGGAAGGAACATAGGCCCTGGGTACCTGATTAGCAGGAGCCCAGGGCACACTCAGTCAAAGAAGCATACCAGCAATTCAGCAAAAAGTGGGGGCATACCATGCAGAAAGAAGGCACTTTCTCACACAACCCCCCAAACAAAAGATGATGAGACTAACCTTTCCCTAGAGAGTCTAGATTGTCTAAGTGGAAGAACCTGGAAATTCCATCTGTATTGGCATGGGCAGTCCCAGGTCTGTGTTCCACTTCAAAGTTCATTTCCTGTAAAGAGATGGACCACCTCAACAGTTTAGGATTTTCTCCTTTCATTTGCATTAGCCATCTGAGAGGTCTGTGATCAGTTTGAACTAGGAAGTGAGTACCAAACAGGTATCGTCTCAACCTCTTCAGGGACCAAACCACAGCAAAGGCGTCCCTCTCAATGGCACGCCAACGCTGCTCCCTGGGGAGAAGCTTTCTGCTTATGAAAGCAACAGGTTGGTCTTGGCCTTCATCATTAGTCTGGGATGGGGCCGCTCCTATCCCTAGCTTAGAGGCATCAGTCTGCACTATGAACTGCTTGGCATAATCTGGAGCCTTCGGAATTGGTGCTGAGCACATTGCTTCTTTCAGGGTGTCAAAAGCCTTTTGGCAACTAACTGTCGAGTTTACCTTTCTGGGCATTTTCTTGGAGGGGAGTTCTGCGAGGGGTCACAAATGGACCCATATCCCTTCACAAACCTCCTGTAATACCCAGTCAAGCCAAGGAATGCCCTGACTTGGGCCTGGGTGGTTGGAGCTGCCCAGTCGAGGATGACCTGGATCTTGGGTTGTAAGGGCTGTACCTGGGCTCCACCAACAAAGTGGCCCAGTACACCACAGTTCCCTGCCCTATTTGGCATTTGGTTGCCTTGATAGTTAGGCCTGCAGTTTGCAGGGCTTTTAACATCTTCCCAAGGTGGATCAGGTGATCCTGACAGGTGGAACGAAAGACAGCAATATCACCAAGATAAGCTGCACTAAAGGACTCCAACCCAGTAAGGACTTGATTCACCAACCACTGGAAGGTGGCAGGGGCATTCTTTAGACCAAAGGGCATAACAGTGAACTGGTAGTACCCCTCAGGTGTGGAGAATGCTGTTTTCTCTTTTGCTCCTGGGGCCATGCCAATTTGCCAGTACCCTGCAGTTAAGCCAAAGGTACTTAGAAATTTGGCTGCACCCAATTTGTCTATCAACTCATCTGCTCTTGGGATAGGGTGAGCATCTGTCTTGGTGACGGAGTTGAGTCCTCTATAGTCCACACAGAACCTAATTTCTCTCTTTCCACCCTGTGATTGAGGTATGGGGACTAGAACCACTGGGCTGGCCCAGGGGGTCACAGAGGGTTCAATAACCCCTAACTCCAGCATCTTGCTTTCCTTGACTTGGTCTGACTGTTGTTTTTAACAGGTACACTGTCACCAGTGTCCACATCATGGGTGCACCAGTTTGTCAGACCAGGGGACAAAGAAAAGAGCTTAGCATACAGTTACAATACTTGCTTGCAGTCAGTCTGTTGTTGGGCAGAGAGGGTGTCTGACAAGACAACTCCATCTACTGACCCATCTTTTGGGCTGTATGAGAGGTGGTCAGGGAGAGGTTCACTCTCTGCTTCTTGTTCCCCATCAGTCACCATCAGCATGGTGATGTCACCACAGTCATTGTAGAGCTTTAGGCGGTTCAAATGGATAACCTTTTTGGGTGTCCTGCTTGTGCCCAGGTCAACCAAGTAGGTGCCCTCACTCTTTTTTCTAGGATAGGGTAAGGGCCACTCCATCTGTCCTGGAGTGCCCATGGTGCCACTGGCTCCAAAACCCACACCTTTTGCCCAAGTTGAAATCCAACCAGTGCAGCTTTTTGGTCATACCAGTGCTTCTGAAGCTCCTGGCTGGCCTCACGATTTTTGGATGCCTTTTCCATGTACTCAGCCATTCTGGACCTTAGGCCAAGCACATAGTCCACAATATCCTGTTTGGGTTCTTGGAGAGGCTTCTCCCAACCCTCCTTTACAAGACAGAGTGGTCCCCTAACAGGATGGTCAAACAGAAGTTCAAAGGGGGAAAACCATACTCCCTTCTGTGGCACTTCTCTGTAAGCGAAAAGCAGGCATGGTAAGAGGACATCCCATCTCCTCTTGAGTTTTTCAGGGAGTCCCATAATCATGCCTTTCAATGTCTTGTTGAATATCTCAACAAGGCCATTGGTTTGTGGGTGATAGGGTGTAGTAAATGTGTACTGTACTCCACACTCTTTCCACATGTGTTTTAGGTAAGCAGATATGAAGTTGGAACCTCTGACTGAAACCACCTCCGTAGGAAACCCTACTCTGGTGAAGACACTAATGAGGGCCTTGGCTACTGCAGGAGCTGTAGTAGTCCTAATGGGAATTGCTTCAGAGTACCTAGTGACATGATCCACTACCACTAGAATGAATGTGTTCCCTGATGCAGTGGGAGGTTCAAGTGGACCCACTATGTTCACACCTACCCTTTCAAAGGGAACCCCCACCACAGGCAGTGTTATCAGGGGGACCTTTGGGTGGCCACCTGTCTTGCCACTGGCTTGACAGGTAACGCTGGAGCTGACAAGCTCCTTCACCTTTTGGTGCATCTGGGACCAGTAAAAGTGGCTAACTAGCCTTTCCCAAGTCTTGGTTTGGCCCAGATGTCCAGCTAGGGGGATGTCATGACCTAAAGCTAGGAGGAACTCCCTGTACTTCTGTGGCACTGCCACTCTCCTGGTGGCTCCAGGTTTGGGGTCTCGTGCCTCAGTGTACAGTAATCCCTCTTCCCAATAAGCTCTGTGGGTACCACTGACATCTCCCTTTGCTTCTGAAACAGCTTGCTGCCTCAGGCTTTCAAGAGTGGGACAGTCCTGCTGCCCCTGGCACAGCTCTTCCCTAGAGGGTCCCCCTGGGCCCAAGAGTTCAACCTGGTAAGGGTAAAGCACCGTAGGCTCAGATCCCTCTGGGGTGTCCAAGTCCTCTCCCTGAGGAGAGGGGTCCTGATCCCTTTGCTGAATAGAAGCTTGTTCCGCCAGTCTTCTTACCTTTTCTCTTGGAAGGATGGACCATACTTTCAAGCTCCTACACTTCTTTTTCACCCTGCCTTTTGCTCTGTGCTCTTGTTTTTACACACATCAATTCAGAGATATCTAGCATTGCTGCATGGGTTTTAAGTTCAACCTCAGCCTAGGCTGAGGTTTCCGGTTCATTGCCAAACAGACATGCAGCTGGTAGCTTTGGAGAGACCACTACCGGTTTCAGGCCAGTAACCCCCCCCCCCCCCCAGTCTAATGTCACCATAGCCATTGCATGGTTAGTGGTAACACTGTCAGCATTGATGACTTGGTAAGTACGCCTAATCAAGTATTGCTCAGGGGAAACCAGTGTGTCTTTCACCATAGTGACACTGGCACCTGTATCCCTCAGAGCCTCTATCCCAGTTCCATTAATCCAAGGGTATTGTAAGTACTTCTTTACGTTGGGTGGCCACACAGCTAAAGTGGCAAACTCAACTTCCCCTTCTGAAATGAGAACTGCTTCAGTGTGCAACCTGATTTGCTCTGGGCACACTGTTGATCCCATCTGGAGACTTGCTGCACCAGGAGTAGCTGTAGCTATAGCTGTAGGACTAGGGGCCTTTTTGCTAGGGCAAGCATTGTCTCCTGTTAAGTGTCCCAACTTTCTACAGTTGTTACACCAGGCCTTTGCAAGATCAAAGTTCTTCCCCCTGTATTTAGGACCAGATTGGGAAGAGTGTTGGCACCCACCTCACTGTGCAGGTTTTTGGGACCCTTTAGAAGACTCAGACTTTTTATCTTGGGGATTCTCACCACCTTTCCCCTGGAGAAGTTTTGTACCCCCTTTCTTTTGGTCACCCCCAGTGGTTGTCTTAGTCACTCTAGTCTTGACCCAGTGGTCTGCCTTCTTTCCCAGTTCTTGGGGAGAAATTAGTCTTAGGTCTACCAAATGCTGATGTAATTGTTCATTCGTGCAGTTACTTAAGATATGTTCCTTCATAAACAAGTTGAAATTCCAGTAAAGTCATGCACGTTGTGTCCAGTTAACCAACCATCTAGTGTCTTTACTGAGTAGTCTACAAAATCAATCCAGGTCTGGTTTTGGGAGCCCCCTGAACCTAATTACGTACTCCTCAGTTGTGAGTCCAAATCCCTCAATCAGAGTTCTCTTCATGAGGTCATAAGACCCAGCATTTGGCCCAGAAAAGGTCAGGAGTCTGTCTCTGCAGTTACCAGAGAACAGTTCCCATAGGAGTGCCTCCCAGAGAGGTTTCTTCACCTTTCTCATGTCACAAGCCCTCTCAAAGACTGTGAACCATTTAGTGATGTCATCACCCTCCTCAAATTTAGGGACAATCCCTTTGGGGATTTTAGGATCATAAGATTGCTCTTTATCCTTATTATTTTGATTGCTGCCATCATTTATGGGTGTTAAACCCATCTCCTTGCTTTCTCTCTCTAGTGCCAGGAGTCTGGACTCTAGATCCAGTCTTTTGGCCAGCCTTGCTAAAAGTCTTTCCTCCTCATTGAGGCTGTCCTCAATGTCCTTACCAGAACCTGAGTCAACTGTGTGGCCTCTAGGTCCCCATGGGTTGATTCTTGGAAGAAAGGGAACAGGGTTCCTTTCTTCCCTAGGAAGTGGTAGAGTTGGGTACCTCTCTCCATCCTCCTCCCCTCCTTCTCCCTCTGACTGATCCTCACCATTTTCAGAGGGGTGGGCATTTGAATACTCAGCCAACAGCTCCTGGAACTTTTGTTTGGTTGGATGAGGGCCCATTGGTATATTTTTAATTTTACATAAGGACCTTACTTCCTTGAAAGACAAGGGGTGAGGTCAAGCTCCTCAACCATGTCATGTATGTCATTATGGTTATCTTCACTAATAGCTGGGTTCTGTTTTTGAGACATTCTAACAAAAAAGTTCTAACCCCTCTACCCTTGACTACAGTGACTTTTTATTTTCTAAAATTCTAAAGGGACTTAAGCAAGGCCCGAACAAGACTTTTAGTAGTTTTTTAAAAATGCCAATTTGAAAAAAATCAGAATTCTAAAGGCAATTTAAGAGTTCTGTCGTGTGATCAGGTGGTAACCAGGCAGTCCAACAAATGCAAGCTGTATATCCCACCGCTGCCACCAATGTAGGTAACTGGCTCTATATATACTACACCAAAATAAGGAATTGGTGGTGGTGGTATTGGTGGTGGTGGTGATATTGGTGGTGGTATTATTGGTGGTACTGGTGGTGGTATTGGTGGTGGTATTAGTAGTGCTGATTGTAGGAAACTGGCTCTATATATACTACACCAAAATGAGGTGTAGTGTGTTTAGGGTCCAGGTGACCCCAAAGGTAGGCAGAGGTTAAAGTTAGATGGAACCTTACTCTCCCTTTGTGGTAGAGTGTCGAGTAGTAAGGCAGTATCAGAGGACAGTGTTAAGCATTTGATGTACACACTCAGTCAGCAAATGAATTCACACACTCAAGAAATGAACTCTAGGCCAACTGTTTTTGTTTAAAAAAATATACCATTGTTTTATTTTTAGAACCAAGTACGCCTGGCTCAGGTAAGCATTAAATACTTTACAGTAATACGTTGCTGAATGTAGAACAGTTTGAAAATGCAATAGGAATTGTACTTTGTTTGATTTACAGGGGATGCATTAGGTTGCAATACTAAGCAAATACAGTACATTGAAATGAATAGGCTTTTTCAGTAAATTACAGGTAAGTTACTTTTTACGTTACTTTTTTAACTCAGTGCTGGATACCTAGATTCAGCACTTGGACATTTCCTTCAAACAGGTAAGTAAATACGTTTTGGTTATTCGTGCGATTTCTAAAGAATATTTTTAGATTTCAAAACTCCACACTGAGAAACTTTTTGGAAGAAAATAGTCAATGTCAGGTTCACAGGTAAGTTATCGACTGTGGGAGTTAAGGTTCTGGGGTCAGACTCAGGAGTCCCCCAAGATCAGTGATGCACTCTTGTTGCACCCTCAGCGGCACTAGGGCGACCAGGTGCAGAGTGTTGAGGCCCAATGTTATCCAATGGGGGATAGGCGGCCTCCGGTTGGTGGCTGCTGGCAAGCAGGCCCCTGGGTTGTGGGAGCAAAGCTCCTAGGGTTTAGGTCAGGGCAAATGGGGAAACAAAGTAGAACAAAAGGTGCACCCTCAGCGGCACTGGGGCGGCCGGCTGCAGGGTGCTGTTTCGAGGTCGGGTGCCTTGTTGTTTTCAATAGAGAACCTCCGGTTTTCAAAAGGAGACGAAGGACTTCTGGGTGCGACCACCACTTCGAGAGGTAAGTTGGGAAGTTAAGGGTTGGTTAGGCACTGTTGGTTTGGGCACACAAGGCCGTGGGGCGTCGGGTTCAGGTGTGCCTTTAGGGGTCGGATCTTCTTACCAGCTCCGGGTCGCAGTCGGGGGGCCTTCTGGATTTAAGCTGCAGGCATCGGCTGGAGGCTTGAGGCAGGTTAGGGGTCGCCGGATCTCGGGTCAGGATCGCCAGGGTGACCTCCTCGTGGTGTTTTTCCACTCAAGCTCGGACCAGGTTCGGCGGGTGCAGAGTGGACTGGATTAGTGGTCTCCGACTGCTGCGAGAGGTTGCAGTTGAACAAATCCGGTGTTCATGGGAGAAGCAGTCTTTGGAAGTAAAGGCAGACAGGTCCTCTGGGGTTTTTGAGGTTGCTGGCTGCAGGACACACCGGGATTTTGCAGGAGCAGGTTCGAGGGGAGACAGGCCTGTAGGGCTGGGCCAAGTTATTGGGCATCTTTCTCTTGTTAGCTGGCTGCACGGCTGTTCTGTCCTTCTACTTCTTTTCTTCTCGCCGTTTCTGGATCTGAGGAAGCAAGGTTCAGGGTGCCCCCCAAATACTAGACCTATGAGCATCACAGGTAGGCAAAGGGCAGGGACCAATGAGTCCCCTCCCTGGGGTGGGTACACCCCCTATCGTGCCACCATCCAGTGGGAGGGGAGCAGGAGCCTTCCCTGGTTGCTTGGGTCCCCCCATCCTCAAGATGGAGGGGACTCAGAGTTGTGCTTCACCTCGCCTACCCCACCTGAGGGGTGGAGTTGGCAGAGGTGGGCACACCTCTTTCTCTCACTTTTTTTTCCCGCAGGCTCTCCCGCGCAATTTGGGGTGCAGAACCAGTGGGGACCAGCCGCCGAAAGCAGCAAATGGTCTGGGGAGGCTCACAAAGGTGAAGCTTCCCCATCGTGAACCCTGCCCATCCTGGGGGAGGAGGCTTGGCACCTCGTCCCAGGATGTGCATTGTTTCAGGTCCCTGAGAGCAGCAGGCTCTCGACCCAGGGGTCCAGAAACATGTCTGTTTCTGGCAGCCTAAGCAGGCACTCAGTCGGGTCACTAGAAGTTGGTCGAGTTTCAGGGGGCATCTCTAAGATGCCCTCTGTTGTGCATTTTACATTAAATCCTACACCGACATCAGTGTGAGTTTAATGTGCTGAGAAGTTTGACACCAAACTTCCCAGTTTTCAGTGTAGCCATTATGGTGTTGTGGAGTTTGTAATGACAAACTCCAAGCACCATATAGTCTTAATGGCAGCACTGCTCTTACAATGCCCAAGAATGTTTGTGTGGCATGGCACACAGAGATGTGTGCCATGTCGACCCTTCACTTTGCTCTGCACCAAGACATGCACCCTGCAAAGGCAGTGTGTGTGTCAGAGTACAGGACCTCTAATGGTGGGAAGCCTTCTCTGGTCACAGTGCCCTGGGTACCTGTGGTACCATTTACCAGGGGCTGACCTGTGGCCAGAGATGCCAATTGGGTTTAGGTTTCAATGTAATTTTAGGGAAGGAACATAGGCCCTGGGTACCTAATTAGCAGGAGCCCAGGGCACACTCAGTCAAAGAACATCAGCAATTCAGCAAAAAGTGGGGTCATACCATGCAGAAAGAGGGCTCTTTCTCACAGTGGTGGAGTATTGGTGGTGGTATTGGTGGTTGTAGTATTGGTGGTAGTGGTGGTATTGGTGGTAGTATTGGTGGTGGTATTGGTACTGGTGGTGGTAGTCTTGGTGGCGGTGGTGGTATTGCTAGTGGTGGCATTGGTAGTGGTGGCATTGGTGGTGGTACTGGTGGTGGTGATGGTATTGGTGGTGGTGGTATTGGTAGTATTGGTGGTGGTTGTATTGATGGTGGTTGTATTGATGGTGGTATTGGTGGTGGTGGTCTTATTGGTGGTGGTATTGGTGATGGTGGTATTGGTGATGGTGGTATTGGTGGTGGTGGTGGTATTAGTGGTGTTATTGGTGGTTGTATTGGTGGTGATGGTGGTATTGTTGGTGGTGGTATTGGTGGTGGTATTGTTGGTGGTGGTATTAGTGGTGCTGTTGGTATTGTCGGTGTTGGCATTGGTGATGGTGGTATTGGTGGTGGTGGTATTGGTGATGGTGTTGGTATTGGTATTGGTGGTAGTGGTATTGGATTGGTGGTGGTGGTATTGGTGGTGGTGGTATTGGTGGTGGTGATATTGGTGGTGGTATTGGTGATGGTGGTGGTATTGGTGGTGGTGGTTTTGGTGGTATTGGTGGCGGTATTGGTGGTATCGGTGCTGGTGGAGGTGGTGGTGGTTTTGGTGGTGGTGGTATTGGTGGGGGTGGTTGTATTGGTGGTAGTGGTGCTGTTGCTGGTGGTATTGGTGGTGGTGGTATTGATGGTGGTGGTATTGGTGGTGGTAGTGGTGGTATTGGTGGTGGTGATGGTATTAGTGGTATTGTTATGTTATGTTAATTAAGCTTCTTAAGCGCAACGGTTACCCTAGGGTGTCCTGGCACTGACCACTGTCTGATTTGTTGCTGTAACATTGGGTGACTATGGAGTGAATACCAAGATTTTAGCCCCTTCCTAAAGGAAAGGAGCTCAGTTGAGTTTCTGAGGTGAAAAGGTAGATTGTTCCAGGCCTTGGAGGCACGTGTAGTAAAGCTCTTACCCCCCAACCTGCAATTAGAGGACATCCACCATATTGGTGGTGGTGGTGGTATTGGTGGTGTTATTGGTGGTGGTGGTGGTATTGGTGGTGGTGGTAGTGCTATTGGTGGTGGTTTTATTTTTGGTGGCGGTGGTATTGGTGGTTGTGTTGGTGGTATCGGTGGTGGTGGTGGTGTTGGTATTGATATTGGTGGTGGTATTGATGGTGGTGGTGGTGGAATTGGTGGTGGTATTGGTGGTGGTGTTGGTGTTATTGGTTATGGTGGCATTGTTGGTATTGGTGGTGGTATTCTTGGAGTTGGTATTGGTGGAGTTGGTTGTATTGGTGGTGGTATTGGTGATGGTGGTATGGGTGGTGGTTGTGGTATTGATGGTGGTGGTATTGGTGGTGGTATTGGAGGTAGCACTGGTGGTGGTTGTATTGGTGGTGGTGCTATTGGTGGTGGTGGTGGTATTGGTGGTGGTAATGGTGGTGGTGGTTTGATGGTGGTAGTGGTGGTATTGGTGGTGGTGAAATTGGTGGTGGTATTGGTGGTGGTGGTAGTAGTGGTACTGGTGGTGGTATTGGTGGTGGTATTAGTGGTATTGGTGGTAGTGTTGGTGGGTGGTGGTATTAGTGGTGGTGGTATTGGTAGTGGTGGTAGTATTAGTGGTGGTGGTATCGGTGGTGGTATCGGTGGTGGTATCGGTGGTGGTGGTATAGTGGTGGTGGTGGTATTGGTGGTGGTATTGGCGGTGGTATTGGTATGAGTGGTATTGGTGGTAGTGGTATTGGTGTTGGTGTTATTGTTGGTGGTGGTGATGGTATTGGTATTGGTGGTGGTGGCATTGATGGTGGTGGTGGTATTAGTGGTGGTTTTGGTGGTGGTATTGGTGGTGGACTTATTGGTGGTGGTGGTGGTGTTGGAATTGGTGGTGGTAGTGGTGGTGGTGTTGGTATTGGTGGTGGTGGTATTAGTGGTGGTGGTGGTTTTGATGGTGGTGGTATTGGTGGTCGTGGTGGTATTGGCTGTGGTGGTATTGGCGGCGGCAGTGGTTTTGGTGGCGGTATTGGCAGTTGTGGTGGTGGTGGTATTGGTAGAGGTGGTGGTGGTGGTATTGTTTGTGGTGGTATTTGGGGCGGTGGTATTGGTGGTGGGGCAGTGTTCTTAATAAAATAGGCTTTTGAAAACAACCCGTCAGGTAGCTTTAGTACAGATGACATTTAACACAGATGTCCTGTTGTCAGCTTCAGCCCATTAGCACAGGATTATGTGCTACCTGGAATTCACATGACTTAATTTGCTAATCATTTCTACCCCCCATTTGGGGGGTTGAAACAGGCACGAGATAATGCTGGGTTAAAGTGATTGAAAGCAGGCGCCCGTGTTTCGGGGGTGGGCGTGCTGCTTAAAAAAACACAAGCGGTTTCAGCTGAAGCAGCGCATGTCTGGCCTGCAGTAAGAGAAACTCAATTAAATAAATAGTGCTTACAGACTAAATAACAGGTCTCGTGTAACAACCGATGTAAAGGTGCCAGTCGCCATGTGAGGGTACAAATGAAGACAAGGCCGTACTAAAGAGAGACTAACAAGCCTATTAACGAATTCAAAGGCAGCATTTACGAAAGACAATGACACAAGGCAATGATAAATATGGGAGTAGAGTGAGCGCAGCTTCTCTCCCATACTCTACTACAGCAGTCTCGCAGAGCAAGCAGTGCATGCGTGCTGTCGCTAGGCTCGACCTAAAATGGCCCAAATCAGTAGTAAATGCACTCCAGTCCAGACATGGAGTAAGTCCAGTACCACCCATGGCCAATCACAGGTAATGCAACACCTTTCAGGGAAAATAATGTAATCATACTTATACATTTATTTCAACTAAAAAAAGTACATATATTATTTTAATTACATTTTCTAAATGTAAATATACATTCAAAGTTCAGCTTCAGTATGCCCAAAATCTACAGAACATTTCAATGCATACTTGGACATGGTGATTCAGTGAACATGGATCCTTGGACGTAAGCATGCCCAAGAGTCAGAAATGAAAGGGATCTGAAGGCCAACAAAAGAATCCATATTTCTGTTCTGTCACCATGTGTGCACTTCAGCAAACTCCCTCACCTTCCCCTTGAGGTGCAATAGATTGTGGCTCATTCACCACTGTGTTGTCTAATTTATTAGAGATTAAACCTATTAGGAAATAATGAGTTATATTAGTAGTGGAATATTGAAGAGGCTGTCAAATCTACTCAGTTACAATTCTTTCAAAATTGGTGTATTTACTGTGTTAGAATATTGAAGAGGTTGTCAAATCTATCCAATGACAATTGTATTGCCCAAAAAGTTCTGACTCAAAGTCCACCTTTAGCCACAGCCTGTATGGTGGAATTCATCCCTAAACATGCTAATTATGTGGTTTGCTAATGTGGTAATACCAAAACTGAATGTTATCCTTAATTTTGATCTATGGAATTCTGACTCCTGCTGTCACAGTTAAGTCTCCTTCATCAAGGAGTTGCATTCAAAGTCAATGATAAATGGAATTGAATAGATGGTTTTACTTGTGAAAATATTTTGCTGCAGTTACAACCGGTAGGTAGGAAGGATCTATTTTATTTCACACGCCCTTATTTTACTTATATCAGTAATCCCAATTTTGCCACAAACAGGAGTTTGTACTCAAGCTAAGATTACAATATGTCTGAAATTACTCAACTACTGGTTTTTCAAGCACACTTTTTGGCAGATAAAACGTTGTGTAATTAGTATGGACATACACTGCAACATTGAGAGTGTTGCACCTCAGATGTGGGTAAAACACTTGGAGCAAATGTATCATTTCTGACGCAAGGCTGCGGTGCATCAGTATGATTTGCACTGTGTTGCGGCAGATTCCTGTGCCCTGGATGCGCTGTATTTATCATACGGTGCACCATGATGCAGAGCACGAGATGCATCATGGCTTGTGACGCAAAGTAGTTAATTATGACACAAAGTGCCGTAATGCAACTACTACATACATGATGCAAAGTCGAATTGGGTGTCGTAAAACACGTTTACATGCCGCAAATCAGCATTGTGTCACGCAGAAGTGCATTGTGTCACAGGAACGCTTGAAAACTTTACACAGAGCAATGCAATTCTAACTACCAGCTCCCCCGCACCCAATATCTACAACCGTGGAGGCAGCCTCAGGAACCCAGGGAGACAAAAACACTAACTCTGAAGAACTGCCAACAACCCAGGGGAAAACGAAAAGGAAGTCACATTTCTCAAAAGGTGGAAAACCAAATATTGATCAATGAGATGACCAAGAATGAACAATTTTATTTGTCACCTCCAAATTACCATTAGCAAGGAAGGATCCCATATAACAATTTGTAGTGGACAAGATCAACTGCATGGCTCAAACCAAGAACAGTATTGGAGTGTAAGAAGAGGTGGCACGACTACAAATGTAGAACAAAAGAAAAACTGTCCAGAAACCTAAAAGCAGCCATGAAAATTGGAGGAGTACCTGATGTCCAGGAGGATTTGGACCCATTGAATGAGCAGGTTGTATCCTTCATTCCAACAGAGTTAAAAGCCGGAGTGGAAGGTCAGGACAATGCTGACATAGAGAACCAGCAAGGAGTACAGGGTGAGTGAAAACAAGGCGTGTAATGTCATGGAGAACTGTACAAGTATAGTATGATCAATTGTCAAATAAGGAACAGAAAAATGGAATTCCCATCTCATTGCTGGAACAAAAACGTAGGGCACATTTATCAATCTGTAGCCTTGCCCTTGTGCCATGCAAGGGGATGCAAATGCAATGCAAAACATAAAGGTTTACCAAGCCAGGGAGGGCCACCTTGCATGGCTCTGATTTGCTTGATAAGCCTAGAATAACACAGGTGGCTGAAATCGCTCCCTTGCGTTACTATGCAACAGGTAGGTGTGCTTCTGTGGAACGTGGGTGTTCTCATGTATCCACCCATGTATTACGACACATTCCCAGATGTTCCAACATTGGTAGACCTGGGAATGTGTCAGAGTTGTATGCCTCCCCACCAGAGGTACTACAATGAGAAATATCATTATTTTTCCTTGTTGTTTCCGCAGCACAATTAGAAAGAGGAAAATGCCTCCCAGGATTGTTTTTGTGTAGGATGGTGTGCCTTCCTACACAAATATAATTCTCCCTGGTACGCTGGTACCCTTACAACATGATGCAAGCGTGCCTGCATTGCCGCTAGACCGTCAACAGTACCCTAGGAAAGTACAGAAATGCCCAATGGTAAATATGGCACTTCAATGCCCTTTCCTTTTCACGCAGTGCAGCAAGGTGGCTTGCTGCAGTGTTGGGTGCATGTTTGATAAATATGACCCATTGGGTGCAAATATTCACAAATGGCATGCAACAAATTGCAGCATGGCAGCTTAATGCTGTGTGAAAGGTAAAGGGCAGGAGTGTGGGGTCTTTAGCAATACATGGTGTATTACAGGTCTCTGCTTGCGCTGGTGTACAAACTGATGCCTAGGGCAAATGTAGGCACCCTTGTACCATAGTGCAAGTATGCCAATGTTGTATGCAGGGATTAAGTTGTTGAGGAAGGGAGGTCTTCATGCACAAAATAATTTTTCAGAGGCATTTTCCTTTCACTATGTGTTCTGCATAATGCAGCAAATTTCGAAAGATGAGACAATGAGGCGCAACAAAGATATTTCTCCCTGTTGTGACCTTATTGGGGAGGCTACAAATCTGTCACATCCCCAGCGCCACCAGTCTTGGTAAATTTGGGAATGGAATGTGTCATAATGTATGTGTGGGATCACCCATGGCACGCATCCCTGCAGCAGAGCAATGAAAAGCAGTAAATAGTTCTGTCTTGTGTTACTCTAGATGTATCACGCCATGCAGACCCATGCAAGATGGTCTTGCATGGCTTCGTAATTGTCATATAGGTGTAGCATTGCTGCCCCTTTCATGGATCAAGGGTGCTGCAAACCCATGATAAATATGGACCCATATGCAAGACTAAAAACTGCTAGTAGCATACAAATTTGTGAATACAGTGATGAAAAAAATGTACACCAACAGCATCATGTACTCTAATGAGCTCACTACATTGTTTAGGAGGTCAACTTTAAAAATAGAATATTGACATCTGTCAAGAAATACTGGCCCTTATTTACCAATATTGTGCCCAATCCAGCAAGCCACCTTGCTGTGCTGCGTGAAAGGGAATGGGCGGAAATGCACCACTATTACCATCATACAGAACATTCCTGTCCTTTCCTAATGCTGGCGCACTTTGGCTGCCTAGTACCAATGCAAATGCAAAAACAGTTGATGGACAGAATGTAGAACAATGTCATACATTCACCCCAATACAAACATCTGGGCCTAAATCCATCGTTTTTTTGCTCACCATGCCGTTCCAGTTTGAACCCAGCCATATGCAAATCAGTCTTGACCCTGTACCTCATGGGTACAGTCCAGCCCGAAATGCCAAGCCAGGTCCTCCCGGGACTCGAAACAAGCATCCTAGGACCGGTTTCGGGGTTTCACCCCTCTTCAGCCGGGATAGCTTGATTCCAGTGGCATGGAGAACACAGGACCCACGTCTGGGCATACCCTTCCCACTCGGGGTGACAAATGCAAAAACAACAGTTGATGGACAGAATGCAGAACAATGTCATACATTCACCCCAGTACAGAGATCTGGGCCTAAATCCATAGTTTTTTTGCTCACCATGCCATTTCAGTTTGAACCCAGCCATATGCAAATCAGTCTTGACCCTGTGCCTCATGGGTACAGTCCGGCCCGAACTGCCAAGCCAGGTCCTCCCTGGACTTGAAACAAGCATCCTAGGACCGGTTTTGGGGTTTCACCCCTCTTCAGCCAGGATAGCTTGATTCCAGTGGCATGGAGAACACAGGACCCACGTCTGGGCATACCCTTCCCACTCGGAGTGACAAATGCAAAAACAACAGTTGATGGACAGAGTGCAGAACAATGTCATAAATTCACCCTCAAATGCTCCGTCCATCATCCCCTTTGGTATTGCTTTGTTTGCCCTAGTTGGCAGGGTATGCCCAGACGTGGGTCCCTTGCTCACTTTGCCACTGGATTCAAGATAGCCTGGCTGATGAGGGTTATGAAGCCGAAACCAATCCCAGGATGATTGTTTCCGGTCCAGGGAAGACATGGCTTGGCAGTTCGGGCTGGACTGCTCCCATGAGGCACAGGGTCAGACTGATTTGCATATGGCCATGTCTGAACTGGGGTGGTGGAGTGAGCTAAAGAATGATGATGGATTAAACCCAGATCAGTTGACTGGGGGTGAGTGTTTGATTTGCTCAAATGCTCCGTCCATCATCCCCTTTGGTATCGCTTTGTTCGCCCTAAGTTGGAAGGGTATGCCCAGACGTGGGTCCCTTGCTCACTTTGCCACTGGATTCAAGATAGCCTGTCTGATGAGGGTTATGAAGCCGAAACTGGTCCCAGGATGCTTGTTTCCGGTCCAAGGAAGACATGTCTTGGCAGTTCGGGCTAGACTGTTCCCATGAGGCACAGGGTCAGACTGATTTGCATATGGCCATGTCTGAACTGGGTGGTGGCGTGAGCTAAAGAATGATGATGGATTAAACCCAGATCAGTTGACTGGGAGTGAGTGTTTGATTTGCTCAAATGCTCCGTCCATCATCCCCTTTGGTATCGCTTAGTACCAATGCAGGCACCCTTGCGACATGTTGTACAGGTGCCTGCATTGTAGGCAGGATTGTTTTTGTGCAGGAAAGTATGCCAAAATCCTGAGAGTAATTTTCCTTACTACGTATGCTGCGGCATACGTAGAAAGAGGAAACAACAAGGAGAATAAAGACATTTCTCCTTATTACGCCTCACCTGAGGAGGCACAGCTTTTTGACGCATCCCCAGGTCTACCACAAACAGTAAATCTGGGAATGTGCTAAAATCCATGGGTGGATGCGTAGGAACACCCAAGCTTCACCCATGGTACGCTTCCCTGCCACAGAGTAACGCAAGGCTGTGATTTGAGGTGCCTTGCATTGCTCTAGCCATGCAGGGCCATGCAAGGTGGACTTGCATGGCTTGAGAAATATCACTTAGGTTTTGCGTTGCCCTTGCGCCCCTTTGTGAGGTGCAAGGGTGGCGCAAAACCTTGATACATATGCCTTTTACTGTTTAGAAAAGAAAACCTGTGTACCTATATGGTATGTCCTGCATGGTACATCTCTATATATTTCTAGTGAATAATGAAGTTGTTGGGTCTCCACATGAACCAACCCAGACTGTACATGAACCATCTACATGTCATATTGCACATGAGGACTCTGATGATTCCAGAGTCAAATTTCAACACTGAGTGGTAGGGGTCTAGCCGCAAATGGTTGATGAAGTCAGGTTGGGAATGGAGACTATAGCGGGCACTCTTGAAGGAGTCCGTAGGTGTCTCAGCTCCAATAAGGGGTTGTCAAAGGCTATTGAGACACCTACTCTTGGCTCCTCAGCGGATATCGCTGGTGCCATTATACAGAAGGACCAACAACACCAGCCTTCAACGTCTGACACCAGTGATGTTGTTAGCCATCAATTCCTCTTTCTAGTCCTTGGAAAGAGAACTGGAGGCTTTAGGTAATCGTTTGGAGGCCAGGATAGATTCCTTCATGGCATCAACAAGTGGCCTCAATAGCAATGTTGTATCTGTATTGTCTAACCAGCAAGCCCTTGCCTGGGACTACCATGCTGCTTTACTGGCATTCACAAATATAACTGGGAACCTGGGAATAACATCTAGTTAGTACATTTTCTAGCTACATGTATTGTGAATCATTGCACATTGGTATTTGGCATGATGTGACGAATTGCTGAAAGACTTATCACATGATGAAATGTGTCAATCAGAACCAGGTTTATAATTTTTTTTTTGTACTTGTCTAATCTCTAAAGTCTTTATACATACCTTACAAAAACAGAATTAAATAAATAAAAATAAAAATCAGAGGGGAATAAAGTAGATATTACAATATATACAAAAGGTAGTGGTGGTATAGACAGTCGCACATCAATCCTCGGGAAAGCATGTGTTAGGCATCCTCAGTTTGAAACAAACGTCTTGGTGCCTCTCAAGGTAACAAAAACACCCCACTACCTTGGATGTCGCCGCACGAGAGTTCAGCCAGAAACCTGTGCCAAACTTAATACAAAACCTGTAACTCGACACTCCCAATATTCATATCTTTATTCATAAGCATTATGCAAATCAAAAGTACCATATGTGTCTAATGTAACAACTCACAGGAAACACCAGTCCAGAGAGTAATGCTGAAGTATTCTATTTAAATGTTTTGTGACAAAGTTTCACTCTGTACATAGTAGTGTATCTGATTTTCAGTACAGACATACATCTATTAATCACATTTGAACTGTAATCACTAAATTGAATAATGAAGGTCCAGATGTAATTTCTCAAAATCGTGTGGTCAACCCAAAACTCAAAAACTATACAGGGTTCTCAAAGAAATTTCGAAGACCCTTGTAATCAGTAATACCGGCACCGAAAAACTGTTAGGGGACTCCACGTCAGAAGGACCGGGTCCAGGAAAAGGCGTGTCCAGCCTCCTGTCGGTTGCAAAGGTTCCGTATAAAAAATCTGTGCTGAGATACCGTCTTGGTTTCAAACAAGATTATGGTAGCACTCTAAAACTAGGGTTTATAATAAAACCCTTTAGTTCAGGGTATTGGTAAGTGCGGGCTATGATATGCCCTTGATTAGTAGAGCAGATTGAGAAACGAGGGCTGTGGTACTCCCCTGATTCGTTCGGTCAAACAGCGAGCTAGTTAGTCCACCTCCAGACCGGGTAAAGTAAATGTAAAATGTAAATGTAAATGTCAAGGTACTTATAGAGCGCACTGTCACCAGACGGCCACCTTGCGGTGTCGCCTTTTGCGGTTTCCTGGCGCTGATACTCATACCGCTGTGGAACCCCTCCTAGCTTTCCCTGTGAAGTGTCCACTCCTGGGCACCCCAGGGTGAAGCCAGGCATCCTTAGCGCTGTTGGGGCCGGTGTGGAGGCTAAGCAAGCTATTGCCCAGAGTTGCAGCGTGGGGCCCGTGATTAGAATAGGCACCGAGGCGAGAATAGACAGGTCCAAGGAAATTGAGCCCAAGCCCCGCCGAGGCGGGAATCGAACCCTGGTCCTTGGCCAGAACTCTGCTTCAGGGTCTGCCGCTCTAACCATTGAGCCACACTCCTCCATCTAAAGTAGATATCACATGCAGTCTCTGAATGTGTAACTACTACAATAACATTATTGTAACGGAAAATTGAGCAATGCGTACTACCCCTATGGAACGTCAGAGTAAATCAACAAGCAACCTCATCTTGATGGACACAGAGAGGGGCATCTAAAGGACACAAAGACTTATCACCTCTTAAACGGATGTATAAGGTATTTTTTTTTTTATTAGAAACCTTTATTACACGATAAAATACATAGAAGGGCCTACAACCACCAAGGCCGGCCGCTAGAAAGCCCGAGGGCCCGCAATGCAACGCCACACATTCAAATGAACCAGAGGCAAAGCTCCCGGCAGTTCGTGAGCACATGCAACAGGCCGTGGCCATAGGCCAGGAGCAATCGGAAAAAAAAGTTTAATTTTCTATTAAATATAAAACACACTCAAGGCAATGAGAGTCCGAAATAGCAGCGTGCTCTTCCCAGGACGGGGCACAACGTACAGTGTCCAAAGCAGTTCTTGACAGGAAGCGGTAGTGGGGGGCAATGGAAAGACAAAGCATGGAACACACCTCACACAATCCCGCAGAATGTGTGGCTAGGGGGACAAAGCAATATCGACCTCTAATGGCAGAGGCGGGGTGCAGATTCGTCCACGATATAAATTCCATGGACCCCATACCTTAGTCCATTTCCCCGGCTTGCCTCTCGCCACATACACCGTCTTTTCCCTAAACATACACCAGTCCATATTCTCCTTCCATCCCGCGATCGTGGGCGGCCTCAGGGAGCCCCACAGCTGTGCAATGTTACGCTTAGCCACCATATACCCCAAAGTCACCCACTGCGTCTGTGCCGCATTATAGTCATTCGGTTCCCAGACATTCAACAAACACCTCCTAGCCTCTGGCAACAGAGCAACGTGCGTGACCTCCTCCATTACGGTGTGGATACCGTTCCAAAATCGCACAACCTCCGAACATTCCCATAAGATATGAAGAAAGGTACCCGGCAGGCCACATCCACGCTTACATATTCCATCCCTCGAGTAACTCATACGTAGCAAACCGGGCCCCGTGACATACACTCTATGAAGGATCTTCAGCTGTACGAATCGTAAGCGGGCCGGGATCGCCACCTCTTTCGGGGAGGCCACCGCCGATACCCAGTCCTCATCGTCCAGTTCCAAGCCATCGCCCGTCCATGCCTCCCGCAGACGGAGCAGCAAGTCCGCGCGATCATTAATAAGTTTTTTGTAGATCAGAGAAATAGTGCTGTCGGGCACATAGCCATCCAACACTCTATCCTCCAGCGGGGAATACTCGGGGATAGCAGCAACGTCCGGAAAGACCGAACACAGCGCATGGTATACTTGTGCATACCGGAAGTACTCTCTGTCATTTAATTTGTATTCAGTTTTAAGCATTTCAAACGTTTTAAAAGACCCCTTCACCCAAAGGTCACCCACCTTACATATCCCAATCATATCCCATTTCTCAAAGCCTTTCGATCTCCACAAACAACCCAGCCGCCCGGAGGCATACAACGGCGTCGCCCGAGTCAAGCGATCCCTCCACCCCATCGCAGCATTCGCCGCATGCCACACACGTACCGCAACCTGCGTGGGTCCTGTCAACCGTGCATCCGGGGTCACCGAGTACAGCGCCCTATTATAATCCCCACCCGGGAGCAGAAATGTATCCATCTCGAAGGCCGGATTCAAGGCAGGACCGTATATCCCGTGGTTCACCGCCGCCAATTGAGACACCCAATAGTATTGTTTAATATCGGGGAGGGCAACCCCCCCATCGTACCAAGGGAGCGTCAACTTGGCGAGAGCGATCCGTGGCCGCCCGTCGCAAAACAGTTGGCGCTGAAGACCCTCCACCTCCAGGAAATAACGGGCTGGCACGACATCTAGAGTATTTTGCAAAGCATACAAGAAGCGAGGTAGCGACATCATTTTAAATAATGCCGCCCGTCCGAGCGGCGAGAGCGGAAGTCGTCGCCACCTCGCGACGTCGGCCTTCAGTCGCTGGAGGGGAGGGAGAAGGTTTCGCTCATAGCGGACCGCGGGATCCAGAGAGATAAAGATTCCCAAATACTTGAACCCCAGTGTAGCAATCTGGATAGGGCAATCCCGTGGCAGGAGGGTGGCCTCGCCCGACAGGACGTAAACACATGACTTGGCCCAGTTGATAACCAGGCCACAGTTGTGACCAAAGGAATTCAATACGTCCACCAATACAATTAGCGACTGTCGGGGAGAGGTAAGATACAGAAGGATGTCATCCGCGTAAAGGGAGATACGGTCTTCAAACTCCGGCGTCCATCTAATGCCCTGCAACGACGGCTCCCAACTCAACCAGGCGGCGAGAGGCTCCAAAGAAAGTGCAAAGAGAAGGGGTGATAACGGACATCCCTGCCGCATACCTCTCCCCAGTGCGAAGGAAGCCGACACCCTACCATTCACCACCACCTGAGCCAATGGGTCAGCATATAGTAATTTTACCCAACATGTATAAGGTATTTGAACCCAACATCCTGTTCCACTGATCCATATCAATGCTGCAAAGTACTTACCTCCACATAAATGCATAAGTTGTGTACCTCACTGCTCCCACAAAGGTTTTGCACTAATGCATGACTCAGTATGGTTGAGCCCATACTAGCCAGTTACTAAGGCCCATATTTTTCATGGGTTTATATTGTGCTTGTCCCATGCAAGGGGACACAAGGGCAATGCAATACCTTGAATGATATTTACCATCGATAGTGTAGCCTCTCTAATCTGGCTGTTAGACCCCCTGTATTTCGTGTGTTATACATTCAGTTGGTGCTGGGGATAAAATCAGGTGTGGGTCTTTAAAATATATATCCCTTGGACCCCATTTTAAATGGTCTGTTTACTCTGATATTTACCAAGTCAAGCAAGGCCACCTTATGTTGCCCTGCATGTCTTGGTAATTGTGGAGTAACGCAAGGCAGGGCAAAATAGCTACCTTGCGTTACTCTGCCCTAGGGAGGTGTTACATGTGATGAGCGTTGATATACTACACATTAATTTAGGTGCATTAGCTGATTTTGCATTTGTAATAGACCAGGAAATATGTAACAACGCTACACCTCCCCAGGGGAGGGCTAACAAGGAGATATATGTTTAAATCTCCGTGATGTGTTATCTTTCAAAGTGTGCTGCATTATGCAGCGCGCAAAGAAAGAGGAAAATGCCTCTGAGGATTGATTTTGAGCAGTAAGGTGTCCCTTCCTGCACAAAAATAATTCAAGCCTACAACAGATGTCTGTATTAGAGCTAGGAAGCAGTTTGTGTGCCAACGTAAGCAGAGAGCAGGAATGCGTCAAATCATGTCAAGTTCAGCTCACTCCTGCCCTCTCCCTTTCACGCAGTGCACTGCAAGAAGGTGGCTGGCTGTGTGTAAAATTGAAAAATATGCCCCATTATCAGTGTTAGAAGCATGGATATGTGTGCATTCATAATTGCAATGTGAGAATGACCAAGAGTTGTCTAGAGGATTCTGACGTTTCAACAATTCAGTACAATACTCTGCGTACTATTTAAACATCATGTACTCTCCTAACTCAATGATAGCAACCTTAGCAACAAAAAAAACCAATCATTTTCTGAACTATGTAACATGTATTTAAAGACAATAGATATACTATAAAAACACTACCAAACACTAGCTAACATACACTACAGTTTTTTTAAAACTATCCTATCTTTCCTTATCTAGCACTTAACCTATCGTAACAAATAATAACACATGACAAGATCAACATTAGCCCCTCCTGCCCCTTAATTCACATAAGTCAATACAATACAAACATAAACTATATCCTAAACATTTACTACCTACACATATAAGCATATACAAGTATATCTATCTATCTATCTATCTATCTATCTATCTATCTATCTATCTATCTATCTATCTATCTATCTATCTATATATATATTCACTGAAAAAACCATAGGTTTCACACACGTTATAGTTAGGAATTAGCATTTAAAAAACCTTGCAAATTCAGTGAAAAAACCATAGGTTTCACACATGTTATAGTTAGCTGGAAATTTTACTGATAAAAAACCAATGAAATTCCCCCGTTCTAGTTAGTGCAGGCAACTATAACTCACGCGACCGCAATCCTCTGCTGATGACATATGTGTCTTTATGAAAAAAAAATATTTGTAATATATGTATAGCTAAAAATTTATGGAAGAAGACATGGGCAAATAAGTGTCTAAATACAGTATTAGCATCAGCAGAGGATTGCGGTCGCGTGAGTTATAGTTTCCTGCACTAACTATAACGGGGGAATTTCATTGGTTTTTTATCAGTAAAATTTCCGCTAACTATAACATGTGTGAAACCTATGGTTTTTTCAGTGAATATATATATATATATATATATATTCACTGAAAAAACCATAGGTTTCAGGGGTGTTATAGTTAGCTGGACTTTTCACTTGTACAAAACCATTGAAATTGCCCCGTTATAGTTAGTTCAGCTAACTATAACTCGCGCGCCCGCAATGCACTGCTGATGACGTCACATATTACATCACTCATGACATGGTCAGTGACATCACTCATGACATCACTGATGACATCTCAAATGACATCACTGATGACATCACTGATGACATCATCCAGTGAATGTGTGTTATTCTGAAAATTAAATATGTTTTATATATGTATATCTCAAGGTCGATGGAAGAATAAATGGGTATATAAGTGTCTAAATGGATGATTTGTTTTTGAAAAATTGATTGTGTAACTGACTGATTAAGTGTATCATAGTGAATACATGGCTTAGTGAGTAATGTTTAAATATGTAAATATCTGTATCAGTCTCTCACTTTGTGTATAAGTGGCTGCATGGGTTGGTGAGTAGCTACATGGGTGTCTATATAGGTTATTAGTTGGTTTTTTGAGTATCAGTCTGAGTGTCTGCATGGTTCGGTGGGGGGTATTACGTAGTGCATAGGTGCATGAATGAGTGACTCACTGTTTGTATGTGTTGAACACAGTATGTGTGCAGGACTGTATGGGTGGATGAGTGTGTGTATGGGTGTGTTAGTGAGTGAATGACTGTCTCAATAGTGTCTTTATGAGTAACTACATATGTTTTAAACTAGTATATGTGACTATTGGTGTATATATGTGAGTATATGTGAGAGTGAGAGATTGAAAGAGTTCCTGTATGAATAAGTATGTGTTTCTATAAGTGATTGTTTAAAAGACTAAGTATGTGTAAGTTTCTGTAGAAGTAAGTGTGGTGGTGTGTGTATAACTGTATATGCAAGTAAATGTATGTTTGATTCTTTATTAGCATGAGTGACTATGTGTGTGAGTAACTCTATGGATGAGTGGCATTGTGTAACAGGATGTATAGGTGTATGAGTACATATGATGAGTGAGTACATGTATGAGTGACTGTATTGGACTGTTGGTGAATGAGTGGATGTGTATGTGGATCTTAGAATTACTGAAGAGGTTGTTGTAACTGGTATTGGTATGTCCATTGTTTTGAAAATGTTAGTCTCTATTTTTGAATGTGTGTATCAAAGGTTATATTAGGGTGAGAGGAGGTCTGCCACTCTATCACAAGGATGATGTCATCAGTGATGTCATCAGTGATGTCATTTGAGATGTCATCAGTGATGTCATGAGTGATGTCACTGACCATGTCATGAGTGATGTAATATGTGACGTCATCAGCAGTGCATTGCGGGCGCGCGAGTTATAGTTAGCTGAACTAACTATAACGGGGCAATTTCAATGGTTTTGTACAAGTGAAAAGTCCAGCTAACTATAACACCCCTGAAACCTATGGTTTTTTCAGTGAATTTCTGAGGTTTTTTAAATGCTAATTCCTAACTATAACGTGCCTGAAACCTATGGTTTTTTCTGTTAATTTCAAAGGTTTTTTAAATGCTAATTTCTAACTATGCCTACAGAGATAGGACATGTGAAGAAAGAAGAAAAAATGCACAGAAAGAAACAAAAGAAGTGCAGAAAGAAGCAACAGAAGTCCTCAAATACGAAGATAAGTGCAGGAAGAAGGATAACGTGCAGAAAGAACAAAAAGAAGAGCAGAAAGAAGCCTTGTTGCAAAATCATCCTGTACCCTCAACTTTTTCAGACTGATACTGGTGGTAACTGAGTCTGACTAACCAGTCCTAGAGCCAGTGCTATGTTAAAAGACACTTAGAATACAGTGAAAACACCTACATACACTAGGGAACATTATGCGTTGGGGTCCCCCTGTGATTAGCCTTACCTCCTCTATAAGCCCCTAGTATATAATAGGGCATGGGGATTAAAACTACCTCTTAAAACAGGCCACAGGGCGTTTTTGCACACGTTAACTCAGGCCCCGTCCCCTCCTTTCACCATTGTGTAAACACGCCCTGTGTCCGTTTTTAGTTGGGAGATTAAGTTCATTTGAGTCCTGAGGGTCCCTAGGGTCCAACTAGCCCACTAGGTACCTCCAGTAAGTGCCACAGAGCTGCGTTGCAGAGAGGTGTAAAAAGTGGCACGGCCTGGACCACCTCTCTGCAATGCAGCTCAGTGGCGCTTACTGGAAGCACTTGGTGGGCTAGTTAGCCCCCAGGGGCCCTCAGTATTGAAGGGAAATTATATCCCCAATTTAAAACGTGCCATGGTGCGTGTTTGCACACGTCACCTCAGGCCCCGTCCCCTCCCTTCACCACTGTGTAAACGCGCCCTGTGGCTGTTCTAAGTTGAGAGATTAAGTCCCCTTGAATCCTAAGGGTCCCTAGGGTCACACTAGACCACTAGGTACCTCCAGTAAGCGCCACAGAGCTGTGTTGCAGAGAGGTGTAAAAAGGGGCTTGGCCTCAGAACACCTGTCTGCAGCGCAGCTCCCTGGCGCATACTGGAGATGCCTGTTGGGGGCGCGTTTGCAGAGTGCTGCATGGAGGGGGCATGGCCTCCGGCAAGATGCCAGTCTTTTATTTATTTTATTTTTTTAAGAAGGGGGGCTGTGTGGTTCCCCTTCTTATTCTAATTTATTGGCCCTGATGACCCCATCCCCCAGGGCCTGTCTCCTAATTATATTTTTTTGACCCCAATCCCCAGGGCCGGCCACTGTTTTTTATTATTTTTTAAAAATATATATTTATAGACACACCTAGGACATGCTGGACAAACCGTACGTACCTATCACCATGACGATTTGCGTGATATTCATTAAAAGGTGACTATGCATGCAATTAATCCACGTGGAATGTATTTACACCACTAGTGAAGCTCTGACATGTCTGATGCTCTATCGTGCCTAATCCCGGTAGACACCCTTGTCGTTTATTTATACAAACATGGGTAGCTATTGATGGGCACATTTAATACACATGCACACCAAGCCATTCAAAGGGGATTCGACAAAAATTCGACCAAAACTATGCAAGAAACCCCCTCACAGTTAATAAAACACACATCCACTGCCGGATGTGTAATACTTTTTATTTTACTCTCTGGAAAGGGGACGAACATCACTTGCGAGTCACAGCGCGCTCCTGACAGAGCCCAATGCTGTGTTACACCCACCATTGCCTGCCGAGTGCCACACACCTCTGTATTGTATTCCACTAGCTAGTGCATATGCTATGACACTCTCTAGCCCATGTGCACTGGAACACCACCCCGTGAAAATGTCATGCCACACTTGTCTTCGCACGGGTTATATTGCCCCATCTAACGTGCCTTCCTCGATGCCTATGTTATAACGCACAGTGCTATGCCATACATATTACAATTTGGGATCCATATCTTTGTCACAGTGCATATGCAACATTACACTCCCCAGCACATATTTTACAACTTTAGAGACTAGTTAGGTTACACAACACTGCCCTGTGCATATTACACTCCAAGGCGCATATCGCATAGCACGCGCTAGTGCCTGTGCTATCTCGCGCTCTCCAATGAATCTGTCATTGCGCACAATGTATTGCATATTATATTTCACGCCTGGTTCATCTTATATCACACTTTTTGGTGCATAGTTTATACCATACACTATATCTAGTTTTCATTTTCAATCGTGCTCTCAGGACTATGTTCTATATAACACTGTGTTCACCTACCCTTTTCACGGGCATTACATTTTGCGATAGGGGGTGGAGGGTCAGGGGGTGTTTTTGCCAAGTGAGCCCGGAGTCACAGTCACTAACGTCTTCTTCTTCCTGAATAAAAGTGAGATTATGCTGCATACTTGTTCATATTTTAAGTAGTTTGCACAGACAAAATGTTAAAAAAAAAATAAAGTTTCTAATACCCGCCTTCTCTGAACAGTTAGCTTGCTGCCCCATCCCCCTCCTCCCTATCCTCTGTTGTGTGAATCCATGGACTAGCCTCCTCCCTCCTGCCATGCATGGTCTGATGTGCTGCCACTGCCTCAATTTAGTATGATGTACCAGTCCACTCCTCCTGCCCTCCATTGCCCAATTCTATGCCCCATCATTGACCTCCTGCTTAAACTCTGTGCTTAGCTTGCTGCCCCTATTCTCCTTCCCCCTGCCCTCCGATGTCTTTGTGCATGCCCCTGCTCCATCCTTTTTGCCCACCATGTCCCATGGACCTGCCACTCCTATCTACTCTGAGTGTTCTGTTGAGCTGCCACTCCCCTCCCACCTGCCTAGCATTGTCAGATGACTGTAACCTGTCCCTGCCACCTCCACCCTGCCTGTCCACATGCCATGCCTCTATCCTCTTGCTCCTGTCCTACATGGTCCATTGTACTGCCACACCCTTCTGCCCTCCCTGGTCTGTTGTGCTGCAACTGCTCCGCCTGCCTGCCCCGTGTGGTCTGTTGTGAGGCCCCTTCCCCTGAACTTTCTTGTCTGTGCACAGGTCCTGACCCTCCCTTCTATCCTCCATCGTCCTTTGTGCATGCCCCTGCACCCTCCTTCTTGCCCATCATAGCCATTGTGCTGCCACTAACCCTCCCACTTGCCATGCATGGTCTTCTGTGCTGCCATGGCCCCTCCCACCTTCCCTGTGTGGTCAGTTAGCTGCCCCTGACCCCCTCCCACCTTCCCTCCATGGTCTGTGTGTATGCCATCACAGTCTCACTGTTGCTCTTCATGTTGTGTCTTGCTTCTAGTGCCCATCCTGCCTGACCTCCATGGCTATCTTGCTGCTCCTGCCCTGCCCCCTTGCCCCCAGCCCTCTGTTTACATGTGCAGACCCCTACTCCCTCCCTCCTGGCTTGTCTGTTCCATTGTAATGCCCCTGATCCGTCCCTCCTGCCCTTTATGGTCTGTTATGCTGCAGCCTTCTCTCCTGTCTGTCCATTATGGTCAGCTAGCTACCATTGCCTCTTGCCCCTCTGTTCTCTGTTGTCCATGTGCATGGTCCTGTCCCCTCCCTCTTGCTTTCTATGGATTGTTGTGCTGCACTCCCGTCCTGCATGCCCTGTGTGGTGTATTGTGCTGCTGCAAACCCTGATGCCTGCCCTGCAGGGTCAGTTTGGTGCACCACTCCATGTCTCTCCTGTCCTCTGTTATCCAAGTCCATGTCCCTATCCCATTTCCTTCCATGATCCAATGTACCATACTTGCGAACATTTTGAACTTGGTAAGAGGGAGATTTTGAAAAAAAACTGGGGTATTGATTTTCCCCTTTGAGTTACATTGAAAAAGAGGATATTGTAGACAGGAGACAGATCAAATAAAGCCCACTTGAGCTTAAAAACATTGGACGTTTCCTGGCTGAATCGGGTCTGTTAGCATGTATGGTTGTACTACCATTGCCTCTTCCTTCTGCCCACAATGGTCTATTACATTGCCACAGCCTTGAAGGAGGGTAGATTTTGTATCACAGGGGGCCCCTGGCCCGTTCTGTCCACACCTGAAGTATGAGACCCTTGTCCTTGCCCTGCCAGCCGCATTTGTAGGCCGTATTAAATTGACCAGCGGGTCCTGTGTTGCTATATAATTATCCTGAGACATCCTTACCACTCAGCCAGCATAAAACCCCTGTGTAGGCCCTTCTGTTCAATATGTAGGCCTCTTTGTTAAATTGACCATAGCTCTGCAATTTTAGTGTATAGCAGTCTGAAGGCAGGTCTGCGAGGCCTTCTGCTCCAAACTAGTAGCCCCCACCCTACCCGAGTGCTCCGTGCTCGGTATCAAAGTTCAACATCCCCCTGAAGCTGTCGACATACAGTAGGCTGCATCCTGGACTGGTACTTGCTTCCTGGGCAGGTTTCCCGCTTTTAAGGAAGTGGCAACCGCAGAGCGTCAAGTTAGGAGAACTGAGGAGATTTTATACATGAATATATTGAATTCCTGTACAATCCCCATTATTTTCTGCTTGCTCTATGCAACTTACGATAAGCGATTGGCCTGAGAGACTGACCTTTTCACCCAGTCCATTGTCAGCATTAAGTGGGTAAATGACGAAATGTCTGGTAAAATCTGCAGACAAAGCTTTTGGGTAGCATACGTAGGTAGATGTAGCGTGCAAAGGAGCCCACAAAATGATATAAAAAGGGAGCACCCACAGATATCGACGGACAACCTCGCCGTCTGTATGTAGGTTAACAGGCTGTGCAGGTTTTCCCCAAGAACTGGGAGCTCTTGTCTTCCTTTGCTTAAAATGTCTTGCTCTGCTTTGCTTGAAGTATCTTATTCTATTTTACCTATATGAAATGTCATGTTATGTTTAACCATTGTTCTCTTTACTTTTGCATTTAAAAGATGTTGTATTGTAATTGCAGGAATGCTTGCTCTAAGAGTAAATGTGAGTGTCCCTAGGTAACATTTTCCTCGGTGTAACTTGTTTCTCATGATGCATTTATAGATGTGTTTTCTCTCTCTCTCTGTCAGTCCATTAATTGAGATACAGAGAATATCATGACAGCTGTATGATTATCTGGATTCTGTATTTTGTACTTTATGTCTCTATTCTGCGGTTTCTTTGAAGTTGCATCTTCTCATTAAACTGCCATTGTATTCTGCCTCCAATTCCATGTCTCATATGTCTGTTTTCTTCATTTTTGGAGCAAGCGTTCCTAGGCACCCCGGCTCAAATTAAGGTGCCCCTTTTGTCCCTGACTCACTCTCCTGCTCAGTTCTGTGGTGGCTCCCGGGGCTCTGGGGACCGCCCCTAGCTTCCTTGACCCGTAATAGATCTTCCCTCCAACAGCCTCTCTTGCAAGTCCTGTATTGTTGGTTTGTTGCCCCTGCCCCCCTTTCCACTGCCCTCCATAGTCTGTTGTGCTTCCACGGCCCTTCCTGCCTGCTCAGTGTGGTTAAATTGTTGCCTTTGCACCCTCCTACCTGCCTTCAATTTTCAGAGTCCGTGCCCCTGGCCTCTGCCTCTCAACAGTATCCTAATGAACAACTAGATTGCTAACATTCTATATTTATTACAAAAGTGTGGAACGCCTGACATCATCTTGATGTAATCAAAACTGTAATACTTAGAGCATTCCTTTAGAAATTACATATATGAGAGGGTCTTATTGGCATCAAAATTATGGTTAGTGCTCTAAAAGACTAAAATAAGGACATATTTTCTGAGTTTTCAAATAGCGACAAAGCACTTTTAAATTATTTGTTATCTTTATGTTTTTTTATCTAGTTGACAACTTGATTAAATGTTGCACTTAGGGGACAGGATGTGGTGTTACTTCCAGAACTGCAGACTTTGCAACTGGGGAACCAGGTTGAAGTTTCTGCTTCAGCTCGACATTCTGTGATTCTGGTCAAATCACTTAGTCTCCCCATGTCTACAACCAAAATGAATTTGTTCTTGTGTGATGTAACCAATGCTCATGTAAAGCACTCCAATACCTGACAAGTCTGCACTATATAACACTGCAAAAACACAAAATGATAAGTGTTTTGCACACTTCTGTCATTGGGCTATATTTGGGCTATATCTGGGTGATTTTGGGCTACATTTGGGCTCTTTTGTCTCCGGTGGCCATCTTGGGAGATTTATTTGTTATGAAGTTTCCTAATTTCCTCATGTACTGCAGTCTCCTCAGTCGGAAATGCTTTCAGTTTTTTACTTTGATTCCATCATGAAGGTATTCAGATATGTCACACATTTGCCATTAATTCTGAATGTTAGCACTCTAGTTGCTCATTAGATCACTGTAGTAAAACTACTGTTCACCATGGAAGTCTGCTCCTGGTATTAAAAGTGCATGTTTCAGTCTGCATGTCAGAATTTTTTAATGAAATAGAAGAGGATTTGAGAAGTCACTCAAAATGTGCCCTCATTTTCTTTCTTCAGCATTAATCATAATTTCTATGGCAAAATGAACCCCCTCATTGTGTTCCTTTTTAAATTAAATGTTTTAAGTGTTACCAGTTTATTCCAATCAAGATGGCTTCAGGTGTGCCATACTTTTGTCATAATGAAGACAGTAAGTGCTCTAGTTGTTTTTAAGAACATTCTTGGACATTCTGTCATTGGGCTATACTTGGGCTACATCTGGGTGATATTTGGGCTACATTTGGGCTCTTTTGTCTCTGGTGGCCATCTTGGGAGACTTATTTGTTATGAAGTTTCCTAATTTCCTCATTTACTGCAGTCTCCTCAGTAGGAAATACTTTCAGTTTTTTACTTTGATTCCATCAAGAAGGCATTCAAATGTGTCACACATTTGCCATAAAATCAGAATGTTAGCACACTTTTTGCTCATTAGATCACTGTAGTAAAGCTACTGCTCACCAGGGAAAACTGCTGCTGGTATTGAAAGTGCATGTTTCAGTCTGCATGTCAGAATTTTTTAATGAAATAGAAGAGGATTTGAGAAGTCACTCAAAATGTGCCCTAATTTTTCTTTCTGCAGCACTAATCATACTTTTTATGGAAAAATGAACCCCCTCATTTTGTTCCTTTTTAAATTAAATGTTTTAAGAGTTACCACTTTAATCCAAGCAAGATGGCTTCAGGTGTGCCATACATTTATCATAAGTAGGACGGTTAGCGCTCTAGTAGTTCTTTGGAACACTCTGGAAAGCTGCAGTAGAACACAAAGGAATCAACTGACAGTCTCTGCCCTTGTTGGATGTACATGTTTTACTGAGAATGTCAGACTTCATTCTCACATGACTGAGAAAGATAATGTGAATTTACAGAAAATAAGCTCTCAGTTTAGCTTATAGATCACCTTCCAAACCTCTGTGGTAAAAGCATGAGAAAATATTTTTCTCTCAATCATGATATCCCAGCAGAAGGCTTTTTCACATGGTGAAATCACCTTAGAACATACCACAATTCCTAAAATGAGTATGGTACCATCAACAAATGATTTATAATGTAACTAAAGTCTTAAAACCTTCTATTAACTGCAATGCTTTTTAATGAGGTGCTATCATGTATATTGGTCCCAAGATGGCTGCCAACACTTCTTGGATGAAGTGCTGACAGCCAATCAGATCTCAGGATGAGATGTGTGGTTAGGCTCCGCCCACATATATATATTGATTTAAATGCTATTTTCTCAGGAACTACTGAACAGATTTACACCAGACCTACAAAAGGCACTTCCTTGACCTGAGGACTACCTCTCTGCCAAATTTCAAGTAACTCTGTTCAGCCGTTCGGGCTGTAGCTGTGTCTAAAGGTCCTATGGAAAAATGCATGGGAAAAATGCGTTTTGGGACCCCCCTTTTTTCTCAGCCCCCGCTTGACGAATCCCCCCGAGACTTTCAGGGTAGGAGCGGAGCGTAGCGCCCCACCTATTTTGAAAATTTCGCGAGGATTCATCGACCGGCGCCAAAGTTATTCCAAATAGAATGTTGCGGATTTCCTATGGAAACAGGGTCCTAACTATAACTATCTACTGGCGACCGCCAGTAGATAATGTATATATATATATATATCAAAACCACACTCCCCCTTGGTAAAGAAAGCGGAGCACACACGGGTTACCAGGTAAGCTGCCTTTTATTGAAACCATCGGCATGACGCGTTTCGTTTCTCCAAACTTCCTCAGATGCCGCCAGAATCTGAAATGGTTTTTCAGCTCACTATTTAAAAGGAAATGCCTCACTGTGATTGGTTGAAGCACCTCTGACACAGTTACCCAGGGATTGGCCCGAACTCAGCACTCCAAGTTCGTGTCGAGCAGATACTCTGGCGTAAGTACTAGCCCCAGTGGGCGGTGTCCGCTCTTTCCCCAGTACGTGCCTTGATCTTATTTTGTGGGCAGTAAACAGCTCTCCTGGTCCCTTACCCCACCGCTGTGAATCCGAAATCTGCCTTTTAACACCGCTACAGTGAGCAGTGACCTTCCAGTGCAGTCGCGCTCCATCCGATCACAACCAGGCACGGTTTCAGGTTTGCGGTGGTTTCAGCGTTTCTAAAAAGTTTTTAGATTGTCCAAAAGTTGCCACACTTGCCGCTGAAACACTGAGGGGCTGGTACTCCTTACGGTGCAAGTGGCCGCACCCAAAACATCAAAACCACACTCCCCCTTGGTAAAGAAAGCGGAGCACACACGGGTTACCAGGTAAGCTGCCTTTTATTGAAACCATCGGCATGACGCGTTTCGTTTCTCCAAACTTCCTCAGATGCCGCCAGAATCTGAAATGGTTTTTCAGCTCACTATTTAAAAGGAAATGCCTCACTGTGATTGGTTGAAGCACCTCTGACACAGTTACCCAGGGATTGGCCCGAACTCAGCACTCCAAGTTCGTGTCGAGCAGATACTCTGGCGTAAGTACTAGCCCCAGTGGGCGGTGTCCGCTCTTTCCCCAGTACGTGCCTTGATCTTATTTTGTGGGCAGTAAACAGCTCTCCTGGTCCCTTACCCCACCGCTGTGAATCCGAAATCTGCCTTTTAACACCGCTACAGTGAGCAGTGACCTTCCAGTGCAGTCGCGCTCCATCCGATCACAACCAGGCACGGTTTCAGGTTTGCGGTGGTTTCAGCGTTTCTAAAAAGTTTTTAGATTGTCCAAAAGTTGCCACACTTGCCGCTGAAACACTGAGGGGCTGGTACTCCTTACGGTGCAAGTGGCCGCACCCAAAACATCAAAACCACACTCCCCCTTGGTAAAGAAAGCGGAGCACACACGGGTTACCAGGTAAGCTGCCTTTTATTGAAACCATCGGCATGACGCGTTTCGTTTCTCCAAACTTCCTCAGATGCCGCCAGAATCTGAAATGGTTTTTCAGCTCACTATTTAAAAGGAAATGCCTCACTGTGATTGGTTGAAGCACCTCTGACACAGTTACCCAGGGATTGGCCCGAACTCAGCACTCCAAGTTCGTGTCGAGCAGATACTCTGGCGTAAGTACTAGCCCCAGTGGGCGGTGTCCGCTCTTTCCCCAGTACGTGCCTTGATCTTATTTTGTGGGCAGTAAACAGCTCTCCTGGTCCCTTACCCCACCGCTGTGAATCCGAAATCTGCCTTTTAACACCGCTACAGTGAGCAGTGACCTTCCAGTGCAGTCGCGCTCCATCCGATCACAACCAGGCACGGTTTCAGGTTTGCGGTGGTTTCAGCGTTTCTAAAAAGTTTTTAGATTGTCCAAAAGTTGCCACACTTGCCGCTGAAACACTGAGGGGCTGGTACTCCTTACGGTGCAAGTGGCCGCACCCAAAACATCAAAACCACACTCCCCCTTGGTAAAGAAAGCGGAGCACACACGGGTTACCAGGTAAGCTGCCTTTTATTGAAACCATCGGCATGACGCGTTTCGTTTCTCCAAACTTCCTCAGATGCCGCCAGAATCTGAAATGGTTTTTCAGCTCACTATTTAAAAGGAAATGCCTCACTGTGATTGGTTGAAGCACCTCTGACACAGTTATATATATATATATATTCACTGAAAAAACCATGGGTTTCACACACGTTATAGTTAGGAATTAGCATTTAAAAAACCTTAGAAATTAATGAAAAAACCAAAGGTTTCACACGTTATAGTTAGCTGGACATTTCACTCGTAAAAAACCATTGAAATTCCCCCGTTATAGTTAGTTCAGCTAACTATAACTCGCGCGCCCGCAATGCACTACTGATGACGTCACATATTACATCACTCATGACATGGTCAGTGACATCACTCATGACATCACTGATGACATCTCAAATGACATCACTGATGACATCATCCAGTGAATGTGTGTTTTTCTGAAAATTAAATATGTTTAATATATGTATATCTCAAGGTCGATGGAAGAATAAATGAGTATATAAGTGTCTAAATTGATGATTTGTTTTTGAAAAATTGATTGTATTACTGACTGATTAAGTGTATCTTTTTGAATACATGGCTAAGTGAGTAATGTTTAAATGTGTAAATACCTGTATCAGTCTCTCACTTTGTGTATAAGTGTCTGCATGGGTTGGTGAGTAGTTACATGGGTGTTTATATAGGTTATTATTTGGTTTTTTGAGTCTCAGTATCTGAGTGTCTTCATGGTGCGGTGGGGGGTATTACGTAGTGCATAGATGCATGAATGAGTGACTCACTGTTTGTATGTGTTGAAGACAGCATGTGTGCAGGACTGTATGGGTAGATGAGTGTGTGCATGGGTGTGTTAGTGAGTGAATGACTGTCTCAATAGTGTCTTCATAAGTAACTACATATGTTTTAAACTAGTATATGTGACTATTGGTGTTTATAAGTGAGTATATGTGAGAGTGAGAGATTGGAAGAGTTCCTGTATGAATAAGTATGTGTTTCTATAAGTGATTGTTTAAATGACTAAGTATGTGTAAGTTTCTGTAAAAGTAAGTGTGGTGGTGTGTGTATAACTGTATATGCAAGTAAATGGATGTTTGATTCTTTATTAGCATGAGTGACTATGTGTGAGTAACTCTATGGATGAGTGGCATTGTGTTACAGGATGTTTAGGTGTATGAGTACATATGATGTGTGAGTACATGTATGAGTGACTGTATAGGACTGTTGGTGGATGAGTGGATGTGTATGTGGATCTTAGAATTACTGAATAGGTTGTTGTAACTGGTATTGGTATGTCCATTTTTTTGAAAATTTCAGTCTCTTTTTTTGAATGTTTGTATCAAAGGTTATATTAGGGTGAGAGGAGGTCTACCACTCTGTCACAAGGATGATGTCATCAGTGATGTCATTTGAGATGTCATCAGTGATGTCATGAGTGATGTCACTGACCATGTCATGAGTGATGTAATATGTGACGTCATCAGTAGTGCATTGCGGGCGCGCGAGTTATAGTTAGCTGAACTAACTATAACGGGGGAATTTCAATGGTTTTTTACGAGTGAAATGTCCAGCTAACTATAACATGAGTGAAACCTTTGGTTTTTTCATTGAATTTCTAAGGTTTTTTAAATGCTAATTCCTAACTATAACGTGTGTGAAACCCATGGTTTTTTCAGTGAATTTGCAAGGTTTTTTAAATGCTAATTCCTAACTATAACGTGAGTGAAACCCATGGTTTTTTCAGTGAATTTGCAAGGTTTTTTAAATGCTAATTTTTTTTTTTTCTTCTTTTTTTTTTACATATTTTTATTTTAATTGTCTATCCTTTTTTAAAGACTATGGTTAAATTTTAAAAATTCTACAATATGTTTTTATTTTACCATTTTTTTAAAATAAACAGGTAAAATTTATTAGTATTACATATTTTTATTTTTTTTCCTTTTTTTTTTTTTAATTTATTTTTTTTACCGTGCGCGTACGGTAAGCGCACGTCTTGCTGTAATTACGTTAGATTTCTACGCTGTTTGCGTTCATTTACGCAATTTGCGTAGACGCACGTCACGCGCGCACAGCGCGTAACGCGTACGCTGCACGCGCACGTTACGCGGAAGTGAAGGGGCGTGCCTGTTTTGCGCATGCGCGCGTGCACGTGTCTTTTTTACGCGCATGCGTACTTTTGCCGTAAGCGCACCGTAAGCGTACGGTGGGTCATGTGATCATGAAACACAACTTTTGATTGGTTGAAACTACTTTCAGTTCTAGAACTCTCCTACACCACACCCATTCCCCTCATTTCTGCTTGTGATCCCTTAGGAGAAGGAGCTGGGTTGTCTTTGTGATACGATGGCAGAACAGCAGAGCCCTTCTGAGAGTGAGGCTAGCAGCACTACCTTGAGGCAGAGAGCGAGGAAACAAAAGACCTCTTTCATATGGGAGTATTTTTCTTTTCCAGAGGGCCAGCAAAAGGTAAATGCACCCTTAGTGACTTGTAAGCTGTGTGGCCGTGTACTTTCAAGAGGGAATCCCGACAGGAAGTATTCCTTCGGGAATCACACCATGTTGAGACACCTTAAGGATGTACACAGAAGGACACATGCTCGACTTACTGAAGATAACCCTTCAGTAAATCAACCAAGCACATCCACAGCAGCTCAGCCTGGACCATCATCTGCAGTGCCGAGTCCTTCTTCTGCAGGTCAGGTGAGCCCTTCATCTGTGGGGGGAGCATCTCCTTTTTCTTCTCCTCAGGAAATTAACCCTCGGTTTCTGAGGGTTGAAATACGGTGCGCCACTTGTCATGATCTAATTTGTTATAGGGAGACCAGTATTTCCCTAGTGAACAATAAAATAGATCAGCACACTTGTCGTACCGTCTAATATTCCCATTCTTTCTTTCCTCTGTCCCTGCATGAACACAACGGCTCTTTTAAGAGCCAACCTTACCTTTCATCTATTTTTTATATATGTTTTTAAAACTTTTTTTTGTTTTTTTTTTTACCGTACGCGTACGGTACGCGTAATTTTTTTTTTTTTTTTAAAAACACTAAAAATCAATTATCACATTACAAGGTCCTTGAGAGACTACAATGAAAAACTGAAAATGTGATTGTGGAGAAGTGGAAAAAAGGGACCATGATATTTTTGACTTACCATACCCACTCAAAAAAATATTTATTCATTTAAATTTTTTTTTAATTGCTTTAAAAATGGTTCTAGTTTTCGAAAATTTTCTATCTCAATCTGAAAAAAAAGAAAAAAGTATTAATATTTAATAAAACATTTCATAATACAGTACACATATTTACATATTTTTCAAAAAAAAATTGCTGTTTTCAGAATATATTGCATTTCACTATAAATTGTGAAAGCAATTGCATTCATCATTTAACAGCGGGCAAAAAAAAAATTAACAATCTCAAAGATTGTTTTAAAAAAGCCCACAATCTCTTTTTGCATAAACATAACTTTATAGAAATGCATAATATTCTTAAAAAATATCATCTAATATCAATACTTATTTCTTTAAAATACCGTCTGATATTTTTGTTTCAGAAGTATATTCACAAAAATATATCTCACATAACTCCACAATACATCTGGTTCCATTTCCTTTAGGCCAAATAGTAATTTTAAAATTCTTTTTTGATTAAATTTCCAATGTTAATCCAATAAAAATCTAAAGTTTAAATTGTACAGATCTCACCGATTCTCTGTAACATTTTGGTTTCCGAAAGATTTATTAATAATTAAATAAGTCCACAATAGAATTGTTTACCTTTCCGCATGGCCAAATAGTAATTTTAAAAATCTTTTTTGAATAAATTTCCAATGGCAATCCAATAACATTCTAAAATTTAAATTGTGCAGATGTTACCGATTTTTTCAAAATTTTTGGTTTTCCAAAGTTTCATTTAAAATTGAAAAAGTCCACATTACAATTGGTTACCTTTCCATTAGGCTAAATGGTAATTTGTAAAATCATTTTTTTTTTTAAATTCCACTGGTAATCCAATAAAATGGTAAAATTGTTTTGTCCAGATGTTGCCAAATCTCTCTAAAATTTAGGTTTCAGGAAGATTAGATAGGAATTTGCTAAATCAAAAGGCAAACGTTGCTTAAAAATCAATTGGGAATCATTACACAGTGTCCAGCCTTTTTCACATTTAAGATAAACTGTGTAATGTCCAGAAGTTACAGTAGGTCCATCATGGAAAATTATTGCAACTGTTACAAAAGTTTTTCCTGAAATTGATAATTGCTGTCCTGTAAACTTCTTTATTAAAGTATCTAATTTTGAACCATCAGCTTTACAGCGTTGCATCATTAAAATTACATACTGTCCGTATTCCTTTAAAATTAACGTTGAAAACATGTCAGATTGACACTCACTGCATTCCATGCTATGATTAGCATCTTTAACTAATTTAGCAAAAGTGACTGTTTTACTTTATGGCAATGTTAAATAAATAAACCTTTCAGAATCAACATTAGAGCCACATATATTATAACAGTTTTCACAACTATGTTCCCATTTATAAGAGAGACCAAATACATTTTTAATGGGAACCCCTTCTTCTTCCAGTACCTGAAGAAAAAACATCAAGAATTCCTGTGCGTCTTGCTGTACATTTTGAGAAAACTGTGTTCGTCCTGAACATACATCTAAAAGTTTTCTAATTTCAGTAGCACTTTCTATTTGAGTTTTATCATTACTCAGCTTTTGAAAAAGGAGACTCAACTCAGAACAGAATCTTTTTCCCTGATTTACTATTATCTGCTCTTGCACACTTTCCAGATAAAATGCAACATTCAGCACTACATTAGCGTAGCAGTTGACACCAGAGCTATTTTCAAAATGACATCCTACAACCTGTTCTTCATTTTCCTTTTTCTTTTTGCTTGCAATTACATCACTCCTCTTTTTTTTCCTCCTCTCTACATCTTCATTACAGATATTCTAATTTCTCCTTTTACGAGAAACTACACGTTTCTCCAACACAGGATACTGACATAAATGAGGAGCATAGCTTCTTCTTAATCTATTATACTCCTTTACACAATTTGCATCAGCACTAACTTTTGAGTCATCAAAGTCTATCATGAATAAACCTGATAATGTTTTCACTCGTGACAAAGCAACATATGCCATACCTTCTTTGAACACAGTTGAACCAATGTTCACAAATGCACAATCTACAGTCAATCCTTGAGACTTGTGAATAGTTACAGCATATGCTAGAGAAAACGGAAACTGCTTCCTACGTACATATAAATCTTTCACAAGCATGAAACGAACTGAACAACGACAAATGTCTTTAACTTCTTCTATCTGATCAAATTTTATTTTTAAACATTCAATTCCATCTTTTTTCTGATAATTAATAAAACCCACAACTCTTCCCATAGCTCCATTAACTAAACCTTTTTCAACATCCAAATTTCTCCTTAAAAATACTCTACAGTTCATGCAAACATATAGATTTTTTTCTAATCCAGCTGTTTTTGAAATGTTCTTCTCTAGTGAATCCAATTTATTTTTCAGTGTGCCTGTTAATGTGACAGTAATTCTTCCATCCTCAATTTTGTCCACTGCTTCCAATTTCCTGATATCTTCCTTTTCCAATTCCAAAAGCTCCTCATTGAATATTGAGCATTCACGTAGAGTTGGCATTAAGCAGATGACACTTTTCTTTTCTGCAATGTTCTTGTATATCTTCTCTGCAACTATTTCTTCCTTTGGAAATAAATTATGTAGCAGCCGACTCTGTAATGCTTTTTTGCCAGCTTCAGTGAGTAGTCCAATTCTGATATCTTTCAGAATACTTCCATATTCTTCATCGTTTGCTTGCCTCATATTAGTAGTAAGTTCCTTGTACTCAAAGAAGGACCAAATATTTGCATTACCGATGCTTCCCAATGACTTCTTTGTGTCTTCATGTGTCACAGTATTAAACAGTGGTTGTCCTTTAACTGGAGTAAGTTGCAAAAGATCTCCAAAAACTATGACGTGTTTTCCTCCAAATAACACGTCATAGTCTGTCTTCAGAATTTGCTGCATTCTTAAATGCACAAAGGCAAGCATTAAGTTTGATACCATGCTCACCTCATCAATAATGAGAACTTGCATCTTCTTCAATACTCTTGAAACTTCCAAGCATGCTTCTCCAGTTAGCTTGTTGTATTGTATTTTGTTCTCATGCTCCACTGGTAACCTTAGCAAACGATGTAAAGTGATTCCTTTTATGTTATATGCTGCTAACCCAGTTGGAGCAGTAACCACACAAGACAAAGTAGAATCCGTTTTTTGCTGTAGGTAGCTTCTGATGACTTTTATAAGGAAACTTTTTCCAGTTCCAGCTTGTCCGCTTACATACATCCTGATTGGATGAAATGATGTGCATGAGCACTCTTTTTTTTCATGTAGAAATCCGTGATCAATTTTGTTTCTGATCTCTTCATAAATTTGTTGCTGCTCTTCGTTCAGTTGTCTTTCCAAATTTTGTAAGTCTATAAATTCTTCTTGAGCTTGATTCATAGCTGTTTCCACTTCATTCATGGCTATTGATGCTTCATTTTCAACGATTGGTTGTCCTAGGGGATCTTGACTGAGTGTTCCTGAACTTTGGCTGTCCTGAGAACTGTCTCTAGCTATTTCTGCTGCAATTGTAGTTTCCTGTTCAATTTCTTCATTTAACATTTGCAGATAAGTTGAGAATGTACTGCATTGTATGCTGTCTTTGCAAGCATTAAAATAATCTTCATAGCTTTGAAATTCTCCCAGTAGTTCATCCTCTGTACGCCATGGTTTAAACAGCTGTAAAAGAGCCAAGTAGTAAAATTCCTTTTTGTCAGTAGTGTCGCAACTCAGCTTCCTGTGATTTATCAAACTTCCTTTTGTTTGCTTCACCAAACATCCTTCCTCACCAATGACTTTATATTTTCCATTGTTGATGTCTTCTGTGGCTTTCCGTGAATAAATGTAGTTCTGCAGCACTTCATAGAGACACATGTTCTCCAGATGATGACTTCTCTTGGGATAATATGTGTCCAACATGTTTGATTTCAAAATATCTGTACTTTCTGGGTCATTCTCGGCCAAATATTCAATTTCTCCAACAGATTTCAGTACCCGATTTCTCATTGCTGCAAGGCCTAAACTTGCCCAAATTATTCTTCTTGATTTCGAGTAGAGACTTGCAGAAGATAACCTATCTGAACATTCGTAGGATCCAATTTCTCGATGCGATAACATCTTCAAACTGAAACTGTACAGCTTCTTACTGACAGTCTTCTCGTGAGAAATCTCTTCCCACATTTCCTTCAATTCTGTTTTTTCTGATTTCGTAATGTAAGACGTTACATATCGAGCAACAGCAATGGAATTGTCAGCTACATACTGTATATCCATGTTAGCATTCCACATGGATAAAATGACTGGGTTGTAGTCATTTATATTTTTTGATTCTTCTTTTCTTTTAAGGTTGTAGGTATTCTTAGGTGATTTTCTTGTGATAGTATGTCTCACAGATGACATAAAACTGTTTACTCTTCCATTTGAAAGAACAGGTCTAGGAAATCCAAATCGACATTTAGTGTAGTATTTATCTTTGCTCTTGTATTTCCGTCGACAGTATTTTCCACACCGATGACTTTGGAAACGTAAAACTTGCTCCTTTAACTTTTTATCTTCTGTGCTTTTTGGTATAGCACATGTTGCATATTCTTCAATGTAAGATAACACTGCTTCATCAGCATCTGTTCCAAACTTTGGGGCATCCTTGATCCACAACAGCATATGAATATGAGGAGCACCTCTTGCCTGGTAATCTTTTCTCCAAAAGAAATCCACTACTTCTCCTAGAGGTGGATTTTTTTTATTGCAGATGAACGACATCATAGCCTCAAATCTATGATTGAAATATCTGCAAACATTAACTGGATCCAATGAGCACAGTTCTCCTGCTGTCTTGTATTCGATGTTTTTAATGTTTGAATTTGCCTCTCGTAGAAAATCCAGTAAATCATCCCAAGCGTACTCAGCACAGCTTAGGGTAACGAACCATGTTGGTGTTCCTAAATTCCGTAACATGCATTTTAATTCACCATGACGTCGGTACCAATATTCATTTGTCCCACGCTGACAAGCCATCAGATTGATCAGTTGTGTTTCCAAATGATCATCTCGGTGCTGCACTTTCTCCATAAAATCCTTAGCAGACACATTTTGTAAATGTACTCCACTTTTTAAAATGTGATTTACTGCATAAGACAGTGCAGACAAGTCGCTTTCAAATAAAAGATGGAACAAATAAGGAATACTTTGTCGAAATCTGGGATCTTCAGCATATAGTCTTGTAGTCCGATACTCAGAAGCTGGAATCTGTTCTGGACGTTCATCGTATCGTCCTCCTTTTCCTGTAGGAAACAGCTGGGGAAAACATCGAGCTTCCAAGCTCTCCTCCCATACACTCACGGGAGTTCCTTTTGCTTTCTTCATCTGAAACAGATCAATATTGTCTCCCATAACTTCTTTTGAATGAAGAGGATTTATGCTAAAATGTTCATAAATTTCTTCTTCCTTTGACTTGTCCACTTTTTCAATTTGTCCAGTTGGTGTTTCTGTGTCTTCTTGTAAATCTTCTTCTTCTTCTTCTTCTATATAAATTGATTCATACCATTTGTTATTCCTTTTCAAATACAAATTTGCTCTTTGTACTTTCCGTACATCTACCAGCTCCTGCCAAATCTTCTTATTCTTTGTAGGTACACCATTAACCAGAATAATTAATGGTTCAGTTTCCAAAGTATCCGCATCAATAGTTTCCATATTTTTTTTCAAATCCAAGGGCAAATACACCACTCTACCTTTTAAACCTCTCAGTAAATCTGAAGGAGGTAATTTACCAGTTTTGGGCTCCATACGTACTATGGTCTGGAACGGATGAACACATTGAATGAGTATAGACTCATATGTATTTAATTCAGAAAGTTCAGCAGGAATTGCATCCAATTCTAAATTATTATGTACAGCTCTGGTCGGCATTCTATTTTCTTCTAACTTATTATAACAGTATTTACAAATACGCTGAACTTCACCCAATTCAAAACAATTTTCAAGAAATATATATGTGGCAAAATCCTTCCACTTATAATTATCTTCATTTTCACTTTTTCTATAGAGATCAACATACCTGGTTTGTTTTCTATAATGAGTTCTGCGGCAACAAATAAAAGTAATATTTGGTCTTTCATTAGAGATTATTGAAAATTTTGTTATGTGATCATTAAATGTCTTACTTACAGAGGGTTCTACATTCTCTTCCACTTCTTCCTCATTTACTGTGTCCTTTTCTGCACTGTTTTGTTCAGGACCAAAGTAACAAAACTGAATTTCATCAACAACCTTCTCTACATCTGATACCGATCCACGGAACAGAGCCCTATTCAATTCATCTAACTTTATTGCTGGACTTTTAGCAAAATACAACCGTCTCACAAACTTTCTCATTTCAGTATGATGAACAGCCAGCATCCTAAAATGATGGAAAACACTATTACACACTTTTCTAGATAGACAAGCCAGAGAATGACCCTGCAAACCAGTATTCTCTCTCACTCTGCATGGATCCAGACTTTGAAGCACCTTAATCATCTGTTTTACACTTTTTTTTACTATATTCTCTTAGAAACTCACGAAATTTATCAATAGATTCCTGACGCACAGTGCAAATACTACTACAATTCCAAGTGTACACTGGGGCTTTAGGACGTCTCCCCATAGCCTCATCCGCCATCACTTGTACCTCATCTCTTGGAACCATTATCTCCTTCTCCATTATGCAACCCTTTTTTACTTCGTAAGCACGACCTCTGGTGTCAACTGCATGCAGCAAACTATTACTTTGAAAATAGCTCTCTTCATTAAAAAAAGGTTCACTACTTGAACTATGAATCCATTTTCCTAAAAACACTTTACAAAAGTTTGTTCTGTTCACTACTCTTTTCCTTTTGCTTTGTGATTTCAGTACATTAACCATTTTATCTAATGTACGCATCCTATTCAAAATTAAAATGAATAGTTTCCTTTTTAATTCTAATGCCTTTGCTGCAATGGCTTCAATTTCTTTTTTTCTCTTATAAAACTTAGCCTTTTGCTTATATTTCTTCACATCCTTTATCAAATTGGACATAACTCTTCTCTGAAACATTTTTCTACGTATCTCTTTAAACGCTGTTTTTCTGTTTAAGTTTATCTTTTTAGTTGCAGAAGGTATATTTTCATTAACTAAATGCTCAATTTTTTCCTCTCCTTTTCTATTGAAAACATTTTTCCAGTACAGACATTTTGTACATTTTTCCTTTTTTTGAATATGTTCTTTAAAAAATCTTTTGTTTGCTTACCAGAAGATGTTTTCTTTTTCCCAACATGAGCATCTCCATCTAACTTAGGTCCTCCAGTTGTCTTCAAATATAGGTTTTTTTTGTGGTCTTTCTTTACTCTGGATTTTGTAGGCATCTTAAATTGTGTTCACTGCTCTTCAGCAAAACCTGAAAAAAACTAAAAAAAAATTCCTTTATTTTATTTAAATATATTACTACATTTTTTATGTTCTTTAGAAATCTTAAAATACTATAAACCCCTTTCCTATAAATGAAAATCACAATAACACCTTCACAAATTAAATTTCTAAAAATAATTCCTGTGTGCACACAAAGTCATGCTTTGAAATTAGGCAGAAAACGAAATTTATTTGCCAATTGCAAAGCATACTTTCTACTACTTTTTAGGCAAGTGAAAAGTACTTTTACAGACTGACACATTATGAATCCACTTTTCAGATTCTTAAAAAAGCACATGTCCAAACTGCTTTTTCAGACCAGCACCATGTGTAACCTGGGTGACTGCCTACACTCCAGCAAGGGCAACCAGCCTTAGTGATGCTGAATGTATTTGCATTACTGACTGAAACCTCAAACCCCACTCGCTTGTGAATACTGTGCATGATTCCACAGGGTAAGCAGCTGGGTGTGTGCTAAGAGTCTGCTTCCGCACCAAAAAATGGCTCCCCCTTTCCATCTAATGCAACTGTGAAATCACCAGAGCAATACGCAATAAATCTCTGCCTATAATTCCTCTTTGCACACAGAGTCATGTTTTCACATTAGTCACAAAACGAAATTTCTTTGCCAATTTGAAAGCACACTTACTACTCTTTTTTTGGCAAGTGATAAACACTTTTACAGACTGACACATTATGAATCCACTTTTCAGATTCTTAAAAAAGCACATGTCCAAACTGCTTTTTCAGACCAGCACCATGTGTAACCTGGGTGACTGCCTACACTCAAGCAAGGGCAACCAGCCTTAGTGATGCTGAATGTATTTGCATTACTGACTGAAACCTCAAACCCCACTCGCTTGTGAATACTGTGCATGATTCCACAGGGTAAGCAGCTGGGTGTGTGCTAAGAGTCTGCTTCTGCACCAAAAAATGGCTCCCCCTTTCCATCTAATGCAACTGTGAAATCACCAGAGCAATACGCAATCAATCTCTGCCTGTAATTCCTATATGCACACAGAGTCATGTTTTCACATTAGTCACAAAACGAAATTTCTTTGCCATTTTGAAAGCACACTTACTACTCTTTTTTTTGGCAAGTGATAAACACTTTTACAGTCTGTCACATTTTGAATCCACTTTTCAGATTCTTAAAAAAGCACATGTCCAAACTGCTTTTTCAGACCAGCACCATGTGTAACCTGGGTAACTGCCTACACTCCAGCAAGGGCAACCAGCCTTAGTGATGCTGAATGTATTTGCATTACTGACTGAAACCTCAAACCCCACTCGCTTGTGAATATTGTGCATGATTCCACAGGGTAAGCAGCTGGGTGTGTGCTAAGAGTCTGCTTCTGCACCAAAAAATGGCTCCCCCTTTCCATCTAATGCAACTGTGAAATCACCAGAGCAATACGCAATAAATCTCTGCCTGTAATTCCTATTTGCACACAGAGTCATGTTTTCACATTAGTCACAAAACGAAATTTCTTTGCCAATTTGAAAGCACACTTACTACTCTTTTTTTTGGCAAGTGATAAACACTTTTACAGACTGACACATTATGAATCCACTTTTCAGATTCTTAAAAAAGCACATGTCCAAACTGCTTTTTCAGACCAGCACCATGTGTAACCTGGGTGACTGCCTACACTCAAGCAAGGGCAACCAGCCTTAGTGATGCTGAATGTATTTGCATTACTGACTGAAACCTCAAACCCCACTCGCTTGTGAATACTGTGCATGATTTCACAGGGTAAGCAGCTGGGTGTGTGCTAAGAGTCTGCTTCTGCACCAAAAAATGGCTCCCCCTTTCCATCTAATGCAACTGTGAAATCACCAGAGCAATACGCAATAAATCTCTGCCTGTAATTCCTATATGCACACAGAGTCATGTTTTCACATTAGTCACAAAACGAAATTTCTTTGCCATTTTGAAAGCACACTTACTACTCTTTTTTTTGGCAAGTGATAAACACTTTTACAGTCTGTCACATTTTGAATCCACTTTTCAGATTCTTAAAAAAGCACATGTCCAAACTGCTTTTTCAGACCAGCACCATGTGTAACCTGGGTAACTGCCTACACTCCAGCAAGGGCAACCAGCCTTAGTGATGCTGAATGTATTTGCATTACTGACTGAAACCTCAAACCCCACTCGCTTGTGAATACTGTGCATGATTCCACAGGGTAAGCAGCTGGGTGTGTGCTAAGAGTCTGCTTCTGCACCAAAAAATGGCTCCCCCTTTCCATCTAATGCAACTGTGAAATCACCAGAGCAATACGCAATAAATCTCTGCCTGTAATTCCTATTTGCACACAGAGTCATGTTTTCACATTAGTCACAAAACTAAATTTCTTTGCCATTTTGAAAGCACACTTACTACTCTTTTTTTTGGCAAGTGATAAACACTTTTACAGTCTGTCACATTTTGAATCCACTTTTCAGATTCTTAAAAAAGCACATGTCCAAACTGCTTTTTCAGACCAGCACCATGTGTAACCTGGGTAACTGCCTACACTCCAGCAAGGGCAACCAGCCTTAGTGATGCTGAATGTATTTGCATTACTGTCTGAAACCTCAAACCCCACTCGCTTGTGAATACTGTGCATGATTCCACAGGGTAAGCAGCTGGGTGTGTGCTAAGAGTCTGCTTCTGCACCAAAAAATGGCTCCCCCTTTCCATCTAATGCAACTGTGAAATCACCAGAGCAATACGCAATAAATCTCTGCCTGTAATTCCTATATGCACACAGAGTCATGTTTTCACATTAGTCACAAAACGAAATTTCTTTGCCATTTTGAAAGCACACTTACTACTCTTTTTTTTGGCAAGTGATAAACACTTTTACAGTCTGTCACATTTTGAATCCACTTTTCAGATTCTTAAAAAAGCACATGTCCAAACTGCTTTTTCAGACCAGCACCATGTGTAACCTGGGTAACTGCCTACACTCCAGCAAGGGCAACCAGCCTTAGTGATGCTGAATGTATTTGCATTACTGACTGAAACCTCAAACCCCACTCGCTTGTGAATACTGTGCATGATTCCACAGGGTAAGCAGCTGGGTGTGTGCTAAGAGTCTGCTTCTGCACCAAAAAATGGCTCCCCCTTTCCATCTAATGCAACTGTGAAATCACCAGAGCAATACGCAATAAATCTCTGCCTGTAATTCCTATTTGCACACAGAGTCATGTTTTCACATTAGTCACAAAACGAAATTTCTTTGCCAATTTGAAAGCACACTTACTACTCTTTTTTTTGGCAAGTGATAAACACTTTTACAGACTGACACATTATGAATCCACTTTTCAGATTCTTAAAAAAGCACATGTCCAAACTGCTTTTTCAGACCAGCACCATGTGTAACCTGGGTGACTGCCTACACTCAAGCAAGGGCAACCAGCCTTAGTGATGCTGAATGTATTTGCATTACTGACTGAAACCTCAAACCCCACTCGCTTGTGAATACTGTGCATGATTTCACAGGGTAAGCAGCTGGGTGTGTGCTAAGAGTCTGCTTCTGCACCAAAAAATGGCTCCCCCTTTCCATCTAATGCAACTGTGAAATCACCAGAGCAATACGCAATAAATCTCTGCCTGTAATTCCTATATGCACACAGAGTCATGTTTTCACATTAGTCACAAAACGAAATTTCTTTGCCATTTTGAAAGCACACTTACTACTCTTTTTTTTGGCAAGTGATAAACACTTTTACAGTCTGTCACATTTTGAATCCACTTTTCAGATTCTTAAAAAAGCACATGTCCAAACTGCTTTTTCAGACCAGCACCATGTGTAACCTGGGTAACTGCCTACACTCCAGCAAGGGCAACCAGCCTTAGTGATGCTGAATGTATTTGCATTACTGACTGAAACCTCAAACCCCACTCGCTTGTGAATACTGTGCATGATTCCACAGGGTAAGCAGCTGGGTGTGTGCTAAGAGTCTGCTTCTGCACCAAAAAATGGCTCCCCCTTTCCATCTAATGCAACTGTGAAATCACCAGAGCAATACGCAATAAATCTCTGCCTGTAATTCCTATTTGCACACAGAGTCATGTTTTCACATTAGTCACAAAACTAAATTTCTTTGCCATTTTGAAAGCACACTTACTACTCTTTTTTTTGGCAAGTGATAAACACTTTTACAGTCTGTCACATTTTGAATCCACTTTTCAGATTCTTAAAAAAGCACATGTCCAAACTGCTTTTTCAGACCAGCACCATGTGTAACCTGGGTAACTGCCTACACTCCAGCAAGGGCAACCAGCCTTAGTGATGCTGAATGTATTTGCATTACTGTCTGAAACCTCAAACCCCACTCGCTTGTGAATACTGTGCATGATTCCACAGGGTAAGCAGCTGGGTGTGTGCTAAGAGTCTGCTTCTGCACCAAAAAATGGCTCCCCCTTTCCATCTAATGCAACTGTGAAATCACCAGAGCAATACGCAATAAATCTCTGCCTGTAATTCCTATATGCACACAGAGTCATGTTTTCACATTAGTCACAAAACGAAATTTCTTTGCCATTTTGAAAGCACACTTACTACTCTTTTTTTTGGCAAGTGATAAACACTTTTACAGTCTGTCACATTTTGAATCCACTTTTCAGATTCTTAAAAAAGCACATGTCCAAACTGCTTTTTCAGACCAGCACCATGTGTAACCTGGGTAACTGCCTACACTCCAGCAAGGGCAACCAGCCTTAGTGATGCTGAATGTATTTGCATTACTGACTGAAACCTCAAACCCCACTCGCTTGTGAATACTGTGCATGATTCCACAGGGTAAGCAGCTGGGTGTGTGCTAAGAGTCTGCTTCTGCACCAAAAAATGGCTCCCCCTTTCCATCTAATGCAACTGTGAAATCACCAGAGCAATACGCAATAAATCTCTGCCTGTAATTCCTATATGCACACAGAGTCATGTTTTCACATTAGTCACAAAACGAAATTTCTTTGCCATTTTGAAAGCACACTTACTACTCTTTTTTTTGGCAAGTGATAAACACTTTTACAGTCAGTCACATTTTGAATCCACTTTTCAGATTCTTAAAAAAGCACATGTCCAAACTGCTTTTTCAGACCAACACCATGTGTAACCTGGGTAACTGCCTACACTCCAGCAAGGGCAACCAGCCTTAGGGATGCTGAATGTATTTGCATTACTGACTGAAACCTCAAACCCCACTCGCTTGTGAATACTGTGCATGATTCCACAGGGTAAGCAGCTGGGTGTGTGCTAAGAGTCTGCTTCTGCACCAAAAAATGGCTCCCCCTTTCCATCTAATGCAACTGTGAAATCACCAGAGCAATACGCAATAAATCTCTGCCTGTAATTCCTATATGCACACAGAGTCATGTTTTCACATTAGTCACAAAACGAAATTTCTTTGCCATTTTGAAAGCACACTTACTACTCTTTTTTTTGGCAAGTGATAAACACTTTTACAGTCTGTCACATTTTGAATCCACTTTTCAGATTCTTAAAAAAGCACATGTCCAAACTGCTTTTTCAGACCAGCACCATGTGTAACCTGGGTGACTGCCTACACTCCAGCAAGGGCAACCAGCCTTACTGATGCTGTATGTATTTGCATTACTGACTGAAACCTCAAACCCCACTCGCTTGTGAATACTGTGCATGATTCCACAGGGTAAGCAGCTGGGTGTGTGCTAAGAGTCTGCTTCTGCACCAAAAAATGGCTCCCCCTTTCCATCTAATGCAACTGTGAAATCACCAGAGCAATACGCAATAAATCTCTGCCTGTAATTCCTATTTGCACACAGATTCATGTTTTCACATTAGTCACAAAACGAAATTTCTTTGCCAATTTGAAAGCACACTTACTACTCTTTTTTTTGGCAAGTGATAAACACTTTTACAGACTGACACATTATGAATCCACTTTTCAGATTCTTAAAAAAGCACATGTCCAAACTGCTTTTTCAGACCAGCACCATGTGTAACCTGGGTGACTGCCTACACTCCAGCAAGGGCAACCAGCCTTACTGATGCTGTATGTATTTGCATTACTGAGTCCAACCTCAAACCCTTAAAGTATTCTTTATTTTTACCAGTACACCTTAATTTATGGTGAAAACATAGTCCATATTATTTTACATGTTCCTCACATTTAAATTTCTCCCAAAACAGAAAATAATAAACACAACTTCAACAAAAGGAATTCAATTTCTATTATTCATTTCTTAATTTACCATATACATCCCCTCTCAAACTCTAAACTCACCTTTAAAATTAGTTAGCTGTGAAAGAAATGTGGCACTCAAACAGCAGATTATCGGAGCCAGGATCTCTGTTCTTTACACCTCTCTCCTCTCAGCAGAACCAGATAATGGCAAAGTTTCCCTCTCTTTTTCCACACATATACATGTAAGTTTCAAATCTCAGTGCTTCCCCCTTTTTTTCAAATGTAATCACACATTTCTATTGGTTGAAAACCAACCCTTTTCCAAAAGTACCCTTCCCCCAACTTGACTTCTGCCTAGTACCCTTCCCCCAACTTGACTTCTGCCTGCTACCATAGCAACAGCTCATGGAACACTGCTGTGTGGAGTTAGGTCAGAAGTTCACCAAACAATGTTTCAATTCCACAGAGCAAGAGTGCTTGACTTTTCAAACCTAACAGCAAATCCATAGTACTGTTCTTTGGTAACACATTTTTCTGTACCAATACAAAACATGCTTCTATTAATTTACACATACAGCCTAGTTTTTATTCTAGAGTGGTATGAAACTGCCAATCAGTTCTTTTTTTTATGAAAAAAATATGTATGCCTCCATTTCCAAACTGTCTTTCATTTCTTTTTACCATTCTACTGAATTACACCTCCTGAGTGCATCCAGTTCTCCTTTGAAGATGTTCACAGTGTGGATTGTAGGGCACAGCTATGTCTTCTGGAGTGAAAAGTATGCAGAGAAAACAGGTATGGTGAGAGACCTTGCTTTACCAAATGTAGACATTAAATGGATTGGTCAGAGAGGGTTAAAGTGGCACCAATTGATGCCATTGGTGAAATCCTTCATGCAAATCCAACACCCTGACCTCATAATAGTGCACTGTGGTGGCAATGACCTAGGCACTTTGACTGGGGTAGGTCTGGAAATGCTTATGAAGGAGACCTTTGCACAACTGTTTTCACTTTTCCCAAAAACTGCTTTTGTGTTTTCTAACATATGCCAAAGGCAAAATCTGTTTCTGCTTTCCTCCGTGACTATGGTATGGGTTCCATTTACCACAACAACTTGCGTTACGACATGCAAGACATTTATAGAGGAGATGGTGTGCACTTCAATGATGAAGGGAACAGAGTCTTCCTCTTGAACCTTAGACTCTGCATCGGTACTTACTTGTAGGTACCACTAAAAAATCACTTCATAAACACAACGGCTCTTTTTAGAGCCCCCTAATATCTAAACACTTAAATCTGCATTTAATTTCATTTTTAATTTTTTTTTTTACCGTACGCGTACGGTAAGCTTACCGTACGCGTACCCCGCGATTTTTTTTAAAATCAATAAATGTTTTCTTTGTACTTTTCTGTCCTTCTTTGACCCCCTTACAAATGTTAGGGGGTCTGTAACTCTCCTCCTTGCCCCCTTTTCAAGATATCACTCTTTTTTTTCTGAGTGAAACACACGAAATGGCGGCCGCCGCTTCCTGGTTTCGACCAATTCGAATGTTTACTAAGATCTAAGAGCCAATCAGAATCGCACTCGCGCACGCCACCGTACGCGTACGGTAAGCGCACCGTAAGCGCACCGTAAGCTGGCTCAGATATATATATTGATTTAAAGGCTATTTTCTCAGAATCTACTGAACAGATTTACACCAAACCTACAAAAGGCACTTCCTTGACCTGATGACTACCTCTCTGCCAAATTTCTAGTAATTCTGTTCAGCCGTTCGGGCTGTAGCTGTGTCTAAAGGTCCTATGGAAAAATGCATGGGAAAACGCGTTTTGGGACCCCCCTTTTATCTCAGCCCCCGCTTGACGAATCCCCCCGAGACTTTCAGGGTAGGAGCGGAGCGTAGCGCCCCACCTATTTTGAAAAATTCGCGAGGATTCGTCGACCGGCGCCAAAGTTATTCCAAATAGAATGTTGCGGATTTCCTATGAAAACAGGGTCCTAACTATAACTACCTACTGGCGACCGCCAGTAGGTAATATATATATATACATAAAAGATTGGTAATTAGACCTTCTGATAAAGGGGGCAACATCGTCCTATGGGATAAAAGCATGTACATTGAGGAAGCAATGAAGCAATTATCTGATGTAAATTTTTATTGTAAATGTACTTCTGATGTCTATAATTGTAGCATAACAACAACATGGGAGAAACTAATGAATTGGCAAAAGGAAGGGCTCATTTCGTGGCAGGAATACTGTTATCTCAAAAAAGATTTTCCCAAACTACCCATCTTGTACCTTCTTCCGAAAGTACACAAAAACCCCGAGGTGCCACCAGGGAGACCAATTGTGTCGTCCTTGGGGAATGTCAACGAGAATATATCCAAGTACGTTGACTTTTTTCTAAGAGAATACGTCATCCAATTACCATCTTATCTCAGGGATACCAAGGATTTTTTGAATAAAATCGCAGACATTACATGGGTGGAGGGTTACTTACTCATTGCCCTGGATGTGAGTTCCCTGTATACCATCATCAACCACACCCAGGGCATTGAGGCTTGTCTACACTTTCTCAAGGCAAGGAACATTTGCTACCTTGAGCATACCAACATGCTTGCCGACATGATGAAATTATGCCTTGTAAATAACATCTTTCTGTTCAATGGGGAATTGTACAAACAGGTGCGAGGCACGGCTATGGGAACGTGCTTCGCACCCAGTTTTGCGAACCTCTTCCTGGGCAAATGGGAGGAGGAGCTACGCAAGGATAAGAATATGGACTCTGATTTCAGGAAGGTGGCAGTATGGTTGAGGTATATTGACGACCTCTTCGTCATTTGGAAGGGCAGTGAAGAAGAAGCTAGGGAATTCATAGATAGGTTGAACAACAATAACTATAATATACAGCTTACTTCAAGTATAAGTGACAACAGAATTGAATTCCTAGATACTCTTATCACAATCCAGAATGGCAGTATGGTATCAAGCTTACACCGGAAGGAAACTTCCGGCAATAGCCTATTGCATGCCCACAGTGCTCATCCTGAATCACTAAAATGGAGTATTCCATTTGGTGAGCTACTCGGAGCGCGGAGAAATTGTAGCACTGATGACGATTTTCAGCAAGAACAAAACATCATGCTAGGCAGATTCAGAGAATGTGGATACCCTGAATGGGTACTTACGAAGGCCAAGGACAAGATCAGGCACATCAGTAGATCTCAAGCCCTTGAGTACTCCGCCACAGATGACCAAGAAGAAACACCTGTTAGGATCATAACCACATTTAATCAGGAATCCAAATATGTCCAAAAAATCCTGACTAAAAATTGGAGAATCCTGAAATCAGATTCCATAATTGGCAGTAACATCAGTGACAGACCCCTTATTACCTACAGGAGAGGGAGAAACTTGAAGGATACGTTGGTCAGAGGAGACATTACGGAAAACCCCAATAGAAACCCATTCAATTTGAAAGGTTTCTATCCATGTGGCCATTGCAAGGCATGCAAATTCAGCCACATGATGAAAGAATTTGAGACTACACGATCAGGTCAGAAGAAAATCATAACACAGTTCCTCACTTGTAGCACCAATTTTGTTGTATATATTCTGGAATGTCCGTGCAAACTCCGGTATGTCGGGAGTACAACATGCATGGTTAAGAAGCGAATACTAGAACATCTTAGAGCCATTTCCAACTTAGATCACAACTATCCGATTGCACGACATTTCCAAGACAGGCACCAATCCAACCAGTCTCTTCTGAAGTATTTTGCCATAGAACAGGTTAATACATCAAAAAGAGGGGGAAACAGGGAGCTAGCCCTCAGGAAAAGAGAATCGAAATGGATTATGGAATTGGAAACCAAGTTTCCGGGAGGGCATAATCTTGATGAGGAACTGGCAACGCATCTACATGTTGACTGAATTTGTGTACCCATCTTTTCATGCCCTTGTTTGCCTTTTCTTTGCTTCCATTTACTGTAACTCTTCATGTCAAAAAATGGCGACCATAATATTTTTCAGACTGTTGGGAGTGTAATGTAAATTTTGTAAAAATGTATATATGTAATTTTGGGCTATTAGTAATTTGTTTATGTTTTTTCCATTATCCAGGAGGAAAGGAAGGGACCACTCACGTCTCACGGATACGGCACCGGTTCCCTACCCTTTTCTTCATGCGGATGCCACAACACGCCCAATAAGATAAGGACTGCACTTGCGTTATTCACTGTTCTTTATCTTTAGTTTGCACAAATCTTTACACATTTAGACTTAATGGACTGCCCACACTGCCATTTCCCTCATCCGCAGCACCATATAGCTTTCAGATAGTAGTACTACCGTCTCCAACTATGACCTTGCTATCAGGCTGTTGTTGTATCCTGGTATAGAGTCGTTTGAGCATATCGTATAATAAAGGCACTAGTCCTCATCAACCATCATCAGACACAGAGACTGGATAAATCCAGAGGCTCGTAGCATGCTCACAGGACACCCATTTGCATCACCAGTAAGCAGATCGGGTTCACGGCACTAGTCTGTATGTCATTCTGATTTGAACCATCATTAGGCATGGAGCCTGGATATTTGCAGAGGCTCATAGCATGCTCATACGACACCTACTTGCAATTACGATTCACGGCACTAGTCCGACTGGCATGTTGCTCTGTACCGGAACATATGACTGCTATAGCTTTGGTCTGTTATCATGTGTGTTAGAATCGATAAAGATTGGCAAATTCAATTATATCGAACTTCGAGTAATCTAGACCATCAGATAAGACTATGTTTATGAAGTATGCAAACATGTATGCACAAATACTATGATACATTTTGTTTTTACATCATGTTTTGTAAAGATTTTTGGTTTATCAACAAAAGAACACGCATGAATCTCGGTAGGAGATCTAGCTTGTAACCCATTCCAAAATGGCGACCAGTTGCAATATTGGAATTACAGGAAATGGTAGTACTTCTTCTATGTTCGAGTGCATATATGGTTGTTTGAAAACTTTGTTGATATCGTGTGACCAAGACACTGCTGTGTCGAAACGCGTAACGATAGCTTAGTAAAATACGAGTATAACCTCCGAGTGTGCGTTTTTCTTGTTCTTTGAACTTTGTTGGATTATCCGGCCGTGGGTTCGCCGGACAACGCACCACCTGACAAGGGTTTTCATCCCGGAAGGACCTGACGGTAATTGTTTATATTTATATTCACTGAAAAAACCATGGGTTTCACACACGTTATAGTTAGGACTTAGCATTTAAAAAACCTTAGAAATTCAGTGAAAAAACCATAGGTTTCACACACGTTATAGTTAGGAATTAGCATTTAAAAAACCTTAGAAATTCAGTGAAAAAAACCATAGGTTTCACACATGTTATAGTTAGCTGGACATTTTACTCGTAAAAAACCATTGAAATTGCCCCGTTATAGTTAGTTCAGCTAACTATAACTCGCGCGCCCGCAATGCACTGCTGATGACGTCACATATTACATCACTCATGACATGGTCAGTGACATCACTCATGACATCACTGATGACATCTCAAATGACATCACTGATGACATCATCCAGTGAATGTGTGTTTTTCTGAAAATTAAATATGTTTTATATATGTATATCTCAAGGTCGATGAAAGAATAAATGGGTATATTACTGTCTAAATGGATGATTTCTTATTGAAAAATTGATTGTGTAACTGACTGATTAAGTGTATCATAGTGAATACATGGCTTAGTGAGTAATGTTTAAATATATAAATATCTGTATCAGTCTCTCACTTTGTGTATAAGTGGCTGCATGGGTTGGTGAGTATCTACATGGGTGTCTATATAGGATATTAGTTGGTTTTTTGAGTATCAGTCTGAGTGTCTGCATGGTTCGGTGGGGGGTATTACGTAGTGCATAGGTGCATGAATGATTGACTCACTGTTTGTATGTGTTGATCAGAGCATGTGTGCAGGACTGCATGGGTGGATGAGTGTGTGTATGGGTGTGTTAGTGAGTGAATGACTGTCTCAATAGTGTCTTTATGAGTAACTACATATGTTTTAAACTAGTATATGTGACTATTGGTGTAAATAAGTGAGCATATGTGAGAGTGAGACATTGGAAGAGTTCCTGTATGAATAAGTATGTGTTTCTATAAGTGATTGTTTAAAAGACTAAGTATGTGTAAGTTTCCGTAGAAGTAAGTGTGGTGGTGTGTGAATAACTGTATATGCAAGTAAATGTATGTTTTATTCTTTATTAGCATGGGTGACTATGTGTGTGAGTAGCTCTATGGATAAGTGGCATTGTGTAACAGGATGTATAGGTGTATGAGTACATATGATAAGTGAGTACATGTATGAGTGACTGTATTGAACTGTTGGTGAATGAATGGATGTGTATGTGGATCTTAGAATTACTGAAGAGGTTGTTGTAACTGTTATTGGTATGTCCATTCTTTTGTAAATTTTAGTCTCTATTTTTGTATGTGTGTATCAAAGGTTATATTAGGGTGAGAGGAGGTCTGCCACTCTATCACAAGGATGATGTCATCAGTGATGTCATTTGAGATGTCATCAGTGATGTCATGAGTGATGTCACTGACCATGTCATGAGTGATGTAATATGTGACGTCATCAGCAGTGCATTGCGGGTGCGCGAGTTATAGTTAGCTGAACTAACTATAACGGGGCAATTTCAATGGTTTTTTATGAGTAAAATGTCCAGCTAACTATAACATGTGTGAAACCTATGGTTTTTTTCACTGAATTTCTAAGGTTTTTTAAATGCTAATTCCTAACTATAACGTGTGTGAAACCTATGGTTTTTTCACTGAATTTCTAAGGTTTTTTAAATGCTAAGTCCTAACTATAACGTGTGTGAAACCCATGTTTTTTTCAGTGAATTTGCAAGGTTTTTTAAATGCTAATTTTTTTTTTTTTTTCTATTTTTTCTAACATATTTTTATTTTAATTTTCTTACCTTTTATAAAGACTATGATTAAATTTTTAAAATTCTTTAATATGTTTTTTTAAATATATTTTTTAAAATAAACATGTAAAATTTATTAGCAGTACTTTTTTTCTATTTTTTTTATTATTTTTTTAGTACGCGTACCGTAAGCTCACGGTAAGCGTACGGTTCACGTAACGTCCGTAATTTTTCTACGCTGCTTGCGTATAGTTACGCAATTTGCGTAGCCGCGCGATCACCGCGTGGGACGCGTACGCGTGTACGCTACACGCGCACGTTACGCGGAAGTGTCGGGGAGTGACTGTTATGCGCATGCGCGCAAGCGCGTGTCTTTTTTACGCGCATGCGCACTTTTGCCGTAAGCGTACCGTAAGCGTACCGTAAGCGTACGGTAGGTCATGTGATCATGAAACACAACTTTTGATTGGTTGAAACTACTTTTTTGATTTTCTTAAATGCACATGTCCAAACTGCTTTTTCAGACCACCACCATGTGTAACCTGGGTGGCTGCCTACATTCCAGCAAGGGCAACCAGCCTTAGTGATGCTGAATGTATTTGCATTACTGAGTCCAACCTCAAACCCTTAAACTATTCTTTTTTTTTCCAGTACACCTTAATTTATCGTGAAAACATAGTCCATATTATTTTACATGTTCCTCACATTTAAATTTCTCCCAAAACAGAAAATAATAAACACAACTTCAACAAAAAGAATTGCTTTTCTATTATTCATTTCTTAATTTACCATATACATCCCCTCTCAAACTCTAAACTCACCTTTAAAATTAGTTAGTTGTGAAAGAAATGTGGCACTCAAACAGCAGATTATCAGAGCCAGGATCTCTGTTGTGTTCACCTCTCTCCTCTCAGCAGAACCAGATAATGGCAAACTTTCCCTCTATTTTTCCACACATATACATGTAAGTTTCAAATCTCAGTGCTTCCCCCTTTTTTTCAAATGTAATCACACATTTCTATTGGTTGAAAACCAACCCTTTTCCAAAAGTACCCTGCCCCCAACTTGACTTCTGCCTAGTACCCTTCCCCCAACTTGACTTCTGCCTGCTACCATAGCAACAGCTCATGGAACACTGCTGTGTGGAGTTAGGTCAGAAGTTCGCCACACAATGTTTCAATTCCACAGAGCAAGAGTGCTTGACTTTTCAAACCTAACAGCAAATCCATAGTACTGTTCTTTGGTTACACATTTTTTTGTACCAATACAAAACATGCTTCTATTAATTTACACATACAGCCTAGTTTTTATTCTAGAATGGTATGAAACAGCCAATCAGTTCTTTTTGTTTTGAAAAAAATATGTATGCCTCCATTTCCAAACTGTCTTTCTTTTCATATTGCCATTCTACTGAAAGACACCTCCTGAGTGCATCCAGTTCTCCTTTGAAGATGTTCACAGTGTGGATTGAAGGGCACAGCTATGTCTTCTGGAGTGAAAAGTATGCAGAGAAAACAGATATGGTGAGAGACCTTGCTTTGCCAAATGTAGACATTAAATGGATTGGTCAGAGAGGGTTAAAGTGGCACCAATTGATGCCATTGGTGAAATCCTTCATGCAAATCCAACACCCTGACCTCATAATAGTGCACTGTGGTGGCAATGACCTAGGCACTTTGACTGGGGTAGGTCTGGAAATGCTTATGAAGGACACCTTTACACAACTGTTTTCACTTTTCCCTAAAACTGCCTTTGTGTTTTCCAACATATGCCAAAGGCAAAAATGGAACTGGTCCAATCATTTCTGTCCGCAGATTGACAAAGCAAGAAAGCACGTCAACAAATCTGTTTCTGCTTTCCTCCGTGACTATGGTATGGGTGCCATTTACCACAACAACTTGCGTTATGACATGCAAGACATTTATAGAGGAGATGGTGTGCACTTCAATGATGAAGGGAACAGAGTCTTCCTTTTGAACCTTAGACTCTGCATCGGTACTTACTTGTAGGTACCACTAAAAAAATGACTTCATAAACACAACAGCTCTTTTTAGAGCTCCCTAATATCTAAACTCTTAATTCTGCATTTCATTTTTTTATTTTTATTTTTTTTTACCGTACGCTTACCGTACGCGTACCCCGTGATTTTTTTAAAAATCAATAAATGTTTTTTTTGTACTTTTCTGTCCTTCTTTGACCCCCTTACAAATGTTAGGGGGTCTGTAACTCTTCTCATTGCCCCCTTTTCTTGTTTTCACTCTTTTTTTTCAGAGTGAAATACACAAAATGGCGGCCGCCGCTTCCTGGTTTCGGCCGATTCGAATGTTTACTAAGATCTAAGAGCCAATCAGAATCTCGCTCGCGCACGCCATTTTTCTTCCGTACGCTTACCGTAAGCTCACCGTACGCGTACCCCGTGATTTTTTAAAAAAACAATAAATGTTTTTTTTGTACTTTACAGTCCTTCTTTGACCCCCTCACAAATGTAAGGGGGTCTGTAACTCTCCTCTTTGCCCCCTTTTCTTGTTTTCACTCTTTTTTTCAGAGTGAAATACACAAAATGGCGGCCGCCGCTTCCTGGTTTCGGCCGATTCGAATGTTTACTAAGATCTAAGAGCCAATCAGAATCGCGCTCGCGCACGCCACCGTACGCGTACGGTAAGCGTACGGTAAGCGTACCGTAAGCGGGCTCAGATACATATATTGATTTAAAGGCTATTTTCTCAGAATCTACTGAACAGATTTACACCAAACCTACAAAAGGCACTTCCTTGACCTAGGGACTACCTCTCTGCCAAATTTCGAGTAATTCTGTTCAGCCGTTCGGGCTGTAGCTCGTTCTAAAGGTCCTATGGAAAAATGCATGGGAAAAACGCGTTTTGGGACCCCCCTTTTATCTCAGCCCCCGCTTGACGGATCCCCCCGAGACTTTCAGGGTAGGAGCGGAGCGTAGCGCCCCACCTATTTTGAGAAATTCGCGAGGATTCGTCGACCGGCGCCAAAGTTATTCAAAATAGAATGTTGCGGATTTCCTATGGAAAAGGGGTCCTAACTATAACTACCTACTGGCGACCGCCAGTAGGTAATATATATATATATATATATTCTTTGCATTTTCAAAGATTTGGGGAAGACAATTACTTTTTTTTACATACAGCACATTCACCCCAACCCACTAAATTCCTTAACGATTCTAAACTTATAACTCTAAAACATATCTAAAATTATCTTACAAAACTATTTCTAAACTACATTATCCATAAACCTACGCTATACCCTGACTAACTAGTAACACACTTAAAATGCAAATATAACAGTTAATAATACAGGGAAGGCGATAATTTCAGGGTGAGTATAGGGTCAGATTTGCTGGAAAATGTTTGTCAAGGCCTCCTGGCATCTTAGTTAAGACTTTGTGCACTTGTTTTGCACTTTGGATATTTTGGCCAGTCACCTGTCCATTCTTGCCATATATTTCAGTTGCCTCTGGATGAGGCCTTAAAGTGCATGTCCTTTTTTCCCCAGATTTTTTGCCCATCCTGTTGTGCAGTTGTCGGTCCTGCAATGGTATGTTTGCTGGTCTGTGCCTGAGTGCTCAAATGAGGGGTTGTTCTTGCTGGTGTAGTAGGCTTTGGCTGGAACCTTGTAGAGGCAGCATATGTCCCTGGTACCTTTTCATGATCATAGATCCTCCCAATTTTGCGGAATCCCTGAGCAACTTTCTTAATATGATCATATCTTGCCCTTTTCACTGCAAATGTCTTGACCACATCTGCATACAAATGTGCTTGTGATGAAAATGAACACCATATTAGGCAAAGTTTTGTATGGAGATCTCTTTTTTATATAACTTACTTACATTAGGGACAATCCATACATACACATTTTCTTTGTATAGATACGTGTACAATATACCTTCATAAGAATGTCATTTCATATCACAATATGTCAATCTTAGAAGATAAAGGTCAGTGTAGGGTTGACCTAAATCTTGTTATTCACATTGTCACAACCACACATTTAATTCATACCATCGATCCCTACTCATACAGATGTCTGATTGTGAAAAAACACCATGGGCCCTATTTATCAAGGCTTTGTGTTGCCTTTGAGCCACGCAAGGGGGCAAGGGCAAGGCAAAACCGTGGTGAGATTTCTCAAGCCATGCAAGGCCACCTTACGTGGCCATGCATGGCTTGAAAAATCTACAGTAATGCAAGACAGCGCAAATCGTGTCAGGGAGGCAAGGAGGCATGCCATGGGTGGAGCGTGTGTGTTCCCACGCATCCACCCATGGATTTTGGTGCATTCCCATATTTAGCATTAGTGGTAAACCTGTGAAAGCGTCGAAATGTTACACCTCCCCAGGCGTGGCAAAATGTGGTGAAATATCTTTATTTCTCCTTGTTTGTTCCTCTTTCTACGTGTGCTGTGTTCTGCAGCACATATAGAAAGAGGAAAATGCCTCTCAGGACATTTTACTGCACAAAAACAATTCCGCCTTAAATGCAGACATCCTTGCACCATGACGCAAGGGTGCCTTCATTGGTGCTAAGCAGCCAAAAATGCACCAGTGCTAGGAAAGGACAGGAATGCGCCATATGAAGGAAAATACAGTTCATTCCTGCCCTTTTGCTTTCACGCAGCGCAGCAAGGTGGCTTACTGCATTGCTCTGCATGAAAGAATGAGAAATATGCCCCATACTTAAGAAACTGCCAATGAAGCTGGTATTGACTTGTCAAATAATACCAATCAGTGTGCTTATGTCCTGCTGGCCTAACTTAGTTAAATGCATTTGTATCCTTGCTGTGAGGCCTATCGGAGCTGCGTTGGTTCCTCCTAAATGATATAGGCACTCTGCTTTATCGAAGACATACCATCTGAGATATGCAGACTGCCATTCAAGGGACATTTGCTAGACCACAGTACTATTTCCCTGCCATGATGACAAATACCCTCACAATGTGTGTAAGACTAGCTCAGAGCTATTGTTTCGTAGCAATCTTTGTTTCAAATCATGAAGTTCCCTACAAGCACGTACCCTTCAGGCCATAAGACTTCTGGGGCCACTGTTACTCCTTTCTACATAGGTCTGACATGGACACCTCTGATGGAGGGTCAGATGCCCCTGAGACAGGATATCAATACCTGTCTCACAGGTTAGTGGTAACAGTGAGGGAATGGATGGATAGTAGAGAAATATCTCACACTACTGCACCACCACATGGTGAGATGTTAATTGTTTTGTTAGGTTGTAATAGAGATACACCTAAAGTTGCAATGCTACTGCCACATTTCCTACATCAATCTGTTGTGCAATGCTTGCAATGTGATGGCTAACCTGGTGACACTGTGTGTAATGTCTATGCAAAGTGTCGTTTGTTATGACACGCAGACTCTGTTTGATTTATACCATCACCATATTTCAAGTGGGGTAAATCAAAATACTTACCAACACCTATATGACACTTTCTCCACATTAACATGGCTCCTTGTATGTTATACAATGTGCCTAGCCAGGTTCTGTTGTATTTGCTATCTAATTCAGAGTGATATGATTCAAGGTGAAGAATACTATGCTATACAGAATACATTGTTAATACTATTATGAATCACATACACATTTGTTACAGAGCTACAACTATATTGTGATGACACTTACTTTCCGAATACACACAGATCGACTTCTATGTTAAGCACTTTGATGTTACAGTTAAATGGCAAATTTTGACACCCTTTGACAATTTAAAAAAAGTTTTGACACAACAGAACGCAGCTAGTAACCTTGCAGGGATGAGCTGCATGAAAGGGAAAGGGCAGAAATGTGTAATTTCACGTGACGCATTCCTGCTCCCTGTGTGCCCTGTTGTACAAACTGCTGCCTAGCATCAACACAAGCACGCATGCACCATGGTATAAGGGTTACTTCATTGTAGGAATGATAACCTTTTATGCAGTAAGGGCATGCCTTCCCACACAAACATTATCCTCAGAAGCATTTTGCTCTTTCTAATGTGCAGCAGAATGCCACACACGTAGTCAGAGGAACCAGTAAGTAGACATACAATTCGGATGCATTCCCAGGTGTACCTGTGTATGCAAATTTGTGAATGTGTCAAAATCAATGGGTAGAAGGGTGGGAAGACCCACGCTCCGCCCAAGGCACACATCCCTGCTGCAGAGTAACGCAAGGCATCTTTTTGCGCTCACTTACATTACTCTAGATGTATTAATCCACACAGGGTGCATGCAATGTGGCCTTGCAAAATCTTATTTAAGGTTTGCATCACCCTTGCATCCCCTTGCATGGTGCAAGGGTGAGGCTAACCATTGCAAACATTATAGCCAATTATTGCTTCACATATGTTAAATGAACATATACTTCATTTTGGATGTACATTGATTAGCAGATGTAGGTACATTGTGTCATGTGCCAGTGCCATGCGAGGACACAAATTGACATACACACAAACATACCTTGGCTAATGACATGTGTTGACTTTCAAGCCTTGGTGTCACTCTGTCTTGCCTTGTGTGCCACAAGGCATCCACACATCACTACTATGTTTAGCAAAAAGAATATTGAAAATAAATTACTTTACATGACTACAAGCTGATAGTAAATGGATACATACCTACAGGGCCTCAAACCTCCAACCCCAGTAGGTCACGCACATCAGCCTCACAGGAAACGCAGTTCGTCCATCGATGTTTCAGTTGGTGGACGGTGCACTCCTCCTCTGACACCTACGACACACGCATTCGCACGCGCTCCCATCTGGTTTTGCGCTGCTGGTTAGGGTACTCTTTACTCACCCCCCCTCCAAGCATATGTAGGAGGTAGTGCACTATCAGCCAGATAATGGCACCTACCTCCCCCTGATTAAAACTGCGGCCTATCACCTTCCCTGACTTGGCCCTATATGGCACAAGCCCTATCCTAAAAAACCTAACTTCAATCAGACCCCTTAAACCTCTACTTGTAAGTTACAAATATATACCCTTAAATCGATAGACACCAAACAATACTCAGACACAAAGATGTATAAATGACAACACTTAAGCACAGAAACAAGACAAAGACTATTTTAAAAGCACACTGGGACACAGACTCAACAAGATACACAGCAAAATCACTCCAACACACTCTCAATTCTCCTCTCAACATATGCCCCAACCACCAGCCACAAACAGAAAGTGAAAGAACCATTTACACTTCCTGGTATGCCGCCACACCCATTTCATGATTTCCTGGGCGGGACAGGCTTTTTTTGCGTCAATTGCGACTCATTTTGACGCAAATGGACAATGCTTGATGCACTACTTTTTCCCTAATAATGCAAAGGGCTACGCATTTCATATGTTTCCTATGTAGTCTCCTATATAGAGCAGCACAGAGGGCCATGCAGGGGCCTCTATAGCTCATCGTAAAGGGCCACGCAATTTATATGTTTCCAACGCAGTGGCCTATATAAAGCAACACAAAGGGCCACCCAGTGGCCTATATTGAGCAACGGAAAGGGAAACGCAATTCATATATGTTTCCTATGCAGTGTCCTATATAGAGCAACGCAAAAAGTTGCACAGTGGCCTATGTACAGCAATGCACAGGGCCGTGCAGTGCCCTATATACAGCAGTGCAAATGGCCACACAATAGCCTATATAGAGCAACGCACATCATATGTTAATGGTATCCTATTAACCTACACATGGACTAAGTAAAAATATGTGATGTGGTTTTAAGCAATATAGTTAAGCAAATATGCAATTACATACTAGATATAAGTGAGGAGCTACGTATTGCAGATGTACATGTAACCCAGCATAGTAATGCATACAAAGAGCCATATTTATAAACAAAAAACACAGCCCAACAAACATCCTTACTGCCCTGTGTGAAAGGGAAAGGGCAGAAATGCACCATATTTATCTTTATATGTTGCATTCCTGTCCTTTTCTAGTGCTGGTTCACTTTCGGCTGCCTGGCGCCAATGCGGGCACCCTTCCATCATGTTGGTAGGGTGCCTGTGATGCAGACAGGTTTGTTTTTGTGCAGGTAGGGACACCTTCCAGCACGTACACAATCCTCTGGATCATTTTACACTTTGTAAAGGTGCTGCTGAATGCACAACTTTTGAAAGGGGAAACAACAAGGAGAAATTACACTATGTCTCCTCATTGCACCTCTGGTGAGGAGCCATACAACTTAAATATTCCCTGGTCTACCAATGTAGGTACATCTGGGAATGTATCAGAATCAATGGGGGGATGAGTGGGAACAGCCACACTCCACCCATGGCACACCTCCCTGCCACAGAATAACACACGGCTGCGTATTGTGCAGCCTTGTGTTACTCTTGATTTATCACGCCACTCTGGTCCACGCAAGGTGGCCTTGCATGACTTGAAAAACCTCATTTAGTTTTTGTGTCACCCTTGTGTCCCCTTGCATGGAGCAAAATCAACTTCAACACTTAATAAATATGCCCCAAAGTGTTGGCAAACTTTGTGAACATGTGTATCTATTATGCACCGGTATGCATGAGGCTAGCCATTACTTGACTTACAAGTGTTGCTGATGATCAGAATGCTATTCTAGCCATGTGTGGTTATGTGTTATTTTTTACACTCAATACAGATTACACTTTTCAAGGGCTTTGTAACACAGGTGCTAACTGTATTGGAGAACATGTGAGTTCACCTTTCACTACCCTTGCACAATCACACATGAGTGTCTTTAGTGTATATTTCTTTCTCACTATAAGGTTAGCATCAGCCTCCACACCACGTGTGGCACAAGAGGACCTCACAGTATTCACAAAGACCAGGCTCTATATGTTGTGAACTAATAGATTAGTCCCTTGACTTTCCTGCTGTGTCCTAGTGTTACATGTAGATGCACATGTGAAAATGTATGACATGTCTCAACAGATTAGTAAACCCAGGCCTATGGCATGACACAATAGAGATTTATGTGAACATTCATGAGGCATATCATATATGAAGATTGCTATGATTGCCTTTATCCATTAGACATCTAACTCCATTTTGCTCACACATCACTATTAACCTTTTTTTATGATTGGCGGTCATACTGGTGATGATGTATCTGTATGGTGGTATATGTAAGTTCCACAAAATTGACATTTTGGCAGACCAAATAAGAGGTTGATTTTGGATTGATATCTAAGTTTCCAAACTTTGTTGTCACTCACATTATATGTCATACCAGTGCTTGAGACATAACATTTTCATTTCAGAATGCTTTCCAGTATACGTTTGCCATTGATTGGGAATGTGTTAGCATGTACAAAATGAAGTATGTATAACCTTGTACATGTACACGTTTGTCTTTTTATAACTTCACTGATTAGTATTTTATTTGAATATTACAGCTGTAGAGGCACTTTTGTTTTGTCTGTAAAGGGAATGAGTGCTCCACCAATTGTGTTAACATTGTACTATATATTGCACTCGTACATTACTGTGGACTACATAACATGATCTCCTTCAACATGTATATATACGGATTGCTCCGATTACATCTAAATTACTCATTGAGGGAAAGGCCTTCTCATCTAGCATCTTTATGACAATCGGTATAGTGCAAAGCTGACTGTTGCATATCACAATATGTGTGAGACATGAATTTCTATGAGTGACATATGTTTGATAGTCCACATACAGACTTAATATCGACACGTCATCCTTAGACAAAGTTTTTGTCATTTCACAGTCATCTTGCAGTGTGAAGGTAAAGGTTTGAAATGCTACTTGCATGGTAAAGCTTTGACAGCTTATCAGTCATGGTGATGGCATTATACTTAATGTTCAATAAATACTTTAACAATTATCAACATTGAGGGTCATGTATTTGTGCAGGCTCATAAATATAGCCATTTCAATCAGATTTTGTTGATAGTGATTCTGATGTCACACATAAGAAATTCAGGAGTTCAAAATATTGTCTGTACAAAATAAATTTCTGTATGTAACATTTCAGTGTAATATATCTTTACATCTTTCTGATATCTGTCACAGTGATTATGTCCACATTGATTACAAAAAATAACAGTACAAACTTTAAGATATTTAGGTGTGTGAAAATGTATTTATTGTACAGTTCACTAGTCTCAAATAAGTGACATTGATTTATAAACTATTACGTAAAATGATTTGTTCACATCTGAAAAGACCTGCCATTGAATGCTCTATTTCTGCTTGTGATTTGTCATCCTCATTATCTTCTGGTGGGATTGCACATTCATACCGCCATGGTACATTTGGCTTTAGACATGTATTGTGCAATATTGCACAGACTAATTTTGTTTTGCAAACCATTGGTAGTGAATACAGTAGTCTACTCCCAGATTGTTCCAGGCATCTAAAACGGGATTTTAGGGCACCAAACATGCGCTCAACAACATTTCTTTTTTTGGTAAGAGCAGAATTATATTTCTTTTGCCCATTCGTCCATCTGTGCAGTTTGATAGGGAGTCATTATCCATGCTAGGAATCCAAATCTTTGATCACCTGAAATTAGAAAAAGTTCATACCAATTATTAAGTTGTTGTCACTTCTACATGCTATGTTTAATATATAAATTGACAAATTCCTACACAGGTTTAATTTTTAAAAAGCTGATAATGTTGACAATTGCTTTACACATGAATCTTTAACATATATGGTTCATTTCACATATTGTACAGAGGGTAGGACTTACAACACATCAACATACTAATATTGATGTTTATACAGCAGTTTAGTATTGTAAGTAAGTTAGAACATTTGTATCAGCTATATGGGAATTGCACTCAATATGTATGCAATGTTGCCAACTTTGAATTATATTATCCTGCTTAAATTAAAAGCTATTTATGTATGGTCAGTGACTGCCACTTTATGACTCACCCTTACAATTAGCCTTTTTCACCTAAGCTATCCTTGCTTGTGTACATAACTGTTGTGCAGCCTTAGATTTGTTAACATAAGTTTGAATTGGTAGTTGCTTAGTACTTGGAAATGTTTTGGGGGATTTTTCATACAACTGCTAAAGCGTTTTGCACAGTAAGTTGTATTGTGGAATTATAAATGATACATAGGTATTGCAGTGTAGACCTTTTTCGTATGAGGCCAAATGATCGTGAAATAAGTAACATTGATCTACAGACATGTCTACACTTGTATGTGATTTTTCCTTGTTTGTGAAAACTTACTTATATGTCTTGCTTCTTACACCATTTCTTTAGCATGAGAAGGTTGTTATTTTAATCATAAATACACTCTGATACCTTACCTTTTTTTTTTAACATCGATTATTTCCTGGTGTCCCACCTCTATATAAGTCTACATATTCATTATGTCAATGTTACTTTACTAAACTGAGAAACAGTAAATGTAGGCAACTTGAGATAACATTTTAGTAATCTATCACATTAATGAACAATGTCAATGTGGCTTATTATCTATGTGTATATTTTAACTTTTAATATTGTGATACCTGGATGTTTGCTGCCCTTTGCTCTTTTTATATCATATTTGTACCCAGAGTTCAAATTTATTTCGTGATTTGATACAACACTTTCAGTGCATGACAAACATTGATTTTTGACATGCACTTTCCTTTTGTTCTCCTAGTACTCTCATCTGCCTACTTATACTGCCCAGTGTAACACCAATGCTTAAGATAAAATTATTTGTTAGACACTTTTGCTTTAATTTTGAACATTTATACTATCACTGACATGCCACACCATTGCACATGCACAAGTCTACAACATTTATATAGTGTATCTGTTGTTCTTAGATTACAACTAATCTTTATACACATTATTTGTCAGTTGATGTCTATGACATTGCAGATATTGTGATTCTGTCCTCTAACACGGTGTGACATGACACAGTACTTCTCACTATGGGTATTGTTCTACTTTCATTGTGTAATCATTGAAGTAATCCCACAATACTACATCAGTGGAAATATGTTTGAGTGAATACTACAACTATGTGTACATGGCACAAAATTCTATTATGTCTCACTTTTCAAATTAAATTATATATTGAATAATCTGCTTTCCTTGCCAATGAGTAGGCCATTCCAATATCTGCCATTCTCAATCCGCTTATTGATGGTACTGTTTTTTGGGGGGTTTTTTAGTCCTCATTCTGCCAATTTACTTGCTGGCAATACTCATCTCATGCCCTGGTAAACCAAACCAGGCTTGAGTCCTTCCAATCAAGAAAGAAAAGCCGTTTCCAGTTCCACCCTTCCCGGAAGTGCCCATAACACGGAAGGAAACACAGGACCCCAACATTGGCTTAATCATTGGACCCCAAGTTTTGAATACAATTCACCAACTTAAGCCATACTTTCTCCTTACTACTAGAATCACACAGTAGGTCCTGCTTACTTATATATATAATGGTTTTTTTGCATTCCTGGAATTGGGGTGGAGAATTCGCCTTCCATGATTTACAAATCTCTCTTCTTCCTAACAGAATTACATAAAAATAAATCTTGCATCCACTCTGCTAATACTAGTTATGTTATCATACCAAATTTCAAAAAAGACCAGGGCAGGACTGACCCTCACAGTGATACCTGTAACTTCTGTTAAGAAATGACATACCTCAGACCAAAACTTCTCAATTTCAGGGCATATTAAAAACATGTGGAGATCGTCAGCTACGAGATCCTTGCACCTGGGGCATTCATAGTGAGTCCCTAAAAAAATGTCTATTCTCGCCGGGGACCAATATACCCTATATGCAGTGAAGAGGTGATTTCGCTTTAAGTAAGCAGGTTTCACAGTTTCTCTCAGCAGTGCAAAAGAGGCCATCCATGCTTCCCTCAAATCAACATTCAAAATGTCCTTCCCCCAGAGCCTCTGAATATCTCTTTCTAAATCATCTTCTGCATTAATCAAAAATTGATACCACAATGCTACCTCCTTCTTGATGGTACCAACTTTAATTGTTTGAACTAGCCACAAATCATCCTCCTCTTCATTCCAATTTTGATCCCCCACCACGCAGAAAGCTGATAATATTTGAATTTGAATTTGAATTTGAATTTGAATTTAAAATTTCTTATAGAGCGCTCATATACCTGCGGTTTCTTGGCGCTATTACTGACAGGATCCTAGTTAAAAAGCAGTGGGAGCAAGAGAGTTGTTATTCGAAAGATTTCGTGAATAGGTAGGTCTTAAGTTGTTTACGGAATTGTGGGTAAAGAGAGATGGTGCGGAGTTCAAGGGGAAGAGAGTTCCAGAGGGTCGGGGCGAGGGTGGCAAATTTAGAACCTCCCCACTTCTTTCTCCGATAGCGTGGGATGGTGAGGAGGGACTGGGAGGACGAACGAAGTTCCCTGGTGGGGATATAGGAGACAATCTCGGAGGAGATGAATTCAGGTGCGAGTCCGTGTCGAGCCCGGAAGGTGATGGAAGCAAGCTTGAATTCAATTCTGGCTCGCACAGGGAGCCAGTGAAGTGATTTCAGGAGCGGGGTAGAGTGGTGGAATTTGGGGAGTTTAAAAACCAGGCGGGCCGCCTGGTTTTGGATCTGTTGCAGGCGACGCAAACTGTAGGCGGGTAAGCCGGCATACAGGGCGTTGCCGTAGTCCAGGCGGGATACCACCATGGCCAGGGTGATGAGTTTTAGGGCAGAAAAGGTGAAGAAACGGGACACCCTACGTATAGTGCGCAGTGAAAGAAAGGAAGAAGATACCACAGAGCTAACCTGGGAGTGAAGGGTGAGTTGAGAATTAAGTTTTATGCCAAGTGTTTTAACTGAGGAAGCGGGGGTAGGAGGAGGGCCAAGAGAAGGGGGCCAGAAAAGAGGGGACCAGGGGCTGGATGAACCACCCGTCAACACCAACTCGGTTTTGTCAGGGTTGAGTTTAAGGTGGTTGTGGTTCATCCAGTCCCTGATGTGAAGCATGACAGATTGAAAGTTTAGAATAGAGGAAGGAGAAGACAGATTGAAGACAAGCTGGAGGTCGTCCGCATAGTTAAATACGCCGACCTCCATCTGTTGAAGTGAGAAGATTAGGGGAGCAATGTACAGGTTAAACAGGAGGGGAGAAAGGGAGGAACCTTGGGGAACCCCGCACTGAACTTTCCGGACGTCCGCCGTGAAGTCACCCAGTCGAACAGCCTGGGTGCGGTCGCTCAGGAAGGAGGACAACCAAACCAGGGCGGTCCCCCCGATCCCCGCCGCTCCGATACGGGAGAGGAGGATGGTATGATCCACCGTATCGAAGGCGGCTGAGAGATCGAGGAGCACAAGGGCCTGGCGCTGATTGGTGTCCATGCCCTCCCTGAGGGTGTCCAGGACCGACAGGACAACGGACTCCGTAGAGTGTGCGGGGCGGTAACCGGCTTGACGGGGGGCAAGAGCACCATAATTCTCCACAAAGGAGCTCAGAGCGCAGGTTACGTGGCGCTCGAGCACCTTGGCCAAGAATGGTAGGAGGGAGATAGGACGGAAATTGGCGGGGACAGAGGGATCTGCCCCGGGTTTTTTTAAAATAGGCACAATTACCGCAGATTTCAAGGGTTTAGGGACGATGCCTTGGGCGAGAGAGCTGTTCAGAAGATGAAGGGGAGGGTCAGGACAGGAAACAAAAATATGACGGAGAATGTGAGCGGGACAAGGGTCAAGAGGAGAGCCGGATTTGACCAGGGGAACCAAGGTGATCAGGCTCTCCCGAGTGATAGGGGGAAGTGAGGAAAGCTCGCCCTTCGGGGGGGGCATTGGGGGTCGACAAAAGAGGAGGAGGGTGGCGGGATGTTAGCCTTGATGGTGTTGATTTTGTGAATGAAATAGTTGTTGAGGGAAGAACAGAGTGCTTCGGAGGGGGCCGGCTTAAGAGTAGTTCTGTCCGAGAACGCTAGGTTGTGGACGATGGTGAATATCTCCTTGGACTGATTTTCCGCGGCTAAGATTTTGGAGGAGAAGTAAGATGTTTTTGCCTCCAAGATGTCTTTTTTATACTGGCTCAGGGTGTTAGTATAGACCAGTTTCAGGGTGGGGCAGTAATTCCTTCTCCATGCCCGCTCCGCGCGGCGAACTGTTAATTTGGTGGTCTTAAGCTAGTGAATCTAATTAATTTGCCCCCTGCAATTAAATTCAAATTTTCCCAGCCAACTAACTCGGTTCCTGACTTCAAATCCCCCAACAAGATATACCCGAAACCTTTAATGGGAGAATAAGTAGATCACTCAAACAATCAGGAGTCCCTGGAGATTCCCAAATCGGGGCCCTGGATGAATAATATGGAACTCCTAGCTTTTGGGTCACCAAACTTAAACAGAAATTGGTCTCGGCCCTCCCTTAATTCTCCAAGCATTGCCCCAAACAAAGTACCTATAGCTGAGCTGTCGACCCTATTTAAAAGCATCCTGCAATTCTTAAAAAGAAAAGCATACCCATACATTGTCAGATCCGCTAGAGCCAGCCCCCCCTTCTCCGATCTCCTCCTTAATCTCTTCCAAGAAATACGTAAACCCTTAGAAACCCAAATAAAGCTTCCTGGCCTTCCTTGGAGTTTAGCAATATTCTTTCTATCAAATAATAATGGTATAGAATTAAAAAGAAATGTAATCTTGGGTAAAATAATCATTTTAATGAGATTTACCCTACCGTACAGGTTTAGAGGGAGATTTGCCCATCTAACCAGCTGTTTCCCTACTTCTTGCCTAATCTTTTCACAGTTTACATTAGTAACTTCCGCTAATTTCTGTGTAATTATTACGCCGAGGTAGCGCATATTCGGTTTTGCTTGTGGTTGTTGAACTAATTAGTTCCATTCCATAATTTCGGTCTTATTAAGTTGCCTTCCAGGAATAAAACCTTTCTGATCTTTGTGTATTATGCCCTTAATGATCTTCGCAATTCTGGTGGCCAAAATCCCCGCAAACACCTTATAATCTGTGTTTAACAAAGATATGCCCCTATATGAGTTAGCCAAAAGGGGATCCTTATTAGGTTTCCCTATCAATGTTACTGTTGCCTCAGCCCAACTTGAAGGAGGATCTTCCCCATCTCTTAGTATTAGATTAAAAAGTTCCTTAAGTTCTAATACCACCTCATCCAAAAGGTTAAGATAGATCTCTGTGGGAAGACCATCTGGCCCTGCAGCTTTCCCTCTGGCCATTTTCCTAAACTGCTGTCGAATCTCCTCTTCTGTTATATCAACTGATAGAGTCGTCTTCTGATCTTCACTCGTATTTGGGAGTTCGATTTCCTTAAAAAAACCTTCAATATTATCCCTCCCAGGGGAAATATCTTCCTTATATAATTTACACGTGTCTAGAGACCTCCCGCCCAATTTTAACATTAGTGTCCAGTATATCTCCTGTCATATGATCTTTAAGACATTTTATTTGATTACGCACTCTATCAGTCTTTGCTTTCCATGCCAGCAAAGCACCACTTTTCTCACCATTGGCGAAATGCTGTAGTCTACTAACCTTCCATTTATCTGGTAATGTCTTATCCAGGGCTCCTTGATAATCTGATTGCAACAGTTCTAATTGTTTCGTAAGAGAAGCCACATTACTGGGGCTCTCAAGGGAAGCTTTTTGTACCTCTTGCTCTTTATTCTTTTTTTTTTTTTTTTTTTTTTTTTTTAAACCTTTATTTATGTCAGTCTGGAACACAGCTATTCAGCCGACATCCCGGAGGTTCGGCAGCCAAATAAGGACAACACATGGAAGTGTCCATAGCTCTGGTACAGGAAAAGACAAAGGTTCCTTTTTTAGGACAACCTAAAATAAATAACACAAGCAAGGCAGTGTACACAATAAACACTTGCAAGTTCCCGGTGGGGGCGCAGCCCCATTCTCAAACACAGAACAAAACCACCGGTCGGGTGGATGAGGGAGAGCAGAGGCACTAACAATCTAACATATTATCCTCATAAAAATCCCAAGTAGGAAGCGAGGCTAGGGGGAGAGGTGCTCCTCCAACGGTTCAGTGGCCGGGGGCAGACATATATCCCCCCTATACTGGTTCCATCGCCCCCATATCTTATGCCATTTCTTAGGCCGCCCCCGGGCACAGTACACCGTCTTCTCCCTAAACATGCTCCAGTCCATATTTTCCATCCATGCATCCACAGCGGGAGGTCTCTGAGAACCCCACAGTCGCGCAATATCACGCTTCGCCACCATGTTTCCCAGGGTCACCCATTGAGTCTGCGCAGCATCATAGTCAGTAGGACCCCAGACATTCAAAAGACAGCGCCGTGCCTCTGGCAACAGTGCAAAGCCCGTGATCTCCTGCATCACAACATGAATTCACTTCCAGAACTCCGCAATCACACCACATTCCCATATGATATGTAGGAAGGTGCCCACCATCCCACAGCCCCTCTTACACAAGCCATCCTCGGAGAAACCCATATGAATCAGTCGGGGGCCCGTGACATAGACTCTATCAAGTATCTTAAGCTGCACTAGCCTTAGCCGTGCCAGGATCGCGACCTCCTTAGGAGAGGAAATGGCATACTGCCAGTCCTCATCATCCAGTTCAAGACCGTCCCTAGTCCACTGATCACGCACCCCGAGGAGGAGGTCGGTCCGGACGTTAACAAGCTTCTTGTAGATTAAGGAGATTGTACTCTCCGGCATATGGCCATCCAGAATCCGATCCTCCAAGGGAGAGGACTCGGGCACAGCCTCCCCCTCGACGAGGACGGACCGCAGAGCGTGGCGCACCTGTGCATACCGGAAATATTCCGTACCCTCCAGATCGTACTCCGTCCGTAGCTCATCAAACGATTTCACTCGTCCCTTAACCAGAAGATCCCCCACTCTGGAAATCCCAATCAGGTCCCATTTCTCGAACCCCTTCAAGTGCCAAAGTTTCCCCAACACATCGGAATCAAACAACGGAGTGGCGCGGGTAAGCCTATCCTTCCAACCCAACGAGTTCGTAACAGCCTTCCACACGTGCACCGCCGTCTTGGTCGGTCCCGTGAGGGACCCATCCATCGACCTGGAGTAGAGTGCTCTAAAGTAATTACCCCAGCGCAGCAACCATCGGTCCATAGCAAAGCCGGGGCTCAGCGCCGGTCCGTAGACGCCGTGGTTGATAGCACTTAACTGGGTGGCCCAATAGTATCGCCTGATGTCAGGAAGCGCGATACCCCCATCGTACCACGGAAGGGTCCGTTTTGCAATAGCTATACGCGGTCAGCCCTCCCACAGCAGCGAGCGCTGGAGGCTCTCAACCTCCCGAAAATAGCTGGCCGGGACCAGCTCCAGAGTATTCTGCAGGGCATAAAGAAAGCGGGGAAGAGACATCATTTTGAACAGCGCGGCCCGGCCCAGGAGGGAAAGCGGCAACCGCCGCCAACCCGCCACATCCCGCCGCAGGAGCGTCAATGGAGGGAGCAGGTTTCTCTCATACCGAACAATCGGATCGGTGGAGATATAGACCCCTAGATACAAAAAGCCATCCCTGGCGATCTGGATCGAGCAATTCCGCGGGAGAACAGGGACGTCTCCACACAGGGAGTACAGATACGACTTACCCCAGTTTATGGTGAGACCCGAGTTCCTACCAAAAGAGGCCAAAACGTCACAGACTACTATGAGAGACTTCCTAGGGGAGGTGAGGTATAGCAAAATGTCGTCGGCATAAAGAGAGATGCGGTCCTCATGATCTGGTGACCATCGGATCCCCCTTATGTCCGGGTGCCATCTTATCCATGCCGCCAGCGGTTCAAGGGCAAGAGCAAACAACAACGGTGACAGGGGACAACCCTGCCTGGTGCCCCTCCCCAGCTCGAACGGGCAGGACGCCCTACCATTGACCGCAACTTTGGCCAAGGGTCCTTCATATAGTAATCTCACCCAGCCAACAAAGCCAGGACCAAAACCGAATTTTGCAAGTGCAGCCCACAGATATGCCCACTCTACCGTGTCAAAGGCCATTGTGGCGTCAAGTGCGGCCACAACGGTCGACTCCTGCAGCGTCCCCGTCCGTGCAAGCACGCCGTGGATGCGCCTAAGGTTCAACGCAGTGTTACGATGCGGGATGAAACCGGATTGGTCCGGGTGAATCAGGTCCCCAATCACCCTAATCAAGCGGTTGGCCAGTATTTTAGCAAGGATTTTCGGCTCGGCATTAAGTAGCGAAATCGGCCTATAGGAGCTGCATTTATTTCTGGGCTTGCCATCTTTGTGTATGACCACAATTGTCGCCAGACGTTGGTCAAATGGAAGGCATCCCATTTCCCGCGCCTCCACAAACATAGCTCGCAGATGCGGAGCAATCTTGTCCGGACGGAGTTTATAGAACTCAATTGGCAGACCGTTCGGGCCCGAGGCCTTGCCCGGGCGCAGTGAACGGATAGCACCCGCGACTTCGTCAGCTGTGATGTCACCATCCAAGTCGTCCCTGTCTATATCAGAGAGGCAAGGCAGAGCCAGATCACGCAGAAGTTCACACGAGTCCTCAACCGGCCTGTCCGACACCGAGGTGTAGACCGTACGGAAATAATCCGCGTAAAGTAACCCCTAGTCTCTTTATGAGCACAGGAGCACAAATCGTCAAACAAGATTACAGTAGAATACACAGAAGTTGCACTTTATATGGATAGGCCCTGGTGGCCGCTCAAACCATATACTAAAATAGTGGTATAAGTACCACGAACAGAAAATGGAAAAGGCCTAGGGCCTCTAGAATCGCTGGGCCTACAAGGAGCTAACTTCAGTTAGTGACCAGGAGGTCCACGGGTGGCGTGTGCAGAGCAAATAGTCACACGCGTGCTCCCATAGGTTTCAATGGGTGCGTAAAAAGTACAAAGTTACTGCAAAGAGGATCTTCCGGATGGACTAGGAACTCAAGATTTGGAACACAGGCACTAGAGATGTAATACTACACTTGGGCACAGGTGTGCCAGCTTTACCTCACCCACAGGAAGCGGGTGCATAGGCCTCGAAGTGCGTCGGATTTCTTCTATCTGTTCCGTGGAGCCTGAAGACAAAGATGCTGCAGGCGGTCGGTCCGGGAGAGATGCAGTGGATCCAAGAGTGGATCGGAGATGTTGAAGACCTGTAAGCAGAGGGGACAGTGTTCACAGTCACTAGCCAGTGACCAGCGTGGCACCAGGTGGGTACCAGGCAATGTCGGGTGCAAACAGGAAGAAAGGTGTAGCTTGTCTCTGCAGCCACGTGGTCCCTGGAGGTCGACGACGTCCAGGAGTCGGTTCACGAGCTGTCCCACGCAGGCTCTCGCTGTCGGCGACTTGATCGAAGCAAACAAGCCTTGGCAAAAGCAATTGTTGTAGGAGATGAAATAAGCTGATGGTTCTGACCAGCAAGGTCAGAAGGACTGCTCCTTTGGAGGGGAGCAAGGGCCAGTCTGGAGCAACCAGACCAGCAGTGTATTTCGTGAAGTTCGTCGCCAAGGTGGCTACTAGCCAGCGGGCCAGCAACCGGTTAGGCGCGTCGAGTGGCAAAATGCAGAAGGGCCCCACGCAGATCGTGGAGATGCTGGAGGGCTCACCTTTGGTGCAGATGCTGCTCGAGGGTTGGGCTTCTCAGATTCCCAAAGCACAACTTGGAGGGAGCCTCGGTTGTTGCACTTGTCAGCTTGTCGTGGTCGTTTCAAGATGGCTGGCTCCACGTGTCTCGGTGCCTCCACGGGTCTCCTCTTTTCAGGGACTGTGGATCGGGCGGTGAGAGGTCTGGAGGTCCAGGTCTTGTCAGTCTCTGGGCTCGGGCTCCGGCGGGAGGCGGCGGCAAAGCAGACGTTGATTCGCTGGATGGTGCTTGCGTTAGCAAGGTGGTCACTCCCTGACCACAGGGGAGATTTCCTTCAGTTTTCTGTGCAGCAGAATGTCGAAGTTCCCGTCTTCTTCTTAGTTTCAAGTTGATTCCAGGATGTCTGAAGTCTTAGGACACAGCTCCTACCTTTAAGCGGATTCTAGGGGCCGGACTACCTGCTAGGTCCCTCCCTATGGGTGGGACCAGGAAGGGGGGTGGTTACACCCCCAATCCTTTGTCCAGCTCGCCCCAGGCCCGGGACTGGTGTGCCCCAGGACCGGTTTGAACTGGCATATGCACCGAGGCTCCTTGTGAGCCACAGGCATGTCTGGTTTCTTACAAGCCCTACCTGACCAATACACAAAATCCTGTCTGGGGTGGTGCATGCTCATGACAGAGCACCATCTCACATGGAACCAAGCACTCTGCCTTCAGGATTGTTAAGGCCTGCCATAGGAGTGACTTATAGGTTACCAGGTGTCCCATTTAAGGTTAGGTATAGGTATACTACACCTAAGTAAGAGGTGATTACACCAACTTACCCCAGCTGAGTGATCAGCCAGTTGTGTCAGATTGTTAGGCCAAGCCTGGGGTGGCATAATACATGCTTCAGCCCCTGGCAGGCCTTGGGTACACCAATGCCCTGGGTACCTAGTGTACACTGGTACAGGGGCTGACAGGGTGATCCACTTCCAATTGGTTATGCACCTAGGGTGCATAGTTTTAATTTAGTAGAGAGAACAGCAGGCTGGGGGTCTGATTGGCAGGCCCACAGCCTCAATATGTCAAAAACCAGTGAAGCAAAAAGCAAAAATTTGGGGTGACCATAGGATAGCAGACCCTACTCTCCTACACAACCCCCCCCCCCCAAACGCTGGGACATTATACTAGCCTTGACCAGTCTCGTCTTCATGTCCTAAGTGGAAGTACCTGGAGAGACCATCTGCATTCCCATGGTCAGTACCTGGCCGGTGCTCCACTGTAAAGTCCATCCCCTGTAGGGAAATGGACCACCTAAGCAGTTTGGGGTTTTCACCCTTCATCTGATTTAGCCACAAGAGGGGCTTATGGTCGGTCTGAATCTTGAAGTGAGTGCCAAACAAGTATGGCCTCAGCTTCTTCAGGGCCCACACCACAGCAAAGGCCTCCCTCTCAATAGCTGACCAATTCTTCTCTCTGGGGGTCAACCTTCTGCTAATAAAAGCAATGGGTTGGTCTTGACCATCTACATTAAGTTGTGACAGCACAGCTCCCACACCCAACTCAGAAGCATCTGTTTGGACAATAAACCCTTTGGAGTAGTCAGGACTTTTCAGGATAGGTGCAGAGCACATGGCCTCCTTCAGGTCATCAAATGCCTTTTGACAGCTTACTGTCCACTGAACCTTTTTGGGCATCTTCTTGGATGTCAGATCATTAAGAGGAGTCACAATGGACCCATAGTTCTTAACAAACTTCCTGTAGTACCCAGTCAAGCCCAAGAAAGTTCGAACTTGAGTCTGGGTGGTTGGAGGGGACCAATCCTTGATGGGTTGTATCTTACTCTCCAGTGGTTGAACTTGGCCTCCACCTACAAGGTGGCCCAAATATACAACCTTACTCTGCCCTATCTGGCACTTAGTAGCCTTGATAGTGAGGCCTGCCCTTTGCAGAGCCTCAAGAGCCTTCTTCAGGTGGATCAGGTGATCCTCCCAGGTGGAGCTAAAGACAGCAATGTCATCAAGATATGCTGCGCAAAAGTCATCCAACCCAGTAAGGACTTGGTTCACCAGCCTTTGGAAGGTGGCAGGTGCATTCTTCAGACCAAACAAAGGGCATCACCACAAACTGGTAGTGCCCACCTGGGGTTGAGAATGCTGTTTTGGCCTTAGACTCCTCAGCTAATCTGATTTGCCAATAGCCAGCTGTTAAGTCAAATGTGCTCAAAAACTTTGCAGAAGCTAGTTTGTCTATGAGCTCATCTGCCCTTGGAATAGGGTGTGCATCTGTCCTGGTGACAGCATTGAGACCCCTGTAGTCCACACAGAACCTCATTTCTCTCTTGCCATCTTTGGTGTGAGGTTTGGGGACCAGAACCACTGGGCTAGCCCAGGGGCTCTCTGAGGGTTAAATGACACCTAATTCCAGCATTTTATGTACCTCAGCCTTTATACAGTCCCTGACGTGGTCAGGTTGTCTGTAAAGCTTGTTCTTTACAGGCAGACTGTCACCAGTGTCCACCACATGGGTACACCAGTCAGTTTGACTAGGTATCAAGGAAAACATATGTGAAAATGATTGTAGAACCTGTCTACATTCAGTCTGCTGATGGGCAGTGAGGTTGCCTCCAAGGGTCACTCCTTCAACTGAGCCATCTTCAGGGTTCTGAGACAACAGGTCTGGGAGAGGGTCACTCTCTTCCTCCTGTCCCTCATCTGTAGCCATGAGCAAGCCCATGTCTGCCCTGTCAACATATGCTTTAAGCCTGTTAACATGGAGTACCCTGTGGGGACTCCTGGGAGTTCCTAGGTCCACCAAGTAGGTGACCTCTCCCTTCTTTTCCAGGATTGTATGGGGTCCAGACCATTTGTCTTGGAGTGCTGCTGGGGCCACTGGCTCCAACACCCATACCTTCTGTCCTGGCTGAAACTCAACCAAGACAGCCTTTTGGTCATGCCAAGCTTTCTGTAAGGCCTGGCTTGCCTCAAGGTTTTTGGATGCCTTCTCCATATACTCAGCCATCCTGGAGCGGAGACCAAGTACATAGTCCACTATGTCTTGCGTAGGCTTTTTGAGAGGTAACTCCCATCCTTCCTTCACCAAACACAGTGGGCCTCTTACAGGGTGCCCAAACAACAATTCAAAGGGGCTGTAGCCAACTCCTTTTTGTGGGACCTCTCTGTAAGCAAACAGAAGGCAGGGTAGAAGGATGTCCCATCTTCGCCTGAGCTTTTCAGGTAATCCTTTGATCATACCCTTTAGGGTCTTGTTGAATCTCTCAACAAGCCCATTGCATTGTGGGTGATAAGGGGTGGTGAACTTGTAGTTGACACCACATTCCTTCCACATAGCTGTCAAGTATCCTGACATAAAGTTGGTACCTCTGTCAGATACTACCTCCTTAGGAAACCCCACTCTGGAGAATACTCCCAGCAGGGCCCTGGCCACAACAGGTGCTGTAGTGGTCCTAAGGGGAATTGCCTCTGGATACCTGGTGGCATGATCCACTACCACCAGTATAAATCTGTGCCCAGATGCAGTGGGAGGATCCATGGGACCCACTATGTCTATTCCCACTCTTTCAAAGGGGACCCCCACCACAGGTAGTGGTATTAGGGGGGCCTTTGTTGTGCCACCTGATTTGCCACTGGCTTGGCAGGTCACACAGGAGCGACAAAACTCCTTTGTATCTTCATTCATATGAGGCCAGTGAAAGTGAGGGACAAGCCTGTCCCAAGTCTTATTCTGGCCTAAGTGTCCTGCTAAAGGAATATCATGGGCCTAGGTAAGAAGGAAGCCCCTAAATTGCAGAGGTATAACCAACCTCTTGGTAGCACCAGGCTTGGGGTCTCGAGCCTCTGAATAAAGGAGCCCTTCATCCCAATACACTTTATGGGTACCTTGAGCATTCCCAGCAGCCTCAGCAGCAGCCAGCTGTCTGAGGGGTTCAAGAGAGGGACAGGATAACTGAGCCTGCCTCAAGTCAGCCCTTGAAGGTCCTCCTGTCCCCAGAAACTCAACCTGATCAGGTTCAAGCTCTTCAGGGACAGTTCCTTCAGGGTCCTCTAGATCAGCTTCCTGGGAAGGCTGATCATCACTCTGAGGCAGGGGGGAAGGCACAGCCTTGACCCTCCTGTTCTTCTTCTTGGTAGGTGCTTGGTCCATTGTTCCAGGATCCAAGACCTGAGGTTCAGTGAGGCACTTTTTGGCCTGTGACCTGGTCACAGCAAGGACATGTGATGATATACCTAATATCTCTGCATGAGTCCTGTACTCCACTTCTGACCATAGAGAACTCTCTAGGTCATTGCCCAACAAACATTCTACTGGGAGGTCTGCACTAACCACAACCCTTTTGAGGCCAGTTACCCCTCCCCATGAGAAGTTAACAACTGCCACACTATGTGAAGTAGTGGCATTGCTGGCATTGGTCACCAGGTAATTCTCACCTGGTATGTACTGTCCAGGGTCCACAAAGCCTGGTGTCACCATAGTGACACTGGCACATGTGTCCCTGTAGGCTTGAGCCACTTTTTCATTTATTAAAGGAGTCTGTCTGTACTTGCCCAGGTTACTGGGGCTCACAGTCATGGACAAATCAATGTCCCCATCACAGATCAAGACTGCCTGTGTCAGGGTTCTGTCTAAGTCAGAATCTCCTTCAGTTCCCATAGTGATTCCCACTACACCCTTTGTCTGGGGACCAACACTGCTAACAGTAGTACTGGGAGCAGGTGCCTTAGGGGCAACAGTGTTGGGGGCTCCACCCTTTTTGCAATCACTAGTCCAGTGAGTTGTATTTTTGCAATGATTGCACCAGGGTTTCTTTTGACCTTCTTTCTTCTTTTTGGACTGTTGTTGGGACCCACCCTCCTTAGCAGTAGTTTGGGGCCCTGTTGAAGACTTCTGGTCTTTAGGTTTCTGATCTCCACCCTTTTGGTCTGTTTTCTTCTGATCACCCCCTTGGCCCTGGTTCTGGTTCTTTTGCTTAACCCTGGTTCTGACCCATTTGTCTGCCTTCTTTCCCAATTCTTGGGGAGAGGTCAGATCAGAGTCAACCAAGTGTTGATGCAGTTGCTGGTTTTGACAGTTATTTAAAATCTGTTCTCTCATCATCAAATTATACAATCCTGTAAAATCAGATACCTTACTTCCCAGCAACCAACCCTCCAAAGCCTTAGTGGCACATTCAACATATTCAGACCAGTCCTGAGTCTGTGTCTTTTGGGTGTCTCTGAACATTAACCTGTACTGTTCAGTGGTTAAGCCTAACCCATCTACCAGAACACTCTTCAGGACTCTGTAATTTCTGACATCCTCTTCTCTAACAGTGAGGAGTCTGTCTCTACCTCTTCCTTCAAAGGAGAGCCAGAGGATTGCTGCCCACTGGTCTTCAGGACCCTGCTGTACTTTGCAGGCTCTCTCAAGAGCAGTTATCCATTTGTGGATGTCATCCCCACTTTTGTAGGGGGGCACAACCTTAGACAGGTTCCTATTATCAAAGACCCTATCTTTGTCCTTAGGGACAATGCTGCCACCAGTGGGCATAGACCCACTCTCTCTAGGTTGCCTAGCCTTGTTCAGTTTTTCTTCCATCAGGGCTACTTCTAGCTCCTGCTTCCTGATCCTCAGCTGGGCTTCCTGCATTCTGGCCTCATGTTCCCTCCTCTGAGGGGTGGTCATCCTTTTCCTGGAGTGACCTTGAGAGCCTCTAGAGCCATGGGAAGCATTGGAGTCACCTGAGCGATTCCTTTGCCTCCCAAGCCCTGTGTTAAGTCCACTGGGGAGATCCAATGGGGTAAATCCATTGTCAATCCCCAATAGCCTTAGTTTAGCTGGGCCAAGTATAACACTTGGCACTGGGCTAGTTCTCCCTTCATCCTCACTACTTTCTGTATCCTCACCACTTTCCTCCCCTGTAGTATGATTCTCATCTAAGGGATGGCTATTGGAACTGGGTACCTCTGTAGCATCTTCAGAAGGGGGGCCTCCTGTTCCTGACCCTAAGGGGGCTAACTGGGAAGCTTTCCTGAGTTCTCTCTGATTCTCATCATTTTGCAAGGGTTCTCTGAGCTCAGCAGAGGTAGGGTTCTTGGGCTGTTTAAGGCCTCTAAGAGTTGCCAAATGCCTGAGCTCATTCTGGTTAAGGGTAGCAAAGCTGGATGGTGCCCTCTGGGGGTCACTCTCAACAGAGATGGGTACAGTGGACCCCTCTGCCCCGGCCATTGCTCTTAAGTGTGGGTGGATGTGTTGCAATCTACCTACACTTGGGTTTACCTACTAAACCTATCTAGTAGTTGTAGTCAGGGTGTGCTACTCCCTTTGCTCTACAACAACTAAGTTCAGTAGTACTTATGTATATCTAATCTTGTTTTATATGTACCTACAGGTACCTATGTGATCTTTCAATTGGTAACCAAGAGATTACAATGGTAAAACACAGCAAGCTCAAATCCAACCGCTGCTCACCAATGTGAGAAGTTGGCCTGGTATATGATGCTCACTAGTTAAAGTGATCACCTTGTACCATGCCAAGCAACCCTTATGGTGTGGTTGTAAGTCAACCTTTTCGGACTAGCTGCCCTAGTGGTAGCGTAGGCTAAGCAGTCTTTGAGGCTAAACTCGTGAAGCGTGTTAAGCCAGCTGTTTTACCAAATGTAACCCCCTTTTATACCAATGAAAGGACACCACACAGATATATATTCAAAATATATATGTATTTATTTCTCAAAGTAACCCCTAGTCTCTTTATGAGCACAGGAGCACAAATCGTCAAACAAGATTACAGTAGAATACACAGAAGTTGCACTTTATATGGATAGGCCCTGGTGGCCGCTCAAACCATATACTAAAATAGTGGTATAAGTACCACGAACAGAAAAGGGAAAAGGCCTAGGGCCTACAAGGAGCTAACTTCAGTTAGTGACCAGGAGGTCCACGGGTGGCGTGTGCAGAGCAAATAGTCACACGCGTGCTCCCATAGGTTTCAATGGGTGCGTAAAAAGTACAAAGTTACTGCAAAGAGGATCTTCCGGATGGACTAGGAACTCAAGATTTGGAACACAGGCACTAGAGATGTAATACTACACTTGGGCACAGGTGTGCCAGCTTTACCTCACCCACAGGAAGCGGGTGCATAGGCCTCGAAGTGCGTCGGATTTCTTCTATCTGTTCCGTGGAGCCTGAAGACAAAGATGCTGCAGGCGGTCGGTCCGGGAGAGATGCAGTGGATCCAAGAGTGGATCGGAGATGTTGAAGACCTGTAAGCAGAGGGGACAGTGTTCACAGTCACTAGCCAGTGACCAGCGTGGCACCAGGTGGGTACCAGGCAATGTCGGGTGCAAACAGGAAGAAAGGTGTAGCTTGTCTCTGCAGCCACGTGGTCCCTGGAGGTCGACGACGTCCAGGAGTCGGTTCACGAGCTGTCCCATGCAGGCTCTCACTGTCGGCGGTGTCGGCGACTTGATCGAAGCAAACAAGCCTTGGCAAAAGCAATTGTTGTAGGAGATGAAATAAGCTGATGGTTCTGACCAGCAAGGTCAGAAGGACTGCTCCTTTGGAGGGGAGCAAGGGCCAGTCTGGAGCAACCAGACCAGCGGTGTATTTTGTGAAGTTCGTCGCCAAGATGGCTACTAGCCAGCGGGCCAGCAACCGGTTAGGTGCGTCGAGTGGCAAAATGCAGAAGGGCCCCACGCAGATCGTGGAGATGCTGGAGGGCTCACCTTTGGTGCAGATGCTGCTCGAGGGTTGGGCTTCTCAGATTCCCAAAGCACAACTTGGAGGGAGCCTCGGTTGTTGCACTTGTCAGCTTGTCGTGGTCGTTTCAAGATGGCTGGCTCCACGTGTCTCGGTGCCTCCACGGGTCTCCTCTTTTCAGGGACTGTGGATCGGGCGATGAGAGGTCTGGAGGTCCAGGTCTTGTCAGTCTCTGGGCTCGGGCTCCGGCGGGAGGCGGCGGCAAAGCAGACGTTGATTCGCTGGATGGTGCTTGCGTTAGCAAGGTGGTCACTCCCTGACCACAGGGGAGATTTCCTTCAGTCTTCTGTGCAGCAGAATGTCGAAGTTCCCGTCTTCTTCTTAGTTTCAAGTTGATTCCAGGATGTCTGAAGTCTTAGGACAGAGCTCCTACCTTTAAGCGGATTCTAGGGGCCGGACTACCTGCTAGGTCCCTCCCTATGGGTGGGACCAGGAAGGGGGGTGGTTACACCCCCAATCCTTTGTCCAGCTCGCCCCAGGCCCGGGACTGGTATGCCCCAGGACCGGTTTGAACTGGCATATGCACCGAGGCTCCTTGTGAGATACAGGCATGTCTGGTTTCTTTCAAGCCCTACCTGACCTATACACAAAATCCTGTCTGGGGTGGTGCATGCACCTCCCCTGGCAGGAAACCCTTTGTCCACACCTCCCAAGCTGGAAGGACTCCCAGCAGCAGGAGGGCAGACTTGTGTCTGTGGTGGCAGCATCCATTTTGTGGAGCTGAGGCTATGTCTGATTTTACCCGGGTTTCAGGTACTGTACATGTCGTGTCCCTCTAGAAGGGTGGAATGCTAACCCCGTCGCCAGAATTGGCGAGGGGTTAGTATTCCAATTCGTATGACACCTTACTCGACATGTTTTGATAAAGCCAAACCAAAGTTAGCATTTAACCGCGAGGTTCATAATGCACTTAAGAGTATATGGTATGACGATATCTGGAAACAGTAAAAGGAAGTTGTTCCGACCACTGCAGACAGGCTCAGCTCATGCCAGAGCACCATCTCACATGGAACCAAGCACTCTGCCTTCAGGATTGTTAAGGCCTGCCATAGGAGTGACTTATAGGTTACCAGGTGTCCCATTTAAGGTTAGGTATAGGTATACTACACCTAAGTAAGAGGTGATTACACCAACTTACCCCAGCTGTGTGATCAGCCAGTTGTGTCAGATTGTTAGGCCAAGCCTGGGGTGGCATAATACATGCTTCAGCCCCTGGAAGGCCTTGGGTACACCAATGCCCTGGGTACCTAGTGTACACTGGTACAGGGGCTGACAGGGTGATCCACTTCCAATTGGTTATGCACCTAGGGTGCATAGTTTTAATTTAGTAGAGAGAACAGCAGGCTGGGGGTCTGATTGGCAGGCCCACAGCCTCAATATGTCAAAAACCAGTGAAGCAAAAAGCAAAAATTTGGGGTGACCATAGGATAGCAGACCCTACTCTCCTACACATACACAGAGACCAGGACCAGCGTCCTGCCCTCCCACCTCCCCGCCACAGCCGCAAATCGCCCCCTGTCATCAACAGTGGTGGAATCAACCTCAAACGGCAGTGAGGCCCTGACAAGTACTCCAGCCCCTCTGGAGCCCGAGGAGAACCCCGAGTGCGCAACAAATTTATAGCCCTTCCTGTTGAGTGCGTAGCACATGTTACCTATCAAGTGCGTCTCTTGCAATAGAACTATATCAGGGGAACATCGCTTCAGAAATTGCAGAACGATCCCTCGCTTAATGCGATCCCCTAAGCCATTAACATTCCAACTGAGTATCTTTAAGCCCCTACCCCCATCCCGAAATGTAAGGAGACCACCACCCCCCCCGAAGAACCGCACTCGAGCTACAGAAGCTTGCATCACTACGCCTTGCAAAACAAAAACCAACAACAACCATCCCAACAATCCCAGCCCACCCCCCACCCTGCACCCCTGCGTAAGATTGAAAAGCCCCCCCAACTTGCAGTGTGCCTGTCGCCCTATTCTAAAACTAATCTACAAAAAGAAACCCAGAGGAGGAGAAAGCTCCCTTCATACCCCCGCCACCCCCCGGGTTACTACCCTCCCGGAGAAACCGAAAACTGTGAGTCACTGTCCGGGGCAAAGTCAAAATAATCTAGCACCAGAGTCCTCACTCTTGATCCACACCGCCACCTTCTGCTCCACCAGCATGCTCCCCGCCAGCCCGTCGTTGGGGCAATGTGTCCAGCCATTCTCCAGCCATGTCCGGTGATTCAAAAAAGAAAGTCCGCTCTTCATACACCACACGCAGTCTGGCCGGGAAGAGCATGGCGTATTTCAGTTCCATCCCTCTAAGCCTTCTCTTAACCGCCAGGAAGCTCTGCCTCTGCTTCTGCACCGCCTGGGTAAAGTCAGGGTAAAAGCTCACTGTGGTGTTCTGGAAGGCCGTCGGGCCGGACACTCTTGATGCTTGTAGAATGGCGTCACGGTCCCTGAAATTAAAGATCCTGGCGACAATCGGTCTCGGAGGGGCCCCCACCTTGGGCCTCCCACCGGGGACTCTGTGGGCCCGTTCCACTGTAAAGAACTTACTGAGGCCTTTGGGCGCCAGATGGTTTACCACCAAGTCCTCCACGAACAGGTCCACCGACTGTTCCTCCGAGTTTTCCGGGACCCCAATAATGCGCACGTTATTGCGCCGTGCCCGGCCTTCAAAGTCCTCCAACCGTCGGGCAAAGAGGTCGTTTGCAGACCTCAAATTGCGGACTTCCAGCTGCAGGTCGGAGACATCACCCAGGAGGCCAGAAGTTTTAAGGTCCAAGGATTGAACCCGTTCATTGGTTTTCCCCAGATCTGCCCGGATCAAGTTAACGTCGATCGAGATGGTGTCCACTTTGTGTGCCAAGGTCTCGAATTGCCGCCCGATAGAGGCCTGCATTCCCTCGATGGCACCCATAACATCCTGGAGGGTTGGTTCCGTAGCGGGGGGCAAACCGTCCTTCAGGGCTTCCAGTGGCCGACCCGAGCCGCCCGGTGACTCCTTCTGCTGGGCATAACGGTCCATGTTGTTAGTTTGGGTGTACCCTCCCCGCCTGGTGCTCTTGGGCTTCTGTTTTTCGGCTTCCGATTTGGTTGACATCGTGATCTGCAGCCGAAAACAGTACCCTTGCCCATCCAGAGAAGACAGTGCAACAAATGGCCGGCGCGGCGCACTCCCAAGCCAGGGCGCGATGAAATCAGGAAAGTGAAAGTGAAAGTGATGACACCGTCCGTCCGATGGCTCGCCCCACACTCAGCCGCTGTTGTTCAATTAGTGCTCGGGCACCGTGCCAGCGCAGGCCCCGGGCATCTTCCGGGGAGCAGGCCGCAACCTTCCATGTGGCACAACTTCGGCGTCCGGTGAGCGATTTCAGTCCGGACAGCGACAATCACCTCAGCAACGGTTCGCCTCCAATATTCCGGGTGTTAAAGACAGGATTCGTCACAGGATATTTGCCGGAGGGAGCGCGGGTCTCAGGAGCTCTGAGCTCACGCGGCCATCTTGGTCACGCGCTAGGCTCCTCCTCCCTTGCTCTTTATTCTTAATGGTTTCCAAAAGACTTTCTTCTTGGCACCTCATAATACGTTTTTTACCCACTATAATACCCGTACCTATAGATCTTAAAAAGGCCTTAAAAGAATCCCATATAATTTGAGGTTTAGATGACCCCCTATTGACTTCATAAAATATCACAGCCTCTTCTTTCATTTTATGAATTACCTCCTCATCCAGCAAAATTGTCCTATCCAAAGTCCAACTGGTTATACCTCTCCTAGTGGGAGTTTTAGTGATAGGAGGACAGCCGAATGATCTGAAAGTATAGCAGGTATATGCTTTATCATTTCAACTCCAGATACCAGCTCATGATTCAATAAAAATAGTCAATCCGGGAATGATGACCATACTTTTTGCTAAAAAAAAGTGAAATCTCTCTTATCCCTCATCTTAGGTCTCCAAATATCCGTTAAATTAAGCTCTCTAATCATATTTTTAAATACTGCCATGGTTTTTGGTGGCGTAACAAATTTGGCTTTGGAGGTTCTATCCAGACTTTTATTTAACACTAAATTAAAGTCCCCTCCAATAACCACTGGGGTATTAGATAGCATTAAGCAAGATTCCAATCTCATTAGTGCATCAGGGTTGTCCTCATTAGGCCCGTAATAACTAACAACAATTACAGATGTTCCTTGTACTTTTATTTTGGCTAAGGCCCACCTCCGAGAAGAATCTGTCTGATGACTTTCTACTATAATACCCGCATTATTTCTTATAAGAATGGCCACCCCCCCTCGTGTTACTACTTTGGTCAGAACCGATGTTATCTTGCACCCAGGACCATTTTTTAAGGGCGTTTACACACTCATGTTTTATTAAGTGCGTCTCTTGCAATAATATAACGTTAGCCTCAAATCTCTTCAAAAATTCCATTACTCGAGCTAACTTCTTTGCAGACCTCAAACCATTTACATTCCAGGATACAAAGTGCACTAAATTCTTCATCATCTGTCTATCCTTAGAACCCTACCAGTCCCTTCTAAATCCATCTTGTATTGTCCAACCCTTTGTGCATGCTCACAAATCCACAGATCAGCATAAACTAATATGGACCACCAATCAATTAACAGAAAGAGGACAATACTTATTGATGGTACTGTGACGAAATATGTATGCATCATGGGCACTACCAGGATACTTTTGCAAGGTACTTGATAAACAGTCCATTATGAGCCATCATTGTCTGGACATTGATAGAGTAATTGTATTTGCTGTCTCTAAAAAATGTGTGCAGTGGCTCTGGTGGGTAGAAATTGCACGTGTGCAATCAATGGCACCTAGTACATCAGGGATTCCAGCAATGTTGTAGGAAACCTTGTTTGGTAGCTAATTGCTGTTGGCTGGTTTTTGGAAAGAGAAGATACTAGTGTGTAAGTTTTATGATGGCATCCAACATGGGATGGGAGGAAGGCCGAAAATGCTCTCTGAGAAATACCAGCAAGTCTTGCAGATGTGCTTTGAAAAGATCCTGAGGCCAAAATGTGTGAAACAGACGTGTGCTGGGATGGCATTGATTATTGCAGTTACTGGCTGAAGAGTTGGTGATATCTTCTCCAACAATTCCATAATACTCTCCCTCTTCAGTCTATATAACTGGATGACCTCCTCCCTGAGGTCAATGAGAGATATACGTTGATGAAATACACACTCCTTCCCACTTTGCTGCCTATGTGGTGGTCTCCTACCTACTCCCAATTGCAATATGACTACTTCCATGGCCTAGTTGAGCTTACTTGCCAGAGTGTACTGTGATGGTGGGGTTTTTATAATAAAGTCACTGTGTCATTTCCTGCGCCTGTGTTGGCGAGGAGCTGCATTCTGATGCATTTCCATCTTTGTGTTACACTGCATCATGTTGCCTGACACAGTGAAATTAAGATAAATACCACTGTGTTACATTTGTGTTACAATTTACACATGAACACCTACATTGCATAAATTATTTGCGACATGATGCAGCAAGATTCAGCGCAGCACTTGCACCCCACAATTGCCTAAAAACGACACATTTGTGCTCTTACGTCGCTTGATAAATTTGACTTATTGTTCGTGTCTCCCTTGCATCACACTGCGTGACACAAGGCTGATGCAATCCCATGATAAATATGGGCTTTGATGTTATAGTGCTATCCCCATTCAGAGCTGTATAACTCTGAGGGGAAACGAATCAGTACATAGCAGACGTGGTTCTAACTTCAAGAATAACCGGAACATCACAATAAGGGCCTTAGTGTCATTGTCGTCTTACATTTTACATCCTTTTAATATGCTGTATGGAACCAGCCAAGGGACAGACAGACATGTTAAAGCTTTAAAATGGCTCCATTTGTGCTGAACATTTCTTACTATGTCAACACACCTCTTTAACATTTCAAAACTGGATGAAGTTTTGAAAGATGAGTGCCTGCTTCTAAACCTGATGTAAGACTTCAGTTCCCTAAGCCACATTCAGCTCTTTTTTATCCCATTATATGCCATGTCCATTTGCTATCATCTTTGTGTCACATTCCTATCAGACAACATTTGAGTTATCTAGATGGTTGGAAATATTAATCTTCTAATTAATAAACAAAGTCACCACATACAATATAATTTGTTGTTTAAGACTCTTGCATAACCCACACAACATATTGTCCTTTTTGTGAAGATCATTTTAATATTATCATTTGAAAACGTAAACTTATTTGCATCTTAAGACTGTTCCACCATCAAGAATAAATCCATCGAAAACTTCTGTCATTTGTTTTATGTATTCAGATTTTATATAGCGTGAATACAGTCCTAGAGCATTTTACAGTACAGAAAATATTGGACAGTGTGCAAATAAAATACAATACATTAGTTAGACTCAATATTTTCTTCACATTCTACATTCCTAGAATTTAAGCAGATCCTGGGGTAGAACCCTATGTAGCCGCCTCATACAAACTCCCATTTAGATTGGAAAAATGTTAGTTTTTTTCAGTTGAGGCACAGTACAGTATTCAGGGAGAGATGGCAGGGAGTGCAGAGAAGTTTGAAGTTTATCTAGCTGCTTTGGTACAAGTGCCATTTGTACAGTGTATCAATCAAGTAATTATATAGTTATGTAAAAAGAAGGAGAAAGAGTTAACACCTTTGGGCCTGATTCACAATTGTTTACTATTCACAAAGGTATTTTACGAGTAGTATCTTTATGTCTGCAGAGTCTCCGCACATAGAAAAATATCTTTGTGAATAGCAAACAAATCGTAAACTTACAAAAACGTTTAAGTTTTCATTTGTGAATCAAGCCTTTAGTATCTGCAGTGCAGTTTCTAGTCCCATTTTGGTGATGACAGCATTAGGCTTGTGGGGTGCTTCTGCAAAGGTCCTTTTGCTGTGTTAGCTTCTATAGTTTCACTTTGGACAGTCTGCACCTCTTCATATATCTCTGATGTCAATTGATGTAAGCAACAGCGAGTTCCCTTGAGGGTATCTTTTCAGTTGCTAGTACTATAGTTCCTGCAGAGCCTTTTTTCATTAGTCACATTAGTCACTCATTTTGCTCCAATGAGTGTTATCTCTATTTGCTGCCTAGATTTTATTGTAGAATTCAAGGAGTGCTTAAGGACTTTTTTTCTTTCTTTTATAACTTCTGTATTTTCTTCTTGATCAAGCCATATCCTTTACACACTGTCAAGTGTTTCGTTGTTACTGCTCAGTTCTTTGCTAGGAAATGGCCTATCAGTCTTGTTGTTGAATCAGATATGTCACAGAGCAGGTGAAAAACCAACTCTTTGTGCGGTTCCAAGTGTGAGATTATATTTTCTCGGATATATCATACAGTGGGCAGTTCAGGATGAAGTATAGTAAATCTTTTTTCTCTCCACGGACTCAGTTTTCTGTGAAGGCCAAACTTATTTTGTAACTTGTTCTCTTTTATCATGTAAGGTTTTAATTAACTGCATCATGATTAATTAAAAATACAAAATACATTTTTGGGTGGAAGATTCGTGAGAGAGAACACTTGCGGTCAGGAGCCTCCTTTGCCATTTTCATAAGGTAGGGTTGTGCATGTTGGAAACAAGTTGGGGGCCCTATACTGTTTGGCTGTGTGGGGGTCCAGGCTATACCTGCCCCAGATCCCCCTGTGGTTGGGAGGCAGAGACGCCATTTCCTACGCCGGACGGGCGTATTAAAAACCGCTGCTGATCTCAATGGCGCGGGACGCTATACTGTTCGGCTTTGTAGGGACCCAGATAACCTGCCCCAGATGTGTCTGTAGCTAGGAGGTGGAGATACCATTCACTGAGCCCGGCGGGTGCATTAAAAATACCGCTAATCACCGCTGCGTGAGACACTATACTGTTTGGCTTTGTGGGATAAAGTAGACACAGACAAAATATTATACAACCTTGAGTAGAGGCAACACGAATAGGTGGAAACTTGTCTTGACAACACTGCAGAAGGGTGTACCCTGATTTCAGCTTTTGTGAAGATAGGAATCATTATTGCAATCGAGTAAAGGCCCAGAGAAAGTGCTATAGTGGTTTGATTCACCCAATGCTTAAAAGGCACTGAAGTCAGTTCCAATAGCTATGGCAAGGTTAAAGCATGTAGGTGATCTTATAAAGAGGCACTGGAGAGATGCAGAAGAGTTCTTAAGGAAGGGACTTGTGAGTCACTCCTGAAGACTAGTAGTAAGACTGTGCAGCCTTTTTGAAAGATGTCAATTCTCTGTTTTTCAGGAGTCTGATTATCCGATAGTAGATACAGTGTCCCTCCAGGGGAGTGGGTTGAACATTTTGCATCTATTTATCCTTTGAGGGATGATGTGGGGCGCGCTTACACAAAAAGGACTCAGGGTAGTAAGTTAGTCCCACTTCCAGTGGCCTTGGAGCTGAATATTTATGAGGTTAGGAGTGCCATTGTAGGCGGAAGGAAAGGGAAAGCTCCCAGGTCGGATGCCCTACCACGCGACATATTCTGAAAAAATATTGATTTCTAGGCACCTTTGGTCACTAAGGTCTTTAAAGCTGTTGCCCACCCCCTCCTCCCTGCTTGGAGTCAATTTGTGATTATTCCAATTTTCAAAAAGGGTGATAAATCTGAGCCAGGTTGCTATAGGCCCATCTCCAGGTTAGATTCTACCATTAAGGTGATGGGGATAAGTATTTCGACAAGATTAAAGGCCCGGGCTGAAGAAAGGAGCATTACATGTGATGCCCAATATGGCTTCCAGAGGAATTAGGTAACATAGAGCAAAGCCTATGTTATTAGTAAGTCCATCCTGGTCTAAAAAGGGGCCTCTATACATGGTCTTTATGGACCTGTCATGTGCTTTTGACTATGTCAGACACTGTAAATGATGAGGCCTATTGATGGATATGGTATTTAAATATTTGGGATGTGGCCATGTCATACTCTGTTGAAGATGTCCAAAGGGGACAATTCCATTTTTGTCCCATACTCAAAACTAACTACGAAATGCCTATTAGATCCCATTTTTTGAATCATCCGCCTCAGTTTTCTTCCCACTCACAGCTGGGTTTTTACGATCACTCTGTTCTCCCATCCCATCTCTCGGTTCAGTCTGTGCCAGATCAGATCCGGATCACAGTGTCTGTTGCAGGAGGCAGCGGATTCTCTGTCTTTACCCTATAAAGGATGTGTAGATACCCTTGTCTCCTGGCATGAGTCTGTGTATTTGGAATGTAGGCTTCTCCACTTCAGAGTAAGCCCATCCATTCACTGTGCATCATTGTGCTGCCTCATTGTACTTACGGATGTACGGCAGGGCAATTCCCCCTTTGTATATGGAGCATCGAAGGATGCTTAGGGCAATCCGGGGTAGGCCTCCCTTCCAGAGCAGAGACCTGAGCAACTGGTCTTTTTTCTTTAAAAAGTGGTCAGGTATCCCGTAGGGAGTATTTTGTATTATGTAAGCGAATCTGGGTAGTGCTATCATTTCATAAAGTAGTCAGGAGAGGGCGTAGTAGTGTGCGCCCTCATCCCTAGTGATCCACAGTCCTAGATATTTGAAATGTTGCGTTTCTACTCTTAGGCGTAGGGGCAGTGTTGCCCCGGTCAACCATCCTCCCACTGAGAACAGCAAATGATGTTCCCAGTTAATGTTGACGCCTGAGAATGCCTGGTAGGTGCTGAATATTTGTCGTAGCCTTAGCAAAGATTCTTCGGGGTCAGCTAAGTAGAAGAGAATATCACCAGCAAATAGAGAAATGCCTTCCCATTCCCGGCTGGTCAACCAAACAAATAGTTTACCCGCCTTGTTGCTTGTTTCATGTAATCTTTTTCTTTAAGGAGGTTGTTTGTTTTTACGTCATTGCTCAGGTTGGTTCTGTACTTATCTCCTTTGGCATCCAGAGTATGCGTGAATCCCATTGTGGGTTGCAGTTCGAGGTCTGTTTTGAGCTCCTTGAGGTCCTGCTCAAGCTCCCTCACCAGTTTCTCCTTCTCCTGCTTCTGTCCTTCTCCAGTAATGATTTCCCCTCTGATAGTGCAAGTCAGCTGCATGTCAGCTCCCTTCACTGACCCGGTGTTATCCTTTGAAATAACATTCAGTGGCCTTTGCTGGTGCATCTATCACAGCGGTATTCCCCAAACGCCACATTGCCATCCTCCAATCCCTTGTCGTGTGTCTATTGTGCACACCCAATGTTACCCTTCCTGGCTAGTGGTCTGACACACCTCATGCCAGGTATTCTTCATTCGTAAAGAGATCTAGGGATGTTATTGATTCTCAACTGGGAATCATGTGCAGTTCATGTGGTTGTACTGTTCTTCAAATGTCGCTCATGCCAATTGCCTGTAGGAAACCCTCCACATTCCCTGGTGTGAATCTGTAGGGCTGACTGGGGCTAGTTCTGCAGATGGACTACCATCTTGATGTCCCCTCCCAGCACTGTCAAGGCAGTTGGTAGGGCTACTAGTAGTCGCGTCAGAGTCTGTAAAGGGTCTGTTTGCAGGCATGGTGGTGCATAGATGCTCATCAGCAGCGGACAGGTCCCCTTTCAATCCTTAGCACTGCAGTATATCTGCCACTGTTATCAGTCCAAACCTGTACAGGGTGGAAGTTGACAGAGTTCCTGATTACAATTGCCCCCCCCCGGAGCCGGATGTGAACCCAGAGTTGCAGAGCATCCCTTACTTTCCCCCTCCCAATGAAGTGACAGTGTGTTCCAATGAGGTGTGCTTCTTACAGGAAGACAATGGATTCAACCCAGATCTGTGACTGGGGGTGAATGTTTTGCCAATGTGCAACATTCCGTCCATCATCTTGTGTGTTTTGCTCTTACAGGAAGACTGCATCTTTTTTAGATTGTGTCAGCACCCTCGAGACCAGACCCCACTTTACTTTGTTCCCCAACCCATTGGCATTCCACGTCAAAAGAGTTAGCGTTTGAGTTATTCTAGCTTGTACTTGGTTTTATACCTGTTGCTGTTTGAAGACCAAGTTGGATGGTCAGACGTATTCCACTGTAGCATTAAGTGTGGTAACAAAACCCCAACAACCCACCCTCCACCTTACCATGCAGCGATTTCTGAACTTACTGCCTCCCCAATCCATGGCATGTCCGTCACCTCAACATGTTTGACAACTCTATCTTGGAACGTGTTATTCAGGATGTAATGAGATAAAATGTGTGAGCTACCACTGTGGGCTCTACCATAGCCGTAGGTGGTTTGTCAAGGTAGCACATAAAGCTGAGTTGTTCCTAGATTATTGCATCCAGAATGGTGATAAAATGTATGTGCTCCAGTGTTCTCCGTGTCACCCTTCATAATAGGGGCGGGTTCTCTGTCACTCTTTACCCGGGGCTGTGGCACCTCTGCACCTTCTGAGGAGTGCCTCTCCTGATAGGGATGTTCCAGCCCCCTTTCCTCAGATCTGTGTCTGCAGCGGCTTTTCATTTGTTGTTTTGTTAGTTGTTGCCAACCGCCCAGTGCACTCCTGTTCTCTGGAGACCCTGGAGATGCGGATTGGGCTGGTCCACGGATCAGTATCTTCTCCGGCCCATTCCAATTGTCTTCGGGGGTATCGAAGAATAAGGATTAGTTCTCATAAGTGACTTTCAGCCATGCTGGTAAAAGCACCATATATTTAAGGTCCATAGAGTGCAGTGTTCGTTTCACCTCCTGAAAGGATTTCTTCTGTTGCTGATCTTATGGCCTGTTCTCAGTATTGCATCTCTATTTATGAAGTTAAAGATTCTGGCAATTATTGATTGTGATGGTGCCCTTGTTGGAGGTTGAGTCAGCAGCAAGTGGTGTGCTGTTTCCACCAATAACACTGAGAGACATACTCTTCTGGGAACCATGACATTACATTGGGATGTATTGCATAGGTGATGGGCCCTCCCTGACCTCCGGTATGCCCACAATCCTGATGTTATTTCACCGTGAGCGTCCTTCAGTGTCTTCCATGCATGCCTTGAGCTCCTTGACAGTGCGCTAGAGTGCAGTGATCTTGGTCTGTGCCATCTAGCAAGAGTCTCTGGGATTCTGCTGTCTGCCTCCGTCACACTCTCAACTGTGTTCCTCAGATCTTGCCTTAGCAAGGAGTGTTCAGTACTTAATTCCCAAATTCTGCCTTGAAGGATTGCCAGGAATCGTGTAACACTTTCAAAATGGAGGTGTGGATTGTGCGGGGTCTTTGTCTGATTGTGGTGCGGGTGGTGTTATTTCCTGGGGAAGGGGTTTGTGGTCGGCTTCGCATAGCAGTCTATTTTTCCCTGAGTCGGGTGAAGGGCTGTTTTGTCTTTTCCTATATCAGCGAGCTCTGCCGACCTTCAGCTTATCGTAGTTATTCACCCTCGCAGGATCATTTAGTGTTGCTTGCAAAGCCCCGCAACCCTGCTGCCCCGGCCACTCCCCTGGGCAGTGTGTATTCCTTACCATGTTTTCTGTGTGTTTTGAGTGACGGGCCATCCCAGGAGGTAGGATTAATGGCTTTACGCCTGGCACCCACCCCCGTCAGGTGCCCTGCCAGTAATTGAACTGTAAGAAGTGAGCAAAATTGAGGAAGTCAGGGAGTCCAGGCCTCCATGTTGTGCCAATTTCCCACTTGTTATTCTCGCCGATGGGTCAGGGAGAGATTGGAAGGAGGAAACCTGGGACAGGCACCGTCATCCTCCGCCCCACTGGGACTGACCCATTTATGTAGTCCTCTTTCTATCTCAGCTCCCCAGCCACTGCCAGTAGTGGGGTTATTTCAGATCAGCTCTCCTGACTCAGGCAGCAGTGTCCGTTTTATGCAGCGATGGTCCAGCCCACTTTTGGAGATGAGGTGAACGTGCTAGGCCGAGCTCACCCGCTGGTCCCACGCCGCCAATAGAGCTCCCACTTCCAAAAATGTTCTCTGCTGTGTCAATTTTTTTCCCACCAGGCTAGTCCTGTTTGCCTCATCATACACTGCTCCGGGAAGGAGACAAAAGGGTCTGAGGGAAGGTTTACCGACCTGATCTAGTTCCAATCCCCAATACTCATACTGAACAAACATATAGGAACTGATGGTCTAGAGGAGAAAGGCTTGTAAGAAACAACACCACCCCAAGTGTGTCAAGAGAAAAGTAACTATACATCTCCAGATAAAACCTTACAATGAAACATTAGACAGAAAACGCAGAGGGTTGTCAGGATTTCCATCAACTGCCAAGAGAGGCCAGTGTCATCATCTGGTCATCCTTCAATCATGGCCACTTTTCCTCAAAGCCTTGAGGGGAATCATGTGGCTACCAGATTGCAACTGAGTCAACAAAGTATAGTCCCAGAAGGAGAGAAACCAGAGGTAACTGATGATCGTAGTGTTGAGAGATAGTATGTATTCTCTTGCTTGGTGGAGATGGTAATAGTGCAGTGCAGGACAGTGAAAAATAAAAAGGAGTTGGAGAAGAGAGAAACAGCCTTTAATCACTATCTCTGTACCAATCCTCTTAAAAACGTGCTAAAGCAACATGGAACAAATAAGTTGCTTCACAGTGGGTCAACTAGTTTCAGCCTAGATGGAACAGTGTCCGGCTTTCTTCAGGACCTATATAGCAAAGTGTGCTACTGCACCAGTGAATTTGTGATTTAAAATAGAAAAATTGTCAAATGTACAACCTTAGATGATGAGATCTCAGAAAGGACAGGGTGATCTTCACTCCTGGAACAGATAAATATATAGAGAAATCAGGATTGTATACATTTGGGGGAATCGATAAGTCACTTACAAGTCTCAGTAACACATCATGTGGTGCGGTGCTCATTTATACAAGCCAATGAACCATTGGCGCACTTTAAAAGTGAACCATTAACCATGTGCACTCACCTGTACCTTTCTAGATACAGACCTCACCTCACCCGGTCACTAACTCAGGGATGGGAGACCCCGCTCTATAATTATAAGAGAGTGGATCAGTGTTAGTGTGGAAGATACTCATTATTCCTTCTAACATGTATTAAAAACCTAATATAGTCCGTTTATCAACATTCTGTCTACCAAACAGTGAGGACACAGGGGGGGGGGGGAAGAAAAGAAAGGAACTGTTTACCCTCACCATTGAGGTTATAACCTAGTTGTATAGAGTCACCTAGATATCGTGCTCGCTAGATACTGAGCCGGAGCCCCAGCAGATGCAGCAGTATCTGTCGATGAATGTTACAACACGGGCAACAAATAAAAGTCTATGCGGACGCCCGGTCTGTTATGGGCAATGGTGCGTATTGTTTGTGGTGTCCTTAGCAAGTGCTTCGGAGGGAAGTGAGGAAAAACAACGCTATCTAATAAAGTGTATCTAGCGTTATATGGCAACTGTTGTTGTTGCTCACGTACTGGGTAGGAAAGAAAGCGAGTGTCAAGTATTTTGCTACCCTAGAAGCGGGACAACGCTGATGTTGTAAACGCTGATGCTAAAAACGGCTATCTAATACAGATTGGACATCAAAAAAGACGGTAAAGTTCGAAAAAAGCTCGAAAAAAGCTCACCTGTCCGTCGGTGCCTCGGGCTCCCCTGCGTTTGTGGGAGGTGCCGAGGTGCCGATCAGGTGGTGTATTTACGTGTGCGCGTGACGAGCAACGCGTTGTCAATCCGAGCAGACTGTAAGAACTACAGGATGACCTCATCTATACAGGAAGTAGTAGTTTTGACGGAGTTCGTTATGAACAATAAAGTTAACCAGTACTTCAGTGATTCCTTGACTGCATGAATGTAAGCGTAAGTCATGTGGCCCTTATAGCTATACAACTTCCCGGAGCAGTGTATGATGTTATTGAGCAGCGGCCAGCTGCGGGTCTTTTTTACATACCTATAATTGTTCTTGCGTCATTCCTTGAGGAGCATTAACCCTTTGGTAATGCGTAAGCTAGGCGCAATCTTATTGTGATCACCAAACGATTGTCCGCTGTCCCATTTGTTCCCACTGCATCTCTTTGCAGCTCTTTCCATTTTAACCACAGAAATGGCTGAATTTAGCGGTCTTACATATGACGACTCTCTCTATCAGTCGATACTAGACACCACACCTAGTATACTGACCAGTGTCTCAAATACCACCACTGCCAGTATAGATGATTGGGATAAAGTAACAACTCTAAAGAAATCCCATTCACGTACAATAATACACGGTGCCATTATGGCAGAATATCTCCGAGGAAACTGTGTACCTCAGGGATTAATTGTTACCAACGCCCCTCGACTATTCTTACAAGATAAAAGCTTTGTAAAAGATTGGTCCCTAATAGCCTGGCGCTGCACACGCGACTGGCTTATTTTGATTATCACCACGGCCAAACGTATAGCTGATGCTATCCTGATAGAAATACAGGTGATAGAGGCGCAGATTAAGACTACCATCACTAGCACCCTGTTTAAGAAACAACAAGATGACTCCAACAAATCTAACAAAGAGTTTAAGGACACGATTCTTATATCTAAGATTGAGAAATTTAAAAAAGACCTGGCCAAATTCAAACACGAAGTAGTGTACCCTTACACCAGTGATAACTACACTCCCGTAGAATTCAACAGGAAAGGGAAAAGATATGGTTCGAATTATTCAGGCAGTAGTTCAGAAGATAACTCAAGTGACTCTGAATTCCTAGAAACAACTAGACAACAACCAAGAGGCCGTGGCTCAAGACGTCCTTGGAGAGGATACATGGCACCACAGTTTTAACAATGGTGGCCCCCCTCTCCGTGGGGTTTCCCTCCACAACACTTTCCACAACCAAGTGCATATCCAATGCAAATGCAGGACTTTACCAACCAGTCTTTTTTAGGGTCAGGCAGAGGCCGGACCAGAGGCAGAAGAAGAAACCAACGAACACAAGTTCATTGGGATTTAACAACTCCAGTCGCCCCACAGGTGAACACTCGCAGCAGATCCAAGAAGAACCAACCCCTACCGGGGCAGAACCCGGAAGAAACCTGATTGTCAACCTCAGCCAGAGGGTTCTCACCCCTGATGAACAATCAGTTCTCAATAAGGGTCTAGGTTTCGTAGCCACATCCTGTGGTAACGATTTCCAAATACAATGCGAACTTGCAAAATTCTTTCGCAAGATTCGCCTACATCATTTCTTCAAAGATAAAGATATGTCAACACCCACTACAGACACTACCAACACAGGCTTGAAGATACGATCCACATTTAATCCTCCAGTGCATCAAATTCCACCACAAGTATTGACTTTCGAAATGAAAGTACAAGAAGACATTACGAATCTCTGCACAAACAAAGTACAGAGTTATAGTAATCTCTCTAAGCGTGAATCAATCGCTCTCCGCTCGCTCACTGAAGATAGAGGGATAACCATCAAGCCTGCTGACAAAGGGGGAGCGACAGTCATAATGGATACCCAGAACTATCGAGAAGAATGCCTCAGGCAACTTGACAACGACAGATTCTATCGTCGCTTAAAAGAAGATCCTTCTGGAAGGATTGCCAAAATCATCACTAGGCTGGTAGAAGAAGGACTTACTGAAGGTTGGATAACCTCACAGGAAAGCACTTATCTGCAGACTACTCATCTGGTAATGCCATATTTCTATACATTACCAAAAATTCACAAGACCCAAAGACCTCCCCCTGGTAGACCAATTATATCAGGTATCGGTTCCATATTAGAACCTCTGTCTACGTTTGTAGATTTCTTTTTGAGACCTCTAGTGAAGGATATGCCGACCTACCTTCAAGACACCAAAGATGTACTTCGCCTCCTTCCCACAGTAGACTTTGATTCAGAACAAGATCTGCTTGTTTCTTTTGATGTAGAATCTCTTTATACATCTATTCCGCAAGACGAAACATTGGATACCATTGCTTCCATCCTCAATGCTGCGAACTTAGATTCCATCACGCCAGTCAATTTTATCATGACACTAGCACAGCTTGCTATGAAAGAAAATGTCTTCATGTATGAAGACAGGATCTATCTCCAAGTCTCGGGTACGAGCATGGGAAGTGTTTTCGCGCCTAGTCTGGCGAACCTGTACGTTCATAGGTTCGAACAAGACCATGTTCTCAATGAGACCTACCCCTTCCATCAGTCTATCCGACTATGGAAGAGGTATATTGACGATATCTTGGTAGTGTGGAGAGGCAGTCTAGAATCGGTTACATCCTTTCAAGAATGGCTTAACACCCGCAATGCTTTCTTGAGGTTCACTCTAGAAGCACACAAAACCAGAATCTCCGTCTTGGATCTGTCTATTTTTGTGACACCTAACGGCCTAGCCAGCGAACTCTATCGCAAACCCATGGCCTGTAATTCTCTTCTAAGATATGATTCCCAACACCCCAAATCCTTAAGAGATAATCTGCCGTTCGGACAATTTCTTCGTCTTCGACGGAATTGTTCGTCTGTTGATCTATACAAACAGCATGCTAGTGACCTTTCAAACCAGTTATCAGTGAAACTATATCCTAAGAAACTGATAAAAAATGCATGCAAACGGGCATTGAACAATCACAGAGATGCACTACTTGAACCTCAACCTACAAAACCACCCCTGGAGCGCCTTACTTTCGTTCATACCTTTAGCACACTCTCCAATGGTATTCAGAAGAGTATTCGAAAAAACTGGAGGATCTTGAACATGAGTAATCAAAAAATCCCCATGCCTCTTTTTGCATTTAAACGGGGCCAGAATCTCCGAGACAAATTGGTCAACACCCGCCCAAAAGAACGAGAAGTACCCACACAAGGTACTCTGTGGAACCTACCAGCCATCCAAGGTCACTATCCTTGTGGGGGGTGCGCTGTTTGTCCCCAAACCAGACACTCTAAATCAATTGAGATGGGTACGAATAGACCTTGGTTACAGAAATCATTTACTAACTGCAACAGTGAGAACCTTATTTATCTTCTGAAGTGCCCATGTCAATACCAGTATGTAGGCATGACAACTCGCAAAGTTAAAATAAGAATGCAGGAACACAAAAGCACATTTAGATGTAGCAAGACCAACACCAAGTTGACTCGACATTTTGTTGAAAAAAACCACAAAGCAGAAGACTTTATTTGGACGGTTTTGGAAAAACCATTCATACCATCTCATATCACAAACAAAACCCAATTTTTGTTCAACAAAGAACAGCGTTGGGTTTTTAAACTGCGCAGTGACCAGACCGGACTCAACGATGCGATACCATGGACCACTTTATCATAGTCCATTGGGGAACAGTTAGCACAATAATGTTGTATGATCCTAGCATCAGAGTTTATTCCTCTCTAGTACCTGTAATGGTTAGTTTATAGGGAGGACTATGACAAGATTTAGAATATCTCACAATAGTGTGTCTCGTTGTAAACACTTTGTATCCTATATACAACGACAAACGTCAAACTGGTCAGAATCATTGAGATGGAATGTCTACATCCTGCTGTTATACTGTGTGTCACAAACAGTTCTGTTGTATAGCTATAAGGGCCACATGACTTACGCTTAGACTCACGCAGTCGAGGAATCACTGAATTACTGGTTAACTTTATCGTTCACAGTGACTCCAACACTAAACCCCGTTAAAACTACTACTTCCTGCATAGATGAGGTCATCCTGTAGTTCTTACAGTCTGCTCTGTTTGGCAATGCGCTGCTCATCACGCGCACACGTAAATACACCAACTGATCGGCACCATTGAGATGTAATGTCTACATCCTGCTGTCATAAAATAGTGTGTCCCAAATAGTTTTGTTGTATAGCTATAAGGGCCACATGACTTACGCTTACATTCATGCAGTCAAGGAATCACTGAAGTACTGGTTAACTTTATTGTTCATAACGAACTCCGTCAAAACTACTACTTCCTGTATAGATGAGGTCATCCTGTAGTTCTTACAGTCTGCTCGGATTGACAACGCGTTGCTCGTCACGCGCACACGTAAATACACCACCTGATCGGCACCTCGGCACCTCCCACAAACGCAGGGGAGCCCGAGGCACCGACGGACAGGCGAGCTTTTTTCGAGCTTTTTTCGAACTTTACCGTCTTTTTTGATGTCCAATCTGTATTAGATAGCCGTTTTTAGCATCAGCGTTTACAACATCAGCGTTGTCCCGCTTCTAGGGTAGCAAAATACTTGACACTCGCTTTCTTTCCTACCCAGTACGTGAGCAACAACAACAGTTGCCATATAACGCTAGATACACTTTATTAGATAGCGTTGTTTTTCCTCACTTCCCTCCGAAGCACTTGCTAAGGACACAACAAACAATACGCACCATTGCCCATAACAGACCGGGCGCCCGCATAGACTTTTATTTGTTGCCCGTGTTGTAACATTCATCGACAGATACTGCTGCATCTGCTGGGGCTCCGTCTCAGTATCTAGCGAGCACGATATCTAGGTGACTCTATACAACTAGGTTATAACCTCAATGGTGAGGGTAAACAGTTCCTTTCTTTTCTTCCCCCCCCCCCCTGTGTCCTCACTGTTTGGTAGACAGAATGTTGATAAACGGACTATATTAGGTTTTTAATACATGTTAGAAGGAATAATGAGTATCTTCCACACTAACACTGATCCACTCTCTTATAATTATAGAGCGGGGTCTCCCATCCCTGAGTTAGTGACCGGGTGAGGTGAGGTCTGTATCTAGAAAGGTACAGGTGAGTGCACATGGTTAATGGTTCACTTTTAAAGTGCGCCAATGGTTCATTGGCTTGTATAAATGAGCACCGCACCACATGATGTGTTACTGAGACTTGTAAGTGACTTATCGATTCCCCCAAATGTATACAATCCTGATTTCTCTATATATTTATCTGTTCCAGGAGTGAAGATCACCCTGTCCTTTCTGAGATCTCATCATCTAAGGTTGTACATTTGACAATTTTTCTATTTTAAATCACAAATTCACTGGTGCAGTAGCACACTTTGCTATATAGGTCCTGAAGAAAGCCGGACACTGTTCCATCTAGGCTGAAACTAGTTGACCCACTGTGAAGCAACTTATTTGTTCCATGTTGCTTTAGCACGTTTTTAAGAGGATTGGTACAGAGATAGTGATTAAAGGCTGTTTCTCTCTTCTCCAACTCCTTTTTATTTTTCACTGTCCTGCACTGCACTATTACCATCTCCACCAAGCAAGAGAATACATACTATCTCTCAACACTACGATCATCAGTTACCTCTGGTTTCTCTCCTTCTGGGACTATACTTTGTTGACTCAGTTGCAATCTGGTAGCCACATGATTCCCCTCAAGGCTTTGAGGAAAAGTGGCCAAGATTGAAGGATGACCAGATGATGACACTGGCCTTTCTTGGCAGTTGATGGAAATCCTGACAACCCTCTGCGTTTTCTGTCTAATGTTTCATTGTAAGGTTTTATCCGGAGATGTATAGTTACTTTTCTCTTGACACACTTGGGGTGGTGTTGTTTCTTACAAGCCTTTCTCCTCTAGACCATCAGTTCCTATATGTTTGTTCAGTATGAGTATTGGGGATTGGAACTAGATCAGGTCGGTAAACCTTCCCTCAGACCCTTTTGTCTCCTTCCCGGAGCAGTGTATGATGTTATTGAGCAGCGGCCAGCTGCGGGTCTTTTTTACATACCTATAATTGTTCTTGCGTCATTCCTTGAGGAGCATTAACCCTTTGGTAATGCGTAAGCTAGGCACAATCTTATTGTGATCACCAAACGATTGTCCGCTGTCCCATTTGTTCCCACTGCATCTCTTTGCAGCTCTTTCCATTTTAACCACAGATATGGCTGAATTTAGCGGTCTTACATATGACGACTCTCTCTATCAGTCGATACTAGACACCACACCTAGTATACTGACCAGTGTCTCAAATACCACCACTGCCAGTATAGATGATTGGGATAAAGTAACAACTCTAAAGAAATCCTATTCACGTACAATAATACACGGTGCCATTATGGCAGAATATCTCCGAGGAAACTGTGCACCTCAGGGATTAATTGTTACCAACGCCCCTCGACTATTCTTACAAGATAAAAGCTTTGTAAAAGATTGGTCCCTAATAGCCTGGCGCTGCACACGCGACTGGCTTATTTTGATTATCACCACGGCCAAACGTATAGCTGATGCTATCCTGATAGAAATACAGGTGATAGAGGCGCAGATTAAGACTACCATCACTAGCACCCTTTTTGGGAAACAACAAGATGACTCCAACAAATCTAACAAAGAGTTTAAGGACACGATTCTTATATCTAAGATTGAGAAATTTAAAAAAGACCTGGCCAAATTCAAACACGAAGTAGTGTACCCTTACACCAGTGATAACTACACTCCCGTAGAATTCAACAGGAAAGGGAAAAGATATGGTTCGAATTATTCAGGCAGTAGTTCAGAAGATAACTCAAGTGACTCTGAATTCCTAGAAACAACTAGACAACAACCAAGAGGCCGTGGCTCAAGACGTCCTTGGAGAGGATACATGGCACCACAGTTTCAACAATGGTGGCCCCCCTCTCCGTGGGGTTTCCCTCCACAACACTTTCCACAACCAAGTGCATATCCAATGCAAATGCAGGACTTTACCAACCAGTCTTTTTTAGGGTCAGGCAGAGGCCGGACCAGAGGCAGAAGAAGAAACCAACGAACACAAGTTCATTGGGATTTAACAACTCCAGTCGCCCCACAGGTGAACACTCGCAGCAGATCCAAGCAGAACCAACCCCTACCGGGGCAGAACCCGGAAGAAACCTGATTGTCAACCTCAGCCAGAGGGTTCTCACCCCTGATGAACAATCAGTTCTCAATAAGGGTCTAGGTTTCGTAGCCACATCCTGTGGTAACGATTTCCAAATACAATGCGAACTTGCGAAATTCTTTCGCAAGATTCGCCTACATCATTTCTTCAAAGATAAAGATATGTCAACACCCACTACAGACACTACCAACACAGGCTTGAAGATACGATCCACATTTAATCCTCCAGTGCATCAAATTCCACCACAAGTATTGACTTTCAAAATGAAAGTACAAGAAGACATTACGAATCTCTGCACAAACAAAGTACAGAGTTATAGTAATCTCTCTAAGCGTGAATCAATCGCTCTCCGCTCGCTCACTGAAGATAGAGGGATAACCATCAAGCCTGCTGACAAAGGGGGAGCGACAGTCATAATGGATACCCAGAACTATCGAGAAGAATACCTCAGGCAACTTGACAACGACAGATTCTATCGTCGCTTAAAAGAAGATCCTTCTGGAAGGATTGCCAAAATCATCACTAGGCTGGTAGAAGAAGGACTTACTGAAGGTTGGATAACCTCACAGGAAAGCACTTATCTGCAGATTACTCATCCGGTAATGCCATATTTCTATACATTACCAAAAATTCACAAGACCCAAAGACCTCCCCCTGGTAGACCAATTATATCAGGTATCGGTTCCATATTAGAACCTCTGTCTACGTTTGTAGATTTCTTTTTGAGACCTCTAGTGAAGGATATGCCGACCTACCTTCAAGACACCAAAGATGTACTTCGCCTCCTTCCCACAGTAGACTTTGATTCAGAACAAGATCTGCTTGTTTCTTTTGATGTAGAATCTCTTTATACATCTATTCCGCAAGACGAAACATTGGATACCATTGCTTCCATCCTCAATGCTGCGAATTTAGATTCCATCACGCCACTCAATTTTATCATGACACTAGCACAGCTTGCTATGAAAGAAAATTTCTTCATGTATGAAGACAGGATCTATCTCCAAGTCTCGGGTACGAGCATGGGAAATGTTTTCGCGCCTAGTCTGGCGAACCTGTACGTTCATAGGTTCGAACAAGACCATGTTCTCAATGAGACCAACCCCTTCCATCAGTCTATCCGACTATGGAAGAGGTATATTGACGATATCTTGGTAGTGTGGAGAGGCAGTCTAGAATCGGTTACATCCTTTCAAGAATGGCTGAACACCCGCAATGCTTTCTTGAGGTTCACTCTAGAAGCACACAAAACCAGAATCTCCTTCTTGGATCTGTCTATTTTTGTGACACCTAACGGCCTAGCCAGCGAACTCTATCGCAAACCCATGGCCTGTAATTCTCTTCTAAGATATGATTCCCAACACCCCAAATCCTTAAGAGATAATCTGCCGTTCGGACAATTTCTTCGTCTTCGACGGAATTGTTCGTCTGTTGATCTATACAAACAGCATGCTAGTGACCTTTCAAACCAGTTATCAGTGAAACTATATCCTAAGAAACTGATAAAAAATGCATGCGCACGGGCATTGAACAATCACAGAGATGCACTACTTGAACCTCAACCTACAAAACCACCCCTGGAGCGCCTTACTTTCGTTCATACCTTTAGCACACTCTCCAATGGTGTTCAGAAGAGTATTCGAAAAAACTGGAGGATCTTGAACATGAGTAATCAAAAAATCCCCATGCCTCTTTTTGCATTTAAACGGGGCCAGAATCTCCGAGACAAATTGGTCAACACCCGCCCAAAAGAACGAGAAGTACCCACACAAGGTACTCTGTGGAACCTACCAGCCATCCAAGGTCACTATCCTTGTGGGGGGTGCGCTGTTTGTCCCCAAACCAGACACTCTAAATCAATTGAGATGGGTACGAATAGACCTTGGTTACAGAAATCATTTACTAACTGCAACAGTGAGAACCTTATTTATCTTCTGAAGTGCCCATGTCAATACCAGTATGTAGGCATGACAACTCGCAAAGTTAAAATAAGAATGCAGGAACACAAAAGCACATTTAGATGTAGCAAGACCAACACCAAGTTGACTCGACATTTTGTTGAAAAAAAACACAAAGCAGAAGACTTTATTTGGACGGTTTTGGAAAAACCATTCATACCATCTCATATCACAAACAAAACCCAATTTTTGTTCAACAAAGAACAGCGTTGGGTTTTTAAACTGCGCAGTGACCAGACCGGACTCAACGATGCGATACCATGGACCACTTTATCATAGTCCATTGGGGAACAGTTAGCACAATAATGTTGTATGATCCTAGCATCAGAGTTTATTCCTCTCTAGTACCTGTAATGGTTAGTTTATAGGGAGGACTATGGCAAGATTTAGAATATCTCACAATAGTGTGTCTCGTTGTAAACACTTTGTATCCTATATACAACGACAAACGTCAAACTGGTCAGAATCATTGAGATGGAATGTCTACATCCTGCTGTTATACTGTGTGTCACAAACAGTTCTGTTGTATAGCTATAAGGGCCACATGACTTACGCTTAGACTCACGCAGTCGAGGAATCACTGAATTACTGGTTAACTTTATCGTTCACAGTGACTCCAACACTAAACCCCGTTAAAACTACTACTTCCTGCATAGATGAGGTCATCCTGTAGTTCTTACAGTCTGCTCTGTTTGGCAATGCGCTGCTCATCACGCGCACACGTAAATACACCAACTGATCGGCACCATTGAGATGTAATGTCTACATCCTGCTGTCATAAAATAGTGTGTCCCAAATAGTTTTGTTGTATAGCTATAAGGGCCACATGACTTACGCTTACATTCATGCAGTCAAGGAATCACTGAAGTACTGGTTAACTTTATTGTTCATAACGAACTCCGTCAAAACTACTACTTCCTGTATAGATGAGGTCATCCTGTAGTTCTTACAGTCTGCTCGGATTGACAACGCGTTGCTCGTCACGCGCACACGTAAATACACCACCTGATCGGCACCTCGGCACCTCCCACAAACGCAGGGGAGCCCGAGGCACCGACGGACAGGTGAGCTTTTTTCGAGCTTTTTTCGAACTTTACCGTCTTTTTTGATGTCCAATCTGTATTAGATAGCCGTTTTTAGCATCAGCATTTACAACATCAGCGTTGTCCCGCTTCTAAGGTAGCAAAATACTTGACACTCGCTTTCTTTCCTACCCAGTACGTGAGCAACAACAACAGTTGCCATATAACGCTAGATACACTTTATTAGATAGCGTTGTTTTTCCTCACTTCCCTCCGAAGCACTTGCTAAGGACACCACAAACAATACGCACCATTGTCCATAACAGACCGGGCGTCCGCATAGACTTTTATTTGTTGCCCGTGTTGTAACATTCATCGACAGATACTGCTGCATCTGCTGGGGCTCCGGCACAGTATCTAGCGAGCACGATATCTAGGTGACTCTATACAACTAGGTTATAACCTCAATGGTGAGGGTAAACAGTTCCTTTCTTTTCTTCCCCCCCCCCCCCCCCCCCTGTGTCCTCACTGTTAGGTAGACAGAATGTTGATAAACGGACTATATTAGGTTTTTAATACATGTTAGAAGGAATAATGAGTATCTTCCACACTAACACTGATCCACTCTCTTATAATTATAGAGCGGGGTCTCCCATCCCTGAGTTAGTGACCGGGTGAGGTGAGGTCTGTATCTAGAAAGGTACAGGTGAGTGCACATGGTTAATGGTTCACTTTTAAAGTGCGCCAATGGTTCATTGGCTTGTATAAATGAGCACCGCACCACATGATGTGTTACTGAGACTTGTAAGTGACTTATCGATTCCCCCAAATGTATACAATCCTGATTTCTCTATATATTTATCTGTTCCAGGAGTGAAGATCACCCTGTCCTTTCTGAGATCTCATCATCTAAGGTTGTACATTTGACAATTTTTCTATTTTAAATCACAAATTCACTGGTGCAGTAGCACACTTTGCTATATAGGTCCTGAAGAAAGCCGGACACTGTTCCATCTAGGCTGAAACTAGTTGACCCACTGTGAAGCAACTTATTTGTTCCATGTTGCTTTAGCACGTTTTTAAGAGGATTGGTACAGAGATAGTGATTAAAGGCTGTTTCTCTCTTCTCCAACTCCTTTTTATTTTTCACTGTCCTGCACTGCACTATTACCATCTCCACCAAGCAAGAGAATACATACTATCTCTCAACACTACGATCATCAGTTACCTCTGGTTTCTCTCCTTCTGGGACTATACTTTGTTGACTCAGTTGCAATCTAGTAGCCACATGATTCCCCTCAAGGCTTTGAGGAAAAGTGGCCAAGATTGAAGGATGACCAGATGATGACACTGGCCTCTCTTGGCAGTTGATGGAAATCCTGACAACCCTCTGCGTTTTCTGTCTAATGTTTCATTGTAAGGTTTTATCTGGAGATGTATAGTTACTTTTCTCTTGACACACTTGGGGTGGTGTTGTTTCTTACAAGCCTTTCTCCTCTAGACCATCAGTTCCTATATGTTTGTTCAGTATTAGTCCTGTTTGCCGCCCGGTGTGGCCCATCCTCTGGCTCCCCGTTGTGCCGATCGTGCAGTCAGGCTGCCCATGCTGTCTCTTACCCAGTGTCACCTCTGCTCTCTGTCATTTGGGGTAGGGCTGCCTCTTGCCACTGTGCGCTCTAAGCCCCTTCGGTAGCTAGTCTCTGCTGCCACTCAAGCCCAGCCTGGCCCCCACTTTTCTATCAGGAGCAGCCAGGAATTGGGAAACCAGGGACAGACACCATCCTCCTTTGTCCCAGCGGGACTGACCCACATAAGCAGTGCCCATTTTGTGCAGCAGTGGCCCAGCCTACTGTTGGGGGTGAGGTGAGCGCACAAGGCAGGGCACCCCCACAAGGCCTGCACTGCCATTGGAGCACCCACTTCCTCATGCCGTGCACATTTGTTCCCCTAGGTTGGTCCTGTTGTATGCAGCCTGGTATGGGCTGTCTTCTAGCTCCCTCTGCTGTGCTAACCATGTAGCTGGGCAACCCCCACTGTCTCCTGCCCAGTATCACCTCTGCTCTCTGTCATTTGAGATGGGGCGGTCGCTTGCCGCTTGCCGCTTGCCGCCGCGCACTATCAGCCCCTCTGGCATTCAGTCTCCACTGCCACTGACGCCTATCTTGGGGCCGCTTCTGTGGCCACAGCATTATTCCTCCCGGCTGGGGCCTCCAGGCAATGCCTTCTTTGCTCCGGGTATCAGCTGCCAGTGCCAGTGGAGCCTCAGACTCCATGCTCCATTCACTGTGGCTGGAAGGCCACCAGAGTCAAGGATGTTGTATTTGCAGTACGGCGTTTTGGAGCTCAGTAAGGCATATTCACCATCTTGGCATGCCTGGCGCCATCCCAGTTATTACCATTGTTAAGTGTAGAGAGGGGCCATGATTCATGAGTGGGTCATGATACCACTTCCCACTTCCCTGGTTAATACCAGGGCAGATTTATTAAGAATTAACACAGTGTAGCAAAGCTAGTTGCTGTTCTGTGTTGCGTGAAAAGAAGAGTTGAAAAGCACCATATCAACTAAGATATGGACTCTTCATCTCTCTCCCGGTGCTGGCGTACTTGAGGCTGCCTGGAACTAATGCAGGCACCCTTACACTATGGTGCATGGGTGCCTGAATTGCAGGCAGGATTGTTTTTGTGCAGGAAGGGACATCTTCCTGCACAAAAACAATACCAAGAGGCATTTTCCTCTTTCCATGTGTGAAGCATATTGCAGCACCCATAGAAAGAGGCAATAACAAGGTTTCCCTTGTTACGCCTCTTTGTGGTACTTGTAGCAATTTAACGCAATTCCAGCTTTACAAACCGTAGTAAATCAAATCTGGAATTGCCCGAAATCCATCAGTGGAGGCACGAGAACCTCCCATGGAAGCTTACCACCAAGAAATATAAAGCAACGTAGTGCAAGCAGCTGCATTGTGTTACATTTATTTGCAAAGCCACGCAAATCAGATCTTGCCTGGTTTTGTAAATCCCAACTAAGCCTTTGCGTTACCCTGTGTCGCCAAGTAAATCTGCCCAACCATTTTCACTTTACTGTGGTAATAAATTGGAATTTGTGCATTGCACTATAGCAAAGCATGTGTGAATGTGTTGTAATAAATGTTTAAATGTGCGTTTATTAGTATAGCTGCTTTAAATACCCTGTGCTCTTCGGTCAAAATTATATTTATACCATGGCAATGAAAATAAATGTGGTAACTGTACTAATAGACACATTTATTACTACAGTGCAATAGTCAAATTGCAGTTTATTACCATAATAAAGCATATTTGACAAGAGAAAAACACTGTATAGGGCCTCATACATTTCACATTACAGTCACCTTAGCCATGAAAACAATTCTCTTAATGGTCACAAGGCTTCCTAAATATGATTTTATCATGATGAAAAAATATATACCCTTGCATCCTGGTCTTGGTTAAATACCTTTCTAAAAACAAATAAACTTAAAACAAGGCCATGGCACAAAACCTTTATGGAGATTACCGAATGAAATCAGTTATTAATTACCATTGTTAAGGGAGAGGAGGAGCATCATGACATATACATTATATATATATATATATATATATATATATATATATATATATATATATATATATATATATTATCTACTGGCGGTCGCCAGTAGATAGTTATAGTTATAGTTACAACCTAGTTTTCATAGGAAATCTCAAAATTCTATTTTGAATAACTTTGGCGCCGGTTGACGAATCCTCGCGAAATTTTCTAAACAAATGGGGCGCTCCGTTCAGCTCCTACCCTGAAAGTCTCGGGGCTGAGAAAAAGGGGGGGAGGTCCCAAAACGCGTTTTCCCCATGCATTTTTCCATAGGACCTTTAGTCGAAGGTACAGCCTGAACGGCTGAACAGAATTACGTGAAATTTGGCAAAGAGGTAGCCATAAGGTCAAGGAAGTGCCTTTTGAAGGTCTCGTGTAAATCTGTTCAGTATTTCCTGAAAAAATAGCATTTAAAACCATATCCATATCTATATGCGCACACCGTGCGCGCACTGTGCGCGCACCCTGCCGTGCACGAGCGCAATTCTGATTGGTTGTTAGATGTCGGTAAACATTCGAATCGTTCGAAACCAGGAAGTGTCGGCCGCCATTTTGTCTCTCGCAGTCTGAGGGGGTGAAAAACAAAGGTGGAGAACGTGAAAAGGGGGAAGGGTGGACAGTTCCTGACCCCCTAGCCTTGGTCAGGGGGTCACAGAAGGACCCCCAAGGGAGAAAAAAACAAACAAATTTTTTTTTTTAAATCGCGTGGTGCAGGCAATGTGCGCACACGCACTGCGCACCGTGGGTGCTCGGTGCGCTCGGTGCGCCCACAGCGCGCGCACGGTGCGCGCACAGTGAAAAACCTGAAAAAAAAAAATTTATAAATACATAACTTACCATTTAAAAAAACGTACAAATTCACTGAAAAAACCATAGGTTTCACACACGTTATAGTTATGAATTAGCATTTAAAAAACCTTGCAAATTCACTTAAAATGCCATAGGTTTCACACATGTTATAGTTAGCTGAACATTTCACTCGTAAAAAACCAATGAAATTCCCCCGTTATAGTTAGTGCAGGCAACTATAACTCACGCGACCGCAATCCTCTGCTGATGACGTCAGATATTACATCACTGATGACATATGTGTCTTTCTGAAAAATAAATATTTGTAATATATATATAGCTAAAGATTAATGGAAGAAGACATGGGTCAATAAGTGTCTAAATACAGTGATGTAATATCTGACGTCATCAGCAGAGGATTGCGGTCGCGTGAGTTATAGTTGCCTGCACTAACTATAACGGGGGAATTTCATTGGTTTTTTACGAGTGAAATGTTCAGCTAACTATAACATGTGTGAAACCTATGGTTTTTTAAGTGAATTTGCAAGGTTTTTTAAATGCTAATTCGTAACTATAACGTGTGTGAAACCTATGGTTTTTTCAGTGAATATATATATATATATATTTGAGTTTAAAAATAGGAAATTACATTCAGCGTCAAAAGCGATCACATGAAAAGACCACTAGTGCCCATGTAGCAACTGACAACTAGATCAAAATTGCTTCACTAGCTTTGAGAACAGCAGCATTTACAGAAACTGAGAATAAAGTATCAAATAAACAGCTCCAAGACTTCCTCTGCAGATGATATTGGAAGATCAAACAACATCTGACTTAAAAGCCCATGTTGAACGTCTGCTTTCTGCTTGAAGACTTCGGGTGAAGCAGTTACAAAACTGTACATTAGTTGCACAACTCCACTTCAAGAGGACACTTTACATGCGTCAGAGAAAGCAAGTGTGCAGTTCATAAGCAGTGCATTCCATTATCCTCCAGCATACTCCACATTTAACTTTGTTATTTGAGTGTGAATTTGGTGCACAATAATAAGGCTTGTGCTTGTTTTGCAACGTAGTTTTAATAAACGGGGGCATACATACAAGGAAATGTCGGAGCGCGGAGCTGCGCCAAATTTGGTAGTGCCGCCACATTTCCTCAGGGTGCTATTTGTTGGAAAATGTTAACGTCTTCTGTTTTCTGTAATTTACTTACTGTTCCCTGAGTTAATGTATGTATCTTTTGGTTACTGGTCTATATTGCTCAGTATATATTTTTTTAAAAGCACCTCTCTTTACATAACAGTTATTGACTTTTGTAGCTTGCATTTGGGCTTCCAGTTATTGACTTTTGTAGCTTGCATTTGGGCTTCTCCCCTCAAGGCGTATGTGGCTCTGTATCTCTGCAAGCTCCACCTCTACTCGCTTTCTTGTCCTCCCATTCAATTTCATCAGCTGCTTTCCTCGGTGACATTTTTACTTACCCTTTGGAGTGACTAATTTTATTAGCCCTACAAAAAAAAGACATATCACACAAATCAAAATTATTAATATAAGGGTTAATATGATACCCAACAATACACTTCCATTATCACGGATTCATCGACCGACCGCCGAACATCCTTTCCTTGTTGCTTCCCAGGCACCCGTCTCATGGAAGTCCTTCAACTCTCTAGAAACGTCAGAAAATTTAGTAACCAACGTGTTAATGTCATCACTGGTGTTATGAAGATAAGTGCAGCACTGTTGGATGCATAACATGCAGAAGACTCTGCCCTCTTTGGTGAATAATATCTAAAGAAAGCCTGTTCTGTAAAACCATTGCCCTTATTGTAAAAGCTCAGGGTTAATAGTAGTTAAAGCTACTTGCTCAACCAAAGTAGACCGTGTTCTAATTTTTAAGTCATTTAAAACTACCCCTGCAGAAGGAATCGTAGTGCCAAAGATGTTACCAACTATTTGCGAAGCACTACACTTTCAAGAGTTATTTCATGAGTCACTTCTCCTTTAGCGTTTATGTCATCTACACGTTCACTTTAGTTCACACTAAAGCCAGGCAGCAACGATTAATCCAGTTTTCAGGACGTCTAAAATATACATTCTTCCTGGTAACCAAATAAATGCCAGGAACAATAGAATTCTTACCAGAAAATTTCTGCTGAGCTATAACTTCCTGCTGGAAGGTGGATCATTAGTAGGGGTTAAGTATGCACCTACCACTAGCAGTAAGGCCATTAACGCCATATAAGGTCCAGACAATGTCTCAATACATTATTTCCTTGCTCAACCCTTGATAGCTGGGAACGAGTAGACAGGTTTAGCTTAGGAGACAGGTGTGTAAAGCATTTAAAAACACCAATACATGAAATAACTAAGATACAACATGCAATAAAAATCCACCAATTTATAAAAGTATGACATATTTTTATATTTAAAATGACACCAAAACATAAAAAATTGAATGTAAGGGACGGAGACATAAATTTTTAAAGAAGGAACACTTACTACTGCTTAAAAACCAATAATGCCAAATTGGGACATCTGGTCACGCTTGACCGAGACAAAGTCAAAGTTTGAGGCCAACTGGGATGGAGCCCTGGTTGGATACACTAAGCAGAGGCCTAGGTCAAAATGTTAGCTTCACACTTGGAAACTTTTCTGGAGGATTTTCTCTTGATGTTGAGCGAGGTTCTTCTTCAAGCCGGATCCACGTCGACATCGTCTGCTTTATTCTGCACAAGGCCCCGGTCAACTTCCGGAAGTGTCATAGATGGATGGAGGTTCGAAGCTTTCAGAAGGACGAACCAGAAATTCAGGCGAGGCTGGTGCACCAATCAGGGCGTCACCCATGTGCAGGTTCCAGTCGACAACCCCGTATAGCAAAGGGGGCCCTAATAAAGTTAGCCCTGTTAGGCATCACTGCTATGCTGCTTGGACCGTAGCCCATGTTGAAGTTGGAAACCCCGTATTCCAGAGGGGGCTGATGTGAAGCTTACTGTCATGCCGATCGAGACATAGCCTGTGTGCAGGGGGAAGTTGGTGACCCCCCCATGCCAGAGGGGGACTGTTGTGAAGATTACTGCTGTGCTGATTGGGCTTAGGCCCATGTGTGGAGTGAAGTCAGTGACCCCGTATGCTAGAGGAGGCCTCTGTGAAGAGGAGGTTACTGATATGCTGATAGGGCAGTCGCCCGTATGCGGAGTAAGGTCAGTGATCCTGTATGCCAGAGGGGAGCACTGCAAAGGACAAGGAACGTTGCCTGCATCAAGCCTCTGTTGAGAGGAGAGGCTTCCATGGTGACCCGTGTGGGCCTGAGGCCCGACTGAGGATCAGACGCAGAGTAATCAACCACCCCACCTGTAGGAAAGGATCAGAGGAACTCAGCGTCTCACCAGAGAGAGCGCCGTGGACTCCCAGATGATTCCCCTTCAGAGCCATAAGTGCTACTCACTATCAGCAGCTGCTACAACTCACTGTGATATCTCCAAGTGAAACACTCCCAGAGACTCCAGTCGCGCAACTCCTGCAGGAGTAGGTAAGACTGATCGTTGGGCCAAAAGCCGGAGGGAACTTGTTCGCTCACACATTGCTTCCGGCATTGATACTCTTTTGACTTTTGAAGAGTCAGAGTGAGACTCCCGAGACTCAGACTACTAGTGGGGTTTAACCTATCGCCTGTAATGAATAGGAAATAACCATTACTATTAGCGAGAGGGAAGAGGGACACAGGGACCTGCCCATTGAAAACTAGAGACCCATTCAAATGGTCTGTGTTTACTGTTTGTGAATACCATATTTTACTTTGTGTTCGTATATAAATACTCCTTTTTACCTCAATAGTAAGTATGTGACTGGACAATAATTTTTGCTGCTACTGAATGTACTTTAGTTTGTGACCCTGTATTCCCCCGCCCGTAGCTACCTCCCCCCTGAGAAGGGGCTACTACTGAAAGTCGAAGACTGGAGAGGTACTTGGCCCAGTTGCTCAAGAGCCATAGTATGTTGGGCCCCAGGAAAACAGGAGCAAAAGACCTCAACCTCTATGGTTGGGCTCAGTAGCTCCTGCTTGCCCCATGGCCCTCCGAAAGGGGTTCTGACGACCACATTCAACAATATGTTTGAAACAGCACTTTTCTCTGTGTCACATGAATGTTCCTTATTGAACCTGCTTGACTCAAGAGTGCATTATTTTGCCGTCTCATTCTTATTCGCGCAGTGGACACTATCTCATTCATATGCACGCAGTGGACGCGACTCTCCTGGCAAGCCTGTCTGCGCATGTCCGGATCTCGTCCAGCTCCAGCCATGCTCCTGGTGAGTTTAGCAAATCAGTTCCTTCTTGTGTTTACTCTAAGAATAAATTACTCTATATCAGCAAGCAATCTAACGCACCTTTTTGCAGTACCAAATATGATGCAGAAGTTTTTATAAGCCTAGCTCCTATAGAGTCTGCTCCTCTTGTGGCTTCTTTGTTAATCTGGTAGTTGTGCCACTTGTGCCTGTTCCTAATACTCCCCGGGGAAAGAATCTTTGTTCTAGTAATTCCCTGGAGAGAATTTCACTCTCAGCTGCTCTAATTAATTGCCACTCCCTTCCTAAACATTCTTTTGAAATTAGTGAGCTAATTATAGGAAATAGTCGTGATCTCCTTTTCTTGACAGAAACATGACTTTGAGACCCCTCTGCCTCAGAATTCAGCATATAGATAGAAGGGCAAAACAATGTGGGGGGGGGGGGGGGTGGCGATAGTGCACAGAGAGTCCAATCATTGCTCCATATCACAACCTCTTAATATAGGAAAAATTGAGGGATTGTCTTTTCTAATCACCAATAAACCCTCCTTCCCGTTGGCAGAGCTACTAGTCTTTCGACCACCCAACGTGGCATATGAATCACTGAATGTATTAACAGACCTGATTGGTCAACTTTCCATCACACACGCTAAATGTTTGCTGTTTGGCAATTTCGATCTAGATACTGACGACCCGAATTGCTTGGTGGAAAAACAATTCCTCAATACTCTTGAGGGTTTTAACCTTATTCAACACGTCACAGGGCCGACCCATAGAGCGGGTCACACACTCGACCTTGTTTTTTCACACTCCCTGAATATGCAGGTGGGCCCAATTCTTAAATTAACTTGATCTGATCATTTCTTAATACTTTTTAAAATGGTTAGGATCTGCCATACGAAACCTCAACTCCCGTCCAGAAGGTTTCTAGTCCATGGAAGCAAGTATCAAATCCTCAGAAGCGTTAAAGGCTACCAGTGGCGGCTGGTGACATTTGAAAGTGGTGAGGCGTAAAATGATTGTCATAGTGAATTGTAGCGAGCGAGGGAGCGAGCCCGAACAACCTACAGAGGGTTTGGGGGGGGGAAATTTTATAAAAAGAGTGGACAAATGGTGCATTTTCAAGTAAGTTTGAGAAAGCAGGAAGGTTACTAAAGCAAATGTGAAAGTGCAGTTACTACATTAATAAAGAGATGTCTTATAACAACAAAGGTAGCTGCTTATTCAGTATAACCAAGGTCATGCCGCCCTCTGCTCCCAGCTTATGTGCTCGTGTTTCTAAAACTAAAATGATGTAAAATATGTGTGTGACGTGCAAAAAAAAACTAAACGTGTTTGTCACCATATTTCTTTCACATCCTCCAGGTTTATCTTTCAAACCCAATGCCATTGCACACTGCTCACTCACTGTCAACAAATTACGATGCAAAATGGTTTCGTATTGGAATACACATTAGCTCACGTTGCAGGAGCTCATTTGTACAGCGATTAAACATTTTGTTTCTTGCTTTCCCTATATGCCCGTGACATCTACATGCTTGAGCAGACTCAATTACCTGCTAAAGCTAATATTCTGTATTATTATCTGTATACATTTCTTGTTATCTTCACCTGTTATCTTGCTGTTGTGTCTCTCTGTCATAGAGTCTCTCTGTCTCTCTGTCACAGTGTTATCGGGAATCCTCTTTTCTCTCCTTATCAACAATAGATGCAAGGAAGCCTGCAATACGCTTGGTGAATACATGAGACAAGAAGTACCATCTAGGCGCCCAGCCCCAAAGAATTGCCATTTGATTGAATGACGCTCGGAAGAGTCTCTCTGCGGCTCTCTGTCTCTTCCTTTCTCACCGTCTCTTTCCCTGTCGTTATCTTTCTGTTATCTTTATCCCTCTCTGCCTCTCTCCCTCTGTCTGCCGTTCTCTCTCACTATATCTGTCCTCCTCTCTCTCACACATTGTGCCTCTTTCTCCCCATAGTCCCCCTCTCTCCCATTTACTCTCTCTCATTCACCCTTTTCTCTTTCTTTCCCCTTTTTTCTCTTTACATTTCTCTTCCACTTTCTCTACTGACTCTGCTTTCTCGCTCTCTTACACGCTGACTCCTTTATCTAGCTAAATGTATCTCAATTCGGTCCAATAATGCACTATTATTTGGATGATTTAGCGATGTATAAAAGTTGACAATATGCTCAGAATGTATCACAATATGGGCACTGGTATGTAGCACTTTACAAAAACCACAATAAATCAAATAATAGAAAAAAATAAAAATCTTCACAACTTTCAAATATTGCCTACGTTTTCACGTGTTTTTCAGTTCTCTATAGTGTGACAATATGATTAGAAATATAGCAACTGAGATGAGTAGATCAAAATTGAAATACAATGCTTCGAAAGCAAATTAAAGATCTGATGACATGATGGTGAATATTTTTAGGTGAGTGTAAATATTCTCCTTTAAATAGTTCGCGTATTTTGAGCGATTGGCAATTGATTTTAAATGGTCATAGTGAAAGTCTTTGGAAGACCTTTCTTTCTATATTTTAAAGTCACTCTCAACAGTTTTCATTACGCAGTGAAAGAATATTTAAAGTGCCACATTACAAGTAAACATATATGTCGTCAGCAAGAGAGGTAAATTTGTCATTAAGTACTTCATATTCACTGTGAAAAACTTTGTTAAATTGGCACTGTGGTTATTTTCCATAACCACATAGTAACCAGCGGCGGCCGGCATGCTCGACGGAGGGGTGATGGGGGGGGGTTGCGGCCCGCGGTGGGCAATAAAACACAATTAATTTAAAATAAAAGAAAACGTACCTGAGTGCCGCCCGCCGGGATACCGCACTGCCTCCGCTCGGCCTGTAATGGTGGGTCCGCGTGTTCCTTCCTGCTGCAGGAAGCAGGCAGCTTCCCTCCACTACGCAGCAAGGGAAGCCAATCAGACGCTGGTAGGCGCAGCAGAGTAGCGTCCCAGCCGGGAAGTTTTCTCTGCATAGAGAAAGACGGAGAGTGGGCGGTCCTGCTCGAGGGCCGGGTGGAGTGGCTTACCCACTGTTGTGGGTACTGACTGTTTGGTCGGCTCAGGGCTGACCAAAGAGTCAGTACCCACAACAGTGGGTAAGCCACTCCCCCCGGCCCTCGAGCAGGATAGCCCAGCCACCCGCCACCAACCAGGCACAGAGGCACTTCTGCTTTCTCGCAATGCGAGAAGGCAGAAACATAAATGGTAGTTTATACCGTTTATGTTTCTGCCTTCTCGCACTGCGAGAAAGCAGTGGGGCAAGACCCCCACGCCCCAATGGGGGAGCCGCCACTGCAGGCTACTCCACTCATTCTCTCAGGTGCAGTATGCTCTGACCTGACCAATGTTAATACTTGGTTAACCATAGTTCTGGATAGCATAGCACCTTTATAAGTGGTATTCCAACGGAGATCAACCCCGTCGGCCCCTGGTTTCCTAATGCATTAAAAAAGGAAAGACTCTTTGAACGCAGGTGGGAGAATCTAGCCGCCCTTATGCTTATGAATGCTTCCATCCTACTGGACGGTTGTAAGTCTGGGTCCCGTTTGGCCCATTGCCCTCCAGATATCCTCAAAATGGCTGCACTAATAATCAGTCCCCTTTTTCATAAGGTGTTAAATACATCACTAGAGGGAAAGAGGAGCTTGGGAGCAGGCTACGCTTCTACCTTCATTGAAGAAATCTAATGCAGAGCTCCAAGGTGCATAGCGATATTAGGCCCATCATCGTGCTACCAGCTGCTGTCAAAATGTTGGAGAAGTGGGTTAAGTGTCAAATTTCAAATTGTTTGGATAACAACAACTTGCTCTACGATACTCAGTCAGGATTCCATGTGGTCTACGGCATGGAATCCGCTCTTTTGGAGGTCACTGAATTAAGGACAATCTTAGTACGTCCTCAACAACCATGGTTGTCCCTCTTGATTAGTCAGCATCCTTTGATATGGTCTCCCACTCTATAATCCTGGACAGATTATGGGATGTGGGTATCCAAGGCTCAGCTTGGGGCTTGGGTCTGGCTGAAGTCTTACTTGAAGGACCTCTCACAAAGGGGTTTTCTTACTTCCTTTACATCCATGGCTAAAACACCCGACTGCGGGGTACCTCAGGGCTCTGCCCTGAGCCCAATGCTTTTTAATATTTACTTGGCCCCTTTGTCTAAGTTGGTGGAGGCATGGGGCATAAGGAATATCTATTACGCAGATGATACACAGTTGTTGCTTTCATTCCAGGAGAAAGACGTGGGGGCATTGATGCATTAAAGGGATGCCTGAGGGCTGTCGGCGAATGGATGAATGCAAGTTGCCTTAAGCTAAATTCTGATAAAACAGAGGTTTCTTTTTTGGCACTAACCATCAGTCTGACACCCTCAACTGGAGGCCCTCGGAGCTCGGCTCCCCTACCTTCCCTGCAGGAGTGGTAAGAAATCTGGAGGTCAAATTTGATTCCAACTTATCCTTTGAACTACTGGTCAGGTCTGTGTCTGCCAGCTGTTTTCTTAATGCTAAAATCAGTTAGGAAGATAATTCACCTGATCCCGGAGGAAAGCCATAAATCTGTTATCCAGTCTCTTGTAACATCAAAACGAGACTATGCAAACAGCCTGTATTTAGGTTTACCAGCATACCTGCTCCACCACTTGCAGATCCTTCAAAATGCTGTAGCCTGGCTGATCCTGAAGTTACCTGCCCGTGCCTCTGTCATCGCCTCCCTGCTCAGCCTTCACTGGTTGCCCATTGTTAGCCGCATTCAATTTAAAGCCCTAATGCTCACCTATAGAGCACATGAGCACAAAGGTCCCTCCTATCTGAAGAAAAGATTAATCCCCTATCATCAGGTTAGAGCACTTCTCTCCAAAGAGCAAAAACTTGTATATGTCCAAGGATCAACAAGACAAGAAGAGGGGGACGTTCCTTTTCTTACCTAACTGCCGAACTCTGGCACTCCTTGCCCCAACCCTTCACCTTGAACCCTCTGAATACATACATACATATACATTTGTAAAGCGCATCAGCTACCTCAAACAGAGGTGTCCCGGCGCTAGGATAGTCCAGCAAGAAATGGGAAGGTGTGGGGGTGTAAAAGGCAGAAGCCATGTCTTTAAAGCTTTCCTGAACTCCCCTTCAGACGGTATACGTTGGAGTCTATCAGGAAGGGAGTTCCATAATCTGGTTGATACTACTGAGAAGGCCCTGCCCCCAATGCGAGATTTTGCAAATTGGGGAAAGCACAGCAAATTCTGTGAGTTAGAACATAAAGAATGCTTTTGCTGATAGGGGCAAATGCGTTTTTTGATGTAGTTGGGGCAGCTACCTCGCTGGGCCTTGAGCGCAATTGTCAAGGCTTTGAATTCTATCCGATTCACAACCGGCAGCCAATGGAGCTGTTTGACATGCAGGGAGATATGTTGTCTAAAAGGCAGTCTTCTAATCAATCTCACAGCCGCATTCTGCACCATCTGCAGTCTCTTTATCAGATACGCCGGAAGATCAAGATACAGACTATTGGCATAGTCTAGCCTTGAGGTCACAGTAGCATGAACAACTGATTTTCGACAGCTATCAGGGAGTGGATACAGAAATGTCCTCAGCCCCTTCAGGATGCCAAAGCAGGTGGATGTGATGGATCAAATTTGGGTCGCAAAGGTCAGGTCAGAATCCCATTTTACGCCCAGGTTTTTCACCGTAGATGACGGACAGGGTGAGGAGCCCATTTTCTCCAGCCACCGCAGACCAGGCGACGGTGGGGAATTCTTGCCAAAAAACAAGACCTCCGTTTTCTCTGCGTTCAGTTTTAGCTTATTATTATTCATCCAGCTGGAGACGTCACATAGGCAGCCCCTAAACCACGCAAAAGAGTTTGCTGAATGGTCCTTAAAAGAAAACACCAACTGTATATCGTCTGCATAGGAGATCGTTTTTATTCCTCATTTCGAAATAAGCACACATAATGGAGCCAGATAGATATTTAAAATGTAGAGGGCTCAGTGCCGAGCCCTGCGGTACCCCACACCACAGGGATTTCGCTTCCGATTTAAAAGGGTTTAAAATGACTCTTTGCGTGCGATCGCTGAGATAGGACTTTATCCAGGCGAGAACCGTCCCCTTCACTCCCGCCCCCTTCAGTCTAGCCAGCAATATTGGATGGTCCACCGTATCAAAAGCGGCGGACAGGCCCAGCAGCACTAGCATAGCCGAGGCTCCTCTGTCCACCTCCATTCTTATAGATTCAGCCACCTCCAGCAAAGCCGTCTTAGTGCTAAAGCCCACCCGGAAGCCAGACTTTGTTTTGTGCAAAATATCGCTGCTGGCAATAAAGTTACTAAGTTGATGTTGGACCAATTTTTCGAGCATCTTCGCCGGTGCCGGGAGAAGAGAAATAGGGCGATAGTTTTTTAAATCCACCGGGTCAGCATTAGGCTTTTTTAGAAGGGGTAGAAGCATAGCATGTTTCCATGACTCTGGGAAGATATCAGTGGTAAATGAATTGTTCCATATATGATTGGGGAAAGGATTGAGAGTATAGGAGAGAGCTTCCCAAAGTTTGGGGGCAGGGGTCTGCTGAGGACCCTGACTTACATGTCAGAATTCCACCCAAGGATTCCTGAAGTGAAATGGGAAGAAATACAGACAAGGATGCTTCCCCAGCATACCTATCCTCATCTACAGACTTGATGTTATCCTGCTTAGACGAGAAGACATCGTATACCTTATGCATTTTTTCCACGAAGAAATCTGACAGTTTTTCTCAAAGTAATGGTGATGAAGGTATCTTGCTTTCTAGCGCTGTGGGTTTGGTGAAGGAGCCTTCTATCTTAAAAGTGTCTTTGCTAAAATTATCTGCCGTGTTGATATGCTTCACAAAGTGGTCCCTTCTAGGGACTTTCATGGCTTTGTGGAGGCCTTTTAAGGCTTCCTTATAGGTTCTTTTGCCAGTGGACAGTATGCTTTCCTCCAGAGACGCTCTTTGCGTTTACAGTTGCTCTTTACCATTCTCAGCTCCTCCGTGCAACATGGCGCCGATGGGGCCCTTCTGGGAGAACTGACTAACCTAGCTGGAGCAAGGTTGTCCAAAGCACCAGACATCCACACACCGAAGGCCATAGCATCCTTATTAGGGTCGTTGGACCATGGGGTTGGCTGTCCAGCAATACTGGGCCTAAGGAGACCGGAGCCAAATCAGTCTTCCATAAATTATTGAAAACATCCCTGTTTGATAAATAGGCTCCTTGTCACGATTTTGGACTAATCCTTCAGTACCATTAAGATCAATGGGGTCACCCTGTATCCCTTGCAACCTGGGTTAATAGTTATAAAGCTACAAGTGGTTCCGTTGGGTAATCAATAGTGATTTTGTACTAGACTTTTATAAATGTACCACACCTCTAAGTTTTTATCAAAAATATATATATTTATTAAATTATTAGTTTTGTTTCTCTATTTTTCTCGTTAATTGTGTAAACAATTTTCTACAAAAAGATAATACCAATGGGGGCTGTCTGACAAAGAAAACACTATAACAAATACACAGACAATTCAATGGGTGACTGTGGTGACAAATAGTGCAAATGGGTGACCTTTCAAATTCAAACAATAAACAAGACAATAACATAAGTTCTCCGTCCTTTTCAGGTCTTTCACTTTAGCTAGTTCTATTTTTTTAAATAATTGCTAAAGTGAGCCAGGACATGAGATGGTTGTACGTCGACGTTTCGTACCTATATATATGTGTTTGTAGATACATCAAGTAGGGTCTTCTTCAGGACAAAAGAAGGAAGTACGACAGCCTATTCAAAGGAAAACGAAATTCCTATGAGTATGGTGTGGAATAAAAAAATTACAATGTGTGAGCCGCCATACTCTTGGGGTACTCGCCCTTGGTGGTAGAGAATTCACAAGATTAAATCTATTAACTTCTCCGAGCCCGGAAGGAGTTCTTATTCAAGAATCATCTGCAAAATGATGAGATTGCCAGTTACTTCCTACATCCCTACATGTGAATAGCTACTACTCCATGCAGTTGCTTCATCTGTTACATGTACTTACCAATCAACCAGCTTTTCAAACTTTAGCTGTGTACCTGTAATGAGAGGGAAAGACTAAGTGTACTCCTCTCCGTTTAATAAAATAAGTCCACACATGGACTCCCAAAGGTGATCCCTCAATGTACGGTCTTAAAAACTCACCCCTCTGGATGTGCTCGTCGGCCTCCAGAGGTTCAAAATGTTAGTAGTATTCAGTCCATGTATTAATGCCAAAGTCCATCAGTGCTTGCTTCCCAAACCTCCTTAAATACTGGAGGCAACATGGACATAAAATTAATTAACTAAGCGCACAGCAGTGCAAAACTACATGCTCCCGCCTACCTGCATCCCAACAACAGTCATAGTCTCCTTACTTGTATTCTCGAGTGTCTCTCACCGACTCACAGACCCACAGGTAAGTGGCTTCTTTTTTAATTTTTAAAGAATTCGGGAGGGGGAAGGTAGCGGCTACCTCCGCGTTCGCAACAGAGCGGGGAGTAGGCAAATCTCCGCAAATTCCACTGACGGAGTGGAGTTACCCGCCCAGGGTAAATTTTCACAACAGCTACTTCTGTAGCCAATTACAATGACTCAAGCAAATTCATTACATTACTTACATTCCTTAAAGGGGAGCCAAAGGAAGTCCTGACACCTCTCTGGAAACACAACTGTCTGAAATCATGGACCACATCAAACGTATACTGACTGTGAGTACAGATGGTATCTTTTAAATTGTTAAAGACACAGCACGCTCTAGTTCAGCCACCTGTGTGGATCTTACATTGCTGAAATAGGAGGTTTCAACAAAACCTTATAGGGAGCACACGTCATATGCTGTACTCAAAATTCGTCTGCGATATCTTAGACAAGAGAAGTCCACAAACCAGGTAAAATCTGGCTCTTCCAGAGGGTCGTCTTGAATATTGGGTACACTTCAAAGGCACAACTGTGTATAAAAGAGGGACCTCAACCACCACTGTAAAAAACTGGCTCTATATACACTGTACCAAAGTGAGGTACAGTATGTATAGAGTCCAAGAGTCTCCAGAGGTTTGGCAGAGGTTAAAGTTAGATAGAACCTCACTCTCTAAAGTGGTAGCTTAGTCGAGCAGTAAGGCAGTACAGGAGGACAGTTTAAAGCATTTGATGTACACACTCAGTCAGCAAATGGTCTCACACACTCAAGAACTGAACTCTAGGCCAATTGTTTTGTATAACAAATATTCTGTAGTTTTATTTCTAGAACCAAGCAAGCCTGGTATAGTAAGCATATAAATACTTTGCAGTAGTAATTCACTTGTATGAACACAGTTCAGAATTGCAGTTTAACTTGTTCTGGTTTTGGTTACAGTTTTAGGAAAGCAGTTTGCAACACATTCCGGTGCAGGGGTGCCTTTGGACATCGGATTTTCTTACCTGCTCTGGTCGCGATAGGGGGGCTCCTCTGGATTGAAGCTGCAGGCGTCGTCTGGAGGCTTGAGGCAGGTGAGGGGTCGCCGGATCTCAGGTCAGGATCTCGGTTCAGGATCACCGGGGGGACCTCCTTGTGGTGTTTGTTCACTCAAACACGGGCTGGGCTCGGCAGGTGCAGACTATGCTGGATTCGTGGTTTCTGGCTAGCACCAGAAGCTGCAGTTCAAACACATCCGGTGTTCACGGGAGAAGCAGCTTGGAAAGTGAATGCAAGCAGGTCCTCCGGGGTTTTTGAGCTTGCTGGCTGCTGGACACGTTGGGGTTTTGCAGGAGCAGGTTCGTGGGAAGACAGGCCTGTAGGGCTGGGGCCAAGTCAGTGGGCGTCATCCTCTTGTTAGCCATGCACGGCTTCTCGTCGTCCTTCTTCTTTTCTTGTGGTTGCTGGATCTGAGGAAGGAAGGTTCAGGGGGACCCTAAATACTACATTTAGGGGTGTTACAGGTAGGTAAAGGGCAGGGACCAATGGGTCCCTTCTCTGGGGTGGGTACACCCCCTACTCTGCCACTTTCCAGTGGGAGGGGGCAGGAGCCTGTCCCTGGTTGGCTGGGTCCCCCCAGCCTTAAGATGGCGGGGACTCGAGGTTGTGCTTCACCTCGCCTCCCCCACCTTAGGGGTTGAGTTGGCAGAGGTGGGCACACCTCTCTTCCTCACTTGTTTTTCCCGCCGGTTCTCCCGCCCAAAGTGGGGGGTAGAACCAGTGGGGATCAGTTGCTGAAAGAAGCAAATGGTCTGGAGAAGCTCACTAAGGCGGCATGCCTTTGAAGCTTTTCCTTCGTGAACCCTGCCCATCCTGTGGGAGGAGGCTTGGCGCCTCGTCCCAGGATGTGCATTGTTTCAGGCCCCAGAGAGCAGCAAGGTCTCGACCCAGAGGTCCAGAAACATGTCTGGTGGTGGCAGCCTGCGCAGCCACTCAGTCAGGTCACTGGGAGTTGGTCGAGTTTCAGGGGGCATCTCTAAGATGCCCTATGTCATGCATTTTACATTAAATTCCACACTGGCATCAGTGTGGGTTTAATGTGCTGAGAAGTTTGATACCAAACTTCCCAGTCTTCAGTGTAGCCATTATGGTGCTGAGGAATTCGTAATGACAAACTCCCAGCACCATATACTCTTAATGGCAGCACTGCACTTCCAGGGCCCAGGAATGGACTTGGGTACTGTAGGGTTACAGGGCTCATGCCCCTGCACCCTCACCACTGGCATAGGGCACCCAGCTAGAGGGGCGACTGATGTATGCCAGGGCAGTGGTTTGTGGGCATGGCATACAGGGATGTGTGCCATGTCGACTCTTTGTTTTGTTCTGCACCTAGACACCCAGCCTGCAAAGGCAGTGTATGTGTGTGTGTGTCAGGGTACAGGGCCTCTAAGGGTGGTACAATACGTGCTGCAGCCCTTAGGGGCCTTCTCTGGTCACAGTGCCATGAGTACCTATGGTACCATTTACCAGGGGCTAACATGTGGCTAGAGATGCCAATTGGGTTTAGGCTTCAATGCAGTTTTAGGGAAGGAACACAGGCCCTGGGTACCTGATTGGCAGGAGCCCAGGGCACACTCAGTCAAAGTGCATCAGCTATTCAGCAAAAAGTGGGGGCATACCATGCAAGAAAGAAGGTACTTTCTCACACAATCCCCCCCGCCCCCAACGAAAGATGATGAGACTAACCTTGCCCTAGAGAGTCTTCATTGTCTAAGTGGAAGAACCTGGAAAGTCCATCTGCATTGGCATGGGCAGTCCCAGGTCTGTGTTCCACTTGGAAGTCCATTCCCTGTAGGGAGATGGACCACCTCAACAGTTTAGGATTTTCTCCTTTCATTTGCATTAGCCATCTGAGAGGTCTGTGGTCAGTTTGAACTAGGAAGTGAGTACCAAACAAGTATGGCCTCAACTTCTTCCGGGACCAAACCACAGCAAAGGCCTCCCTCTCAATGGCACTCCAAAGCTGCTCCCTGGGGAGAAGCCTCCTGCTTATAAAAGCAACAGGTTGGTCTTGGCCTTCATCATTGGTCTGGGATAGGTCCGCTCCTATCCCTACCTCAGAGGCATCAGTTTGCACTATGAACTGCTTGGCATAATCTGGAGCTTTTAGAATTGGTGCTGAGCACATTGCTTCTTTCAGGGTGTCAAAAGCCTTTTGGCAAATAACTGTCCAGTTAACTTTCGTGGGCATTTTCTTGGAGGTGAGTTCTGTGAGGGGAGTCACAATGGACCCATATCCCTTCACAAACCTCCTGTAGTACCCAGTCAAGCCAAGGAATGCCCTGACTTGGGTCTGGGTTGTTGGAGCTGCCCAGTCCAGGATGGCCTGGATCTTGGGCTGTAAGGGCTGTACCTGGCCTCCACCAACAAGGTGGCCCAAGTACACCACAGTGCCCTGACCTATCTGGCATTTGGATGCCTTGATAGTTAGGCCTGCAGTTTGCAGGACTTTTAGTGATCCTGCCAGGTAGAACTAAAGACAGCAATATCATCACGATAAGCTGCACTAAAGAACTCCAACCCAGCAAGGACTTGTCAGTCAGTCAAAAGTCTTTATTCGGTTTAAGTGCAAACCATAAAAGCATACTACAATAAATAGACTTAAAAATACAGAATTCATTTTAAATAACCATTACCGCTAAAAGACGCATTGACATAGATTAATAGAAATAGAGCAATGTGTCCAATTAAAAAAACATTAAAATGGATACAGTTCATTTCCTCAAAGAGCGAATTAAAACAGATAAAATATTCGCAATGTTAAAAGTTTCCCAGACATCATTTAACATCTGAAGGTAAAGAAGAGCAGGTCTCACCTGAACAAAGCCTTTGTTTCTTAGTATAGGTAACAAAAAGCGTTTCCTTATGTCAATAAAGTGCTCACAGAAGAAGAAAAAATGTGTCATGTCCTGTGGAGAAAAATTATCACAGGAACAAGGGCCAATATCCATAGCCCTTTTCCAGCCTTTCCTATCTCCAAACAAGAGGTGTAATTGATTTAGTCTAAATCTAGTCAGTAGGAAACGATGATTTGCATTTGTGACATAGCCTAAGTATGGTTCCATGGATGGTGTAGTTTTACAGAGCTGGTGAGCCCTAACGGTGCCCTTAACCAGCTCGTTCCCTTCCCTATCCATGGTAGATATGTACACGAATGTTTCTTTACACCATTTAAGGTCACCTTTTACCAGGGCCTCTGGGGACTGATATAATTCAGGTCTACCTAGTCTTATGGCCAGGTTCTGAATATATTTCAGCCAAGGTATACGGGACCCAAAGTCTAGCAGTGTGCAGTCTTTCATGATTGTGTGGTTTAATTGTAGGTCTGGGTTAAGCCAAATGCTAATCCATTTCAATAATGGGGCCAGGGCGATACTATCTTCTACAGAACCGATTCCAAGTTCCTGGTGAACATTATAGTTGGCAGTTGAAATCGGGACTGAGAGGAGGTTTTTTAGAAACCTGTCCTCAATGATCTGAATGCTTTTAACATTTTTGTATCCCCATATCTCGGCTCCATACAGTGCCAAAGAGAGGCATTTAGCTTTATAGACTTGAATAAGGGCCCTCATTGGTCTGGCACCTAGCTTTCTGGCAAAACCCAGAACACCCACAGTGGCTCTAGATAAAACAATCCTTTTTGCTGTAATTTGAGTTACCCAAGAACCTTGGTCGTCAAAAAGAACGCCCAGATAAGGAAATGAAGATACCCTGGATAATTGGTGACCCCCACATTTAAACGTTTTAGACTTAGCAGATTTTGGACCAATAACCATAACATGCGATTTAGCAAAGTTGACAGTTAAATCCAAGGCCTTCATGAAGCCCGCAAATGAATCTAGCAATAACTGTAGGCCCACTCCCGTTCTTGCAAGTAGGGCGGCGTCATCAGCATATAAGAGTGCAGGGATTAAACATTTCCCTGCACGAGGGATATCATTACATGAGCTGATTAGGGCATTGTCTAATTCATTAATGTAAAGAGTAAAAAGCAGGGGTGCCAAAATGCACCCCTGTCTAACTCCATTAGATATGGGTATATCTTTTGTACAATTGCCCAATTGATCGTACCGTACCGTAGCCGATAGATCCCTGTGGAGATCAGCTAAGAAGTAGACGATGTTTTGTCTACTCCATGGGATAGGAGCAAGGACCATAATTTTGACCTATTTACACGGTCAAAGGCCGATGATAGGTCCATAAAAGCTACCAACAAGGAACCCTTCTTGGCCACCGTGTATTTGCCTATTAAAAGTTGTAAATTTAGACATTGGTCTATGGTGCCCATCCCTTTTCTGAATCCGTACTGGACCTTGGAGAGTGTTCCTGTCTCCTCTAGCCAACCAGTCAATTGGGCGAGGACAACCCTCCCCAGTACTTTCACAGATGAATCTATTAAGGAAATTGGACGGTAACAGCTCGGATCGCCTCTATCACCCTTTTTAAATATAGGTATGATGACAGATTTTGCCCAAGTCAACGGTAGACCCAGTTGACATGCGTTAACGAAAACGTTAAATAAGATTTTAGACCAGATTTTTATGTCTGATTTAAAAAGGTCAGCCGGGACTCCATCAGGTCCCGGCGCCTTATTACTTGTCATTTGCATAATGGCATGTGTAACCTCTAATTCTGTTAAGGATAGGGTATAATTCTCGGAGTTCAATATAGGCGTCACCCTAGGGCCATCTCCATCATACACCTGTTTGAAATGGCTAAACCACTTGTCTTCTTGAATACCGCAATCAAGCTCATTATTACTTTTACCATTAAAAAAAGGCTTGTTTACGATAGTCCAAAATTTGGCACTATTTTTAATGACATCAAGGGATAGGAGTTCATCCCATGCCTCTTCCCTTATTTCATTTTTACGCTTATTCTGGGCCATTTTGTAGGCTTTCCTAAATACAGCGATTTCTGCTCTGTCTGGTGGGACAGCTTTCAGGGCTCTCATTAACTTCCGTTGGGCCAATGAGCAACTGTGATCAAACCATTTCTCCCCAATCATGGGTTTGGCCTTGCAAGCTTTCTTAAGGTCACTATTTACCTGTGAACAAATTTTGGCATAGGCGGTCAAGACCACTTCGCCAAAAATCCCGTCTTGCAAACACGTATGCATTTCATCCCCAACCTTTTCCAACAAATTCTCATTAAAGTCCTTCGGGACCACTTGACACCATTTCAGGCGACGTGTTTGGTCAGTTGGCCTTATATCCAAAGTTCTGACTGTCGTATTATCAGATTCTCTTTTCCTAAGATCGTCAGACAAAGTTATCTGGACAGGGTTGTGATCACTATAAGTAGACCAGATAACGTTATACCGACTTACATTATCTGCCAAGGTTGTACTGACAAAGATGTAGTCAATAGTGGAACCCAAGTCAGTACCTTTGTACGTTGGGATATCATTTAAATGATTGACGGGGTGAACCAGAGCATTGTCGGCAAGGAGTTCTTCTAAATACATGCCCTGTAGTGTATGTTCGAAGTGTATATTTCCTTGGTTTGAAGGACCTAAGCTGTCCCATACAAAACATTTGCTAAAACAATGATGAACATTAAAATCACCAAGCACTATAACCGAATAAGGGTTCTTATTATTTTCATTATACGTTTGCAAGAAATCATATAGACTGATCAAATGTTCATTTGGTGTACTTTTAGTAAATGAATTATAAAAATTGACAATAAGCCAATTCCCATTAGAGTTGGATTGAATTTCCACTGCTAAACAGTGAGGCGAACCTGATTCCACTTTGCTGTATTTACCCTCGAGTGACAATGAAATGAGGGTGAGAAGTCCGCCCTTTGCCCTCCCCCGGCAAGAGACCACCGCAGGTGACCAAAAGGCAGAAAACCCATCCAACAAGAAGGTACTATCGGTATCCCAAGTTTCTTGTAGCCCAATGATTTCATGGCCTGATAAACTATCCCTCCATAAGGGATCATGCGCATTACTATTAAGGCCGGCTATATTCCAACTAAGGACACTTGTGCCTGCAGGCTGTATTGGAACGACAGCTATACTATCTACATTATCAACATTTACATTCCTCACTATTGACGTAGCATGAGGGGTGCCCTCAGCACTCATATTTAACTCAGTTCCACTTAATCCCTGGTCCACCTCCCGTATCGGGATTAAAACTTCCCTAGTGGATAGAGAGGTAACCCAGTCATGGTGAAGTCAATCATTAGAGTCTAAATCACTCAGAGCTTGAAAACGGTTAAATGTGACGATACCATGAGAAAACTGTCCAGCAGGGCAACGTGCTCTACCCTCCAATGGTTCACTAATAGGTGGGTTTGTCTGTTGCCTATAAAAGTAGCCCAATGGTCGAACACTAATACCCTGGTCAGTATGAGGAAGCAAAGTAGCTTTTAGTAGGATATTATTCACTAAGGAAGGATTTCTAAACTTTATTATGACACAATCCCCCTTTATTTTTTTACGAGAATGCCCTATCCATGAAACTCTTCTAGTCGTTGAGATCTGATGGGCCAAATGCACTGGAAATTCACACTGTTTGTTTAGCCACAAAACAGTTTTGTTCTTAAGAGATTCGTGGGATTCTATTTTGATATTTTGAGAACCATCCTTCAGGGGAGGAACATTTGTTAACACTACAACAAAAGGGGCGCACTCAGAGGGTAAGTCTGGTTGCGCTCCTCCTGTATGCATGAGCCTGGGTGCGTGGTTACTCCTTGAACAGCTATCTAATGGTAAAGTTTTTTGCATATTGGTCGTGGGTGCAACAGCCGGGGGTTCAACACAATTGGAAATTGCCTTTGGGGATTCATGGGGATCAACAGATCCACATGAACCCCCAACCACACTACAAGATTTCACAGGGGGGTTGTTACAAAGGGCCACAAGCTTACGTAAACCTTCAATCTCTACCGATAGTTCGCCAATCTTGGCTACTAGGGGTTCAACTATTTTTATAATTTTAGCCTCCAAAAAGCCTACCAGAGCGTCTAATTGGTCAGGATCAATCTTAGTTGTTAGATTATTAGAAGAGGCTTCCTTCAAGGTGTCCCCAACTAAAGACGCAGAACCTGTTTTTTAATGGCTACTTTGTGCACCTCCCCGTTTTGGTTGAATGTGTTTGCGGGATCTCAAAACCCTCTCTGTTGTCGGGCCCGGGGATACCTGTGAAGGAAACTCATTTACATCTTTTGGAGGGTCCATATTAGCCTCAGGCAAATCTTGTTCAATAAGAACTAGATCGCCCGGGGTAACCAGATCATGATTATCATTGGAACTAATCACACCGTGAAACGGGGGGGATGAAGTGGTGGATATATTATTCAATGAAGGGGAGATGATAGTCGAGGTGGAGCCTTGACCTAGAGATTTGCGCCTTTCACTATTAATTTTGGTAACTACTTTAACTAAGTAGTTGTCTAGGGTTGAAGCAGTGGCAGATTTGTTTCCCAACAAGGGTTTAGACATGTTGAACAAGTTCCTACAAAATCCTAAAACAACAAATTAAACTATAATAATGTATGTTTATCACCAACACATACAATAATACAAGTCATCCAAATGAGGTGTTTAAAATCAGCACAACAACGTCTTAATTTCTGGGGATAGGCAGGGCACCCAGTCCACAATATCGCGATTAAATACCTTGCGGCTTAATAGCGTGGCCCGACCCGGCCTCTCTCGGTCCTCTGAGGGCCACAGAGGGCCCGCCCTTTGCCCGGGCTTAGCCCGGCGCCGCCCGCGCACGTCCCGCGACGCGGAGAAAGCGGGCGTTTTTTAAGCGCCTCCGGGCGCGTGTATGACGTCAGGGGCCCAGGGTAGTCTGGGGGCTGTAGTCTCCCCCGCTCCAAGCCGCGAGGTGCTGTGGCGGCGGCAGGGGAGAAACGCAGCTCAGGAGAGCCAGGAGTCAGCGACCGTGGGTTCGGGCAGCAGAGCGTCCAGCAGAGCCCACAACAGGTATAGGCACACCTTGTTTCCTCCTTTCCCGCTCCTCAATGAAAGCGGGCGTTTTTTAAGCGCCTCCGGGTGCGTGTATGACGTCAGGGGCCCAGGGTAGTCTGGGGGCTTTAGTCTCCCCCGCTCCAAGCCGCGAGGTGCTGTGGCGGCGGCAGGGGAGAAACGCAGCTCAGGAGAGCCAGGAGTCAGCGACCGTGGGACCGGGCAGCAGAGCGTCCAGCAGAGCCCACAACAGGTATAGGCACACCTTGTTTCCTCCTTTCCCGCTCCTCAATGAAAGCGGGCGTTTTTTAAGCGCCTCCGGGCGCGTGTATGATGTCAGGGGCCCAGGGTAGTCTGGGGGCTGTAGTCTCCCCCGCTCCAAGCCGCGAGGTGCTGTGGCGGCGGCAGGGGAGAAACGCAGCTCAGGAGAGCCAGGAGTCAGCGACCGTGGGACCGGGCAGCAGAGCGTCCAGCAGAGCCCACAACAGGTATAGGCACACCTTGTTTCCTCCTTTCCCAGCAAGGACTTGATTCACCAACCTCTGGAAGGTGGCAGGGGCATTCTTTAGACCAAATGGCATAACAGTGAACTGGTAGTGCCCCTCAGGTGTGGAGAATGCTGTTTTTGCTCCTGGGGCCATGCCAATCTGCCAGTACCCTGCAGTTAAGTTAAAGGTACTTAGAAATTTGGCTGCCCCTAATTTGTCTTTCAACACATCTGCTCTTGGGATAGGGTGGGCATCTGTCTTGGTGACAGAGTTGAGTCCTCCATAGTCCACACTGAACCTCATTTCTCTCTTTCCACCCTGTGGATGAGGTTTGGGGACCAGAACCACTGTGCTGGCCCAGGGGCTCTCAGAGGGTTCAATAACCCTTAACACTAGCATCTTGCTGACTTCAGCTTTGATGCTTTCCTTGACTTGGTCTGACTGTCGATAGATCTTGTTTTTGACAGGTGCACTGTCACCAGTGTCCACATCATGGGTACACCAGTTTATCAGACCAGGGGTCAGGGAAAAGAGCTAGGCATACTGTTGCAAGACTTGCTTGCAGTCAGTCTGCTGTTGGGCTGAGAGGGTGTCTGAAAAGACAACACCATCTACTGACCCATATTTTGGGCTGTAGGAGAGGAGATCAGGGAGAGGTTCACTCTGCTTCTTGTTCCTCATTAGTCACCATCAGCATGGCGATGTCAGCCCTGTCATTGTAGAGCTTGAGGCGGTTCACATGGATAACCCTTTTGGGTGTCCTGCTTGTGCCCAGGTCAACCAAGTAGGTGACCTCACTCTTTTTCTCCAGGATAGGGTAAGGACCACTCCATCTATCTTGGACTGCCCTTGGTGCCACTGGCTCCAAAACCCACACCAGTGCAGCTTTTTGGTCATACCAGTGCTTCTGACGCTCCTGGCTGGCCTCAAGATTCTTGGATGCCGTTTCCATGTACTTAGTCATTCTGGACCTTAGGCCAAGCACATAGTCCACAATGTCTTGTTTGGGTTCTTGGAGAGGCCTCTCCCAGCCCTCCTTTACCAGACAAAGTGGTCCCCTCAGATGATGGCCAAACAGAAGTTTAAAGGGTGAGAAACCTACTCCCTTCTGTGGCACTTCTCTGTAAGCGAAAGGCAGACATGGTAAGAGGACATCCCATCTCCTTTTGAGTTTCTCAGGGAGCCCCATACTCATGCCTTTCAATGTCTTGTTAAATCTCTCAACTAGGCCATTGGTTTGTGGATGATAGGGTGTAGTAAACTTGTACTGCACTCCACATTCCTTCCACATGTGTTTCAGGTAAGCAGACATAAAGTTAGAACTTCTGTCTGAAACCACCTCCTTAGGAAACCCTACCCTGGTGAAGGCACCAATGAGGGCCTTGGCTACTGCAGGAGCAGTAGTAGTCCTAAGTGGAATTGCTTCAGGGTACCTAGTAGCATGATCCACTACCACTAGAATGAATGTGTTCCCTGAGGCTGTGGGAGGTTCAAGTGGACCTACTATGTCCACACTTACCCTTTCAAAGGGAACCCTCACCACAGGCAGTGGTATCAGGGGGGCTTTTGGGTGGCCACCGGTCTTGCCACTGGCTTGACAGGTAACACAGGAGCTGACAAACCTCTTCACCTTTTGGTGCATCTGGGGTCAGTAAAAGTGGCTAACTAGCCTTTCCCAAGTTTTGGTTTGGCCCAAATGTCCAGCTAGGGGGATGTAATGAGCTAAAGTTAGGAGGAACTCCCTGTACTTCTGTGGCACTACCACTCTCCTGGTGGCTCCAGGATTGGGGTTTCTTGCCTAAGTGTACAGTAATCCCTCTTCCCAATCAACTCTGTGGGTACCACTGACATCTACCTTTGCTTCTGAAACAGCTTGCTGCCTCAGGCTTTCAAGAGTGGGACAGACTTGCTGACCCTGGCACAGCTCTTCCCTAGAGGGTCCCCCTGGGCCCAAGAGTTCAACCTGGTAAGGGTCACGCTCCATAGGCTCAGTTCCCTCTGGGGTGTCCAAGTCCTCTCCCTGAGGAGTGGGGTCCTGATCTTGTTGCTGAACAGAAGCTGGTTCCCCAGTCTTCTTACCTTTTCTCTTGGTAGGTTGGGCCATTCTTTCAGGCTCCAACACTTTTTCACCCTGCCTTTTGGTCTGTGCTCTTGTTTTTACACACACCAATTCAGGGATATCCAGCATTGCTGCATGGGTTTTTAGTTCAACCTCAGCCCAGGCTGAGGTTTCCAGGTCATTGCCAAGCAGACATGCAGCTGGTAGCTTTGGAGAGACACCTACCTGCTTCAGGCAAGTAACCCCTCCCAGTCTAATGTCACCATAGCCATTGCATGATTAATTGTAACACTGTCAGCAGCATTGGTGACTGGGTAAGTACGCCCAATCAAATATTGCTCAGGGGGAACCAGTGTGTCTTTCACCATAGTGACACTGGCACCTGTATCCCTCAGAGATTCTATCCTAGTTCCATTGATCCAAGGATACTGTAGGTATTTCTTTAAGTGGGGTGGCCACACAGCTACAGTGGCAATCTCAACTTCCCCCTCTGAAACTAGAACTGCTTCAGTGTGCATCCTTATTTGCTCTGGGCACACTGTTGATCCCATCTGTAGACTTGCTACATTAGGAGTAGCTGTACTAGTTGAACTAGGGGCCTTGTTGTGAGGGCAAGACTTGTCTACAGTTAAGTGTCCCAACTTCTTACAGTTGTTACACCAGGCCTTTGAACGATCAAAGTTCTTCTCCCTATAGGGCTGTGGCACATAGGGAGTAGTTTGGGACCCATCCCCCTGTGCAGGTTTTTGGGGCCCTTTGGAAGACTCAGACTTTTTATCTTGGGCATTCTCACCACCTTTCCCCTGGGGAGGTTTTGTAACCACTTTCTTCTGGTCACACCCAGTGGTTGTCCTTGTCACCCTAGTCTTGACCCAGTGGTCTGCATTCTTTCCCAATTCTTGGGGAGAAATTAGACCTAGGTCTACCAAATGCTGATGTAACTTTTCATTTGTGCAATTACTTAATATATGTTCCTTCATAAACAAATTGTAAAGTCCAGTAAAGTCATGCACATTGTGTCCAGTTAACCAACCATCCAGTGTCTTTACTGAGTAGTCTACAAAATCAATCCAGGACTGGTTCTGGGTTATGTGAGCCCCCCTGAATCTAATTCTGTACTCCTCAGTGGTAAGTCCAAATCCCTCAATCAGAGTTTTCTTCATGAGATCATAGCATCCTGCATCTGGCCCAGAGAGGGTCAGAAGCCTGTCTCTGCAGTTACCAGAGAACAGTTCCCACGGATTGCCCCCCAGACAGGTTTCTTCACCTTCCTCATTTCACAAACCCTCTCAAAGGCTGTGAACCATTTGGTGATGTCATCACCCTCCTCAAATTTAGGTACAATCCCTTTGGGGATTTTGGGATCAGAGGATTCATCCCTGTCCTTATTTTTTGTATTGCTGCCACCATTGATGGGTGCTAAACCCATCTCCTTTCTTTCTTTCTCTAGAGCGAGGAGTCTGTACTCTAGATCCAATCTTTTGGCCAGCCTTGCTAAAAGGCTGTCCTCCTCATTGAGGCTGTCCTCAATGCCCTCACCAGAGCCTGTACCACCTGTGTGGCCTCTAGGTCCCCAGGGGTTGATTCTTGGAGTTAGGGGTCTGGGGACCGTTTCCTCCCTAGGGATTATTGGGGGTGGGCTCCCAGCCCTGTCCTCCTCATCCCTTTCCTAATCTGACTGGTCATCACCATTCTCAGATGGGTGGCCCTTTGCATACTCAGCCAGGAGCTCCTGGAGCCCTTGTTTGGTTGGATGCTGGCCCATTGATATATTTTTAATTTTACATAAGGACCTTAACTCCTTTGAAAGACAAGTGAAGATAAGGGGTGAGGTCGAGCTCCTCAACCATGTCCTGTATGTTATCTTGGTTATCTTCACTAATAGCTGGGTTCCGTTTTTGAGACATTCTAACAAAAAGTTCTAATCCCTCTACCCTTGACTATAGTGACATTTATTTTCAAAAATTCTAAAGGGACTTAAGCAAGGCCCGAACAAGAATTTTAGTAGTTTGGTAAAAATGCCAATTTGTAAAAATCTGAATCCTAAAGGCAATTTAAGAGTTCTGTTGTGTGATCAGATGGTAACCAAGTAGTCCAACAAATGCAAGTTTGTATCCCACCACTGATCCACCAATGTAAGAAACTGGCTCAATATACACTGTACCAAAGTGAGGTACAGTGTGTATAGAGTTTAAGAGTCTCCAGAGGTTTGGCAGAGGTTAAAGTTAGATAGTACCTCACTCTCTAAAGTGGTGGCTTGGTCGAGAAGTAAGGCAGTATCAGAGGACAGTGTAAAGCATTTGATGTACACACTCAGTCAGCAAATGGTCTCACACACTCAAGAACTGAACTCTAGGCCAATTGTTTTGTATAACAAATATACTGTTGTTTTATTTCTCGAACCAAGCAAGTCTGGTACAGGTAAGCATATCAATACTTTGCAGTAGTAATTTACTTGTATGAACACAGTTCAGAATTGCCGTTTAACTTGTACTGGTTTTGGTTACAGTTTTAGGAAAGCAGTTTGCAACACATTGCAGGTATAGTACATTCAATTGAATGGGCTTTTTAAGGAAAAAAACAGTTAATTACTTTTCAGATTGCTTTTGCTAACACAGGACTGGATCCTAGATTCAGCCCTGGGACATTTCCTGAAAACAGGTGAGTAAATGCGTTTTGGTTAAAGGTAGGATTTTTAAGGAATATTATTGCATTTCAAAAGTTGACACAAAAACTTTTTCACATAGAATCACCAATGTTATCCTATGGGAGGAAATTCACTTAGCAGGTAAGTTAGGTTATTGTTACTTTTTCTTACTCAGTGCTGGATCCTGGATTCAGCACTGGGACATTTGCTGAAAACAGATGAAAAAATGTGTTTTGGTTAATCGGCTGATTTTTAAGGAATAGTTGTAGTTTTCAAAAGTGTCAATGTTATCCTATGAGGAAAAATGAGTTATCGGTTTCAAGGTAAGTATTCGGTCTTTTGAGTTAGGGTTCTGGGGTTAGACTCAGGGGTCTCCCAGGGTCAGTGATGCAATGTTGTTGCACCCTCAGCGGCACTCGCGTTGCCGGGTGCAGAGTGTTGATGCCCAATGTTATCCTATGGCGGATAGGGGGACTCCGGTTGGTGGCGGCTGGCAAGCAGGCCACATGGTTGAGGGAGCAAAGCTCCTAGGGTTAAGCTCAGGGCAAGTTGGGGACCAAGTTAGCACCAAAGGGGCACCCTCAGCGGCGCTAGCGCAGCCGGGTGCAGGGTGCAGTTTTGAGGTCAGGTGCCCTGTTGATTTCAATGGAGATTCTCCAGGACAAAGAAAACCTGCAGGCTCGGGACAAAGATCTTCCAGGAGTGACCACCACTTCGAGGGGTAAGTTGGGATGTAGAGGGATGGTTAGGCACCACTGGGTTGGGCACAGAAGGCCGTGGGGCATCGGGTGCAGGGGTGCCTTTGGACATCGGATTTTCTTACCCGCTCTGGTCGCGGTAGGGGGGTCCTCTGGATTGAGGCTGCAGGCGTCGTCTGGAGGCTTGAGGGGTCACCGGATCTCGGATCAGGATCGCCAGGGGGACCTCCTCATGGTGTTTGTTCACTCAAACATGAGCTTGGCTCGGCAGGTGCAGACTGTGCTGGATTCGCGGTTTCTGCCTTGCACCAGAAGCTGCAGTTCAAACATGTCCGGTGTTCACGGGAGAAGCTGCTTGGAAAGTGAATGCAAGCAGGTCCTCCGGGGTTTTTGAGGTTGCTGGCTGCTGGACACGTCGGGGTTTTGCAGGAGCAGGTTCGAGGGAAGACAGGCCTGTAGGGCTGGGGCCAAGTCAGTGGGCGTCGTCCTCTTGTTAGCTATGCACGGCTTCTCTTCCTTCTTCTTTTCTTGTGGTTGCTGGATCTGAGGAAGGAAGGTTCAGGGTGCCCATAAATACTAAATTTAGGGGCGTTACAGGTAGGTAAAGGGCAGGGACCAATGGGAAACTTCTCTGGGGTGGGTACACCTCCTACTCTTTCCAGTGGGAGGGGTGCAGGAGCCTGTCCCTAGTTGGCTGGGTCCCCCCAGCCTCAAGATGGTGGGGACTCAAGGTTGTGCTTCACCTCGCCTCCCCCACCTTAGGGGTGGAGTTGGCAGAGGTGGGCACACCTCTCTTCCTCACTTGTTTTTCCCGCCGGTTCTCCCACCCAAAGTGGGGGGTAGAACCAGTGGGGATCAGTTGCTGAAAGCAGCAAATGGTCTGGTGAAGCTCACAAAGGCGGCATGCCTTTGAAGCTTCTCCTTCGTGAACCCTGCCCATCCTGGGGGAGGAGGCTTGGCACCTCGTCCCAAGATGTGCATTGTTTCAGGCCCCCCGAGAGCAGCAAGCTCTCGACCCAGGGGTCCAGAAACATGTCTGGCGGTGGCAGCCTGCGCAGCCACTTAGTCAGGTCACTGGGAGTTGGTCGAGTTTCAGGGGGCATCTCTAAGATGCCCTCTGTCATGCATTTTACATTAAATTCCACACTGGCATCAGTGTGGGTTTAATGTGCTGAGAAGTTTCACACCAAACTTCCCAGTCTTCAGTGTAGCCATTATGGTGCTGTGGAGTTCGTAATGACAACCTCCCAGCACCATATACTCTTAATGGCAGCACTGCACTTACAGGGCCCAGGAATGGACCTGGGTACTGTAGGGGTACAGGGCTCATGCACCTGCACCCTCACCACTGGCATAGGGCACCCAGCTAGAGGGGTGACTGATGTATGCCAGGGCAGTGGTTTGTGGGCATGGCACACAGGGATGTGTGCCATGTCGACTCTTTGTTTTGTTCTGCACCTAGACACCCAGCCTGCAAAGGCAGTGTGTGTGTGTGTCAGGGTACAGGGCCTCTAAGGGTGGCACAATAAGTGCTGCAGCCCTTAGGGGCCTTCTCTGGTCACAGTGCCCTGGGTACCTATGGTACCATTTACCAGGGCTGACATGTGGCCAGAGATTCCAATTGGGTTTAGGCTTCAATGCAGTTTTAGGGAAGGAACACAGGCCCTGGGTACCTGATTGGCAGGAGCCCAGGGCACACTCAGTCAAAGTACATCAGCTATTCAGCAAAAAGTGGGGGCATACCATGCAAGAAAGAGGGCACTTTCTTACAACCACCACTTCAGTACAGTTCTCGACCGGTAGATTATCTGCCTGGAAGAAGGACTGCTGGGCTACTGAAGGACTGCTACTCTGCTGGACTCGTGGTTTGCTGTGCTGACCTGCTGCCCTTTTGCCTGGGTGTGAAGGACTGGACCTGCATCTCTTGTACCCAGAACCAAGAGTGACTCCAAGGACTAGTTGGCTGGCCTCCTGATATGAAGCCTCAAGGACATAACAGGCTTTTAAACACCTGGCACCTGCACCTGGACTCTGCCATCTGTGGTTCTACACTGCCAAGTGGTGCCACCCCAGTCCTGGACCGTTGGAAGTGGGCCTAAGGTGCTTGCCAGTGGACCCTATGCATCTCCTATGTTGAGCGGCGCATCCCCGAGCAGAGATGGTGCATCTACTCGGCTGAGCGGCGCATCCCCAAACAGAACCGACTCATCACCGCTACTGCGTGGATAGGGCAGAGACCCACATTGCCTACCGCAGTCCTTGGAACCGACGCATCGCCCCGGCAATGCATCCACAGCCCACTCTCGTCGACAGCAGCGTTTACGATAATGCCAGATTCCACATCACAGCCTTATGTTGCCTAGAACCGATGCCTCACCAACTGAGCACTGCATCCCCAACACCGGACTTCGCATCACAATCCCCATCGATGGTATCCATGATGATGACGCAACAGGACCTCGCACCGCAGACTTGCGGCATCTCGGAACAAATACATTGCTTCAGTTGCACGGCTCATCTTAGACACAGATCCACACAATGCTCCGCAACCAGAATTTAAGGTAGTCAATTGAGTGGTCCTCATTGGGTCACTGTAACCGGACTGAGCTCCATCGCGTTCGTCCTGAACTTGTGACTTTGTCCTAGTCCAGTGAGATCAGATATTCTTAATTGGCGCTATGTGCTTTTTGGTGGTATTTTCACTACAAATTCACCATCTCCAGTTCTATTAATTGTATTTTTGTTGTTTTAGTCTTGTTTTATTTATTAAAACATACACTATTTCGTTAAATCTGTGTGGGCTCCTTTTGTGGTGTGCTGTCACTGTTTTACTGTTTGAAGTGTTGCACAAATATTTTACACATTGATTCTAATTTACTTCTGACAGCTCTGTGCTAAGCTACCAAGGGGGTGAGCACAGGTTAATTTGGGGTTTGCTTGTGCCTCACCCTGTTAAGGATTGTGGTTACTGCTTGTGCAGGGCGTACTCCTCAGTCAACCAGCAACCCAGTTTCTTACACTCACCAAGATCCAATCCCCGGACTTAGGTTGATGCACTGTTTTTGTCTTGGAAGTGGGGTTGCCAACTTAACCTAGAGAGAGACAGAATGCACCATGTCACCCAGTACTTTGAAGTAGCCAATAATCATATCATCCAATATATTGACAAGTGCAGCTGCAAGTACGGCAGAAAGTGTCATGGCTCTCCATCAGAATCTCATGGAGGGAGAGTCCTGTGCTCCAATCGGGGGTACTTTGGTGACTCATCAAAACCAAGGGGAGGGAATCAGGCCATTTGAGGGAAATGGACATACACTTTGGTAAGTTAAGACTTCAGCATCCCATTTATTTGTTCAACAATCCCTGATGCCTCAGATCTGTTGCTACAATACAACCTTTGCTCCACTTGAAGTGCTACACGCAGCATTTTCATGATATTAGGGCCTGATTTGGATTTCGGCAGACTGGTTACTCCGTCACAACTGCGCCGGATATCCCATTCTACGAAATATTAATCCTATAGGATATTATTGGATTTATATTTCAGCAGATGGGATATATGTCACCATTGTGCCAGAGTAACCCTATTCACCAAAATCTAAATAAGGCCCTCAATCTTGAAACAGGTTCCAAGATCTGACTCTTAAGAAACTCGCCGCAGGACGAACCGAGGGATCAACTCCCTCAGTAATAGTTTGGCCACTGTGGGACTGTAATTGCACCTAGTAGGGTATGCTTCCATCCAAAGAGAAAAGATGCAGACTACCACCAAGATATAGCAGGTTCATTGCAAGTGAGCATTTCCACGAAGTCTAGCTTCATGTGATTAAAAAGACCACATGATCACCCTTTGTTACTCATAATCAAAACTGTTGTTTTGCCCGCATTTAACTGCTAGCAGGTAATACATCTGTATCGAAGATTCTCTGAAATGACATGGAACTGTGGATTGAACCAATTGGTCTTGAAGAGACAAACTACAGCATCTCTCGCTATGTGAGTGGGGCCATGAAAATGCCTTGCGATGGGAGACAACATGCCATCCAGTAGGACTGATCTCCCATCTTTTGAAACCCAGATCTCATTCTGATTCTTCACATACCCTGCTCTAACCCACTTCTCCTGTTTGTGCTCTGCGGCCTCTTCCTGAATGCTCTTTACTTCTTCCCAGGTATCAGAAACTGTTGGTATGGAAAAGTCCCTTGCACTGTGTCAGACAAGTATCAATGCCCTGAGTGCCTCAGTTGCAAAGGCATCTGGATACTTGGTGCAGATTTTTGTTGTCATGGGTGAACATGGATCATGCATGTGCACCATGACATAAGCCTGTCTCACGGATTGCGGTTTTGTTGGACTGGGTGGGGCGCCCAAATTGCTACCCTCCTAGAGGTGAAAGGCTTCTGCTTTTGCCAGAAGTATCAGGACACTGTGTAGTGATCAATAGAAGCGAACAAGCGTTTTTACCTGAGTCACTAGAGTGAGGCTGTAGGACTTGGCCTTTTTGGCTAAAGTTCCCTAAACGTTTTGCTTTCCCCCTAGACCGTTTTCCTGAAATAGAGTTGCCAATTTAGATGCTTTGGGTACTTTGCCACTGCTGATCAGTGTCAAAGTACAAGTGTTCCCTGTGTACAGTGTAATAATAATTGGTTGGCCATGATTGGTATGTTTGCCTTACTAGTAAAGTCCCTAGTGATGTGCACTGTATGTGCGAGGGCTAGTAATGCAAAGGTGCGCGGAGAAGGGAACTCAGGCCTGCAGTGTAGGGCCTGCGCGCTGTTTGTTAAATTAGCATGTTGTCCTGACAAGTGCAACCACTTGTCAGGCGTTACTTTCCCTTTTGCATACACTGTGGGCACCCCTTTGGTAGATCCCGGGTAACCCCTGGGCAGGGTGCAGTGTAAGTAAAAGGCAGGACATGTACTCAGATGTGTGTTTTGTTCTGACAGTGAAAAACTCTCCATTTCGTTTTTCACTGCTGAATGGCCATTCTGCCCATAGGACAGAATGGGGGAGACTAGGAGTTGTGTTTGTTAGCCTAGTTTCCTATAAGATTAAAATGGAGAGGTGAAGTTTAGTATGTACGAACTCACAGTGTCATAACACATCTCTCTATGAAAGTGGTTTTGTCACTGTGTGTTCAGAAGCCACTCTTTTAGAAAATGGCTGAGTTTTGTGCTTTAAGCATTTCTGTGTGTCTCTGCTGAATGTGGAATGACTGTCTGGATCTGAGAGGTGAGAGGAGCTGGGAGAGGTCTTGACCCAGGGAGGGGTTGAGATGGCACCAGGCTGGAGAGTAGGGGGGGAAGAAGCCCGGGAGGTGAAAAGGCCTGGGCTGGTGCTATAAACCAATTGATCTATCTCCTGCTGAGTGATTAAGGATCCAGACCCCCAGTATCAAAGGGAGAAAGGTGACACTGGGTGGATGACACCCAGAACTGATTTAGGCAGTGGTCGGGACCCCTGAGCACAACGAACTTCAAAGACATTTAGGGGTATAACTGTGAGAGCTGAGGCCCCTGATCGTTGGAATGGAACAGAAATGGATTGAGACTGAAAAGGCTTAGACCCATTTTGTGGTCAAGAGGAACCGCTGCTAAGGAAAGAACAACCGAAGAGACTGCTGGGAAGGACCAACCCTTGCTTCCTGATCTGGGGCTGGTCTGCAGTTTGCTGTTTTAACCAAGGAAGAGGCTGTTGGGACTGTGCTGTGTGTGCTGGGTCCCCCTGCTTGAATAATACTGTGCTTTGTGCTGTGTCTTGTAACCCCAAGGGCCCGAGGTGAGCTGGCTCCCTGTTTGGAAACACAGGAACATAAAAGTTTCCGGAGAAGTATCAAGCGACGCGGTGGCCGCGTGTTGTGGCAGCTTGATACCCTCGGAAGGTGTGCCCTGGGATCTTGGACACACGGAGGAGAAGTGAGACTCTGACGCGCTGGGAGCGTGTCGTGGTGCACAGGAGGCATTAGTGAAGAGCTCCTGGTCAACGTGTGCATCAAAGATGAGGCGAGTCTCGGATGCCCTGGGAGCGTGTCGGGGTGCACCGCAGGCATTGGTGACGAGCGCCTGGTCAACGTGTGCACCGAAGGTGAAGCAAGACTCGGACACGCAGAGTGCGTGTTGTGGTGCACCGCAGGCGCTGGTGAGGAGCGTCTGGTCGGTGGGTGCACCGAAGTTGAAGTGAGTCTCTGACGTGCAGGGTGCGTGTCATGGTGCACAAGAGGCGTTGGTGAGGAGCGCCTGCTCAACGTGTGCATCAGAAGTGGAGTGATTCTCGGACGCGCAGGGTGCATGTCGGGGTGCACCGGAGGCGCTGGTGAAGATCGCCTGGTCATCGAGTGCCCCGGAGTAGGAGTGAGGCTTGGACACGGTGAGCGTTTTGTGATGCGGCCGAAGGCGTTGGTGAAGAGCACCTGGATATCGGGGCACCAGAGTTGGAGTAAGTCTCACTGAAGCAGTGCGTGCTTTGGTGCAACCTGGGACTATGGAGGTGATCGGCTGAACATCGTGTGCACCAGACGAAAGTGAGTCTCTGCAACGCGGTGTGCTATCTTGGTGCCAACTGAGACCGCAGGAAGGAGTGCCTGGTGAACGTGCACTCGGAGTCAACGTGAATTCCCATCAGCGTTGTGTGTGTGGCTTCGTGCCAGAGGAGACTCGGAGGGTGCTGTGGTGAACGAGCCCTCGAAGTAACGTATTCTCAGAGGCATGGGGTATGTGTGCCCTGCTTCTGTCTGAGACCTTCCTAACAGTCACGGCCCGGTCAGGCAGCCTCGGAGGAGCTGAGCTGCCAGAAGAGCTGCTGAGGCCTATTGAGAAAGTTCTGCACGGAAGGCCCAGTTTGCTGAAGGAGGAGAGGAGAGTGGGGTCACGCCCCCAGGTAACGTGGATGATTACCTGGGTGGGGTGCGGGTTCGGAGGGACACTCTCTTGGCCTCTCAGTCCTTCTGCCGATGTGAGCGTTTGCTTCGGCTCAGAGTGGGGCCTGTACTGACCAACGGAGTGGCAGTACTGGGGCCAGAGTGAGAAGCTGCACTTTATGTCATCGTGGATACATGTGGGGGCAACTGTTATCGAAGAGGCTGATTGTCGTAATACACTTTGCCAATATTGCTGCTAACGAACTTCTTATGACGCCCGACATTATTTCTGCATAACGAAGTAGACGATTGTAGCGCTACGCATTGTGTTATTTCTCCATTGCAAAGTACAGGATTGCAGCGGCCTGCATTGCATTATTTCTTCATTGCAAAGTACATGATTTTAGCTACTCATTGCATTATTCCTTAATTGCAAAGTACATGATTGTAGTGGTGCGCACTGCATTATTTCTTAATTGCAAAGTACAGGATTGGGGTTTGACTCATTGCATTATTCCTTCATTACGCAGTACAGGATTGTAGCGGTACGCATTGCATTATTTCTCCCATTGCAAGGTACCGGGGTGTATCGTTACGCGTTGTATTATTTCTCCTTTGCCCAGCACAGGATTGTATCGTTACGAAGTGCATTATTGTTTTTCCAGTGCAACGTGTGTGATTCTAGCATTGCGACTAGCATAGCATTTTCAAAGCGGTGGTTGGGATTTGAACCTACCAGCGAGCCGGAACGAATATTACCCTTTATTGTATGTTGGTTTCTGTATCATGTGGTCTGATCATATATCTTTTTATATAAAGTTTATACTCGCTTAATCAAACTCGTGTGGAGTCCATTTGTGGTGTCACCAGTGGGTTGCTGTGGGCGTGGTTGCACATACTGTACACTCGTGCCTTGCAGATAGGCCTGGCTGCTCGTGCCAAGCTACTAAGGGGGTGAGCAGGGCTATCTCAAACGGTATCCTTACTTGGCCTAACGTTGAGTGGGGAGTTCTGGGTCTCACACTTGGTGAAAGTGGTGCGGGACGGAGACTCCGGCTCCCAACAGAGGCCTACAGGCTACCTCATGTAAAGTTCAGCTGATGTGCACTTAACTCACCCTTGGCCTACATTAAGTATGAAGCGTTCTGCAACATGTGTGGTTGCCTGAGTGTTGTGTGTGTATGTGTACCTGTGAATGGTACAATACATGGCAGACTCTGGGTTCCATTTTGGGATACACAGGGCTGACTGGAGGAGCATGAGGAGATAGAACAATCCCCACAGACAGATTTGTGGATTGGTGCATTCTGGTGAGCTCTTCCCTGGAGGAGGAAGAGCCAGACTCTTCAGTACACTTCAAGGGGTACTCTTTGATTCAGGGAGAGGTCACTTGGAATGGGGTGCGGGCATATTTCATCAAGGAGATGAGGCTGATAAAAGAATCATAAAGGGTAAGGATTGGGAGACTGGGGTAACATTTTGTTGCACATATCACTTAGGCTGACATCCAGGTATGAACCTCTAGTCACTCCACTGGCCTGTGTTGTGGGGCTGTCGTATTTAGAGTCACTCCTGAATAAGCAGATGACTTTCTGAAGGAAGAGCAAGGCAAGAGAGTGGGACCTTGAAATGGAAGCAGACCCCCAACACCACAAATTTCAAAAACTTAGACCTTAAATCACATAAAGCGAATTTCCAATTGAAGGTATTTGGTTAGTTTCATATTTTGTGTTTATTGGGACATATGTGGATGTCTCTTAATTTACCTTGAGTTCAGAGGCATCTCCATATACTTGGAGCATCTGCATTTGTATGGGAATGGTAATTTCTGGTCTAAAGGAGCATGTTGTTTGCATATAAAACACTGCGGTCTTCATGATCACCACCCACCTAAGACCCCAGATTTAAGCATCTTCTCTGATCCACTCTGCTAGGGGGAAGACAGCATTCTCATTGACTGCAGGCTGGTAAACTTCGGCTGAAGATATTCAAGGTATTACGTCAATGAGGAAATGGCGTGGGAAGTTGATATTATCAACCATCATGAGTGTGGGGAGTGCCTTTTAGAGACACACAGATAGAGATGACTGGCCTCATCCAGCCAGAGCTTATGCCCTGGCCACATCATGTCTCAAGTGAAAGGGGATAAGGTGAATGTTTTTGTGATGGAGTTCACCTGGTGTCCGATGGTGGGATATTCATCCAAGAACACACCCACAGTTTTCTACTTGTAGGCTGGTACAAAAATATCATCGAAAAAGTAACATAATTCTATCACAAATGTTCATTAAATGATACCAAATGAGGGGATCACTTACAGAATATCGGAAACAAAAATATAATTTCAACAGAATATTGTGTCAAAAATACAGAGGAGCAAAATATCGAGAAGGTAAGTGCAAATAGTTAAGTATAGATGTAAAATTCTTAACTCCACATCGACGTACCTTAAAAACATATATAGTTAAGGTACATATTTTCGGAGTTATATATATCTTAAAAGTTTGCTTACCGATAGAAACTTACCGTCACCATATTTTTGTCCTCGATATTCTTGACACAATATTTTTTCCATACAATATTTTTTCTCCGATATTTTGTCTAAACACCCAAAAGAATAACGTGGAAAGAACAAAAAGTGATACTAAATAACTGCATGGGTACATATAACCTTTATCAACTTCACGGCCCAGATTGGCTAAAAGTTATCATGTGTGGCGCTCGTGTGATTCATAGCAGTGCTACGCAAAGCAAAGCTCAGAAAATGACAACACAGATCAACTTTTGCACACAAGTGTTTTTTGTTGCTGGAAGTTGTGGCAAGTGCAGCACCAAGGCTAGTAATGTATGTACCTCTCACACAATGCAGTACAGCACTGAAACTTGCTGCAATGCACATAGCTGATAGGGAGAGAGAAGGAAAGCTCCATATCTACAGAGATATGGTACTCTTCTCTCTCCCTTGCGCTGGCGAGCACCACACTCACACCTTTGAACCATACTGCAAGGGTGTGGAATCAGCTAGAACAGCACACACATCCCTGGGAATCTAAGTAAAGCCAGATCAACTAAAGAGGATGTGGCCTAATGACTAGAGCGGTTGACCTCAAAGCTGGGAAACAGCTTCTAGTCTTGGCAGGGATGCTCAAAATCCTGTGATTCTGGGCAAATCACTTAATCTCCCCCTAACAACAACAAAAATGAATGTGTCCATCTGTAATGCAAGTGAAGCTCACGTAAAGCGCTGTGATACCTTCGGGTCGAGTTTGCACAATATAAAACTCCAAAAACATAAAAAGTCATGCTGCCTGGTTTTTAGGTCAAGCCTAGACAGCGCATGCGCTGTCAGAATGACCTGTAGTAGGGGAAAAAGACTTGAAAAGGACTTATATCCCGCCTGCTGCCTTCCCATTGGTTCAATCCATTGTCGGTCTTCTTTGCTGCTTGCTAAATGGTTCAAGCGACTATACCTCACTTCCGTTTTCCTAAGAGCAGCACCGACCAACTACAGTTACCTTCCACTTCCATTCTTCATCTCTTGTTCGGAGTACTCGTTCTCTTGTTTCCGGCGCACCATGAATTCAGCTGCAGCAACTTTGCTTTTCGCCCGTCACGTTATCAGTGCTGTTCTTGTTTCACGAGCGCTGCGCTGGTTTCACTTTCTTTACTTTTCCTCTTCGTTCGCCCCCTCCAATTTAGTCAGCAGGCTCCAGCAGAGCAATCGGACAAAGAAGACCGATTATACTGCAGCCAGCCTCAGAGCAGGGGGCACTGGTTTGTGCCTGCTCTTTGCAGCTACCTCGGCCATGGACTGGCCCTCGTCTCCAGGAAACAATGCGAGTATTAGCTCTTAATCAGCACGGTGGTTTTGCTTTCACTAGCCTACATTTTCAACTCGCTCCTCCACCCTGTAGTGTCCGGCTGGACATGTTCTAGTGTTTCACCCTGTCAAACACACACTTACACCCACCCATCACAGGTGTCACCAGTCAAGTGACCCTGTTAATAAAAGGGGCCGGGTGCACGTGCCCTGGGCCAGTTCTAGGCCCCGTCTACAGTGTCTGTGTACCCTCATTGCTAGGCATGTGGTCCTAGGGCCCAAGACTCCACAATGGCGACGAGTGGGTCTTGTCCCACGCATGAGGAGGAGGCCAGATCCCAGTCCCGTGTGGGGGAAAGTGTAGTTCACACAGAGGGCACCCCCCGCAACTGTTGCTGAGTGACTGCAGCAGTGAAGCTGTGGCACGCTTGGACATGCGCCCTCCAGTTCATCCTGCATCCGACCGCATACTGACCCGGCTGCAGCCCGCTGCACTGACCAGCCCAGCACCGGACCCGAGGTGGCCGCAGGCAATGCGATCGGCACCATAGGAGGTGAGACTCGACCCCAGCATCACCCGCGTGAGGCGAGAGAACTGTGACCGTCTGATAATGGACGGAGTGCCCAGGTGAGAGGAGCCGAGAATGGCCCTGTCTGGACCCCCACGCACCTGCTGTCGGCGGGCGAGAGCTAGGAATCTAGGGGACGTGTCGTAGCTAGCTCCGCTCTTGATGTGCTCCCCTACTGCCGAACCACCTCCACATGGCGGGATGAAGACTGCGCCAACATTGAGGCAGACGGAGCACCTATAGTGCACCCCCGTACCGCCAGAAGCTCGGCCAGCTGCCAAATGCCGGCCGGTAAGGAGGAGTTCATACTAGCCACGGCGGTCCAAGAGGTATGACCCCCCACCCCTCATAATGGAGGAGTGAATCCGCACCCATGTCTGCAGCCCCGGCAGAACCAGACAAGCTGTTCTGGCCGGAGAGGGTTGCGGTAGCGCGCCGGAGCGTTGCCCGCCCCACCGCTCCAAGGGCAAGAAGACATGCAGCGCAAATGTCGGAACCTTGAACCCCATGTGCGCATGCCTCAGTGCTCCCACAGCCTCCCAGCACGACCCGACCAGCAGTGCTCCCGCAGGCCGCCCCGCATGCTGTCATCCTCCCTGCGGTAGGGCGCGCTCGACCTGGAGCTGAAAAGACGACTGCCAGGGTATGTGGAAGTCCTACATTAACCCCGTGATACTGCCTGTAACAGGCATCGAGACTAGAGAGGCCCGTGGCGCACTCAAGGAGAAGGCTGCCGAAGCCTGTGTTGGAAGGAAACTCGGCGCTACTGCGCCTTAGCAGCGGCAACCCCTGCCCCTCCAGCAAGCAAACCGCTCTGCCACACCAGCGCACCCTCTCGGCTAGATGGGCTAAAGCATTTGTGACAGCAGAGCCCGGTGAGCAGCCCCGGGTGACTGAATAGCTGCCCTCAAACCTACCTGGAAATTGTCAAAAGCCCTGCCGTACAGCGTGAAGTATGCAGTACGAGCACATACCTCCGCAACAGCCCACTCCAACAACGATGACCTCCCGCTCTGCCAGCTAACCCTGGGCGTAGTTCGTGAAGTGGCATTACGCGAAGCTACGCAAAGTGCACTTCACACTACGCGAGCTACGCGTAGCACTTCGCGAACTGCGTAGTACCCTGTTCGCACTGTGCAAGATGTCGTTTTCAATAATTGCACAGTGTGGACAAGCAACCAGCACTGTGCAATCATTGAAAACGACATCTTGCACAGTGCGAGCTGTAGTTTTCTGCCGCTCGAGTAGATTTTTACTCTAGCGGCAGCTTTCTCAACGCGGACTGGTAGTTTCTCATCACGAGCGGTCGCGAGCATACGCGACCACTCGCAATGAGAAACCTGACCTCCTCGCGTTGAGAATCTCGCCGGGAGGTTTATTTTCCACGCTCGCGATCGCCAACTTGATGTTGCTGATCGCGAACGAGGAAAAAGTCTCGCCGGGATGTCATTTTGCTTGCTCGCGGTCGCCAACTTGACGTTGAGGACCGCGAGCAAGCAAAAAATGACCGCTGCACTACGCAACACTACGCTACACGTGTTTGCACTGTGCTACGTGCAATTAGTGTAGTGCGAAGTATTGCAAACTACGCGAGCGTAGCGTAGTGCTTTGCCCAGGCTTACTGCCAGCGCAAGCTGCGACCTGTAGTTGAACGAAGCTAGCAATGGTAGCTGCAGCGCCACCTGGTGGTGTCTCGCCGGCATTGCTTCTTAAGTGGAATAACCAGCTGTCGACTTAAGTAAAGTACCCGTGTCACAGGGAAGGCACAGAGACTACCCAGGAGAAGGACCACAAGCTTCCTTCATGCAAAAGGGTAGGCTGTATGTGAAGGAAGGAGAGGTTACCCCATGAAAGACACATCTGTAAGCCTGTATGGCAACACGTAGAAAGGCAACATTGCCAAAAGGACCGCTGATCTGCCTGAGGATGAAGATGTCAGCCACACGTGCCCTACACTGGGCATGAAAGAGTACGAGCAATGCTCCAACACATAGCCACAAACACTTAAGCGCAGACTAGGAAAGTGGGGCACACCAATCACATTGCCAGCGCAAACAAAACTGTATATATGCTGAGCTTTACAGCTATTCTGCCACACATAACCTGGAGAGTACCCCCGTCCCAGCGGAACCCTGCTGTGACTGCAGGACTGACAGAACACGTGCATCCGGACACACTCACCTTACTATGCCACGAAGGAGTCAAAAGAGGAACTCAGCAAAAGTACCATTCATGCTCAAGTGAGCTACCTATCCGTTGCAGGTCAAGAGACTGTAACTCCGCGCACAAGGGGAAGATCAAAGAAGAAAAGGAGCAACATAGCCCACAACGTCAGCAAAGTTGCCCCGCCCCCAGAGGATGTAATAGTGTTTCACCAGAGACTGTAAATGTCCGCTAATTCCGCTGCCGGCAGCCAAAGATCTGGTTTCCCTGTGAAGGCGCACTACGTGCCGGCCAGAGAGAAGAGGCCACACAACAAGGAAGAACCACACCCGAGGAGAGAAGTGAGCAATACATAATCCCAGTGGTTGTCTGCCGCCACTGCAAGAGAGGAAACAGCGCTACTCACCCCTATTGGTGAACAGCCACCACCGCAAGAAAGGGAGAGTCAGAGAAAAGCAACGTTGAAGACCGCAGGGAGATTCTCTACGTCTCCACCATGCCAGCAAAGCTCCGCAGTGGGCCAAACACATCAGTGTCCTCCCTCACACTGCCTCAAGATGGAGTCGCCAGAGATCCGCAACAGGATCGAGGAGAGTTGCACACCCCACGTGGCAAGCCGCCACCACGACGTATGTTCTGATGTCAGGCGACACATGCCCGGACTCCACAGTCGCACCACCAGCATGGAGCACGTCACTCGAAGTGACTAACTCCCCCAAGCATGCCCGAAGGGAGGCAGGATCAAGTGCCACGACGGCGCAAGCACGACGCTCTCGAGTGAAGAGAAGAGGAGCACCACGAAATCCCTGAGGAGGGGATGGTGCCCGTGAAAGGTTCCCAAGAGGAAGAAGTAAATCCTACTGACAGGACAGACTGGTGACAGGTCCGCAGAAGAGTGAAGACCATCCCAAGAACTTGACGCGACCAGCGAGATGTCCACGTGGCGCAAACATGACATGTGGCAAGACGCCACATCCAAGTGAGGACCTGATCGGAAGGAGAAGAAGAGAGTGGCAGGATGCCACTCTGTGAAGGAAGGAAGAACAGTGGCACAACGCCACAGGACAGACAACCACCACAGGTGCACAGGAGTAAAAGAAGCAGAGCGACAGGACAGAGGACTCGTACCACCCCAAGATGAGAGCACCCGGAGACACCAGACAGCCATCAAGCTGGACAGACGTCCCAGGAGACAGTCCAATGGGAGAACAAAATGTAAGCCGCAGCCAGCGCGAACAGCGTCTCTCTCCAACGCTTCCATGCGCGACCATCCAGTCACATGCATCGGCAGTCCAAGTCGGACGGCATCCCTGCTCCTCACCGCAGATGCCACGGGTGAAGAACAGCCTCAGCAAGATGAAGACATGGCCTGCGAAGTCCCTCAAGTCCTCCTCACTCCGTAAGGTTACCCAAGACCATAGATCGCTGCCTGTTTGGCCAACTGAAGGAAAATCGCTATTTTGTCATCGTCATCCAGGTGCATCATCACCCAGGAGCATCGCACCACCAGAGTGGATCCCCACACTCCAGACAACCAGAGTTCAATGAGGCGAGCCACCCAGGAACCTTCTGTGTGCCCACGTCAACCTGAAGCCTGCCGAAGTAGAGCATACCCGACCATTGGAATATCCACCCTTGGGGTTACATAAGACCTGGCCGTGGCCCAGTTGGGAGTTCTGCAGCGAACCCTCAGTGCAGCCTACGAAAAGGCCCGCACAGCCCACGCAGTCACGTGGCAATCCAGGGGCAAGGGCCTCGACGGACTTCCTGTGAGAGGGGAATCCGAATAAGAGAGATGCGTCGGCAGCAGCTCCACAACGGGCACGGGAAGCATGGAGGTCACAGTTGAAGACTGTTCAACCAAAAACAGGCACAGAACCTGAGTCCTGACGGCGAGAATGTCCAGACTGAGACACCACTCTCTGCGGCTACATGAGCGACTTGGCTGTGAGTCCTGTTGGCAGTTCCTCAGCGACGCCTTTGCGCGGCTTACACAAAGCCCGCACAGTCCACACGGCCCCATGGCAGCCCGGCAGGAAGGCCTTCCAGGAGGCTCCAGTGAGAGAGGAGTCCAGTCAAGAGAGGCAAGTCTGAAATTGCCCGGCTGTCAGGAGCTAGAAGGACCATCAACACGTCGCCTCCAAGGGAAGGCCTCATACACCGAGATCATCCCCAACAGCTGTAAGTTTGTCGTCCACCGGAACTTCAGCGCCGGCGAGATCTCTAGTGTGGACTCCACCACCGCTCCAGATGCACCGATACTTGAACTTTGTAAATAGACTCCAACACCGCGAGACCAGGCCGGACTGAAGTACATCTCCAAGGCGGGCCAAAGCATCCTGACCATGTGGTCCGAAGCTCCAGCACTGCCTGGCTGACGCCCTGAAGAGACTCATTTTGTGCTATGTGTTGTTTATTTGTTTTCTTCCAGGTTGGACTTTTGTTTTTTTGTTTTCATTAAAGTTTGGGAAGGATGTAGTGTCCAGCTGGACACGTTCTAGTGCTTCACCCTGTCAAACACACACTAACACCCACCCATCACGGGCGTCACCAGTCAGGTGACCCTGTTAATAAACGGGGCCCGGCGCACGTGCCCTGGGCCAGTTCTAGTACCCTACTACAGTGTCTGTGTACACTCATTGCTAGGCATGTGGGCCTAGGGCCCAATACTCCACACATCCCACTGGCTCTCCCCCCACCCATCCCTTCCAATCACTCACGGGGCTCCAGCCTGCCCCTGCCTCACACCATGCCCCACCCCCTCACTCATCCCAGCTTGCCCCCTCTTGTTGTTCTTTTTATGTGAAGGATCTGAAAGTACGGATCATATGTATGCAGTGGACTAGCACTCACCCTCCCTTCCTCCCCTCCTCTTTTCCACACGCGGATGATTAGAAAAGTCAGTCGCTTTTTTCTTTATCGTCTGCTGCTCCTGCCTTTTCACTTTTCTGTTGACCGTTTCCCTTTTTTTTAGGTTTGTGTAATGTTGTCTGTTAGACATTTTTCATTTTGGAAGTGCAGCCTTGGGACAGAAAGAAAAAAAGTTTAGAATACTAAAAATCAACAATTAATTAAATAAAGCAAAGCAGTGTGGTCGCAAAGTGCTCGGATTAGTTTTATTCATATCCAAGTACATTAGCGCCACTTGGGTTTGACACTGAAGTCCTAGTTTCATTTTTCGTTTTACTTTAAACGGTGATTTCAATAAAACTGTTTTCCTTTCCTTTTCTCTGATCTACTGTCAAAATGATTATTTTTTTAAACGCTTTTGATGGAAACGTCATATTTGTAAGAATTGTTTTCTGTTACGAAATGCAGCCTCGGGACAGAGACCAAAATAGGTTCACAATACAAAAAATATTCATTTAACTAAATAAAGCAAAACAAATAGGTCGCAAAGTGGCCACAATGCTTTTATTCACCCCAAACACATTAGCTCCAAAATTCCAGCTCTGCCACTGGCTTGTTATTTCCTCTGGCACTCTGCAGAGCCCAGCTGGCAACCTTAAAGGAAGGGCCTTTCATCTTTCCTTAGTGCCAAATAAACTGGGCTAGTCAATGCGCCTAATGATCACCGAGGCTCATTATATGCACACACTGTTGAACTGTCTGGGCACACGGCCGAAGCAGCGTAGTTTTCGTTCTGTTAGTATGACACAGATGTTAAATTTTAACTACCAGTAGGAACCACGCACATTTCAATAGCCACAGAATAAACCACAGAAATTGATCTACAGTTTTTAGCACTCTGTTATCTGTTTCCTGTCTGCTCCTTCACTATCCCCCCATCAGCCCCTTCACCCTCCCTCTCTTTCCCTCCACTCTCTCCTCTCCTTCACTCTTAAGAATCCATCAAACGCCGCAGTTTACTTTATCAAGCATGTGTGTGTCTTTGATTATTTTTGCTTGTTTTATCTCGGGATCCCAGCCACTGGTAAATTTCGAACTCCCACATAAAGAAATATTGCTATTTGCACATGCAGTACTTAAAAATGTAACCAAAGCGAGACCTATTGCATTGCAAATGCTTGTTGTACTTGTTTACCTGCCTCAAGTACAAGCATCAATCAAGCAAGACTGCTCGCTCGCCTTTGCGCTACAGTGCAATGCAAATCATGTTTACCATTAATTACACAAAGGAGGCAGTTTTAGGTTGAGCGTAACCGATGAGGTAATCTTTTTTTTTTTTTACCATCCGCACAACTCAAAGCTGCAGATTTCCAAAGACACCCACGCAAGAGGTTGCAGTGCATGCATATGAGAATCTCTGCCTACCTATCTAGAGTTTTTTACTCGACAGTTCCTGGAAATGTGTATATGTATGTGTCAAATCCACTAGGGGTCAGCATTGTACAAGGTAATACAAATAAACATTTTTAAAACTGTTAAAAGGCTATGTAGGCCTAGGTGATGTCTTTAAATAAATTAAAGAAATGCTCACATCATTATCTCCTAATAATAATAAAACCCAAGATAAAGCGTCTCAATAAACCGAACAGATTTAAGTAAAGCTAACTTAAGTAGATCTCTTTAGTGCTCCCGGATTTGGATTAGGTTGTCTTCAACATGCACGTTTTGGCCCTGCCCGAGGATCCTTACACTCACACGCGAGTAAACAGTTTAATTCATTTCTGACTGTGATCCAGTGGTTAATTTGTGGCGGGGCTCTGGTCAAGAGGCAGCTTGCACCAGCCCATGTTTCCAGTTACCACCACATAAAATAGAACAATCTACTAAACCATGAATGCGGGGAGGATGTGACGTAATGGCCAGAGCTGCCGACTTCTGATCTGTGGAACCAGGTTCGAGTCTCCGCGTTGGCTCAAAAGCCTTTGATTCTGGGCAAATCACTTGTTCTCCCTGCAAATGAACGTGTCCTTAACTGGTGCTCATGAAAAGTGCTGGTGTTGATGATTAAGTGCCAGTGGTGAGCACCGGAAACCACCTGCTCAAATTAATCACTGCTGTGATCATCATGAGATTTATAAATGATGCCCTCGCTTAGGGGCATATTTATGTAGAAGTGACAGGGAAAGGGCAGACATGCGTCGTATTTAACATAACACAGCGCATTCCTGCCTTTAGTTGCCTAGCGCCAATCCAGGCACCCTAGTACAATAGTGCAAGGGTGCCTGCGCTGTAAGCAGGATAATTTTTGTGCAGGAAAGGACACCTTCCGGCACTAAAAGAGTCCCCTGAGGCATTTTCCTCTTTGTATGTGTAAATTTAGGAAAAAACAAGGAGAAATAAAATATTTCTCCCCATTATGCCTCCTCTGGGCGCATTCCCAGGTGTACCAGTAATGGTAAATCTGGGAAAGCGTAAAAATCCATGGGTTTTGGGTGGGAACACAGACACGCCACTCATGGAATGCCTCCTGGGGCAGAGAAACGCAATGCAGCAATTTGCGCTGCGTTGTGTTACTCTAGATTTATCAAGTCACTCAGGGGCACCCAAGGTGGCATTGCGTGGCTTGATAAATCAAATGTTATGGTTGTGCTGGTCATGCACCCCGTTGCGCGGTGCAAAAGCTATGCAACCTGTAAATAAATATAGCCCTTAGTTGGTGACCACGGCCCCATTATTCTCAAATAAGTGTAAAGTACATAAATCTACGGACAGCACCTTGTGCACTTTTGCCCATAGTTAGTGGTTTTAGGAATCGCACTGCCATGAAGGTGTTTCAAAGTGAAAAGAAACCTTGGAAACCAATAGAGCCCAATTCACATGCTGCATTTACTCGTTCTAGGTCAGAGAAAAGGAGCATTTTGCACAGTCATAAATCCACAAACAAACGTTTGTGCGAGTGCAAAATGCACATTTTGCCCCGGTCACATTTGGCACTCAGCGGCATACCAGGGTAGTCCATGGGTGAGAAGGATATATGGACAGGAGCCAGGTGACATCAGCATATACACTTTACCATTAGTATGTATGTGTCCTATGTATGGCTGTGCTGCGGGACTACATCAGCTGCTGTCTTTTGTACAGACAACTGAACCAGATATCGTACCTGTCAACCTCTGCAGGTGAATTCAGGTGTTTAAGAGGGTGATCCTGCTAAGCTGAATGGAGAATGAACACTCCATGGAGGTGTTTGATTTGTCAGGCAGGTGAATAGAATTAGAAAGAGGGTGACCCCTGTCAAATTGGGGTGAGTTCACAGGTATGCAGTGTGCAAGCAAAGCAGGGCCAGACTGGTCGTAGCGAGCACCGGGTATTTCCCTGGTGGGATGCTAGGATTAGGGCCGATTTTAGACCCCTTGGGGGCCGCTTTTGTTACTGGGGGCCGGTTTTGCAGCCTAGCTGAAATATCAGCTCCCAACAACAAAAGGGGCACAAAGCTTTCCTCTCCCCACCCCCCTCCCCGCACCCCATTCCGCTTGGCCAGCCTAGCTCTTTGCCAGGGCCGGTCTCGGTTCCCAGTCCGGCCATGAATGAAAGCATATAATTCTGCTACCTGAGCCTCCACCTGCTCATAGGTCGTTTGAGAATCTCAGAATTCAGGGTCAGAAACCTTTCTGACCAGACACTGACTGTGATGAGGACCACCTCTCTATCACCCTCCCTTCCGTTTTTGTTTTTCAGAGCGGGGCCTCATATTCCTGAGTAAGGTTCCAGGTGAGGTGAGGTCCAGTCCCCGATCAAGACGGGTAAGCAGAATATGCATATATGCTTACTGAAATTACTAGACAATTAGCTGGAAAGTCAAGGATGACAAAGAAAGTAGAGGTCTGTTGGTCCTTGTATAAGTGAACTAATGAGGAGTATTGGTGTTTTTTTTGTTTTATTCAGGTGCCATCTGCATCCCTTGAAGCAGAGGATCTGAAAAAGAAAGGTTGTATTGATTCCCACCTTTTTAGTGGTGATACTCATTATACATATCTTTACTTTTGACACTTTAGAGGTTTTCTGTTGGTGTGGTGATGCAGTAGCAAACTTTGATGAACGTAGGTCCTGAAGAAAGCCTTGGGCATTTTTACTAACATGGCTGAAACATGTCAACCTTACTAGCTAGCAGTTATTTGGTAACACTGCTTTTTGCACTGTTTTTATCTAGCGTGTGAGGGGATATTTGGAATAAAATTTGTTTTTCTCCTAACAACTCTATTTTAAATATTGCACTCACTATTTAATGCACTGCACAAGTTCTTTGTGATCACTGATTAAAGAAACAAACGATCTGCTTGTTCTCTGTGTCTGGCTCTCTCTTGTTGACCTAAGTGAGAGAGTTTTTCCCAAGAAGATAGTCTTTATGATCAAGAGACATATCATTCAACTGGGTGGATGACCAGATGATAATACGGATCACGGAGATAATTGATGGGAATTCAAGCTCTGCTCAAGGGTCCCTTGTTTTTCACAATGCTCCTGTTCTTTCACTTTTCTTCTTTCTGTTCTTTGGCATTTGGTGGCATCATTGCGAGACCCCCAGTTCCTTGTGTTATTAATAACCATTTACTACTGAGCAACAATCACACAGCAATTCAGCCTGCCCACAAGTGTGTCTAATATACAGGACAAGTGTATGGTGTAGGTAAAAGTAGGGTGGTGTAATTGACTTAAATATTCACATGCATATGGAAGTATAATACGACGGGTCGTAAAGCCTTAATAGTTATACAACATATTGACACAACAGATTTTTTGGACATGTTACACCTCTTGTCGGAATTTTGATATTTTGGAAGATTAAGAGCAAAGTAGTAAATGGAATAGAATGTAGGTATACTCCACTTTCTCTGGCAAGATTGATCAGTTGTAGTTAAATGCATTAAATGCACTTGTTTTGAAGAGCGCTGGCGAGGACAGCTCTCATGACAGTCTGGCTGTTGAATTTAAAGCACCGAAAATGCGTCTATTTGCCGCGCCAGATGACGGAAAATCATGGTACCGACGAGCCCAGTTTCTTTCTCTCGCTTTTCTATATCAGAAAAATAATTGGGATGTGGAGAAATAGAGTGCATTCGACATATAGATGTAAATATTTTTTTTTATTTTTACAAAGCAATAAAAATACCTACAGTAATGTTCTCATTAAATATTGTCCCACTATGGCCCAATTTACATTTTGTAATGTGTGTGGGTCTGCAAATAGCGCACAAATTAAAACTGACCGCGCAGAATGCAATGGCTCCCACTTACTAACTCTAAAGTGGAATTCTCCATATCGAATGCACGCAATGTATTAGCATTCAATGTAGTGTACACGGAACGAAAAGTCATTTCATAGTTACCGACGGTAAACCCGTTTCACACTACAGCATGTGTGTGCTGGTGTGCTCACTTCATTAGTAGCGCCTACCTGTGGGCTATGGAGCCGCAGGCTGCTTTGTTAATGTCAATAGATTGCCTTTACAGTGCTTCAATCCGTATTCCTGCCATTTCTATGGGCTGTAACTGGCAGCTGTAGTGCTACTGGTGCCCAGTTTACTTTACATCTTACATTCAACTAAGGCAACGAAGCAAATTGGTGCGCGTTGCGTTCCTTCAGCTGACGCTGTGGGTTACAAAGAGAAGAGATCCGGGCTGCATGTCCATTGCCACAGAGCCCTTTATAAACACTGTGCTTTTCTGGGCAGACCCCCTTCATAACACATTCCCAGCCACCCCCATCTGAGCGAAATACTGCAATATGTATGGGCTGACAGGCCAATTTAAATGATAGAGCACCTGGAAGAGGAGGCTAAGGCGCTAGTCGTAGCTGCGCGATTTCCAGCGAGCGTGGTGTTTGCACACAAAGGCGAGCACCCGGCCTGGTACACCGCCCTGCTGCTGCAAAGTCGTACAAGACAGGGGCTAGGGCCCCGTGGCATCATTCGTGCCAGCATGCCTTGGCATGGTTTACACACAGTTCATAAGTTAAAAACAAGCATTTGCAATGCAATAGGTCTCGCATTGACGCAAGTTTGAGCCATTGGCATTGTAAATGACAATGGCTTTTAGTTTTGTTTTTGTATTTATGTTTTAATAACGAAAACAAAAATAAAAGGCATTGTTATTTGCGTGAGTTGGAGGGGTGTCCAAAGGGCGTGAGGCTGTGGCAAAGAGGTGGGGGCGGGCGGGTGGTAGGGTTGGGGGGAGGTCTAATGGCAGGGGCTTTCGCAGTCACGTAACAACTCTCTCTAAAAACCTTTACAATTGTAGAAATATACTGCACAGTGATCTTAAAGACCGCCGTACGAGGTCGAAAGAAAGACAGGCGGTAGAAATACAGGGTCGTGATCGCCTCTGTTAGCTGTCAATACTTTCAGTTTATGCCAATGAGCTTGTGTGAGAAGTTTAATGTGACTGTCACGAATGTAAGCAAGGGGAGAGTGGTGATGCTTGTGCAGGAGGTGAAAAGGGCTTAATAGCTAGCTACCCTTTACTCCAGGATGCGCCTAGGAAATGGTTCTCACAACATGACCCGGGATACGTGGATGTCCACTGGTACGACCCTCTCCTTAAAAGCAGCAGTGATGAAGCAGCCGAAGGTGAGGGCGGCCATGACGTTCAGGGAGAAAGCGAAGAGAGAGTTGGCTCGGGACAGGGCAGTATTCATGGTGGCAGTGGGAAGAGAGGCTGAGACCACAATACAAAAGTTTAAAACACGGCGCGACTCGTCAGCGCCCCCGATCCACCGCACGCATGCGCACCACAAACAGCAACTTGCCTTTAGGGACTGAGAAACACAAGACCGTGCATATTGTATAAATGTCCTATCTGATAGGCGATCATCTTAGGTAGTAGGCCAATTGTTCAGCTTCCGGGGCAAGGCGTTACATGCTACCTCTCGCACGCTGATTGTCGGCCTTGTGTTTCCGAGTACAACTCGATCTGCGTTTGCGCCATGCTACCGTGACGATGGTGGGTTTATGTTTCTCCTCGTTAAAAGTAATGTCGCTGTAGGCTGGAGGTGTTTAAGGCGGTGACGGGAAGAAAGGATAAACAAACATTAACTGATTCGCTGGATGATATTTCGTCTACTGTACTTTTTTTCAAATCCTTTTGTTTCAGATGTGACGAAGACGGGGCGCGAGGGGGGGTAACTTTCGAGGAGAGACATGGTGAGACTTGAGGGGCGATGGTGGTTCTGGGAAGAGGTATAGTGGGACGAGGATGGAAAGATAGGGGTTACTGGCAGAAAGAAGTGAGGCGTGAAAAGTGAGAAATGACTGAAAAAAGCTTGTCCAGAGAGCAAGTGACCGAGGACACCCTCACTATTATCTGGACAACCTACCATCTTTACGTGCCTCACCCCTGCTGTCGGGCCTATCATTAGTTAGTAACCTGTCTGAAAGGAGGCGAGCTCTAATTAGACCCCTGAAAGCTGAAACCGCGCTGCTCCCAGGCGCCTCTCCAACAAGCGCTTGCCATGACGTATTTGATCGGCTTTCTCGCCTGCTAAAAGGTTTCTTGTCTTTATGGGGCCATGTGTTTGGCCCCATAAAGATAAGAAACCTTTTGCGACCAACGCAAAGCAAGCGAGTCCGTCCAAATGGGACGGCTCAAAAAGCCAAGCAAATACGTCACCAACACCTCTTTTCCAATGGTTGGCCACCGTTTAGCATAGACGGTGACGCCGGCCAATGGAAAAGAGGGGCGGGGCTTAATGCCCCTTACAAAAAATACCTGTTAACACTAAATCTCGCCAGCGAAACTGCGCATGTCTGCGCAGTCTTACGCCAGGCGAGACCTAACAAGGGTCCCTCACTCTAATGAAAATTCAGCGTGCATCAGGGATATGAACACACTCAATAGACGCATTTTATAAGCACCCGTTTTTCCAAAATGCCATCTTATGGTGTTACTGTGTAGACTGGTGCATGGAGCACTGGATGGCAGCAGACCAGGCCACCTGCAGGGGTAGTTGCACCGCAAACAGGACTCTAGTTGAGTGGAACACTTTTGCTGCCAGCACTAATGGCACCACCACTGAAAACAGGTACAGAAAAACCGAAGAAGAGCTTCTTCTTTCATAGACACACGCATTATATGAATGCCTTGCACAAGTTTATATTTGGTTTTTATAGCACTTTTCTTTTTTAAGCCATCAGGGACATGCTCATTGTGCTTTGTTTTCATGTTAATACATTTTCTGAACAGTTGCTTTTGGCCTTTTGTTAAATTTCTTTCACAGGACACAATCAGTTCTTTTGATCACACTTCCCTGTTTAAACAAGCATTTGCAATGCAATAGGTCTTGCATTAGTGAAAGTTTGAGCTATTGGTGCTGTAAATGATATTGCATTAAGGATGCAGTACCTAATGCGGCTAATAGAGGTCTCTTTACAACTCCACAGGGACACCTAGTAACAGCCTGTGGTACTGCACCCTTTTCTTGCTTCGTAGAATTTCTTTTATTACTTATGTTACTGCTGGGATATTTTTTGACAAAAAAGAAATCCAACAAACATTATCATTTGTAACGCCAATAGCACAAACTGTCACTAATGCGAGACCTTTTACATTGCAATTGCTTGTTTATCTTTGTCCTCCACCATTTACCTAATCTCCCCACTTTATAATACCACTACTAACAGCACAATATATTGCCTTTTTGAACATAAACAAGTCATTACACTTTAACAGAATTTCTGTAACTTATACTGTTCTGCTACTCAGCAAGCTCCAACTTACAATAAAAAACAGCTAGGCAAAACCTAATGCGTTTACTAATGCTTGTTTCAAATTGTGGCAGCTTGTTATCAAGCGAGGCCCTCTTTTTAAGAACATTTCGAAACACTGGGCTCTGCCATGTTCTGTCTAAAAACTTTCCTCTATTTTGAGAAAAGAGATGAACACATCTTGGAAGCTGGCTCCCCTTGCACGCAGAGCGCGCGCAACACAAGTCATGCTCTATAGGGCGTAAAATGCAACCCTGCCTTCTAAACTGCCTATTATAGCTTGCGAAGGTTCAGCGCGCATGCACGAGGCCTCAAACTAGCAGGACTGGAAATAAATATTAATAACTGTTTTCAGATTGATTTACATACCCGAGAGGTCAGAAGTCAGCCACGGAGATTTCAGAGCCTTTTAAATTAATTTACGTTCCTGTGTTTAGTCACACTGTAGTGATTTCAGAGGTAATTGCTTTTAAGGATTCAGTGCAAAGTCGTGTCTGTCTTCTCCCGTCACCGATTAATGGTGCAAAACGTGTCGGGTGCTTTCAAAGGGACAAATGGCGCGTGATACCCCGACGACCTTGGAAGAGTTGACCTGTTTGTTAGCAGGCGAGCTTTCAACATGTGATAACTTAATAGCTGGTAGTAAGGGCGATATTTTCAATATAGCTGCGCAGTAATAGCACTGGCTTCCAGGGACATGGAAACATCACAATGAACGTCACGCTGGAATATAAGTATATTTATTATGTTATATATAATGAATGCAGGCAGCGTACATACATCCCCAGCCTCTAAAAATCATATTATAATTACCTATTCATCAAAATTCTTCAACCCTGCTCTTTTAGACTGTTTACGTATTCAGTTACGTCATCATTGTTCCTCTGCCTGAGATATCCTGTCGGGTTAAACATTTCCCATTTAAATAAATTATGAATTCACAAACTCAGACTCAAGATTTAAAGGCCCACAATAGATCATGGATGCAGCTGTTCAGCACAAAATTCAAAGCATCATCAATTTATGGGATCACAGCTACAGCCAGTGCAAAATGACCTCTTGTTGATCCTCGACTCTGCCACTTCCATAGTTTGCTGCTTCTAATGGCTGTTTAGGGAAGTACTTATGCTCCCCATTTTAACAGTCACAAATCCTCCAACTTGGCATTAGTAACCATTAAAAATGCTTTTTCCAATGTACTAATTCAATTTTAGGAGTCAGAAAAGTTTTTCGGAGTCCTCAAATGGGATTGCGAATGGATATCAAGTCGACTTGTTGAAGGGGTATGTTATAGGCGTCCCTTCTAAATACCAAATCTATTTCTTCTGTGTCAAAGTTTTGCAACCAAAACATAGTTGCAAGACTTTGAATATTTACTGACACCTCAAAGTAGGTGGCAATGCATGCGCAAAAGTTTGTTGAAGAGTAGGCAGTGGTTGAGGGGACTGCCGCCAACTCTTAAACTTCAAAATATATCTGTTTTTTGAAAGACAGCCCCATTTCCTTTGAAGACAATGGGCAGTATTTTGTTTTTAAAGTTTGTATTATTTAAAAGCAATCATGGACATGGTTTTCTGTTGACCCCAGAAGTTCACCAGACCCATGATAACCTTAAATCATTGTGAGACACAATTTGCAACATATTTCATTATTATTTATGAGGTCGGTCAGATTGTCCCCTCTTCTATTGTGCCCAGGGGTGGCGGATTGGCTTGGTGCGGATGTCTATGTTCAGGAGGAGAGGGGTGCGATTAAGGAGTAGGCACAAGGCAAGGTCTCCGGATCATAAGAGTTACCCATCGAGTTCTATGCCACTTATGCTGCGGCCCTGGCCCCTAAATTAGTAGACATATTAATGGGGCATTGATGCAAGGACTACTCCCACCTTCATTGTGAGAAGTCACGATTGTGTCTTTGCCTAAGAAGGACAAACACCTTGTGCTAATCGAGTCCTATTGCTCCCTCTCTATGCTCAAAGCAGATTACAAAATCCTGAGCAAGATTCTGGCAAATAGGATCTTACTTCACGTTGGTAAACTAATACATCCTGATCAGACGGGGTTTGTCCCCACTGGTGGCACCCTGCTCAATGTACGCTAACTGATTCAAGTTTTGGACCTGCATGAGCGCTTCCCATCGGACTACCTAGTGCTGTCTGTAGATATTAGAAAGGCGTTCAACTCCTTCCGCTAGGAATTCTCTATACCACCTTAATTGGGATGGGCTGTGGACTACAATTTGTTAAATGGACCTGGCTGTTATATAACAAGCTAGTGGCGAGGGTCAGCATAAGGTCAGTGATATCAGATTCCTACACAGTCGAGCTGGGCACCAGGCAGGGCTGACCGGTTTCCACGCTATTTTTTGCTATGGAGCCTTTTGCCCTAACTGTGCCACAGGGTGGTCATTATCGGGGGCTGCAGATCGTGGCAGATAGTCTATATAGCTCTCTATATGCAGATGACGTGCCTTTATATATGCAAGGTGAGACGGCTGGCCTGGAGGGGCGATCAAGGCCCTGTTGATGTTCGGAGAGCTGTGGGGTCTCGCAGTTAACTGGCATAAGTCTAGTGCTTACTCGCTGCATCCCAGCACTGGTGAGCCACAAAACCTTTGGGCTGCCCCAGCGGTGCGATGGGAACAGATTACCATTTGATAGGTGGGGCTAGCAATCTATAGATCAGTGGACCAGCCCTTCAAGGGTAATTATGGCAGGGCCATTTCTGTCCCCCGACATTGAGTTGTATTCTGGAGAGCCTTCCCTCTTTCTGTGTGCAGCGGATACCAGTCTCCAAGATGGCGGTCTTACCGCGCTTCCTCTAACTGTTTGCTGCTCTACCGATTGAATTCCCAGAAGGGTTTTTATGGAACCAGATAGCATTCTCCTAACCCTATATTGGGGATATTCTAGATGTTAGGTAGCCCTGCAGAAACTGTGATCCCTGTGGATGCCCCAGACTCTGAGCTGCATTATTTGGCTGCGGAGCTGCAGTGGGTGGCTCAGTTGCGCTCCTACCTTTGGAACTCCGTAGGCCACGAAGAGTGTGGGCTGCCCTCTCTGGTTCTTTTGACCCAGATTTTGTTGAAACCTACGCCAGCAATGGTGGTGCGCAATGAGAATTAGGACAACAAGGAACGTCTGGGCTAGGGGGCTGCAAAGGGTCCCCTATACTTACATACTCCCTTGTTAACTGGCCAGTATTTGCAACCCCCGAGGAACTGGGGAGGCCTGGACCTATGGGCAGAGACATGACTTACAATATTGGGTGACCTGTTCAGAGGTGGAGAGATCACCCCTTCTTAGATATACGAAAGACATATAACCTCCCGGATGGGCACTTCCTTCTTCACTGGGCCATGATGGGCAAGGTACATAATTGGTGGAGATTGGGGTCTGTGGAGCTTCCAGAACCTGAATGCCTCTGTTACCTCTTCCTTAGAACTGGGAGGATGAAGGCTGTTACACTTCTTCATAGGGCCCTTCTGAAAGGAGTGCAGATGGACCTAGCTCAGCTGTATCAACAGTGGATTAGGGACTTTGGGCCCTCATCTGATGATACCACTTTGAAGAAGACCTAGCTAATATACCCAAAGTATCTCACAATGCTAGGTTTCAATTATTTTATATCTTGGACAGGGCATAACACACCCCATGGCGTATCCATGCCATGTTCCCCGGAACATCTGCCCTGCTGCAGTGCGGTGGATGCTGATTTTTATCACATGGTTTGGAGTTGTTCTACGCTGGCGCCCAACTAGGATATGGCACTGCAGGTTATCCGTCAAGCTCGGGATAGGCCGTTTGAATGCTCTCCGCAATTGTGTCTGCTGGACCCTCCTAGATGCAGCGCTGCTTGTAAGGTAACCAACAGGTTCACAGACTTGGCACTCATCCTTGCCCGTAGACAGCTGACAATGAGCTGGAAATCAACTGGAGGCCCTCATATGTACAGATGGTGGAACAAAGTGATTCATTGGGCAGAATGTGAGAGGGAGGCGATTAGGAGGGAGGAGTACAGAGGGGTGCGCAGTCCCAATCTTGCTAGCATGTGGTGCGGTGCTTTTGGCCTGCCCGCCACTGGACCCCCATAAAAGGTTATTAGGGGACGAGGGACCCTCTGAGGAGTACCCGAGGAACATAGCCATGCCCCTTGTGCAGCCTAGCCTTTTTACAGTCACCTGACTTGGGTCGGTCTGAATCGGGGACCTCTGCAAGCTGGACTGCAGAGTGAGTGATGACTTTGGCGAGTATTGGCATGACTGTCTTTTGTTCTAGTACCCCTAGATTATGATGACCGCACAGAGTTCATGATGAGATTCGCCACACCAGCTTCACTCTGCACTTGAATTACTATGTCCCTTTCTCTCTTGATGATTTTCTCTTTTAACACACGCGTGCATTTTCTTTAGAATTGTTTTGTTGTATTGTTTTGTTTTAAAATGCAATCAAAAAGCTTTTTTTTAAAAGGTAGGTCAAATTGCGACCTACTACAATTCAGAATATTAAGGACCAACCTTGTAGTCCATAGGTCAGTTCTTGAAATTTCTCTGACCATAAGCCATGTTGAAACAGTGAACTAAAGAACAGCTTAAATGCTTGTCATGCGTCGCAATGCATGCAGCACCTTCATGAGTGGCACCACATGCGAATGCAGGCTTTGCGATGCATGCAAACACATGGCATCCATTTTCGAATGGTTTAGTTTCTCAATGACCACGGTAATCTTATCTTATGTGTATTTGCAAAGCCCACTATCACCTCGGAGGGTATCCTGGCATTGAACAGGTGATTGTGCCTAGCCCTGCCTCGGGTAGGGCAGGGTGGTGAGTTGAAAAGCACAGTTTTTAGCTTGCAGGACTCAAAAAGAGAGGAGGAGGCTCTGGGTGTGTTTGGTGAGTGACCAAGCATATGAGTGTTGGCTGCTGTGTGGGTGGTGGTTGGTTAGTGTGCATTTGGGCGAGAGGGGTGTGGGAGAGGTAGGTTTTGTTCGCTGCATGTGAACCAGAAGGAGGTACAAGTGAAGGCTCCCTCCTTGTGGTGTGGAGCAGTGTGGCGAGCGGCGGTTGGGATTGAGAGCGTGGAGGAAGGTGGTGGGTAGGGGAAAACCAGGGCTCAAGGAACTGGGCACGGTCAATGCACAGACAGGCTTGCAATGTCACCCTAGCGGCTCGGCCGCTGCTTGTCTGTGCTAGGGCTGCCAATAAGTAGGTTCTGAAAGTGGGGCGGTGGGTAGTGTTGTGAGGGCGTAGGAGAGCGGGAGCAATGTAGACAGCACCTTGGGGGAAAAAGAGCATGAACATTTTAAAACACAATGGCAAATCGAGTGCTCGGATGTGTGCGCATGAATTCTAGTACATCACCACACATGAGCATATGGTAATGCATGGTAGACATTTTGGCAATTTCTTTTTTATTTTACTGTTCCAACGTGGCAAGCATGTTAGAATGGTAAAATATAAAAATAATGATGTACTGTGCACAGGAGTCCTAAAAAAGCAAGCAACCTTGTACCACTTAGAAGCTGCAAAGTCCTCCAAAACGAATCATATTACTAATAAATGTAAAAATCTAAAAAAAAATAGGGATATGAAGGAGGACGGGTGGGAAAAGTGAAACACCAATGGAAAATGTTGAGAGGTGGGGGGATGGAAGATTTAGCATGGTGACAGAGAATGGAGAGCCAGGTGCTCTCAGCATGAAACAAAAATTAAAACTGTTTAGAAAATAAATTAATGGTATTATGTGTGTGCACTATTTTTTAAACTAGTTCACATCTGTGAAGTGCAGTGAGTTGATATAAACGCTGATGAGCAACCCCTACAGTCAGTGCCTAATGGCAGCTGAACGATTGTAGCCAATAGCTGAAAGTGGGTGTCCAAAAGCTCCTTTCTTTGTGTCTATGTGTAAGAAAATACCTCTTTTTGCATGATCACTCCCATTTCTTGGACTTTTTTTACTCTGTACACTGGGACTCTGCAGACCTGGTCACAATGCTTGTGCACAGATTCTTAGCGATACTCCTAATTGGCACATTTAACATACCTATATATATATATATACTGATATATGGTACAAAGTGTACTCAGAGCCTGTAAGTTAAATTTACCTAGTGGACTGCATCAAATAATGTGCCTCCACTAAAGTGGTGACTGTAGGTCTGCCACCTGCAAATGTAACCTGTCAAAATAACCCCTTTGACAGGCCTAAACACTTTTTCTTAATATTTAAAAAGTCACCTATTACTAGGCCTTAATTGCCCATAAGGAGTGGGCATGATATTTAAAATTAGGACGTGTAAAGACTGACAATGCTCTAAAAGGTATTTTCACTGTAAAAGGGTTAACTGTTCCATAGGAAAGACCTGGCATACCTTATTAAAGGTAATAAAGTTATTTCCGTCTAGAAACCAGATAGATAGTTAATTCTTAAACTTTTTAAAATATGTATTACAAATCCAATTCATTGGTAAAGTTGGATTTGTGTTAAATATTTTACAAAGGGTACTTTAAAAAATACATTGAACCTGCCTAAAGCCTCCAGACACCCATTTGTTTAAGCTTCCAACTGTCATCAAGGAGCTGAACAGCTCCTTGAAAAGGTGTGGATTGGCCACAAGAACTCGGACAAAATCCTTGGGTGTGGGGAGAGCCCGATCTTTGCTTGACAGGACGGCCTTTGGGCTGTACCCAGCCCCTTCTGTATCTTCAAAGGTTGCCTCCACTGTCACTGGCAAATGTAGCTCACACCTGGGCCTGCTTCCCTTTTGTCTACCTAGCCAGCCAGACTTCAATGCCAGTGGAAGAGGAGCTGCCCCAAGAATCGGTTTTGAGGGACCACAGAGGAGGGTTGCTCCTTTTCCTGGCCACACCTCCAGGGTGGGCACAGGAGCTCTGCTCAGGGGAAGAAAGGTTCTGCCATGTTGAATTTAAATAGAGAAAGGCACTCTGGAATTGTTTACATTAGGGCAAACAAGTAACTGTTGCAAACATGGTTAGAGTTACCCCTGGGAACCTTTTCCCTGTTGCTTAGGGAGGGGCCAGGCATCACCCCCACTCACAGGCTAGTACCCGGCATATGTGTAACATCCCTAGGCACCCACTTCAGAACCCTACTGGACCTTTGGAAGACAGAAGAAGGGCTGCACTTGCCCTCGATATTTGTGAGGAGAACCACAAGGGCTGGAACTGCTCCCACGTTTTACCAGGACAAAGTAGTGGACTCCAAGGGTCAGTTGGCTTACCTCCTGATAAACTGCAGGGAGCAAAAGCTACAAGAGCTCACTTTCCAGAAGAAGCCAATCTCCCTAGTTTCAACTGGACCTGCCCTGGACCCTGCTGGTGGGGTCTGTTGAGCAGGTCTTAACCCTCAGCTGGGGACCCCAGGTCCTGGACTTTTTGTTTGTGTTGGAGTGTACTCCCCGTGTGCCCAAAATGCAAAAAGTGGCATTTATAAATGTTTTGTCAACTTCCTGGCTTGAGAACCGATGGAGATCGGGTTCGCCATTGAACCTGTAGCTGTCTACATCAAATTGCTTGTTCGCGATGCTTTTTTCCTGTTCGCGACGCTGTTTGCGTGCTCGAGGGGAAATATCTCACGAACACCCATTTTGAGAACGCGAAAACAAGCAAAAAATTCTGCGAAGCCGCGGAACGCAGAATTTTGGGCAATTCCGCGTTCTCTGCAAGACGTGACATTACCCAAATTCCGCAAATTTCGCGAGCGGAACGGAATTTACCGCCCAGGCCTAAAAAGGAGGTTATTCACAATGATATACGTGGCTTTTTTCCTTCCTTTTATTCTCTCGAAAAGTAAACCTGCGCCAGAAAGTGCGCATTTGATGGGTGCTTCTCTGAAGAACTCTGCGTATCCCCCCCCCCTCCCCGGGACCCCTCATAGATGCCCAGTGCACACAAACCTATGGGACATGTGGGCATACTTGTGTGTGAGTGGGTATGACCACAGACTAATTTTGATGTAGAACCACACAAGTCTTAAGTTTTGTGGCTTCTACATTCACGTTTTGAAATTCACGCACTGGCTTTGGACCCATCTTCATCAGAGTAGACATTCCGTAAATTGTGCAAATAGTGAGTTGGATCAGTGAGTTAGCGCAGAATTAATAACATGCGTAACAGTGACTATGGAAGAAAAAATATCAAGTTAAGGAATGCTTCATCCACCTATGCAAAAGCTTTTTTTTTCCTTTGCTGTTTTATCTAGCAGGTGACGGAAACCATGCCATGGACTGTTATGACCACTGTACAAAATGCCAATGATAACGTGGTAATCAATTTATCAGATTATGTGTTGAATGAACATGAATTGTGTGCTTTCAACAAAGGTCTAGGTTTTTGCCCTGTGAATTCTGGAAATTTTAGTGACCTACATATGGATTTGTTTAAATTGACGAGGAAAATGAAATTGGAGTGTCATTTCTACATGAATGAGTCCAATTAACCTGAAGCAAAAAGTGCCGTTACCCTGTCTGAACTATCTGTATCCCAGATTAAAGATATATCTATGTTACTTTCACTTGATGATGATAATGCACGTACAATGGACGAGGTCATTGAAGATCTGTGAACTGATCAAGACTACTCATGTGATAATGGATTACATTCACATAGTAGGTTTACCCCACAAGGTGTCCATCTCAATAGCATTGATGTTTTTCAACAGCAAATGACTACAGCCTTGTACGAATTGGAAAATAAAACAGTAGCCACACATAAACAATCATATAAGGACAAACTTACTAAGGAAGAAAGAGCCTCTCTGTCCAATATGAGCAACAACAACGAAATATTTTATTAGAGAAGCGGACAAAGGAGGTAATATTGTCCTGATGAACAGGAAGGACTATGACATGGAGGTGTATAGACAACTTGATAGAACAAAATGCAAGACAGTGCACACGTTAAATTTTTAGTGTATGAAGCATATTAGCATTTGTTCCCAAACAGAGCCATACAACAAAACAGTTGGAAAATGAGGGACCACAGGAAAACAAGGTATATTCAGTCTTTCGGTTTTATGATGAGTTCCAGATATTCCAGCCAGCCAACACGTGTTTCGTCATGGGGCACACACCCCCCGACTTCTTCAGGGCTGGTGAAAAAACATATATGGAGTACGTATCACAGAACAGTACAAATCTGTTAATTCTCAAGTAAGTAAAGTCTTAAAATCAAGACTGAAAGGTGGGGAGGATCGCCAAGTAAAGCGTAAATAAATCCAAAAGGTACTCCAGAGTGTAGGGTTGAGCAACCCATGATTAAGTGGAAGTGCAAGTGTAAAATAGTTTGAAAAATCTTGACAAAGACAGAGAAAAACATTCGTCGTCAGGCATGCGTGAAGTTTCAATAATATCCCCTCCGATTAAAGTGCAATGTGAATGTATGGACCACATATATCACACCAAAAATCACGTGAGAAACTTGTGAATTGAGGCACCGTAAATCTAAATGCCCAAACGATGATGACGAGGTAAGTGGGTTGAAAGCTACTGCAAGCCCCACGCAACAAAGTAAATGTGCGAGCGGTTTATCGAAAACCCCTACCTTCTCTTAGTATGGCGAATATGTCAGACCTATAAATATATAAGAAAACCAACAGGACATCAAAATACGTATTTAACTGTAAATCAGCTAACAACACTTGAAACTTAAGTAGCCTTTGCTATGAGAAAAATGCAATGGAGTATATACCCAACAGCCAGGCTTACCTTAAACCTGGTGATAATTCCGACCCAGTAGGTCCTAAGATTATAGCGGAACCAATGTTATTCAAAGCTGCGAGTATATGACCACGGTAGAATCCAAAACCAGTACGTTCGTTCAAGTGACGCCGAATCCAATCACTCTGACTCTGTAAAAATTATGCACAAAATCGGTAAACTCGCTCGCTTAGAACTTAAACTATGCCAGTAAACCGTGAAAGCTATCGGCTATCCCTTACCTGAAGACGAGTACATCTATCCGTCACCGCCCGGTACTCTCCGCGTGTGATTACGAGTGTGCTTCGTGCGCATACCCGGAAGTGCTTATAATAGGGTAGCCGGTGAGAACACTAGAACGTGTACGTTCGAATTCGTTTTCGGTGCGCATGCGTGAGGTGTAGTGTATCACATCTCGATGTTTGTCAAGAAACATCAAATCGAGAGTAAATAATGTTGAAGGATTTACAAATTCCAAAAGATAATACATAACAGGAAATAGAAGGAAGACCATTGAATCAGTAAATACAAGAGAACGGAAGTAATAGGTCAAAGTCCATTGCTTGAAATAGATAAGCGGCACAATTAAGACAACGTATTACACTTAAAATTACAGTGTGTACAGAGTATGTAAAGATATCGAGTAGGTGTGTATACCCACAGGATAGCAATGATGTTCTGACAAGAAAAGTACATCATGGAGAAGATATACAAGCCAAATGAACACAGAAATTAGTAGAGATAGAAAATACATACATAAGTCCATGTTACACTAGAATGTCAATATTTCACCGTTCTGAGACCCCCATCGATTAATGATTAGGGTGTCTCTGATTCTTTCAAAGCAGATATAAAGATATGTACAAGTAAACACACAGTATGTTTTACGTGCATAGAGAAGTATATGATTCAAATAGAAACATTACACTTTGTACATATTGTTGGGGTAGTTAAACAATGTGGAAAAAAACATGCAATATCAAATTCATACATGAAGCCAAGCATGGAAACAGAAGTTAGTCCCCTAGGAAATAGTGCATCTCATTGTCACTATTAAAACCTAGGTCATGGGTACGTAAGCGCATGATCCAAAAAGCTTCAAGCCTCCTCAAATTAAGCTCTCTATTACCCCCTCTGGGGTTCTGTTTGCAGAAGTCTATACCATAGAATTTGAACCTCTTGCTTTGGCCTTTTTTTGTCGTCAGCCCAAGATAAAAAAAATAAAAATAAAAAAAAAGATATTTCATGGCCCAAACAGGATATATGATATCAGGGTGAATATTAATTGCAATACTAAATTTGTAGTCTATGTACTAGAATGCACTTGTGGAGGCAAATATGTAGGTAGTACTATAAGAAGCCTGAAAGAAAGGATTGGAGAACATGTTAGGGCTTTAAAACAGAAAGATTCAGGATACCCCATGGCATTACACATTTGGGAGTGTCCCACACAAGGCCAAAGCAAGAGGTTCAAATTCTATGGTATAGACTTCTGCAAACAGAACCCCAGAGGGGGTAATAGAGAGCTTAATTTGAGGAGGCTTGAAGCTTTTTGGATCATGCGCTTACGTACCCATGACCTAGGTTTTAATAGTGACAATGAGATGCACTATTTCCTAGGGGACTAACTTCTGTTTCCATGCTTGGCTTCATGTATGAATTTGATATTGCATGTTTTTTTCCACATTGTTTAACTACCCCAACAATATGTACAAAGTGTAATGTTTCTATTTGAATCATATACTTCTCTATGCACGTAAAACATACTGTGTGTTTACTTGTACATATCTTTATATCTGCGTTGAAAGAATCAGAGACACCCTAATCATTAATCGATGGGGGTCTCAGAACGGTGAAATATTGACATTCTAGTGTAACATGGACTTATGTATGTATTTTCTATCTCTACTAATTTCTGTGTTCATTTGGCTTGTATATCTTCTCCATGATGTACTTTTCTTGTCAGAACATCATTGCTATCCTGTGGGTATACACACCTACTCGATATCTTTACATACTCTGTACACGCTGTAATTTTAAGTGTAATACGTTGTCTTAATTGTGCCGCTTATCTATTTCAAGCAATGGACTTTGACCTATTACTTCCGTTCTCTTGTATTTACTGATTCAATGATCTTCCTTCTATTTCCTGTTATGTATTATCTTTTGGAATTTGTAAATCCTTCAACATTATTTACTCTCGATTTGATGTTTCTTGACAAACATCGAGATGTGATACACTACACCTCACGCATGCGCACCGAAAACGAATTCGAACGTACACGTTCTAGTGTTCTCACCGGCCACCCTATTATAAGCACTTCGGGGTATGCGCACGAAGCACACTCGTAATCACACGCGGAGAGTACCGGGCGGTGACGGATAGATGTACTCGTCTTCAGGTAAGGGATAGACGATAGCTTTCACGGTTTACTGGCATAGTTTAAGTTCTAAGCGAGCGAGTTTACCAATTTTGTGCATAATTTTTACAGAGTCAGAGTGATTGGATTCGGCGTCACTTGAACGAACGTACTGGTTTTGGATTCTACCGTGGTCATATACTCGCAGCTTTGAATAACATTGGTTCCGCTATAATCTTAGGACCTACTGGGTCGGAATTATCACCAGGTTTAAGGTAAGCCTGGCTGTTGGGTATATACTCCATTGCATTTTTCTCATAGCAAAGGCTACTTAAGTTTCAAGTGTTGTTAGCTGATTTACAGTTAAATACGTATTTTGATGTCCTGTTGGTTTTCCTATATATTTATAGGTCTGACATATTCGCCATACTAAGAGAAGGTAGGGGTTTTCGATAAACCGCTCGCACATTTACTTTGTTGCGTGGGGCTTGCAGTAGCTTTCAACCCACTTACCTCGTCATCATCGTTTGGGCATTTAGATTTACAGTGCCTCAATTTACAAGTTTCTCACGTGATTTTTGGTGTGATATATGTGGTCCATACATTCACATTGCACTTTAATCGGAGGGGATATTATTGAAACTTCACGCATGCCTGACGACGAACGTTTTTCTCTGTCTTTGTCAAGATTCTTCAAACTATTTTACACTTGCACTTCCACTTAATCATGGGTTGCTCAACCCTACACTCTGGAGTACCTTTTGGATTTATTTACGCTTTACTTGGCGATCCTCCCCACCTTTCAGTCTTGATTTTAAGACTTTACTTACTTGAGAATTAACAGATTTGTACTGTTCTGTGATACGTACTCCATATATGTTTTTTCACCAGCCCTGAAGAAGTCGGGGGTGTGTGTGCCCCATGACGAAACGCGTGTTGGCTGGCTGGAATATCTGGAACTCATCATAAAACCGAAAGACTGAATATACCTTGTTTTCCTGTGGTCCCTCATTTTCCAACTGTTTTGTTGTATGGCTCTGTTTGGGAACAAATGCTAATATGCTTCATACACTAAAAATTTAACGTGTGCACAGTCTTGCATTTTGTTCATACAGTGGGCCACGGCCCACCACTAGAGGGTTTAGGGGTTGTTTGTCCCTCTCCTGTGGCACCGTTTCAGATATATTTGGATTGTTACGAGAACGTTTAAAAGAGAGCGCTCGAAAATAACCTGACAGTATAAATAATACCCCCTTGTGTGTTAAAACTTGATAGAACAGTTTGCTACAGGAAAATTGACTTAAATCCATGTCCTGTTGCGACCCGTACTATTAATGAGAAGCTCTCTCACTGGAAGGAAGTAGGTCTTTAATAAGAAACAGAATAAAGATTTCTGCGGGTAGACCATCCACGGTATCCCTGTATATATCTTTTACCAAACATCCACAAGAATAAGAAATTTCCACCATGCCGGCCCATTATTTCCGGTATAGGTTCTATTACTGAACCATTGTCACAGTTTGTGGACTCCTTCTTAAAACCTATGGTCAACAATCTCCCATCCTTTATCAGGGATGCTACTGACTTGCTCAATAAGCTTGAGGATTTAGAATGGAAGGAGTCTATTTATTTATAAATCTGTTTATTGAGTTTTTTTTTTTTTAAAGTGTACATCACATTATACAGGCAGAATAACATACAGCAACATTTGTACCATTGTTATGCACCCGGACGAGTGTACATTGGTTGGTGGAGATGGATACACCTCCTGATCTCCTGTCATCGCGGGAGACCTCTCAACTATGGTGACAGCTATAAAGCCGCTGTTGATATCCTACCACAGAGGGAGGCATCCCCTAATAGAGAGTACTAGTACTTCACCCATTCTCTCCCAGGATTTCTCCATAAACAGATAGCAAATCAATGAATAACAGGGGCCAAATATCTAACGCCCAACCAATACAGCAACAGCAGCAAAGTCCGACCTTTGTTCAAGTATTGCTTGTCCATGTCCCTTAGGTCGTCCCCCACATCCCCATGCCCCATACATAAGCTGCTTCACAGACAATGTCGCGCTTGCTCTTGTGCCCCACCGATCCGGCTATGCTCTTGCTACTGTACGCCATGTCATTCATCTGGACGGACTAGCTCTAGGCCCCCCTGGGATGGTGCCCTCGCCACGCACCTGACAGGCCTCTGCGGGATCCCCATCTGATCGCATCATGGTCTGCAAAAGCGCCTCCCACTGGGCTGCCATGGGCGTCTTCCTGAGGCCTAGTGCCCTCCGCCTTAACCCACACCAGGAATGAACCGCGACATGCCCGCGTGTTTGGTGGATCAGCCGCTGTCCAGTGCTTGGTGAGCAGCCGCTTCGCCACCACGAACCCCAAGTCAATGAACCGAGAAGCAACATTTGTGGAAGGAGTTCTGTGGAAGAGGTGCAATAGGTAGGGTGGCCATTCGAATGGGATATTGCGACCTGTGCACTCGCAGAGCGCCACCTGCACTGCACTGCCTGCCAGTATGAACTCAGTACGGGGCAGCTCCACAGCATATGAATTAGGCCGACGTCCAGCTCCGCACAGCGGGGGCAGCCCGCATCCATGCGGTGGAAGTATCTATTGATAGATGCGGGCAGGAGGTACGCTCTGTGTAAGATGAAGATTTGTATTTGGCGGAAGCGCATGTTCCTAGGGATCCTCGCCGGCCCTGCAGCACCCTGCCCCACTCCCTGTCGGCCATGGGCCGGGCCAGGTCCACCTTCCACTTACGACGCAGCGGCGCCAGACTGATCACCGCATGTGTGCGCAAGGATGCCGCAAACCACCTAACCAGATGTCTCCCCTGCCCTATTACAAGGAGATATTGCACCGTGAGATGCTGTTCCGGCTCCTCCCTGAGATCTCCCCAACAGCTCGTCAGCGTTGCCATCAAAGAACGATGATGAAGAAAGTGGCCGGGAGCCAACCCCGTCTCCTCCGCCAGGGCGGCAAATGAGAGAAGGGCCCCCTCCCGATCAAGATCCCCCAGCGTCTGTATGTCTGCCGCGCTCCAGTCCTCGAGTTCCGAAGCACTGAGCACCCCCTGCCCACTAAGAGAACCTTCGAGTGGTATGGCCGGAGCATAAGGAGTCCGGGCCTGGGTAAGGTAGAGGCAACGGCAGTAGCATTTGTAGGCCACCATCAGGAGAAGAGGTACAGGCCTCGAAACCTTCGCGGCCGGGTGGAAAAGCTTAATAATGTCAACCAATTAGAGGGGGGGTGCGGCAGTCGCAGTATCATCACGCCATCTATCTGCCAACCATCGGGCTATCCACGGTAGCTGCGCAGCCAGGTAATAATGCTCAAAGCACAGCAATGCAAGTCCCCCCTTGTCAGTGGGGAGGTACAACTTCGGCAACGCAACTCTATGACGCGTATTACCCCATAGAAAGTCCCGGAGTGACCGCGCAAAGGCCGCAAAGAAGGACGCCGGGAAATAAATGGGCAGGTTGGCGAAATAGTACAGGAGTCGGGGCAAAATCACTATTTTGACTAAGGCTACTCGGCCCGTAACCGAGAGGGGAAGTGTACCCCAGAACCGCATCTGAGTCTTGACTGCTGACACGGCCTTGCCCAAATGGCCCTCCACAAGATCCGCTGGCTGACGATATATCTGGATACCCAGATAACGAAAGGTATCCGGTCGCCATTGGACCTGCACACCCCCAAGATGATAACTCGGGTCTTGAGTATCGGCTTGGAACGCATATAGACAGGACTTAGCGGCGTTCACCCGGAGGCCTGAGAGAGCCGCGAATTTGAGTAGAATGCGCTCCAGTTCAGCTGGGATGTGAGCCACATCTCTGACAAAGACCAACAAGTCATCCGCATAAAGTGATACCTGATGTGTCGCATCGCCTAGGGGGATGCTGTCAGCCAGCTCCCTGCGGAGCGTGGCCGCAAGAGGCTCTATTGCAAGCGCGAACAGGAGGGGCGAGAGCGGGCACCCCTGCCTAGTGCCGCGGCCAATAGGGATGGCATCAGAGATGTACGGCCCGGTTCTCACTCTCACCGTAGGGTCCTTGTACAGAAGGGCTGCCAGCTGGAGGAAACCGAGCCCAACCCGTAGTGCGATAATGCCGCCACCAGATATCCCAATTCCAGACAGTCGAAGGCCTTTTCAAGGTCTAGGACCAGGCAGCCCGCCCTAGGCCATCGTTGAACACTATCGGATGCCACTCGGAAGAACCGCCGCAAGTTAAGGGAGGTGCTACGTTTAGGCACTAAACCATTTTGGTCGACATGCACCAGCACCGGCAACGCTGGCGCCAAGCGCTCCGCCAGCACCTTAGCCAAGATTTTGTAATCCGCATTAAGCAGAGAAAGGGGGCGGTAGGACCCCTATTGGGTGGGATCCCGCCTGGGCTTGAGCAGAGATACCAGATAGGCCTCTCGCATGGAATCGGGCAAGGTACACTCCTCAAGGGCAGCCAGATAGAGGGTGTGCAATTTGGGTACCAGTGACTCCCGATAGGTCTTGTAATATTCTGCTGGGAGCCCATCAGGGCCCGGCGCCTTCCCGGAGGCCAAAGAGGCGACCGCTTTCCCGATCTCATCCACGGTGAGAGGGCCCTCAAGCGACTCCTGATATTCATCTGGGACCGTGGGCAAGCAGGCAGCCTCCAGAAACTGGTCCAGGTCCTGCGCCTGCCGACGTCCCGGCGAACGATACAGAGACGCGTAGTGTTCCGTCATTACATGATGAATCTCCCACTGCGTGTATACGAGTGACCCGTCGGGCCCGCATATAGCGCCTATCGGAGCGTGAACTGTCTCCTGTCGTAGCAGCCAAGCCAGCAACCTCCCCGCCCTGTCCGACGTGGCATGAACACGAGCCGAGGGAGCCGCATAAATTATGGCAGCACAAGCGCTCCAGCAGCTCAGCATGGCACGCGCGAAGCCGCGTCAGCCGGGCCGAGTCACGACCTCCGCCCTCCCCGTGTCGTTCGCACGAGTGTAGGCGAGATTCCAAGCTGGCAAGCGACAGTGCAAGCTGCTTACGGATATTCCACGTCGCGCCTAAACAATGCCCCCTGATGGTGGATTTATGGGTCTCCCACTCTGTCAGTTCGCTACTCGTTGTGCCCTCATTCAGGTCGAAAAACTGCTCAATCACTGTGCCTAAGGATGCACGAAATTCTGCATCTTCCAGAGCCGCTGGTTGGAGGCGCCACGTGGGGACTGGGGGACGGCCGGGGTTCCATCGGAGGCACAGCCTGAGAGGATTATGGTCGGAGTGTGTCCGACCTAGATATTCTGCCCGGTCTAACAGGGGAAGCAAAGAATGGGAGCCCACCACCCTGTCAAGACGCACGTGGAGGTCATGCACCGCCGAATAGTACGAGTAGATGCGATCGTCGGGATGCAAACTGCGCCACATATCGACCAATGCCCAGTGCGATATCCAGTTGTTCAGGGTCCGCGCGTTCGAAACCACCTGTGTGTTGCGGAGGGGTGGAAAGGACCGGTCAAGATGTACGTCGAGGACTGAATTAAAATCCCTGCCCAATAGCCTGGGGAGGCCCGCGTATGGTGCCAACGCCGTGGACAGATGGGCAAGAAATGACGATTATTCAACGTTCGGGGCGTACAAGGAGCCTAGTAATATGTGCTGTCCATTAAGCCTCCCACGCACTAACGTATATCGCCCCTCCGGGTCGACTACTACCTCCGTGCATGTAAGCGGAGTGCCCGCCCTCACCCAGATCAACGTGCCTCGGGCGTGTGCAGAATATGTAGATCCAAATAGCTGACCCCTCCAGCGGGCGCGCAACTGGGCTATTTCTGACTGTGTTATGTGAGTCTCCTGTAGGAGGGCTATGGCCGCCTTGTGTCTTTGCAGATAAGCAAAAATTGAATATCTACGCGCTGGCGTGTGCATACCCCGTATATTCCATGTGATTACGTTAGTGGTGGCCATCTAAAGCAATTAAAGACTGCATAGGTGACGGGCCGGGGTCCGGTCGACCAGTGGAGGGAACATGGGCTCTATATGTCATGCCGGTGCGCTGCAACGGGGAACAGAACAAATAAACATATGCGTGCTGCCGAGCACGCGAACTGGGAATCAAAGATTGTGTAACTACCAGGGCAAACCCCTGAACGGGCATTCGTCCAAACTGCAAGCCAAAAGCTTATGGAGTGAAACTAAGCCAGGTAGTGGCTAACGGGTGTGCAGTGTGGCTATAGCTACCGTGAGCTGCTCCCCTACCGCGGTGCCCCTGCATTCGCTGTAGGTGCCTTCTGTGGTGTGGGCTAGACTAAGCATGGGCGGACAACCCAACTGCAGCTATCTACGCCACCTGCCGCAACTTCCACTTGACGCACAGCCCCCCCCGAGCACGACTTCCCGCCACCCCTTGCGCACAAAGCAACCAAATAAACTTAACTGTGCCAGCACACAGCACTGTACCATAGCATACACCGGAGTCTGTAAGCAATCAGCCCCCATGACACATTGTCCATCACTTATTGACATGCGTGCCAGCGGGCGCTACCGCCATGCCACCCTCGACTCACACGATCTGGTCAGCAGTCTGGGGTGTCACCAGCGGCATTAGTTGATCCTCAGAAAGCATGGTGGACGGAGAAGACGATCTGCTGGTCTCGGGTTCACTATGTCCGTGAATTTCCGCTTCTCCCTGGCTGCTTGCAGACCCAAGGGTTGCCACCATTTCCAGCGCTCCTTGGCGCTCAAGGCGCATCCTCTCCGGACTAGGCGCCACCCCCGGGCCCAGCCCTGCATCTCTACGGGACCCCCTCCACCGCCGCCGCCTTGGTCTCCTCTCCTGTCGGCTGCCAAGTCCCGGATCCGGAGGCCTCTGTCCCCTACACTGCCCCGTCTCCTCCAGCCAGTCCCAAACATCCGACGGGGCGTCGAAGAAGCGAGTCCCTCCTTCGTGACCACCCTGAGGCACGACGGGTACAGCAGGGAGTATGGCATCTCCAGATCGCGCAGCTGGCGTTTCACCACCAGGTAGCTGCTCCTCCGCTTCTGCACCGCTGCCATGTAGTCCGGGAAGAACATCACCTGCCCACTTCCCACTGTGATGGCGCCCAACTTCCTGCTCTCGCGAAGCACCACATCTCTGTCTCGGTAATTGAGAAGTTTGAAAAGGAAGGGACGGGGCCGGGCCCCTGGCCTGGGCTTCTGCGCCCCGACCCTGTGGGCTCGCTCCACCACGAACTGTGGAGAGAGCACCCCGGAGAGAGTATGTCCCGGAGCCACCTCTCGACATACTGTTCTGGGTGTCGTCCCTCCTCACCCTCCGGTAATCCCACCACTCTGACATTGTTGCGCCGGGAGCGACCTTCGGCATCCTCGACACGATCTTTCAGGGTATGGAGGCGGTCTATCAGGTCCTGCAGGGCTACAGTGTGATTGCTCACCACCGGTTGGACATCCTGGAGCGTTTGGCGTTGTTGGGCCACGGTTTCCGCCAGCTTGCAGTGGTCCGCATGAAGAAGGGTGAAGTCCCCCGTGACTTTATCGATCCGGGACACTAGGGAAGCCTTTGTCTGCTCCAAGGTAGAGCCAATTCGCTCCACTGCCGCTAGCACTGTGTCCAGCTTTGCCGCGAGCGCCACCCCCTGAGGCTCCACGCTCTCGTCATGGCATCCCGGCATGGGGCCCGGGCCCGGCGCCGGCACCCGGCCCTCCTTCGACACGTTTCGCAGCCGGCCCAAGACCAATTGCTGTGCCGTAGGCATCCGCTGGCAACCCCGGCACCAGACAGGCGACCCGGGCCCCGACCCCCAGTCCACCACAACAGGAGAGAGTTGACACCACAGTCCCTCCGCTAATGTGGTAAGGAGGGAGGAGGGAGAAGAAGAGCCAGGATCCCCCCAATAATGACTATGGCCACCGACCAGGAGACACCAGCGTCCTGTTACTCTCAGGCTCCGTAGACCTCCAGGACCGTCTCGCGTCACTCCCCCGATGTGCCGGTGTCCCCCGTCGGGCACCCCTCTTCCACCTGGACGTCGTCGTCCCTCGTTAAGTAGGTCCAATGGATGTCCGCCGCCTCTACCTAAGGCAGCTGCTCCTGCGCAATCACCGACTGCTGGATACCACCTCGGTACTATAGGCGTGGTGCAGGTGGTGACACGCCCCAGACGGCACTCCAACTCCAGTTATGCCAGGGTACTCCATGCAGTGTGCGCCACCGCCAGCACCTGTAGGCCAGTTTGTGCCTCTTCTGCCCCCTCGACTCTGCACTAGATGTGAATGGCCCCAGGCACCACCACCACTCGCCAGCACCTCCAGTATATGCAAGGAACCCAGGTGCTTTCCTCACGCCAGCGCCGGGACGGCCTCCCCCTCCACCACCGCCGCTCACCTCATAGTCCACTTCCAGGCCGTCCACTGGCCACCCACCAGGCTGCAGGCGGCGGGCCCCCAAGGTTCCAGGCTCCTGCGTCGCTGCCGCAGACCTCAGGGCAGTCCACTACATTGAGGGCCACCTCGCTGACCACCGCCGGGCCCGCCACTCCACCGCAGTATGTAGGGAGGCCCGTCTAACCTCCCCGGCCACCTCACCGCATCTATCGGGCCTGCGGGGCCCTTCCGGGCGGCCCCCACCAAGTGTTCAAGCAGGTCCCACACCGGGGCGCTCAAGCGTCTTGCCGATGTCTCTGCGGCACCCCAGGAAGTCCACAGGAGACCCGCCGCACCGCAGCACCACCAAAGTTTGCGCTCCGCGGCATCACCAGCAGGCCGCGACCACCTCCGCGCCTTTTTCACCCTCACTGCTTCATCCAGTGCGTCCCGCAGGCCAGGGCATCCCCTGCAGGGCACAAAAGGGCAGGTCTGCCTCACGCTGATCAAGGGCACCACAGCGGAGAGGCCCGGCGGCGTCACACCACCGCCACCGCCGGTACTCCGACCAGCACGGCCTGGTCTCCTCGTGGCGAGCCGTGGGCTAGAGTACTCGCTGCAGCCGGCCGCGGCTCACCGCCCGCGTCACCTCCCTCGCCGGCACCTACTTCCTCGCTGCAAAGCCGGAGCTGCAAGTGGCCGTGCCAGCCGATCCTCGCCGTGTGGCAGTGGAGAGCCCGGGCCCCGCTACCGGCGGTGCCCGGCGCTGTGAAGAAGCCCAGCTGACAGGAGAACGGGCAGGATAACGGCACCGGGCGGCGGGAGCTTCACTCGCTCACATCCATCTTTCAAGCGTGCCACCTAGCGCCCCCAGAATGGAAGGAGTCTATGTGGCTCATTACATTGGATGTTGAATCCCTCTAAACCCGTATTAAGGGCGAATATGGATGTAGAGCAGTGGATTTGTTTCTGTCAACACATAGGCCTAGTTATTATGAGCACAACAAGATGATACTAGATATGATACAGTTGATCTTGGGTAACAACTTTTTTCTATGCGATGAAACCTGGTTCCAGCAACTCCAAGGGACTGCAATTGGGTCGAAATTTACCTCTTCCTACACCAATTTGTTCATGGGGACTGCAATTGGGTCGAAATTTACCTCTTCCTACACCAATTTGTTCATGGGGTGGGTAGAACATGTATAAGCTTGGGCCCCACCTGCAGCAACATGGACTAATGATGTTAATTTTTGGGGTTGTTACATAGACGATATTCTCATCATTTACACAGGTACTGAGGCTGCATTCAAATCTTACTTCTCTTCCCGGAACACTAACCCCTTCAACGTGAGACTCACAATGATGATGTATAAAACTAAGATTCAATTCCTAGATTTGTTACAGTATGTGCACAATAACAGCCTACATAGCACACTGTTTAGAAATGAAACAGCAGTTAACAGTATGTTACATTTCCAAAGTGTGCACCCTTCATGTACAAAGCGGGCGATCCCATCTGGAGAGCTTATCCGTATTCTGAGAAATTGGAGTGATGAGACCGTATAGAGAACATACAGATCAATTAGTGCAGTGCCTTAGGCATAGGGCTATAAAGAATCCACACTTCATCAAGCGGTAGCCCAAGCTAGCAAAGTGAAAAGAACGTAAACACTAATACCCAAGAAAAAGATTGTAAAAGAACGTTGTTAGAAATGGGATCTCTGGTTGGCTAAGGCTTGCACCAAAGCCAGGCAGAGACCGCCACTCTAGTCAGGGCAAGGGTGTTACACGCCAAAGATAACCCCTGCTCACCCCCTTGGTAGCTTGGCACGAGCAGTCAGGCTTATCCCGGAGGCAATGTGTAAAGCGTTTGCGCAACATACACACACAGCAGCAACACACTAGGCACACCACAAAAGGAACTCCACACAAGGTTATATCAAAAATAGCCTTTGTATTATCATAAAACACATTTTATGGTAATCACACAATATACACTGTGCCAACTGGCACTGGGCAATATTTACAGGGGATCATATACACATGACAGGGCCACATGGACAACCGTCAGAATCATCACTTAGTAGAAATAGTAAACGTAAGATTTATCATAAACGTAGAACAGAACCAGTAATTGTGGCACAAATAGTAAATGTAGAGCGCAACCAGTAACTACTGACACAATAATAACCTCAGCATTATCATATTAGCATTAGACACCATCCTAACATATCCTGGCATGACATTAGGCATAAAAAACATTAGGCCTAAAAACCATTAGCCTAACCATATTACGCACTAACCTCATAACCATAAACATCATTAGAGGCAGAGATCAGGGCATAAAGGCATTGCGCAGTAGACATCACATTAGGCCTAACATTACGCATAAATTACGGTGCCTAACATCACTCAACTGTCCCCAGGCCAAATGGCCTTCTCTAGGGCTCCAATGCCCGTTGTCCAGCAAAGTCAGGGCCTAGCTGCAAAGGCAGCAACATTCAAAAAGTGCGCAGATGTACCACCTAAATGTGGCAGCTGCCCACTAATTGCTGGGCAGCTGTGAAACTGAGCATTGGCTCCAGCGTACCCCCTGAGCCCTCTCTATGGCCCCACGCTGCAGCTGCCTGTGCTCTCGCAGGGCAGCTGAGAAAGATGGCCAGCAAAAACAAGCACTGGCACTAAACATGCACCTCAAGTCTCCCTGGGTCTTTTAGAAACAATATGCCCCCTACACTGCTCCAGGCACCGACAATGTGCCTCGGGGGAGCCCGTCTGGTGCCGTCATCAGGCCCTACAATGCGCTTGGGAGTCCCACGTTGCAGCGGCCCGCCTCTGCGGCGCCGCTGTGACAATCCGCACAACACTGCAGGCGGGCACCGACCATGTGCCTGTGAGCCCCACGGGGTCTGTCACCAAACGCAGGCTCCCGCCCAACCACACTCACCAGAGATCTCGGGACTCTTTCCGCAGTAGGCTTTCTTCTCTGGGGGGGGAAGTTGGTCATTTACAACATGGAGCCCGTGAGGCTCCGTCTCCGATCCAGCTCCCTTCCGGTCTCCTTTGGTGCAGCGGGGGCAGGCACCAACAATGTGCCTCTGGCCCCCCTGCACCGTAGACACTGGTTCCGCTGCTGACTTCCGCTCAGGGTACGTGACTCCCCCCCCAACCAGGCAGCTTGTGCCTGGCTTTCGGGTCGCGCTGGAAGCGGACCGGCAACTTTCTCTTCTCGACGGCGATGCGGGGTGGCACCCGCTGGAAATATAAATTCAGTGGCGGCATAAACAGCGGGGTGGGCACCCGCTCGAGAAATGTTCTTCTCCCCGGGCCGTGGCGGTGATTCCTTATTTCTTGGCGGCAATGAGGGGTGGGCTCCCGCTAAAGGCGTTAAAAACGCGGGGTGGGCACCCGCGAATTAAGACCCACACATGGCAGGAACGCGGGGTAGGCTCCCGCTCCCCAGCAGCACGGGGGAGTCCCTACGCCAGGGATTCCCTCTTGATGAAGCGCAGCTCGGCGCTACGAAGCCCACACGCTCTGCTCCTGGCGCAAGAAATGAAGCGCTCCTTAAAATGGAAAAAACTGGAGCGCTCATAGGCGCTGAAGTCCCAGAATCTAGGGAAAGCCCTTCAGGAGTAAGGAGACAAAGGCTGGGCCCAGGCAGGCCAGCTCATAGGGTCCTCCAGCAGGGAGGTAGTGCCTGGTGGCGGGTCCTCCTGGAGCCCAGCAGCAGGCCCCTCTCAAGTCAGGAACAGCCCAACAGAACACAACCTTTTCATGGGGTCACAGCCCATTTTGCTTTGTGACACAGCACAGGGCTGGGGGGAAAACCAGATGCAACTGGTTTAGGGGGGATTTGGAGCACTTTGTTTTGCTCAGCTCCTCTCCCCTTTGTCAGGTGGGGGCTCAGTGATCAGATGCACCACAGGGGGCGGGGCCAGCATTGTGGAGGGAAGGCACAGCCCTATTCAGGTCTCAGGTGCAACACCTGCCTCCCATCTAGATGTAGATCTTTCTATTCACCACTGGGCTGACTGACCCTGTCCCCTGGAGCCACCCACACCCCTCAGATCCTGTCACTCACAAGCCAGACATGCACTCCACATCAAGCAGGCAGACACATAGCACACAGAAATGCCAACTTCTAAAAGTGGCATTTCTCCACCAGTCACCATAAATCTGCGCACACCATTACACAGCATTTTTTCTCACGAGTTCATACATACTAAACTTGCCCCTGCACTCCTCTCATACCAGGAATTACCATGGACACACATCCCCCATGCATTCCTATGGGAGGGCAGGCCAATCTCACCACACGCACTCAGAGAGTGCACGCACTTTACACTGGGCCACAGTGCTAAAGTGCCCAGAGGCCTAAAATCACCAACACTACACAGGGATAAGGCTAGGAGACAGGCAAAAACTTTAGGGGTGAACCTGCCAAAAGGGCCAAGTCCAACAAACGTCTTCCGTTCATTACAACTAACTCAACCTTTAACCAGAAGGTATTTAGAAGTTTGAAAAAACACTAGAATTTGTTGAAAAGGGGGCCGGGAGTTGGTCACTTGCTTGAAAAAACTCCAAGCATAATGTGTAGAAGATGCAGAACCATTAGAGAGATGGTCTGCCCTAGCTATACTCGGCCACGGAAAAAGGTACATGATACATGGCTACCGCGCCCTATTGGTTTCTACCCATGTGGAGGTTGTAATATCTGCCCCTTGAGACAGAAAACTAAGTGTTTTGCATACAATATGGGTAGAACCTATACTTTCAGACACTGTATCAATTTTCAAACTAGCTATGCTGTATACGTCATTATATTTGTGTGTGGAAAAATATGTTGGCAGTACGGTTCGTCCACTTAAAACCCACATCCAAGAGCATCGGAGAGCATGCTTGAATGGAGACACCTCTTATGCATTGGTTTCCCATAATTGTGTATCGGAAGCTAACAGGTCTAATTTTAAATTTTATGCTATAGACCTATCACTGCTAACCCAAAGGGGTGGTGATAGAGAATTGTCTCTGCGGCAATTGGAGGCAAAATGGATATGCAGACTAAGATAGGTGAGTGAGGGGCTCAATCTTGACACTACGCTACATTACTTTCTATGAGGTTTTCTGGGGCCTGAGTATGTCAGGACTCACATTGTATACGTATGGCTTCAAACATAACATTAAACTATTCGAGCCATCATACTCATCGACAGTCTATCCATCACTACTACGTAAAAGTTACGATTAAGGTATTTGGTGACTACGACATGATCTGTCGTTGGTGGAGTACTATGTTGAACTAATGATTTGCTACACCATTGTCTGTAAGCTTGCCTCTCTGATATTCAAGGGGTGGAGCTTTTTGAGAGAATTATGTGACATACCCTTTTATGTGGAAGTATATACTAGTAACATTTTTATTTCGTAAATGTTTGTTCTTTCCAGAATTGACCAGTTGCTGTCTAATATTGACTATAAAAGGTGATGACCCTATCACACTAGGTGTAATGGTGACAGGTGTGTTTGACCTCACGCTCGGATGCGCGTTTTGCTGTGTAATGAGTCATTGTGACTTGCTTGCCTCCTTGAATTTCAAGGGGTGTACTGTTAGAACTGGCACCTTGGCGTGCGTCTCCCTTCCATGTTTTTTACTGTTGCCTCATGTGTTTTTGCTGGTGTTAGATGCTTTGGGCACTGTGCCACTGCTATTCAGTGCCACAGTGCAAGTGCTCCCTTTAGTAAATTGATGTATGGATTAGTGATTCCATGATTGGCTAGTTTGGTTTACCTGTCAGACCCTAGTACAGTGCACCAGGGGTGTCCAGGGCTTGTGAACCAAATGCTGCTGGTGGGCTTGCAGCACTGGTTGTGCCATCCACAGAAGCAGCCTGTAAAGTGTGCCTCAGGTCTGCCATTGCAGAGCCTGTGTGCAGTCTGGTACTGCCATGCTGATTGGGTAAGTGCACCCACTTGCCAGTCCCTACACCTAACCTTTTCTGCATATTAGTCACCCCTATGGTTGGCCCAAGGGCAGGGTGCATTGTAAGTATAAGGTAGGACATGCTCTGGTGTGTGTGGCATGTCCTAATAGTAAATTACAGCCATTTTCGTTTTTCACTATTTCAAGGCTACCTGTTCCCCATAAACCAGAATGGGCAGTTTGATTATTACATTTGATAATCCTAACTGACTCAGGGAACTAGGTAGAAATTCGAGTTTAGTCTGCCATAATCATAAAATAGATCTTTTAGTGAAGTTGGTTTTAACATTCTGTGTTTGAAAATACCGCTTTTAGAAAGTAGGTATTTTCTTGTCTAACCACCTAAGTCTGCCTCTGCTAGGTTGTGTATTCCTTTTCTGGAGTTTGAGTGACAATGGCTGGGGGATTCCAGGAGACAGGGTGAGTCAGCACAGGGCTGAATAGAGAGATCTGCATGTGGATGGGTGGGAGGAGTTGCACCTGGGACCTGAATAGGGCTGTGCCTTCCCTCCACAATGCTGCCTCCACCGGCTGTGGTGCGTCTGATGTCCCTGCCCTGCACTGTGAAGGGAAAGAAGGAGTCATGTAAACAGAGTGCTTCAGGACTGACCAGAACTGGTTTGGACTAGGCAAAGGCCTCTCTGCCTTCAGAGAACAAAGAGAAAATGAGTATAAAAGGGGGGACACAGACCCCAGAACTTTAGATCACTTTTGGGAAACAAGAAGAAACCTTTGCTGAGGAGAGGACCCAGAGAGACTGAGGAGAGACTATTCCTAAGCTTGAGGGATTGGCCCGCAGTGGTTGACTGACTGCCAAAGAGAGGAGAACGGAACTTTGTGTGTACTTTATTCAACTTGTGAAGAATCTCCAAGGGCTAGAGAAAAGAGCTTGCCTCCTGCTGAAGACTCAGGGATAACAGACTTCACCAACCAGCTTCCCAAGAGTTCTTTGGAAGTGCCTGCAGTTGTGCTGGGATTTCTGAGGGACTGCGTGTCGCAAGGAGCTGGAAGCGCGACTCACGAGCAAGAAGCGTGATGCCAAATTTCCGCTGTCGCTTCACAACACGAAAGCGTCTTGCATCGCCGGAGAAGAGGATCGACGTCGCATCAGACGGCGCCGCATCACCGGGAAGCGTGTCGCAGGACCTGTCGCGGCTCAGAAGAATCGTTGAGTCACCGCAGGGCCACCGAAGCGCCTCGCATCGCTGGAGAAGAGGATCGACGTCGCATCAGACGCCGCCGCATCACCGGGAAGCGTGTCGCAGGGCCTGTCGCAGCTCAGAAGAATCGGTGAGTCACCGCGGAGCCGTTGCCTCGTTTCCGAAGCGTCTCGCATCGCCGGAGAAGAGGATCGACGTCGCATCAGATGCCGCCGCTTCACCGGAAAGCGTGACGCAGGGCCTGTCGAGACTCAGAAATATCGTTGAATCACCGCACAGCCGTTGGGCGTGCACGCATCGTGTCGCATCATGAAGAAGACGCCATCTTTGTCGCATTGTACCGGATCTTCATCGCATCACGGCGTTGCGGGCCGCATCGCCACGGAAGCGCAGTAAGAAACCGACGCATCACCTCCCCTCGCAGAGAAGAACCGACGCATCCCCTACGCATCAGTAGGGATCCGACGCATCACCTTCCCTGCCACACTTTCGTTGTATAGCGTTACGCATTCTAAGGTACATTGAACTCAAAGTGTCGCATTTTAACATCTAAAGAGAACTAAGCTAATTCTACCATTTTAAGTACAGTATTGTGGATTTTTGTCGTTTATGGTTTTGTGTTAAATCTATATAAAGAATACATATTTTTAATATACAACTTGTGTGGTGTCCATCTGTAGTGTTTTCACTGGGTTACTGTATGTGGTCACAAATGCTTTACTCACTGCTTTGAGATAAGCCTGTCTGCTCGTGCCAAGCTACCAAGGGGGTGAGCAGGGGTTATTTTAGGAGTGTACCATGACTAGACCCAAGGGCCCCTATTTGGTCAAAGGTACCTACCTCTGCCAACTAGAGACCCCCAAATCTAACATGTAGCATTTCGGATTTTTAATCATTTCCCACACTACTTCATGTAGCGTTACTTACTTAAGACATTCTTATCTTTAAAGAGTCTATTTTTATCAGAATTGGATGGTTGTAGATTAAGCAGCACTATAAGAGGTGATGACACTATAACGTTGTTGGACACTAGGAGTTATGGTTACTGAAGTTCGTGACGTCACGCTTGGTTGCTTGCTATGCTTTTCTATGACTCGGTCTAGCTTTCTATAATGAATTAGTACGTTGCTGTACTTGAGGAGTCATTTCCACTCGAATGTTTGAGATTATATACATTTGCATTTTATGGGGTAAATGACTCGGTTTAAACTGTTCAGAATGACTGAGATCTAAACTGTTCTATTAGAGAAGGATGATGCTAGCACGATTGTCGCACTCTAGGAAGCATGGTTACTGGAGAGTTTGACATAACGTGGGTGCGTTATGTTGTATAAAGATGCGGTTCAGTCATTTTAAAGGAGTTAGCGCGTTGGTGTACTCCAGAAGTCATGGTAACTGGAGTGTCTGACGTTACGCACAGTTGCGTGTCACGTTGCCTAATGACTCGGTCTAGTCTTTTTTCGATTTACCAAGATCACATTCTGTATTTGAGGCTTCCATAGTAAGTATGGCGGCTTCTTTGATTCAGGAAACACTCTAACTCCACACGTTTGTCATGGCCGTACACGGGTGAGTTTCTGAGTGGATTTTAGATTGTTTATGGTCATCGGAGGGGCTTACTTTTGGCCTTTAGAATGAGTAACTATAAGCGTGTTTTGTAAAACAATGAAAATCTACGTAAACAATGAAAATGTATGTTATACCTCAAGGCTATCGGAGGGGCTTCACTTTGGTTTTTAGAGTGAGTAACTACAAGCTAGTTTTGTGAAACAATGAAAATCTATGCTGTACCTTTGAACAAATTAATGTGTTTGTTTCCATGGGGCCTGACTTTAAAATTCCGTATTCCATCCAATTTCAGCCTCAGATGCGAGGTTCGACAAAGGTATATTTAAAGGTTGGACAGTTGATTCGAACTAGTGCACACAACATGTACGATGAATTAAGGTATGAATACGTTGATAATATGGTTTATTTTCACATGTGCACATTGGTTTGTAGCCCACGCACATAGTTTGTGCAAGGTATTGAGGCACGTGTAGACTTTTAAAGCATGGCGTCCTTACACTCCGGGCATGTGGGTCAGTAAAGCTATACGTTTTTGTATCACCTTGTTTATGGTATGTACTAACGGTATGGGTAGTGACGTTTTGTTACTTATAGGGGATAATGCACAACACAAGCATGGAATTTTAGGCATATTTTAATTAAGTATTTTTTCACTTTGGGGACTCTTTAGCTGGTATTTTTTAGGAGCAAATTGTGGCTTTAGGATTTCGTTTTAAATACGTATGATATAATTTTGTACTAATTAGTACAGTGTGTCTTGACAAAAGAATATGTACGATTTTTAGATTTGACCAGACCAATGTGGAACATCACACCACAAGAAGATACCTGTCATTTGTGAGAACTAACCAGTCCTACCACAGTGGGTTTACCTATTGGATCTAATCAATGGTGTTGGTTTCTATGTAATCAATGTGAATGGACGGCGCTCTCTAGAATTATGGAGTTAATCCATTTTGCATCCAATTATGAAGATTACAATTTTTGTATCATATGATGAAAGGAGCACAATTAACCATCATAAGGTTGAAGAAACTCTTAGAATTTATTGTTCTTGGAACCGTCTGCACATATGTTGGCTTAAGAGGATGCTTTTTGTATTAACATATAAGGAATTATCCCTATGTGGTTACTTAAGGGCTCCACCTCTCCCCCCTCCACATGATACTCCCCTCCCCCCCCCCCTTCTACACGATACTGTTCCCATCTAACAACAAGTGAAAACGACACGCAGGCAATAGCCCCTAACTCTCTCCGTTCACCGAAACTCACGAAGCCGCCGCTTAATTCACGACATAATCTTTCACACCACATGCCCACGGCTATCCTCAAGGGCAACATAGGCAACATCAACACTGTGAGCCAGACTCCCATTGACAAGCCCTCTCCTTCCATAGACTGCCCCACTCAGGACATCCTGATCCCAAACTCCCCTACACCTTCCTCTATGAATACAACTCAGAGACTTGCTGGATGGAAAACCAGCTAGAAACCATAATACAGGGCATCAACAAAATCTTATTGAACCGCACCACACCTCTGGAGCATACCCAATGCCCTCTCCCCCACACCCACAAAAACTAACAATAAACACACACGTCCCCACAATGCCCATTGGCACAGCTGGAACACAACCCCCTTCAGAAACCAGCCTCAGAGACCCAAAGAACAAGCACCGCAATGTCCATGAGAGAGGCAAATGATCACGCCGAAACCTATGCAGCAACTCCAGCTGTCATCCCCAGCTCCGAGATCCAGGTTATCACAGGATTTGGAAGAGATCGCATTGTACCGAGAACGTTGAGGCCTCCTGCCTCCCTCACTAATATCCCCATGGCTCCACTAAAGGAGAAACACAACAACAAGGGGGCGACCAACAGCATGCTCATTAACTGCAGATCTGCTACCAAACACGCAACAGAACTAGCAGAAACCATTCTCACCCATGACATAGACATCACGTTCATCACAGAAACCTGGTTGAATAAATCCTCACCACCTATAATAGACATGCTTGTGCCCCCGGGGTTCTCAATCATCAATAAGAAAGAACCATCGAGGCGGGGGTATTGCAATCATCTACAAGAGCAACATCTCCGTAGCGGAAACGGACTCCTTCAAATAACTCATTTGAATACCTAACCTCCACCATTAAGACGACTGACAACAAAACGCTATACTGCAATCTCCTCTACCATCCGCCAGGCAACACCCCTTCATTTGAGTAACACCTTTCTGACCTGATAACACACTGCTCACTCTTGGACTCGAACAACATAATACTAGGCGACCTCAACATACATTGGAATGATGAAAATAACTCTCTGATCCAATCCAAGAATTAACTTCTTCGCAATAACAATCTTTTTCAACACTGCACAGAGCAAACCCATAACAGAGGCTCAATCCTGGATGCCATCATAGCACACGAAGACACAATCACTATTGACCACATTCTCCTTCTCGACTGGTCAGACCACCACATCATTCTATTACACATCAAAAGACCCAATGCCTTCCTCACACAAAAGAATCCCCTAATTGGGCGAGAAACCTAAAGACAGATCCCCCTATCCGACCTAGAAGAAATGGTAAGTGCACGCCTTCCCTCCACCGCATGTGACCTTTCCACATCAGAACTTACTTCACACTACAATGCAACAATGACTTCCATACTTGACCAAATAGCTCCCCTGAAACAAAAAAATGTCAGGAGCATTCCAGTGAGATCGTGGTTCAACACAGACCTAAACTCTGAAAGAAGACAACTAAGAGCTGCAGAAAGGCTCTGGAGCAATAACCCGTCCACAAGCAACCTGGATCAACTCAAAATGGAACGCAAGAAATATAAAAAACACCTAAAAACTGAAAAAACCTCCTTCTTCTCTGGTGCACTAAACAAAGCAAAAAATCGTCCCAAAGAACTCTTTAATCTCATCACACAACAAACATCCAAGCCCCCCGCAACCGCAGTGTAGGCTTCCAAAACTATGTGAGAACTGTGCGAACTTCTTTAACGATAAAATCACCAAGATTGAGCTCTCCCTGAATGACCACCTCCGCCCACCCAATGAAAACCCACCCCCCTGCAAAAAAGACAACAACCCACCCAGGCACTCCCCCAGCAAGTGGAAATGGTTCAAACCCATCTCCGAAATCAAAATCATTGATTTGATTACCAGATCTAATCCCTTATCACACATTGAGGACCCTATCCCTGCCCACCTGGCCAAAAAGCTCAAACTCACGCTAGCCCCGCTCTGGACAAAGATTATAAACAGCTTCCTCAAAACCAGAACCATGCCAAACTGTCTCAAAATCGGACAAGTCACACCATTACTGAAAAAAACGGGCTCTGACCCAAACGATCTCAATAACTTCAGGCCCGTCTCCAATCTCCCATTCTTAGCCAAAATACTAGAAAAATGTGTTCTCCTTCAACTCACCCATCACATGGACAGCAACATCCTTCTAGACCCTCATCAATCGGGTTTCAGAAAAGGTTGCAGCACAGAGACAGCGTTCCTGAATGTCATAGATGATGTCTACAAATCACTCGATAAGGACCGATGCGGTCTACTCCTACTCCTGGACCTATCGGCAACCTTCGACACAGTAGACCACAAATTGCTCATCAATGTACTCCGAGAAAGGGTTGGAGCAGAAGAGGTGGTCCTACAGTGGTTTACCTCCTTTCTGCATAACCGCTCCCAAAGGAAAAAAAAAATCAAAAACTTCACTTCTGACCTACGCCCCATAACCAGAGGCGTCCCACAAGAATCAGTTCTCTCACCCTCACTGTTAAACATCTACATGGAGCCCCTCACCACCATACTCAAAAAGCCAACATCCCCTTCCACCTCTATGCAGACGACACCCAGATATACCTAGAAACTTCCTCCATTGGGGACATTCAAAGACTTAATGACACTCTCAGAGAAGCCCAACACTGGCTATCCCACAACCACCTGAAACTCAACCAAGATAAAACGGAAATCCTTTTCATATCCAACAAAGAGCAGACCCCCAAAATCACAGAATGGCTAAAAACCATAGATGCTCTCAACTGCAATCTCATCCCGGCCGACTCCATAAAATCACTGGAAATCACTCTGGACCCTAACCTAGACATGATCAAACATATCAAGACCACCGCAAAGAGTACTTTCTTCAACCTAAAACTACTGAACAAAATAAAACCCTTCATCCCTCCCAATGACCTTAAACAAGCCACACAATCCCTGGTTCTGTCCAGATTGGATTACGGGAACGCTACCCTCACAGGAATGGCAAACTCTCACCTAGCTCCCCTCAGATCAACTCTAAATGGAGCAGGCAGAATGGTCACTGGAGTAAAGAAATACGAACACATCTCCCCCGCTCTCAAAGAGTTAAAATGGCTCCCAATCGAAATGCGTGTCAGCTTCAGAACTGCTTGTCTCACACACAAAGCTCTTCACACGGGTAAACCTGCCTACCTGGCCTCCAAACTCAACAAAGCTGGGCAGACAAGGACCCCCAGGAGCACTAACACTCCACTTCTCATCCCTCCGAAAACTCGTAAACAAAAAACCTTATTGCACTCCTTCTCTGGAAATGCGCCCAAAATTTGGAACACCATCCCAGTCCATATCAGGACTAACCCATCCTTCAAAAAATTTGAAAGCCAGCTCAAAGACCTCTTCCTCAACTGAACTCTTCCGAAAAGATAGCTGACACATAACGCGGAATCTTGCACATTGGAGCATCCAGTCACTGTGATAAAAATTGACTTTTACAGCACCTACCTCTTGACTCGCTCCTCTGTACCCCCTCCCTGAACAGGACTCATCACGAAACAATGTGTTTACTACTGTTATACTTCATACCTGATTGCACATGACCATTGTTGTAAAGCGCTCCTATACCCTCAGGTTTGGCCGGCGCTATAGAAAACTCTTAAATAAATAAATAATTATGGAATTCTTTTCTCTCTGAGCCTAATACCATTGCATGTATTAACCGAAAATGTGTAATAGATTTCTTAATTGATTTACAAGTCTGAATACAATTATGAGTACACTCTTCATGTAGATTTGAGACAATATAGAAGGTCTCTATCGTGTGGGTCTGTTACTATTCACCTTTCAATTTTGTATATGTTGATATTCCTGCATGTTATGTGTAATAGATTTTTTATAAAAAATGTATCATGAGCATTAATTATATGTGGATTTGAAACTGTGAACAAGCTTTTATATGTGTGTTTGTCAAGTGTATGTGTATTGTCAAATATGATGATAGTCCTGTTTGTCATGTTTACAGCCCTGAAGAACCCCGAATTGTGGGCAAAACACGTTGGCTGTGCAGCATTACCCATGTCTTATCACAAAGAATGAATAAAAGAAGTACAAGACTATAAAAAGAATAGACTTCTCGCATCGTACTTATGTTACTGATAACAACATTGACTGTGTCTATTGTTGGAAAATCTCTTGTGATTTGCCTCTCTACGTTGGTAAATTTACAGCATTATTTCAAGGCTGAGCATCACCATGCCATAGATCGTCCACCATTATTGAAGGCCAGTCAACACCAGGGATGGGTACCACCAATGTATAGCTAGTCACAATATGCTGAAAATTGCCACCAATACACCAGGGGAAATATTTTATTAGAGATGAGAACTCTCTTGCCTGTATACCAATCTTATGCCAAGCAGTGGCATCCGTATTGTAGAGTGAAGAATACCGGGAGTGGGCGCTATGGGTGCCCCTGATGTACTTAGATTTTCCACCAGTACGGGAGGGCAATATTTTGGTGGGCATGGGCATCAATTTTGGTGGGCATGGGCATCATTATGTCATAGAAACACTGTATCTGCCATAATTACTTCCAAAATAAGGGCCAGCATTTTTTCAGGGGTGGGCACCACCATGTCGAAGATAGCCTAAAATCCCAGGACGTACCATCAAGATGTGAGTGACATCTTTATTCCAGGTGTGAGCATCATCACATCACAGACACTCGCCTCTCTCCACCAAGCATATGTGTCATATTCACTCTTTTAGTCAATTATAACTTTGGATCGGTGGAACTACTCCGCCCTCCCTCCCTCCCCTGCTTAATCTTTTATCTTCCAGGTGTTCAGTAACTCAAAGCTCTCAGATCAGTTTATCTTTGCATTTTGGTACTCGTGTGCTGCATTTATGATGAGGAAAACACAATTCAAGTACCAGAATAAGAAGAAGAAGAAGGAGTGGGAGAGCTACTTACACATAACATGGGACAATGTGAAAACTCTGTCCCACCCTTAGTATTTGGCCAGACTGGCTCAGTTCCCAATGCAAAGTGCATATTTTACCAAAGGCAGCATCGCGTTTGCCAGGCACGCGGGCCACCTTCGCTGCGAGTCAATTTATTAACCACATACGTGTTCTATTTTCAAACGGAGGTTTCAAGATGTCCATTGTCCAATATCAGGTGAGAGTAGCTCCGCCAGACCCATTAACGTATTTGCATTATGGCCCTTGTACTCCTACTTTTAAACTGAAATAGGCAACACTACACACACGAAAATACAAATATCAGGGGTGATTAAGCTACTAACACTGGACCTGGGCAGACCTAGGAGCTGTGATCATGGGCGTCCGCAGGGGGGGCAAGGAGGGGCGCTTGCCCCCTCCCCCCCTGGGGTGCTCCTCCTTGCCCCCCTTGCGGCCATCCATGCTTTTACGGACGCCTTTTGTCCGTAATTACGGGCCCTGCAGGGAGCAGAGCTGTTCCCTGCCAGATGCCTCAACTCCCTGATCGGGCGCCTCGCACTCCTCCTCGCAGCCCCTCCCGCCCATTGTCATGCTGTCTGTGGCTGATTATCACAAACAGAATGACAATGGCCAGTTTGAGCTGCGCGCCACAAGCACGAGTGGTTAGGTCTGGACACAAAGACCTCCTTTTAACCAGTGCTTAATTTGCAAAAGCAGAAGTGCCGGTGCCGAAAATGTTTCCAAGGAGGCCATAGCCCACGTTTATCTCTGGTGTGCCCCACCTTCAACACTAGCACTGCCTCAGTCTATCTTCTAACCATGCTCTGATGTTTGTCCCATAGGTCTTTTCTCTAAGAGTCTATCCTCTCACCTCTCTAATCATTTTCTATCGTCTTTGTCACACCTGGTGTGTTACCTACTTCCCTGTATTTCTGATTTGCCCTCTATTCCTTATGCATTCTACCCATGCCCGTTTTCATCTTCCTTTTTATCCATATTCTGCTTTCTCTCCCCTCGATCTTGGCTCTTTACTTTCACTCTTCTAGCAGTGATTAGCTGTATCTCCGTTTTATCCTTTCTCTGCTCTTTTTTTCTCTCTGCCATGTCCTGTCCTCTACATCCTTTCAATCTATCTTCTCCCTTCTATCACGGTCTGCTGCGCACCATGTCTGCCTTCTCTTTCTCTCTGTATCTGATTTGCTCTCCTCCTTTTCTTCTACTCTGCTGTGTTTTATCCCTCTCTTCTCCTTGTTTCTTTCCCCTCTTTGCTCTTGCTCTCTCTCATCTTTACTAGTGCTCTCAGCCCTGTCTCTAGCCTGTACATGTCCCTGCTATTTTGTCATTCCTAAAGAAGGGCAAGGTGACATGTATTTTAATTCTTTATCTAAACCGACACGACACGAGTGCAAAAAAAAAGAAATGCACACCAAAATAAAATGCTTTTTTGCACATATTAATCAGTGCATTGTGGAACAGGCGGCTGCTCCAGCACAGCAGGTTAGGTCACTGCTTGTGCCTCCTGCAATTAGTAGGTCCAGGGGTGACAACGGCATCGGCATCCAATGCTGAGCTTGCTGTGACCCTGACTGCTACAGCACAAGCATTGTCCCCGACCGTAATGCTGCCAATGCCGGTGTGTATGGCTGTGGCGCCTGCTGGACTCACGCGCTGAACAATTAGCATGCTGGGGGGCAGCGCACAAACGGGTGACTCCATGGCGCACAAAAGTTGTGCTCGGCCACAGCCGTATTGAGCACATTGCGGATAGCAGCAATGTAGGGCTGCCATCTATACCACTCTGGTCACGAAGCAATTTGAAAATGCACACTTAATTTAGTTTATTCTTCCTCGCGACCTCACTCCCAAGTTCCAAATGAGCTCTCGGAGCTTCCTTGCCTGAAATCCGTCATGAGCTAGCCCCCACCTACAATTAGCCAATGGGAGGCTCAGGCAATGGCAGGGTGAAACAGACTCGGGGAATCGAACGCAAGCCATTTTTTGACGATGACTTCTTGAATTCGTGACAGGTGTGATGACATCATCACTAACGTGGTGATACACAATCATGCCTGCCTGAACCGGTGTATGCCTGCCTGTGAACACATACCAGCCAGTCACCATGGCAAGGTATGTTATACTTTATATTTTGGAATGGAATAATTAATATTGAGACGACCACCTGCAGGTTCAGAAATCATAGCCCCGGCCCTGTGAAATAAGTTCCGGTGCTGAGCACCGGAAAGCACCGGCTCAAATTAAGCACTGCTTTTAACACAGTGTAGCTTGAGAGCAAGAGGTCTTCTGAATGAAGTTCTGGGGGGGTCGATGCATTATTCTCCCAAGTCAAAAATTGAGGTTGCGCCATAGAACAAATTTTCAGATCCCACCAAAACGTACACAGACTCGTGTCAATAACATATCTATCTGCCAGTATGCACCCTATCATGTCTGGCAGGACATGCTGACCCTGTGTTTCACTGCCTCCTATCCCCCTGCACCCCACTCCCCACTCCCCACTGCCTCATATCCCCCTGTACCCCACTCCCCGCGCTCAGGGCCGGCTCTAGGGCGGTGCGACCGGTGCCACCGCCCCGGGTGCTGACTTTGTGTAGGGGGCGCTAATATGATTTTAAAAGCACCTGCTTCTTTCCTGGACTCCTAGAAATTTTCAGCCACCAATAAAAATGTCTAAATGACTGCAGTGATTAATGCACTTCTTAGAGAGGGAGAGATCGAAGTTTTGTGTAATGGAAGTTTCTACTCATCCTAAGGTAGCGCAGAGGGTTACTATGCTTGCTGCAAAGAACGTGCAGCTCACAAAGTGCGTATAATGTAATGTAAATAGGTCAGTGGGTCACACTTTTGTCAGAGAGACCATATTGTTGATAACTCTTTATGAGTTAAAATCCTAATGTGGAACAGTGAGCAAGTAACTGTTATGAAAGATGCATGCAAACTGTAGGGTATGGGCTAGAGCGTTATGATTTCCCCCCAGCTGTTCATTATCCTAATGTGGCAAAATGGGTTAATTTGGGTAGAAATCAATTCTTATTAATAAAGGGAACCCCCCATCCATGGTGCTAGGTTTTAAATTCTAGGTTTCTGATTCTCCTGGCCAAGCCCTCTTAAACTATCCTGCCTACCTGTACGGATGACCTGTGACTCCTACACCTTCTTGTCCTCTCTCTTATGTAACATTTCCTATGCACTGTTTACACACTTATGATTGTTTGTCTCTATGTAATCTGTGTAATGTAAAGTGTTCTGACACCTTACACGGATAGGAGCGGCGCTATAAAATGAGTTAAATGCACCTGAGACTGAATGGTTACGGAGGCTTGAGGGGCGCTGTGAAAGGATGGTTATGAAGAACCTGTAGTGGAGGTGGTCATTGGGGGTGCCAAAAAGCATTGTCGCACTGGGCGCCACGAGCGCTTAAGCCGGCCCTGCCCGCGCTTACTGCCTTATATCCCTCTGTACCCCACACCTCGCGCTAACTGCCACAACATATCCCTCTGTACCCCACACCTTGCGCTAACTGCCACAACATATCCCTCTGTACCCCGCACCTTGTGCGCACTGCCACAACATATCCCTCTGTACCCCGCACCTTGTGCACACTGCCACAACATATCCCTCTGTACCCCGCACATCACGCTCACTGCCACATATGCCTCTGTATCCCACTCCTCACACTCACTGCCTGATCGCTCATTTTACCCTGCCATTCATCTTCTACGTGTTCTCTCCCCTTCCACTCGTTCTACCTCTGTTCACCCCCTTACTTCTTTTAGTGCCTTACATCTTTCTCAATATCTCTACTTCTTTTCCTCTTCAGTAACATCTGTGGCACATCTCTGCACTTCCATTTTATCAACGCACCCCTCTACCTCACCTGTCTACCTCAGTCTTTATTATTCCCTCTTCCTCAGCTGTCTCTACATGTCTATGACACACCTCTCCCTCTCTCTACCTGGCCCCCTCACGTTCTACGACTGTGTTATTCTCCCCTCTCCAGCTTTGATTTACCTGTCGCTGCTCCTGAATCTTTTTCTTCTACACCTCACTTCTTTGTCTACCCTTCACCCCTCGCTACCCTTCTGTTTGCCTTACTACGGTCTTTACCCGACCCACCTTTCAGTGCCTCTTCCCATTTCGCCTCACTCCCTCACAGCGCTCTCCTAGCATGCATCTGTTTCTCCCCTCACCACCATGCCTGTCTCTACCCCTCCTTATCTTTCTAACCAGCCTAACTTTCTACCTTCCTGTTATTCCTGGTAGCGAACCTTTCATTATACCCCTCCGGTTGTATTACCTATGCATTCAAATTGAGTAGGTCATTGCTGTGCTCCCAACCAGACATCGAGACCCAGTCCCCTAGCCTCTCAACATGCCCAGATATAACAACAAGCATTGGCATAGCCAATTGGTCTCGCCTTTGGCACCTGCTGCAGAACTAAATACTTATACTGCCGGCATCATACTTACCCAGCGCCAAGACGCCTTGGCAAAAGTGAGCTATATAAGTTCTTCAGTCAGTGAGTCAGTCATAAGGTCCCAAAGGCGAGACCTATTGGCTATGCCAATGCTTGTTTTTCTCAGGTTGGCCTGAACATTACCCGATCCTGATTGTCTGCCATTTTAGCCCCGCCCCCATTGATTAACATTAGCCACGCCCCTTCATTTGCCAGGTTCGCCCCCCCCTGGAAAAATTTCTGCGGACGCCCATGGCTGTGATGTGTCTATTTTAGCGTTTTAAAGATAGAAACAGCAAACATCCAACAGAGCCGACCACGTGAATCCCTAATTGGAGTGAAATTGTAAGAATACAAAGAAGGGAAAACTTTATGAAAACACAAAAGTCGCAACATAAAGCTCAACAATCTAGGCACTTTCAACCTAAATCTATGTGATATGCACATGTTAAATCAGGCCCACTCAGCTATTCATCCTAACAATGTTCTGCAGCCCTGCAGAATGCCATAACCGTGTAATTGAGTTGTATACAAAATGAGTTATTACTTTTTATTTGTTTTTTAACTGTGATGGGTGTTTCCTTCTTCGCTGGTTCACCGTGTTCATCCTTATCTTTCTCTGCCAAACAATGTGTCAGCCACGATCTGAGTGCTGTAGACATTAGTGCGAAAATGACTGTGGTATATTTATGATGTAGTTAATTCTACATGCAAAAGATTTAGGTCTACAAACAATTGTCCTCCTTTCCTTCCTTCCTTCCTCTTACTTATTTCAAGTGTTCAGACATCCTTAGGGTTTAGTTAACTGCTTCAGAGGCTGGAAGATAAGTCATCTTGCCCTTGGTGCCGATGCTGGGACCATTCCCACTGATGGCTGTGAGTGCAGGTGAAGGCAGCCCGAGCGTAAGACCACAATATTGGGAGAGACTGTTTTGAAATAAATTGCCTTTATGGACTTCTTGAAAGCAGGGAAGCTAGGAAGGCATCTGAGATTGGCCTCTAGGGTGCTGCATAGGTGGGATCACGGTGCTCAGTCATTGAATTTTAAATGGAATGATTTGATTTCCAACACCACTCTTGCAGGCCTGGTTTGACGTTATTAGATGTTTTCTGGCCAAGGTAAATTGGGAGAGGATGTGGTCTCACGGCTAGAGCTGCTGAATTTGGTGCTGGAAACCAAGGTTTGAGCCTCGAGGTTGCGTCCACATCCTGTGATTCTGAGCAAATCACTTAATCTCCCCGTGCCTAATAAAAATATATTTTTTAAATGAATGTGTCCTTGTGTAACGTAACCGGTGCTCATGTAAAGCGCTCCAATACCTTCAGGTCGAGTTTGCGCTATATAAATTGGCAAAAAAAATATATATTCTAGCTGCCATATTCTGCACCTCTTTCTAGTGTGCGTCTTGGCAGACTTTGTACAAATATCCAATGAGGAACATATAAAGGCTCTTGTCAACTCTACTCTGTGCTTGGTTTAAGAACAATAGACTTGTTGCATCATCTCAAGCTCTAAAGTCATTAGGCTGATATGGATTCAATTCAATTCAGGTGTTTTTGTATAGTGCATAGCTACCCATTCGGGCCTCTTAGCGCTGCTTACAACCGGATAATCAAAGCCTACTTCGCGATATTTACAATGATTTATTGGTCCAGCGATGCTTCAAAAAAACTCAGGCTAAGGCCAGTTAGCGATTGGATTTTAAGACCAGAAAAAAGCTGGTCTAAAAAATGGTGCAAACACACCTGTACATAAGGGAGACAATCCAAGACCCTCATTTGCTCACCTAATGATGCCATGGAGGTACTTCTCTTGCAGCTTGGAGCTCCAAGAAGACCACAACCACCACTATCACTGCCACCACCACCAGGAACACCACAGAGGCAGCGCCAAAGAAGAGAGCGGGTGTATTGTCAGCGCATCACCCTGATAGACCTCCGTCCTGAGGATTTGATAGCACTCTACAGGCTGAAAAGGACCTCCATCTTACGCATACTCTCACAGATAGCACCAAGGCTGCAGGCACCAAGACAACCCTGCACAAACATCCCTATGCAGACAAAGCTACTTGCAGTGCTGGACATGTTAGCCTCCGGTACCTTTCAACCAACCACTGTCAGAGTGGGTGGAGCCTCACAGTCCTCCTTCTCCAGGTTCCTTCCCAAAGTCTTGGATGCCATTATCAGCCTGATGCCACAGCACCTACATGTCCCCAACACTGCACAGGAACAACTTGACAACAAACAAGGCTTCTATGACATTGCTGGGTCTCCGCATGTGTTGAGGAGCAATTGACTGAACCCATGTACTACTTGTGCCTCCTGTGGACACTGCACATATATACAGGAACAGGAAGCACACACACTCGAAGAACTTTCAGGCAATTGTGGACCACCTGGGTCTGTTCATTAATGTTGCTGCAAAGTACCCTGGCAGTGTACATGAATTATATTTCGCCAATCGGTCATCAACCAGCGGTTTGAGAATGGCACTTATGGAAATGGGCTGCTAGTTGGTAAGTACAAAATGAACACACCACACACCTCAAGTACACAAGCATGTAGCTCAAATATGAGACAATGCACAGGTAGCCAATGTAATATGACATGCCTTGGAACATGCCCAAACTATATACACAACCACACAATGCAAATTATTCAAGATATTTGGAAGACAGCCCGACAAGGAAGGAGCCATTAAAATATCACAGAAACCACTATGGCATACTTGTAAAATAAATTTAGCAGAACTCCTCAGACAAAAGTTGCATTAATCAATGCAGTACATGACGCAGAACATATGCTTCTGCTGTGCCACATACATATTTAAATCAACACATGTACCATATGTACAACAAGATGACAGATCACCCTGCTCTCACTTGTGAAAGTGCACAATTAGCTGACATGCAAAAACACAGTCAGCCATGCAGTGTGTGTACCTGCATCATGGCTCTGCAGGTATTGCTGAATGAAGGGAGCACTAACTGCCCACAAATAAAATCAAAAGTTGCTTAGAACATCAGTCTGTGTTGTTGCAGAATGGAACATGCATAGGAAGAGCATACAAATTATCCAATCACATTCTCAACACATGTCGTCATCTACATGTCTCTGCTGGTGATGTGTAGCAATCTGATGCACAAAATAAGAAATCATAATGTGTGTTGATTGGGAACAGACACACACAAGGGTAAATTGATGTGTCGTACCACAACATGCATACATGCAGAGTATAAGTCAACTCATGCACAAGGACATCAATGCATATGTATGTTGTCTTCAAATGTCCCAGAAAGTCAAGTCCAACAGGTAGCAGTGCCACTGTCACCAAGACACTGACCCACCTATGTGGCAAGGTGGATTTAAGAGCCCACAATGAGTCCAACATGTAGCAGACTAGGATTTTCACTCTCAGTTACCCTCAGCACAATGACTACCAATGAGGTCCCCAGATGATGTTCCAACATAGTTTTCATCCCAAGTCAAGGTGGATGCCTAATCTGGCACATGTACTAATGGTGCACCCTCCACAATATGTGCACAAGAGACGTTTTGTCAACAGGCCTGTAAAGAAACTATCATGTGCCTTTTTATTGACCCATACATCCTGACAGTCACAACATGGAGGCAATACACAGGACCCGGACAATGACAACATGATGATGTGTAGTCTGTCAAGTATAGGCAAGTTAATATTTTTTACATAATCACAGGAAACAAATATCATTTCACATATACATTTCTTTCAGTAAAAAAAGATTGCCACTTTTTCAAAGAACATATCACTACACAAAGGTCCTGTATGCTTGTTTTATTACGTCACAAGTACATATATCTGTCAAGTGAAAGGTAATAAAAAAATTGTGCCACTCAGCTATCACATATAGCAGTGGACAGAACATCAATAATAGCACACATGGAAAAAGCAAAAGGCTGCGGGTTGTTCATGTCCATGAACAATCCTCCCCTGCACGCATACACCCTTGCAATATGGTTCAGCCTTGCATCTCAGAAGTGGCAGAGAGAAGTGTAAAGCCATGTAGGCTAAAGCCTCTCTCCACCCCATCCTTGTACATATCCCCCAGTGTTTTCACATAAGCTGTGTCTGTGTGTACTCATGACACATTCAATTTAATATTTAATTTAGTTACAATGTTCAGACACATTTGTCATGTATTGGGCATGATCTGATCAAAAACTCACAATGATCCTGGCTCCTTCACGTGGTGTCATGTGTACAGGGCAGCTTGTGGACATGTTGCATGTCCACTGCTACGACATGTTTAATAATCTCCCTTTGCATGGACATTTTTACTGATGAATATGTTAGATAGAGAGCAAATGAATTAAGAGCCCATCAATACAAACTTTGTAAATCACTCCAGCCATTGTAGGTACATCCCAGAGTGCACACAATTGAGAAAATACATTTTAGTAATGATGTAGCTGTGTATGAACATACCTGGTAAACATTGACACACAGCACTGATGTGCATGTTGGTAATTGTCCTCTCTAATAGCAGTTCCAGTTGACATTGACAGTTAGTTGTTCAGTGAGCATGTTACATTACCACAATGACACAATGATTACGTGTTACAGAGGGCTGAATGACATGATTAAACTTCAATAAGTTTATCAGGAACACTCTTACAATGTGACATATATTGTTGGTACATAAATCTGTCACATCAAATACTTGTGTATTTGATGAGGAATCCTGTGAATCATTTCCATGCGGATGCAAATAACCCCTTCGCTGCTAGGCCTTTCCCCCCCCCCCCTGTGCTAAGCCTTTTTTGGGCTATTTGGGGTAGTGCGCGCTTAAGCCCCTGTAACATTTTGACCATATAAAGTATCCACGCCAAATTTGCGTCCTTTTTTTCCAACATCATGGGGATTGTAAAGGTACCCAGGGTTTGTGGATTCCCCTGGAGGGGTCCCAGAAATTAGCCAAAATACAGCAACATTTTGGGTTTTATGGGGAAAAATGGAAAAAACGGGCTTCAAATGAAAGCGACTGGGTTTTTCTCTGCAAATGGTATCAAAAAAGGGTTTGTGGGGCTGAAATCACCATTTTCCCAGCTTTTAGGGAATGACAGACTTTTGTCAGAAAACCAACATTTTTTACACAGTTTTGACATTTTTCTGGGACATAGCCTATTTTTGCTATTTTTTGTGCTATCAACCTCCTTCCAGTTAATGGTAGAAATGGGTGTGAAAGCAATAATGGATCCTGGAAAGCTATACATTTTAGAAAAGTAGATAACATTCTGAAAACAGCAAGGGGTCATTTGTGTAGATCAATCAAGGTTTCTTTATAGAAACTAACAGTTAAATATAGGAAAAATTGAAAATTAGTTGAAAAAAACATCCTTTTGTGTCAACGTTTTCACCTGTAGCTTCTTCTAATTATAAAAGCTCTTTGAAAGCAACATACCGTTACATCCGCAGGACCTTCCTGGTTGTGGGGATATATAGGACTTGTAGGTTCACCAAGAACCTGACGAACCCAGAGTCAAAAACTGAGCAGCAATTTGCAATGGTTTTTTATAATGTTCAGGGTAATAATTATTGTGGGAAAATGTATACATGGAAAAATCGGTATGAAAGACACCTATGTATTTCTGAAATGGGAACAAATTATAGAGTTTAGAAACAGTACATATTTGTACATTTTCGAAATTGGGAATACTCATACTAGCATGAGAATTATAGGTAATTTTTCAAAATGACTTCTTTTTTACACAATGTCTTTCATTTGGAAGGCAGAAATGCATCAAAAATCAATAGGTAATAACAGTTGCTTTACAAATCTGAATTACCCTAAGTCTCCCGATAAAAATGGTACCTCACTTGTGTGGTTAGGCATAGTGCCCACGACAGGAAATGGCTCAAAACCCAACGTGGACACACCTCAATTTCGTAGTGAAAAATGACCCTTTTTTGGCAAAGTGCTTAGCTGTAGTTTTTTAACCCTAGCTCTGCCGGCACCTAGGGAAACCTGCCAAACCTATACATTTTTGAAAACTAGATACCCAGGGGAATCCAGGATGTGGTGACTTGACTGCCTCCCACCAGGTTCTGTTACCCAGAATCCCTTGCAAACCTAAAAAATTGTCCAAAAAACACATTTTCCCAACATTTCTGTGGTGGGAAGTTCTGGAATTTGCGTGGATCCACAAATTTCCACCCACCCAGCGTTCCCCAAAGTCTTCCAAGAAAAATGGTACCTCACTTGTGTGGGTCGGCCTAGTGCCCGCGACAGGAAACGGCGCAAAACACAACATGGACACACCTCAATTTCGTAGTGAAAAATTACCCTTTTTTGGCATAGTGCTTAGCTTTAGTTTTTGAACCCTAGCTCAGCCGGCACCTAGGGAAACCTACCAAACCTATATCTTTTTGAAAACTAGACACCCAGGGGAATCCAGGATGTGGTGACTTGATTGCCTCCCACCAGGTTCTGTTACCCAGAATCCCTTGCAAACCTAAAAAATAGTCAACAAAAACACATTTTCCCCACATTTCTGTGGTAGAAAGTTCTGGAATCTGCGTGGAGCCACAAATTTCCACCCACCTCGCATTCCTCAATGTGTTGCGAGAAAAATGGTACCTCACTTGTGTGGGTCGGCCTAGTGTTCGCGACAGGAAACGGCGCAAAACACAATGTGGTCACACCTCAATTTCGCAGTGAAAAATGACCCTTTTTTTGGCTAAGTGCCTAGCTGCAGTTTGTGAACCCTAGCTCTGCCGGCACCTAGGGAAACCTAGCAAACCTATACATTTTTGAAAACTAGACACCCAGGGGAATCCAGGATGGTGTGACTTGACTGCCTCCCACCAGGGTCTGTTACCCGGAATCCCTTGCAAACCTAAACAATTGTCAAAAAAAACGCATTTTGCCCACATTTCTGTGGTGGAAAGTTCTGCAATCTGCGTGGATCCACAAATTTCCACCCACCCCGCGTTCCCCAAAGTCTTACGAGAAAAATGGTACCTCACTTGTGTGGGTCGGCCTAGTGCCCGCGACAGGAAACGGCACAAAACGCAACGTGGTCACACCTCAATTTTGCAGTGAAAAATGACCCTTTTTTGGGTCACCTAGGTTTTCGGCCCGTGCTTTGCGGCTATCTAGGGAAACTTACCAATCTCACACATTTCTGAAAACTAGACACCCGGGGGCTTCCAGGGAGGTATGGCTTTCGTGGATCCCCCAATGTTTCCTTACCCAGAATCCCCTACAAACCTAAATTTGAGCTGAAAAAAATCACTTTTTTCACACATTTTTGTGTGGGAAAGTTGTGGCATCACCGGGCTCACACAAATTTCCCACCACCCAGCGTTCCCCCAGGTCTCCCGGTAAAAATGGTGCCTCACTTGTGTGGGAGGCCCAAGTACCCGCGACAGGCAAAGGCCCAAACGTAGTGAGGCGACATCAAAATTGCCTATCTCAAAACCACCTGGTTTTGCAAGGGGGGTCACCTGGGTTTTTGGCCCCGTGCTCAGCTGCCATCTAGGGAAACCTACCAAGCCCACACATTTCTGAAAACTAGATACTCCGGGGCTTCCAGGGAGGTATGGCTTGGTGGATCCCCCAACGTTTCCTTACCCAGAATCCCTTGTAAACCTCAATTTTAGCTGAAAAAATCACTTTTTTCACACATTTTTGTGTGGGAAAGTTGGGGCATCACCGGGCTCACACAAATTTCCCACCAACCAGCGTTCCCCCAGGTCTCCCGGTAAAAATGGTGCCTCACTTGTGTGGGAGGCCCAAGTACCCGCGACAGGCAAGGGCCCAAAACGTAGTCGCTGGTACTTGGGCCTCCCACACAAGTGAGGCACCATTTTTACCGGGAAAAAAGTGATTTTTTAAGCTAAAATTGAGGTTTACAGTGGATTCTGGGTAAGGAAACATTGGGGGATCCACGCAAGCCATACCTCCCTGTAAGCCCCCAAGTGTCTAGTTTTCAGAAATGTGTAGGTTTGGTAGGTTTCCCAAGATAGCCGCCGAGCACGGGGCCGAAAACCCAGGTGACCCCCCCCAGACCATTCACACCACCAGGCACAAATACAACACATTACAACATTCACAAAAAGGGACACGGTACACCCTGCTTCAGAAAGACAAATATTAGTGCACAGCCATCTAATCCTCAAGCACACACACATACTGGTTGGATTTGGCACGAGGGTGAGTGATGGTTCAGTATATACATTTGTATTAGCAAGTGATTTCACAAAAATGAAATTCACTGTTAATAACTGAAAGGGCGAGAAACTGAACCATTGACTCACAGCTCGTGAGCTGTAAAGCCGCGGCAAGGCACCAACCTCTTCACAGGCCATTCATACACCTTTCATACGTGTGACACATACAAAACCATTCATACTGCCAGCCGCGGTCCCATCACATTACAACACTCACACCAGCAGACAGCGCCATTCAAGGGCCCATCACTTTCACATGCCCACATTCCTGACACAGCAACCACACAAGCTGATGGATTGCATGGAGTGGCACTCCGCTAGCAGTGTGTAGTGACCAGCAGAAAGTCACTACTCACACACCGCCAGCTGAGTGCCAGTCCATGCACACTGCTAACCAAACACCAGTCCACGCACACCGCTAGCCAAACACCAGTCCACGCACACTGCCAGCCAAGCGCCGATCCACGCACACTGCCAGCCAAGCGCCAATCCACGCACACTGCCAGCCAAGCGCCAATCCACGCACACCGCCAGCCAAGCGCCAGTCCACGCACACCACCAGCCAAGTGCCAGTCCACACACACCACCAGTCAAGCGCCAGTCCAGGCACACCGCCAGCCAATCACCAATCCATTAACACCGCCAGCCAAGCACCAGTCCACGCACACCGCCAGCCAAGCGCCAGTCCACGCACACCGCCAGCCAAGCGCCAGTCCACGCACACCGCCAGCCAAGCGCCAGCCTACACACACCGCCATCACATTTAGGATTTTTCTTTAGACAAAAATAAAAACAAAAACAAATTGCAAATAGATACAAATCTACTAACAAAAAATCTGAAACTAAATACATTGCACTAATGCCAACCTTGAAACAGAATCAAAGTTTTTAAAGAATACAGACCAGGGAGTTCACTTTACCACTCAGGGATGCTCACAAAAATTATTTTGCGTGTGGTTCGCTCTAAAACAAGCAGGGACACACAGCCCAGTGTTAGAAGGACTCTTCGCCAACAGACTCTACATCTCCTAGTGGGAAAGTCTTTTGAGGATGTGGGAGGAATCAGGAAAGTGGCAATCTTTCAATCGAGCCACATCCTCCACCACTCCAACTCTAGGAACACTTGCCTGTTCCACAACAACAAGGCTGACTATCATAGATTGCTGAAACTGAACAAAAGTCAACTTTGATGCAGGAGAACACTCCTTGAACACAACAAAAGCATTGAAAGTTGCTAAATTAAAGAGATGGATGGCCAACTTCTTATACCAAACGTAAGCCTTATGAATAGCAGTGTAAGGTTCCAACCTCTGATCTACTCTATCAACACCACCCATGTGCTTATTGTAGTCTAAAATGAACACAGGTTTGCGCACTTCAGAAATCTGACCCCAAACAGCCACAGGTGAAGTACTCTCATCATGGATGGTAGTCAGCATGTACACATCCCTCCTGTCCACAAATTTCACAGCTAGTAGTTCATCACTATGCAAGGAACTGCACTATCCCCTCTGAAGTTTTCTGCAAACAAGCTCTTTTGGATAACCTTTACGGTTAGAGCGGATTGGGCCACAAGCAAAAGTGTCCACTTTGAACAATTCCTTAAACAATTGCACAGCAGTGTGGAAGTTATCAAGGTACAAATGGTGGCCTCTGTTAAACAGTCCTCTAGCAAGATCCCACACAATTTTCTCTGAAACTCCAAAAGTGGACGGACATCCAGGGAGGTCAATAGTGGAATCCCTACCAGTGTACACACGGATATTAAAAACATATCCTGTCCTACTCTCAGACAACATATACAGCTTAATTCCATAGCGTGCCCTCTTGCTAGGGATGTACTGCTTATAAACCAAACGGCCCTTGAACAAGACCAAAGACTCATCAATAGATATTTCTTTCCCTGGAGTATAGATATCTGAAAATCGATCTACAAAGTGATCAAGAACAGGCCGAATCTTAAAAAGACGGTCACATTCAGGGTGATCTTGTGGCAATGCCAAAGAATTATCAACAAAATGCAGCATCCGTAGCAAAAGTAAATACCGATCACGAGTCGTAACTGCAGGAAATATGGCCGTTGCCATCAAGGGACTGGTAGACCAATATGAAGCCATGGACGGCTTCCTTATCAAACCCATCAATAGAGTCAAACCCAAAAACTTCTTCATCTCTTCCAAATTTGTGTCCATCGGGTAGCTCTAGAGTGGGGCCTAAGTTTGTCACTGTTGTCCCTCAAAAACTGTTCAGCATACAAATTATTCTGCTCAACAAACTCACCCCAAAAAAATACATCACCCATAAACAACTGAAAAAACTGTATAGGCAAAAAATGTTCACAATCCACTCTACACCCTGCATCACCACTAAAGGCAGGCAACACCGGCTGCACCATGTTTGGATCAACCCAGAGTCCAGCACTTCCAGTAGGAAGCCTAGCAGCCTCAGGCTGCAATCCAGATGCCTCTTGCACCATTGGCACAGCAGTATCCTCCTCTAAAACAGGCACTTCATCCGCACTGAGAGTAGCTTCATCTGCACTGACAGTACCTTCATCACCCGATGATTCCATGTGGAGAGAAAACTCACTGCCTGAATCTTCCCCTCCCTCCTCACACTCAGACGCACTGTCAGTCTCATCATCCTGCTCAGAGGAAGATTCAAGAAGCATACCAGCCACCTGCTGAGCAGTCATTCTACGGCTAGCCATACTGCTTACTAATAAGAGTAACTTGTCAAACAAGTCAACAACAACAAACACTTTGTAAAATATATAATGAACAAAATGCACCTTTATCAGTAATACCTATATACTCCAAAACGATACCACTCACTTGCCAGAAGCAGCTAAATTCACCACCACCTACTCTGCACGGACACAGTATGGATCAACAATATTCCACTAAAAAAGAAAGAGAAAGGAAAATTACACGTAAGACAATGCAAAACACATCACAAAGAATTCCATGCACAAAACACTAACTAAATAGGCTGCCATTATGAAACCACTTACAAAAAAATTCATTCCTACATGACAAAAATAGTCATTTGGAGAAAATACAACAAAGAAGTTTTTCTTACCAAAAAAATGCAACTGCACAAAACTGCAGAACACCGCTGTCGAAATCGCAAACAGGAATCAAAAGCTTTACACTAGAATAAAAAGGAGAAAAAAGGGCGGGTGGGGGGAGGCAGGGGAAGGTCTTCCCCTGCCTTCCCCAGTAACGAAACCCAGATCGACCGCCCACAGGGGGAGCGCCAGCGCTTCCCCCGTGGGTGGGTGTCATGACGAGCTGGACTCATCATGAGCACACGCCTACTGTGTGCCATGACGAGTCCAGCTCATCATGAGCACCGAAAGGGATAAGCAAGCCTCTGTAGACCTAGAAAATGTTGTAATCACAACATTGTTTTGAACAGACTATTGCAGGCTCCGTGCCGAAGCATGCATTAGAAAATCAGCGTAGGACAATCTCAAATCATGCATCAGACATCCTTTCACACTGCAATTAGTTGATGAGTGTTTGACATCATTACCTGCTAAACACACTCATCATCACACAGAACCATTCACACAGGGGCACCTTCAAAATCAAGGAGTTTTTGATTTTCAGACTGTGGGTAAATATTGTCTATTATATGCTCTTTACGTTGACATGCTCAACAGTTCTGCAAATTCAAATGATACTAGTTGGTCATCTGAATGTGTCACACATGAAATACACAATAGTTCACTGATGAATCAGGTGCATGATGGTGATCCTTGCATAACATTGACTAACATGTGCTCAAATCAGACAACATAACACTTTTGGGCGAGGGTGCTTTCATTTGCACTACCATAAATGTGTTCACACTGCCACTGTTTTAAAAACACGGAAGAAAAATCTGTGGTTCACATGCAGCAGCTTTGCTGTCCCATTGGGTCATTGCACAGAAATGTGCAGAGCTGGTTGATACTTGTACACAAAGCGTCAAGCCACATATGCCCTCTTTCCTTGAATGCATGTCAAAATGTAGGCATTGTACCACTAATTGGCTAGTACATGTGTACATGATGTAATCTGGTTGTGTAGCTGTGGTGACACCTCCAATGGCTCACTAATACAAACATTTTCCATTTCCTCAAATGTACTACATGACAAACACTGTTGTGATTAGTCATCTGACTTGATTGCAGACTGTGCAGCCTACTGTCTTCGTGCAGTTGGAATGGCAGGGTCTGCTATGGGCCTTTTATACTTCATACTTCCTGTACTTCCACTGTTGGCCTCGATTGTTTTTCTTTTGCACTGCCAAATTGCAAACAGAAATCCAACAACTGTTGTTACTGCACTGGGTACCTGCCTTGTCATAGCACAGGAATAACCATGTTGTCATGAACATCTTATTCTGATTCCTGCTTTGATGTGTTCATTATTTCTCAGGTTATGTGTCCAGTTGCATGTTATTCTTGATGATGTTCACATAACCTATTTCTCATTATTTATAGGTGTGGCAAATATGCATTATGACATAATGTTCTTGGACTCAGGAAACATGACGTATCATTTTATTTTTTCAGATATCATGTCCCCGGAGGAACAGCGTCAGTTCCTCCAGTGGAAGGAACGTTACCAGCACATCAGGTTTGGGGTACAATGCAATGACTAAGAGGTACTGGGAGGAAAGGGCTGCAAGCAGGTGGAAGTCCATCACAGACAGTACAAAGAAAGCTGGGAAAAACACACCTCCCTGCCTGCATCAACAACAAACCAGAACCAGCCCCAGCAAATCCCAGGACCATCAGGACTCCCTCGGCCAACACAAAGTAAAAGGTCAGCTGTCCCCGGTCTATCAGGACCCGCTCGATCCACATCTTTCACCCTAAGTCTACCTCTCTCACAGAGTGCACAACCGGGGACATCCTCCAGAGCTGCAGGACACAGTGAAAGGTATGTCCTCACAAAGAGGAAGAGGAGGCTTATGTTCAATTTAAACATTCATGTGGCCTGACTTGAACGGGACAATGATGACATCAAGGGCCACTTCATGGACATCAAGGGGGCCCTGGGTCTCCCCTATTAATGGACAATGGTTGTTCATTTTCCCACTCTGTCCAGTCTAATGTTTCCCTCTCCTATTTACCATCCTGTCAATATATTTCATAGTTAGTTAAGTGTTAAGTGTAGATCTAGTGTGAGAATAATATAGTGTTAGGTGTGGTTAGCTTTTTAAATTTTGGATATTCTCTTTTTAGTGCTTCTGTTTGAGTTTCCTTTTCCTTTGGGTGAGGGGTTGATGTGTTTTTAGAGTTGTTAATAAATGAAATAAACAAAAATTCAAAAACTTATATAATTGTTTAGTATGTATGTTTAGTTAGTTAATGTATAGGTTAAGGTGTCTTTGTGCCGTCCCGGATGTGCCGTTAGGGGGGGTGGTAAACTAGTTAGTTTAGTGTAGTTTTATATTAGTATAAGTTAGGTTAGTGTAGTTTAGGATTAGTAAGTATAATTAGTTAAGTATTTTAAGAGTGTTTTTTATCAAATAAATTGCCAATAGTTGATGCTTTGTGATCCCATTCATTTTTGCTGTGTGGACATATCCTATTGGATTGGTAGTGGATTACGACAGAAGCATCCCCCTCACAATCAATTAGAATGTCTACAAATGTGATTACAGTATCTTCAAGGGACAGGCTACAAACAGACCTCATTTGAAATGTGTTTTAAACAAACTAATTGATGTTTAGGATAACAAAGTTCAGTTGGGAAATTAGTTTTCTATTGGTCTGATTTTTTTTTTATCCATATGTGATTATTTTGCTAGGACAGATTTACACAGGATGCACTGTGGGCATTGTGCTCTGCACAGCATTGGTTGAATGCTGTGGGTATGATGTCTGGGACTAAAGTTAGCAGGCCACCCCCGATGACGGCACACATGCACCATTGGGCAGGAGTGTCTGAGTTGAGTTGAGAATTGTACATGTGCATGGAGGGGTACCTTACTGCACATACACATTATTCCACACAACACAGGTACTCCTGCACAACGGTAGTCCCAGAGCAGTCTGGTTCACGGGCGCTGCATCATATTGTAATCAATGAGATGCAGCCAATTTGTAGGAGCGTGGTGTTGAGGCAAGGAGGCCAATGCAACACTATGCCACCTCTTCAGTCAATATGCCCCTTTGCTTGTTCATGTTGCCCTTATTTTGTCCTCTGATGTATATTATTTTTGCTCTATATTGTATTGTTTTTATGAGCAGATTTCCAAGTCTGTGACACCACCATTATGTGTCTTTAAATATATTCAATGACTAAGGTGATATGTGGCTATACCCCCAGGGACCACTGTATCTGTTAAGAGATCAGCAGTCAGTCTGGGTGTGCACTGAGGGATATTTATTTGAACATGAGTAACATTGGTCACCACCACCCCTCACTCCCGAAGTCCCTGGTTGTTACTTACCCTGTTGCTGATGTAGTTGGTCATGTTCAGCACTATCCTGTCCCTGGACTCGAACCACCGACTCCTCGCAGATGACCGCGGACACCTGTTCCTCCAAGGTATCCTGCTCCTCCTGTGGCGCAGGACTCCCACCTCCGGTCTGCAGTGCTGCCTGACAATTGTTGGACAGTTTCTGCTTGGTCTTGCGCTGAGCATCATGTCAGCGCTTCTTGCAGTCAGTCACTGTCCTCTTGACCTCTGCTACAGCTTTCACCTTTGCTACGATGGACAGCCATTTTGCATTTTTGATCCCCAATGTCACCGTGGAACTGACAAAAAGCTGGTGTTTGTCTGTCACCTCTGCAATCAGGATTTCATTTTCCTGCTGGTTGAACCTGGTTTTCCTCTTCCTCGTCCCCTGGGTCTGGCTGGTTTGAGGGGTTAGGGGGGGTTGTGCTCTCCTACATTACTGGGTCCAGCTTCCTCTGTGTTAATTCTTGTTTTTCCTTTTTGTTTTGGGTTGTTTTGTGAACTTTGCAGGCGTTTGAAGTTAATTTTCCTGCAAAACGTGAAAAAGTGGTGTCGCACTGATTAGTGTGCATGTTCTGGCAGCTGACTGGCGGCCGCCACTTTTTTCACGTTTGCGGCAAGATTTTTATCACCGTGACGCAGGTCTTAACATTGACAATTCCAGCCGCGATGTTAAGCTATTGCCCTGCGGGATGTATTGTAAATATGTCGGTACCATGGCAAAGTTTTCAGCGGTACAAGGTGGTAAAATAATTGCTGCTAACTAACATTAGCGTTAGTTAACAGCAAATCCTGTACATATGCCCCTTGGTCTCTTAGGCAATGTTGAATCTGCCTCATAAAGTGGAACAATCACCGGACCAGCTCACTACAACAGACTTCCCTGATGTCGCCTATGTCAAAAATGCAAAGGAATTTAAAAATCTGTGAGGGGTGGATTGGTCAGCCACATCATTGACCCCAAAACAGCAATAGAGAGATATTTACAGCCACAAGTCCCTGTCTAGCATGTGAAAATGAATCTACTTTCAAACAACACACTCTTCACCATGCAATATTAATGCTGATCATTATTTACACTCCATTTAAAGTTACAGACCGTGTACAACAGCACTCAGACTTCAATACACACCATTGACTAGTTAATGAAGCATTTCTAAATGAAATGTAACTCTGCTGGTGGAAATGCAAGATGTTATGGGAATATTATCAGATGCCAAGGGTAGAATAACACTGTGCATGTTCCACTTCACACACTTCTGGATGTTGAATGATGGTGAGTAGCCAAATCACTCTTTAGGATTTGCTCCCTGATTGAGGTCAGCTCAAGGACAACAGAAAACGGTGATTGGAAGAAAATACATTCCAGCATTGTGAGAAGTTGGCCTGATATGTAGTGCTCACTATTCTAGTGATCACTGTGTATCATTTCAAACGACCCTTATTGATGATTGGTTGTAAGTCAACCTTATAGACCAGCTATCCTAGTAGCGTGGACAAGAGCAGTCTTCAGGCTAAACTCTAGAGGGCGTGTTAAGCCAGCTGTTTACCATCACATATACCCCTTGAACACCAAGTGAAAGGACACCACACAAGTTGTTATGAAAATAAAGGATATTTATTTATAACAAGACTAACCTGGCTCTTTATGAGTCAGGGAGCTAAGCACAATACAAAACTCTTAGGAAAATACTTCTAGTCGCACAATTTACACAAATGCCCGAAGGGCACGAAACCATTTACACTGCAAGTGGGATGGGAGAGGTTAAAGAGTCTAAAGTTACTGATTCCGGAGGAATCCGATCAGTGGGACTAAAGAGGAAAGGAGCTGGACACTTGTAGAGTGAACCTACGATGGAGCACCGAGATGCTCGAGTTACCTAGCCCAGAGGCTGCGGCTGCGTGGGGTTCAGCAAGATGTCGGGAGTCCTTGTTGTAGTCTCGGGAGCCTGAAAGAAGAAGTTGCTGGCAGGCGACCAGTGTTATGTTCAGCGAGATCCAAGCCTGGATCGGTGATGAAGAAAACCTGAAAGCAGAGGGGACTCAGTTCTCAACCGCTAGCCAGCGATCGTGTGGGTACCAGGAAGGTACCGGCTGAAGTCACCTCGACCAGGTGAGTGGATGACGTTGGACTCGGCTGTTCCTCGGACCAGGAGGCGCGGCGGCGACCAGGATGGAGGGCGAGCTGTCCCACGAAGGTGTCTGCTGTCGATGATGCTGGGCCCAGGAATGGGGCAGCGGATCTTGGCAGTGGCAGCCCACGCGGTGGAGTCAAGATGGCGTCTGGAGTGGACCAGGAGGGTCCGAGGTACTCCTCTGTTGAAGGGGAGCAAGAGCCAGTCTGGAGCAACCAGACCAGTGATGAAACTGTCGTGATGCGTCGTGAAGAGGGCCACAAGCCGGTCGGCGAGTGGTCGGACAACGCGGTGAGAGGCAAGGAGCAGAAGGGCCCCCCACGTAGATCTCGTGGATGCTGGGGAGGCAGACTTCGGTGCTGGAGCCGCTCAGGGTTAGGGCTTCTCAAACCATAGGTGCACTCACTCGAGGGTCCCTCGGTGGGCGTGCTAGATAAGCGTCGTGCAGGTTCTGAAGATGGCCGGTCCCGCAGGTCTCGTCGCACCTACGAATCTCAGCTGGGCTGACGATGTAGGTAGAGGTCAGAGATGGCAGGGAACCCGGGTCTCGTCGAGCTGGGCAGTCTTGTTCCGTAGGAGAAACGTACAGCAAACCGCAAGCGCTTAGGTGGTGCCTGCTGGTGCAGGGTGGCTACTCCTTAGCCACAAGGGAGAGTCTTCAGAAAAAGTCAAGAGTTCCTTTCGTGGAAAGTAGTTCAAGATTCAGAATTATCCAATTTGGGAAGGGGACCCGCTCCCACCTTTATTCTAGGAAAAGGGGGCTGGCCCGTGACTAGGTCCTACCTATGGGTTACTCCCCTATCCTTTGTCCGGCTTCGCCCCAGCTCAGGGGCTGGTGTGCCCCCGAAACTGGTTTGAGCCGGGCTTCGCACAGTGAGCACCGGGGTGCCACTTGCAATCACCTTCCTTTCAGCCCTGCCTACCTGGGATACACAAACCCTGTCTGGGATGGTGCTAGCACCGCCCTCGACAGGAAACCCTTTGTCCAAGCTCCCCTCGCTGGAAGGTCTCCCAGCAGCAGGAGGTCAGACTTGTGTCTGGTGGCAGCATCCATTTTGTGATGCTGAGGCTTGAGTCAACTTTAACCGGGGTTCAAGGTTACTTCCATGTCGTGTCCCTCTAGAAGGATGGAATGCTAACCCCGTCGCCAGAACTGGCGAGGGGTTCGTATTCCAATTCGTATGACATCTTACTCGACATGTTTGGGTGATGCGATGCCAAAGTTAGCAAATAACCGCGAGGATTATAATGCACTTTAAAGTAGTTGGCCCGCGTCACCATGGAACGGCTATTAGGATTTGGTTCCGCAAGCCGTCGACGGGCTCAGCTCGCGCCAGAGCACCATCTCACATGATTCCCAGCACTCTGCCTTCAGGATTGATAAGGCCTGCCATAGGAGTGACTGACAGGAATCCATGCGTCCATTTTAGGGTTAGGTATAGGAATACTACACCTACAGCAACGGGTGATTACACCACCTTGCCCCAGCTGTCGTACAGCCAGTTGTGTCAGATTTGGGCGGCCATCCAGGGGTGGCATAATACATGCTGCAGCCCCTGGTAGGCCCTGGGTACACCGATGCCCTGGATACCTGTGGTATGCTGATACAGGGACTGATAAGGCGGCCCAGTTCCAATTAGTGGATGCACCTAATGTACATGTGTGTTAATTTCGAGAGAGAACAGCTAGGCTGTGGGTCTGATTAGCAGGCCCACAGCCAGGGAAAGTCGTAAACCAATGAAGCGAAAGCAAAAAATCTGGGTGATCATAGGATTGCAGACCCTACTCTCCTACAAGCATCAAAAGTTCAAGTCTGAAGGGGAAAGGTAGCCCTGAACCCCAGAACCTCAAGCTGGAGGTCCTCTGCTTCTGGCCAGGCCCTGCTCCCCACTCTCCATGCTATATTACAACAACGGCCCCGCAGGTAACACTTAAAAGATGAAGACATTATTTATATGGCAAAAAAGCTATCCGCCATTAATGCTGTCACATTTAGTCATAATTCAAACTACCATGATGATTTCAAGCAATATTTATCATATTCATTCAGAAGAAAAAACATAACATTATACATCGACCAAATCAATTAAATAAAATGCAGTGTCCACGGTGAGCAGAGAACAGAATGAAAGAATTATTAAGCAATTTCTTATGTTTCTCATAACAAATAACATGGAATAGTCAGAAATAGTTAATATTCCTTATAGAGACATCATTTTGGTATGTTTGTTTGTTATATGTAACGACGACGTTTCCACCTGTCACAAAAATAACCAGGTGTCATCAGGACATAAATGTTACAGGGGCCATCTGAAAAACTGAACATAAGTAGATTAGAAAACAATTTTTGCAAATAATTAAGGGGGTCCGTATTAATAACCAAGGGTAATAAATACCACCTTGCACCCAGAGTGCTGAAGGTTACTAATTAAGTAGGTCGCCCGAGTGTGCCTGTGGTATCCAACCAATTTACTTACTCAGGGAGCAAAGATAAGGAAAATAGGCTTGTAAAGGTTGATAAAAAAATGAATAATCAAGCTCATGTGTATCACTAAACCATACTCATCTGTTTGCATGTGCAGTGGCACTTACCCTCTGGAAATACGTCAAGGATATGGAAGGGCCGCCAGAAGCTGTTCCTAAACACAGCAGAATCAGTCATCTCAAACTAATTACACACGGTAAAGCAGTGCGGCCCGAACCATGTAAATGTAAATGGATACTTGTATAGCGCACTACTCACCCGCAAGGGTCTCAAGGCGCTTGTACGAATACCGCTGTGGAACCCATCCTGGCTTTCCCTGTGAGGCATCCACTCCTGGGCACCCCCAAGGTGGAGGCCAGGCATCCGTAGCGTTGTGGGGGCCGTTGTGGAGATTAAGCAAGCTATTGCCCAGAGTTGCAGAGTGGGACTCCATGATTGGAATGGCACCGAGGCAAGAATTATCAGGTCCGTGGAATTTTTGAGCCCAAGACCCGCCAAGGCAGGGAATTGAACCCTGGTCCCGGGCTAGACCTCTGCATCAGGGTCTGCCGCTCTAATCATTGAGCCACACTTCTCCATCACTGTCAGCGTGAGCGCGCAATGGCAGCAGAAGGAGGATACTGTGTGAAAATGGGGGCTTGGGGGGCAGCCGAGCACGGCGAGGTCTGCCCCCCGGGCAGATTGGGAAGGGGGGGGGGGAGTGGCCGGCAAGCGCCGTTTTGTATGTTTTGGGCTACATTGGGACTAGCCCAATTGTAGCCCAATATTTATATTATAGCCCAAGGGGTATTTATTCCAATTTCGCCCCTCCCCAGCCACCATTTTAGGTTTGTTGACCTGGTGGCTGGGAGCGCGGACCTTGATAGGTTTTATTTTGTGGGGTGGGGTGGGGGATCTGATGTTGGGATCGTAGGGGTGGGGGCAGGAACAAGGGGTCAGGAAATTCTTGTATAGTGAGGTTTTAGTTTTGGAAGGCAGTTGCCAAGGGTTGAAATTGTGATATGCACCTGTTTCAATAAAGCGGCCTTTTTCACACACAGAAGGTGGTCTCGTGTCGGCTTGCCCCTCCCCCTCCCCCCTTATTTCCCAAAGAGGCTTGGAGCGCACCGTGCGTTTCAACCTTCACAGGGAGGCCCCTGATCAGAGGTACCAGTCAGACATCAGAAGAATCAAACAGCATAGTAAAGAGTGCCACAATAAAAACCAATAATATTCAAAAGACGATGTTCTACCAAAAAGTAGTGTGAAAAATAAACAAGCCTTTGCAATGCAATAGGTCTCGCATTTACCTAAGTTTAAGCTATTAACATTGAAATTGACAATGACTTATAATTATGTTTTAAAAACCAAAACATAAATAAAAGGCGTAATTTACAATGCCAATAGGTCAAACTCATATAAATGCGAGACCTATTACATTGCAAATGCTTGTTTCATAAAATGCAGCAGACATAGGAGGTGCGGGTTTCAGTGTACATGGAACAGCTGTGCGTCAGAGGTGTCCGCGGTCCTGAATGCAAGCAGCCGTTCATTAGGCTGGTGGAAGGGCTCAGTGACTGAGTGCCCTATCAAATGCTCTAGCCGTTGATATTTATCACAAACAAACATACCAAAATGACGCCGCTATAAGGCATATGGACTATTTCTGAGTATTCCATGTTGTTTTTATGAGAATCATAAGAAACTGTTTAATAATTCTTTCCTTATATAAAGCCATATAAATTATTAACTACTCTTTTAAGTGTTACCTACGAGGGCCATTGTTGTAATCTAACCTTTATACCCTTGGCTCATGGGTTTATGGGCAGCTCTTGTGGCCTAGTAAGAGCCCCTCTCTCCATGGGCATCCAGTCCCCACTGCACGCAGCCTTCAGCACAGAGCCTTCAGCTGTGCCCAGTGGGGGTCAGATGCTAGGCCAGGCTACAAGTCATGTCTTGCACTACACTCTCCACAGTTGTTCAACCTCTGTTACATATAGCCTTTGACAGCACTCAGCCGGGGTCGTCTGTGGTCTGTTGGGTGGGTAAAGCTCGTGGGTACCGTCACTTGCCATGCTCAGCTTGGTTCTTCTCTTCAGTCCTTGCTTTGTCCCTGAAGCTTGCCCTAGTGGTGTTCTGCTGGGTGGAGGAAGGTTGACGGTGTCACTTTTGGACCAATACAGGTGTTCAGTCTGTGGTGCTCGTGCTGATGGTAGTCCGCTAGGTAGATAAAAACTTGACAGTGTATCTCCTGCAACATGTTTTGTTCATGAAGCTCACGCTGGTGGTGGTCCACCAGGTAGATGGAAACTTGACAAGGTATTGCCTGCTGATTGGTGCAGCAGCGCCCTCCTTTCCATGAAGCTCGCCCTGGTTGCGGTCTACCAGGCTGGTAAATGTTGACGACTCCATTGGCCCAAACTCTGGATCACTGGTACCAGGGCACCTTTCTGGAAGATATAAAAAATCTACAAAAAAGTATTTTTTTTAAAACAAATAGTATGGGGGGGATCCCTTAGGATCCCTCTAAATGGCTCTGGGGATCAGTGTTCTGGCCTTGTTCCCTAACATTTCCTTTGTTTTTTTTATTTTCACAACATGGGAAGTGAGTCCCGAGTCCTTTATTGGTGACTGCAACATTCCCCCTCAAGGTTGTGCCTGCCAATGAGATCGTTCTAGTACCCCAAATCCATCTTTAGATCTGGCTTCCAAAGTGAGTGATAGGAAAAAAGCTAACCTGGACAATGGGAGTTGAGTATTTCTCAAATTTCTGGATACTAGGGTATCTTACTGCTCCAGATATACATAAAGCTTTTTAAAATGTAACCGCTACATGCCCAAAACTGAGCATTTTTTTAAACTCTAAATATCTCCAACTCAAGCAAATGCACTTTCTTCAGGAAAGTGCCAAATTTGGAGTAATTCTATTCAGAATTTTTTTCTGTATTGAAGAGCAAAGAATCACATAGGAATTAAAATGACAAATGGCATTTTTGAGACCTTCCATTTTTCTCATCCACCACTTGACAGATCAGCATGGCCCCAGAGGTTGTAAAGGAAGCAACGGAGGAACAGGACATTTTCTATTTTTCTTGCCCTGGGCACTGAGCACAGTTAAAACTTTTAACTGTTTCAACTTTTGTGAAATTGTTGCCTTGCAACATCCTTCCTAGACTCCAGTGCTTGGTCTCCAACAAACATGAGTATGCTTGGCCTGCAAAGTCAGGGGCGTATCTTCTATTGGTAAAGTACGTGAAAAAGAACCAGGGCCCAGAGACCTGAAGGCACACTAAACACGGATTATTGCTGTATTTCACAGTTCAAACAGCAGCCAGGGGGCCCATTTCCTTTCTTGCAATAGGGCCCATGACATACTTGGTACCCCACTGCGTAGATGCTAGGTTTAGCTGTATTTCTATTTCTGTTCTAACCTGTCCTGCTTCCCACTGTTGCTGGACCTGAGTTTCTTTTGGTGTTTGGCCTGTTCAAGACATTTACCACCAACGACTCACAGATCCTTTTGGATGCTAGCTCCATCTGGGTATCCTCACAGAAACCCTTGAGGCACCATGGAAAATTCCTTTGTGAATATCTGCTCTAGCCGTTGACAACTGTGAGAAGGTTACTTCCCCCATCTGGTAGCACCACACTGAACGTTCCTTTGAACGTGCATCACCACTGCCATCTATAGAGTGTCTTCCAACCTGACTGAATTAAGACCACTATCATCATTTCAAAGGCCCAAGAAGCACCCTTGACACTCCAAAGCGATAGCTGACCATTGAAAGCCACTGACCCAATAGAGACCTGACACATTTTCAACGTGCCTTTTCCATGCCCTACAGTGTTCCATGAGCAATCAGACAGTGGCTTTACAGAGTTCCTGCAATACCCCACATGCATCACACAGAATATTCAAAAGTAGCCCACATAAAGTGTCATTGGTGGCACATCCAAGGTGCCTCCACATGTGTGAAACGGACTCAGCTCATCCAGCGAAGGATAACAAAGTTAGCGGTGGCCCAGAGGAAGACTTTACGCTCATCAACAAACATTCAAGGTTTGTTAAAGACTGTCTTTGGAGAGTCAAATGGGTGTGAAGCCTTCCAATCAATGTGAGTCCAATAGTGTTCCAGGTGCACCGTTTGAATTGTGGACACTATCCCAAGCATCACGAAGGTGGACCAAATCTGTAATCTCCAGACATGATCCTGCATTAATGCCATCAAAATATCCTGGACTCCTCCACATCAGTGTTCATGCCTTGCCTCACAACATGATAAATTCTGAACTGAAGCGTCAATGCTCTGATGCAACTGGCATTGTTTGCCCTCAAATGTCCTTCTGATTGACTCTGAAACTCTCTGCTTTGTTTTTAGTCTCCCCTGTTGGACATGCTAAGTTTGCTTTGGTTTTTGGAAGAATGTAATGTCCTCTGCGTAAACACACCCCTCACAGATGTCACCAGTCAGGTGATCCTGCTAATAAAAGGGAGCTTGGTGTACGTGCCTCCTCCTGTACTCTGTGTATGTATCGTTCTTTTCTAAAATATGGGACAAGGGCCCATGATTTTACTGCCTCCTCCTGCGCCCCCTTTGTCATGGTGCCCCTACGGTTGTTAAAGAGGTTGGGGTTGCTCATGATGGGTCTCCAGTTCCATGAAGCGGGCCCAGGTGGGATCCTAGCTTCCTCCATGCCTCCAGCGTCACCTGCTTCAGCAGTGTACCCTTCAACAACTGCAGTCAGACGAGCTCCATGAGCCCAGTCCTTCTGCGTCTGTCATCTGGTCCTGGAAGAACTACACATGAGCGTTTTTAGTTCCAAGCCACTGCTCTAGGTCCTTCACCTGCTCCTGGAGGAGCTCCAGAGTGGTCAGCGGGACCGCCTGTATGACGTGCACATGAAGCACCTCCTCTTGTAGCACTTGGATGCATCGGGCCCACATTCTTCTGCTTGCTTAATTCCTCACATTCTAGGTCAAGCCACCTGTCGCCAGTCATCTGCTGCAGCTTCCTGATCTAGGCACAGGCCTTTGAAGGGCAGCTCTACTGTTGCTTAAGGGCCTTGACTTGTTGTTTCAGCTACCACAACAGCTCCTCACTGGCCACAAGTGCTGGAATTGAAACTACTGTACTTAGGCAACCCAGAATGGGGGGGGCAAATTTTGGCAATAAAAAGGGGGGTGAAGTCATGAAAAACAGTCCCACACTCAACTTATACATTTATATATTTTTTTAAAACCTGCCACAACAAAAATGGCAACAAGGAGAAATGTGGCAGTAATCTGCTCTGGATTAGTTGGTTGCAAAGGCTGAATTTTAAAATATCTTATGGGGTTAAGGCACATGTTGCGGGGAGCTGCGTTTGCCCAGTAAATCTCTGGGAAAAATAATAACGGTAAAATAAGTGTGGTGGTTAGTGCACTTGTGGAAGAGACCTGTGCTTTGTCTAGTCAAAGTTCGCAATCAAAGTTGCATAGAGGTAAATTCAGTAAATTTCACCAGGGCCAGAGTAATCCTGAATAATAGCTACCGGATCTGGGATCCGGCTAGTCCCCCCTTTGTTTTAACACTGCTGGCAACAGTATCTTTTGCTTCGGGCCCTGCTCACAGCCGGTGGCAGCTGGCATGGCTCGCAGGTGGCGGGGCGTGGGGTTGGGCTTCGTGGGCGGGAGTCACTTGGGGAGAGTTGCACGGGGGGGGGGGGGTTGAGTGCCCAATATTAAAAAAAAAGTACCTTAACGCCTGTCCTCCATCTCTTCTCCTGCTCTCCTTGTCTTCTACCAGAAAGCACAGCCAGGCCCCACTGATCAATCACAACACTGCAATGCAGTGATGTGATAGGTAAGCACCCAGGCTCCCCTGACCAATCCCAGCGCTGCAATGCAGCATTGAGATTGGTCTGAGCACTGTGACACAGCGCTCAGCCAGGGGCTGGAGGGGTGGGCATGTTCTCCATGCAGGCTGTAATGCAGCCTGCATGGAGATTAGCGAAAGAGCGCATGACTGGTTTGGGCGGCCCGAGAGGGCAAACAACTCCTCCCCTGCTCCCGCAGCTCAGCAGCACTGCCCACCCACCCACCCACAAAGTAGGATGAAGAATAAAATGATAATAACGCTTTGCACGGCTCAAAAGCAGTGGGGCGACGCTCCACTGCCATAGCCGAGGAGCCGCCACTGCTCACACCGCAGGATAAGTACCTCTGTCCACTGACTAGCAATACCCTGATTGATAGACTCTTATGTGTTTTGCTATCCTGATCATGCCTGTGCTGGTACATAACCCACACACAAAGCATCCAGCAGGCCTGGACTAGCGTTGCTGGGCACAGGATGTTTTTCCAATGGACTGACAAGGTGGGGACCAGGTTCACTCCTAGTGGGGTCTGGTTTTGTTGCTGAGGAAGTGATAGTTGTGTTACCTGCCTGCAGTGCTTTGGCACTTTAAAAATAAAGGGGCATAGTTGCAATGCCCCTGCAGCGCTTTTATACCGCCAGAGCGTCACTTTTATGACGCTCCAGACGCGCAGTGTGCTGTCCCATATTTACAAGGCAATGCAAAGCCACCCTGCATAGCTTTTCATGGCCTTGTAAATATGGAGTAAGGCAATGCTTTACTCTACGTGGAAGGGACGTTCCGTGGGTGTTGCTGTGGGTGTTCCCACACAAAAACCAATGGTTATTAATACTGCCCAAGATTTACAACATGGTATAAATCTGGGGCAGCACCAAAACTAAAGCATTCTCAAAGGAGGCCTAACGAGGAGAAATGTTTGCTCTTTCCATGTGTGCTGCATTCTACAGCACACATAGAACTAGGAAAAGCCTTCTTTGATTAGTTTGTACAGGAAGGTGTCCCACCCTGCACAAAAACAATCATGCCAACAACACAGACACACTAGCACCATGGTGCAAGGATGCCTACGTTGGCGCTCGGCTGCAGTTTGTGCAGAAAGGACAGGAATGCGCTATATCTTGTAGATATGGCACATTCCTGCTGTTTCTTTTGACGCAGGCAGTGCAGCTAGAAGGCTTACGGAGCTACCCTTTACCAAAATATTGTAAATATGCCCCAGAGAATGTAAAGCAAATAATTTTAAAGCGTGCTTCAAAAATATTTGGTTTTGCATTTGTGTCCGTCAGGGTCGCCACAAGCAGTGCTGACCTTCATGGCTATTGGGGGAGGTGGGCATCTGAGTGGTCTGTTGTTGCTTGGCTCAGAGAGTCCAGTACATATATGATAAAGTCTCTTCAAAACGGTGTATTTCTTTTTAATGTGATTTTTACAACGCATTTCAGTTAAGTATATGAAATTATATGATTGCAGTGAGGGCCAGTTATTAGAAGTGACAGTTTCTAAACATGAACTTAGAAACATTCATGCCCCCACCACCATTTCGACGAAGCTATTAGCGTACCAAGAGGCAACCTCTCTTTTTTCCCCTTTACATGACCTAGGGTGTTACTATAGATGGAATAACATTATTTTCTCTTAGGTTTGTGCAACACATACCATGAACTGATGTATTTGAAGCTGCTGTCTTGTAATGATGAAGGAAAGGAAGACACTGTAAAAAAGAAATTGCCTAGGATCCCACAATGTGGTCAAGTGGAAGCCAGGATTGATTCAAGGCTTCTTTTGCAATCCAGACACTTTGTTTGCAATTCAGCCACTACATGGTTATCTCTTTCTCTCTCCATTTTAGATCAAAGCTTAATGCTTTGTGGTTATTTGATGTGCTAGATCAGTGCACTATGGTAAATACATCATGGCTATCCATGCTTCATTAGGATTTGGGGTGGTAGTTTTTGGGAACTGTGAGAATGTAATACAGAAGCTGAACTGAAAACCAGAGCACCCACGCTCGGTTAGCGCACTAAGACCATTTACGCCACATAGCTATAAGTCTTTAGTCATCCATTCTTGATTAATTCCTCCTCCTTACCGATCCAGCTGTTCATTCATTAAGCCATGCAGCCCTGTGTCCAGTTTCCATCATCCATTTAATGACTGGACATGGTTCGATAATGAAAACTGTGTTGTAAAACGCATCATATTTGCAAATTGTGTCAAGAATGTCTTGGAGAAAGAACCCCACCAAGCTATCCTTGCAGTAGCCAAGCTCGCACACTGCTCTTACTCACTCCATGCAGTATATTGGCTGGTCTGACACAATTTGCCAGGACTGCCTTTATTTCCCAGTCCATCCAGCACTCCCTCCTGATGCCCAGAGTGTCTTAGATCTCCACAGCTGTTCTCCCCTTGCAGGAGAGCATCTCACTCTGACGGTAACCCATGTCTTTGCTTTAAGAGTTAGTTAACACTCATTGATGACTACAATTAGATGATGTCCATTTCCTAAAAGCCTAAAGAAATCAACTGCAATTCTTTCCCACGCATGTGCAGGAAGGTCAGACATTGTCAATGGGTACTGCCTCTCTTTGGGGAAAAGACAGTTGCAAAGATGATACTCTTTTAGTTCCCTTCAACTCGCTCATCTAGGCGCAGGAACCACAGTCTATCTCTTAGGGCTGTTTTGGTGGCTACAATGCCACGCTGTCCTTGATGGGCTAGTTCATTAACTTGCTGTCCTAGGCTCTCAGGTACGGCGATTTGTGAGCCTCTCAATACAATGCCTAGGTAATGAACAGTTCATTCTGTACATGTTTGAATTTTTACACGATTGAGTTGAAATTATGTCTTTGAGGGTAAGCATGTTCTTATCAGAATTGGAAGCAGCGATAGATAGGGCTGCCGGGTGCTGGACCTCACAATGAAGTTAATGTACTCCTCAGCCATTTTGAATTTTGAATTGTGTCAATGTGACAGCACTCATGAAAAGCAATCAGCAGCGTTCTTATCTTTACCTGGCTTGTGTACAACTGCATAGTCATACTTTTGCAGTCGCAATCCCCACTTCTCAATGTGAGGGGGCAGCTTGGATTTCGGGTTTCCAAAAATAGTGAGCAGCACTTGGTGGTCTGTTACGATAGTGAAACGTTTTCTGTATAGAAACACATGAAAATGTCCGCGGACCACACTACAGCCAGACTCTCCTTCTCCAGCTGAAAATATGCATGTTCTGTGCCAGACAGGCTTCGACAGCCATAGGCCACAATGTGTCTCTGAGCATTTGGATGACCATTATGTTAAGAAAGTATTTCCCCAGCCCTACTGGGCTGTGATCTCAGTATGTAACAGGGTGAAAATAGACCCTCTCGGTTGCATTTTCAATCACATGTTTTATTCTTTTGACGCTTTGATCACATTTAGTAGACCACTCGAAAGGGACATCTCGTTTTGGCAATTCTAAATGAGGCACTCACAGTAGCAAAGTCACAAATGCACATTGAGCAATAACTGGCCATTACTAAGAAGGATCGCAGAATGATGACATATTTTGGAGGGCAAGTAGCTGAGAGTGCTTGCACCTTATCTGTGTCAGGAGTCAGTCCCCCATCAGAGAATATGTGCCCAAAGAATTTGAGTTTGGTCTTATGAAACTCATACTTTGTTGCATTCAGAGTGAGACCTGCATCAGCAGTAACTGGTTCACTTGTGTAAGAGCTTTGTCATGTTTTTTTTTGTGTTGCCACAAATACCAGTATGTCATCACTGCAGTTAAAAGAATGCATTACATGTTGAATTATTCGACGTATAACATCCTGGAATATTTCTGCAGCTGGAGACACCCCAAAACTCAACCTTTTTTTACCTGAACAAACCAACATAAGTTAGAAAAGTAGTGATGTACCTTCAGGTCTCTTCCAACTCGAGTTGATGTTATCCCTTGTTCAGGTCAAGGCAAGAGAAAATGTTGGCACCATTCAGTTGCCTGATCATGTCCTCAATGTGTGGACTAGGATGTCTTTCTTTTGTGAGTGCTCTGTTGGCCTGGTGCATGTCAACACAAATGCACACTACACCTCCACTGTCCTTTCTTAGCACCACCACTATGTGTGAGACCCAAGGCATAGGACGGGTGGAGTGTTCAATGATGTCATGCTTCAACAGTATTTCTAGTTCTTTCTCAACGGCTTCTTGCAGGTAAAAAGCGACTTGGTGGTGCCGCTAGGCAACAGGGCGAATGTCCTCATTAATATGAAGTTGTACTTTCATTGTCTTGAGCCTGCCTAGGCCATGAAACAATATGAGGAACTGACTCACAACTTCAGAGTAAGTGTGAAGGTTGTAAATGAGAGATATCAGGCCCATGTCAGCAGCAGTGGCAAAACTGAGCTGGCACGCACTGGATGAAATTTCTAGAAGAACATGAACTGGTGCTTGCGCTGATATTGCTTTATTTTGCATTGTCGCTGTGAATGACCCTTGAATCTGCAATGGTTTAGAAGCAGCCCACATGTATACCTTCATGTTTGATGGGTTGAGACGTGGCATGGGAGCAAGGTTATTGAACGTTTTGACTGGCATGATGTTAATCGGCGCACCTCTGTCTATGATAAAGATTATGAGGCAACCGTTGACTTTTACTGTACTCTTGGTGCATTGTCCAAATTAATTTGGTTGTTTTATCTGGCAGTTTGCCTTTGTCTTTTGTTTTTCCCTGCAGGCAGCCAAACCTACATGTGCCTGCCATTCCTCAGTTGATATCATCATCGCCCATCGATCTTCTTCACTGATGGTCAATAACAACTTTAAAGAGCCTCTGTAGGATGAATTTGATGATGATCAACTTTGTCTGGTTTCTACTTGTTGTAACTTATGTCGCTCTTTGCCCTTGTGGGCGTGGCAATATTGCTTCTGGAACCTTCTGGGATCCACTTTCTCTTCTGGCTGTGATGTATTTGGTTTCTCTTTAATTTTTCAAAATTTATGAAGTGGTTTTCTTTCCCTCAACCCTTACACGTCTGTTCCATGACTGGACATTTACCTTCATGGGGAAAGAAAACCCAAATCAGAAACACAGTTTTTTCTTCTTTGAAGGTGTTGACTTGTGTGCATCTACCTTGTGCTTGCTTTTCATGACCAATGTTGATTCAGTTCTCGCTGTTGCAGCATCCATATCAGCAGATTGTCGATCTGCTCCTTCATCGGCCCTTGCAGCCATTAGTACTTTCTCTAAACTGAGCATCTCTCTCAACATACGTCTTCTAAATGAGTCTGAAAGCCAGCAGTCAATAATTCTGAGGCATATGTCTTCTTCATCATTAAATTCCCGAAACTTGCAGTCTTTGATAAGCACATCAAGTCTCTCAACAAACTCATCCATTGTTTCACCAGCTTGCTGTACTGCTTACTTGAAAATATACCTTTCCTAGTGGACATTCGGCATCGGAATGAACTTTGTTCCCAATGGTTCTTTGAACTGAGTGTACGATATTGCATAAGGAATCAAGATTCTCTTTTTTCACTTCATCACCGGCAAGGTTGTTTAAATATTTTTATGATTGTCTTATCATCTACTTCTTCTAGGGCATCAATGAAGTCATTGAACGTCTCGATCCATGAAGTCAACCTAGCACCAATATTCTGCTTCTTGGCGATGTTGAATGGTGGTGGTGGTTTTAGGAACGTGGCTACATCATACTTCAAGCTGCCATTGAAAAATGTCACTATTCCAATGGCCTTTGTTGTGTTGAATGCCACCTGCTGCTGTGCACACATCGACCTCTCACTGGGGCCAGGCACGTCGTCACACCTAATTTGAGGTCGTGTGGTACTTCCCTCATTTAGCTTTTAGCTTAGTATTGATAATGGCTCTGTTTTATGATGTGGCAGAGTATCTCTTCTTTTGGCCTAACCATGGGTTTCGGGTGAGCTTTTTGAATGCGCTCCTCCGCAGGGCCTTCAACTTCTTCGAGGGCCTTATATGGGCTGGAACAGGGCTTTAATCCACACACACCAACATTGAACTGCTTCTCATCGACCTGGGAGCATGTGACACACATGAGCAGCTTGCTGAATTGTTGCAAACTCTCAGGGCAGTCTTGTTTCTTCGGGGCGCGAATCCCCTACTCGTCGCCAGTTGTAGCACCAGCCCCAGCCCAGGAGCATGTAAAATGAATACACCACACACAAAGCTCTCTAGTAGACATCTTTATTCCACAGTATACGATCACACACTGCACACTCATTAGGTCATAACAGTTAATAACCACACCTTAACATCTCCCAGCAAATTATGTAATTCCTTCTTAAGCCGAGCAGAACCGCAAGGGTCCTAGCACACATAGTCTTACAACACTACACCTACATCAGGTGGCAATGGGTCAGCATATTTCAGTCATTGGCTGTCTTCACTGTATGTGAGGGTATTTTGCTCTGGTTCTGGCATGTGAGCACATCTGCCGAAAGAGTAGCCCACTCGGTGCCAGCGCTGGTAGGCAAATCTCTGCTTTCATTTGAGTTTTTCCTTTCATGTATTTTTTCATTTTTGAAAACAGTATTTATTTTTGTAACAAACATACACACTATTGCATTGATTAGCAAAATCAGAAAAAAAGTCAGACTTGTCAAGTCCAGACCTATTGATTTTGCCAATGCTGGTATACTCTTGTTGGGAAGTCATATGTGCCATATGCTGGGAAAGTAAACATGGCTCCAGAAACATGGGTTTATTGGTTTCAGTCAGGTCATTTTTTTGCAGAATGTATGTCATGAGTCTGGCCAAGTGTGAATAACACATCAACCTAGCATTCATTTTTCCTGCTGCTTCTAGAGTTATTTTGTGAAAATTTAAAAATATAAGTACGGGACATCATCAAAACATCTCAGGACTGGATGACATATGAGAAGAAGATTTGTGAGTTTTAAAGTAGGGATTTAACAAGAGTTGAAAGTTTAGACTGAAGCTAAGCAGCTCTTGTATTGTATTGTATTGTATTGTATTGTATTGTATAAAGATTTATATAGCGCGGAGAAACTGTAATCCTACGGGTATCCAGGCGCTCTGACCAGATAAGATGTTTTATCTGGTTTCAGGAAAGGGCACAGCACCGAATCGGCACTCACGCACATCACGGATGATATCTTAAAATTCCTAGACCATAATGAATCCTGCTTATTGATGCTCCTTGACTTATCATCTGCCTTTGACACAGTGAACCACATCAAACTACTATCTATTCTGGAACACAGGATGGGCTTTGCCGGGTCGTATTGAATTGGTTCACATGCTTCCTTCAAAACAGATCCCAAAGAATAAAGATGAATCTCTTTCCCAGCCCCGTACAGTAACTATGGGGGTTCTACAGGGATCTGCGCTATCACCCATACTCTTCAATTTATTCTTGGAACCGTTAGCAAATGCCTTGAACTTCGCGAACATCCTTTTTCATATGTATGCGGACTACACTTAACTCTATCTGAAAATCACCTCCCCAGAAGACATCATCTCACTCCACTCAATCCTGATGAACACTCAAAACTGGCTCGCTGACAACTACCTCATGCTCAACACATCCAAAACAGAATTTCTTCTCATCGCTCCCCCTAATCACATTCCCAAGACTGACCTTTGGATGAAACACCTCACTGCCTTCAACTGTTCCGCCCACATTATTGAGTCAGCTAAATGGCTCGGAATAACAATAGACTTGCACTTGAATATGAAGAACCATATCAGCAATGCAACCAAGGGAGCTAAACATCAGTTGAGTATGCTAAGGAATCTCAAACCATTCCTTCCACAGAAAGATTTCAAATTGGTGGTACAAGCTTTAGTTTTGCCAAGACTAGACCATGGCAGTTCCACACTATGTGGTTTCCCCAAACTAAGCCTGGCTCCGTTAAGGGCTTCCCTTAATGCCGCAGCTAGACTGATTACAGGGACAAAAAGTAAAAAACACATTTCCCCAGCACTAAAGTCCCTAAACTGGTTACCATATGAGGCCAGAATTCACCTAACAATTGCCTGCATGACGCACAAAGCCCTCCACTTCAAGACCCCCATCTACCTGGCTCAAAAACTAGAACTATTAGGGGGATGCAGAGCATCACGAAGTGCAAGTACAATGCTCCTGAAACCACAGCTTTTCCACAAAAAGAGATTGAGTAACAGAGCCTTCTCTGGCATTGTCCTAAAGATTTGGAACTCTCTTCCTCCGGAAATCAGTTCAATCTCCTTGACCGCCTCCTTCAGAAAAGAAGTGAAAAAAATCGAAATGCTCAAGTTCCTGCCTGAATAGGCCTTGACTAGTAGACTACATTACTGCCCTCTATTCACTCGTCTTGATTGAATTTGGACATGATTATATACCCGGTGAATACCATTGTTTAGCATGCATTGTACATACATATGTTCGAATGTTCCTCACCCATTGTTTTATCCTCCCTAACCTTATGTGAAGAGTTCCGACACCTACAGGAGCCTTGCACACGTCTTTTATTATTATCTACTGAACAAATGTTTTTGCCTCCCAATACTGTATCCCTCTCAAAATTGTGAAGCACTCAAAAACCCGTAAGGGTCATGTTCGCGCTATACGAAACTTTATAAATAAAAAATAAAAACAATTATTGAAACCCTAGACCATATTGTTATAGAAGTACTCGATGTGGGTGGTGGAGAATTATATGGGGTATCAAACTTTGGTTGCTTTGCATAGAGGCGGATGAGCTACTGCAAGCTCGAGCCAGGCCCGAGTCAGATGATTATCTTGGGCTCAGGTTGTCTTGGAATCTGGAGCTCAAAACAAGGTGAGCTGTCGCTGCTAAGTGGCTAGCTGCTAAACATGTAACATAGGAAACCATATTCAAATCCTTGCCTCCGCTCAGCATAATGTGAGTCCTGACAAATGTCCCTGTGCATGAAAAGATAGGAGTAATATACAATCAATCAGTACATTTGTAGAGCGCGGTACATGCCCGTGAGGCTCTCAAGGCGCTGGGGAGGGGGGGGGGGGGGGGTGGACTGCTACTGATCGAAGAGCCAGGTCTTGAGGAATCTTCTGAAGGCCAGTAGGTCTTGGGTCTGTCGTAGATTGGTAGGGAGAGTGTTCCAGGTCTTGGCGGCGAGGTAGGAAAAGGATCTGCCGCTGGCGGTTGTTTTGCGGATGTGGGGAACTGTGGCGAGGGCAAGGCTGGCAGAGCGGAGGCTGCGGGGGGGGTGTGGTGTGCTTGTTATGAAAAGCCACAGCCCGTGCAGGTAAGAGTGGTGGTGTGATGAGGTCAGGTGCGGGGGCATTTCGACAGACGACAACGAGGGAAAATAAATTATTTCGTTAATTTATCCTCGTGGTCGTCTATCAATTCCCCCAACCCTGCCCCACCGCTCTAACCCGCACATGCCGTGGCTGGTTATGAAGCACATTTACGTCCCTATGCAAGGTTTGTTATGTAAAACTACAAAAATAAAATAGTGGTTCTGCCGTTCACGCACACTGTAATCTCATCCTCCCAGAATTAAGGACAAATCATCAACCTTTGATGTACGCATGAGATACCCATCTAATGACTGAATTACAAAGTGTGAAATTGGAAATCTGGGATCAGTCTCAGCTTCCCTGAGATTGTCTACAAATATGTGAGTTGAGCTCAGGTTGAACACTGTAAAAAAACTCTCTTGTGTTTGATTTAATAGCCTGTAATGTTGCTTCGTGTATAATAAGAATCTAGGCCACATACAGCGTATACATGACAAGAGACTTGTCTTGTAGTTCACTAATAGAATTTTTAGAATAGCGAGTAAGGAATGTTTCCAATTTCATGCTGAAAAACTCTCACTTTTTAGGTGATAGCCTACCAGACCGCACAGTTGTCTAGCTGCTAAAGTCTTCTTGGGGACATTCTGAAAGCAGACCTAAGAATGCGTTCCACCCATTGCTTAACATTGGCTCTGTAGTCTGTAACTCACATTTGCTTCCTTTCTGTTTGCTGGCTTTGTAAGTTTGGGGCTGTCCAGCATTTCTTTCCCCTCTTGGGGGCATATTCTGTTTACTATATTCTTCCTTGAGTGCTTGTTTTCTGTAAATTTTGTTCCTATATTCTCACATTTGCTGTGCATTCAAAACAGCGGTCTTTCATGGAGCAGGCTCTGTCTTCCAAGGAGCTTGGTATTTACTTTTCTTTCTATGACTTCAAAGTAAGAGGAATATTCTGATATTCTGGAGGTGTGTAAGGGGAGGTTTTTTCTAGCACACAACAAAATGTAATTGGCTATAAATGAAGAGTGCAATTATTTCAGAATATATCAGAATTAGGGAAGAACAAATGATGCACATTTGTTTCTAATTTGAAAGTGTGCTGGAAAAAACTATTTTAATATTATTCACACAAATCAAAACACTGGGTAATGCCATTTCTGCACATTATTTGTGTGCTGTATAGGTTTATCAGTAAAACTGTAGGTCTGTGGAAATGAAATGTAATGGTCATTTCAACTAAAAATATGTTGTCCGTAATGGCAGCGCACTACCACATCATGCAAACTCCACTGTACACCACTCCACTCTACAACACTCTATTCCACTCTATGCCACTCTACGCCTCTCCATTCTATGACCCTCTAGGCCACTACCCTCCGTGACACTCTACACCACTCCAGTCTATTCCACTCTACAATACACTACGTTATTCCACTCTATGCCACTGTACTCAAATCTATGCCACTCTACTCCATGCCACTCTACACAACTCTAGACCACTCTACTCTACGCCACTCCAAAACACTGTATGACACTTCACTCTAGACGACTCTACTCCACTCTATGCCACTCCACTCTACCCCACTTCACTCTACACCACTCCACTCTACACCACTCCACTCTACACCACTCCACTCTATGAAACACTACACCACTCCACTGTATGCCACTCTACTCTACAACACTTTAGGCCAATTTACTCCATTCTACGCCACTCCACTCTATGACACTTTATTCTACTCCACTCTACGCTACACCACTCCACTTTACTCCACTCTACACCCATCCACTCTACGCCCCTCCACTCTGACACTCCACTAAATACCACTCCGCACCACTCTACGCCCTTCCACTCTAGAACCCTCCACTCTATGCCACTTCACTCTATGACACTCTACTCCACCCTATGACACTCTACACCTCTCCACTCTACAACTGTTTACTCCACTCTACAACTGTTTACTCCACTCCACTCCCCTCCACTCTATGCATGTCTACTCCACACTCCTCCACTCTATGCCACTCCACTCTATGCCATTCCTCTTTACGACACTCCACTCTGCAGCACTCCACTCCCCTCTACAACACTTTGTTCTCTTCCACTCCATGCTACTTCACTATGCAAAACACTACTCCACTCTACAACACTTTATGCCCCTCCACCTTATGCCTCTCCACTCTACAACACTTCACTCTATGACACACCACTCTACGACACACTACTCTACTCTATGTCATTCTCCTCCACTCTAAACCACCCTACTCTACTCCACTATATGCTACTCTACTCCACTCTACACCACCTCACTCTAGGCCACTCAATGCCACTCAACTCTATGTATTTCAATTCATGACACACAACGACCCTCCACTCTATAACTCTCCACTCTACAGCACTCCACTCTATGACCCTCCAGTCTACGACATGACGCTTCACTCTATGACACTCCACAACATTCTACTTCACTCTTTGCCACTCCACTCTCTGACATTCTACTCTGCTCCATGCCACTCCTCTCTACGGCACTCTACTCCACTCTATGTCCCAACACTCTATGACACTATACTCCACACTACTCTACTCCACTACTCCACTCTATGCCACTCTTTGCTACCCCCCTTTATGCCACTCTACGCCACTCCGCTCTACGCCACTCCACTCAATGCCACTCTACTCCACTCTACACACCTCAACTCTATGCCCCTGAACTCTACACCCCTCCACTCTACTCTACACCAATCCACTCCAATGTACTCCCCTCCATTCTACTTATCTCTACTCTACTCTACTCCACAACACTCCATTTTACTCCATTCAACTCTACTCTATGACACATTATTCCACTTTACACCACTCCTTTCTATGCTACTCTGTTACCCCACTCTACAACACTCTATTCCACTCCACTCTACACCACTCCAATCTATGCCATTCTGCTTCACTCTAACCCCTCCACTGTATGCCACTCCACTATACACCCCACCACTCTACTCTATACTACACCACTCCACTCCACTCATCTCCACTCATCTCCACTCTACTCTACTCTACTACACTCACCCAGTGTCTGGCCCTCGTAGATACTATTTCCTTGGGGTGTGGGCCACATTCCACTGGCTGGCAGCAGGGGCTGCCAGAGCTGGCATGGCTCCTTGTTACATGAATGTTCCCTAGATCCCAGTAATCCTGGGCAAATTGTGAAATCCATACATTTTAACCACACGTCACTTAGAAGATAGACACATGTATGCAAGCAGTAGGAACGAGACACAATCAAGCCAAGAGAGAGCAGCATCTCACTTGGAAAAAAAAGTTTTAAAAAATGAGGACGCACTGAGAGGTGGCAATGCCCCACTATGTGATTGTAGTACTGTTCCTTCCACCAGACACAATAATTAATTGTGGACGTTATCTCAGGTGACTGAGGGGAGGGAGTACCTTGAGCCAGTAAGTGACCAGGATGGCATGCAGCCATCATGGAAATTGCAAGTAGTTTCCCCAGGGGAGGCATTCTTCCCAGATGTAAGTGCAGCATGTACATATCCTGGCCAGGATCCTGCTCTCTGCCTAAGCAGCTCCGATGCCCTAGATACCTCTCTCCTAGTAGGTGTTCGAGGCCCTCCTCCACCCGCAGGCTCCTGCCTGAGCCGCATCCCTGGTGGTCCAGTGGGAGAGCCTTGCTCTTCTGCTGCTCCACTTCTGTATGTCTGCCTCTGTTGTGCCCGTTTTCTGTTGTGGTGACTTTTCCTGTCTTTACTACACTTTCCACTGTCCTACTGCTTTTTTCTCTGTAATTTCTGTGCCTGTTTTTGTCTGCCCTTCGTTTTTTTCTGCCCTTTGTTTTTGCCTGCCCATCGTTGATGATTTTCCCCCCGCAACTCCCCAACGGGCCCTCCCCCTGACGTTCTCGCGCCCGTCTCCCAGCTGTGCTTCCCTCCCCTGCCCTATTTAATGCCGGCTGGTGCGCCGCTGGTGCGCCGAAGGTATGCTAAAGGCAAGCCAGTCTGGCCCATCCACGACCTGACCGCGACCAGCACCAGGAACCCTGCATACTCACCATCCATCGTTACAACGCAGCCACCCTCCTCGCACTTGACGCCGGAAGGAGCAACAAATGCCAGCGGGCCACGCCCAGCACCACCCACAGACAGTTCTCCTGCCATAACTGCCACCATACCTTCACCACTACACGCACCCCCACAGCCACACCCTCCACACCGAACGCCAACACCACGGAAGCACTGAAACTGCACAGACACGCCGTAGAAATCTGGGACCTCCACAACACCCTCTCACCAGACGTCGCCTTCTTCACAGAAACTGGGACAAACGCCGCCTCCGCCCCTGACAGCGCCACTGCCATTCCTGACGGATACAAGATCCAGAGGAAGGACCGCCCCAACCACCCAGGGGGAGGACTCACCATTGCACATAAGTGCTTCCTCCGACTCTTCACCTCCACCACCAGCGCTCCTCCTCCACCACCGAACACCTGCACTTCCAGATCCAGACCAGCCCTAGAACCACTCTTCGCAGTACCCTCACCTATAGACCCCCCCAGACCTTGCGCCCCGTTCACCACCACCATCATCGACCTCATTGCTCCCCACGCAATTGCCTCCATGGACTACATACTCATCGGAGACCTGAACATCCACCTCAACAACCCCAGTGACCCCCAACTCCCCCACCCTCCTGGACAACCTCACCAACATCAGAGTTAAAGAGCTCGTCACCACACCTACCCACAAGGCAGGACACAACCTGGACCCCATCTTTGCAGGAGGTAACAACATCCACCTCAGCCACATCACGCAACCCCCATGGACGGACCATCACTGGGTAAACTTCCACGTCGAAAAACCCACAGCACCCAAACCTGAATCGCGCCCTCCACAAAGGAACTGGAGCAAAGTCAGCAGTTCAACTCTACCCTCAACCGAGACCCCCCCATCAACTCCACCGACACCAACCTCGCAGCCAAGAAACTCCACAAATGGATCTCCAACTGCGCAGACTATCTCGCACCCCTACATAACCCCGACAGACAGCACCCCAGGAAGGCCACATGGTTCACCGCCGACCTAAAAGAATCCAGACGCACCTGCAGACGCCTCGAGAAGAACTGGAGAAACAGCAAAACATCTGAAGATTGCACCACCTACAAAAACTCCATGACGGAACACCACCAACGCATCAGATCCACCAAAAGGACCTTCATCCAAAACAAGATCATAACCAACTCCAGCAACTCGAAGGAACTTTTTTGCATCATCCAGGAATTCACCAAGCCCCCTAGCAAAACCACGGACAACACCCACTCCCAGGACCTCTGCAACAAGCTTGGAATCTACTACCAACAAAAAATCAAGAGTCTCTACAACCACTTCAACGACAAGACGCCTGACCCCGAAACCACATCCTTCTCCAGCAACGCCAGCCAGCCCACCATCTCCTACTGGACCCCAGTCACCACCGAAGACCCCACCTCAACCATGAAAGGAATCCACCCATGAGCCCCAACGGACCTCTGCCCACTGCACATCTTCCACAGAGCCGCCACCGCCAGCGCTCCAGAACTACGACAAACTATCAACACCACTTTCAAGACCGACATCTATCCCAACAACTGGAAATGCGAAGAAGACCCCATGGACCTCAAGAACTACCGACCCATCTGCCTCCTCCCATTTGCGGCTAAAGTCACTGAGAAGACCGTCAATGCCCAGCTGACAAGATTCATCAAAGAAAACTCCATCCTCGGCCCCTCCCAATCCGGATTCCGCAGCAACAACAGCACCGAAACCGATCTAATCGCCACCAGACGACATCCGCACTCTCTTCGACCAAGGACACACTGCGGCCCTGATCTTACTCGACCTCTCTGCAGTGTTCAACACCGTCTCCCACCGCACACTCACCACCAGACTCCACACCGGAATACAGGGAACCACCCTCGACTGGATCCGCTCCTTCCTCACCGGCAGAACCTAAAGAATCAGACTACCGCCCTTCCCCTCTGAACCAACAGAAATCAACAGTGGAGTCCCCCAAGGATCATCGCTCAGCCCCACGCTCTTCAACAGCTACATGGCCCCCCTTGCTGCCATCGTCAGACAGCACAGACTCGGCATAGTATCCTACGCTGACGACACCCAGCTCATCCTCTCCCTCACCAAGGACCCCATCACCACCAGACTCAACTTCCAGGAAAGAATGAAGGACATTGTATCCTGGATGAGCAGCAGCTGCCTGAAGCTCAACTCAGAGAAGAAAGAGGTCCTTGTGCTCGGACCCTCCCCCTCCGCATGGGACAAAACCTGGTGGCTCACCGGACTCAGCAGCCCTCCCACCCCTAAGGACCACGCCTGTAACCTCGACATCGTACTCGACTCAACGCCATCACCTCCAGCTGCTTCAACACCCTCCGCATCCTCCGAAAGACCTTCAAATGCATCCCCCAGAATCAAGGAAGACCGTCACCCACGCACTCATAACCAGCAGACTGGACTACAGAAATGGCATCTATGCCGTGATTAACAAGTCCTTGCTCCGCAAACTCCAGACCATACAGAACACCGCAGCCAGACTCGTCCACGGCATCCCTCGACATGAGCACATCACTTAACACCTGCAGAACCTCCACTGGCGCCCCATAGAAAAGAGAATCATCTTCAAGATACTCACCCACACCTACAAATGCCTCCACAACACCAGAGCTTTCTCCTACATTGCGGCCAAGACCTGGAACGAACTTCCCATCGACATCAGACGCACCCCCTCCCTGAACATCTTCAGGATGACACTCAAGGCCTGGCTCTTCGACTGAACGGAGATGCTTAAACCCCCCCTCCCCCAGCGCCTTGAGACCCTCACAGGTGAGTAGTGCCCTTACAATTCCCCTATCGATTGATTGATTGATATCCAATGTTGCTAGACCTGGCACCTTTGCGTGGGTCTCCCTTCCACTTTTTGCTGCTGCCTCATGTGTTTTTGCTGGTGTTAGATGCTTTGGGCACTGTGCCACTGCTATCCAGTGCCACAGTGCAAGTGCTCCCTAATGTAAATTGATGTATGGATTAGTGATTCCATGATTGGTTGATTTGGTTTACTTGTCAGACCCTAGTACAGTGCACCAGAAGTGCCCAGGGCTGATAATCCAAATGCTGCTGGAGGGCTTGCAGCACTGGTTGTGCCACCCACAGAAGCAGCCTGTAAAAGTGTGTCTAAGGCTTGCCATAGCAGAGCCTGTGTGCAGTCTGGTACTGCCATGCTGACTGGGCAAGTGCACCCACTTGCCAGTCCCTAAACCTTCCCTTTTCTTCATATCACACACCCCTATGGTAGGCCCAAGGGCAGGGTGCATTGTAAGTATAAGGTAGGACATGCCCTGGTGCGTGTGGCATGTCCTAATAGTGAATTACAGCCATTTTCGTTTTTCACTATTGTAAGTCTGCCTGTTCCCCATAGGCCTGACTCAGGGAACATGGTAGAACATGGTAGAAATTCGAGTTTAGTATACCTGAACTCAGAATGATAAAATACATCTTTTAGTGAAGTTGTTTTTTAACATTCTGTGTTTGAAAATACCACTTTTAGAAAGTAGGTATTTTCTTGTCTAACCATCCAAACCTGCCTCTGCTAGGCTGTGTATTCCTTGTCTGGAGTTTGAGTGACAGGGACTGGGGGATTCCAGGAGACAGGGTGAGTCAGCACAGGGCTGAATAGAGAGATCTGCATGTAAATGGGTAGGAGGAGTTGCATCTGGACCTGATTAGGGCTGTGCCTTCCCTCCAAAATGCTTGCTCCACCTCCTGTGGTGCATCTGATGTCCCTGCCCTGCACTCTGAAAGGAAAGAAGGAGTCATGTAAACAAAGTGCTCCAGGACTGACCAGAACTGGTTTGGACTAGGCAAAGGCCTCTCTGCCTTCAAAGAACAAAGAGAAACCGGGTATAAATATTGGGACCCAAACCCAAGAACTTAAGATCACTTTGGGAAACAAGAAGAAGAGGAGAGACTATCCCTAAGCTTGAGGGACTGGCCTGCAGTGGTTGCCTGACTGCCAAAGAAAGGAGAAAGGACTTTGTGTGCACTTTATTCAACTTGTGAAGGATCTCCAAGTGCTTGAGAAAGGAGCTTGCCAGGGACAACCGACTTTACTCACCAGCTCCCCAAGAGTTCTTTGGAAGTGTCTGCTGTTTTGCAAGGCTTTCTGAGGGACTGCGTGTCGCAAGGAGCTGGAAGTGCGACTCACGAGCAAGAAGCGTGTCGCCGAACTGCTGCTGCCGCTTCACAACACGAAGCACCTCGCATCACCAGAAGAAAGGATCGATGTCGCAGCAGATGCCGCCGCATCACTGGGAAGCGTGTCGCAGGGCTTGTTGCGGCTCATCGCCGGAGAAGATGATCGACGTCGCATCAGACGCCGCCGCATCTCCGGGAAGCGTGTTGCAGGGCCTGTCACGGCTCATCGCCGTAGAAGAGGATCGACGTCGCAGCAGACGCCGCCGCATCACGAGGAAGAGTGTTGCAGGTCCTGTCATGGCTCACATCGTTGTGAAAGCAACTCGCATTGCCAGGGGAGAGGATCGACGTCGCAGGAGATGCCGCCACTTCACTGGGAAGCGCGTCGCAAGGCCTGTCACGGTTCGCATCATGTGGAAACATCTCGCATCGCTTGAGAAGAGGATCGACGTCGCAGCAGACGCCGCGGGATCACCGGGAAGCGTGTCGCATCAAGAAGAAAGCGCCGTCTTTGTTTCTTTGCACCAGATCTTCAACGCATCACCGTCCTTGCGTGTAAGGGACTACCGCATCACCTTCCCTGCAACACTTTTGTTGCCTTGCGTTACGCATCTTAAGGTACATTGAACTCAGAGTGTCGCATTTACCATCATAAGAGAACTAAGCTAATTCTTCCATTTTAAGTACAGTATTGTGGATTTTTGTTGTTTATGGTGTTTTGTTAAATCTATATAAAGAATACTTATTTTTGTTTTAAAACTGGTGTGGTGTCCATCTGTAGTGTTATCACTTGATTACTGTATGTGTTCACAAATGCTTTACACACTGCCTCTGAGATAAGCCTGTATGCTCGTGCCAAGCTACCAAGGGGGTGAACAGGGGTTATTTTAGGAGTGTACCCCTTTACCCTGACTAGTGGAGAGGGTCCCTATTTGTAAGTGCATACCTGTGCCAACTAGAGACCCCCAAGTCTAACACACTGCTTATTTTATTTATAAAGTTTTATATAGCGTGAACTTGACCCAAGAGGGTATCAAAGCGCTTTACATTTAGGATCGTTGCGTTAAAAGTTACATCAGTTACAAGTGCATAGTAAGGTACAGTACACATCAACAATGTTGCAAGTATTCGTAGGAGGGAGGAGAGGAAGGAGTATTAGTGGGGAGACGAGGAGGAACTGTGCCCAATGTTCGGCTGGGTAGGTGACGGTCAAGGGGAAAACCAGGGCCAATCTCCTAATTAGCTGTCTAGCAGCTCCACCGGGCATCAGCCATGTTGCTCAGGTCTCAACATTCAGGAAAACCAGTTTTGAGGTTATTTGATTTGAGAAGTTTATATAGCGCTGGCTAGACCTGGAGGTATCAGAGCGCTTAACCAGAGGATCGTTGCATTACGAGGTACATATAAAAAGGTTTATATATCGCTGTCTAGACCCGGACGTATCAGAGCGCTATACCAAAGGAACATTGCGTTGCAAGTTACATCAGTTACAATAGCGTAGTAAGGTACAGTAAACAAACAAAGAGGTTGAGAGAATTTGCGGGATAGGAGGGGAGGAAGGAGCCATAGCAGGGAGACGAGGAAGAACCGTGCCCAATGTCCGGCTGGGTAGGTGACGGTCGAGGGGAAAACCAGGGCCAATCTCCTCATTAGCTGTCTAGCAACTCCACCGGGCATCAGCCATGTTGCTCAGGTCTAGACCCGGAGGTATCAGGGGGCTTTACATAAGGAAACAGCGTGTTACAAGTTGCAAAAGTTTCGTAATATTTAGAGAATGAATAAATATACAATACAGGAGTAATTTACCAAAAACGAAAATCAGGATCAGAAAGACCATGAACAGCTGGTAATCCACAACAAGGAGACAGCAGTGGGGAAGAAAACTAGACAAATGTCCGAAGTCCAGCTGGGTAGGGGACGGCCATAGCGGTGTGCCAGAGCCAATCTCCCCTATGACTGTCGGAGCAGCTCCACCGGGAAACGGCTATGTATGCGTTTCGGGTTCCGCCAGAATAGAGTGAGGATCAGGAGGAGATCAAAAGTCTAGAATCTAAAGGGAGGTAGGAGCTGGCGAGGATGGCAGGATAAGAGAAGGAATGTGGTTTGGCATCATTGAACTGAAGAGGGGTAGAGAATAGAAACCTGAACTTCAACAGAGGTTAAACCTCAGTAGGTCACTCATAGGGACATTGAAGAACTAGTCTGGGATCTATTTTAGAGGCAGGCAAATCCCGGGTAAGGAGTCCCACCTCGTCTAAAAGGACATCTTCCCTCTTCAGTGGAGATATCTTGGCTGGTGCCATTTTGGGGTCGAGCTCAGCGAGATCCGATTTAAAAGTAATTAGCAGAGTTGGAAAGGGGATTAATTTGGGTGCCAGCAGGACCTCAAAACCCCATTGAGATAGAGTGTGGCTATTTTCTGTTCCCCCACTCACCGCCTCTGAAGCGCGTTCACTGAGGATCTCAGGGGGGCGCTGCCAGTCGTGCTTGAGTGCCCCTCCCTCTCCAGCACAAATGTAGCATAGCAAAATAAGGGGGTCAGGGGCCATATAGTTAAGAGAGCGTTCTGTGAGGGAAAGGTAGAGCGCGTTCAGTAGATTTCAGTCGCCATCTTAGGGTCAGGCGGCTATGATGACATGAACGCCGCAAGTTTCAAAAGCAACATTGAATCAGGTAACAAAAGTTAACTTGCCCTGTCGGTAAACAGTGCCCACAGAAACCCAAGTGGACGGGCACTTCGGCAGGCAGCCAGGTTGACAATCCTCTAATCACCGAGTCGACCACAGAAGTCTCTCGTCATCCGCCACCATGAAACTCTGCATTTCTTCATACGACGGGACCTCGGCGATAACTCTGCCCAAGTCAGTGCCCTCAATCAAGCCGTGACAAGACCACTGTGGCAGCGCTCCAAGCGTCGGCGCCGTGATTTGGGCCCCAGATTTCAGGCAAAAACAACAATTGATGGACAGAATGCAGAACAATGTCATACATTCACCCCAGTACAGAGATCTGGGCCTAAATCCATCGTTTTATTGCTCACCATGCCATTCCAGTTTGAACCCAGCCATATGCAAATCAGTCTTGACCCTGTGCCCCATGGGAACAGTCCAGCCCGAACTGCCAAGCCAGGTCCTCCCTGGACTGGAAACAAGCATCCTAGGACCGGTTTCGGGCTTTCAGCCCTCGTCAGCCAGGATAGCTTGATTCCAGTGGCATGGAGAGCAAGGGACTCACGTCTGAGCATACCCTTCCCACTCGGGGTGACAAATGCAAAAACAACAATTGATGGACAGAATGCAGAACAATGTCATACATTCACCCCAGTACAGAGATCTGGGCCTAAATCCATCGTTTTTTTGCTCACCATGCCATTCCAGTTTGAACCCAGACATATGCAAATCAGTCTTGACCCTGTGCCCCATGGGAACAGTCCAGCCCAAACTGCCAAGCCAGGTCCTCCCTGGACTGGAAACAAGCATCCTAGGACCGGTTTCGGGCTTTCAGCCCTCGTCAGCCAGGATAGCTTGATTCCAGTGGCATGGAGAGCAAGGGACTCACGTCTGAGCATACCCTTCCCAGGATAGCTTGGAGTCAAGCTATCCTGGCTGATGACGGCTGATAGCCAGAAACCGGTCCTAGGATGCTTGATTCCGGTCCAGGGAAGACATGGCTTGGCAGTTCGGGCTGGACTGTTCCCATGAGGCACAGGGTCAAGACTGATTTGCATATGGCCATGTCTAAACTGGGGTGGTGTAGTGGGCAAAAGAACGATGGATTTAACCCAGATCTCTTGACTGGGGGAGAATGTCTGCATTGTCAGCATTCCATCCATCATTTGTTTGTTGTAACGCTTTTCGCCCTAAGTGGGATGGGTATTCCCAGACGTGGGACCCGTGCTCACTACGCCACTGGAGTCAAGCCATCCTGGCTGATGACGGCTGATAGCCAGAAACCGGTCCTAGGATGCTTGATTCCGGTCCAGGGAAGACATGGCTTGGCAGTTCGGGCTGGACTGTTCCCATGAGGCACAGGGTCAAGACTGATTTGCATATGGCCATGTCTAAACTGGGGTGGTGTAGTGGGCAAAAGAACAATGGATTTAACCCAGATCTCTTGACTGGGGGAGAATGTCTGCATTGTCAGCATTCCATCCATCATTTGTTTGTTGTAACGCTTTTCGCCCTAAGTGGGATGGGTATTCCCAGACGTGGGACCCGTGCTCACTACGCCACTGGAGTCAAGCTATCCTGGCTGATAGCCAGAAACCGGTCCTAGGATGCTTGATTCCGGTCCAGGGAAGACATGGCTTGGCAGTTCGGGCTGGACTGTTCCCATGAGGCACAGGGTCAAGACTGATTTGCATATGGCCATGTCTAAACTGGGGTGGTGTAGTGGGCAAAAGAATGATGGATTTAACCCAGATCTCTTGACTGGGGGAGAATGTCTGCATTGTCAGCATTCCATCCATCATTTGTTTGTTGTAACGCTTTTCGCCCTAAGTGGGATGGGTATTCCCAGACGTGGGACCCGTGCTCACTACGCCACTGGAGTCAAGCTATCCTGGCTGATGACGGCTGATAGCCAGAAACCGGTCCTAGGATGCTTGATTCCGGTCCAGGGAAGACATGGCTTGGCAGTTCGGGCTGGACTGTTCCCATGAGGCACAGGGTCAAGACTGATTTGCATATGGCCATGTCTAAACTGGGGTGGTGTAGTGGGCAAAAGAACGATGGATTTAACCCAGATCTCTTGACTGGGGGAGAATGTCTGCATTGTCAGCATTCCATCCATCATTTGTTTGTTGTAACGCTTTTCGCCCTAAGTGGGATGGGTATTCCCAGACGTGGGACCCGTGCTCACTACGCCACTGGCGTCAAGCTATCCTGGCTGATGACGGCTGATAGCCAGAAACCGGTCCTAGGATGCTTGATTCCGGTCCAGGGAAGACATGGCTTGGCAGTTCGGGCTGGACTGTTCCCATGAGGCACAGGGTCAAGACTGATTTGCATATGGCCATGTCTAAACTGGGGTGGTGTAGTGGGCAAAAGAACGATGGATTTAACCCAGATCTCTTGACTGGGGGAGAATGTCTGCATTGTCAGCATTCCATCCATCATTTGTTTGTTGTAACGCTTTTCGCCCTAAGTGGGATGGGTATTCCCAGACGTGGGACCCGTGCTCACTACGCCACTGGAGTCAAGCTATCCTGGCTGATGACGGCTGATAGCCAGAAACCGGTCCTAGGATGCTTGATTCCGGTCCAGGGAAGACATGGCTTGGCAGTTCGGGCTGGACTGTTCCCATGAGGCACAGGGTCAAGACTGATTTGCATATGGCCATGTCTAAACTGGGGTGGTGTAGTGGGCAAAAGAACGATGGATTTAACCCAGATCTCTTGACTGGGGGAGAATGTCTGCATTGTCAGCATTCCATCCATCATTTGTTTGTTGTAACGCTTTTCGCCCTAAGTGGGATGGGTATTCCCAGACGTGGGACCCGTGCTCACTACGCCACTGGAGTCAAGCTATCCTGGCTGATGACGGCTGATAGCCAGAAACCGGTCCTAGGATGCTTGATTCCGGTCCAGGGAAGACATGGCTTGGCAGTTCAGGCTGGACTGTTCCCATGAGGCACAGGGTCAAGACTGATTTGCATATGGCCATGTCTAAACTGGGGTGGTGTAGTGGGCAAAAGAACGATGGATTTAACCCAGATCTCTTGACTGGGGGAGAATGTCTGCATTGTCAGCATTCCATCCATCATTTGTTTGTTGTAACGCTTTTCGCCCTAAGTGGGATGGGTATTCCCAGACGTGGGACCCGTGCTCACTACGCCACTGGAGTCAAGCTATCCTGGCTGATGACGGCTGATAGCCAGAAACCGGTCCTAGGATGCTTGATTCCGGTCCAGGGAAGACATGGCTTGGCAGTTCGGGCTGGACTGTTCCCATGAGGCACAGGGTCAAGACTGATTTCCATATGGCCATGTCTAAACTGGGGTGGTGTAGTGGGCAAAAGAACGATGGATTTAACCCAGATCTCTTGACTGGGGGAGAATGTCTGCATTGTCAGCATTCCATCCATCATTTGTTTGTTGTAACGCTTTTCGCCCTAAGTGGGATGGGTATTCCCAGACGTGGGACCCGTGCTCACTACGCCACTGGAGTCAAGCTATCCTGGCTGATGATGGCTGATAGCCAGAAACCGGTCCTAGGATGCTTGATTCCGGTCCAGGGAAGACATGGCTTGGCAGTTCGGGCTGGACTGTTCCCATGAGGCACAGGGTCAAGACTGATTTGCATATGGCCATGTCTAAACTGGGGTGGTGTAGTGGGCAAACGAACGATGGATTTAACCCAGATCTCTTGACTGGGGGAGAATGTCTGCATTGTCAGCATTCCATCCATCATTTGTTTGTTGTAACGCTTTTCGCCCTAAGTGGGATGGGTATTCCCAGACGTGGGACCCGTGCTCACTAAGCCACTGGAGTCAAGCTATCCTGGCTGATGACGGCTGATAGCCAGAAACCGGTCCTAGGATGCTTGATTCCGGTCCAGGGAAGACATGGCTTGGCAGTTCGGGCTGGACTGTTCCCATGAGGCACAGGGTCAAGACTGATTTGCATATGGCTATGTCTAAACTGGGGTGGTGTAGTGGGCAAAAGAACGATGGATTTAACCCAGATCTCTTGACTGGGGGAGAATGTCTGCATTGTCAGCATTCCATCCATCATTTGTTTGTTGTAACGCTTTTCGCCCTAAGTGGGATGGGTATTCCCAGACGTGGGACCCGTGCTCACTACGCCACTGGAGTCAAGCTATCCTGGCTGATGACGGCTGATAGCCAGAAACCGGTCCTAGGATGCTTGATTCCGGTCCAGGGAAGACATGGCTTGGCAGTTCGGGCTGGACTGTTCCCATGAGGCACAGGGTCAAGACTGATTTGCATATGGCCATGTCTAAACTGGGGTGGTGTAGTGGGCAAAGGAACGATGGATTTAACCCAGATCTCTTGACTGGGGGAGAATGTCTGCATTGTCAGCATTCCATCCATCATTTGTTTGTTGTAACGCTTTTCGCCCTAAGTGGGATGGATATTCCCAGACGTGGTACCCGTGCTCACTACGCCACTGGAGTCAAGCTATCCTGGCTGATGACGGCTGATAGCCAGAAACCGGTCCTAGGATGCTTGATTCCGGTCCAGGGAAGACATGGCTTGGCAGTTCGGGCTGGACTGTTCCCATGAGGCACAGGGTCAAGACTGATTTGCATATGGCCATGTCTAAACTGGGGTGGTGTAGTGGGCAAAAGAACGATGCATTTAACCCAGATCTCTTGACTGGGGGAGAATGTCTGCATAGTCAGCATTCCATCCATCATTTGTTTGTTGTAACGCTTTTCGCCCTAAGTGGGATGGGTATTCCCAGACGTGGGACCCGTGCTCACTACGCCACTGGAGTCAAGCTATCCTGGCTGATGACGGCTGATAGCCAGAAACCGGTCCTAGGATGCTTGATTCCGGTCCAGGGAAGACATGGCTTGGCAGTTCGGGCTGGACTGTTCCCATGAGGCACAGGGTCAAGACTGATTTGCATATGGCCATGTCTAAACTGCGGTGGTGTAGTGGGCAAAAGAACGATGGATTTAACCCAGATCTCTTGACTGGGGGAGAATGTCTGCATTGTCAGCATTCCATCCATCATTTGTTTGTTGTAACGCTTTTCGCCCTAAGTGGGATGGGTATTCCCAGACGTGGGACCCATGCTCACTACGCCACTGGAGTCAAGCTATCCTGGCTGATGACGGCTGATAGCCAGAAACCGGTCCTAGGATGCTTGATTCCGGTCCAGGGAAGACATGGCTTGGCAGTTCGGGCTGGACTGTTCCCATGAGGCACAGGGTCAAGACTGATTTGCATATGGCCATGTCTAAACTGGTGTGGTGTAGTGGGCAAAAGAACGATGGATTTAACCCAGATCTCTTGACTGGGGGAGAATGTCTGCATTGTCAGCATTCCATCCATCATTTGTTTGTTGTAACGCTTTTCGCCCTAAGTGGGATGGGTATTCCCAGACGTGGGACCCGTGCTCACTAAGCCACTGGAGTCAAGCTATCCTGGCTGATGACGGCTGATAGCCAGAAACCGGTCCTAGGATGCTTGTTTCCGGTCCAGGGAAGACATGGCTTGGCAGTTCGGGCTGGACTGTTCCCATGAGGCACAGGGTCAAGACTGATTTGCATATGGCTATGTCTAAACTGGGGTGGTGTAGTGGGCAAAAGAACGATGGATTTAACCCAGATCTCTTGACTGGGGGAGAATGTCTGCATTGTCAGCATTCCATCCATCATTTGTTTGTTGTAACGCTTTTCGCCCTAAGTGGGATGGGTATTCCCAGACGTGGGACCCGTGCTCACTACGCCACTGGAGTCAAGCTATCCTGGCTGATGACGGCTGATAGCCAGAAACCGGTCCTAGGATGCTTGATTCCGGTCCAGGGAAGACATGGCTTGGCAGTTCGGGCTGGACTGTTCCCATGAGGCACAGGGTCAAGACTGATTTGCATATGGCCATGTCTAAACTGGGGTGGTGTAGTGGGCAAAGGAACGATGGATTTAACCCAGATCTCTTGACTGGGGGAGAATGTCTGCATTGTCAGCATTCCATCCATCATTTGTTTGTTGTAACGCTTTTCGCCCTAAGTGGGATGGGTATTCCCAGACGTGGTACCCGTGCTCACTACGCCACTGGAGTCAAGCTATCCTGGCTGATGACGGCTGATAGCCAGAAACCGGTCCTAGGATGCTTGATTCCGGTCCAGGGAAGACATGGCTTGGCAGTTCGGGCTGGACTGTTCCCATGAGGCACAGGGTCAAGACTGATTTGCATATGGCCATGTCTAAACTGGGGTGGTGTAGTGGGCAAAAGAACGATGCATTTAACCCAGATCTCTTGACTGGGGGAGAATGTCTGCATAGTCAGCATTCCATCCATCATTTGTTTGTTGTAACGCTTTTCGCCCTAAGTGGGATGGGTATTCCCAGACGTGGGACCCGTGCTCACTACGCCACTGGAGTCAAGCTATCCTGGCTGATGACGGCTGATAGCCAGAAACCGGTCCTAGGATGCTTGATTCCGGTCCAGGGAAGACATGGCTTGGCAGTTCGGGCTGGACTGTTCCCATGAGGCACAGGGTCAAGACTGATTTGCATATGGCCATGTCTAAACTGCGGTGGTGTAGTGGGCAAAAGAACGATGGATTTAACCCAGATCTCTTGACTGGGGGAGAATGTCTGCATTGTCAGCATTCCATCCATCATTTGTTTGTTGTAACGCTTTTCGCCCTAAGTGGGATGGGTATTCCCAGACGTGGGACCCATGCTCACTACGCCACTGGAGTCAAGCTATCCTGGCTGATGACGGCTGATAGCCAGAAACCGGTCCTAGGATGCTTGATTCCGGTCCAGGGAAGACATGGCTTGGCAGTTCGGGCTGGACTGTTCCCATGAGGCACAGGGTCAAGACTGATTTGCATATGGCCATGTCTAAACTGGGGTGGTGTAGTGGGCAAAAGAACGATGGATTTAACCCAGATCTCTTGACTGGGGGAGAATGTCTGCATTGTCAGCATTCCATCCATCATTTGTTTGTTGTAACGCTTTTCGCCCTAAGTGGGATGGGTATTCCCAGACGTGGGACCCGTGCTCACTAAGCCACTGGAGTCAAGCTATCCTGGCTGATGACGGCTGATAGCCAGAAACCGGTCCTAGGATGCTTGTTTCCGGTCCAGGGAAGACATGGCTTGGCAGTTCGGGCTGGACTGTTCCCATGAGGCACAGGGTCAAGACTGATTTGCATATGGCTATGTCTAAACTGGGGTGGTGTAGTGGGCAAAAGAACGATGGATTTAACCCAGATCTCTTGACTGGGGGAGAATGTCTGCATTGTCAGCATTCCATCCATCATTTGTTTGTTGTAACGCTTTTCGCCCTAAGTGGGATGGGTATTCCCAGACGTGGGACCCGTGCTCACTACGCCACTGGAGTCAAGCTATCCTGGCTGATGACGGCTGATAGCCAGAAATCGGTCCTAGGATGCTTGATTCCGGTCCAGGGAAGACATGGCTTGGCAGTTCGGGCTGGACTGTTCCCATGAGGCACAGGGTCAAGACTGATTTGCATATGGCCATGTCTAAACTGGGGTGGTGTAGTGGGCAAAGGAACGATGGATTTAACCCAGATCTCTTGACTGGGGGAGAATGTCTGCATTGTCAGCATTCCATCCATCATTTGTTTGTTGTAACGCTTTTCGCCCTAAGTGGGATGGGTATTCCCAGACGTGGTACCCGTGCTCACTACGCCACTGGAGTCAAGCTATCCTGGCTGATGACGGCTGATAGCCAGAAACCGGTCCTAGGATGCTTGATTCCGGTCCAGGGAAGACATGGCTTGGCAGTTCGGGCTGGACTGTTCCCATGAGGCACAGGGTCAAGACTGATTTGCATATGGCCATGTCTAAACTGGGGTGGTGTAGTGGGCAAAAGAACGATGGATTTAACCCAGATCTCTTGACTGGGGGAGAATGTCTGCATTGTCAGCATTCCATCCATCATTTGTTTGTTGTAACGCTTTTCGCCCTAAGTGGGATGGGTATTCCCAGACGTGGGACCCATGCTCACTACGCCACTGGAGTCAAGCTATCCTGGCTGATGACGGCTGATAGCCAGAAACCGGTCCTAGGATGCTTGATTCCGGTCCAGGGAAGACATGGCTTGGCAGTTCGGGCTGGACTGTTCCCATGAGGCACAGGGTCAAGACTGATTTGCATATGGCCATGTCTAAACTGGGGTGGTGTAGTGGGCAAAAGAACGATGGATTTAACCCAGATCTCTTGACTGGGGGAGAATGTCTGCATTGTCAGCATTCCATCCATCATTTGTTTGTTGTAACCCAGATTTCAGGCGGCAGCCCGAATGGCCCCAGCCAGAAGGGTACCCGGGGTCACCACTCCAGAACCGCAGGGCGTCTTCGATGCAGAGCAGGGAAGGCAAGACAAAGCACGCACACCTCGGGGAAAGGAATCAGTCCCGCAGGGGAGAAGTATGGCAGATGGCGAAAGGACGGAGGCTAAATCCACCAGGTGGAGTCGCCGATCATCCGAGGGCTCAATGCTGCCGAAGGGCCTCACATATTACATCACTCATTAAATGGTCAGTGACATCACTGTTGACATCAAATTACCTCACTGATGACACCACTGATGACATCATCCAGTGATTGTGAGTGTTTTCTAAATGTTTTTGTGTGTTAAACGTATATATTAAGGTACCACAAAAGTTAAATTAGTGTACTTTGCGTACTACTAATGGCTGATTCCTTTTTTAACATAGTTTGTGTGCCTTTCTGACTGGCCCCTTCCTGAGCTTCAAAATGCCCCTACTCTGTCTCTGGCACATGTAGCTTCCCCCATCCACTGGCACTGGGCATATATGTGGCATCCCCAATACCCTCCTCAGAACACTCCTGGACCTGTGTAGATCAGAAGAAGGACTGTCCTGCTGTTTGAAAAACCTGAAGGAAGAATGGACCTATTTGCCATAACCTAGAAGTGAACCCAAGGGACCTTTGTTGTATCTATCAATTTTAGGTGGGCCCATGGTTTCCACATTAAATGTAGGTCTTTTCGGCAGGCTTAACTGGCGTTTCATATCACGCCTGTTGGAAATTGGCAGAGTGACACCCTTCTTCGTGATATTGTGTTGGGTGTTTGTGAGTTAATTGGGGCCTAGTGGAATGAATGGGCTCAGGCCTCTCCGACCGGGGTGAGTATGTTTAGTAAGCCGTGGCTTCCTGGTGCTTCAGATCAGGATTAAAAAAAGGGTTTACTTTGAAATGCTTTCTAGCGCCTGGAAATCCTGCCCTCTTGGGTGTGGTTGCATGTATGCCATGGATGTCGGCCAGGGTGCGGAGAGGGGGCAGATAGTGCAAAGTTTAAACGTTTGCGCTATGGGCTGTTGCATTCGGTGTAAGAAATAGCTTTCAACTGCAGTAGGTGTTCTCCGGTGTCACAGTGTAATTATTTTTTTCCAGGCCTAAGATTAAGAAGTGCAATTTTCTCTCACTCCCTTTCCATCTGAAATGATCTTTAACTCTCGATTCAGGCAAGGCAGGATCAGTGTCCCAGTCTTTTTGAGCATGGTAATTTGAGCACCATAGATTGAGTACTGGCAACATCTAGTATTTATTTCCTGTGCTTTGAAATGGCAGATTTGCAGTTTTAGTGCTAATGCAGGGAAACAACTTCTTCCATTTTCTGATGGAAAATGAGTGCACAAAGGCAAGTATCACCAAGGCAACCCATACTGGCGCTAGTTTTGAGGGACAAATGAAAAATTGAGTCAATTAGTTTTTTAACTTCGAATGATGCATTGTTATAGTTGTATGGCCCTTGGCTCTTTTAGTGTACATCAGTACATTATTCACAATTTGATTGCATTGTATGGCATTGATAAAGTGCTTCCTATGTTGATGGTCTTCATGCTTTTCTTCCTCTTCAATAGCCCGAAATTGATTAATCCACTTTCAAATTATTGCATACACTAAGTGTTAGCAAGACTGTAGTCACTATTTAGATGTTAATAGTTCACAGCCCAAGAACTTCTAACAGTAAACAGAATGATAAGAGTACAGGCCACACAACAGATGGCATGTGTGTGCTGTGAACTTCACCATGTGTTAACCGCCTGGTGGGCCCAATTGAAGCTGTTCAAGCAAACAGTCATTTTTTTAAAACTGCAAAGGACCAAAATATTAGATTTTAAAAGGAGCATTTCAAAAGAATGTTGTTGGTTAGCTAGCTGTAAGTCACACTGTATGGATTTCCAGTGATTCCTAGGTGTTTGCTATCTTTTGTACAATCTATTTTGCTGGTGCAGTTTGTAGGGGTGGGCTGTCTGGGGGCACTGGCAATGGAGTTTGAATATAAGCAGTCGGTGCTAATGCCAATAAAGGATATATGTTTTCAGTAACTTGTTTTTGAATTAAAAAAGAAGACTAATTTTTTTATTGAGTTGTTCCACATCATCAAAAACATGGATATATTAACATATTGGTTATGGTGACAAGCCATCGATCAAGGCTAGAGGCTTGACCTGCTTATTAAAGAAAGTTACGATAAAGTCAGTAGGCTAGACTATTTATTGTAAAAAGTTATGTGTGTTACACTTAAAACTGGAGGCATCTATACAGCTATCTCTGTGTGTCTCCATGGGTCTGTGGGTTCAAGAGTGTTGCAGCTCTGGTGGAAGTGCAACTGGTTTGGCTATATTTTAATTTGCAGTAAAAATGGTGAGTTTGCAAAGCTGCTAAAAATCAAACAGTTTTTCTGTGAATTAGGCTGGTGGCCTGGCATTAAGAAATTACTCCAGATGCTTTTGAGATTACAAAGCTGATGTTTGTGTGCCCAGTAAATCTCAGTGAATGATAATAATGGTAACATAACTCTGGGCATTACCATATTTGCTGGAGAGATCTGTGGTTTGTCTAGTTCCAGTTTTGAATTAAAGTAGCATAGAGGGTTAAGGTGTCTCCTGCAAAGCACATCCTGTAACACGCAGATGACAGATTGTTATTTAAAGCAGATAGGTAAGTGGGTGACTGCTTTTGCCTTTTAACACAGATCCTTTGTTACTCGCAGTTCATAAATTGAAATCCTTCTAATATAGCACAGTGAGCTATGAAGGGCATGCGACTCCTACACCTTCTAACCCTTAGTGCCTGATGCAACACATACAGTACATTGATTTTAACACTTGTATGATGTATTGTCAATGTGAAAGAGTGGTGTGAAGTGATGCTGCTTGCACCCTAAAGCTATAACTGCCCCTCACCTGCATCCAATCATTTCATGGTAATGTGACATTGCCTTTCACCCCACCCCACGAGAAGCACACAAATTCCAAGCTTTAGGTGCTGCAAAAGCGTCAAGCTCTTGTTTTTTCTTTGGTCTAGGTTTACCTATTGTGCCTTATTTCCAGTCCAGTTCCAAGGGTTACTCTCATGTCCTGAGTCCCTCAAATGATTGCCTGCCTCTGCTTTTGAGGACTTAAAAGAGGTGAGGATGTTTCAGAAGTGTCTGCAGGAACATGGGTGCATATAGTGCATTTCTGACCTCTGCCTTCCTTTTGCATCTGACTGTGGTGAGGGAGGATGTTTGATAACGTCAAGGAACTGCGAGTAAGAGTGATGGCAGGGGTGAAGCATGCATAAGGTAATGTTATGGCAATTTTGCACGTGATATTTCTATAGTTTTAGATCCACATTATCTGGCGCAACACTCACATTCTTCACTACAGTGAAGAAAATTACATATGTGGGGCTTCATTGGGGCTGACACATTCGCAATCTGACATGTCACTGAGGCTCTCACAGTGAGTGGGCTTTCTGTCACAACAAATGTCTGCTTGAGAAGTTATGAATTAATTTGTATTGGAAACATTGTTCCACATGGAGACGGCTGTGGAGTTATATTACTGAAAAACATACACACTGCAGTCCCTTCTGGCTTTACTGTGGGTATCGGGTTTTGATGGAAATGTGAAATTAACAGCTACTTAAAAAATTTGTTCAAGCTGTTTAGTGGTTTCTGCTGTGTATCCAATGGACACTAGTCTCAAAGCGTACGTCCTATTTTAAATTTTCACAGGCACCAGGGAGGAAATCAGCAGAAAGTTTTGCAATAGTCAGTGGAGAGGAAACCAGCAGAAAGGTGTTCTCCAGGCACCAGAGGAAATCGGCAGATAGTTTGACAAGCACCAGGGAGGAAATCAACAGATAGTTTATCAACAGGAACAATTGGCAGCAGAGAGGAAACCAGCAGAAAGGCTTTCTACAGGCACCAAAGGAAATCAACAGATACTTTGACACACACCAGGGAGGAAATCGACAGATAGTTTATCAACAGGAACAACAGGCAGCAGAGAGGAAACCAGCAGAAAGGTTTTCTACAGGCACCAAAGGAAATCAACAGATAGTTTGACACACACCAGGGAGGAAATCAACAGATAGTTTATCAACAGAAAGAAGAGAGGAACTCAGCAGGAAGGTTGCCTCCAAGTTACAGATCAACTCAGCAGATAGTTTAACAGGAGGCACCAGTTACTAAATCAGCGGAAAGTTAATCTACCATCGCTAAAAAGGAACTTGAAGTACAGTTGCAAATTCGTATCACAAGTGAATACAAACCACAACTAACTATTGCTGCTACTTGTGTACTTGTTGACATTTCTTGTTAGTACATCTATGGTATTTTACATAATATACGTGGGTGACCTCTGGTAGGTGATACATCTATATTCTAGTTTAGGCTTTCTTTGTATTGTTCATTTTATTGTTTGTCAAAATGAACACAGTTGACAGTTTACGCACAAAACCATTCTTGGGAATGACACACGATAGGCAGTGGAGAGGAAACCAGCAGAAAGGTGTTCTCCAGGCACCAGAGGGAATCAGCAGATAGTTTAACAGGTAGCGGAGAGGAAACCAGCAGAAAGGTGTTCTTCAGGCACCCACCAGAGGAAATCAGCAGATAGTTTGACAAGCACCAGGGAGGAAATCAACAGATAGTTTATCAACAGGAACAACAGGCAGCAGAGAGGAAACCAGCAGAAAGGTTTTCTACAGGCACCAAAGGAAATCAACAGATAGTTTGGCACGCACCAGGGAGGAAATCAACAGATAGTTTATCAACAGAAAGAAGAGAGGAACTCAGCAGGAAGGTTGCCTCCAAGTTACAGATCAACTCAGCAGATAGTTTAACAGGAGGCACCAGTTACTAAATCAGCGGAAAGTTCATTTACCATCGCTAAAAAGGAACTTGAAGTACAGTTGCAAATTCGTATCACAAGTGAATACAAACCACAACTAACTATTGCTGCTACTCGTGTACTTGTTGACATTTCTTGTTAGTACATCTATGGTATTTTACATAATATACGTGGGTGACCTCTGGTAGGTGATACATCTATATTCTAGTTTAGGCTTTCTTTGTATTGTTCATTTTATTGTTTGTCAAAATGAACACAGTTGACAGTTTACTCACAAAACCATTCTTGGGAATGACACACGAAGATAAACTTCGGGTAAAAGGACTACGACATGATAAACCTGAAATAAAAATTGTGAACAGTCTACAAAAGACCGTGGAAAGGGTTACACACATAGGTTTACACAAACTTGGTTTGATAAAATGGAGTGACTAACTTCCAGCTCTTCTAAGAATGCCTTGCTCTGTTTCCCCTGCTTGCTCTTTGGGGGTGAAGTTAGCTGGACTAAAACAGGAGTTACTGACCTTAAACATCTGGCAGAAAAAATAAAGAGGCATGATTCTAGTGAATCCAACTTGACCAATGTATTAAAGTTATCTTTGTTTGGAAAATCAAATGTTGCACTGCAGTTAAATTAAGCCTACCGCAAGGGAGTAATCAAACATAATGGGGAAGTTATCAAAATTCATTGACTGTGTAAAATTTTGTGGAGCTTTTGAATTGGCATTGCGCACCCACAATGAAACTGAAGATTCCCGAAATCCCGGAGTCTTCAGAGGGCTGGTTGATTTTGTGTCCAGTATAGACAGTGCAATGGAAGCACACTTGAAAATGGCAACTGTATTTAAAGGCACTTCTAAGACAATCCAGAATGAGTTGCTTGACTGTATGCTGGAGGTAACAAAAGAAACTATTGTACAGCAAAGAAGAAGCACTGATTACCTAGCTATCCAGGCCGATGATACAACTGATGTCTTTACCAAGACGCAGTCAGTACTTGCTTTCCGTTACATTGATGGCAATTCCAAGGTAGTGGAAAGATTTTATTGCTTTGAGAATCTTAAAGACTCAACTGCAGATATAATTTCAGCATCTATTCGTAATGAACTTGACCTTATTTTCCCAGAGCACAGTGGTAAAGAGAAGTTAATTGCTCAGAGCTATGATGGAAGCATATCCAACGCTAAACAAGTCAAGATTGCACACTGAACTATCAATCCTGTATGGAAGACAGGACTTTCAGCAGGCTACAGGTGGTGCCATGGCTTTATATATATTTTTAGGTCAAAACAACTTGCAGAATTCTTTATGTGAGACTCTTAAGTTGTTGAGAATTATCATTACAACACCTATGACAACATCTGAGGCTGAAAGATGCTTTTCAAAACTGAAGTGGATAAAAACATTTTTAAGGAACACAATTACCCAAACTCGACTAAATGCATTGGCCATGCTGTCAATCGAAAAGGAACTAATAAATCAGATTCCAGATTTCAACAAGAAAACTATTGAAAAGTTTGCTCACATTAAAGAACGGCGTGTATAAATAGAAACCATGGAAATGCACGTGGTGCTGTGAATCATTGGTGCTAACATATATAGTTTTTGTTTACTTTGTATTGCAAGTAACATTCAAGTATACTGCAGGAACCTATGAAAGTAAATGCACCATGTATTAAATATATGTTTCAGTATCTTGCATGACTTAAGAGGAATTCAGACTTATCATTATAAAGCCACATAAGCTTGGTGTTGTTTCAGGGTATTAGTTAATGCCCCTCTCTCTCAACCTTTTTTGAAAGTTCCCCAGCAAATATGACCAAGTTTTGTAAATATCCTACACTCTGGCAAGCTTTGGACTAACTTACAAACTATAGCCAGACAGACTGAGACCATGTATCTTCCATGACATGCTTAAAGATGGTGCATACTGGGTTACAGTCAGTCTTGTAAGGATTACAGGATATTGTTTATTGGTCTCATCTTTCCTGGGGGTATTATAGTCAGTCCTGATTACAGTCTCGTTTTGCAAACTTTTGCTGCATAGCAGTGTCCTTTAGGAGAAGCGATTTTCTTATGGCTATCCGTTTGATGAAGCTGTAGTTTGTTTGCTCTTTTCATAATTGCAAACTGATACACTGTAGTGTTTGCTGTTTGGTAGAGGCCTGTAGAATCCTGGACTTAATTTTTTTTTACCATATCTATCACTGACCATCATATGGACTGATACTGAGTGGATTTGTTAATAATATTACTTCATTTATAATGATGGGATTCATTTCTGAATGGATATGGTTTAATATCCTTGTCAACTGAAGAGCATACTAGATTTGACACCATTGCATGTCTTTGGATCTACACATGACTCATTATCTCAAACTTAATACTCAGCACATCATAAAAACGTTCAAACGACCTTGGTATCGCTGTGTTCCCTGTCATTGATCTGATGGAACTGTACCTATGTTGAATATGCTGAATATGTTTAATAAAAAGAATAAAAAAAAAAAAAAAAAGTTCAAACAATTATCTAAAGGCGTCAGCGCTTCATGTTGATCAAGTCCATTACTTTAGTAGAATCTGATGCAAATTGCCATGTGCAGTGATGCAACATCTATAAGGGTGCACCCGCATTTTCATACAAGGGGTCTGAATGTTGACTCATTTCAGTTTGATAAATGATATAACAATGTTTGTTTGCTTGTTGAAACATATAGAATTATCTACTAGTAATATTTTGTTGATGGCCTCATGGGTGTTAGATAATATAAATGTGTAAAGCCATACAACTTTGAGAAAGTTATGTTTCTTCTTTGCACCAATACAAGTTTCATGTAATTATTTATTAAAGTTTTCTAAAGTATTGGTTAACAAGAGTCTTTATCACTGATGTACAAAGTATTTAAATTTAAGGTAAATAAAACATACTTCTTGTACTATTAAATCGTCTTTACACAAAAAGATTTTGGTCATCTTCCTGCTATAATAATAATTTTTGAAAGAATTTTACCATACTTGATTGTTTAAATGTAAATCTATATAAAGTATTCTACATTACTATTTCAACAATTGGCTTTGGGGTGATGGATATTTACGTTTCGTTTTTCAACTGTGAAGCTATCCGGCTCAAAGTTTGGTTGACTTTCTATAAGATTGAATTATTAATTTTCTTCAAATGAATATTTCTATCTGTAGCCAATTATATCATATGAGGATTTCATTCATCTCCTGTGAACTTGGCTTCGAACAAATAATTCATAAAGGAAACAGACAAGCACAGGTAGGGAAAACATTTTATGTGTTGCATGTATATATTTTATCTCTGTATGCTTATGTGTTTTTAGTTTATGCTAGTTGCCTTTATGCATGATATTGAGTTTCAAAAAATTAACACTAACCAATATGAAATTCAATTCTATGTGGAAAAAGTAGGCATTTTACTCTGTTGGGCCATCTTGAATGCCACTTTATCTCACGTAGGCACTGGCTCAGTAGACAGATCTAACCAGTTTATGCAATATTATTAAAATTAATTGTGGTTTATTGCAATTTAGAATGGCTCATTCATGAGGCCTTGGAACTGAAGATAGTGTGAGGGGAGGCAGTGGCCTTTTTCTGTTTAGCACAGTGGCTTCCCAAAATCTTGAAAATGCATCATCTGCCCACTCATTTTTCAAAATGTTCTCGGGGGTAGTACCCCCCCCCCCCCCCCCCCGAACCCTCCTTAGGTTGTTTGGGATCGCTCCCTACGCTCGCTCGCCGCGGTGTGCTCCACTACTAGTTTTACACCTCACCACTTTCAAATGTCACCAGCCGCCACTGGGTAGGGGGGGTGTTTCTGTGGGGTGAGAATTTGCAGCATGATGCATCATGTTTGAAGACATTCTATTCTATTCGGGGAGTTCAGGGATGTCTCTCCACCAGCATCTTGTCTAAGAACATCAGAAGTGCAATGGCGTCGAACACGACCCACGCATAAGGACCAAGAGGATTTGTGAATAAGAACCACGAAACTGACGATCGTTTATCCAATTTGGCAAATGCTTATCGCAAGATTCGTTGCTTTAATCCTCCAAAAGAAGTGAACTATTACTGTGAATATCATTCATTGGATCATGACAGTATATGCAGGAGCGAAACACTGCTTGCGCCTTCATAGCATTGTAATAATCCAACGGACCACTGGGCTAATACCATTGGTTTATGATCCAACTAGTGAAAGACTACCGTACGTTCGTTTGAAAGCAGACAAGAATATTGATCTTCTGGAGTGGTGAAGATTTCTTGCCCTGATGAAGCCTTTTTAAGGCGAAATGCGTTGTCTGCGTCTGTTTGAAAAAAATACAATAAAGCAAAGGGACTGTATTACCATCCAAGATCTACAACCATCTATATTTAGTTTATATGTAATACTGACAATTGATTGTAGTTGCCTCTTTATTTGTATATATTCCATGTCTCTCCACATTAGTGTTTGGCCATTGTTGGGGGGTAGGAGTTAGTCTGTGGGTTCTGAAAGCGGAAGATACATGGGATTCACAGTATTGTGTGTTGTTGCTGTGCTGCTGATCTGGGGTAGGGGGAGTTGTATTAGATTTCTTGTTCTTTGATCACTCTGTTGGGGGTGTTTGGCAATTTTCGTTACAGTGCTGGATTGTCAACAATGCAAGTATCTCCTTTTCAGGTGGTTTTTGATATGGAAGTTTTGGATGGCGAGATCTTGGGTGGGGTCATGTGAAGGCACACAATACTCATGGCTGAGCAATTAAATATTATCAAGTTGAATGTCCGTGGTCTCCGAAGTTACTCCAAGTGCTAGAGGGTCCACTCGTTACACAGGCACCATAAAGTACAAAGTACAGAAACTGAGCAAAAAATGGAGGGGCCAGCTGTTCTCTGCCTTGCACTTCTACTACTCCAGGGGGGTGGTCATTTGGGTGGCACCTGGGATGGCCGGGAGCTAACAATATTAAACTTGTACGTCCCTAATGTCAACAACCGAGTTTTCCTTGACGGTATTCAGGACTTGTTGGAATGTAGCTTTGAGTGAGCGATTTTAGAATGTATCTTGGATGGGGCTGAGGACTGATATCCACCCAAAGGGGACACTAAACAGCACATGGGGGGTGATGCTTAATCTGGGTCTACTGTGTTGCTGGAGAACACTTCACCCGGGTGGGCACAAATACACCTGTCACTCCCGGACCCACAATACTGGCAGCTAACTAGACCGTTTTTTAGTGGGAGTTCTAGATCATTCCTGGCCCTCTACGGTGATGCATTTGGTCGATTTCTTTCAGATCATACTTCAGTCTTATTGACTCTGGCCTGGGGGGATAGAGTGAGCGGGTTCAGGTCCTGGCAAATGTCTTTTGACCTCCTCACAGATGTGTCTTGCCGGGAGGAGTTGGCAACAGCTTTGAAGACCTATCTCGCAATGAGATGGGACCATGGATGAGAGTTGAATGGGAGGTGCTCAATGCGGTAGTTGGGGGGGAATGCATAGGGACTGTTTGCGGGGTACGGCGGCGACTAACCTCAGACCAAAGGAAGCAGGTCGGATGGCTAGCCGACCTGATGATGAGGTGTACTCACAAGAGGTGTGCATGACAATTTTAGGGGTACACAGAGACATGCACCTAGTCTGGGACACACTGGATAAGACTGGCCTGCCACCAGCTGTTACATAGAGAGGGCAATAAATCTGGCAAACTCCCTATTTGGGTCCTGAGGCGTGAAACGGAGATACATCCATTTTGCATAGCTGGAAAATATGTGGCCAGCTCCTGACTCAGCGACGAGACATATTGTCTGCCCTAATGGACCATGTTAAGCTGGTGTACCCTGCTGGCTTGGAGGGGGAGGCTGACAGGTTTCTGGCTGGGGTTGGGCTCAGCCAGTTGCAACAGGACCTTATGCTAGAATTAAAGGAGGATCTCTCAGTAGAGGAGTTGGATGTTGCATGAAGGCGCACAATAGATCCAAAGCTTTGGGTGGAGACGGGTTCCCAGCAGAATCTTATCAAGCCTACTCTGCTGTCCTTAAGGAGAAGCTGCTGGACATCTTCCTGGAGGCGACTGAAAAGGGTCTCCTCCTACCATCCTTGTGGGAGAGAATAGTTAAAATGTTGAAACTTGGGGGACCTGCTTCCTCATACAGGGGCTGCACCATGCTTAATATCTATCTTAAGATATTATACAAAATACTTGCAACTAGATTGCAGGTGGCGGTCATGAGTTGGTCAATAAGGATCAATCCGGCTTCATGCCGGCACGTAACACTACACATAATCTATGTAGGCTGACTCATTTCTTGCAGGATGACTTGGACAGAGACAGGAGATGGCTTTGGTTTTTCTCTATCTGAAAAAGGCGTTTGATACGGTGGAATGCGGATATTTAATGGCAGTGCAGCGTGGAATGGGATTTGGACTCAATATTTATACCTAGATACGACTCTTGTACACTGAGCCCTCTGTACGTATCAGGGTGGGTGGCGAGCCATGGACAGTGGGTAGGAGAACCTGACAGGAGTGTCCTCTATCCCCCCTTCTTTTTGCACTAGCGATTGTACCACTTGCGATGTTAATGAGTAGAGAGACGGAGCCTTGGGGAATAAGGGTAGGCGACGCCACGCACATTATTTCCTTATATGCTGTATATGTGTTGTCCCCTGGGGAGTCTGTCCAGTTCCTTCTGCGACTGTTGGGTTCTTTCTGCAGGGTTTCAGGTCTCAAGGTCAATGCCCTCAAATCTCTCCTATTTCCTCTGGATGGACTGATCGGGAAACAGATGGGCCAACTACCTGGTGTGGGTTTTCGTTGGGAGCTGAAGGGGTTCCAGAATCTGGGTACTTGGGTCACACACACTGAGGCACAAAAACAGCTTAGGAATGTAGACAGGGTCTTGACGGGTCTTGAGGATTCTGTCAAGTTCTGAAACAGGCTCCCTCTTTCTGACATGGGAAGGGCGTCCATAGCAAAAATGGTTTCCCTCTCCCGCTGCCTGTACCTTGTCCAGAAGTCTCTTTTCCCCTGAGGAACTGGTTCTTCCGCAAGCTGGATAGCCTGTCGGTATCTCTTATCTGGGTAGGGAGGCATACAGGGTAGCATTGTGAACGCTCCAAAGAGGTCTAGAAGATGGAGGGTTGGCTGTCCCGGACATTCAATTTTATTAATGTGCTGTGCATCTGCACCATGATGCTAGATAGTTGACAGAATCTGACAATTGGGAGAAACAACTTCTGGAGACCATGTTGGGTAGCGACACCTTGCCACAGTCACTGATGTGATGGGGCAGGTTGGAACACTCGGTCCTGTACCTGATCCAAACTACAGCGGGAATCTGGGAGAGGGTGGTCCAGAGGGTTCTCCGTAGGGCACTTCTTCAGCAGGGAGCTACGGTTATGGGATTTTGGCCCCTTTAGGAACATGGACGTAGCTATATCTATGGAACACTGGAAGGTGGGAGGGTGTCTGGGGCAGCCGCAGCCCGTGCAGGTAAGAGCGGTGGGGCCAGGTCGGGGTGGGCGATTTCAACAGACGATGCAAAATTAAATAAATAATACATTTTCCGTCATCACCGTCCTTCGAAATCCCCCCCGCCCAGCCCCACCGCCCCTCTACTCCTACCTGCATGGGCCGCGGCTGGTCTGGTGGCGGGTAATATATATTCCAAAGAAACCTTGATCACTTTCCAAGATGCTGAGGCCTATTTTGGGATTGGACCGGCAAACTTCTTACATTATGCAAAGCTGGAGAGCATTGCGAGGGAGCTATGGGTTGGGTTCCCTGCAGCGCTGAAGCCCTCCGAGGTGCTGGACGGCCTGCTTGAATGCGGGAGGGATGCCATTTAATTACAGACTTTTCCAAAGCCATCGCGCAGAATCAGCAGTTTACAGCACGTGGGGGCTCGGAAAGAGACCTGGGAATGCTTATTTCTGATTTGGATTGGAATAGTGCAACAGTCCTGGTGTGCAGTGTCCTGTAACAACAGATTTAAAGTACTTAATTTTCACTTTTTGCACCACACATATGTCACACCATTTAAATTAAACAGAATGAATCACAATGGGGTGCGAAAAGCACACGTTGTAGGGAGGTAGAAGTCAATTTTTGGCAGCTGGCTTGGGAATGTGTTGAGGTCCAAGACTACTGGTGACAAGGGGTGCCACGCATTGAGGAGGCCACCGGGATAGCAATCCCTCTGATACTGTTGAAGTGTTTACTTGGCGTGGTGGTTAGACCTAAGGGACTAAAAATCCCCTATAAACGTGTCCAGCTGGCCCTCCTCTTGGCGAAACGTCATGTGGCCATCAGGTGGTTGGGCACTAGAGTCCTGCTGCTGGATCACTGGTTTGGAGACCTCATGAAGTGCGCGTTGCAGAGGAATGCCATATGAGAATGTTGAGCAATGACGAAGGGGCAGCAGATGAGGTATTGTTGTGGGCTCAATTACTTGAAAAGTTTCAGGATGACAGTGATTCGAGTTCCGATGACAGCTCTGAAGCAGAGGGCTAACTGTGTTGAAGGCTATTATTCTGGTTGTTGTTATGAGTGTGAAATTCTTATGCTCTTTTCTGGAATTTTAGATCGTTGTCTTGGCTTATTTCACAAATTGCACTGATTAGTGTCTATACCGCCACATACATACCACACATTGCGAACAGGGAATCTCACCCCATCCATGACAGAACCCACCATTAACCCTCATCTTCAAACCAGGGAAAGACCCCTAACAATGGGGCATCTACAGACCAAATGCACTATTAGATTTTGATGTCAAAATCTTTATGACAATTCTTGTGTCACGCATCCGTGATGTGTGACCCATCATAATTTCCCCAGAACAGTCAGGCTTCATTAAGCACAGACAGGCAACTTACAACACAAGACTGGCTTAAATCTTGTTTAATGCCTTTGAAAAGCTCAACAATTGAATGGTCCTTCTCTCACTATGGACCTGATTATGATGGCGGAAGGCCGTCCACCGCCAGCCTGCAGTGGCGGGCCCTCCACCATCGGACACCAATTTTCCCCCGCCATATTACGATGGCGGGGGGAATCGTTCTGGTACTGTGGCGTAAAGACCACCACCCGCCACTGTTCCGCCACAGGCAATCCTTCCGATTGCCTGGCGGAGCAGTCAGCCTGTGTAAAATGGTGGCTGCCATATTACGAAGCAGGCCGCAGCCAGCCTTTCCGTGGCGGGTAAACCGCCATTGAAAGGTTTGTGGAGAATACATTGGGAGGCCCGTTGTGGGTCCCCCCTTGTGTTGGAGGGTGGTGGTGCACTGTGGGGGTACACATGGTACTTCCATATATTTCACTGCACTACGTGGCAGGCACCGCATGGTGCCTGCCACGTAGTGCAGTGAAAAGCACGTCCTGCATGTTTAGCATTGCTGTGGGTGCTGCAGCCAGCAGCACCCACCACAATGTTAACCATTCACGATGCGACTGCCACGTTGGCGGTCGCACCATAATCTGACGTGCGGGCCCGCCGCGTTGCAGGCGGGCAGTCCCAGGCACCGCTACGGTGGCAGGCGGACTCGAGTCCGCCCACCATCATAATGACCCCCTATATGCGGAGCAGGCCTTTAGTAGGGTGGACTGAGAATTCATCAAGAAACTCCTCCAGAGAACAGGTATAGGCCCTAACCACCCCAGGTTTATCATGGCCAACTTTGCACATCTCACTGCGAGCTTGAGAATCAATGGAGTACTCTGATGTCCTTACTCTCACCAGGTGTACCAGATAGGGCTGAGCCATATCCCCACTTGTTTTTACCCACACAATTGAATCCCTGGTCCTCAAACTACGATCTAACCCCAACATTAAGGTTGCTCTAACTCAGCCTTAAAGAATACAGGAAATGGATGAAACGGCCTTGCACTCTGCCTCTGGCCTTTCCTAAGCTTCTGACTGATACTTGCCCACACACACTATCCTTCACCAATGCAGTACCCCCAGCCCCCCTTGTTTCTTCCCCACCGTTTCTCGTATCAAGAACACTTAAGTCGCTTTGTGATGATACCAACTGTGAGTGTCTGTATGTATTTATTTATTTATTTATTTATTTTATAGTTTTATAGAGCGCGAACCAGACCCGTGAGGGTATCGGAGCGCTTTACAGTAATAAGGGTGGCGTACAAAGCGATGGGAAGGGAAAGAACAATTGGGTAAAATATGGGATACATGATGCAACGAAGAACACGTAGGCAAGGTTCCGGCTACATGTGGGAAGAAATCAAAACAGATAGATACAATGAACAGGAAGGCATATAGTCTCATTCTTGGGGGGATGCGCAGGAGCGCAGGGATAGGTATCGTCCATGGAAAGGTAATAATGTAACGTGTGTATTTACACATTAAGAAGGTTTTGGTCTCCTTCTTAGTGTGCCAAGAACGGAAGTCTTCTGATGGCGGAAGCGTGCAGGTTGCAGCAGTAGGTCTTTTGCAGATCGGGAGTTTCTTGGTCCTCCTGATATCACAAGTTTTTGTGTGAGAAATGAAGGGGAGTTGTTATAAAGAGCTTTGTGAGTAATGCAGGCCAATTTAAATTGGATTCTGGCCTCTAGGGGAAGCCAGTTCAGCGCTTTGAGGTGGGGAGAGATGTGGTCGAATTTTTTTAAGCCAGTTAGTAGTCTGGCAGAGGTGTTGAGGCAGGCTTTCAGTGGGACCAGAGATTTCTTGGGTAGCCCGGCAAGAGTAGAGCATCCATATTCTAATCTGGAGATGACCAGTGCCTGTACTGCTGTTTTACCAGTGCCTGTACTGCTGTTTTAAAGTCGGACACATCGAGGAAGGGTTTTAGGTTTCTTAGGTAACTGAGGTGGAATCTAGCCGTTTTGGCCATGGAGTTAATATGGTCACGCATGTTCAGGCTGCCATCCAGGGTTATTCCAAGGGATTTCGCTGAGTCAACAATGGTAGGAGGGCAGTTTAGAGCTGAGATGGTCTTGATCCATTCCTGGATGTCTGGATTGGGTTTGGGTGGAGAGATCAGAAGAAATTCAGTTTTTTTTGCGTTGAGTTTAAGGTGGTTGGCGGTGAGCAGGAGATATTCGCAACACGTAGAACCTCGGTGAGAGGTTCAAGGTAGAGGTTGAAGAGGGTAGGGGAGAGGGTTGATCCTTGGGGAACTCCAACCGTAACCGGAGAGGGGGCTGATAAATTACCGTTGATGAGGATTCTCTGTGAGCGGTTTTGGAGGAAGGATCTAAACCATTCAAGGACTGTGCCATCCAACCCCATCCTGGATTTAAGGCGATCAAGGAGAAATTGATGGTTAACCATGTCGAAGGCAGAGGAAAGGTCTAGGAGGATCAGGAGACAGGTTTTGCCTTGGTGGAGGGCTTGGAGAGCGTCATCTACAATGTGGAGGAGAGTGGTTTCCGTGCTGTGTCCCAATTTGAACCCGGGTTGAAAGTCATCTAGCAGGTGAAATTTGTTGATGTGTAGGCTCAGTTGCTGTTGCACAATATACATGGTAATAAATAAAATTTTGAAAAAAAAGAACTGAAGAGGCAACAACTATCGAAATCACTGAAGATCCCAATGCATGCTTTGGAGGAATTTTCCCCTTCAAGATCCAATTTAAAATACGAAATACGCAATGTTGGTAGTGGTAGTGTTAGCGAGGTACAGACTAGCCATATGGTGGAGTAGTGGGGAATTTTAAAAAATATATGACTGATTGAGCCACATAGATCAATGGTTTAGGATGAAAGAGATGAGGCTACAATGCGTGAGAAAGGACAAAAACCTAAATAAAGATCTGGCGGACTGGATAGAAAGTGGGTTAATACTGACACATGTGAATGATGATGAACCAGCCTGGGAAGAATGGTGAGTGGAAAGCATAGGATATGGTCGGGTCTGGGGGTAATTTTGGGCCCATTTTTGTTAGCAGTGTTACTGGGCACGGCATGTTGAAATAAGCCATATATTGGATTGACCTCCAGAGTGGTACTGTAAACATATGTTCAGTTTTGTTATTTTTTTTTATACTTTTGTTCACGTTTTGATCAATAAACTATATTTACAATATTGGCTATATGAATAGCCTGCCAAGACAAAAATATAAAGGTACAGTGGAAATCAGAACAATTAAAGGACACATAAAACTGCCAATGTCAAGATGTTCAGCAGTCCTTCAATAGACCCTGAAAAAAGCCTCAGGTTGAAGTGTGAAATGCAAACCTCAAAGTAGGTCCACCTGAACCGAGATGTCCTGTGGACTACAGGGGACTCAGTTCTGTTATAAGTAATGTCACCTACCCCATACCTTGAGTAGGATTGTGAGAAGTTGTGAAGTATTTTTGTCTTAAGGTTTGCAAAGTTCCATGGAAAACTTTAAAACCTTGGCAAAGTTGCTAAGTTGTATGCTTTTCAACATTTGTATTAAAATAGTGATTTTTGCAAATATTCGTATTGCAAACGGCACACCTGCAGGGAAAAATTCTGGGTACATTTGCCATTGATATAGATGAACCCTTCAAAAGATAATCTTTTGAAAGAAAAACTATACCCGCAGTGTGAAAATTGTGAACTTCATAGATCCCCATTGCTTGAACCAGTGAGCTGGAGTTTACAAATGCTATACTACCAAATTATCAACCAGGCCCTTAGTAGATTAGAAGTCCTGAGCGTTGCTAACATGGTTGGCATCTTTAGATCTATCTGGGATGACCACCTGGTAAACATTAAGCATGAGCTTCGGGCTATACATAAAGCTGCGTCACTATCAATGCAAAAAGTGCCAGAAGGGCAAAGGATTCTAGTTTAACTATGGCACTAGGTTGGCGGTGAGGGGCTTTATTAAGTCACTGCATGCTATCTGAACCGATCAGCCAGGGATGGTTCACTGCACTTTTGTCACATGACCTTTGAGACCTTTAAAAAGGTTTGTTATAGCAAAACCGTGGATGGCTCCAGACTACAGCACAGGATTCATTTTCTTCAAATAGTCACTTCTGATTAAGGAGTAGAAACCGTTCTATCTTACATAAATGAGAATGCAGAAGGTCGTCCTATAGAACCCATTAGCAAGAGATGTTCACCAAGTAGACGCTTTGGGTATTCATTGAAATGGAGGCATTTCTTGTGGTTTGATCCTTGATGAAGGTAAATCTTAGCTTGTTTGGGAGTCGGTTCATCCTCTACACTGACTACTAGACTGTAATGTAATGAAGTGAGGACAATATCACAAACTGCTGAAGTGGTGTCTGCAAGCATTAGGTTTTAGGCTGGAAGCTGGCATGCAAATGTAGACTACACCATATTTTCTGTGTTTGAGGTGAAGATTACCAGGTTATTAGGTAGTGTATTGTGCTGTTAAAAGGCGGGGGTAATATGTATTTGGGATCCCACCCACCTTGCCCTAAGTCCCTGAACGTTTCACATTTTCTATATACTGTACACTGCTTTTGAACTCCACTGTTCAAGGCCTATGACCAGCCTTGGGCCTTGTGTGCTTCTTATGATTTAGAGTGAAGTGGATAGAGTATTCAGCAAAAACCCTCTCTGCCAAATTCTCGGGTTGCCGGCTCTATTCTGAGTCAGGCAGACCAGGAACTTACTCTGGTGGTCTGGTGGAGGAAGGGCTATCAAATAAGGATATCAGGCTATCTGCCGTAGTTAGGATAGATGGTCTGATGTCTTTATTTCTACCCCTCACCAATAGGAAAAACCTGGTGGTCATGGACAGAAGAAACAAGCATTGGCAAAACCAATAGGTCTTGGCAATGCAAGAGCTATTGGCGTTGTCAATGTCTTTTAGTCATGTTGTAGAGCAGCACATCTGCTGTTCGGCATAGCTGAAAGTCATGCGCTATGATGCTTTTTTGTCTGATAGGAGGGGCAGGACAAGGAGCACAACACGGGGGTGGGGCAAGCAACAAAACACGGAAGGGGGTGGCTGCTTGAAATGACTAATGCCTTATAAAGTCACTAGGGTGGCCGTCCAATTGAACTAAAACATATATGTTGTATTATTGATGGCCCAGACTTAGAGGTGTCCAAAATGTGCGTTTGAGTTTGATCGAGCTTTATTCTTGATGATCAACGGAGTAGCGGGGGTCTGACATCTGCATCCACAATCATCCCAAATCATTTCCCATATTCTGAATAAATAAACAGCCACAGACTGCCTAAAATGCCTCCATCAGAGCACTCTGTTTAAAATAAAATATAAAAGCCTATAATAAAATTCGACTTTCAAAGCATGAAGACATATATGGCTCCTTGGAAAAAGGAATCAATTGAAAAACAATGTAAGCTCTACTATGACTAGAGATTGTGCAGCAATGTACATTCACATTCTTAGTATTAAAATTGCCAGACTCAGGCGTCAGATAAACAGTGGTGCGGCCTGCGATTGTTGACTCGGGGCCAAATGAAAATATGAATTCTCAATGTCATAATAATGAAAGTGGGTTAATTTAACTACAAGTATTAGTATTCGAACCGGTGAGGTTCTGCTGCATTACTGAGAGAAGACTCACCCATGCTCCAGCTAGGTTGTGCTAAGCACAAGATTCACGCACATTTTAGGCGGTAGCTGTTTATTTATTCAGAATATGTGTTGCCTAGTATCACTTGTAATATTTGGGGTATTTTCAGTAACAGCCCACTATGTCAGACTGTAAATACCCAATAGGACTGCCCCAACTTTCAACTGTTAAAAACCCATTGTTCAATGATGGCCACCGACCTCACACCACCAACCTTAATTAAGATGTTGACGCCTCCCAACTGTACATGGACGCCCGCAGCAGCTAAATGTGTCCTGAGGCAAGAAAGTCAAGGCCCTCCAACTACTGCGTTAGTTGGGGAAAATACTGCCAGCACAAATTGCAACCGGCAGAACTCTGCAGAACAGAAATTTGGAGCAACAGAACGCCATACCACTGGAGCGGAAAGAGGTAAGCCCAACTGCGGTTGTGAGGCAAATTACCATAAGTAAAAGGGATGCCATAATTAGACAAAGCAATGCGAAAATCAATCTTACTGGCACTCTAACGCAAAAGAAAGTAGGAGAGTAGACAGAAATCGCAAACGTGTTGAAATGAAGTGATGCTATGGCCTCCCCTTAGAGCGAACGCCGAAACACACAGACGGGCAGGGGAAAAGTCCAACATGAACATCGGGGTAGAGCAGAATGGAAATGGGACAGGGTGCTGAGAAGGGAAAGGAGCAACAAGGATGGGGGTCGTTAGGAGGGAAATAGAAGCAACATGGATGTGTGGGAGATAAAAGGAGCGACTGAAAACACGAGCACTCATATAGAGTGCTTGAACACAAATAAAAAAGAAGCTTCAAAAACGGGAGCAGTCGATGGACCCAAGCACGCGCTCCATGCCCATGGTAGGGCTGAACACCAGAAGATGCATGATGCATGCTTGCCATGACAATCGGGAACAAAGGCTATGAGAGAGACACTGAATCTAACAAATGGTAATCAATGGGCGGGCTGCAAGCCCACTGATTGAAAAGAGCATGTATCGAAGAAACAGCGCATTTGCTGTGTAGCAAAGTTCTAAACATGATGACACCCCCAGTTCTGGGTGAAAACTCTCAGGGTCATTATCTTTTTGTTTTTCAAAAACAATTTCCCACTTTAAGAAGTTCTTTCTGCAAACTAGGAAGTTTGGTGAACAGCGCCTAACAGACCCCGCCCAAAACCAAACATTTAGTGCCTTCAGAGAAAACACAGTGACGAAGGTCCCTCTGAAGGTACAGAGATTACAGGTGGGCCAGTGGTCATCGCTAAATAAATCTTCTGTCTGTCATGGTGGCAAACGTGATGTCCTCTGTCACTTTGATAGAGTTAAGACCGCCACATTTTACATCAGGCCTTAAGTTCACATCTTTCACTGTAAAATATTCATACACTGCTTTTTGTGTGCCACAGTGTGGTATATTTTTCACAGAACACTGAAGGTGACAATTTTCTCTGTTGGTGCTTTGTTTTTGTAGCTGTTTTACCTAGATGTGAAGCACAAGTACAAACTTGAGGCCAACTGGTTTATATTCAAGCAAAACACTTTACGTTGAAATCGATACCTACATTAACAGAATGAATTAGGTAGAAGCAAGATTAAGTGGCTTTCTGTGAAATTAACAAATATATAATTAATTCCTTGATGCAACGTTTAGAAATTCCGCATTTCACATTTCAGCTATAATTCACATGACTTGATGTGGAACCCATTCTGCTCCCTGTGCAACTCTTGCATGGGATAAGCTGGTGCATTGTTCCATGGTTGGTTCCTCATAAAAATCTATGACCCAGAAGGTGTGATGAGGATAAGTGACTCTAGACCTCGGTTATTTCTCTGCGGTAACACATTTCAGTCTGTTTTTCCAGAGCAATTTCATGGTAAAGGTGATTAACTCAGCAGTGCTGATTCCACAATTCATTTCTCAAAAGATTAGTCATATTTTTCATTGTGTTTTTTCTTAGGTGCATCAGAACTACTTTTGATATTTGCTGTGTTAACCTTACTTTCTTTACTCACCGACTGCATCTGTCTTTGAAGTTACATTAAATCCTGCTAATCTGAATAGGGTTTTAAGTGTACGCCTGCTAACATGACCAAGGTATTTCTTGAGAATAGGGTTTGAGTGTAGGATTGCTAACATGACCAAGGTATTTCTTGAGAATAGGGTTTGAAGTGTAGGATTGCTAACATGACCAAGGTATTTCTTGCAAATAGGGTTTGAAGCGTAGTCCTGCAAACATGACCAAGGTATTTCTTGTGTAATGTCCTTGGTTCATCTTTGTGAATTTCCTCCTGGCTTGGCTCTTGACATTTGCAAAAAGATCATGTGGTGGACAGAATGTTGAACAATGTCAAACATTCACTCCAGTACAGAGATCTTGGCCTAAAACTATCATTTTTTTGCTCTCTGTGCCATTCCAGTTTAAACCCAGCCATATGCAAATCAGTCTTGACCCTGTTCCCCATGGGGACAGTCCAGCCCAAACTATCAGGCCAGGTTCTCCATGAACTGGAAAACAAGCATCTCAGGACCAGTTTTGAGGTTTCACCCTTCATCAGCCAGGCTAGGTTAACTCCAGTAGAATGAAGAGCACGAGACCCACGTCTGGGCTACTCGTCACACTCAGGGTGAAAAATGCAAAAAGAACATGTGATGGACAGAATATTGAACCATGTCAAACATTCACCCCAGAACAGAGATATGGACCTAAATCCAGTGTTATTTTGCTCCCCATGCCATTCAAGTTTAAACCCAGCCATATGCAAATCAGTTTTGACTCTGTACTCCATGGGAACAGTCCAGCCCAAACTGCCAGGCTGGACTGGAAAACAAGCATCCTAGGACCGGTATCAGGGTTTTACCCCTCATTAGCCAGGCTAGCTGAATATGGCTGAGTCCAAACTGGGTTGGCATGGTCAGCAAAAGAACAATGGATTAAACCATGATCTTTGTGACTTGGGGTGAATGTTGGCATTATTCAGCATTCTGTCCCTCAATTGTTCATTTTGCTTTTGTCGGCTTAAGTGGGAAGGAAACGCACAGACGTGGGTCCTGTCTCACTGCACCACTGGATTCAAGCTAGCCTGGCTGATGAAGGGTGAGGCTCCGAAACCGGCACCAGGATACTTGTTTCCAGTCCAGGGAGGACCTAGCTTAGTGGTTCGGGCTGGACTATTCCCATGAAGAACAGGTTCAAGACCGATTTACACATGGATGGGTCCAAACTGGGGTAGCGTCGTGAGCAAAAGAACGATGGTTCAAACCCAGATCTTTGTGACTGAGGGTAAATGTTGGTACTGTTCAGCATTCCGTCCATCTATTGTTCCTTTTGTTTTTGTCACCCTAAGTGGGAAGGAAATGCCCTGACGTGGGTCCCATGCTCACTGCACCACTGGATTCAAGCTAGCCTGGTTAATGAGGGGTGATGCCCTGAAACCGGTCCCAGGATGCATGTTTCCGGTCCAGGGAGGGCCTGGCTTGGCAGTTCGAGCTGAACTGTTCCCATGAGGAACAGGGTCAAGACTGATTTGCATATGGCTGGGTCCAAAGTGGGGTGGCGTGTTGAGCAAAAGAACGATGGCTTAAACCTATGTCTTTGTGACTGGCGGTGAATGTTTGCTTTGTTCAGCATTCCGTCCATCAATTATTCCTTTTGCTTTCGTCACCTCAAGTGCGAAGGGAATACCAAGACGTGATCCCGTACTCACTGCACCACTGTACTCAAGCTAGCCTGGCTGATGAGGGTTAATGCCCCGAAAACGGTCCCTTGATGCTTGTTTCTGGTCCAGGGAGGATCTGGCTTGGTAGTTCAGGCTGGACTGCTCCCATGAGGAACAGGGTCAAGATTGATTTGCATATGGCTGGTCCAAACTGGTGTGATGAGCAAAAGAATGATGGGTTAAACCGAGATCTTTGCGACTGGAGGTAGATGTTTGCATTGTTCAGCATTCCGTCCATCAATTCTTCCTATTGCTTTTGACTCCTGACATTGCTTTTGCAGAATACTGATTCTAGCCTCATGTGCCCTGTCTGGGCTGTCCCTCTAAGTCTGCTTAACTAATTTCGCAATATTTCTCCTGGCTCGATCTTATATTTGCATAGTGAACAAAATACGATGGACTGGAAAGTGACCCAGGTTATTTGCAAGAGCCTTCGCTTAATGCAACCATTCCTTCCATCATATTTTTGATTTTTCTCAGTGCAAACATGCCAGCATTTTAAAGCTGCAAAGCAGGAGTTTTTGAAAAAAAGATTGGGGGAATATATTTCCTCATTGACATATATCAAAAGCTGAGGCATTTTTAGGCAAGAGACAGCTAAAATAAAACTATTTTTGGCTTCAAAGAATAGAAGTATCCTGACTCAATCGTCTCTATTGGCATGTATGTAAGAGCAATATCTTTACGTGAAATGTGGACTTCCTCAATTGTCTTGTACTGAACTTGTCCCTTAATCATGAGGCCTAGCAAGATCGAAACATGTCTCAGGATGCTTGTGTTTCCATGCAGACAGGACATGGTCTAGAACTTTGACCTGGACTGCCCCAATTTGGGCGGGGCAAAGCTGATTTGCATATGATTGGTCTCTGTCTGTAGAGATAGAGTGAATAAAAACATTGATGCTCTCCAGGGTAATTTCCTCTGGCGAACATTATTTCAAGCATCACATCCTTCAGTTTCTGTTTTTCTCGTAATGATGCTGCCTTCACATTCTGAGCAAACTCTTTGCCTCTGTGCTTGAAGCGTGGTCAGGGAATTTGATAATCACATTCCCAGCTGGTTGGTGAGAAGAGCATAGGGGAGCAGAGAGATAGAAATAGCAAGACATTCAGAGTAAGTGAACAGCACCCACTATGCCGTGCTGTGTATGTAAGACACATTTATAGAAACAGGGATGGGGCTGATGGTGATGCAAAATGAAGGCATAAGGACTGTGCCTGCCAGTGGTGTAGTCAGTGTGTCATGGGCCCTAGAACAAGGAAGGAAATGAGACCTCTGGTTACCGTTTGAACTGTGAAATTCAGCAATATGCAGGTTTCAGTGGGCCCTCAGGCCTCCGGGCCCTGGTGCCACAGCACCTGTTGCACCCGCTGCACCAGTGAAAGCTATGAGTCTGGTGCCTGTGTGGCACATGTTCACGCACAGCCCATTTTTCTTTTTTAAAGTGCCTGCATCTTTTTAAAAAACTTTTTCGTCAATCAGATAACACAGGCACCAATCAACTGTGAAGGCAGAAGAGCCAGAATGAAAAAATAAGGAAACCGACATAATCAAATTGTGTAATTGTTCCTGCTTTTTGTGTTCTCATTTAATCTTCACACTTTTATGCTTTGCTTTTATCTAACTTTGTCCATATAATCTTTGTTACATAGGGGTGCGCGCACACACACGCACGCACGCACGCGCACACACACACACTCTTTTCTCTATCTAAACCATTCTCCACTTAAGAAGAAAAGGGACTTTACCCAGAAATAATTAAACAAATTTTATTTTTCGAAAAATGACATTACACACGTCTTGCAAATGTACATGGAGGAGAGGAAAATATAACAAAAGCATAAGTGATACATGGAAGTGACCAGTTTCTCTGTCGCAGAGCACAGAAGGAGAGGCTTTTGGCAGAACCAGAATGATTACTCTGAAAGCCTATTGGCAACATTGGAATGAAGGATATTTGAGCTGGGCCTCTAACCTTTTGGCACAAGAATGACACTGCATAGGTGCATGGAATACACTATGGGGCTAATGAATATTTATTTGGGGTAAAATATATTTCATTGATTTCAAACTGAAATCAAAGACAGCTTATGGTATAATGTTTAAGCCTTTTCTGTAATGTTATATTTTTTTAACCAAAGTACCAGAACACCTGAGTAATGTTAAGCCTTTATCAAATTTTGTTAATGGGAATGTAATATAATAGCTGAGAGAATGGTATGTGAAAATCCCATTATGACTAGCCATTTTTTAAATTGTATTTTTTAAGGAAAATCAATGATACTTCCAAAAAGTATTTGGATCCTGAGTCCATTGGCAGACACATGAGCCGTTTCTCATTAAAAATACATCACAAATTATTACTTAATTGCTTTTCCACCCAGAAAAGGAAATCCCAGGGCAGCTTGGTGGTTCAGAGGGGCTTCTTGAAAGTTATTGGATACTGTTTAGAAGAAAATAAGGGACACATCTCTACAAGTAACACTAGTTGTTTCTTTTTGCAAAGATATTCATGCTTTATTGTTTAAGTCCAATTATAAAGTCCTCTTTAACATTCAATTTCAAGGAAAAGAAATCTGATTTCCTTAGAGCAAACAGCATTTCTTCTACAGCCCTAGCAATTATCACCCTGCATAATTTAGGTCTGCTCTGACTAAGCAAGAATCAAGTACATTTAGAAGATAATGTTGTACATTGGCCATGCTGAGTTTTTGTTGTTAAAGTAAATTTAGTCACATAGTATCATTGTCTGGTCTTGTAGTGGTGATGTTATCATGTAAATCTGAAACCTTCTCAAAGGGATTCAAAGACAAAACCATATGTCATCTTGTTGACTTTCAGAAAGGAGCCTGCAGTACATAATTTACACAGCTGAAGGCATATTTCTGGGACAAATGACAAATGATTGCACGTGAGAGACTGTGCAGAGAGATTAGTTATGCAACCGATTATATACCCAAGCCTTTTAATGACAACCATGAAAGTGAGAGATAAAGTAAGTCCTCATTCCCAGTGGCAGCATTAGGAAGTATACTGTAACAGTACCATGCACTTGCTCCCCAGCGCTGGTCCACCAGCAGACTACCGATTCTAAAACTACTACCACTATATTACATCTGTTCTCTATGCCACCACATCTTTACTACAGCTATGGATCTAACGATTTCTGTTCATCGACATCGATAAAAATGATTTCTGTACAAGTCAAGTGGCACAAAAGGTGGTTAAAAAAAGCTAAGGAACTCACATCAAATAGAGGCAGGGTCAGCTGGAAACATGCATGCACTGCATTACAAGCAAGAAATTAATTCATTGGCTTAAAGCTGCAATATATTACAGAATGATGAAAATTGACACACTTTGACCGATTATTATTTTGAAACAACCCTTCAGCATAAAGCTACGTATTTGTTTAGTATTTGTTTTCTTTGAATGAGGGCGACAGAGAGTGAATTCTACGATTATTCAGTTGTCTTCAACAGGACCTTCCATTGCACACACTACAATATCTTTTGTCTTGTAATTTATTCATAAATAAAAGATATAACCAACAGGTGCTGGTTTACCGAATGTGGAATTGAAATACACCCCACCTGTTCAGTAGTCATTTATTTTAAATAACAATTAAGATCAACTGATACAACATTGGATTTGACTTTAGAGAAGGTTAAATTAGGTTTGCCATTTTTACTAAGAAAGCTTGGTTTGATTTCCATGGCGCTTTTGTTGAAATCCACTCTTACAACTAATTTCACAGCTTTTTGTGTCAAACATTAATGAAAAGCTCTTGCTAGCTTGAAATGTGGATAGGTTGTTGAGAGAGAGAGAAAATACTAGGTAAAACATTAAATTAAAATACATTCTTTGTACAACGTAAGCTTTAAATATTTTCATAGTTCTAAAACAAAAAAAAACAGAATCAATGCGGTCAGAGTTCTGCAGAATTACAGATAAAAAGCATAAGCTACATATTCAAACACAAGTGTAACATAAAAACTTATACTCTTGGGTTTATATTATGTTGCAGCTTTGTTAATTAGAAAAGCTATCTGAGATCACACAAAAGGCAAACATGTTCATCAATTTTCAATGTTAGCTGCTTATATCCCTTTTACACAAAGTATCAAAGTGCCAGAGTAGCAGAACTGGAATTTCTTGCAAAACAAATATAGGCAATGAGCATTCCTAAATTAGGCTGCTATCTGAAGAACAGAAAGGGTGCTCAATAGAATCAGATCGCCCCTGTTGTTACATTATTCTGTTTTCTAGAAACAGCCCAGCCTCCATTAGGGGTCACCAGAGGCCGCTCTTTAGATGATGGCTAGATCTCAAGGTGCTGCAGTTGGCTCTGAGTACTGCTGAGGAGCAGTTATCACAGCTATAAAAGGCATCTCCGTATCCTTCCTACTACAGGACAGTCATACATGGATGCGTATTTTGACAAGCCGCATCTTAATAAGCATTTGAGCGGCCTCAAACATGACAGCTGAGCTTGTAATACTACATTGAAAACTCCACTCCTGTCATGGGATTTTAAAACAAAGAGAAGCAAACTAACAATTAAAATAGCATTCAGAGTTGAGCACATAATTGTACATAGGCCCCTGCAACTTACATTCAACACTTCCACTTGGGGGTGTCTTTTAGACACTCGTTAGTTAACAGTGCAATTAGTTCCAGAACATTCTTCGAGAAGCAGCCACATTGAAAGTACCCCAAATATCAGAGTTTCTCTTGCAGTACAACTAGACGTTGTTGTTTCTGAACCATACTTAATGTATTTATGACGGTGTTGAAATATGTGCATCTTGTAGACCATTACCTGAAAAACTGGAAACTTTAGGATGGCTCAAGGCTTGCCAAGCTTTCAAATATTTTCATGGAGAGGCAACAACCAAATACAGAGTGTGGCTGGCCATGCTTTGCTGAATTAAATGGGAGTATAAAGACTCACAGTACAGCTTGAGATACAGCAGAACTTAAGGTTAGCCTATAAGGTACATTTACAGGCTGTCCTTTGGGTTTATTTCCCCAAAACAGAGCACTCATCTACTTTTATAGTGTACATTTATGGAAAAGTGTTTCAAGTCTAAGGTTGCTACTAAAACAACACTACACTCAATCAAAGTCTGCAAATGCGTGGCAATATGTGACAGTATCTATGCCATACATTTTGCACACATAATTTTGATGGATGCAGAAGCAGTATTAGACATGCGCTTGGCCATTCTGGTATGAGAGAGCTACAGGATCGACGCTGCATATTTATTAAAATGTACCTGATTTTCAGTATTTTGTGGATTAATAACGTAAGAGGACATTCTAACACAAGTTCTGAGGATTTCCAGCTGAAGTAAAGAGAGTAATCAAAGGTATTGTGTGAATACAACATTACTTGATGTTGTACGATCTCAGCTTAAAGAAGGCAAGAAGTTGATTTCTGAACTTCATGTGACATTTGTCCTTGATCTGTGCATGTGTAATACATTTGTTTGCATACATAATGTTGTGTTCAGTAGCTATAGGTAAGACGGATTATTTGAATTTAATTTGCACCCACATCCTATTTTGCTCCATTTTCTTTTATTGTGATAAATAATGTTTTTAGTCAGAAAAAATAAAGTCTACAAAGTACAGACATTAATTCTGCTGCCCAAGACGTAATTAATAGCCAGAAAAATAAATGGAGCAAAATAGCATACCGTTACCCTATGAAATTTGTTCCTAATAGTGCCTACAAAAGACGTTAATGCAAGCAAGCCCTTGGCCAGGTCAGTGATCTTACAGAATGTGTTCCATGACAATAAGATAAAAAATGAATAACATATTCTACCAGATGCTTCTACAATGACCTGCAAATATGATGGGATAATGCCAAATTCTCATTGCCAAAGGAGTTTAAAGCGTACTTTTAAAATTACACAGCATATGATTACTTGTTCTGATCGATTTGCTCAGCATTTGCTTTTTGTTGCCATACAACAGTCCTTGGCTTTGTCTTTGACCATGGACTCTTCAGAGCACTCAATATCAACAAACCACTAAATATGTTGACTAAATATGTCCTTTTTGGTGCAAATACTTTAAGCGAAAGCCTGGTTCCTCGCCCCCAAGTTCCTCAATTGTTGACAGTTTATGGTTTGCAATTGTTATGCTATTTTGAAAGATGAACCAGACATGAGACTTCTATCATAAAGTGGATATTGTGAGGCTGCTGAATGCAAAAGTGGTGCTTGAGGGTCCAGAGATAACATTCAACAAAAATATCCATGTTTGAGGCACATATGTCCTGTCTGGTAAACAGTGGACAGCACTTTGTCTAAGAAGCGCTATACAAAACATATTCAGAGCAGTAAGAATACTTGAGTTTAAAATATCATCATCATACAAAAATATTTGGTTAAAATGATAAAAAGTACCCTGTGTAAAGAATATTTGCTGATTAAATTGCTCACTTGTAGTGGAATGAACATAACCAGCCAGTAGAATCAGACATGCCCTGAATGCAGGAAAGGTCTGTAGGTTTGCAAAGGTAATTTGGTCGCTTGGAAAAGAGAAACAATGAAAGCCTCGGTCAAGCATACAGGTACCACTCCTGGCTACTGTCAGAAGGAGCGGATCCGAGATGGAAATAGCTCCTCAAAATGCCAGTCTATGAGGGTGAAGATTTGTCAGCAGAGGGATTTCTAATCATGCTCTGCCTGAAGGCCAGAGGTGACCTTTCTGCAAGCAAGCACCCGATGGCTGAGCTGCCACTACAAATAAATTGAATCCCTAGGCCGGATTTGTTGGACACCAAGTGTTGTGGTTTAACAGCCACATTCAGGGATTTTTAGCTGATTTTAAGAACAAAAGCGGATTGTCCATCTGCATGTCTGGTTGACTAAATGCCGGCCACACATCTGTCAGTCTCTTCTGCCAGTCCCTCTCTATACCCTTTAGATCAGTGTTGTGTGCCTGCCTTCCTGTACTGTAACACAATGCACATCACACTTGCATATGTAAAGTGCTTCTAAAACAATTATACAAATACCACTAGCTGATGAATTATTTTTTTTATAGTTAGGTGAACAACAAATCAATGAGTTGACATAACCAAGGTTAACCTGTGAGTCAGATATTCTTCCTGTAAATGAATAGCCATATTAAGAAATATTACCATTTGAACTAGAACTCAACTGTGTCATTCCTTTGTTGCCTCTCTGACGTCCTTTGAGCAGAAGTGATTTGCCCAAGGTTATAGGATGCATCATTGGTCAATTAGAGCTTTAATGTGCTTAGGTTCTCTTATAATTTTGACCTGAGCTCTAGATATATTACTAAGGTTTTAATAGGTTTTTATCAAGATAAGCAGATTTTCATGGAAAGTTAAGTCCACTGAGACTTTGATGACTGCTTATTTATGTTACTGATTCTGAACAAGAATTCCTGCTCATCGAGAGCTACTCTTCCTCGTAAACATCCTGTGCATAATAAGAACACACATTTACATAGCTCTTTACTTATAGACAGCCCAGATTTGATCAGCAATTTGCAGGTGATAGGAATGCCCAGGTCAGATCTCTTACTCTATAAAATCGTCCTACTACCAATGAAAATAATGAATACCTAATATTCCAGACTCTCTTTAAATACCAACTGTGTGAGATAAAGGCCTACATGCTTAGTACTAGTTCAGGCAACAGGGTATGATATGTGTTTCTTACTAGCTCAATTTACTTTTGTTCACCTATCTTTTTAGTGCCTATTCAGTAACAACACTGGTAATATTGTGACTGATTAAGCAAGATCCCCATAGCCTGTAACCACCCTTCATTTTAAATTTATAGCACCTCTGTAACTTCTTCTGTTTGCAGAGCTTATCTACTTGGTTTAAACATCAAGACCCTTCCACATCTAAAGCCAGCCTTGAATTAAACACTGCAGTGGTTTAGGTGGCCATTCTATTAGGCAAATTTATACTGGTAAATTTGTTTGTCATATTCCACCCAAGTTAATCCTAATTCCAGTATTTCAAAAAACAAATCCACAAATGTTTCTGGCATAACTCACAGGTGTTGTGAGCCTCAGAGCTTCTCATTAGTAGAAGAATGAACCATAGACAGGCAGACAGGCAGACAGGCAGGCAAACAGATCAACAGATAGACAACTGGTCAAGTTTGTTACCTACAGTTCACAATTAATTATGTTTAGAGATAATTATACAGAGCGGGGAAATAGAAGAATTATTTTTTATACCTATACTCCATGCACATGGAGCACAAAATAAAGTTTTTTTTATCAACATTTTATTAAAAGACCTCATCACTTGTATTCTAGCCCTCCCAGTTCTGTGGCCATCCAAAAATGCTGGCATGTGCTTCTTCCCAAAGTGCATAATGTACTATCACGACGTGAGACCCCTAGCAAGGCCCATCTGGGGAATGTTAAATTAAAATGCATGATATAATTCACAACCAATGAGCATTGAAAGGTTTTACAATTGCACATCCACTGGAGTGAAATGAATGAAATTCATTTAAAGAGTGATATACCTTTCCTGTTTGTAGGTGGGTGTTTCCAGCATAGAGTGGTGGATTAATAAAGCATTCTGCATTTGAAACAAACTTGATATAGCCACTGAGACAGCATTGCAATGATGATTTGACCTCAAAGATGCTAGAGTTTTCTTAGTCTCATGTGCACATTAACCAATCTTCATATTAACAAAATGACTAAAATAGAGTTGGTTGTTCTGAAAGGATTTATATAGAATACTGTAGAAATAAAAGCTAGTCTATAAAAAAAGAAGCAAGGATCCGGCGTGTGTACTCCAAAAACACAGGTACAAGGTTATTTCATATATAAAACATGTATTGTTTGAATGCTACAAAAAAAGTGACTTAAAGAAGTCAGAGAGAACAAAAAATCAATTCTCACAGTGGTTTCAATCCTGCCAGCTAGAAGGCATTCATATTACGATAGGGAAAGCGATAGAATGATACCATTCTGAGTCATGTGCTAATTATTTTCTATTAACACTGGGAGGAATTACAGACCAGTTTCAATCGTGTATGATTTGTTTTTATACAAATTGTTAAGTGTTGCAGATAAATTGTTGGTGCAAGAATACCACAATTGAAAATTTTGACCTCACACATCAATGTCATAGTTTTTTCTTATCGTCATTGTTATTGTTAGTATTATTATCATTTTTTATTAAGATTAATATTAGCAACCAAAATAGCAAAAAAAAATAAACCTCCTTGTCACAGCATCTGTGAGGAAGAAAGCAAGCAATTTCTGAATTAGATGACTGCTGCCATGGTACCGTGCAGGCCTTTAAACCATATGGGCTTATTTTGGGGCATGTGTCATTTCACACCTCTGAAGAATAAAATTAAGGAGTGAGAGCTCTTACATGTAAAAATACGCAAATGTGTTATCGTCTTCATGGTGCTAAGTCTTGCTCAGGTGCTTTCGTTCGGGGGCATTGCAGCCAGGATCTCCACCGTGTACTAGACATGTTTGTCTCAGCTGCAAAGGCTGGTGCCAGACAGAGCATATGGGAAGAAAAGCTGGGAGACTGGGTGGGGCCAGCGTTCCCAGTGCTGCTTATACTCTGTGAGCGCATTCTGAGGCAGACAAAGCTAAATTTATTCTTTTTTTTTTAACAATTCCATGAACAGCGATTTCAAGTAAGAGTAGTAGAGTAAAAACTTTGATTAAAGTCCAATATTACAGACAGTCGGTAAATAACTGTAAGAGTGTGATGATTGTGGGCATGTTGTCATTAGTATCGGGGAATAGACTGCCTGCTTTACACAGGTATTAAAAAAGGATGGTATCAATCGATCGTGATCAGTTGATAAATGTTGAACTGTGGCACAGAATAAAACACAGAAAGAAAATGACAGATAGCCATTTGTCCTTTTGATTACAAAGCACCAGTGAGACGTGTTTGCTTCTTCTTGTTTTGTTTGCAGACGATTGAATCGTAGTTGAGGAGGTTGACGTATCAAAGAGTGCTTCTTTACATTGAATCTCCAAGGGAATCAGAATCATCCAGGGAAAGAGGCAGGTACAAATCCTGGGCAAAGAGAAAACAAAGTATCAATTTCCATACAGTGTCAATTTCGATGCACAAGATACAAACATGCCAGCTACTGAATCAAGAATTGCTTCTGCCGCTAAAGAGTATGATTTTTAGACTACACTGCATGCATTCAGTGCTGTGAGTGTGTGCTGTGAATTGTAAGGTCACTTTATAACATCTCAATAAGATCTCATCTACAAGAACATAAATATTCCCAGGTACCAAAACTACCTTTTAGTCTGGACACTTTAAAGACTACTCTGGAGACATAGGATGATTTTCAAACCCCAAATTAATTCTGCTAATATCAGGTATCCATGGGTTTCTAGAGATATCTAAAGGAGATAGGCTGGTTCCTTCATAAGCACCTCCACTTGGTATTTTGCTAATTAAAACTGCTAGTGCCTGATTCAGAAGGCTAACTTTGTTTAAATGTATTCCCATATTTGTAAAGCTTTGACAAAGAATCCCCAGACTGTTCCTGAAAGGTTTTGACAGGAAGAAAGACTCCAGAAGTACTCTAATGCAGACCTTCTGCACAGGCTCTATATATAGCATGTCACCATCCCTACACAGCAGCCCTATATTACATCTCCCTACCATAGGCTCGCACTCCAGCTCCACACAAAATTACTCTGCAGCTCCTCACATCACCTGATGCCCAGAGACCGGCAGCCAAGGTCACCACGACAGTCCCTAAATGTGACTCCATAATACTCATTCTAGCCTACCATTTATCCATTACTTACCACCAACCACTCACTGCAAGCCCTCAGCACATACCCTCACTACAGACCCACATCTCATCAAAATACCAGTTGAGATGCTTAATTACTTGTGTTTGTGTTTATTTATTCCTGGCATGATGTTTTATGATATCCACAATTTATTTGTTCTCATTGCCTTCAGCCCCTCAGTTCAATAGTTTACGCTATCTCCTGCTGCAGCCCCTAGGCATCCTACAGACACTATTCACAACTCTCAGTCTTTCATCACTGTCACTAACCAGAGTGCTATACCGCAGAACCTCATACCAGCCTCTTTCAGACCATCACTGCAACCACTTGCCCTAGCCCACCAATGCAGCAGTCGGTTTTTGTGGTCCTAAAGTGTGTTGTTTTGCCAAGAGTTTTGCCAGAGATCCTCATTGAAATCCCATCATGGACAACTCCTCACATTGACATTATGTGCAATCTCAACACAGTGTATTGCACTGAGACATCATCATCTGAGTCTTTCATCTACAGAACATATAACAACTCCTGATCCCAGTGTCTCACTGCAGGCCCTATTAAAAACCATCAGTCAAGACATTTGTTGCAAAATCCTACCTCAACCTTATACCCTGCTTGGCCATTATTTAAGTTTCTATACTCCTAATCTAGCCCTTCAGTTCGGCTGAGTTATACTGCTACTCATCTCACACCCACCAATTAAACCAGCATCTGACTGCAGCTACTCACAGCAAGTCATTCATCACATCACCTCACTTCTGTCCCCTCACTTTTCACCACAACACATCTCATCACTGGAATCATATTGTTCATTCACCATCCATCCCTATCTTATTCTTTCGGCCCTCTTCCAGTTGATCACTTGTCAATTCGTTAAGCCATAGTTAAGGATTCCTCACTGCAGAGCATAACTGCAAACCCTCACTAACTAGTTTCATCAGAATCTCTGAGTGCAGTTTCTTACAGACACTTGCTCAGTATATTCACTCATCCACTCAATACGCAATTAACCCCACAGTGGCCACTCATTGTAATCTTTACTGCAGACCCTCTGCTGATTTTTAGTGCAGTCCTTTACCACCTCCCCTCATCAAAGCTTTGCAGGCCCTCATAATACCCTTCCCTCTAAGCCATCTCTATCAGCACCCCTTTCCTCAACACTTTCCACCTTGTCCCTTTGCACTCACCTCTTAGCCCCTAAACTCTTCATCCTCGGGTCATTCTCTCTTGACCTCTCTGCTCCTGACTGTTACACCACATGCTCTCAGTAGCTAACTCCTCAGCCATTTACACCAGCAGTTTTTAATCTTTTGACTTCTGTGGACCCCACCGAATCACTAATAGAAGGCGAGACCCACGCCTAAGCAATTTCTATAATTTGGACTTCAAAACAGAACACAAAAATACAGAAACGCATATGTCAAACAAATACACAAATTATGAAATATTTAATTAATTCAGAAAAAAATATATACTAATTTGAAAATTTAATTTTAATGGGAAGGTTGGAGCTTTTTAAAATGTGTTTTTGTTTCTAAAACAGTAAGCAATATGGTAGAATTCAGCTCATCACTTTGTCCTTTTTGCTCCTAACTCATGCTATTGTTTTGTCAACGCACACCAGTGCGTGTACCACTGGTTCAATTGAGGCCACTATTTGTTAATTCTAGATTCTGTTTACTGTATTAGTGATGCTCCTCTTCAGTCGATAGCCACTCACCATGCAGACCATCCGATAACAGCCCTTCGCCAGAACATTCACAACATTCTAGCAAAGCCTGAAAACGAAGGGTTGTGCCATTCCAAACAAATGTTCCCTTCCTTAAGATCAGATAACAACATTCTTCCACAATCTGATTATGAAATGTTGCCTCATTCCAAGTAAATGTGCCCTAGGTTAGGGTCAGATAACATCATTCTACCACAATCTGATCATAAAATTTGGTCTCATTCCAAACAAATGGACCTTGACTTGGGATCAGATAACAATATTCTACCACAGTTTGATAAAGAAAGGATGTCCAATTTTATTAGGGCCTAGGTTAGGATCAGATACAAAATGAAAAAGAAGAGGTTTTTGTAAGGGACCCACTCGTGAAATATTCTTGCATACATTACTAGAGAAACCGTTTAACACAACCATATCAGATATTAGAGGTAACCAAAAATGCATTTTGAAGCAGAAAATATACCAGTTCCGAGATGGGGAAATCTGCTCAGAAAATACTCTAGGCAGAGTGAAATTCAAAGTAGAGCTAAAATTTTCTCCTGCTGCTCAAATGAAAGGTTAATAGATAAGAACCCATGACAAACAAATATGTTGTCTGATGCATCTTATCAATAAAGAGAAAATATACACGAGGGAAGAATCTGAAAGATAGAGACTCCCTCTGGATCTACTCAGGTTTTCAAAGGCAAGTATTTAAACAAACTATTAACCTGATATTGGCAAAGTTATTAGAACATAGTTAAAGACAATAAAGCCATGAGTCACAATTTATATATATATATGTATGTAGCTTTAGGTATGGATTTGTTCCTATTCATTAGGCTTGAGTGAGGAATGCCACCAAATTATGCCAATATATTCTTTAGTTTTCTGAGGCTTAAGAATGCTTAATTTCAATTCTTGAAGACCAGTAGCTTGTCAAGAGAGCCAACATTCAAAACCTGTTCAGGGTAGCTAAACCCTCAACAGCATTTAAACACACAAAAGAAAAACATAATCACATATTCAATGACTTATTCACCAGATCAGAGCCCACATACAATTCTGACATGTTTAAAGAATGTCGTCTAGTAGGTGTGGCCACAGAATGTGCCGAATTAAAGAGTAGATATTGTTATGCTGTCCCTACTGAAATATAGTTGTGATATCTAGTTAGGGGGAGATTTAAATTGACTTGTAGAATTAATGCTCTTTTCTGAGGTACAGACATATCACCCTTTACCTGAAATGGGAGACAAATGAGCTCCAAAAAAAGTAAAATTCCATTGGCAGTGGAAATTGCTGCAATGAAGTTAACATTAAACTTAGCACTTGAAATGTGTGAACTTAATTGTTTTGCCACAGCTGTAAAAAGTGAAAATAGCTAAATTTTCTACCTCATTCTTTAGGATAGGAACAGATAAACTATCAAACCACCAATGCAGCAGATTATGTTAGTCGATGATACAAGGGAAGAAATCCCATCTTGGATTTTAGATTTATTCCTCCTTCCCAAGGAAAGACCCAAATATCTTGGAATTCTTGCTGTCCAATTTCCATCTTCCTGATGTGAACTGCTGCTAAGAGAACATGTCCACATAAATGAGCTCTCTCTGGATGAATTAAAACAATTCAATAATGCTACTGATTAAGAAAAGGTCCTAGGGAAAACATGAATTTAATAAAAATTGACATTGAAACTTGCGCAACACCCACTGTCCAGTACACTGTAGCACAGTGGATGCTTGATTTAAAAGGCATTAAGACTAAGATAGAATAAGACATTAAAGAAAGTTACTACTAAAAAGGAAGTGGCTAGTCAGTCAGTCAGAATTTACTTTATTCAATTAATTACAACCATAAAAATACACAAAAGACAATCAACATTAAAAACAATCAAAACCTTAAAAACGTCCAAAATGACAATTTCTATAAATAATCGAAAAAACCAACACAGTAAAAAATTGCAATAGGGGAATAAAAATGCATCTCAACCAGGGGCGAACTAAACATAAAGCCACTACAACAATCTTCCAGAACACACCTTTTTCCATTTCGTATTGCAGCCACTATTGCAACATAAAAGGACTCCAACGAACTCAATAGCATCTGGAGATAAATGAGTGTCGGTTTAGCTTGTACAAAGCCCTTCCCTTTTAGTAGTAACAGATTGAAACGCTGACGTAATAAACGATAATGCTTGCAGAACATCACAAAGGGAATCTGTGAGTGGCTAGTCAATCCTGGCTTTAGAAGAAAAAAAAAGATTAAAATAAAAGGGAGCAGCAACCAGGGAGACAACTCGGTTTAAGAAGTTACTTCCATCAATCTCTGGAACTGTGTGGGCAAATTCCAAGATTTACTCGCTTTCATTAAACTCACAGCTAACTCGTCCTTGATAATATGTCTTGAAATGGGATCAATAACTTGGCAAGACCATCCCTTAAGAGTACAGGGAATTCCTACTCAAGCATGTGAGACCCAACATGAAGAACTCCTCTATAAACTGCTTTAAGACTGGTACTATGTTCCCACAAAAGCTACATCGCGTGTTTCCAAATGCTAGCCATAAGTTCTGGAGAGAATGCGCTAAAGGTGGATGACACCTTGCACACATAGTGGTCCTGCCCTGGCTGACTCTCTTTTGAAAGGAGGTACAAAAAACTGTTAGGCTTGCAACTGCTGTGCATGAGAGAGGAACAACATATACACATTATGTCACTGTCTGAGATAGGTATTCTGGCTTTTTAGAAAGCCAGAAGAAGAAAGTACCTCCCTCCATAACTCAGTGGTATTGGAAATTGTGGCATACCCTGACAATTCAATGTCTGTTTAGCAAACTCAAAACAGAAAACACTATATATGACATTGTCTGAAAAAGATATTGAATTATATGCCTGAGGGTTTGCCAAAATCAGCATGTCCCAGGATAAGGGCCCTGGGACTCTTTGCATTATCACATAGACAGGAGTACTAGCTCGTACTAGTTGATACTGAGCAAAAGAGAATTATACGTGGAGTGATAGAAAGGTGGAATTCAAAGATTGTATAAAAAAAAGTAGAAGGCTATATATGTTCAGCACACACCAATTCAAGGAGCAATCAAGCGGGATGGGATAGGATGAGAGTTGTATTCTTTGCATTTATCTACGGGATACCAGTCATAAGAAGCTGTCATTTTCATACATTACTTTCTGGCAACTGGCATCTCTGCGTATTGTTTCTGAAACTTTATTTGCATGTTATTCTTAACTCTTAATTCTTAAAACACTAATCCAATTTACCTTACAAAATAAATTACTAATAATTAGCCCATGATCCAGTAGGAGTGCATGAACTTGCATTATTGTAAACTTTCAAGAGAATTTCACTATATAACGATTTTAGTGCAAAATATGTTTTACCGGTTTCTTGTGCGACTTTTCACATAAAAAAGACATGCACGATGATAGAAGGATTATAGTTCAATCAGGAAATACCTCTCATTGAGAACGTTTCTGCACTAACCGGCCCTCCATCACTATTGATTAATCAAATTCAGATCCTGCACAATTTCAAGTAATTTCACCAATTTCACATAGTGTGTAATTTCAGATAAAGATGGTATTTAAAATAAAGAACTAGACACAAAGTTTAATTACGTGCATTCTTGCGCTTACAGAAATGCAGTTGAGCATGTGTAACTAGCATGTACCTACTCAAATGCCTTCCTCAAAATGACACTGTCAAACCAACTTCTCTAGAAAATCGAGGCACTGAACACCAAAAAGTGAATGGGCCTGACAAACATATCTATGCCTTTTGAGAGATCACATGTATGGAAGAAGAAGCATGCTCATCAGGTAAACGAAAGGGAAATTAACATGACAAGAGTCCCGCTGGATGAATCATCTGCTTACCCTTAATTAGAAAACACTGATACACCTCTCACTGAAAAGGGGGCAACTGACTCCCCAAGGGCAAAGGAACCTATACAATCCGATTCCATGTAATTAGTGATGTCATGTGGGAAAACGTTCACACACATTGACAGCCTAATATATGAGTAAAGACAAATTATCTTGTAATTTTGGGTTAATGCAATGCACCCCTTGCTTGAACTGCTGAAGCCAATAAACAATGCTACTATGCCCTTTTTTAACAGGTTATTTTGACTCCAAACTATGTGGTCCTCAGATTCGAGGAAAATAACACCTGAGCTTATGATTGTAAGATAATATTTTAAGAATAGAAAGCCAACAAGGAACCCTTTAAAACTCGTGAACAGCAAAATCAATCTGAGCATTAAATGGTGCTGGCCATACCATTCAGAAAGAAAACAAATATTACCTTGCCATGACTGCGAATTGAAGAAATATGTTATTTGCTTTAGCAGCTCAGACTCAATAAACTAGTTGTATCAGTGAATTACTGGTATGGAATTTAAAGAAGGAAGCCAAGATAAATTTGTATCCTATTGAAAGTCTAGTTTATGAATTAGGCAGACATGATATTGCCCACTCATTTTGGCAAATATCCTGCTCTCAGTGTATCTCCAGCTATTAGATTAATGCTGTCAAAAGGTTGTCACGACTAGTACCACAAATATTGTTAAGCTAAATCCAGAAACTACTTACAGGCCTTTATGATAAAATAGTCTATATTAATGTCCTATAAGCCCTGAGATATATTATCCATGTTTCTTTATTTCTGTATTTTAATCGGTTTAATTTATGTATTAGTTTCAGAAACTAATAGTTAAACTATGTCTGATCTTTCTTTTCAGTTTTCTGTGCAATGACATCACAGACATTTGTGGAATGAATTCACCTAGCTTTGCAGTTATCTTTCTGCCTTTGCCTCTCTCGATATTTACCCAACTGAAAAAAGAACTACAATTAGTATAAAATTCTGCCTAGAGATTAACCCACAGCAACACACAAACAAGATCAAAGTATGAATCCCAAAGAAAGAGTCAGGAAAGTTTTTGGCGAACAAGGGGTCGGTTTCCCGGCCGCGGAAACTCTTCCTCAAAACCCTTCATGGCACGAGGCAATAGGTCCCTCCAAACCTATAACTATCCCAACTTTTACCCACAAAGACAAAGAGGAGGTCGCTTTCGCTATAACAGAGGAGATAGAAGACAAAGAGGATTCTCATCAGGTAGGTCACCCCAAAGACCCTTCACCTTCCCCTATAAAGGTGGGAGGGAGACTAGCCCAATTCTCTGGAAATTGGAATTTAGTGACACAAGACCCTTGGGTACTACAAACGGTCAAGGGATACCGAATGGAGTTCACACATACTCCCTTCCAGGTCAAAACCCCAAGAGAAATTCTGTTCTCCCAAGAACAATCCAATCTGGTAACAAAAGAAGTGCAAGACCTCCTAACCAAAGGTACCATCAGGGAGACAATTCATCCAAAGGGTGGCTTTGTCAGCAACATATTTTTTGTGGAGAAAAAGAACAAAGAAATGAGACCTGTAATAAACCTACAAGAACTAAACGAATGGGTTGTCTACCGCCACTTCAAAATGGAAGGGATATATCTCTTAAGGGACATACTAAGAAAAGGGGATTGGTTAACAAGACTAGACCTCAAAGACGCTTACCTTACTATCCCCATTTGGCCTCCCCACCAAAAATATCTCCGTTTTACATGGCAAAAGAAAATGTGGGAATTCTTCAGCCTCCTTTTCGGCCTATCTTCAGCACCATGGTGCTTCACAAAGGTTCTCAGACCAATAGTAGCTTCGCTCAGGGCAAAAGGCGTAAGGTTAATTATTTACCTAAACGACATACTAATTATGGGTCAGTGAAAAGACATTGTTTCCCTACATACTCAGTGGGCGATAGAGATATTAGAAAAATGAGGATTCGTCATAAACATAAAGAAATCGTGCTTAACTCCAGCTCAAGACACACAATTCCTGGGTTTCATTGTAGACGCAATCCGCACAGAGCTTCGCCTACCCAGAGACAAACTAAAAAAACTAAGGAAGGAAATAAAGAAACTCTTATTAGCCAGAACTTTTACACTGAAAGAGTTAGCGAAGATCCTAGGTCTCCTGTCCTCCACCATCCAAGCCATTTTCCCCGGTCCACTCTATTATCGGGCACTACAGAAACTAAAAAAGAAATGCCTTCAAAGAAATCAATCATACTCTCAAACACTATCCCTAGATCAGGACTCGAAGGAAGAATTCGAATGGTGGCTCAAAAACGCTCAAGCTTGGAACGGGAGGGCAATTTTCGGAGAGGAACCCAAATTAGTGATCGATTCAGATGCAAGCCTAGAGGGCTGGGGAGCAACTTGTGGACACTCTTCAACAGGGGGACGTTGGTCAGACCAAGAAAAGAACATGCACATCAACTGCCTGGAACTCCTAGCGGGCTCCTTCGCAGTCCGGAGCTTCACTCAGAAAAAGATAAAATGCTGTGTAATGCTCCGCATGGACAATATCTCTGCAGCCCGATATGTGAGCAAAATGGGAGGTCCACAGTCGAAAGACTTAGCGGAACTAGCCAAAGAGTTTTGGGGTTACTGTTTAAGCAAAGGAATTTCAGTTGTAGCACAACACATTCCTGGATTGAGCACCGGAGTAGCCGACTGGTTCTCCAGAAACTCCAGGGACTCCAGCAATTGGAGACTGAACAGAGAGATATTCTTACACATCCAACACATACGGGGACCCTTTAACATGGATCTCTTCGCAGACAGACTCAATACTCAACTGACTCCGTTTTTCAGCTGGAAACCAGACCCTCAAGCAACTAGGGTGGACGCTTTCTTACAAGACTGGAGAGGTCTAAGACCATATGCCTTCCCCCCGTTTGTCATGCTTCCCAGATTCCTCTTACATACACGCAGACTCAAGGAACCAGTAGTAGTGGTAACCCCCTTTTGGAAATCTCAAGCATGGTTCCCTGTAATCCTAGAAATGTCAGTAGACTTCCCTTTACTAATTCCTCACTTCCAGACCCTTCTCCTGGGCCCTCAAGGGGAAATACATCCTCTTATAGAAGAAGGCTCCCTCTCACTGATGGCATGGAAGATTTCCGGAGACAGTGGGAAATCCCTGGCCTTTCGCCAGATGCTCTCCGAGTCATGGGCTTTTGGAACAAGAAAGGCATATAGACTGGCATGGAACTTGGATGGATTTGCTGGTGTATTCAACGGGATATCAATCCCATTTCAGCTGATATAGTATACGTAATCAATTACTTATCAGAATTATTCGAATCTGGTTTATCCTATAGGACAGTAAACATCTACAGGTCAGCGATTTCTGCTGGTCATTCCTTAATAGACGGCCTTCCTGTCGGTCAAAATAGTCTGACAAGGAGAATTATGATAAGCATTGGGGTCATTAAACCACCGATACCTAACTATATCTCCCTTTGGGATGTTAAACTAATCCTTCAAGTTTTAGACAACTGGGGTGATAACCAACATCTATCACTTAAAAAACTCTCTTGTTTCCTTTAGACGCACATCTGATGTTAGAGCTCTAGATATCACCAGTAGAGCTTATCAACCTGAAGGAGTTTGCTTCTATATGAAAAGAAGAACTAAAACTCTTTCCTCAACTATTTTCTACCCTTACTTCTCTGGTAATCCTAAACTGTGCGTAGTGTAATGTATGAAAGAATATGAAAGGTGAACCCTTAACTTGAGGAACGATGTCACACAACTTATTATATCTCACAAAAGACCTCACAAAGCTGTTTCCCCCTCTACCTTAGCTAGATGGGTGAAACATGTCATGTCTGAAGGGGGTGTAGACGTTTCCGTTTTTGGAGCTCATTTTCTTAGAGGCGCCTCAGCCTACAAAGCTTTCACTTTAGGAGGGAGTTAACAGGATATTTTAAGAGCAGTCAATTGGTCTAACGAAAGCATGTTTAAAAGCTGCTATTTTAAACCATTAGCTAATGCAATTGATAATGTATTAAATGCACTTTGAACTTGCATAATATTGGCCTCCGTGTCATGCCATAAAATGTAGATTTTCCTCAGCCTGGTGAAAAGAAAATCTGGATTTTATTAAGGACACGGAGGCTAAGATTATCCCACCGCTAATACCCACCTGGGTAGATTAACGTATTATTTACTTTCTTTCAGAGTGAGCGGTGCTGGATCCTTTCTTCTCCTGAAGTCTTTCATGAAGAATTTATCTGGATTAAAATGTATTCCTTTCGCAACGCAGAATAAAAGAAGGAAGATGGCTACCTGTTACTAGACTATATACATATTCAAAAAGTTGTGAAAGTTCTAAATTCTTACTTATTGTTGCTGCTGTGAGCAGGCAATAAAAGGAGATTGCATAATCTTAGCCTCCGTGTCCTTAATAAAATCCAGATTTTCTTTTCACCAGGCTGAGGAAAATCTACATTGTGCATCAAAAAATCTAGCACCAATTAAATACTAGTTTGTTTACAAAGTGTTGAGGGAAACTCTTCAGTCACAACTGTAATAGACAATGATTTCCTAATTTAGGTCGACAGTGTTTCAACCTCTAAGCAAGTAATGAGTGATCATCAGGACAGGAGAAATTTAGCCTATGCAACAATATATTGAGGCTTGGTTCACTCTCTGAGAGACGCTAGTGGGTCTCTGGATCCCTATGTAACAAATGAAGGTTCAGAGGAGACAAAGTAAGAGAAAAGATGTCTTCTTTTCTTCCCAGATGAACTGACAATTATGTCAGTGTCAGGGTAGGATACAGGGTTTCCCAAAATCTGTGTAATCATGCATGAAGGTGTGTACGATTAGGCAGACATGGAGTCTGCATTAACTTAGCTGGGAAGAAATATCAACAACAAGAGCCGTATCATCAAAGACCTATATTAAGTTATTTATTTATCACTGGAAAAAGAGGCACTTATTGCTTTCAATCAACAGAGTTTGCCAGCTTTTGGCTGATTAACACTGGGAAGGGGATTTATTCTGAAGAAGGAGGGCTATGGCAAAACTGAGACCTTGATTTTTGAAGATGCTGATGTTATTTATAGAAAATGTATAGTTTCTTACCTGTTGGTGTAGTTTTGCAGCTTAAAGAATTTTCTGGATTCACATGCTGTGCATTATTCTGCCATCTAGTGGTTGGCTCCGGAATTGTTGTATTTGTCTTCTTCCTTACCCCCCCCCCCCCCCGGGGGCATCGACATACCACCATTTGGTGTCTTCCTGTCACGTCAACGTGCTTCCACCAGAAGCACCCACCTTTGGTCGCCATCTTCAGATTCTTTTTTTATTTTTTTTCTCCTTTCCTCCTTATTCTTTGCTCATCTTTCTTAGTGGAGGAGTGTGGGTTCACTAGTCAATCCAGAAAATACTTCAAGCTGCAAAACTACACCGACAGGTAAGAAACTATACGTTTTGCAGCGTGAATCTTTTCTGTATTCACATGCTGTGCATAGATTTTTTAGCAGTTTGTTAGTCTTGTGGTGGCTGGGTGGAAGATGAACGTTGGTTTGTGAATAGATGTTGGATGACCCTTTGTCCTACATGTGCTTCTTTATTTATTTGGATGTCCACACAGTAGTGTTTTGTGAACGTGTGCACTGAAGACCATGTTGTTGCCATGTAAATGTCTTGAATTGGAGTACTGGCTAGAAAGGCGATTTTGCATCTTTCTTTCTTGCTGAGTGAGCCTGTGGAGCTCTTTGCAATTGTTTGTCCTGCTTGTTTGTGGCATATTTGTATGGCTTGTGCAATCCATCTTGCAATTGTGTTCTTGGTTACTGGCCTTTCCAGAATACTGTTAGCAAAAGAAACAAAGAGTTGCTTTGTCTTCCTGCAATCTTTAGTTTTTTCAATGTGATACATGACTGCTCTTCCAGCGAAAAGAGTGTGCAATGCCCTTTCTGCTTGTGTCTTCGGATTTTGGAAGAAACTTGGTATTTTTATGAATTGGTTTATGTGGAATCGTGATACCATCTTTGGCATGAAGTGTGGATCTATTCTTATGATGATTCTGTCATTATGTATTTGGAAGTAGGGTTGCTGTAGTGTTAGTGCCTGCAAAACACTAACTCTACGTAGTGATGTTATTGCTACTAAGAAGGCCGTCTTCAGTGTGAGCATCTGTGGTGTTGCCTTGTGTAGTGGCTCAAATGGTGCTTTCATCAGCTGAGCGAATACTATATTTAGGTTCCATGTGGGTGCTGGCACTGTTTTTGGTGGTGTGATTCTTCTTGCCCCTTCTAGGAACCTCTTGACCACGTGAGGAGTGAAGATGCTCTTTCCAGTGTGTCCTCTTGTACATGCTACAATTGCTGCTAAGTGAACTTTCAGTGATGTGTAGGTTAGTTTACTATGTAGTAAATGTTTTACGTACTTCAGAACTGTCTTTTCTTTTGTGATTTTTGGGGAAAGACATTCTTTGAGGCACCATAGAGAGTATCTTTTCCATTTAGCCGTGTAACATTTCCTCGTGGTCAGCTTTCTTGCTTCTCGTAAAACTGCCATTGTGCTTTCTGGTAGCTTTAGGTGTGCAAATTCTATGTCCTCAGGAGCCATGCTGCAAGGCTCAGGCTCTCGGGTTCTGGGTGAAGTACTTTTCCTTTTTGCATTGTTAGTAAGTCTTGTCTTTTTGGCAATTTGTGAATTGATCCTTGAGATGTCTCCATTATCTCTGAGAACCAAGTCTGTCTTGCCCATTCTGGGGCAATGAGAATCATTGTCATGTGGCTGTTTTTACATTTGTTGATCACCCTGTAGAGTATTGGTATCGGGGGAAAAGCGTAAGCAAATATTCCTGATCAGTCTATTCATAGCGCATTCTCCAGGGACTGATTGCACGGTTTCCTGGATGCGAAGTGTTGGCATTTTGCATTGTGGGGTGTTGCAAAGAGGTCAACATTTGGAGTTCCCAATTTGTGAAAGATCTTGATGAGTTCTGTTTGATTCAATTCCCACTCGTGGGATGAGGATGCTTGTCTGCTCAGCCTGTCTGCTTCTACATTGTCCTTATCTGGCAGGTGTATTGCTATTATGTTTATGTTCCATGTGATTGCCCACGTCCAGAATTGCTGAGCTAGAGTCAAATCACTTAATCTCCCCGTGCTTAACAAAAATGAATGTCCTCATGTAACGCAAAGGGTACTATGTAAAGCGCTCTGATACCCGATACCTTCGGGTCGAGTTCGTGCTATATAAAACTCAGTAAAAAAACAGTGTCAATGATTGCGTTCCTCCTTGCTTGTAAAACATGGTGGTTGTGTTGTCTGTTTGTATCAGGACTGTCCTTCCGTAGAGCTCTTTCTGAAAGGCTTTTAAGGCTAGGAACACTGTATTTAACTCCAGGATATGGATGTGCTGCTGAGCATCCTGCTGTGTCCACAATCCCCTGTGAAGCATCTGTCGGTATGGTCACTGTCGGAGTTAGTTGTGTTAAGGGTCTCCCTTGTGATATGTTTGTTTGGTTCCACTATGCTATTTCCTGATGTATTGTTTGTGTGACAACCACTAGATCTTCCAAATTCCCTGTTGCTTGTGACCATTGAGCTTGAAGCCATTCCTGGAATGGTCTCATGTGTAGGCGAATGTTGGGAATCAAGTGAATGCATGAAGCCATCATTCCTAGCAGCTTCCCCACTGTCCTCACTGCCAGAGCTATTCTTTTTTCGCTTGGGAACACCTTCCCTAATATTGCATCTATCTATGCTCCTAAGAACACCTTTTCTTGTTCTGGCTCTGGGGAAGATTTGTCACAGTGAATGGAAAACCAGAGCTGAACTAGTGTCTCTATTACTTGCTGTATATGTTGTTTGCAGAGTTTGTATGAGCTTGCTCTTACTAACCAGTCGTCTAAATACGGGTATACATGGATTCCTTGCCTTCTTAGGTGAGCAGCAACTGCTGCTAGGCACTCTGTGAACACTCTTGGTGCCGACTTTAGACCGAATGCTAGCACTTTGAATTGGTAGTGTGTCTCGTTGACCACAAATTTTAATAAACCTTTTTGTTTGTTGTTCATGGGAATGTGTAAATAGGCATCTTTTAAGTCTATGGTTGACAAGTAGTCTCCTTTTTGCAATTAAGGAACCACCTCTTGCAGGGGTGTCATCTTATGAATTTGTTGAGAAATCTGCGATCTAATATAGGACCCAGTGTTCCTTCTATCTTTGGAATTAGGAAGTATGTGGAGTAAATTGCCTTGTTTCTTTCCTTGTGTGGTACGTGTTCTATAGCTTCTTTCGCTTGTAGTTCTTGTACCTCTTGGAGTAGCTGAGTAACTTCTCTTTTTGAATGCACCCTCCTTTTTGGGCTTTTGTTTGGAGGTGGTTTGATCAGTTCTATGCAGTAACTGTACTGTATTATGTTTAAGATCCATTTGTCTAAAGTGATCTCTCTCCATTTGTAGAGAAAGTATTTTAATCTGCCTCCTACTGGTGTAGAATGTTGGAGGAACTGTTTGTTTGTTTGATGTCTTTGTCCTATTGCGGGCACACTCAGTGATGTTTCTTGAGTGTGTGTATTGTTTGGAATGCAGTCCCTTTGTTGATGTGGGTGCTCTCAGTGAAAGGCCTCTTCCACTGGAGCGTCCTCAAAAGGATTGTCTTCCTTGCTGGTATTGGCAATTTTTTTGTTGCCCTTGACTTATCCCTTGGCATCCTTGCTGATATGACTGATACAAAGTTGTAGGGTGATGGTTACCTCTGCCCGCTGGTCATCTTGAGGGGGTGCCTCTACCCATGCCACCTCTGAATTGCAGAGCGCCCATAGATCTTGCTGTCTCGTTGTCCTTCTTTATGCGGTTCCGTGTGTCATCCACTACGCTTCCAAACAGCGGTTCTCCATTGAAGGGAGCGTTCAGGATATTGTTCAGTACCTCTGGTTTTGATCTTGAGATCCGCGGCCATGCATGTCTTCTTTCGGTGCGGATCATCATCTATGTACTTGATGTTTCAGCGGGATCTAGGGCAGATTTTAAGCATGTATTCGCTGTATTCTTACCTTCCTCTACCAAGTGGCTTGCTCTCTTTTGGAATTGTTCCGGTAGGTGCTTTAATACCTCCCCTACCTCCTCCCAGTGCTGGTATGGATGTCTGTTGAGCAATGCATTTGAATATGCTATGCGCCATTGATTTGCCACACTTCTCTTGACATTTCTCCCCATAAGGTCCATCCTCTTGCTTTCCTTGTCTGGTGGTGGACCAGTAGTGGTTGTTACAGTAGCCCTTTTCCTGGCTGTGGCTGTTATGATGGAGTCAGCTGCCACTGAACGCTTTATGTAAATAGGGTCCTTGGAGGAGTGTTTGTATGTATTTTTTCTCTCCTCTAGATGTGACTGCTTTGCATGTGGCAGGCTCCTTAAAGTCTTGAGCAGAAAACATGATTGGGGTTTTCCTTCCTCTAGGTGAACTCCATAGGTATCTTCTGCCTTCTTGATGACTTGTATGTACAACCAAGTCATCAAGAAGGCAGAAGATACCAATGTCGTCTGGCGGTGAAGGCCTCAAAGGATATGGATCAACAGCTTCTTCTGGGGATTCGGTGTCGAGGTCTTGCCATTGTAGCTCTTGAACCTCAGACGTTTCTGAGCCCATGTAAGTCTGTTCGTCTGCTTCTTTCCCAAAAAAGAATTCTTCTTCTTGCTCCTCGAGCGGTTCGGGTGTCATTGGAGGCTCTAACTCCTCGATGCTCTTTTCCATTTCTGTTGACGTTTTCGGTGGTATCTTGAATTGCTTCAAGCTTTCTTCGAACTCTTTCTTTCTTTGCATAATACTCGTCATTTCTGCTTCTAGTCTATTCTTCTTCTTCTCAATCTCTGCCGTGTGCATTTCAGCGTCAAGACTTTCTGCCTTTCTCTTTGCGGTCGACTGCATCTTCACCGCTGTCTAGGCATGTTTGGACCACTCTTTTTTCGACGTCGAAACATCCTTTCCTTGACCGTCTCTCGACATCTTGAATTTTTCGAGGATCTTCTCCGTTACGGAGTCCTTGTCTAAGGATCCTACGGCGTGTTTGTCTCTGGACGCAGCTGCAGACGTCGAGTGCTTCAACGCCGAAGTTCCTTTCGAGGCCTTTGATTCCACCTTTCGGGACTTGTCTAGTTTTTTCAAGGTCGATGGTTCTCTTACCTCTCTCGAAGTCTTCTTTTCGATATCTACTACTTGGATGTCCATGGCTGCATGTTGTAGTTGGCTCTTCTCTGTCTCTCCTTTACCCTCAAAGTTTTTGGGTGACGGCATAACACGTCTTGCAATCTTCACTTCGGTGATCCAGTGGTAAGCAAAGGTTGCAGACAGGATGTTGGTCCTTCTGGGCGTACTTGTGGTCACAATTTTGGTAAAACTTGAACGGTGTCTTGTCCATCACCGCGCACAGGGAGACCCCTGTATGCGCATTGTCCCGTCGTCGGCGAGGTTGTTCTTTTCACCTTTCGGCGCCCTCCGGCTCCTTAATTTGAAGTATGGTATGTTGAATTGTCGTACTGTATGTTCTTGAAGATTATTCTTTAATTTTTGTCGATTCTTCTCTCCAAATTTCAGGAGCTCTTTCCGTATCGATCCAGACCCAACAGCGGAAAAAAAGAATCTGAAAATGGCGACCAAAGGTGGGAGCTTCCAGGGGACACCAAATGGTGGTATGTCAATGCCCACAGGAAGAAAAAGAAAGAGAGAAAACAAATTCAACAATTTCTGGCCCAACCACAGGCGAAATAATGCACAGCATCTGAATCCAGAAGATTCATGCTGCAAAAATGACACTGCAGGGTGCATTTAGGCTTAGTAAGCAGACTTAAAATGTATGTACATTATAATACAAACATCCTAATGTTTTTCACATTATAATCCAAACTTTGTTTAATGCAGCAAGCAAAGTTGCTAAGGAAATAATCGATGATACTCGTTAACACATAAGTAAACTATATCCCTTTTTATATGGGTAGACAAGTTAGCAGATGGACTCTTTTTGAGAATATTTCATGACCTTTGCTTTAGATGGCTGGACACTTTGCATAAGAACATGATGACATTAGAGGTAGACATTCTCCTAGTTGATAATCTGCAAGAAAAATAGATCACCAGACATGAATATTTCCAATCTAATCAAAATATGTATTAGTTTAAAATGTGTGTTGGTTAGAAGAACACTGAATGATTAAAGGCAGTTTATTATTGGTCATTTGCCTTTAATGGAAAGTCCAACGAGTTCACAGGCCTGCTTTGGAGATGAAACTTTACATTCTGGGATCTTCCAGTTAGAACATTTGTATGGATAGTCATCACATCCCAATGTGCTGGAAGCACATACATGAAAGAATATCCTATAACTTCATGGGTCCTGTTCATTTACTGGATGACAAAACAGTTATTGTATACTTTTTGAAAGACTGGACATTGCACCTCCTTTGCCATGTAAGATATTTATTTATGTAATTGAATTTATATAGTGCTTTTAATCAAAATTATCCAAAGGGCTAGCCACAAAAAGTCCTCCAATTGTACCAAACACAAACACAGAAAAATTTGACAGCAGCATCAACATGGACATATCCAAAACATAAATCAACATTAATGAGAATATGCAGGGCTATGAAGTTGGCTCTTTAGCTGTTTCTAAATCAAAAAGGAACAAAGACAGTAATATAGGAGTTGATAGCTATGTGTTGCTCCTCTTGAATGGAGACTGGGTTTCAAACACTAAGGTTAATACTGTGTCTAAAGTAAGAATGTTACTTTGGCTGTAGTGCAAGTGCAGAATCATTCTCATGCCCCCGCTTCACCAACCTGTACCCTATTGTACTTTGGCTTTGTCAAATCCATCTACATTGATTGACCCCCTCAATATAGTAAGGATCAGTAGCACTAAAGAACAAAATACGATGCAGACTAATCAATCACACGGTGGGCCTACCTCTTCTGTTCGAGAAAACCTCTAGAATTTAGCTGTGAACATACCCCTTCTAGACCCTGCCTATTGCAAAGCAAACTCTTATCATACATTCAAACCATGAACGTGATATCCACTGGTCCACACTTGCTCTCTATTCACATCTCTAGGTCTGTGGGATTTAAGGCTGTCCTTTGTCCGTCTCTGTAATGGCTTCTAAATTGTTAAGCCACCTCCCTCTACCTAGTGTGACCCTGTCCTGCTTTGCTTTCCACCAGAATAGGCATCAGATCACTACTCTTTACCTTTAATTCTTCATTGCTCTTTGATGCTTGGACTCTCTTCTCTATTCTTGGGATTGCACCTAAAGGAAATTGAGTTTGCGGTGTGTTATACATTCTGTAATTATATAAATAAATAAATACATTTTGATTGGCATATGCTCATCAAAACAGCTTAAACCAACTGTTAATTATCAGGATGATTTGTGCCTCTGGTCACCTGGGTCTATTAGTAAATGTGAAGATAACATGTTTATGTTTCCTTAAAATATTACTTATTAGAGATGGTAAGATTGGTTTAGAAATTCATATGAGAACTTAACATTACGAGTGTCTGCCATGGAAATCACGAGCTTGTATGGTGGGTGATTTAGCATGCTACTTATGCGATCACATGCAGAATAATTGAGTGGTGTCTCATTCCTGTCCCCCAAGTGCTTCCTATTCCCAAAAACATCAATATACCAAAATTGTATGAATATTCTTGGACATGCCCTGTCCAATTCTGTGCATTACATAGTACATTATGTTACCATACTGCCCTTTTATTGGCAGGACAGACACTGATCTTTTGCAACCTCCTAAAATCAGTATTGGAAGGAATCCTATGACAGTTGCACATGCCCTCTCATTCCTCTGACAGCTATTATCACTGAATGACAGCTGCATCAGGAGTCACAGATGCCAGTGAGCATTGCAGCAGCTGCAGTTTTTATCCATTGACACTAATCACCCAGGTGCCCCATAGCAACCCTCCTCCCTTCCCCAGTAGCTGCAGTTACTGAATGGCAACTGCAGCAAAAAATGACTGTGTGTGCCCCCTGTTGCACCTGTCAATAACGTATTCACCAAAAGAGTGATAGGGTAATGAAGGGAAAATAGGCTCTTGTGAGTTTAGGCCAAAGTGCTTGGAATACAGATACATAGGATCCGATCACAAAACAAATGTGTTACATGTCTTTAGTGGTAAGGCAGTGATGGATGCAGCTATTAACACTACATTATGAAAACAGAATTGTGGAGGTGGCAATGTGAGATAAGAATGTGTGCATTTGTTGTGTTGCGTTTTGTTGTGGTGATGATGTGTTTTTTGTGCTGTACTCTTTTTGTGCTATACTATATGTATTGTTGTGTTGTACTGCAGTTGAAGAACTGATACATTCCTTTTTTAATGCTTTGTTGCATTGTGCCCGGTTATTTTTTTGTTTTATTTTGTATCATGCTGTGCTGTTGTTCACTTTAAAGATGATACATTTTCTACCAAAGTAGGTAATTTCTTTAAAGATCCAGTGACAAACAAGCATTTCCACTGTATGGGGCGGTAAAATGCTGCTGCTTCAACCCTTCAACAATTCAAAACACCATACAGGCCAAAACTATTGTCAAGACCAGTCTTAAATGAGCACTCCAGGTGCTTAATTTCTGTGGAACTAACATCAATGTTTATAAGTCATAAATTCTAAATCTTATGAGCCCCATTCACAAAGGTAAATCTATACATGTACATTTACTACTAATAAATGTATTGTTATACTTTTGAGTAACTTTACTAGTTTGGACTATTTGCAAAATCCGAGTGTAAAGTTACTCAAAAGTGTAGACTTATATGTCTCCACCCCCTATAACCCTATAAAAGGGGGAGGAGCCAAATTTACAAGTGTGAAGTTACTTCTGGCAAAAAAGAGCATTAGTAGGTCCAATATCTCACACAGTCTACCACTGATACTGCAACACACATAGAAAAGGATGGAAATAGGGACATAAAATAAACCCCCCATAGGAAACAATGTTAAATTAAATTAGATTATTTAAAAGTACTAAATATAAATAAATATAAATTACTGCCAAAAAATCTAAATATAATGCAGATTTCCATTTAATTGTTAAATATTTTAATAGCCTTTTTTATTTAAAAATTAATGAAACATTAGTTTTTATCATTAATTCAAATATTTTTTATTAATTCTACACTCTGAAAATGTGAATAGCCAAATGTAGTAAAGTTACTCAAAATTGAAAGAGTAAATTACATGTGTAAATTATTCACAAGTGTAAGTTACCTCTGTGGATAGCCCCAAGTTGTGAGAATTTCCAGAGGAAAAATAGGAGAGGTGGATGTGGAGAGTTACACTCGTAGGTTTGTGAATATGCCATTTTGCAATACTGTAGGAGTACTATTATAGTTCTATTGCACATACTACAAAATACAGTTTATTAATAGGCCGCTACGATTGGCTTGAAAGATTCCAGCGTACTCCAAGTACATTCTGATAACAGTTTAATTGTTTTTTCAACTTTAATGTGTTTATCTTGATTCCAACACCAAGAGAGGGTGTCCTTGCAAAACCAACTAAACTCACATATTCGTGACTGGCCAAAGTAATCTGCTTTTTAAAGTGCAAACGTTTCAAGTTATCTGTAAGCATACAGTGAGAAACTGAACAAAATACATGCAGAATACTTGGTGGGGGTGAATACTTATAGTTGTACCGAGGCAATTATTTGGTACTATTCCAAAATGAGGTGTTTTTCCTTCAAAACGTTTAGGTAGCAATGCAAAGCCAATGCCTTTCTGTTCCACTGCCACATCAGTTATACTATTGCCACCATATCATCCACAATTTACCACACCGTCTTACATCATATGCGCCCATTTCTATACCTACTACAACACTTATGGCCATATTCACAAAATATTTTTATATACTTTGTTGGCCAAAAAAGAAATGTGTGTTTGAAAATTCCACAGCCTGATTCAGAAAGGAAGTATTTATGAAGTTTTATCATTCCTAAATTGCTGTGGCCACAACGAAAAATCCAACACTGCCGTAGGAAAGGGAGTGTCAAATACAATAAAAATGCACAATCGCAAATGTTTTTAGGTATCACAAAAAGTTTGCAGATAATGTCTCACCCTGGAAACATTACTCCTGATATTACAGGGGTCAGTGCATTTCTAGGGCTGTGGAAAGACATTCCACAGTTGAAGAGTTTTCATCAGAGGTATTTTCAGAATGTAGATGTTAGATTCATTGCAAAACCAAAGGGGATGATGGATGGAGTGTTGAACATTGCAAGCACTCACCCCCAGTCAACTGATCTGGGTTTAATCCATCATCATTCTTTAGCTCACACCGCCACCCCAGTTCAGACATGGCCATATGCACATCGGTCTGACCCTGTGCCTCATGGGAACAGTACAGCCCAAACTGACAAGTTAGAGTCATTTACAAAAATAGTTTCCCATGAAGTGGAAAATTTATATTGGTAGATTCGTGAACTTACAGTATCTAGAAATCTATGCTGGTCACTGGTTTCCATAGATAATCCTTTGATTCTATGTTTAATCTGAAAAGCCGAGAAATCTTTCCTGGACCTTGCAACTTGGACTTTGGGATAGGACCGATGGATGCTATGTCTATAAGTCCTCTTTGTTATTTTCCAAACACCCACAAAGACAGATCATTTAATTTTTAAGGCTGAGTGTTGAGAAGGATCCTATTACATGCCCCAACTTGAAGGCATCCTGCACAAGTGAGCACTAAAGCTAAAGTCAAATGAAAAACCCAATGCCTCAGAAACTTTGCTAGCTAGTCTTGTTCAGGCGAGCACAGCTCTATCCTATCTCCATGGTGAGCCAATCCTTAAAACCAGGTAAGGCATCGTCTTAGGGTGGTAGTAGTCCCAAGCTACAAAATACTGGTAAAGTTGCATTTCTTCATTGAACGAGAAGTACTTCAGTGGGATAACTTCTATTTTACCTAACCCTTCCAAAATTAAAATCTATTCCAGAAGCCTGCAAAGACTCCTTAGGAGAATGAGGTCACCACTTCAGCTCACATGCCCCTCCTTATGCATTAGGGAATGTCCTTACCATAATCTTTGGTACTAACAGGGGATATCAAAGATTATCCTAGAAATCTGCTTTGTCCGCTTCAGCACTCTTTTCTCTAATTTGGTGACAAGACAAACAGCAGTAGAGTGCAAATGCATACATATTAACCATTTTGTCCTATAGGAATACTTCCACCACACTTTCTAATTCACAAACCCACAGAAAACAAAGTGAGTTATTGATATAAGTGAGGTATTAAAAATAACCACTACAATTTCTAATAAATCAGTATTTGAAAAAAAATGTCTAACAGGCCTTTTTTTGATTTAACAAAGTCTGGGTCATACACTAATATGCAAAAGCAATTATGAAAACAGGTTACCAAGCAGTCTGCGGTGGGCTATATAACAGCTCTTAAAATATCTTACAAGCAATTTATTTAAAACCTGCAAATCACCATTTTTGCATCTGTGTTTTTTATTGTTGGGATCTAAGAGCCAACTTGTTCCAACTTTCTGTCTGTGATTCTTTAGACAAGAGCACTTCCTGTTGCACCATCATAGTGTTTGTCTTTTTATGCTGTGCAGTTTAGTCAATTTCTGAAATGATACGCTCCTGATTGATTTCTTTGCACTGTAGTGGACTTCAACAAAGACACTATGCATGTTGAGTATGTACATATGGACCATTGAAGGTCTGTTAACTTGAGGCAATGCTTCTGGTTCCAGTGTCAAATCACTAAGATATTTCTGAGCTTCAAGTCTAGCTTTCTGAATAACGAATGGCCTCTTTAGCTGTACTTAAAAATCATACAGCGCTTCAAAGTTGCAAACTTCAGCAGTACAAAAAGTTTGTGAATGGATTTTTGGTTTAATTATCTCAAGGTATCAACATCTCGAGTTAAAAAAATGGGAAAAAGCAAAAGAAAAAAATCTGCATGGGAACATGTACAATCTAAAGATTAAGGATAATAGACATGTTAACAGAAAAAGATTGTAGGGAGGGAAAGATGTGAATGGCTCTCCTACTAAATTAATAACAGGAAAATAAACAAAGGTTCTTGTGACTGGTAAAGAGGTAAAAGCTTAAGTTTAAGGAAAAAATTTGAAACAAACCTGAGAAAGGCAAAATCAAATTCTTTGGTTTACCTCCAGGATTATTAATACAATATTGAAAAATAGAAACCAGTGATTAATTAAACTGAGCTTAATCACTAATGATTTATTTCAGTTTCAAACAGGATAATGGACCTGAAAGAAAACATATTAAACCGTTGCTTACATGTTCAAAAGCACAGAAATATGTCTTTGCAGATAACAGAAAATCACTTACAGAATTCGGAACTTGTTAAATTGATGTTTATTGTACTAATTTGTGGCAGAGAAGGTTGAGTGCTGAGTACATGTAGTATGCCACTGTGTAAACAGCAATGATATGTTGGGATAGGAGAAACAGGTGGTTGCCTGGAACAATTATATGAGTGGAAATTAATCTATAGCTTAAAGTGACTGGTTGACAGATTACTGGATGTTAAACTGTTAGAAATCTGGGCATAAGAAATGTAATACCTTTTGCTTACGGAGACTTCCTGGGCTGGTGGGTGTGGAGATTGGAGACTGCTTGGATTTGGGTGTGGAAAGTTGGCTGCTGGATGTCCCATTTGCTGCCACAAAACAAGACCAAAGTCAGAAAAGTAAATCAAAAGTTAACTGATGTGCATTGAAAAAGATGTTATTGGTTTCTTAAACTTTCGTCATAAAAAGATATATAATTTTTTAAGTTAAGGCCTGAATTCCAAAGGTACTTACGGGTAGTAAATTTATGAGCGCTGAGCCTCTACACTCAGAGCGTAATCTTCGCAAACAGGGTGGACTCTCCAAATTGGGAACAGCTGTGCCGAGTGCGGAGATTCCGCTCCGAGTGCAGAGAATCTGCCACGAGTGCAGAGAATCTGCCACAAGTGCGGAGACTCAGCACTCGTAACTTTATTACACGTAAGTACCTTTGTGAATCAGTCTGGAAATTGTCAATGGAAATGGTAATTATTAACTGACATTATCTCGTGACAACATAGGCGTGGTAAACAAACAAGTGTATAGGATGATTGGCAGACAGATGACAATGAATGGCAATTTGAGGACAGTATCATGCATGAGGCAGATGGACTAATATGTCAAAAGAGGCGAGAAATTACTTAAATACATATAGATTACACTTCTGCAACTCAGAATCCAGAAGAGGGAATGACCAAGCTAGCCAAAGACTGTAAAAAGTGAGAATGGAGAGTAGAGCTTACCCCAACTACTGTTGCCAAAATCAGATACTACTGTTACAGGTATCATTTGCATTTCAGTACTCATTGACAACTCTTGAGTACTAGTACTCTGCCCCATCGTCAACCCCATTAAGTGCCAACTGTTTCAGTAACCTTTGCAAGATCTACTATGGTAAATGTGATATCAGCTTCTTTCTGATTAAATATATTTAAACCTGTGTTACCTTATTTCCAGCAGTTAGATGGGATTATAATGGTATCCTAATATGTGGCTTTCTATTAACCCATTTCCACAAGTAAACCGCAATTTTTATAAAAGCTGATAAATTGCCCATTATTTCAAGTTTAGTACATGCCTCTACATAGGCCCTGATAACGAGGGTGGGGGTTATCACACTCAGTAAATACCATTACACCACGATAAGGTATTTACTGGGTGGGGTAAATTGTGACATGATAATATTGTGTGAAAAATATCAGTGAGAAACATTGGGCCTAAAGAAATCACAGACAAAAATGATGGAACAAAAAAGGAAAGTATAAGAGATTAGGGCCAGGTGTAAGTATACCACACACACACATATAAACACACACGCATGTATGTATAAGTATGTCTACACACAAACACATATGTAGATATACATACACAAATATAGCCACACACACACAAACGAATAAATAACACACACAAATAAATAATGAAGCCAAGGGTCATAGAGCCAAAGAGTATAGAGATGCACTTCTCTGTTAAAATATAATAAAAAAATTAAAAGTAGATGAGGCAATACTGCCAACCATTAGTAAGAATAACAAATTAACCCGCGAGGTCCCGTCCTACTGACATATGGAGACCCTTAGTGACATACCACCATTCCCGAGCCCCTCCCAGCGGTGCTGCCTCTCCCGCGCTCCCCGCCGGCACCCCACCTGCGGCCGCCGCCGTTGTTGGTCAGTAATTGCCTTCCTTTCCTTTTTTGATCCCCCCCCCCACCCCAGTGCGCAGCACTGTTCACTAGCGCTGTAGCCGCGCTCACAACCCCCTTGGGGAGAGGGACTTAATGGGTAATTTTGTTGTATTTCCAGTATCACAACGATTTTGTCTTCTTGCAGGGAGGAGTGTCTTTACATTCATGACGCTTGACTTGGAACTTATTGTGTACATTGATCTGAACTGTCGCACAATGTAATGTGTTTGTTTTGATTTTCCCTAATAAAGGTTTTGAAAATCAAAAAAAAAAAAGAATAACAAATGAAAATAATATCACATTAAGCAAAAAGGGGAAACGTATAGGATCCTGAAATTAATTACTCTAGTATTAATTGTCCAAGGTTACTAAAGGGGTAATTAATTGATCCAAACAATAAAATGGAATCAAGTTCAATAGCTCCTATTCCATATTTATCCGATAGAAATTAGGCTTAGTACGTGGAATCAATATTCATTTTTTCTGTGCTATTTTCCACAATAACATTTAGCAGATATAACTTTCCAAAATCTGTCTGGATGAAAACAGCAAGAGTGCAATGATTATTTCACAGAATTCTGAACCCGGCACAAAATAATATTTGTAAAGGGATCGTAGTTCACCTTAGCACTTCATCAGGGCATTAGATGATAAAATGATTAGGGAAATTCAAGGCCACCTATAAATCCATATTTACACCAAAATGACTATGTGAGTTCTTTATAACCGATTGTGTTTGTCTTGTCACATTAAATCGAATTGTAGAGAAGCTTAGAAACTTTTTTGTCCTAATGGAGATCTTTCTTTCAATACCACACCAAACACAGATGTATATAAATTAGGAAGGTAAAAAGTTTTAATCTTTTCCAAGCTGTCCTGATAGTTTTTAATTGGGTAGTCTGTTTACTGTTCTTGCAATGTACTGTGGTAAATAAAAATTCCTTTACCGGGACTGAATTTGATACAGAAACATTATAAAATAGCTCAGTAAAATGAGAGGCAGAATCCGTGATATTAGCTTTATTCCAATAATCGATTATAATCGGATGCTTCAAGTTCCATCACCACGGGGGTTCAGGAAGTGAAGTACATACTTTATTGACAAGAAGTAACTTTTATAGTACATACATTATAATGAAGTGAATACAGTAGGCGTAACAATTGATAAGGACATTGACGTTTGGTCTGCGTAACCGAAAATGGGTGTAATAATGAGTAAAAAGGAACATGATTGGTTATGATGTAATACATAGGTGGATCTATAAGATAATACTTGGCATAGATGCGCGCGCAGCAGTATGACGTGTAATTGACGTGTAACTAGGGGGTGACGGGGACTTGACATTTAGCTCTATATGTGGAGACGAGAAGTCTGGGGGGTCAAGTCAACCTAATCCCAAATCATATCTAACATCCTATGTTTAAAGAACTATGTTATCCATAAAAGAGGGACTCTCGGACAGAATCTATTCTATACTGACTGTGCGTGCGTGTACAAGCGTCTAAGTGTCTACACTGAATGCGAGGGGGTAGGAATATTCCATGGTAACAGGGCTATGAATTACTTGCATGAGGACAGAGAAGATGGGCCTTTTTGCTTGGTAACTGGAAGAATGTTTACTTAAACTACTAGGCAGGAATGCATCGGCTGAGGGGGAGGCAGATAATTCGAAGGTGAAATACAGTTCTTGGCAGAGAGTAGGCTGATGTCAGGCTTCGTGAGCCGCGCAGAGAATGAGACAAAGTTCATGGTCACAGATGCAGGCTCGGACTGGAGCTTTCAGAGGCAGAAGGCAAGAGGAGTTTTGATGACAGAATCAGGGCCTACTTGCCTGGACTGTAAAGTGGCATAAGTGAACCATATAAAGCCGATGGCCTTTCATATTTAGGAATGGGATATCCGGCCTATACATGGCGGATCTGTCAAAGGACATGTTGACGGTGGACGCACATGTATTTGCGTCTTCATAACTGGAACTGGAGGGAACATACATGTACTTGTGACATGCACATGGAACCGTTGGGGTCCAAGATAGGGGACATAACTGACCAGAAAAATCCATATTTCCACATTCCCTCCTTGTCCCCTACTTGCCCTTCAAGAGATATCAATCTTCATCAATCCATTGATCTGTTCATATAGCATCATTTGTTCTTCTTTCTTCTTCCGGGATCTTGAATGAAAATCTTGATGTGGAATGCACGATGTGGCACACAGACCACAAATTGCTGGTCCACATTGTAGACATAGACAGCAACTGAATAGTATGAGAAGGCCAATACCTAGGAAGGATAAAACTCTCCATCCCCAGGCTGATACCGCATTCCAAAACCAACTGGACCAAGTCCAAGTGCCTGGGTTCTGGTGTATCTGGCTTACAATCTTATGAAGGCGAGTGATGGCTTTATATACAGATGGCGAATTTTCTGGTATGAATACGCAGCAGCTTGATCCGATGACCCTACAAGCTCCGCCCCTATCAGCCAGGATGACGTCAAGGACAAGACGATTTTGAAGCACAACAATCCGCATAGCAGACTGCTCTTCCGTTAAATTGCCTAAGGCGGAAATAGTCTCATTCACTACTGCTTCAAGGGTTCTAGTTAATCTACGTATCAGCTTACTATTAGTAACAGTACCTATATAGGGAAAGATGCCTTTATTAAAATCTACATACTTGTCCCATGCCGTCTCAGTGTAATCGACAATGGGGAGATCTCTCCGTTCTCTGTTGTGTACTAAATGAATATTTCTGTAATAATCAGGAGGAGCTAGGAAAACAGGTGGCAAAAGGAATGCAATGTAGCAGGTACCATCCCAATCTAGAGGTAGACGCATATATGCAGTCTGACCACATATAAAGTAGGAGTGGCGAGAAGCTCTAAATGAGGATTTTCCTTGATCACTGAATTCTACTATAGTAGTGCATTTACTATGGCCCATATGTATGGAACCAACCTTTCTTACACATAATTCACCCCTCGCTGGGAATACTGACATGGTGGGTAAGACTAGTTCAATTTCAGATACGACATTTAGAATCATGAGATTAGGTGTAAAATTACCTAATCCATATACTTCATTTTCTAGATCAGTTCCTGTTCTTTTGGGGCGACCCTCCTTGTCAGGGTAACAGACCTTGAGTAAAGCTAGGTTCAGATTTCCCCATACCCAATGATCTTGGTAAACTGCTGTGTCTGAGTCTATGGAATTAATTAAGCTAAACCATGCTCCACAGGAGCCATTATGTGTAAATGGATGTGGAAAGAAAGGCAGGACTCCTTCATAATTCTGATAGGGAGGGAGTCGGCCACACACCCAACAATTGGTGGCATTACTAGTCTGATGGGAATGATGTAACATACTAATGAAAGTGTTATTGCGCAGCGCAAGTCTATAAGACAATTCATGCGGAGGTAAGTCACTAAAAGAATGTTCAGCAGCAACATTATAAACATGTCTAGAAATAGGGTAATATATGTGCAACAACATACTTGTAATAATCATTAAAAGACTCAATAAAAACAAAATTAATAATGTCACTATGCAGTGGCTACGCAGTGATTTACAATACGCCTGTCGTTTCAACATTTTTCGGGTATTTTCTCTACTCAGGTCCAAGGGATACATGTCAGAGACAATTCAACCGCTTCACCTTGGAGAGGACTTAAACAATCAAATTGCTCGACTGGTTGGGCCTAAGCTTTAGTTTGTAATTTTCAGATTTGTTAGGTTCAACAAAAGGGAGTTTTGTATCAGTCTGTGAGGGAGTGCAGGGCACAATGTCTATATCCGAGGATAGTCCATGAAATTTCTTGATGTGGCTTGAATGAATCCAGCCCTTGCGGCCCTCGATCTTCACGGCTGTTCTTGTGGTCAACAGGACCAACTTGGGTGCTTTCCACCTGGGCTCCAGCTGAGTCTTTCGGTCGAAATTCCTCACAAAGACAAGATTACCCGGAACAACGTCATGGGGTTTCACCTCAGTGTTGTCGGGAAAGGCTGCAGCTACCTGTGAACGAGAAGATTGTAGTGCAGACATCAAGGAAGCCAAGTAATCTGTCAGCATATTACAGTCAATATCAGTTATTTTGCGTGGTATAGGCGTCCCCCACATATTCGGTGGTCTACCGAAGATCACCTCATACGGGGATAGCCCTGTTCGAGAGTGTGCTACCATTCTTATGTAAAAGAGTGCAACTGGTAACGCTACTACCCAGTCGACACCTTTCTCTCTGCATATTTTGGACATTCTAATTTTCAGTATCTGGTTATGTCTTTCTACGAGACCTGCTGCCTCGGGATGTCGGACACAGTGGAATTTCCACTGATATCCTAACAGAAGTGAAACGTGTTTTATTAATTCGGATGAGAACGGCTGGCCGTTATCTGAGTAAACAGCACGTGGTAAACCGTATCGTGGGAAGAATTCTCGAACCAACTGTTTGGCAGTAGTCGGGGCAGTGTAATCTGAAACCGGGTATGCCTCCGTCCAACGGGACAGAGCGCAAACAACTACGAGAACATATTTGAATCCTCTGCATCGTTCCATCTGGATATAATCCATCTGGAGTACTTCAAAAGGATGATTAGGGGTATGAAATCCACCCTGTTCTACGGGAACGCTTTTTCCTGGGTTGAACTGACAACAGATCATACAGGTACGGACCTTTTGTTTTGCTGCTGCTCGTAAATGTTTATTGAACCAAATGTGTTGAATGCTGTCTAGCATAGCTGGACTATGTATAGTGTTAATTATGACTTGGACCATTGAATCAGGAAGGAACCATACAGACCTTTCCTTCATCATCCATCCTTGGTCCGTTTGGATCCCTCCTAATTCAGTCCATTTCTTTATTTCGTCTGGTGTAGCATGTGTCTGTATGTCAATTACGTCAAGAGTAGGATCTTTAACTGTCATACAATGTGTCGGTGTCGGGACTATTGTCTTTGTCATATCGGGGGTTTGAGTTTGAGCAATCAGTTTAGCTGTTCTGTCGGCTAGATCATTGCCTTGGGAAATGATATCAGTAACCTTTGTATGGGCCTTACATTTCATAATTGATATTTCAGTGGGTAGATGTATTGCATCTAATAATGCATGAATGAGGGGTCCGTGCTGAATGTGGGCACCGTGGGAAGTTAAATAACCTCTCTCTCGCCACAGCACGCCGAAGTCATGTACAACTCCGAATGCATAACGTGAGTCAGTGTATATGTTGACTTTTTTATTCATGGCTTGAATACAGGCTTGTGTCAGAGCGATAAGTTCTGCGGCTTGAGCTGACAAAGTAGTTATACGATTAGTTTCAATGACCTCAGTATCTGTTGTGACTGCGTAGGCGGCTACTAACTCTCCTGTACTTGTTCTCATGCATGAACCATCTACATACAAGGTCAGGTCTGGATCTGACAATGGGACATCGGTTAAGTCTTGTCTGGGTTTTGTTGTTATTGTAATAACTTCAATACAGTCATGGGCTAGTGGGTCTGTTCCGACTACTGGTAAAAGTGTGGCAGGATTCAATGTGTTACAGCGTCTGATTTCTATATGTGGCTGAAACAATGTAAGCTCGTATCCTGTAAGTCGCGCTACAGTCAAGTGTTGTGTTTGCGTTCTATTTACAAGAACCTCTACTGCATGTGGTACTTGAACTGTCAATGGATGTCCTAACACTATGGCATCGCTTTGTCTGATTGCTAAAGCTGTTGCTGCTACTGATTTTAGGCATGCAGGCAAAGCCTGAGCTACGGGATCTAATGTACTAGAAAAATAAGCACATGGTTTGTGTGCTCCTGCTTGTTCCTGTGTGAGTACTGACAAGGCCGTACCTTCGCGTTCTGTAACAAAGAGTGTAAACTGTTTTCTGTAACATGGCGTTGCTAAAACGGGTGCTTGACATAAAGCTTTCTTTAAGCTTTCAAAAGCTTGTGTGTGTTCCTGAGTCCAAGGGAGAACAGTCGGTGTGGCTGCCTCCTGTGTTGTCAATTGAATGAGTGGTTTTGCTAGAAATGCATACTGAGGGATCCACTGTCTACAATATGAAGTGAGGCCTATGAAAGCCCGCACCTCCTTTTGTGTCTTGGGTATTGACATGTTAGCAATTAACTGAATGCGGTCGGGTGTAAGCTGCCTTCCCTCCTTGGACAGCGAGTGACCAAGATAAACAACTCGCTGGACACAGAATTGCAGCTTAGAAGGGGACACCTTGTGCCCCTTTTCGGCTAGAAATTGTAAAACTGTCAGTGATGCTTTCTCACATTCGGGTTCGCTTCTAGCGGTGATCAGCAGATCATCGACATATTGAAGCAGGGCAGTGTTAACCGGCATGTGGATACTGTCAAGTTCTCGTTTCAGTGCTTGGCTATAGATGCTGGGGCTTTCTGTAAATCCTTGAGGTGCGCGGGTGAATTTAAAGCTACGCCCATTTAAACTAAATCCGAACAAATATTGGCTTTCCGGATCTATTGGGACGCTGAAAAAGGCATTTTTGAGATCAATTACAGTAAAGAATGTTGCTTCGGAATCAATAGCTGTCAATAATGACGAGATATCTGGGACCACAGGAAATTGTGGCACAATACATTTGTTTAACTCGCGCAGATCAATAACCAATCGATATACTGGCGGAGCTGTAGGATCTGTTCGTTTAAGAATCGGAATTATCGGTGAATTACATACATTGGAGTCTGTTTCTACAACTACTCCTTGGGCAATAAGCTCGTCAATGATTTGTAGTAAAGCCGTTACAGCATCTGGTGGTAACTTGTATTGTCGCATTCGTGGTAGCACCACTCCTGCCTTTAGTGTGACTCGATATGGTGTAATATTCATGCAACCAACATCAGTAGGGCCTTGTGCCCATAGATGTGTAGGTAAAGTCTGCAGTCGGGGATCCATGTCTCTAGATACATAGTGACCTTTAAAATCACGTAAAAACAACCTTACTCCTTCCGGAGAACAACATATTATGGCTCCTAGGGCTTTCAACGTTTTTATTCCTAACAAGTTTTCTGGACATGATTTAGTAAGCAATAAATCTGTAGTTCGGGTCAGAGGTCCTATCGTAAGTGGAAGAGGCTGTGACACTTCATTAACAATAGGTTTTCCTGAAAAACCAAGGGAAATATTCTGTGAGCCTGAGAGGGGTGCCCCTGGGACTTCACTTCGTTTTATAGTTGTTCGACTTGCCCCTGTATCGAGTAAAAATTTTCTATCTTGACCTAATAATTCACTATGTACATAAGGTCCTTCTTGATCTACAGGAATCTCGATAAGGGGTAAGTCAACTTCCCTCTCTAGGCTAGTTCATGCGTAACGTTGATACTCCGGATATTCATACTGTGCAGTCTGATACATTTGTCGTGTTGTTGTCTGTGTGGCAGCAACAGGCAACGGTGGTGCAGCTGGCACAAACTGTATTGGCTGTTGTGCGGCTGGCATGGCCTGGGCATGCTGCGTAGCTCCTTGTTCATTCTGATCTTGTCTTAGTGGCCGTGATCTTTCTTGTGTTTTACCTATGGCGATATTATGTTTTAGCACTGGACAATCGTGTACGTAATGACCTGGCTTTTTACAATAATTGCATGTCCCTTTTACAGGTCCTGCTGAATCGGAATGTGTCATACCCTTTTTATGTCCTTCAGCTGGAACTGTCTGGGAAACTAGCATTTTCATTTTCGTGTCTTTCATGCGTCTGTGTTCATGTTCTTGTTCCTCTTTAATTCTATTGTGGTGGTACTGTAACATTTGTAACATTTGTGTTGGAGTGTTACCTTGCCAGGTACTCTCGAATTTTAATACTCTATTCTTTACTGGGGGCAGGGCATTTTCCACTAATTTTGTTACAAACAGATGCGGGTATGATTCGCTACTTGCTTTTATGCCACTATTTATACCAAAACATTTCTCGAATCGGGCATAGTAATCGCTAGTGTCTTCATCTTGCTTCTGTTTACAGGCTGAAATTGTACCCCAATCTTCCTTTTTCGTAGTTAATAAACGTGGCAGTACCTGTACTAGTAGACCTGGTAGTGCTTTAGTTTTGTCCCCAAGCCCCGAACCTGGACCTCGGGCCCTTTCTTCTGCTTCTAATGCTGACCATTCTATCTTTTGATCACCTACCTCCCACTCTTTTTCCTTGAGTTTCTCATAAATGCCAGCAGGCATCAACACCTTTAATATTGTCATAATGTCGGGGTAGGTATACTCTCCCATGAGTAACATGTCTTTAATTTCTCGGTGAAAACCCGCTGGGTCCTTGTCATGACTGGGTACTACTTTCTTCATTTCTAACAATACTATTTTCGATATAGGCGTATATACAAATACACGTTTAAACTGATTGTCCTCGCCTTTTATTGGGTGTACTTCTCGTAAGGGATTCTGTCTATCCAGGTGATACGTCGTTCTTTCCTTGACAGGCAATGAGACATGCTCTGAGCATACAAAAAGAATATACTGCTTTCTAGATACTAGAATTTCTTTAATTAATTTGGTACCTGGACCTCTCCATTTATTCATAAGCAATTCAGTCAATATGTCAGGTAAGGGACCAGGGTCCGAATGCTGACTCTGATATAGTATAATGAGTTGTTGAATCATATAAATCCCAGCTAACCTCTGCTCATCTGGGGTGAGATTCAAAAATGTGCGTACTACTGTCTCATCACTATATTTTCCGGGACTGTCCACCCAATGAACAGCTGCCCTCGCTAAATCTTGTTCATCCATAGAATCGAGAAAATGATAACCCCTTCGTTCTCGGAGTAGTTTGTCGGCGGTTTGGAACGAATGCTCGTTAGACCTTATGTTAATTATAGGTATTTGGAAATTCCTGTCATTATCTGGACATATTGGACGTATTGGGTCAGTATGACATCTAGTCTGATTCCTATTACAAGATCTTCCTCTACCTACATAGGCTATGGTGTCTGACTGTCCGGCGGGCAGTCCTGACCCTTCTTCCTCGCTTTGCTCGAACTCGTCTGTCTCTAATCTCTCTTCGTGTAGGCGTTCTATTTCTTTACGGATCTTTCGGCACATGGCTATTATACAATTTTGCTTATCGTGTCTCCCTTCTGATATATTCTGGCTCCATTTTGTAAGAATTTTCATTGCTTCCGGATCTACCCCCGGTCGGTCTTGATTTCTGATCACACAGTTTATGAGGAAACGCAACAGTTCCCCCTGTATCTCTACTTTCTGGTATTCCATAGCTCTGTTAATACATTCTGGATCTCGCCCTGTTTGAACAAAATGATATATTTTATCTAGATACGCAGTCATTCCTGGTAGCTTCGCTAAATACCCTGCGGCTCGTCTGATACGTAATGATGCCAGGATCATTTCGTCCTCTTTACCGAGCACCGGGTCATATCTACAATCTATAAGAAGTTCCTTAAGCGTACGATCACTTACGAATTTGGGTGTACGTGAATGCGCTGACTCTTGGAAAATAAGTTTATTTATTCTAGGTGGCGTAGAAAAAATATTGGTAGCACCTCCCGTGGCCCCGTCTGGGGCGTCGGGTGTGAAAGGATTTGTCGAACGTGACACAGCAACTATAGGTGTGGACTCAGCTATAGAAGTACCTGTAGGAACAGATGCAGAAACAGATATGCTTGCCGGAACTTGTGACTCGATTTGTTGCTGCAGGGATACGGGTGCTGGATCTTGGCGTTGGACCTCCCTGGTATGCGGTCTACGTGGGGCGGAATTAGCATACTCGGGAGCTGCGTCATCTAAATATGAGGAAAGAAAAACATCTTCTGCGGTTCTAGGATGCCCCTTAGGATGTACCTTGATTGGGAATAATGGGGGTGGCAAGTCTTTCGGTATCTCTGGAGTAGCCTTAGGTAATCCTTCGGCCAGAAGGGGATACATACCATTCATAAGGGCATTTCTTTGTCTGTCTACTTGTTCTGATTTCACTCGGATACCTTCCTCAATTAATAGATTTTCTTGAATTTTGTTTGAACTCTCTTTACTCTTCTCTTCCTGTCTACGTGCTTTTTCCGTACGTCTATGAGATTCTTTACGCCATAACTCAACGGCGTCTTTCTGTGACTGTCTGACTTTCCTTTTCCATAACTCTTCCTCGACCTTCATGATGCACTCTGCATCCCAGGTTCCCGCTGCGGGCCATCTCTGACTTTCTGGTAATCCCTTGGTGTAGTCTACCCATAAATCAAGAAATAATATAGCGTCTAAGCCATGTTTGTGATACATGAAGTGCCCTGGAGTATCCCTAGGAGGAATAGGGACGGCTTCTTCAAGTACCCCTTTTCTAGTAGTGATCTGTCTTAATTTCGAGAAGAGCGGCATATTGACAATCTGATCTGATACTTAATCTTGAACACACTAAATACAAAAGCACAATAATGGACAACCATTCATACCACAATATGCAGGACGTTTAACACATTAAACATTAAAACATTAAACCTTTAACTGAAACAACAATGATGATCGTCTGCATAACTAATCACCATGCTTAATTCTTGACACTTACTAGATACTTCGGAATACTTGATATACTGCTAAACAGTACAGATACACTGCTAAAACAGTGCAGACCGGATTTGTGTACCCAAACCCGTCTTGACCGGCACAACCTATGTGCACGTCAGAAATGCCTCCCCAGTAATGGTACTCACCGGGTAGCTTCGGAAACGGAAGGCCTCGGTAACTTGAACTTGAACCGGACTGGACTCGACTCGCCTCGTCGGAAACTGGGCTTGACTTCGAACTGGTGGGTCTCTGTGTACCTCGGATCTTGCTCTCTCAGCTAGGCTCTGGTCGGGATACTTCGCACTTCTCACCGCCTCGTCTGGGTGTTGTTCGCAGTCTCAGTCGCCCCCGCTTGACCGGAGGGAGATACAGGAAATCCTGCTGGTACGCGTTATTGTCCGTCCAGCTGTGGCAGGAGACCGGGCCTGCTACTCACCGCCGGCGCGTGAGATGAGAAAGCGTCCCTGTTCGGGCGCCATCATGTGGTAAATAAAAATTCCTTTACCGGGACTGAATTTGATACAGAAACATTATAAAATAGCTCAGTAAAATGAGAGGCAGAATCCGTGATATTAGAGTTTCGGAATGGGCTTTATTCCAATAATCGATTATAATCGGATGCTTCAAGTTCCATCACCACGGGGGTTCAGGAAGTGAAGTACATACTTTATTGACAAGAAGTAACTTTTATAGTACATACATTATAATGAAGTGAATACAGTAGGCGTAACAATTGATAAGGACATTGACGTTTGGTCTGCGTAACCGAAAATGGGTGTAATAATGAGTAAAAAGGAACATGATTGGTTATGATGTAATACATAGGTGGATCTATAAGATAATACTTGGCATAGATGCGCGCGCAGCGGTATGACGTGTAATTGACGTGTAACTAGGGGGTGACGGGGACTTGACATTTAGCTCTATATGTGGAGACGAGAAGTCTGGGGGGTCAAGTCAACCTAATCCCAAATCATATCTAACATCCTATGTTTAAAGAACTATGTTATCCATAAAAGAGGGACTCTCGGACAGAATCTATTCTATACTGACTGTGCGTGCGTGTACAAGCGTCTAAGTGTCTACACTGAATGCGAGGGGGTAGGAATATTCCATGGTAACAGGGCTATGAATTACTTGCATGAGGACAGAGAAGATGGGCCTTTTTGCTTGGTAACTGGAAGAATGTTTACTTAAACTACTAGGCAGGAATGCATCGGCTGAGGGGGAGGCAGATAATTCGAAGGTGAAATACAGTTCTTGGCAGAGAGTAGGCTGATGTCAGGCTTCGTGAGCCGCGCAGAGAATGAGACAAAGTTCATGGTCACAGATGCAGGCTCGGACTGGAGCTTTCAGAGGCAGAAGGCAAGAGGAGTTTTGATGACAGAATCAGGGCCTACTTGCCTGGACTGTAAAGTGGCATAAGTGAACCATATAAAGCCGATGGCCTTTCATATTTAGGAATGGGATATCCGGCCTATACATGGCGGATCTGTCAAAGGACATGTTGACGGTGGACGCACATGTATTTGCGTCTTCATAACTGGAACTAGAGGGAACATACATGTACTTGTGACATGCACATGGAACCGTTGGGGTCCAAGATAGGGGACATAACTGACCAGAAAAATCCATATTTCCACAGTACCGTTGGCAAATGTCACCCATAAACCACAATTATTCCTGGATAAAACAGAGTACAATATTTTACAGCACACCAACCTGTAATGATTAAGAACGAATTCACCACATGGTACATCTTTATGTTGTATACAACTTTATTTACTTTTGATGCATACAAAGAAAACCTTCTCCACAATCACGCGGTCTTATGATGGTCAGTCAACAGTTCTGTTACAATTCACCCAAAAAAGTTTGGATTTGTAACACAACTTTTTCTTCCTCAATGAGTGTCTGTCCACATAGGGGCCTTTACCTTCCAACTCGAACCTCAAAATCTGTTTAAACAATAATCGTTGCTTTTACTATAACTAACCAGTATCTTTCACTATTCAGTGTGGTTCCTATCAAAAAGCAAACTCATTTACGGACTTCTTGCGTTAAAATGTTTAAATTACTTGCAGGTTATAAGATCCCATCAATAGTAGAAAAAAAGGCACTTAGAATTCCTTTGTGTGCAGGAATAAAACACAATTTTTAGCGATGTTCTAAAGATGTATCCATTCTAGCACTTTTATATCCCTTTCACCAGGCCTGTTCCCTTCATTCTGCACATGCATGTCAGTAAATTAGTCAACTTCATAGCCCTGAACATACTTATCTGAGTGCCTTTTAATGTACTTGTTTATTTTATTTTAAGGGTTTTCCCTGGTATATCAATGCACTATTTTTCTTCAAAGGAGGTTCCCACTACCCAGCAAAAGCTTAGTTGCTTTTGTTTTTGCCTATGCGGATCTAGTTCTGCAAATTCCTTTGCCTTCTTGTCCCCTTTGGCCCTCTATTACTGACCCTGTGTCTACCACCACTTTGTCATCCCTACCACTCTTCGGCTTGCATTACAATCCCTTCTTATTTCTATATTATCGCCTGCCCCATGCCCTATTTAATTTTTTTCGGGCTTTATCCTTTGCCCCTTTCGTTTTTTCAAGCGGTCCCTCTGTTTCTGCATGGATTTATTTTGTGATGCAGTAGAAGTAGAAAGATGACATTCTGTTCTTGCTCTTTTCTTTACAATGACAGAAAATATTTCTTTTATGTGTTTCGTTTTTCTGTGCTCATCAGTTTTTTGCTACCTTTTTAACTTTATTAGTTTTTCTTGTCTAGTTACCATTGTTTGCAATGTGTCAAGTTGTCTGGCAAACTTATTTTTCTGGGCATTATTTAAAAAAAAATGCTGACGTCCTTGAGTTAGTTGATGTTGTGTTATTTAACTCTATGCATTTCAGTATTCCATTCTAGTAGGCCTTCCACCGGCTCAGCTCGGTCTTGTTCCTTTGCACCACTATGCTTTTTGGAGTGGTCTTGAAACATCCATCCATGGTAAGCACAACAATCCAATACCCAACCTTTTCAACACTCAGTGTCTAAGCTGTAAGGACTTTATTGTGCTTGAACTAGAGAAGATCACAATAGCAAGTGCTGGAAGCAATCAGACCTCCCTGTAATTATCATTTGCACACTTAGGTAAGTGAGGAAATCTAACTTCACACTTATTGATACAACACCTCCACTTCTCACAGGCTCTGATAGAGGCGCTCCCTTCCAAATATGAAAGAGATAATAATTACCTACATCAGTCCTTATACTAACTTCGTCAATTACGTCCCAAACTAATTCTTTGTGCCGGGTGTGTGAATCAGTTTATTATATTTTAGTTATGAGGAAAACACATTCTAAACAACACCATTAGCTGTGTTGAGACCTCCAGCCTCATTGGCATTGCACTTTAAACAATCTCCAGCAGAGGGCAGGATTTACACCAACACAGATACAGAGAAATAAATGTCTGGTAGTTCAAAATTCTTTTGTACTGAGCCGTGCAAATCTTTTTTTTCTTACTATTCGTCTTAAAATGTAATCATATTGGTTGTCTACTTTCTGTACTTCCAGATTCAATACACGCTCTCCTAAGTTTTCAAGGAATCCTTTGATTCACGCCTTCTTCGAATCTAGTGTACACTAAAACGTCACAATATTATGACATTTTCATTTCTAAGCTCTTGAACATGGTTTTATTAGGCTATTGCTTTTTATTGGAAGTCTTGCTTACAGATCTGCTTCAAAGACGAAGAAGACATGAAAAGTGTAGCTTGACCTTTTTGAGGAATCAAATAACAAATAATGCAACATGACAGGAAAATGTAGGTAGAGTTCTGCTGCTGATGTGCCTTGAAGTGACACTTGTTTTCTTGGGCTAAATGGAAGTCAACATACTTCAAAATGCCCAGCATGCTTACTCATGTTCCGGAGCGTTTCCTCCATGAGGAACTGCATATACAGTAGCTGAGGCTTAGAGACCCTGACTCAAAATGTTATTTGGTTACATTGCTGGCCAAGCAGTCCAGGCAGATGATCGCTGGAGGCCGCACAGAAATACAGTTTCTGCAAAAATGGCCTTTTCCTTCAATTGTTTGATGTTTCCTTGATTGATGAACATGGACATGAGATGGCTCCAGCATACCATAGCAGCTGCCTCAAGGTGAACACAAATAAATACATTGAGAGATCCCTTTCAAAGTGATATCAGTGTCTTATATAAATGCTATTCGGAAACCAAATGAGTCCTCCTTTTGCAGTTTAGGCTGTTTATTTACCAAAGTGTTCAAACTGTACCGAACTGCAGTAAGGAAATCTTAATTTGAGTGTGTTTTGAAAAAATGTTGTCAGTTATTTTTTAACATGTTAGATGACACAGGGGTATCATCCATCCAAATGCTAGAATGTGGCTAAATCAGAAGGCCTGATGATATCAGGCTCAATTTTAAAAATAAATCGTATAGCTGCTTATGCAGGTGTGCACATATAATTGGAGTAAATTTGCTCAAAAGTTGCATTTTTTAATTGACAATTATTTCAAGTGTGCCAGAAGGAAGTGGCAACAGTTTAGGAAGTTGCAACAGCCATAACTTTCCAATGACACTGATATGTAGGCATTTACATAGTCTTTAATTCTAATTCTTAAATGTCTATATAATGAGAACAAGCGTAAACAATTAGCAAAAGTGCACTTCCACATGCAAATTTGTTTTTATTTTTTCCCACCCCGAATAAAACTTTGCCCTCTCTAAACTGTCAGCAAAATTAATATTAATCCAAACAAAGATGTATGCAAGGCTTATGGTATATATCTAACTTCTCCATATATATATTTCATGTATCACAATTGGGTAGTTTCCCTGACAGCTGTACCATGCACTCACCATGTGTACTAAAAATACTCTAAGTCTGCATTTCCCTTGTGGGCATGTCCTCACGTCTTCTTTGTCTATATATGTTTTCAGGACAGAGAGACACACGAGATACTTTGTTTCTTCTTTTTAGTTGAGCTTGATTAATTGCCGTTCTTATATATATATGCTTAACAATATATGTATCTTTTTAATTTTCTACATGTATTTAATTTAAACACGTTTATCAGGTTTTTGTTCGTGTTTTTGTCATGTCATGCCGTATGTTTAGTCATGATTTTCTATGTCTATGATGACAGAGTGGTGGTTGCCCTGACAACTGCACATTAACATACTTAAGTGTCACTAGAATGTGTAACAGACAAGTGAACAAGGCGGTTCGCCGTCGAAACGCGTCTTGCTGTTGTTGGATTAAACTTCATCTTTTTGCCATTATTTGCTCTTCGTCTGCCAGGATTGGAATTCCACATATATATATATATATATATATATATATATATATATATATATATATATATATATATATATATTATCTACTGGCGGTCGCCAGTAGATAGTTATAGTTAGGACCCCGTTTCCATAGGAAATCCGCAACATTCTATTTGGAATAACTTTGGCGCCGGTTGACGAAACCTCGCAAAATAGGTGGGGCGCTCCGCTCCGCTCCTACCCTGAAAGTCTCGGGGTGATTCGTCAAGCGGGGGCCGAGAAAAAAGGGGGGTCCCAAAACGCGTTTTCCCCATGCATTTTTCCATAGGGACCTTTAATCCAAGGTACAGCCCGTACGGCTGAACAGAATTACTTGAAATTTGGCAGAGAGGTAGTCCTCAGGTCAGGGAAGTGCCTTTTGCAGGCCTGGTGTCAATCTGTTCAGTAGTTCCTGAGAAAATCAAAAGTAAAATCATATATATATGTGGGCAGAGCCTAACCACACATCTCATCCTGAGATCGGATTGGCTGTCAGCACTTCATCCAAGAAGTGTTGGCAGCCATCTTGGGACCAATATACATGATAGCACCTCATTAAAAAGCATTGCAGTTAATAGAAGGTTTTAAGACTTTAGTTACATTATAAATCATTTGTTGATGGTACCATACTCATTTTAGGAATTGTGGTATGTTCTAAGGTGATTTCACCATGTGAAAAAGCCTTCTGCTGGGATATCATGATTGAGAGAAAAATATTTTCTCATGCTTTTCCCACAGAGGTTTGGAAGGTGATCTATAAGCTAAACTGAGAGCATATTTTCTGTAAATTCACATTATCTTTCTCAGTCATGTGAGAACGAAGTCTGACATTCTCAGTAAAGCATGTACATCCAACAAGGGCAGAGACTGTCAGTTGATTCCTTTGTGTTCTACTGCAGCTTCCCAGAGTGTTCCAAAGAACAACTCTAGCGCTCAAAGTCCTACTTATGATAAACGTATGGCACACCTGAAGCCATCTTGCTTGGATTAAAGTGGTAACTCTTAAAACATTTAATTTAAAAAGGAACAAAATGAGGGGGTTAATTTATCCATAAAAATTATGATTAGTGGTGCAGAAAGAAAAATTAGGGCACATTTTGAGTGACTTCTCAAATCCTCTTCTATTTCATTAAACAACTCTGACATGCAGACTGAAACATGCACTTTCAATACCAGCAGCAGTTTTCCCTGGTGAGCAGTAGCTTTACTACAGTGATCTAATGAGCAAAAAGAGTGCTAACATTCTGAATTTATGGCAAATGTGTGACACATCTGAATCCCTTCTTGATGGAATCAAAGTAAAAAACTGAAAGTATTTCCTAAAGTCTCCCAAGATGGCCACCAGAGACAAAAGAGCCCAAATGTAGCCCAAATATCACCCAGATGTAGCCCAAGTATAGCCCAATGACAAAATGTCCCAGAGTGTTCTTAAAAACAACTAGAGCGCTTACTGTCTTCATTATGACAAAAGTATGGCACACCTGAAGCCATCTTGATTGGAATAAACTGGTAACACTTAAAACATTTAATTTAAAAAGGAACACAATGAGGGGGTTCATTTTGCCATAGAAATTATGATTAATGCTGAAGAAAGAAAATGAGGGCACATTTTGAGTGACTTCTCAAATCCTCTTCTATTTCATTAAAAAATTCTGACATGCAGACTGAAACATGCACTTTTAATACCAGGAACAGACTTCCATGGTGAACAGTAGTTTTACTACAGTGATCTAATGAGCAACTAGAGTGCTAACATTCAGAATTTATGGCAAATGTGTGACATATCTGAATACCTTCATGATGGAATCAAAGTAAAAAACTGAAAGCATTTCCTACTGAGGAGACTGCAGTACATGAGGAAATTAGGAAACTTCATAACAAATAAATCTCCCAAAATGGCCACCGGAGACAAAAGAGCCCAAAATCACCCAGATGTAGCCCAAATATAGCCCAATGACAGAAGTGTGCAAAACACTTATTATTTTGTGTTTTTGCAGTGTTATATAGTGCAGACTTGTCAGGTATTGGAGTGCTTTACATGAGCATTGGTTACATCACACAAGAACAAATTCATTTTGGTTGTAGACATGGGGAGACTAAGTGATTTGACCAGAATCACAGAATGTCGAGCTGAAGCAGAAACTCCAACCTGGTCCCCAGTTGCAAAGTCTGCAATTCTGGAAGTAACACCACATCCTCTCCCCAAAGTGCAACATTTAATCAAGTGGTCAACTGGATAAAAAAACATAAAGATAACAAATAATTTAAAAGTGCTTTGTCGCTATTTGAAAACTCAGAAAATATGTCCTTATTTTAGTCTTTTAGAGCACTAACCATAATTTTGATGCCAATAAGACCCTCTCATATATGTAATTTCTAAAGGAAATGCTCTAGGTATTACAGTTTTGATAACATCAAGATGACGTCAGGCGTTCCACACTTTTGTAATAAATATAGAATGTTAGCAATCTAGTTGTTCATTAGGATACTGTTGAGAGGCAGAGGCCAGGGGCACGGACTCTGAAAATTGAAGGCAGGTAGGAGGGTGCAAAGGCAACAATGTAACCACACTGAGCAGGCAGGAAGGGCCGTGGCAGCACAACAGACTATGGAGGGCAGTGGAAAGGGGGTAGGGGCAACAAACCAACAATACAGGACTTGCAAGAGAGGCTGTGGCAATGTAATAGACCATTGTGGGCAGAAGGAAGAGGCAATGGTAGTACAACCATACATGCCAACAGACCCGATTCAGCCAGGAAACGTCCAATATTTTTAAGCTCAAATGGGCTTTATTTGATCTGTCTCCTGTCTACAATCTTCTCTTTTTCAATGTAACTCAAAGGGGGAAATCAATACCCCAGTTTTTTTTCAAAATCTCCCTCTTACCAAGTTCAAAATGTTCGCAAGTATGGTACATTGGATCATGGAAGGAAATGGGGTAGGGACATGGACTTGGATAACAGAGGACAGGAGGGACATGGAGAGGTGCACCAAACTGACCCTGCAGGGCAGGCATCAGGGTTTGCAGCAGCACAATACACCACACAGGACATGCAGGATGGGAGTGCAGCACAACAATCCATAGAAAGCAAGAGGGAGGGGACAGGACCATGCACATGGACAACAGAGAACAGAGGGGCAAGAGGCAATGGTAGCTAGCTGACCATAATGGACAGACAGGAGAGAAAGCTGCAGCATAACAGACCATAAAGGGCAGGAGGGACGGATCAGGGGCATTACAATGGAACAGACAAGCCAGGAGGGAGGGAGTAGGGGTCTGCACATGTAAACAGAGGGCTGGGGGCAAGGGGGCAGGGCAGGAGCAGCAAGATAGCCATGGAGGTCAGGCAGGATGGGCACTAGAAGCAAGACACACCATGAAGAGCAACAGTGAGACTGTGATGGCATACACACAGACCATGGAGAGAAGGTGGGAGGGGGTCAGGGGCAGCTAACTGACCACACAGGGAAGGTGAGAGGGGCCATGGCAGCACAGAAGACCATGCATGGCAAGTGGGAGGGTTTGTGGCAGCACAATGGCTATGATGGGCAAGAAGGAGGGTGCAGGGGCATGCACAAAGGACGATGGAGGATACAAGGGAGGGTCAGGACCTGTGCACAGACAAGAAAGTTCAGGGGAGGAGGCCTCACAACAGACCGCACGGGGCAGGCAGGAGGAGCAGTTGCAGCACAACAGACCAGGGAGGGCAGAAGGGTGTGGCAGTACAATGGACCATGTGGACAGGAGGAAGAGGATAGGGGCATGGCATGTGGACAGGCAGGGTGGAGGTGGCAGGGACAGGTTACAGTCATCTGACAATGCTAGGCAGGTGGGAGGGGAGTGGCAGCTCAACAGAACACTCAGAGTAGATAGGAGTGGCAGGTCCATGGAACATGGTGGGCAAAAAGGATGGAGCAGGGGCATGCACAAAGACATCGGAGGGCAGGGGGAAGGAGAATAGGGGCAGCAAGCTAAGCACAGAGTTTAAGCAGGAGGTCAATGATGGGACATAGAATTGGGCCATGGAGGGCAGGAGGAGTGGACTGGTACATCATACTAAATTGAGGGCAGTGGCAGCACATCAGACCATGCATGGCAGGAGGGAGGAGACTAGTCCATGGATTCACACAACAGAGGATAGGGAGGAGGGGGATGGGGCAGCAAGCTAACTGTTCAGAGAAGGCGGGTATTAGGAACTTTATTGTTTTTAAAACGTGTGTCTGTGCGAACTACTTAAAATATGAAAAAGTATGCAGCATAATCTCACTTTTATTCAGGAAGAAGAGGACGTTTGTGACTGTGACTCTGGGCTCACTTGGCAGAAACACCCCCTGACCCTCCACCCCCTATCGCAAAATGTAATGCCTGTGAAAAGGGTAGGTGAACACAGTGTTATATAGAACATAGTCCTGAGAGCACGATTGAAAATGAAAACTAGATCTAGTGTATGGTATAAACTATGCACCAAAAAGTGGGATATAAGATGAACCGGGCGTGAAATATAATATGCAATACATTGTGCGCAATGACAGATTCATTGGAGAGCGCGAGATAGCACAGGCACTAGCGTGTGCTATGCGATATGCGCCTTGGAGTGTAATATGCACAGGGCAGTGTTGTGTAACCTAACTAGTCTCTAAAGTTGAAATATAAAATATGTGCTGGGGAGTGTAACGTTGCATATGCACTGTGACAAAGATATGGATCCCAGATTGTAATATGTATGGCATAGCACTGTGCGTTATAACATAGGCATCGAGGAAGGCACGTTAGATGGGGCAATATGACCCGTGCGAAGACAAGTGTGGCATGACATATTCACGGGGTGGTGTTACAGTGCACATGGGCTAGAGAGTGTCATAGCATATGCACTAGCTAGTGGAATACAACACAGAGGTGTGTGGCACTCAGCAGGCAATGGTGGGTGTAACACAGCATTGGGCTCTGCCAGGAGCGCGCTGTGACTCTCAAGTGATGTTCGTCCCCTTTCCAGAGAGTAAAATAAAAAGTATTACACATCCGGCAGTGGATGTGTGTTTTATTAATCGTGAGGGGGGTTTCTTGCATAGTTTTGGTCGAATTTTTGTCGAATCCCCTTTTTAATGGCTTGGTGTGCATGTGTATTGAATGTGCCCGTCAATAGCTACCCATGTTTGTATAAATAAACGACAAGGGTGTCTACCGGGATTAGGAACGGTAGGGCATCAGACATGTCAGAGCTTCACTAGTGGTGTAAATACATTCCACGTGGATTCATTGTATGCATAGTCGCCTTTTAATGAATATCATGCAAATCGTCATGGTGATAAGTACGTACGGTTTGTCCAGCATATCCTAGGTGTGTCTATAAATATATATTTTTAAAAAATAATAAAAAACAGTGGCTGGCCCTGGGGATTGGGGTTAAAAAAATATAATTAGGAGACAGGCCCTGGGGCATGGGGTCATCAGGGCCAATAAATTAGAATAAGAAGGTGAACCACACAGCCCCCCTTCTTAAAAAATTAAAATAAATAAAAGACTGGCATCGTGCCGGAGGCGACGCCCCCTCCTTGCAGCAGTCTGCAAACGCGCCCCCTGGCGAGTTGTAAGTTGAGGAATTAATTCCTCTTCAATACTGAGGGTCCCTGAGGGCCAACTAGCCCAACAGGCATCTCCAGTATGCGCCAGGGAGCTGCGCTGCAGACAGGTGTTCTGAGGCCAAGCCCCTTTTTACACCTCTCTGCAACGCAGCTCTGTGGCGCTTACTGGAGGGACCTAGTGGTCTAGTGACCCTAGGGACCCTTGGGATTCAAGGGGACTTAATCTCTCAACTTAGAACAGCCACAGGGCACGTTTACACAGTGGTGAAGGGAGGGGACGGGGCCTGAGGTGACGTGTGCAAACACGCACTATGGCACGTTTTAAATTGGGGATATAATTTCCCTTCAATACTGAGGGCCCCTGGGGGCTAACTATCCCACCAAGTGCTTCCAGTAAGCGCCACTGAGCTGCATTGCAGAGAGGTGGTCCAGGCCGTGCCACTTTTTACACCTCTCTGCAACGCAGCTCTGTGGCACTTACTGGAGGTACCTAGTGGGCTAGTTGGACCCTAGGGACCCTCAGGATTCAAATGAACTCCCAACTAAAAACGGACACAGGGCGTGTTTACACAGTGGTAAAGGGAGGGGACGGGGCCTGAGTTAACGTGTGCAAAAACGCCCTGTGGCCTGTTTTAAGAGGTAGTTTTAATCCCCCTGCCCTATTATATACTAGGGGCTTACAGAGGAGGTCATGCTAATCACAGGGGGACCCCAACGCATAATGTTCCCTAGTGTATGTAGGTGTTTTAACTGTATTCTAAGTGTCTCTTAACATAGCACTGGCTCTAGGACTGGTTAGTCAGACTCAGTTACCACCAGTATCCGTCTGAAAAAGTTGAGGGTACAGGATGATTTTGCAACAAGGCTTCTTTCTGCTCTTCTTTTTGTTCTTTCTGCACGTTATCCTTCTTCCTGCACTTTTCTTCGTCTTTGAGGACTTCTGTTGCTTCTTTCTGCACTTCTTTTTTTTTCTGTGCATCTTTTCTTCTTTCTTCACATGTCCTATCTCTGTAGGCATAGTTAGAAATTAGCATTTAAAAAACCTTTGAAATTCACAGAAAAAACCATAGGTTTCAGGCACGTTATAGTTAGGAATTAGCATTTAAAAAACCTCAGAAATTCACTGAAAAAACCATAGGTTTCAGGGGTGTTATAGTTAGCTGGACTTTTCACTTGTACAAAACCATTGAAATTCCCCCGTTATAGTTAGTTCAGCTAACTATAACTCGCGCGCCCGCAATGCACTGCTGATGACGTCACATATTACATCACTCATGACATGGTCAATGACATCACTCATGACATCACTGATGACATCTCAAATGACATCACTGATGACATCACTGATGACATCATCCAGTGAATGTGTGTTTTTCTGAAAATTAAATATGTTTTATATATGTATATCTCAATTTACGGGCGCGCGAGTTATAGTTAGCTGAACTAACTATAACGGGGGAATTTCAATGGTTTTGTACAAGTGAAAAGTCCAGCTAACTATAACACCCCTGAAACCTATGGTTTTTTCAGTGAATATATATATATATATATATATATATATATATGAATGAAGTTCGCCACCAACACCAGTCATTCAAGGACCAAAGGACGAAAGCGGACCACCAAAGTCTGTGCAATTTCCAATTTATTCCAAGCCAAGCAAATCCGCCTATATGTATATATATATATATATATATCACGCTCAGGACTCCGTCTTGTTCTCTTCACTCTCGATCGGGTGCTCTCATAGCGGTGACGGACACCGCGTGTATAATCAGGCTCGTGGTACTCTAAATGAAATACCAGCACTCACGGGAACAGTGTCTTCAGTTTATTGAAAGACAAGCCTCACGACAAAACGCGTTTCGGCTGCCGCCTTCGTCAATTGTGGTCGGCGCGCGCGTTCGGTAAACAGAAATACATTTCATGTGTCATTGCAATGAACATAGGACTTCCGTCAGTCCCGGAGTGGCAGCCATTATTAAACGTGCAAAATCTGCCATAAACTTAACATTTCTTGTTGTTTACAAATTGCAACATCCCGCCCTGAATGGGCTTTCTTAAACAATTGAAACAAATTAATACATGACGTTTTGTCGTGAGGCTTGTCTTTCAATAAACTGAAGACACTGTTCCCGTGAGTGCTGGTATTTCATTTAGAGTACCACGAGCCTGAATATATATATATATATATATATATATATTCCTCCTTCTTGACCCCCAAACGTCCAGCCACAACAGCCAAAGTTCTGCTGAACCGGAGACAGCAATGCAGTGATTTCCGTCTCTCCATGTAATCACAAACTGTACTTTCACAGCAGTCCCTTGCATTCTTTGGATGCGGCGGTCACGGAGTTATCCAATACCTTGGAATCACCTTTGTTTTTGCCCATTCATCTCCGGACACTTTTTGTTAAGGATACAGGGGATTTTTTGCGTAAAATGTATGACATCAATTGGGAGGATGATTATATTTTAATGACTTTAGATGTAACATTGTTATACACAAACATCTCCCACAAGGATGGTATGAGAGCAGTAAAATATTTTTTAAGTTTGAGGCCCCTTACCCTATACAAACATACGGAGATGATTTTGGAAATGATCCATTGGTGCCTAAACAACAAAAAAAATGTATTTGGCACAGACCTTTTCTGCCAATTGAGAGGGACTGTGATAGGCACCTGCTTCGCCCCCGGCTATGCAAATCTGCATATGGGCTGGTGGGATGAGCAGGTGCTCCCATCTACATGTTCAGAAGAACTACTAGAGAATGCTGTGTTGTGGTCATGTTTTATTGACGACTTGCTCATCATCTGGCCGGGACTATTGGGCTCCACTGAAGAATTTGTGAAGAAAATTAACAACAATGAACTCAATTTGCACTTCATCTCAAACATCAGCAGGAATCAGTAGAGTTTTTAGATCTTACTGTTTACATTGAACAAGGGAGACTACACACAAACGTTTTTAGGGAGAGCACAGCAGGTAATACAATTTCACATGCCCTGAGATTTCACCCTAACAATCTGAAATATAGCACCCCCTATGCAGAGAACCTGCGTATGTGAAGAAATTGTACTGAAACAACACAATTATAGCACGCACAATGTGATTTAGAACAAAGATTCTCAGCACAAGGGTACAATACGAAAGTGCAAAAGGAAGCTCAAATCAAAGCAAACCAGAAAGAGAGGGATAAGCTACTTTTCACAGATAGTGTACAGGGTGACAGCCAACAGGAATTAGGTTTCATCACTAGATATAATATCCAACATGGAGAAGTCAGGCAAATATTACAGAAAAATTGGCAACTGCTATGTAGTGACCAAGTCATTGGCGAAAAGATGTACAAGAAACCCTTAATGACTTTTCGAAGGACGAGATCGATGAGGGATGACCTGGTAGTCAACAGTCCAGAGATGAGAGGTCGGTGGAACTTGGCTTATGAGCAGGGAGGTTTTACTAAATGGCATGAACATGTTAATGTTTGCTTGCTTTCTCACAGATTAGATGTGGGATATTCCTTCTCCCCCTTGTTCTGCCGTAATGACTGAAATAGACTCGCGCTTTACAATCGAAGTCGCTTACCCGCTATGTGAAGCGCTGCTCCAGGGGTCCTCTGACTCGCCGAATGTAGGCTCCGTAAGCGGTAGTCTTTCAGTAGCAGTGCTTCCGGAATTTAAATGTCTGCTATAACGATAAATAAGTTTCTGACATGTAACACTGCTTTTGCAGTGTATTGTCTATCGTGCGCTTGTGGACTGAGGTACATTAGTAGCACCATTCCCCCAGTCAAAATTCGTATTCTAGAGCATATGCGAGCAATAGCCAAAAAGGATGTGACAAATCCTGTAGCGAGGCATTTCGCAGAGAAACATGGTAGCAATAGGGACCTATTGTGTTACTTTGGAATCGATTTTGTTCCACCTAATGTACGAGGAGGGGACAGAGTGCTCAGATTAAGGAGGTTAGAATCGAGGTATATAATTGATCTGCAAACAAAGGTTCCGAATGGGATGAACAGTGGGGAGGAATTGGCAATACACTTGGGAGATTAAATTTGCTGGTTTTTACATGAATGTGATCAATGAAATCTGTATTGGTACGATTATATTGAATGGATTCTCTATATGAAATTCAAATCTTGTCTTATGAGAAGTATATTAGAGTTTTTAACCATAAGGTTTGATGTATATGCCATTTGAAATTGTAAGGTGATGAAATTATATAGCCGATACACGGCTCAATTTTGATGCTTAATGTAAAGATGCATTATGCAATATATGGCTTAATTATGAACAAAAGTGGTAGGAGACACTTTTTCGTCAAATGTGGTATTTAAAAACTTTTGTGCTATGCAAATTGTTTATTGAGTGACATACGGCTTGGGTATCATAAAATGTGGATTCCTATGCGAGCAATTCTACGTATAATAGAGGACATCTAAATGCGAATGGGATAAACGCTAAGATGGCGCCCACGCTTGAAAGACAATGTAATGGGAGTTGATGTCCATCGTTGCTATACTTGCCGATGCAAGTCACGTGATGCTTTGTTTTATTTTTTTAAAACGCACTTTTCTTTGGTACACATTCAAACATTTGACTAAGGCGGATGCCGAAACGCGTCATGTTTGCTTAAGCAATAAAGGAATATGGATGTGAGAACCCCCTAAGAGTGCTTTTCTTTCTCGGAGACATATGGGCGAGGAAATGAAGCATTGATATATATGTATATACATATATATATATATATATATATATATATATATATATATATATATATATATATCGCTTTCTTTCTCTCACCGACAAAGATTGACGACGCTGTGTTCTGGCCAAATAATTTATTGGGACAGCTTGAAAAGACGCTTTTCGCCTGCCCAGCAGGCTTGTTCACCAATAGTTTAACCATTTGCAAATCGGCCATTTTAACCGTCATGTGTACAGAACCCTCTCACGTGATACGACTACAACATCAGTGTGTTAGACGAAAGACTAGTAGTTCTTGTATAGCAAACTTCACCATTTTTTATACAATCGTCTTTTTAGAAAAAAACATACATTTCTTTAGGTAGATGATAATACAATGCATAATTCAAAAATGAATTGTTAAATAATGTACACTTACATATCTTTCAATTCATTATTTTGCACTTTGAATACAACTTTATCCAACCGCTAGTGCGCCCACAGCTCTTATTAAATCAAGCGATTGTATATTTACCAATCCAACCCTAGTTTTTGAATTATGCATTGTATTATCACCAAAATGTGAAAAAAAGGGGAGGAGGGCAGCACAGCCCTCGCTGTGCCACAGAAGGCCGCGGGGAGCCCACCCCCGAAGCCAATTACTTTGAGGGAATGGGGCTACATGGCACCCTCCCCTGAGCCTCTAAATGCCAGTGGACCCTGGTCTCAGGGAGCCCACCCCCAGGACATATCGATTTTTCTGCCCACAGCTGTGCAGGCATGGAAACCTGTGTTTGCTCTCCCTTGGCAGAAGTATTTTTAAAACTCCCACCAAGTAGGAGTAAACATCAAGTCCGCTCCCAGCTGGCGGGAGCTTTGAAATGCTCCCGCATGCTGGGAGCAAACTTTTCAACTGTTTCCCTGCTCGCACTGAAGCAGGCAGGAAAACAGATTAAAATATTGCTCCCACCTGCATTAGGAGCTGCTCCCTGTGGGTGGGAGCGATGCTGGCTCCTGCTGTATGTGGGGAACTGGCTGGGGCCACGGGCCTTGGGTTTCCCCCCCACAGCCCCCAACAAGACTATGGTGGGTGCCCTGGGTGGGCACCAATCTTTAAGTTAAGGGCTACGGGGAACGGGATCATCATGCCGAAATTGCCCAGGGAGGGGAACGGCACGCCCCCTAAAAATTATGCAGGGTCCCAGGGGTTGGGATCCCCGGAGCTGAAATAGGCTTGGGGAGGGGGGCCACTCAGGTACCCCTCCTCCCCATAAGAACACATGGGGCATTCCAGGGGCCTAAATCAGGTTAGGGAGGTGGGCCACGTGCACTGCCCCTTCGTCTCAAATTAATGCCGGGCCCAGGGGGATGGGGTCCCCAGGACCGAAATCAACCAGGTAAGGCCAGCCGTGTGCACCATCCCACTAAAAAAAAAACCATCGGGCTCCAGTGGATAAGTTCCCCATGACTGAAATTGGCCTGGGGAGGGGCGCCACATGTGCCCCCTTCTCTTTATTTAAAAGAGTGGCCCTGGGGGGGTGGGGTCCCCACGTCATAACAAGGCTCGAGAGGCGGGCCTCACGGCCCCCCTCCCCTTTATTTAAATAAGTGGCCCTGGGCGGATGGGGTCCTCGGGCCAATAATGGCTCTGGGACGGGGGCTCCTCCCGTAAAAAAAAATACAAGCGCCTGGGGGATGGGGTTTCAGGGCCAGGCCCTATGCCCAACGCCCCACTGCGCATGGCTGGTGGTTGGCTGTATGGAGGGGGGGTTAGCTGAAGGGCCTGGCTGCAGGCCGGCTGTAAAACATAAAACCTAGAAATTCACTGAAAAAACTAAAGGTTAAGTTGACTCTATTTTAGATGTGATAAAAAAATATCTGTGGTTTACTGTCAATGTGAATTATGCTAGCTGTAAAGTGTATGGTATAGTGTCAATGTTGCGCATAATGCATGCTTTCTACACCTAAGGGAGTTGTATTTTTGATGGCAGTAATAATGGCTGATATTCTCCTGAGCTACTATGTACTTACTGTAAGGCCTCTAATGCCATAGTAATTTATAGAGCAATATGCGGGAAAACAAAGCTTGGATGATCTCATCAGTGATGTCATCAATGATGTCATTTGAGATGTCATGAGTGATGTCATATGTGAGGCCTTAAGCAGTGCATAGTGGAGGCACATGTTTTAGTTAGTGCTGCTAACTGCAACTGGTAAATTTCTGTGTTTTTTTTTTAGTTACAAACATTAATGTTGTCATTGACCTAACTATAACGTTACTTTAACCTTTGGCTTTTTTCAGTGAATTTCGAAAGTATTTTAAAACTAAAACACATCTTTTTATAACACCTAACTATACCGTTACTTCAAACGTTGTTTTTTTCAGTGAATATCTATACATATATTTATATATCACCTACTGGCGGTCGCCAGTAGGTAATTATAGGTAGGATCTAGTTTCCATAGGAAAAGTGTTTTATGACTTGCCTATATCTTCTGCGATGGTTGACGAATCTTCACGAAAATTTCCCAAAAAAGTGTGTGTTGGTGGTCTTATTGTGCATGGAAAGTTTCGGAGTGATCTGTCAAGAGGGGGGGAGGCTGAGATAAATGGAGGGAGGGTCAAAAAAAGTGTGTGCATTACCTGTTAATTTCCAAAGGGATTTTGAACATGACTACAGCTCGAATTGCTGGACGGAATTACACCAGGTAGCTCTTGGTCCAGGGATGCATACTTTTTGTTATTTGGTGTAAATCCGTTCAGTAGTTTTAGAGTTATTTTGAAAACAAATATGTATATATAGGGACGCGGATCCTTCGCGAAACCTACGCAGAGCTTTGTAAACCCACGCGCCAACAGCAGTGCTGTGATTGGCTGGCTCCGTGAGCGGTCCCTTGACCTCCTCTTCTTCGATCGGGACCGTGACTTTCTCAGAGTCTCGCTGGATGGTGTCGACTGCCAGTCCGTGAGTAACTTCATCGCCCGCTCCCTCATAGTCTTCGGAGCCATCGCCCGACAGTCCGAACACGACTTTGTATTGTAGTCGTGATCGAGACACCAAAGACATACGCGGTGGGGATCGGTGACCGACATTATGCGGGAACAAGTCCCGTATGGCTTGAGACCTGTCTTCCTCTAAGACATCCCTCGCACACAAAGTCGGAAAAATCCAAAATGTCAACAAAAGTAAAGAAAATGCTTGCCAAAAAGCAGCAGAGGGGTAGCTCTTCCTGGATTGGCGCTTAACTGGCATAGAAAGAAAAGAACTGATGTCTGTGCGCCTGGGTGGCACCTATATAGGCACTGCGACCTCATAACCGACGTTAATGACGTCACATGGAGCCGAATGGAGTCACCCGACGCCGCGCACAAGGGGTATTGCTCAGCAAAAGTTTCCGGATTCAGTTTGACGCCTGGGAAATTCAAAGGTAAGGAATCTGAAGCTAGAAGTCTCTATCAGATATAGAATTTTTTTTAAACTTAGAAATTCACTGAAAAAAACAAAGGTTACAGTGACGTTATAGTTAGGCTCAGAATTCACTCGTACAAAACCAGTAAAATTCAGCAGTTATAGTTACCTGAGCAAAGTCTAACTTATACCCCCGCAATGTGGTGCTTATTACCTCATATATTACATCACTCATGACACGGTCAGTGACATTGCTGATGATATCTCAAATGAAATCACAGATGACATCATCCACAGAACTACTCACACACCCACTCACATACCTACATACCCTCTCATGCACCCACTCACACACCCACTCATATACCCATTCATAGCCCAATACAAGTGCTCACGCAACCACTCACTAATCCATAGAGCAACTCACACACCCACTCACTCACTCATTCAACCACTCACACAACCATTCACTCACCCATACAGCTACTCATACTACCAGTCACTCATCCTTACAGCCACTCATGCAACCACTCACTCATCCATACAATCACACACCCACTCATACACCCATAAAGCCAATCACACATGCAGTCACTCACCCATACAGGCACTCACACAGACACACACACTCACTTGCCCATACAGCTACTAACTGACCTACTCACTCATACATACAGGCACTCAGACAACCACTCACAATACAGCTACCCATGCACCCAGTCACCCATACAGCCCCACACTTACCCACAGAGGCACTCACACTCTCACTTATTCACCCATACAGCCACTCACACACCCACTCACTCACTCATACAGTCTCACCACAGCCACTTACTCACCTATAGAAGCACTCAGATAATCACTCACACAACCACTTACATACCCATGCACACATCCGTACAAGCGCCCCCACATCCGCTCGCTCACCCAAACAGCAATTCACTTAGACACTCACTCTCCAAGAAAGCCACTCACACACCAACTCACTTAACTAAACACCCACTCAAACAGCCACTCACTCACCCATATAGAAAATTGCATACCCAGTCACTCACTCATACAGCCATACAGTCACTCACACATCCACTCATCCTCCCATACAACCCCTCACACAGCCACTAACTCACCCATAGAGCCACTGACAAATCCACTCACTCACCAATGCAGCCACTCACTCACCCACACAGCCACTCACACACCCAAACAGTAACTCACACACCCACTCACACACGCATACACACAGTCACACAGCCACTCACATGTTAGAAGTAGTATCACTCATTAGTAGTACACCTAGTATACTAATTTAACTTTTGTGGAACCTTAGTATAAATGTTTAACATTCATAAACTCTTACAAAATACTTACACACACCGGATGTTGTCATCAGTGATGTAATTTGAGATGTCATCAGTGATGTCACTGACCATGTCATGAGTGATGTAATATGTGAGGTCATAAGCAGTACATTGCGTGGGCACACGTTATATATAGCTCAGGTAACTATATCTGCTGAATTTCACTGGTTTTGTACAAGTTAAATCTGAGCCTAACTATAACGTCCATATAACCTTTTTTTCAGTGAATTTTTAAGGTTTTTTTAATTCTATTTCCTAACTATAACATCCATTTCACCTTTGTTTTGTTCAGTGAATTTCTATGGTTTTTAAAATTCTATTTCATAACTATAACGTCGCTGTAACCTTTGTTTTTTTTCAGTGAATATATATGCATATCAGTAGTTGTATGGATCTGTCAAAGGGTATGTGAGTGGTGTTGGTGTCTGAGTGCACGTATGAGAGGTTGTAAGGGATATGAGTAGGTGTGTGAGTAGTTTGGTGGATAATGTCATCAGTGATGTAATTTGAGATGTCATCAGTGATGTCACTGACCTTGCCATGAGTGATATAATATACGAGGTAATAAGCAGTGCATTGCGGGGGAGTAAGTTATAGTTAGCTCTAGTACTATAACTGCTGAATTTCGATGCTTTTATATATAAGTAGAGGAGGGTGGTAATAAAAAACAAAGTAGCTGATGTACCACGTGCTCTCTTCTCTGTATTTCTATGAAGCCACAAGCAGACATGATGCAGGTAGAATGCCATCTGACTGGACTCCCAATTTAAGATGTCAGATACCATCTCTAACAGTGACAGCCACTGAAAGCATGGTCTCAGCAAGAATTTCTTCAAACATCTTCCAAGACCTGGGGGGTAAAACTCCCAGTGCAGTGCACTGTGACTTAGGATGCATCCTGAGATCAGCCCAGCTCCAAAGGTGTTGTACAAGCAAGCCTCAAATGGAACAATCAAGGGGGAAAATGCTGCCTTTGTGGAATAATTTGGAGGACTCTAATTAAATGTATGCCTTTATCCCCATTAAAAAACACTACCCATAATGGAGAACTAGGAGTACTAGTGAGTAAACTTTCCATTTTACTGCTCAGCATGTGATACCATACTCCAAAACATGTGATGGTGCGTGACTGTAAAACCCTTCCTCAAGCTTTTTTGGCTTATTGTAAATCATCTGAAGAGATTCATCCTGGCTGAACTTTCTACCACCAATTCCATTCTCCTTCACAATCTCCTATGCGTCTCTCAGTCAAACGCCTTATCATGGTGAGCTCTGGACTAACTAATACTGATAAAAGGCTAATCCATTAGGAGCTACTTGTAAAAACGAATGCCATGATAACCAAAAGACACAGTTGAAAGTGTAAATCAGAAAAGAGAACTTTATTTGAAACGTAGTCGAGTAGAATCACTTGAGAGAGTGACAGCTACAACATTGTCCACTGAACCTTATGGTGATGTAATTAAATTTCATGTATATTTGTGTTCTGTGGTTTTCCTGTGGCTTGTAAGTTTTGTAGGCTGAGTTCTTTACTGTACTGTGACTTGAAGATATATGATGGTGAGAAGAGTGGCACATTCTGGACACAAATGATGATAGGGGGCATATACCACAAAAGACTGAGCGAAGACCATACTGCCATGCATGCCGTTTACACCAAAAAAACACACAGGACAACGTCAAAGCTAAGGACAAATAGAGCCACAAATGTCTTACCCGGTCCATCCGTTGTGCATGATGAGCTTCGGGAGCCACAGGTGCCCGCAGCTTTATCAAACAATTTGATAAAAGATACAGTAACTAGGAGTTCTTCTTCTAGGGTGATAGTAAACTAGGACAGTCACTTACAATAAAGTTAAGACCATTTATGTCAGTAAGGTTTAGAATGTGGGGATATAAATTAGATTGTCCAAATGAAATGGATAGGATGTTAATAAAGTCTGTTCATCTATATTTTAGCTGCGGGCAATCTAAGAAGGCCCGACCTCATTTTATAAATGAATATATAATAACAAAATCTGATAAATACAGTGTTTATTAGGGGCCCCTATTGCTTTGAGAAATATTTTTCAATGGTGTATTACCTTTTTAACAAATACTACATTATAGAGCTGGTTAATAAAGTGTAAGCTATGAGTATGTGTGGCTTACTTTTTAAGTACTTCTGATTTTCTCCTGAATATCAGCTAGGAGTGCTCCTGCATTACTCCTGGAATTCAGGAGTAAAGCAGGAATACTAGAAGATTAAGTCACAGCAAAATCTTTGTGAATTGGGTTCTAAGTGTATGTGTCTGTTGTAGTTCAAGCAACAGTGATAAATCAGAAAAGATAATGAAGATAACCAATGAACCTGCAGTAACTCAGCAGGGGTCTCATAAAATGATAAATAAGTACTGTGAGGATTAGTAAAGAAATATCCTTCTTATTTCTATGCCAGTAATCAGAGCCTGTTAGAATAACATACTTTACACATAAGGGTTGCAACAAATTCTCTGAAATGTAACAGATAAATTACTAATCGGTTGCTTGGGAAAGGGTGCCCAGGACCCTGGCCTACTTCCACAACCGTGCCTCAATTACAGGGCAACAGAATCTGTCGAATATGTGCCCACTATTGTACTGAATTGGATAACTCTACACTTGGATGGGATGTATCATCAACTGAATGATGGCAGGGACTTCACCCATCACTAGGAAGATCAGGCCTTCCTAGTATAACTGTAAAAGAACAGGGAGTTTGACCTGCAGTTGCTAAGAGAACTGCAGGCAAGACCACATAACAAAAAGAATTAAACTGTGAAAACCACAGTATTATTTGTTAGGATGATCCTATCAGACACCAGAGCGAAATACATAATGTGGCCTTACCAAGGCAATAGAAGATTGGTTTTGCTGTCACTCTCATTTGCCTGACTCTCATCATCTTCTGTCTGTCCCTCCTCTAAACCATTTCCAATTTACTTGTATCGTCCCCTGCTCCCTTTTAGGGAACTACTTTTTAGGTCTCGCCTAGGCAGTGCGCATGCGCTGCTCAAGGAGATGACCTTTAGAAATTGGTCAGCTCTTTTTAAGTACTCGTGCTTGTGCTGGCATCCATGTTGCGGGAGCGAGCAGCGGCGCGGCCGCTAATTGAAAACAGATGGCTCTCGCGCCACCGCTGCTCGCTCCCGCAAGGTGGATGCCAGCACAAGCACGAGTGCTTGAAAACAACTGTTTGCATTTGCCTGGTTGCCCTCGCTATCCCTTCTCAACTGCTTTTCTTGCCGTTGCTTTGTCGTTGCTCTTCTTTGCCGTTGCTAAAAAAAAAATCTGCAATGCAGCACCCCATGCTTGGACTTCAGCAATGGTGGTCACACAACTTTTCTCTTGTTGTGCGCAGCTCGCCCAACTCTATTTTTGAAACGTAATTTGTTTTCTCCCATCGCACCCCAAAGGTAATGACGGGCGCATGACTTGAACCTCTCATGAAATGTATTATTTTGCCAACAAAATATATGTATTTTTTTTTTGCAGCACCTAGCTTTTGTTTGGTGTAAGCAGGGTGGTGTGACCAATCCCTCGCCACAGCTTGAGGAGGAGTCCTTAAAACACACTAGGAAGCCGCTCCCCGCTCTTCTCCAGGGCAGCCGATGCTGCCTCACAGCCCCGCTAGCGCCGTAGTTGCTTGGCAAGGCATCATACATCCTGGCTGGGTCTGCCTGTTTAATTAAAAGGTAGGGAAGCCTATCCTCTTTCTCCCCCTTGTTTTGAAAGCATCGGGAACACTGCTCTTTAGTTTCAACAATGGTGTGACGCCTGCTTTCATACTATCAACAGGGGGCACTACACTGCGCCCTCTTTCATATTATCAACTTGGGCACCACGCTTTATGCTGCAGCACAGCGCCTGTTTTGATATTATCAATATGGCCGCCACAATGCGCCCACTTTCATATGATCAACACAGGCGCCGCGCTTTACCTTCAACAGTGGCGTGGTGCCCGCTTTCATATGATCAGCATAATTGGAGTTGGGCTAACCACATAACCTCTGTTGGATCAGCTGTTCTCTCAAGCAAGGCCACAGGACTCAATGCGATCTCAGCGTCTTATTATCGGGGTATGAGATGGAGCCCAGCCTAAAATGTGGCCTTCAGTGCTGCTCGATTATATTCTTTCCTTGTCGATGCTGGGGGTAATCATTTGACAAGTGGCATTTGTCATGTATGATCCCTTCAGCCGGTCCTACCATTTTAACCTGTACAGCACATTATAATTTGTAGTTTTAATTTTTACTTTGACTATGGGATGACATGTGCAAATAAATGGAAAGAATGGGGGGTCACTGTTCCGGAAAGAGGAAGGTGAAAGAGAACCCATCACACAGTTCCAAATCTCTCCACAGTGGCCCCTTCAAGCATTTATAAATCCACTCACTCTCTCTGCGCTTCCTCCACTCTTGGCTTAAAACATTTCACAGGATAACAATTTTTCATTCTCATCCTACAAACTAACTGACTAACTAACTCTCACTGTCACTCAATAAATCACTAACTCTCTCACTCACTAACTAACTCACTGGCACTCTCATGCTCACTAAATAACTGACTAACTCTCTCACTCTCACTAACTTACTAAATACCTCACACTATCTCACTAACACACTCACTGACTCTGTAACTCTCTCACTAACTAACTCTCTCCTTCTAACTTGCTAACCCTCTCACTCTCAATGAATAACTAACTAAATTTTTTACTCACTTTCACAAACTAACTAACTTTCTCACCCTCACTAACTAACTGACTCTCTCTGAAACACTAACAAACTCTCACTACCTCACTGACTCTCTCACTCTCACTAACTAACTAACGACCTCTCTCACTCCATCTCACTCACTCACTAACTAACTGGCTCACTCACTTTCTCACAAAGTAACTAACTCTCTCACACAATCACTAACTCTCTCACTCTCAATCTAATTAACTAACTCTCTCACTTACACTAACTAACTAGCTCACTCACTCTCACAAACTAACTCTCACAAACTAACTCTCACTCTAACTAAGTAAATAACTATCTCACTCTTACAAACTAAGAAAACTAGCAAACTCACTCACAATAACTAACTAACTAACTAACTCACTAACTAACTGACTCTCTCATTCACTTACTGACTCTCTCACTAAATAACTAACTCAGTTATGACAGTGCCTAGTTTTGGTGTGCAAGGCTTTTGCAGTCTGTTGGTGGAAGTAAGGGTGCTTCATTTGGTTACGGCATTAAGGATCTTTTATTGGGCATTTACTACTTTTCTGCTGGGCCTGGGGTCGCTGGGCTACAATGCTATAGAGTTCCCCATGTCAAGACTTGCCCGCCTAAAATGTCGGATTCTTTGATTTGCCCTAAATAAACAGGGGCATAGTTAATGCGCTGGGGAAGGTTGGGCCCATCACTGAGAAGTCTGTCGACTCTTTACTTTTAGTGAGTTCTAAAAATGTATATATGTGTGGTATATACATTGCGCATGATGAGCCAATGCTGATAGCCAAGGGAAAATACAGCCATTAATAAGTCACTGGCTACTGGCTCCCATGAGGGAGACTTCCTCCTTCACTGAAAAGAGCAGCCCTGCAATCCGTCCCACGATCCCACCACCGGAGATGTTAAATATTTCCACACAAACGCATACGCACTAGTGCCATATGTGTTCATTAGATTGACACACGCTCTCTTTTGAGGCTGTGCATGTTATGTTCTCCAGGGTAGCGCAATACTGTGGTGCATGTATGGACTCAGCTGCAAACCAGCCCGGATTATCCTGAGAACCTATATCTACTTACACTACAATTGCTATTTAACCACCCTTCAAACATCTTTGCCCCTCACTAACACCAACAGGGCAATTAATGTCTATGGCTGTTCACAGTTTTACAAAATTGCTTAGATTTTAAAGTTGACCCATGCATAATAATGTACTTCTTCCAGTTCTGTTATTTGTAACCAACAAAAGTAGTCCTGGTCTATTCACTTTTCTTCTTATAAGATTGGCCCTACTGGTGCCAGTGTTCTATGTGTTGGTGTATATAAACAAGTGAGTGGGGATAATGTGCTGCATAGCTAAACACTTATAAGGTCCAAAAAGCGAGACCTATTGGCTATGCCAATGCTTGTTTCTTTTGTCTTAAGGACTCCACAGGAGTGCATGTGCTTTCTAGCTCTTTCCCTAGTGTGCTTCTCTTAACCACTCTACGCTCAGCATTGCTCTCTCTTGTCCGTATGCCTCTCCGCCAGCCCCCAGTGTCGCTTTCTCATCCGTGTGTGTTTCCCCCTTGGTTACATGCTGCACTCCCTGTCTGTAAAACTTCTTATTCCGTGCACTATCTAAGTATATTGAAGGAGATATTCAAATTGACCTTATTGACCTTCCACTGTAGTCAACACTTTTCTCCATTCCACTCTAATTAGAAAGAAATACATCACAGATTACAAACGATACACAAGGATAGGAAACGTTTAACACTAACTCCCGCTCCAGGACGCTTAACCCGACATCATCTAATGTCCAACATCTAACCTTTCAATTCCAGCAGAAGTCCTTGAATGCATGTATGGTCAACTGAAAAATCCCTGATTTTGTTTTATTAATCCACATGCTAGGCAGATTCCAGCCCATAGCACACAGAAATAAAGTATGTTCTAATTTCCCTGGTAGACCCATTTAGAATGACACTAGACTAGGGTGCACCTGAATAATAAACGTTTTCGCTCGTCTACTGCGTTCACCATCATTGACCACGGTATACCATACATGTAACTGACTAAGAAGAGGGCAACAGATGGTTGCACTAAACCTAGCTCAGACTCGACCCTGACAAATTTGATAACTTGTTTGACTACAAGGGGGATGATCGCTGGCCTCCAAACATTTGGGACCTAAATCTGGGCTTGTGTTCCACCTAGGCAAAGCACTCCAGTCTTCCTTCTGGACTACTAGCTCCATCTGGGCGATTGTGTCTATTCGAAATCAGTTTATCAATCTGGATCCTAATAACCCTGAGATAAGATACATTCATCTAAATCATTATGTCATTTAATATTAGGTCAATTGACAGCCTCTATCTAGGAAAGCTAGACAAGTTCTCTCAAACGATACCACTTTTATACAAAGCAGATTTCAGCTGGAACTTAGACAGCAAGCATCAACACCACATTACACTTATCCTTCTGAAACTGCACTGGCATCTGCTGGCCAAGACATCCCAATTCGGAGCAATATGCATCAGACATCGTACTGTGGTTTTTGTAAACAACACCCACTCCTATGTTAAAAGCCTTACTATCTCACCGACAAAGTGGGGATACATGGCCTAGCCAATGATCTACAGCTGAGTAAGGGGACAAAATTGTCAACAAACATGAGCTTTCTGATTGCTAAGAGAAATATTACAGGATAGTGGAGAACCAAACAGGCACCAACGTTTGACAACTGGCTCCAGGGCATGGACCGGTGTACACTGCTAAGGAGCCAATGTAGAATGGACCAGAGAATGCTACAAGGTGAGCTATGGGCTCAATGGTGGGAGTTTTTTAATATTTCCACTTGAATTGTATGGAGTTTACACCTGGTATTCATGTGCCCTAGAACCTGGAAAAGCGCAAAGGAATATAAGCTGTTACATTATAAGTCCAAACTACTCCTATGTCCTACTCATCCCTGACCCCTAACATTCCTTACTACTTCTACACAGTACCCATTTCTGAACCCTAAAAACTCCATACTACCTCTATGCATTAGCCACACCTGAATCCAAACAATTCCTAAACCCATACACGATCCATCCTTGAACCCTAAAACACATTATTACACCTATGCACTACACATCTCTAAACTGTAAAAAAAGACTCTTTCCTGCCACCTTAAATTATTATCATTTTTTTAATGGGCTGTGCTTACTAGCACTGCTGCGGTTTCCTCTGCCAATTACCTGGACCAAGGTCAGTTTGAAAATACCCATAAATCTTGTTATAAAAGAAGTCTTATTCACTCAAAACAAGCCACCTGAAGCCACCCTTCCACCAACTACAAACCAATGCACATCTCTAGATTCTTCAAATCCAAAACCAGAGACCTTTGACGCACTTTTTACAATAGCAAACCATTGAAAGCCAGTGAATGACTGATCCAACAAAGATAACCTGTTCTTCCACAAAAATCTAAAAACTTTAAACTTCCCTAACAGCCTGCCATCTATTCATGCCCCACTGCAGTCAGACAAGCTTCCCCTGTGACAAATGCCCACGTCAGCGGTAGTAGAACGACATTAAGAGCTATGTATCTTTCTGAATGCTTAAACATGTTTCTACAATGATCAGAACATTGTCCGGTCTGCTGCTACACTGCCTGATCCTGCAGTGTTGTTGTGTCTCTCTTGTAAATCTTTCATAATTAATGCAGGCATAAAATCAGTTTTATGATTTTAGATTAGAGAAACATTACAAGCTTCAACATCTGCTTTTCATGGCGTGTGTTTCACATTTTCACCCATGGTAGGGTGATTCTCCTGACAGACAAGAGCAGACATTGTGCTGTACTGTCTTGAATATGAGACCCACATGCACAGTTTAAGCTGTCTTCATTAGTATGTGCAGGCAATGCGCACTGACCTTGCAGTGAGATGCACTCTGAGCAAAGGTGCACAATGGCAACCCCATTAGTACCCATTTGTCAAAATGTGCGCTTAAAGAAACACAGTCTCGGATTTAAATGTACTGTGCAATTCACACAAAGAAACAATCTTAGGCACGTTTCGTAACTAAAGTACTTCAGCAAAATGTGCGCAATCATACTTTGTGCATGTAGGTCACATTTGCTGGATTTACTTTTGAGTGAAAGTCATTATGAGCGTGAATATATTTTAACACCAACTTTTATACAAGCAATAAAGTAAACTCCTCAAATATTGAATTTTAAACAATATTGTGGCCAGAATATTGACTATCAAAAACATATGATGAAATTAAGTATATAAATATAGATTTACAATTAATTCCACATATATTTTCCCTAACAGTATATATACATTCAAGGTATGTAGATGCGTGGTTAAGAATAGTTACCCATATTTACTTACATATGTGATATTTTGGTAGCCGCTGTATAGACCATGTTATTTTGTGCTCCATATTCAGGCATAAAGTCAAGTAATAGCTATTTACTCTGAGTTACACAATTTGAATGGGGACTAGCAAAAGGTCTCATCCACCAGTGTTTCCATGAGTATTTCATCCGGTATAATAATAACTTAGGAGGTAATGATTTATCCTATAAAATAACCCACCCACACTCCACACTCCACACAAATTCTTCCTCCTCTATACTCTGCACACAGAGGCACAGACAGACTGTTCTATATGCCTGTAACACTTCTCAACTAATTTATAAAGTGCCTACAACTTAATAGGCAGAAGCAAGAAACTTCTTAGAGTGCTCTGAAAATATACATTCCATTAAAGTCAGACACTCCATTGCCTTCAACTGGGAACTAAGAAGCCCTGAGGTGCTGACAGGTTGCATGCACTCATTTACTCACTCATGCACTTGTGGTTATGACTGAGTTGTAAATAACAGACATAAGACAGACAGTGCAGCAGACAGTTCTCATGGGGCGGATGTGGCTCATACTGACAAATCAGTTTTTACCTAACATCTACACAGTAATTTGTAGCTTAAATGGACTAATAACAAAGAAAAACAAATAGAGTAGTAACTGCTCACTTCCATCAAGCCAAGTAGCTACCCGCAGTTACACCAGACTACCGCTAGAGAGCAGTCTACATCTGAAAAGGGTAAAGTAATGCACAGCGTTCCCCTGACTTTTGGATAGGTTCGCGCTATAGAAATGCCATGTGGACACATACATACAAAAGTGAAACCAGACTTAGAAAACACGGCCTGTTCAGGGGTAAAAGCCCAACTTCGTTTCACGACCTTTCTACCAGCACTTTTGTAAAACAATGGGGTACTGAATGTTTGGAAAGAGCATATGATCCACAATAGAGCTGTAATATCGTTTTTAATGGTGAATGATACTTTTGTGTCAAAGAATGAATATTAACTAGATGCAGTCTTTTTACACCTTCTAGTGATAAACCAGGTCAAATAAAGAAAGCACATTTTTCTTAGCTACCCTTGAATATTGCAAACAAGGCAAACAAAACTATGTTGATCACAAACGACTCAGGCTTAGATAGTAATCGAAGCAATGCTTGAAACTGAAGTATAGAGATGCTGGTACTCACTATCCCAGAGTACCTGTGTACTGCTCAGAACTGGAAGTATTCTCCCATTAAAAGTGTTGCACTCTCTTGAGAAGAGCAGGTGCTCTGCCTCTCAAATAATGCCTAGAATGACGTCAGAATAGTAAAGATTCCATATTGAGTTTTAGTAATTCGGATTAACATCCTGGCAGGACCAAAGCAGTCATTCATCCTTGGGAGACTGATGAAACGAGTTCCATTAACCTGTGTAATGATAAAGAGGGATTAGGCAAACAAAATCATTTATGCTGATGCTAGGATCTATCTGTAATGTGTTACAGGCTTCAAGATGCTGTTTGCTAGACCTCAAAAAGGAACCATTGCTGTATTAAGAGCTGCAGTTCTCTCTTCGGTAATTATTTCAAAATGATGTGTGCTGTGTTGGCACTTCTGTACTATGGCTTAACTTGAACATCAGAGGAAAATGTACAGCAGAAAACATGAAAACAAAACCATTTCCAAGTCATTAAACATCTTCTGGAAGAGACTGGCTATGCATTGACCCCGAAATATAACGATGATGACAGTGACAATTACAGTAATGCTTTTAAATAGCACTATAATTAACATGCTTACTATTACCCCATTTATTGAGGCTCAGTTTCCCAACCTTGCTGGCTTGGTTGAGTCGGCCTTGCTGGGATTCGAACTCGTGACCTGACACACCAGATGAAAGTAACAAGCACTGACACATTGGCAGGGCTGAAACATCCACTAACTATTTAGGGCTCTATTACGAGTTTGGCAGTCCAGACTCGTGCAGGCGCGGCGGTGGTGGTTTTCTGAACGCCCTATTACAATTAGGGCTGTTGGACCTCTGTCACAGCCACCAGGAAACGGCAGTGTAGCGGAGGTCAGGAGGTCGCGGTCCCGCCAAGCATATTACGAGTTTCCTCTCCGCCACAGTTTTCGTGGCGGTTCCTTTTCCATGAAAACCGTGGCAGAGAGGAAACAAAGAGGGACCTACAGGGCCCCCTTGTGCCTTTGGGCCCTGGGTTCATGCAGGGGGGAACAACATGTGCCCCCTGTGCGCTTGCACTCCGGTTCCTGCATGGCATGGACTTCATAGTCCATGCCCTGCAGGAACTGTTTTTGGAGTTCCATTGCGGCGCCCATTTTCAGGGCTCCGCTGTGGGAACGTCAAAAAACAGCCAGAAACTGGAAATACTCGTAATCTGGCTGGCGGCCCGACCACGGGTTTGGCGGTGCAGCAGACCCGGTGCCGCACTGTAAAACTCATCATCAGGCCCTTAGTGCCAACTGCAGAGTGCATTTTGAAATCATCGGGAATTACAACTTTACAGACACTGAAGAACACAGTGATGGGCTGTGCTGTAATCTTGGCTGGTTAGTTTACAAGTTTTCACACTAGCATGTCAAGCTAGTTATGCTATGCTTCGTCTTCTATTTCCAGTGATCCGATAGGCCATTCATGTCTTGCAAACCACTACCTGGACTTACCGCTGACAGTTGTCTGCTATATGTTATTATTATCCCACGACTTCTTAATAATCTTATTGCCCTCAGAAGAATGCATGGGGAACTCTGCCAGATCAAACCTACGACCAATTACAAGCCATAAAAACCCACCACCAGAGACACATACAAGACAATTACTATATGAAAAATAAACAAGAGACAAGAAAGAAGAAAATAGAAAAAAGAAAACCAGTAGCATTGAAATTAAAATGTGCACCTGTGACAGATGCGTGAAAATGGTAGAATTATGGTGTCTAGGTACCTGTTAAACTCATGGGATAGGAGCAAGCTCCTGTTCTTTGTATCACAATAAGTATTAAAACCTGCAGCGGGGGAATTAGAAAGACTTTGATCCTTATCTATTTATGTTTGCTAATGTGATTATATTCGCCGAGCTTCTCTGCCACTTTGTTCCTTGTAATTATACTTTTATCTTGGTAATTTAATGTTGAATTGATTCGGCTGGTGTGTTTCAGCAACAAGAGCTCGAAATAATAAACAGTGTATTGATGGAGTTATCAAATGATAGAAGCTGCTGCCAGGGAAATGCCCATATTGTTGCAAAGGATTTTCACTGTTTTCTGCTTGTGCACTAGGATTGCGGTAGGTGGGATGACAGCATCCAAGCAGGTAACCCAGAAGACAGCTGCTGCCTTCCAGCGCCTCCCTGGGAGGAGTCTCCCCTTGGGACACTCTGGCTCCCTGGAATCGTAATTATAGTTGCTTTATATAAATCCTTTGTTTCTCGACGCCACCTCTTCAATTAAGGGGGTGGGGGGGGGGGGCTGGATTGAGGGGCCGGAAACGACCTCTTACTCATCAGATCACAGGTTTCCCCTGGCCTAGTTCACTCCAGTCAATTCCTGTCGTCGAGTGGTTCAGGGAGGTACAGGGATGGAAACTGAGGGATTCAAAAACATCTCCAGGTGCACCACAACGTTAATCTATTAATACTATTCATAGGCAGTCGGCCTCTCGCCCCAGCCAACACGCTGCGGTAGCACAAAACATGGCACAAGCCAAACCATTATTTATTAAATAAATGTCATTAAAAAACAGAGGTGCAAAAAAATGAGTCATGCAAGCACTTCTGCCGCACTAGTGTGGACACGCTATCAATTGATGCCTGTTTTACTAGCATTTAAAGACCTGGGGCTGTTGCACAGTTGTACAGTAAGTGCCCGCGGGCACCAACTTCTTGCTCCCTGTAGCGTTTCAAACGCTCTAATCTGCATGCTTGCGCGGTCGCGCTAAATAATTACAGGAGCCGGTACTTTAGACTTCACACGCGGCTCCCGACTACCACGCCAAGGCCACGCCTCTTTATTTATACTTGCTAGCGTCTGACGTCATGCGTCAGCGCTAGCGCACCCCGGCAGCGCGGAAGGCTAGAACGCCTCGCGCGCGCCGGACATCACACTCCTTCCAACCTTTATAAAAACATCGAACAAAAAACACGAAATGCAAACGAACGATGAATCTGTTACCAGTCTGCCAGTCCTTGCAGGTTACACCATATAGTCCGCCAACTGGGATGACGGTGCGGGGTTCCTCCGCAGACTGTAGCGGGATTGGCCGCCTCTGGGTAGGGCCACCTCGGGGGTCCTGCGCCTTGGGGTGTTATGCTCCTCCCGGGACGGGGAGCAGCCGGGCAGGTTACCCCCGAGTGTGGCTGGTAGAGACTGGGAGTCACAATCTTCACCCAGACCTTCCTCCCCCTCCTGGTCTCCGCTCAGTTGGTCGGGCCGGGTCATTCTGGTTCGGCCCCGGGACGTGAAGGTGTCCCAGGATGGACTTTTTTGAAGAAGGACACATCTCAGGTAACCGTTTCAGCTCCTCTTTGGACGGTCACCATCGTGCCTGTCCGGCGGGTGACGATCCACGGTTGTGGTTCGAAAGGAAGTCTGAATTTGCTGCCTGGGTAGCGGTCCTTCACATACACTTGATCCTGCCATTGGATCGTGGACTCCTTAGCTCCCCTCCGTCGGCTGGCTTGGTCATTCGAGCGCGTCCGGTTGGCTAGAGTCTTTTCATTACTGGCTTGTACCGGAACCCAAGTCGGGTGGTGGGGAATCGTGTCACTCACTATTCTTCCCATGGTGGCTGTTCCCGGCGCCGCCTCTGTTGTGACATGGGGGGTCATTCGGTATTCCCTCAGGAAACTGTAGATCGCCCTTTCCAGTGGAGACCCGTCCGCCATGGCTATGCGTATGGTTTTGTTGAGTGTCCTCATAAATCTCTCCACCTCTCCATTGGCTTGGGGCCAGCGTGGTGTCACCTTGCGATGATGGATCCCCCAACTCTTGAGGTACTCTGCAAACTCCTGCCCCTGGAAGGGGGGTCCATTGTCAGTCTTGACCACTTCAAATATGCCATGAGTGGCGATGGTTTTCTCGAACTTCGCTATCACCTCGGTGGCTGTCTGGCTCCCCACGATTTCGACCTCTGGATATTTGGTGAAATCATCGATGATGACTAATGCGTACCGTCCATCTGGGAGGTGTCCGAAGTCGGCACTCACGCACTCCCACGGCCTCTGGGGGTTTTCTTCAGTTGCCACCGGGTGAGGGCGATCCGGCTGTCCTGCCGCTTGGCACCACATGCAGGTTCTCACCGCCTGCTCAACCATAGCATCCATGCCAGGGAACCATACCTTGGCTCTGAGCCTGCCCTTAGTTTTCACCATTCCTTGATGCCCCCTGTGGGCAAGGTCTACTGCCTGCTGGGCAAGGCTGGCCTTTATCAAAAAAGGAGGGGTTTGGCCCAAAGGATTAGAGGGTAGGTAGGGCCAGTTATACTACATAAGAAAAAAATTACCTATACCTCTAGTGACTTCAACACTTATTCATATGAAGTAAGATAAACGAAAATTAATACGTTTACCTAAGCAGTAATTTCTGCCTTTTATTTATTTTTTAATTAATAGCTTTGATCACAAAAAAAACACATAATGAACTACACGAAATACCACATTAGTACTTACACAATGAAAATGAACAACGTGAAAAATGTGTTTTGACATACAATTACAAATAAACTCATAATAATCAAACATTGAAGCAACCAAATGAAATGTCACAAAGAACAATCATTATATACACAATCCGAACTACAAAGTTGTCATACAAATTGATGAATTAGACAACTAACACCCTTATATTTGGAATAAATCAAATCCTCTGAAATATCAGGGACACAAGGGGGTATATTTGCAATATTTAACCAAGGAGTTGAGTTCCTTTGTCTGCCGACGAGTTTCGAGTGCCGGTTAAATCAATTGCCGCACTCTCGTCAGGGCTGGATTAGTCTTTCTCACGAACAGACTGATTGTGACAAAAAGGGAGGGGGGGGGGGGGGGGGGGGGGAAACAGAGTTTAAGTTTTTATTAAAAAAGGCGCTTCCCAAAGCCCTAATTCTTTCTCTATCTGCACAAGTTGGTGGTCACATACCTGCATTATGCCGATTAACTGTAACCATCAGCAATATGTAACAAGCAGTGGTTGCCAATCTGCAATAAAATACATTATGAATAATTTAGCTCATGGGGTGTAATTCTTTTGTCTGATAGCTATGTCTGGGGACAAGGAGGGAAAAAAAGGGTTACCTGGTTTTCAATATTGCGTGGCCAAGACGATTTATAAACAGTAGACAGCAATTGCAGATCTTTACTTCTGCAAGAGAAATAATACATGCAGTTTCGCGGTGTCTGTTTAAATGAGTTTAAAACGTGACAACTGAGCACAAATTATTTACTCACTCAGGGAGAGGGGACCAAAGGCGTGGCCCCACAGAGGAAGTGTTGTAACAAATGACGGTCCTTCACTCTCTTTAAAAATAGTTCGTGGCTGCAGGGGCAAAAAAATGTAAGGGTTTGTAAAAATCGTTTTTGGCTGAAAGCACTTGGATGTGCAAACTATGTTTTGCTCACCTAATAAAGCTTCAGGCTCGAGGTTTCAAGTGGGGATTTGTCTCCATTATTGCTAGCAGCTCGCCGAGCTGATTGACACATCATGTGATGGTGCATCAGTGTCACATGATGCGTTTCTGACCAATCACAGGAGGGGATGATCTAATTGCATTTGCAATGACTTCTGGGAGATGTAGTTTATTGAAGTCATGTGTCTCAATTCATTTGCCCAAAGTAAAACTTTTCAATATCACAGGTCAGTTGTGTTTTCCAACATCTCGATATTGATCCCATTTTTACTTTATTAGAGAGATACAGGTCCTGAAGCTGACAGCAGCGCCATATACTTAATTACAGCTCATGAGCCATCTAAGCTCTGTTTAGCTCGCTCATGCAGTTGAGGCCCTGGTTGATGCTATCGAATTTCATAATTAAATATGCCTCTTTCCGCAGTAGAGCGGTCTCAATACATGTAGATTTTGAGTCAATCCATGCAAGAACTGTCCAACGCTCATTTTCGCTGTGTTCAACAGCTAGAACGTGTTCTACCATAGGCGCTGTCAGGACTTTTCTCCTAATTCGAGATTTGTGCTGTATAATTCTCACATTAACCTGTTGGCTTGTCTTTCCGATATATATTTTATTGCAAGAGCATACCACTGCATAAATGACGTTCTTAGTCTTACAATTTGTAAAACTTTCATGTCCCCATTTTACTCCATTGTGTTCAAATAGACTTCCTTCTATAGTAGCTGGGCAGGCCACACAATTCCCACACTTGTGGTGCCCACAAATGGGTTTTAAATTCCACTTGGTGATCAAATCACTCTTTGGTTTAGGGATGTAACTGTCTGCTCTTACGATCTGCTGGCCAATGCTGGGATTCTTGCGCATGGCGAAAATGGGTTTAGCAAAGGGATATACCTGTTCAGGTTTATCCCTTTGACCTGTTCAGGTTTATCCCTTTCTAAAAGAAGATTTCTATACTTTGGCAGAATCAAGAAGAGCTCTAACCACGTTTCAAGGTAGATCAAAAACCCGATTTATAGGTTTCTCAGATACCTCATCCTCTGACTCTTCACCCGATTCAAGGCCTGGTAATTTTACTAAACAAGGGACTTCCAACAAGCCTTTTTTAGCCAGGGGCGGAGGGTCAAGGCTCCGATTCAAACAGCCCTGGGAGATGCGAACACGCAGCACGTACTACAAAAATTAGACAACTCAACTATTGTAAACCTGTCAAACAAACAACTCACAAAAGACGAAGAAATGATTCTGTCTCTAGGGTTAAAGTTTGTCCCCAAGAGACATACCGACTTCACAAAGTTAAAACTAGAGGCTTTGGATTTTTGCCGTAAGATTCGGTTAAAATCCTATTTTGCCGGGACTGAACCGACATCAAGTCAAGAGACGACTGGCCTAAGAGTGAAATCTAACTTCACTCCCACTCAGAATATACCAAAACAAATCTATGCCTTTGAGCAAGTAGTGTTATCCTCTATCTCTAAATTGGAAAAAACTAAGGGCTTTGTACAGAACAATATTAGCAGAGGCCAATTAACAGCTATTCGTGACCTAAAAGCAGACACCTCGATTGTGATCAAGCAGGCGGATAAGGGCGGGGCAGTGGTGATCTGGCCCCGCACTATGTATCTAAATGAGGGTAAACTTCATGTTGAGAATCACGAGTGGTACAGACGGGTGAGAGAAGACCCCACTCGTGAAATACAGGGCAAAATTGCACAAATAACTAAAAATGGTTTAGATGAAGGATTCCTGGGTCCAAAAGAATTCCAATTTTTGAATAAAAAACAACCAAGAATCCCGGTACTGTATTTTCTTCCGAAAATACATAAAAATAGTCAAACGCCCCCAGGCAGACCGATAGTTTCAGGCTGTGACTCTGTTTTGGAGCCAGTCTCTAAATATATCGACTTTTTTCTTAAACCATTCTTGCCTAGTGTCAAATCTTATCTCAGAGACACAACAGACTTTATCACAAATGTGGAGGGAACAACATTTGATGATGGCATACAGATGATGGTGACATTAGATGTCACATCCCTGTATACCCAAATCCCCCAAGATGAGGCACTCCAAGTGATGGAACTTTACTTGGACTTGAGGGAGAGACCACACAGGGTACCCACATAATTTATCATGACATTGGCTGAAATATCCCTTCGAAACAATTATTTTAAGTTTGAGGGTGATTTTTTTATACAGATTAAGGGCACAGCTATGGGTTGTCCCTATGCGCCGGAAATGGCGGTTCTGTATCTGGCCCAGTACGAAGAGAGATTTATACACAACAACAATCCATTTAAAAACAACATGCACCAATGGCTGAGGTATATTGACGACGTCTGGCTCCTGTGGCAGGGGAGCCAGATCGAGTTGAATCATTTTTATGACTGGTTGAATTCAAGGCACAATGATATAAAATTTTCCATCGAGTCTAGCAAAACAAGGGTGACTTTCCTTGATGTTGCAGTATGTCCCCATAATCAAAAATTGACAACTAGCCTTTATAAAAAAGAGACAGACAGGAATACTATACTTCACTACACAAGTTCGCATCCACAGTGCCTAAAGGAGAACCTCCCTTATGGGCAGCTGTTGCGGATTAGGAGAAATTGTACAGATCTGGCAGAGTTTGAGGACCACGCAATGTCATTCTGTAAGGAAATGGAAAAGAGGGGTTACCCTAAGAAACTCCTTACACATTCCAAAAAAAGAGCAAGGTTCACTCCTAGGGAACATTTGTTACAGAAAAAGGAAAAGACAGAAATGGACAAACTCGTATGTGTTACAACATATGGGGCCCATACCAATAAATTCAGACAAATCATCTTAAGGAATTGGCATTTGCTTGAAAGTTTGGAACATCCCTTAGCTAAACCCATTTTCGCCATGCGCAAGAATCCCATCATTGGCCAGCAGATAGTAAGAGCAGACAGTTACATCCCTAAACCAAAGAGTGATTTGATCACCAAGTAGAATTTAAAACCCATTTGTGGGCACCACAAGTGTGGGAATTGTGTGGCCTGCCCAGCTACTATAGAAGGAAGTCTATTTGAACACAATGGAGTAAAATGGAGACATGAAAGTTTTACAAATTGTAAGACTAAGAACGTCATTTATGCAGTGGTATGCTCTTGCAATAAAATATATATCGGAAAGACAAGCCAACAGGTTAATGTGAGAATTATACAGCACAAATCTCGAATTAGGAGAAAAGTCCTGACAGCGCCTATGGTAGAACACTTTCTAGCTGTTGAACACAGCGAAAATGAACTGCGTTGGACAGTTCTTGCATGCATTGACTCAAAATCTACATGTATTGAGACCGCTCTACTGCGGAAAGAGGCATATTTAATTATGAAATTCGATAGCATCAACCAGGGCCTCAACTGCATGAGCGAGCTAAACAGAGCTTAGATGGCTCATGAGCAGTAATCAAGTATATGGCGCTGCTGTCAGCTTCAGGACCTGTATCTCTCTAATAAAGTAAAAATGGGATCAATATCGAGATGTTGGAAAACACAACCGACCTGTGATATTGAAAAGTTTTACTTTGGGCAAATGAATTGAGACACATGACTTCAATAAACTACATCTCCCAGAAGTCATTGCAAATGCAATTAGATCATCCCCTCCTGTGATTGGTCAGAAACGCATCATGTGACACTGATGCACCATCACATGATGTGTCAATCAGCTCGGCGAGCTGCTAGCAATAATGGAGACAAATCCCCACTTGAAACCTCGAGCCTGAAGCTTTATTAGGTGAGCAAAACATAGTTTGCACTTGAATCCAAGTGCTTTCAGCCAAAAACGATTTTTACAAACCCTTACATTTTTTTGCCCCTGCAGCCACGAACTATTTTTAAAGAGAGTGAAGGACCGTCATTTGTTACAACACTTCCTCTGTGGGGCCACGCCTTTGGGCCCCTCTCCCTGAGTGAGTAAATAATTTGTGCTCAGTTGTCACGTTTTAAACTCATTTAAACAGACACCGCGAAACTGCATGTATTATTTCTCTTGCAGAAGTAAAGATCTGCAATTGCTGTCTACTGTTTATAAATCGTCTTGGCCACGCAATATTGATAACCAGGTAACCCTTTTTTTCCCTCCTTGTCCCCAGACATAGCTATCAGACAAAAGAATTACACCCCATGAGCTAAATTATTCATAATGTATTTTATTGCAGATTGGCAACCACTGCTTGTTACATATTGCTGATGGTTACATTTAATCGGCATAATGCAGGTATGTGACCACCAACTTGTGCAGATAGAGAAAGAATTAGGGCTTTGGGAAGCGCCTTTTTTAATAAAAACTTAAACTCTGTTTTTTCCCCAAACCCCCCCCCCCTTTTTTGTCACAATCAGTCTGTTCGTGAGAAAGACTAATCCAGCCCTGATGAGAGTGCGGCAATTGATTTAACCGGCACTCGAAACGCGTCGGCAGACAATGGAACTCAACTCCTTGGTTAAGTATTGCAAATATACCCACTTGTGTCCCTGATATTTCAGAGGATTTGATTTATTCCAAATATAAGGGTGTTAGTTGTCTAATTCATCAATTTGTATGACAACTTTGTATTTCGGATTGTGCATATAATGATTGTTCTTTGTGACATTTCATTTGGTTGCTTCAATGTTTGATTATTATGAGTTTATTTGTAATTGTATTTCAAAACACATTTTTCACGTTGTTCATTTTCATTGTGTAAGTACTAATGTGGTATTTCGTGTAGTTCATTATGTGTTCTTTTTGTGATCAAAGATATTAATTAAAAAATAAATAAAAGGCAGAAATTACTGCTTAGGTAAACGTATTAATTTTCATTTATCTTACTTCATATGAATAAGTGTTGAAGTCACTAGAGGTATAGGTAATTTTTTTCTTATGTAGGGCAAGGCTGGCCGGCATGACCAGTCTCGGGCCTCGTAGGAGACATCCTTGGGCGTCGACGGACAGTTCACCCTTCACTCTCAAGATGGATTCCAGTGTCAGTTTGGCTTGGGGTGTCCTCCGACTTAGCGATTCTTGGATTGCTCTCCAATCCCCCGACCTGACGGCCTCCGCCGCTGCTCTCAAACATTAATCGCCTCTCGACGCTTCTATGATTGCAGCTAGGCTCATCGGAAGGGGTCGTGACCGCTCTGTCACATACCGGACGTATTCCTCTGTGTCCTCTGCCTCTTCCTTTTCTTCCGTGGTGGCTTTGACAGATAGTCCGCCGGGTTCGTGGCCCCCGGTTTGTACTCCACCCGGTAGTCGTACCCTTGTAATTGGAGTATCCACTTTTCGATCCGGGGTGGTGGTTTTGAGGCTGACCCTTGGAAGAGAGGTATGAGGGGCTTATGATCGGTTGCCACCGTGAAGTAGTGGCCATACACATATACATGAAAGTGTCTGCAGGCCCAGTGGATGGCAATGGCTTCTCGCTCGATTTGCGAGTAACGCTGCTCTGTCTCGGTCAGGGACCTGCTCGCGTAGGCGATGGGGGCCCACTCTCCGTTGCTCTGGAGTTGAGCTAACACTGCTCCCAGACCAAAAGGGCTTGCGTCCACCGCCACATTGGTGGGCTTCGCAGGGTCGAAGTACGATAGGGTGGTGTCCGCCGAGAGGGCCTCCTTCGTTGCTTGGAACGCTTGCTCTTGTTCCGGGCCCCACTGCCATGTGGTCGACAACTTGGTCAACTCCCTGAGGGGTTTGGTGATGTTGGAGAGGTCCGGGATGAAGCAGCCGCAGAAATTGACCATGCCCAGGAAGCTCCTGGCCTCCGAGATGTTTGTTGGGGCTGGGGCTTCTTGGACGTCCTTCACCTTGTCCGGGTCTGGGGCCACTCCTTGATCCGAGAAGGTGTATCCGAAGAAGCTAATCCTGTTCTGCAGGAATTGACACTTCTCTCGGTGCAGGGTCAGGCCTGACTCCTGGATCCTTTTGAGGACTCCTCTCAACCGCTGGTGGTGTTCCTCTATGGTTGACGCATATATCAGCAGGTCGCCGCTCACATTGAGCACTTCGGGGAGCCCGCTGAGGACTTCTCTGATGGTATTTTGGAATACCTCGGCGGCACTCGAGATGCCGAAGTTGAGACGCCGATACCGTCTGAGGCCCACATGTGTGAAGAACGTGGTTATGTACCTCGAGTCCGGATGGAGTGGTAGCTGGTGATATCCTGATCGTAGGTCCATTTTCGAAAACCACCTGGCCCCGTTCAGTTCTCCCAAGATGTCATCAATGGTGGGCGTCAGGTGCCGTTCCCTTTTTACTGCGGCGTTGGGGAGGCGCATGTCCACACAGATGCGGACTTGTCCTGGCTGTTTCGGCTTCCTGGCAATGACGATCGGGGATACCCATGGGGTTGGCCCGCTGACCTTCTCTATGATGCCTTGCCTCTCCAGGACCTCCAGCTCCTCCTCAACCTTTTGCCTCAGATGGAACGCGATACGCCTGTGCCTCAGCGCTACTGGTTGGACAGATGGATCGAAATGTAAGGACACTTCCTTCCCTTTCTGGCATCCGATTCCTTTGAAAACCTCCCCGAACTCTTCCATGATGGTATCCAGTTCTTCCTCTAGGACCGCCATGGCAAACGATATCAGTCTCAGTTCTTCGGCCGATTGCCCGCTCAGCAGCATCCCACTGCCCTCTTCTGTGACATAGATGGTGGTGCTGATCTTCCTCTCTCCATGTTGCAGTTCCGTCTTGAAACACCCGATGAGAGGGATGGGTGTCTTCTGGCCGTACGCAAATACTCGGATCTTTGCCTCTCGCAGCGGAGGCCTGGTGCGCAGTTGGTGGTATACATTGGCGGCCATCAGCTCAATGGATGCCCCTGTATCAAGGGTCGCTTTTACCTCCTGTTGTTGGACCAAAATGCGACATTTTGGAAGTCGGCGCTTCTTCTTTTGTGGCTGGTTGATAGCGAACACATAGTGGACTGGGTACTCTTCGGTGTCATCGTCCATGTCTTCGCTATCCGCCCCCTCCTGCACCGCATGGGCCGCCTCTTTCTTGACTCTGGTGGACCTGCACACCGCCGCGAAGTGGTTCATCCACCCGCAGGCGCTGCACTTTTTCCCTCTGGCGGGACAGTCTTGCATGCGGTAGGGCTGGCCGCCACAGTATCCGCATTCTTTCTTCTTCGTCTCCGGTTGTCATTTCCCTCCGGCCGGTCTCCCTTTGGGCCGTACCACGTTCACCGCTTCCGCCACCTGCACTTGTTCAGTTTTCACGGGGCGATGCAGGGCTGCTTCCATGTGCGAGGCCCTCGCCTGCGAGAGCTCCTTCGACCGTCCGAGGGTGAGGATGTCCGCTAGGGGCTTTCCTTCTTCCTGGAGGACCGTGACCCGGAGCTTGGACGAGTAGCACCCTTGTATGATCTGCCCTCGGATCTCCTCTTGCTCATCTCGGAACCCACACGTGCTAGCTAACTCCTTCAGTCTGCCGTGGAACGCATCAAGGGACTCTTCTGCCTCCTGTTTGGCTTGACGAAAGATGAATCTTTCATAGTCTCTATTCGTCCATGGGTTTGAAATGGGCGTTGAGAGCGTTCAGCAGCGTGTGGTACGTCTTTGGCGTTGCCTCCACGAGGGTTTTGTAGATGCGGTTGATGTCTTTGCCTCCTAAGTGGAGCAGCAATGCTATGCGCCTTTCCCTCGAGATGCCTGCCCCTTCAAAATATATTTGTAGGCGGTCTGTCCAATCCCTCCAGTGCGGGGCAAGGGACGACGGGGCACCGTCAACGACAAACGGCTCAATGGCGGGAATCGACGCCATCTTGGCACGTGCGCAGCGTGCGGTGGAGGCCGGCTGCCTCTCCCCTTAGTTGAAAACGATCGGTGGGCACCCCCTTGTGGGCGTCGAGCGTGGTCCCCCTCCGTGCCTCTACACCATCCAGTGGGCACACGTACCTCCAGGGGCCAGCATTGGGGTCCTCAGGGTTCTGGGCGCTCCCACCGGGACTGGGCCTGCTCTTGGGTATAGGGTGGCCATCGTCGGGCTCCTCGTGGCATCAGGCCTACCACCATCCAGGCGTGACATACTCCTCACAGGCTGCAGGATGGGGCTCCCAGGCTCTCCCAGTGTCTCCCACAGGAACTACCAGCATGCTCAGCCGGGTCACCACTGGGATGGGACACCACTCACAGGCCCAGGAGACATGTGTGGCAGATGCACCACACAGTGGGGGCATATGCATCAAATGCAGGGCTCAATACACCCCTCGTCGCCAGCGTAGCATTTCAAACGCTCTAATCTGCATGCTTGCGCGGTCGCGCTAAATAATTACAGGAGCCGGTACTTTAGACTTTACACGCGGCTCCCGACTGCCGCGCCGAGGCCACGCCTCTTTATTTATACTTGCTAGCGTCTGACGTCACGCGTCAGCGCTAGCGCACCCCGGCAGCGCGGAAGGCTAGAAGGCCTCGCGCGCGCCGGACATTACACTCCCCAGGGCTCATACATTAGTATTATAAAAGCCGCCGCAAATGCTTACATGGCCCCTACAATAATACAGAATGTGCAGGTGCAAATTTGGTGAGGGCCACACACCCATGCAAATGAGGAAACAGTATGCCTATGTGGCCATGTCCTATAACAGATGCTGACTCAGAGGCAAAGGAGCTGTCAGGAGGAACACTGACTGTGCACCATACAGGGGTGACACACCATCGGTGTACCCCTTGAGCATGGACCTTGTAGAGGAAAGGCGGTCCTTAGAATCCTCCCGCCCTGCAGACAGACAGCCGTCAGCAGGGGGTCTCAGTCCCCCCACAGTGAAAGGCAGACCAGCAGCTACAAATAGTCGGTGTGTCTTTTACTAATATGCTGCCCCCAGGCCAGGCGCGAGTATGCAGCAGCGCTGGAGACAGCGCATTTACTGTGATAGGGCGCATGTCCTGGTCTGCACCCAGTGCACTCACTTAAAGGGGAACAGTGGTGCAGACAGGAGCAGTGTGCCGTGTTTGTAATAAAGCTCTGTGAGCCAGTTTTTGCATGCATTTGTTGTAGAGCAGAGCAAACCCGAAGGAGCATCACTGTGGCAGGAGCATGACTGCAGGTCACTGAGACCATTGGATTGTAACAGGGGCATCTGAGACAGGAAGAGCTGCACACAGAAGTAATATGGTGTCAAGTTGAGAAACGATTACAGGAAACCGGGTGTTATAGTAGTATGGGAGGCTGTTTGTATGTATTGGGTTTTGTTCTGCAACTAATAAGCATCTCCTACAAAGCAGCTGGGATGCTGGCATCCAAAATGGCCTTAAGCTTGATACCTCTGGGGGTACGTGAGCAAATTGTGACGGCAATGGTTATGTAGTGGTGATGAGCATGCAGCCACAGAGGAGAACTTCAGCTTTAGTAGTGCACTGTGTAGCTCGTCTTTAGATATATTTGTTTGAGCTGATATCAGGATCTAAGGGCCGGATGTATCAAGCATTTTTCTGGTCGCAAACGGCCCAATTCACAGTATTGGGCTGTTTGCAACCGGAAAAATGCATTTAGGCATGTATCATTTCCAAACTGCGATTCAGTAACATATTACTGAATCGCAGTATGGAATTTCGAATACATTCCAATTCGGTATTAGGAAGGGACGTGTTTAGGGCATTCCTTCCTAATACCGATCGCAGTGAAATGTAAGAATGTTTAGCGACTGAAATGCGGTTGCGAAACATTCACATTTTACCACCTACTTCAAGTAGGTGGTAACCCATTCACAAACTGGAAGGGATCTCTAAGGGACCGCTTCCCCTTTGTGAATGTTTGTAAAAACCTTTTTTGTTAAACGGACCACTGCCTACTCTTAAAAAATTAAAACATTTCATTTTTAAATACAACCTATTTTCCTTTAAGAAAAACGGGCTGCTTAAAAAAAAATAGACTGCCTTATTTAAAAGCAGTCACAGACATGGTGGTCTGCTGACCTCAGCAGGCCACCATTCCTGTGATTTTAGCGATTTCTAATGGGTCGCAAATTGCGACCTACTTATTAATATTCATGTGGTAGGCCGGTTTGCGACCCATTAGGAATCGTAAATGAGACTCGAGTTTCATACATTAGGAAGAGCTATTACCTACTTGCGGATCAAAGAAAATCGCAATTAGGTAATCGCTATTCCTAATATTGATACATCCAGTCCTAAGTATTTAGGTTCCAAAGACTGCAGTTTTGTCACCCAACCCCTCAGTTGGTTGCTGAAAAAAAGCTGCCAGCATGCTGTAGGAGTCTTTTAAATGCATCAATAGCAATAGGAAACCAGCATTAACAAAGCTAATAGGTTTGACTTTTTTGTTGTGTATGCACCCAGGACCACACATTCACACATAGGACATGCACAGAGACCTGCACACTTTCAAAAATATATCTTCTGCAAGTCAACCAGAAATACAGGCATCGATGTAGACAAGCTGGTGCTATGCAGTGGGAGGCATAGACTGAACTGCAGAAGGGCGCACGCACCATGGTATGTGCGTGAGTCGAGAAGAGTGGTGTGCACCCAAGGGCCACTACATATGCACCTCAGGAAAAAACGGGTGATGTACATCATGGTGATACTAAGTTAAATGACTCAGGTGTGCCCTTGGTGATGTAGTTATGGTGAGCGCAGAATTATTTTTCATAAGCAGTAATTGTTGAGATTGAAGAAGCTGGGCGCTAGCATCTCTTCAGCTCATTTATTCCACCAACATGGCTACTCATTTATTCCACCAACATGGCTGCTCATTTTGTCCACCAACATGGCACAGCTCAACAGCAGGGTTCTTGCTCTATCTCCTGAGCTGTGCCACCAACCGCCGCACCTTCCATTGTTGGCAAGGACACCCCAGGAGTCACTGAGTGGTATGTCCACGCTCAGTCAACTCCTTAAAGGGAAGTCCAAAACAGTAATGTGGCTCATAAAACTATTGCATACTGTGCAATAGGATCACTAACTTGTTGTGCATCGTGTATGGTTCTGGACAAAGGGCTGTGCGTTTTATGGGGCCACTTGTATTGTAGACTAGATGGGCGCACTGTGATGTCAGTGAGCTATCAAGCTGCCCCACGTCAGCCTCAATGAGTACAGCCAGTCCTGTTGTTCTTTGCATTTTGGGACTTGCAGTATCTTTCCCATTAGAAATAATGAACGACAAGCACCAGAATCCAAACAAAGAAAATTGGTGGGGTTCTCTTAGCTACTCTTGGCAGACACTGTCTGCCTATTTTACAATACTTTACAGCTGTTTGTAGGGACATGAAGCAATTTGTGAGTGGGTAACATGTTTAAAATATTCTGTTTTGTATAGCTGCATCTGTACACACATAATATGAAGAGGCACCCATGCAGACATGTGCAATTGACCTTCAGACACATACATGAACCCCCAGAGCTGCAAGAGGCTCTTTATATATGTGGCACCTTTGGTTTTTCCACAGTTTTTGAGATTAAGCAGTTGTCATAATGGGGTTTTTAATCCGAAGCTTACAGTAGGGAAAGTAAAGCTACAGGTCACGGAAGGAAACTCTTTTCAGTGGTGTTGAATCAATGAAAACAGCCAATCTGATTGAAAGAATACAGTGAAGAAGCAATACTCCACGCTGATGCACGACCCTGACAGTCTTACCAAAGTGTAAAGCCAACACTTCCACTTCTCACACCACCGCTCAAATTAGATATTTCCACCTCCATTTAAATGTGGCATAAAAAATGCTGCTTTGTGGCATTTATTGAAGCCACAGCTATAATAGCCTTGTGGCTTATCAACACAAGCACAAATGTTAGACATTAAAAAAAAGCCAAAAAATCAAACTTTCAAGATCCTTTACAGGTTAAAAGAGCGCAGGGATCCACAAAATGATCAGAGGAATGTTGGTATGAAATCTTCTTGCTTTTGGAACACCTACCACAGAACAAAAGGTCATTAGAAATAGTGGAAAGACTAGGTAATGTTATGTTATGCAGATTTTTGAAGTGCACTATCACCTGGGAGGATATCCTGGCACTGAGCATGTGTGAGTCTAGGCACACCTAGTGCCTAATGGGACTACTCAAAAATCCAGGTCTTTTGTTTCTTGTGGAATTCAAGAATTAAGGAGGAGGCTCTTATGTGTAGCAGCAGGTCCTCCCACGCTTTAGGAGCAATGTAGGAATACACTTGACCGCTACATCAAGTTTTACGTACGCAAGGGATTTGTGCAACTAGGAGTCTGGATAAGGAGAGGTATCTGAAAGGTTTGTTAAAGCAGATACGACTGTTGAGTTATGCTGGGCCAGTGTTATGTAGTGCCTTAAAAGTGTAGCTTTGGACATAAATTAAGCACATTTTGGAGTGGGGAACCAGTGGAGTTCCTTCAGGTGTGGTGTGATGTGTGTGGTGTTGGAGGTTGAGAGTAATTCAGGCTGCCGAGTTCTGAATGGTCTGAAGCCTTCTGGTGAGTTTTTTGTGGATCTTGGCATAGAGGGTGTTCACATAATCCAGCTTGCTTGTGTCCAGGGCATGCATGATGGTTTTCTGGGTACTGATTGTGAGCCATGTGAAAACTTTCCTCAGCGTCATCAGGGTATGGAAGCATGAAGCAGTGATCACGTTGACTTGGGCGGTCACGTCGAGTTTGCGGTTAATGATTATCCCGAGGTTCTTGGCATGGGTGGTGGGGTAGATCTTCGTCCTAGTTCTGTTGACCACCAGGTGGAGTCCCACGGTGATGTGCTCTTCCCAGAGATCACGATTCTGGTCTTGTTGGTGTTCAATTTCAGACAGTTGGTGGTCATCCAGTGAACAATTTCAGTCATGCAAGCACTGAAACTGATCCAGGTAGTGGGTGCCTTGCTCATGAGGGAGAGAATGAGTTGCATGTCATCAGCGTAGAAGAGAATGTTGATATTGTGAGAGCAGATGGTGCTGCTAAAGGGATCATGTATGTGTTGAAGCGGGTTTAGCTCAGGTAGGATCCATCCGGATCTGCACAGTTGAGGTCACTGGCATACAAGTTGTACAGTGCCAGGCTGACTGTCTCCTTCCAGTCAGGAAGGAGCAGATCCATTGGAGTGCGTGTCCTTTGATTCTGTCGTCGTGTAGGTGTTGGATGAGGATTAGGTGGGTGACTGTGTCAAATACTCTGAAGAAGACCAAGACAATGAGGGCTGCCTCTTCTTGGTCCAGTCATGCTGATGTCATCCATGGCAGCGAGGTGGGCACTCTGTACCACTGTATAGAAAATGGCATGGGTTTCGAAGGCATCCAAGAGAAGGTGGAAGGGACAGAAGTAGCACGTCTCAACAATAGGAGCTAGGGGGCGAAAAACAACAACTGTACATATGACTTGGAGTACAGGTGAGGAACAATAACGGTAGGAGATGATGAGATCAGGAGGAAATTGATTGAAGTCAGGACTGAGAAGACAAAGAAGACTATATGGGGAATGAATTGCCCAAAAACTGATAACAAAGAATATCCCCCAGGAAGGCAGGTAAACAGAAGGACAAAGCAGCTGAATTAATCTTAGCCCCTGCTAAATAATCGAGCCTGCATTCCATCATTTTAAAGCTTTTCAGTGCCATTACAGACAGTCTCCAGTCATACGCAGAGCACTCTTGGCTCCAACTCAAAGGCACAAGACATGGGTCCCACAGCTCGCTGAGCCATAGATCACCAGCTGCTATCAGATTTTGCCTCTAGAAGCTGCCCTAGGAATCACATGGAAGTGAGTGATTTGTGGAAGAGGTGTGGCGCAGCGGCCAGGGTGCCTGACTCTGGACCACGGGGTTCACGGTTCAATCACAGGCAGCAGGTTAGCCCAGCACCATGTGACTCTGGGCAATAGCTTGCTTAATCTTCCCGACGGCCCCAGTGCCGGGACACCTCTCCGGAGGTAGCTGTGCGCTTTACAAATGCTGTTATTTCATTTCATTTCAATTCATGGCAACCTCACAGAATGTACTGCTTTAATCTTGGCGACGATGGCGATAGCTTGAGCCTGGCAGGATAGTCAGTTAGTAAGGCTTGGTTTAAGCAGCAAGAGGGCGTTGGAGATGGCCCAGCCATCATTGAAAATAAGAGCAAAAGAGGTCGTCGGGCTCGGAGCCCTACCTCCTCATTTCTCAATCGAATGACATTGGCACAATACCTTCAATTGGCAGAAAGAACAATAGTTACTGAGTGGGTGCCAGCTGAAGGCAATGTGCAGACACTCAATGAGCTGACGTCATATAGTCCTGCATTCACACCACCGGAGCGCATCGCCACCTTTCCCATCACCGTGGGCTTTATCCCTATCCTCCCTTTGGTAAGAGCATTTCTCTTACGCATTGATTCTGCGTCGTTTTACCAGTGGCCTCCTGCATTTGGAACAAAGGTAAGGACGTGCTTTCAGCGTGCGTGGATGCTGGCACGTGATCCAGGGTTGCCATGGCAATAATTCATTATGGCATTACAGCAGGCTCGCCGCCACATTAGCATTCCGAGCAGCTCTGAACTGTGTGTCAGTTGTACGCCGGCATCCGGATGCAGCCTCCTTAGCAGTATTTATGTCTTGCACAGTAGACACCACTCGGGACGCCTCCAACGCTGCACAATGGGCTGCGTTTGCGATGCTGCTTTTCTAGTCTGCGGGATTCTACTGAGCGAGGAAGCAGTCCACAAACAGAATAGGGGAAAATGTGCAAACATTGTAAAAAAAAATTTTTTTTTATTGTTCACAGTGTTCAGATGTTTAAAAATGAGAGGAATTTTCTTTAATTATTACCGTGTTAGTTAAAATTCGTCTCGTTTAATAAAACGAAATGTGAGGGGAATGGGGGTCAGAGGCAGGGGTCATATCCGCAATAAGAAGCAGAGCATCAATTCAGAGGGGTCCTCGGTGGGATGAACGGGTCACATGCTCTGACCTTAGTGTGATGCATGGCGTGCATAATACTTTAACAAGCACTGGCTACGGCAACATGTCTGAATTTTAAATAAAATGACCTCGTCAGTCAATGATGGGTTTAAGCATTCAATAAGTGATCATACATTCACTCTGTTACTCATCTCAGCACTCACGCATCCATTCATCCACACCCTGACCCTTTTTTTTCAACCAATTTTATTTGCATTTATCAACATCAAATCAAGGTATATTCGCAGTATCGGTATTCCCTCCATATGACTGGTGGTAACATTGGTCCTGTCTTTACAAACGAGGGAAACGATAGGAAACAACAGGTCATTTAGTTGCAACAACACATTCAGTATTATCTCAATCACTTGCATAAGTTGTTGCCTAATAGTAAACCCAAAAATGCCAGTAGGGACTGCTCTAGAGTCACATGGAAATACTGGAGTATGTAATAAGGAGGCGTTGTCGCGTACACAGGAGAAGGAAGGGGAGAGCGGTGATATGAAAAGATGGGGGGAAAGGGTATGTAAGGAATGACGTGAGGAGGGAAGGGGCTATTAGGTCACATCCACCCACTGACTCATTCTTGCATTCATCCCCTTAGGCAACCACAATAAACTCACACTCGACAACACATGCAAGATAAATTACAGGAATAAAAGTAGAAAAAGAAAATATGCTTCTGCTTGAACAAGTCATGCATAAGCTTGCAATAACAAATAATTCAAACAAAACAACCCGTATCAGCAAATGCCGTCTTGCGATGGTGTTGTATACGGTGTTTCGCTGTTTTGAAGTCCCAGTATGACCACTACATTTTGAACCAATGTGTTTGCCATCTTGGAATTCTAAAACAGTGAAACTCTGAACAGTACCATTCCGGGATGCTGGCCTAGTGTAGAGGTTGTGGCCTCACAGGATGAGATCATTAGCAAGCAAGCAGCCTGGTAGCACGGTCTGGGAAACGGTAGTATGCTCTAAAATAAAGAAAATAAAACTATGAGAAGGAATGAAATGAGAGGAAAAAATGGAAAACTGAAGCCTGGCTCAATAGTCCCTGCATTGAAGGGTACTCATTATTAGGTGGATGTGCACGAGATCAGAAAAATGATGTCACTCATAGGGCAATAGAGCCAATGTCTGAAGTGGATAACCTATTGCCCATCCTAAATGTTAACATGGATGCAAGTGGAGTGCTTCAGCCATTGACTCTATTGCATTGGCTCAATTTGTTTGCGAGTGATAACATTTTTCTGATCTGTTTTTTTTGTTTATCATCTTTATATATCACATATCAATATATTTATACACACACATATATAAAAATGATAGCTATATAAAACGTACCATTGAAGAAAAAAGAGTTATTATTCAGAGAAATTTAATAATGATATCAATTCTCCAAAAGAACTTTTTAATACTGTTCAGACATTTGTGGGCTCCGGTCCTTCAGTTGGCCCTTCCCCGAGCCAGATATTTTTCAATAAATTGGCCCCACATTTTAAAGATAAAGTGGAAGTAGTTTACCATGACTTTGACTCCACTACATCCTCGCAGGATCCAGGGGCCGAATCCTTCCCCCAAGACTTAAAGTTAAGTCTAAGCTTTCGGACTTGCCTTTGCTTTCAGACAATCAAGTGATTGAGCTTATCTCACACACTAAATCAGGGGACCCACACACCCTGTTCCATCTAAGATAATGCATGAATTGGCCCTTAAAATAGTGCCAACCCGTACATCATTATTCAACAATATGAAAAGGGAAGGTTGCTTTCCTAGTGAGTGGAAAAAAGCTCTGGTTTTACCACTTCTGAAAAAACACACTCTTGACTCGATAGTAAGCTACTATTGACCAATATCTCGATTATCGTTTCCTGCTAAGGTTATCAAGAAGTATCTTAATGGTGTTTTATCAGATTATTTGGAGAGTAACAATGTCTTGAAACATCTGGCATAACATTACCAATGAACCAATCGGTCCTCTTGCCTTTATAACTGGCTTGTCTTCATAATTAACCAAGACCTACTGTATTGAGCATACATTTTCCAAAAGGCAACCATCAGGTACAAAAAATTAAAATTACAAATATTTACAAAAATACAGTTAGCAAACCCTTATGAAATCCCTCCTAAGAGGGCCTAATAAAAATTATCACATTCTAAAACTAATATCACCTCAGTTTGAGTAGTTCAGCAACACCAAGAGTGTTGCCTACAATGGTTTAGTTTAGTTTATTTTATTTAGATTTATAGAGTGCCTGGTTACACCAGCTGGTGTGTCCCTGCGCTGTTGATTGCCACTGATAATTCTCAGAAAAATTATTTATCTGCAGTTAATAGGTAGTTACGTATCTACTGTGAAAAAAGCCATGTTTTGAGCTTGCCTTTGCTTTCAGACAATCAAGTGATTGAGCTTATCTCACACACTAAATCAGGGGACCCACACACCCTGTTCCATCTAAGATAATGCATGAATTGGCCCTTAAAATAGTGCCAACCCGTACATCATTATTCAACAATATGAAAAGGGAAGGTTGCTTTCCTAGTGAGTGGAAAAAAGCTCTGGTTTTACCACTTCTGAAAAAACACACTCTTGACTCGATAGTAAGCTACTATTGACCAATATCTCGATTATCGTTTCCTGCTAAGGTTATCAAGAAGTATCTTAATGGTGTTTTATCAGATTATTTGGAGAGTAACAATGTCTTGAATGATGCACAGTTTGGTTTTAGATCGGGCCATTGTACTGAGACTGCTTTAGGAACAGTCTCGGAAGAGATTAGACTCACCATGGACAATGGTGGAAGGGTTGTGGTGGTCCTTTTGGACCTATCCGTAGCCTTTGACACAGTGAGCCATACTCTTGGAGAGGTTGGCGACAATTGGGATCTCAGGATCCACTTTCGATCTTCTTTCTTCATTTTTAGCAGATCGGGAGCAAAGGGTGACCCTTGGAGAATGTAATTCAAGACCTTTTACTCTGCCGTGTCAGAGTTCCCCAAGTGGCGTCTCTTAGTTCTACACTTTTTGATATCTATGTGGCACCTCTTGCCAAACATATCCATTCTTTTGGCTTTGCCACTATTACATATATGCGTATGACACCCAGATTGTGGTGCCAATCCCTAGCAATATTGAAGTTCCAGATCTGTGTAACAACTGTTTGCAGGCTATCGTAGACTGGATGAGTAGTAACTGTTTAAAATTAAATACCCAGAAAACTGAGGTTCTCCTTTTTGGGAAAGATGTCACTTTCTGGAATAACTCATGATGGCCTTGGTCTCTTGGTTCTGCTCCTTCGCTAGTTCCTAAAGTAAGAAATATGGGAATCATATTTGATTTGGAGTTGCCATTTGCGGAACAGGTCAATAAATTGACATCTTCCGCCTTCTTTATTATGAATACATTAAAAAAAGTGTTACCCTTTATTCCACCAGGCTTGTAGAAGTCAGTCGTAATTTCCCTAGTTTTGTCTAGGCTTGATTACTGCAATGCCCTTTATTTAGGCATTAATCAAAGATCCTTAAACAAGCTTCAGATGCTACAGAATACAGCTTTTCGGTTGATCAAAAAAATCTCCAAATTCAAGCCTGTATCTTTCGCTTTGGTGGCGATCCATTGGCACTCTGTCAGAAAGAGGGTTGTTTTTAAAAAGTTATGTCTCGCTCATAAAGTGCTAATTGGAGTGGGACCACAGTATTTTAAAAGTACATTTCAGTTGTTCTCTCCCTAAAGAACATGGCGGTTTACCACCACCAGATCTGTGATTGTCTCAAGGATAAAGAAGGTGACATGGGGTAGTCGCAGTTTTGCACACACCACATGCAAGTTGTGGAATAATCCGCCCATTTGTCTGAAAAGTAAGGATAACTTTATTTGCGTTCACACGTTATTAAAAACCTGGCTGTTTTTGGCACCCCTATAGCTAATTAAGCTGGTTCAAGGTTGAAGGACTCAGTATTAAACTAGTGCCAAGGTGCCTGATAGGTATTTGCGCACTTTAGAAAATGTTAAATTAAATCAAATATATATAGATATTCTGTATGAACATGATATAATCTATTTGTGACATGTATACCATATATATTATGTATTTTAAATGTTTTTTATTAAAATATCCTAGCAGACAAATTAGCCTGTTAGACCATTTGAAGAGATTCTAGTAAGAATTATTACAGTGCAAATCTTCTACTCCCTAGGATTTGCAGAACTTGTACTTGACACCAAAACCTTTGCTTACAAATTTAATCTGTGAGATTCCATGCAAGAAAGTACTTGTCTGCAGGCTAAACACAGTCCAATAACAATCCACCCTTAAAGGCTTATTGGCTTTAACATAAGTGTTTCATAATAAATAAATGAGGCCTATTGCCTTTATTGTACTCTTTATTAAAAGAAACATCTGGCATAACATTACCAATGAACCAATCGGTCCTCTTGCCTTTATAACTGGCTTGTCTTCATAATTAACCAAGACCTACTGTATTGAGCATACATTTTCCAAAAGGCAACCATCAGGTACAAAAAATTAAAATTACAAATATTTACAAAAATACAGTTAGCAAACCCTTATGAAATCCCTCCTAAGAGGGCCTAATAAAAATTATCACATTCTAAAACTAATATCACCTCAGTTTGAGTAGTTCAGCAACACCAAGAGTGTTGCCTACAATGGTTTAGTTTAGTTTATTTTATTTAGATTTATAGAGTGCCTGGTTACACCAGCTGGTGTGTCCCTGCGCTGTTGATTGCCACTGATAATTCTCAGAAAAATTATTTATCTGCAGTTAATAGGTAGTTACGTATCTACTGTGAAAAAAGCCATGTTTTGAGCTTCTTACGGAAGATCTTCTCCAAAGGTTCCGTCCGGAGGGACATGGGTAGTTCATTCCAGCTCTTAGCTGCCAGATAGCTAAACGATCTTGCGCCCATATGAGCTCTTTTTATCCTAGGGACTTTTACCAGATGTGTTCCGGTAGATCTTAACTGACGTTCTGGTTTGTATACAGAGAGTAGGTTATGCAAATAGGTAGGGCCTTTCCTTTGCAAGATACGATGACTAAAACATAGTGCCTTAAATGTGATGCATTTTTGAACAGGTAGCCAGTGTGGTGTCTTTAGTGCATTTTCCGAGGATGCCCTTCTTGGCAGGTTCAGGGTCAGACGCGCGGCTGCATTCTGGATGGACTGCAACTTCTGCAATCCTCTTTTTGTTGCTCCCAGCAACAGCACAATCCCATAATCCAGTCTTGCTGTGACCACAGCATGGATCAGGGTTTTTCTTGATGATATAGGAAGAATGTCTAAGATTTTCCTGAGGATTTTCAAGATTCCGAAACATTTCCCTCTTGTTCTATTGATCTGAACATCAAAAGATAGTTTTGAATCCATCCATATTCCCATGTTTTTTACCTCCGACTTTGGGGTTGGGACTGGGCCAAGCATAGTGGGCCACCATGCCGGAGACCATATTGATAGAGCATTTCCTACTATCATCACCTCAGTCTTATTGCCATTTAGACTTAAGCAATTGTCTGACATCCATCCAGCGAGATCTTTCAGGCAGGCTGCAAAGCTGTTAGCTGCTTGCGGTGAGTGGGGTGTCAGCCTGACCACTAGCTGTGTATCGTCGGGCTACGACACAATTGATACCACAGGTTTTTGTACAATGTCAGCTAAGGGGGCTACGTACAGATTAAAAAGAGTTGGGCTCAAGATTGAGCCCTGCGGCACCCCCTGTGCTAGAGTGATGGGTTTTGATGTGTATGCGGATTGTACCACTTGGAAGCAACGTCCCTGAAGGTAAGATACCATCCAATCCAACGCAACTCTCCCCACACCTCCTCTCCTAAGTAATCTGTGAGATTCCATTTAACAAAATACCTGCTTACAAACAGTGGCTGCAGTGTAATAACAGTCCACCATTAGTAGCCTCTTTCCTTTAACACACGTTTTTCATAATAAACAAGTCAGTACCACTGGCTTTCTCATAACTTTTCAAAATTAACAGACCATGCCTATGAAATCTGACATAACCTTTCCCAGTGAACCAATAAGACACATAGGGCCTGATTCACAATGGTAAACTTATATTTTAGTGTAAGTGCACTATTTTTTTTGCTATTAACAAATTACGAGTTAATAGTAAGTTTACAACTGCAGAGACTCCACAGTCAGGGCGGAGAACACCACACATAAAAAATAGGCATGTCCTATCTTTTTATGTGCAGAGTTTACCGCCTTGACTGCGGACTTTGAATCGCAAAAATAGTAAACTTACACATAATTGTAAATTTACATTTGTGAATTAGGCCCACATTATTTATTATTGGCTTGACACCTTAAGCAACACAGGCCAACTGAAGTATGCATATGTTATTCATCCAGTTATAAAATTACATGTATGTGAAAGATTACAGTAGACAAAACATTATACAACCTCTCTGAAAAGGGCTTAACACAGATTATCATAATGACATTTTTCCACCCCTAGTGTTTGTCACTGGGGATGATGAACACCAAAACGCTTTACTACTATGATAATCGGTGAGATTTCATGTAACGAAATACCTGTCTACAGCCTGTAAAGCAGCGTGATAACAATTCACATTTTAAGGCCAATTGCCTTTAAGGAATGCTTTTCACAATAAATAAGACAAGCCTACAGCCTTTGTCCAAAATTTGGAATGTATACAACATACAGATGGAAAAGCAAATTACTAGGTCTCCTAAGAGGGCCTACTAATAGATATCACTGTGCAAATCTTCTATCTTCACGTTTGCAAGAGGTGATAACCAAAAGTAAATAAAGCCGTTGCTTACCACACAAACTTGGAGATTTCATGTAAGAAACTACCTCTCTGTAGATTTTAATAGCTTTTAAGAGAGTAATAACAATCCACCCTTAAATGCATATTGAATGTAATGAATCCTTTTCACAATAAATAAGTCAGGCCAACTGACTTTATTGTAACTTTTTATATTAAAGAGATGGAGATTATAACCTTTCTCATTAGCTCGCAATCATAACCAACAAAGCCCTCTGTATTGAACATATGTTTACCCACATGGCAACCAGAGAAGAAAAATCACCATAGTTACCATATTACCTATAATAAGTTGACTGATAGCACTGCAGGGGCATTTGTGTGACCTTAAAAGGCCACACACAATAGCCTTGCTTGATAAAGAGGATGGATCGAGCAGCTGAATATACAAATGATCACAGCTGTTTAGAGGGTAAGCACTCTTTTTGTGTAAATACACAAATCAAACTCAAAGAAAAGCCAACATCTGGGTGGAACTGCAGTTCCTAGCTGTAGTACTCCTGAAAGTTCTTTTTTTGATCACATAAGGACTGGCGACAGCTGTGCTTGTCATTGTCCAGCCAGACTTAATAAGGATTATCAATGCTAATAGTAGGTCTGGCCTTAAGGGAATATTGTATAGTAATGTGAACAATTACAAGTCGATAGCTTTGGAATGGATATGTATTCGTGTGGTAGCAAAGAACTGTAGAAAGGTCAGGTGACAGTTGCACTGTCAAGCAACACCTGAACTCCATGTAGGTTAATGACTGCCCTACTCCCTTCTGTGCTACTGCCAGAGAAAACACCATAACTGTAGGTTACATTGCTATCTAAGACACGTTAATAGCATTACAATGTCATGTGTGTGCCCCAGAACGTTCAAGCTTAGGCAGATGGATAAATAAACCAAATGATCACAGCTGTGTGGAGGGCGAGTACTTTTTTTTAAAAGCACCCAATTTCTACCCATTTAAACCGTACTCACAGCTTCCAACATGTGGGTGGGGTGAAAGCCTCCCTCTTGGTGATTCTCACATAACTATATGGTGACAGCTGCGCTGTCAAGCCAGTCCATACAAATGGGGGATATAATTTATATGGTAGTAGTTTGAAAGTCATTCCCAATACAAGCATATGGATAAAACATGTAGTATGCTTTCTGTGTTATGCACCTTCTGTACCTTGCTGTCTGCAGTGAGATATCCAAAAGACCAATCAACAAGCACTGGCAAAGTCAATAATCCTTGCTTATAAAATTATGTATAAATCCTCTTTAGTTTTGAACAATGTTCCTTTCGTAGTGTGCTTTATGGTGTGCTACTCATAAGAGTATTCCGTATCCAATAGGAAACAGAAATGCACCCCTATAAAATTACTGTAAAATCATATAAAGTTCTGGCAAAGTTTACTGCACTTAACATCTCCAGTTCTTCCAATGTTCATTAAAATTCCCCATTCTCACTGGTTTTCTACTAAATTATTTGGCCACAATTGCGCACAAGACAGCTTTTAATTCCTAATCTGTTTTGACCAACATTACTGATCCAAAGTAAATTTGTAACATGCCGCAAATCACGCATTGTAGTGATTTGTATCTCACATATGTTGGCCACTTTTTTGTTCCAATCGGACTCTGAATCAATGCTGCGTATCATGTAGGAGTCTTTTTTTTTAATTCTTTCATTCAACTAGTATATTTATGCGAACTTTCATGTGGGTGATAAGCAGGACTGTAGTGAATCAAAATTTAGCCAAGTCTTGTCTCAGTTCCCTACATAGGAGAGGACAATTTGTACTGAACCAGACTCACCATCAAAGAGTTTACCTGAATCAGCTGGAGACTTGCTGCGTCGCACCGGGGCCGGACTCTTAGCAAAGTTCTTCTGCGCCTGCGGAGTCGGTTTGGCAGTCGGGGGGTTCGCTTTCATTACTCGGCACTCTATTGAGAAGGACACACATCATCATTATATGAGAATTTGACATGCACCAAACTTTGTGCAATAGACTTCTGTTTTTTGTTTCTGAAAATCCTAACAATTGTTCACTGGGACAGCCACATAATAATCAACAATAGATACATGACTGAGTCACGGCAGTCAGCATTTCAAACCTGAAAATATCATGAGCTAAAGAAGGAGAGTGACTGTATTCTTTCACAGCTGATTAAAATCGAGAAAAACACCTCATTTCCGGCAGAAGTGAATCCTTAATTTATCCATCTCCCTCCAAACAAACATTGATGAAGCCAATGACATGAAAACAAGAATTGCGCATATCTGTAAGCATGCATTGCACATTAGTGGCAGACCAATCTTGTGAGAGCTCGGAGGGACCCTGCTGTTAGCTGATTGCTCAGCTGGAGCCATGAGGAAGGGTGCTGAGAAACGTCGGACAATGCCGAGATCCTACTGGTTAGGAACAAAGAACAAAAGCTGACAGTCCATGGACAGAAAGCCCTCTCAACTGAGCTGCTACTTTTTAGGTCCAGCCTAGAAGCAGGTCTAGCTGTCTTACCAGCCTCAAGCTTTTCAAAGTATTCAGAATATAAATGCATACATATGTATATACAGGGATTTTGGTCAGCCCTACTCCTCCTACTTGTTTAAGTACCATTCACCTTTAGCTTCTGCCCACCGCAACATATAGAATTGGGAAATGAGGTAATCCACTTTAATCATTGTCTCTCTTCACTGTGAGTGGCTTGCATTGAGTGTGTTAAGCCGTGTGGGTCCCTTCTCCATCCCTGCGGTCATCTTCATTATTTGCCAGGAGGGAGAGGAGTCCAGACTGCTCATGTTCACCAGTCCGAAGAGAAGAGAGCCTGGGAACGTGTAGTAGTACCATACACAAGGATAAGTGGTGTGAGATCAACTGTGGTGCCTCTCAGTAGACACCACATCTTCACTCTGCTGGGGTAGGACATCGTCCTCCAACAGACATCTTGCTTTAAGGAGGAGAGGCATGCTCCAGAAAGTTGAGCTAGCGCTTAAAATCGTCTAGTTATTCCCGCGGCGCAGGATGTGCCCAGGCGAACAGCAGGCCCGTCTGTGCCCATTAGAGCCCAGATGAGGTTGGGCCACCCCTCTTTGCTCATCTTTTTCTGCAAGGTATCTTCTTTTCCTGCTTCATATTGTTTTAATTTACCCCTGGGAGGATTGTGTATGAGAGTTTTGGGCCCTGACGACTATTTGTGCATTTACTAGTAAGGCGTTTCTTCGCCACTAAGAGGACACAAACACCTGCTTGCCGATTCAACCTTACTCCCATAACATTTAATGAATTTGCATAGAGCAGCCTATTATGCAATCAGTTTGTAATGGCTGGACATTAAAGAGACTGCAATTCAGTGCTGTTTTTAAATGTTTATTCGTGATTTGTTGAGGGATAATACGTTATTATTGTACTGTGTTGCTTGCCTGCCCTATTTTTAACAAAAAGTTTTCTATTTATCTTGACGATATTAAGCGTTCTGTTTAGCAACGATTATGAGGAAAAGGAAAGGCACGAAAAACATCTAGGGGAGACCATTAACAAGAAAGTCCCAGGAGTAATCTCAAACAATTAATTGTATTTTACGAAAAATTGACGATCTCATTGAGGAAGTGCAGCAAATGTTACATCAAGATAATCCCAATCCAATGAACCCAACTGAAAAGAAACAAAAGGTACCTTCACTATTTGAGAAAAAGGGGCCAAAAAACGATACCCCTACGACTAGTGAACCTCTCACCCCAGAAAAATTGGTACCCATCTCCACAGGCAGCTATGCTATTGCTCCCCAAATTAAAATCGAACCTCATGTTCCATTAGAACCCACAATAATTTGTACCAACTGCCTTGCCCCATTAGCTACCTTTGATTCAACAGACATGAGTCAGAGCCTGCGACCAGCCAGTAGTCCTCACTCAACAAGTCTGCTGAGTCTAGGTGCTTACTAAAGGAACTCGGGGATAATATCATTATCGTGAGGGCTGAGATTACAGGCAAGGTGCGCTTGTTGTCAGAGCACCCTTTACGAGACACCCAGACTGCCACGTTTTCAAGCCACCCTATCAAGGAGGTTGAGACCAAGGGCTGTGGGGTAGATTTTAACCCCCCCCCCCCCCCTTTCAGTACGGTAGTGGAGTTATTCTCCAGTCCAAAAAGGCCCAACAAGGACTCAATCCCCCACTTAAAATGCACCACCATGATATGCATCGGGAAACCGATCCCTACATCTTGCATTCAGCTAAGGGTCTGCATCCCCTCTATCCTAAGGCCTAGTATGGATCCAATCCTTTTGCCCCAAAAATCGACCGCCATCATGGATATCGAGAATATCTCTAGGAAACGCAACTAAGCGACACAAATCCATATTATTGTTTAGAAGCGCCATACTTTCACTCCAGACCCTTCTCAGGTAATAACCCTATCATTTCTACATCACACATGCCCCAACCGACCCAGTCCAAATTCCTACCTATTTGTTCTAGAAGTTGTTTACAGGAGGACACATACAGCCTAAATTCTCCCTCTAGTAGGACAGTGTACATGATAGGTGTTACAAAACTACGACTGCATGTTAGAGTGAATGTTCGAAAGTGCAATGGCTTAATTCATTCGGACATTCATAGGGCATTTCATCTACCCTCTGAAGTGGACAATTTTGACTGAGTTAAGTTGACACTTAAGTCCTCGCACCTTGTAAGTGTCCTGCTATCTCCTCTCGATGCTTGTGCATTTCCGCCATCAAATTCTAAAATCCAATTTAAAATTCATTACCCTGCACTAAAAAGAACCGAGAGATCACAAGATACTTCACATACATCCATTATTGATTGACTGGAGAGGACTGTTGAAAACATCTCGAGCGGATCAGCTAGCGCAGTGTTAAATTTAACACAGGGGAATATTTTGGATAATGTTACCGTGACTTCAAATTGTTTATCTGCCTCTCTCAAACCGGCCGTCAAAAATCCCTGTAGAGAGGGAGATGTATGTATCCCTATTTTACCAAACACAACCCCATTAGTAAAACTAAAATCTCTACAGGGAGATCAGATAGTTGACACCACAGGAATTACCACCTTAGAAGTATTGTTATGGAACAAAGCGGGATTAAGGAGCAAATTACCCCAAGAAGACTGGGGGGCATTCATTGATAAAGCTGATGTCATCATGTTCCAGGAAACATGGGACCTAGTTCAATCCAATAGGCAAGACTTTAAAACCTTCAACATAATGGCTTTGGGAACTTGGGCTGGTAGGCCATCTTGTGGTCTTGCCATATGGGTTAGTAGTTTATTAGGGTGTCAGCTGAAACAATTAAATATTAATTCTCCTGATATACTAGGGTTCGAATTGTTGTCTTGGAATGGCAAAAAAACTTGCCTTGTACAATGTCTATAGCAGAAGCATAACAAAGTCTACTGAATCACAGGTCATACTGAGAGAGTGTATACCGATGGCTAGTAAGATCTCAGCTGTTATAGTTGGGGGAGACTTCAATGTATGTTTCAAGCCCTCAGTCCTTAGAGGGATTTAGCGCAAGACGAAGATCAACAGTGGGGTATCACTCTACAGCTAGGTCCCTGTATTCCATCCACGACTAGGGCCGCTCTGCAGATGATAGATGTTTCACTATCCTGCCATATGAGAGTTGAAATGGTCAAACAGCTTCAGATTTAATAAGGAAAGAGCCCCACCCTACCTTGTGGCCGAAACCGCCATCAACGACCCCTGACTGTGCCAGGAGGTGCTTATAATCTGCTCGGGGCTCCAGCGGCGGGACAAGGGTAGGCCCGTCTGTGCCCTTCAGCGGCCGGCAGAGGATAGTCTGGCCCACCCCTCTTTCAAGTGACTTCTACTAAGAGGACCGAGGTGACTGTTTGCCAACACCTACACCATTAGAATTTGTAAGAACTGGACTTGAGCATCTACAATGGGGAAGCGCACTGGGATATCGTCTGCGCGCCCCATCACCAGCAGTATTGGCAGCATGCTAGAAAGGGTGGTCAGTATTGTATCAGGCGAGATAGAATTAACTGTGCGCCGATTGTCCCTGGGAAGTGAGGATTTATCGAATGGTCTCTATATTAGAGGGGTTACAACTGATCCTGCACTTGAACCTACAACAGCATTGTGCACCTCCCAGCACCTGAGGTCTGACCCCAATAATACATTGATCATTAATGGGAGTCCAAGTGGGTGTGACACAGTCGAGTCTCAGTCAACCATAGGCACCTCAACAACTGTGGCAATCCCAGCCACGAAACGTAAGAGGAAGACTGGGAAGTGTGTTTGTTCAAAAAGGAAGCAACCCCCTCGCACCAGCTCCTCTCACATCTGCTTGTCTGCATGGATGCAGTCATCATCAAGTGTCAGCATTTCAGATGCCGCGCCAAGTGGGAAGTTGAGCCATTCCATCTGTACACAGACTGAAGTCGCACCTGTTGCAACTGAATATGGGGGTTTTGGGGATACCTTCATTAATACTGTTATCAATACAGTTTCCACACAAATTAATGAGTTGTTAGACATGAAATTTACATCTTTTTGGGAATGCCTAGATCATTTGGACACACTCATGAATAAGTTTAGCCAACCGCTAGAAACAGCGTAAATCATGGTTGCCCCGGGAGAGGGTCTATTTCTATCTCTAGCATTCCTCCCATTATCAACCCACCCCCCCACTGCCACGTCTCTCCCCACTGGCCCTACCTTGGCTAGTGGCTTGTGCAGAACATGCAGACAAGTTAGGGAGTGCTTCCAACCGAAGGTGAATGTAGTACCTAATTTTCTCTCCATCAATAATGGCCTATCACCTGCAGATGAGTCAGCCCCGAATGCGTCCCCTATTCCTATGCCAGATCTTACCAACAGATCAGTTCGCGTGCAATCAAAGTCAGGCAAATCTAGTAGTAATGCACCTGACATCCCGATCAGAAATACCCATAGGCCCAACCCAGATGTTTTGGGATTACCACCGGCCGCCAGCCCCTATGTGCTGGTGTTGGCAGGAGTACCAACTCTCAAGAGGGACCAGAGGGAACTTGGGTCCAACAGAGTAAAAAATGCATGGATTGGTTATCCAAGAATAGGAGGTTCAACGTGTAAGATATGAGTGAGATCATTATGGTACGAAGAGTATGGTGGGTTGGTGCCTCACCAAAGAATATAGAAGGAGACTGTATCGTGATCAATTTCCGCAGACCATTCATGGTAAGATCCTTGTTGAGAATTCAGGAGACCACAACCACCAACAGCACCGATATTTGGTCATTACCGCTGGGCTATTTTTACAAACAGAGTCTTGGGCCCACCATAAATGAGCCTGCCTTCCCGATAGCACATAACAGGTTTTTGGCTTTGTCTGACTTGGACACCCAGGATTGACTACAGTCACCACGAGAGTCTAACGGCACTGACCACATGTCTGTATTCCCCTCACCTGCGATCGAGACACATGACCAAGCTGTTCTAATCAATGTTCCCACTGATTCAGATTTGAGCATTTTAAGCTGGAATGTGGCCAGCTTACAGTCAAAAATACACCAACCTGATTGGCTAAAACTGGTAAGACAGTAGGACATTCTCATGTTTCAAGAGACCTGGGCCACCCAAGATTTATATATTGACGGTTTTGAATGTTACAACACTGTAGCCCCAATTCCTAAACTTGGTCGACCCTCGGGCGGCCTATCAATCTGGGTACAAATTGCTGCAGGAGGTAGTGTCAAGGCCTTTTGTACAAAAAGTGACAAATTTCAAGTCCTAGTATACAAAAGGGGTGTTTCTATTTATTTAATTAATTTCTATAACAACGATTTTCAGTCCACACCAAACGCAAATTACATTAATCTATTAGAATTTGTCAACACCCTACAGCATTGTAATGGAATCGACAAAATAGCTGGAATTTGTCTGGGAGGCGATTTCAGTACTAAGCTACCTAGTAAAAACATTGCTGTCAAAGAGTCCAGTAGCAGAGGGCAAATTTGCCATAGGGACGAGGAATTATTGCTACATTTGAACAACCATAATCTAACCAACGTTATGGACATTGCTGCCGTAACAAATGATAATACTCCCCCTGAGCCGACATTTAGAGGTAGGGGTAGTGCTTCCACCATCGATTATGTATTCATTTCCCCTGCCCTTGAGGATTGTTTACTCAAAGCCGAAGTTGTCGCTACTACTTATGGTGATCACAATCTGCTTAAAACAGTGTTGAGACTGTCCCCAGGCCAACATATAATACTGAATGTGGTGCCAGGAATCTAACACCCCCCACAGACAACTTAAGACGGGTCTGGTGGGGTGTTAATAATACTGATTTGTTCTGTACGATGGTAAAGGACAATCCGAGCCTCATTGACTCTGGTCTGTCAGTACAGGACCCTAATCCCGAGGTAATCAGTGCTTTTATTAAACTTTGTGAGGCCATAAAATCCATACTATCAAAACCCACTAATGCGGTACAACCCGGACCTAGATGGTTCAACCGCGAGTGTTGTGTGACCAACAGACAGCTACGTAAGGCCCTGTCGACCAACCCGAGAAGCCACTCACTCATTAAATCACTTAGGCAGAAGTAAAAGTTAGCTATCTCTAAAAGAAAGGAAGAACTACTAAAAGAACGCTTTTGATTTTGTTAACCAGTCACGATTATGGTCTATTCTTTTAGAATATGGTTTAGAGGAAGTCTTAGTACATTTTTTGGCCTATTTACATATAGACCTGAAGGCCCGGGTTAGGATCAGCAATGATGGTGAGGTTTCCAACAACATTAAAATTCGTAGAGGGGTCAGGCAGGGATGTGTCCTGACCCCCCTCCTTTTTATCATATATATCTTAACAAACTGCATAAATCATTGGCCAGCGCTCACTAATGATGTTCCCAGAGTTAATGGCAATACACTTCATGTGTTATTATACGCTGATGACGCGGATTTAATGGGCCGAACACCCAATGCTTTACGTATCCTAGTGCGGGGGTTTGTCAATTTTCTAGCCAGCCTAGACCTGTGCGCCAATTAAAAAAAATCTTTTATAATGTCTCGTGGGCCGAGGAAACATCCCTTAAACTCTATATCTGTGGGTCACCAAAAGTTACAATGCACTAGCACTTTTCCTTACTTAGTGTTGGTCTTTACTGTGAACGGCACTTGGTTTGATCATGTGGTGTTTTGTAAGGACAATTTCTCAAAGGCTACCCCGGTCAAAGAGGACAGGGGCCATTTTAGCAATTTAATTTTTTTTTAAATCCCAGTGCATACTTACGGCGCAGAGGTTTGGGGCATCGCAAAAAGCTACAGTATCCAGTGCGAGGAAAACAGATTTTGCCAGAAACTATTGGGAGTACCGCTCTCCACCTCTCATTAAGTTTGCCACAGTGAATTGAAATTACACTACATTGAAGATTTTATAAAGGCTCGCCCTGCTTAATTTTGGCTAGCTATTTGGAAAAAAACAGCAGCGTCCCTGACAAGAAAGATTATAGGAGACTGGCTCAATTGTGAGAAGGAAATGGACACTCCGTGGCTTGCTGCAGTGAGCCAGAGTCTAAGTAGTGTTAATTATGGCCGACTCTTTTCAAACTCAATCGAAACTGATACTGTACAAAACAAGCATTGGCATAGCCAATAGGTCTCGCCTTTGGGACCTTATAAGTATTTGATTATGCAGCACAATATCCTTGGTGCAACATCAACTGTTGCATGGCTAAACACTTATGTCCCCAAGGCGAGACCTATTGGCTATGCCAATGCTTGGTTTTTTTATGTTTGGTGCATGCGTGTGTGCGTGTAGGAATTTATGAGTATTAGTGAATGCATGCTGTGAATGGCTGAGTACATGTGTATGTGCTTGCGAATGGTAGGTGTATGTGTGAGCGCTTATGAATGTATGGTTGTGAGTAAGTGTGTATGTAAATGGGTAAGAGTGAGTATGTATGTGCATGAATGTGTGGCCCCTGCCTTCTCAAATTACTGACTGTCACTACGAGAAAGAGAGAGTGAGGGAGAATGGCGAAAGGACAGAATGGGAAGAGGAGAATGGGTTGATGGAAAGAGAAAGGTAGATCGAGGAGAGGAATGATCCAGGACGGATTTCAATAGTTTTGCCAACGCCGCTGCTGGTTTCCATATCTGATTTCAATAGTTTTGCCAACGCCGCTGCTGGTTTCCATATCGGTCTGTTACTCAAAGTGGTCAACTGTTCTCACTATGCAGGGGATATTCAGCCAAACTTTATTTTTTACCCAACAGTGCAAATCACTAAGGGATCGATACTTTCAATATTACCATTAGAAATGTGTTTTTTATCATTACTGTATATGCAGGTCGTCCTATGTGTCTTTATAGTAATTATAGTAAGAAAAAGGGGGAAAAGTTTAAGAAAAATATTTTTTTTAAAAGAAAAGAAATATGGCCGTACAAGTCCCAGCATGCTTAGTGCTGCACTGTTAGAAAACCCCGGGCAACCGGGTTAGCAGTCACCCGGTTTTTCCCAGCACAAGGGGTAGCTTGGCTCGAGCGGTCGGGGGTCAGGCACCGTGTTAAGCGTACGTCACACCCTCACAATAACCATGCGTGCATCCGTTCCAAAAACGACACTACACCGTAAAAATTTATGAAAATATATCTTTGTTTATCTTGTTTTCTCTTAGTTGCAGGTTAAATAAATAATAACACACTTACAGTACACAAAGCTTCTTCTGTAAAAAGGGTAGGTCAAATAAATAAGCTCAGATCATAAATAATCAATGAATAAATAGATGTGCATAGAATACATAGGCAAATAAATACTGCGAGGGAATAAATACTGTGAGACAATAAATAGGATAAATACAAAGAATACAATACTCTCAATAAATATAAGCCATCAGACCACTTTCAAATCAGGTCACATTTGTGAGGTACTAAGGGTTGATTTGGCCCAATCACAGCTTGTGGTTATGTGGATGGCCTGAGGGTGTCTCACCTAACTTGGATAAGGCTGAGGCTAAGACTGAGGTAGATCAAGGGTAATCTAGGAATCTGGCTCTCCCAAACTACACAACCCCTCACACAGGTCACTGTATCAGTCTCAGTCCACCCCTGGCACTCCCAGGCTGGTCCTAACACCTCTCTAGCCCCAAGGATGGTCTCTTAGGGCTCCACAGGGCCTTAGGCGCCCTCTATTCCACTTACTGCCCTCTTTATGAAGTTCCGACGCCGCCGGAGTCGTGTCGACGCCGTGAGGCGGTTCCGGTTCGATGTCGGCGGCCTCGGTTCGATGACGTCGGGCGGTCTTGGCTCAATGTCGACTTCGGGCGGCTCCGGTTTGATGACGTCGGGCGGCCTTGGCTCGATGTCGACTTCCGGCGGCTCCGGAGTGCGATCTCCACTCCCGACCTCCGGTGCTCCTTTCCTCAGGTTCCGGCGACTCCGGAGTGCGACCTCCACTCCCGACCTCCGGCACGATTCTCTTCAGGTTCCGGCGACTCCGGAGTGCGATCTCCACTCCCGACCTCCGGCACGCTTCACCTCGGTCTCCGGCGACTCCGGAGGGCGGACTTCACTCCCCCGTCGACGCCGCACACTCGACCGCAGGTGACTTCCTCCTCGACCTCTGGTGTCTCCACGACCTCCGTCGGCGTCCTCTCTCGACCTCTGGCGGCTCCGGGTACGACGTCTGCTTTCCAGTCTGCGCCGCTTCTCCACCTCGGGCTCCAGGTCTCCAGGCTTCTCGACGTCGGACTTCAGGAAGTTACCAGTAACCAGGTCAGGAACTTGCTGTTCTTTACTTTTAAGGCCTGTTCCGGCTGTCCAGGTCCTTAAGATGGTTTTTCTGGCTTTCTCCCACACAGGGCTCCAGGCTGGGCTCAGTCAGCAGGGACTAGTATCAAGGGTGGGTTTCTGGACCCCACTCCAGGCACAAGTTTCCACCCCTGTTGCCTCACTCCTTCCTCCTTCAGTTCTGTGCTCCTCTCTCTTCACCAGTCAGGTGCCAACTGCCAACTTCAACTGCCAACCTGGAGATGCCTTCCCAACATTCTAAACCTGCCTCACACTGTCACAGGGTTCTGGAATGTTCTGGAAGGTGCTGGTAGGTTCCAGTGATGTCACAGGTGACAATGGGTGGCCACCATTTTGTGTTTCAGGCCCTCAGACAGAAGTTCCAGGGGTAGATAAAATGGCTCCCTGAATCTGCATCAATACTAAAAAGTCTGGTGGTTCCCAAAAAGGAAAAAATACTAACAGGGTTTGAGGCAAGAGTGGGACAAAATAAATAATGATGAGGAGGGACCACCCAAAGGGCTGACAGGTCTAACACGCGTCCCCCCCAGCTGAAAGTGGGGAGAGCTACCCAACCCCTTGGGAGTTCTCATCACTAAGGCGGAAATACCTTGAGAGACCGTCTGCATTGGCGTGGTCCACTCCAGGCCGATGTTCCACCTGAAAGTCCATTCCCTGTAGGGAGATAGACCACCTCAACAACTTGGGATTCTCCCCCTTCATCTGCATCAGCCAACGAAGGGGTCTGTGGTCGGTCTGAACTAGGAAGTGCGAGCCAAACAGGTATGGCCGCAACTTCTTCAGAGCCCATACCACTGCAAAGGCTTCTCGCTCTATTGCACTCCACTTCTGTTCCCTGGGAAGTAGTCTCCGGGATAGGAAGACCACGGGTTGATCCAGACCCTCTTCATTGAGTTGCGATAACACTGCCCCAATGCCATGTTCCGATGCATCTGTCTGGAGAATGAACTTCTTGGAAAAGTCTGGGGCCCTTAAGACCGGGGCCTCGCACATGGCTTGCTTCAGCTTTACGAAGGCCTGCTGACAAGCCTCCGTCCAGACTACCCGTCGAGGTTGTTTCTTGGACGTAAGCTCCGTGAGGGGGGCCACAATGGTACCGTATCCCTTCACGAAGCGGCGGTAATATCCGGTGAGGCCCAGAAAAGCTCGGACCTCAGTCTGAGTCTTGGGGGGTTCCCAGGCCATGATGGCCTCGATCTTCGCCTGGAGGGGTTGCACCGCTCCCCTACCCACCAAGTGTCCAAGGTACACTACCGACCCCTGCCCGATCTGGCACTTGCTGGCCTTGATCGTTAAACCAGCTTGTCTCAGGGCCTGGAGAACAGCTTGCAGGTGACGCAAGTGATCCTCCCAGCTGTTACTGAAGACGGCTATGTCATCCAGATAAGCAGCAGAGAAACTCTCCATTCCAGTGAGGATCTGGTTCACCAGACGCTGAAACGTGGCAGGTGCGTTCTTGAGCCCAAAGGGCATCACACAGAACTGGTAGTGGCCTTTGGGCGTGGAGAAGGCTGACCTTTCCCTAGCTCCGTCAGTCAGAGAGATCTGCCAGTACCCAGAAGTAAGGTCAAAGGTACTTAGATATTGGGCAGCTCCCAGCCGGTCAATCAATTCATCCGCCCTTGGGATCGGATGAGCATCAGTCTTGGTTACTGAGTTCAGTCCCCGGTAGTCCACACAGAACCTCAGTTCCGGTTGGGCACCCGGTGGTGCGGCTTTTGGTACTAGCACCACCGGACTGGACCAGGGGCTGCTGGAAGGTTCGATCACTCCTAGCTCCAGCATCTTAGTGACTTCACTGTGAATGCTGGCCTTCACCTTGTCTGACATCCGGTAGATCTTGGACTTCACAGGTGGGCTGTCTCCTGTGTCCACATCATGGACGCACAGGTGAGTCCTACCCGGAACAAGGGAGAACAACGAAGAGTACTGTCCCAGGACCTGGCGGCAGTCCTCCTGCTGTTCAGGAGTTAGAGATGGGGAGAGAATCACTCCCTCCACCGACCCATCCTTCTCTTGAGACGCAAACAAATCGGGGAGAGGCTTGCTTTCCACGTCCTCTGCTCCGTCAGTCACCATCATCAAAATGACCTCGGGCCTCTCGTGGTGGGGTTTGAGGCGGTTGGCATGCAGCACCCGTAGGGGCTGACGAGGGGTCTTAAGATCCACCAAGTAGGTAGCCTTACCCTTCTTCTCCAATACCTCAAAGGGTCCTGACCAGCGATCCTGGAGGGCGCTAAGCTCTCCTGGTTCGATCACCCACACCTTCTGGCCAGGCTCCAATTCCACCGGGTGAGCGTTGTGGTCATACCACGCCTTCATTACTGCTTGGCTGGCCTCCAAGTTGTCAGAAGCTTGCTTCCACAACTTAGCCATTTGGCTTCGGAAGGCCAGCATGTAGCTCACCACGTCCTGGGGAAGCTTCCTGGGAGTTCTTTCCCATCCGTCCCTCACCAGGCTGAGAGGTCCACGCACAGGGTGCCCATACAAAAGCTCGAATGGGCTGAAGCCCACTCCCTTCTGTGGCACTTCCCTGTAAGAAAACAATAGGCAGGGTAGGAGGACGTCCCATTTCCTCCGCAGGCTTTCAGGCAGACTTCTAATCATGCCTTTCAAGGTTTTGTTAAACCTCTCCACCAGACCATTGGTCTGGGGGTGGTAAGGAGTTGTGAACCGGTAGGTCACTCCACACTCCTTCCACATGGCCCGCATGTATGCTGACATGAAGTTGGTCCCCCTGTCGGACACAACTTCCTTGGGAAAACCCACTCGGGTAAAGATTCCCATCAGGGCCCTAGCCACAACAGGTGCTGTAATGGTCCTTAGAGGTATAGCCTCTGGATACCGTGTGGCATCATCCACCAGAACCAGGATAAACCTGTGACCAGCTGTAGTAGGCGGATCTAATGGACCCACAATGTCGATGCCCACCCTTTCAAAGGGGGTGCTAACAACAGGAAGTGGTTCCAGGGGAGCTTTCAGCTTCACCCCTGTTTTCCCACTGGCTTGGCAAGACACACATGTCCGGCAGTAGGTGTCGGACGACACTTTCATTTGAGGCCAATAAAAGTGTGGGACAAGACGGGCGAAGGTCTTGTCTTGCCCCAGGTGTCCTGCCAATGGGATCTCGTGAGCCAACTCCAGAAGGAAGGCTCGATAACGTTGAGGGACTACCAAGGCTCGTGACGATCCATGTAGGGGTGCCTTGGGTTCACTGTAGAGGAGGCCATCCTCCCAGTAAACACTGTAGTTCCCTTCAACGTTCCCTGCTGCCTGGGCTTCGGCCTGTCGCCTCAGTCCCTCAAGGGTAGGGCACTCCTCCTGGCCCTGGCAGAATTCCTCCCTGGTCGGGCCTCCCTCCACGTGCCACTCGGCCGGGATGGGGAGGTCCTCCAGTTTGGTGACATCCCCCACCGCAGACTCCTGGTCCACCACCTCCGGTGGCCTATCCGTCCTACGGGGTGCGGACGCCGAGGCAGGCTCCTCCTGTCCTCGGTTCTTCCCTTGATCGGCAGCTGGCTGGGCCTTTGTTCCAGGCTCCAGCCTGAACGAACTCCCTCTCCGGGTAGTCGCGGACCCTGTGCTCACACAGGCCCAGACAGGTGTACCCAGCGTCTCAGTGTGAGTCCGGTATTCCACCTCTTTCCAAGCATTGTGCTCCATGTCATTCCCCAGCAGACAATCGACTGGCACGGCAGGGCTTACGGCAACTCGAAGTGAACCTGCAACCCCTTCCCATTCAAAGGGAACCTCGGCCACCGGATAGTGGCCCATTCTGCCGTCAGCCATCGCGGCAGGGTGGAGTACATCGGGAATCACCTGCTCTGGAGACACCAGTTGGCTACGCACCATAGTCATACTGGCTCCTGTGTCTCTCAGAGCCTCCCCCCTTTTGCCGTTGATGGTGACCCACTGCCCATACTTTATAGTATTTGCGGGCACCTGGATCTTAGGAACCATCTCCCGTTCTCCCAGGGACACTAAAGTGACACCTGCCCACTCCCTTCCCTTAATTAAAGGCATCTCTTCCCCGAGCACTACACTAGCTACTCCGGGGGCCTTTCCTCCAATGGGAGGGGGTGGTCGTTTCGGGCACTTCGCATCTCCCTTATAGTGTCCGACGCCACCGCACTCGAAGCAATGGACAACCCTTGGCTGCTGACTCTGGCCAGGATTAGGGTTTCTGGGTGGGTTAGCCCTAGGGGTGAATCCTGTTCCCTTTCCTTGGAAGTTATTTTGGGGGCCTTTGGAGAACTCCTTTTTCTTTTCCCCTCCCTCTTTCTTCTGGGGGGCACCCTGTCCGGCCTTTTGAGTATCCCCTCCAGTCCCCCTTGTGGACACCCGGGTACTAGCCCAAATGTCCGCCTCCTCAGCAAGCTTCCGGGGATTGGTCAGCTTGCTATCCACCAGGTGTTGACGCAGTTCAGGGAAACATTTTTCGAGCAGGTGTTCCTTCAATACTAAATCAAACAACCCCTCGTAGTTCCTCACTTCACTGCCCTGAATCCAACCCTCTAATGCCTTCTTTGCATAATCCAGGAAGTCCACCCAATTCTGTGTGCCCAGTTTGTGGCTACCCCGGAACTTCTGTCTGTATTTCTCGGGTGTTAGTCCAAACTTTCGTATGAGCGCCACTTTCATGGTGGGGTAGTGGGTCTGCTCACCCTGCTCTAGGGCCAATAATGCATCCCTACCAGCTGGAGGCATGTACCTGTACAATCCCCCTCCCCAGTACTTCTCTGGAACCCCATGGGCCCTTAATGAGACCTCATAGGCCGCTAGCCACTTGGCAATATCGTCGCCCACACCATAGCTAGCCACTATGTCTTTCGGCAAATAGGGTTTGGGTTCCCTGGTGAACTCTCTTTCTTCGCTGCCACCATTAGGAATAGGGTGTGCCCCGACTCATAGGATCTGGAGATCTATCTCCCTTAACCTCAACTCATGAGCCATCCTCTGTTCCTCCTTCTCTTTCTCCAGCCTTGCTAAGTCCCATGTGAGCTGTCTTTTCTCCCTCCGGTCTGTTAACTCCACTTCAGACAAGCCACCGCTAGAGGCACTGCTGCCCTTCCTGGAAAGTGTCCTGGGCCCCCCTAACAGGTTCCCCACCTCAGGTTGGTACAAACCAGCTCCCTCACTGTCGGGCTCTCTATCCCTGTCCTCCTCCTCAGCCTTGCTTTCTCGTCGTGCCTCCCCCCAAGCCCTCAAGCTGGTTTGGAGTGCACCCTTCTTTGCTCCCGGGGGACAATACACCCCCTCCCGCTGACAAAACTCCCTGAGTTGGGCCACAGTGTACGTTTCTAAATTCTCCAATACAAACTCCATCTTGCCCACTCAGGTCAGAGGACAGTTATTTGCAGAAGCTATGCAGGGGGGTACCTTTTATAATACCTCCTCCCACCACCAGAGTAAATTTGAAAAAAACAAAACTCACAATTAGGAAGTCCGCTTGGAGAAAACTCCCGGTGTAGGCCTATGGACTACCCACAGTTATTGTCGAGTATACGTAGGCACAGCTCTATCCCACCGCTGCCACCAATTATGTTAGAAAACCCCGGGCAACCGGGTTAGCAGTCACCCGGTTTTTCCCAGCACAAGGGGTAGCTTGGCTCGAGCGGTCGGGGGTCAGGCACCGTGTTAAGCGTACGTCACACCCTCACAATAACCATGCGTGCATCCGTTCCAAAACCGACACTACACCGTAAAAATGTATGAAAATATATCTGTGTTTATCTTGTTTTCTCTTAGTTGCAGGTTAAATAAATAATAACACACTTACAGTACACAAAGCTTCTTCTGTAAAAAGGGTAGGTCAAATAAATAAGCTCAGATCATAAATAATCAATGAATAAATAGATGTGCATAGAATGCATAGGCAAATAAATACTGCGAGGGAATAAATACTGTGAGACAATAAATAGGATAAATACAAAGAATACAATACTCTCAATAAATATAAGCCATCAGACCACTTTCAAATCAGGTCACATTTGTGAGGTACTAAGGGTTGATTTGGCCCAATCACAGCTTGTGGTTATGTGGATGGCCTGAGGGTGTCTCACCTAACTTGGATAAGGCTGAGGCTAAGACTGAGGTAGATCAAGGGTAATCTAGGAATCTGGCTCTCCCAAACTACACAACCCCTCACACAGGTCACTGTATCAGTCTCAGTCCACCCCTGGCACTCCCAGGCTGGTCCTAACACCTCTCTAGCCCCTAGGATGGGCTCTTAGGGCTCCACAGGGCCTTAGGCGCCCTCTATTCCACTTACTGCCCTCTTTATGAAGTTCCGACGCCGCCGGAGTCGTGTCGACGCCGTGAGGCGGTTCCGGTTCGATGTCGGCGGCCTCGGCTCAATGACAGTTCTTGTCGACGCCGGGAGGCGGTTCCGGTTCGATGTCGGCGGCCTCGGTTCGATGACGTCGGGCGGTCTTGGCTCGATGTCGACTTCGGGCGGCTCCGGTTCGATGACGTCGGGCGGCCTTGGCTCGATGTCGACTTCCGGCGGCTCCGGAGTGCGATCTCCACTCCCGACCTCCGGTGCTCCTTTCCTCAGGTTCCGGCGACTCCGGAGTGCGACCTCCACTCCCGACCTCCGGCACGATTCTCTTCAGGTTCCGGCGACTCCGGAGTGCGATCTCCACTCCCGACCTCCGGCACGCTTCACCTCGGTCTCCGGCGACTCCGGAGGGCGGACTTCACTCCACCGTCGACGCCGCACACTCGACCTCAGGTGACTTCCTCCTCGACCTCTGGTGTCTCCACGACCTCCGTCGGTGTCCTCTCTCAACCTCTGGCGGCTCCGGGTACGACGTCTGCTTTCCAGTCAGCGCCGCTTCTCCACCTCGGGCTCCAGGTCTCCAGGCTTCTCGACGTCGGACTTCAGGAAGTTACCAGTAACCAGGTCAGGAACTTGCTGTTCTTTACTTTTAAGGCCTGTTCCGGCTGTCCAGGTCCTTAAGATGGTTTTTCTGGCTTTCTCCCACACAGGGCTCCAGGCTGGGCTCAGTCAGCAGGGACTAGTATCAAGGGTGGGTTTCTGGACCCCACTCCAGGCACAAGTTTCCACCCCTGTTGCCTCACTCCTTCCTCCTTCAGTTCTGTGCTCCTCTCTCTTCACCAGTCAGGTGCCAACTGCCAACTTCAACTGCCAACCTGGAGATGCCTTCCCAACATTCTAAACCTGCCTCACACTGTCACAGGGTTCTGGAATGTTCTGGAAGGTGCTGGTAGGTTCCAGTGATGTCACAGGTGACAATGGGTGGCCACCATTTTGTGTTTCAGGCCCTCAGACAGAAGTTCCAGGGGTAGATAAAATGGCTCCCTGAATCTGCATCAATACTAAAAAGTCTGGTGGTTCCCAAAAAGGAAAAAAATACTAACAGGGTTTGAGGCAAGAGTGGGACAAAATAAATAATGATGAGGAGGGACCACCCAAAGGGCTGACAGGTCTAACATGCACGATGTAAAACAATACTGGCTGAAAGCACCCCTTAACCTGGGCCCTGTGCCTTGCTACCTCACTTCTCTGTATGTAACTCTGGGTTGTTCAGAAGTGCCGGCTGCATTTCTTCATAGCAGAGTAATAGTTAACGTACGCTTGCTATGTTTATAGATACCACCATGTGCGAATACCGGGTTATAAGAGGTTAACTGGAAATATTGGCCTCTGCTACACATTTGCCGCCTTCACGGAATAAAAGAAATGAGTTGTGGTTCGTCTTATTGGACAGATGGCCTCATGTAGCACATTTCCCATGTTAGCTTGAATTACAGCTGTTTGTTTTGCAGCTTGGCTTAAGATTGATTAAATGCAAATGCAACTCAGAGAATCATGGGAATACCTGCCACGGCCCTTATTAATACCTTCACTTAAATTCCCCCCCCTCCCCTTCCCCCCCCAGAGAGTCCTTAATTTGCAACAACAAAAAAGTGTCAGAGCAGCCATTTGCCTGCAAACAATTCGCGGATGACTGCCCAATTAGTTCAGTAGCATTCGGATGCTCCTCTCAGGCCCTGTGGCCCTTTGAGGACACAATACGGCTCCAATGATAACCTGGCAACCTAGGTAGAAAAGCAGCCAAGTGTGAGCGATTGAAGCTGTAGTTTTGGCTACCATCTTGTCGGCAAAAAGAAAGAATTCAGGACGGAGTTGCCGGAAAACGCTGGAGATGAGGTAGGGAGCAGGAGGTGAGCCCGGGAGTGGTGTGTGCATGCGCGCGCAGTCTGCTCATTTTCAAGCACTGGACTCGTGCTTGTGGCACGCCGCTGCGCGCTCCTGCAAGGTGGATGCCGTCACAAGCACGAGTGTGTGCTTCAAAATGAGCAGAGCGACGGCTAAAGGTCCTGCTATGCAGCGCGCATAGCCCTTAGGACGGCATTATATACACTTTATAGCAAGGCAAGACTGGACAGGGAGTCTAGGAAACAGACCGTGGCAAATTTTATGACCATCAAGCACACCTTGTACTCGCAGACTAGTTATCTTTAAAAACCTACATGTCGCTGGGAGAGGGGACTCCTCTTCCGTTTTAAGTGCTGGCACAGTAAAATTCCTGCTCTGTTTTTCCCTTGGGCACAACGCTAACCTAGACTTCTTGCCATGCCCGTGCGACATTCGGAGTGGTCTAACGATTTTACATTTTTTATTCTTCTGTAAGTTGTATATAAGATATGCAAAATGGCTTTTAATACTGTTTTTTTTTAAAACCCTGCCTACTCATTTAGAAGATGCATATAGGAACATACTTAAACTGGAAGATGATGAATTAGTTTTCCCAGTTAGCACTTTTTTGAGAACTGCTGTACGGGCTCGCAACACTATGTGCATCTTATGAAGAATGCGTTTTTGCACTGGTTTTTAAATGGTTATTATGGAATTTGTGGGCTCCTTTTAGAAACTTATTGCATGCATTTTGAATATATCTTGCACTTGTGACTAATGTTTTATTGAAATTGTTTTATTCTGAATATGAAGTTGGGCATTTTTAATTTGTTGTAATGTGACTGTGCTTTTATGGATATGGCCCTATCCGAATAAAGTAATTTTGAATTGAATTGAATTGAATTGATTCTTCAGTCCTGGGTGACACAAAGGCTCCCGCTGTGTTGTCTGCCAATGACACCTTACTGCTGTTGAAAACTCCCAAGGAAATTGAGACTGTTCTCGCCCGGTCCAACCTCTTCTATACCAATCACGGCTTAGCTGTAAATGCCAATAAATCAACATTCATGGCAATACATCCATATAGGCATTTCAGGGGGGTGTGGGGGAGTTGTGTAATAGGAGCGAGTAAACTTGGAGATTTTGATTACCTGGGCATTTGTTTATCTAGTAGTAATTGTTGGACCAGCTAGATCACAGAGAGCACGCTCTTCCTTAATCATAGGGTAGCAGCCACACAGCTTTGCAAAGAATACTTCTCTCCACCCGGTGTCACCTCTTATGGAAATTTGGAGAGCCCAAGCAGTGAATGCTAGAACATATGGTTCTGAACTTTGGGGTTGTAGTAATGTAGAGCCGATGGGGGTCACTGAGAAAACATTCTTGAGGGCTGCATTAAAACTTACCTAAAGTACGCCCTTAGTCTTTTTTAAAATGGATCTAGATATGCAAGCTATCACTGCCAAAATCAGGCTCAAACCCATTCTGTATTGGTTGAGGCTATTGATAATCGATGAGCTGGAACCTTATAGGATGAGGCTGAAGGACATTCTTGGCATTCAAGGAAGATTAGTAACACTACAGTGGCTGAAGTACGTTAAACAGACCCCACACATTCTGGGTCGTCTGACTTTTGGAAACATCATACATCTATTGCTTCTTGTTCCTTTAAATTGGTGAAACCGTTTTTTGGGAAAATTGAAGGATGAAAATAACTAAATCAAAATGCCACATTATATTGACAGACCATTTCCTAGAGCTTAAGCTTACACCAAAATTTGAGACCTTTCCTCTACGAGATTAACCCCCACCATATTTATCAGATGTCTTTATATAAGATTCAGCTGGGAACTTCACCGCTTGCAACCTTCACTAGCAAATGGAGGTGCCCACTAAAGGGTTGTGTGCTTTGTCCTGCGTGCAGAGAAATTGATGAAATTGATTAACACATTTTGTCCTTCTGCCCAGTGTTTGCAATGTTGGGTTGTGCCCCTGTGCCGATTCTTGGGAATCCGGCAACATAAAATGGTTTTGAGAATTTTCAATGAGTATATTGCCTTGAATGTAGCCTTATGTAACGGTATCTGCTAGTAATGCATATTGCACATATTGTTCTGGTATTATGGGTACTACTATTATTGATATCTCTGGCGATAACTCCCCACTATTGTCGATGCCCTTTTTATTTTTCATCTAAAAGGAGATAAAATATTTTAGGAACAACCCCTACTTTTTAAAATACTAAAGTATTTTATTACACTAAAGTATTTTACAGCATTGTATTTAAGATTTTTAAGTAAAAATGTTATATTTGTACTCTTGGACAAGTCTTTTTGATCTTAAATCTTGTTTGCTGGAAATGCTGTTTTGCACGAATAAATGGATATTGTGATATTTACAATGTTCAAGCTTTTTTTAAGGTCTTTGACCGAAATAAAGTATTTATGATGATGAGTGATCGCATTTTATTGGCGCACACAAGTGCACCACAGAAAAAGTAGTCAACTTCACCTTTTTGTGATGGGTGAAGTTATATATATATATGGGCATCTCTTTGTCCTGCACCAGTGTCACATTATGGTCGCGGGTGCAAAGGCAAACATGCCTTTAGGAGGTGCACTAAAAGTGCGCCACATAAAGGTGGCGCACTTTCAATGCGCCTCCTCAAGGTAGCTCTCTGGAGTGGAGAAAAGGGGTATCATTGACACTCCCAGACATCCCTTTGCAGGCGGGTGTAGTCACTCACTGCACCTGCCTGCAAGGGAATCTCTTGTTTCTCTTGAAAGTGCCGCCTGCACAGAGAAACACGAGCAGATTTTAAACAGCTGCACTGTATTTCTCTTGAATTCGCCGTCCTAGGGGAAGTACGAGGCCCTGAGGGCAGTGCATTCTTCCTAATAGGGTGCACTTTCCCTAAATGCAACCGGCGCACCTGAATTAAGGTGGGCTGTGGCGCAAACAGGAAAGGTGCGCCCTATCTGTAACACGGTCGAGGTCCACAATACTCCAGATAATAAAAACCTTAGAGGGTCTCATAAGCTTGAAAGACTTTCTTAATTGAACGACAACCAATATGTAACGGCAAAGCATTTTTAGGGGCTGATCCAGATATTCATGAAGCGAGAGATGCTCTGGAGCCGTGTTCTGCACTAGTTGGAGAGTCTAACGATTAAAGCTCTATCCATCAATGATTTAAAGTTCGGGGTTTGCAAGAGTGAGCACATGATGGCATCCTGTGACATCATCTTCAATCCAGAAGCACATACTCAACTTGGGTCAGGCAGCACTCAAGGATGTACGCTTTTCTTGATGGGTGCACATTGATCAAATGTATTAATGGATTATTAAATTAAGTCATTGTTCAGCTACTGAATAATATAATCGTGAAGTAAGTAAGGATTTCACTACTAAATGTTTGGCATATTTAATTAGTCAGACAGACAGACAGTGCCAGGAATTCAGCCTCACTCTTAGCACAAACACTTGACCTAAATGTTTCTATCATTCCCATTCTGGTGATGCTCTGGCCTCTGCAAAATGTCTATCTAGGGTATAAGGTATGCCTTTACAACAATGGGACAAAAGTGACTTCCGCATTACCTCAACAGAGGATGGGCCCTTAGATTACACATGGGAGCCCATGTACTCATATTTGGTCAATTTTTCCAGAAAGCAGGAGACCCTCTGCAAAAAGATACGCTCTGTACCCAGGCCTTACAGACGATGGAGCAGCACCAGGTGGTCAATAATTTCAAAGTCAGCTGCTAGACTCAACACAACAATGTCCCATATTTTACAGATCTCAAGAGATCATCCGCAATGCTCATTATGCAAGTCTCTGTCTCGTTGAAAATAAAGTGTTATGGGAGTGAGCCACATCGCAGTGATGAGGAGAATGTACATATTTCTCAGGGAAATCAAGTCATGATGAGCCATGCTAGATATTTATGAGCATAACCACTAGAGGTTGAGTGGTGGTTGGAGAAGTGGATGTGTTGCGCATATTGATATAGGAAAAGGCTAATATGAGGTGACAGGTGGGTGTGGGGGTTTTGAGAGGCATAGGAGGCGCGTGTGAGGACTGGAGGATGGACATGGGAGGGCACTAGATTCACAGGATAGCTCTTTCACTTTGCACAGTACACATGCAGTTAGAGGTTGTGAGGGGAGGGAGGGACACAATATCTTCCTTTCTTTGTAGACAGGAGACATGGAGACATGAAGACAGGGAAGGTAGTGAAGGGATGGAGACACCTGCTTACTAGCCTACTGCTTAGGCTACAATGCTAGGACTGGAACTAATCTGAAGGACAGGGCAAGCATTATCTTAGCAATAATCTTCATCACACAAAACTTTACTCTTAGTGAACTCAATCCTTATGATCCTCGCTCTCCTTTCAATACAACGCAATCTATTTCATGGGCCACTTGTTTATTAGCGACAGGGACAGCTGGAAGCACTGAGGTCTCTTGAAAGCACTGGCGTAGCTAGGGGGGGGGGCGGTCCGCCCCAGGCGGCACTATTTTGGGGGCGGCGGCCTTTATAATTTATTTGGGGACACTCACAGTAGTGTCAGTGTCCCCAAATAAATTATAAAGGTCGCCGCCACTGGGGCCCTCGCGCGGAAGAGCAAGCACACCTGATTGTAAATTGTGCTGCCTGCAGTGCAGCATGCGTGCGTGACGTACCTTGTATGTGGTGGGTCCTATCCCAGGGCTGTCAATCTTGTAGCGCGCGAAAGCGCTACCAATGACGGCCCTGGGCATAATGTTTAGTCAACCCTTGCGTTGCGGTAAAAAAACAGTAGCGCGGCAGTGACGTCACACACTCCACCACCACGCGCTCGCCTCTTTTCCGGCACAGGCAGCACAGGGATATTGGTGCAGCCATCAGGATGATTTTTGATTCAGAATATTTCAGGTGAGTCGTGACTATACCGGAAGCTGAAATGTGCCTGTTGTGGTAGACAATGAAACAGTGTGCCATTGAAAAAGAATTAGTTTCGGGTGAATAAAAAAAATAATTTTCTTTATTTAGTTGAATAATTGTTATTGGTTTTCCACTGAATACAAGTTTGTCACTTAAGCATAGTCATTACAAGATGTACGTACCCATTAATTGGTGCAACGAGGGGTACTTCCGAACAGAGAAGTGTCATAGGTGGCCTTTTCGCTACCAATCTGTATTTTTAGTAAATCAAACGTAGTTTCTGTTTTGTATTGCCCTACAAACATTTCCAGTAAGCGTGTGCTATGTTATATGAAGAATCAGGTGCTTGCGTGTGTCCGACTATATTAATTCTTTGAGATTCTCTGTATGTTTAAATATGACTATTGTATGTGGACCTAGAGCAGGTGGGGTCTGAAAAAGAGGGCTCTGACATCCCTCAATGTATCACAGACCGCAGCTAATCGCGGACAGCGTTTTTGGTGGGCGTTTTCAGACTAAGCTGGCATGGAACTTTCCATTCCCAGACAAAGCATAATGAGAAATAGCCAGGGCTCGAGTCGGGGTACCACGCGGGTGGACGGCGTCACCCCACTTATTTTACCGGGTTTTTACCGGGTGGACGCCGTCCCCCCTGCCCAAAAGATGGAGCCGGTACCCGAGCCTGCGCGCGCGCTCAGCACTCACCAAACCCCACCTTCTATTGTCGAGAGAGGGCATACAGAGCTCTTTAAGTTGTTTCACGTTGATGGAGCCGTTCAGTGTGACAGACGGGCGCTCGTGGCCGTATATTAGAAAAGGTCAGTATGTGTTTATGCATTTCAGGCGGAGACCGGCAAATTTACTGTGGGCAATAAATACGCACCGAACAAGAGCATCTTTAATTTCCCCGCTCCTTTGAGTGTCAATACGGTGACTAATTCCAACGTAAACATTCTCCTTTGCCCTTTGAACCTGCCCCCATCACCTTCTAACCTTTGTTAATTAGTGGGGACTACATCTCGTGACGTCACTTCCTGCCGTGAGGTCACTTCCGGTGACACCACCTAACTTGGAGCGTCCCCCCACTTCTTTTTTTTAGGACTTGTGCCCTGGAAATAGCTCATAACACTATCTACTATTGATTCCTCTAGAACTTTCTAACTTGCGAGTGGAATGTTTATTTGAAAAAAAACAACAGGTTCTCTATCCCTGGTGCTTGAATATATAGTTCATTTACACTTCATGCCCGTTGCTGAGGCAGTGCAGTACCCTTCACATATTGAAGGATATAAAAATCGAAATATTGAATATAATAAACCGTCAGAGGGTGGGGGGGGAGAGGAAAGAGGGCACAGAGATGCTTTTTTTGGCAAGATTCTTAGTGATTCAGCACCTTAGAGCAGGGAATGCGAGCATATTTCAGGGGATAGTTTTAGGAAGGGTATGTAGGTACTGTATTGTACTGCATTGATGAATGAATATAGCGCTTTATACCGCCGATGAGGCTGTGAAGATCTTTAGTTCACATCGACTTCCTTGGGCCCTTTCAGACAGCATGGTTGAAGGGTGTAGGTTGCCGTTCGGCCTCCATGGGAGATGTTGGGTATATTGCCAGTGGCGTAGCTAGGGGGGGGCGGTCCACCCCAGGCGGCACTATTTTGGGGGCAGACGCGCGGCATAGGTGGCCTGTTGCGGCGGCCTTTATAATTTATTTGGGGACACTCACTGACACTACTATCAGTCACAGTAGCGTCAGTGTCCCCAAATAAATTTTAAAGGCAGCCGCAACGGACCACCAGTGCCGCGCGCACGGCCCAGGCAGTTAAAAGTTTGAAAGTGCAAGCAGCGCGCACCTGTCCTGACCTGCTTGCTTTTGTTGTAACTGCTGCGCCAGTCAGTCAGTGCGCCTGCAGTGTTGCCAAAATTGCCGCCGCGACGTCCCGCGTTGTTTATGTGAAAACTTGCTTGACTGTTGGTCCGTCCCAGGGCCGTCATTGGTAGCGTGCGAGCGCTACCAATGAGTACCCTGGGCTACATTTTGGCCAGCCCAGCGATGAGAACGTAGCAGTGACACGTCACACGCTTCACCACTACGCGCTCTCGTGAGGAGTCAATTCTGGCCTGGGGCAGTAGCAGTGCTGCTGCTGGGCGATTTTGCTTTGCTGGCTGCTGCAGTGCAGCAGAAGTGAAAGAAGTTTGAACCAATCCCTGCCTGCCATAGTGTGAGACCCTGAAGTGAGTGAGGTAAGAAAGAGGAGAGCAGCAGGAGCTAGCTGAACGTTTTCAGAGGGGTGGAATCATCACCTAGGCTCCGCCACAAATCCACTTTCATAGATATTACGATGAAAACAGTTGCTCATATTAAGCACTGCATTAACTTACCACCAGGCACACGAATAATGCCAGATAATAATGTTTACTGATCCAGCCCTAGAGCTCCCTTCAAGTGACGAGGCCCCAGGGGTTGCATCACAGAACATTTTTGACTGGCCGTATATTCTTGGGGGAACTTAAAGCAATTCTTGATGCAAATACTTTTTCCACTGTATCACGAAAGCATTGTTAATGTGTGGCAAGAATATTTCTGTGCATGTTTGTTGTGTGACATTTTGCTTCGGTGGTGTCTACTGTCGTTCTGGATGGTGTAGCATTGTGCTGTCTCCTCCCTTCAAATGATTGCAGCAGGAAACGCGAAATCATCATTCTAAGATGTCTTACTCATGTATAACATTAGTTCAGTGCAATGTTATTAGAAACCCTGCACAATAGGGCTACTAACCTCGGTGTGTGTTTGTGTGTATGTTTGTGTGTATGTGTGTGTGTGTCTGTTTTGTGCGTGTTTGTGTGTGGTGTGTGTCTATGTGTGTGTGGTGTGTGTCTGTGTGTGTGTGCTGTCTGTGTGGTGTATGTGTGTCTCTGTGTGTATGTGTGGTGTGCGTGTGTGTATATGTGTGTTTTTTTCCAGAGCCCCAGGACAGCGCATCCATGTTATCCAGTTATCCAGTCATATCTATGAACAGTTCAAGTGACTAGTAATAGTTTATTAGTTATTAAAAGCATAAACATGTAAAAAGCGCGCATCTAACATATTTACAAAATTTAAAAAGCTGTGCAAGAATGACATTGCATTTCCGGCTAAAAAAATATCCCAGTTAGAAAAGCCAATGGCGTATTTCAAGATTTAAAAAAGTTACAAATCCCAGCCAGAGAACTTGCCCATGCAGTTGTATTCCGTCTGAAGAGAGCTTGGGTGGGGAAGGGGGGGGGGGGGGGGTTACCCTTTGGTCTGGGTTCACAATCACATCATGAATTCGGAATGATCTTAATTAAGTCTGTGGGAAGTGGTGCAGTGGAGCAGAAACGGTGCTTCCGTCTCAGGATCTTTTTATGTGATCAGGTGCCTGCTATCAGTGGAAGAATCTGTAAGATGGCACCCTATCTTGCTAATCCTATGAAAGTAGTAAGCGTGTTAACCACCCATTGTCATAAGTGACACCTTCATCCATTCTTGGCTTTTTAGCCGAGACCACTTTGCTTCTGTGGATCCTAGAACAGCAGAAAGCAAAGTTCTGTTTGTCACAAAAGCAGGACTTGATGAAGGTGTCACTGATGTCAAAGGGTCACTTGAAGATGTGAAGTACTGTGTCCCGCCTTTCCCATAATGCTTTGTTGCTCTTAAACTGTACCACTAGTAAGTAGTATGATCCGTCACCAGTTTTGAAGCCTGCATCTCTGCAGTGATTTCAAGAACAATTCAAGGAAAAAAAGGTTTAGCCTAGGTCTGGGCATAGGGGCATTGGTCTCTACTCAGTTTTAACCGAATTGGGCCCCCACCCAGAGACGTTTTAAGGCATGGGCAAAATGGGCTCTGGCCCAGGGCCCCAGCCTGTCAGGGGGCCCCCCATGGAGCCAGCTCTGTTCTGCAGAGCATCTTGCCCTGATGACCTTAAATCATTCTTATACAGATTGTTTTAAATAACATTTTCTTTTAATTTATTTTTAATGTTGGTGATGTGTGAGAGTCTAATACAGACACTGTGCAGAGAAATGTTGTGTTTATGTTTCATGCAACATCCATAAAAAAGCTGAAACTGGATCATAAATTCAAAGTAGTTCGGAACAGGGGGCCCCAAAATACGTTTGGCCCAGGGCCCCCAAAATCCTTAAGATGTCCCTGCCCCCACCCAGTCTTACTGAGAAGCCCAGCCCCCACGAGAAGCCAAAACTCTACTCCTGCCATGGCTTCTTACCTTAGTCTAGCCCGCCTCAGCCTGAGATACGTCACACTACAACACAGAAGGACATTTCCAACTGGGCACTGGGGAGGTCTGTGAGGTCCATATTGTTCTGTGAATAATAATGGGGTTTAAGTAATTTTCCCGTGTGTTTCTAACTGCTTCCCATGCACACATGAGGATTTTTGCCTTTATTTGCTAGTATCCTTTCAATTTTTTCGGGCTCCTCCTGTGAACCCCTTGGCTTCTGTTTTCTTGCATAATGAGCATTTGCTCTCTGTGGGTTGGAACAAAGCTGCAACATATCTGAGAGGAGGCTGAGGTGCAGCACCTCATATATCTAACAACTTTAACCTAAAGTCTAGCTTAACCCAGAATTTGGGCCAGATGTGGTTGATTTCATGTAGCTTCAATATTGCCTTTGACACACTGATATGGACCTACGTTCTTTGTGGCGGTCGGGAGTTTGGAAGAATGGGTTTAAATTTGGTTGCATAGTTTCCCTTTGCCTGGTTGCTTGAGGATGTTGATGGCACTTTTGCAATTATTTTTTGTATTGTATTGTAATTGCATTTATATAGCACTCACTACCCATAAGGAGGCATCGAAGCGCTTTTTCAGCGAGTGGCACGCTACTCCGGAACCCATAAATGATTAGTGGTGAATTAGTATAGTGAAAATTTGAAAGTAATTTGAGTGGTGGATATGTTAGTCAGATTATGTGGATTGAGAAGGATAGTGGAGATATGGATAAGGGAAAAAAGGTTTGGATTTATCTAGAACTTGCTACCTCTGATGGGGGGGTTGAAGCGTTTTTCGGCGAGTAGCACACTACTCTGGAACCCGTACAGTGTTAGTGGTGAAGTAGTATAGTGAAATATGCAAGTCATTTTTAATAATTTGAGTGGTAGGAATGTTAGTCAATTATTTGGATTAAGAAGGATACCGAAGGGGTAGAAGAGGTAAAAAGGTTTGCATTTATATAGCGCTTGCTACCCCTGTTGAGGTGTTAATGTGCTTTTTCGGCGAGTAGCACGCTACTCCGAAACCCATAGAGGATTAGTGGCGAATTAGTATAGTGAAATAGGACATTTATTTGAGTAGTGGACATGTTAGTCTGTTATTTGGATTGAAAAAGGGTAGTGGAGGGATAGAAGGGAAGGATTTTGAATTTTTTGTTGTTTTGTTGTTGCTATACCCTTCCTTACGAGTGGTTATTCCCCCAGTAATAAGGACTAACATCCAGATCTTGCTGCTTACTGCACCTAAATGTAATCTTCTGCTTTTCCCCTGATAGATATCAGTAGATTTGGCCTGAAAGCATTTATCAAGGGAACATGATTTTCATTCCAAAACTCATAAGTCCAAAAAGTGTGGTTCCAGGAGTTACCGCACATAGCAGAATTTAATGAAAACTCGTACCGAAGGTAAAGACAAACTTACCTTGGAAAATTTTTCAGACAGCATAAAATTGAAATTTCTCAAAACTTTAGCAGCATAAAACAGGATTTCAAAAATTCTAACTTCATGTAGAGGTGATATGGGGTATGCAGTCCTTTCATGTTGTAATTGTTCACGCAGCTCTCTGATGGATGTTGCATGTAGTTTTTCTGAGTCCCCAGATAGATCAAGCAGTGTGTGTGTTCTCCTTTGTACTGCCAGTCACTGGTGTATTCAACTGTGTAGCTTTGGACCGTGTCATGTATGTGCATGTAACTTGCATGATCGAGGTAACTATTAGCAGCGATTACTACGCGTCTCTCGGACCTCTTTCAAGTGCTTGCCGTCCTTTTTCCCCAGCACCCCTCCCCGCAGGGGCGGCAATCTGAGGGATAGCCCCGGGCGCCACAAGCTCTTGCTACGCCTCTGCTTGAAAGTGTAGGGAAGGGCAATAAAAATAAATACACAATTCTTACGTAGGCCATGTGGTGCTTGACACAGGGGCAGGAGGGAAGGTGTGGGCCATCACCGTATGTAAAGAATGAAAAAAGAATGAGTAGGATTTGGTGAATAGAAGATTAGCGTTAAGTTATTAGGGCATTAAGAGAAAAATAAACATATTGATTTTGATTTAGTAGAGAGTAAGAAAGGAGATATGGCATTAATTGCTACAGATGTCAGCGGTCATTGACTTGTGGATTTGGAACATAAGGCTAGATTTACTTATGGGTTTGCACCAGAGCAAAGTGGCACATATTCTAGCAAGGATATTTACTTCCTGGTGCAAAAGGGGTTTTGCACTGGAAATCCCTTTTCTGAGCGCAAATAGTGCTTGTGCTGCTTTGTGTAACTCTGCGTCACTGTGACATTAATTGGGGATAACGTGTGGATCAGCACAAGCACCAATAGTTTTTGAGTCAAAAGCAATGTGTTTTTGAAGAAGCCGCTAACATGGAGAAATGTTTTCAATTCTCCAAACATTTCAGACATTGCCTGTGTGCTGCACTGTACATAACACATACAGAGGTGTGGAATTAAAAAAAATTAAAGTAGGCATAGAATATGTTTCTAGTACAAATCGTGTGCTAGACATCACACACATTTGGGCTACGCAACTTGTTTTGGCACCAGTGCAGGTGTAGTGAGCAGCAGAAGGCCATTTTTAATAATAAAGTAGCATTTGATGTTGTAGCACCCAGGATAACGTGCTGCATAGCTAAATACTTATAAGGTCTAAATGGCGAGACCTATTGGCTATGCCAATGCTTGTTAATAACAATGTCTCTGTGCTGATTCTCCCCCTTGCGCGAAGAAGTGTAGATAATTAGGTGCTGCACTGCTTTGTGCTAAAAAATAATGCCTCAAAGTCATGGCAAGGGTTGTTTAACTACTACTAAATATTGGTATGTGGTGAAAACAAGTGAATTACACCCCATCTGCCTATCTGCAGGCAGCAGGCTGCAGGCAGTGTCTGTGGCACACGCCTAACCCGCACCCACAGTACCAATCCATTCCTAGGGAGCGCTGCGCCTTCATGAATAGTGAATCACAAGTGTAGCATCTGATGTATTTGGCAGCTACACCGGTCTTCATTCAACCCCTGAGATGATACTGTGATTGCAGAAACAGGAAAAACACAAATCCAGAAGAGCTGCACAATCAGACAAACTGCTCAACCGAGAATAAAATGTCTGACCTAAATGTACGTAAATGGTGTTTGGAAGACGAATAACCTTCGGATGTAGCTGCAGAGCAATCGCCCCCTGGCTGCCAGCCGCATGTGCTTGCTTCGAGGCTGCCTGCTGTGGAGTTTGTGGAGAGGTCAGGCTCTGACACACAGTGATGACACAATGCCAAATCTTTGTGCTACGCTCCAACCTGGGAACAATTACAGTTTAAAAGAAGGCACTTTCTTCTTCTGCTCAGGCATTCCAAAAGCTGTATAATTAGCAACAGCAATTAAAACTACTTCGGAAAAGTATACAATTATTTTCTAGTACATTTGCTTCTCCATCGCACACAAAAGGATACAGTGACACCACAGGGAAGGTCCACAAATAGAGTGTTTGAGAAATCTCTAAACACTGCTAAAATGGAATTGTGGATAGAGGTGGTATGTTTTAGTTTCTAGTAGGTTATGTTATCTGCATTTCTGTTGGACACATCTGCCATTTGTCCAGGTTGCAGCTCTCACTGCATTCTGGGGGCCAGGAAGGGCCTCTTAAAGGTGCAGTGAGGCAGCAGCATTTAGGTGCACCTTGTGGCAGTGACTATGTATTGCCAAAGACTGATAATGTATGTTTACCCTGTACCACTCAAATCTCATCCTCGCACCAGTCCTTTCGGGTGCTCCTTTCTGCATGGTTAGAGGATTACTGAAAAGACAGGGTCAGCTAAGTGGTAACCAGCTTATTGAGTACCCAACCACTGGCCTCCAAGTCAGGCAGCAACTGTCAAAATCCAGAACCTCCCCAAGGTTCTCCCTCAATATTCCAACTCTAGGCATTCAAGCAACCCAACACACCCTCCTTACTCATACAAAGAAAAGAAAAGCATATATTGTCCCAAATAATAAACAACAAATAAAATTACAACACAAAACACACAAAGAGATAAGCTAACGGAAGAAATACAAGAATACATTATAAATGCATCACAAAAGAACTTACATTTATCATAGAGCGCACAAGTGCCATTATACATATGTCTTATATACGTTATGAGTGATAGGAACAACCTTACAAATGATTCACATCACACAATCCCTGAACCTAGCAGGTTTGCTCTTGCATCGAGGACCCTGAAAGGTTTCTTCATTAGTATTGGATTTCCTACCTGCAGAACTCATTCACCCAAACTTTCCACATGCAAACTCAGACACAAATTCCTGCACAACTGACACACTAGTTCACACAAACTGGAGCAGAAAAACGTGACAAACACTTGTATGCATGACCCAGATTCTTAACCAAGTCCCCTACCTTGATTGAACGTATCCGGTACTTATCATTCATGTGCTATACTTGCTTTGAACAGCTTCTCTAATGTCAATCACCGGTCTATTTTACTTGAATTGATGATCTTCCTGCCCATCCATTCCCTGTTCTACTTTGAACCTGCCACCCTTCCTCTCAACAATGTGAAAGGTGAAGTTCCAGTAATGATGTGCAGGGTGGTCCTCATGACCCAGAGCATTTCTTTCGCAACGGATTTCTGTTGGACTTAGCCCTTTTTGCAGGGTCATCCCTGAACTTTTTGCCTTCCTCCTGTATTTTGTCTGACCTGTTTTTGTTGGTTTTATGACTCTGGGCACTTTACCACTGCTGATCAGTGCTAAAGTGCATATGCTCTCCCTATGGTAAATTGATGTATGGATTAGTGTTTCCATGATTGGTTGGTTTGGTTTACTTATCAGACCCTAGTACAGTGCACTGAGTGTGCCCAAGGCTTGTAAATCAAATGCTGCTGGTGGGCTTACAGCACTGGTTGTGCCACCCACAGAAGCAGCCTTGTAAAGTGTGTCTCAGGTCTGCCATTGCAGCGCCTGTGTGCAGTCTGGTACTGCCATGCTGACTGGGCAAGTGCACCCACTTGCCAGTCCCTACACCTTCCCTTTTCTTCATATCAGACACCCCTATGTTAGGCCCAAGGGCAGGGTGCATTGTAGGTAAAAGGTAGGACATGGCCTGATGTGTGTGGCATGTCCTATTAGTGAATTACAGCCATTTTCCTTTTTCACTATTGCAAGGCTACCTGTTCCCCATAGGCCAGAATGGCAGTTTGATTATTACATCTTACAATCCTAACTGACTCAGGGAACTAGGTAGACATTTGAGTTTAGTATGCCTGAACTCAGAATGATAAAATGCATCTTTTAGTGAAGTTGGTTTTAACATTCTGTGTTTGAAAATACCACTTTTAGAAAGTAGGTATTTTCTTGTCTAACCATCCAAACCTGCCTCTGCTAGGTTGTGTATTCCTTGTCTGGAGTTTGAGTGACAGGGGCTGGGGGATTCCAGGAGACAGGGTGAGTCAGCACAGGGCTGAATAGAGAGATCTGCATGTAGATGGGTAGGTTGCACCTGGGAACTGAATAGGGCTGTGCCTTCCCTCCACAATGCTGGCTCCACCTCCTGTGGTGCATCTGATGTCCCTGCCCTGCACTGTGAAAGGAAAGAAGAAATCTTGTCAACAAAGTGCTCCAGGACTGACCAGAACTGGTTTGGACTAGGCAAAGGCCTCTCTGCCTTCAGAGAACAAAGAGAAACTGTGTAAAATAGGGGGACCCAGACCCCAGAACTTTAGCTCACTTTTGGGAAACAAGAAGAAACCTTTGATGAGGAGAGGAACCAGAGAGACTATCCCTAAGCTTGAGGGATTGGCCTGCAGTGGTAGCCTGACTGCCAAAGAGAGAAGAGAGGAACTTTTTGTGTACTTTCATCAACTTGTAAAGGATCTCCAAGGGGTTGAGAAAGAACTTGCCTCCTGCTGAAGTCTCAGGGACAACAGACTTCACCCACCAGCTCCCCAAGACTCTTTTGGAAGTGCCTGCTGCTGTGCTGGGCTTTCTGAGGGTTTGCGTGTCACAAGGAGCTGGAAGCGCGACGCACGAAGAAGAAGCGTGTCGCCGAACTGCCGCTTCACAACGCGAAAGCGCCTCGCATTACCGGAGAAGAAGATCGACGTCGCATCAGACGACGCCGCATCATCGGAGAAGCGTGTCGCAGTCACAGATGTTGTCGTCGCATTGCTGGGAAAGCGTGTAGCCGCTGCAGTTGTCTCATCGTTGCCGAAGCGCCTTGTATCACCGGAGAAGAGGATCGACGTCGCATCAGACCGGATCTTCATTGCATCACGGCATTGCGAGTCGCATTGCCACGAAAGCGCAGTAAGAAACCAATGCATCACGTCTCCTCGCAGAGAAGAACCAACTTATCCTCTACGCATCAGTAGGGACCAGACGCATCACCGTTCTTGCGTGTAAGGAACCGACACATCACCTTCCCTGCAACACTTTCGTTGTATAGCGTTACGCATCCTAAGGTACATTAAACTCAAAGTGTCGCATTTTAACATCTAAAGAGAATTAAGCTAGTTCTACCATTTTAAGTACAGTATTGTGGATTTTTATCGTTTATGGTCTTGTGTTAAGTCTATTTAAAAGATACTTATTTCTAATATACAACTTGTTTGGTGTCCATATGTAGTGTTGTCACTGGGTTACTGTATGTGTTTACAAATGCTTTACACACTACCTCTGAGATAAGCCTGTCTGCTCATGCCAAGCTACCAAGGGGATGAGCAGGAGTTATTTTAGGAGTGTACCCCTTACCCTGACTAGAAGCAAGGGTCCCTATTTGGTCAAAGGTACCTATCTCTGCCAACTAGAGACCCAGTTCTTACAATTTCCATTCCAACCCATTAATTAGTGCCAATTATAACTGAACTTTCAGAACACAGTTCACCATCTCAACTAATCCATTGATCCGAGGATTATACAGAGAGGTACTAACATGTTTAACCCCTGCAGATGATAAAAAGTCTCTGTAGTCACTAGCTGAGTACCATTGTCTGTGACCATCACTTCAGGGTATCCTTCTCTGAGAAACACTCTTGCAGAAATTCAATAACAATGTGTGAAGTAATGTTCTCCAAAAAGTTATTTCAGGCCATTTGGAAAAAATAGTCTATTAAAACCTGAACAAATGTAGGCGTACTTCCTAGAACCCCAAACGGTCCAGAAATAACAAAAGCCACTTTATGGTAAGGCATCTTATCTACAGGTATAAGAGTAATGTCTTGACACTGAGAGCAGTTTCTGACATATGGTTGCACTTCTTATCCACACCAGGCCACCAAAAGTCTTCACAAAGCCTGTGCTTCATGGCACGTATACCAACATTTCATTCATGAATTAACGTTAAAACTTTACTGCGCAGACCAGCAGGGACCACAGACAAATCAATCCTGCGCAGAATCCTATCACCAACTGATAATTCATGGGCAACTGTCATATATGGAATAAGGTTCTCCTGCAACAACTTAGAACTGAGCCATCCTTGATGCAAGTATTTCATGACTGCTTGTATGTCACCATCCTTCAACCACACCTGCTTCCATTCTACTTCAGACAATGCACCATTCATGGCAACATCTACCAAATGCATAGCACACACCATTTCAAGGTTGTCAACTGAAAATTCTGCAGAATGTTCCTCACCTACAGGTAACTTTGACAAACAATCGGCAGAAAAACCTTTCCTTCCTGCAACATATTCAAGAGAGTACTGATATTCCTAAAGTCTGAACTGCCACTTCGTTATCTGGGGAGTGGCTCTTCCACGGCCTATGTTACTGAATAAATCCACTAAAAGTTTATGGTCAGTTCTGAGAATAAACCTACTTCTCCACACAAAATTCTTGAAATATTGGGTACCCCATCATGAAGCAAGGGCTTTTTTTCTCAATGGTAGAGTACGTGACTTCTGCACCTCTCAAGAAACTAGATACAAAAGTCACTATTTCCCCATTGACACTGCTTCTTCTTTGCATTAAAACAGCACCTAGGCCTAGATCATTGGTGTCAGTATAGATGATACTCACAGCCCCACTATCAAACGGTTTTAGTGGTTTGTCACCTACACTCTCCTTTTTAACAAACTTGGATACTTTTTTACATTTATTGTACAACACATACTTTACATTTGTTCAGTACATTACGGAAGCATGATGTTTTTCTAGCAATATTTTTAAAATGTGGCATAATACTCTATGAGACCAAGGAAATACCTTAGCTGGTCTTTGTTAGTAGGTGCAGGTGCATATTCTGTTTTCCATAATTTTGACCTTTGGCTCAATGTCTTTCTCAGAGATAAAATGAACTAAATAATCCACCCGAGTCAGAAAAACGTACACACTTGTCCTTTTTTTTTTGTTGCACTAATCCACTGTTACCTATGATTTCTAGCACCTCTCTGACTCTCTCATTGCGTTCATGATTATGCTTTCCCTAAATCAGGATGTCATTTTGGAAGTATAAAACTCTTTCCATGTCCTTAAATAAATTCTTCCTCAACCTCTGAAACACAGAGGAAGCTGACGCTAAGCCAAACAGCATGCGGACATAGCCAAAGTCTCCTTCTGGCGTCACAAAAAAGGTCAGGTGCCTGGAATCCTCACACAGTTCAATTTGATGATAGTCAGCAGATATGTAAAGGGAAGTAAATACCCGTGCCCTTTTTGCAGCTGTTAACATCTGATTGATGTTTGGAAGGAGTTGGTCATCGACCCAATTATTTGAGTTCAGGTTACGTAAGTCTACACACAGTCGCAAAGACATGTCGGACTTGCATGCCAGAACTACTAGAGCAAGCAACTCCGATCCCTCAATAGATTCAATGATTCCCAAATTACATAGTTTCTCCAATTAAAATGTCAACTCCTTCCTCAAACTCATGGGAACCCTGTGTACCTTGTGCATCTTAGGTTGAGATTCCTGTTTCAACACTATGCGATGTTGAAAACCTTTCAAGTTTCCCAATTCATTACTGAACACTTGCGGAAATTCATCTACCTATCCTTGATCATTCACATGGTAAACTGTTCCATTTGCAGACTCCAAAATGTTATGCTTAGACACTACCATCTCTGGATGATTGGGATCTAAAATTAACTGAAATTCCGCTTGGTCTTCCACCAAAACAAATTTGACCCATTCTTCACAGCATAAACATGAGTACAATTGCCAAATCATAACTTAGCATCCATCTTTCCAATACTTCCAGCTTTGTTCCAACATATGCAAAGATTTTGATATGAGAGTCACATAACTGTACTTCCTGAAGATGTTGTAACTCACATTCATTCGTGTGAATTGGGTATCTGAATCTGTCATGTCCTTGACATATTTTCCATTGATGGATAAAATACAAAAAGGCAGACCTCTTTTCCTAACCTTGTCAATTGCGGCTAACTCAAATACACCTCCCTCCTCACACCTCTGGAAAGACAACATCAATACAACAATACAACATTGTTGTTGAACATAACTTCATCAAGTACTTTAACAAGTGGGATAGGTCAGTGTTAGAAATGGGGCATCTCTCGTTGGCGATGGTTTTCACCTTTGTCAAAGTAGGGACCCTTGCTTCTATTCAGGGTAAGGGAGTTACGCCCTTAGGCAACCCTGCTTACCCCCTTGGTAGCAGAGGCAGTGTGTAAATCATTTGTGCACACATACAGTAACACAGGGAAAACACTACAAATGGACACCACACCAGTTTAGAAAAATAAGTAATCTTTATCAAAACGAAACAAGACCAAAACAACAAGAATCCAACATACAGTTATCAAGATATGACTTTTAAAAGGTAAAGCAAACACAAGGAAATGATGAACAGAGTGCTTAAACTTTTTAGACACTCACCTTCAGTCACAGATCTGGGTTGAATTAATCATCGGTCTTTAGCTCACTTTGCCACCCCAGTTCAGACCCAGCCACATGCAATCCTACGTTAACAGTGTCCGGGAACTAACAGGAGTCTTATCCAGAAGAATGTAGCATCGTGTTCCGTCAGTATCCGTAATTCAGCCAATATCGGGGCAATGAAAAAGGACGTGTTTTATAGCGTCCTCCGGTGTCTGGGTTAACCTCCCAATCCAAGACACCTGTGTCGAAGCAGAAGATGCTGGAATTGTTCAATCAATCGGAAGAAAAGAAAAAAGCTACCTCCAAGTTGGATGTGGGGAGAACGAATGAAAAAGGGGCAGGTCTACGTCCCTGAACCCTGGGGGAGCTCCCCATGACTGAAAGTGGAAAAATACATCCACACTTTAACACGAATAAAGGAAAGATGATACAAAATTTACAAATCTGCAGGCTAAGAGATGAGGTATACATGGTATACATAGTTGAATATGGGTGAAATTGATTATAAACCTTATTTATCCTGAAACCTTTTGGTTACAATTATATAACGTTACCAGAACATATATAATATTCAATTAACATGTAATCTATTTACTAAATCGAGTAAAGCTTCTGATTCCATTGCCACTTCAAAATGGTGGCCATTTAGACATAGATAAGATGAGCAGATAGTTTGCCTTCTTTACCCATGTTCGGTCCGTCTTTATTGAGACACAACGCCGAAGTCTCGAGGGGGAAACCAGAGTGTACTCGCTTGTATCACCAGATGCCATGAAACTAATACTCTGGTAAGCGACCATGATAGTTTTTAAAATTACGTTTTCAGTAGGAAGAGGGGCAGTAACTAACACATTTGAGACAAGACGCAGTAACTTGTTCACGTTGGGCTTTTCAGAGTCCAGAATACAGGCGTAGTGAAGAATAGAGACTACAGATTTGGAGCTGTCTGAACTTTGGATTCATCTTCTGATATAGGAATTAATGGGATATCAGGACGGAAGTAAAACTGGCCTTAAAGTAGGGTCTTTGAGACCTTGTTTACATGCGAAACCTGACTATCTGCACGTAATGCCTTTGAAATGCAATAATGGAACATCTGACTGACAAAACCTTATTTATGGTATATTTCCAGATAGATACAACTTATTTAAAGCTACAGGTACTTTATTGTTCAAGAGGTCACAAGTAGTCATATTAGGGTATTATCACGGTTTTGGGTGCTTGATACATAAGAAAGTCAGAATAACACATTATAACACTGGGATGCATGTGTACAAGTGAATTTTAGAATGTAATAAGTATAGATTATTACTTATGAAGTGAATATTAGTGCTTTTCACAGTCCACTGCAATGTATATGATAATCAAAACCTTAACCAAACAATATTATGTAAATAATTCGGTATAATTTAGAATTGAATCCTTTGCGATGGCCAATGCTAACAACATGATCCAAATACTGAGCATATGTTTCCACTATTACTTCACCAAAACTTAAAATACTTCTAATAGAGGCACGAGAGTCACATAATTTTGATTCTATAAGCGATGTAAGAAGAGAATGGATCCTAGCGATTCTTATGTACATATTTTTTAGGCCTGAGGAAGTCGCAGTTAATTACCTTTGGTGACGAAACACGTGTTGGCTAAAGAGGCTAAAGACCAGAACTTCAAGACTAAACTAAAGAATACAAGAAAAACAAGAACTGATGTGATCATGTCATTTATGTGTGTTATATGAATATCATTATGTTTTGACATTAGAGTGTGCTGGGGGATTCAATAATTACAAATCAGCACAGGCACTTTCTAAAAGTGGTATTTTCAAACACAGAATGTAAAAATCATCCTCACTAAAAGATGCATCTTTATATTCTGAGTTCAGGCATACTAAACTTTATCTTCTTATTTTATCCCAATGGGAAGTTAGATTTATAAGATGGTATAAATGAAATCCTATTCTATCCTATGGGACAGATAGTCTTTCAATAGTGAAAAACAAAATTGGCAGTATTTCACTATCAGGACATGCCATACACATCATAAGATGTCACCTTTCACAGACACTGCACCCTGCCTACAGGGGTATCTTGGGCCTACCTTAGGGGTGATTCACATGTAAGAAAATGGAAGGTTAGGGCCTGGCAAGTAGGTGCATTTGCCAGGTCAACATAGCAGTACTAAACTGCACACAGACACTTTAGAGGCAGGTTTGAGTTACATTTACAGGCTGCTTATTTCTTTCACACTTGAATGGGCCTGGTCTGCCTTTGACAATGCTGTCTCCACCTCCTGCCAGGAAGCTGCACCAGAGGACAGAACTGTTTTGGCTGGACAAAGAGCTTCTCTGCCACAGAGAACAAAGGATTTAGTATTATAAAAAGAGGGGTCCAAATCCCAGACTTTTAGATCACTTCTGGGAAACAAGAAGTACCTTTGCCAAGGAGAAGAGCTGGAGAAACTGAGGAGGAGTACTGCCCCTTTGCTATTTGCTGTCTGGGGTTGGCATGCAGTGGCTGTTTCTGCCAAGGAAAGGACAAGGACTTTGCTCTGTGCGGTGTCCGCTGCTTGAGGAAGATCTCCAAGGGTTTGAAATAGAGCTTTCCTCCTGTTTCTGAAGTCTCAGTTACTTCCTTGCTGGGAGTTCTGACCTCCTAAGAGGTGCCTGCTGCTGTTTTGGACCTCTGGAGGCTGTTTGCTGCTGGTAGCTGGGAGCTGGAAAAGTAACGCAACTTTGAGAAACACAACACATCCGTACCTGTTTCCGACGCAACGCCGAAGAAACCGATGCATTGCCTGCTGCGGCTCGAGAAATCGCAGGATGCCGGGGCACCGATCTACAAAGGCCGAGATCACCACACTGATTGCGACGCAGGCCCTGCTGTGCAGCTGCAAGAACCAACGCATCGTGGGACCGCGGCTGAAGAAACGAACGCAAGTGCCGTTGCCGCATCGAGAACCGACGCATCCCCGATCCTCACGCATGGCATCTGGGTGCCACGTAAGTAACATACTCATCACCTTCCCTGGGCGTAAGGAACCGACGCATCACCTTCCCTGCGACAGTTTTCGTTTGTGTGCGCGAGGCATTCAAGGTACTTTGTGTGAAAAGTGTTGCATCTGAAATTTGCCTTGAACAGAACTATTTTTACCTTTTAAAAGTCAGAACTTGTTTACTGTATTGAGGATTTTTGTCATTTTGGTCTTATTTGGTGTAGATAAAGATTACTTTTTTTTCTAAACTGGTGTGGTTTCCATTTGTAGTGTTTTCACTGTATTACTGTATCTGTTCACAAATGCTTTACATACTGCCTCTGAGATAAGACTGTCTGCTCGTGCCAAGCTACCAAGGGGGTGAGCAGAGGTTATTTTAGAAGTGTATCCCCCTTACCCTGACTAGGAAGAAGTGTCCCTACTTGGACAACGGTGCAAACTATTGCCATCTAGAGACCCCCATTTCTAACATACACCAAGATTCCTAATCTCCCCTGTGAGAAGTTGGCCTGATGTATGATGTCACTAGTTATAGTGTACACCTTATATCAGTCCAAATACCCTTATGGTGATTGGTTGTAAAGTCAACCTTATAGACCAGCTATCCTAGTGGTAGCATGGAAAAGAGCAGTCTTAGGCTAAACTCTGAATGGCATGTGAAGCCAGCTGTGATACCATATATAATCCCTTGAATACCAAATGAAAGGACACCACAACAGATATATATATAAAATAAAGTGTATTTATTCTAAGCAACCCTCAGCACTCTTTATGAGATTAGAGGTAAGTACAACACAGTCTTATTTAAGCATACATTAAGTCACACAGGTAAGTAATACAGTTAGGCCCTAGGGGCCACGCAAACCATATACTAAGTAAGTGGTATAAGAACCACTGTCACGGAAATAGAATAGGCCTAGGCCTAGGGAATCGCTGGGGCTACACTACACTAGCGTTAGTTAGGAAGTGGGAGGCCCACGGGATTCGTGTGCAGAGTGGAAACACTCACGCGTAATGCGTAAAAGTCAATAGCAATAGTACAGTTTAGAAAACGGTAGAGTTAGGACACTTCCGGAGTAGCTAGGAAGTTGAGACTTGAAAACTAGACACTAGGATAGTCACTATCCTGATGAGCACCGGAGTACCCAAGTTACCTAGCCCACAGGCTGCGGGTGCATAGGGGTGAAGATGCGTCGTTTTCGTCGTCGACTCCTATGGATGCCTGAAGAAAGATGCTGACAGGCAGTCAGTGAAGAGTGTCCGGTGGATCCCAAGGCTGGGATCAAGAAGAGAAGAAACCTGCAAGCAGAAGGGACAGAGTCAAGGTCACTAGCCAGTGACCACGTGGAACCAGGAAGGAACCAGGCGATGTCGTGAAGACTTGCAGGTGAAGGTGAAGCTTGTCGCTGCAGCCAGGAGGACCAGGAAGCGTCGAGGACGACCAGGACCAGGAGGCGAGCTGTCCCACGAAGGCTCTTGCTGTCGGCGGCGTCGAAGTTTGACTAGGACTCACCAAGCCTTGGCAAGCGGAACCCACGAAGAACGGAGGACTTGCTTCTGGTGCAGACCAGGAAGGTCTGGGGTGCTTCTTCTTTGCAGAGAAGCGGGAGCCAGTCTGGAGGAGCCAAACCAGCGCAGAAGATTTCAGGGTGCGTCGTCACAAAGGCCACCAGCCAGCGGGCAAGCAACCGGACAGACGCGGCAAGCAGGAAAATGCTGAAGGGCCCCACGCAGGACTCGTGGAGTGTGGGGGGCTGATCTTCGATGCAGATGGTGCTTGGGGTTGGGGCTTCTCAATCCCCGGTGCACAACTTCGAGGGTACCTCAGAAGCTGCGCTTTAAGTTACTAGCCACTTTTTCCAGGTAGCCGGTCCCACGTCGCTCGTCGCCTCCACGGATCTCAGCTCTGCTGCAGATGTGGATCAGGGTCGGAGAAGTCTGGAAGTCAAGGCTCTGGTCAGGCTCTGCAGTCGGTTCCTCGTAGAACGTGGGCAAAGCAAAGGGTAGTCTCTTGATGGTGCCTGTTTGCACAGGGTAGCCACTCCTTGGCTACAAGGGAGATTCTTCAGTCTTCTTCTTTCGTCGAATGTCGAAGGTCCAGAGTTTCTGTTCAGTTTTGCAGGTTCAGGATAATCTAAAGTCTTGAGGCCCAACTCCCACTCTTATACTAATCTGGGGGGCTGGGATACCTGCTAGGTCACGCCTTATGGGTGGGACCTGGGAGGGGGTGGTTACACCCACTTCCCTTTGTCCAGTTTCGCGCCAGAGCTGGGGCTGGAGTGCCCCAGCGCTGGTTTGAACTGGACTATGCAAGGAACACCTTGTGTGCCCCAGGCATGTCTCATTCCTTTCAGCCCACCCTGCCCCAATACACTAAAGGCTGTCTGGGGAGGTGCTAGCACCTCCCCAAGCAGGAAACCTATTGTCCAGGCCTCCCTGGCTGGGATCACTCCCAGCAGCAGGAGGTCAGACTTGTGTCTGTGGCAGCAGCATCCATTTTGTGATGCTGAGGCTTTGGTTAGAGTTAAACAGCAAAGTAGGATTTTAACATGTCTCTCCCTCTAGAAGGGAGGAATAATATCCTCATCACCAGAAATGGTATGGGGGTATTATTCCAAAGTGTTAGACACCTTACACGACATGTTTTGATAAAGCCAAACCATAGTTACCATAACCGTTTAAGATTATAAGGCACTTTAAGAGTGTATGGTAGGCTATATCATAGAACAGCTATAAGGACATGGTTCCGAAAGCTGCAGACAGGCTCAGCTCATGCTAGAGCACCATCTCACATGTTACCAAGCACTCTGCCTCCAGGATTGTTAAGGCCTGCCATAGGAGTGACTGATAGGTACACATGTGTCTATATATAAGGGTAGATATAGGCATACTATATCTAAGCAAGGGGTGATTACACGACCTTGCCCCAGCTGAGTGATCAGCCAGTTGTGTCTGATTGGAAGGCCAGACCAGGGGTGGCATAATACATGCTGCAGCCCCTGGGAGGCCTAGGGTACACCTATGCCCTGGGTACCTAGGGTACACTGTACAGGGTCCAATAAGGTGATCCTTACCAATTGGGAATGTACCTAGGGTACATGGAGTCCATTTTAAAGAGAGAGCAGACAGCCTGAGACCCTGAATGGCAGGATCTCAGGCCAACTAAGTCGAAAAACCAGCTAGACACTAGGCAAAAAGTTGGGGGTAACCATAGTCAGATATCCACCTTCCTACACAACCCCCCCCCCCAAACGAAAGGAGATAAGGCTGGCCTTGACAAGGTAAGCCTCTATTGCCTAAGTGGCCATATAAGGAAGAACCAGCACTGGCATGGTTACCCCCTGTCTCATGGTCCACTAAGCAATCCCTCATCCTAAAGGTATCATAGGGTCTCCACCATAGGGAATCTCTACCTTTGGGGTGTCTTTGCAAAGTAAAAGGCTGGTGTTGAGATGGAGTACTGAAGTGAGTGTCCTCAAAGTGAGGCCTCAGCTTCCTCCAATCATCCTCCACCATGGATGCCTTTCTTTCTTTCACTGAGTTGCACTGTGCTCTCAGGGTCAGCCTCTGGCTACCTAAAGCTGGAGGCTGGGTCCCTTTTGTGGGCTTACTGGAGGGACAGGTCAGGTTTGGGGCCCTAAGGTCCCAGGTTTGCCTGTGCTTAACAGAATCCCTCGGGGGAGGTCCCTAACTACCTGTAAAGGGGATCCCTCAGGAATGTTTTTACCCATCACCTGGCTAGGGCTACTAGCCAGGCAATCCTCATTCTTTTGATGGGGGGGTTCTTGTGGACAGGGGCCCTCTTGGGGTCCACTGGCCTCCCTGACCTCTGCAGCCCTGGGCTGACTGAGGCAGGGTAGAGAGAGGCAGGCAACCTGCACCAGACTGGTTCCCACCTTGGAAGGGGCCACTGACATCAGAGGTTCTGCCAGGCCAGGCCTGGCTACCTCTGGGGCAGTTCCTTCACAAGGGGTGAGGTCAGGTCCCTGAGGAGGCTGACCTTTTCCTAATGTCTGGGGAGAGGGAGACTTTTCTTCCTCCCCACTACTCTCTGTTTGTGTGGAGTGATCCATAGTTTCAGGCTTCACTACACCTACGTCAGTCTGAGTATGGGCTGAGACCATTACAGCCTTGCCAACCTTTTCAGGAAGGCACTCAGTTTGTGTTTGAGCTGTGACTGTCACAGCTCTGCCAATCTCTACAGGGAAGTCTGTCTTTGCCTGGGCTGTGGCTACCACTGCCCTTCCAACCTTTTCAGGGAGGAAATCTACTTGGACAGGGGTTGTGGCTGGCACAACCCCACTACCCTTTTGGGAAAGGCCTACCATTTTAGAATGGGTGTCTTGTTCAACTCCAGCCCAAGCTGAGAGTTCTAAGTCATTCCCCAGTAAGCAGTCCACAGGCAAGGTTGGAGACACTGCCACCCTTTTAGGGCCAGTGACCCCTCCCCAGCTGAGACATACCTCTGCCATGGGATGACTGTTCTGTTTGCCATCAATGTTAGTTACCTGGTATGAGAAACCAGGCAAAAGCTGCTCAGAGGGAACTAGCCTATGGGCCACCATAGTGATGCTAGCTCCAGTGTCTCTGTAGGCCTCAGCTTTTCTACCATTGATGTAGGGTTCCTGTCTGTACCTACCCAAAGTGTTGGGACAGGCAGTGAAGTTGGCAAACCCCATGCCACCATCACAGACAAGAGTAGCTGCTGTAGGGGAATTGGCTAAGCCAGGATCCCCCTGTGTTCCCCAAGAAAACCCAACCAAATGTTTGGGGGCACTCCCACCACCTGGGGGATTACTGCTGACAGTAATAGGTGGTGTGACAGGAGTAGTTGGAGGAACAGTTTTGTGTTTAGCCTGTGGACAACTGCTGTCAGTTTTCCAATGCCCAGGAGTTTTACACACATGGCAGTAAGGCTTTTTAACTGTGGTAGAGGAGGGAGCTTGGGACCCACCACCCTGTGTGGAGTTTTGGGGCCCTGAGGGAGATTTCTCTTTTGCTTTATCCCCACCCTTCTCTTGAGGCTTGGTGGTATCTTTCTTTTGGTCACCACCCTGATTTTTAGGCCTAATCCTGGTCCTGACCCATTTATCTGCCCTCTTTCCCAATTCTTGGGGAGAGGTCAAATCTGAGTCTACCAGGTGTTGACGGAGAAGCTGGTTCTGACAATTACTAAGGATCTGCTCCCTCATAATCAAGTTGTACAATCCTGTATAGTCCTGCACCTTGCTGCCATTTAACCAACCTTCCAAAGCCTTAGTGGCACAATCCACAAAATCAGACCAGTCCTGTGTCTGTGTCTTCTGGGTGTCTCTGAACAACAACCTATATTGCTCAGTGGTTAAGCCAAACCCATCTATCAGAGCACTCTTCAGGACTTTGTAATTGTTTGCATCCTCATCACTGACTGTGAGGAGCTTGTCTCTACCTTTGTCAGAAAAGGAGAGCCACAAGATAGCTGCCCACTGACTCTGGGGAACCTGCTGTACTTTGCAGGCCCTCTCCAAAGCAGTCATCCACTTGTGGATGTCATCCCCATTCTGATATGGGGGGACTATCTTGCTTAGGTTTCTATGGTCATAAGACCTATCCCTATCTCTAGGAATGTTGCTGCCACCAGTGGGTTCTAACCCACTTAACTTTTGTTCTCTAGCCAGAGCAAGCTTCTCTTTGGCAAGGGCAAGTTCTTCCCTCTGAATCTTTAGATTAGCTTCCCTCATTCTGGCTTCATGCTCCTTTCTCTCAGGTGAAGTCATTCCCCTGTGAGAGGAAGCATTAGAGATGCTAGAGACATGGGAGTGGATGGATTCCCTTGAAGGGGATCTGTCCCTCCTGCTTCTCTGTGTAAGCCTACTTGTGGGTCTGTATGGGGGGACCCCATGCAAACTCCCATGTAAACTTAGGTTAGCCTGGCTAAGTCTTCCTACTTGGCCCTGGCTGTCTACCTCTCCATCTGAAGCCCCATCTGACTCCTCTGTGGTGGGTAGACCCTCCTCTGTACCTAGGGTACCTGCCTGAGATGCCCTAAGAGTATCATACTCCTCTAGGAGTTGTCTTAACTGAAGGAGGGTAGGGTTTGCACCCTGTTTTATTCCTCTGGAGGTACACAAGTGTCTCATCTCCTGGAATGTTAAGGTATCATATCTAGAGGGGGTCTTGTGCAGACCTGATCCTCCTGAGAGAGCATCTACTTGATCTCCTCTCAGAGACATGATCTAGTGAGGGTGTGGTGTGTGCACCTACCTACACTAGTTGTTTCTACTAAACCTCTCTAGTAGTTGTAGTCAGGGTGTGTTACTCCCTTCAACCTACAACTACTAAGTCCAGTAGGACTTAAGTATTATAATCTATGTTATATGTACCTAGACAATATCTGTGTGATCTTTCAATTTAGTATCTCAAGATTACAATGGTATTACAACAGCAAGCTCAGATCCCAACCGCTGCTCACCAATGTGAGAAGTTGGCCTGATGTATGATGTCACTAGTTATAGTGTACACCTTATATCAGTCCAAATACCCTTATGGTGATTGGTTGTAAAGTCAACCTTATAGACCAGCTATCCTAGTGGTAGCATGGACAAGAGCAGTCTTAGGCTAAACTCTGAATGGCATGTGAAGCCAGCTGTGATACCATATATAATCCCTTGAATACCAAATGAAAGGACACCACAACAGATATATATATAAAATAAAGTGTATTTATTCTAAGCAACCCTCAGCACTCTTTATGAGATTAGAGGTAAGTACAACACAGTCTTATTTAAGCATACATTAAGTCACACAGGTAAGTAATACAGTTAGGCCCTAGGGGCCACGCAAACCATATACTAAGTAAGTGGTATAAGAACCACTGTCACGGAAATAGAATAGGCCTAGGCCTAGGGAATCGCTGGGGCTACACTACACTAGCGTTAGTTAGGAAGTGGGAGGCCCACGGGATTCGTGTGCAGAGTGGAAACACTCACGCGTAATGCGTAAAAGTCAATAGCAATAGTACAGTTTAGAAAACGGTAGATTTAGGACACTTCCGGAGTAGCTAGGAAGTTGAGACTTGAAAACTAGACACTAGGATAGTCACTATCCTGATGAGCACCGGAGTACCCAAGTTACCTAGCCCACAGGCTGCGGGTGCATAGGGGTGAAGATGCGTCGTTTTCGTCGTCGACTCCTATGGATGCCTGAAGAAAGATGCTGACAGCCAGTCAGTGAAGAGTGTCCGGTGGATCCCAAGGCTGGGATCAAGAAGAGAAGAAACCTGCAAGCAGAAGGGACAGAGTCAAGGTCACTAGCCAGTGACCACGTGGAACCAGGAAGGAACCAGGCGATGTCGTGAAGACTTGCAGGTGAAGGTGAAGCTTGTCGCTGCAGCCAGGAGGACCAGGAAGCGTCGAGGACGACCAGGACCAGGAGGCGAGCTGTCCCACGAAGGCTCTTGCTGTCGGCGGCGTCGAAGTTGGACTAGGACTCACCAAGCCTTGGCAAGCGGAACCCACGAAGAACGGAGGACTTGCTTCCGGTGCAGACCAGGAAGGTCTGGGGTGCTTCTTCTTTGCAGAGAAGCGGGAGCCAGTCTGGAGGAGCCAAACCAGCGCAGAAGATTTCAGGGTGCGTCGTCACAAAGGCCACCAGCCAGCGGGCAAGCAACCGGACAGACGCGGCAAGCAGGAAAATGCTGAAGGGCCCCACGCAGGACTCGTGGAGTGTGGGGGGCTGATCTTCGGTGCAGATGGTGCTTGGGGTTGGGGCTTCTCAATCCCCGGTGCACAACTTCGAGGGTACCTCAGAAGCTGCGCTTTAAGTTACTAGCCACTTTTTCCAGGTAGCCGGTCCCACGTCGCTCGTCGCCTCCACGGATCTCAGCTCTGCTGCAGATGTGGATCAGGGTCGGAGAAGTCTGGAAGTCAAGGCTCTGGTCAGGCTCTGCAGTCGGTTCCTCGTAGAACGTGGGCAAAGCAAAGGGTAGTCTCTTGATGGTGCCTGTTTGCACAGGGTAGCCACTCCTTGGCTACAAGGGAGATTCTTCAGTCTTCTTCTTTCGTCGAATGTCGAAGGTCCAGAGTTTCTGTTCAGTTTTGCAGGTTCAGGATAATCTAAAGTCTTGAGGCCCAACTCCCACTCTTATACTAATCTGGGGGGCTGGGATACCTGCTAGGTCACGCCTTATGGGTGGGACCTGGGAGGGGGTGGTTACACCCACTTCCCTTTGTCCAGTTTCGCGCCAGAGCTGGGGCTGGAGTGCCCCAGCGCCGGTTTGAACTGGACTATGCAAGGAACACCTTGTGTGCCCCAGGCATGTCTCATTCCTTTCAGGCCACCCTGCCCCAATACACTAAAGGCTGTCTGGGGAGGTGCTAGCACCTCCCCAAGCAGGAAACCTATTGTCCAGGCCTCCCTGGCTGGGATCACTCCCAGCAGCAGGAGGTCAGACTTGTGTCTGTGGCAGCAGCATCCATTTTGTGATGCTGAGGCTTTGGTTAGAGTTAAACAGCAAAGTAGGATTTTAACATGTCTCTCCCTCTAGAAGGGAGGAATAATATCCTCATCACCAGAAATGGTATGGGGGTATTATTCCAAAGTGTTAGACACCTTACACGACATGTTTTGATAAAGCCAAACCATAGTTACCATAACCGTTTAAGATTATAAGGCACTTTAAGAGTATATGGTAGGCTATATCATAGAACAGCTATAAGGACATGGTTCCGAAAGCTGCAGACAGGCTCAGCTCATGCTAGAGCACCATCTCACATGTTACCAAGCTCTCTGCCTCCAGGATTGTTAAGGCCTGCCATAGGAGTGACTGATAGGTACACATGTGTCTATATATAAGGGTAGATATAGGCATACTATATCTAAGCAAGGGGTGATTACACGACCTTGCCCCAGCTGAGTGATCAGCCAGTTGTGTCTGATTGGAAGGCCAGACCAGGGGTGGCATAATACATGCTGCAGCCCCTGCACCCAGGGCATAGGTGTACCCTAGGGGTACACCTATGCCCTGGGTACCTAGGGTACACTGTACAGGGTCCAATAAGGTGATCCTTACCAATTGGGAATGTACCTAGGGTACATGGAGTCCATTTTAAAGAGAGAGCAGACAGCCTGAGACCCTGAATGGCAGGATCTCAGGCCAACTAAGTCGAAAAACCAGCTAGACACTAGGCAAAAAGTTGGGGGTAACCATAGTCAGATATCCACCTTCCTACATCCCCATTCCAGAACATCAAAACAACCCAACAATTACTCATTGACCAGAGTCATGGTCTGGTTTCATTGTATATGCAACTCTTCTGTTATGCATGTATCCACTTAGTGACTACTTATGGCTGGTATTGTTTTTATTGGATGTTCATGAAGTGTCTGAGCATATAGTGGATTTTGGGGAGGATTTGGTGTTATGGTGTGCTGCAGGACTTTGGAAGTATTTCGTTTGAAACCAAGACTAGATCTACTGAGAAGCAGTTTTAGGGGGCCAACTTCACAAGCAATTACAAAGCCAATGAATCCGAGTTTTTTTAAAATCAAATTGCTTCTTCAAAGATTGGCGGCATAGTGTCTTTTGTGTGTGCAGTTGAGCAGATGGTTAAGTTGTGAATGTGGAAACGAATCAAAAGGTGGACGAGTAAGAGAATGAATAATTCTATGTGTAACCGAGTACATGTAAGAGTGAATGTTGGGGGGTGTTATAATGTGATTACCAAGATCCATACGAACGTACTAACATTGTTTACGTTTTTTGACAAGTGTAAAGTGAATAACACATAAGAAAACTCTAGTGATTACCATCGTTTTAACATATGTGTTGGGCAGCTCCCAGGAACCATATGTCAGTTGAACAGTTTCATGTCAAATAATTTCTCTGTTTTATGTGGCTGTCACTCATAAAAATAACAATTACTGAAACTTTAAAGGATACATTTTTGCCTTCTAAATGTTTGTATATGTTTTTATCAGAGGATGCATTAAAGATATATCTGATTTAGCATCGATCCCTGTGCTAATTTTATGTGCTATGCAAAATCTGTACTTTTACAAGGACGAATGATGGTAAGCAAGAACAGTGCAAGATCTTTTCGTGCTCCAGGCAAAACTGAACTTTGCTATTAAGAGCGCTCCCTGTGCAGTTAAAAAGACTACTTTTAGGTCTTTCTGTCAGCAGCAGGTGGAATCAACACTTACCTTGCATTATGGAAACCCCAGCCGTTGTTGATTGCTATATATTTCAAATCTATGGTGAGAATTGCACATCCTTTCTGAGATAGTGTGTGAAATACTTCTAAGCATCACTATTCAGATGTATAGGTACTGAGGAATTGAGTAGGTTGGTCTTACTTAGATTCCTCTTACTTCATGTTTTAGGTCTAGGGTGTCTTATGCAATGCCACCTTTCCGAGACATTGCAATTGTTTCCACCGGTACCTTTTTGGAATTAGCCAAACAGGTTCATGAAAATATTGTTTGAAAAGGACAAATTGGTGCAGAAGTTTAAATATTAATCAACTCTGAAAGCTAAGCTGGTGATTCTTCTGCTTGCGGCTTCACACACATTTCTATTATCTGGTGAGAACACCTCATGCGGGTTCATAACTACTTATAAATGATGTAAGCGGGATAAATCATTACACTACATTCTGTAAGGCTTTCTTACCAGGGATATTCCTGGGCTAAGATTTTAGCCCACATGTTATACATTATGCAGGTCCCTGGGCCCTCAGTGAACTATATATTTTCTGAGCGCCATACAATATGTGGTTGGTGCAAAACAAACAAGATTGCGCACATTAAATTGGATTTACATTATATAATTTATAGGCACATGGAGATTAAGTGATTTGCCCAAAATGACACAATGTTATGTCAAACTACACAAGGAACGAATGCCTCTTGTACCATAAATTCTACAAGATATGCACAACTACAGAGTATTTTCTTTATCTGCAGGTGAATTTTCTTCATTTACTTCATTTAGAGCATTTAAATAGGCAGTACCACATGTTAGAGCCCATATCTTTGTAAGCGCCAAAACTCACAATGTGCATTTGGCAATGTCATTATTTTACTTGTTTGTGCTTTTGTTTTCGTAAGTGCTTATAGTATGCTTAACGCTTATGACCCTAATGTGTATAAAAAGTTCCCAAGTTGTGTATACAAAATTCATAACTTGTAGTGGGTTATAGCATGATTATGTGCCAATTGCTAGGGTGGTTTATTTCCAATATCGCCATATTTGTTGAGTTTGGCCGAGGAGCCTACCCTTTTAGCATAGATGGTTCCCCGTTTAGGAACTCTCTGCATTTTTATAATCCATTGGGAGACTCTCGGGACTACCTTGGATTTCCAATTGGTTAGAATAAGTGCTCTTGCTACCAATGTTGCAATAAAAATGAATTGACATTGACCTAGAGTTAGGTCTTTGCCTACCTCTGCTCTGCCAAAAAGGGCGGTTAAAGGACCAGGAGAAAGATTGGTTGCCAATTTTTTACTAATTTCTAAAAAGACGTCTTGCCAAAATGTATTAAGTGACTACATGTGAAACCGACATGGAGCCAATCCCCAGTTGCAAGCCCACATTTAAAGCATCTAGGATCGACAATAGGAAACATTTTATGGAGCCTATCAGGGGTATAGCAGATCATCCATTTACTAAACCATGCCATCCTTTTTAAATTTGCAGCCCTAACTGTCTTGCAGCTCATTTTGTTGTAATTCTGCCATTGCTGGATCTTAAAGCTACAGCAAGTAGCCGAGCCTTCTCAAGATGATCTAAAATCACCTGTTTATTCTCCACAGATTTAAATAATCTACACCAATTGCATATCCCCTTGGATACAAAGTGTGCCTTCCCAAGGAGTGTGTCTTCATTGTCTTCTGCGACAGCTAAACCCAATCAAAACTGTTTGATCTGTGCACAGCTGAACATCAGGAGGCCATTTATATTGCTCCTGCAGTTTAAAATTTCCTGCCAAGATAAGAACTTCTCGTTTTTATAAAAGTCTTGTAATATATAAAACCCCAGCGTTGTCCACTGGTCGCAGTTCTGGCGAGACCACTGAAGCCCAAAGGGGAAGCATTCTCCTAGTTTCATCTGGGGAGGAAGCCATGGAATTTCGCATATTTCCCAAATTAAAAAATTAGGTAAACTCATTAAAGTTTTTTACAGTGTATATGTGGCTTTTGACAGTGAAAAGTCATATTGTACTCAAGCATACATTATGCATGATTCACAACCCTGTAATACCGGTTTGCAGTGCATAATTTGAGCCAGTGGTTTCCGCTGCTTGGCACACACACGTAATTCTCAACACTGGCACTAATGACACACCACCACATGGTGGCGCTGTAACATTTTAATTTAAGTTAAAATGACAATTTATAATATTTCATGCCATTCTTATAACTTTGGGGGCCTGGAACAGTCTGTAATGGCACACTTGTAAGAATGGTATGTTTAATAGTTGTGTTGGTACTTTTATTGGCAGCCCTGGTAGGGGCAAAGGTGGTAGAGGCTGCAGTGTTTTCCTGTGAGGAGCCCTGGAACTTACTTTTTTACTAATTCAGCACTGTCTGTTTGTGGGACATACATGGGCATACTCTATGCACAAGTAGATACTTATTTACATCTGATGACTATGTGCACACCAGCAGTGGCAGAACAATACAGACCTACTGGAAATGCTTGTCATTTTGCTGACAGTCAAATAAACATAAAGTGCAGAAAGTATAAGAACGTACACCAATTGTCCAGTGTTTACCTGATGTATGTGGGAACTGGCGCCATGCACAGTTTAAGGGCCTGATTACGAGTTTGGCGGTGCGGGAGCGGGACCGGCCCGCTCCCGCACCCACACCGCCAAGCCCGCCAGATTAGAAGTTTGCTCCTGGTCTGGTAGGCGGTTCTCTGGCGCTCCCACATCAGTGCACATGAAATAGACACCGCAATGGGAACATCAAACTCAGTACCTGCACAGCATGAACTGCTGCAGTCCATGCCGTGCAGGTACTAGGGTGCATGCGCCTGCCTGCATGCATCCCCAGGCCCTGCGGCAACGCCTCCTTTGTTTCCTCCCGGCCACGGTTTTTATGGATGTGGAACGGACATGAAAATGGCGGCAGAGAGGAAACTTGTAATATGCTTAGCGGGACTGCAGCAATCCCGCCAAGCAAATTGAGGCCTCAAGCCTACAACGCCACCGCCAGGGATCTCTGATCCTTGTGGCTGTCCCAGGGCGGCCCAACCGCCCTAGTTGTAATAGGGTGGTCTGAGGACTGCTGCCGTGCGCCCCCCTTGTCTGTCGGTACATGGACTGCTGGACTAGTAATTATACCCTAAATACTTGCAACATAGGTAAAAGTTAAATAAGAAATAGTAACAGAATTTCACATTTTTTCTAACTCTCTGCATCCATAAAGTATGTATTGAGAGTGCTAGGCACAGAAACAGTTAATGAAATTAATCTAATTCATCAATATTCCTATATTTATTGGAACATGTGGGTGAACAAATATTTTGGATCAGAGTTTCTTAACTTCTGCATGTTTGGAATTCACGTGCATGCCTAGTAGACACCTGCATTACCGCAAATACCTTTACAGAACGTCCGTGTTGCAGAAAATATGCATTTTTAAATTTGGGATATTTGTAAAAATGTTACTACACCTAGAAATACATTTTTAAAACATCCTGTGAACATAAATCTAAAAATAAGAATCTATGGGGGTTCTCTTAATTTTCATTGCTTTTCACTAATACTGTGAACTCCCACCTGCACTCTCTGAAGCACCACTCTCAAATGGAGAAAAATTAGACATGAAAAAAAGACACTTCTGTCTGAAAAACTAGTTTTGTGAATTGTTTGTCAGTTGTACGTAGATCTGACTAATGTATGGAAAAAGCTTTGAGATCTGGGCCCATGACTTTGATACATATTATTCACACCTGTTTAAATACAGTTACCACGGTTCAGCTACCTACAAGGCGACCAGCACACACAGCTAGCCAGTAAATTCTAGGCCATGAGCATTGTGAACCTACAGATTGTAACAGGCTTTGATTTGTATTAGTAGCAGAAGGGGAAGTGATGGCACAGTGTGTGTGGACGAGACAAGTGTTCAGAGCTGATATCAGTGGGTACACTGGCATTACCAATGTTAAATAAGACAATTAGGGTTTTGTGCTAACAAATCAATTGCATGAGTGCTAACTGCAAACCATTGTTAATTTGTGGATGCTACATCCCCGTGCCTAATGACACACTGGACCATGGACAACCTCACCTCATAGCTAAAATGTAGGGTTTAAGTTAGGAACATTCAGAGTATAAGCCACAATATTCAATGTGGCCACTGAATTTTTCAAAAACGTGAACTCACAAAACAGCAAATGTAATGTCCAGTTCATCTTCTCCATGTTTGTGGCTGTGCTGTACTCGGTTTTAACTGAAAGTCAACCCAATAAATACATGTTCTCCCTCCTTCGTGGTGAAGCCAATTACCCATTAGCCCACTCACTCTGTACTAAACCCTTGAGATTTCTCATTGGCCTCTCTCTGTGCTTCAAAGATCATATCACTTTAATAACAGAAACAGAATCGTCCCAGTGTATAACAGTGTTCAAAGTCAAGCCCCCTTTATTTGTAATCTACCTCTTGTACCACCTACACTGTAAGTCAGACAATGCTTTCACTGCTCTCCAAGAGTCTTCAATGACACCAATCAAAGTTACTGTTCAAGCAAAAGCTTAACTTATTAACAAACGTTCAAGAAAATCTTGCCTACCTTGAAATAACTACATTGCCTCTCTCTCCATACCAGAATCAACCTCAAGGTCTCTTATGGGTAAAAGGCATTCCATTTGAGGAAATCAGGATACCTTGCTTCTAGAATCAACATGTCTGATAGCATCTGTGCTACCAGAAACACATCTTTAGCCAGGCTGTAAATCCATAAGACTTCTAACTGGTACACAAACCAACAGGCCTTATCTGAAAACAGACTAAGACTCGGAAATGACCTCCCTGTGTAGCTTAAACTTAGATTGTTCCTTATTCAGTTTAGGAAAGGTTTTAAACCCCATCTCTTTGCAATGTTCCTACTGTCCTTCTTTCATTCTAGTCCATTTCCTTCCCATCCTAGCCTCTCCTTCTCCTTTGTTTCCAATTTGTACTTTTTACCAACCAATGGTTTTCAGTTCACATTTCAAATGCATCAGTGTATCTTTTATCCTTAAACACTGTCTATACACGTATTATATTAAAAATAAAATATATACTAAGTGAGGTGGAGGAATGGGTCATCTGGGGATTTGCTCTGCAATATTGTTTTTCTATTGAAATAGCAAGGAGAAACTTTCAGGATTTAGCAAAGATGTATCAGATCGCATCCTGGGGTAGAACTCCTACCCCACGCACGTACATATATATGTTTTGCATTACTCATTTGAGGTCTTGTTTTAAGGCTGTTGTTTGAGAATAGAAGAAAATATAAATATTTTCCAGGGAAAAGTATCTACCCAGGCACCCGAAGCAGCTCTCCAATTACCTTGAATTGTTCAAGTCAGCCATAAATTACAACACCAAAAAGCTACGTTCATTTATGACTAGGTATTCCAACAAGTGTCCCATCACTACAGTTCCTGGCCAAAAGCACTGTCTCAAGAAAAAAAGGGCACTCTTTAGCATTACTAACTTCCTAACAGACATCTGGTCTTTTCTAATGTCATCTATGCCACGCTAAACACTATAACACTGTTAACACCCCCAAACAGGCCCTCCGTACCTGCTGTGCTACTCCTGATGTGACACCCCTCGATGCACAAATTCACATTGACAGAGCCCATAGGCAATCTCATCCCTTTTGTCCTACAAGAAGCTGGAGCACAATAATGTCATTCAGATCCCACTGACCCCATCTACAGGGTCAAAAGCTCTTTCCTCCTCTACCTCCTCTTCTACAATTGCAGGTAAGCTGCTAGGAACTGGTCAGAGATAGCCAATACTATTATCATGCATTCAGCATGTTACCAATCTGTTGATTTCGTCAACCAACTACATATTCTAAAATGAGATCAACCTGCATTGGGGTGCATCCCACTTTACCTTCTTCCTACTAAATAATAACCAGGTTCAACATTGCACCGAGCCCGACTATGCTAAGGGATTCCAACCTGACTTCAATCTCTTTAAGGGGGATAACCTGCAGATAAGGACCCCATATGAATGGACTTGCATCCCTCTTCTTAATGAAAACAGTGCTTACTGGTGAGGCTGAATGACATGAGTCTGAGATACCAAGTACATAAATCTTGCTGATCTGGCAAGCCATATCTCAGCTCTCTTGTCTTCAGCTGCGCTCCAGCTGAAGACCATGTAAAACTTATTTGAGCTAAGGTCACTTTTCTCAATGCCCAGACTGATTTACCCAAATATCAACCCAGAAAATCATTTGATAATAAATATCAAGCACTCTACATTTGAAACCCTACTCCACCACCCATTACCCAGAAGTAAAATGTGAGCACCCACATTCGATGAAATGTAGAAAAACAAACTTCAAATTTGCCAAGTTGAGGACTAAATTCATTAATCACTGGCTCTCTCCAGAAAATCCTTGGACAGCCTTAATCCTGTGATGACATGATCCATACTACTGTTAAACTTAGATTTTCCAATTACTCCAGCAATCCTTTCCCAGCAATACCACCTGGCCCTCTAATATATACATCTGGTGATCTCTTCTCTAACCCATTGTGAGCTTCTTGTCTGTCTCAAGATTTCAAGCCCTAACATACAAAAAAACTCACTGAAGCTCCAGATGATCTAAACAGATTTTTCTGTATAGTGTGTCTCCCTTTTCTACCAAAGGTCTAGGGCCAGCAAATTCAAGCAGTTTATTTCTGAAACAATTTTCTTGACAACCTCCAACCAGGGTTTATCATGCTGGGTGGCAGCAATTTGACCTCTGTTTTAATGTAGTGGATGACACCATTCGAGTCCTTGACTTAGATAATGCCTGATTGCTGAACCTTATAGATATGTCTGTGGCCTTCAACATGATCGATGAAACCCCCTCTTTAATATTCAAAGGAATATATGGAAATGGATAAACAATGGGCAAAGGTTACCCAGCAGTACATAAAAAAACTCTTCACCTGCTGACATCACAGCCTGCTCACATCTCATGTCTCTCCCAGATCCTGGAGAAAAGTGACGCCTGGATGATTCAACACCATCTGAAATTTAAACCACAGAAAAAAGGGTTTACCTTCTTTTTTCCCTCTCCCACTCTGTGAATCTCCTTTTCCTAAAATTGCTCTAGGGGTGGAGGGGTGGAGAGTAAGCTCAACAACTTTGACTGCACCAACTACATATAGATGATCTTTCAAAAACAGTTTTAGACTCAAAAGCACATACATAAGAAGGCCAAGAAGAAATAGTTGTCTCCAAGAGAGAGAAAACCTACTTTAGTAAACCATCCTTAAGTCCCTAGTACGGTCCTTTGTACGGTGATGCTTAGACTGGAGTAAGTCCCGTCTTAATGGCATTTTCAAAGTGAACCTAGTCTTTCTCAAAGCTGACCAACAATCTGCTCCATTGGGGCAGCTGCCACTTTGGCAATATCATCCTAATCCACACCACACTGCAATCGCTACATATTGACCAAAGGTGCATTTACAAAATGTCCTAGTAGGTGCCTTTAATTCTGCACACGGCTTCTTCCTACTAACTGGCGGCAACATTTTAAATTCCAGTGGTCTGTCCTGGCAAACAATTCTACTGGCACCAAAAGGTTTTTTGTAAACATTGCATCATGGCACAATCATTCTCTTACCCCACAATTCTGGTCATGCAATTCACATACTGCCCACAGAAAAGACGTAGGCCACCTCTTACATCCCTTATCTTAGCCCTCTAAATGCACATTCTTATGCTAGGAACCTAGGTGGCGCATGATCCACCCATGGGTCCATTACTGTTACTCCATTTGACTCCTTCTGTATGTTTGTTCCCTTCCTGAGCTAAGTTAAATCCCACTCCTTTACAGTGCAAATCATTATCAATAAATACACAATTATTTATTTTTGATGTCATGCAAAACGTGTACAACTCTGATCTCTGTAAAGCACAGCGGCGCATGATGTGCACAAAACAAAAGAACAAATAAATAAAAGAGTAATTCTGAAAAAGGTGTTCTGCTAAATTAAAGAGATCAATGGGGCGCATTGGCATTCACATTATGTAAAACAGATCACCGTCTAATCTTTGTAACTCCTGCATTTCAATGTTCTTTAAGCACTTTATCCTAGCAGGAGCCCTCTAGCTGATCTGAATAGGAGTCAATCTGCATGCTACTCATACATATGCATGAAGCGATTACCATCACCACACAAAATTCTAAACAAGTCACCCTACAGCAGAAGTTCCATTCCAGTGACTACACCATCGTGCTTCTGACAGTGTGAGCTGATTGACTTTTATTTGTACATCAATGAGTATTCGATCAATGTCTGCGCTTCATCATTGTATAAAGTTGTACTTTCTGTAATGTGTGTACCAGTCACCAACTGTGCATTTACCACAACATTGAGATGCTGAGACAATGCCAACATTAATATAAAACATCAGGTTTCTGTACATCATATGGTGTTATTCAGCTTGTTACCTTGGTACTCAAGCAGAGTGGTGCCATCAAGGCACACAGCATGAACTGCAGCTGCACAGAGATTTTTACACCTTTAGGCATCACCTACTGGTGTAAACCAGGAGCCACCTACAGCACTGGGGGGCCCAGGACAGAGGGGCCCACTGTACCCCAAATATTGCTGTTTGTTACTATCGATCGAAGATATGGGGTCCATTCTTCTGGTTTACCTCAGGATCTCTGGTAGCCTTGCTACACCATTGCCGTAAAGATGGGGTTTGGACATAAAAACAGAGAGTCAGCAGGAGTAGGCAAGGTTAAGGAAGGAAAAAGGGGTGCATAGGGATGTTACAGTGTGTCTTCCTGGGAAACACCTGTAAGTATCAGGGGCGGCTCCTCCATTGTGGCAGAGGAGTGCCGTCCCACTAAAAAAGAAAATGATAATAAAATAATTTTATTATCGTTTTATTTTTCTTACTGCCTACCGAGGTTAGGGCGGACTGTGGCCATCCTGATGATCGTCACGTCATAGTAGGGAGGAGTGTTAGGCACTTGTAAGTGTGCATGTCAATTTGGCCGGCCGTCTATGGCTAGCCAAAAAGACACATGCACTTGTCTCTCCAACCGGGCTGTGTTGCACAGCCGGGTTGGAGAAACGTCACAGGCTCACTGAGCGAGCATTAAGTCAGCCCACTCAGGCCAATCACGGCGCTGCTCGCATGCTGGCAAATAGTATTACCAGCTTGAGAGCAGCGCAGTTATTGCCCCCTGGGAGCCTGTGCAGCGTGACCAGCGTTGGGAGAGGAGCACCGAGGCGGCAACCACATAGGCAGGTAAGTGGGGGGTTTTTTCCCCACACCACCCCGAAATTATAGCGGCCGCCACTAGTAAATATATGTCTGTGTCTTAGTTTTCCAAGTAGTGTTGCAGTCTCTAATTCGCTGCATTACTCCTATCTTTCTAGAGGTCATTAAGTTCACAGTTGGAATGTGATTGGTGGCCTTGTTGGTTGGGCTGTGTGGGGCATTTTAATACTTACCTTGGTTAGATATTTCATACACCTTTGACTGGCTGGACCCACCCTTTAAACATCGGTCATGCATCACCATGTGGCTAGGCACAAACATATGCAATGCATTTTAACCCTGAAAGCACAGGATAGTGCTCTCACAAAGTTGCAGATATCAGGACATGTGCCTGGGCCCAACATCAAAAAGAGCCATCTATCAATGCTCTCAGGTGGAGTAGTCATAGGCTGGCTTCTGTGGAGATTTCTGTGCGCATTATGAATTGGTCATGTAATTTCCTCAATGAAAGTAAACAAAACACACGTTATGGCGAATAAGAGCCTTGTACATCATATGCATAAGACTGCATGTAATGTCACCCTGGGCCTGGGTGACCTCCACCCTCCAGGCCATTGTTGGCACTGTCTCCAGACCTGGACTTTTCTGTGGTAGCCTACTGCATTCTGGGTGTTGTAGTCTTGTTTTGTTCCATTGACCAAATTATAATAACACACCTGAAATCAATGATTTGTAGGTGAAACGTTCAGGCCTGGAAGGAGTGTCTGCAGTGGCTTGAAGTGAGGTGGTCACCATATGTGTGCCACTCCCTGGACCTCTGCACTTTTCAGCCAACAGCACCTCAAATCCTGATCTTTCTAATAGCCATCCATTAGGAGCTATTTTGAATTAATTGATTACTTTGGGTCAGCACCAGTAATGAATACATTTAACAAGACACATTCTGGCAACAGGAGTAATGTAGGCTGTGTACTCCAGTGTTCTCTAGAAGAGTAAGATGCTAAGAAGCATAGAGATGCACTCCAGGAGCTACCCTCCCCAGGCCCCGTTTGCCTTCCCTATACCCGTGAGAATAGGATGATTGTAGTCTATTGATGGGCAGCACACACTTACAAATGTACTGTCAGGAAGAAATTGGTTTTCTAAATTGGCAAATGACAAGCTTCAAAGATGCTGCTCACTGCAGCCCATCTCACCAACGTCCTGGCACTTCTTCCACTGAGTAGTTACCAGCAGTAATTCTTAAGAGTAAGTTCCACAGCCTGGATCACAACTCTGGATTGATTGACATTTACTCCTGAAAATGACCCTTAGAGATACAGGACATTCACAGGTATGGAGTGTGTCCTCATTTGGAAACAGATGACCAGGGGTAGGAAAGTAGGCATTCTAGGGAAAGTGACGTCTCACAGTGCACACTCACACAGTCAGTTTACAGGTTGCTTCTCAACCTTAGTGCATGCTCTCCGATTAAAGGAGGTTGTATGAGATGGAAATAAAATAAGTAAAAATCGTGCAAATACACATTCTATGCTTTATTCATGCTCGACTTTCCAACTGGTGGAAATTATGGCTTATTTTGCACACTCGATAACTCTGAATGCTGTACCGCTGAGGAGATCCATTCAGCTGTCATGTTTCTCAGCAATGGTTCAAACATCAAGTCATCCTAAATCCCATGGGCCCGTTTCGCTAAGTGAATCATGAATTTGCACCTCCAAAAGTGCTCCTGTACATGCACGCAAATTTGCAATTTTTTCATATTCACAAACATTTCCAGCCAGTGGCGTAGCTCAAAATGATAGGGCCCCTTTATAGAAAGTGAAGAGGGGCCCCAGACTTTACCATATCTTACAGATATTCCTTTAACGTGGGCTCAATGGGGGCAACCTGGAAGGATTGGGGGCACCCTAGAGGGTTGTTACCTGTGTAACACCTCTGTTTTCAGCAGTACTCCTGAAAAACTGTGCCAGTCGTACTGCTAGTAATGCTGTGACAATCTTTGACATAGCAATTTCCAAATGCAGAGTTGTGTGCAATGTACAATTCTGCGTACAATTCTGCGTAGATGTGCAAGTGAACATTTTTTGTGTTTGCTTTCTTCTCCATGTGCGAAGCATTTACCTCATGGAGTAACCCATTGCCCTGCACTCCCGTTATGGCAGTAGCGGTCAGTATGTTGACAGAGAGGCAGGTGGGGTGGGGGGTGGGGGGGGAAGGACGAGACACATAAATACAAATAAAAACATCTGACACATCGCGCCAGGGCCGGACTGGCCATAGCGGGCACCGGGCATTTCCCCGGTGGGCCGCCAGGGTGGGGCCGGTTTTGGGCCCCGGGTGGGCCATTTTTGTTACCCAAAATCGTCCGAAACCGGAACTTTCAAACAGCTGGGCCGCACCCCCCCCCGTCCATCAGGGGGGCCGGCCGAGCAGTTTGCCAGGGCCGATTTCAGTTCCCAGTCCGGCCCTGCATCGCGCCCCTCTCTTCTGCAGGCACAGGCTCCCAGAGTGCCCTGCAGCCATTCCTGACACTGCTTTCATGATGCTGAAAGCAGCATCAGGATTGACCGGAGCACCGATGATTTGTGCTCTTAGACTGGAAGCCTGTGCCTGCTCTCTCCAAACCGGCAACGCAGCTGGAGTTGGAGAGAGCTTAAGTGCGCATGACGGTTTGGCTGGCCTGAGACAGCCGTCCAGACTGTCATGCGCACAGAATAGCAGTGCAACCACTTCTCCACCAGCCTGCCATCCTCCTGGCCTCGTCCACAAGCCTCAGCTCCGAGAGCAAAAATAAAATGAAAATAAGCAAGGGATAATTATCGTTTTGTTTTTTATTTTTTTGGCTGCTGGCAAGTGGCGTGACTCTCCTCCGCCATAGCGGAGGAGCCGTCGCTGCATTATGGTTGGGAGTGTGCTGTTCCCCTTTCTAGCCTGTAGACAAGGATTTGCTCCAGTCCCTTGCCTACGCATTTCTAGGGTGGCAAAGGGAATGCTTATTCAGAAGGCACATCAAATGTATTCTCCCACTTGACACCCTTGCAAACATGCCAAAAGCCAGCAGTCGTTTCCTCTAAGGTTCAGTATTCACAAATTTCACAAGCCAGTAGACTGTTCTTTGTGATTTCATTTCTGCTTCTGCAGGATAACTGCATTTATAAACAACAAGTTGTTTTTCAGGCAGCTGATATTCGAGTCCCGCAGTATCACCAGGGGTTGCAGAGTTTTACATTTTTATCTGATTTCTATAAATAAATAAAGGTGGTTGCCAATAATAGCATGCTTGTTGATGTAGTGCCCTCCAGATGTAATATGGCGATAGAGTTCATGCAATGCTTATTTACATATTTCTGGTGTTTAATAGAGTGAAGTATATGGCTGGATAGTTTGATCAATGTACATATGCAGCAATAATACAGAGATAGTGGAGTGCACTTATGTGTGGTGTAACGGTCAGAGCTGCTGCCTTGGGAGCTGAGGAAATCTTGCGATTCTGGGCATTTTGCGATGCAGCGCGCGCAAAGGAATTCGTTTTATTTATTTAAATGTGTACTTACCTCCGTTCATCCATATTCCGGCGTTTACATTTCCCCACCCTGCCCTTCCCCCGCCCCGCCTCACTGCCCCACCGAACTCCCTCCACGGACCGCTACTGAACACACATATAAAAGGCATTGCCATTTATTGTATTTGTATTGTATTGTAATTGCATTTATATAGCGCTTACTACCCATGACGAAGCGTCGAAGCGCTTTTTCGGCGAGTAGCACACTACTCCAGGACCCATAGAGGATTAGTGTTGAATTAGTATAGTGAAACATGCAAGTACATTTTAAGTGGTGAATAGGTTAGTCAGTTATAGGTTAGTCAGTTGTTTGGATTCGGAAAGATAGCAGAATCTTGAAGCACGCTACTCCGGAAACCCATAAAGCAATAGTGCTGAATTAGTGTGGTGAAATATGAAAGTAATTTGAGTGGTGGATGTTAGTTATTTGGAGTGAGAAGGGTAGCGGAGGGATAAAAGGGAAGAAAGGTTTGCATTCATGTAGCACCTGTTACCCCTGATGGGTGTTGAAACGCTTTTTTGGCGAGTAGGACTCTACTCTGGAACCCATAAAGGATTAGTGTTGGAAAAATTAGTATAGTGAAGTATAAAGTAATTTGAGCGGTTAATATGTTATTCAGTTATTTGGATAGAGAAGGGTAGATTGCGGAATAGAAGAGGGAAAGAGGTTTGTATTTATATAGCGCTTACTACCCCTTGATGGAATTTTGAGGCGCTTCATTGGCGAGTAGCATGCTACTCTGGAACCCATAAAGGATTAGTGGTGAATTAGTATAGTAGAATATGGAAATTGGGAAGTGAACATGTTAATCTGTTATTTTGATTGAAAAGGATAGTGGCGGGACAGAAGAGTGAGATTTCTTTTTTTTTGTAAGGTCATAGCAGTAGGAGGAGGCTTTTGGATATGTAAAAGGGTTTTTTGAGGGGAAGTGTCAGAGGGAAGAGTTTATAAAGGTTTGTTTTGGGGGATCGGGATAGTAAAAAGAGGTGTCAGATGATGCAAGGAGAGGTAGAGTAGGAGAGAGTCTAGAAAGGGTTATTTTGGGGATCATAATAGTGGTATGGGGTTTGGGATAAATGAGAGAGTGGATGTAGAGGATATATTGATATATGTATAGGGTGAGAGATAGGGTAGTGCTTTGGAAATAGTAGTAGAAAGAAGTTTGAGATGAGTCAGAAGATTGGGCCAGAGGATATATTGAGAGAAGTATAGTCTGAGAAATTGGGTAGTGCATTTGAAATGCTAAATTAGAAGAAAGGGATACATATTTAGATCCATAATTACACTGAAAGTATATAGATGCATAAAGGAGGTAAGTATATATGGATTAAAGATATTGATAGAGGTACAGGATGAGAAATAGGGTAGTGCACTGGATATGCTTTTTCAGGAGGAAGGTAACAGTCACACAAATCCAAGTACATGGAAGGTACATAGATGCACAATGGAAGCAAGTACATGTAGATCAAAGACGATTTATTTAAATTAATTAATTAATTTATTTATTTATTTATTTACAACAACATAATTATTCTACATGTTTATACAAAGCAATACACAAAGATAAGTACATATCTATAGTGAAAATAAATGCTTATATACAGAGGAACATGCTGTAAATTTCTGTTTGTTTAAGGTGCTTATGTGGGGAAGAGCCAATTCTTGAGTAGTTTCTGAAGATAAGGTGGTTGTCGGTGGATCTTATGTTGGGGGTAAAGAGTTCCATAGTTTGGCTGCTTGAACAGAGAAAGATGTGCCACCTATGGTTTTTTTCTTTGATCTTGGTATTTTGAGGCGAGATGCCCCTTTAGAGCGTAGGTTCCTTTGTTGAATGTGTTTGGTGATTTTATTTCTGATGAAGAGTGGTCCCATTTCATGTATTGCTTTGTGGTTGATACAAAGTAGTTTGAACGTGGATCTTCTGGCAACCGGTACCCAATGCAGGGCTTTCAAGGTTGGTGAGATGTGGTCTCGCGGTTTGATATGCAAGAGTAGTCTGGCAGCCGAGTTCTGAATCCGTTGTAGTCTTTACATGCTCGTTAAAGGTGATCCACGGTAGAGGCTATTGGCGTAATCGAGTTTGGACAGAACAAGGGAGATGGTAGCTTGGACCGTGTGTGGAAATCCCAAATGTGGGAAAATTTGTCGCAGCGTTTTTATAGTACAAAGCCTGATCTTGCTAGTTTGTCCACTTGGGCATTCATCGACAGCTTGGAGTCCATGGTCATTCTGAGGTTTCTTACTTCCTTTGATACTTTAGGCGGTGATACCAGTTCATCAGGCCAGGAGGCAAGCGGGTCGTAATGTTTCCAATCGCCACACGTGAGTATTTCCATTTTTGAAGCATTCAATTTGAGATGGCTCCAAGTCATCCACTGATCCACGGCTCTGAAACAACTGAAAATTGGGGATTTTTGAATGTCTTTGGGGCATTCCAGTTGAAGGAGTATTTGCGTGTCATCTGCATAGTTATAGCACGTGAGGTGAAATTGATTGATCAGTAATGACTTCATGTAGATGTTGAAAAGCATGGGCGAGATGATAGAACCATGAGGGACCCCTGCTTTTGTGGAGTATGGTTTGGACGAGGAAGGTGGGGTATGGATGATATTAGTTCTGTTTTGAAGGTAAGACGCGATCCAGTCTAGAACAGTTCCCTCTATGCCGGCTTCATAGAGTCTTTGTTTCAGAGTGTCATGGTCAATCGTGTCAAAGGCAGCTGAGAGGTCCAAGAGGAGTAGAGCAGCAACCCCGCTGCGGTCAACTGTATTCTTCAGGTCATCCCAGATGGCAAGGAGGGCAGATTCAGTGCCTCTTCCCAGACAGAATCCTGTTTGGAAGTCTGAGAGTATGTCATTCTCTTCAATGAATTGTGACATCTGGGCGAACGCTGCTCTTTCTATCAGTTTGCCCAGGAAAGGTCCATTTGCAATGGGTCTGTAGTTGTCAGGGTTCAGCGGGTCCAAGTTTGTTTTCTTCAGTAAAGGGCGTATGTGTGATTATTAGAGTTCTTCTGGAAATATTCCGGTAGTTAAGGAATCATTGATGATTCTTCTTACTGGAGAGTCAGCAGACGTTGACGTTATTAAAAGAATTGTCTTGAAAGTTTGTGGTGGACAGGGGTCAGAAGGGCTGCCTGCAGGCCTGCTTGCTTTGACCAGGTCCCTAAATTAATCGTGTGAGATGGGTTGGAAAAAACGGAGAGGCTGGGTTAGAGAATTCTTGAATTGTTGTTTTGTACAGGGGTTAGTGCTGGTGCTTTGTTTCTGTTTTAAGTACGAGTCCAATGTGTCTGCTTTGTCGGTGTAATGATTTGCCAGTTTGTCTGTGAGATTTTGAGTAACAGGATGAGTACCTTCTAGGCAATTTGGTTTGTGAAATTCATTGAGTATTTTACAGAATTCTTTATTTGCACATTTAGCATTTTTAATTCTGTCTGAGTAGTACCTTTTCTTAGCTTTTTTGATAGCTGACTTGTATAATCTGTTAATTTTTTGTAGGTGAAGTTTGTCTTGTTTGGCGTTTGTTTTGAGCCAGGTACGTTGCAGCTTTCTAATTTGTTGTTTTATGACTTTTATTTCTAAGTTTCTTCAAAGCGCTTTTTTTCTTTTGTGCTGTAATGTGGTTTTAAGTGGTGTCAGGATGTCAAAAGCTTCCTGTAGCCACTCATATAGATTTTGAACCAAAGTTATTGTTTCCAGATTTGTACTTGATGTTAGTTGTGTTTCTAAGTGTTCCAAATTGAGTTTGTTCCACGGCCGATAGGTGGATGGATGTAGGTTAGTTTTAGGTGAGTCCCTTAGTGTTGTTTTAAGTTGGAAAGCAAGTAAGTGGTGGTCTGACCATGTGACTGGAGTTATACTTTGAAAGGTAACTAGTTCAGTAATGACATTGAGGATATGTCCAGCGATGTGTGTGGGTCTGTGGGCAATCTGATGTCGGTTCAGTGCGTCTAGGCCAGTGATTATTGTTTTTGGATGGGTCATATTGGGTTTATCAAACCAAATGTTGAGGTCACCCAGAATCCATAAGTTGGAGTGTATTGTTATCAGGTTTGAAACTGTGTCTAGAAGTGCGTCTGGGAATGTCGCCTTGCTAGGTGGAGGTTTGTAAAGGAGCAGGAAGTTACAGGATGAAGACGGTGTAGTATTGCATCTTGTTAGACGAGCCTCACAATTCTTTATGGAGATGTCATCAACTTTAGTGATATGTAATGTTTGCCTGAACACAACAGCTAGACCACCTCCTTTTTTGCCTATACGATTTTGGGTGATCGTTTGATAGCCTAGAGGAATGGCTTCATGCAGGACTGGAGCCATATCATCTCCCAACCATGATTCAGTTATGAATAGTATGTCTGGTTTTGCATCAGTGAGAAGGTCGTAGATGTGATGTTTGTTTTTAGAGAGGGGTCGAGCATTTATTAGTAGACAGTTTAGAGAATGGCCTCTGGTGATAGTGAGACTTTGTTTTGTAGTAGAGTGAAAAGTATTGTGTGTGTTTGTAGCAAGTGTGTTTTTAGTGCTGGCATTAGCTGTATTAGGATAGTAATCGTGGAGCTGTTCTGTATCATGTTCCTCATCCAGCATGCCAAGAAGGCCTCTTGATGGGTCTGCGTGTGTATGTGGTGGAGATGGTGTTTGAGAGTGAGTTGGTGTGCTGTGTTGTTTTCGTGGTGTAACATTGTTGAGCAGTAGACATGGGGAAGAAATGTTGTGAGATGTGGCACTTCGCTTATGTTGTTTGCATGTGTTTATGGCGGAAGGTGTATGAGTCAGGGGTGGTGGTGCAGCATGTGGGTAATGTAGTAAGGTTCTAAATTGTCCAATGGATGAGAGGCGGTTAGAAGAGAGTTGCTGTATCTGTGTTAGGTGTGGTGGAAGAGAGAAAGCTTTGCATTGGAGTTTTTCCTTTGTGTGGTTTGAAAGGTGGGTATATGGTTGTATTTTCTGATGGTAAGTATTTTGACATGTTGCGCTTTGAAGATCTTGTTGTGCTGGTGTGTGTGATATGTTTTGTTTTTGAGCAGTAGTGAAAAGGGGTGCTGGTGTATTTGTTTCATAAAATGTATTTGGTTGTATAGTATTGTTTGTGAGAGGCTGTTGTGAGGTAGAGAGGTTGGTAATGTGTTTATGAGTAGAGTGTATGTTGTGTGTAGGAGGGAATGAAGAAGAGGTAAGAGTGTTTGACTGGTTTGTTGCAAGAGTTAAAAAGTGTGTTGGTGTGCAGTGTGTGTGTTGTGCGTTAGTGTTGTTATGGTAGTAGGGAGGGGAGGGTGTTGGTTGGACAAATGATGGAAGGATGAATATACGTTTGTTAGTGATTAAAGGTGGTCTGTGAGGTCTAATTAGAGCAGGGGACGTGTGTCTGGATGGGATCTAGTTATGTATGGTATTGAATGGGGTTAAGTTAGTGATGAGTGGATTGGTTAGTTGTATAGGATAGAGTTAGTACTGTTTGTAGGTGATGGTGGGTATGTGTGGTAGTTGGAATAGAAGGGTGTATAGATGTGGTTTGGTTGGGTTTGTAGTGCATGCTGGTATATTGGACCGTGCATAGGGTTGTGTGTGGTGTACATTTGGTGTGCATGTGTTACTATGTTTGTGGATGGTGTGGGGTAGCTATTGCTGAGTGTGAACATGGGCATAATTTCTGGCCCTAGTACCGACCAGTCTCGAACAGGCTCCAACAGGTAAATGCCCTTGTCCTCTCTGCCCTTAACAGGCTCAAACAGGTAAATGCCCTTGTCCTCTCTGCCCTTAACAGGCTCAAACAGGTAAATGCCCTCGTCCTCTCTGCCCTTAACAGGCTCAAACAGGTAAATGCCCTCGTCCTCTCTGCCCTTAACAGGCTCAAACAGGTAAATGCCCTCGTCCTCTCTGCCCTTAACAGGCTCAAACAGGTAAATGCCCTTGTCCTCTCTGCCCTTAACAGGCTCAAACAGGTAAATGCCCTCGTCCTCTCTGCCCTTAACAGGTAAATGCCCTCGTCCTCTCTGCCCTTAACAGGCTCAAACAGGTAAATGCCCTTGTCCTCTCTGCCCTTAACAGGTTCAAACAGGTAAATGCCCTCGTCCTCTCTGCCCTTAACAGGCTCAAACAGGTAAATGCCCTTGTCCTCTCTGCCCTTAACAGGCTCAAACAGGTAAATGCCCTCGTCCTCTCTGCCCTTAACAGGCTCAAACAGGTAAATGCCCTTGTCCTCTCTGCCCTTAACAGTCTCAAACAGGTAAATGCCCTCGTCCTCTCTGCCCTTAACAGGCTCCAACAGGTAAATGCCCTTAGCCTCTCTGCCCTTAGCCTCGACGCCTGGGCTGAGACGCCCTAAGCCTCGGCCTTTTATAGCTCTAGTAATCAGGTGACCCCTTCAGCCAATGGGAACCCTAACCATATCCAATCACAACACTAGCCATAAAATCTAGAACCAATAGGGAATGAGGACCTTACAGCCAATCTCAGCCCTAGTCCAAGCACCTAATAACTTTCAAAAACCCTGAACTCTATGTCCAATAGAGGCCCTAGTCCTACCAGTAATCCCAAGTCCAAGCAACCAATGGCACAGGAAGGCCTAGTCCCTACTTCCAATAGAAAGCCTAACCTAGCCCTAGTCCCACCCTACATTGATAGAATCACAGACCCAGAAACCAATCAGAAAACTCAAATACCCAACCAATGAGGACACTAACCCTAATCCAATAGAAACATCAGATATAACCACCAATCAGTGTATACATGTACCAACCACTAGCAGACTATATAAGGTCCCAGCGACCTCAGACAAGGTTTGTTGCCAGGGAGTTGGAAGCTGCTGCTCTTGTTCAGAATCTCCTAGGAGACAGACAGGCTCAATCCACACTTTAGATTTCTGCAGGTAAGGGCCTAACTTGTCCCCTGACAACAGTGTTTGTATAAAACTTTATTCCCTCTCCTGGCCAAAAAACAAAGTGCTCAGTCCCTATTGAACACAGTTTAAACAGCACACAGAAGATCACTGCTGCCTCAAAGCACCCTCTGATGTAGAATAACCCTGATGCTGGGAGTGAGGGGGGGAGGGGCTCAAACTCTCGCAAAGGCAAGACCACTTTAATGGTGGCCGCACCCCTTTGCTGGGAGTGAGGGGGGGAGGGGCTCAAACTCTCGCAAAGGCAAGACCACTTTAATGGTGGCCGCACCCCATTCTTTAGACGCTGCTCGCCGTATTCAGGTTACAGCGAGCCACGTCTAAGGAAAGGGAAGAAGCCACCATTAAAGTGAAAGCATGGCATGGGGCATCTTTTACACACACAAAAAAACGTTTGTGAAACAAGCTTTTTACCAATTATTTGTATGCCCCATTTGCATTCTAATGTTGTGGTTGTTTTAAATGCCCGATGTTTGTTTGGCGCGCTCTCCACCCACGCCTTCATGTTTCTTGTCCCCTTCACTTGCCATGCTGTTTTTACACATATTGCACAGCAGCGCAGGCTGCTGTGCAACGTGGATTAAAGGAAAAAAGCGCTATGACACTGGCTGCGTCATAGTGCTTTATTTTTACTTGAATTTATGCTGTATTGCACAGCAGCTTGTGTTGCAGTATATAACATGTGTAAAAGAGCTATAAAATGTTTGACAAAGCCAATAGAACTTGCATAGGCGAAAGCTATTGGCTTTGCCAGTGCTTTTTCTTTTGAGGGAATCTGGTGACATCCTGAAGTATGGGCTTATTTGGCACACCATTATTGAAAGTATTGCAATATTTCATGATTACACCTTCAGATTCCTATGAATGTTCAGTAAATTATTGTGAAAATTGATTTGTAAAATGCACCATTCGACCATTTTTTCAAAAATATTCTCAAACGGAAAAACAAAATCTCCCACGAGGACAGTCTACCTCACCCACTTCATTGACATGAATTGGGACCGGTATTTATGTTGTACACCTTTCAAAGACCATCAACCACCACTGACAGGCACAGCATAGAGGGCCACAAGAAGGAACCCAAACATGTCATCCTTACAACCACGGCCATGCACCACTGCAGAGCACACACCTGGGTCTTGCCAAGGAAGCCGTGCTGATACAGCCTCTAGCTGAGCAGATAAGTCGGACGCTTTTGCCCTGCATTTTACAACATGACTCCTACCTCGTCAGCCGTGAGGGGAACGGCGCTAATATCCGGAACCTCTGCCCTGGTCCTGGTCTCTGCGGTGCCGTGAGGGGAACGGCGGTGTGCTTTTAGAACTACCACCCCCAGCATTCCCTCTTCCGGGCGCCTGACTACCGCGTCACCAGGCAGCGCCGGAGAGGGTTCAAAGCCTCGACTGAAGACCCGCAGCGCGGGACGCTTTTGCCCTGCATTTTGCAACGTGACTCCTACCTCGTCAGCCGTGAGGGGAACGGCGCTAATATCCGGAACCTCTGCCCTGGTCCTGGTCTCTGCGGTGCCGTGAGGGGAACGGCGGTGTGCTTTTAGAACTACCACCCCCAGCATTCCCTCTTCCGGGTGCCTGACTACCGCGTCACCAGGCAGCGCCGGGGAGGGCTCAAAGCCTCGACTGAAGACCCGCAGCGCGGGACGCTTTTGCCCTGCATTTTACAACGTGACTCCTACCTCGTCAGTCGTGAGGGGAACGGCGCTAATATCCGGAACCTCTGCCCTGGTCCTGGTCTCTGCGGTGCCGTGAGGGGAACGGCGGTGTGCTTTTAGAACTACCACCCCCAGCATTCCCTCTTCCGGGCGCCTGACTACCGCGTCACCAGGCAGCGCCGGGGAGGGTTCAAAGCCTCGACTGAAGATCCGCAGCGCGGGACGCTTTTGCCCTGCATTTTACAACGTGACTCCTACCTGGTCAGCCGTGAGGGGAACGGTGCTAATATCCGGAACCTCTGCCCTGGTCCTGGTCTCTGCGGTGCCGTGAGGGGAACGGCGGTGTGCTTTTAGAACTACCACCCCCAGCATTCCCTCTTCCGGGCGCCTGACTACCGCGTCACCAGGCAGCGCCGGGGAGGGTTCGAAGCCTCGACTGAAGACCCGCAGCGCGGGCGAAGCCCGGGCCAAGGGCGGGCCCGTCCTTGCCCGTCACTGACCGGAGTAGACTGGGCTGGGCAACCCCCCTTGAATTCGCCATACCAACAGCGTTCGTCCCAAGGTACTGTTGTCCTTGCATTCTATTGGGCTGATTGTATGGTTTATTGTTAATTTTGTAAATGCGATTGGCTTTCTGTTTGCTATTGCGGTGCTTGGCCTTCTTCTGCTAACCGCCCTCCTGACCTTCGTCATGCCATCTAAAGACCCTAAAAACAGAGCGGCCAATGAATACCTCACTGGAACGATGGACCAATTTGTCACTAAGGTTAATTGTGTTATCGACAAAGAAATTATGCTCCTGGAACGTCGTGTTTCGCAGGACCTCGCAGCAGCTAGGAGGTCCTCCATGGGCTACCTTGCCAACGTGCGCTCTCCTGAACAGCACAATTCCGATCATGCTACCACTATTCGACCTGATGTGGACCTTATCACCCAGGACTTGCCATCTAGTGGAACAGTTGCTTTTGTCTCTTCGGAGGACCAGTCTTTTCCCTTGGACTCTCTGTTAGTCTCTCCTCGACTGCTACCGTCTCTTACTAGTATTGTCCCAGAGCCCGGTATTAGGCAGTTGCGCGCGCGAAATCCTGGGGCAATTCCTAAAATCAAACCTGGGTGTCCATCTTCTAACGGTGGGAAGGGCAAGACCACTAAAAAAAAGCAAAAAACAACAAACCACCCTGGCCCATCGAAAAATACCCCATTTATTCCTGAACAGCCTTCACAGTTGGCTTCGTCAGATAAGGTTATTTTTCAACCACATCCTTCACTTATCAGACCATTGTGTCAGGATGCCACAGGGGGGCTAAGTGAAGCAGACAAGGGAGGGACCCCAGGTTTACTGAATATACATGAAATCGTTGATGCAATCAGGCTTTTGCTTCATCCTGTGGAGGATAGAATACTTAAAATTGAACAGCAGCTTTCCAGGATCGAATGCAGCCTTGGGGTCCTGACCAACATCCAAAATAATATTCTGAGACCAGGGGTACTGAACGCGCCGGTTAATACTAGAGCAGATAAGGACCTGGTGGCTTCCCAAATCCATCCACTAGTCCCCTCAGAAAGTCAACTAGTGACTGCAACTAAAGAGCCTACCTTGGCACCTGCCCATAGAAATTCTAGACACCCTAGTACAACCCAGTTAAAAGAGGTTCCCAGGACTCCATTACCCATGTCCCCAAGTAGGGCGAATATCCCCAATCTACCACCTGAAACTGCCCCATATGTCGTCATCCTAGCTGGGGTTCCAGAACAGGGCAAAAATGAAGTTGAGTCCCCTACAACTCTGAGGAACAGGGTGATATACTGGCTAAACAAAAATAGACCATTGCCAATGTATAAAAGTAGTAAAATACTCACGGTAAGAAGGGTCCCATGGGTGGGCCACTTGGCAAAGAATATAAAGGGGGACTGTATCTTAATTAATTTCAACGATCCCCAAATCGTTGAGCATATTTGCAATTGGAGGTACCCTAGCACAGGATCATCTTTTAAAGCTCTCCCTCTGGCTTATTTTTATCCCCCTGGTCACTTTACGGAAGCATGGACGCATGTCCACCGGAACAGGAGGGGCTTTTTACAGGGGATTAGGCCCACACCTTTATTGATGTTAGATCCTGTCCCCACGGAAAATCGTTTTAGCTGCCTAGAGGCTGTTGACTGACTACAAGGTAATGGAGGCATATCAATCATTTCCCTGATTCCCCTAGGTTGCTCTACACTAGGCCCCACCACACCATTAGTACATCTAGGTGTGGATTCACCTACCTCAATAGATCCATCTTGGAGGCCCACTATTAGTTATGATCATCATGTAGATCACCCGCCAAGTGCCCCTACTCCTCGGGAAAATCTCCTCAGTCACATCAAGTTTGTTTCCTGGAACGTGGCAGGTTTACGTAGTAAGCTCACTCTCCCAGATTGGAGTGAACTAATTGAGGAACACGACATATGCATGTTTCAGGAAACCTGGAGTGTCGAGCCATTGTACAAGACAGGGTACTGTTGTTTTTTTGAGCCAGCAATCTCAATCGGGCGTGGCCGCCCTTCTGGCGGACTTATGGTTTGGGTTAGGGCAGACCTCAACCTTAGGATTACACATAATAGTTGTTCCACGCCAGACATAATGAGACTCTCCATTAAAGGCCCAAAGAACGGCCATTCTTGGGAAGTTTTTTATGTCTATGCTCGCGGAACACCAGGGGGTGCTAAGTCCCCTACCATCACATCTCTTTCAGGCATGCTTTCTACTTGCCCTCCTGATGCTCTCCTACTTGTGGCTGGCAATCTCAACTGCTCTTTTGAACCACTCGCTATAGATGATATCTTGGGAACACACGACGAGGACACTAGATGGGGTATCCCTTTATTATCTCTTAACCCTGTAAAAAGATGGTCCCCGGTCGTGATCCAACTAAATGCCCTAGCATTAGAATTCGGCCTAAGAGCTGCGAATGGGCGTACAGCCTCTGACCCGGGGGGGTGCCAACACCTTCAATAGGGTCGCCTGTCAAAGCAGAATTGATTATATTCTGATTGACAGGGGAGGTTGGAAATTTGTTGCTGATATGATAATAACACCTTCAATCAGCAGCGACCATAACCCTTTATCACTTAGCATGCAGGAGTTGTGGCATAGTCAAGATCAAGCTCCCCCACATGGAATGCAGATGCTCACTAAGATACTCCACCCCTCTAATTGTAAAAGATTCCTCAGGTGGTCTAAATTCGTCCTGTCTAATACTAAACTTGCTGCTCTGGAAAAAATCCTTGTTGATTATACCGCCAGGCTTTCCATGGTACCCAATGACATACCTGGTTATACCAAAACTTTCGAGGAAACTATGGACTCGATTGGTATTCTGTTTCTGGACCACAGGAAAAAAACAACACCAAAAACTAAGTCAGAAAACAAGTGGTTTAACAAGGACTGCAGACTAAAAAAAACCACCCTGATCCTCGCAATTAAATCTAATAATCCAGGGGTGGTCAGGGAAGCGAGGCTGCTCTATAGACAGGCACTTGTTTCTGCAAGGAAGGATTGGGATGAGCAACGTTGGGATTCTTTAAAATCCGCAAGCCACTCAAAAAATGGCGAGCTTTTCTGGTCCATATTGAGAAAATCCTCTATGTATGACCAGGACCAAATTCCCAACCACATTACGGACAGGGAATGGTTTGACCATTTCAGGAACCTATATGTAGGGGTGGGGCCTGTGGAGGATCACTGCACCCATGTGAGGTCCACAGCTACTCCCACTGACCATTTTCCATTCGATAAGATCGAGAAGAAAGAGGTTGAGATCGCCATCAACAAAATCGTCTCTGCAAAGGCCCCGGGACCAGATGGTATCCCGGGTGACCTTTACAAAGCTAATGTTGACGGATGGGCAACGTATTTTGCGATCTTTACTAATAATCTCTTGGATGGCTCCCCGGTGCCTGAGTCTTGGAGGGGAGCAGAAGTAATCCCCATCTTCAAAAAGGGTTTAAGGGGTGACCCAGCGAACTACCGCCCAATCAGCCTTATAGACGCTGGTCAGAAATTGGTCGGTAGGGTCCTACTGGAGAGGATCCACTCCTGGGTGGACGAAAATGGCATCATGACAAAGTTCCAGGCAGGCTTTAGGGCCTGCACTAGCACAATTGACCAAGCATTTAGGCTAGTGCTCCTCTATTGGAAGGTGGTCACTATTGGTAAGGGCGCCTTATACCTGGCGTTCATTGATCTAAAGACCGCCTTTGACCTGGTTCCCCGTGATCGCCTGTGGCTGATTTTGGAGGAGCTGGGGATTTCCCCTTACATCCTGAACCTTCTCATCCGGATGCATACTAACAATTTTGCTCGCATCAGATGGGGAACTCAGGACCAAAAAACCGATAAAATTCTGGTGAATAGAGGGGTTCGCCAAGGCTGTGTGTTGGCACCTACGCTCTTCACACTCTTTGTGAATGGCGTAGTCTCTTACTTGCTCGAAATTGAAGCTGACGTCCCCACACTGGCGGGTGATAAAGTCCCCGCCCTCCTCTTTGCGGACGACACTCTTCTAATTTCAAAAACACCAGCAGGACTACAGAAGCTTTTAGATCGCTTCTTTTTGTTCTGTGAGCTGAGAGGCCTTGTCATTAATACCTCTAAGACCAAACTCCTCTACTTCAACCCTACTAGATCCTTTCGATCCACCCTGACCCTAGATGGAAAACCACTTGAGCGTGTCAAGGAGTTTGACTACTTGGGGATCAGAGTCACAGACAGGCTCAAGTGGCAGCCCCACATCGACAAAATGGCACTCAATCATAGACGGGTAATAGGAAGCCTGGGAAACTAATTACGAGCCTCTACTATTAAACCTATCGCCCCAGTTCTGGATATCTACGCTGCAAAGGCGGTAGGCAGCGCCCTTTATGGCGCAGAACTATGGGGCTTTTGCTGCGTAGATACCCTAGTGACCAATGAAAACAAGTTCTTTAGAGACCTTCTATCACTCCCGAGGGGCACTCCGACTAAACCTCTACTGAGCGACCTTGGTAGGCGCTCTATTAGAGACCTAGTCACCCTCCGCCCTTTGTTACACTGGGTGCGGTTGTGGCGTACCCCTGAGCTCTCCAACTATGCCGATGGCCTTAGGGAGGTCATGAACATGCAAGGAGCTCACAAAATTGAGTGGTTGACCAACATTAAAAAGCTCTTGGTCGCATCAGGTCTCGCATTTGACCGGGTTTTGGGGACACCAATACCGAAGGAGACAATTAAAAGAGCATATTGGGCATGGGTTGATGCCCGGGAGCATAGTGACCCCAATCATGGTAGGCTTACAGAGGCATTTCGTCAACATAAGCTTGTGCCTTTTTTAGAACCGTACCTGGACTTCATTACGAAGCCCAAGGACAGATCACTTTTTATCCAGTTTAGGTTTGGGACCCTTCCCCTCCGTGAAAGTACTAGCAAGTGGAATCCCCCGCATAAGACTCTCCTGGATTGCCCAACCTGCCCAGGCGTCCCCGAAAACATCTCCCATTTTCTCTTTGTTTGTCCAGCTTATGCGCCCCCAAGAATGAAATGGCTTAGGCCCGTCTGCCTGCAGCTAGGGACAAGGGACTGTTCTGCCGCCCTGAGAATCCTTAAATCGACAACAAACACCACTATAATTTGCGGGGCGGCCAAATTTTTAGGTTGGGCATGGCTGATCAGGCAGAGGCTAATTAGTTCCAGCTAATTTCTCCTCTATATCAAAGCTGCTAAGTTTAATACATTTTTTAATTATTTATTGTGCATTAGGCAACTAGATCTTTTTATGACATGTTTTTAAATGTATCTTTTCTATGTAATTGTGTTTTTATAGTACTGTGCTTTTATGACATTACATGTCGAAATAAAGCTTTGATTGATTGATTGAGATAAGTCGGATTTGCAGAGCACATGGTGGGTGCTGGCTCCATTTCTATTTCCATTCACAGAAGCTCTCACTTCGCCCCACTGCCATAGGTTTATTGGCCAATAACATTCTCTGTTGGACTGCTATCATTTTCATGGAGAATACTAGCATTTCTGTCGAAGGCTGAGATATGTTTATTGGTATAGACCAATACTTCTTTTATCAATGCTTCCATATATTTATTGGACAGCCCCAGCACTTCTTCACACAGCGGCAATGCCTTTCATGGAATAGTACCAGCATTTCTCAGCAGGAATCCTTTGCTTTTCATGAAGAAACAGTTTTTCCGTGCAGTTACACTTCTATCAGGCAGTGTCTACGCTTCTCTGCAGGGCTTCCACACCTATATAATTCAAAAGAAGCACGATTCACCAAGGCTGGCACACCTTTATATGACAGTATCAGCACCTCGCAGAAGAACTGCTGTACTTTCTGTGGGACAACGGTAGCACTTCTAGACCAGGCTGCTGCACTTTCACCCATAGATCAAACCTTCTCTGCAGGGCGGCGATACTTAGATAGGACAATACCAACACTGCTTACCAATGCTGCTAATTCATTAATATGAAACTATCAACACCTCTCAGGAGAACTGCTATACTTTCCATGGGACATCAGCAGCACTTCTCGGCCAGGCTGCTGCAGTTTTACCAATAGAACAAACCTTCTCTGCAGGGCTGCGATACTTAGATAGGACAATACCAACACTGCTCACTAATGCTGCTAATTCATTTATATGAAAGTATCAACACCTCTCAGGAGGACTGATGTACTTTCTATGGGACAACGGCAGCACTTCTCGACCAGGGTGGTGCACTTTAAGAGACAAAACAAACACTTCTCTGCAGGGCTTCCACACCTATATAGGACAATACCAACACTGCTCACCAATGCTGGTAAACCTTTATATGAAAGTAACAACACTTCTAGGGTAGGGCTGCTTTGCTTTCCATGGAACAATGGCAGCACTTCTCGACCAGGGTGGTGCACTTTAACAGATAAAACAAACACTTCTCTGCAGGGCTTCCACACCTATATAGGACAATACCAACAATGCTCACCAATGCTTCTGAATCTGTATATGAAAGTATCGACACTTCTACGGAGAACTGCTGTACTTTCCATGGTACAGTGGCAGCACTTCTTCACCAGGCTGTTGCACTTTAACAGACAAAACAAACACTTCTCTGCAGTGCTGCAATACTTATGTAGTATTGACAAACAAGGGAACCCAATGGGATTGGTTAGGAACCTTGAGTACAAGTATGCTACAAACACAATGGTCCCTCACAAGAAGAATAGGAGAGAAACAATAAATATAGAAATGCAATACAATCTATATTACGTTGTCCAGCCAGACAAGAATACTTTTAATATTTTGAGAATTTGTGACACAGCAATAAAGTGGGAACACAAACTCTGCATCAATCAGAGTACGAATAAACAGAAAGGCTCAGGCAAAGCTTAATGCTTGGAAAACAAATCATCAGTTCTATTCTTCTTGTGAGGGACCATTGTGTTTGTAGTATAGCAATACTTATGTAGGACAATACCAGCACTGCTCACCAAGGCAGACAAACCTTTACGTGAAAGTATCAATACTTCTTAGGAGGACTGCTGTACTTTCCATAGGACAATGGCAGCACTTGTCAATTGCACAGAACTGACAAACAAACACTTCTCTGTAGGTTTTCCATACTTTTACCAACCAGCAGTGCCTTTATGGTGGAAGTCCTGTTTGGAGATTGGTGCATCAGCACATTTTCAGATTTCTGTGCTCTTCTTGTTGCTAACTCAGGGTTCTACAACCTAAACATATTAGCTATTGTTGGGTAACCATTCAAACATTAGGAATCGGTAGATGCATAGTATCTATTAAAGAAAAGGTAATAAGGATTGATATTACTATATTAATTTTGCATTTTTTATTTGGAAATTATTGTTTCAGGTTCCTTAAAGTATGACTGGATATTGGTATGTATGTAGTTTTGTATAGCGCAACTCTAGTCCAAATGCAGCAGCACACTGTGCAGAGTCAAAGGCAGAGATTTAATAAGAGAGTGAATAAAGGCAGAGAGCTGGGTTGTGAGAGTGGATGTACACTATTTACTAGTACAAGTAAATAAAATATGCCAGTCAGGAGTAAGCCATGTTTTAGGGCGTGACCACAAGCGCTTTAGCACGTGTTAGCAGTGGTAAAGTGCACAGAGTCCCAAAGCCAACAAAAGCGAATTAAGCAAAATAGGAGAGTGAAGGCAAAACGTTTGGGGGAAGAACACCCTAAAGCTGTCAGGTCTAGCAACTATTAAATGTATAATGTTACTAAGGTCCTATTTAAAAACAACATCCCCATCCCATTATGAGGAACAAATTATTTTGGTCGCTGAAAGCTCCCACTATCTCATCAAATTCTGTTGTTAAGGATCCAAGGAATCGAGGAATCTTCAAACAGGCAAGAGACACAATTGTACAAGCGGTCATCGAAGCCTTGAAACTTAAACGTCTACAGTAACGACAGAAGACCCCGAACTATGCGGAATCTACAGTTGCTCAAAGCTGATGTCGAAAATGTTAAACAAATTTTTATATTTCATTTCTGAGACATTGCTTGTTCCACTGAACATCTTTAGAGTTGTACTAAGGATAAGTTGTTCAATTTGCTTTGACAACCTTTTCGATTATTAGTTATATTTTGTATATTAAAGGTACTATAAATTAAAATATGAAAAAAAAATTACAATCAAAATGACATTGCTGATCCACAAGATTCTACTTGGCCTACCTTACTGGAAGATAAAGCTGTATCCCTACACACACTACGCATCTTTTAATTGACTCACAGTCATACAAGAAAACAGTTACTAGAGGATGAAATCCACCATAGCCAGACTTCGACTATGGGAAGCTCTTCCAGCCTGAAATGCTGCAGAGTACTCACCAACCAGACAACAACTGAAAACCTGTATAATGATATATATGCATGTTTTTTTGGTGAATTTCGACTACAGCCCCCTGAACGGTATTCAGTATAAGAATGTCAAATAGCACCCCACAGGTATTTACTGCAGCCTCACTACTAGTGCTGTGACACCTCAGGGTTTAAGCACTATACGTATAACACATGGACACTAGAATTGAACTCAATTTTGGCATATTCTAACTCAAGCTACACTGAATGATCCTGTCCTGATAAGTTGCTGACTGTAAAGACAGATTCTGAGCTGCTTTCCCAATAGCAAAATAGCCTTCATTGCAGCGATGGTGGCCAAATCCACACATAGTAAATCGAACACATTAATATATGTCACTTAACTAAAGGACGTCGTAAATATGTTGAGGTTGCAGATCTTTTCAGGGTGAGCCTAATCACAAACAAATGCTGTTTCTGGCATAGGCAGCAGAAAGGTGAAACTAACCTCATTATTCACCATCAAGATCCATTACAAAGCACATTCACAAGGTGTGGCGCAGAGGCTCCATTCTGAATATCTCCCTGCCTCCCCTGGTTTTGTCCCTCTCCCTAAGGATCCCTGGTTTCTTTCTTTTTCAAGCTTATATTTTTATTTCATTTTGATTTCATTTTTAAATAGACAAGATCATGAACAGATGATAAATACATTGCCACAAACGAAGCACTGTATCACCAGAAGAAATACCAAGTTACACGAAGTAACCAGCTGTGTTTTAACAATAAAATGCCTGTAATTTTTCCCACAGCTTATGAAAATGGCTATATCGATTTCGCAGCGTAATAGGTAACTCTTTGGTAAGCTTGTTTACCCAGTCCTTAATGCTTACAGGACTATAACACTTCCATTTAGAAAACTACTTTTTGTCTACAGAAAGAGATTTTTTTCTGCTTGTACACCTCTAGTAAACGCATTTCAATTAATTCAAATACTCAATAGTCAGTCCAGTAATAGAAAATGGAAATAATCTTTTTCTTTCGGTTTTCTTATATTTCTTCTTTATTTTCGGCCCGTTCGTCTCTTTTCTTTTCTTTATAGCCAGCCAACTTGTGTTTCGTCAGTGAAGGAGTACTTCATGACTTCTTCAGGGCTGCGTACTTGACAGTCAATAAAGTTGAAGCAACGTGTGCACCGGTCCAAAATCAACCCAGCCATCTCAAATAGTGGTGTGATATACAAATAACCACATGAACTGGAGATAAATCGGTAAATCAATCGATTTTAAAACATCTCTTTGACATCCGTCAATTTTACAAGTCCGTTGTTTCCTTATGTGAAAAAATATATATACGTCCACTTCCTGGTCATCTGCAGTCCGAAATCCATTAATATATATGTTTTAGGCAAACGCTACTACGCCACAAATACCGCCGATATTTCTAATGGGTTTCGGACTGCAGATGACAAGAAAGTGGGCATATTCATAGCCAAGGACTTCGAATTTATGAGAGCCCCACTGCGGAGTTAAAGCACGGATACCTGCAGTTTACTAGCAACTATATATTTTGTTTCACATAAGGTTACAAGGGACTTGTAATATTGACGGATGTCAATGAGATGTTTTGAAACCGATTGATTTACGGATTTATCTCCAGCTCATGTGGTTATTTGTATATCACACCACTATTTGAGACAACCAGGTTGATTTTGGACCGGTGTACAGGCTGCTTCAGGTTTATTGACTGTCAAGTAAACAGCCCTGAAGAAGACATGAGGTACTCCCTCACTGACGAAACACGTATTAGCTGGCTATAAAGACAGGAAAAGAGGCCAACGGGCCGAAAATAAGAAAAGAACATAAGAAAAGCAAAAGCAAAAGAAAAAGATTATTTCCGTTTTCTATTACTGAACTGACTATTGAGTACTTCAATTCATTGAATTGCGTGTGCTAGAGTTCAACAAGTTTATTGTCCGAACCTAGTGATTCAGGTTAGAGGGAGTAGGGTGATTCACTTCCTTCTCGTTAAGCACTGCATGTGAGAAATACATATATCTAGACACACTTAGTGAAATTAGTCCATTAGCGCCACACACCTATAAAATCACCCATTTGTAAGTTTTTTGACTGCATTAAGTTGAGTTTTTAGTGCACATTATTGTGTTCAGGAACTATGTTTTAGTTGATCTTTTTGCAAGAGAGCTGCAGGTCCCAGCCGACAGTCAGCCGTAAATGAGATATTACATCATTACAAGGTGCCTATAGGATGTCTTCTGAGGAAGAATTGTAGCGCCCCTGATGGGAAGTATTTTAGAAGGGAAGCAACTGAGCCATGAAGGAAGACCTATTTTGAAAGCAGCAGAGCTCCAGAATTTCAGGAGGGCTGAAAAGCCCTTCTCTAATGCCAACCTGTCCAGGTTACACAAGGAAGCAATCCTCTATCAGGGATGCATGTTTATTTAATAAAGCATCCAATGAATAAGAGGCAGGGGCCTCACCTAAACAAGGTTTAGCCTGTGCACCTTTCTCTTCGCCAGCCATTGCATTGGAATGCAGAATTCCTTGCAATCCATGTGGCCGGAGTTTTCAATACCAGCCAGAATTTCCACATGGAAGTCCAATCATTCTCAGTTTAACCCCACACAGTGGGGAATAACTGAGCGTAACCTTCTTTAACAGCTGATATTCTGCTAGGAACTCCAGTTTCCATGGGTTTTACGCTGATGTTTACTACCTGCTCTAAGTATGTGATACATGTCTGCAGTGATTCCAATGCATGTCGTTTTGGGCTGAGGTTTGGGCAAGGGCCATAAAATGGGGCAGGCTGCAATGTGACCCTTCCTACAGCAAGTTGGGAAAATTCACCTAGTAAAATCAGATACCATATATGGTGTGTGAATACCGACTAACTCATAATTATGCAGAGTGGAATTTTACACAAGAGTTCTACACCACATAACTTGTAATCAGTGCTCAACTCTGCCTCCACATGTCTACAACCTCATATCAGTGTAGCTTGACAACTACAAACCAGTGATCAGATCAAGTTTCTAGAAGACCTCCTGGAGAACATTTGTGAATGTCATTTTCACACAAGCAAACATACATGTGAATATTTGCTCATGCAACAATCTTCTAAGCAAGTGAAAATGTATTTGCTATTTTTGAATTAATCTCCAGAGTGAAAATATATTTCCACTTGGTGAAAAATCTCTCCCTGCACCTGCACCAATTTTTAGACGGTTCTCCGATCCTCTTCATGCTCTGGAACGGCACCATTGTTAAATGCAAATTTCTGACCTTTTTCAGGTGGGAAGGGGATGCAAGGTGTTTGAAACTCAAAATGTGTAAGTTTGTGGGTGTCCACATACTTAGATGGCATTTCAGCACTAGATTATCAACTCCCTGCTCCTGTGAGTAGGTTATCATACATAACTGTAATCGGCAGTTTGTAGACATATTCTCCCTGCTTTGGTTCTCTGTATAGCACTCTGAAACCATAGGGCAATGTCCACATATATACAAATTTTAAATAGAAATAAAATAAATATATAGATGTCACTGATTTTTTTTCTTACAACAACTTAAAAGGGGATTAGAAATCCTGTTTTCTTAGGAAAGTCACCAAGCAGAGAACTTCCCAGCTTAAAGTTAGAAATCATAGTATTGGCAAGAATTACAGGATGTTTGCAAGTGCAAAATTTTCTTAACTTCCGTTTCAAGAAATAAGTGCTTAGATTGTTCGGCAGAGACCATGATTAACCAATGACAGTTTAAGTACTCCATGGCGAAATAGTAGTATTACATGGCGAAAGTAGATATAAAATTCAATTACTGAGTACTTGCCATTGTCGTCCAAAGAAAAGTCATCTTGTGCATATCGAAATTTCTCTGGTCCGCAAGCAATAAACACATCGTCATCACCAAAGAAATCATGAAGGCAGGTCACCTGAAGAGAGAACAAAATATTATTTCAATCGCTGTGAATTTAAATCATCTTAAATAATCCACATATTGCATTAACTATTATATCATGATACATAAAAATAGATGTAATGTATTAATTGTACTTATGCTACAAATATTGTACAATATTTTACGTACGGCTAACATGCTATTTTTTTTTAGATGATTGAAAGTACAAGACGCTCAAAACGTATATACAAATACAAAAATACTGGAGGCCAGAAAAGATACACAAGGGGTAATTACCAGCAGGTACTAAAAAGACAAATGTGTCTCCTACACACTGTTCAAAAGTAAATTTGCTAAATACTAATTTTGATGTGTTTGACCTTACACCACCACCAACATAATCCTGATTGTGATGGTGTTTCCAGTGGTGTACTTATACAGTGTTGTAAACAAAAATATCGTCTGGCATAAATATCATGACATAAATACAATTTACAAAGTATATTGATCCATTCGAGTTATTAATAGAAATCTTAATCCTGTGGCATGATATGTTTGTAAAAAGGATTTTGGACATAATATTTCTAGCAGTCCATTTTTTTTGCTAATCATTACATAAATCCATTCCAAACATTGTAAGCAATCTTCAATATGTATTTGTGTTTGGTTTATACTTGTTATCGATCCAATTGTCTATAGCTTTATTTGAATTTGACTGTCTAAAAAACACACCAAATGTTGCAGATAACTCCTCTTTATGTTACTCGTTTATGTCAGAAACACTAAAATCCACCCACCAGCTAACACTCTCTTTGGGGGTTTTCTATAAAGCACATTTTCAAACATTGACCTATGCACAGTGCACAAATTCACTATGCATTTATTAATTTCCAGACGGACAACCAGACAATGAAAGAAGGTTGGGATGGTATAGCTGCCTCATCTCCAAAGATTGGCATTGCGTTATTTTCCCCTAAAGCTGCCTATATTTGATAAACGGGTGATCAAATGCCTTGCCAGATCTCACACCACTATTGACTAGCAGGCACCCAGAGCACACTTGTCTTCTATGAGGGCCTTGGAGAATAAGAAAAGGGAAAGTTTAAGGATGGATTTTTTTCCAGGCAATGCTTCTCATGCCAACTGTACCCTCTATTAATCAGCAAAGTGGGTGGGGATCCTCTTCCTATGGATTGTCTGCTACCAAAGTCAATTCTACAGTCCTCTGGGCTTGCCCTTGGAGATGAAAGAAGCTTTGCCTTTCTTATTCATATTGTTCTAGGAAAGGAATTTAGAGGGTGTAGACAGAGGGATTGCTAACTTTTCCTCAATAGAATCAACAATAGAATGATCTCAGGGACTTCAAACAGGAGAGAAAAGTTACATTTCACCAGGCCCGCCTTGGATGTAAATTTTATTTCTTGGCCTAGCGATCACCTTAGAACTCGGCGGAACTCCTGTTGTATGATAAAATAAGCATGACTGGTTATGTTGGTAGAAGTACTTCTGTTTTCAGAAGGGTGTGAGAGTATCAATGAACATTTGATTCCTTTGACTGTGTGCTGCAATTCTTTGCAGATATTTATGCCTGAATGTAGGTTAAATTTCCTAGCACGGCACTGTATAGCTCACATAAATACTCTATTTTGGTAAATAAATCCGATGAGCTCTTCTCAGTGAACAGGGTCAACATTTAGTTAGCAAGAAATAATAATTCCACAAACCACATGTCTAGTTAGAAGCTAATTAAAACGTATGTGATACCTTATTAACATAATATCATCAGACATTTAAACAGTGGATATATTAATGTTAGGAGTGAAAAGGTAAATGCATCAATTTTAGGGAGATTTCATGTCAATATCAGATACATAGAGATAACTATCCAAACAGGGACACATATGTAAAGTTAGAACAATGAATCTAGTTTATTTTTGTATTTAAAAAAATAGAAATAGCCCAGCTAAGAGCATGTTTAGAGCATGTTTAGAGCATGGAGCCAGTGTTAAAGTCGAAAGAAAAACCACCCATTGAATTTCCTCCAGCATCAGGTCCACTGTTTTTACATATTAGATTTGTATCCAAGTAGCTGCTCTGGGTGTTGTGCAGAATATGCTGATTTTCAGATTGTATAGTGATAATGCCTGCATTAGTACATTTGATTTGCAAAAGCATTTACATCATTCAGTTTTGCCTACTGCAATCAGTAATTAGTCTAGACCAGCATGAACACCCTGGAGAAAATAATGTCTACAAAGTCTTTATCCCACGAGGAGCCTTTAAAATATTCAGCGTTGGTAATTGTCCTGAATGCTTCATTATGCTGCCAGATAGCAATGTCTTAAGGCATGATGAAAAGAAGCTTTGGCAGAGCAAGAAAAAATAATTAATTGAAAATTCCTATCTGGGCGAAACGTACCATTTTAAACTGCTGTAGTAAGAAACTCGAGCAAATGGCCATTCACAAATGCACATTACAGATAAAAAATACGTAAAATAAGTTCACACCTAACTTTTTATATTTTTTTTTTATTTACACACAAATTCCACTCTTTGGATCAAAGATCAAAAAATTATTTATGAAACACAAGTGAATAAAAATGAAATTAACTCGGCAACCTTTTTTCCCAATTACATTACACGGGAATGCATAGCGTGAACTTGGGAGTGTTGGCGTACAATTCGTAAAATAATTAACTGCACTTTATTTCTGCTCCTTTGTGTTTCCAGTATTTTCAGCCATATTAATTAGCTCCAATGGGAATATCCAGTTACCTAATTTATTATATTCCTATTAGTTCTTTATGAGCCACAAGAAACAAGAGAAAAGGAAATACAATGTTGGGGTACTTTTCTTTGCAGATTTTAGCACCTACTCCTTCTAAATTTGTTATATGTCAAATGACTGATCATGTTTGAAATATATCATCACCAGGAATACTAGACTGCTGGAATTATGTGGCAGGAGAGGACCAAATTATGCAACAGGACTGACTATACACTATGCGGGAAGAAAAAGCAAAGTAGGTTTCATAATGTGGCACCTTTTGTGATAGTATTCTTTATTTTGTGGTTTTTACATACGGCAATGCTGTCTTGGAAAATATTGCACCTTATTAGTACCAATTTAAGATCTAAATACAACAATAAGCAACTAAAAGATGAATTGTCAATCTTTGCGAAGTACGTTAGAAAAATGCTTTGCAATGTTTTAGTAACTTTTATTCCATTTGAGTTAGAAATAAATTATTTTTTGTGAAAATCTGCAGTTTATGCCTCAGATGATGTGTAATACGGCAAATGGGACAAATATATGATCTTGCAAAAAAACGCTGCAGCCACAGAATCACATCATTTCAGTGGCCCTGATCATAAGATATTTATTTTTGTTTTAAACATATACTTAACTCTAGACGTAAAACACTTATGGGATCTTCCACTAATGCATGATATTGCTAGAATCTACGGCGACAGCGCTACAATTAATGCACAGTATCTGGTTGTTCCACATGTCAGAATTCTGTGAAATGTAAACTAATGACACTAATTACCAGAAAAGACCCACTCTGCTTCGTGGACTGCGGAGTCTGCTCAGAAATGTCATTCCCTTGCACAGTGAAGACTGATTTGCTAATTTCCCCCCCAAGCCATGCTGCATCCTTTGGTATAAGGGCAAAGCGGGATGTATGTGGCAGAAACTGCTCACTTTTGGAAATAAGCATTTGCAATGCAATAGGTCTCGCATTTGCGAGAGTTTAAGCTATTAGCATTGTAAATGACAGTGCCTTTTATCTATCTGTTTGATAATTAACACATAAATAAAAGGCATTGTTATTTACAATGCCAATAGCTCAAACTCTAGAAAATGCTAGACCTATTGCATTTCAAAGAAGCGGCTGCCATTGTCCCGGGCTGCTAGGAAAGTAAAAGCGCGCATGGCGCACTGAATGTTGCAGGAAAGCATGTTGTGCCTGCAGTAGGAGAAACTCTTTACCGAAAATAGTGCTTACAGACAAAATAGGACGTACCGTGTAACAACCGAAGTAAACAGGCCAGTCCTCATGGGAGGTTACAAATGGACAAAGGCGGTAATAAGGAGGGACTAACAAGCCTATAAATGAATCAGAAGACAGCATATACGAAGGACAATGACACAAGCCAATGACAAATATGGGCTTCAAGTCCATACTCGACTACAGCATGCTGAGCAGAGCAGCGCATGGCCAGCCCAGGCTCAATCTAAAAATACATTTTGTTTAAAAGGCTGCGATGAAGGGAACTTCCCCATCCTCCAAGAGGGGCTCAAATAATGCTTCCAGAACTGCAGATTAATCTTCCAGGTTTCAAGTGTCAGCCGTAGAGTTCTTTGTCCACCCTTGTTATTTAATACCTAGATGTGAAAGCCAGATGTAACCAACCGCATCAGGACCATTTTCAGATGTATACACTTACCTGGAGACCAAATCAATATTAACTAGCTCATGGACAACAGATAATGATTGAGTAAATTATGCTCTGCACCAATATGGATATTTACTTCTGATTGAGACGAAGGCCAAACTAGTCTTAGATGCATTCACATAAGGAGGGCCTTACTTAGTTTGGTAGACGTGTTACTCTATCCCAAGCACTGCGGATATTCTGTCAGCCATATAACAAGTGTCATGATTGTAATCACTGTAATGCAGCAGAAAGGATATCCGCCAAGTTTGTAATGGGGAATGCCATCATCTAAACTTTAAATAAGGCCCGTAATCTTTTACTGAAGCATAAAATCTTCCCAGAAAGAAATGCAGACAAGGGCAGCATCTTTCGCCTTTCCATGCCCCAAAATGTCCTACCAGTTTTCTAAAGCAGCTACCATGCTAACCACAACAAAACTATTTTCCTGTCTGAATGCCAGCTGCTCAGTATGCTGTTGCTGATAAAGAATGAAGCTTGTACATTATTTTTCCTCTGTCGAACTTCTGTTATCACCTCTATAGGGAGATTATTTAAGAACTGGGCCCAAGCTTCTGGCTTCCACTCCAGTCATCCACGGGAGAAACAATGTCCCTCATATGCACTGCAGCTCCACTATTTTGGCCTGGATGAACAATTTACCTGTGGAAAGGTCTTACTTAGCATCAGAAGAGCAAGCCGGCTGCCAAGGTGGGTGTGGGCAGTGGTCTATGTTTAAGAGGGCACCTTTAGGACTCCTAGATTTCTACATCTCATCCGGCCCTGAAAGCTACCCACTACCATGGGGCCCGCTGGGCACTGGTGCAGTACCAGAATGAGTAGTTCAACACTTAAGGCCTGATGTGGTATGTTATAAGCATTTTATAGCACACAGCTGCCATTAGCATGACCTGTTAGAACTTAGTCAGAAAGGAATGGTTGCTTTAATTGTCAAAGACTGCAACAGGCGATGCATGGTTGCAAGAGTGTTGGGTTGATTGACAACTATGTTGGATGCTGTCACAATCTACAAGACGTCATGGACCATGTCACTGCACACCATGTTGTTCAATTGCAAAGGGCAAAAGTACAGGAAAATAGAGTTTATCTCAGATACAGACGACCATCAACCAACCACAGCAAACAGCCATAGTTTCCATATGTAATGAAAAGATCAGCACCCACTGTTTGTTTAGGATAAGAACAAAATAAAGAAGAAAATAATTATTCATTCAAAACGCTTCAGTTAAGGGACATAATTCCTGGAGACAGTGTGAAATATCAGCTGTTGCCACTTAGATTTGACTGACGACATCGGCTACGACTGTATCACCTTGCAACCGCGAACATTCCTCTAAAATAACGGAGACTCCGAGCTTTCTGATTAAGGTCTACTTTTAATTTGAAAAATCTCAATACGAATAGATGTTATGAGGGAAATAACGCAATAAGGACAAAGCCCTGAAGAAGACTCTGGAAAGGGACGAAACATGTTGGCTACATTTGCTGAACATTTTGTACAACATGAATAAAGAATTATGAAGAAATATCATGCTTACATGACTCTGATTGGAGTCTGTGAACACTTAACTGAGGGTTTTGAATGAAAAATTATTTTCTTCTTTTTTTGTTCTTATGCTAAACAAACAGTGGGTGCTGATTTTTTCATTAAATAATTGGTGGATTATATCCGTTTATGGGGGTTTAGGATGCTGATCCCCCAAATCTGACACCACTCTCTCGAAACCTTTCCTACATTGTGATAGGTGCAGTCATTTAAGTCTCAGTCTCTTTTTGTGAATTACTTGCATAGTTTCCATATGTATTTGGTACCGTGACATGGTGGCGCCTGATCCACCTCATACAATAGTGGTGTTGTGTGGTAGCTTGCAATGTGTCCTGGACCATGTCACAGCGGTACTGTGTTAACACACCTACTGCATGCATATGCATCAGTGTAGGGTTTGTACCGGGGAACAAAGGTGATTTAACCACAGTCTTATGCATGAGTTACTGCCCTAGTGCATGACTGGAGTATTTATTTCCTATGTATAACAAAAAGTCTGGTATCAAATATGGTGGTCACATCACATTGCTGTTGTCACTGCAGCAATTGTGCCAGATGGAGACTTGATTAATGAATAGCACGCTTGCTGTGATTGGGCTAATCTGCGCATGGTTGGGTTTCACCAAAGATGTAAGCAAGCCTGAGAAGTCCTACACTGCTGGATGTGGGAAGGTACGATGGATACAGGAGCAGGTGTCACCGCTGCCAATTAAGAGCTGGATCTGATCCCAACAGGGTAAGTGTGAGAAGAGCAGAATTTCAAATGTACCTATTGACATTTACATGCAAAGTCTCAGGAGACACAAGTTTTGAGTGCTGTGAAAAGTGGTCGCCCGCTATGCAGTGAATGTGCTTCAGGGTGGCCTTCCAAAGGTTTGCTGCCTGTACAACGCCAGAAGTCTCACCACTGGTGCTCCTTCATGAATTGAGTTGTTTATAAGTGGTGTACTGCAGTTGAGCAGAGGGTGCATTTAAGCCAATTACTGCCTAGTTTGATCTGCAGGAATTCACATCTTTAGCCATTCATGGCCTGGTGGATAAAGTAGAGATCCATGAAGCCGAGAGGCTGGGAGTCCTTGCAGTGCAGAGATGCTGAAGAAAAGTAGTTAATGAGGCCTGGTTGGGTTATTCGTGTGGATGCACCACTTCTAACGTGTGGTAGTCATGTATGATGGAATACAAAGGTGAAGGTGCTTGTTTCGTTCTAACATTTACAGAATAATAATTGCAAACGTGTTAGTCCCTTCCTATATTGCAAAAATTACAAGTTTTTAAATCTTTTATCTAACTAACCAAAATTCGATTTTAATGTAAATTCGGGATGGACAACAGGTAACCGTTATTTGCATAGATTAGAAGAATGACCTCTCATTTTGGAAATTCCTGTTGCCGATTTACAACTTGTTTATACTGGAAGCAGTTGTGTGTGGATTTCTGGTCTCTGAGCTATGTGTATTCAGTGGGAGAAGCAGTAGAAATTCCACTGCATAAATACCAATGCGCACTGAATCCATTAAAATCCATAAAGACCATGAATGACAGCTGGACTCAACAAGAGTTTTCTCCCTGTTCTACCAAATGGATCCAGAGACCATGTGTAACGGGTCAATTGAAATTTCTACCGGGTCTACTACACCTCAACACCTTTGTTTGATTCACTGACCTTGTATCACTGCGTTCTGTTTTCAGAGCGTTATTCTAAATTTAAAATTGTCTGCGCAACGAACGTTCTAGTCAGTAGCACGTACACTGAACCACTTCCGGATGGATCTGCGTCCATGTTTTCACGCGGAGGGATATTCTGCAGTTGTTACAGGTAGGTAAATGTGCTGCGTGCGGGCATATGGATTATGTGTAAAATGGCCGGCTGCAAAATTGTCGGGCGGGGGATGGAAGCATTTGTACAGTGAAAAATGGCACTGATTTGCAATAGTCTCACGTCCGCTGTCTGCTGTGTAAGAGGCGGATTTCATTTGTGGATGATCTCACGTTCGGTCGAGTTACCCGGGGGATTCCTGGGGGCGGCCAGCTCTGGCGGCACCGTTTCTACGACTGCAGCCCAGACATGAGCATGCACCACACAGCACACTGCATAATGGCGGCGCCATTCGCATTCCTGTCACAGCCCCCACTCCCACAGGCTGCAGTCCGGCGTATAAAAGGCAAAAAAAGCGAAAACATATCCTGCTTGGGTTCAGAGAGTGCGTGCAGGAGGCGCGGAAGGACATGGCCGCCACTCCACGTTTAAGAATGAGACATTAATTTTCATGTATACACGCGCCAATGGTAATTATAATACTCCTTTCCTGTTGAAAATAATAGTTAATTCTTTAATGTGTGCAAGTGGCGTGCACCAGCATTCATTTTTGGGAACAGGACATTTTTTTCAATATCACATATGAGCCCAGAGTAACAGATTGATAAGGGAGAAGGAACACGGACTGAGAAAGATAATAACATAGTGACAAAGAGAAAATGCATGGATGAAAAAGTATCAACAAGAGTGTAGGCTGGCGGAAGAAACAAGAATTATTTGGGTCACAGTCTGGGCCCAAAAGGGCAAAACCAGCGTGGGGTTGTGAACCATCCAAACCAGTCTTGGGCTGTGTAACCGTTTAGAGGGGACTGGGCTAGCATTTTGGGCTTGGCTCTTCCTGTCAGAATAGGACTAAATCTGGTTTACATGTGCCAGTCTCTGTCTCAGTGGCATAGAGGGCAGAAAATCACGGAATGGAATGAGGCCCTGAATAATAACCACCGGCTGAGAATATTTCCTTCTACCAATCATCTTTTTTTTGTCTGAGGAGAAAATAACTCCACCACATAAGCAGCAATTAGTCTGGCATACTTAAACCCTCCCACTATTAATGCAGGTATTTTTCCCACTCAATGAAAAAATCTCAGTGGCGGCCGATCCATCAAGCCCAGGGGCCTGGTGGAATTGATTTGACAAAACGTGGTTCCTGGAAATGTACATAAAGAAGAATCCTAGGAGTCACAGACCACTGTTGTGAAACTATCTCAATAATATTGTTCAACTCATTTGGGACCACCCAAATCGTGAAGAAAATTCCTGCTAAGAGACTCAACCAATATAATAGTGACGCAGAGTTACAAGCTGCCCCTGGCAACAAGTGGCATAATATCTAAGTGTCTTTAAAGGCATACCCAAAGATTGTAGGTGCCTTGCCAAGACTCCTGAAGGGTGAAGAGCAGATATGAAGTTAGATGAAAGTAGCAGTGTTGTAAAGCATTTCAGAAGGACAGACAGCAAAGGTAGAAAAGCAAAGATGGAGGATTGAACATCAACTGAGTGAAGACACTACTGTTGCTTCTATGCTGAACTTAGTAGGGGGAAATGTAAGGATAATGTTTTTGTAGCACTGAATAATTTAAAATGCTAGAGCTCGTAAGATCAGGCCCATCACTGCAGGAAGGGAAGAGGCAAAACTAAAATATGAAAAGTGCATGGTGAATTAGTTAATGGTAGAAATTGTAAACAATCCTGAAAAAAAGCTATGTGAGTAGAGGGTAACGCAAATGCTGGACAAAGAGTACTTCTGTCCTATTACGATAAACCAAGAAGTAGTATTCTTCCACCGACGCCTTAACAACAGCGAGCTAAGAAGAAAGGCAATGAATAGAATCAGGGAATAAAGATACACAGTAACATAGTACTGAATAACTGGCATAAGATAGAAGGAAATGTCAACTGAGATGTGATTTTCTGGGAAGGGACTGTGCATGAAGAAAGATTCGAGATAAAGGACAGGCCCATTTGGAGCTCTGACCTGTTGGATGCCTGTTCATGCCACAACCAAAAGCTATCCTCTACCCTTCATTTGAACACTAATAAATGAAAAATAAAATTGATCTCCAGGAAAGTGAATGTTACTTTTAGACCCTTTGCCACAACCCAGATCCTAACAGCATTACTGAAACACTGTCCGGATTTATTTTAGGTTCATACTGCTTCTTGCACATCACCTCTATCAGGAACAATGAAAGTGCCATATTAGCAGAAACCAGCTCCTCAGACACTGGGTCCGAATCAAGTGTGTCAACTGTGCACCGACAGCCCAGGAATCCATAGTACTGAAAGAGATGCACAGTGTCTGCTCATGGATATGGACTAGCAGGACATTGCATATGGCAAAGAAAGGAAACAAATTTGGGGCAGGCAAGGCACACACGGTGTAAACTTAGAGCGATATGCCGCATCCGTCCCAGTACAGTTACGTTGATGCACAGTAAACAAAAGATTTCCTAGGAACCGGAGCAGTACGCCATGATAAATGCTGATGAATGCCGCTGATAAGCCAAATATTACAAAGCGAGACACAAAACTAGCATTGTGAGTGGACCACATGCCAATTAAGATAAAAAGTGCCCTTTCCATTCACCTGCCCTGAACTATTACATTACACTTGCAAAACTTAAAACCTAGGTTGAACATGCATGAATCTTTGACCTACAAGTAGCGATTGTATATAGGAGGAAAAACAGTCAACTTCAAATTCTTGTGAGGGACAGAATTGCTAGAAGGTAAGATGCTGCAAAGAACACCGGTTATTGATATAATATGCCCTGATGACTTCTACAGGAGTCTTAAGCAGCAGTGATCATAGTCACAGACACAATACTTCATACATCTGACCGACATTCATGATCAGCGACTGCAGGGCTGACCATTTCCTAAAAGTGCAAGATCAATCCAGTGCCTCCTGATGGTGTGCTCACATTTAATTGAAATGACATATGTACATATAGACATACAAGTAAACTGAATCTTGTTTGTGAAGATGAAACTAACCACCACTCCCAACTAGAAACTTGCACTCATCTCCCCAATTTGTGTCCACCTCATCTTGTAAAGCGCTTTGTGTCTCCCTGCTGTTACTTCAGCGCGCTAAGGATCCTCAAGTCTGATCAGAAAGGTGGATTATTTTCCAATGTTCCTCTGCTACGAATCCTTGTGTGAGGTTAAGTCATAACCCAATTTGAAAAGCTCAGTTGTCGTAGTTTTCTGAAATGAGTGTAGCTCGGCTCTGCTCACAGGTGTGAGTTCGATGCATTCATGCTTTGGGTCACCAAAATCCTAAGCATATGCACGTGCTTTTGTCAGTCTGCCCTTTTAAAGTAATTGTGTCAATAACTGTGGAGTGAAGGCAACGTTAGTTGGGTGCTTCCCTCTTTGCTTTGTTTCCATTTGGGAGGGATTGTAGGGCTGGTTTAATGTTGTTGCATCTGTGGAGGTTCAAGTAGATTCTGGCTGGCTGGGTTAGCGGTCTGCGAAGCCTGTATATTAGGGGCTGTGTAGATGGCATTGAAATAATGGGGACATGAGGTCATCAGTGTGATTGGTTTGGAGTGATGGAGGTTAATTTCACAGGATAGATTACTGTATGTTGAAACATTAAGCTTTAGCATTACAACGGGTATGACCCTAAAGGATACAATGCTCTTAATCTCAGTACTTTCTAAACAGGGTCTTGCTATCTCATTGAAGGCTTCAGAAGTGTATGTCAATAAATTTGTGATTGGCAGTGGCAGGGGACAAAGAACTGGATATTACGCTCCCCCCTACAATGCAATCAATTCACATCGAGAAGCGTAGCCCTGATGAGTTCAACCGGTAGCGCGTGCACCGTCGTCATGCCGCCGAGCTCAATAAAGCATGGACCAGAGGTTCCTCCTCTAGTTACCATGATGTATGGATTTTCTCATGAGGGCATTTTATTTTCATTGTGTCATGTCTGCTGAGAGGCACTCATGTGGAAATGTATTGATTGAAAGCGTTATCAAAGACTATTAGGCATAAACCATCCTATAGGACACGGGTGATCACACGAGGGTGATCCAGAAGCATGGATTGATGATGTTAAATGCAAGAGGTTACTCTTTAACATAGTATGAAGTTCAATCAGCAACTGCATTCATCCTATTTGTATGAGGCAAGTGCTTAATTTGTAAAAATAAGTGCCAGGGCCCTCGCCCAGAGACCACCACAGCTTGCTCCACCCATTGTCACTGCCAATGAAGGTACCTACACAACTACTATCCATCACACTTCTACAAGTGTGACAAATCATACTGTTCGAAGCCCCCGGGAGGTATAAGAACGTCTTGGGCGGCAGATATTAGTTGTTTTTAATTTCTATTGAATTAATAAACAAGTGTTCTGCTCATCTCTAAATTACACAAACAGCGCCACCATGTGGCAGCTGTCATAAGTGCCGGTGTTGACAATTAAGTGCTGGTGCTAAGCACCGGAAACCACTGGCTCAAATTAGGCACTGTATGAGGCCCTGGCTATAGCACAGTCTTATGTCAAAATGGCATCTAACACTTCACAGACAGCATTCTAATTGTAGCTGGAGAATCACCAATGCCACTTGCTGTACATATTCACTATGGTCGAAGATGAGATTTAAATCAGGCAGTTCACTACACTGTTGGTTGATACTTATTTGGGCTGATGTTTCCCACGCTCGATACCCATGTAAGCTGTATCCTACGGCTTGCCGGTCAGTCACCTATGCCTGGCTGCCCTATTTCACCAAGTCCCGTGGATGCTTCCAACAGCAAGGCTTAATCCTCTCCTGGGGATCTATTTCTTGGTGTACCTTCTCAAGCACAATTCATCCTTGCAAGTTGTCAGACCCGTTTTCAGTCCGGGGACTGTCTTGCGATTTACCACTCATATACTCTTCCTTTAAAGTGTGTTGACGCACACAGTATGGTGATTAGCAGAGCTTTACAAAAACAGAAAATAAGCACATTTACAGCTGGGGACACATGGAGACAAAGTGATTTCCCCCATTACATGATTATTTTCTTTAGTACTAAACTGAGATTAGAACATCCAGAAGTCTCCAGATTTCTACATCAGTAATTCAGTCACTAAACCACATTTTTTATAACATACTCATTTTAGGAGGGCCACTGTTTGGGTAGGCCATTGTGTTTTTGATAGACCTCAACATGGCTGGATGTATATTTTGTGTTGTAGTCTTGGTACAGACAACTCCAGCTGTTTGTCACAGACAGCAATGAATAAAATACCACATAGAATGAGCTTATGGTCTACCTTTTGCTCACGACTGGATGACTTTCTTGCCTGTCTCAGGTCCCTGTTCTTAATTGGAAGGGTTTCCTCCCTACACTTGTGTTTGTCCCACCCCTGAAACATTTCTTCCTTATCTACGCTTTTGATTGGCTGAGTTGTATCCTTCCACTGCGGACATCATAAAAAACTTTTTTGTGCTTTTCCTTCTCATTTAACACTCCGTGTGAGTGTTCCTTCCCTCGCTTCTCAACCCTTTCCTCCCAGTCTTCCTGCCCCAAGTGCTGCTCATTTCTCTCAACATTCTTTCTTTTTTTCTTGTTTTCTGAGCATGTGTGGATCTAATGTTCCCCACTCGCTGATTTCCTCCGCTCATTGTCACACAACATGGTAGCCATCTTGAATGCATAAAAACATAATTTTCTGGACTTTCAAGATGGCCACCACATTGCATTACACAATGTAGCAGCCATCTTGAAAGTATGAAAAATAGTCTTTGAAGTTAGCTGAGTGCCATTACTGGCTCTGCCACTGCCAGCACATTTTAATAGTATTCAGCACTGATCAAGCCAATACCTGCAGCACAATTATAAGCAAAATGAATCAGGTTAGGTTTGCCAAAGCATGTTCCATCTGCTCCCGATTTAATTTTGAAATTATTCTGCTTCTAATTGATTTATTATTAAAATAGGATGTGGTTGCAAATAGCAGCATTGCTAGATTTCTTTGCATAGCAGTACCGCACCATGTAACAATGTTAAATGCACAACTATTTTGACTGAGATTATTTCACAGTTTTATAAACATTTAATGTTTTTAAAAAACAACCCTTTAAGTAGCGCCTACCTTTGCAGGAAAATAAACCCAGGTGACTGCTCATACACAGTTCTGATTAACAAAGTCTGTCAAAGACTCACAGGGGTAAATATAAAAAATAGCTGGAAGGAATCTTCGGAGAGCAGATTCATCACCAAGGGAATCTTTTGACACTATAGAAAGATAAGAGGTGTTTATAATGACCGAACTCAATAGTACTAATATAATTACTTCAGAAGAATAAAATGCTTAGTGGTCGGAGATTAGCACCTGGAATACTAAAACCAAACTTCTTGGCACATCCAAACTATGGAACTCGATACCCCTCTATATCAAATCTTTAGAATACCACAAGTTATTTAGAAAAGGCCTGAAAGCCTGGCTTTTGTTTTTACGCTCCAGCTACCCTCTAAGTTATGGTCGGGATGCTCTTCTAATCTTCTTGCTTTGTGACTCATAGCGCCAAGACGCCGTAGGATATATGTGCGCTTTATAAGTAAATTGTCATTTAATTTACAGCCAAAGACAAATATGAGCAGCAGATTTATGAGTCCACTGAGCCACATCTCCCAGCTCATATCCATCCAAACACTGCTTCCTGGTGTCCCACTTTTTGGCTAGGAGCTGAGGAACAACAAAGTTTACTCCAAGACTGGGAATCTCAGAAAACTGCAGAAAATGATGTAACCACTAACGCAAGTTTTTACAAGAAATGCTGAAATCACAAAAATAATAGAACTGCCGGCCTCAGAAGCCTCCCTCTCTCACTGAGAGCTTAATTTCTTATCTAGACAAATACTTATATCTCTCACACACACACACACACACTAACCAACAGTAATCAGACAGTAGAGTTCTACTCACTTAGACAGTGTCAGAGTCTCATTCACACTTTTTAGGCTTAGCAGTGCTTAATTTAATGCTGGTGGGCGTAACACACTTATTTTTCCACGTAAAATATTAACTGAGTGCATGCAACAAAGGGAAAAACACACAAATCAGAAAGATGGAGGAAGAAAAAGACGTCACTAAGGGAGAAAGCAGGAACCAGCAAGAGATAAAGGGGCAGAGAGTGTCTGGTAGTGAGTGGATTAAAGAGTCATGAGGGGGATGTAAGAATACCAACCTTGGTATTACGTGCGCCAACGTTTAATTGCATAGGTCGCGAGCTTCTTAACAGAGCTTCAGTCAATAGCAATCTTTTTTTTATAGATTAAACACTGAGTGCTAGGAATGGGAATGTGAGTGCACAACGGGGCTGTATTATAGAATACGGCACACTCTCCTTGTTAGAGCCAAGCGCACCTTTCAAAAGGTGGGCTCGGTACTAACAAGGAGAGTGCTATGTATTGTGTTGAATGTGCTGCCCTCAGGGCAGCAGCAAATTCATGCTGCCTCGGGGGCAACGCATTCAAGTGAAATACGGACCAGCTTCAAAGCAGCCACAGGCGGCAACCCGCCTCCACTTTTAATGGGATTACAGATCCCCTTGCAGGCGGGTGCCGTGATTGACTGCACCCCCTGGAAGGAGATGTCTGGGGAGCCTATAGGACCCCCTTTCCACGTTCCAGAGGGCTGCCATCAGGGGGTGCACTGACAGTGTCCCACCTTTTTATGTGGCACACTGTCAGTGAACCTCCTGACAGCTTCTTTGCCTCTGCTCCCGCGTCTATAATACGGTGCAGGCACAGAGGCAAAGAGATTCCCTCATTTGCTTGGGGCCACGACCCCATGCAAATGAGGGAACAAACTCTGGTGATAGCGCTGGTGCTATATGTGCGCCAGCACTATCAGTATTTGAGAAAGGACCACACAATCGTCTGCCGCCATTTCTGTAGCACCAAAGTGCACCTGGGGCGAGCAAAGCGAGAGCACATGCTCGTTGCACCCCGAGGGCACTTTCTATAATAGAGCCTCTGGTTTCAATGTCTCATGTGAAAATGTTATACATTTGTGCATTCAATAAAATTTTCGACTCTGATATGTGATTTTCATAATAGTTGGAAATTTTGTCCACACCCAAGATGAATCATAGAGGAGCAATCTTCTGGCTTTACCCTTTCTTCTTGTGAATCAGACCTCAAGAGGGAGCAGCGAGGGTGACATGGACCTACTGCCAATCTACATACTTAAGTCATTTTAGCCAATCACATCACACATTCATACATTAGCCAAACAGAAAGTCTGTAGCGCAGCTCTACTGTATTACCTCTGCTCATAGGCTCATTTAAGCGCCTAGACACCTCCGGGTATATGCAGCACTATACAAATTATTCAGTTCATTTTCATTTAATTTCATTTCAAGAACAACTGGGAAACACCTGAAGATGTTCAGGAGTTTCTTGTAGAGATCACAAAGTTTACACACATATTGCACAGACATCAATTGTAACCAACTCCCGCCTTTAAGAGAAGAACATGACAAAAAAAACTGGACTAACCCTAGGTAACAAACATAAAACACGGACACATTCTAGCCATGAAACAGTGAGTTAGGAATATTAGCCTGCCATGGATATTCCAAGCTCTAGGATTCAAGGAGCCCACAGCAGACAAGGTATAGCTGTCTTTTACTACCTAACCAAGAGGGTAGAGAGTCGATTTTCCTTGCTAGTATTAGGGCCATTGCAAAAATAGTCGACCTAGAGGAAAGGGTAGGCTCGCTCCTGCCTATCTCCACAGATGGTCTCTCCACAACAGAACTCACCTCTCACTATAACTCAACTATGATATCCATCCTGGACCAATTAGCCCCCCTGAAACTAAAAAAAACTAGGAACATTCCATCCAGATCCTGGTTCAACACAGACATCAACACCGAAAGAAGACAACTAAGAGCCACAGAACGACTATGAAGGAATAACCCTTCTACTAGCCTTCACGAACAACTCAAAGCAACCTGAAGGAAATACAAAAAATACATCCACAACAAAAAAAACCACCTTCTTTTGCACCACCCTAGATAACACGAAAAACAGGTCTTAAGAACTCTTCAACATCATCAGGCAACAAACTTCCAAGCCCTCCGCTACCCCAGGTCAGGTCTCCAAAGACCTGTGCAACAACTTCACCAACTTCTTCAAAGACAAGATCACCAAGATTGAGCTTTCACTAGACATCAACCTCAATCCCTCCTGCACAAATCCCACCCCAGAGACCAAAACCAGCACACGCAAGCACCCCATTAAAGCCTGGAAATCCTTCAACCCCATACCGAAGGATGAGATCCTTAAACTGATCTCCACCTCCAAACCCGCATCTCACGTCCTAGATCCGATACCTACCCAATTGACCAAAAAGCTGAAACTCTCCTTAGCCCCATTCTGGTGCAAGATCATAAACAGCTCCCTAAAAACTGGCGTCATACCAGACTGCCTCAAAATCGGCCAAGTTACGCACCTACTGAAAAAAACGGGCCTGGACACCAACAATCTGAATAACTTCAGACCCGTTTCCATTCTCCCCCTTTTATCCAAAATCCTCGAAAAGTGTGTTCTCCTACAACTGGCTGAGCACATGGACAGCATCGACCTGCTAGACCACCACCAATCGGGCTTCAGAAAAAACTGTAGCACCGAGACTGCAATCCTGATCATCGTCGACGACATCCGCAAGTCTTTAGATACCGACCAATGCTGCCTACTCATTCTCCTGGACCCATCGGCAGCCTTTGACACGGTTGATCGCAATCTACTCATCAAGGCTCTCCAAGATAGAGTAGGCGCAGACGAGGTGGTCCTACACTGGTTCACCTCCTTCTTACACAACCGTTCCCAAAGGGTAAAAATCAAAACTTTACATCCGACCTACACCCAGTCAGCAGAGGTGTCCCCCGATGCTCAGTGCTCTCCCTCAACTGTTCAACATTTATATGGAACCCCTCACCTCCCTACTCACAAATGCCAACATCCCCTTTTACCTCTAAGCAGACGATACCCAGATCTATCTGGAAACCTCCTACATTGAAGACATTCAAAGACTTAATGACACTCTTAAAGAAGTCCAACACTGGCTATCTATAAACCACCTTAAACTGAACCAAGACAAAACAGAAATCCTCCTCATCTCAAACAAAGAAGAAAACCCTCAAATAGAGGAATGGCTAAAAGCAATCGACGCTCTCAACGGTAATCTCACTTTGGCCAACTCTGTACAATCATTAGGAATCACCCTAGACCTAAAACTCAACATGGCCAAACACATTAAGAACTACGCAAAGAGCGCCTTCCTCAATCTGAAGCTACTCAATAAAATTAAACCCTTCATCCCGCCCAAGGACCTCAAACAAGCCACCCAATCACTGGTGCTATCTAGACTCGACTATGGGAATGCAGTCCTCACCAGTACAGCAAAATCCCACCTAACTCCCCTCAAAACAACTCTTAATGCAGCAGCCACAATGGTCACCGGAGTTAAGAAATACAATCACATTTCACCCGTACTCAGAGAACTAAAATGGCTCCCAGTAGAAATGCGTGCCAGCTTCAGAACTGCCTGCCTCACGCACAAATCCCTGCACACAGGAACACCTGAGTACCTGGCCTCCAAACTCAAGAAGGCCGGTCAGACAAGGAACCTCAGGAGCTCCAACACCCTACTTCTCATCCCTATGAAAACACGCAAACAAAAAACCGCTGCGCGATCCTTCGCCGGAAACACACCTAAAATATGGAACTCCATCCCAGCTGATATCAGGACTATCCCTTCCTTTGTAAAATTAAAAAAACTCCTAAAAGACTTCTTCCTCAAACGTGCCTTCCCAAACCGATAGCCGCCGACGAAGCGCACAAGCCAGCACTCTGCAGCACCCTGACACTTTGTCATTAAGACCTCCCTCCCCCCAGCGCCCTGACTACCCTCCTCATCCCCCCTTCCTGAAAGAGGTTCAGCCCATGACAACTTGCCCGCATCGAGGTTTCTCAGGACTCCCATACATTAATGGTGCACTGGACGCTGGGACTACCAAATCAATATGTATACTTATGCCTTATTGTGTGATTCCTGCATTATAACTGTTGTAAAGTGCTCCAATACCCTCGGGTCTGGTCAGTGCTATATAAAACTACTTAATAAATAAAAAGAACAGTTGATGGACAGAAGGCAGAACAATGTCATACATTAACCCCAGAACTGAAATCTGGGCCTAAATCCATCGTTTTTTTGCTCCATGCCATTCCAGTTTGAACCCAGCCATATGCAAATCAGTCTTGACCCTGTGCTCATTGGGAACAGTCCAGCCCGAACTGCCAGGCCAGGTTCTCCCTAGACTGGAAACAAGCATCCTAGGACCGGTTTTGGGTTTTCAACTCTCATCAGCCAGGATAGTTTGACTTCCAGTGGTATGGAGAGCCTTGTGTTTGCTTTGTTCGCCCTAAGTTGGCAGGGTATGCCCAGACGTGGGTCCCCTGCTCACTTTGCCACTGGATTCAAGCTAGCCTGGCCGATGAAGGGTGTTACCCAGAAACCAGTCCCAGGATGTTTGTTTCCGGTTCAGGGAAGACCTGGCTTGGCAGTTCGGGCTGGACTGTTCCCATGAGGCACAGCGTCAAGACTGATTTGCATATAGCTGCGTCTGAACTGAGATGGCGAAGTGAGCTAAAGAATGATGATGGATTCAACCCAGATCTGTGACTGAGGGTAAGTGTTTGAAAAGTTTCAGCACTCCGTCCATCATCTCCTTGTGATTGCTTTATTAGGGCCATGGCACCCTTGATACACCAAAGTTCCCATCCACCTCCATTTCTGCTAGGTCTGCTTTTAATAAAGACAGCAGAAAAAGCAAGAGGTGCACGGATTGTGAAACAGTCTTCTCTCTCCAAGTTCGCCTTATTTCACCCAGGAACAATATTCCCTCTTACCCACGCCATTACAAAACAAATTCGTTGATACATAAGTCAAATTCCAAGCACTGATGACAGGCCAGATGGTGGCTAAGATGTTAAAAGTGGAAGGGGGGTTGGGGCACCAAGCAATGGTCACAGGGCGTCTTCCAAAAGTTCACTAGGATGATTCGGTCTGTGATAGTTAATGAACGAAAAGAATAAAGCTATTGATGAATCAGCTGAAAACTCATGTCCTGGCCCAAAGTTGGAATCTCAAAGCTGGAGCTGGAATGAATTTACGAGTCAGAATAGTTTATTTCAGCTCACAGCAAACCATAAAACTAATTCACATGCTATTTTTACTTGGACAACCGCCCAGGAGTAATCCGTTTAATATGCGTTATTCTTGTCAAAATTATAAGTGCTGTGCGTAGGAAATATTACAGAATAGGCCACCCCATGTAATATGTAAACTGGCCTTTGGACCTATTTCAGATAAGTACGTATCTAGGTCCCTATAAAACAAGGGATGTGTGGCCCGCTTCTCCTTCTGTCTTTAAAGAGCCCTACACTTATATTTATGTCTTCAGTGCTAATTCTGGGTATTTACAGATGTTGCTACAGCTGTCTTTAATATGATAGCAAACCGAAATCACTGCAGCATGCAATATCCGTTACATCTCCTCAGCATCTGTAGCTGGTAATTGCCTCGACAGTAGCAAAGTGGGAGAAATACGAAGTGCTGGACATCACTGCTGAATAAATAAATGCCAGCAGCAAGGAGATGCAGGCAGATGCTGTAAAAACTGAAACACATTGAGAGGTGCGCCATTTGTAACCACATTTGCTGCTTCACATTTGTTGATATTTAAGCATTACAGCCCTCTGGTGAAGGTGTTACCAGATTTCAGTGGCCCAACCTGAAGTTATGAGTATGAGAGAAGGTTGCAGAGTGAGGGAACTAGGATGCACTAGTGTCCTAATCGTACCTGACACGTCTAAAAGCACACTCAGTGTCCACATCTTCATGTATCTGCTGCTCACTTCCACTGAAAATAGAACACTGACAAGTAACTGCAGTCAGTGCTAGCACAGAAAGCCTTCTGACTGGTTGGTACAATCTGCTTGCACAGAAAGCCTTCTGACTGGCTGGGCCAATCTCTCCGAGCACAGAAAGCCTTCTGACTGGTTGGTACAATCTGCTTGCACAGAAAGCCTTCTGACCGGCTGGGCCAATCTCTGCGAGCACAGAAAGCCTTCTGACTGGCTGGGGCAATCTCTGCTAGCACAGAAGGCCTTCTGACTGGCTGGGCCAATCTCTGCGAGCACAGAAAGCCTTCTGACTGGCTGGGGCAATCTCTGCTAGCACAGAAGGCCTTCTGACTGGCTGGGCCAATCTCTGCGAGCACAGAAAGCCTTCAGACTGGCTGGGGCAATCTCTGCTAGCACAGAACCCCTTCTGACTGGCTGGACCAGGCTTTGCTAGCACAGAAAGTCCAGATGTGCAGCTTAGTGGGAAAAGGGGGATTGAGGTGTTACATCCCCCCAATAAATACACTTTTAGGTTGAAAGTTGGGTACCGTGAGGTGTCTGTAGATTTCGCCAGGAAGTTGTGCATACACACAGATAAAAGCGCACACACACACTCTGTCCCTCTCTGTTTTGAAAGTCTTCAAAAATGCTGGTTATTTTCCAAAATATTATGTTTTCTCTCACTTAGTACCCCTACCATTCTGCATTTGTCTCCCTTTCCAATGCCCCTTTAGCCCCTCTCTTGCACCCTGCTTATCATATAATGTATTTTGACTTAACATTATATGCCAGCATGATTGTTGGAAAATCTGAAGCTCATACCCCTGCCAATCTTACTGACCCAACTATGCCCTTTGAGAAAGTCTATTGACTGACTGAGGTTGACGGGCAACTAACAGAAAATGCGGGATGCCACAGGGAGATTTAGTGATTTGCCTAAGTTTACAGTGTCCTCGTGAAAAGTAACTGGTGTTAATGTAAAGCGCTTGTGAGAAAGTGCCATCTTTCTTGCATGGAATGCCCCTACCTTTTGCTGAATTGCTGAATGTACTTTGACTGAGTGTGCCCTGGACTCCTGCCAATCAGGTGCCCAGGGCCTATGTTCCTTCCCTAAAACCTAAAACCCAAATTGGCAAACCCTGGCCACATGTCAGCCCCTGGTAAATGGTACCCTAGGTACCCAGGGCCTTGTGACCAGGGAAGGCCTCTAAGGGCTGCAGCACTTATTGTGCCACCCTTAGAGGCCCTGTACCCTAACACAAACACACTGCCCTTGCAGGCTGAGTGTCTGGGTACAAGACAAAACAAAGAGTCGACATGGCACACATCCCTGTGTGCCATGCCCACAACCTACACTGCCCTGGCATACATCAGCCACCCCTCTAGCTGGGTGCCCTATGCCAGTGGTGTGGGCACAGGAGCATGAGCTCTGTACCCCTACAGTACCCAGGTCCATTCCTGGGCACTGTAAGTGCAGTGGTGCCATTTAAGAGTATATGGTGCTGGGAGCTCGTCAAACACGAACTCCACAGCACCATAATGGCAACACTGAAGACTGAGAAGTTTGGTATCAAACTTCTCAGCACATTAAACCCTCACTGCTGCCAGCGTGGGATTTAATGTATAAAGCACTACAGAGGGCATCCTAGAGATGCCCCCTGAAACTTACCTACAATCCACGTCTTGTCTGAGAGGCTGCCTAGGCTGCCACACAGCAGACATTTTGCTGGACCCCTGGGTGGAGAGCCCCCCGCTCTCCTGGGCCTGCAACAATGCACATCCTGGGCGAAGTGCTAGGTCTCCTCCCCCAGGATGGGCAGGGAGAAGCTTCAAAGTCATGCTGCCTTTGTGAGCTTCACCAGACCAATTGCTGTACTCAGCAACTGGCCCCCACCGGTTCTGACCCCCACTCTGGCGGGAAGACTGTCCGGAAACTCCAAGTAAGGACAGGGGATGTGCCAGCCCTACAAACCCCACCCCTCAGGTGGGGGAGGTGAGGTGAAGCACATCTCCGGGCCCTCGCCATCTTGAAGATGGGGAGCCCTACCCAATCAGGATCAGGCCACTGCCCCCCTCCCACAGGAGAGTGGCAGGATATGGGGTGTACCTACCCCAGGACAGGGAACCAGTGGTCCCTGCCCTTTACCTACCTGTAACGCCCCTAATTTTAGTATTTAGGGGCACCCTGAACCTTCCTTCCTCAGACTCCAGATTCTAAACCAGCAAAGAAGATCAAGAAGAAAGAAGACCTGCCGTGCAGCTGCTAAGAAGAGGAAGACACCAACTGCTATGGCCTCAGCCCTACCGGCCTGTATCCCCTCGAACCTGCTCCTGCTAAATCCCAGCACCTCCTGTGGCCAGCAACCACACAAACCCCGGAGGACCTGGCTACCTTGTGACTCTAAGCACCTGGGACTCCCACGAGCAGTGGCTCTGCTCAAAGCAAGTATCTAACCCCTTGTATCAGTCCAGAACCGCGAACCCTGCACACTCTGTACCCGCCAAGCCTAGCCTGCGCCGGAGTGGACAAAGACCCCGAGGACATCCCCCCAGCGACCGTGACCCTGAATCCGGCACCCAAGGACCCACCTCGACGCTCCTGACAATGCCTGCAGCCTCAGAACCAGGGACCCCTCCAACCGCGATCAACAGAGGGTAAGATTTGCCGACCCCAAAAGGCACCCCTGCACCCGGCGTCCTGTGGCCCCCTGTGCCCGAGTCCTGGGTACCTACCTATCCTCCAACTACCCAACTTATCTCTCAAAGTCGTGGTGGCACCTGAAGAATCTTTGTCCCCGAGCTTGCAGCCTTTGTTCGTCCTTTAGCTTTTCCATAGCAATCCATTGAGCGCCCAAAGGCTAAAAAGCACCCTGCACCCAGCCGCCCGAGTGGCCCTGGCAGTGCAACTTCTACTCCTATCTACTTCCCCATTTGCCCTGAGCAAGTGACCAGGAGCCCAGCTCCCACAGCCGCGTGGCCTGCTAGTCAGCGGCCACCAACCAAGGGCCTTCCATAGGATAACATTGGGCCTAACTCACTCTGCACCCGGCTGCCCCTGTGCCGCTGAGGGTGCAACAATTGTACTTACCTGACCCTGGGAGACCTCTGAGTCTATGCCCAGAACTTTAACTCTGCCAGTCGCGTACTTACCCAAAAGCCGATAACTCACTACTTTTCTTCTATAGGGTAACATTGACTGGTGCCTCTTGAAATTTCTTCTAAGTGTGGAGTTTCTAAACTTTAAAATATTCACCTAAAATCAACCGAGTAACGAAAAAGGAAATACTCACCTGCTATTAGGAGATATCCCAGTGCTGGATCTTGGTGCCCAGCACTGACCCTGAAAAGTATTTACGACCGTACTTACCACTAACTCAATTTTCTCCCATAGGAAACCATTGACTGTTTTTCTGTGAAATTTCTTCTAAGTGTCGATTTTTGCAAACTACAAATATTCTTTAAAAATCGTACCAACTGTGAAAACGTAATTACTTACCTGTTTTAGATATATGCCCCAGTACTGAGCCTAGGAGCCCAGCACTGGATTACAAAAGTAACGAGAACATACTTTACCCGTAACTTGAATTTTCTCCCATAGGAAACCATTGACTGTTTTTCTGTGAAATTTCTTCTGTCGATTTTGCAAACTTATAAATATTCCTTAAAAATCGCCTGTGTAACTTAAACGCAGTTTCTCAACTGCTTACAGGTGGTACACTAGTGCTGGATCCAGGATCCAACACTGACCTAGAACAAGTAACCATAACCCTACTTACCTGCTAAGTGAATTTCCTTCCATAGGATAACATTGGTAATTTGATTAGAAAAAGTTTCCAAGTGTCAACTTTTAAAACAGCAAAATATTGCTTAAAAATCACAACAGTAACTAAAACGAATGTACTCACTTGTTTCCAAGAACTGTCCCAGGACTGAATCTAGGATCCAGTCCTGGAGTTAGAAAAGTAATCCTGAAAGTAACTTAAAATTCCCATTGAGCTCAATGTATTATTGTGTTTGAAATTGTGTTGCCTATTGCAACAAACTGTAACTATTATCTGCAAAAGTCAATTGCCTATTGCAAAGTATTTAACTAAAGCATCTAATTCTGAGAAAATATATTTTGATACCTATTGTTGGTTCTAAAATAAAACAACCATATATTTTTTATATAAACCATTGGCTTAGAGTTCAGTTCTTGAGTGTGTGAGACCATTTGCTGACTGAGTGTGTACAACAAATGCTTTACACTGTCCTCTGATACTGCCTTACTGCTCGACCAAGCTACCTCTTTAGAGAGTAAGGTTATATCTAACTTTAACCTCTGCCAAACCTCTGGGGACTGTGGACTCTGTACACACTACGTATTTGGGAACAGTATATACAGAACCACTTTCTCACAGCGCTCCAATACTTTCAGGTGGTGTTGGCGCTATATAAAGCTGCACAAAAAAGTAACTGGAGCTAATGTAAAACCCTCCAATACCTTTGGGTGGTGTTGACACTGTAAAGAACTACAGATAAAAAATGTGAAACGCAGTCGGGTGAGGAGGGGATCCGTGCAATGGAGTTCAGCGGAGCAAGCAGTGACGGGCGGGAGGTTGTGGAAATATGGATTTTTCTGGTCAGTTATGTCCCCTATCTTGGACCCCAACGGTTCTATGTGCATATTACAAGTACATGTATGTTCCCTCCAGTTCCAGTTATGAAGACGCAAATACATGTGCGTCCACCGTCAACATGTCCTCTGTCAGATCTGCCATGAATAGGCCGGATATTCCATTCCTAAGTACGAAAGGCCACCGGCTTTATATGGTTCACTTGTGCCATTTTACAGTCCAGGCAAGTAGGCCCTGATTCTGTCATCAAAACTCTTCTTGCTTTCTGCCTCTGAAAGCTCCAGTCTGAGCCTGCATCTGTGACCATGAACTTTGTCTCATTCTCTGCGCGGCTCACGAAGCCTGACATCAGCCTATTCTCTGCCAAGAACTGTATTTCACCTTCGAATTATCTGCTTCCCCCTCAGCCGATGCATTCCTGCCTAGTAGTTTAAGTAAACATTCTTCCAGTTACCGAGCAAAAGGCCCGGCTTCTCTGCCCTTATGCAAGTAATTCATAGCCCTGTCACCATGGAATATTCCTACCCCCTCGCATTCAGTGTAGACACTTAGACGCTTGTACACGCACGCACAGTCAGTATAGAATAGATTCTGTCCGAGAGTCCTTCTTTCTTGGATAACATAGTTCTTTAAACATAGGATGTTAGATATGATTTGGGATTAGGTTGACTTGACCCCCCAGACTTTTTGTCTCCACATGTAGAGCTAAATGTCAAGTCCCCTTCACCCCCTAGTTACACGTCAATTACACGTCATACTGCTGCGCGCGCATCTAGGCCAAGTATTATCTTATAGATCCACCTATATGTGACATCATAACCAATTATGTTCCTTTTTACTCTTTATTACACCCATTTCTGGTTACGCAGAACAAATCGTCATTTTCCTTATCAATTGTTACGCCTACTGCATTCACTTCATTGTCATGTATGTACTATAAAAGTCATTTCTTGTCAATAAAGTATGTACTTCACTTCCTGAACCCCCGTGGTGATGGAACTTGGAGCAACCGATTATAATCGAGCACTGGAATAAAGCCCATTCCGAAACTCTAATATCACGGATTCTGCCTCTCATTTTACTGAGCTATTTTATAATGTTTCTGTATCAAATTCAGTCCCGGTAAAGGAATTTTATTTACCACATGATGGCGCCCGAATAGGGACACTTTCTCATCTCACGCGCCGGCGGTGAGTTGCAGGCCCGGTCTCCTGCCACAGCTGGACGGACAATAACGCGTACCAGCAGGATTTCCTGTATCTCCCTCCGGTCAAGCGGGGGCGACTGAGACTGCGATCAACACCCAGACGAGGCGGTGAGAAGTGCGAAGTATCCCGACCAGAGCCTAGCTGAGAGAGCAAGATCCGAGGTATACAGAGACCCACCAGTTCGAAGTCAAGCCCAGTGTCCGACGAGTCAAGTCGAGTCCAGTCCGGTTCAAGTTCAAGTTACCGAGGCCTTCCGTTTCCGAAGCTACCCGGTGAGTACCATTACTGGGGAGGCATTCTGACGTGCACATAGGTTGTGCCGGTCAAGACGGGTTTGGGTACACAAATCCGGTCTGCACTGTTTTAGCAGTGTATCTGTACTGTTTAGCAGTATATCAAGTATTCCGAAGTATCTAGTTAGTGTCAAGAGTTATGCTTGGTGATTAGTTATGCAGACGATCATCATTGTTGTTTATTTTAAAGTTAAAAAAAAAATGTTTAATGTTTAATGTTTAATGTGTTAAACGTCCTGCATATTGTGGTATGAATGATTGTTCATTATTGTGCTTTTGTATTAAGTGTGTTCAAGATTAAGTGTCAGATCAGTTGTCAATATGCCGCTCTTTTCGAAATTAAGACAGATCACGACTAGAAAAGGGGTTCTCGAAGAAGCCGTCCCTATTCCTCCTAGGGACACTCCAGGGCACTTCATGTATCACAAACATGGCTTAGACGCTATATTATTTCTTGATTTATGGGTAGACTATACCAAGGGATTACCAGAAAGTCAGAGGTGGCCCGCAGCGGGGACCTGGGATGCAGAGTGCATCATGAAAGTCGAGGAAGAGTTATGGAAAAGGAAAGTCAGACAGTCACAGAAGGACGCCGTTGAGTTATGGCGTAAAGAATCTCATAGACGTACAGAAAAAGCACGTAGACAGGAAGAAAGGAATAAAGAAAGTTCAAATAAAGTTCAAGGAAATCTATTAATTGAGGAAGGTATCCGAGTGAAATCAGAACAAGTAGACAGACAAAGAAATGCCCTTATGAATGGTATGTATCCCCTTCTGGCCGAAGGATTACCTAAGGCTACTCCAGAAATACCGAAAGACTTGCCACCCCCATTGTTCCCAATAAAGGTACATCCTAAGGGGCATCCTAGAACCGCAGAAGATGTTTTTCTTTCCTCATATTTAGATGACGCAGCTCCCGAGTATGCTAATTCCGCTCCACATAGACCGCATATCAGGGAGGTCCTACGCCAAGATCCAGCACCCGTATCCCTACAGCAACAAATCGAGTCACAAGTTCCGGCAAGCACATCTGTTTCTGTATCTGTTCCTACAGCTACTTCTATAGCTGTGTCCACACCTATAGTTGCTGTGTCACGTTCAACGAATCCTTTCACACCCGACGCCCCAGATGGGGCCACGGGAGGTGCTACCAATATCTTTTCTACGCCACCCAGAATAAATAAACTTACTTTTCAAGAGTCAGCGCATTCACGTACACCCAAATTCGTAAGTGCCCGTGCACTTAAAGAGCTTCTCGTAGATTGTAGATATGACCCGGTGCCCGGTATAGAGGACGAAATGACCCTGGCCTCATTGCGTATCAGACGAGCCGCAGTGTATTTAGCGAAGTTACCAGGAATGACTGCGCATCTAGACGAAATATATCATTTTGTCCAAACAGGACGAGATCCAGAATGTATTAACAGAGCTATGGAGTACCAGAAAGTAGAGATACAGGGGGAACTGTTACGTTTCCTCATAAACTGTGTGATCAGAAATGTAGACCGACCGGGGGTAGACCCGGAAGCCATGAAAATTCTTACAAGATGGAGCCAGAATATATCAGAAGGGAGACATGATAAACAAAATTGTATAATAGCCATGTGCCGAAAGATCCGTAAAGAAATAGAACGCCTACACAAAGAGAGATTAGAGGCAGACGAGTTCGAACAAAGCGAGGAAGAAGGGTCAGGACTGCCCGCAGGACAGTCGGACACCATAGCCTATGTAGGTAGAGGAAGATCTTGTAATAGGAATCAGACTAGACGTCTTACTGACGCAATACATCCGATATGTCCAGATAATAACAGGAATTTCCAAATACCTATAATTAATATAAGGTCTAACGAGCATTCGTTCCAAACCGCCGACAAACTACTCCGAGAACGAAGGGGTTATCATTTTCTCGATTCTATGGACGAACAAGATTTAGCCAGGGCAGCTGTCCATTGGGTGGACAGTCCCGGAAAATATAGTGATGATACAGTAGTACGCACATTTTTGAATCTCACCCCAGATGAACAGAGGTTAGCTGGGATTTATATGATTCAACAACTCATTATACTATATCGGAGTCAGCATTCGGACCCTGGTCCCTTACCTGACATACTGACTGAATTGCTTATGAATAAATGGAGAGGTCCAGGTACTAAATTAATTAAAGAAATTCTAGAATCAAGAAAGCAGTATATTCTTTTTGTATGCTCAGAGCAGGTCTCAGTGCCCGTCAAGGAAAGAACCACGTATCACATGGATAGACAGAATCCGTCACGAGAAGTGCACCCAATAAAAGGCGAGGACAACGAGTTTAAGCGCGTATTTGTATATACGCCCATATCAAAAATAGAATTGTTACAAATGAAGAAAGTGGTACCCAGTCATGACAAAGATCCAGCGGGTTTTCACCGAGAAATTAAAGACATGTTACTCATGGGAGAGTATACCTATCCCGACATTATGACAATATTAAAGGTATTGATGCCTGCTGGCATTTATGAAAAACTCAAGGAAAAAGAGTGGGAGGTAGGTGACCAAAAGATAGAATGGTCAGTGTTAGAAGCGGAAGAAAAGGCCCGAACTGCAGGAGCAGGACTTGGGGATAAAACTAAAGCATTACCAGGTTTACTAGTACAGGTACTGCCACGTTTATTAACTACGAAAAAGGAAGATTGGGGAACGATTTCAGCCTGTAAGCAGAAGCAAGATGAAGACACTAGTGATTACTATGCCCGATTTGAAAAATGTTTTGGTATAAATAGTGGCATAAAAGCCAGTAGCGAATCATACCCGCATCTGTTTGTAACAAAATTAGTAGAAAATGCCCTGCCCCCAGTAAGGAATAGAGTATTAAAATTCGAGAGTACCTGGCAAGGTAACACTCCATCACAAATGTTACAAATGCTACAGTACCATCACAATAGAATTAGAGAGGAACAAGAACATGAACACAGACGCATGAAAGACACGAAAATGAAAATGCTAGTTTCCCAGACAGTTCCAGCGGAAGGACATAAAAAGGGTATGACACATTCCGATTCAGCAGGACCTGTAAAAGGGACATGCAATTATTGTAAAAAGCCAGGTCATTACGTACACGATTGTCCAGTTTTAAAACATAATATCGCCATAGGTAAAACACAAGAAAGATCACGGCCACTCAGACAAGATCAGAATGAACAAGGAGCTATGCAGCATGCCCAGGCCATGCCAGCCGCACAACAGCCAATACAGTTTGTGCCAGCTGCATCACCGTTGCCTGCTGCTGCCACACAGACAACAACACGACAAATGTATCAGACCGCACAGTATGAATATCCTGAGTATCAGCGTTACGCATGAACTAGCCTAGAGAGGGAAGTTGATTTACCCCTTATCGAGATTCCTGTAGATCAAGAAGGACCTTATGTACATAGTGAATTATTAGGCCAAGATAGGAAATTTTTACTCGATACAGGGGCAAGTCGAACAACTATAAAACGTAGTGAAGTTCCAGGGGCACCCCTCTCAGGCTCTCAGAATATTTCCCTTGGTTTTTCAGGAAAACCTATTGTTAATGAAGTGTCACAACCACTGCCACTTACGATAGGACCTCTGACCCGAACTACAGATTTATTGCTTACTAAATCATGTCCAGAAAATCTGTTAGGAATTAAAACCCTGAAAGCTCTAGGAGCCATAATATGTTGTTCTCCGGAAGGTGTAAGGTTGTTTTTGCGTGATTTTAAAGGTCACTATGTGTCTAGAGACATGGATCCCCGACTGCAGATTTTACCTACACGTCTATGGGCACAAGGCCCTACTGATGTTGGATGCATGAATATTACACCATATAGAGTCACATTAAAGGCAGGAGTGGTGCTACCACGAATGCGACAATACAAGTTACCACCAGATGCTGTAGTGGCTTTACTACAAATCATTGACGAGCTCATTGCCCAAGGAGTAGTTGTGGAAACAGACTCCAATGTATGTAATTCACCGATAATTCCGATTCTTAAACGAACAGATCCAAAGGCCCCGCCAGTATATCGATTGGTTATTGATCTGCGCGAATTAAACAAGTGCATTGTGCCACAATTTCCTGTGGTCCCAGATATCTCGTCATTACTGACAGCCATTGATTCCGAAGCAACATTCTTTACTGTAATTGATCTCAAGAATGCCTTTTTCAGTGTCCCAATAGATCCGGAAAGCCAATATTTGTTCGGATTTAGTTTAAATGGACGTAGCTTTAAATTCTCACGCGCACCTCAAGGATTTACAGAAAGCCCCAGCATCTATAGCCAAGCACTGAAACGAGAACTTGACAGTATCCACATGCCAGTTAACACTGCACTGCTTCAATACGTCGATGATCTGCTGATCACCGCAAGAAGCGAACCGGAATGTGAAAAAGCATCACTGACAGTTTTACAATTTCTAGCCGAAAAGGGGCACAAGGTGTCCCCTTCTAAGCTGCAATTCTGTGTCCAGCGAGTTGTTTATCTTGGACACTCGCTGTCCAAGGAGGGAAGGCAGCTTACACCCGACCGCATTCAGTTAATAGCTAACATGCCTATACCTAAGACACAAAAGGAGGTACGAGCTTTTATAGGCCTCACTTCATATTGTAGGCAGTGGATCCCTCAGTATGCATTTCTAGCAAAACCACTCATTCAGTTAACCACACAGGAGGCAGCCACATCGACTGTTCTCCCTTGGACTCAAGAACATACACAAGTTTTTGAAAGCCTAAAGAAAGCTTTATGTCAAGCACCTGTTTTAGCAACACCATGTTACAGAAAACAGTTTACACTCTTTGTTACAGAACGCGAAGGTACTGCCTTGTCAGTACTCACACAGGATCAAGCAGGAGCACACAAACCATGTGCTTATTTTTCTAGTACATTAGATCCCGTAGCTCAGGCTTTGCCTGCATGCCTGAAATCAGTGGCAGCGACAGCTTTAGCAATCAGACAAAGCGATGCCATAGTGTTAGGACATCCATTGACAGTTCAAGTACCACACGCAGTGGAGGTTCTTGTAAATAGAACACAAACACAACACTTGACTATAGCGCGACTTACAGGGTACGAACTTACGTTGTTTCAGCCACATATAGAAATCAGACGCTGTAACACATTGAATCCTGCCACACTTTTGCCAGTAACCGGAACAGACCCACTAGCTCATGACTGTATTGAAGTTATTACTATAACGACAAAACCCAGACAAGACCTGACAGATGTTCCATTGTCCGATCCAGACCTGACGTTGTATGTAGATGGTTCATGTATGAGAACAAGTGCAGGAGAATTAGTGGCTGCTTACGCAGTCACAACAGATACTGAAGTCATTGAAACTAATCGTATAAATACTTTGTCAGCTCAAGCCGCAGAGCTCATCGCTCTGACACAAGCCTGTATTCAAGCCACAGATAAAAAAGTCAACATATACACTGATTCACGTTATGCATTCGGAGTTGTACACGACTTCGGCGTACTGTGGCGAGAGAGAGGTTATTTAACTTCCCACGGTGCCCACATTCAGAACGGACCCCTCATTCATGCTTTATTAGATGCGATACATCTACCCACTGCAATATCTATTATGAAATGTAAGGCTCATACAAAGATTACTGATATCATTTCCCAAGGCAATGATCTAGCCGACAGAACAGCTAAACAGACTGCTCAAACTCAAACCCCCGACATGACAAAGACAATAGTCCCGACACCGACACATTGTATGACAGTTAAAGATCCTACCCTTGACGTAATTGACATACAGACACATGCTACACCAGACGAAATAAGGAAATGGACTGAATCAGGAGGGATTCAAACGGACCAAGGATGGATGATGAAGGAAAAGTCTGTGTGGTTCCTTCCTGATTCAATGGTCCAAATTATAATTAACACTATACATAGTCCAGCACATCTAGGAGAAAAAGCTATGCTAGACAGCATTCAACACATTTGGTTCAATAAACATTTACGAGCAGCAGCCAAACAAAAGGTCCGTACCTGTATGATCTGTTGTCAGTTTAACCCAGGAAAAAGCGTTCCCGTAGAACAGGGTGGATTCCATCCTCCTGATCACCCTTTTGAAGTGCTCCAGATGGATTATATCCAGATGGAACGATGTCGAGGACTCAAATATGTTCTCGTAGTTGTCTGCGCTCTGTCCCGTTGGACAGAGGCGTACCCGGTTTCAGATTACACTGCCCCGACTACTGCCAAACAGTTGGTTCGAGAATTCTTCCCACGATACGGTTTACCACGTGTTGTTCACTCAGATAACGGCCAGCCGTTCTCATCCGAATTAATGAAACACGTTTCACTTCTGTTAGGTTATCAGTGGAAATTCCACTGTGTTCGACACCCCGAGGCAGCAGGTCTCGTAGAAAGACATAATCAGATACTGAAAATCAGACTGTCCAAAATATGCAGAGAGAAAGGGGTCGACTGGATAGTAGCATTACCAGTTGCACTCTTTTACATGAGAATGGTAGCACACTCTCGAACAGGGCTATCCCCGTATGAGGTGATCTTCGGCAGACCACCAAATATGTGGGGGACGCCTATTCCACGCAAAATAACTGATGTTGACTGTAATATGCTGACAGATTACTTGGCTTCCTTGATGTCTGCACTACAATCTTGTCGTTCACAGGTAGCTGCAGCCTTTCCCGACCACACCGAGGTGAAACCCCATGACGTGGTTCCGGGGGACCTGGTCTTTGTGAGGAATTTCGACCGAAAGACTCAGCTGGAGCCCAGGTGGAAAGCACCCAAGTTGGTCCTGCTGACCACAAGGACAGCCGTGAAGATCGAGGGCCGCAAGGGCTGGATTCATTCAAGTCATATCAAGAAATTTCATGGACTATCCTCGGATATAGACATTGTGCCCTGCACTCCCTCACAGACTGATTCAAAACTTCCTTTGGTTGAAAAGACTGAAACCGAATTTTACAAACTAAAGCTTAGGCCCAACAAGTCGAGCAATTTGATTGTTTAAGTCCTCTCCAAGGTGAAGCGGTTGAATTGTCTCTGACATATATCCCTTGGACCTGAGTAGAGAAGATACCCGGAAAATGTTGAAACGACAGGCGTATTGTAAATCACTGCGTAGCCACTGCATAGTGACATTATTAATTCTGTTTTTATTAAGTCTTTTAATAATTGTTACAAGTATGTTGTTGCACATATATTACCCTATTTCTAGACATGTTTATAATGTTGCTGCTGAACATTCTTTTAGTGACTTACCTCCACATGAATTGTCTTATAGACTTGCGCTGCGCAATAACACTTTCATTAGTATGTTACATCATTCCCATCAGACTAGTAATGCTACTAATTGTTGGGTGTGTGGTCGGCTCCCTCCCTATCAGAATTATGAAGGAGTCCTGCCATTCTTTCCACACCCATTTACACACAATGGCTCCTGTGGAGCATGGTTTAGTTTAATCAATTCCATAGACTCAGACACAGCAGTTTACCAAGATCATTGGGTATGGGGAAACCTGAACCTAGTTTTACTCAAGGTCTGTTACCGCGACAAGGAGGGTCGCCCCAAAAGAACAGGAACTGATCTAGAAAATGAAGTATATGGATTAGGTAATTTTACACCTAATCTCATGATTCTAAATGTCGTATCCGAAATTGAACTAGTCTTGCCCACCATGTCAGTATTCCCAGCGAAGGGTGAATTATGTGTAAGAAAAGTTGGTTCCATACATATGGGCCATAGTAAATGCACCACTACAGTAGAATTCAGTGATCAAGGCAAATCTTTATTTAGAGCTTCCCGTCATTCCTACTTTGTATGTGGTCAGACTGCATATATGCGTTTACCTCTAGATTGGGATGGTACCTGCTACATTGCATTCCTTTTGCCACCTGTTTTCCTAGCTCCTCCTGATTATTACAGAAATATTCATTTAGTACACAACAGAGAGCGGAGAGATCTCCCCATTGTCGATTACACTGAGACGGCATGGGACAAGTATGTAGATTTTAATAAAGGCATCTTTCCCTACATAGGTACCGTTACTAATAGTAAGCTGATACGTAGATTAACTAGAACCCTTGAAGCAGTAGTGAATGAGACTATTTCCGCCTTAGGCAATTTAACAGAAGAGCAGTCTGCTATGCGGATTGTTGTGCTTCAAAATCGTCTTGTCCTTGACGTCATCCTGGCTGATAGGGGCGGAGCTTGTAGGGTCATCGGATCAAGCTGCTGCGTATTCATACCAGAAAATTCGCCATCTGTATATAAAGCCATCACTCGCCTTCATAAGATTGTAAGCCAGATACACCAGAACCCAGGCACTTGGACTTGGTCCAGTTGGTTTTGGAATGTGATATCAGCCTGGGGATGGAGAGTTTTATCCTTCCTAGGTATTGGCCTTCTCATACTATTCAGTTGCTGTCTATGTCTACAATGTGGACCAGCGATCTGTGGTCTGTGTGCCACATCGTGTATTCCACCACCAAGATTTCATTCGTCACGGAAGAAGAAAGAAGAACAAATGATGCTATATGAACAGATCAATGGATTAATGAAGATTGATATCTCTTGAAGGGCAAGTAGGGGACAAGGAGGGAATGTGGAAATATGGATTTTTCTGGTCAGTTATGTCCCCTATCTTGGACCCCAACGGTTCTATGTGCATATTACAAGTACATGTATGTTCCCTCCAGTTCCAGTTATGAAGACGCAAATACATGTGCGTCCACCGTCAACATGTCCTCTGTCAGATCTGCCATGAATAGGCCGGATATTCCATTCCTAAGTACGAAAGGCCACCGGCTTTATATGGTTCACTTGTGCCATTTTACAGTCCAGGCAAGTAGGCCCTGATTCTGTCATCAAAACTCTTCTTGCTTTCTGCCTCTGAAAGCTCCAGTCTGAGCCTGCATCTGTGACCATGAACTTTGTCTCATTCTCTGCGCGGCTCACGAAGCCTGACATCAGCCTATTCTCTGCCAAGAACTGTATTTCACCTTCGAATTATCTGCTTCCCCCTCAGCCGATGCATTCCTGCCTAGTAGTTTAAGTAAACATTCTTCCAGTTACCGAGCAAAAGGCCCGGCTTCTCTGCCCTTATGCAAGTAATTCATAGCCCTGTCACCATGGAATATTCCTACCCCCTCGCATTCAGTGTAGACACTTAGACGCTTGTACACGCACGCACAGTCAGTATAGAATAGATTCTGTCCGAGAGTCCTTCTTTCTTGGATAACATAGTTCTTTAAACATAGGATGTTAGATATGATTTGGGATTAGGTTGACTTGACCCCCCAGACTTTTTGTCTCCACATGTAGAGCTAAATGTCAAGTCCCCTTCACCCCCTAGTTACACGTCAATTACACGTCATACTGCTGCGCGCGCATCTAGGCCAAGTATTATCTTATAGATCCACCTATATGTGACATCATAACCAATTATGTTCCTTTTTACTCTTTATTACACCCATTTCTGGTTACGCAGAACAAATCGTCATTTTCCTTATCAATTGTTACGCCTACTGCATTCACTTCATTGTCATGTATGTACTATAAAAGTCATTTCTTGTCAATAAAGTATGTACTTCACTTCCTGAACCCCCGTGGTGATGGAACTTGGAGCAACCGATTATAATCGAGCACTGGAATAAAGCCCATTCCGAAACTCTAATATCACGGATTCTGCCTCTCATTTTACTGAGCTATTTTATAATGTTTCTGTATCAAATTCAGTCCCGGTAAAGGAATTTTATTTACCACAAGGTGGACAGGCTACCAACAGCAAATGCGGGCACCCATGGGGAGATTACGTGATTTGGGCCTAATCACAACATGTGGAACTGAGGCCGAGGCTAAGGCGAAGATGCGGTGTCCTTTTGGGATAGGTTGTGGTGTGAGGGCCACAGCTGCCAGCTGTGGAGCTGGAAAATTGGGTTCAAGTTTCGGCTTAACAGCCTTGATTCTGGGCAAACCACTTAATCTCCCGGTGCCTAGAAAAATGAATGCGTCCTTGTGAAAGGAACTGATGCTAATGTAAAGTGCTCCAATACCTTCGGGAGGTGTTGGCACTATATAAAACTGCACACAAACGTAACTGGTGCTATTGTAAAGCGGTCCATTTTTCTTTCCGCTTCCCCTTCCCCCTGTATGGGGGAGGCACCTCAGTACCTCCCTTGCTAATAGCATTATAGGCCTCTGCATTATCTTGCTGTACCTGGGGGTGGAACCCCATAACTGTTAAACTTAAGAGCACTTAGTAATAATTTTCAGTCCCATCATTTTCAAGGTGTCTGCCAAACCTGGTGACTACAGCTATGCACAATTCAGCAAGAATACAAAGATTTAGAAAAACATTGCCGGAATAAAAATCTGCATCTGCAAACACACAATACCCACTCTGACAGAGAAAAACACAGATTTGCTTTCGTGAATATTATTTGGCAAAATCAATTAAATACCCTTTGGTCTTTTGTGAAATGTTGCCCCCAAACTGCCTTTAATCTTCCAGCCCTTACAAATTTTTTTTGCGGGGGAGTATAAAAGCCGTGTCACTAGCTAAAAAATGTGATATTTTTGTGAGAGGCAAAATAACAATTTTTTTTGCAATTAGAAGTAAAATGTTGCACAGCTATCTAAAACACACATTATAGTGTTAAAACACACATTGTAGTATTCTGCTCTCTAACGACATTTTGGGAGTTATTATTAAGGTCTGTTCGTTAATGTCTTAAATATTTCTGCCAGGCATAATGACGTCCTTATTCTGCAAGGCTTGACCTCTGACCTGGGAAGAACAGCTGCAACTCTACAAGTCAGTCGCAAACAGATGGGAGGCCTTTGGGCGCCTCAGTGACTTCAGATTAATGCACAGAATGCATCAGCGGGGGCGCCTGTAGGGCAGATTCACAAAAGCATTTATGACTATGGTAAGTAACACTACTGGAGTACTCTTAAAAGTACTCTTACATGCCTTTGTGAATCGCTCCAAAACCTACGACTTCCTATTACTATAAGTCCAAAGAGGGCACAGTCCTTTCTATTTGTTCTCATTTTAAATGAATGTTTCCCGAATAATCCCAATTAATTTCCATTTTAGATGTTTGAGGCCAGCTGTCAACAGCACTGGAGTAGGTAAAACAGTTCTACTTTACGTATTCTACAGTGCCTTTGTGTGTGTGTGTGTGTGTGTGTGTGTGTGTGCGTGTGTGTGTGTGTGTGTGTGTGCGTGCGCGTGTGCGTGTGTGTGTGTGTGTATTCATGCTATGTGAACTGTCACAGAGGGTGCAGACAAGTGGGGCATGGAACCGCATGTGGCACAGAGGAAGAGCGCAACACTGGGCCGCCAACAAAGCCGCCCCCAATAGTTTTTCATTTCAGTATTATTTCCCATTAAGGTAAATTGATATCAAGCTGAGGCTGTTTGATGTGTAATTAGGAACCCCCAGCAATGCGCCAATAGAAATTGAACACATCTCCTATAAAGGCAACACAGGGCTGGGTCCTGCCATTCACACTAACATGATCCTTAAAGCACTGGTGGCAGAAAAGGACAGGTTCGTATAAGTCATGTCCCCTCATGCTTTATATTAATAAGTGATAACTTATACAGTGCTTCCTGCAAGACATTTTTTTTAAACTATTGTGAAACACTGTTAATATCAGATGTTACTATTGCTCGCCTCAATACTTCTATTTTCATTTTGTTTCAGATGGACAAAAGGCTGAGTTGGCCAACCTCTATTTTAAACTGTGATGTGGAGGGCAGATCTAACTAATATGCTTCTTACAGGCTCCAGCAATATTAACTTGCCCACTACTAATTCATGAGCTGTTTTATTTCCAGTACATACAGCAATATAAGTGCGTTTAAAGTATGGGAACTGAGATCCAGAGTGCACTGGGGCCAGGGACATGGCTACAAAGAACAAAGTATTCTGTAAGTATTGTTTGGACTTTCACCTAAATGTAATCCATACACATTAAATGAAAAGTAAATGTAGGTTAAACGAATCTGTTGGAAATCCACTGTTCTGATAGGAAAGCTCAGTTGGTTAATGCAATCACGTCATATGCCTGTGTGTGACAGGTGGGTCACTGATGTTCATCTTGGCGCTCCGAGGAACAGTGAGATGTATAGTTGTGTTCTGTTATGTGTATTCATAAAGCGCACTATCACCCACTAGGGTATCCTGGCGCTGAGCAGGTGTGTGTGCCTAGTGCTGCCTATGTTAGGTGGGCTCATCGAAAAGTCAGGTTGTCAGCTTCCTGCGGAGTCCAAAAAGAGAGGAGAAGGGACCTCGGATGTGGAGTGGGAGGCCGCTCCACGCTTCAGAAGCAATGTTAGAGAACCCTCATCCTCTTGATCTGGTTCTGTGTATGCGTGGGATGTGAGTTGTTTACAGAGTCATGGGGTCACAGCCTCTGACAGAAAGCACTGTCAGTACGTAAGTTGTTACAAAAATAATTACAAACAGTGTAAGATAGATTGCTGCAGTTTAAAAAGATTTTTGGATAAAATATTGAGTTTTTTATATCAGGAGGCAGAAATATTTGAAAAAAGATTTTGTGACACAAAAACCGTGATGCAGAAATATCGTTGTCAAGAATATCATTTATTTAGGTATGAATATCGCTGTTGCTAATATAATTTTTATTAATATAGTGAAATGGAAGCGTTGAAGCAGCCCTCTCCAGCCAAACTGCTGCAGCCTGCAGACTAGACCAGCACCGAGAGACCAAACCAGTAGGACATTTGTATTTTTTTATTCTTAACCCACTGATGCATTGTAAGACTCGCACTGACCTCAGCCTCAACAGTAGAGTTCTCAGTCGTATTTCATTATAAACTCTATTGATAACTAGCCATGACTGACAGCTTTGGCGTTGACCAGGCATTGCTGGTGAGTGGTTGCCCCACCCGATATTTAGGATGCCAACCATCACTGGGGATAGGGTCAGAAGTTAATTAAGTCCTAATTAATTATTTAATAATTCATAATTTTTAAGTAGGTATGTGATTGATAATAATTATGTACATTGTGTAATATGCTATGCAGATTCACGTAGCTACCAGACGGCTTCCCAGAGCTTGCCATGCTATGCAAATTTATATAGCTCATAGCCACCCAAAGGCCTCCTAGCACTTAGTGAGAACCAGCCAGCATGCAACTAGAAGTACAGAAGAGGGTTACATTAGTGACCGTATAACCTGGTTTTAAACATTTTTTTGATTCTCAGCTCTTGGAGCTTTGTGTTCCACAGCTTTGGTACCAGGTACGAGAAGGATCTGCCTCCCCATCTGCCCCTTTGTATTCGTGCCACTTTCAGTCCCTGTACATTGGAGGACTTTTAGGTCCAGCCAAGGGTGTAAGGGACCAGGAGATTCTTTTTTTTTTTTATAAATGTTTATTAACATTTTCTTAATTACAATACAAAGACATCGTTGAGCAGCAAAACGTAGTAGCATATTCAATGTGACATCAGCATCATACATGAACGACAGTGGTGGACCAGCAAATAATTGTAGCATATTCTCATACATTATTGTGGGCCCCTTCCTGTTGCACAACCGGTACACCCACCACTGGGGATCATTGTGAGTCAGAGAGCGAAAGTCCATAATGTACTAGCCATGGCTTCCATATTTTCCAAAACTTGTTGGGGCAACCCCATACTTCATAAGTCGTCTTTCCCCCCAACATATACATGTCCATGCTTTTTTTCCATTCAATCACGGATGGGTTTGCCACTGCCTCCCATCCCTTGGCCAAGTCGCGTTTCACCACCACTAATCCTAATGAAGTAAGGTTAACTTTGGTTTGGGGAGATCAATTTCCGTGAATATTCCCAGCAGAACAAACTGAGGACTGAGTGGAATCGTCTCACCCAAGACATGTCCCAGATCCTCTAACAGGGTGGTCCAATACCATTGGATCTGAGAGCAGTCCCACACTGTGTGAAAGAATGTACCTGCCGACGCCCTACAGCGCAAACAATCAGGTGTTTCCGCCCTCCCTATGCGGTGCATTTGTGTCCTGTCATAGTACGCTCTGTGCAGATATTTAATTTGAATCAGTCGGAGCCTTAACCTAATGGCCACTTCTCGGGGGTGCATCAGCGCCAATTCCCAATCTAGGTCTTCCATCTCACCCAACTTGGACTCCCATTTTGCCCGCAGTTTCTGCAGAGTGTCTGGCGTATAATTAATGAGCGTCCTATACGACCAGGAAACAGCCTTCTCTACGAGCTCCCCCATCAGGAGTCGCCCCTCCAGTGGTGCATACTCAGGAATGTCAGTGGTGTCTAAATGTTGCGCTCGCCATGCATGGGTCAGCTGTATGTATTTGTAGTATTGAGTCTTGTTCATGTTGTGTTCTACCTGAAGATGTGAGAACGTAACCAGCTCTTTACTGTGTATAATGTCCTTAAGTTGAGAAATGCCCAGTAAGTCCCATTGCTGGAAACCTCGTAGCTTTGCGGTTTCCTGAAGCCAGTTACCTACCCAAAGCGGGGTTTCCTTAGTGATTCTGCCATCCCATTTCATTTGTCGCTCGGACTGTTTCCAGGCTGTTATAACAATCCATGTCGCCGTCAGGAGTTGGGCAGCACCCTTACCCCCATATATATAGGATAGGTATAGTGTCACCATTTTGAAATCAAAAATTGGAATATACACGTTATTCAATCGATAAATAAATGTGATTTAATACAAATACGACGAAAAGAAATACAAGTAGTATGTGGTGGAATAAGTGAGCAACCCGTGAAATGGTTAAAAGGAAATCAGCCGATTTCCTTACCACAGGCAAGTGACTTTAAAATGTGACTTTTAGTGTTTGCACTCACGTCTCTAAACTCCTTACTATACGTTGTATTTTATATTTGAGTATGAGATGCTAACTAATTGTGACTTTCTATATTTTCTATTTTGCAAACACTAAAAGTCACATTTTAAAGTCACTTGCCTGTGGTAAGGAAATCGGCTGATTTCCTTTTAACCATTTCACGGGTTGCTCAGTTATTCCACCACATACTACTTGTGTTTCTTTTCGTCGTATTTGTATTAAATCACATTTATTTATCGATTGAATAACGTGTATATTCCAATATTTAATTGGAAAATTGTGACACTATACCTATTCGTATTGAATGGGACCTTGTTTTCTTTGTAAAAAATACAGTAATATGTCGTCCGCATATTAGGATATGCGTTCGTCGGTCTCAGCATCCTCTCCACTCCTGAATCCTGTGATGCCCGGGTGCAGTCGGATCACACAGGCGAGTGGTTCCAACACCAGGGCAAAAAGCAAGGGTGATAACGGGCAACCCTGTTGAGTGCATCTGCCTATTGGGAATTCCTGTGATACTACTCCATTGACTCTAAGCCTGGCCACCGGTCTCTCATAAAGTACAGCAATCCATCGCCTGAATACCGGACCAAACCCAAACTCCTCCAGAACAGACATAAGAAAAGACCAGTGGACGGTGTCAAATCCCTTTTCGGCATCAAGGGAAAGGACAAGGTGTGGATCTTCTCGGTCATGAACCACTTCTAACCAATTATGTTACCTCCTCAGGTTGAGCCTTGTCGACCTTTTGGGCATTAAACTTGACTGGTCCCTATGAATGAGGCCAGTAATTACCACGGCGAGCCTATTTGCTCATATTCTGGCTAATATCTTCGTCTCCATGTTTAAGAGGGAGATAGGGCGACATGAGCTACACGCCTGCGGTGAACTGTCCTTTTTTAGAAGTACTTCAATAGTAGCCGTACGCAAATCTCTGGGGAGGCTTCCCGTCGTGTGCGCCTCCAAGTATAATTGGAGGAGGTGTGGGCCAAAAAGCGTTGCATGTTGTTTAAAGAATTCTGGAGGTAGCCCATTAGGGCCAGGGGCCTTCCCAGTTTTCATTTGACCAATCGCTAACGCGATTTCTTCCTTCGTGATTTTGTCATCCAATGTCTTGGATTCATCATCTGTTAATTTGGGGAGCTGTATCTCTTGAAGATACTCCTGTATGTGTGACATCTCGGCTAGGTTACGTTGCATGTAAAAGGCCTCGTAATAGTCTGCAAAGGCATTGACTATTGCAATTGGGGTCAGATGAGTCCGACCATTCTCTGTTTGTATCTGCGAAACCCATCTACCGTCAAGCTCCTTCTTGCTAAGCCATACCAAAAATCTACCAGTCTTGTCACCTACATCATATAGGCGCCGGTGCATGGCTTGTATCGCATTTTGTGTGTCTTTTTTTGGCCAGTGAAAAATGTTCCTGTCGGAGAAGATGTAGACTGCGTAACATGGAGGGATCACTACCCGCGCTCACCTGTAACTCGAGCTGCAGCAGTTGGGCTTCCAATCCCGTGATCGCCTCTTCCTCTTTCCTTTTTTGTGTGTGCTATAATGTTTTATGCCCAGTCTCGTAACACCGGTTTGTAAGCCTCCCATAGTGTGATGGCAGAATCCACGACCCCAAAGTCTCACTAAAATATAACTCTGTGTCCACCCGTAACTCCTTAGCAACCTGAGGGTCTTTGAGTTCTCACGGGTTCAATTTCCATTCCCCATTCTGTCAACGTGTACAGGTACCCACCGTTAGCCACAAGGGTGAATGGTCTGAGAAGCCCCTTGCCAGATATTCTACTTTGTGTACCTCCCCAAGTTCCCCCACTGGAGCAAATATGTAATCTATCCTTGAAAAGGCTTTGTGCGCCCCCGAATAAAAGGAATAGGCTCTGGTCTGAGGATGCTGCCTACGCCATGTGTCCGTGAGCGCTAGTGTATCTGCAAACCATTTGAGCGGTGTCTCTTTGGGTTTCCCCGTTGGGACAGTCGTGTTGTCACTCATAGGGTCCATTACATCGCTAAAGTCTCCCCCTATAATGTGCGTATCTGACCCAGCCTCTAATAAAATTGCTGCAAGCTTGTCCACCGTTTGCCTCTGGAGCTTGGGTGGTGCATATACACTAATAAAGGTGATGTGTCTTCTATTCCATACCCCTTTGATCGCTACATATGTGCCGTTAGGATCTGTCCAAGTGCGTTCTACTCTGAAAGGCGGGTTTTTCCTGATGAGAATTGCCACGCCCCTCGCCCCTGTGGAGAATCCAGCGTGAGCCAAGGCTCTATATGCACCTCTGCCCAGGAACCTACATTGAGTGCTTTACAAGTGGGTCTCTTGTAGGAGAATAACATCAGGTTTCAACCTTTTAAAGTATGCGGCCACCACCCCTCTCTTAACCTTACTTCCCATCCCGTTCACATTCCAAGATAGGATTGAGTACATTCCTCTATTAGTTGTAGCCATCGTGATGGTGCACTATGTCTAACTCATCCGCGGGCCCCTTCCCCCCTCCCCACTGCCATCGATTTCGCAATAACATGATGCATGCTACCTCTTCGCTTTGCCACCTCGCTACAATGTCACTGTGTGTACAATTACTCAAAACAAAACAAACCCCCCCACCCCAAACATAAAGTCCAAGATAGCGAACAACACCCATCATGCCCCCCACCCCACACTCTGCAGGCACCCCCACCATCCCTTGATTTGTCAACAGGACAATACTGGTGCAGGTAAACCACCCAGAGGCTACCTTCGTGTATATAACACTATACGAAAAAGAAAAAACACACACAACCCGCTGTATACTTCCCTTCTTCACAACAGATGGTGCAAGTGTCCTCAATGTCACAAGAACGATACAGCGTCTCTGTGAGGGCGGCTGGCCCCTTTACTTCATTCCTCCTCGCCGTTGCGTGGGTGCTGCAGCAGACAGGGGTCCCCGCCGGGGGACCCGAGCCTGAGGCCCCCAGGTGCTTAATGGTCTCCAGAAGAGGGTGTGCGGCGTCCGATCTCCGATCAGAGTCTCCATGGCCACTGGATCTCAAGGAAGTCCTCGATGCACACTCCATGGCTGCATCATTGTCCAAGTCTGACTGGTTGGCTTTTGGGTTTCTGGGCCTTAATGCTCTCCCTGGTGTACTCCCATCTGAGGTCAGGCGCTTGATCTTTCGCCTTCGTCTCTGCAGCTGGGGCCTCTCCCAGCCAGGGCTCGGCTGCCCGATGGCCGTGAGGGGAGCAGGAGAGGGCTTCCCCCGTCGCAGTTGAGGACATTCCTCAATCCAAGACCACGCATCCTCCGGTTTCTGGAAAAAATGCGTGGTATCCTGGAAGATGACTTTAAGTTTGGCGGGGAACAGCAGCATGGAGTAGTTTCTTTTCTGTAACTCCAGTTCTGTAGTAGGGGTATCTCTGTTATAGTCATAATCTAGTGAATAGTCCCGCCCATGTGCGTGGACCCCGGAGCAATAAAAAATAATCTCTAAAGGTGACAAATCATGCAGACCTGCATACACCTTTAAGAGAGAATTTAATTTAAAGACAGATAATGCAGCCTATACCCACAGGCTACACTGTCCAGTACTTCAACTAGAATTCCACCAACATCCACAAACAGCACTGCCTGTCTAGTTTTTCTCCATATAGGAAAAAACCCTGCCTCTACCAGCAAAAGCCACTGGAATGATAGAGAGGAAGGAGTGGACAGACAAGCCCCATAGGCTGCCATTATGTGGCTTAAAACAGGATACTGTGCCTTTAAGAAAACTTTCCAGGTTTCCAGAACTTTCCCCAGTATCCCAGAATGCCCAGCAGGTCCCATTTACTTTCAGTTCTTTTTGAAGGCGTAGCACGCCAGACCTGTAGCATTCTACATATGAAGAAGTATCTCTCCACCGGGGAGGAGGGCGGGCGCTTATGACTATAACAGAGATACCCCTACTACAGAACTGGAGTTACAGAAAAGAAACTACTCCTTCTGTAGTTGGGGATCTCTGTGTATAGTCATAATCTAGTGAATAGAATGGCAAGCCCATCCCCACACAACAAAAGCGGTGGAGAACACACAAGACACTACCACTACTGTGCGAACAAATTTCGCAGCGAAGCCTGCCCAACCTGGGCATCTGCCCTGGCATCCGTGTCCAGACAGTAATGCGCAGCAAAGGTATGGACCGACTTCCAAGTGGCCGCCTTGCAGATTTCCGCAATCGGAACATTACGCTAAAAAGCCGTCGTGGCAGCTTTGCCCCTGGTGGAATGAGCCTTAGGTTTACCCCCTAAGGTCTTATTAGCCTTTTGTATGCAGGACACAATCCACCGAGAAATGGACTGCTTAGAGGTCGCAAGACCCGTCCTGACTGATCCATAATTAACAAACAATTGGTCAGACCTACGAATATCCTTGGTCTTATCCAGATAAAATTTCAACACCCTCCGAACATCCAGGGAATGGAGAGACCTTTCCGCTGGCGAAGAGGGATTCTGAAAGAACGTAGCTAAAGTTATAGTCTGGTTGACATGAAAGTCAGAGATAACCTTAGGAAGAAATTTAGGGTGAGTACGCATCACAACCTTAACAGCATGAAATACAGTATAAGGTTCTTGACAACATAATGCCTGAAGTTCACTCACCCTGCGGGCCGATGTAATGGCCACTAGGAACGCCGCCTTCCAGGATAGGTGCTGCAACGAAGCCTTGTGGATGGGTTCAAAAGGCTCCTTCATCAGTCTGGACAGCACCACATTCAAGTCCCAGGAAGGCGAGGGAAGTCTGACGGGAGGAAACACTTTCTTCAAGCCTTCCAAAAAATCCTTGACCACAGGAATCTGAAAGAAGGAAGTCTGTGAAGGGCATTTCCTGTAGGCAGTCAAAGCAGCCAGATGAACCTTAATGGAATGGAAATTAAGGCCAGACTGCGCCAAATGTAAAAGGTACGGAAGGATGACATCTTCCTTACATGTCGTCGGATCAAAGTTCTTGGACTTACACCAGATACAGAACCTCTTCCACTTGTAAGCATAGGATGTCCTAGTGGAAGGTCGTTTAGACTCCTTCAGTATGTCCATACAATCGTCTGGTAGATTCAGATGGCCATATTGCACTATTTCAGGAGCCATGCCGCCAAACTCAAAGACGAGAGGTTGGGGTGCACCATCCGCCCCCCGAACTTCGTGAGAAGGTCCGGCCTGCACGGCAACCGCATGTGAGGAAGGAGAGACCGGTGAAGCAGGTCCGTGAACCACCACTGTCTGGACCACTCCGGGGCGATCAGGATCATCCGCGCCCTGGACTGGGACAGCTTGATGAGCACTGCCGGAATCAGGGGAATGGGTGGAAAAGCGTACAGAAAGCTGTTCGACCAATCGATCCATAGCGCATTCCCCAGCGTCCCCCGCTGGTAGTACCTGGATGCGAAGTCTCGGCATTTGCTGTTTTCGATGGTGGCGAACAGATCTACGTCTGGAGTCCCCCACCTTGCGAAGACTTCTCCTAGTACTTTGTCGTTTATGACCCATTCGTGGTTTTCCTGAATCAGCCTGCCCAAGGCGTCCGCCTGAGCATTCTGCACTCCTGGCAGATGCGTGGCCGTAATCGTCAGTCCTCTGGCCAGCAGCCAGCGCCAGATCGCCTGCGCCTCCTGCGACAGAGTGCGCGATCTCGACCCCCCCTGCTTGTTGAGATAATACATCGTGGTTGTATTGTCCGTCTGTATCAGCAGCGAGTTGGTCTGGAAGGACGGAAGAAAGGCCTTCAGTGCCAGGAAGACAGATCTGAGTTCCAGGAAATTGATGTGGTACGTCGATTCCAAAGCAGACCACTTTCCCTGAATCTGCAAGTCCCCGGAATGCGCTCCCCAGCCCTGGAGAGACGCATCCGTCACGACACTCGTCGTGGGAATGTCCTTGTGGAAGGGAACCCCCTTGAGGAGGTTTTCCGCCGAACACCACCACTTCAGAGACTGAAGAGTATGCAGCGACAGACGTATCTTGTCGTCCCAAGAGCCTGTCCTCTGATCCCACTGATCCTCCAAACACTCCTGCAGTGGTCTCATGTGTAGCCGAGCGTGAGGCGTGAGGAAGATACAGGAGGCCATCGATCCCAGTAGAGAAGACACCTTCCTCACTGTCGTCGATGGAGCAGTCCTGAGGTCCTGAGCCTTCCGAAGGAGTGATAACCGTCTCTCCTCCGAAGGAGACACGCTTGCTGACCGCGTATCGATGGAGGCCCCCAGGTACTGTATGCACTGGACCGGAGTCGTGACCGACTTGGACATGTTGACGTGTAACCCCAGCTTGTGCAAGAGCTCGCACGTCCATCGGAAGTGTTCTTGCGCTTCCGCGAAGGATGATGCCTTGATCAGCCAATCGTCCAGATACGGGTAGACAAACACCCTGTTCCTCCGCAGGTGTGCCGCCACCACCGCCATGCACTTCGAAAAGGTCCTGGGCGCAGATTTTAGCCCGAATGGCAGTACTGTGTATTGATAGTGATTGGCGCCGACTTGGAATCGCAGGAACTTCCTGTGCTTCCTCGCTATGGGCACATGGAAGTACGCATCCTGTAGATCTATGGCACAGAGCCAGTCTCCCCGTTGCAGCTGAGGGTAAATCTGGTGCAACGAATGTAGGAAGGTGGATATCTGACTATGGTTACCCCCAACTTTTTGCCTAGTGTCTAGCTGGTTTTTCGACTTAGTTGGCCTGAGATCCTGCCATTCAGGGTCTCAGGCTGTCTGCTCTCTCTTTAAAATGGACTCCATGTACCCTAGGTACATAACCAATTGGTAAGGATCACCTTATTGGACCCTGTACAGTGTACCCTAGGTACCCAGGGCATAGGTGTACCCTAGGCCTCCCAGGGGCTGCAGCATGTATTATGCCACCCCTGGTCTGGCCTTCCAATCAGACACAACTGGCTGATCACTCAGCTGGGGCAAGGTCGTGTAATCACCCCTTGCTTAGATATAGTATGCCTATATCTACCCTTATATATAGACACATGTGTACCTATCAGCCACTCCTATGGCAGGCCTTAACAATCCTGGAGGCAGAGTGCTTGGTAACATGTGAGATGGTGCTCTAGCATGAGCTGAGCCTGTCTGCAGCTTTCGGAACCATGTCCTTATAGCTGTTCTATGATATAGCCTACCATATACTCTTAAAGTGCCTTATAATCTTAAACGGTTATGGTAACTATGGTTTGGCTTTATCAAAACATGTTGTGTAAGGTGTCTAACACTTTGGAATAATACCCCCATACCATTTCTGGTGATGAGGATATTATTCCTCCCTTCTAGAGGGAGAGACATGTTAAAATCCTACTTTGCTGTTTAACTCTAACCAAAGCCTCAGCATCACAAAATGGATGCTGCTGCCACAGACACGAGTCTGACCCCCTGCTGCTGGGAGTGATCCTGGCAAGGGAGGCTTGGACAATAGGTTTCCTGCTTGGGGAGGTGCTAGCACCTCCCCAGACAGACTTTAGTGTATTGGGGCAGGGAGGGATGAAAGGAATGAGACATGCCTGGGGCACACAAGGTGTTCCTTGCATAGTCCAGTTCAAACCGGCGCTGGGGCACTCCAGCCCCAGCTCTGGCGCGAAACTGGACAAAGGGAAGTGGGTGTAACCACCCCCTCCCAGGTCCCACCCATAAGGCGTGACCTAGCAGGTATCCCAGCCCCCCAGATTAGTATAAGAGTGGGAGTTGGGCCTCAAGACTTTAGATTATCCTGAACCTGCAAACTTGAACAGAAACTCGGGACCTTCGACATCCGACGAAAGAAGAAGACTGAAGAATCTCCCTTGTGGCCAAGGAGTGGCTACCCAGTGCAAACAGGCACCATCAAGAGACTACCCTTTGCTTTGCTAAAGTTCTACGAGGAACCGACTGCAGAGCCCGACCAGAGCCTTGACTTCCAGACTTCTCCTACCCTGATCCACATCCACAGCAGAGCTGAGATCCGTGGAGGCGACGAGCGACGTGGGACCGGCTACCTGGGAAAAGTGGCTAGTATCTTCAAGCGCAGCTTCTGAGGCACCCTCGAAGTTGTGCACCGGGGATTGAGAAGCCCCACCCCCAAGCACCATCTGCACCGAAGATCAGCCCCTCACACTCCACGAGTTCTGCGTGGGGCCCTTCAGCATTTTCCTGCTTGCCGCGTCTGTCCGGTTGCTTGCCCGCTGGCTAGTGGCCTTCGTGACGACGCACCCTGAAATCTTCATCGCTGGTTTGGCTCCTCCAGACTGGCTCCTGCTCCTTTGAAAAAGAGAAGCATCCCAGACCTTCCTGGTCTGCACCAGAAGCAAGTCCTCCGTTCTGCGTGGGTTCCGCTTGCCAAGGCTTGGTGAGTCCTAGTCCAACTTCGACGCCGCCGACAGCAAGAGCCTTCGTGGGACAGCTCGCCTCCTGGTCCTGGTCGTCCTCGACGTTCCCTGGTCCTCGTGGCTGCAGCGACAAGCTTCACCTTCACCTGCAATCTTCACGACATCGCCTGGTTCCTTCCTGGTTCCACGTTTTCGCTGGCTAGTGACCTTGACTCTGTCCCTTCTGCTTGCAGGTCTCCTCTCTTCTTGATCCCAGCCTTGGGATCCACCGGACACTCTTCACTGACTGCCTGTCAGCATCTTTCTTCAGGCATCCATAGGAGTCAACGACGAAACCCGACGCAACTTCACCCCTATGCACCCGCAGCCTGTGGGCTAGGTAACTTGGGTACTCCGGTGCTCATCAGGATAGTGACTATCCTAGTGTCTAGTTTTCCAGTCTCGACTTCCTAGCTACTCCGGAAGTGTCCTAAATCTATCGATTTCTAAACTGTACTATTGCTATTGACTTTTACGCATTACGCGTGAGTGTTTTCACTCTGCACACGAATCCCGTGGGCCTCCCACTTCCTAACCTTTGGTAGTATAGTGTAGCCCCAGCGATTCCCTAGGCCTAGGCCTATTCTATTTCCGTGACAGTGGTCCTTATACCACTTACTTAGTATATGGTTTGCGTGGCCCCTAGGGCCTAACTGTATTACTTACCTGTGTGACTTAATGTATGCTTAAATAAGACTGTGTTGTACTTACCTCTAATCTCATAAAGAGTGCTGAGGGTTTGACTAGAATAAATACACTTTATTTCATATATATATCTGTTGTGGTGTCCTTTCATTTGGTATTCAAGGGATTATATATGGTATCACAGCTGGCTTCACATGCCATTCAGAGTTTAGCCTAAGACTGCTCTTGTCCATGCTACCACTAGGATAGCTGGTCTATAAGGTTGACTTTACAACCAATCACCATAAGGGTATTTGGACTGATATAAGGTTTGCACTAGAACTAGTGACATCATACATCAGGCCAACTTCTCACAACGAAAGCATGCGGAACTTCTCTCTGCGAATCCATTTGTTTGCCTGTCGCAAATCCAGAATGGGCCTGAACTCGTTCTTGTCCTTCTTGCGAACGAGGAAGAACCGAGAGTACAGACCTCTTCCCCTTTGAGACAGAGGTACCTCTTCTACCGCCTTTTTTCTCAACAAGATGTCTGCCTCCGCCTGGAGCTCTCTCAGCTGGAATCGAGAGCTGACCGGCGGAATCGCTGGAGGCGGGCTGGTAAACCGAAGACTGTATTCATTGCAAACAATATTCAGCACCCACTTGTCCTGAGTAATTTTTCTCCACTCTGCCGGAAAAAATTGAATGCTTCCCCCCACTGGAGTGGGTAACGGTTGAGGGGGAAGTAGCCGCTCAGGGCCGAGACCCGGCCGGGCCCTTGGTCGTGGTAGTAGCCTGCTGGCCTCCTCTACCCCTCTGGCGCTTCTGGAAGGGCTTGCGGAACTGCTGTTGTTGTTGCTGCTGCTGTCCCGAGCCCTGCCCACGCCCTCTGCCCGAAGACCCGAACCTCCTCTGGAACAGGCGCTTCTTCTTTTCGGCCTTTTCCAACCCGACGGCCGTCAGGGTTTCCGCCTCCGCCTTCATGCGGGCCATCTCATCGTCCGCATGCTTCCCGAACAGGGTTTCCCCCGAGAAGGGCAGGTTGGCCACTCGTTGCTGCGCCTCTGGCTTGAGGGACGTCAGGCGCAACCACGAATGACGCCGCTGGTGGACGCCATGACAGTAGGCGTGGGCGGCCAATAAGGACACATCCGCCGCTGCGCTGATCACTTGATTAGAAACCAGCATGCCTTCGCGCACTGTCTCCAAGAAGTCCTCCTTCTTGTCCCGTGGCAGTAGGTCCGCATATTGCTGCAGGGACTCCCACAGGGCCCGGTCGTAACGGCCCAACAAAGCCCCTGCACTCGCCGCCTTCATGGTGGTGGCGGCGGTCCCACACACCTTCCTGCCCGCAGAATCCAGCCAGCGGCTTTCTTTGTCAGGCGGAACCGTGGATGACGGGGGGGGTCGCATGCTGTTTTCTTGCCGCCGTCACGATCACCGAATCCGGCTTCGGGTCCACTCTCAAAAAGGAAGCATCCGACTCCGGGGCCCTATACTTTTTCATGAGCCTGGAGGGAGCGGCCTTCGTCGTCGCGGGAGTGAGGAACAGCTCCAACGCGGGTTCCACCAGTCCTGGTACAAGAGGCAGTAGGGGGCGAGACAGGTGTTTCTTATGAAGCGTCTCGAATATCACGGACGTCGTGGGTGTTGGAACCGTCACCGTGATACCCAACTTTGCAGCCCCTCGCAACAGCACCTCTTGGAAAGAGACCAAGTCGTCCACCGGAGACACCCTAGTCCCCGGGGAGTCCGACAGCGTCGGGGAAAGGTCCCTGTCCGAGGAGCGCGTGTGCGACCTGGACCTATACCTCCTACGGCGTCGTCTTGAGTCCGACGAGGACCGTCCACGGCTCCGTGACCTTCTCCTCCTGTGAGAGCGGGAGCGCGACCTCTTCGGCTTCGGCCTGTCCGCCGGTCTAGCCGGTCCAGGCGACCGCGGGCTTCGTGGCTTCGGGGTCCCCTGCGGCGGCGTCGGGTACCTTGGAAGGGAAACCGACCGCGGGGGAACCGGCGGCGGTCCCACAGGAGTGCGTGGAAGCAGCTGAGGTGGGGGCGGCGGAGGCAGCGTCCGCGGCTGAGGTGGCGGTGGTGGAGGTGGCGGTGGTGGAGGTGGCGGTGGTGGAGGTGGAGGAGGCGGCGTTGGTGGAGGTGGTGGAGGAGGAGTCGGCGGAGGCGGGAGAGGAGGCGGCCACGGAGGCATCCGAGGAGGCGTATACACCACCGAGTACACCGATTCCGGTGATTCTCTCTTCCTCGACGTCGATCTTCTCCTCGACGTCGATCTTCGCCTCGATGTCGATCTTCGCCTCGACGTCGACCTGTGCCTCGACGGCGACCTGTGCCTCGACGGCGACCTGTGCCTCGACGGCGACCTCCGCCTCGACGGCGACCTTCGCCTCGACGGCGACCTTCGCCTCGACGGCGACCTCGAGCGTCTCGACGTCGATCTCCTCTTCGGCGACGTCGACCGTCTCCTCTTCATCGACGGCGAACGGCGATCCCTCGACGGCGAATGCCGACGCCGGGTCCGATCTCGACGCCGACCGCTGGACGGGGCCGACGACGGTGTCGTCGCCGACGACGCCGAAGTAGTCGACGGCGGCCTATTCAGGTCCCTCGACGGCGATCGTCGACGCCGCTTCTCCCCAGAGCCCTGGGGAGACGGCGAACAAACGGTGGTCATCCTCCTCGACGTCGCCGTCGACGCCCTCGACGTCGACGGGGAGTGGGAGCGCTTACTGGTCTTCCTGCCCCTGGGGAGCCCCCCAGGGGCCTCAGTATGGGCCAAATCAGCCCCTCCAGATCCACCTGATGCCTTCAGTCTTCTCTCCTCCAGAACTTGAAGCCTGATTTTCATTCTGTCCCTCAGGGTCCTGGCTGAGAACGAGTGGCAGATGGTACAGCTTTCAGGCACGTGGGACTGGGGAAGACAACCTATTCACACCTCGTGTGGATCAGTTTTAGCCTTCTTTCGACCACATTCCGGGCACTTGTCGAACAAGCCAGGCATGTTGACAGTACCAGCTACTAACACTAGCAAAAAGTGACAAAAATTGCCAAAATCTCCAATAAACCCTTGAAAAGGGGAGAGCTCAATGCTCCAGGGTCCTGCTAGCAGGAGCCGGAAAAAAGAACTGAAAGTAAATGGGACCTGCTGGGCATTCTGGGATACTGGGGAAAGTTCTGGAAACCTGGAAAGTTTTCTTAAAGGCACAGTATCCTGTTTTAAGCCACATAATGGCGGCCTATGGGGCTTGTCTGTCCACTCCTTCCTCTCTATCATTCCAGTGGCTTTTGCTGGTAGAGGCAGGGTTTTTTCCTATATGGAGAAAAACTAGACAGGCAGTGCTGTTTGTGGATGTTGGTGGAATTCTAGTTGAAGTACTGGACAGTGTAGCCTGTGGGTATAGGCTGCATTATCTGTCTTTAAATTAAATTCTCTCTTAAAGGTGTATGCAGGTCTGCATGATTTGTCACCTTTTGAGATTATTTTTTATTGCTCCGGGGTCCACGCACATGGGCGGGACTATTCACTAGATTATGACTATACACAGAGATCCCCTACTACAGAAATATTGGATCCCAAGGGCACGAAGTTTCACTTTGATGGGGTCGAAGGTGCGCCGTTGCTTCTGAACATCACGCGAATAGTCCGGGAATACCATCACTCTTGTGTTTTCATACTTGATTTCACCCTCTTTACGCAACTCCCTGAGTATCAAATCCCTGTCCTGAAAGTTCAGGAATCGAGCTATCAACAGTCGGGGAGGGGCCCCGGTCTGTGGCCTAACCCCCGGCATCTTGTGTGCCCTTTCTATGACAAAGCAGGAGGAGATTTGCACCGCTCCGAGACCCATTGCTCGACCTCTATCACTCGCTCGGAGACCTTGTCTTGTCTTGTCGTAGAAAGGAGACCTCCGTCTGCACTTCGGCCAGCTTACCCTCTAGGCTCTCTCGAGAAGCACTGTGTGATCTCCTCTGTATCTGTGTGGGGTCCCCCTCAGCCCCAGTGGGCGCGGGGAGAACCTTCGTGTAGCGGTCCATCTTTCCCTGTCTGGCCGCCTTGGAATCCCTATCTTTTGCCATCATGGCTAAACAGGATGAGGACGAGCACCGGGGAGAAGCACGTAGGACTCTCAGAGGTGGAAATATAAAGGCAGGGACTCTGACTCCGCCGATGCAGCCAGCTCACTCGCCACGTCCGATACAGCAGGCAGCCCAGGAGAGGAGGGAGGAAGCAACACTGCACAGGCGATAGAGCCCCTGTGCAACTGCCCACCGATGTCCCCTCACTGTCCGTCCAGACAGCCCAGCGGGCCGGATGTCAAAATCCAGGGTTAATTTCAAAGGGGGCCACGAGAAAACCCAGGCCTTCACTGCACTGTAGCATCAGACGTGTGGAACACCGGAGACCACACTCTCACCGACCAGGGCTCTCCCCATCACAGAGTCCGAGACTAGCATGAACTGCCCCGGGGGCTGGAGGGATCCTCTACATGCCAGCATGTATCTCCGTCTGATTCGGGCTCCCGCCACTTCACTTTCCCCAGGCGAGAGTGAGAGAAGGGGAGCATCCAGGATTAGTGTCCACAGGGGCCACCAGAAAGTCCAGGCCCTCACGGCACAGAGACGAGGGACACCAAAGGCCACAATCCCATCAACAGGGTTGCCTCCCCGTCAAAATCCACTGTCAGCACGAACTGCCACTGGGGCTGGAGGGCTCCTCAATATTGCAATTTGGCACCCTGACCACAGCAGGCCCCAACCTCTCCACCATGTCCCAGATGTTAATCGGAGAAGGAGAGCCTCAGTCCTCCAGGCGCGCTGCCGTGCTGGGGGAGCGGAGGAGCACACCGCGTTTCAGACCCCCAGTACCTCCAGGCAGTGCATGCCCAGTGAAGTGCGCCACTTACCACAGTTCTGTGCGAGATCTGGGGTCCCAGGCCAGGTCTCCCAGCTCCGCCTACAACGTCTGCAGAGTCTAAGCCGGACGGGCTTCGCCGCACCGGTCACAACGGGTGCAATCTTCGTCAAGCCCCTTCCTCGGCGTGCTCCATGAGCCGTTTTCGGCTGCCGCGGGCGCTCTCAGTTTGGCAGCCGAATTCGTCAGTCACGTTGTAGCCGCAAGGGGGGGGGAAAGCCGGGCGCAGGATCTGCCCCCGGGACCGCAGCTTAGAATCTCCCAGGATCACCACCTACATGGGGGCGAAGACCTCCTCCCTCATTCTCAGCACCACAGTCGAGCAGCTCCGGCCGCCATCTTGTGGGCTGCGTGCCAATTGTCGCGCCGAACAAAGCCCGATATTGGACACAGCGGAGCTCTCAAACGTCCAGCCAGGATCGCCGTCGCATGCACCACCTCCTCCGGCACAGGTACGTGGGGTTAACGGCTCGGAGGAACAGGATGTTATCAGGATTTGTGTCGGGGCCAGCGGAGCTCGCGGAAGACGCTGCGACCCGGCCATGCAGTTGGCCACGCCCCCGGGACCGGGAGATTTTTGATCAAAAGTGCCCTTTAACACTAAATCCCGTGTGTAAAATAAAGTGCCTTAAATTTGATCCTCTTCTCCATGGGTAACCAGTGTAGGGAGGCCAGTTCATCCTTTATCGAGACATATTTGGGGATTTGAAAATGATCCTGGCAGCCGTGTTCTGGACCACCTGGAGTCTCTTGAAAATGTATTTAGGTGAGCCCAGATACAAAGAGTTCCCATAGTCCAGACGGTAAAGAATCAGAGCTTGGACCACTAACCTCCTGAATTGTGGGGGTAGCAGGTTGAATATTTTCCTCACACTTCTAATTAAGCCAAAGCAGGTGAGCATCCGGTTTATTTTTACCTGGACCTTCATAGATAGAAAACTATCTAGCCACATGCTTGAACTCTTTATGGAAGAGGCAGGGGCGGGAGAGCTACCCAGGTTCTTCAGCCAACAAATGTCTGTTTGTGGTGTCTATTTGTTTCCTAACAGCATCAACTGTGTTTTGTGTCTGTTTAGTTTGAGTGAGCAATTTGCCATCCAGCTTGCCACTTTTCCCAAGCAAGAGATTAGTTGTTGTTGAAATCTGCTCCTGGAGGCAGGGATACAGCCACTTGGGTGTCATCTGCAAATGAATAATCAACACTCCAAACTCCCTCACTATGTCTGCCAGAGGACACAGATAAACATTGATGAAAGCCGAGCCCTGCAGAACCCCACAGTTTATATGGAGGACAGTGGCATAACATGGAGACTCCTACATTTGAAAGGACCTTTGTGTCAAAAATGAGGATAGCCAGTTCAATGCACCATCCTCAATACTGATTTATTTTATTTTTATTCTAGGTGCGGGTTGGTACGTTTGCAGGGACATTGTGGGGAAAGTTAATTCAGTAATAATTAATAATAATTAGTTATTCATTTTTATAAATATTTTAATTGGTTAATAATTATGTATATTGTGTAATGATATATTTCAGCTATATTATTGGCGTATGCTTCTGGGTTTGTAGGGGTTTAAGATGGGACATGTATTAATTGATAATTAATTAACAATTAATTATTAATTGCTGATTAATTATTGAATTGATTATTAATTATATAAATTGTGTTATACTTGTTTATGTTAGCTATATTTTAGGAGGGAGCTGCTAGGTTTGTAGGGGTATATAGTTGGAAATTAAGTAATAAATAACAATTATTTATTAATTGATAATTAATTATTACATTGTATATTCATTCTGCAAATTGTTTTTTATATGTATATTTTTTATGTAAATTATTATTGTTTATATTAACAGTTTTCTAATTTTCATGAATTAATAGGGTTACTCAAATATGTAGTGTGTTTGAAGTGAAGTACTTTCCCTACTGTTGCTCAGTCTGGAGTGAGAATACTCAATTTAATCACTCCAAAGTTCAACGCTTTGCCTACTCTTGCCCAGACTGGAGTGGGAATAGTAAATCTTACCCCTCCGAAGTCCATCGCTTTCCCTACTGTTGCATAGACTGGAGTAGGAATAGTAAATCTAACCTCTCCGAAGTTCAACAGTTTCCCTACTGTTGCACGGACTGGAGGGGAAATAATAAATCTTACCCCTTCAAAGTCCAGTGCTTTTCATACTGTTGCATAGACTAAAATGGGAATAGTAAATGTAACCCCTTTGAAGTCCAACGCTTTCCCTACGGTTGCACACACTGGAGTGGTAATAGTAAATGTATCCCCTCTAAAGTCCAACACTTTCCCTGCTGTAGCACAGAGTGGAGCGGGAATAGTAAATCTTATCGCTCCGAAGTCCAATGCTTTCCCTACTGTTGTACAGATTGGAGTGGGAATAGTAAATGTAACCCCTGTGAAGTCCAACGCTTTCACTACTGTTGCACAGACTGGAGTGGGAATATTAAATCTTACCGCCTCTGAAGTCCAACACTTTTCCTACTGGTGCACAGACTGGAGTGGGAATAGTGAATAGTACCCCTCCGAAGTCCAACATATTTTCTACTGTTGCTCAGAATGGAGTGGGAACAATATATATAACCCCTCCAAAGAACAATACTTTCTCTACTGTAGCATAGACTGGAGTGGGAATATTAAATCTTGCCCCTCCAAAGTCCAATGTTTTATTTTCACAGTAATACATTCTAAATATTAAAAACATATTATAATGTCAAATAAATAATTGTATTATGTTCACACTATATATATATATATATATATATTATATAAACACAAGTATACATAAATATGTATGTATAAGTGTTTGTGTGTTTATATAAATATATATTTATGTATAGTATTAAATATTAGTGGGATTTATTTAATTTGCATTATATTAGCTTTATATAATAGAATATTCAACATTCACTACTTAAACTCTATTTATATTTACAAAATTGATATTTTGGGATTATATTAGTTACACAATTTTTCCCCCGAATTTTTGTACTGTGCATTATAAGTTCAGGGAAACGATATTTTTGTAAACAATATTTATGATAAGATCTTTTTGTTACAAATGAAATGAAATACCAGTATTTATAAAGCGCAAAGCTACCTCCGAAGTGGTGTCCCGGCGCTGGGGGCCCTCGGGAAGATTAAGTGAGCTATTGCCCAGAGTCACATGGTGCTGGGCTAACCTGCCGCCGGCACCGGGGATCAAACCGTGAACGCTGTAGTCCGGTGTCAGGCACCTGGCCGCTGCGCCACATCTCTTACACAATATTAGTGTTGTCGATATTGTGGCAGGGATAGGTTTAAAATAACGTATTGTGCACAGAAAAAGACAGGCTGTCACAAAAAATGAAAAAAAAATATTGTGTTTAGGTGCTTATGGTGCTCTCAAAAGTTTGATTTTAGTACTATCAATCAGACTGTAGCTAATGCTAACCTATTTTAACAGTCTTGAATTAAAGGAAACAATCCAGCACTGGTAATAGCCTTGCAGTATCTCTCAAAAGAGTACCTCTTTGTCACTGTGAAGCTTCAAACCTTACTTAATTAACACCTACGTTATCTACCAAATAGCATTTATATTAGCTGGTTATCCTCATGCACACATTTATATTTTTTTCAGGTAGCAGGCACCCTGGAGAGATGGCGTGTTTCTTTTATAACTGTCTGTCCTTGCTCTCTCTCCACAGAACAAAAAGCAACCTCCTTTCCTTCCAGGTTGAAGCAACTCTCAGCATTAACAGTTGCTTTTTAAAAAAACATATGGAAACTATTTGTAAAGTGAAAAAAGCTTAGAAGCGTCATTTCCTGTAGTTCCTGCCCACTTCGACCTCCTCTAAATACATGAGACCTAAGACCTCTCAGACTCTAATGGTGTTGGTGAATTCATCTCTTATTTGATTCCTTTGTTATTCAGCCAAGAGAGAAAGATTAATTCTTCACTATCATGCAGGCACTATCTTGACATCATCTTGATATTATTCCAGTGGATAATGTTATATGTGAATGAGAACAGTAAAATGCAATTCATAGCTTCTGTTTCGAACATCAGATCTGCTTATTAAGAGATATAACAAGTATTCCTGTTCTGAGCAATTGCTCATTATTTACAATCAAATCCATCGACTATTTACAGTCTTCAAAATATTTCAAAAACATACCTATGTATATAACATGCCAGTGGAAGAGACCCCAACCCATGTTCATTTAACTATTAATAATCTCTATCATTCTCAGCACAATGCTTGAAATTTTAAAATGCACTTCTTCCTTTTAACCATTGAAAAATGCGCTGTATTTTACTCACCAGCTATCTTTTGTGGGTCGCACTCGTGCTTCCTTTTCTATGCAGACGGTATGGATGTGAATTGCAGAAGGCATTTTGAAACTCAATATTTAGCAACAGAAACTCTATGCAAGTAGGTTTCAAGTTTCACATTTATTTTATTTATTTGATATCTTCCAACCTAGGCAATATAAACATATTCAAACCAACTACAAAGTGTACAACATAATGGGGTAACCTTCCATTTAATGATATACGCAACTAGCTCCTGTACCCTGCAAACATGCCAATTTTCTGTATAATGGTAGTAGAAAAAATGTCTAACATTATTCAGTGCATCACACGCTACTAACACATGGATCAAGCTTGAACTTGAGTTTGGCATAATGAACACGTTAGGTCTTGAATCCAGCCCTTACTCTACCAGACCCTAATCTCCATAATTGGTAGCTGACATAGTCTTACCGTCAGCATCCACCGCAAGATTACTTGAGATTAGAATGTCAATCAAGTACTGCTGAATGAACCCAGTCTGTTTCATTTTGGTTATATTTTGATATTTAAGGCTACCAAAGCAGAAATGGTAGTCAGACTTATAACATTCCAGTTTTGCAGTCTTCACTTCCATGCACTGTCCCTTCCATCAGTAAGATTGTCCCCAAAGTAACATTTCTCCTACCAGGGGCTTTCGGTATTACATTCTCTTTTTATCATATGGCAGATTGAGCCATCTCCTATTTCAGTAATGCATTTCCAGTATGTTGAGGTTCTTGTTTAATATTTAAAGATCATGCTTGCCAACCCTAATTCTAATCTCATTCCCTTAAACCTTGAATGGATGTATTGCCCATTTTAGCATCTGATTTCTCCAAGGCTTCAGTCACCTCCTTAACATGCCCAGTGATGTTGTTTATCCTTAAGTAGGGATTTCTGACCATGATAAAAATGTGGGAATAGTTATAGAGATGACAGCTACCCTACAGAAATGCATTCAAAAATGTCCTGAAAAATTGTCAGAGTTGACTTACAAACATTAATCACTAATTTTCCAGTAATATTGATCAATCATGCTACTAGCTTACTGTTAGACCTGTCAGCCCTTTGGGTGGTCCCTCCTCATCATTATTTATTTTGTCCCACTTTTGCCTCAAACCCTGTTTGAATTTTTCCTTTTTGGGAACCACCAGACTTTTTAGTGTTGCTACAGATTCAGGGAGCCATTTTAGCTACCCCTGAAACTTCTGTCTGAGGGCCTGAAGCACAAAATGGTGGCCTCCTGTGACATCACCAGCATCCACTGGAACCTACCAGCACCTTCCAGAACCTTCCAGGAGATTCCAGAACTGTGTGACAGTTGGAAACCGTTTAGAATGTTGGGAGGATAAGAGAGGCAGTTGGCAGTTGGAGCTGGCAGTTGGCACCTGACTGGTGAAGAGAGAGGAGCACAACAGTGAAGGAGGAAGGAGTGAAGCAGCAGGGGTGGAAACTTGTGCCTGGAGTGGGGTCCATAAACCCACCCTTGATACTTGTCCCTACTGATGGATCCCAGCCTATAGCCCTGTGTGGGAAGAAGACAGAAGAAAACCATCCTAAGGACCTGGACAGCAGGAACAGGCCTTAGAACCAAGAAAACAGCAAGATTCTGACCTGAGAACTGGTTTCCCTGGAGCCTGGCGTCGAGTAGCCGAAGACCTGGAGCCCGAGGTGGAGAAGCGGCGCTGACTGAGGTAGCAGACGTCGTACCCGGAGCCGCCTGAGGTCGTAAGAGGGCGCCGGCGGAGGTCGAGAGGAATACCAAGGGTCGAGAAGGAGGTGAACCGAGGTCGAGTGAGCGGCGTCATCGGAAGGGTGAAGTCCGCCCTCCGGAGTCGTCGGAGACCGAGGTAGAGGAGCACCGGAGGTCGGGAGTGAGGATCGCACTCCGGAGTCGCCCGGAACCTGTGAGGAAGAGCACCGGAGGTCGGGGGTGAGGATCGCACCCCGGAGTCGCCGGAAGTCGACAGCGAGGCCAGGCCGGCCGACGTCATCGGAGCCGAGAGCGCCATCGGACCGAAGCCGCCCGAAGTCGACATCGTGAAGAGACTGCCCGACGCCGTCGAATCGGAGGTCGAGATCGAACCGAGGCCACCGACATCGGACCGGAACCGCCTACCGGCGTCGACAAAGAACTGACACTGTGCCGAGGCCGCCGAGACCGAACCGGAACCGCCTCACGGCGTCGACACGACTCCAGCGGCGTCGGAACATCAGAAAAGGGCAGTAAGTGGAGTAGAGGGCGCCTAAGGCCCTGTGGAGACCTGAGAGACTACTCTAAGGGGCTAGGGAGGTGCTGAAACCCACCTGACTGTGCCTGGGGTGAACTGGGACTATCCTAGAGAGGTTCTGTGGAGAGGGAAGCCAGGGCATTGGAACTTCCCCCCTTTGATCTACCTCAGTTTAGGCCTCAGCCTTTGCCTCAGCCAGGGAGTAGCCCCCTCAAGCCTTCCACACCCTACAAGCTGTGCCTGGGTCAAATCAGCCCTTAAGAATTGAAGTGTCATCTGATTCACAAAGTGTACTGTATACTTCTAATTATTTATTGGGGATACTGTATTTATTAAGTTCTTATCTATTTATTGCTGCACTGAATTTATAGGTCCACAGGACTTGTTGGTGTACAGTATTTATTGGGACAGTATTTATTGGTACAGTATTTATTACCTCAAAGTATTTAATTGTCTGTATATATTGCACTTGTATTTATGCCCTGTTATTTATGATCACCCCTATTTATTTCAGCAAACAGCCAATATTTATTTGACCTGCTCTATTTAAGAAAATGTATATACTGTGATTGTTATTTATTTTCCCAATCAGCAACTAAGAGAAGAAAGATAAAGAAAGAATATTTTCATAATTTTTACGGTGTAGAGTCGTTTTTGGAACGGATGCACGCATGGTTATTGTATGGGTATACTGTATGCTTAGCACTGCGCCTGTTTCCTGACCACTCGAGCCAAGCTACCCCATTGTGTCGGGAAGGTCCACCACCACCCTGCGGAGTGGGAGTGGGCAGTTTCCAACATAAATTGGTGTTCAGTGGTGGGATAGAGCTGTGCCTACGTATACTCAACAATAACTGTGGGTAGTCCATAGGCCTACACCGGGAGTTTTCTCAAAGCGGCCTTCCTAATTGTGGGTTTTTGTTTTTTCCAAATTTACTCTGGTGGTGGGAGGAGGTATTATTAAAGGTACCCCCCTGCATTGTTACTGCACAAAACCTGTCCTCTAACCTGAGTGGGCAAGATGGAGTTTGTTCTTGAAAATCTAGACACGTACACTGTGGCCCAACTCAGGGAGTTTTGCCAGCGAGAGGGGGTGTACTGTCCCCCAGGAGCAAAGAAGGGTGCACTTCAAACCAGCTTAAGGGCTTGGGGGGAGGCACGCAGGGAAAGCAAGGCTGAGGAAGAAGACAGGGATGGAGAGCCTGACCCCGAGGGGGCTGAGATGTACCAACCTGAGGTGGGGAACCTGTCCGCAGGGCCCAGGACACTTTCTAGGGGGGGCAGCCGTGCCTCTAGCGGGGGCTTGTCTGAAGTGGAGTTAGCAGACCGGAGGGAGAAAAGACAGCTCACATGGGACTTAGCAAAGCTGGAGAAGGAAAAGGAGGAGCAGAGGATGGCCCATGAATTGCGCCTGAAAGAAATAGATCTTCAGATTTTGCGAATCGGGGCACAACCTGTTCCCAATGGTGGCAGCCAAAACCAAGAGTCCACCAGGGAATCCAAACCTTACCTGCCGAAGGACATTGTAGCGAGCTATGGGGCAGGTGACGACATCGCCAAGTGGCTAGCAGCCTATGAGGTCTCATTGAGGGCCCATGGGGTTCCAGCGAAGTATTGGGGAGGGGGACTGTATAAATACATGCCTCCAGCTGGTAGGGATGCTTTATTGGCCCTCGAAGAGGATGAGCAAACCCACTACCCCACCATGAAACTGGCGCTCATCAGGAAGTTTGGACTTACTCCGGAAAAGTACAGACAGAAGTTCAGGGGTAGTCACAAACTGGGCACACAGAATTGGGTGGACTTCCTGGACTATGCAAAGAAGGCACTGGAAGGTTGGATTCAGGGCAGTGAAGTAAGGAACTACGAGGAGCTGTTTGACCTAGTATTGAAGGAACACCTACTCGAGAAATGTTTCCCTGAACTGCGGCAACACCTGGTGGATAGCAAGCTGACCAGTCCCCGGAAGCTTGCTGAGGAGGCGGACATTTGGGCTAGTACCCGGGTGTCCACAAGGGGGACTGGAGGGGATACTCAAAAGGCCGGACAGGGCGCCCCCCAGAAGAAAGAGGGAGGGGAAAAGAAAAAGGAGTTCTCCAAAGGCCCCCAAAATAACTTCCAAGGGAAGGGAACAGGATTCACCTCTAAGGCTAACCCACCCAGAAACCCTAATCCTGGCCAGAGTCAGCAGCCAAGGGTTGTCCATTGCTACGAGTGCGGTGGCGTTGGACACTATAAAGGAGATCCGAAGTGTCAGAAACGCTCACCCCCTCCCACTGGAGGAAAGCCCCCCGGAGTAGCTAGTGTAGTGCTCGGGGAGGAGATGCCCTTAACTAAGGGAAGGGAGTGGGCGGGAGTCACTTTAGTGTCCCTGGGAGAACGGGAGATGGTTCCTAAGATCCAGGTGCCCGCAAATACCGCAAAGTATGGGCAGTGGATCACCATCAACGGCCAAAGAGGGGAGGCTCTGAGAGACACAGGAGCCAGTATGACTATGGTGCGTAGCCAACTGGTGTCTCCAGAGCAGGTAATTCCCGATGTACTCCACCCAGCCGCGATGGCTGACGGCAGAACCGGCCACTATCCCGTGGCTGAGGTTCCCTTTGAATGGGGGGGGGTTGCAGGTTCACTTCGAGTTGCCGTAAGCCCTGCCGTGCCAGTCGATTGTCTGCTGGGCAATGACATGGAGCACAACGCTTGGAAGGAGGTGGAATACCGGACTCACACCGAGATGCTGGGTACACCTGACTGGGCCTGTGTTAGCACAAGGTCCGCGACTACCCGAAGAGGGAGTTCATTCCGGCTGGAGCCTGGAACAAAGGCCCAGCCAGCTGCCAGTCAAGGGAAGAACCGAGGACAGGAGGAGCCTGCCTCGGCGTCTCCACCCCGTAGGACGGATAGGCCACCGGAGGTGGTGGACCAGGAGTCTGCGGAGGGGGACGTTACCAACCTGGAGGACCTACCCATCCCGGCCGAGTGGCACGTGGAGGGAGGCCCGTCCAGGGAGGAATTCTGCCAGGGCCAGAGGGAGTGCCCTACCCTTGAGGGGCTGAGGCGACAGGCCGAAGCCCAGGCAGCAGGGAACGTTGAAGGGAACTACAGTGTTTACTGGGAGGATGGCCTCCTCTACAGTGAACCCAAGGCACCCCTACATGGATCCTCACGAGCCTTGGTAGTCCCTCAACGTTATCGAGCCTTCCTTTTAGAGTTGGCTCACGAGATACCATTGGCAGGACACCTGGGGCAAGACAAGACCTTCGCCCGTCTTGTCCCACACTTTTATTGGCCTCAGATGAAAGTGTCGTCCGATACCTACTGCCGGACATGTGTGTCTTGCCAAGCCAGTGGGAAAACAGGGGTGAAGCTGAAAGCTCCCCTGGAACCACTTCCTGTCGTTAGCACCCCCTTTGAAAGGGTGGGCATCGACATTGTGGGTCCATTAGATCCGCCGACTACAGCTGGTCACAGGTTTATCCTGGTTCTGGTGGATCATGCCACACGGTACCCAGAGGCAATACCTCTGAGGACCATAACAGCACCTGTTGTGGCTAGGGCCCTGATGGGAATCTTTACCCGAGTGGGTTTTCCCAAGGAAGTTGTGTCCGACAGGGGGACCAACTTCATGTCAGCATATATGCGGGCAATGTGGAAGGAGTGTGGAGTGACCTACCGGTTCACAACTCCTTACCACCCCCAGACCAATGGTCTGGTGGAGAGGTTTAATAAAACCTTGAAAGGCATGATCAGAAGTCTGCCTGAAAGCCTGCGGAGGAAATGGGACGTCCTCCTACCCTGTTTACTTTTTTCCTACAGGGAAGTGCCACAGAAGGGAGTGGGCTTCAGCCCCTTCGAGCTTCTGTATGGGCACCCTGTACGTGGACCTCTTAACCTGGTGAGAGACGGATGGGAAAGAACTCCCAGAAAGCTCCCCCAGGATGTGGTGAGCTACATGCTGGCCTTCCGGAGCCAAATGGCTAAGTTGTGGAAGCAAGCTTCTGACAACTTGGAAGCCAGCCAAGCAGTGATGAAGGCGTGGTATGACCACAACGCTCACCCGGTGGAGTTGGAGCCTGGCCAGAAGGTGTGGGTGATCGAACCTGGAGAGCTTAGTGCCCTCCAGGATCGCTGGTCAGGACCCTTTGAGGTGTTGGAGAAGAAGGGTAAGGCTACCTACTTGGTGGACCTGAAGACCCCTCGTCAGCCCCTGCGGGTGCTGCATGCCAACCGCCTCAAACCCCACCACGAGAGGCCCGAAGTCATCTTGATGATGGTGACTGACGGAGGAGAGGACGTGGAAAGCGAGCCTCTCCCTGATCTGTTTGCGTCTCAGGAAAAGGATGGGTCGGTGGAGGGAGTGATTCTCTCCCCATCTCTAACTCCTGAACAGCAGGAGGACTGTCGCCAGGCCCTGGGGCAGTACTCTTCGTTGTTCTCCCTTGTCCCGGGTAGGACTCACCTGTGCGTCCATGACGTGGACACAGGAGACAGCCCACCTGTGAAGTCCAAGATCTACCGGATGTCAGACAAGGTGAAGGCCAGCATTCATAGTGAAGTCACTAAGATGCTGGAGCTAGGAGTGATTGAACCTTCTAGCAGCCCCTGGTCCAGTCCGGTGGTGTTAGTACCAAAAGCTGCACCACCGGGTGCCCAACCAGAACTGAGGTTCTGTGTGGACTACCGGGGACTGAATTCAGTGACAAAGACTGATGCACATCCGATCCCTAGGGCGGATGAATTAATTGACCGGCTGGGAGCTGCCCAATATCTAAGTACCTTTGACCTTACTTCGGGGTACTGGCAGATCTCGTTGACTGATGGAGCAAGGGAAAGGTCAGCCTTCTCCACGCCCAATGGCCACTACCAGTTCTGTGTGATGCCCTTTGGGCTCAAGAACGCACCTGCCACGTTTCAGCGCCTGGTAAACCAGATCCTCACCGGAATGGAGAGTTTCTCTGCTGCTTATCTGGATGACATAGCCGTCTTCAGTAACAGCTGGGAGGATCACTTGCGTCACCTGCAAGCTGTTCTCCAGGCCCTGAGACAAGCTGGATTGACGATCAAGGCCAGCAAGTGCCAGATCGGGCAGGGGTCGGTAGTGTACCTTGGACACTTGGTGGGTAGGGGAACGGTGCAACCCCTCCAGGCGAAGATCGAGGCCATCATGGCCTGGGAACCCCCCAAGACACAGACTGAGGTCCGAGCATTTTTGGGCCTCACGGGATACTATCGCCGCTTCGTGAAGGGGTACGGTACCATCGTAGCCCCTCTCACGGAGCTCACGTCCAAGAAACAACCTCGACGGGTAGTCTGGACGGAGGCTTGTCAGCAAGCCTTTGAGAAATTGAAGAAAGCCATGTGCGAGGCCCCGGTCTTACGGGCCCCAGACTTTTCCAAGAAGTTCATTGTCCAGACAGATGCATCAGAACATGGCATTGGGGCAGTGTTATCGCAACTCAACGAAGAGGGTCTGGATCAACCCGTGGTCTTCCTATCCAGGAGACTACTTCCCAGGGAACAGAAGTGGAGTGCAATAGAGCGTGAAGCCTTTGCAGTGGTATGGGCTCTGAAGAAGTTGCGGCCATACCTGTTTGGCTCGCACTTCCTGGTTCAGACCGACCACAGACCCCTTCGTTGGCTGATGCAAATGAAGGGGGAGAATCCCAAGTTGTTGAGGTGGTCTATTTCCCTACAGGGGATGGACTTTCAGGTGGAACATCGGCCTGGAGTGGACCACGCCAATGCAGACGGTCTCTCAAGGTATTTCCGCCTTAGTGATGAGAACTCCCAAGGGGTTGGGTAGCTCTCCCCACTTTCAGCTGGGGGGGACGCGTGTTAGACCTGTCAGCCCTTTGGGTGGTCCCTCCTCATCATTATTTATTTTGTCCCACTTTTGCCTCAAACCCTGTTTGAATTTTTCCTTTTTGGGAACCACCAGACTTTTTAGTGTTGCTACAGATTCAGGGAGCCATTTTAGCTACCCCTGAAACTTCTGTCTGAGGGCCTGAAGCACAAAATGGTGGCCTCCTGTGACATCACCAGCATCCACTGGAACCTACCAGCACCTTCCAGAACCTTCCAGGAGATTCCAGAACTGTGTGACAGTTGGAAACCGTTTAGAATGTTGGGAGGATAAGAGAGGCAGTTGGCAGTTGGAGCTGGCAGTTGGCACCTGACTGGTGAAGAGAGAGGAGCACAACAGTGAAGGAGGAAGGAGTGAAGCAGCAGGGGTGGAAACTTGTGCCTGGAGTGGGGTCCATAAACCCACCCTTGATACTTGTCCCTACTGATGGATCCCAGCCTATAGCCCTGTGTGGGAAGAAGACAGAAGAAAACCATCCTAAGGACCTGGACAGCAGGAACAGGCCTTAGAACCAAGAAAACAGCAAGATTCTGACCTGAGAACTGGTTTCCCTGGAGCCTGGCGTCGAGTAGCCGAAGACCTGGAGCCCGAGGTGGAGAAGCGGCGCTGACTGAGGTAGCAGACGTCGTACCCGGAGCCGCCTGAGGTCGTAAGAGGGCGCCGGCGGAGGTCGAGAGGAATACCAAGGGTCGAGAAGGAGGTGAACCGAGGTCGAGTGAGCGGCGTCATCGGAAGGGTGAAGTCCGCCCTCCGGAGTCGTCGGAGACCGAGGTAGAGGAGCACCGGAGGTCGGGAGTGAGGATCGCACTCCGGAGTCGCCCGGAACCTGTGAGGAAGAGCACCGGAGGTCGGGGGTGAGGATCGCACCCCGGAGTCGCCGGAAGTCGACAGCGAGGCCAGGCCGGCCGACGTCATCGGAGCCGAGAGCGCCATCGGACCGAAGCCGCCCGAAGTCGACATCGTGAAGAGACTGCCCGACGCCGTCGAATCGGAGGTCGAGATCGAACCGAGGCCACCGACATCGGACCGGAACCGCCTACCGGCGTCGACAAAGAACTGACACTGTGCCGAGGCCGCCGAGACCGAACCGGAACCGCCTCACGGCGTCGACACGACTCCAGCGGCGTCGGAACATCAGAAAAGGGCAGTAAGTGGAGTAGAGGGCGCCTAAGGCCCTGTGGAGACCTGAGAGACTACTCTAAGGGGCTAGGGAGGTGCTGAAACCCACCTGACTGTGCCTGGGGTGAACTGGGACTATCCTAGAGAGGTTCTGTGGAGAGGGAAGCCAGGGCATTGGAACTTCCCCCCTTTGATCTACCTCAGTTTAGGCCTCAGCCTTTGCCTCAGCCAGGGAGTAGCCCCCTCAAGCCTTCCACACCCTACAAGCTGTGCCTGGGTCAAATCAGCCCTTAAGAATTGAAGTGTCATCTGATTCACAAAGTGTACTGTATACTTCTAATTATTTATTGGGGATACTGTATTTATTAAGTTCTTATCTATTTATTGCTGCACTGAATTTATAGGTCCACAGGACTTGTTGGTGTACAGTATTTATTGGGACAGTATTTATTGGTACAGTATTTATTACCTCAAAGTATTTAATTGTCTGTATATATTGCACTTGTATTTATGCCCTGTTATTTATGATCACCCCTATTTATTTCAGCAAACAGCCAATATTTATTTGACCTGCTCTATTTAAGAAAATGTATATACTGTGATTGTTATTTATTTTCCCAATCAGCAACTAAGAGAAGAAAGATAAAGAAAGAATATTTTCATAATTTTTACGGTGTAGAGTCGTTTTTGGAACGGATGCACGCATGGTTATTGTATGGGTATACTGTATGCTTAGCACTGCGCCTGTTTCCTGACCACTCGAGCCAAGCTACCCCATTGTGTCGGGAAGGTCCACCACCACCCTGCGGAGTGGGAGTGGGCAGTTTCCAACACTTACTCAATTTAATAAGGAACCAGTCATAGCCTTTCAATATCTAATCTGGCATATTTCAGTAATATTGTGCTTACGATATGATTTCTTAGATGTATGTGATTGACAGATCTCCACTATATTTATTTTCAATGGGGTTTTAAGTATTAAGTATTTAATTTTTAAGTATATGAATAATTGATAAGATGTGGAAAGAGAATAATATATTTATAAAATTGTATCCAAAATTCACTAATGCTTCGTAGATTTCTGATTAAGACTCACTAGACCAAGTTCTTGTAGTAAGTGAATGAGCAATGAGAAACAGTAGATTTGACCTTTCCAAAGTCCAGCACTTTCTCTGCTGCTCCTCAAGTTGCAGTGGGAGCAGTGAATTTCACACCTCCATGTCTACTTTTTTATCTGATTATTTAAAGTTGATTTAATACATGCATTGTATGGTTTAATTTTAAAACTACTTTAATGTAAAATATGTTTTACTATTTATTTTTGTAGTAATTGTTTATTAAATATTTTGTATTTCATTATAGTATGCATTTTATTACTTTTTATTATTATGGTTCAAACAATAATTTCATATAGTTAAATATTATGTTTATTATTGTTCCCAATTATTTTAATGTATATATTTTTATGTAATGTCTGTTATTTAAAAAAAAGTACATATTTTTATAGTATACATATTTTTTAATTGAATACTTATTAAGTAAGCATATGTTATAAAGTTAGTAATGTGTATAATAATAAAAATGTGATATACTTACCAATATGATAAACTTGGCAATTTTTGATGTTATTGTTGCCTTCTATAATTTTGTTGGCAATATTTTTGACTTTAAATGCAAAGTGTATAAAGTCGTTATTTGTGTCCTTGATCATTTTTGGCAATATTTTTGCTGGTGATATTTGTGTTGATGATATTTTTGTTGATGATATTTAGCCCAACAACCGCAGAAGTTGTGGGTATAAGACAAAGGATAAGTACCCGATTTACAATCCAAATATATGGTCTAAAAACTGTAGATGGCAGAGACCATGGCTACATCTGAAGGGCTGGTTAAAGAACAGGTGCAACAAAAACACCAATTTCTTCTGACAGCATCTATTCCCAAATATTTTTCACAGTAGCAAAGTGCCTTTTCCAGGAGCTTGCATACAAGCCTTGCTGAAGAAATATTTGACCCATTCATCTTTATGCAGAGGCTAGGTCCATTCCGAAGACTAACATCTCAACAAGAACTCAACCTACCTACATTTTTATGGCTTTTTTACTTCACTTGTTAATAGGTCTGGGCAAAATTTAAATTGCGTCAGCAGAATTTGCATGATTTAGGAAATTTCCGAAATTACACAATTTTTCCACTTTGCATAATTACGCGTCATTCAATGTAAAAATATATTACGACGGCATAGGAATAACAGACTGCAAGGAGCTGTTGTTCACTACTTTTTAAGTGCTAAACGTATCATTGCATCAAAAATTGACACGAGGACTCATTTCATTCTAAAAATATATCGCTAAATGATGGATTTGCATTTTGCATAATTATATGTAATTTTGCATTATTTTGCTGAAATGTCACATGATTATGAAATTTCTTACAAACCACTTTGTTACTTATACAGTGCTTCATTCCGAACTTCTGCAGTATCTAAGCAATGTAAATACATGCTTTGACTCTTAACCACTGTAATGTTACACACTACTGACTTTTGAAGGATGAAAGGCTGAGTGAGCCTTGCAGGATTTATTACTGCATGTTTCAGTGGCGAACGTTCAGCTCATCAAGCCGTCCTGAAGAGACTGTTGTCACTTTTATTGAGAAAAATACACCCCAGCGCTTACAGGCTAGCGTAACCACAGAGACAGATGTTTTAGAAATGTGAATAGAGACTCTCTCCCCACTCCATAGGGCACCATTCTCCCAGTAATCACATACTAAATTCCAGCCAAAATTGACAGGAGGGGATAAAATTACCGGTGTAGTAATTGGGAGTTTCTAATTTGGAACCTAATCACGTTCTAGCAACCGAAACCGCTTCCAAAGAGCACAAGTTGCTGGAGGCAGATAACAAATCAGCTGCAGCCCAGCATGCATCAGGATGGGCCTAGAGCTCCAAGGAACGGATAACAACAAATTGAAACTACATATACACATTTGGCTCAAGACCACAGAGGAAGAGCTAGATGCAGCACTTTGTAAACATCACAAGTCCTCCCAGGCTTGTCTTAAAGGAATAACTCCACTAGAAAGCCTGTTTTCATCCTGGGCAATACAGGGACGTTCTAAAATACAAGGGCTGGCTTAATGTTATTCTTACTACACTGTTAAAGGCAAAACATTACTGCCAGAATACAATTACAATACATTTCACAAATTAGGGAATACGTTGTCTCTGCTGATCTACCGATAATTCAATGTATGTATCTTTGGGCTTCCAACTGTTACTTTAGAGATGTTGAGTTGGCGGTCAGCAAAACTTCACGTGCCTTGCCCATTGGAGCCAAGGAACGACAATAATGCTTTGGGACTAGCTCCTGAGTCTTTCCTACTGATGATTGTACTAATGAATAGCAACCTCCAGAATATTGTACACAAGAATATCAAAATGTAAGTGCATGTAGGGAGGTATAGATTTACTATTTTGAAGTCAACATCCACGTACCTTGAAGATATATATACCGCATGGGTATATATATGTAGAGTTAGGTATATAAAATCCAGACTTACTGACATGTCAATATTTTTGTTTTGATATGTTGTCCCAAGCCCTATTGATATTCCGGGGTCAATATTCAGGTCTTCTGCTCTGAGGCCCATGACTTTTATTGACTGTGCATTCAGATATTTTGAGTTTGTACCCAGCCAATCATGCCATGGTTTCCTCATCTGACCCCCATCATTGACCGTATAGTCTCCCACGCCTGGTCTTGGCCTTCAGCGATGAGGCCTAACTCTTTTTTGTTTCTGTTGAATGGTTTTAGAAGCGCAGAGTTAAATGTAACAAACTTTTTTAGGGCATCCCCATAGGAAGTGAAAAGCAGCAGAGACTTGGGGCCTGTTTAAGAGTATGGCAGTTTTGGAGCAGGCCGCCTTGCCAGAGCCCTGTTCCTAGACTGCCAAACCCATAGTCAGTCTGCCCGCCAGATTACGAGATGTAATACTGATGGGCAGTCCTTTGGCGGCGGTCCCACTGCAGTGCTTTTCTAAGGCTCATAGGAGAGCCTTATAAAGGCATCACCGTAGGAGTACTGCAGCCCGTTCCTGCACGGACACAAGTGCACCCTTAGTTTCCTCACAGCCACTCTTTTCATGACGGGCTCACCACCATGAAAAGGAGGGCAGTAGGTAAACTCGTAATATGCTCTGCAGTGCCGCTGCGGCACCGTCAGCATATTACTCCCACAGACCGCTGCGCCACCGCCATAGCAGCTGTCTAGTGGCAGTCCAACCATCGTACTTGTAATACAGCAGGTGAACAGCCAGTCTGGCTGTCACGGGCCGCTACCACGGGTTCAGCAGTCCATGCTCATAATTGGAATTGGGCCCTTAATAGGGATCAGTTTCCAGGGTCAACCTTAAGCATTGAGGCTCTCAGTCTTCCCATATATGCTCTGTGGATGTTGGCCCAGTAAGTATGAATTTCATAAAACCTTGCATTACTTCCTCAATTAAACTTGAGGAAGATCTCAATATATACAGGGACTAGGGCCTAGGCCTGGGCTACAACCCACCCCTAACTGTAAATATTCTTTGGATCTAGGCATGCTACTGTATATCCTAATTTAACCAAACATTGTTTTTACTGATTTCCCTGTGATCAATGGGGCGCTGATAGGTCATAGAGAGTCCACCTAATGTCCCTTATTCATATCCCCTGTAAGGCGAGCAAGGGCAGATCATTAATGGACAACAACGATGCCAACTTTCCACCACCCCACCCAGAGCAATGCTAGGTATTTAAATTAATGGCATGTATTGATGGCACATTATACTAAGCTTTTTACAAACTGCACTTTGCACTTTGCACAATTATATGTTCCAGCGGAGGCCGGCACAGGTAAGCACGGTGGGGCGCAGCAGGGGGGGGAGCCAACACACGACGGAATAGGTGTTAATGATTTAATTATACCTATTCTGTCATCTGTCCACTCCCCCTCTCTCCCACCCTGCCCTGCCCCGCCCCACCCTGTTTACCTGTGCCGGCCGCCGCTGATATGTCCTCATGAAGATGACCCAAAGGAAAGGTTCCATTGCATAAGATTGTCATAACAAGTGCATCAAGATTCACACAATAGACAGGCAATGATGCTGAACATCCTGTGATTCTGGGCAAATCACTTAATCTCCCCGTGCCTAACAAACAAAAATGAATGTGTCCTCGTGTAATGCAACTGGTGCTATTAAGCGCTCTGATACCCGATACCGCGGCCAAGTACACGCTATATAAAACTCCGTAAAAAATAAAAATTGTTTATTTTCTAGTTCCGGGGTCTGTAGGGTCAGTCATTATATCTTCGACCATGAAGCAAAGAATGACACAACAGTTGAAATAAGTATTAAGTTTCAGGTTAGGCAATGTTGAGGTGCTAGATTTGAGTACAGACATTTTGCAGATTGTCGCACAATTGTTGTTATAGTAATACAGTCATTGTAGAGTTCCCAAAAAGTTCAGATCCACTTCCCCTGAGCCCATTGATAAGTAAGTAAGACAACATTTATTCTTGTACCATCCCAGCACCCGTGAGAGAAACGGGGAAGGGTTGCTTCTCACGTCTATTTGTATGTTGAGCGCTAGCTTAGCGCCTAGACTACATGAAGCTAGATGGGAATAACGAGGGAAGAAACCCACTGCATTTGTTACAGGGCAAAAAGAGCAAAAAAGATTGTGGGACCTTTGTTACCGGTCATTCCTTATACATCAACTTATATGCGTGGGCTCTGAACAAACAAACCATGGTCCTTGAACAACATTGCTTTGTTTTTACTACTTATGTAACAAAAAAGGAACAAACTGACTTTGCCTGATACAATCGCATCTTTCATAATTGAAAAGTGGAGAAGATGCAGTCTCTATATTTGATTGTACGAACATAGCAAAACATATCAAGTCCGTAAAATCAGTTTGTTCCATGTTTGTCTAAATGGAAACACCATTTGTTCCATTCTCAATTATTAAAGCTTACAAAATGGTGCAGGATTTGGCTTTTTTTTGCACCAGTGTAAAGTTTCTGTAAAACAGTCCAATGAGATATGTACAATACCATGGCTCAATACATTAAAATAACCAAAATAAGAGACTTTCCAGTTTGTACATCTTACACGCTGGCAAATTTGGCCAATTTCAGATAATAAAGCTGATGGCACATTTTAGTTAACAGACAACAAGGGCACTGGCAAAAAGGTGCTTGCAAATTGGAGAGTAACAGTGATGACAACCAGATGGTCGCCAATGGACCAACTGTGCAGAAGCAGCTGAAAAAAAATCGGACTAGCAGAAAATATGGGAGTGCTGCCCAGTGCTTATGTTGTAAGAGAGTGAGTGTCTGGCCCAAGGTTTCCTCAGAAGCCAGCCGATGGTGCAATTGTAGGTTGGTATGCCGGATACCAAAGCTGTGTAATCTTGATTTCACCTTGTGCCTCTTTACTACACCACCAGACACTCTCTGCTCTTTCGTCTCACTCTTGCAGTTTCCTGCTTTCCTTCTTTGACACGTTTTTCCCTCTTTCCTTTCCCTCTGATTGCCCCTTTGTGTGTTTTTCAGTGCCCACCTTCAACCATAGGCTCAAGGCAAGCACTGGTCCTGCCTAGTATAATCACTGATGTACAACATCAATTGAAATGCAAAAGAAACAGGGTGATGGATGGAATGCTTGAATTAATCTCAGCCAACTGACAATTCCTCAGGTCTCACCCCAATCCATCATTTTTCACCCACCAAGCCACCTCAGTTTGCACCCAGCCATATGCAAACGAGTCTTGGCCATTCTCTTCATGGGAAAAGTCCAGCCAGAACTGCCAGGCAAGGTCCTCCCCGAACCAGAACACAAGGAACCTAAGACTGGGTTCAGCCTAGATAGGGTCTTCAGCCAGGTATATCTTGGTTCCAGTGGCATAGTGAGCCCGGGACTCACGTCTGGGCATACCCGGTGCACTTAGGGCGTCAAGTGCAAAAACAACAAGGTGAAGGATGGAATGCATGAATTAATCTCAGCCTCTGGTAATCGCTCAGGTTGCATCCTAATCCATTGTTTTTTCCCACCATGCCCCTTCAGTTTTGACCCAGCCATATGCAAATCAGCCTTGTCTCTACTCTTCATGGGAAAAGTCCAGCCAGAACTGCCAGGCCAAGTCCTTCTCGAACCGGCTGATGACTAGGAGAAAACTGGTCCTGAGTTGCTTGTGTTCTGGTTCATGAGAACCTGGCTTGGCAGTTTGAGCTAGCCTGTTCTGATTGAAGCAGGGTCAAGACTGATTTGCATATAACTGGGTCCGAACTGAGGTGACATGGTGTGCAAAATAATGATGGATTGGCCACGAGTAATCTCTAGTGGCTGAGATTAATTCAAGCATTCCATCCATCACTTTTTGTATAGGTTAGTGTGTTGCCATAAGTAGGAAGGGTATGCCCAGACGTGGGTCCCGTGCACACTGTGTCTTTGGAACCAAGCTGTCTCTGGCTGATTAGCCCACAACTAGGATGAAATCTGGCCCTGGGTTCCTTGTATTTCACTTCAGGGAGGACCTGGTGCCGCAGTTTGACCTGGACTGTTTCGATTGGAGCAGGGTCAAGACTGATTTGCATATAGCTGGGTACAAACTGAAGTGACATGGTGTGCAAAATAATGATAGATTGGGATGCTTGCAGAAGTAATTCTCGGTGTTTGATATTAATTCAAGCATTTCATCTATTGCTTTTTAGATTACTTTAGGGTGTCACTCTACGTGGGACGGGTATGCCAAGATGTGAGCCCCGTACACACTGTGTCACTGGAACCGAGGTGTACCCGGCTGATGAGCTCATAACTAGGGTGAAACTGGTCCTTGGTTGCTTGTGTTCCAGTTCAAGGAGGATTTAGCTTGGCAGTTCAGGCTGGACTGTTTCGACTAGAAAAATGTCAAGACTGATTTACATATAGCTGGGTCCAAACTGAGGTGACATGGTTTACAAAATAATGATAGCTTGGGATGTGGCCGAATAATTACCAGTAGCTAAGATTAATTCAAGCATTCCATTCATCACGTTTTTGTATACTTTAGTGTGTCTCCCTAAGTAGGAGGGGTATACTCAGACTTGGGTCCCATGCATACTGTGTCACTGGAACCGAGCTGTATCCGGCTGATGAACCCATAACTAGGGCAAAACCCATTCTGGGTTGCTTGTGTTCCGGTTCACGGAGGACCTGGTTTGGCAGTTTGGGCCGGACTGTTGTCAGGAGGCCACTGCAGTTTGCATCACGCATTGTTTTGCCAGCGCTGCCAATGACTGTACTAAAGTAACTACTAGCCATCACACTCCTCCGATTGTGCTAATTCGGATTATTTCAGACTCCCAAACCTATAAGAATAGCTTGGGCAGCAGGTAACAGTCATTTTTAATATTTATTGAATTTATAATTAACTGTTTTTGTGGTCCTTTCTAAATTCCCCAGACAGTGCAACCTTGTTGCGGACTCTCACAAGCACCCGTGTTGACAATTATGTGTCAGTGCCGAGCACCGGAAACCACAGGCTCAAAGTAAGCATTGAGAGCAGCTTTCATGAGTAATGAAGTTGGAGCTGCCAAATCAAGACTGGTGGTGAAGCTCTGACTTACTGGAAATGAACCATATATGCAGGTTAATAGTGCAAAATGTTTGTGCTATAAATACAGTTATCAGCTAGAGTGTGCAAAACTATTAGGACAATATCAAATTGCTCTAAAGGAGGGAAATAGATTTAGGTGGATGGGACACTTGTTAATGTGGTGTGGAATGATGTGGTTAGCATTAAGGGATGTTTAATAGTAATATGTGACATTTTACAAACTTCTGGACTATAATTATGAGTCAGTAAATAAAGGAACAGGGACATAAAATATGGTTGATGTCATGAAAAGATGTTTGACAGTTCTGATGAGCCATTTGAAGGAAAACAGGAAGTGCATGTTGAATGTGTATTCCATTGCCTGCTGAATGTCTGTAGTCCAGAAGATATTAGACATTTAGGATTTCATTCAAATGCACCCATTTGTGGGGGGAGGGCACTAAGAATGAGAGGATAGAGCACCCCTAAGTGGAGGACTGGACCCTGTCAAAATAAAGACATGGCGCACTTGCTCATAGCATGACAGTGCACTCTGCAGACAACAGACATGGGCATGTGCATGGTGTTAGGAGGAGGGGAATCTCACCTGCGAAACTTTTCCATCATAGACCCAGACAGGGGAAAAAGTACACATTTTGTGGATCCTGAGTAGGAGGTCATGGTCAAAGAGATGGTAAGACGCCATGACTGTCTAATGTGTCATCTCATGCTGAAGATGCCACCAAAACAAAGAAAAATATGCTTGTTGAAGGAGGTAATGGCCAAAATCATAACTGAATCAACATATACATATGATGTTGAGAAGATTAAAAACAGATTCTAAACTTTGCAATTCTGGGTACTTAATCAAATAGCCAAGCACAAGCACTAAAGTGTGGTAAATGATGGTCGTTCTCCTCCTCGGCTGTACCTCAAGCTGGGGAAAGAACCAATTATGACCATCCTTAACATGTGTGGAGTGAAAGTCATGAAAGAATGTCTCGAGGTCGGAGGAATGCAAGTTAACAGTCATGAGAGTCGTAATGGTACATGTGGTTGTTAAAACGTTGACTTGGCTGAGAATCATCATCGCTGTGAAGAGTGGTCGATATAACTGGTTACACATATTCACAATGATACATGTATATGTTGTGTGGGCTAACAACACTCTAATGGTACTGCTGACATGTATGGAGATTGGGCTACAACAATTGTAATGCACTCTAATCTTGATCAAGGGTTGATTTGTCTGCCCAGTACCTTAAGGAGATGTGTTAACCACAGAATGACTAATGTTACTTTTTGTCAGCATAATAACATTTTTGTTTCGTACAGAGCACCTAACACACCAGTTAAGTATACACAGAGCCACATCATTTTCACATAAATAAAATGTGTTTTATTTTACGGCTTCAGTGCACTTATTGTTCCTGACTACCTGAGGTCACCACGTATACATGAGTGCAGCCAACTGGCCCTAGGATATCGGGAGCACCTAATGCAGCACAGATGTTTACTTTGCTGGCATTAGCTGTGTGGGGTCCACTGGGAACTGTATATGCTGCTCACTCACTTTCTGCAAAGCATCCATCACTTAGAAGAGTACTTTGCTAAAGGCTGACTGAGAAATGCCACGCACCAAACCAACTGTCTGCTGTGTGGTGCCTGTTGCAAAACAAGCATTGGTATAGCCAATAGGTCTCGCCTTTGGGACCTTATAAGTGTTTAGCCATGCAACACTTGATGTTGTTGCTGGATAACTAAACACTTATAAGGTCCCAAAGGCGAGACCTATTGGTTATGCCAATGCTTGTTTTATTTAATTCTTTTACAGCACTACTCATACCAGTGTAGCATGCCAGAGCGCTTTACATCACACACAGAGGCACAATAAATCATAAAAGTGTGTAAATCAATGTATAGGAGATGCTACATAAGACAATGAGGGTTATAAGCGATAGGAACATCATATTATCTATAATTTTAGACAATAAATGTTGTGTGAATGGTTAGAAGAAACGCAAAGTCAGAACATAAATCATCCTTCAGTGATTGTGGTTGCCTGTACTAGCAAGACTTTATTACTTCCAGGAGGAAACCTTCTTCACAATCTTAGAATAACAGATTGAGGAAAAACACAATAAGGATCTAAATCCATGACTGTTTACATGCTGCTCCTTGATGTCGGTAAATAGATCACTGTGCTATATTAGAAAGATTGCAACTTATGAACTGTAAGTAACGAAATGATCTCAGTCAAAAGCACTAACTTTTTTCTATCCATATCATACAAATTTGTGATCTGCATGTTACATGATGTGCTCCCTCTCGGAGTCAAAACTGTGACTGCACAAGACAGAACTCTCCCAGAACGGCATTAACCACTAGATGACCACAAAAAGAGCTCTGCAGCAGGTGTCTTAGCCCTGTGAGATATTTTTAAATGCTGCCTCTTTGTGGCCCGTTGAAGGCAAGTTAGAACAGATTTACTGTCACGTATCTCCTCGTGACCAAATTCTATACAGCAGATTTTTTTTTAATACATTGACTGTCAGATTGATTTTCACTCCCCGCCCCAAGTGACTCCACCCACTTTCCTCTGCCACACTTTGACCTCTAATTTATGGGTTCTTGGAGTAAATGTTTTCAAAATCCAGCATTGTTTTCTGTCTCCCAGAGACAGTTGTAGGAAATACAGAAAAGACCTTTCTGTGACAGATGTTCGGACTAATGACTGCCTTGCCCTCCACTTGTTTGTTTCAAGAGTTACTGTCTGTCATACAGCGCTCAGAAGCAACATAAATGGTGTGCAAAACAAATAAAAGGAAACTAGCCTGTGAAAGCACGCCGAATCAATTCCCAAATACACTCACATTATGAACATGCAACATTCTGCTGCAAGGTGTTATCACTGAGTAAAAGATACATCTATTGCACACAGTCCACAAACAGTGGCCTTCAAGTCTCAATTAGTTCAACAAAGGGACAGGGTCAAAATAAAATGTGTGCAGCTTTCATACTTGGGAGGAAATTATGGCATCAGCACGAAACGAGAAGGGGGAGGGGAGAGGGGGAGAGTGCAAGGAAACACAGACATTTGGTGAGGATGTCTGTTGTAGCTACTTAGAAACTTAAAGAGCAATAGGTTTCTGAATAACTATCCTTAGTATTTGTCACTACTGGAAACAGCTTCCACCCTGTCATCACCACCTTTCTACTCAGAGACAAGTGGAGCCTGTAATCCTATGAACTAAGATTCTAGTAAGAGAAAGTGCTGCAAGCCAGTCACTGGTCCAAAGGCTTTGAGGCCGACACATCTATATCATGTCTAGCCCCGGTCCATCAGTGCCCGACTCATGACAGGCTAGCAGGTTGTCAGCATACATTCCCAAATGGGAAACAACCTTTACAACGCAATCATTATATTGCACTACATTTACAACGCTGTCATTACAGCGCAACATCCTTTACAACGCATGTTGCACCCACTGGAGTTAGAATAGTAATTTTTACCCCTACACTATCCAACACTTACCTTAAATGCAATGTAATGGTATGCGTTGTAATGGTATAATGCGATGTAATGGAATGTGTTGTAAATGTAGTTTTAAAATATGAATTGTAATGGCATGCGAAGTAAAATGATGCGTTGTAAAAAATGTTGCGATGTAAAAACTGCATTGTAAAGGCATGCGTTGTAAATCTATGCGTTATAACGTCATACATTCATTTCCAATAAATAGACAGAACAATCATAATATAGTCAGTGGCCACCCTGAAACTCTAAGGTGAAAGTGGCACTGATGGACGCCCATGATCCGTACGGAACGAAAAACAAGGGTACTTTATGAAGAGCTACAAACCACATGTGCATGTTAACAGATCTGCAACCCATGGTTAAAAGAGTTGCCTTGTAGGGTGCTTTCAAAAGAAACATTTTTTACCCTTGTGTCGAGGTTAAGTTTATACAGGATGCGGGCGCTGCCATGCGGTTTAGCACATTAAAAGCAACATGAAAATTCCTCAAAAAAATAGAACAGCAGTCACAGCTCTACAAAACCCCCAGTATGCGCGCTCCCCAAGTCAAAGTAGCTGGGTCGACTCCAAGCAGCCAACAATAATCGCACTGTGCGCCTGGAAGGCAGATCTCCTACCGCTGAGCACTTCCACAGGATGAGGTAGCAGCTTGGATGTTCCAGTGCTTGCGAACAATAGTGTGGAAGTGTTTGCCTCACCTCAGCATTAGAGCGCGAAATGTGAACTAAGTAAATCGAAACACCGGGACATGAAAACGTACGCTATTGAAATGTTGGGATGTCAAAAATTCAACATAGCAAACAAAAGAGCGATGCTCCTCTCCGCTGTCATCAAGAGCACCACCAGTTTGACTGCATAGTACAGTAATTGTACCTAAATTAAGCCTATCCACTGTTTCCACGTCAACGATTTAATATTCTTCAGTCGTGGGGTTTTCTTTCACAAATTACTGTTTTTACATGTGGTGGTTCAGTTCTTTCAATGGAGGAGAACCAGGACTACACCTCCCAGAAGTCATTGCTTCTTATATGAAAACCCGGGACCGAAGCTCTGCATCCTTGGCGCCATGGAGTGATCGGTGACCTTTCCTGTAAATGTTTTCGGTCAACAGTCAAGTTGGAAAACAATGGCCACATTGACCGGTGCAGGGCGCAAACCAGCTTTCACCCGAGGGTCTCTCCGGTACTTTAAGAATGCCAACACAAGTCCGGTTCAGAGGACGTGGATTCATGTTTTCAGTACTGCAGTAACCCTTCATGGGTGGGCATCCGGTTCCCTCTCACCGGCTGCAGCAAACACTGACAGCGAGTTTAGCAAAGTCTAAAACCGGAAAACCTGCAAACAAAACATGTGGATCTGCTACAGAACATCTTCCTGGATCCGAACCAACCCCACGCAGCTCACTGACTTTTCCACTCCTCGCACATACCGGTCTTCAGGCTCTCCATGCTCCAACACCGTGCCCTCTGCGCTTCACACAGGCTGCTCGGAAAGCGACAGCTCGACACCCAGCACAGCCTGCAAGGTATGGTGAGAGCGTGGCAGCGTGAATGCGTGAGGGGCGGGGGGGAGTCAGCGTGGTGAACGCGTGAGGGGCGGGGGAGGGGGAGTGAGCGCGGCAGCGTGGTGCAAGCGCTGTTTAGAACAAGATGGCGTTGGACTGTCCACAGTCCGTACGGACACACGCATGCTGTCTGCTTTGGACAGATGGCGAGAGCAGCCATCTTTGTCCATGCAGACGCGTGCACGTAAGCCCACAGGGAGAATTGATTCCAAAAGGTCCTCTCCATTGCGAGAGCAGCATATACGCTGCTTTCGGCAGGCGAGACCTAAAAATGGTAGTTCGTCTAGCACTTTCAGCCAGGAGGGGTGACAGTGGATACCAGTGTCGGGCTCCAGGGTATCTGTAATGGCGAAAATATGTTTCGCACAATGCCCATATCGAGCCTGTGTATCCTCTGGCTCTCAAGCGGACTCATGTTAATGGATTCCAGCCTTACTCTGTCAGTCCAGCCTCTTGTCCCATGTTGATGTGCCCTTTGAGGTCATTGATTGGTGCCCTTGTTTCCATCCTCATGCTGCATGGTTTGCTATAACAGAACATGGATCTGGTATAGGATAATATAGTGGCCTAAACAGTGCTGCATCCGTTTTGGTGGGTTGTAGAAAAGAAGTGTGAACTGCTGCAATTCACCTATGAGACCTTAACCTGTCCCTGGCGGTTAATGCAGGTCTGGCCTTGTGGGCAGGTGTGTGTGATATTTTGTTATTTTCAGCTCATACAGTGCATGTGTACTGTGGGTTTTTTTTGTTTGCACTATTGAGTTTGTCTTTGAATTTTTCTATTGTTTTACAGCTTCTTTTTCATTCTTTACACTTTCATGAATTTTTACCACCTGCTTTTGACTGGTGAAATTTTAAGTTGGTATTGTCCATTGGTTTTTAATGACTTCTCATACTTATAATTGGGTGATATTTACCACATGCTTTGTTTTCGCATGTGGTGAATAGTGAATGCATTAAATGGCGCATGTGTTAAATAGTGCACCTGGACTACAGACATACAAAATTTAGCAAGCACATGTACTGAATAACAGATGCGTTTTTAATTCATGATCAGGCGATTTGTTACAGTCATGAGCTATTTACTCCTGCATGCGGTAATTATCACTATGCTTAACTCATAATCAGGGCCTAAGGGTTTATGTGTCTGCTGGAATAATAAATAACAAATCCATATTAGGTGTTTGAGGCGTGGGAGGCAGAACAATTGAAAGCAGTTGTATGCTGTGTTTTTTCTGGCAAAGTTTGTAGAGGTGTGAATCAAGTGAGTTAAGCTGTGATCCCATCTTGATCACTTGACCTAGGTGTGTGATATCGGGAAATCAGTCAATATTCCTGTGGCTCAGTTCCTTCTTCTTTCATCTTACAGAGTGAATAATAAAATTCCAACAGCAGGCGCTACGTAAACAACACCAATAGAACATGCAACAACTTAACTTAATAATGTCTCAGGGGGAAAGCCTCAGACGCAGTAGTAAATGTATCATAGCAGCCTGCCTTAGTACTGATATTCTGATCATTAATTCATTATTGGTGCCTGATGTGTTAAGGAAACTCTGCACTACTCAAGCATTTATGCCTAAAATGGAATATTAAAGAACAATTGTGATGAGATTATATAAACCTCGGCCATTTTAGCTGATGGGAGACCCATCAAGTTAAGCAAATGGACTAAGTGGCTTGCAGAGATTCGGAAGCAATTAAGGTTCATCGATAAGCTATATAAATATTTTGAAGACGATTTAATAAAATTTAAAATTGAGTGATATGACAAATCAAGTGGTATATGGTCTGGTGCTATCACGGTGACCGAGCAGTGTAATAGAGGTATGTGAGAAGGGATAGAGTGCACCTCATACAGTATTGGTCCTATATAGCAAGTGCTTGAACCATAGATGGTGTAGTGCATAGACATTTTTGTGGAATGCACATGGCTTATGTCATCATTGAAAGAGAAAGGATCAGTGTAAGAGGATGCATACCCTGTACTCAAGGCCGCTGGAATTATGGGGCAGGGGAGGGCCAAATTATGCGACAGTGTTGAGTAAATTATGGGGCAAGAAAAAGCAAATTTTGAGGCTTAATGCGGGACTTTTTATCATAGTATTACATCTTTATTTTGAGATTGTTGCATGTGTGATAAGGGCCGGACTGGGAAGGTAAACCAGCCCCGGCAGGTAGGGTGGACCGCCCGCTTCGGGGGGAGAGGTTTGCTGGTGGGAAACACTGCTGCTGCTTTTGGTACATCGGGCAGATATTAAACTGGTCCCTGTACCAAAAACGGCCCACACTGCTCCAAAACTGCCCTCCCCCACCCCACCGGGAGGGAGCACGGAGCCCCCTACGGTCATTCCTGCCCTACCTGTCTGGGCATGGGTTACACCTCATTTGTTTCATTTTAACACTCAAATATAACAGTAATAAGCAACAGAAAGATGACCAGTCATAGTGTGCAAAGGGCCTTCCACTGCGTGGCAACATGTTAAGTTGCACTGTTAGTAACTTTTGAACCGTTTAAGGTAGAAGCACATTTTTTGTTTTGGGTAAAATCTACATATTATGCAGCAGATGAGAGTATTATGTGGCACACCGGGGAAATCTATAATTATGAGAGAATTGTGGCCCTGCCTATACTCCATGAAAGACGGTAAATAATGCAAAAATATTCATGATCTTTATTGACCTGCTTTTTTGCCTCTCTGCCAGCTGAGACTGCCTTTCTGGTTTAGAAATGTTTTTCCTCCCTCACATGTTTATCGTCCCGTTTCCCTTGAACCAAGGAGCATCATATTTCCTCAACACTTCCATGTCTCGATAGAAGCAGATACCTGACACGCGTGGCATGTACCATTGAGATAAAGGGGGCAATAATATGTGCTGAGGCAGAACAGTTTATAAAATCTGCATCTCGCGGCCAACTAGGCACGTGGTGAATGTTGATGCTTCGGAATGCAAGAGTTGTAGCAATTGCCTCAAATGTGCCGGGTTTTCCATGGCAAAAAAACATGGCTGCCCCACCTGTTCCTCGTGAATTCTAAACCACGCAAACGACCTGGGAAGCAAATGGCGTTTGACTTCTGGGTGACAGTGGCACGTCCCCTCCCAAGGAATGCAACAACTGTCACAACACAGCTGGCACCGTGGGCGCCTCGGCAGGCGGAAGCCCGGACATAGTAAGCAGGCCACACTGCGCGTGCCGCAACAGGTGCATTTTTACTGCGACTTGATGCTAACAAGAGTGGACAAACATGAAACCAGATAACTTTCTGAGCAGTGCACGCTTACCGGTCCGCAATCCCCTTTTGTGTCCGTCGTGTGTGCTGCGATAAAACACCAATTTCCCCCGTGTCTACACCGACATTGACTAAGCCTACTTGATTCCCGGACTCTTAACCCCGCTGCGTTTAGTAAAAGCCGCGCGGGGGTCTTGCATGTACGCTGCTGACAGGCTATTTGGCCGCCATTTTGGCAGCGTTCTTGGTGAGGCTGGGCCTCAAACCGCTAGAGCCCTGTACACACCGCAAATGAACACCAGAAAGCAATGTGCGCCATTTATTGACAATCCTCCTGCCCACAGCTCCCAAAAGAAAAATGCTGTGGAAATCGCATTGAAGCTGCTATTCTTTCTCCCGGCGAGATGATGCGTTTAACGAAGATTACCAGAAATTAAATTCCTTTAATTACAATTTATACAGCCCCTGGCAACCGGGGATGGGATGCGAGTGGGCGTCACGGGGGAGGGGCGGCTTGGAGTGGAGAATGGAGATGCAAGTGGTTGGGGGGAGGCTTGGCGGCGTGAAGTGGGAATGTAAGGGGTGCGGGCCCGGGGATGGCAGGTGCGGCGTGAAGTAGGGGTGGGAGTAAGTGGCGTGGAGTGGGGGTGCAAATGGTTAGAGGTGGGAGTAAAAGGCGTGAAGTGGGGGTGCCCAATGGGTGGCAGGGGTCGGGTGCGGCCATGTACAGTGGATAGGTGCGGCGTGAAGGAGGGATGCATGTGGTTAGGGGGAGGTGGGGGTAATCGGCGTGGAATGGGGGTGCAGGGAGGGGCAGCGGCTGCATGGAAGTGCGGATGCAGCATGCAGGGAGGGGCAGCGGCGGCGGGGATGCATGGGTTGCGGGGGAGGGGCGGCGCTCTCCTTTTCATGCTCGTTTCCTCTTCCTCGCCACAAGTCACATTTTGTGGCGGCTGTAGCGAATCCGACTTTAATTATCTGCTCCTGGATGCTGACACTGCAGAGCTTCTAAGCCTGGTTGCTGGCGGATAGCGGCATGATAATCTTTTATTTATAATCGTATTTGTAAAGCTCCTTTTTCGGCCAATTAGCACAACGCTGGAGAAAAGCTTATTTGCATTGATCAATGCAATTTCTATTTTATTTTATTCTGACCTGTCACCTAACAGTTTTTCCTGTGCTACTCAAATTTAATAAGAATACGTAAAGATGTATTTTATTTTGCGGGTGAATCAATTCTAAACCAGTCATGATACGAGTGTTCTGTATTACGCAGGTGACTAACGCTGTCTTATAAAATTAAGATTTCCTTAGAAAGGGGAAACTGCCTTGGAAGTATTTTTAGGTCTGGCGTGACTGGACATCGACCTCATAGCGTATTGTTATCAATTCTACACAATTTACAGAGTGGACTCTGGCTGCACTCATGGCCATGGGAGTCTAAACTCTGACTCATGCTTGTGGCTTCTTGATGTATCATCCCGCCTTCCAGGAAGTGCTCCCATTGGAATGCATGAGGGAGTATTATGCACGTGGAAATACACTGCCATCAGCTGTTTGTCACATTCCATTTTTTTAATCTCCATGCATTCTTTTCAGATAGCAAAACCTTTTTGCTACTTTTTCCGCTAGAACTAACAAAGCCAATAGGACAGGCTGAAGGCGAATTTGTGCATGCAACACATGTAAAATGCATTTGTGAATGCCTCGTTTGCACTGGTGGCACGCCAAAGTCAGACCTATGGACTTTGCCAATGATTGTTTTGGTGAGATTGTCATACCAGCTAGGGTTCTAGGAATATATTTTTGAAAAAATGGACATGAAAAATATACATTTAAAAGGCGGTATAAGGCAATTGATGCACACTTTTCGTACTCATTTCTGCAATTAAAAGTATTTAGAGTCTGAAGAAAAAAGTCAACCAAGGGCGACAATTGTAACAAGTCATTGATAATAATTCCCTTTAGTTCCCCCATTACGTTTGAATTGCCCATGAGTGGGTAGCTGTGGTGCAGTGGTAACTCAGCCTGCCTCGGAGCAGCTGGAGCAGTGCTACCCACTGCCTGATGGATGGGCTGGTGTCTCCCCTCCCACCCCCGGAAGCACCGGTGCTCCCGGGGGTGGCAGGTTCTGCACTCTATTCTACCCCCAGGGGCCATTTTCACTCTCACATCTGCCCATCTGCTGTCATTCTCAGAGGCTGACTTTTAGCGACAGTGACAGATGAGCAGACGCCAGCCAAAGCAACCGCCCCCCAGCATACATAAACAAATTAAAAAAATATACATAGAAAACTTACATTAAAAACATTACATGAAAGCACGGGCAGAGGGGAGCAGGGTCACTTGTTTCCACACAAGTAACACATTTATATCTGCAAGTTGATTAGCTACTCACAGCCAGTTAGAACCTTAACGGCTGTATTGCTTCCAAGCAACGTCATATACAGAGTAAGCAAATAAAATATAGGAAAGAAATATCCAGTCGTCTGCGGTAGAAAAGACGCTTTTCACCCCTCATACTTCCTTATGCAGCCCTTTAGCGGGAGTTTAACCCCTAGTAGATGTGGCTGTGCAAAATTACCTCTGAGTTTTAAGATTTCCAGTATAATCTCAGAACGTTATTGTAAAGGTGACTTTGTCAGTGCATGTGCAGAAGAAGCCAACACACAAAAGGCAGGGCCACTGGAATTATGCGGCAGGAGAGGGACAAATTATGTAGCAAGGTTGAGTAAATTACGTGGCAAGAAAAGGCAAATTATGCGGCATATTTTGTGATAGTATTATTTCATTATTTTGTCATTTTTAAACTTGTCAACACTGTCAGGGCGTTAGTTGCACCTCTTTAGTACCAGTTTAACACCCAAATATAGCAATAAGCTACTGAAAGGTAATCAGTCACTCTTTGCAAAGTGCCATACACTGCGCGGCAACATGTGTGGCGGCGATTTTTAATACCTTTTGAACGTTTGAGCTAAAAACAAAATCCTTTTTGGGTTAAACTCTGCAGATTATGCAGCAGATGATGTGGCAAATACGGCAAATCTATAATTATGTGAACATCACCACGGCTGCACAATTGCATAATTCGAGTGGACTGACAATAGGTAATTGATCCACTGTGTGTTACTTTATGTAATCTTGTTTTATGTTATATTAGGCAGCGCTGTTCTATGTTTTGTTATATTTTGATATGTTGTGTAAAATTAAGTTATATGCTTTACTGTGTCATGTTATGTTATGTTACATTATAATATGTCATATTACGTCATGAACTACGTGGTAAAGGAGGCAAATCAAAGTGCCTGGAGAAAGGAGGTAAACTAAAGTGCCTAGGGAAGGTGGGACAACAGGAAAGACTCTGGTGGGGATGGAAGATGGCAAGAGGAGAAACTTGGGTAGCCACGAGGGACAAGGAGCTGGATGGGAGAGCCTGAGGGAGTTGGGGATAAACGCGAGACAGTCAGGTGGCCTGGTGAGGAGGCATGCGGGAGTGCTTCTAGGACAGCGGGCCTTCCGGGTCCTCCTCTTCCGCTCTCACTCTGCCGGTTCCTGCACCATCCACGAACTTGTTTCTTTATCCGATGGGAGTCCTTCTCCCGACACTAGCCCACCAAGACTTGCAGAGTGCTTCGCTTTTTTTTGTATATTTTGTAATGCCAGCACAGGGGACAGGTTGGCATGCAGGTTGAAGAGTCCCCTGCCTGTAACACATGCTTAGTTTCCCCCGACAGTGGTTCAAGACTCGCTTTTAAGAACCACCACTCAACATTTTACCGCATTAACACTTCTATGTAGCACTACTGAGCAAAACCTAGAAAATTGTATTACTCCTTTATGTGTGTTCTGCAGTTTCACGGGGTGTGGTCAAGGCATCCAAGGGGGTTGACTGCTTTCAGGCTTTTGGTGACAGGGCTCCGTCCTTTAGTGCTCACATCACCACAAGGGCCAGGGGAAGAGTCTATCTAAGGATCTTGTGGAAGGATCTCACTTTGTCTCTGAGTCTTAGTGCTTGAACTGTGCTTGTTGCAGGTTCAGTCTTGCAGTACTGCGCTTACCTTCATATCGGTTTAGGCAATCAGGACTAGCTTCCCCTGTGGCTGAGAAGAGAAGCCACCAGGACTACTGCACTAGTGAGGGATTGTGTTCTGCCCTGGATCCTGACACATGCACAAGTGCGATCAGCTAATCACTGGGGCCAGGAGAAGATACCTCTTCCTACCCAAACAGTACTTTCAACCTACTATAGATGCATAGAGCCAGTAGGGCATTGTGGTGCCATTGCCTGCCAAGCTTCAGGATGCTGCCTGTGTCAATTGTGTGTCTTTTGCTTTCTCTCCCTAAGTGAGCCGGGTTCGCCTAGACGTAGGTCCCGGGCTCACTGTGCCACTGGATTCAAGCTGTCCTGGCTGAAGAGGAGTGAAATCCCAAAACCGGTCCTAGGATGCTTGTTTCCGGTCCAGGGAGACCTGGCTGGACTGTTCCCTTGAGGCACTGGGTCAAGACTGATTTGCATATGGCCAGGTCTAAACTGGGGTGGCATGGTGAGCAAAAGAACGATGGATTTAACCCGGATCTCGTTTTGATTTGTTCTGCATTCCTTCCATCAATTGTGTGTCTTTTGCTTTATCGCCCTAAGTGCGCCGGGTATTCCAAGATTGTGTGCTTCGTACACAATCTTGGGTGATTTTAACTTTCATTTAGAAGCAAATAATGACTCCGACTCAGCCACCTTAATAGACAACTTTCATAGTTTTGGCATGAATCAGTTAATATCTGGCCCCACCCACACGGCGGGCCATACTCTTGATGGCATTTTTACCAACAATAGCCTTATTAATGTCACCTCGATTTTAGCAGTCCCTTGGTCGGATCACAGTGCCATCTTTTTTAACTTACTTCAAAATAACCTGAATAATCATCGAAGAGGATGCTCACTACCTGAAAAAACCCACCCATGGAATAAACTTGAACCCATCAGCCTAGCTGACACACTTTCGAATAATCCCCCCCCCCTTGGTTCTGGTAACACTAATAAGGGAGCAATTGAATTTCAAAACTGGATTAGTCAGGCAGTTAATCTGCTGGCGCCTGCTGAAATAAAAAAAGCACGTAGGCGATCAGCAACTGCACTGTGGTATTCCGCAGAGGTGAAACATATAAAAATGAAATGTCGACGACTTGAGCGGTTGTGGCGTTCGGATTATAGTATCCTAAACAAATCCGTATACACAAAAGCCCTACAAGAGTACAAGTCAGCAATAATTCAGGCCAAGTCAGTATATTTCACTAACAAAATCCAGACAGCCTCTAATACCACCAGAGAGCTATTTAAGACGGTTACGCATTTGACCAAGAGCCCCCGTGATACTGTTTTTAATCCTGACCAGAACTTCGTTACCAATATTGCAACCTTCTTCCAGCAAAAGGTGCAGAAAGTATACGATGATCTGAGCTCATCTGCGCTGATCATACCCAATGACCACACAGACACTGTCCATCTGACAGAACCCACTTATCCTTGCTTTCCACTGCTAGAGGAAACCAGGGTGGCAGAGTTAATTGCACAGATGAAGTCAGGATCCCCATTAGATCCATGCCCGCCACGCATTCTACACCTGATTCCACAGACGGTGGCAGCTATTCTGACCCCTCTCCTAAATAACATCATCTCGTCTGGTGATTTCCCCAAATGCTGGAAAAAAGCATGTATTCGTCCGATCCTCAAGAAGGATTCATTAGATCCAACGGTACTTAAGAATTACCGGCCAATATCTTGCCTGCCCCTGCCAGCCAAAATTCTTGAAAAAGCTATGAATCAAGAAATGATGAAATATGTTGACCAAAATAAGCTCTTAGATCCCTCTCAACATGGATTTCGTCCCTTCCACTCAACAGAGACCGCTCTAATCATGGCCACAGAAAACATTCGAATGAAGATGGACGAGGGCAGTAGAACAGCCCTAATCCTATTGGATCTTACAGCGGCATTTGATACCGTCAACCATTCAATCCTACTAAACAGACTAAAAACCTTAGGATTTACTGGAACGGCTCTTGCTCTGCTAACTTCCTTTTTGGACTCCAGAATCCAACAGGTATTTTGGGAAAATCTACGATCTGATGAATTCTCCCTTCCTGGCGGGGTCCCTCAGGGCTCGGCATTATCGCCCACCCTTTTTAACCTATATGTCACTCCTTTAGCTGCCCTTATTCAATCTCATGGCCTACAATTAGTGTCCTACGCCGACGACACTCAAATTGTAGTGTCAGTATCCCAGACCATCGAAGCCACGGCAGAACGATTTAAAAACTGCCTTCTGGATGTGAAAAATTGGATGAGCTGTAACTTCCTAAAACTAAACGCGGATAAAACCGAGATTATCGAATTTGGGCAAAAACCACCTGTCTGGAGCAGCCTATGGTGGCCTCAGGAGGCAGGCGCCTGCCCGAATCCGGTTGACAAAGTTAGAAACCTCGGTTTCCTGGTTGATAAAGATCTCTCTTGTAAAGCGCAGATCAACCAGATTACCTCAACCTGCTTTTACACCATCAAGATTCTTAGAAAAATTTTACCCTATATCCCTATAACTTTAAAAAAGACTGTAATGGGCGCACTGATAATGTCCCGAGTAGATTACTGTAATGCACTCTACTTGGGCACAGGGGAAAAACAAATTAACAAACTCCAGGCTATTCAAAACGCCGCCGCTAGGGTTCTGCTCAACCTGCCCTACCGTCATCCAACGTCAAAAGCCATCAGGGAACTTCATTGGCTCCCAGTTAGAGCCAGAATACAATTCAAGGCTCTCTGCCTGGTACATAAATCCTTATATGGTACAGGATCAGATGACTTGTCCAAACTTCTTCCTCGCTATGTACCATCGCGTACGCTAAGATCAGCCAATCATGATCTGATATGCCATCCAAAAATTAGAAGAGCGCGGTGGGGTGGCAGGTCCTTTTCGCACCAGGCCTCTAGATTATGGAATTCTCTGCCCTCTCACCTGCGCTCACAAAAATCCAAACAATGTTTCAGAAAAGCATTAAAGACCTGGCTCTTTTCTTCCAATTGAGATCCGCTTCCACCGCTCTCAATGTCTCTATAGCGCCAAGACGCCTCGGCATTCGTGCGCTCTATAAATATTTCAGTATTCAGTATTCAGTACTGTGCCACTGAATTCAAGCTATCCTGGCTCAAGAGGGGTGAAACCCCAAAACCGGTCCTAGAATGCTTGTTTCCGGTCCAGGGAGGACCTGTCTTGGCAGTTCGGGCTGAACTGTTCCCATGAGGCACAGGGCAAGATTGATGTGCATATGGCCAGATCTGAACTGGGGTGGCATGGTGAGCAAAAGAATGATGGATTTAACCCAGATCTCTTGACTGGGGGAGAATGTTTTGATTTGTTCTGCATTCCGTCTATCAATTGTGTGTCTTTTGCTTTCTCGCCTTAAGTGCGCCGGGTATGGCTAGACGTAGGTCCCGGGCTCACTGTGCCACTGGATTCAAGCTATCCTGGCTGAAGAGGGGTGAAACCCTGAGACGGGTCCTAGGATGCTTGTTTCCGGTCCAGGGAGGACCTGGCTTGGGAGTTCGGGCTAGACTGTTCCCATGAGGCACTGGGTCAAGACTGATTTGCATATGGCCAGGTCTAAACTGGGGTGGCATGGTGAGCAAAAGAATGATGGATTTAACCTAGATCTCTTGACTGGGGGAGAATGTTTTGATTTGTTCTGCCTTCCGTCCATCAATTGTGTGTCTTTTGCTTTCTCGCCCTAAGTGCGCCGGGTATGCCTAGACATAGGTCCCGGGCTCACTGTGCCACTGGATTCAAGCTATCCTGGCTGAAGAGGGGGGAAACCCTGAAACCGGTCCTAGGATGCTTGTGTCCGGTCCAGGGAGGACCTGGCTTGGCAGTTCGGGCTGGACTGTTCCCATGAGGCACAGGGCCAAGACTGATTTGCATATGGCCAGGTCTAAACTGGGGTGGCATGGTGAGCAAAAGAATAATGGATTTAACCCAGATCTCTTGACTGGGGGAGAATGTTTTGATTTGTTCTCCCTTCCGTCTATCAATTGTGTGTCTTTTGCTTGTGCTTGCATATCATTTTCTGAGCCAGCTGTGTCACTGGTTATATACTATTTAACTTTCACTATCTATGTGTAAAGCCACGGGACATATGCGATTCTGCAGGGTTTTCTGGATAATTATGGATTTGCCACCCTTGCAACATATTGCATCATCTGCTTCATAATCTGCAGATTTCAACATAAAAGACATTTGTTTTGAGCTCAAATGGATCACAATTTACTAAAATCAAATCGACACGCTGTCGCGCAGAGGAAGACTCTTCGCAAATGTTGAGTGGTCACTTTTATGTTGCATATTTCTGTATTTGGAAGTCAAAGTGGTCCTAATGAGGTGAAACATTGGCCTAGATAGTGTTAACATGTTTAAAAATGTCGTAATAGTGAGGTAATGCTAACGTGAAATGTGGCACATTACCGCACATAATTTGTCTTTTCTTGCAGAATAATTTGGTCCTCTCCTGCTGCATAATCTAGTCCTCTCCTGGCACATAATCCAGTGGCCCTGTCTAAATGTCATTTTTTCAGTCAACTGTTTTGAATTTTCAGAGCATAACGATAATTTCACAATTAATGTATCTTCCAAATCGCACTTGAGGGGCATAATTAGTCCCTGGACTCACAGTGACCTATTTGCCCTGTGAAAGGTCTGAGGTCTAAGTGGACATGCTGCCTCAATAGTATCAGTGGTGGAACATCAAATCAACATAGTGGATGGATTGGCTCATAATATCAACGTAGGTTACCTGAAGCCCTCCTAATTGACTTACTCCACCAGGCAATAATACTCAATCATGCAAAAGATCAAATGGACAGGGGGAGGGCCTGCTGCTATTGACAGAGCCTCAATCACATTGTGCTAAATTTCTCAGATCAACCCCAGTCCTGGCCGGTAATGCGAGGACCTTTCAATTGCAGATGATCTCACCTCCAAACCAGGACAGTGATGAACATCCCCTCCAGCTGGTCACAGCTTGCCCACTCACCAACTTTTTATTGATCTTGTATCTCCTCTGGCCTTACAATATCCACGCTTTACCGTATTAGGTCACGTAAACAGATTCTGATAATCCATTGCCAGTTTTCCTGATCTCACATCGAGCCGACTTAGATTTTCAAGAAAAATGTGCATGTATGTTAGCTTTCTCAGGGGGACTGACTTCCAGCTTGGTTTTAGCCATACCTGTGGATGGCAGGTCTAACCCCTGCCCAGCGTACAGTTTCCCTTATGGAGTTGGGTCTGTTTAGGTTAGTTTACTGCTAGCAGTGGAACTAAATTTTCTGATGCTTCTGTCTGTATTTGGGTGCGTGATTCCATTCTCCCCACAGATTGGGTCAGTACAATTTGGCTGTCACCGGCTGTGTGTGCCTTGGGTTTTGGGCACGGTTAAATATTTTGTTGTTCTATCATTTTCCAGCTCCTATCAAAGACTTTTTGTTTCTGTCTTTTGCTGCATGATGAGGGTTTGCATTACTTCCCTCGATATTGCACCCTGCACACCCACCCTATCCCATTGTGCCCCCTTTGCCCAAGGTAGATAATTTATTGTCAGTGGTGGATGTAACTGTGGGAATGTTGGGTGGGAGGCTGCATTTACAATTAAGGACTCTCCCCACTAATGCCCCATCACTTGCCATGCTACCTTCAGGCCTATTGCTGCTAGTCATTGTGCTTCAGATAGAGTTATCTCTTTAAGAGGTTTCCTCTGCTGCATCTCCACCCCCATTTCATGCAGGAGACTGCATTCTTTGTTCACTTCTTTTAGTAATGGTGGAGAACAGATCAGAAACATGCCCGATCCCTCTTCCCATTCCATGGGATCTTAAACTACTATAACGAATATGCTTGATTTCTTATGTAGCCCTGTGATTTTGGTCTTGGGGATGCTCAGCTATTTTCTGCATCATTTGCCTTCGCCATCACCTCTGCCAGATCAGGTGCCTCTACTTCCTCTGTGAACAGGACCATGAAGCTGGAGATGGAGTCCAAGGGATGAAGCAGTTACTCAAGAGTTGAATTCCCGCCTTTCCCAACCGTATGCACATCACACTCTGATGTCGAGAAAACAAGAGAGGATCCTTTTTTAGTGTCTCCGTTAAGGTACATTATGAGCGGATTTAGGGAGTAGTTGAGGCGTGAAGAATTTAGCCAGCCCAACATTTCCCGTTGAGATTTCGTCTTATCTGAGCTCCCATGGCCCTCTGTGCCCCTGGTTCTTGTGAGGACTGGCATGGTAGCTTCAAGGTGCATGTCAAGGAGGACCTTTTTAGAAAGAGGAGGATTTGTGTACACTGCATGGATTTTCCTGAGGACACCTACTCCTCTGGCAATTAGGTGCAGTATGGTGTGCGGTCTTTGTGGAAGACGGGTGGCAAGTAAACGAGCACTATTGAGAGATAAGGATTATAGAACACATTAAAACAGCAAGCACCAGATCCACATTCATATACCAAGGTAGGTTGATTGTGGAGTTAGGAAAAATAAATCTGCACTTAGCTATATACTCTTATGTTAAAGAAATACATGTAGTTGATGCCCTGCACTTGATATTGTTGCTGAGTGGTATTTTGTCGCACGCAATTGTGGCATATGCTTGCATCAACTACGGCTAGCAAAGCTGAGTATGAAAGTAAACAAATTCTGGGACTAAAAGCATCACCCTCTACCTCGTCTTCGTGCATCTCATCTTCCCTTGAGCTTCCTCAGCGCCTTACGTTTCACCTCTCTCTCAGCTCACTGCTTGGCTGGACCCTCCCCCCAGGCAGTCACAGTCACCTGGCAGGGGCCACCTGAGTGTCGAAGGTCCACCACATGTCTGAGGACTCAGGAAGAGCCAGCTTCTACCTTGCTACTGCCTCCTGCTGGGCCCCCTACAGCATACAGAAGTTTCAATACCCTACTGTCAACCTCCAGACAGCATCCTCAATGGTGTTACCTGTGCATCTCCAAAACGTGAAGCTAACAGCAATGAGACCCGCATGCGACGCACACCCGAGTACAGGGTGCTTGCGGTTATTTCTGCTGCGTCTGCCTTCTGTGATTTGCTCTGAGGGCTTGCTAGTTTGCACCTAAACTAAAACTGCCATAAATCAGAACTAAAATATTTTGGTCAGTGATGTTGGTCCTAGGCACGATTGTTCATTCAACCATGTCTCAGGGCTGGCCTTCAGAAACTAAAATGGCTGCCGGCATATGCAAACCTGAGGTGATGTCTCTTAGACTGATATTCACACAGTTTCATGTATCAAAGTGGATACTGTAAATGTTACTTCTCCCCTGGTGCTCATCCACATACTGGAAATAGCACAGAATTTGTCTGCTTGTTCTCTTCAAGGCCTCTGAGCAGTGCTCATTCCATTTCACTTCCCACAAGACTCTATCGCTGTCTCTTCATCTCACAATCTACTCTGCAATGTCAACAATTGTCAGAAAATATCTGCCTTGTCTGGATAAAAGCTAACTGATCGACGGCCTGAGGATCAAAAATCCCTCTTGGCAGAGGAGATGTCTGAAGGCAGGGCTTCCCACTCAAATAGTATTCTCTTTCCTTGCCATAACAATGACTTTATTTCATATCTGAGGAACCAGGCACCCTTCCCACTTTATATCCTCCCTCTATGGCAAGAAACCAAAGAAGACAACCACATTTTCATAAAGTCTAGACTTAGTGTAATATCGTCCAAGTTTACCTACATTTCTGGGTCAGTTTCATATTAATTTTTGGACGTTAAGGAGCACATCTGCTCCTAATCTTGAGATAGCTTAAGAGTATCATGTGCATGTAATCAGAGTGATGGATCTGGCCTAGTGCAGGGGTGCTTGGTTGGCACTAAAATCTACACAGCCTAAGGATACTCAAAAGCCTCATAAGACAATAAGTGTGACTGCAACATGGTTGGCTGGCCCAAGAATTATGAGTTTTCCAGATTTTATCACATCTGGCCACAATAAAGTCCACTGCTACATTTTAGCAGGTCAAACACATCGAAAGTTAAAAAAAGGTCCAGTAATTACATGGACATGTAGATTTTGGTGCAGTAAGCACCAACATCTGCATGTAATTCCTCATTACTAGGGAAGAACTTTGAATAGGTACTATTTATATCCCCAGATCCTGTCCATTACAACGCATGCATCTTTACCACGCAAGTCTTTACCGCAATATGCCTTTACCATGCATGTCTTTACCACAAAAATGTAAGTATTTTACTTATAAGTATGATACCCTTTATATTTACTTGTAAATTACTTACATTTTGGTGGTAAAGGCATGCATTTTAAAGGCATATCGTGGTAAAAAAAAAAATATAAATATGTGTGTGTGTGTATATATATATATATATATAAATATGTATATAAATTATCTACGGGCGGTCGCCAGTAGATATAGTTAGGACCGTGTTTCCATAGGAAATCTGAAAATTCTATTTTTAATAACTTTGGCGCCGGTTGACGAATCTTCGCGAAATTTTCAAAACTAATGGGACACTCCGTTCAGCTCCTACCCTGAAAGTCTCGGGGTGATTCGTCAAGCGGGGGCCGAGAAAAAAGGGGGGTCCCAAAACGCGTTTTCCCCATGCATTTTCCCATAGGACCTTTAGTCGAAGGTATAGCCCGAACGGCTGAACAGAATTACTTGAAATTTGGCAGAGAGGTAGTCCTCAGGTCAGGGAAGTGCCTTTTGCATATATGGTGTCAATCTGTTCAGTAGTTCCTGAGAAAATTGCAGTTAAAGCACATAAATATCTATAGCCGCGCACCGTGCGCGAGCATAATTCTGATTGGTGGTTACATGTCAGTCAACGTTCGAATCGGTCGAAATCAGGAAGTGTCGGCCGCCATTTTGTTTGTTGTGGGTGCGAGAGTGAAAAAGAGAGGTAGCGAACGTGAAAAGGGGGCAGGGTAGAGAGTTCCTGACCCCCTAGCCTTTGTCAGGGGGTCCCTAAAGACCCCGAAGGGTGAAAAAACATTTTATTTTATTTTCAAAAAATCGCGGGGTGCGCGCACAGTGCGCGCACGGTGAAAAACATTAAAAAAAAAATAGATATATAACTTAGCATTTAAAAAACCGTACAAATTCCCATAAAAAACCATAGGTTTCACACACGTTATAGTTAGGAATTAGCATTTAAAAAACCTTGCTCTAGCGGCCGGCCGGGTGGTTGTAGGCCCATACCTGTAACTTTTGCAATTTGCAATAAACGGTTTCAAAAAAAAAAAAAAAAAAAAAAAAAAACCTTGCAAATTCACTTTAAAAACCATAGGTTTCATACATGTTATAGTTAGGTGGACATTTCACTCGTAAAAAAACACTGAAATTCCACCGTTATAGTTAGTTCAGATAACTATAACTCGCGCGACCGCCACTCTATCACAAGGATGATGTCATCAGTGATGTCAGGAGTGATGCCACTGACCATGTCATGAGTGATGAAATATATGACGTAATGAGCACTGGATTGCGGGCGCGCGAGTTATAGTTATCTGAACTAACTATAACGGTGGAATTTCATTGGTTTTTTACGAGTGAAATGTCCACCTAACTATAACATGTGTGAAACCTATGGTTTTTTAAGTGAATATATTATTATTATTATTATTATTAAATTTTATAGAGCGCGTAGTCACCGGTGAGTATCCCAGCGCTATATTTCTTGCCTTATTAACCCACAACCACTAAACACTAAAAATACCCTTGCAACCCAAAACCCATACCCACTCTAAGCCAAAATACACCTGCCACCCAAAAAAACACACCCACCCTAAACCCTAAAAAATCCCTTCCCACCCAAAAACCTATACTCACCCTAAACCCTAAAAATTCCTTTGCCACCCAAAAACCCACACTCACCCTAAATCCCTAGAAATACCCTTGCCACACAAAACTAAATAGCCAACCTAAACCCTAAAAATTCCCTTCCTACCCAAAACCCATACCCACCCTAAACCCTAAAAATATCCTTGCCACCCAAAAACCCACACCCACCCTAAACCCTAAAAATACCCATGCCACTCAAGAACCCATATCCACCCTAAACCCTAAAAATTCCCTTGCCACCCAAAAACCCATACCCACCCTAAGCATACTCTTGCCACCCAAAAATACACACCCACCCAAAACCCTAAAAATACCCTTGCCACCCAAAAACCCACCCTAACCCTATACCTCCCTAAACTCTAAAAATTCCCTTGCCACTCAAAACTCCATATCTACTCTTACCCCTAAAAATACCCTTGCCACCCAAATTCCCATTCCCACCCTAAATCCTGAAAACTCCCATGTGCTAATATATATATATATATATATATATATATATATATATATATATACTTATCTGCAAAATACTCACATTTTTATTGCAAAGGCATGCGTGATAAAAGCATATTCATGGTAATAAAATGGGTATACGCCACCCAAAAACCTTTACCCACCCTTATCGCCCTTGTCCTAACATATATATCTAACATATATATATATATATATATATATATATATATATATATATATATATATATATACCATACCTGCGAAATACTTATACTTTCGTTGTAAAGGCACGCGTGGCAAAAGTATTGTGTGGTTCTGGCTACCTTGTGAGGGCTGTTTCCCTTTTAGCAGACATACTGCTCGTTTTTAGCACAAGCAAGGTGGGCCATGTCTTGTCAACAGAGAGGTTAATCCAATACGCCAGGCTCGTAACAAGTATGTCACTGTACCGAGGCGTATGTGTTTATTTTATTCTGAAACCATTTTATGAAATGATAAATAATTTAGCAAGCACTGTGTTTTCGAGTCCGCATGCTGTCGTTTCTGAAGCCAGACTTGTGCAGGCCATCCGTGCATGATGCGACGGCATGTAGCAGAGTTGGAAGCTAGCTTCCCTTAAGGCATTTCAGTTTAATTGACTGATAGCTAAATCCTGGCTTCGGAGGCTGGAAGGAAACTGGTTTTATGGAATAACAAATTAGTCTCATGCACTGATACACAGTGTAAATTCTAAGAGCCGCTATGATACTGCGGCGTGAGGCAGAAAGTGTGTTACTACTGCTGAAAAGCTGCGGGAGTATACATTTGTTGTATCTTTCCCTCTTGGTATGTCCCAGTTCCCCCCATCCCCTTCCCACTAGTGGTTTCTCCGTGGAATGTTCGGAGGAAGGCTCTGTTAGAATGTTGGGGAAGAGGCTGATCAGAGAGCCTCAGGAGGTGTACACCAGCGGCAAGCTGGAGATGTAGCTGTTCTATTCTTGTAATAAAGAAGAAGTTACTCACTGCGGTGTCACTCATCACTTAATTTATTGGCGACGAGTACGGGATGCTGTGTAGGGACAGCGCTACATCTTCCCCTAAGAACTTCGTCTTGCAAGCTGGTGGCGTATTACATCTCCTTTGATGAAACTCATTTAAAAAAAAAAAAAAAAAATAGAAAAAGAAGAGTTTTCGAGAAGAGTACTCGACCGCACCTTCACTGGCGTTTTGAAAAAGGAAAATAAGGCATCGAGGAAGATGTGAGGTGACCTTCATGAAACTCCTGTTTTCACTTCAAAAGGTCTGGTGAAGCGGTTGATGACGGAGCGATGAGGAGGACAAGACGCTATTCTGGTGTTGAAGGCAGACTACGACTGGCACGGGTCAAGTAAGCTAACGGAGTGAGAGCGGCATTGAGGTGATTCTACTACGAGGAAGCGCTGGAGAACGAGCATAAAGGTGGAAAAGGAGAGAACGTACACACACACGAAGGGTAGACGAATCTTGGCTGGAGCGTGTATCTGGTGAGGAGCGCTGCGTTTCAGGCATCACTGTGAGTGAAGTGTGTGAGGAGAGATTACAACGCGCACACACGAACGGAAAACGGAGCTTTAAATGAGCGTTTACCTTGTGAGGAGCGCTGCGTTCCTGGCGTCGCTGGGAAAGAAGTGTGTGAGGAGAGCTTCCTACGCGTTAGAAGTCTTCCGGGTGAAACTGATTTACCGGTAAAACTGAAGGCGTTTTCAACGCAGCAGATTCCACGAATTTTGACAGCGAAATTTCTTTTGAAAAAAAAATTAAAAAAAACGTGTGAAGGGAAACAGCACCAGTGCTTCATAAATAGTTATTTATTCTCGATGGCAGAACTTTCAGTTCGGAGAGCCCTGTGTTTGGAAGCTACAGCAAGATAGGGGGCCTAAAAAAAAAAAAAAAGACTTTTGAGGATAAAGATAAACGGTGAGAGTTGCGGCGGATTGTGTAGAGACTGGAGGAAATAGTAAAGGTCATGCAAATAACCATTTTTTTCAGAGGGACAATATGAAACTGTGACAATTCTTGTAGCGTATTTATAGCAAATTAAGTGTGGAAAGCACATTCTTTTGTGTACAATAATATTCAAGGGGTAGCAGCAGGTGTTTTCTTCTTTCCCCTTTTACCCTGTTCATCATCCTGGTTTACATTTGGAAAAAATATGGCAGGTGCAGGCATGAGTCAACCCCCTGCGTTCTTGAATGAGGTAGGAGAACCAGAAATACCTTGGCACAGATGGGAGGGTATTTTTAAATCGTACCTCATTGCCATTGGTGGGGGTAATTTTTCAAATGTGAGAAAGCAGCACATTTTACTGCACAACCTGGGTGTTCAGGGAAGGAAAGTATTTGAGGACATCACAGGTAGATTAGTCGAGGATGAAACAGATGATGAGGAGGTAGGAGGGGATGTATATGAATACACATTGAGGAAGTTAGAGGAGCACTTCAGACATAGAACAAATGTTGTACTGGAAAGGCATAAATTTTTCAAAAGAAGCCAGAAGAGGGAGGAGAAAGTTTCGTCGTATGTAGCAGTCCTAAGAGGTCTATCAGCAACCTGTGAATTTGGAGTTTTAGCGGATTCGCTGATCAGGGACCAGTTGGTGCGGTGCACCAATGACAATAAGGTACAGGAGGAGTTGTTGACAAGGAATCCAGATTTAGAGGAGGCAATTAACATTGCTAAGGGCTTAGAACACACAGCCTTATGCATGAAAGAAATGAGAATATCCTCAAGTGAGAGCAGGGACAAAGGGGAAGCCAAAGCAGGAATGACAGAAGAGTCCATATGCAAAGTGGAGAGTAAAACTAAAGAGGTTCCCAGGAAACAGATGGAGAACTGGTTGTGCTCTAGGTGTGGCAGTCCAAATCACTTGGCAAATAATTGGAGGTGCCCAGCCAGGAACACAGTATGCAGGAAATGTGAAAGGAAGGGTCATTTGGCTAAGGTGTGTAAAGCGTTCATACCCAGAGTACATGAAATAGGGTGTGCTGAGTCAGAGTTGGCAGATGGTAAAACGTATATTTTCCAGGTTGGTCAGGGAAGCAATGAAGAGAAGGTGCACTATCCATCTTGTGAGGTTGTCTTAGAGGGGGAAAAATTTCAAATGTTTGCTGATTCGTGCTCACCATTTACACTCATTGAGGAGAAAGGATTTAAAGAAAAGTTCAATGATAAGAAATTAGAATTAGAGAAAGCAGACATCAATCCATTGGGTTACAACAAGGAACCTATTCATTTAGTGGGTATGGTGAGGATGAGAATAACTTTTAAGGATAGGCACACAGTAGGTAAAGTATACATCACCAAGCAAGGGTCGAATCTCCTAGGGTGGAAGCACCAGAAGGACTTGGGTATTACATTAGACCCGAACAATGTTGAACAGGTCATGTTGGTTGAACCGCAGGGTGTGAGCAACAATTTAATTAAAGAATTTCCAGAAGTGTTTTCGGACAAATTGGGCAGACTAAAAAATTACATGCACAAAATTGTTTTGAAAGAAGGAGCTAAACCGGTGGTGCACAAAACCCGGTCTATACCACTACTCATGAGGGAACCACTTCAGGAGGAACTTAGAAAGTTGGTAGGACAAGGGGTGATAGAGGAGATAGAGAGCTCAGAGTGGTTGGCACCTATTGTTATTACGACCAAGGACAAAGGAGGGAGCATCAGATTATGTGTGGACTTGAGAGGGTTGAATGAGAATATTATGGTGGATAGACATCCCTTACCAAGGATAAATGAAATGATGAGCACAATTCAGGGTGCAAAGTTTTTCAGTGTCCTTGACTTATCGTCGGCCTACCATCAGGTGGACCTACACCCAGAGTCACAGCTTTTGACGGCCTTCACCACCCCATTTGGAAATTTTAAATTCGTGAGGATGCCATTTGGATTGGCGTCGGCCGCTGCAGCATTCCAAAGAATAATGCAACATATCCTGAAGGATTGTAAGAAAATCTTGTGTTTCCAAGATGACATTTTGGTGTATGGTTCAAGTGAACAAGAACATGAGAAAAATGTGAAAATGGCGCTCAACAGATTGAAGGAGGCAGGATTTACTACAAAAGAAAGTAAATGCAAATTGGGTGTAACATCTGTGGAATATTTGGGGCACACCATCTCGGAAGAAGGAATAAAACCCAAGATCGATTTGGTGGAAGCAGTCAGGAAAGCAAGTACTCCCGTGTGTAGGGAGGAGGTCTTGTCATTCCTGGGCCTGGCAGAGTTTATGGCAAAGTATATAAGGAACTTCTCAATGATATCTCAGCCTCTAAGGGAGCTAATAAAGAAGGACTCAAGGTTCACTTGGGGGAAAGAGCAAGAGGAAGCTTTCAAACTTATAAAGGAAGCCATAATTTCAGCCCCATTCATAGGAAATTTTGAGGTGACAAGAGATACCTTAATAACAACGGATGCCAGTAGCAAGGGTATTGGAGCTACATTGTCTCAGAGGGTGGACAATAAAGTGCGGGTGGTAGCATTTGCATCAAGGTCATTATCAAGTGCAGAAGCAAACTACTCGACTGTAGAGAAAGAGGCATTAGCGGTGTACTGGGCAATAAGACATTTCAAGTTTTTTGTGTGGGGTACACCTTTCGAACTGTGCACAGATCACAAACCCCTACTGGCCATTTTCACTAGAAAGGAAATGGAGAATATGACTCCTCGCATTGCAAAATGGGTCCTGGGGCTACAAGGATACAACTTCAAGATGGTGTATTTACCAGGACCACAGAACAAGGTGGCGGATTTCCTATCAAGGTCTCCTATCGACATAGATGTAGGGGGGCAAAGGGAAAAGGAAGAAGTTCTGGAAATCTCAGTGAAAGCAGTGGATAAAGAACAATGGAACTTACATATGGAACAAGATGACATTATCAAGGCCGTAAAGAACTATGTACTCAAAGGATGGCCAACCAAGTGCAAAGCACTTCCGGAAGAAATACATCCCTACTGGAATGTCAGAGATGAGTTGTCAGTGGAAGGGGATTTTCTCCTTAAGTCAAGCAAGTTAGTGCCACCGGGGAGTCTCAGGAATCACATTATAGATCTTTCGCATGAAGGACACCTGGGCAAGAGTCTGTGCAAAGCCAGATTAAGAGCTGACTTTTGGTTTCCATGCATGGATCAATTGATGGAGGAGAAAGTTAATGAATGCGAGGCATGCGGTTTAAGTGACAAAAGCAAAGTGATCCGGCGGATTCCTCTGAGACCAGTAGGGGTACCTGAGGAACCATGGAACAAGCTGGGGCTGGACATTGCGGGCCCCCTGCATGGGTTAGGTACTCAGGAAACGTATGTTCTGGTCCTGATTGATTACTATTCAAATTGGATCACACATAAATTTGTGAGCAAAATCAACACGAGGTCTCTAATTGAATTTTTGACTGAGGTATTTTCCAAAGAAGGTATTCCAAACAGTATCATCACTGATAATGGGGTACAATTTGCATCAGAAGAAATGAAGGAATTTCTAGCTGATATGTCCATCACACACATTCGCACACCTTTGTATTGTCCTAAGGCCAACGGGAAGGTGGAGAGAGCGAATAGGCTGCTGAAAGGTTGCATTCAGCTGGCTACAACATCACACAAGCCAGTAGAATCAGCAGTAAGAGACATGTTGTGGTCCTACCATACCTCTCCCAACTTAGCCACGGGGTATTCTCCCTTTGAGCTTTTGAGGGGGAGAAAGGCGGGCACAAAGTTGTCTCCAAATTGGATGCCTCGAAGTAAATCAAGGGAAATCGATCCTAGCGAGTTTAAGGAGAAAGTGTTGGACAAACAGTGTAAATACAAGCAATGGTATGACAAGAAATGGGGGGCAAGACACAAGTTACTGGAACCGGGTCAAAGGGTGTGGATAAGAAAGCCCTTCGGCTGGGGCAGCAAAGGTGAAAAATACTTTCCTCCTGAGAAGATCAGGGAGATAAGGGGTAATGTAGTCATACTTGAGAATGGGAAAATGTGGAGTATGGATAGGGTGGCCACCAATCAGAGCGAAACCAGGTCTATAGTAGTAGACAAGACCTTGGGGCAGGGTGGTAGACAGGAAGTGGAGCAGGAGAGCAGGGGACAGAGATACAGAAATGCTCCCACATGGCATGAAGACTATATGATGTATTGAAGGACTTGCCTATGCTTTACTTTACAGGTTTCCATCTTATGCCACGTTTTGTGTTCACTTTGGGGAGGGAGATGTGTTGTATCTTTCCCTCTTGGTATGTCCCAGTTCCCCCCATCCCCTTCCCACTAGTGGTTTCTCCGTGGAATGTTCGGAGGAAGGCTCTGTTAGAATGTTGGGGAAGAGGCTGATCAGAGAGCCTCAGGAGGTGTACACCAGCGGCAAGCTGGAGATGTAGCTGTTCTATTCTTGTAATAAAGAAGAAGTTACTCACTGCGGTGTCACTCATCACTTCAACATTGTTCTGCTAAAACTGAAGGCTTTTGCCATCGTCCTATGAGGTTCTTGAACTGAGTACCCACAACCATACATCATAAGGATACTGCAATTCACCGCAGAGTCTCGTGGCCATGTAGAGGAGCTGAAGACCGAGTTTCTTTATAAGGGCATAGAATTCTGAGCTGATTTCCGATATCCTTTGAGCGAATGGCAGAAGATATTTTATTCCTTATAGTGCATTGGTTACACCACCAAGCTTCCCGCAAACCTCTTGCATCCTCTGGCTCCTTCCTATGATAGAAAAGGTATCTTTGCAGAGATGAAGAGGAAAAGCAGAATCTGTAGTGTGGCACTGAACTCACCAAAAAGCAGTTCATAATTTGTTGCAAAAATATATTGCTATCGGTTGAAAGTAAATTAGTTTAACAAGCATTGGCAAAGCCACCTATTGGCTTTGCCAATGGTTTAGCAACATGGCCAAAATAAAAAGAAAATCAAAAGCCTGTGACACGGCCTCCATGTCATTTTGTAGTCACACGCACCATGCATGCACATGACTACAAAATGACTCTGGTTCTATTTTAATTTTTAGTTACTGATCCAAGTTGGATCAGCAACTAAAAATAAAATAAAATGCATGAAAGCATTTTTTTTAAAGCAGGTGGGCGGAAGTAGCGGAAGCAACATGGGGAATGGAGGAGAAAATGGAGAAGCAGTACGGGGAGGGCGTGGTCGAACGGGAAAGCAACATGGAGGAGGATGTTGGGAGAAGGCTGCGGCAACATTGGAAGGGATGCAAAAGCAATGTGGGAAGGGTGGGAGCAAACGCGACACAGGGATTGTGGGAAAACAACACAGAGGGTGTGGGTAGGGGAAACAATGAGGAAAAGCACACAGGCAAGCACAAGAGGGAGGGGGTGGGGAGAAGTAGTCAGGCAACAGAGAGCAACACAGAGGGCAGGGGAGAGATATACATAAGGAAGACAGCTTAAACACACACACACACATACTCTAATGGAGTGCTTCCACAAAAGAAAACAGTATTATTCGGAAAGGAAGCAGTGGAAGCAGCGATGACAGCCAATCAAAGTGACTGCAAAGAGGCAATGCTCCATGGGATGGACAAACACAAGATTGACAAGCTGGGATACAAATAAGAGGCTAGCAAATGATAGTGACAAGTAAAGCCAAACAATGGTAGGCAGCGGCGGGTTCCAAGTCCCTCTAACGTCTTGGTAAGCCAAATATGTCTCTCAAAGGCAGCACATGTGCTGTCTAGTAGCCTGGACCTACAAATAGGCTGGAACTCAGAATGAGAGAAATGCGGTCTTTCATGTATGCAGAAAACATAAAGATGTTGCCATAAAGAACTGACACTTCATTCTGTTCACCCCACATCAGCCTTCTTTGCAGACACTGAATTCTCAACCTGTAGCGTCAATGCACATAAACAGATCAACCCTTCAAAAGAAACCTAGAAAGGAAACACACTGACCTCCGGTTTAGTTTTAAAATCAGATGTTTACAGGGAAAGAGCATCTCAAACATGACATGATGTACATGGGAGGAAGTTTGGCTGGTAAAAGACTGTAGAAATCAGAATGTGATGGGAAGGCGGTTTGGCACTTGTAATTTGGTTTTCCAGCTTTATAGCTGGTTTCTCATCTATTCACAATTTGCGGTGCAGGAACATGACACAATTTTACTAGAAGCACAAGATATTTTTGGCAAAGGCCAACTCTAGGATTAAACTACCATCTTCCTTCAGCCGGCTTCCATGTGCCAATGCCTGTGTCTTCCTCACTAGAGCACATCTGCTACATTATGAGAAAATCTGGAAAAAAGCATCGAATGAGCTGCTCAAGAATATTTTTTAAATATAGATTATTTGTGTGTTTTACGGGAAACACCAATTATGAAAAAAACTATAAATAAACCAGGCCACGTACACCTTGCCTTGAGACCTTTACATTGCATCAGGACTGTCCACGTTTGTATGTACATAAAGCACACACTTGACTGTAATCAGAGATTTATACATTTAATTTTTAGAATGACATATTTACAAGCACACTACATTTCACACGTTACATTTGGGACAGTGAGAATACGTGATTTGCTTAGATTCACACAAGTTACACAGTCATTTGAAGGAGCTGGGATTAGAACTCCAGTGCTCAGGTTCTGATGACAACAGTTTAGGAACCAAACATCACCTCCACGTTAATTCTTTTTGTCTGGATTCTAACCTGAATTTCACGAACATAGACTATACAAATTAATCCCATTTAAATGAATTGTATCCCACGTCGATACCCTAAAACCATGTCAAATGTTAGCCTTCATGGGCCAGCGTGCCCTACACGGTCACAGTTTACTAATCCAGAGCCATCACTCAGTTGTTGCTGTCTTCTGCTTTAAGAATTCATTAAAAAAAAAATTCCACCACGATTTGTATGTCCCCTCAGACACCTATTTCCGGTATGTTTTCGCGACTGCTAGACCAGATAATTTTTTTATTTTTTTGTCCAGGAAGAAGTATTTCAAACCGAAATGCCTTCACACGTATCAACCCGTTACCGATGGTTGCAAACTGAAGGGGGCAAACGAGAGACGAAAAAATATAACACAGCTATTAAACATACCCGGGGCACACATGCAAGAGAGAAACTGTGGACTAAACAATTTGCCATTTCCATAGCGTAGTCGTTTCTCGACTATCTCCAATCAGTTTTGAAAATTTTTAATATGAGGTCCGCTTAATGTACTGCAATACCCTGAAAAAGCCTCTTAAATGACGCCTCACCTGACATGTTTCAATTTTAGGCTGAATTAATGTTGGGTTTTTCCTACTGAGTTCCTGGGAGGCCCTCAGAAAATTGCTTCAGGGTTCATAGATCACTTCCTGTGGATGGAAGTAAACAATTGACAGGCACGTTCAATGGGAGTCTCTAAACAAACGTCTAGAAGGTAATTTATAGAAGATGACAGAGGCTGGCACGGAGAAGAGCACCAGTATTAGGAACGGGAAATCTGTTGTAGAAAATATTTCTTTGTATTTACATTTCAGGGGAGACTACTCTCACGAATGGCGCATATTTACACCATAATCTCCCTATAAAAGGCGTGGAGCCCCCACAAATGTGGGTTCTCCCCCCCACCAGTCCAGCTTTCAGAGGCACAAATCCAGGTTGAGCCTGGCCAGGGCTCTCGGCTTTCCACAGGGGAGAATTTGACACAGATCATGCTGTACACGAGGACTTGCTCCTGCGCAAGTCCCCAGAGGGACCATCGCCTCCAGCCATTAGTCTCGTCTGGCTGTAGTTTAGGATTCAGGGGCAAGGCAGTGTTGAAACTGTATGTGCCGTCTATCAACCTCACTTCAGGAGAGCCCCGGCAGCCAATGACGAGCCTCGTCCTCAACCTTCATCTATATTACACACCCGCCAAGCACTGATACAATGATGTGCTCACAGATCACGAACGCCCTGGGCGGGCACGGATATCGCTGCCCGGCAGCACGCTGACCGCAGTTCAGCAATCCGTGTATGCCATTAAACCCCAATGCCACGTGTTTTTAAAGATATAAATGTGAATACATATGGAAGGATGGAACCTGGCTACCACTACTGGTACAGGTGTGAAAAGTGTTCTGTTTAGCTATTATATATATTCATTATTATATGGGTCAACTACAAAATGGAGATCATTTTATGACAGCAACGTTCCTGTGTATCTGAACTTAAAGTTTCAGGAGTGCAGGGAACATAGGGCCATGTTGTATAATTTGTGCGTGGGATAAAACTGCACCGTGTCGCCTCCTGTAATATGCATCTTAATCAGACAGGGCGCTATAAATATGTACCACTTTTGGCCCACTCCAGAGTAGGAGCAGTAGCCTGGATTGCTATTGCTCTGCTCTGTTCTTTAAGACCACCCTCTACCTCCCGAACGGCATTTACAGCAGTGCCAGGGAGCTCTCATGGTAGCTCACGCCTCAAGCCCCTGTAAAGGTATTGGCCAGTGCAGCAGCGCAAGGTCCTAGACCGAGGGCTGATAATGCTGCTCTAACTGTGTGTACAGGCTCCCCTTCCTTTGCACGCCTGGGGTCCACAGCAGTGACATTTAGAGGATGACTGCACTCCATCCATGTGTGGCCCCCAATGGGCTCCTGGCTAAGTCTCATACAAATAGCAACACAGACTCAGTCTTGTCATCTACTTGGTTCCAAACCATAATATTTTGCTGTCTCTTGTCTTGTTCATAGTCATATTTGATGCGTGGTCAGGTCCTGCCACAGCTTGAGAAACCTGTTCTCACTCCATAGCGATTCTTACATAATGGTACAACAAGGTGCTTCTTCAAGACAACCTAAAGATATTAAAGGTTTCTGAGCAGGTTCATGAAACCAACCACACTAAAAGACCCTTCGTTAAAATGGCAACATATTAAAACAATTTGCTATCATAAGGTGTTGTTCAATCAATCAACCAAAGATTTGTAGAGCGTGGCAAATAAGCCATGAGGGTCTCAAGGCGCTGGAGTTGCTGATAGCTTTGTGGTGATCCGCTCATTCGAACAGCCAGGTCTTGAGTCCTTTCCTGAATTGCTGGAGCGATGAGGCGGTCCTGAGGGGTAGGGGAAGGTTGTTCAAGCTTTGGCCGCCAGATGTGAGAAGAAGCGTCCTCCACTTCGGGTTGGTGTCAGCGAGGAAGAGGGAGGTGGATTGTAGGTGTCTGGTCAGTTGGTGGAAGGTCATGTGTTTGTTGATGTATGCTGGTCCTTCGTATTATTAAACTCTTTTACGCCCAGACCGGCGTGCACGCGGTGAAATGCAGGCAAGAAATCGCTAGCTCTCTAGAAAAGGGCACAAATACAGAATATATCCCTACAGGTCTGCATAAGTCATCAACTGTAATACTGCAGCAGCTGCCATTCTGCTCCTTTGGTATACAGCGATCCATTGCCTTGAGTGGGGGCTTTTGCTGCATAATAAAGTTTAATAATTAAAGTATATGTAAGCATATCCGACTGAGAAGAAGCAGTGATCATACGTCACGATTCCCACAAGGGACGCTGTTCCTGCTCCGCTGTCCGTATTTCATCAGTTTAATTCTTTTTGTTTCTGTTGCCTCTCTGTAGCTGTAGGCGTACTGTCCCTCAAAGCTCCCAGAAGCTGCTGGAAGGAAGAGAGTGGCTACCACATAGAACACATAAATAATGTAATAAACCAATTAGAGCTGCCAATTCCTGGTGTAAGCTGGTGCATAACCAGAGAAGACCCCAGGGAATGTTTATTTATTCAGGCTTCTACTCTCTCAAACGATGGTACCTAACAGCAGAAGCTTGTTTTCATGATATCATACTGAGTAGCGCGAGAAATTACAGATCCTACATGAAAACTGCACGTGTGAAAGTTGAAAGCAGTATTGTAAAAAAACACAGTAGTGGCTGCTGCAGAGCAGCAGTAGTGGGGCGGGCGGTGGTTGAAAAAAGGGGGGACAAAATGCAAATTTAAACTTACCTTACCAGCGGCCGCCTCTTCTCCATCCTTCTTGCCACGATGCAGGAACAGGAGGCACCCAGGCTTCCAGACTACTCTAGCCAATCACGACGCTGCTGATAGCAGCTCCGTGATTGGTCTGAGCGCCGTGGTTCAGCGCTCAGATGGGGACTTGTGTATGTTCTCTTCCCAGCTGTTGGAGGAAAGTGCGCATGACTGTTTGGCTGGCCCAAGACGGCCGGCCAAGCTGTCATGTGCACTTGTTGAGTGCCTACCACTCCTCCCCTGCTCTGTGGGCGGCCCCGCCCGCACCCACAGAGCCGCTAAGGAAAAATAAAATGATAATAACGTGGCGTTATTATCATTTTATTTTTCTTGTGGGGCGACGCGCCTCTGTCTTAGCGGAGGAGCCGCCCCTGGTGAAACAGATCACAATGACCCGCTAGGTGAAGTACATATTTGTCTTGAATGGTAATATTCTTCAGGAAACATAGGGTGCACCCTAATATTACTAAACTTGGTATACTTTTACCAAGTGGAATTAGGCTGTTCTTTTATAAATGTTCGGCTGATACATCGAGGTACGAGGCAAAGAAATAGAACTGTTAGGAGGAATACTATTGCGAGAATTAGAGCAGGTGAAAAGAACCCCTAAAGGTGGGAAGGCCCCTTGAAGCAAAATATTGATCCAGTCCCTAATAGACAAAAAGAACAAAGCCCTCTAACCTATAACAATGCATGGGCTTTTGCAGCCTCAAGAACACAGCTTGGCCTGTCGCCACTGCAAGCTAAAACTTGGCACAAAATGCGTGACAAATTCAGAGAATTGAGCAGTAGAGGTAAACAAGTCACACATTCACTCACCTCTCTTACATACGCACAATATCGCACACCTCCTTCATTATGCCTATACGTTTTGTGCTTTAAACACTGCGTTCTCCATATTTTCTTTGGCTGAATAGAACAACAACAGTTTATCCTTCAACTTTGTCATGTTGGCAACTTCCTTCCCTGCTAGCACCACACCTGAGCAAAGGTACCTATGTGCGTACAACATTTTAAACTATTCTGTGTACACAATTGGCTTAGTGTCCTGTGCCACACGTTTTGAGTGGCTGGTTGCAGGTAAGAGTGAACATAAGGCTTGGAGGCCATTGTGGGGTGTTACATCAGTAGTGTTTATCCAAAGTGCTGTATAAGTTAGAGAAATAGACACTGTGGGCAAAGTGTACATTTCTATATACACGTCTATAGAGGTTGATAATGTTCTTGGTTGGTCTTGTCAAAAAGAGCTAAACAAACTTGATTACAATGTGCGCAGAGTTCCTGCCCCAAACCATCAGGCCAAAGCAAAAGCAGATGTGGGAACACTATGCGTTGGCATCGCAACAGAGAAAGCAGGAGTCACTAAAAGATCTGGGCCTTTGAAGAGATGCTGAAGACAACCTGGAAACAGAGGAGGTCCAAGGGGAAGAGCCAGAGCTCAAGGAGAACGTCGCGAGCCAGATTGACAGCCGCAGAAAAGCGCAGCGGTAGGATCACAGACTGAAGGTAACCCTTCTGTCGCGAGAAACAGTCGAGCTGAAGAATTTGGATTCAAAGAAACTTGCAATGACGCCGAAATCACCGACGCCAGAGTGAAACCCAAGGAACCACATGGGTCTACGACAAGGGGCGCCGATGGGGGAATACCATTGAAACCTGCTTGGACCTCGAGAGAGGATCAAAAAGCATGGGAGGGAGACAGCGAAAGTCAGGTTGACGCCGCCCGCTAAGATGGGAGGTATTACGAAGTAGAAGAGTCATTCGGCGTTTACACCAAAAACAGCCAAGGCACCGAGACACCCGACCTCCACATTGAAAAGTTCCTCTGCATCAAGGTCTAAACAAAGAGATGAAGCAGATCTTGACAAATAAAGAACATCTCTTGTGGGAGAGAGAAAAAGGAAGCGTCTGGAAGCCCAAGTCAAAGCCCTAATTACAAAGAAGAGGGAATTCAACAAGTCTCTTCAGGGCCACATCCACTGAAGAGGCAGGAGGAAGCACAGGAAACAGAAGAGCTGGACTTGGAACATCCCGCTACCCCAGAGCTCCCAGAAGACTCAGAGCAGGATTACTTTGACCTGGAAGAAGAACATCAGGAAGGTCTGTCACACATGGGAGATGCAACAGAGGACTGGCAAGAGAGCTATGCAGACTCACCAAAGGTTTAAATATTATCCATCTAAACCATCATATGTTATTTGTTTAGATGCTAATGGGTCTCTGTTTTATTTTATTCTATCTGTCATAATATGTACATAGGATCATAACAATTGTATCTAAAAGTGCTTCACTATTGAAATATTGAGGAAAATATAAAGCTAAAATAAATATTGATTTTTCTTTATTTTATTAAAATTCACAGATAAATTAGCTTTATGTACAGCTATACTTGATATTCTGAGTTTCTAATTATCTAGCCATACATGCACATATGGGATTTTATACATACAACTTCATATCTCTTTATTATTTTCCTTATACATGTATACCCTTTCTATGTAGGTATGTATCTATAAATATACTTTATTCGTACTGTAGAAAAAAAACTTAAACTCTCTCTCATCCTATGCCCCTCTCTCTCTCAATATATCCTCTACCTCTACTCTTGAACTCATCCTAAACCTTTTTCTACTACTATCACCCCCCCTAATAACCATTTCTTGACTCTTCGCTCCTCGTTCCCTCCTGACTCACCCCAAATCTCATTCTACTACCATGATCTCTTAAATAACCTTTCTAGACTTTTCCCTCCTCTGTCCCTTTTTGACTCACCCCAAATCTCTTTTTACTACTATGTTCTTCCAAATAACACTTTCTAGACTTTTCCCTGTTGTAGCCCTCCTTTGACTCATCCCAAACCTCATTTTACTACTACGATCTCACTGCTAACCCTTTCTAGACTCTTCCCTCCTCTATACCTCATGTGACTCATCCCATACCTCATCTTGCTACTATGGTCTCCCAAATAACACTTTCTAGACTCTTCCCCCCTATATCCCTCCTTTATACTTTTCAATCAAACAAACAGACTCACATGTCTACCGCTCAAACGAACAACTTACATTTCCCAATACTAATCCACCACTAATCCTTTTTGGGTTTCAGAGTAGTGTGCTTCTCGCCGAAAAGAGCTTTCCAATACAATATAATGGACAGCCAAAGGGGTAATCCTGAGATTTGAATAAGGATACAGCAGTGGAGGTGTTCTGAGAGGTATTTTGAGAAAACTAGAGTATTCCAAAAATAAATTTATATGATCAAACTGATATCTATGGAATTTCCAGAGTGCTTAAAATGTTACACATTTCTACTTCAGCGAGGAAACCTGCATCTGAAAAACTTTGATGGTTGTGTGAAGAAGGAGAAATTCAGCTGGTAAACGAGATCACTCCCATGCTCGTTGATAAGAAGTGCAATGGAATCATTAGATTATGAAGTGACTTTAGGGGCCTCCAAACATGTATGGTAGTTGATTGATTTCCCTTCTCACACAAATTCAATAATTCCACTCACTGTTCCACACACCAGATTGTAGAAAAGAGAATTAGATGGCGTCCACTCATAAGGAAAAGGCTATCTCTTACTAACTGAAAATTCCACAAATATAAAATCCAACAGTCATTCTGCCTGAATTCTTCGCATACCTGCATGTCCAACATGGTGCATGGAGAATAAATACAAATATGCCTGTGCTCCATGCCCCTTACCAAAGGCAAGGTGAGCCAGAACACTGCTCAAAGCAAGGGAGGAAGCCCTTCTAAAGCACCAGACATCAGAAGATTGGGAACACCCACAGCATCAGAGGGAAGCCTGTTTGTTGTAAGATGGGTCAAAAAGGAAGTCATAAGAGTTAGTAACAAAATGTACACATCCCAAAAAGTAGTGGGCACTCAGATAATATTAAAACATCCAAAGTATAAGTGAGCATGACTGACTAAGACTCAGCAAGAATAATCATATGTCTAGGGCCTTGGAAGCGGTACGTAAATAATGGACATGAGTGGTTGTCAGAAGTGGAGTCAAGAAGAGCCTGTCAGTGGATCCCCATCGCTCATAGTAGGACTTTCCTCTTTCTTGCAGACGCACGCTTTTAGCCCACAGCTTACAGCTCATCAAGTGTGTGTGCATCAATATGACCTGCCTGATATTTGCTACAGCATGCACATCCTTCCTCCCTGACTGGTGGCGCTCTATGAAAACATTGGACATTTGACAATAACGCCTCATGTAGGTCAAGGGTTAGTCGAGCTGCCATTCAAAATCTTCATGAAATCAGCAGTGCAAGACTTTAATTTTTGATCGAGTGAAAAGGGGCATCTTTGCTACCACTTCCACATCTCGAATCATCGTAACTTGTAAATGTCGCTCCTGTATGGTGTCGACGCGGAGAAGTCTTTATTTGGGACTGCACAGCGGCGAATGCTCAGACAAAGGCTCCATCCGTCGCCTGGATACACCATCCATTTCAGCTCCGGTGGGTCCCAAAAAGAGGTGTGTGATTAACATGCTAACGAATACATTCAATGGTCAGAGCTAAATAAGCTCTGTACTGGAGGGTTCTGCGCGACTGATGGCATAACCATGATAATACATGTAATTATCAGGTGCTGGGTGGCGATTAGTCAATCAAGAAGCCCTACTTCTTTTAAATTCCAGACATTATAATCATGCAGAGAGATACTCCCAGAGGAGATCTGCATTCTCTGCTGCTCCAGACGAAATGATCTCGTTTAAAAATAAACTCAGATGATGTTAATTTACGGTTTACCCTGCGCTGTCATGGACTAGGAGAGGATAAACCCTGGCGTCAGCCATCTTCCTTTGTTTATTTCAGTACAAGGAGGTCTTTCTATTACCTCATGAAAAGGTGAGTCAGAGTCAGCAAAAAGGCGTCCAGATGTCAGTCATTGTTTTAGTTACAGTTCTTTTCTGTTCCTGAGTATTGATTTTCCTTCACCATTAGCTTCACATCGTTCTATAATGGGCTCTGTTAGCAGTAAGATGCGCTTATATTGTCAGGCAGTGTGTACTGTGAGCTCAGAAAACCGACACGGGTAAATGAATCACGGGTTTTCCACATGCTATCCCAATTTCTGTGTTGGGTAACACTTCTGTGACTCACAAAAATGCATAGAAATGGAATGTGCTACCTCTTGCTTTCTGGTACGGTGACCACCTAACTTCGGGTCACCGTACCAGAAAGCAAGAGGTAGCACATTCCATTTCTATGCATTTTCAATGTCCGTGGATTTGCCTAATGTGCGATAATATGTCAATGTTACAGTTAGACCTACTGGCACTGCCAATGCTTGCTATTAAAGCTCTTGAAAAGACTGAAAGAATCCTCTCTTTCTGAAGATGAAGAGTATGGTCATCGTCAATTTCAAGCGTATCTTTTAGATATTATTTGTTTCACTACATCAATGAGTCTTTTTAGGGGTGGTCCCAATAAAGGCCTTTGAGGGAGGCTTCTGCTTCTCAAACTGACCTATTTCATAGCTTCATCTGTTTACCCGTAGTATTTGCCACAATACACTCTCAAGTAGCCACAAAGATCCGTGGTGTCATGATCTATACCAGAACTTGCTCATGAAACATTAGAGAAAGATGTTGCAGCAACAGTGCTACGCTCCAGTAATGACAACTGCTCTCGGTGCCTTTGTAGATATTAAAGATACAGAGGGTTTGCTGTTCCTAATTAAGAGACAGAGGTAAACTATGGGAACCGGTTATGCGTGGTCATGAGATGCAGGAGGACGGGGATTCCTCCTCTTGGAATTTAGGGCCCTCACACACCCGGCTGGGTGTCATGGTTCATCATAGTGCTGCTCCTCATCAGGTCGGCGCTGCAATACCTGACGGGCTCCCTATGAGGGGCTCTTTGGCAGAGATCTTTTATTCCAAATTGCCATTTACTACCGTGGGGGTGAGGTGTGTAAGTGCCAACGAAAACAATTTTAATCAATAGGTCTCCTAACCTGATTAAAACAAACAAAGGCGCATGTCAGAGGTTATGTCTCAGGTAGGGCGCTCTATTGTACGGTCAACATGTTTCTCGCCTAGTAGACAGTCAATCTGGTGGCAATTCGTCAGGACCTTATTTAATCAAATGTATCTACACACGGGTGGTTACGTGGTGTAATCTACCTCTTTAAACCAACCTAACACATACTATATGTAGTACCTGATGGAACATGACCAACCCTAATCGGGTTTCTCATTATGCTTCCTCAATACTCGGCAGGTCTCACATAAGGCATTTCCCTATGTAGTTTGCTGATTCAGCAACAAGCCAGTAGACCTACCCACTTGTGCTGGGATTGTAGATTTTCACATCTCTTGACCCCAACAAGTAGAGTGACAACCTCCGTACAATTCCTTACGGACACTCTTTCCCGTCCTGGACTTTTGTGCAATAGCCTAATGCATTCTGTGTGTTACAGTCCTGTTTTGTGTACATTGAACTAATTAACTAACACATTTGGAATCCATGATTTGTAGATAATAAAGGTTAAGACTAGAGATAGTGTCAGTGGTGACCCGAAGTTAGGTGGTCACCGTACCAGAAAGCAAGAGGTAGCACATTCCATTTCTATGCATTTTCAATGTCCGTGGATTTGCCTAATGTGCGAAAATATGTCAATGTTACAGTTAGTCTAAAGCATTTTGAAATTAATCTTGTGGATCCCTTGTGGTACAATCTGTCATCGTATATGTTTTCAATCCAGTTTTCTTCACTTAGTCCACATACCTATACCTGTGGTATTGGTACTAATTCTTTCTGAAGTCAAGGGGAATTCACATATCAGGCTGTAGACAAAATTGATATAATTGGTAAATTATTCATATATATATTTTAGATGCCAAGTAGACGGTGAAAGAGGTGTAAGCAGGTAACTGAACTCTATAAGTCGGAAATGGCTCCACTTTCAATTAACTTACAGTGTATCTTACAGTGTATCTATTAAGTCTGGTTCATATTACTGTATGTAGAAGATGGTTAATTCTGAATTCTCATCAAGCTGTTAATTGAACTCGTTACTCATTCTTTGCTGTCCCCATCTCCACTAATCACTCAACTTGCCTAGAGATGCTTATGGTCCTTGGACAGTGTAGTCTCCATCATTAACATGTTTTTAGGGCTGAAAAGATCCTTTGCCTTCCGTTGTTCCTGATCTAGGAGAATCTTGGAGATTCCCCATCGACCTGTCATGAATTCGCAAGAGGTCAGGAGCTGATTCTAGAAAGAGTGAATGGCTTGTGTTTTTCCAGATATTTTCGTTTGCACAAAAAATTGGGGGCATCATGACCTTTCCCATTTCAGTCCTTGCACATGGTCACTTTAATTCAAATCTCGAAGGCCATGAAAAGGGGGCCTGCTTGGCATGTGTGGCTCCCCATAAAGAACACTGTCATATTTAAATTCACAAAGAGCACTGTCAGTATTTAAGATTTGCTTTCATCAGTATCCGGACAGATGCCTGTCCTACAGTCTGAATTACTGACCCAGGGTGTAAATTTATGCTTCAGTGAAGATGGTCCATCTTTTCTCCAAGGGGTTCAATTCAGATTATTTAGACACGTGGCTGGTAAAAGCTCATGCTTTAGGGGTCTGTCTGTACAGCCCATGTCTAGGTTGCATAACATGGGTTTCTCAGTGAAACAGATAAAGTCACATCTGTTACCATTACTGACGATTCAGTTCATAGGAACAAAGATCTGCATGTCTGTGACTTCACAGACAGTTCTGACCCTGAGCCGAATGATTCTGCATTTTGTTACTAAAATTCAGCATGTTATCCCAGAGAGATCAAGGTCTGATGCTCTTTCATCAGTTTAGCAAGTTTGCAGATTAGGACTCTAGCAAAATCTGGCTGAGTCTCAGAAATTAAAAACAAAGAGGATTAGAGTCTCAAGTCTTTGCTTTGGTGGACTGCGGAGAGGAACTTCTTAGCGTGTTCTCCCTTTCAGCCTCCAGAGCCTTATAACCTGATGACTAAAGACTCATTGCGGTATCATCGGGGATCACAATGCCATTGACAAGTTCTAAATAGATCGAATACATATCTTTACATCAAGCATATGAAACTCAACCCCACCTTCTGTGGGCTTCAACCTCTTCTTTCTCTGGCTGATCAAAAAGAAAGTTAAACAGATCATAAGGACTCTGGTTCTGTAAGGTTTTATGTTAACTTGTCACTGGCACTTCATCTCAAATGCTTTGTTTCTAACGGCAATGTTCTTCTGACTGTGTCCCACCCAGAAGCAATAGGCAAATGTGGAGGTGGATATGCTGGGCAGACTTCATCACGCTGCACATCAAAGCTCAATGGCAAATTGTTGCTTACCATCTCAAAAGGTTGGTGTTTATGCAGATTGACCTGTTCCCAACTCATGTCAACTCACATTGTCTGAAATCTGCCTCTCAGAAGAAAGTTTTTGGGGATGCGCACCTTACTGTCTGCTCATGAAGGCCCCAGGTATGCCTAAATCTCTTAGTGAATACCTGCGCCTTCTTGCCTAGGACCATGAGCAGTGGAAGCAATGGGATCCATAAAGGCTAGACTGCGCTCTCCTTAGGGTCAAGGTCCAGAAGGAAATGATAACTGCAGAAAAATATATATGGTCTGATGTTCTTACTCCGACGGCCCTACTCCATTTGTCTACTGAAGTAAGTTTTCCAACGGAGGAGACAGCAGAGGTGCTCACGGCTCAGAATACAGCTGCGTTGGTGACGGAGTACCCTGTCCATCAAACTCTACATCCGGCCCTTGGTTTGATTTGGTGAAGTGCTTTGCAGAGTGAAAAATACCGTAGCTCTTGCTTACCTGAGGCCGATTCACTGAATAGATCGTATATCTACTTCCGTAGGTTTACACTTTTATTTTAAATGGATAGCCACACATTTTTTTAATTCTTCAAAAAGTCCAGGAGTACTCATGTAAAGTTGAACATTTTGCAGCTTTGGAGGAATACCCACGTTCAAAAAGCATTTGTGTATGCATATTTGTACATTTTCATGTGCAATGCCTAGCAAAATGGTATCTACACGTTAGCGTCTTATCGTCTTCAAGGGTAATATATTTTACAACACCTGAAACCGATTATGAGGTGTCACCTCACCCTTCCTATGGAATGCAATGTACTCCTTTCATTGAGAGGAGTAAGCATGTGACCCTACCCAGCGTCAGATTGGGCCTTGCAAAGGTCTGTGAATGCACACAGAATCACAGGTTCATCAATGCTGCATGCCATTCTGACCCTGAAATACACTCTGCCCACTCCCACCAACTGTTATACTATAATGGTGTAATACTATGTGAGTAAAGCAATTTACAATAACAACATAATTTTCTAGTACAAAATATGAAGTTGCCCTCGGTAATCACGCAATGTAAACACCTATGTGGAATTTAGGGGTGCAAATATCCTCATGAATCGGTCTCTGAGTCAAAGGGATGCTATGACAATGGATGTGCGTGGCGGGGAAAGTAGCCGATGCACCACCCGGTGGTAGATCCCTCACTGAGTTCCACTGCATGCGTAAAATCACATCGCATGTGAAACGGCTCAATGGGGGAATTTTCCAAGCCTGCTTTGTGCCTCGGCATGGGGCGCCTGCTTCACAGTGAGCTGCCTGCAGAGCAAGTGAGGCAGCTGCTCCCATCTGCAGCAGAAAGGTGGCCACAGTGGATGCCTGCCTGTGTTGTGGTGCCTGTCGAGGAACACATGCTGTCTGGTTTGTAAACTGTGGCACGTGAAATTCCAGGATGGAAAGGACTGAAGCGTGCAGCTGCCTGCAAATGAACGGACGCATCTTTGCAAACCACGGGAGGACGTCTATGCAGCACACATCTCCAACATCAAAACGATGCTTTTGTGAATTGTGTTAGTGTTCGCCAAGGCCTAAATCCTGCTTCTTATCTTCAATTTTCTTTTCTTTTATTCTGTAGCAGCCAGGTCGACAGTTTGACTACAAGCAGCATAGCACGTTAGAGAAGGGGCTAGTTTCCAAAGTATGCTGATATCTCGTGCTTTGCGCCGCCAACAAACTGTGTCCTTATTAAATCCTGCCTTGTACATTTGTTGGACTCAAGAGACACGTGGCAGCTGTTAATATTCTATTCAATGGCAAGTGGAGGGAAACTCACAAAGAAACGCACCAAAACCCATAAACTCCCTTAAGCGTTCTTACAAATCCGCAATCCCCGAAATATAAATCACTGAATTAAAATAAAGCTTTCCGTTCATTAACCTTTTGTGCCCTTCCTCGTAAATTCACTTTTTCAAGGAGGGAAACGCTCTAAAAAACACGAATAAATAATCGCATTTGTTTTCCTAAATACATGGTGTAACATAATTATCAAAGTCATTAGCATGGCCACACTGGGAGATGCCAAGATGAAAGGCAACGCTAATCAAATGTGCTATTGTCTCTTTTCTCTTTCTCGCTGTGCTCTCCGGGGCTTGTGGCTGTAATAAACTCCACCATTCAGCACCACAGCCAGCTCCTCGGGGAGACAGGCAGCCATTTGTTAGCACAGCCCATCAGAAGCCCTCCGGCATGTAAACATCATTCAGCGCAAGTACATTTCCGAGGGCACTCGTTGTTTGTGGTCGGACACTTGTACTGTACTTTGAAACGAAAGAACAGACGTCAAAGGATGCCAAGAAGCGAGGGACAGAAGATGTCCACAATGGCCTTCGCAGAGCTGTACTTTGCAGTTAGCTAGAATGCCCTTCTACAATCGGTATAGTGTACATTTACCTCCACGTGATGCCAGAGCGACAACTGAGACAGCAAAACGTTGATGGCTGGAAATGTTATGTTTTTTAACCAGACTCTACCATTACACAAACAGACTAGTAAGGATCGCTTGGGCACAACCAATCTGCACCAGAAGGCGAGAAACCGCAACATGTTTCGGCCTCATTGGCGAGGTGCACTTAAGCCTTCGCGACAGTGAACAAGACAGACAGACCCTGCCGAGTCAAATTGAAAAAAAAAGATTCGGATTTATATACAAATCCATAAAAGAAAAAGAATACAGTGATAAAATAGATTACAATTTTACATGTAATGTCCACACACTATCAAATAAAACCATATATGCTAAAAAGTGCATTTTAAAATCGAATATAATAAACCTTGTCATATCTTTCTCACTTACAGAGACTTCCCAAAGTGACGGATAAAAAAGTTGGTCTACCACTTAATAAAGACTGGAATAGAACTGTGTAGCCTTCCATTCCAAAGTTTTAGCTCATCTGTTACAGAAGTGGACCACGAATATGCAAATCAGCATAGGCCCCACCCAAAAGAAGTAGACCAGAATGTGTTGCTATGTCACAACCACCCTGCATGTGAAATCAAGCAACTTCAGCCATGTCAGTGCGTTATTTGGCCTCATTTACCGAATGCGGCTTGAGTCCACATGGCTCAAGTAGCTCTGGTCTACATCTTGACATATCTTTGCCACATTGGGAGACTAATTGAGACTACTATAAAGTGTGGATGTAAATATTTTAGCCAAGTAATTCCAGTGAGCAATCATTATGAAGATAGGCCACCATAAGTCAGATGGGAGGCAGATAGAGGCCGACCTTGGACAGACAAGTAATGGGATGCCATATTATCGGGCGCTAGAAACATACCCAGACACCCGAGGTTCAAGCTTATTCAAACATACATTATACAGAGGGCATATCTCTTGCCGGACATGCTAAATAGATACTTCCACATTGCCACTTCTGCATGTCCACGCTGTCAGCATGTTGATGCAGACCTGCTTCATATGCTGTGGACTTGCTCATCCCTTCAGCATTATTGACAAGAAGTAGTCACAATCCTAGCTTCGTGCACGAATACGGAGATGCCATTGTCGTGGGTAGTCTGCCTTCTCTTGCTGTACGCCAGATCAAAAAAGAATAAAGTCACCTCGAAGTTTCGGGATCTGGGTCTCATTACTGCAAAACGTCTCATAACTAAAAAATGGAAAAATGCAGTCCCACCAGAGATACTTACTTGGAAGCTCAGGCAGAAAGTACGGCACTACATAGAGAGGAGATAGCTGGGCTTCGTAAGTTCCCCATTGCACAGAGCTGGGACACGTTGCTTGTTGCCTTACAGACCTGATAGCAGTCGATACCACCCCATTAGTCAATCAGTGATAAACCCACCAGCCCCCCATCTCTCAGCCAAGGGGAATTGACACGCCTCAGAGTCAACAGAATAGATAAATGTCGTTCCCCCTGGTCTGTCATGGATAGCTATCCATACCTCCTCCGCTCTCAGACACAAGGGTCCTCTTTGTTGGGAAACTGTCCTGCCCTGTTATGTGCAATATATCAACTATCCACCAGGTATGTGGCTATGTGGAAATGAACTGATAATACATCTCTGCATTCAATCATGCACAATTGACATTGCTTGTATTTAGTGGAAGGCAGATGTTCTTTTTATGTTTTAAGTTTCAGTTTGTTTAGAACATTTTGGAACATATGATTTATTGGTACTCACTGGTGATCGCTATATGCGTTCTATCATCACTCAAGTTCCTTCTCCTACTAAGCAGTGAATAGATGATAGGACCCGACTGGCTAAGATTTGTATGTTTATGGTGCACACACGCAAGTTCCTGTCAGGACTGCTCAGATAAGCTGTGTTATGGGTAAGCAGTAGATAGCAATGACACTAATTTGCAAACCATGATGTAGCTCAACTGTGAGCAATGGCATGCAGAGGCATTCGTACATATGTTCACGTATAATATAAATGTCTGTAATAGTGAATAGCATATTCGTGTTGACTGTATATTGCTGTGATAGGCAAAGCTATTCTGCACATGGGATTTGTATTTCTGAAACTCACATCCAAATATTTTTGTACAGGTTCGTGATGTTAGACATCTTAAAAAGAGAAATACCAATAAAGATATTTAAAAATAAAAAATGAAGATAGGCCACCACAGTGGCAAACGTCCAACACTTCATCGACTAGCTACGGTTGATATTACACCACTGAGGAGTATTTACAAGAAAATATGCACAACACATCACCCACATCTAATAATCCTAAAGAAAAACAATATATTGGAAATATTGTTTGGGTTATTCAAAATAGGTTCAAGAGAGCTGAATGCATGCTAGATTTTCAGGCTTTCTATAGCAGATAAATGTGTTCATATAGAATGTAAATGGAACTCCTCTACACAGCTAGATATCATCCAGAATATCTGGAAGTTATCTAGCCCACCAGTGGGCACCCCTTTGTTAGATGACTGCTATATTCCATTACAGTTCTTTTTTGACTCCATGTGATCCTTCACCTTACGTTTTCACCAGTGTAAGTTAACGTAGACACCCTGCCCAGATTAAATTTGATTCTGGACCTCTCCTCCTCACAAATTGACTTTTACCTGTTGTAGAGTGTATCACTGCTTGTCACCATTCGAGCCATGCATACACAATGGTTGTTTTCAGATGTTTATCAGTACAAATACCCTACAACAGTGGCAAGTGTGTGCACAGATTCTACAACACTGAAAACGTATTTAACCACAACACAAATGCTCCTTTACTATTCAGTGTTACTCTATACCAGGGCTCCTTTATCACTTATTATAACCTGTAGTAGTATTTCATTTCATTGTTTTGAAGCTCTATCACAATAATATGGGATAAAAACAAAAGTGTCAAGGTGTTACATGCAGGATTACCATCTTGTACGCCTGGGACTACAACCAACATTGTTCAAATGACAGCAATTTGGAACCATCTGTTATGTGTCAGGATGGGATTATACTTCAAAATGAGTATATGTGGCACATGATGCCAGAGAAAAGTAAGTCTGTAGCACTGGTTTAAATCCTCTCTGGCATGCACAGAGAGGGGTCTTGACATCAGCAAATGTTTGCTTCACCAACAGTCAATTTCAGCCCTATCTGAGTGTGTTTACCAGGAGATCTGGTGTTTAAGTTTCTTCCCCAGTGTGGCTCATGATGCAAGTGCATCCTATGTTAAGCATTATATTTGAACTTTGAGGTGCCCTTGGGATTAGGAAACTTTAATAAGAAAGGCAAATGGTAGGTTAATATAGGATAAGGAGAAGGAGAAGAATAATGATAAGGACAAGGCAAAGGGATGGGGATGGGGATGAGGATGAGTATAAAGTATGAGGATAAGGACAAGGAAAAGGAATGAGATTGAGTATAAGGATAAGGGATAAGGGATGGAGAGGAGTAAAAGGATACTGATAACAATAAGATTAAGGATAAGTATAAGGATAAGGGATAGGGCATGGGCATGGGGATGAGTACAAGGACAAGGATAAGAATAAAGCTAAATATAAGGCTAGGGGAAAGGAATGAGGATGGGGATAGTGATGGCGAGAGGGTGAGAATGAGCATAAGAATAAGGACAAGAACAAGGTCAAGGATAAAGGAGAGGGTACGGATAAGGATACAGATAGGGATATTTCTAAAATGTACTACTAGTTCAACAAGCACTGGTCATTGAAGGAGTTGCTTTAGTAGGGAAGGATTCGTAAATTAAGGTTTCCAAGTTTGTAATAAATGTATTGAGGGTGCCCTCTCTGCAATGGCCAAATGGGACTGCATTCCACAGCCTAGAACACCAACAACTGATCTTAGGCAGACAGTTTGAACAGCTTCTTGGTCTGAAGAAGCTGATATATGTGGGTCTAGGATCCTAGAGTTTGGTTTGTAGGTATGGACTCCAAGAGCCTGTCGGCCATTTAATAATTATACAGATAAACTTACAAAATTACATCTGCCTCATATTGTTCTCAAAGGCTTGTAAAAAAGATCGAAAAATTCCTACCTCCTGAGCTTTTGAAAATTGTGATCATTGCAGTGGTACTTTCAAGGATCGACTACTGCAACTCTATCCCAACCTTACATCAGGCTCTCTGAAGAGGCTTCAGACTCTGCAGGATGCAGCTGCACGCTTCCTCTTCAAAATTCCAAAATATGAATCTGCTAGAGGTGCCATCAGGAACCTCTATTGGTTACCAGTCAGACAATGTTGCAGGTTCAAGGCCCTTTGTCTGGCCTATAAATCACTGCAGGGTCTGGGGCCAGTCCGTTTCAAGGAGAAACTCAAATTGTATGTCTTCGCTTAGGTTCTGCCGTGAACCTGACTGTCCCCCCATTTAGGAGGACCACCTGGGGTGGGAAGAGCTTTTTCAGGACCACAGCTTTGCTCTGGAATAGCCTACCACTGACACTAAAAGCTGCTCCCTCCTTGCTCATCTTCAGGAAGGTCTTGAAGACCTGACTCTTTTCACAGGACTAGCAGGCACATGACCATCTGCAAGAAATCTTGTTCTAACAGCTCTGCATCTATACCCGCCCTCTATAGCGCCAAGAAGCCCTCTGGCATGAGTTTGCACTTTACAAATAATATTCATTAATTCATTAAATCCTATATTTAAAAGGTATCCAGAGCAGGGCATTCTATGCTTTTAAGCATTTTCTCGCTTAGAAAGCCAAACTGGTAATTGTACTCCAGCATTCTGTGCCCTTTGAGGATGGAGGATGTAAACCACAGGTATGCCCAACACAATGGCACTATAATAATCTAGCCTGCCATTGTCAATATCTCCAATTAGGAAAGTATGCATGGAAGGTGTGGAGGTGTGACTACCTTACATAGCTGCATAATATGCTGCCAAGTGTTGCTCATCACAGCATTATTGTTAGTGTACCTTGGCAATGTCTTATAGACATAGACAACCAATTTCTATACTTCAGATTCAAAGGAGAGTAGCTGTTGATCAATAGAAGAAGAGAAAATAATTTCATGCATTTGATGGGATTTTGTTAAATTCTTTGATTGTCCCCAATTATTCTGAAATCAGGGAGAAAGAAATGAATGAGGAACTTGGCAGATAGTTTGAAAAAAGATGGAATAGAAGAGGCTCTTAAACCGATAAGACCCCACTCTTACCAATAACAGGGAATACTGCGATGGAGGTAGTTTCTGTAAACAAAAGGATCTAGGTTTGAGACCTTTAGAGAAGTAGTGTAATACATGGACTTTAAAAGGATGCTGTCATCACACTTTTGTGGAGGGAGTTGTAAATAATTGAAGTGATTTATTTAGTGAAGCGTATAGGGAAGTGGCAACGCAGTCATCCTGATGCCACATCATAGGGCAGATATGAATTTTTAAACTGCTGGAGTACCCTACCCACTGCTACCTCAGACACCTGCCAAAAATGGAGCTGAGGTTTCAGGGTCTGTTGAACTGGAGGTAGTGATGAAGAAAAGGAATTTGACGATGGGGTTGAAAATGCGGCTTCTCGTGTTCAGCAGTCACCTGGATTGTGTCCCTGATAGAGCGTGATACTATGATACTGAGGGATTATTGGTCTGAAACATTTGGGCTGAGGAGTGATTTCAGTAACATACTAAGCCCTTGCAGAGCGTTCTTTACACACAAGATTTGTGAGTGCCATACAATTATTGTTAATTTCAGAAACTGCCCTAGTGATAGATAAGGATATGTGTTTTGTATACAACAAGATCTTTTGCTGGGTATTTCCTACATCATTTTCTTTCTAATTGACTTTTTGTTCTTTGTTTCTTTTTGTTTTGTTTCCTGTGTTTTTTTTCCTCTGGGCCAGTTGATTATAATGTTTTTTACCTGGGTTTATATAAGCAAACATGCACAGCAGTAGGGGCCCCAAAGAAGGGGGAGCACGATGTTCCACAATTTCACAATACATTTCAATGGGCCAATTGATTAATACTTACAGGGCTCTAATTTGTTAGCACTTAAAGAGATGCTTACGGCAGAAACAAGATGCCCCATGATCAGGAGAAGTTTGTGATAAATATTGGGCCATTTGGGGTAGCTACGAGAAGAAATGGCTGCCTTAACGGGCCACTTTACTGACCAATGTGCTAAGTCACTAATATTTTCGTCTTTCTCCCAAAAATAAATGTTAGTCAGGTGGGCACTTTCATCTTCACGAGTACTTAGTAAAGTCAGCCCCAGACATGCTGTTGTATATTGAGCTGTGCCATGTTGGATTAAAGTAACATTTTATAAACTCTTCAAAATATATATCTTAGTAACAAGAACACACCAAATCTATTTCACCTTCATTAGTTTCACCAAAAGTTCTAAACACCTTTTGTAATTTCACAGTGATAGTTATTACTGCCTGCGGATATAATTACATACTTGGATGAATATTACAAGTTATCCTGCACACATCCTTGTAGGTCTCCTGAACTCTGACCTGCCTCTGTATTACATTTTGGTATTGGTTACTGTGCTCTTCTCCTGCTTCTTCCCTGTATTCCAGGTTTGCTTTCTCTCTGGAGATCCGCCGTCAGTGTTATAGACTTAGGTTCCCGGCAGCCCACCGTTATTAAGCCTCTTAGCTTAGTTACCAATACATTCTTTTCGAAAATAATTCTAATATTTATGTAACATGGTAAACTTTTTTTGTTTTTATACCTTTAGCTATGTTTGACGATCACCTTTGAAAACACTATTGTGAATCCCAGAAGTACGAGATTCATGTGATTGATGGTATCTCCTCAATCCAGGTGTCTCTCTTCTTTCACACAGTCCCATTACCTCTTCCTCCATGGTATGATTCTGCTATTTGTGCTCACTCACGTACAGGTGTAGCTACGTTCTAGGGAGTGGGTGTATTGGTTTCAGGCTTTGTTGGTCAAGGCCACTAACTCCTGACATTTACGAATCCAGAAATCCTCATCAGATTTGAAGAACATCCTTCTCCTCACTGAACACTCTGTAGCCCTCCCTTAACTCAGTCCTTCCCCTGCTCACCATACCCACCCTCCAACCCATGCCGCTGGCCAGCAGACACCTTCGCCCTCGCAAATATCCCAACTACTTCTCGGAGGAGGAAACCCTAGCCCTCCTCTCATCCTACATGACCTCCCCCGGTGCCCGCCACCCTCCCGACAAGAAAGTTGATTACCTGATTCCCACTGTCTCAATCAACACCAATAGATCATCATCTCTCCGCAATAGAGGAGTAAACAGCAACAACTTAACACAAGTACCCCTATCCTCCCCTTCTCACAACATTTGTCCCGATGCTCCACTCTCTGGCCTCCTTCTTAACTGCCGTCCAGCTGCGAGACACACCTCTGACATCGCCACCCTCATCCTAAGCCATAAAACTGATGTAGGTACCCTAACCGAATCTTGGCTCAATGAATCCTCATCTCCTTACCTTGGTTTACTGGTCCCATCAAATTACAACATTGTTAGACTGGATAGACAATTAAAAAAAGGGGAGGCATTGCATGCATCTACCGCTCAGACCTCCATGTCACAGAACTTCATTCAGACCCCACGGATGCCTGCGAATATCTTGCTCTCTCCATTTGTAACAACACTACTCAGTTATGCAAATTGCACATCTTCTACCACCCCCCAGGCAAGAACGGCACCTTCATGGATCTCCTCATGGAAATCATCACCGCTAAAGTCTCCCCCCACTCCAATGACATTTTCCTCGGTGACTTTAGTCTGCACTGGAATGATCCCAATGACTCCCAGGTCAACGCTGTCAATGACTTCCTCGCTGACCAATCACTCACCCAGGCCTGCACCCTTCCAACCCACTCAAAAGGCACCACATTGGATTGGATCATCGCTAAGGCATCGGCGTCAGGCTGAATTCAATAGATCCATGCGACTGGTCAGACCACCATGCCATCACCTTCCTAATACCTGACTACCGCATGAAAAGACCTGGACAACCGGTTAAACCGAAATGCTGGCTCAGAGACACTAAGACCCTTGACCTCGAAAAGCTGACTGCTCGCTACGAGAATGACCTACACCCCCTCCAAAGCTATCTAAGGTCAACAAACTCACAGAGCACTACAACTCGACTATGTCCAACATATTGGATGATCTGGCCCTGTTAAAGCTCAAAAGGTCCCAGATCAAAAACAAATACCCCTGGTTCAGCGGACCCCTCAATAGCAAAAGGAGAGCTCTCAGACGTACAGAAAGAAATTGGAGACAGCACCCCTCAGCCTCACAACTTAAACGTCTCCGTCAGGCCAGAAATACTTACAACAGAAACATCCTCATATCCAAAAAAGAGTTCTTCAGATCAGAACTGGAAAACGCCAAGAACAGACCCACCAAACTCTTTGAAATAGTGAAACTTCAATCAAACAAACTAGATAAGTCATCCAAAGAAACCACAAATCCCTAATAACCTGTGATGAGTTCTCCTCCTTCCTCACAACCAAAATTAACTCTCTAGGTAACAAACTTAATGCCACTTCAAACGTCCCTCTTCCTCCTACCGGGACCCATCTCTCCTCTCTTCCCCCCCAGGCAACTCCCAAAAACAAAGCTCACTGGTCCAATTTCGATCTATATGATGACCATTCCATCTCGAAAATTCTATCCTCCTTAAAACCGAATGCCTACTTCAACTACCCTCTCAACGCCAACTGCTTGGCAGCGACCTCCCTACTCATCATTCCCATTTGGATGACAATTATCAACGCTTCCCTTCTTCAAGGGTCCATACCTGACTCCCTGAAAACCGGGCAAGTCATCCCCATCCTAAGAAAACCCACTCTGAATCCTGCAATTCCAGACAGCTTCGGACCAATTTCCAATAGTCCTCTTCTTGCGAAAGTGTTGGGGAAATGTGTGCAGCTACAACTAAGCACTCATATCGCTAATTTCAATTTGCTTGACAAATTCCAATCGGGGTTCAGGCCTGGGCAAAGTACTGAAACTACTATTATTCACATCGTAGATGATGCTCTCCAAGCCCTTGACCAAGGCAAAACCTGTCTGTTGATCCTTCTGGATCTTTCCTTGGCATTCGACACAGTCAACCACGAGAAACTTCTTGAAAGCCTCAAACACAGGGTGGGTCTAGGAGGTGCCATCATCAAATGGTTTGTTTCCTTCCTCCAGAACCGCACCCAGAGATTCTTAGTCAACAGCAACCTATCTGCGCCCTTCCCGATATCATTTGGTGTCCCTCAACGTCTCCTACCCTCTTTAATCTGTACCTTGAACCATTAGCTGAAATTCTTCGCACGGCCAACATCTCTTTCCACATGTATGCCGATGACACTCAGATATACATCAAAACATCTTTCCTAGACGAAATTACCCATCTCAATGACGCCCTGAAACTGACTGTTCAATGGCTCGCCAACAACCAGCTCAAACTGAATGCCCAAAAAACGTAGTTCCTTCTCATGTCCCCCCCTAAAAACTCCAATGACATCCTGGAATGGATCAACTCGATCACAGCACTTAACTGCACACCGACCATAGTGGATTCTGCTAAATCTCTTGGTATAACCTTGGACAGCAACCTGAATATGCGTGAACACATCAACTCGATGGCCAAAACTGCCAGGTTCCACCTGAGCTACTTGAGAAAACTAAAACCCTTCCTTGAAACCATGGACCTAAAAATTGCAGTTCAGGCGTTAGTTATCTCCAGAATTGAATACGGCTGCTCTACCCTATCTGGCCTACCAAAGACTTTCACGGCCCCTCTAAAAGCTTGCCTCAATGCAGCAGCTAGACTCTTATATGGCTCAAAAACATTTGACCACATTTCACCACATCTGAAGGCCTTGAACTGACTTCCTCTTGAAGCCAGAATCCAGCTCAAGCTGGCCTGTATCACACACAAAGCCCTGTACGCGAACTCCCCAACATATCTCGCCCAGAAAATCGTGGTATCTGGGAGACTCAGAAACTGCCGGTCCGCCAGAGACCTTGTGCTGCAGCCACCCGCTTCCGCAAGGAAAAAACATATAACCGAGCGTACTCTGGGGCTGCACCAAGAATCTGGATCTCGCTACCATCCTCCTTCAGAAGAATACCTTCTCTGTCAATATTTAAAAAGGAAGCAAAACCGTTCATAATGAGCAAATTCCTCCAATAACTGTCCTTGTCGCGCATACCACCTTTTGTCATGGCTTTTGTTTCTGTGCATAATTTCCCGTACTGATTGGCCCTTTCCGTGTACCAATTCTCACTCCTTCACATGTTCTGCTGGTTCTCTCTGCCTTTTTGCTATCATATCTCCCCTCTTATACAATTGCTGTTTTTCTCTTTTTATCGCTGAATTGTCGCTCTGCTCATTATGGTACTGTACTGATTATTGTATATAACTCTGGCTTTGTCCTAATGTAGTCAATACCCTATTCTCCATCCTTGTGTTCTGCCTATGCCTAACCTGTACGTAACGTGTTATCCCTGTAAAGCGCTCTGATACCCTAACGGGTCACTGTTCGCGCTCTATAAAACCTCAAATAAATAAAACAGGTGTTTCGAGGCAGTTGTCAAATATCTTTGCACAGTGGGCGACACCAGTAGCAACGTTTGAAGTGGCAGAGTTAATATTGTTGCAATGAATAACAACACCTCAAACTATGATATAATGCAATTGCTGTGAAAGGAACGAGCCATGCACTTCATAACCAGTTCTGGCCTGACCCCGGGTCTGAGGCAGACAGAAATGAAGCCCTCACATATGTGTCAGTGGATCACCTCTGACGAATACAATCCCTCTGCTGCAGTGCTTCTTCACCTGCCTGCTGAAACTGGCTACCACATATCTAGCTGACCAGTCAGCTGTTCAAGGATTCAGCAAGAGTTATACTTACTTACTTCTGCCTACTACCCCTCATGGGGTATTAGACATCAGCCAGGACTCTCCAGCCATCTCTGTCCTGGGCTTTTCTTTCAATCTGACTCCAGATGTTACCCATCGCCTTGCAGTCAGCCTCGAGGCCTCGGCGCCAGGTGTTTCTGGGCAAGAGATATGCTTGCTAGCAATATAGCTCGGTATGTTTTGTGTTAATGAAAAGATGAAGAAACAGTCAAGTAATGCGTTCATATCATCAGTGCATATTTTTGAGCAGGTGGTTGCTGGTGTTCAGCACCGGCACTTTATAGTCGACACTTCCACCTATAGCACGAACTCGACCCAAAGGGATTGGAGTGCCTTTCATATGCACACATTCATTTTTTGTAGGCACGGGGAGATTAAGGTATTTGCCCAGAAGCACAGGATGTTGAGCCCACGCCGGGACTCAAACCTGGTTCCCCAGCTCCAAAGGCAGCATCTCTTGCCGTTACGCCACATCCTCTCCCCACCTGCAGTGTTTCATGTTTAGTAGTTAGTTCTGTTATAGGTGGCGCGAATAGGAGCAATGGACTAGTGCAGGCTCCCTCCTGAGGAGAGACCAGGCACTTTGTTCACACATTAACCACGGCATATCATGGATCTGCTAACGTGGTCTCTTGTCCATCCAAAGTTCCTAAACTGAATAATAGCTGTGATAAATGTAGTGAGTTCTAAGTAAACTGTTATGTATCGCCATTTGTGTAGCACCTTGTGCCATTCAAATGCCACTCAAGCCCTTCTTTTGATATAAATGCCCTTTTCGTGCGGTTCGTATATATTTACCTCCAAAGGTTACATACATACATATAGCTGCCTCTAATTATTGGTCATTAGCGCGGGTGCATATTTGGGTGGCCAATGGCACTTCCACCTTAACACTGCCCGCTTCGCCTTCTAAGACACAGGCAGCATCGATTCGCCCAGCTGTTTGAATCTGACAGGCCCGGCTCCTCCAGCTGAGCGCTCTTTGTGAGCCCGGGCCTGTTGCCTAGCAACCAGGCTCCGCAGCTGCCATGCGTGGCAGGTCTGAGGGAAAGGGAGCACATGCTCGGGAGGCAGGGTGGGGCCCCAGCTCGGTACCATCCTGCAGCAAAAAACATACACTGTACCCACGACAAGGGACCCTCAGCAAGCGGGCGCCTCGACGCCACGCAGCGCTCTCTGCCTCGCAAGGAATCAAAACCATCTGAAACAAAACCCAGCCACAGAGCACTGATTTGGATTTAAAAATAGACGTGTGAGTGGGAGAGAGCCAGGAAGCCGCCGCGTTTAAGGCTGCTTGCAAAACCGAAGGGTGTGCGGGAAATAAATCAATGGCGCTTGTCACTTCCAGCTGTCTAGAGCTTGGTAATCCGAACGATGCTTCTCCCTCTGCCGTTTACTCAGTGTTTCAAGAAATAAAAAAAAAAGAGCGGTGGGGGTAGGGTGCAGCGAGGATATAGGCAAAGTGCGCGAGCAGGTGGCCACGGGTCACTGGTTGGATTCCATCTGATCAATAATGATTTATGGGACACACAAAGATGGCCGCCACCTTGCGTCTGTGAGCCCACACTGTGCTCTCATTCCAGTTGCTATTGGTAACACACTTCATTGCACTGTAAATTGTAAGTGCATTTATATAGTGCTTACGACCCCTGGCAAGGCATTGAAAGGCTTTTCCGGTGAATAGCATGCTACTCTGGAACCCAAGATTAGTAGCTAATAGGGTAGTGGTCTTTTTCTTGTGCATTGGTTGTGTTAGGCTTGTGCTCTGGATTGCATGCATGTTTAGTATAGTTTGGAGTAGGGATAGAATGATAGGAATGGGGTTGAAAAGAGGGATAGAAGGATAGGAATGGGGTTGAAAAGAGGGATAGAATGATAGGAATGGGATGGGTTTGAAAAGAGGGATAGAATGATAGGAATGGGATGGGTTTGAAAAGAGACATAGAATGATAGGAATGGGGTTGTATTTAGGAAGTAGCCCATTTCTTCTAAACAGTGGTCGCTTGTGCTTGTTAGTTGACTTGGAGGACTAAAGAAGGGATGAAAATGTGAAAAGGATGTTTGGGAGTTCATAGTAGTCAGAACGATTAGGAGGGGGGGTGGAAGTGTTTTTTTTAAATTGAAAGATGTAAATAATTTATGCATACACATATATACGCTGGGCAAAGTTAGGATTGAATAAACCCTTCTATATGAATACCTATATGTACAATGAAGTGGCAATATTTGCTTGGTCTACTGTCCACATTTATCTTGTGGGACATTTTTTATGCTTTCAAATAACTAATTAACATAGATACATAAATACACAAATGGCACTTATTGGAGTTATTAGTAACAGGTATAACCCTCTATATATGCACCTACGTGTATCACATACATGAGCCATCTTTTTGGCCAGGACTCAGCAGCATCGTAGAGGCGTTTAGTAGTGCACGAGTTTCTCCTTGCCATCAAGAGCAGTATTTTTGTCCTTGACTTTTAACCTTCAAATCAGTGCTACAAGGTGTCTTAGACTATTACGTTCAATGGCAGCCAACCGACACTAATTGCCTAGCTGTATTAGGTTGCCACATGAAAGCCAAGGACAGGAAACGTTGTGGGTGATGACATGGAGTGAGGTGGCCAACAGAGTCCATAGGCATTTTGGAAGAAAAGCAAAGAAGATGCTGTCAGCAAACACTGTAAGCGATTGTACTCTCAATGCAATAAAATATTCATTTCAAGGTAAAATGGGTCCCTACCAATCGAAGGTCTGTGTTCAGCCTTATGCAGGTGCGCAACGCCCATTGGGCCCAAAGGGCTTCAGCCCCCCCCCCGTCATCTGTGTCTGCACGGGCTGAGACAGCTTCCTGGGCACACACACACACAGCCACACCTGAGTTCTTCACAGGTCTTTAACCCCGTGCACTGCGTGAATTTTCCCACTGTGCGAGCGAATTAACGAGTGGGCGGGGTTTGGATGGCCCCCGGCCGATCTCCGCACACGCCCACCATGACGTCGGACGGCCGGGGGGTTAAAAGACCATTTACGTGTTAACAAGGCTTTGTTGCTTTTCACCCCTTCTTAGATCCCCTGCAAGTCCACTCAGCATATTGCTGGAAGAGTCAGCCCCCCCAAAAAAATAAATTTGGCTCTAGTTGCGCCTCTGGCCTTATGCCATCTGTTGCATTAGACTCTGGGAGTTGAATAACTGGTATTGTTACTGGGAACCAGCACTTGTATAGTGCCAATCTACTATTAGCATGGCTTCGCAACGGTGAACAGCCTTTACAACGCAACTTTTACACCGCACTACCATTACAACGAAACTATTACAACGCGAAATCTGTTACAACGCATGCCATTACAACGCATGCTATTACAACGAAATGCACTAGATGGCGTGCTAACATTAGAAATAGTGTAGTTTTACTATCCAAACACCTTCCCTACTGCAACGTGGACTGGAGTTAGAATAGTAAATTATACATTTCTAATGTCAGCACTCCATCTAGTGTACGTCGTTGTAAAAGCATGCGTTGTAAAGGCTGGCGTTGTAACAGATCTTGCGGTGTAAAAAATGCGTTGTAACGGCATGCGGTGTAAAAGCATGCGTTGTAACGTCATACATCCCTTCGCAACACCTTCCAATAGTCTGGCGTTAAGACTTTACAAAGATCATCACAAGGAGAGGGCCTGATTCAGTTCTGCAGATATGTGAGTCAGTATGCTGCGTATGTTAGTGTTAATGAGTTGTAGCTCTCTTTGGTGGTGAAGGCCACAGGGCTGCACCAAATTAACTACGCAGTTCCTTGGTTACTGTTGCCGTCTCTTAGGCAGGCACATTTAATCTAGTGTGGCCATCCTTGTGAACTGAATGCAGCCCATCTATGCCAACATTGTGAGTGGTGCTCTGCATTGGAAGGATAATTGTCACCAAACTGCAGTGATTCCTGCTGATTATTAATGAAAGTACAATTAGGTGCCATATGGGTTGATTGCTGCTGTGTTGTGTTTACTACATTCTTAACCTCTTCAGTGCCCATGACGAGATAGTCTCGTCATGGAGCACGGTCGCGCTGTGCCCATGACGAGACTATCTCGTCATGAACCCCACCCACTAATGTAACGCCCGGCACAGGAGGGGGAAAGGGCGTGGCACAGAAGGGGTTAAACACAACCACCATCAACATTCAAAACTTTGGAGTCGGGGTGACACAGCTGAATAATTTCTATATTGAAAGGTCAGAATTCCTCTGCAAAATAAATACACCTGCAGAACTCTAGCTCCAGAAGAGAGCGGTAAAAACCTGTGTCTCGGTGTGTCAGCCTGCTGGTGCAAACCGTTCATTACCTCGGCAAACCTCTTTGGACTGTCACTGATCTGTCTTCATCCTTCCAGAGATGTGGGCTGAAGACAGCCAAAAAGCGAGAGCTGGAGAATGCCGTCTAGTGGGAGTTATGCAGGTCACCTCCAGCTCCGACCACTCTCTGCTCCTCTTGGCTCACACTCCAGGAAGCCTGGACTCACAGGCCTTGAGTAAATAAGAGTAACAGGAATCTGCAGAGACCACACTGATGCCAGGAGTATGCAAGGAGGTGTCTCTACTTTGCAAATGGTTATTTTGTGTGTAATGCCTTAGGGATGTGATTGATGTTGCGGGTGATGTTCTATGTGATTTGTATCAGTGCGGTAATGGTGCAGGTGATGTTCTATGTGTGGTAATATAGGATATCATCCGTCATTGTATTGTATTGTAACTGCATTTATATAGCGCTTATACCCCAGATGAGGCATCAAAGTGCATTTTCGGTGAGTAGCATGCTACTCCAGAACCCAAAAAGGATTAGTGGTGAATTAGAATAGTGAAATATGAAATTAATTTGAGCGGTGGACATGTTAGTCTGTTATTTGGATTGAACAGGATAGTGGAGGGATAGAAGAGGGATGGGTTTGCATTTATATAGCGCTTGCTACCCCGGATGAGGTGTTGAATCACTTTTCGGTGAATAGCACACTACTATGGAACCCAAAAGGGATTAGTGGTGAATTAGTATAGGGAAGTATGGAATTAATTTGAGCGGTGGAAAAAGTATGAAATTAATTTGAGCGTTGGAAAAGAGTAATGAGGACTGACTTTCTTTGTAACCGAAACATTCCCTATAAAAGACTTTCCTAGTAACCAAATCATTCTCTCAACTGCAGACAATTTCTCAAGTATTCAATCCAAGGATAATGTTAATGCCCCCTCCATTAAAATGCTCAGTTAAACTCCCTAGTTTTTGATAGTACACATTGAAGAATGCCATATGACAAAATACACGATAGTTTATTTGTCCTCTAGCCAGACCAAGGTCGCAAGCACCATTTTTTCACACTGCAATAACTGGCCAGTCACTAAACATGGATGGTATAAACTGTATTTTCTGGAACATCTGGACTAACACACCCAGCACCAGTAACAACATTTCTTGTTTGCACAACAATCGAAAATAGAGATTTTAGCTGGATTTTAGCTGGAAGGCGCTAGAGTCATGTTTGCAGGCTTGGTTTACCAGACACATGCAGGTGCCCACAGAACACGTTTACGCAATCAGTCTTCTAAATATGTAGTCCATCACAATGTTTTAAGGTCCGCATTTAATGGGCTAATTAGACAAACAGAACACAAACTGTACAAACTTGCGAGAACAATTTCACAAACAAGGACCAGCAACGGACCACCGTTTCATTTATGTGATAAACCAGTCAATAACCGAAATACAAACTGTGCAAGTCTGGTCTGATATAGAGAAGGTTGATAGGCAATTTAGGCCATATTCGGCAGAACGGTCAAGTAAACATAAGTTTTTCGAATTAAGAAACCAACCCTATTCTGATTGCCATCTGTAGGGGGGCAGAGCAATGGGGAACATTGGATAGGATTCTGTGTGTATGCAAGAGCCTATTTTGCATGTACTACTGTTTGTCCTGTAAAAATCAATAATACATTTTTTTTTTAAACAACCCCAGAAGAAGAAGCCGATTTATGAAATACAAAAATCAATGGCCCTAACACACAGGGTGCTTTCTCCCTGGAAGCCGGATTCACTATGATTTTTCTTGCACACGTCTGCCGTGGTTACCCAGATATGAAAAATCTGCAGCGGAAGGCCTACCCCAAAAGGTACAAGGAGGCAGCCCATTTGCAGAATGGTTGCTAGCTAGGTCTTTCTGACTGCCAGGTCAGCTGTGACTTTGCCTTCAAAGGTCCAGCAGTTCCCCAGTCTTTAAATAGGGTAACCCCAAGGCCAGTGGCTATAGATAACACTGTTTTGGTAGGAGACCCACATCTGGCAACCTCAAAATAACCCCCTAATTGTGTCTGGACAGCGTCAGACTGAGGCAGAAAATAGGCTGGGGCACCAAAATAACAGTGGCCTTCATTTGCTAATATGATAGCTAAACAAGCATTTGCAAGGGTTTGAGCTATTCGCATTGTAGATGACAATGCCTTTTATTTATGTGTTTTGAAAACCTGCAAAAGGTGCGTAAGCACACAACTTATAAGGGCTTATTTAAAAGCCTCTTGCACCGCCAGTGCGTCACTTTTAAAATGGGAAAGTGACGTATCGGCGGCACAAGGGGCTTGTAAATAAGTCCCATAGTCCTTGCTTACGATAAGCAAGTCTGGCAGTAAAAGAGGAGCAGCTATTGTCAGCTTTGCTTTTCGTAAGCAAGTTCTATAAGTACAAAGTGCATGTTTATGCACCGCTTGCAGGTTGTCAAAACACATAAATGAAAGTCATTGGCATTTACAATAGTAATAGCTCAAACCCTCGCAAATGCGAGGCCTACTGCATTGCAAATGCTTGTTTTATAAGTGACCCTCACTTGTTCAGACACCTCAACAAAACACGTGAGAGGCATTGGCTGCAGTACGTTTTAAAATGGTCTCAAGGAAGAGAACTACACTACAGTTAGAGAAAATATGAAGTGATAGATATATGAAAAGTTCTAAATGCCTAAAAAGATTCCAACTCAAACATAGCTCACAAATGCATTGAATTAAAACTGTACACTATCGCCAGTACCTAAATCTAGCGCTTTCAATTAAAATTCAAGACATTTCAAAAGGTTTTTAAAGCACACGCTAAGTGTTCATCCTTTTGGGCCATCTTAGATATCCTCGAATACAATAGTTACAGCACAGCCTCGTCGCCATTCAACAAATCACAACAACGGAAAAAGTTGTAATCTTTAAAGACTCACCGGCTTAGGCAAAGGGGACTCATTCAGAACAGCAACCCAGCCAAACATCCCGTCCTGGGCTTTCATGTGACAACTTAATGCCTTCTGGGACTTGTAGTCTTTCATTGCTTCCATACAGCCCAGTTGGTCTTGCACACCTGATAACAGTGATTTTTAATCCAGCCCCCCCCACCTTGACTCAACCAGTGCAGCTAATATGTGTGATCTGCTTCCAACAGCCCCTTAAACAATTCTCTCTTTCTCTTCTCTGATTCTGTTTCTTTTCTCTCTGCCACTCTCTCTCTCGCCCTCACTCACTCACTCTTTTCTCTGTCTTTTGATCGTTCCTATTTGGATTTCTTGACACAGCGCTTAGAGTTCACTCATTCACAGTGGTGCACTTAGAAAATCATTGAGTTTGTGGTATTTTCACATCTCCATGTAAATCACGAGGGGAAGGCCCGCTCTGTGACCGCTGTGACTGAACCACCCAGGCTACATTCAGATAAAATAAACGACACATGTCCTGCACTCAGAGCGCTTTGCAGCATCCAAAAAAATGCATGAATACGTTCATTTTAAAACATGTTTCATTCATACTCAATGGAATGCTATTTGGTAATTAGAAATAAGAGACTTCTCTGCTTATCAGTGTCAAGTTGAACTATAGCAAGTTGCATTGAAACATTTTTTTATTGTTTGACAAGAACCCCTTTTTCGCTTTTTAGTTATTCCATTTTAACAGAATTTTCTTTGAGAAACTGAATATAATTGAACTTAATAAATGTAACAGCCTTGAAAATGGTACTGAAATACAAGGGACCTATGGGCCATCCTATAAAGTTTCATTTCTAGTGGTAAAGTTCTCTCTCTGCCGCACTAGTGCATGTGAATTCAGAGAGAAATGCGGATTTCTACATTTAAAATTTCACATGAATATCAGGTTTACTCAGTATACAGGTATACTACCCGGAGAGTGGCTAGAAACAAACCCCATTAAATAAACCTAACGTAATCAATTAGAAAAAATGCTGTAACATATTTTACAATGTTATAGCACTTGGATGTAAGGCAAGTGAGACACGTGCCACTTCTGGTTGTATTATTCACATACATAAACAACGGTTATAAAATCGTCAGACTTACGTTGTTTTCTAGTTAATAAACGTTATATTGAGGGCCTATTGATGTAGCCTTATTTTAGTGTCTATTGATGCGGTCAGCCATGATTGCCATGGCAACAGCTATGCATTCTGACGGCACTGAGAGTTAAATAGGGATGGCATTTCCTTGTGAAGGCTACGAAGCTGCAGAAGTGTGCATGTGCTAGTACACTGATATGTGCACTTTGGGACCTGCAGGAGAAGCAAGCCGTTGGATCTCATGGTCCCAAGACATCCGGAGAGGGGGAGTCTCCTGAGATACGAGGGTGCAAAGCCCCAGACACCCTTCAACCACAAAGGGGCTCGCAGTTTACCACCTCAGAGACAGGGAGCCCATGCGATGGTGAATCCACGAGAAAAGCCATGTTTTTTGACCAAGATGAAGCTGGCTGTATAATGGAAGCACAAGGGGCCTGATGAACGGAGGGAGGGAGCGAGCAAGGGGGCCCGACGGGCGGTTGGAAGTGAAGCGAAAGCACGCCTTGCGCTTGTTCTGCTACAACGCCATCAGAGACGGAGGACCGGAGATGTGCACGCACGAGTACGGAGGACAGGAGATGTGCGCGCGTTCTTCTAAAACGCCATGACCCGGACGCGTGCATATCTCCTGTCCTCCATAAGCGTGCGTGCACATCTCCTGTCCCCCTTCCGAAGCCAAACCGACAACAATGGATCTCGCCAAGGCGATCAGCGCATGCGCTGCGTCGCTAGGCGAGAACTAAAAAGTTGTCTACATTTGCAAATCAGGGCAATTGTTAACATGTAAAGACAAGCGCTATACGTACATTGCAAGATATAGACAGCACCATGCATTTGTGCTTGCTGCAGGATATGTTTGTGGTAATAAAAGGAAGAATTGGCTCCACCAGACCATAAAACAGGATCACAAACAGCCCAAAAATGTCCCACACACTGACCTGTCAGACCAGCCCTTTGGGCATTACCAGATTGCCCTATAAGCCAGTCTGATTCTGTGTCTGGACCCAGGAGTCCTCGAGATGTTTGCTGGCTTTTTTCAATGGCTGCACAACGGGTAGGAACTTGTCAGCAACACCGCTTGCCTCCCTGAGACTTCATATGCAGATAGACAGAGTATATGCTGCTGGTAATATCTGTATACTAATAAACAATAATGCTAGTTCCTTCGATACGAGTGATGATACTGTAAAACCCTAATCTGATAGAGACTTCTAGCTGCAGATTCCTTACTTTTGAATTTCCCAGGCGTCAGATCCAGAAACTTTTGCTGAACAATACCCCTTGCGCGCGATGTCGGGTGGCTCCATTCGGCTCCGCGTGTCGTCGATGACATTGGTAGCTTCAGTTATGATGTTGCGGTACCTACATAGGCGCCACCCAGGCGCGCGGACGTCAGTTCTTTTCTTTCCATGCCAGTAAAGCGCCGACTCGGGACGAGCTACCCCTCTGCCGCTTTTTGGCAGGCTCTTTGCTCGACTTTTGTCAAAGTTTTTGAAGACTTTATGTGCGAGGGATGTCGGGTAGGAAGACAGGTTTTAAACTGTGGAGGACATGTTCCCGCACAATGTCGGTTACCGATCCCCACTGCGTATGTCTGTGGCGTCTTGAACGTGACCACTGTTCGAAGTTGTGTTCAGACTGCCGGGCGATGGCTCTGAACACTTTGAGGGAGTGGGCATTGAAGTTTCTTGTGGCCCGGCAGTCGACACCGTTGAGCAAGACTCCGAGGCAATCACGATCACGTTCGAAAAAGAGGAGGTCGCGAGATCGCTCTCAGAGCCCTAAGTCCTCTTCCTCCCATTCGAGGTCATCTGGACACTCGGGCAAGAGGCACAAGAAGAAGAAGAAGAAGTCCAAGCGGACTTTGACCTCACCTCAACTGGCTTCCGTCGTCGATAGAGGTAAGGAGCACCTACGTTCTAGGCACGGTTCTGCGGAGCCGGAGCCAGAGTCGACATCGCGCCTGCCTCCATTTCCGGGAGCCGCAGCGACTCCCGCTCAAATTAAGGATTTTTACGAGGCCATGCACCACGTATTTGAGCGGAACAACCCCGTTGGTGAGCCCTCAGGCCCCGCGGGGTCGGATGGGGCCCCAGCGGGTTCGATCTCAGATCCGGATCGACGCCGGTCTTACCAACGTGCCTTTCCCCGACGTCGAACCTGTAGTCGGTGCGAACCGCGTCGCCGGCGCAAGCCCCATCCTCATCCCCGACGGCACGGAGCGGGAACGGCACCGATTCCGACGTCGACAGAACCCAGGGGTTCTATGTTATCGCCTGAGCGCTCTGTGGTCTTGCTAGGCTCAGGAGAGGAATGGGAGGAGTATGGAGACCCTTTAGATAACCAGAATGTCTCTGAGGAGACTATCGACTGGTATGGGGAACTTGGGGAAGCCAGTGGTCTGGAAACCTCCCCAGACCAATGCTCTCTCCACCTACAGTGGCTACGGAGGAGGGGGCGTCCTATGCTATGGTGTTTAAGAGGGCAACTGAGGTCGTTGGACTGGAGTTGCCCTCAGTGCAGGTCAGGACTAATCTCCAGACCAAAGTGCTTCAACCTGGGGCTTCCACCTCTGAACCCCTTTTGCCCTTTAATGAGGCACTTACGGACGTCCTAGTAGGAACTTGGTTCAAAACTAGCACAGGGGCTCCTGTGAACAGGACGATTGCACGCCGCCATCACCCAGCACCGGGCGACCCAAAGGTCCTCAACCAGCACCCCACCCCAAAAAGTTTGGTGGTGTAGGCCTCTACTTCCCAGGGTGCATTTGCTTCCGCCCCTCCGGATAGGAAATCCAAGAGACTGGACTCTTTGGAAAAGAAGTTGTTTTCATCCTCCAGTCTAGCATTGCGGTCGGTGAATACGGCATGCTGATTGGGCTCTTACTCCCACTTTCTTTGGGAGACCGTTGCGCAAGTGCTGCCACATGTCCCGGGGGAGGCCCGGGCTGTGCTCTCCGAGGCTGTCAAGGACGGGAGAGATGCGGCAGAAATTCACCATTCGGTGTTGTTTGGATATGACCGATTCACTGGGCAGGTCTATTTCATCGACAGTGGCCTTGAGGCGCCACGCCTGGCTTCGTACAACTGGCTTCTCGGGGGATGTCTAAGCCAATATGATGGACATGCCCTTTGATGGAACCCACCTTTTTGGGGAAAAGGCTGACTCGGCCCTGGTCAGGTTCAAGGACTCTCGAGCTACGGACAGATCCTTGGGCTCCTCCTCCACTCCTTGTGGCCAGTCTTCCTTTCGCCCCTTTCGTGGCAATGGAAGGGGTTTAGCCCTATCCTACCCACCATCCCGCACAGGCTTCCCAAGCCGTGCTTGGACGCGGACGCGGTACATTACGTCCTTGCAATGGAGGTCAGAAGTCGTCCACCACACCGCCCGAGCAGCCGCAGCCTCAAAAACACTCCTAGGCTGATTCTACAGGACCACACTACTCCAGTGGGTGGGAGAATCGTCATCATCTCCCACGCTGGAGATCTATAACAACAGACAAGTGGGTCTTGCAGATTGTACACGAGGACTATTATCTTCCTTTACTTTCTTTTCCTCCTACTTTTCTGGCAAGTAAAGAACGGCTGGCGGAGGATCACTTAAAACTGCTCCAAGAGGAAGTTACGGCTCTTTTGGCCAAAGGAGCTATAGAAAGGGTTCCAGTTTCAGAAGTAGGCAGTGGCTGTTATTCCTGCTACTTTCTGATTACGAAGAAGAACAAGGGTCTTCGGCCCATTTTGGATCTTCGGACTGTCAATCTCTTCCTCAAAAAGGAGAAATTCAAAATGCTCACATTGGCTCACGTCTTGTTTGCCTTTGACCAAGGAGACTGGATGGTAGCGCTGGACCTGCAGGATGCCTATTTTCACATTCCCATCCTGCCAGGCCACAGGCGTTGCCTACGGTTCAAGGTAGGCCACAAGCACATTCGCGTTTACCGTGCTCCCCTTCGGCCTTACCAGTGCCCCTCGGGTGTTCACGTAGGTGATGGCGGTGGTTGCAGCTCATCTGCGCAGGTTAGGGGTTTCAGTCTTCCCCAACCTCGATGACTGGCTGTTAAAGGCGTCCTGCCCGCCCCCAGGCAGTCGTCTCCCACCTTCAGACTATGACGGACCTCCTGCATTCGCTGGGGTTCTCTATAAACGTGCCAAAGTCACACCTGACTCCTTCTCAGACGCTCCCTTTCATCGGAGACTGTTCAGGACACAGTGCAGTTTCTGACTAATTCTCCCGAGCAGCGAGTCCAGGATATTCAGGTTATGATTCCGATATTTCAGCCTCTATCCTGGATTTTGGTGAGGTTGACTCTGAGGCTGTTGGGCCTCATGGCCTCCTGCATCCTGTTGGTAAGACACGCAAGATGGCGTTTGAGGGCTCTGCAGTGAGACTTGAAGTTCCAATGGGCGCAGCACCAGGGAAATCTCACCGACGTGGTTCGGATCTCGGAGGGAACTGCGAAGGATCTGCAGTGGTGGTTAACGAACTGAGATTGGGTCAAAGGCAGACCTCTCTCCCTTCTCCAACCGGATTTCACAATCGTGACGGATCCGTCACTTCTGGGATGGGGCGGCCTCATGAGAGAGATGGAGATCAGGGGTTACTGGTCTCCGGCGGAGACGGGGCTCAACATAAACTTGTTGGAGCTCCGAGCGAATCACTTGGCATTGAAAGCATTTCTTCCCTCTGTCAAGGGGAAGTTGGTGCAAGTGTTCACGGACAACATTACCGCCATGTGGTACTACAGCAAGTAAGGCGGGGTGGGGTCATGGACCGTTTGGAAACAGACTCTGGACGTGGCTGGAACATCAGGGCATAACCCTGGTCGTTCAACACCTGGCAGGTTCTCTGAACACCAGGGCAGACGATCTCAGCCATCAATGCCTAGCGGATCACTAATGGCATCTCCAGTCGGAGGTGGCGCAAGGTCTCTTTCAGCAGTGGGGAGAACCTTGGTTAGATTTGTTCGCCTCCGAAGAGAACGCGCAATGTCAGCAGTATTGCGCACTGGAGTGTCCAAGGCGGCTATCGCTTGGCGACGCGTTTCATCGCGAATGGAGCTCAGGCCTGTTGTACGCCTTTAAACCCATACCACTTCTGCCCAGGGTTCTGATGAAGATCAGGAGCGACCGGGCCCAAGTCATCCATGTGGCAATGGACTGGGCAAGGAGAGTCTGGTATCCATGAGTGTCGATCCTCCAATCAGGCTGCCCCTTCGGGAGGATCTTCTGTCGCGGGAGCAGGTGAGGGTTCTCCACCTAAACCTGTCAACTCTGCGCCTCCATGCATGGAGATTGAGTAGCGGCAGTTGATGGCTTTTGACCTTACTCCCGAAGTCTGTAATGTTATTCTGGTGGCCAGGCGGCCCTCCACTAAGTCGGTATATGCCTGCCGTTGGCAGAAATGTGTATTACTTTCCTCTTTCTACTGTTCTTTTATTCATTCTGACCCTTGCACAGCAGGGTTCTGCCTTGGGTACACTTAAGGGTTACCTTTCTGCTCTGTCTGCTTTTTTGCGGCTGCCGGACCAACCTTCTCTCTTTAAATCTCCTATTGTAAATAGATTTCTAATAGGGCTGGTTCACTTGTTTCACCCACGCCCTTTATTATGCCACAATGGGACCTTAATGTGGTCCTCACATATTTGATGTGCGCTCCTTTTGAGCCTATACACAATTGTCTCCTCCAGCTGTTGGCCATCAAAACAGCCTTCTTAGTGGCGATTACATAGGTCCGGAGGGTGAGTGAGTTACAGGCGTTATCCTGCTCGCCTCCTTATTTTATGTCCTTTCATGACAAGGTGGTGCTTTGCACCAGGGCATCTTTTTTGCCAAAGGTTGTGACCCCATTCCATCTGGGTCAGTCCATCACCTTACCCACCTTCTTTGCTCCCCAACATCCCTCTAGGGAAGAGGAGCACCTCCATCGACTGGACCTTCACCGCACAAGAAAGTTCCGGGTGGATGACCAACTCTTTGTGGGGTTTGTGGGAGCAAAGAAGGGAAAGGCAGTGCAGAAAAGAACCATCTCTCACTGGGTTGTTCTCTGCATTAAAATCCGTTACGCCTTGGCGAAGAAGCAGCCCCCTGAGGGATTAAGGGCCATTCCACCAGGGGAAAATCTGCGACTACGGCCTTGGTACAGGGTGTCCCAGTTCAAGACATCTGTCAGGCTGCGACGTGGGCATCATTGCACACCTTCGCGAAACATTATTGCCTTGATGGTCAAGTGCGCAGGGACGGACACTTTGCCCGCTCAGTCCTGCAAGACTTTTTAGACTTTTTAGTCTAGTCCATGAGTCTGCCACCCACTGCCGGGATGGTATGGCTTGGGTATCTGATTCAAAGGTAAGGAATCTTCAGCTAGAAGTCTCTATCAGATGAACAAGTTACTTACCTTCGGTAACACATTATGTGGTAGAGACTCTATCTAGCTGCAGATTCCTTACAGCCCCACCCATGACTCCCTGCTGTGCGGACTGATGTAGTAGATCTAGGGTTACTCCCCTTTCAGGGCCCTCGTTTTGCACACGTTTATGTCAGTCACTTCGTAGCCCTGCGCTTGTGGCGTGGAAAAACGAAAAGTACTGACGTCTATGCACTTGAGGGGCGCCTATGTAGGCACCGCGACGTCATTACTGACGTCATCGATGACACGCAGAATCGATCGATCTGTCTGTCTGTCGGTCCATCTCTATCTGTTCACTCAGCCTTTATCAAACTGAAAAGAGCGCCGTATTTGACACATTATTTATTGTCTGCACGTGATCGCATAAATAAACATACTAAAAATACTTTAAGGCTCTCGTTCCCAGGCTCTCATATAATTGTTTCTGAAATGTGCCACATCATGATTCATACATTAACCATTTTGTATTCATTTTATGTCCATATTATCATCATCCTCAAAGAATGTGTCATTTATAATGGCGGCACAGCATGGATGTCTCCCCACACAAAACCGGTACCTAAAAGTGGACTTTATTTGGTGAAGTGCCAGTTCATAAGATTAAAAGGGTGCAGCAGATTAAAAAAGTATCCGGCCGAGGCGTTTCGGCTTTCTCCTTCTACTCTCTCTCTCAATGTCTCTCTCTCTCAATATACATATATTGAGAGAGAGAGATACAGAATCAGATATAGTGTATAGTGACAGATAATTATAGACACATAATAAACAATTGTGTTTTCATACATTTATGTATTCATATGTATGGACTTAAGCAACCTAAAGGTTTGGCTGTCCATTTAATAATCTTTACCCTAAACTGTGACCCATGGATGCTCCTTCCCACAGCTGTAAAAAAGTGCAGAGCTAGCAAGCCTGGGGCTAATACACAGTATTGAGACCCAGCTCCGGCAGATAGACGCCTCAACTTCTAACCAGCATTAGGAGATGTCAGCTCTTGTTTCTAATCCACAATGAAGGGTTTTCAAGTGTGCCGGGATGTCCTTCCGGGTTCCCAGTGTTTGCATTCTACTGCAAGCCTTTGATATACCTCATTTACATGTAATCCCCCAGCCTGCCAGCAGCTGATAAGGCACCTGATAAGTGTAAAATTCAAGGCAGACGAATTTAGATCATATTTCTCTTGGGTTAGCTCAAATTTATCAGGAAAGACTGCTCAGATTTATCATTTCTGACAAGGTCTTTACTTTCCATTTAAATTAAGAATTCAAGGAAGATTCGCTTGACAGGCGCATATGTTTAATCTTCCTTGGTTTGTAAATGGCTCTTTCACATGGTAACACGGGGAACATAAGAGCAATACCTTCGGAGACATATATATTTAACAAGCAGCAGGCAAGCCCTTTCTATTGAGTGCTGTATTTAGTGCAGCTTCTACCTTGTCACTGGCGCCTATGTCCAGACACTGAAAAGCACACAGACTTTGGAAACAGCACATTCCATCCTCTTGCTAAAGTGAACTCTGAGTATCTGCACTATCTCTTTTCTTGCTTCTGTTGGAAACCAACAGCATTAGAGACACACAAACCAATAAACAGAAAGGCACCAGAGCTCTTTAAATACTCTGTCGTGACATCTGAGCAATCTGTGTGCTTGATTGTGATTGGTGTTCCTTAGCTAAAGCAGGAAAAACATAAGTAAATAAATCCATATTTGTAAAGCTCAAACATATCACCCCTTAAGGTTTCAAAGCGCTGGGGCCCGTCAGGGAGACTAAGTGAGCTATTGCCCAGAGTCACATGATGCTGAGCTGTCACCAGCGATCGAACCATGATCGCTGGGCTCTGGAGTCAGTCGCTCTGGCCACTGCGCCACACCTCTCCCTGAACATGGAGAGCACAACACAATAGATCACAAGGCAAACTCTGGTATTGTGCAGATTCAAAAAATGTGCAAAATGCACATGGACATCATAAGTGTTGAATAACGGCGAATCGTTATTCAACACTTATGATGAATAAGTGTTGGTGAACTACATTCCACTATTCTTTTTGATAGCCTATATAATGAATAATTGGAACCTTTTATGTTGCACTTTGTTAACTGTTTTGTTTAGGTTTATTCACTTTTTTCACTGGGACACTTTTGAGAATTGTCTAAAGAAACTGTCATTTTTGTTTGGAATATATATTGTGAAATTGTTTTCAGTAAAAGCTGTTTCATTGTAAATATAAAGAACAATGTTTTTTACCAAGTCTCTAATGTGTATGGTCAACTTTTCCTTCTGACGTCACGTTTAACCCCCTTTTTTTGTTATTGCCATTGGGCTTTATATATTATATATTTGGTTAATGGCAAGTTAAGCACAAGGATGTGTTCTGTGCGTACAGGAGACTCAACCATTTTCATATATTTGAAGGGAATGTCAGTGAAGGCTTTTCTCCACGGGGAAACTCAAGATTGCTTTGTAAAACAATAGAGGAAAGAAATAAAATGACATTTTAAAATTAATGACACATTAAACAAATAAATACATCTCCCTATTCAGGAAGATTTTCCATGCAGAAAGCCAATTTGGCCTTGAGTTGGTGTTTTTGGACATAGTTTTGTAAATCTGTACCATCTGCACATATAATTTCCAAGACCTACACTTTATGAGACAAAGATTTCTGAATACTAAAAAAGTCAGAAGTCTCATAGAGTAGAGTAGTATAACTCCTTTCTTTGAGCCAAATTCACAAAACTTTCATCCATAGGACAGATTTAGAGCAGATTTACGTCTGAAGTTCAAGAGTATGTCAGGAGTAACTCAAGACTAAGTAATACTCACAGACTTGTTTGTTTAGACTCATGCTAAACAAGAAGTTAAAGCACAACCTATGGCAACAACAGCAACAGTGACTAGAATGGATACAGGAATTGAACAGAGCATAAGTGTGTACTTTAAATTGTGTGGGTTGTACATAAGAACATCAAGACCAAAAATATTGTGCTGCCAAATTCAGCCTTAACTCTACATCTACATACCTTGAAGGTAGGGCAAAGGGTATTTTATTCCTTATAATACATGATAACAACAATACTCATCCCACAAACAGCTTAAATCTCTTATATCTTGTGTCTTTATATGAAAGAGATAGTATGATTGTAGACATAAAGAATAAAAGTGGAAGCTGTGGTATGAAATTAAGCGCATCAATGAACAATTAAGAATTTGTTGCAAAAACACATTAGAAACAGTTACATGTAAATCAGGTTTAAAAAAGGTTGTAGCAGGCATTAATAGTAACATGCAGAGAGATTCTTTCTTTCCTGCAATGAACTAGAGTGTGCAAAAATTAAACATGTTGCCATAAATCTTTCTTTTGTGCTGATCACTCTTCGTTTTAGAAGAACAGATTGTAAGTGTTCCAATTGCAGCACCAAATATGGTTTGTAGTTCTGTAGTTGCCTTCTACCTTGGCTGCTGGCTCAGCTATGTAGTTTTCCTATTACAAATGATGATACACATCACACTTCGATGAGCATAATGAAATATTAGACAGGTTTCTATACTGCGGTTACAGGCTTTCATTATATGTAATGTGTGTGTGTGTGCGCGCACGTGCGACCCAGTGGTGGTTGCCACTGGGTAGTTACAGTTAGGACCACGTTTCCACTGGAAAAGCATTTTTGGTGTCGTTTGACTAATCTTCACGAAAGTTTAAAAAAGATCTCATCCACCTCAACCCCCTTCTGGAAGCCTTCAGGGTCATCCGTCAAGAGGGGGCGCGAAAAACGGGGAGTCCCAAAACACAATTTTCCCCACGCAATCCACGCAAGGCCAGCTGGTACACCCAAGAACTCGGAGAAGGCCAGCTGGTACACCCAAGAACTCACAACAGCGAAATGAGACAGTAAAAAGCTGGAGAGGAGCTGGAGCACAAGCAAGGATACCCCCGACAGGGCAGCCTTTAAGACCTCCCTCAATCACTGCCACTGCCTACTGATGGCAATAAAGAAGACAGTCCTAGCCACATGCATCAAAACCAATACCAACAACACCAAGGAACTTTTCGACATCATTCAGAAGTTCTTCAACCCGCCTGCCAGTAAAAACAACATTACACCCTCACTGGAACTTTGCAACAATCTTGCCGACTTCTTCCATGACAAGATCGCTACCATATATTTTAGTAAATAAAGACTGAGACCGAGACATATGTAGAAACATTTTCATATAATACATTTGGGAGCACCACCAACAACACTATAAAAGAGCACTGACATACTGACCGATTATCTTTTGGACAGTTTGGCCGTCACTTGGATACAGACAACAATACCTAGTCAATCGTGCAGACATTCTGCATTTCAACCTGGGCAGTACTTTTCTGGCCCCTAGAGCGCACGTATCATCTTCAGTACATTATTTTCGGTAGTCTCAAGTGGCTGCGTCTCACCGAGACGCATGGACCCTATAATTCGACTCTTTCCTTGTGAACCTTGGGACTCTATGTACCTTTTTGCTGACCATTTTCTTTAGCCCAGCATTATAGATTTTTATAATATTCGTGGGACTGTGGCTTCTTAATTCATCGGGACTTATAGTTTAGGTCCATCCATACTGTTGCTACAGATAGACTCTATCCTGGACTAGGGATCTGCCACAGTACTGTGCCTAACATACCCTGAAGAACATCTATTTTGTGCCTGTTTCCATTCTGCTTGGAGCATATTAACCTATGCAGATGGTCTTTTGCAACTGAACATGATGCATTCACACAGCGCCCTGGTGAAGGATATGTTCATCTTCTAGCCACTTCTGAAACGCGCGTCGGCGCACTTCTGTTGATATATATGCATCAATGAATATTTGATTAATTTAAATATAAAGTATAGGATTGACAATTGGTGTTTGTATTTTTTGTTAATGTCTTTTTTACTATGTATGTTTATTGTTCACTTGCTTTGATATTGTGTTAGTTTTCAGATGTGTTGTCAGTTGTCTCATGTACTTCTTGTTACACTCCATGTTTTGTATGTCAGTGCTCTTTTATAGTGTTGTTGGTGGTGCTCCCAAATGTATTATATGAAAATGTTTCTACATATGTCTTGGTCTTACAGTCTTTATGTACAATGAATATATGAATATAAAAAAAAAGATTTACTAAAATGTATTTTTATACTTTTGACTAATAAACTCTAACAATCACTGGTCTGTATTGGAACAGTTTATGTATCATGGACGGATTGCTATGAACTAACTAATAATGTTTTTGGAGAAGCTTTTGTTGTTGCAATTTGTTGTTCTCCCTGCCTTCTTCTCCATTGTCATTTAGTATAATCAGGGACCCTCTTGTGTTTTCCTTAAGATCGCAACCATATACAGAAACTTTCAACCCAACCCACACCGATGGACTTCCTAGACAGATACACCACTACCACAACTGACACGAACCACCTGGAACCTCTTCTCCACCCAGGTCACCACCTCCACCATGAAATCCATCCACTTAAGAGTTGTCACAGATCTCTGCCCGTACCGCATCTTTAACCTCAGAAACCAAAGGATGGGCCAGAAACTCACCACCCTGCTCAATACCTCTATCACCACTGCAAGATTTCCTGATGCCTGGAAACATGCTGAAGTTAGACCCCTACTCAAAAAAAACCCTGCAGACCCAGCAAACTCAAAAACTACCAGCTAATCTACCTGTCCCATTCCCAAAAAAGGTATTGGAAATGATCATCAACAAGCAACTCATGACACAGCAGGAGCAGAACCAACTAATCAATGCCTCCTAATCCGGCGTCTGCAACAATCACATCACTGAAACAGCCCTGATCACAGCCAATGATGACATCCGAACTCTCCTTGACCGAGGAGAAACCGCAGCTCTGATCCTCCTCGACCTCCCGCCAGCCTTCAACACTGTATGCCACCACACGCTGATCCAAAGTCTCCACCACATCAACATCGAAGGAGACGTGCGCAGATTGATCACCTCCTTCCTCACCGGAAGAACCCAGAGGATCCACCTCCCACCTTTCAGCTCTGAACCCAACTAGATATACTGTGGTGTCTCTCAGTGCTCATTTCTCACCCACACGCTCTTCAACGCATATATGACCCACTGGCCACCATCATCAGATCCCACGGTCACAAAAAATTTTTTTTAAACTTGTTTTTATAAAAAATTGCTTCCATTGCATCAGGTACAAAGGATATGCACATACAATTAGAAATCTTATATGCAATATACAGTCTATGGTGTCCACACATTACACCGTGTTCACAGACAGTCTCACTATCTCGTGAGCACAGTGTTTTTCTATTATAAAAGTGCAAATGCAAACGGTCACAACATAATTTCCTAAGCAGACGACATCCAACGCATCCTCCAAGTTTTTTTTTTGCAGAGTTTTATATAGCGTGAACTTGACCCAAAGGTATCGGGTATCAGAGCCCTTTACATAGCACCAGTTGCGTTACATGAGGATACATTCATTTTTGTTAGGCACTGGGAGATTAAGTGATTTGCCCAGAATCACAGGATTTTCAGCGTCATTGCAGAGATTCGAACCCAGTTCCCCAGATTCGAGGTCGCCCGCCCTAGCCATTAGGCCAACTCCACTCCCCAGTTACTGACGACCCCACCACCACCAGTACCAACTTCCACAGATGCATTACAAGATTTGCCGACTGGATGAAGAACAAATGCCTGAAGCTGAACACAGATAGGACAGAAGTACTGACCTTTGGCAAGAGCATGAACATATGGAACGACTCCTAGTGGCTTAGGACCCGCACCCACTCCCTCCAACCATGCCACAAACCTCGGAATCCTCATTGACAACAATATCACCATAAAATCACAGATCAGTGCAATCTCCTCCGCCTGCTTCCTCACTCTGCACATGCTACATAAGATCTTAAAGTGGCTACACCTACACACAAGACGCACCATGACACAGGCCCTCATCACCAGCCAACTGGATTACGGCAATCCTTCTAAGTAGGAATCGCCACACACCTCCTACAGAGACAACTTCAGACCATACAGAACTCCGCAGCCAGACTCATCCTCTGCCTTCCATGACAAACCCACATCACACCCCACATCAGGCAACTCCACTGGTTCCCCGTACAGAAGGGATACCAATTCAAGCTGCTGACACATGCACACAAGGCTCTACACAACCAAGGACCCGTCTACATTAACAACCGCCTGAGCTTTCACCAACCCTTGCTAAGACTATGCTCCACCTCCCTTTCACTTGCCCATACTCCCTGCATCTACCGAAGCAAAAGTGAAAGATGCTCCTTCTCCCACATCAAAGCGAAGACCTTGAACAGCCTCCCCACGCACCGCTGGACCATCACCTCACTTCCGGAATCACAAATGGCCCTCAAGACCTGGCTGTTTGAATAAGCTTCTGGGACATGCAAGCGCCTGGACACCCTACTGGGTGATTAGCTGCGCTTTATACATCCTTAATGATTGATTGATTGATTGATAGATCCATAGGAAAATTAGGCACAGCTACAGCCAAAATGACTAAACAGAATTAAAAAAAAATGTTACAAAAAGCTAGATCTTGGTCCGAAAACTGTACTTTGTGTGATTTGGAGGAAATCCATCCAGTAGTTTTGAGAAATTACGGTTCAACAAATTGTATATTTTGTGCAATGGAGGATCGGCTGAGCCAAAAGATCTCAAGATAAGATCTGATTTTCTGCCACCTCGTCAACAAAAAAGTAGTGGCAGCCATTTTAGGACTCAGGGACTCGGTCCTCTGTCCTCACTAAAGTTATAAAAATATGTAGGGGCAGGGTAGATGTCTATGGCTCCAATGAAAAGAAATGTAGGCTCCAGGTGGTTTTTAATGTAAGCCCCTCAGGGTGAGCCAGGGCCAGGGGGGCTAGCAGTTTAATATTTAATGGAGAGAGTGCCCCCTCCTTCAGCCATTTTTAGGCCACGGGAACCCCATCCCCTGAAGCCGCTATAATTATATTTGGGAGGGGGTGCGTGGCTTCCTCCTCAAGCCTTAATTAAGCCTCTGGGACCCCATCCCCTGAGGCCAAATGTGTTTGTTAGGGGAAAGAGCATTTGGCGTCCCTCCCCTAGATTCTTAGAGACCGTGGGAACCCCATCCGACGAGACCGATATTTAAAATTAGGAAAGGGGGGGCATGCGACCCTCTTCTCTGAGGCCCCGGGGACCCAATCTTCGGGGTTGATATCTAACATTAGGGGTGGGAGCATGCCCCAGGGTCAACATTGACTTTTCGGGGAGGGGGTGTGTGCAGCTCACTTCACCAAACCGGTCAGTGGTCCAGGGGACCCCATCTGACGGGGCTCAAGGTGAGCAGTGTCCCAGGGAACCCATCACCTAGGACACTGCAGTTCCCTGCCTGGTAGAAGGCGGGTATCCCCTTTGCAACAGTTTTTGGGGGGTATATCCTACAGATTAATCAAACAGCACCAAAGCTCTAAAAGAAACAAAAATATATACATTGTTTATATGTGAAGCTATGTGGGTGCATATATATGGAATTAAGTACAGTAAACCACTCAGCTTCACATTTGTGTTGTCAATATTCTGCCTACAATATTTTGGTTGCACAATATTTAAAACATGATATGTGATAGTATACCAACGTGTGACAACATTTTGAGGCACAAAAAAGTTGGGAGGATACAAGTTGAGAAAGCTACTTATAAATATTGACATGTGCAACTTGAAGAATCAAATCCACTTAACTGGTATTCAATATGGCACTAATATGCAGAGTGTAAGTGTATAAGAAACTGTGATCAAGCAGTAGAAGTCTGTCATTTCAGAAGTCGGTTAAACACAAAGTACTGAACTTGTAGGTGAATTATTATAAATATTTGTAGTTTCTCACTTAAAAGAAGTAGACCATACCTGCTTGCCATCAAGAGTGTACAACTTCTTCACAATACCAGTTTCCAGCTTAATTGCTTCGGTGATGTCGGTGAGCACTTGCTCGAATGAATGCGCCGTCTTCTTGTTCAAAAGCACGCGTACAGCCTTTCGGGGTTTGACTCCACTGCGGATGATGGTCACTAGTTTCGGACGGACGAACTCCTTGCTCTCCCTGCCCTGTCCACTGTTGCCGGTGCCCAGGGATTGTGGGGCTTTTTGGTTGGCCGATGTCTTGACATTGACTGACCAGTTGGGGTTGACGTTCTTGGTGTATTCAACTTTCTTGAAAAAATTGTCAGATGAGCAAACGTAGCTTTCCCCTTAAAAAGATAAATATGTTTTACTATCATCATCTATAAGGTTTCCATGAGTATTTTATACAAACTATGAATAAGTGATCAGAGAATATAAGTGTTTACCATGTTTGTAAAATCTATTTGTAAAACAATATGAAGTTCAAACAGCAATAAGGCATTGCGGCCCAATGTTGGGGGAGGGGGGAGGTTCTATTTACCACATTGCTAATGGATAGGGAAAGCCAGTGTCCAATGGAAAGCCAGTGGAAATAGTACCCTACCAGTAGAACTGAGATACAAAGACCCCAGCATTGGGCCATACTGCTATCATTAACCAGTTATTTTTTAACAAATTGTGGTTTTTAAAATCATAAATGGTTTATTAATCGAATTGAAGTCTATAAACTACCACAGCTAGTTTCTTAAAGTTGTGTCTTGTCATTTGTCTCACAGATCATTCAGCTTTATGGACAAAGTCGGATTTCTCCCCAAACACCTACAATTACAATTTGTTAAAAATCATTTTAGTTAAGAAATCACTTCACTAGATGTAAACCTATCAAGAATAGGAAAGTAATTGTTAGAGGTATCTCTCAGGTTTAAATTTTGCGCAAACGTATTTTTGCTATTCCAATTTCGATCTTTTGGCGTCTGCACACCATGTCCTTATCTTAACATTGTTACACACCCATGGGTTGTTCCTGTTTCTCTCTCTATCTCAAAATCAATAAAGCATTTGAAATAAAAAAAAAAGAATAGGAAAGTAATACATTTTGGTTTCTCGATCTCAGAGCGAGTGTGGCTCCACCCGTCGACTAAATGATTGGAAGCACCAGACCAAGCAGGACAGGCGTGGGTGGAGAGCTGGGTGGTGGAGGGCAGGTTGACAGGTGAACACCTCAGACCTGCTCGTTCCTAGCTTGTTTTGTCTTGTTATGCTGACTGAAAATTGGTGTAGGGTAAGAACCCAACAGGGCCGTCACAAAGGGGGGACAGTTGGCACTTTGTTCCGCAGGGCCTGCTTTTTTCATGTCGCCCACGCTGCCACCTACATCACAAAAGTAGTAACCAAGGACATTGTTTTTTATATTGAACGTTGTGCTCATGCACCTGGAAAAGACCCCGCATGACTTTAGAGACCCAGGCCCCACTTAAGCGTCTGAGAGAGTCTATGGTCATAGATTTTAATTACGCTTAAAGTATCATTTAGGTATTGTTTTATGAAGAGGACATTACCAGTTCAACTAGCCTGGCAATGAATGCTAGCCCACAACCAAAAAGCGGGTGACATTTCCTTTATAATTGACTATACTAAAAAGCAGAAAGTAATCCTAAAATAAATCGAGCGGGAGGGGCATGTTGATGCCGGTGCTTACTGGGAAATTCAGAACAAACGCATGGGTTTAAGATCAAGTTTGTAATGAATGTGCTGACCTTTTTTTATCTAGTAGTGGGGCAGAGGTGACTCGGAGACAATATACATGATGGATTAGTGAAGCAAGGAGCTAGCTTGGTGCTCAGCTGGTGGAAAAAAATTGGATTAAAATCAGCACGGTTTCATATGGGGAAGGAAAAGAAAGAGCCTGCTGCAGGTTGGGAAATGAATAATTTTCAGATAGTTATAAATGTTCACTGTCTGGCACATGATAGGGAAAGGAAATCAAGGAGGGGCTTGCGGGGAAATTGTTTTTTGCTTCCAGGGACTGGGTTGAAAACACAATGCAGCACCAATGTCTTGCCTTAAACGTATCATCATACAAGTGCCTAGCAAATTGTGTCCACACTGCTTCCGGCTGAAGATTTGAAGAAACTGGCTTACATGTGGCTAACATGTGCCACAATTTAACACTTTCCATTCTGAAAAAACATGTAGTAACTTGGAACACTGTCTGCAGGGCCTGTTCAAACTTAGGGCAAAATGCTCAAGAAGGATGCGCTGCAATGTAATGATGGGAGCCAAAGGTGTATACTACTCCAAGTCCACATATACAACACTAAACCAGTTGAATGACAAAAGCAAATAACCCACGCTTTCTCCATAACGCAACTAATCTATACTTATTACGCTCTTCTTTCTCTCTCACATACAATGTGACAGTAAAAATTCTAGAGACTCAAAAAATGGGGGATAGTTCAGAGGATCTGGAATTACCTCACTTCGAGTTTAAAAGAAGAACCAAATGATGTGCTCTTTCGAAGACTTCTGAACCAGAGCACCCTTGGCCTGATGCTTATCCTCTGAGTGGTTCATCCTTACTCCTGCTTTATTGCGTGAGTTACTCAGGAATTACATAGCAGAAGAAATGCTTACTCACAGAAAAAGGACAGTAAATCAGATCCATGACTAAGCATGACTTAGTCTTGGAAATTTACGGTCAGTTACTAAAGCACTCTCGCACACAAAGGTCTCTTGGCTTGGAATTGACCCAGGTGCTAACTGCTAAGATAAGTAGTAGTAGGAGAATATGTGTTTTTGAGTGGGTTTTGCTTCATCTAGAAATGTTAACAGAAGCAGTGGTTGCTGCAGAAACAATAGTTATTAACATTTTATAATTCATGGATGGCGTGAGAGGTACCCTATTATGTGTATCTCAAATCAAAACTCGCCTAGTGATACAGCTCACAGAATGCACAACCTTTTTGTGTTTGTAAAAGAGGGCCACAGTCAGTAGTGATGTCACAGAAAACATCAATGTTGTATTGTTATGTATTAGCTTACGTACACGACAATCCAAAGACCCAATTTGTATGAAGGTGCTCCAAGTGAACAAACGATGGAGTGTAAGTGATCAGTGACATACAATTAAATAGTGGACTACATATAAATCATTTAGAACTTCGAAGGGGTTTGGTACAGCAGTCAAAATTAATTAGTGGGGTGGAGTAGAATTCACTGCCTAGTGCCCCATATCTGACTATTTTTATCATCTAAAAAGACTATAAATCATCCGTGTTTCATCCCTTTTGCGATATTAATTTCCCACAAGGTCTTCCTCACGATCAGAAATGGTAGCAGCCAGTAGTGCTTGGTAATGCTGTCGATAACGCCTAGGAGAAGAGAACACGTCATCTGTCTATGTGATGCTGAGAGGTCGGGTTCTGCTCCTTGCCTTGTTTAAGTCTAACAATGCTAGAGGGCCCAGAAATGTGATGGGTTAGTCATGTACCTGGAGGCAGTTTCATGAATGAGCAGCACATACTTGCATGGAATTAGATAAATCACCTGTTCCACTTCTGCAGAACTGTGGAGTGGATTATTTACAGCACCCTACAAAAAATACTGACTCTAGAATATTTAATGTCGCCATATTGTCAGTAGAAGCCTATATTAGTACGTATAGATCTACTGTTCTTAACTATACATGTAGGTACGTTGAAGAAAGAAACTATTCTAAAGTTACCTTGTTTCTCCACAGGGATCCAACTAGTCTGTGAGAAGTAATCTAATGTTGGGGTTCCAAGGAGTTCAGGTAACTGCCCCCTGCACTATTTTGTACTCTCTTTCCGTTTTGCATTATCATTATAAAACATGTTTGGCCCACATACATGCATTACGCCAGAAAACAAGCAGTAAATAGTATAATGTCGTTTTTCAGAGTACCTGCAATATGGAGAGAAAAAAATGTAAAGACTACTTGTACAAACAGCTTTTTTTAAAGTGACTCCCCACTGGTGATGGTTAAGGTAAACCTGAATCGGGTTATTGCCATTTGTTCCTGAAAGCGTTTTTTCTTTAGAAGGCAGACATTAACCCCATACTAAGACACCTGCTCCACCGCTGTACAACATGGCTAAAAGACACTGACAAAGCCAACAGCTCTCGCATAGGCGAGACCGGTTGGCTTTGCCAGTGTTTGTTGGATAAATGTCCAGGAAGATAATACATCCAATGCAGACACAAGCTTTTTCATTGGGGGTTTTAGCAACCCTTTTAAAAGAAAGCAGGCTTTTGACTGGCCTTGTTTTGTTTCATCTGGTTTTGCAGTTCCCAGAGTGCCTTGCGGGCCTCTGGTTTCAGAGCAGCAGAGCTGTAAGAGTCAGAGCCGGGGCTGTGTTTACGATGGAAAGGCTGACACGTTTCTCCCGTAGCCATAGCGAATATCAAACCATATCACAGTCTGTTTCCAGGTACACGGCTTGAATCCAGCCAGTTCACTGGAGCAGGACTGCTATTTTTAGTCCTACTGTACTTTTTGGCAGCCTCGCTGTCTGAATAATAAAACTTCTGCCAGTTCTGTTTATAGTAAATGTGCAGCTGCACTCTGTACTGACTGGCTCACCATCGCCTTAGCCACCGAGTGCCACTTTTACTTTTTTTCCCATTCTGATCTATTTTTCCGTGAAATATTTTTTTTTCTAAATAATTCAACATCCCAAAAAATTAAACGAAAGAATATTCCCAAAAGAAGTACAATTTGCATATATTTTGTAAGCAGCCCTAGCAAATAATCCTAGAATGTTACTAGCATTCACTGGCGGGTAAGTAATAGCTGCTGGCGCCGTTTTCAATTTGCAGTGTACATAAAACAAGGCAATAAGGGCTCATTTCACTAACCGTTTGCTGTGAATTGCTGTTTATTGCTTATATTGTAGGTGTTAATTACTCCTGAATATCCTGCCCAGTTTCACAAAGTACTTCTGTGAGTAGTTGTCTTACAACTGTCTTAGGTGTGAATTAATCTTGGATTTCGAGGACAAGAACTTTCTTCTTAAGGACTGGCTTTTTTAAAAACCTTCTGATTAAAATTGTTTTCCATGGAAATAACATGATGATGTCATCTCCAAATGAAGAATGATTGGGCTTTAATTAAAAAAGGAAACAGACTATATGGCAGCATGCAGAATTTCTGGCCGCCAAACATGTTTTCCAGCCCTCACAGCTCACTTCTTGTTTCCATGACAGCATCCGATAAGAAGGTAACAATTTATAACAAGCATTTGCAATGCAATAGACCCCGCATTTATGAGAGTTTGAGCTATTAGCATTGTAAATGACAATGCCTTTTATTTATATGTTGTTTTTAAAAAGAGATAAATAAAAGGCATTCTCATTTACAATGCCAATAGTTTAAACTCTCGAAAATGTGAGAACAATTGCATTGCAAATACATGCTAAAAACATTTTAAAAAGCGCTAGGAGAGAGCATGTCCTGTGTGCAGCAGCAGCCAGGGCACGGCTGTAATTAAAGCCTACCAAGCAAATAACACACGTAACAGGGGGTGTCGCCATGGGAGGTTACAAAATGAGACAAGGCGATACTAAGGAGGGACTACTAAGCCTTTTGACCAATGAACAGCCACAGTTTACAGTGGACAATGACAAAAGCCAATGAAAAATGTGGGGGGAGAGTGGGCGGAGCTTCAAGTCCCTTCCTCAATACAGCATGCCTCGCAGAGCAGCGCATGCGCTGTCCAATTTCGACCTAAAAAAGAGATGCTTCTTCAGGCACTTCTAATACATCTTATTTTAAACCTGCACGTGTGAAAATCAAGCACTTGCCACACAAGGAAATAATGATAATATTTTACATTTTATACTGCATTTCATACCACACTTCTGTTGTTTCTATTCACTAATGGCCAGTTGTTATTATTACCAAACTTAACAACATGGGAAGGATCAAAGGCTGAGTTGGTCTTGCTGGGATTCAAACTCATGACCCGAAGATCAGCGCAGATGCCAGCGAAAACTGTTAACTCATTCAGCCATCTTGTTGGAATGACCTGCCTGACATCCAGATACAGTTACTTGAGGATTCATGGTGCTGCACCTCCTACCCATAATGCACTTGAAAAAACAATGCAGCATTCTTGTTACCAAATAGATGCACTAGCACATACTGAAACCATTTGCCGACAAAGCGTCTAACAAGCAAGGAACGCTGAGTATTTTCTACCAGCAGTCGCTGAGCCCCAACATCCTCCTGATTTTGCAGCGAGGTCTTGCTGCCATGTATTGATATTTCTTCTATTTCTACTAACTGGCTTGAAAATGACATAGTAACTGCTTGCTTCCTGGAATATAATCCACTTCTAGAAATGAAAGTAGGCACTAACCACTTTGTTGCATTTTAGAATATCAATTACAAAAATATCACCTGACCGAAATATTGAAACGTAAATGTTGTTTACAAACATATTCTTAGATCAGGTGTGAATTTTCTAATATTGCCTCTAATTAGGTGATATTTTTTTAAACTATATTTAGGACTAGGACTCAATGTGTATTCCAGACGATATTTAGGCTACAGTAGCCTGGCACGTACCAACCAGGTTGCTGGACTGAAAAGCATGAACATCAGCATCAGCCCTGAAGGGATTTTACCCTCATCTCGCGAGACCAAAGCCCAATCAAGCTAAGCATCAACCAACTGTGTTGTAGAAGGTATCCAGCAAACAAATGAAAGGACAGCTAAAGTAGACCCTCCGTGCTCAACATGGCCGACACTTCAAACTGTGACTTGCTGGTTGGAGCGAAGAGCCAGCAGATCTCACATCAGCAACAAATCCAGGGGGTTAAATGCTCAACGATCCTGTTCAAAATGAGCACAATAATGAAGAAGAAACCATATCCGGAAGAAGATCCACCATCCAGTTTTTGATGGATTTGTTCGACAACATTATATTACAGTGAGCGGGATTTGGGCCATGGCAGTCAGTCGCTTCGTCAAGTGGAGTTCCCCGGGGCTCAATTGTCTCTCACCTCTACTTCAGCATGCATATGTAGTTACTGGATGGGCTCATAAAAGCATCACATGGCAATCCAGATATATACTTATTAAAGCGGGTGGTGCAGATGAAGAGAAGGGAGACTCACATGCTCACATCTACTTGGAGGATATTAACGGGTGTATTCGGAACAGCAAACTTCCCTTGAAGAGCGCTGAAAGCGATGTGCTGATGTTGGGGGTCTCAGACCCCAACTTCGGAGTTTAAGTGTCCTAGATTTAATGTTCCTCAACACCTGCCATGACATTTTTTTGTAGTGTAATCTATTTTACAAAAAATCAGATTACTGAAGTATTCGTATTATCTATGACTTGTGGTTGGCGAGGGGACATCAAATGTAATCTATGTTCATTTATTCTGACTTCAAAGTGCAGTTGCAAACTGGCAACCATACACAAAACATACAGCAGTCCAAAAAATTATTTCACCAGAACCTGCATTTCTTACCTGTCCTTCACCCAGTGCTTAATTTGAGCCGATGGTGCTCGGAACAGGCACCTAATTGTCAACACTGGCACTTATGACAGCTGCCACCTGGTGGCGCTGTTTGTGCAATTAAAAGATTAGCAGAACAACAGTTGTTCATTAATTCAATTTACATTGAAAACAACTAAAACCAGCTGCCCATGCCATTCTGATAGCTTTGGGGTCTTGAATAATCTGAAACGTCACACTTGTAGCAGTGTGATGGTTAGTAGTTGTGTAGGTACAGTCATTGGCAGTGCAGGCAGGGGCAATGGGTGGTGCAGGCTGTGATGGCCTCCTGAGGAGGGCCCTGGCACTTATGTTTTTTACACATTAAGCACTGCTTCCACCTACTCTTGCATGTCTTCAATACTCCTGGAAACTGATGCAGAGCATGTTATCGGGGAGGCAGTAGAGTTTAGCCAATCTTCGAGTTTGCTTCTACATCTTAGCCAATCCCTGAGTCCGCTTCTAGTTCTTTGATCATCACTGAGTCTACTCTTAGCCAATCCCTGAATCTATTTCGAGGTCCTAGCTTTAAAGTCTTAACTAATCCCTGAGGCCACTTCGCTGCCCTCAAAGGTTGTACACATGTTAAAGTATGAACTTTCTGGCTCTACAGGCACAGCTAGATAGTCTCTCCATATTCTGTAAGTCCATTACCTGCTTGTAACTAAAAATTTCAACAATCTTGAAATACTTTCTAGAGGAAAAGCCATTGCCTCACAAGTGACCACACAAACTTAGCATGTTTTGTACTGAATTTATCAAGTGATGGTAGTTCCAGATGGTGGGCACTGGAACAGATTTCTTGGCAGTAGCTTATTTTTTTAAGGACGTTTGGGGCGTCCTCTAAATATTATATAATTTTTCTGTTTTTTCTGTTCCGGTCCCTGCTAATCTTCTTAAGAGCTCCCTATAATGATTGAGCCCCCCACATGGCATAGAATAGGGATGCGAGAGAACCTTATGATGAAGCATGCCACAAGTTGTATATGAGGGTATTTTTGTCTACCAAAAAAGGACCATCCTATGTCAAAAATTAGGTGGTAAAAACAAAACAACATTTTTACCAATGTCCACTAAGCTCTCTGGTGGACTTATTTTTGATAATAAGACTTTGAGCAAGATACAAAAGAGCAGAAAAGGGAAAAGGAAAAAAGAAGGGGACGATAGGAACACTGCAACAAAGGGAGATAGTAGGGATAAAAAACACAACCTGCAAGAGTGACATTAACGATAGAAAGTTTAGGGTGGTTGTAAAAAAAAAATGAATTGAGGCAAAATCAAAACAAGGCAGCAAATCTGAAATTTGACAGAGCCAGGCTCGTACGAGAAACATCGAACCCCTGCACATTTTTTTTGCAAATTAGCCACTGGAGCAGGGGCATAGCTTGGTCAGTAAGATTAGTGGGTGGGGGAGGTGATCTTCAGATTTCCCAACAATCACGCTGGCATATAATGTTAAAATACATTATAGGACAAACCGAGCACATGAGAGGGGCTTAAGAGGCAGTGGAAAGACAGAGGAATGCGGATTGGTAGGAGTAATAACTGAGAGAAACACAAAATGTTGAATAATCAACATTTGTTAGGGCTTTCGAAACAGAGATGAAAGAGAGCGTGTGTGTTTATGTCAATGTGTGCATGCAAAAATCCCAGGTGAAATCCGATAGACACCGCACCATACCCAACTAAAAGTACCTGTACCCAACTATTCATCAGAATATACATTAGGAGGTGTAACACCCCAAACAACCCCTCCCCCCCGAAGATACGGCCCTGCACTGGAGGGATGGTTGTGATCCATGACAACTACCCCCCCCCCCCTTTGACAACGTCACTGCTTCTCTGGGCACTCAAGCTTCTGCTACCAAATGAACACACAGGAAATGCACTTCCTCCAAAAACAGACCGAGACAATGCACACATGTATTAGTTTATATTTTATACTGAGGATCAAAAATCATTAATTTGGAGGGGAAAATGACCTAAACTTGCTGTCATGTTCCTTTCCATAGGAGCATCTCAAATTAAATACGTGTTTGCCTTTGCTGGCAGATTCTCAACACCCTTCTAACAAGATACACAGAGTTGAAAGAAGAGCAGGCAAAGATTTGCTTAAATTCACCTTTTAGGAGACCCTTTTATGAATTTCTGATAAGACTGTAACTTTTGGGCAAAGTCAAGCGATGCCGTCTGGGTCCTGAATATTGATTAGAGAATATCGTTGAACCTTAATAACTAAAATATCGAGAACAAAAACATTGACAGGCCAGTTTGTATAGATTTTGTAATCCTAAAACAACATATATGTTCCTTCATGATGCATAAATCTTCAAGTTACGTAGATGTGGAGTTAAGAATAGTAAATCTCTTATTCCCTGTATGTGCTTTACCCTTTGATCCTTTTGTCCTTGGTAGTTTGCCTATGATATTGAGGTATAATGAGGTTCCCTACTTGATATTTCGACTACAACTGGTGATGCTCACATTGCATTCTTCATTTAAAAACGTGGATAATAAAAATAACAGAATTTACTCTGCTATGTGTCATATGTTCTTTTATGTCGTTTTCTTGGGTTCTGTGATGTTTTTCATATTGTTCCCTGTTTCATCACACATGTGAAGGTTTCCACATCCCCTTAGAAGCTCAGGGGCAGGGTTGGTCACCCTAAGATGGTCACTGATAGGGCTTAAATTTGGACTATGGTGAAGAAAAATCTTACGCTAGTGTCCAATTACATCACAGCAAAGCGATGTTGGGTAACAGATTCCATGTGGTTAATTAGTAATGTCTTTACTACTGCCTCTAATGCTACTTCCGCTTATTAGAAATAGGGTTTTTGGTTGTCTAGGGTATGCACCTAATCCAGGCAGAACCCACCACTCTAGTAAGGATAAGGGAAATACACACCCAAGATAACCTCTACTCACCCACTTGGTAGCTTGGCAGAGCAGTCAGGCTTATCCCAGAGGCAATGTGTAAAGGGTTTGCGCAACATACACGCAAACCAGTGACACAACAAATACATAGACCACAAATACATAAACTATAAACCACTTTGTCAACTAGACAATTGTCATAATCATCACAGTTAACGCACTACAGTAAATACTTATATGTTGCACATGTCATAAAACAGCACCACTGTACATAACAGGCAGGTCCTTATAATGATACTCGCTATCCTGTCTTTACAAGGATCAAAACAACATTTACTACAATATCAAGGCATGAAATGCAGCAATTAGGTCACACATAAATCACCAACTATCACTGAACATAAATCACCAAATCCATGTCATCATAAACACATAGGGTAAATCCCCTATAACTGCAGCAAACCCACAGAGACAGCGCATACAGGATCCTCTGTGCTCCTTTTTGTGATATTACAGTAGTTTGCAATCCCAACAGGATCAGAACCTCTGTCGTGGGTTTACATCGTCCAGCTACCTCCCTGGCAACCTGATGCCGCCACCCCACGGTATGCACCAACATGGGGGGTGGGCACCCACTGCCAGCGTCTCCGGGTAGACCTCGCTGGGTCTCCCGGATATATCACGTATAAGCCCGCGAACTTGCAGAGCAACTACAAAGCAAGCCGGCCTTGCGACAATGCTGGGGGTAATGTTGTAGTGTGTCTGGAGCCCTCCGAGGACTCATGTATCACTGTGACAGAATGAAAAATTCCCCCAGAGTTCGATGCAGAGCAGGGCTTTCTTTGGCGCTACAGTGCTGGGTTGCACACAGGGGAGTGTGATTGTAGTCAGCACCAGGCGAGGCTCGTGGACTCCATGTGCACCATTATGCAGCGTGTCACTAGCGGGCCCTGGGGGGATGGATGCACACGCTGGTACTCTCCACCCTGGAGTGCAGCTTTGGAAGCTCTCATGGCTCCGGTGAAGGTAGGGCTCTTGAGCGTCGGACTCCTCAGCGTCTGGGGTTGCTGGGCAATGCATCCTCAGGCGCCGGACTGAAGAGGTGCATCGGCAGGGCTCAGCAGGTTTTAGGCAGCCCAGAGTGCAGGGCTTCCAGGCACTAGGTCCTGTTTCAATTTGAATGGCCACTCCTTCCTGCTTCGCGGGCTCAGTGATGAACTCCTGTGTGATTGAGGAAAATAACCACAACAATTCTCTGGTCCCTCAGAGTGCTGAACATGGGCTAGGCTGGTCAGAAATATAGACCACTCACCCTGGCCTCCAGCAGAGCAAAGTGCTTGCCTAGCGCTCCTTCCAAAGCGCTCACCACGCACTTGCTTCCTCTAAAAAGTAGAACAGAACAGTCCAGTCCTTCTCCTGCTCCAGATAGGAGCACCAACTGCAGGCTGAACCACCCTACACACATCAGGGGCAGCGCTCCTCACACAGCTCTCCTGGCTCTCCTTCCAGGCTGGTTCCCTTTAGATCTAGCAAGAATCTTTTGAAGTCTTTTATCTCCCTGAGACTGCCAACAGGAGGCAAGCACACACAAACCCTTTGAGATCTTTTCAAGCAGGATACCACAGATGGGTATAAAGAGTCAGTTACACTCACACAGCAGAAAAAGTAGTGCTCCTCACACAGCCCTTCTGCTCTTTTTCTTGGCAGGGTCCTTTTGTTTCCAGAAGTGATCTAAAGTTCCGGGGTTTAAGGTCCAATGCTTAAACCCCATTTTCTTATTAAAGTCTTTGTTTCAGACTCTCTGAGCTCAGTACTAATCAGTTATGCCCTCCCTGGTCCAGCTTGACAACAGGGGGTGGTGACAGCATTGTGCAAAGGAGACACATCCTATTCAGGTGCTAGTGAAAACTCTGCTCATCACTCTAAATGCAGAAAGGTCTATTCAGCCTGGCTATGAGTCCCTCAGGAAAGGAAGGACACACTTCAACACCTCTTGTGACTGTCTAGAGTGAATGCACATCCCCAGATCCTGTCACTCCAACACCATACGGTTAATACACAAAGAAGCAGAGGCACACAGGATAGTAAAGCAAGAAAATGCCCACTTTCTAAAATTGGCATTTTCAAACACTCAATTTAAAAACCATCTTTACTAAAAGGTGTGTTATAAAATTCTGAGTTAAGAGAGCCTAAACTCTAATCCTCTATCTTGTCCCAATGGAAAGTTACACTTGTAAGATGTTCCAAGGTAGCTCCCGTGTTTTCAACAGTGAATAACGAAATGCCAAGCATTTTACTAAAAGGACATGCAAAACACACCAGCACATGTGCTATTAGACGTAAACTGCCCCCTGCCCATGGGGGTACCTTGGGGCTTCCTAAAGGGTGCCCTACATGTAAGAAAAGGGAAGGTTAGGGCCTGGCAATTGGGTGCACTTGCCAGGTCGACATGGCAGTTACCAACTGCGCACACAGACACTGTAGTGACAGGTCTGAGACACATTTACAGGTCTACTCAAGTCGGTGGCACAACTATAGGCATTTGATTTGCAAGTCCTGGTACACTCTGTGTACTTTACTAGGGACTTACCAGTAAACCAATTATGCCAATCACGGATAACCAATCATAAACATAGTTTACACAGAAAGCATATACACTTTAGGACTGATCAGCAGAGGTAAAGGGCCCAGAGTCCTATAGCGATTTAGACTAAACAGCTCTATTAGGGCCTTCTGCAGCAATGAAACAACAGCTTCCTATTAGGTTACCTTTTTCTTATGACCCTGCACATGGATGAAAAATCTGTTTCAGTGCACCTACCCACAACATTGCACATTACCACACACACAATACTGCTAAATTTCCTAGAAGTTTGAAACGCTGACTTTTCGGCCCTAAAAGATCACTCTCAAATAGTCACTGAGGACACATCCTCGCATTACGCAGTCCTTGTACACTGGAAAGTCACTAAGGAATCAGTAACCCTAATTCATCCTCTCTAAAGTGTGCATTGAACCCATGGAGGACCTAGTGTCATAACATAACATTAAAAGGCATCAGTAAGATGTCTCTGTACCTCTCATGAAATATTTTCTTGCTAACATATAAATGTAGCTAATAATTTACGTGCTAAATCTAAACCCACTAAGACTGAGTCCATGGCTGTTTGGGCAGCCATGCACACTGATTAAATTGTCAATATTGCCTAACTGCTCCAAACTTACAAGTAACAATTGAGTAGCCTCAAAAAGACATTACCAATCTCAAACACAGCCAATATGAAACCTGTGACCATATTCGACTTACTCTGTAATAGCATGATCAAAGAATTGGAAGCTTACTAACTCCGCAATGATCCGGATGCAGCCCTTATGGTAGTTCATGACTCCTCCCAGGATTATACATTTTACCAATCACATAACTATTTGCTCTTTGGCTAGACTTGGGCTTTAAAATACCAACATTTGCATACAAGCACACACTTTATTAATAAACATTACAATTCAGCATATCAGAACTGTGTTACATTTTCTAAATGAAGGCTGCAGTTCGTTCTAGTCACTTCGCATGCTTTGTATTTTAGAGCGTTTGAGGTTCAACTGCGTGTTTCCTACATTATGCTAATCTTGGGCGCCATCTTTGTGGTCAATCAGCTGGCAGCAGTGCTTAATTTCTTTATTTTTTTTAAATTAAAAAAAGTATGTGTTAGAGCCCGTCTCATGAGGCCACTGCCGCTTGCACCACCCATTGGCCTTTCCAGTGCTGCCAAAATAATATCAACACAGCTACTAACCATCACTCTCCTACAAGTGTGACAAATTCATTTGTGGGGGGGGGGGGGGAGGGAATTATTCATCTTAAATGAATAATCGATTATAAAACACTGTTTTCTACTCCTCTGACAATTACACAGACAGTGCCACCATGTGGTGGACTATCATTAGTGCCAGTGTCAAGAATTATGTGCCGGAGGGGAGCCACCAGAAACCACGGGCTCAAATTAAGCACTGGTTTGCAGACCAATGATTACTGGTAAATGCTTGGCTTCCAAAGAAATGTGATTTATACTAATGTTGGGAGCAATTTAATTAGCACGTTGATGTTCTTTTTCTTCTTAAACTATGCAAAGTTGAAAGAATAATGAGGAGGGAAGATTGAAAATGACGAGTCCCTTCTAGGTAGAGCACAGCTCAAACCGAGAACAGCCAATGACCAAGCTCACAGAAGAGAAAGAAAACATCATTTTCTAAATCCATTGATTCTTAAACTTTGCTGAGGGGGGCCTCCCTTTTCACCCGCGTCAATCAATCAATCAATCAATCAATCAATCAACCAATCAATCAGCGTTCTTCTAGAGCACGGCTAATCACCCGTGAGGGTCTCAAGGTGCTGCCTCCCTTATCATGCTGGATCCGCATTTCACCAGGAAGGGAAGTGGTTTTGCTAACAGTGCCTGGCAGAAGGCAGGGAGCAGATGGCCCACTCAGTGCTGGCAGCAGGCTTGGAAATGACTCGGAGTCCATTAGCTGACTAGCAGATCCACTGAGCATGCCAGCAATACGAGGACAAAATGTAACTGGTCGGGCCTGGTGAGTAGGTAAAAGGCAAGCATGCTTTAAGGGAGGCATTCAGTGCATTTCTCAATCCAGTTGCGCGAGATGCAAATGAGCTTTTCCCACGTAAAGTAACTGCGCCTATTGTTTTCTTTTTGTTTCTAGCATTCTATTTCAAGATCAGGGCTTAGGAAAAGGAAGTCTCATTAGCCCATCGGTTTGCATTGCCTTTGCTCAGTGGTCGGTATTGTCAATGGCGGCAGGTAAATTCCAGTCAGCATTTGCACTTTGCATTTATTGTATACATTAGATCGGGCCTGCGAAAGCACGCGCTCTCGCTTGCGAGACTCTTGTATCTCTGATAATGGGTTTGGAACCTTCCCACAGCTTACCATACATTGGTGGTTCTCCTTTGCTGCCTTCTCACTGGGAAGCACTTGCCATGGGTCACTTAATTTCATTGCCGTGGAGCACGGACCAAGAACTGATTAATTAACCTTGATTAGTTCCCCGCTGCTGGCCATCTTTTCTTTGTGCACTTTTATATAGGGCGAACTCGACCCGAAGGTATTGGAGCGCTTTACATGAGCACCAGTTACGTTAAACACGGACACATTTATTTCTTATTTTTTGTTAGGCACGGAGAGATGACGTAACTTTGCCCAGGATGTTGAGTTCACGTTATGACTCGAACGTGGTTCCTCAGCTCCAAGTCGGCAGCTCTGACCCTTACACCACTTCCTCTCCTGCATCCCACTCTGGAATTCAGGTACCATTTATGCGCTATGACGCGGTCAACACTGCATCATAACTCCTAAATAGCTCTTTTTTTAAGTTATCCTTGCCCACTCCCTATCTCTTCTTATCACATCCTAGATAGTTTTGCAGCCCTGTGAATTCTTCGAAGTTGACTGCACTTTTGTTTATTTTTATGTTTACTTATGTTTCTCCAGTTTCCACACACAAATACAGATCATTTGTGCAGCGTTTCATACTTTCAGCACCATGTACACCTGTTATAGCAGTAACGTTGATTGTGATGAAACATGGGGAATACGCTCTTCACAAATATTTGTGAATCAGAACTAATGCCCCCCATTACGAAGGCTCCTTATGGGATCGGGACCGGCCGGCAGGTAGTTGGCAGTCCAGCTTCCGAACTACGATCCGACCACCGTGTAGGTAGGCGGTCGGAAACATGCCTTTTGAACTTGAAGCTTGTGCTGCGGCCCGGAAAATGGCAAAAGGCATGTTTACAGACATCCCTGCACTGTGTGCCAGGCACCATATAGTGCCTGGCAGAGGATGCATGTGTGTTTGGGGGGGCACCACCTGTGCCCCCTGGGCTCCATAGCAGAGGGGGGCTGTGGGGGGCCTGCTTGGGGCACCAAAAGTCCCCTTCCGTCTGCCTTTTCATGGCGGTCGGACCATGGTCTTTTAGGAATGAGACAGGCCTTAGTAAACCTCCGAATTGGTAGGCATGCTGTCCCTTTTCCAAGCACAGTACTGCACTGACTTACATGGTAAGGGCTTTCTGTGCTATGCTGCTTATATGCAGATTGCAGATGCTGTCCTTTTCAAGAGCTTCTGCCTCTGGTAAAGTTGCTCACCATATGCAGCAACATTATGCTGGATCACAATTGCTGCACTGCGGAGTCTGAGGTGGAGCTGTCTTTACCGGAACATCCTAGTTTGGGCCTGGAGGACAATTGTAGCTTTCTTCCTCTGGTGCATTTGTTTACGGGTCAAATGCCTCCTCAGTGCAGCCTGCAAACCAACAGAATCTCCCCGCTTGCGTCTAAGTCCAGCCTTATGCGGCATGATGCGCTTCTTACACCTGTAATGTCTTGGAGCACAGCTCTCTTCGGAGCTCTGTGTTGATGCTCTCTTTGCCAGATCCTCACAGTAGCCTGGGTTCTTGTGATAGCACGCTTCAACTTTTGGAACCTTTCTAGGTTATGTGGGCACGATAAGAGGCCTGAGTTGTTACTGCAGATTAGCACATGCCCGCCTCTTTCTTGGAGCGCATATTTCTTGCAGCAGTTTGCAACATCTCAACAGCAGAATATATTCGGCTGTAAACCAACACAGCTCATTTTGTAGCAACGCGCTCTCTGTATCGACCTTGGATCACACTGACAGCATTTCTAAATGTTATATACCCACTTCCCTAATAATAATTGCAAAGGTTGGTGCCTTCAGCAAGCCAGTGATTGAACAGGAAGAATCCTCTGCCCTACCATTCCAAGGACTTGCCTTCGCTCGCTAACAGATCCTCTGCAAGACGCAATATCTTTGGTAATTGTTTAGGAAAGATGGTTGGAAATCTCCATTCGCCTGCAATTTGTGATCTGAGCTGAGTCTTAAACAGAATCCATCACCTAGCGCTCTGATGTGGCTGTCTTACATATATCGATTAATAAATGACTTCATTTGACAAGGTAGTTTTACAACTTGCATTCACAACTAAAATGTTATGGTATGGAGCGCAGTTGATGTGGGAGTTAATTTATAGACCTGCCTTTGCCATTTTTAGATCTTTATCGCTGAGCTTGGCCCAACAATACTTGGAGATCTCACCCGTAGGAAAAATTGATGAAAGAAGTGCTCTCCTAAGCTGTTTATCCAGGAACGGACCAATAAGATATTTTGGGACAATCCCTTCTAGGGACTTCGAGACCAGATGGAAGAGTCTCCTTTTTAGGTCGGGGTGTTGACAGCACAGCTGTCAAACAGACCTACTGCTAACAATATACATAGAAAGGGCTTTGGGTCAACCCCTTTCAACCATTGGCTTAACTCGATCAGCCTCTTTCTGCCACTGGCTTGTGACTTTGTCAATTATATCCTGGCCCAGCTCCGTGAAATATTCCTCTCTCCTAATGCTGTTTTCTGTTTGGGTGCATCATTCTGTCTCCAGTGAAGTCAAAGCATTGAACTGCACGGGGACTACTTTGCAACTATAGCTATCGCTTTCCGCTCTTGTGGTTCCCTTCTGTGTGTCTCTCTCTAGTGCGCTGACGTTGCCTGCTTTAGCACAGTAAACTCAGACCTATTGGCTGGGCCAATGCTTATTAATCTAGGAAGCCACCTGCAGCCCACCCAATTCATTATGATAGCTGGTAATATGATCATATTTCAGCGAGCCTCTGTTCTGGACAGCTTGTAATTTGTTTAGTGGTCTCTGTGGTATATAAAACTAGACTGATAGAGAGTAATATGATTTGAAAGGCATCCTTTAAGTTTGTGCTGTGCTATTTTAAATAATGGGTCAATTCTAGATATATTAAAAATTAGTTTTTTTTAAACCTGTGGCTCAAATAAAACATTTCTGTCAAAACTTTCTGTCAGGGCTAATTGTTTACAGGGAAATGTCTCAGAGCAGTAGGACAATCAAAGCCCAAAGAAGTAGTGTCATTTCTAACTATTACCAGGATTTCCCACTTCCGGCATTAAAACAATTAAATGTCTGTCAACTATGATTTTACAGCCTGTCCACACTGAGATGCTGAACTAATATTAAAGGATTCCTGTTATGTCTAAGTGTGTTATTGGTGCACGTTTGATACCATTCATCGCAAACGCTTCATATCAGAAAAGATCATATGTTGATAAAATTTTGCAGTATCACTGCAATGGTGCTCCAAGGGGGATACAAAGAGTGGCACACAAAAGAGGGTGAATTATCTTTAAACTTAATTTACAACTGGGTTGCCTTTTGAACTTGCACTTGTACATAAAGTTTAAAGACAATTCACCCTCTCTCGTGTGCCACCTTTTGTCGTCCACTCTGGGAACCAGTGTGAACGTAGGAACTGAAGGTCATGACGATTGGACTGCTTCTGGTTATATATATATATATATATATATATATATATATATATATATATATATATATATATATATATATATATATATTCACTGAAAAAACCATAGGTTTCACACACGTTATAGTTAGGAATTAGCATTTAAAAAACCTTGCAAATTCACTTAAAAAACCATAGGTTTCACACATGTTATAGTTAGCTGGACATTTCACTCGTGAAAAACCATTGAAATTCCCCCGTTATAGTTAGTGCAGGCAACTATAACTCACGCGACCGCAATCCTCTGCTGATGACGTCAGATATTACATCACTGTATTTAGACACTTATTTACCCATGTCTTCTTCCATTAATTTTTAGCTATACATATATTACAATTATTTTTTTTCACAAAGACACATATGTCATCAGTGATGTAATATCTGACGTCATCAGCAGAGGATTGCAGTCGCGTGAGTTATAGTTGCCTGCACTAACTATAACGGGGGAATGTCATTGGTTTTTTACGAGGGAAATGTCCAGCTAACTATAACATGTGTGAAACCTATGGTTTTTTAAGTGAATTTGCAAGGTTTTTTAAATGCTAATTCCTAACTATAACGTGTGTGAAACCTATGGTTTTTTCAGTGAATTTGTATGGTTTTTTAAATGCTAAGTTATGTATTTATTAATATCAGGTTCTTCACCGTGCGCGCCCACCGAGCGCTGTGGGCGCTCGGTGCGCTTCGCGCACCGAGCACCCACGATGCGTGGTGCGTGCCGTTCCGTGCGTGCGCAGCCCGCGCTTTTTCGAAAAAAAACATGTTTTTTTCATCCTTGGGGGTCCTTCAGTGACCCCCTGACAAAGGCTAGGGGGTCAGGAACTGTCCACCCTGCCCCCTTTTCACGTTCTCCACCTTTGTTTTTCACTGCCTCAGACTGTGAGAGACAAAATGGCGGCCGACTCTTCCTGATTTTGACCGATTCGAATGTTTACTGACATCTAACAACCAATGAGAATTGCGCTCGCGCACGTCACCGGCCTATAGATATGTATGTACTTTTAACTGCAAATTTCTCAGGAACTACTGAACAGATTGACTCCAGATATGCAAAAGGCACATCCCTGACCTGAGGACTACCTCTTTGCCAAATTTAAAGTAATTCTGTTCAGCCGTTTGGGCTGTACCTTGAACTAAAGGTCCCTATGGAAAAATGCATGGGAAAAAACGCGTTTTGGGACCCCCCTTTTTTCTCAGCCCCCGCTTGACGAATCCCCCCGAGACTTTCAGGGTAGGAGCGGAGCGGAGCGCCCCACCTATTTTGAAAATTTCGCGAGGATTCATCAATCGGCGCCAAAGTTATTCCAAATAGAATGTTGCGGATTTCCTATGGAAACACGGTCCTAACTATAACTATCTACTGGCGACCGCCAGTAGATAATATATATATATATGTGTCTAAACATTGGCATCTAGTACGTAGTGACCCAGTTCTGAGCAAAATTGTCCAAAAAAGACCACAGCTGACATATAGACGAGCTACTAGTTTCAAACAAATGCTTGTTAGCAATGTTTTAAAAACTCCCCCTACTAAAACGGCAGCTACCATGTGGCTATCAAAAAGAGAAGGTTTTGTTAAATGCATGAAATGCAAAGCTTGTGTACATGGCATCAATACTGCCAAATACACAACCGGCTTGTCTGACAAGGCGTTTAAGATCAGAGGACACTATACATGCAAGACTGATCATGCTGTATATGTGTTACAATGCCCTTGTGGACTAAGATATGTGGGCAGTACGATCTTACCTGTTCACAAACAGATACTTCAACATCTGAGAGCCATCAAAAATGGCGACAAAGCCTACCCAGTAGCTCGACACTTCGAGCAATTCCATCAGAAAAATATAACTGGTCTGTCGTATTTTGTAATTGACTCTGTGAAATTGAGCATTAGAAGAGGAAATCGGGAGAAAACATTGAGAAAATTGGAATCCTCATATATAATTAAATTAAATTGCAAAGTACCATCAGGTTTAAATATGGAGGAGGATCTCCATACACATTTGTAGATTATGTAGATTATGAGAGCTTTTTCCCTTTACAGTTTTTAACCATTTTGTTTATTTATGTATGCGATAGCATGACATGAATATTATGTTAATTTAAAACAGATTGTTTTTTACACAGGGTGTAACACACTAGAAGGGTCATATAAATTGTTCAATTAACTACCTTTACGATTAAGCCCACTTGGGCTTTATACCACACGTCACTTACTGTCTTTATCCGATTTGCTAAACAAAGTTTACAACTTTGAACATTTGTGAATGGGTGAAGCCATTAACTATTTGAAAAATTATTTTCTCGTTTTTACGTGTGACACTCACATGATTATAAGATTACACTAATTAATATAAACGAGGACAACAATATGTATAACCTGTAAAATGCATTTGTTAATTAATTTGTATTTTTGAAATCGGTTATATTGATGCATTTAAGCATTGAATTTGTGAAAACTACGAGTCTGTTTTCTAACACACTATTGTGGTAGTTTCAATCATGTGACAGGAGCCTTCTGTGTTCAAAATGGTGATGAACTTTATTGTAGACTGTTGGTGAACAAGCCTGCAAGTCAGGCGAAACGCGTCCAGCAGCTGACAATTAAAATCGTGTTATTCAGCAAGACACGGCGTCGTCATCTTTTCACTTAGATGAATTGAACTTTTGGAGATATATATATATATATATATATATATATATATATATATATGTGTGTGTGTGTTTTTATTAAACAAATGCCCTTGAGCTCTAGGGCAGCACTCAACAGTTCGCCTTTTTGTATATCAGCTTGCCGTGATCTTCCCGCTGTAAATTGCTGATGCCTGATGCGTTTCTACGGCTCACGCCATTTCTTCAGAGGCATTAAAGCTGTCAAGTGGCGCTGTGGATGCTCTTTTACATATTTAATTTTCAGGCGTGTTTTTATTGGTTATTTGCCCCTCGTGGGGCTCGCTAAGTGCGTGCTGATATTCCAAGGCCTGTTGGGACATGTAGTCCTTTGAGCAATACATTATTTTCCCTCAGTGGGGTCCCAGCGCTGACTTGTGATATTATCGCTATATTAAAACCTTTGTAGGTAGTAGGAAGTCCGTGGCAAGACTCTCTTCATATTTGACTCCCTGTGCTGAATGGCTCGGACATAGTTCCCGCTGTTTCCTGTCCAGGGAAGACATGGCTTGGCAGTTCGGGCTGGACTGTTCCCATGAGGCACAGGGTCAGACTGATTTGCATATGGCCATGTCTGAACTGGGGTGGTGGAGTGAGCTAAAGAATGATGATGGATTAAACCCAGATCGGTTGATTGGGGGTGAGTGCTTGCAATGTTCAACTCTCTGTCCATCATCTCCTTTGGTTTTGCATTGTTCACCCTAAGTTGGCAGGGCATGCCCAGACGTGGGTCCAGGGCTCACTTTGCCACTGGATTCAAGCTAGCCTGGCTGATGACGGCTGATTAGCCAGAAACCGGTCCCAGGATACTTGTTTCCGGTCCAGGGAAGACATGGCTTGGCAGTTCGGGCTGGACTGTTCCCATGTGGCACAGGGTCAGACTGATTTGCATATGGCCATGTGTGAACTGGGGTGGCGGAGTGCGCTACAGAATGATGATGGATTAAACCCAGATCAGTTGACTGGGGGTGAGTGCTTGCAATGTTCAACACTCCGTCCATCATCCCCTTTGGTTTTGCCATAGTCTTACATGACCTAGTGATAGGGCACCTTTTTCCTAAAACCCCTTCCATCTCCTACAGAAAAACAGCTTCAATGGGAAATGCATTAGTAAAAAGCAGCCCAGAGGATATACAAACCGCAAGAAAAGGGTTTTTTAAATGTGCCACGTGTAATGCCTGCAAATATGGAATTACTAAGAGCACATACCATACAGCTTATAGCGAAAAAATGCAGATCATCAAGAAACACCTCACGTGTAAAATTGACTATGTTGTCTATATATTGGAGTGCAGTTGCGGCCTCCAGTATGTAGGCAGCACTAAACTCCAGGCACATAAAAGTATCCTGCAACATACCAGAGACATAGTTAACATGGATTCTACCTACCCGGTGGCAAGGCAGTTTAAGGAAATGTATAACAGTGATTTAAGGTATTTTCAATATTTTTTAATTGACGCTGTCTTTGCACACAAAAGAGGAGGTAACCGGGAGGAGAAGCTGAGGAGTTTAAAAACTAGGTACATTTTTTAACTAGATACTATGTTACCAGGAGGTCTGAATACAATGGAGGATTTACATACATATCTGTAAATTATATAGGGGTTTTTATGGTGAATTTTGAAATTAGAGTGTTTTAACCAATAGGTATTCTCCAATTTTGCTTTAGAACGAGTCTTTTATAGCATGTAATTATTTGGTGCATTTATGCTAAAAAATATATATTTCAGGAATTTAGGGTTTTAGCTACATTAAATAGTAAGATTTTCAACAACTTGTGTATATATATATATATATATATTTGATGTACAATTTCTATTTATTATGATCTTATATGTATGGTTTTTTACAAATATTTATGTATATTGATATACTTGTACATTTATATTTATTTGTATTCATGCACTGTAGCCACCTTGAATTCTTGTTATAATTAGGAATTTATTCCTAATATTATATTGAATGCACTCGTAATATACTTTCTTGAGAGAGGATTTCTCCCTATTCATTTGATAATAATTTTTAAATCTGCAGTTGCACCTGTTTTGCAAAATTAAGCACTTTTTAGGCATTAAGCACTTTATATATTCTGGCTGGGCAGGATTTTTTCACTCACATAGATTTTTTCATTCGGATATGCTTTCTAGTTTGCTCTTCACAATGAAATTATATACATGTGATGAATATGAATTTTGGATATTCAAATCGGAAAATTGACAAATGTAACAAAAAGCAGAAAAGAAAATATAACAAAAATAGAAAGATAAAAAGAAGGGAAGAAAAAAATAAGTAACCAAATGTATTTATACAGTGATGAAGAAATGGTGATAATTAATTAGTATTATGCATTAGTATTTCTTCCATGGTTATTTATCACATGTTGAACACTCAGCACTTTAAATGACGGACTGTTTGTAGTAACGTTGTCATGTGATCAAGGCCGGTCATCGGCTGAAACGTGTAATGGCAACAACAACTTTTCGGGCTTAATTAAGAAGATTGCACTTATCTGTGGTCTGCACTCGTTCTTTTCAGAGAAGAAGATGACGAGAGTTGGTGATATGTGTATATATATATATATTCACTTAAAAAACCATAGATTTCACACAGGTTATAGTTAGGTGGATATTTCACTCGTAAAAAACCAATGAAATTCCCCCGTTATAGTTAGTTCAGATAACTATAACTCGCGCGCCCGCAATCCACTGCTCATGACGTCACATATTACATCACTCATGACATGGTCAGTGGCATCACTCATGATATCACTGATGACATCATCCTTGTGATAGAGTGGCGGTCGTGCGAGTTATAGTTATCTGAACTAACTATAACGGGGGAATTTTGTGGGTTTTTTACGAGTGAAATATCCACCTAACTATAACCTGTGTGAAACCTATGGTTTTTTAAGTGAATTTGCAAGGTTTTTTAAATGCTAATTCCTAACTATAACGTGTGTGAAACCTAAAGTTTTTTAAGTGAATTTGTACGGTTTTTTAAATGCTAAGTTATGTATTTATTTATTTATTTATTTGTCAAGGTTTTTCACCGCGCGCGCACCGTGCGCGCACCCCGCGAATTAAAAAAAAAAATGTTTATTTTCCCTTGGGGGTCCTTCTGTGACCCCCTGACAAAGGCTAGGGGATCAGGAACTCTCTTCCCTGCCCCCTTTTCACGTTTTCCACCTTTTTCCCCCTTTCCTTTTCAGTGCGAGAGACAAAATGGCGGCCGACACTTCCTGATTTCGACCGATTCGAATGTTTACCGACATCTAACAACCAATCAGAATTTCGCTCGCGCATGGCATGGTGCGCGCACGTGCGCCCACAGTGCGCGCACGGTGCGCGCGTATAGATATTTATATGCTTTTAAATGCTATTTTCTCAGGAAATACTGAACAGATTGACACCAGACCTGCAAAAGGCACTTCCCTGACCTGAGGACTACCTCTCTGCCAAATTTCAAGTAATTCTGTTCAGCCGTTCGGGCTGTACCTTCGACTAAAGGTCCTATGGAAAAATGCATGGGGAAAATGCGTTTTGGGACCCCCCTTTTTTCTCGGCCACCGCTTGACGAATCACCCCGAGACTTTCAGGGTAGGAGCTGAGCGGAGCGCCCCATTTGTTTTGAAATTTCGCGAGGATTCGTCAACCGGCGCCAGAGTTATTCAAAATAGAATTTTGAGATTTCCTTATATATATATATATATATATATATAATATATATATAACATATATATATTATATATATATATATTGTGGGACACAGACATGGATAGATGCAGTGACGTATTCCGGGGCTCATGACGAGATTGAAATGGTGCAGAAATTATGGAGGGCAATCATGTTAGGTACATTCAGGATTGCAACATCTAGCATGCAACGTGTTGGCTCATCCAGAGCGGTCCAATCAGGACCCACAATAACGCTAATAAGGACGTTGCAGCCCATCATGCCCTCTTTGACCGCAAGCAGCCTCTGATAAAGAGTTATCTCGAAACGCGTCAGGCGGCGGTCTGCTGCTTGATTTTACTGGAGTGTGTCCTCTCACCAATAAAGGCTTTTACTGGGGAAAAAGAGGTCTGTGGCTCGAGTGCTGCTTCTTTTCGGACCCCCACTGAGCGGGAATATATGTATATGTATATGTATATATATATATAAATATGTGTGTGAGTACAAAACCAGTGAAATTGCACCAGCTATAGCTATCTTAAATAACTGTAACTCATGACCTAGAGTAACTATAACTTGCACCAGCAATCCACAATGTTGTCATCAATTATGTAATTTCAGATGTTACATTCATGTTTTCAATGATGCCACAGAAACAGTCTTGAGAGATGCAATATGGGATATAGTCAACACTACATGGTGAGGGAGCGAGTTATAATGACCTTTTTACTTTATATTGGTAGGTATAGTCATTGCACAGCCTGAAGGTTATGTTATTACCATTTGTTTAGCACAGAATCTACTACTGATATTGCACTCAGTGATTCTTGTAGTCGCGGGATGAATGTTCTAATAGTTCCGAGCTTTCAAAAGCAGACAATAATAAATGCATTTTTGCATACTATTGGGCCCATTCATGTAGCTCTGGGGAAAATTCTGTATCTCATTCATAACTTAATTTATGGTTAGGAAGGTGTAAATTACAACATTTTCATAGATGGTATTTTTTTCTAAGTGCAGTGCCTTTGTAACATTTGCTATTCATGCACTGCCTATCTAGGTCTATGGTGTCCACTATCCAAGATCAATGATTTTTGGATCAGTGCTACATGCTAAGTAGGATTAAGAGAATCCATACATTCTAAAAATATTGCTGATTACATATTACAAATATGTAGACATTTTTTCTTACTTGGTCCCTCTTCCCACAAATATCTTACAAAATATATATTCAGATTTATGCACTTCGCCACGTATTCTGCACACCTTTCACAACGTATATTTTGTCTTAAATTAGGTGCATCGATAAGTGTAGCAAGGGAACTACCCAACCTTTTTGAATACCTAAAGAATGACAGACCCAATTCACATAGCATTTCAGTCACCCCGCTACAAAATAATCTAATGGATTCATGAATATTCATTGCCTCGAGCCAGCTTATTACCATGGCCGGACTTAGACTTGATCTTCACTTCCTTCAACTTCAGTTTAATTTGACATCTCTGACCACAGTTTGGTCAAATCACTCTTGAATGTTTCTCTTTCCCGCAGCTCCTCTTATCCTGGTCAAACTAGCCAGTGACAATGTTTCCATTGCATTAGAAGTTGAATTCCCCTTGTCAAGCCCTAATCCTAACAACACTTTTCCAGTTCATACCTCTTGGTGATGACAGCAGTATACTGATTTGCTCCCATTAAACCATTTTCTTCCTGCTCACGCCCTTCTGCTATTTAGTTTATAGATGTCTTAGCTGCTGTAAGGTACTTGGTGAAACTCTTTTATACCTTCGTACTCAAAACATATTAGATGAAGTTACAAACGGTCCACACAGGCCCACTGCCTCTGCTACTGATTATGTCAAATTGCTGTAGTTCCCCCAACCCACCATCTTTGGCTCTCTGTGAATCCCTTGCGGTCTTTTTCATCCAAAACTGATAAGATGCTCACTGCGGTCAGAGACAAACAGTTGGATGAAGAAAAGTTAAGGCAGCTGGGCCGCTCTCGAAGTGGCTGACGTCCCTCAACGGATGCTTGGTTCTGGTGTAGTGAGAGTCTGGACTGGACCGTAGCTGTTGGTGTTTGGTGCAGGGCATCTGGTGCCCCGCGGGTTGGTACTGCACAGCTCCAGTTGGTCCTGGTGTCTTCACACTCGGTGGGGAGAAAGATCTGATCTTCCAGAGCCATGAGTACCTTCTCCTGGTCATCTGCAGCGTTGATTGGGCTAGGGAGCTGCAAGGCGGTGGACCAGATTTTGCTTGCCGGTGGCTGTGGACTGCAGGGGAGTAGCTCCCCTACTCCAAGGGAGACTTTCGGTGTTTGTTGAAGTGCCGGAAGGCTACCCAAGACTTTGGTAGTTCTCCCGCTTGCAGGATGAGTCACTCTGCTGAGATTGTTGAGAGAAGGCTGAGGACAACAGGGGTTGGCTCCAAAGTCTTGCTGTAGTTCTCGCTAGACAGGGACTCTTCTTCATCCTTCTTCTGTTAATCCATTGAATCTAAACCCTGACCCTAGAAGGCTAATTCCATCCAAAGCAACATGGATGAATCTGAAAAGAGGGATCTATATCAGCTGGCCCATCCCAGGGCTGGTGCTGGCTGAATCTGGGCACACCGCCTCATTTAACTAATTTTCCCACCTGTCTTGCTGCCAAGAAATGGGGTCAGGGCAGGGGGGTAGGCACCTTAGCTATCTGGAGAGGCCTCGGGTCGCATAACAAAGTTGGCAGGGCCTTTGGAGCTTCCTCCCTGGAATGTTCATCCTGCTTGGAGGAAGCGTGAACACCTCTGCCCAGAACAGGCTTTGTTTCCGACCTCTAAGAGCAAAGGCTCTCACCTCAGGAGGTTAGAAACGTATCTGTATTCGCTGGCTGGTCAAGACCAGTCATTTAACACACTAGTAGACTGTAGGTTTTCAGGTGTTAATTTATTAATAAATCCAGCACTGGCATCAGTGTGGCGTTATTAAGATGAAACGTTTGGTACCAAACACCTTGGGGTACAGTGAAGCCATCATGTAGCTGGGGAACTCGTAATGACGAGTGTGCAGCCTGTCTGTGTACATGTATGGCTTCCCTATGCACTGGCAATATCTAAGGGTGAACTTAGTTATCACTGGAACATATCCAGTCTTGCAGATATGCCCGCACATGGGTATAGTGCACTCTGCCTTTGGGCTGTAAGGCCTGCCGTAGGGGTGTCTTACTTATGCTACATGTAGTGCTGGCTGGCATGGCACTCTTTAATTTTATCTGCACTAAGACACACTGGCTGCAATGGCAGTTTGTGTGAGCTTGGAGAGGGGGCGCTTAGGGTGGCCCAATTCGTGCTGCAGCTCATAGAGACCCTCTTTAGGTCCAATGCCCTAGGTACCAGGGGTACCACTTACTAGGGACTTAGAAGAGATCCTAAAGGGAGTGTCAACAGTTGTACAGTTTAGGAAAAGAACACTGGTGCTGGGGAACCCATTACATGTTCAGTCAAAATTGTACCACATACCAGACAAAAAGTGGGGGTAACCATGTCAAAAAAGGCACTTTCCTACAGCAATGTTTGCATCTTTTCCGCCTGCTACAGGTTTCATTTCCATAGTATCCAACAGGGGTCATCATTAAGCCCTACCTATTTCGATGCATATGTGGCTCCTTTGACAGCTTCCCTTATTAAAGGAGGTCTTTTTGACTTTGGTTTATGGTCTAAGCTGAAAACACTCGGATTATTCTGACTTTTGATGGCAATCTCAGTCCACACTAACTAACTTTCAGAAGTGTTTATCAGCTGTGGTTGACTAAATGAGTCAAACATTTGTTAAAAGAACCTCAGACAAGACTGAGGTACTTGTAGTGGGAGGGCATCTCTCTTGTCATGTTACTAGTAGCTCTATAGCCATGGCTCTCTCCGTCTCCTGTTCAAACAATGCACAACCTTGACTTTCTTTGGGAGTAGGCACCTCCTCTCTTGCATCTCAATTAATAATGTTTTAATTATTATCATGTTTTTCTATCAAAAATTTCCAAAATGTTTTTGTCTCTTTACCACACGCTTGACAATTCACTGTGATCCAGACAGTCATAACTATTTCATTTTTTGTACCTAGCCTGCCTGCTCATTTGATAAGCCATCTCCAATTAGTGAAACACTCTAAAGCTCATCTTCTGTTTGGCCTTCCTCAATCCTCTCCCATTTCTGGACACCCGGATAAATTTACAGTAGCTAAGCACTCTATATTCAAAAGCTCATGTTTCTTCAGAAAGCCTTTGTGCACTCTGTTCCCAGGAGATCTCTGAGGTTAACCTCGTCCAGATGTTCAGGATTCTAAGGCCTCACAAAGGTTATCACCCTTTCTAGTTCATCACTGAATAACTGTGGACCTTCTTCCCTTATCCCTAAGTACAATTTCAAACCTAGCAGTGCTTCCAGCGAACTCTTCTATCTGTTCCTCGTGTCTTCATGTTGCCTCATCACCAACTCTCCTTCATGAATATTCATGCACCTTCAAATGAACCTTTTTGAGTAGTTGTGTCTTATTCCAGGCTCAGGTTTGGCCTACTCATCTATTTCACGAGTAAGACATGCTGACTCAGAAAGAAAATGGTGATTCACCAATGTTTTTCCCGTAAGTAAGCATATCTTACTCCTGTAAATACACCAGTAAATCACATACAATCCTGTCCTAAGACACAACCACTCACAGACAATGCTTTGTGAAGCTGTGCTACCACTTTGTCACCGCACTCTAAATTTCAATTGCACGTGCATGCTCACTCCACAGAGAGGTGCCAATTCTTCCACACTCATTTGTAAACAATATGCGTAGACTGCACACATATGTTGCGTAAAGTAGGCATAAAGAGAACACATCAACATGTGTAAATTGTACTTTTGTGCATCATCCATGATTTATACATGTATACATTATGAACTTTTGCAAGTTGAACTTACACCAGGAATATCTTTGTGAATCGGTCACATTACAGAGGTAAATCTTTTTCAACCCATTAGCCATTTTAGTACTATAAAGGATTTTCCTTGCATTCTGTGACAGGTCAGCCAGGGTTCAGAGTGCATGCCCTTGCTCTTGTCTGGCCTTCTATGTAAGGCATGGTCTACTAAACCAGGTAAGCTCTTCTCAGATGTTGCAGCATTTCTCTGAATCACAGCGGTGTCAGTGTACTTACTGAATAGTTTGCTCCCAGTGGGCATAATGGATGTTATGGTCTCTACTGTTTTTCATTGACCTCTTAACTTGGCATATACTTGAATCACTTTGATTTTCACTATATACATGGCTGTAATTAGCATTCTGATCCAACAGTTTCTCCGTAAACTGGTGATATAGAAGTGCATGCTTATGTTTATATCTTCAGAGCCACCTGTGCCCCCCATGGCATTTCTAGATTTAAGGGGTGAGCAGGATGCCACGTTTCCCATCTGCTGGTCGCGGATCACTAGATTGATTTGCCATTGTTAGGATCTGTATCCAACAAATTATTGACAGATACCCACTATGGGACATGTAATACTGCAGGCATCCAGTACCCTGCTCTGCTCTCTCCTTCTTTCCCCAGTACCCACCTTCCACGAGGGAAGGACAATTAGACCCTTCTTGATCACACACCAGCCCAAAAACCCAAGAGCTGGGTCCCAGCCATTCTGATTGACCTCAACGTAGGCATTGATTCTGGTTGGTCGAAATGCAGCCAGTCAGAATGGCTGAAATAACCTGGAGTTTTAGACCACCGCCGGGGTCACCCTTCAACGAATCAGAATTGCTCCTGCATTCTGGACATTCTGAGTGAGCGGAACCTCTGGGTCATCTGGGTCCGCTCTTTAACCAGAAAGAAGTGGGATGCACCGGGCACCACAGAGGGTCTTGTGCAGGTTCTAGGGGTGGAGAAAAGGTGAGAAGCTCTTGAATTCCCTACCAGAAGCAGATTACCAAAACAATAGCATCTATACATATGTACCTTAACTATTTCACATTTCACTTAGTAGTGCGACACCCTCGTGTAAACATAGCTGTCTCGCAGTTCACAGGTATTTATCAATCAACACCTTTTCATAGTTGTGACAAATATATACATGACAGATGTCAGAAAAATCTGACAAACATATACAAAACGGGTGTATGGAAGTCGAAGTTTCGGTCTATAGTAGGTCATTCAGATCCATAAGACCATCTATGTTTACAAGAGGGGGTCACAATACTAAATGAAATGTGAAATAGTTTTACAACATTTGTGAATATGTCCCTGTGTTGATATATTTCATTGTTCATATTTATGACTTGTTTAAAAATGGAATAAGTACTTGAATAAACCCTTAAGGTACATATGTATAGATGCTATTGATCATACCCAGTCCCTTGAGGTATATTAGGGTGCCCTGTTGTTAGTTGGATTACCAAAACAAGGCGGTTTCTTCTGTCCGGCATTTAAGACACATATTGCCCACCTGTACACGTTTCTGAATAGCCACCTTCAAATTAAGCATACTAAGGCCAATATTCTTCTGCTTGGCCACACAGATTGGCCGACCTTCATTTTCTTGACTGCATGGCCAAATACTGGCATGTGACTGAATATTACTGTCAACAAAAAGCTGCTTAATGCCACAGTACGTGCTTAACATGTCCTCACCTTCCTGCATGAGGCCACTAAAGGCGCTGTCGTGATTTCTGTCCTGGTTGTGGCCGCGTGCTGTGTGTTTTCCTCACAATCAGAATCATCCACTTCTCCAAGGAACCCCAAAATGCAGCAGTTCGTTTGATAGAACACATAAAAACAGTGTACATCGAACAATAAAGCTGTTGGCAGCACTGGTTTCATAGGAGTCAGTGTCCAGCCTGTTACCCCAGTCCTGTGTTTAGTGAAACTAAAGGGAACTAGAAATGGATTTGCTGTTGGTAGCAGGAAGACCCCATGAGGGGCATAGTTTAACTGATTCACGTTTCTCCTGAGGTACAATGTTTCATAAACAATATACAGGGGCCAGCAGAGTGAGGCCAGAATATGGGTGGATAGGGGTCGGGGATACATATTCCCATCACTAGATGGGTTGCAGATGAATCAAGGGGCAAGAGAGTGCCATTAGAAGGTATGGCATTCTTATTTGATAAACGTAAGGTAACCTCGCCTTGCCACTGGAGTGACCCCCAAAGGCCTCATGATGTGAAGATGGCATGCCTGGCCGATAAATGCCTTCAGCCTTTAACTCAACTTGATACCTCTTAAAGGTTTCATTTTGCAGATCCATTCACTTTTAACTTGTCCTATGTTTTGCATGGTTATAGAAAGTGCAAAAAGATGGAACTCAGAGGGCCGAGCCAGCTGTATCCAAAGGTAGAAGTCTCTGTCTGCAGCTCCGGCACAGCCTTCCCTCTAAAGGCTTACCTGCAGGTCCCATGTGCAAGCTTCCTCTCTCTAAAGACATGCTCTGTGCTAGTAAGGGGTGGAAATCCTGCAAACCACTTTCTAAAGTCACGTCCTCTGCTGGGAAGACCATGCGCCAATTGCTTAATTTGTAACAGAATGCGTGCAGTGCCCAAAGCTCTGCTCAGAAGTCTGAAACCAGCTGCATTAAGGCGGGCACTGAATACCAAAGGCTGCATATTCTTGATTCCACCTCAGGACTCTTTAATCAACTACCAGACACTTCCTGCCTCTTTATCTCACTCTTCCAGGCCGCTGCTTTCTGCCTTCATGGTGTTTTCTTCCTCCACCTTTCCCCTTTCTATGTTTATCCCCCCTCCCAGTAAATTTTGATGAGCAAAAATAAGTGCCGGTTCCCAAAAATAAGTGCCAGGGGGCCTTACCGGCAACCACTGGCTCAAACTGAACACCGCATGCACCCAACTGAACATGCAACCTCTTCCCAATAATTTGGGGAGTGTTATTAGGCAGTTTGCTTCTTTAGAACACATTTACTGCAGTGCAGAACACACAGGCCAAGATGGCACTCACATGTGCCAGCTAAAGACCAGCCCTGCTCTGTGCTAGATAGATAACATGTGCAGTATAATGATACATATACAGAAGAGGACTGCAGAAAGGGTGCATGAGTAAGAGGGGGATAGGACAAACATACAGCAACATGAGGAGAGTAGAAAAAGCTTCCTTCTGTTCAAGGAAAAGGTCTTCTTTCCTACCTCTCCTCCCACAGCCCAGAAAATGTCCCAGCACCATCTCCTAGCCGCCCCAAACAGGTAGTACATTTGTGCTGATGTGGTCCTGTTATTTCCTCCCGAAGGGGGTAAAACACAAAATATTGAACTTGGTATTTTTTGGTCAGCATTTTACTCCCTAATCCAGGGGGAAAAATTGAAATTCCCATTAATTTAAAGGGATCTGCCATCTGGAATCCTTCATTCTAGCCCTATATCTCCAAATAGAGTTAATGGAGATCTCGTAAGGAGGCAATCATGGCCTGCTTTAGCACTGATGGCAAAAGGTGCATCAAACTTTGTTGACTCCCCCAATTACTTCATTCTCCTCAGACTCCCTCACTATCACCCTCCAACAGAACCCCTCATCTTTCCCTAACCCCTCTCTCACATGCATTTCAATGGTTTTATAGCACTATTCATACCAGTGTTGGAAGTCCGAGCACTTTACATGACACACATAGTATAGAGAGACAATAAATCATATGTGTTTAAATCAGTGTGTAGGAAATGTTATGCAAACAACTCAGACACCAGCATCAGACTAATTAACCGCACCGCACACAAAGTTCCAACTATTTAGAGCCTGGTGCACTTCTTTTCCAGTATCAGCCGTTGATTGATACCACTGCCAAGCAGAAAACAATATGAAGAAATGGAATGGTGCACATGGAAATATCACAGTCCACATATTCGCAATTGTATTTTAAAAAAGATATCTTCCTTTAGTTGATAATGAGGTATAGAAATATCCCATAAAAAGAACATCAAGCCAACGCGTTTCGTTCAAACAAGCATTTGAACTTCGTCAGGCCTTCAAAAATGTTATAGTTCTGTAGAATCCTGCGGTCCTCAAAAACTCTCATTTGCTTGAACAAATGGGAAGTATTGAGGACTGTGCTTGATACAGATTCAGGTATCATATGGGGGATATTACTGCCCCAGTTATCACTGGACGTTTCTGGTGAATTTGGTTCAGGAACATGGTGACTATTCAATCACAACTTGTGTTTGATTTAACTGATGAATCTGAAGACTGCAGTTATTAATATTCATACCAGGATTCTACAGAACTATAAAATTCTGGACTGTTCCCATGAGGAGCTGGGTCAAGACTGATTTGCATATAGGTGGGAATAAACTGGGGTGGCATGGAGAGCAAACAAAAGAATGGATTTAACCCCGATCTCTTGCCTGGGGATTAATGTTTAATTCATTTAGCATTATATCTATCATTTGCTTGCGTAGCAGTTTTCGCCCTAAGGGGGATGGGTATGGCCAGATGTGGGCCCCTTGCTCACTGTGCCACTGGATTCAAGCTAGCCTGGCTGATGAGGGGTGATAACCCGAAATTGGCTGTAGGATGCTTGTTTCTGATTCAGGGAGGACCTGGCATGGCAGATCGGGCTGAACTGTTTCCAAGAGGCGCAGGGTCAAGACTGAATACGGCTGGGTCTAAACTGGGGTACAAAATGGTGAGCAAAAGAACAATGGATTTAACCCAGATCTCTTGACTGGGGGTGAATGTTTGATTTGTTCCACAATCCATCCATCATTTGTGTGTCTTTTTGCTTTCCTGCCCTACAAGTGCCAGGTATGCCCAGATGTGGGTTCCGGGCTCACTGTGCCACTGGATTCAAGCTAGCCTGGCTGATGAGGGGTGATACCCTGAAACCAGTCCCAGGATGCTTGTTTCTGGTCCAGGGAGCACCTGGCTCGGAAGTTCGGGCAGGACTGTTCCCATGAGGAGCAGGGTCAAGACTGATTTGCGTTTGACTGGGTCTTAAGTTGGGTGGCATGGTGAGCAAAAGAAAGAGTTTAACCCAGATATCTTGACTGGGGGTGAATGTTTGATTTGTTCCACATTCATTCCATCATTTGTGTATCTTTTGCTTCCATACTGATAGGCAGTATATTTCAAGAGTGATTGGTCTGGAGAAGCACAAGCTCATGATTTAAAACCTAGCGCAGTGATTGGCATTTGCCATATTACTAAGAATTTCTTTTTAGCAAGATTAGGATAATGAAAGATTGGGGAAAAACATAAGGTTCCACACCTATCCCTTGGAGTTTACATGCAGCTCTTTGGTGACAGCTTTTAGCTCACTGCGCTATATTAGGATTGTAATTTATGAACCCGAAGTAACAAAAGGATCTCTGTGACAAAAGTACCCTTAAAGCCGGCCCAGGAGGCAATAGTGACGTTAAAGTGTTTTGATGTTCTTCTTAATTTTTAATAGTATTTATTAGTTGTTATAGCATACAACTAAGCAGGCATACCCACCTTGAATAAAACAGGAACAAAAAGACAAAAACAACACCCCCCCCGACCCCATCGACAACCCTCGGGTCAGTTCACCCACTATTAGGCATTGAGGTTCTTTGAAAGCACTTCAGGTTAATCAGAGTCACAGATGTGAATATTCGGGTAGGCACCTATGTCCGAGGGTACATGGCCCTATTGGGCAACTGAAGTGTCTGTTGTCATCACTGAGATATTGAAGGACCAGGTTCGTAAATCTGTCCGATTCATCCATCGAATCATATGCAATCTTCTCGTTGGCTATAGACTGCCATATCAGCTGGAGCCAAAGCTCTCCAATAGGGATTACAATCTTGTCCCACAACCCTAAAATAATTTGTTTCAGCTAAAAGTTGATATTCTTTTTCTTCTATAATGTACTGTTTCTCACTACTAGTCCACAAACTGAACTAGCCATTCAGAACAATAGGAAGCCCCCTGTAGACTGCGGATGGAGAGCTACTTTACGAGTTGGATGGGTTGAGGAATATTATATTGTAAAACACTAGTTTGCCCTTAGAAGCATGTTGGCCATGATCGGCCGAAGAACGGTATAAATATTAAATTGAACCTCCAAAGATGGTGTTCAGTCGTGGCATTTTAGCAACTGCAACCCCACTTTACATCTCCACCCAAATACGCAAGATCAAAAGGCTTGTGAACGTATGGTGTAAAAACAGCAAAAGGATACAAGTGATTTTTTAGGTTAAATATCTCCATTAATGGCTTAGAAATTAATTTAAATAATTTCAAGAACTGGTCTTGAAAAGGTCACGTGTGTTGGTGAGAGCGATGCAACAGAAATAATAAATAAAATAGCACAAGATGTTCCCTAACTAAAGCAGCACCTTTTTTCCATCTGAAGTTACAACCAAGAATTTAACTTGTGAAGCAAAGTTGGAGCAGAAGGTAGAGTCAAGAGGATCATGGGTAACGTTTCATTCCTACTGCTATCATTTTTAATACCCTTCAACACACAGAAACTTGGTAGCAGTTTACTATAATAAGAGAAATTTATTTTTTACAGTTACCTTCTTCTAATTCATCCATGCTACAAATCTTGTTTATTCCATCGATGGTGTAGATATAGCGAACTCCCTGAGGCAGGTTAATATTATCGGATAGAGACCGTGTCAGGTCGGCCAGCAAGGCATCAAAGCTTCGGAAACGGTCCGAGGACACAGCATACACTATCCCCTTGAAGTATCGGTCTCCATTGCGATAGAAGCGAACCTTCTTGGCTTTCTTCTCATTGCTTAGTGCCTGCAAGGTTCTGGTCCGATAGAAGCTACAATGGGCACTATGAGTGGGACTGGGCAACCCATTCATGCGCGATGCTCGCACGCTTCTGGAGGTCTTGTCCCTTTCATCAAAGTGAGAGAAGTCCAGTTCCATGGTTTGTGACCTCCTAGGACCTGAAATAGAGATTAAATTAGATATGAGCTTTCATATCAGTTTACAGTCTGACCAGGAAAAAAACACAGATACATGTGAAAATGAAATGAGGACATTACAGTATGGGATGGCATACCATGTCTTGATGCCAAGTTTGCCTAAGTTGGTCAATGGACAGGCGAAGTAGGCCTAATGTTTAAGATATTCACATGAGAAATGTACATAGTCAGTAGTTATCCTGAAATCTGGAATGTATCGACCGCTCGTGGACCAATGCTGGACAACCCTTACAGAAAGCTGTCTGGACTCCAGAAAAATAGATGGTGCACAACTATCCAAAAATGGAATGTATTGGCATGAGGGCACACTTATCTTATGCTCTGTTAGCTTTTCCTAAACTACCCATGGTTTCATATAGTGCAGAATATGAAGTTAAATATTTTTTTTAATGATTAGTTGCCCTAATCCATGGTCCTACATGGAAAGTATCCAACACCAACCTTAAAGTTACTAGACAAATCAACTGAAAACAAGTCATTTGGCACAAAAAAACAATGATATTGAACTGGAAATTCCTCAGCAGAACTAACTTCAATATTTGGTGGTAAACTGTATTTAGGGTAAGAATGTGAATGATCACCATCGCTACCAAGTAATATTGAAAGCAAAAATATATAATTGTTAGAGAGAGAACACCTTGCCTTTCCTATCGGTGACCTATCAAAGGCAAGATGTCCCCTTAAGGAACAAAGGGCCAGATGTATCAAACAGTTGTACCCATTCTGTGTCTATGGGAAAATGTGTTCATACATATGGCCCACAGAGACACACAACTAATCTACATATATTCAAGTTGTAATTGTGCAACTTCCCTATATCTGCCTATTGATCACCTATAAAATCTACTTTTATAGTAAACATCAATCAAACATCCAAATAGATCTAGTTGTCTACCATTTAATAAAGTTAATTTGCTAAACACCTAAGCGGGCACTATTAAACCCTCCATTTGTCAAATATATGAGAATGTGTCCCTAATGTATCTAATCTATTGGGCACTTCAGGGCCTTTTTAAGGATTTTTTGGGTCGCTGGGCAAGACATATTTTCGGGACCACTGTAAAAAAAACTCTACATTTACAATCCATTTTCAGTTACATCAAGCCCTCATTATACCAAACAATATTACAGATTATACCATAAAGTTTTCAGAAATGTGGAGCACATGAAACCAACTAAAGCTCATACTGCCTGTTGGCCACCAACCAAATAGTACATACAAATCTTTGACAAGCTATTTCTATGTGCGCTTGTTTCAAGATTTTGTTTTGCAACTACATTTCACATGAAATTCAATAACTAGCCAGCCTGTTCGTTCCATTGAAGAACATACAAGACAAGGGTGATTTTAGGGATGCTAAGTGAAGCGATGCATGACATTAAAATACGACAAATATACATAGCACTTCAAATACTAGTTTTCATTGTCAAAAATGTGTGATCACAAATAAATCTCCCTTCACAACTAGCAATCTCACTGCAAAGGATGGATTTTTCTCCATTTTGTTGGCTGAATCTCCTCTTTTCATGTGTACAATTCTCTGACTATACCATGACTGCCAGCTCAGTGTATAAGAAATGGGAGGAAGCAGGAGAGAAGCTGGGGAAGGGCTGAGAGAGAGAATTGTGAAGTGGGGAGAGGGTTGGGGGAAAGGTATAGAGAGATGAGGTATAGAGATAAGAGGCTGAGAGAGGCGAGGCAGATGGAGGGGGGATACGGGGAAGGGACACTGAAGCAGAGCAGCAAAGGGGCCTCGTGTGTGGTGATGTAAAGAGAGATGGGAAAGAGAGTAAGGGACAGAGAGTTAGAGATAAGCACAGAGTGGGGGAGAGAAAGAGCAGGACATCAGAGACAGGAGGGAGACAAGGCAGAGATAGCACATATAGAGGAGCACTGAGATGTGAAAAGAGGGTGAGAGAGAGGTTAAGGGGGGAGCAAATGAGGTGAGGTGAAGTGGGGAGGGAGATATGTGAGTCAGAGAGAGGTGAAGGATAGCAAGGAGAAATGACAAAGAGGAAGTCAGAAAGAATGGAGAGTATAAAAGAGAGTAGAGCGAAGGGTGGTGATTTAGTGATGACAGAGATAGAGAAATGAGATGCAACATGATAGAGCGGTATGGGGAGGAATGTGAAGCAGGAACTACTGCAGCAGGGAGGGGAGAGAAAAGAGGTAGACGAAAGAAGGTAAGAGTAAGTTAGAAGGAGGAAGAGAGAAGTGGAAAGAGATGTAAAGAATGAGAAAACGGAGCGAGAGACAGGTGGCGTAGAGAAAGATAAGGAACTTGAAAAGTGGAATCATACGGTTGGAACAAGGAAGAATAGATAGAAAGAGAAAGAATCGGACATAGAGATAGTCGGAGAAAGGGAGAGAGGATGAAACAGAGACATAGAGAGAGAGTGCGAGACAGAAAGAAAGAGAGAGAGAGACGGAGAGAGGGAGAACGAGAGAGAGAGACAAACAGATGGAGAGACAGAGAGAGAGAGGCGGGCAGAGGGAAAGAAAGAGAGAGAGAGGGAAAGAGAGAAAGAGAGAGAGGGTCAGAGACGGAGAGAGAGACAGATAGAGAGAGAGAAAACGAGAGGGGGGGAGAAAGAGAGAGGGGGAGAAAGAGAAAGCGAGAGGGCTGGAGACATAGAAAGAGAGAGAGTCAGAGAGAGAGAGGGCTGGAGAGAGAGAAGGAGAAAGAGAGAGAGGGAGAGAGGCCTGGAGAGAGAGAAGGAGAAACGGAGAGAGAAGGGGAAAGAGAGAGAGAGAATCGGACATGGAGATAGTCAGAGAAAGGGAGAGAGGATGAAACAGAGACATAGACAGAGAGTGCGAGACAGAAAGAAAGAGAGAGAGAGACGAAGAGAGGGAGAAAGAGAGAGAGACAGAGAGACAAACAGATGGAGAGACAGAGAGAGAGAGACGGGCAGAGGGAGAGAAAGAGAGAGAGAGGGAAAGAGAGAGAAAGAGAGAGAGGGTCAGAGACGGAGAGAGAGACAGACGTAGAGAGAGAAAGCGAGAGAGTGGGAGAGAAAGAGAGAGGGGGAGAAAGAGAAAGCGAGAGAGAGAGGGCTGGGGACAGAGAGAGAAAGAGAGAGAGTTAGAGAGAGAGAGGGCTGGAGAGAGAGAAGGAGAAAGAGAGAGAGAGAGGCCTGGAGAGAGAGAAGGAGAAACGGAGAGAGAAGGGGAAAGAGAGAGAGAATCGGACATAGAGATAGTCAGAAAAAGGGGGAGTGGATGAAACACAGAAAGAGTGAGAGAGATACAGAGGGAGAGAGAGGGAGAGAGAGCGAGAGAGAAAAAGTGAGATCGAGAGGACAGGAGAGAGAGAGAGGGGGGAGAGAGAAAGAGACAGACAGACAGAAAGCGAGGGAGAGAGAGAAAGAGACAGACGACCTTACTGTTCTACTCTCTTTACTGGGGGTGAGAGGGGGCACCAGGAGGGGTTGGAAGGAAGGGGCCCTGCACAATTTACCATTTTGCCTACTCCTTAAAACGTATCTGCACGTGATGGAAACAGATGATTCACTCATGTGATGAACTTGACTTGAAGCAGAACATTTCTCTAAGACTCCAGAGGCAGGCTTCATCAGAAGACAAGGACAGCTCCCCCATAACGCTTTAAGACATGTTGAATATGTCTTCAAATCGGCTTCCTGAGGGCCTTAACAAAGCAGCTGTAGGGGTAGATTTCTAATGTGTGTGCGATTCACACCTACAGCAAGTGCAGAAGGGTTCGTGGAATTCTAAAACTCTCATACAATTCCTGGTGTGCTCCAATTTAATGATTTGTCTTTATGAAGATTTTCAGAAAGGTGAGTATTCAGCGTGTGCAAATGATGGGGAAATGCGCATATGGATATCTAACTTCATGTTTTTTCTCCTAAACTAAACTATGTTTCCATTGCAGTCAATTCTACCCCTGCCCCCTGGAGTAGGGCTGACCCATTCCCTTTCTCACCATGGAAAAGCCACTACGTGTGTCTTTCACAGAAGTAAGATGGCTTGTGTCTCCAGTGTAGGGGACCACCTGCAATACGTTTGTAACTACCCACAAACCTTCACGTTTTTGAGTGTTTACCACATTAGTGTGATACGTCAGTCACACTGCACTGGAAACAGGCCTTTCCCAAACCAAACCCTGAATTTGCAAATGGTGGACAATCTGACATAATGGCATAACTTCCATTCATACAGGCAGTTTATGGTCCTAATCTGCTACAATCCTGACCCTGTAAATCTGGTTGTGGAGCTTACTATCTCAAACTGGAATCTTCGCACATCTAATTAACACTAGTTATACAAGGGCATTTGTCAATCAAGCCCTTAACTCGAGATAGATGACCAAGTTCATGTAAGTCTAACTTTTTAAAGCAAAATGCCTGAGCAAACAAGACTCACTTTCATTCTGCGCTTTCCGTCAAAGTCGATGATCCGATTATCTCTCTGCCCCAGCCACATTACCTTTCATTGGCCAGTCCCAGGGAACCCATGTCCCTCCCTTTGAAGCTTCACCTTCAGTCCTTTTCTAACCCCTTGAAGAGATAAACTATGTCCCCTTGAAAGATGTGCCAATGCTGGGCACCTCTCTCTGCTATTAAGACTTGATCTGGATGAATTGCATGGATGTTTCACCCTCATCCTAACCCCTCATCAAAGCCCTGGCACCTCCCTAATTGCATGGATGTTTCACCCTCATCCTAACCCCTCATCAAAGCCCTGGCACCTCCCTCCTCCATAGCCTACCTCTCGAACAATACCTAGTTTGTTTTCAGTCACTGCTGCTACACTCCATAGTTTTTCCTGAGATGCTGAATACTTCTTTGGCCCAAGAACTTTCAGTTGGAAAGAGTGGAAAAGACCACTGCCAGTGTGCCCTCTGCTGGGTGCTGACTGAAACTTTCCTACCCCCTTTATCGTGGTTTTTGGCATAGTATTGGCACATGGGATGTATTCTGACATGGTTATTAACCACAGTGAAAAAGTCTCAGGCTGTTCGCATTTTTTTTTTCTTTTAGTTAATTCTGTTTTACAATTTTGTTGAAGCGCGGGCCATCGGGTTCACATCACCATGCCATGCTGAGATCGACAACAGACTATAAACACAAACCATCTCCCATGAACCCGGCCTACGTCTTGAATTGAGAAGGCGCTTCGGAAGATAATCCAATTAAGAAAACAGAATTGTATTTTTGATCAAATTCTCTGAGGGGGCCTCTAAGTCAATGAGCCCTTCATGCAGCTTCACAAGGGGTTCCTCAAAGGCCAATGAGTTCCTTTCCGGGAGGAAGTTCCCTCAGCTGTGATTGACGAGGAGCTCATTTCCACGATGAGAACTCTCGTCCCTAAGGAAGCACACCTTGATTAATCAAGCTACATATAATTAATGAGTTGCCTTCTAAGAGGAAGTCCTCTCACATGTGATTGTGGACGTCATTTCCGCCATGAGAAGGCTCATCGATAAGGAAGCAGCGCTCAGTTAATCGAGCCGCAGATAATTAATGAGCCGTCTTTTCAGTAATGCAACTGTCATAAGATGCTTACCGGACCCCTGCCCACCCTTACCTACCCAGTAAGGGCCAAGGGAGTTGGGTGTAGGTAACAGGCACCTTTATACATCGATGGAGCGAGTTCAAGAGAATTGCCTGATTCTTCCTCAATTAACACCTGTGTACTCACAATGATGTACTTTGTGACTTTGAAAAAAGGTGAAAACAAGGATTTTCAGAACTACTTAATTTATTTATTTTTTAAATGGAGGGGCTAAAAGTTTTTCTTAGGAGCCCCCCACTGGCACTGCTGAGCGTTAGGGTTGCCAAAAACCAAGGCCGCCAAGTCTTGATTCCACCTCATGCCTCTTACTTCCACCACCTTACATTTCCTTTCGATTTTTCCCAACCATGCAGTTTCTTTTTTACCCCTGCTTTCTACCTTTGACACTGTTTTCCTTTTTTTGTCTTCCTTCTTCTTGCTCCATTTTCTGACTTTCTCTCTCCGTCTCTGCAGCAAATTCTGACGATGAAAAATAAATCCTGGTCCCCAAAAATTGAGCGCCGGTGCCCACCACCTGCAACCACAGGATGGAAGAGAACAAAAGTTCTATTACCAACACTTCCGGTGTTTATAGGACTGACCGATTTCCATACTGTTGAGTCAGCACTGGGAATCCTGGGCACAGCTGTCAAGAAAATCAATGTGCACAATACGAATATGGTGAAAAATGACCAGTTGTGAACTGAAAAATGATTGGACAGTCCCTGCTCCTTGAATTTTCACCCGTGTGTTGGTGGCGATAGAAACCGTGATTGGGATGAGGTTAAAAAGAAGTCCTTCCCTCAGTACATCTCCTGGGAGTGAAAGAGAACAGAAGTACATACAAATGGATGTCATTTTTTCAACGAAAATGTATCATTTTTAGCCTTTGTGAAATGGGGACATTGTGGTGGTTGTATGATAGCTGCATTCGCGTCAGCAGACATTTTAGGCGAAGGAACACATTTTCTGCCCAACCACGGTGCAGGACAAGCACATCAAATGCCCCATCAGACAAAGAAAGGCAAGCCATTGCAGGATTACATGTTGGGAATCTAAAAGGAAGAGGGTGTGGTAGGGCTGGGAGCACATTGCAGCAACACATGGACTGGTCGCGCGTTCTTGAGCTAGGCGGCTGCCAAGGGCTGGCATGTGCCAGTCTGGCGCCCACAGTGACTCTGCACAGTGGGGAGGGGGCATTCCTGCTCGGAGGACCCAGCCTCCTCATACCTCCCATAGCACGGGTGTGCCATATGGCGAAGGGAATTATCTGGGGACATGTCCCTCAAAGACATATGACCAAGCCACATGGACCCTCCAGGGCGACAGGATGCCGCAGAGAGCACCAGTGTGGACTGCACGCATTCTCGGAAGCGGCACCACTCCCAGCACAAGCGCCTTCAAGATAAGCACATTTCGGAGCACGAGACGAGGGCCAGGCACCACGCCCACCTCAGAATGCACCGAGGCGCGGCGGGTTTAAAGAGACAAAGCAGGGGGAATCGTGCAACATTTGTTTTATCCACAAAGATGCTCTCTGGTCGCAACCACAAAATGGGTCCCTTTAAATATTTGTGTCATGGCGTGTGCAGCACTGAAAACCTGGGACATGCAATCTCAAATCAAGAAGGTGTTTCATATTAATAAAGGACTTCGAATACATTAGATCTACACCACACTAGTATTTTATTATTATCAATAATAATTTGATTATTATCCGTAGTACTATTAGAATTACCATTGCAGATATTAAAATGGCTAGTGGTACAATTATTTGTTCGTTATTAATAACACATATGATAATAATGCTAATATTAATACTGCTAAGAGCAACAACACCATGTATTATTGTTATGTTTTTATTATTGCTAAAAAATAATTTTAATAGCAAAAGAAGAGCATGTTAATTCTGCATTAATTGCTGCCATAAATAAATATAATCGTGACTAGAAAACCAGAACAGGTGTCACGCCGACAGCTCGTGACAGGAATTGCCAATGTATATAAAATATTTGATGAGTAGCAAAGGACCCACTACATTATATAGAGACAAGAAAATATAATTCTGCAATTCGGAAAAAAAACACATTGGAATATTCCAGCCTCTGCGGCAAGCGCCCTCACAATGAGCTCGCCACCTGACACAGCACCCACCCTTCCCACGAGCCACCACCCGGCCTCCCACCCACCCACTCCACCAACCCACCCAGCCGTTCACAGATAAGACAAAAAATGAGATTTTCCGGCAGGCACCCATGCGGGAGTCTTGTCGCTGACTCGTGGTTCTGGGGTGGCCGCCAGCGAGCGGAAATGTAGATTCGCTCGCCCGGAGAAGAGATTTAATTGCCGGGGCTGTCATTGAGCAGGAGGGGTATGGAAATGAGTCCCAGCGCACAGTCCCAGCGCGAGCCAAGAGACAGGCAGGGGACCCCACCTCTCATTGTTCTCCGCGGAGCAGTCACCCCCAAAAATGGAGACAATCAGCAGCCCTCGTCTCAAACCCATTCTCTACATTCTCCCAGTGTGACGAAAAAACATAGAATTCACGTGCCCTGAAAAAATGATGTCTTACCGCTGAACAAAGCGACGGACCTATAGCCGGCCAACGCGGGTGTCAATATCTCAAAAGAAGCCGGGGGGCTCTTTATTTCGCATGATTATCCCGTTAGAGCAGACCTCTGACGAGAAGGGAGTGGGAAGGGATACAATGCAATACGATTTTATTTTTATTTTATAGATTTATTCGGGTTTATACAAAGCGCCCACCGGGGTCTTCGAAGCACTTTGGGGTGCGGATAAAGATAAAAACAGGATTATAACGCTACCCAGAGCCCCCTCAGACGGGAGGGGTAGCTACCATTTGTGCAGCGAGTGCAGTGGCACCGGGACCCGGAGCCCTGAGGGGTCCATTGAACCCTAATAATTGGTGTATTTTATTACCCCAGCAGCAATTAAAGGGGCTATTTCCCAGGTTTGCACCAGGGCCCGTGCCATCCTTGGTAGCTACTGCTCTCAGAGAGAGAGTCTGCCCGGTGACATGTGGCTGTGTGTCCGTGAGTCCGTTAAACTCAGACAGCTGGACAAGAGCTCGTGCCGTTCGCCTTTCCAGTCAGGCTGTATTCTGCGTTATCTCCAATCATGAAATTAAAAATACTGCTCTTTAAAAATGGGCCATAAACCTGTGTCTGTTGTCAATGCACACAAGTGCACAATCACGCCCTCTCCCTGGTGCTTGCACGGGCGGTGTCACAAAGCTGTACTCACCGGTTTCCGCTGCTGGGGACGAGGAGATGCGGACAGAAAGGGAAGCCGGCTCACTCTGCCTTTGTTGTCTGTGCTCCAAGCGAGAAAATCCTGCCAGGGCGGGTGGGGCGTCTCCCGGGTCCTAGCGCCGCTCGCAGGCCAGCTCCAATATGGGCGGATGGACTGCTGCTGGCTTATCCGCTGGGACGGTGGGCATTACCTCACGCTCGTCATTTACAACAGGTCCTAACCAGCCACACCGATGGGAAAGGATAAAGCTCTGAGTCACATCATGGGGTTGGTCAGTGGTATAACGCGAAATGATGCCCAGTGCATAGCATGGCGCGCCTGCTGAGTTTGCCCATTTACACAAAATAATTGCAAATCCATAAACATGTCTCTCCTCACCCCGGGGGCCCTCCCCAAAGGGTGCAGTATGAATAGCTATGGGGTATGGCTGGCTGCCAATATCTGGAGTCAACTCTTTAATGACGCTGAAGTTCTGCCTAGCAGTCAGTCTCGGGGCCCAGTTTTAATGTCAGTGGGGTTCTGCGCTACTGTTGAATTCTGAATACAATCCTAATAACAGTGGGCTTTAGAGAGACATCCTCTGTGAGGGCACACATAATGACAGTGGGGTTCTGGACTGCTGCCAGAGTCCAGGCCAAGTTTCACCAACAGTGGGGTTCTGGGTTCCAGGCAGCGTCCGGGGTCCAGTTCTAGTGACAGTAGAGTTTTGGACTGCTGACAGAGTCCAGGCCAAGTTTTAATGACAGAGGCGTGTGGAGCTGTTGTCAGCATTGAAGCTGAATTGTAATGGCTGTGGGTTTCCCGGCTGCTGTCAGTGTGTGGGGTCCAGTTTACAGGAACAGTGGAGGCTGCATCTGCTGTTAGAGTCTGAGGCCTAGTTTTATTGACAGTGGGGATGTGGGCTGCTGTCAATGTCTGGGCCCAGTTTTGATAACAGTGGAGTGTGGACATGCTCTCAGTGTCCAGGTCCAGTTTTAATGACAGCTGGGTTCTAGACCGCTGTCAGCGTCCACGCCCAGTTTTAATGAAAGCTGGGTTCTAGACCGCTGTCAGTGTCCAGGCCCAGTTTTAATGAAAGCTGGGTTCTAGACCGCTGTCAGTGTCCAGGCCCAGTTTTAATGAAAGCTGGGTTCTAGACCGCTGTCAGCGTCCAGGCCCAGTTTTAATGAAAGCTGGGTTCTAGACCGCTGTCAGCGTCCAGGCCCAGTTTTAATGAAAGCTGGGTTCTAGACCGCTGTCAGTGTCCATGCCCAGTTTTAATGAAAGCTGGGTTCTGGCTCGCTGTCAGTGTCCAGGCCCAGTTTTAATGAAAGCTGGGTTCTAGACCGCTGTCAGTGTCCAGGCTCAGTTTTATTGACAGCGAGTTCTGGACCGCTGTCAGTGTCCAGGCCCAGTTTTATTGACAGCGGGTTCTGGACCGCTGTCAGTGTCCAGGCCAAGTTTTAACGACAGTGCGGTTCTGGGTTTCAGGTAGTGTCCAGGCCCAGTTTAAATGACAGTGGGTTCGGGCTGCTGTCAGTGTCCGGACCCAGCATTAACGACAGTGGGGTTCACGGTTTCAGGTAGTATCCAGGGCCAGTTTCAAAGACAGTGGGTTCTGGACCGCTGTCAGTGTCCAGGCCCCGTTTTAATGACAGTGGGTTCTGGACCGCTGTCAGTGTCCAGGCCCAGTTTTAATGACAGCAGGTTCTTGGCTGCTGTCAGTGTCTCCGGACCCAGCTTTAACAACAGTGGGGTTCTGGGTTTTAGGTAGTGTTCTGGCCCAGTATTAATGACAGCAGGTTCTGGACCGCTGTCAGTGTCCCGGCCCAGTTTTAATGACAGCGGGTTCTGGACCGCTGTCAGTGTCCAGGCCAACTTTTAACAACAGTGGGGTTGTGGGTTCCATGCAGTGTCCACACCCAGTTTTAATGACAGTGGGTTCTGGACCACTGTAAGTGTCCGTGCCCAGTTTTAATGACAGCTGGATTCTGGCCCGCTGTCAGTGTCCAGGCCAACTTTTAACAACAGTGGGGTTGTGGGTTCCAGGCAGTGTCTGGGCCCAGTTTTAATGACAGCGGGTTCTGGACTGCTGTCAGGGCCAAGGCCATGTTTTAATGACAGCGGGTCCTGGACTGCTGTAAGTGTCTGTGCCCAGTTTTAATGACAGCGGGTTCTGGACTGCTGTCAGTGTCCGTGCCCAGTTTTAATGACAGCTGGGTTCTGGACCGCTGTCAGTGTCCAAGCCAAGTTTAACGACAGTGGGGTTCTGGGTTCCAGGCAGTGTCCAGGCCCAGTTTTAATGACAGCGTGTTCTGGACTGCTGTCAGTGCCAGGGCCATGTTTTAATGACAATGGAGTTACAGAGCTGGTGTCTGTATATGGGTCCAATGTTAATGACAACATAACTTTGGCATGGTGTGCCAGTTTTATTAAAAATTAGGTTGTGACTCTGTGATGGTGTGTCGGGTGCCCCTATTTTCTCTGGCCTACTGCAATATTTGGGACCCCAGTTTTAGTAACAGTTGGTTCTGGCCTACTACTAGAGTCGGTTGGACTGGGGAGTAATGTAAAGGCTGCACCATTCAGGAGATTTTTATTGGTCACGTTTTGAGACAAGAAATACCTGAGTCACAACTAGTTACTGTGCCTTTTTTGGACTAGCAAATGCGTTTTAGTATTTTGAGTGATGTTCCTGTGCATAAAGAAATTTGCATATGTTTCAATTTTGCATACTGGCCAGCCCATACCATGACACGCCCAGATATATCATACGCAAAACACAACAAATCCAAAATGCTGTGAGAAGGCTCCTTCTGGGCCTCCACCCAAGAGAAGCAGTGACTCCAGCCTGCAATCACTCCACTGGCTGCCTGTAGCTCGAAGGGCAATCTTCAAGGCACCCTGCATAGTCCACGGAGCCTCCCAAGGGAAAGGACCTCTATTCCTACAAGTCAAATTCAAGCAATACAAACAAAACAGAACACCGCTCTCCAGGCTTGCAGCATAAATCACCATTATACCCACCATAAGGAGCCAGTAATAGGCACTCTTTCTTAATAAAAGCCAATTAAATATGGAATTCATTGCTAGCCAAGATTCCAAGCATCCAGAAACGTATACACTTTCAAAGACACGTTGAAACTTTAACTGTTTCATCCCACAGCCCTGGAATTAAACGCAGAAAATTATCACACCTTCAAGTCAGTTTATAAATTTACAACGCTCAGTTATGGAACAATCCAACTAGCACACTACTTTCTATATTCAGGTAAGCCAAGAAGGGTGACCCATGGTTAGCCTGGGAATTTTATAGCAATGTTAATTCATATGTTCCAATATTCCAAAACAGTCCTCTATAAGCACCGGGCTTGCCGAACTTCATTAGCTCCCCATTAGGCACAGAGTCTCCTTCAAAGCACTTTGTGCATCAGATACCCAATCAGAAGGGCCCAAGATATTTGTTTCCGCAGATTCAAGCCTACACTCCCACCAGACACCTTAGGTCACCTGGGGCGGCGCTGACGGTGGTCCCTAGAGTGAATAGAATGCACCTGGGTGTTAGCTCTTTTAGACTCCTAGCAGCTAAATTATGGATCTCTATGCCCCAGGACCTGAGATCGAGCCATCAGAAGCTCGATTTCAGAAAATTCTCTAGACCTGGCTATTTAGAAAATAGAGCAGGACTGATTTGCCCCTGTTGCAGTAACTGACAGACTGATACTTGGAGCTTAGTTCTGTTCTTTCTTCAGTACGCGGGGACACTCCTTGGAGTAACCAGACGCTTTACAAATTTCTCAACATAACATATGTCACTTTTCTGGCCTACACTAATACCATAATGCTCAGCGGTCACCAGTAAACTATAGTTTAATCATCTTAACGTCACTCATTACTGTACCAGTGTGTACACCAGCCAACCCCAACTGAACATGCTTGTAATGACTGAAGAGAGCTGTCACATACTGCTTCCAACCAGAGCACTCTAATCCGGTCTGTCACTATAGGCCCCAACTAGCCAGACTCTAGGACTCCTTCTTTACATCTCACAAGGACTTTCAGACATCCGCCCAGCAGATCACTGCCACTGATTTCTCCCTCCAACCATGGCTGCTCCAAAAACACAACTTTAAGCAAAATATCAGGCTGGATAAGCTAGTGTAGTAACCAGGTAAGTAGACTATGGTCATAAGAAATACCACGAGTGACCTGCAGAACTGTTCAAAGCTTTCAGCCTTCTGAAAATCATAAACTGTGTGTTTCTCACACCTTTTCCGCCACCACACAGGTCAGCGCTGCGCCCCATAGCACGATAACTAAACCTCTGGGTTCATCATGCACAACATGGAAACACTTTCCACATAGGAATCAAAAAACAAAGACAACACCCTTCCAACCACACACCCTACATGGCGTAGTTTGTTTTCCATGTAGGCAAGTGCTTCAGTCTCCTACATAGTGGTAGTAAAGGCTATACGAATAATGCAATACAATACAATAGTGTTGATTTAACAAGCACTGGCAATACAACAGTTTCGCCTATGTAATGAATGAAGAGCTGTTTTCATCAATCATTGTCCAGGAGAAGGAAAGAGCTCCCTGACAGATAACACAGGAGTGGGGAGGATGTGGTGCAGCGGCCAGAGCTACTCACTCGAGAGCTGGGGATCCCTGTTCGAGTCTCGGCGGGGCTGCGCAACATCGTGTGATTCTATGCAAATCACTCAATCTCTCTTGGTGATTAATTGTTATATAAATATGCTGCAATAGTAAAAAGGCAAACCGTTACAAAAATATAGTTCCACCACAGTGGATGTTAACAGTATTTCGGCAGCAGGAAACTGATAAGAGAAGCAGACAAGGAGCAAGCATTGGTAAATGCTGGAACATATGCTACATCCAATAGAAATGGAGGAAAGGTAAGTGGCACGCACAGGAACCAATGTGAAGCCAGGAAAGAGAGGAGGCGGGATGTAAGTCCCTTTTAAGTTTATATTAAAACAATAGATTTCTCAAGCACAGCGCAAGCGCTGTGCAGGCAAAACCTAAACATCAGATTTCTAAAAACAAAACATTATGGGCCATATGTAGGTAGCCTCACATTTACCGATTCATAAATACCGAATTTTACCGATTCGGTATTTATGAATCGGTAAATGTGATGTAGGTAATAATTCGGTAAATTTTACCGAATCGGAAAAATTCGGTAATTATGAATCGGTATTTACCGATTCGGTAATGAGGCATACCTTCCCATTGATTGCTATGGGCCTGGAGGCCCATAGGAATCAATGGGAAGGTATGCCTCATTACCGAATCGGTAAATACCGATTCGGTAATGGGGGGAGCATATTCAAGGGTGGCAGGGTGTCACATTGACACCCTGTTGCACCCCTGAATCTTGCATGTGTGCACATGTGGCGCACATACATGCCCTAAGGGCATGTGTGTCTGCCACATGGCACTCTTAAATCTGCAAAATAATACTTTTTGCAAGGTATTCGTTATTTATCACCAACCTGTATTTGGTGGTAAATAACGAATTCTTAATACTAATTTTCACTCTTTAGAGTGCTCCCTACATATGATTTCAGGATTCGGTATTTACCGAATCGGTATTTTACCGATTCGGTAATTTACCGAATCCTGAAATATGCCTCCTACATCTCAAATAGCTAAATACCGGTTGGTAACGGGATATTTACCGAATTTCGGCCGTTACCGACCGGTATTTAGCTACCTACATGAGGCCCTAGGTGTTGCAGGACTCAACATGGTATTTGACAAGCCGAAACTTAAACCTTGATATGAGATTATTTTATAAAAAGCAATTTGCTACCACAGTTTTATTATTTTATAGAACTGTAAATAAAGAAAAAAATATATGATTACCCAAGTGGGTGGCACTAGTTCACTGGCCTTCAAATGATGAAAGGATTAAAACTAGTGAGTTGCAGTTTTCATACAAATCTTTGCAAAGAACTTTCAACTCACTGGGCTTTTCAATTCAAGTGCAAGCCCGAAGAATGTATTTGTAGCAGGGACATTACTGCAAGTGAATTTTCCTTACTTCATACTTAATGCTTGGATTGCCCTGTTTTTAAGGCATCCGCTTGTGAAAAATGAACTAACAGAGGCAAAGGGCAATACGCTCAGGAATACACCATACCATCAGTTTGGAAAGCCAAGAATAGAGTGCATGTCTCCAAGTTCCAAAGCTGAGAACATAAGACCATATTGACAAAAAGCTTGACTCAATGCATCAGAAAATACGATTTATGGAATTTTGGCGGGTCACAAAACTCCAGGCATGCAAAGTGACATGCATAGTACATGGATGTTCACAAACTCGTGGGTTTGTGGGTGACGACAAAGTGAATGTCGCGAGACCCCAGAGAATGCTTTACAATGCTGCTGTGGGTCGTGTACATTAATGGGGTATGCAGAAGGCAGCTTTAATTCCATCTCGTTGGGGGGAGGGTGGCGTTGCTTTTGGGGTGTGGGGTGGTTAATAAATGAGACACAGCACTCAATAACAATCAGGTCGGATAACAAAAGCTGCAAGTCATCTTTTCAGGCGATCTAACACCACTTTGTGAAAAGACTGGCTTCAATCCGCTTTAATGAATACTGCCAGCGAGCTTCTCGAGACCACAGACGGCTACTCGCCATCCGATGGCGGATAGGAGGGCTGGCATGTGTCGCGGCAACGTTGACGCTTGTCAACAGGTGAATTGCCGGGTCACCTGCTAAAATAGCCCTCCATCTATTTCCATTGCATCAATGGTCCCTTCAGCACAGACACTACCTCTGAAACCAGGAAAAGCTGGTAATCACGTAGAAGCCCAGTTCCCATGGAAACAGAGGACACGGCGATGGTGGAAATCAATGCCTTTTTTTCCTCCCACCTGAGCAGTCTCCTCTTTTGTCGCGTTGGCAACGGCAGCACCACCAGTCAAACAGCATGGCGACCATGGCACTTCCAGCTGAAGGACGCTGGGCGCTTATTCGGTTATTTTCGTTTAAGTTTCAAACATTCTGCTTGATCTCTAAGCAGAGTAATGGCCTTTCAAATGACCACTGAAGGATGCAGTGGGTACAGATGGGACCGGACTGTGCTCCACTATTGTCTTTTCACGCAAGGTAAGGTATCTCTTCAGACTTCCACAGGTTTTCACCACAACGATAAAGAAAAGCAACGAATCCCTGAGAGTGGCCATTCGAGAACGCAAAAAACTCTCAAAATATCAACTAAATACAGCACAATGTATGTGTAGAAGGTCTCCGGGATTGCAATTTTCTATCGTGCTGACACCCACTTTTGATGCTTTAGAATAACAAATCTATTGTGGTCTTTAAATAAGTAAGTGGAGGTAACGCAGAACAAGACAACTAGGCAACCCCCCACCCCCCCATGCACTGCTCCCGTGCTGAAGAGACAAGCTAGAAATAGAAAGAAATGAGGTAATCAAATAAAAAAGATAGGAAAGGAAGTTGTTATAGAGAGTGGGATGAAGTAAGGAAGGAAGAGTGGAAATTAGGAGGAAGGATCCAAAAGGAAATGCAGAAGGAAGGGAAGAAGGAATTAAGGAAAGAAACGAGGAGAAATGTTTGAGAATTTGGGAAGGAGGATGGAAAGAGAAAGAAAGCATGTAAAGAGAAGAAACGAGGAATGAAATATGGAAGGAAGGAATGCAGAGGGGGTGGATCAAACAGTGAAATGAGGAAAAAGGAAATAAAGGAGGGTAAGAAAGGAAAGAAGGAGAAAAGGAAGAATTGGAAAGAAGGAAGGACAAGTGATAGAAGAATGGAAGTAATGCTAGACTCGAGGGTGGGATTGAGAAAGAAAAGAAAGAATGAAGAAAGCAAACAAAGGAGGACTGGGTTGAACATTAGGGAGTGTAAAGAAAGGAGGAAAAGATAAGCAAGGAAATAAAAGAAAAAGAAAGTAAGAAGGAATGAATGTGGAAGGAAGGTAGGAATGAAAAGGGGAAAGAGGTGAAAGAGTAAAAAAAGGAAAGGAGGACAAAAGGAAGAAATGAAATGAAGGAAGAAAGTGCAGGAAGAAGAAAGGAAGAAAGGAAAGAAAGAAAAACAAAGGGTGAGAAGAAAGGAAGGAGGAAGGAATGAAGGAAGGAAAGAACAAATGTAGGAAAGAAAAAGAAAGAAATAGATAAAGAAAAAAGAAAGGAAAAAGAAAGAAAGGTAGTAAGAAAGAATTAAAAAATAACTAAAGGAAGGAATGTAAAAAAGAAATAGATTAGGGAGGAAGACAGTAAGGCAGAAAGGGGATTCAGGAGGGAAGGAAGGAACGAAGAAAGGAGGAAGGAAGCAATAACAGAAAAAGGAAAGAAAAGTAGAATGGCTGGAGGCAAGAGGAGAGGGAGGAAGAAGGGAAGAAAATAAATGAAAATTGGAGGTTGGGAATTAGGGACGGAAAAAGGGAGGCAGAAAGGACAGAAAGAAAAGAAAAGAAAATGGAAAGACAGAAAGGATGAATGCTGTGTGAGAGGAAGGAAGTGAGAAATAAAGGAAGAAAAAAGGAAAGAAGGGTATGAAAGAGAAGTCGGAAGAAAGAGAGGGTGTGCTGGAAGAAAAAAGAAAGTGTGTCAAGGAAGCAGGGAAGGAAGGAAGGAAGGAAGGAAGGAAAGAAGGAAGGGAGAAAGGAAGGTGAGAACAAAAGAAGAGAGGAAAGGGGAGGAATGGCAGAATGAAGGATTGAAGAAAGAAAAGAGGAAGGAAGGAAGAAATAAAGGATTGAAGGAAGGAAGAAAGAAAGGAAGGAAGGTAGGAATTGTGGTAGGAAAGAAGGAAGTGAAAATTAAGAGAAGAAGAAACCAGTTAATAAGAGAATGAGAAATAAGCATTGGTAATGCATTGGTTTCGCCTATGTAATAAATAAAGAGTTGTTTTCATCAATCATCGTCCGTGAGAATGAAAGAGCTCCCTGACATTTAACACTGGAGTGGAGAGGATGTGGCTCAGTGGCCAGAGCCACTGACTCCAGAGCTGGGTATACCAGTTCGAGTCTTAGTTGTGTCGTGCAACATCCTGTGATTCTATGCAAATCACTTAATCTCTCAGAGTGATACATTGTTATATAAATCTGCTGCAATAGTAAAAGGCAAAACTTTATGAAAATATAGGTTCACTAAAGCGATGTTAACAGTATTTCGGTGGCGGAAAACTGACAAGAGAATCAGACGGTAAATCATTGGTAAATGCGGGAAAATTTGCTACAGCCAATAGAAATGGAGAAAAGGTAAGTGGCACGCACAGGAACCAATGAAAGCCAGGAAAGAGAGGCAGGTCTCTTTTAAGTTTATATTAAAAACAGTAGATTTCTCAGCAAGCGCTGTGCAGGCGAAACCTTAAAAGGAATAATACAAAGAGAAATGGAACAAGGAAGGAAAAGAAGAAATAAGGGCAGCATGAAATAAGGAAGTTACAGAAGGATGGAAGGAATGAGCGAAGCTAGGGAGGAAAGAATCAAAGTAATTAATCAATCAATCGCTCACTCATCATATTCAGATCATGCATGTGAGAAATTGGGTTATTGGTTGAGGGGCTGAAACCCTACTCAAGCTACAACCACAATCCATGTCAGGGCGAACCACACAAGTTCACTAAACAAACCTATGCCTAACCCTCTGGTAGCTTGGTAAAAAAGCAGTCAGCTGTAACTTGGAGGCAACGTGTAAAGTATTTATGCAGCATACAAACAGTAATAAGGTGAAAACTCAACACATGAAAAATATCACATCAATTTTAAACAAGCATTTACAATGCAATGATCTCGGCATTGGTAAAGTTCGAGCTATTGGCATTGCTCATGACATTATTTTTGTTTATGTTTTTGTTTTTAAAACATTTAAAGAAACGGCATTGTCATGAGCAATGGCAATAGCTCTAACTTTAACAATGCCGAGACCGTTGCATTGTAAATGCTTGTCATGTCTTGTTAGCCTCTGTCTGTGAGCGCACCAAGGCCACCCCCTGTGCCCCACGGCCAGTCCTGTCCTGGAAGTACCCCTCTGCCCTCTTGCATTGCCAGTCCCGCCCTCCCTGTAGACCAGTCCAGCCCTGTCCTCCTTTCTCCCCCACTTGCACTCCTGTTTCCACCCCCTCCCCCACCCTATGCTTCCCTCCTGTTTCCACCTCCCTCCACCCTATCGTTCTATTTTTTGCCATCTGTGTGGGTAAACATTTGTTTGAAGATCTGGAGTGACTTCTTCTGTTGCTGTGATCGGGAGTACCATGTCACGACGCCCATCCGTGTCACGATGCCCCTCAAGGCCGAGCTGGCCCTCGGAGGGGGCTGGCTGATGATAGATAGCGCTGATGGCGGATAAGGGACGCCAGACCCCGCCGCTGGCCTCCTTCCCAGGTGTGGAGGTGTGGGTATGGGGGGCCTGCTCCAGAGCCCCCCGCCTCTCCCTCCTCGGGGTACGTCTGCAGGTGTTTCCTGCTGGAGGAGTTGAACTGAGAGGCCTGATCTTGGACGGGGGGCGGGGGGGGGGGGCGGCGGAGACGTCTGATCCAGCGACCGCCTCCCTGGCGCCCCAGCAGCACAGCGCCAAGAATGGTTCTGAGTCGAGGCGCGCTCCTGAAAACGAATATTGCTGAAATCTCACTGTGAGCGTGACTTGAACGAGAAGGCAAGCAGTTTTACTGGCTCGGCTACTGACTTTATAATTTCAGTATTTGTTTTTAAATAGCGCCGCCATCAAGCCTTTGTCAAGCATTGTAGTAGCAGGCAATTAAAATGCTCATAGCAAAAGAGTTTTACAGACGGTACAAATTATTAAAAAGCCCAAGCGACGTCTTTCTCGGAAGTCCTAATGAGTGGGTGGATTTGCAGATTTTTTTGTACAGACCCCCTTAACCGAAAAATGCACACACGCAACTTTTGGGCGCCCTTGAAAGGGAGGTGTTTAAAGAGACGCGGAGTGCATTTACCACATAAACTACATTCTAGCAAAGAGATTTTACAAGAGGGACGGGGATTTTATTTATTTATACATTTTTAAATAGCGCGGGTATTAATCAGAGGTACTGGAGCGCTTTACAGTAAATCGATATGAGGAACAAGGCAGAGCAAAATGCACACCACCGCCTTTCTCCGAGGTCAAGAAGAAATGCCTCGGAGAAACGCAGTGTCCTTTTTGGATTCGGGGGCGTGTTTTGCTGTTGTCTCCTCCCTGAGACTTTTCGCAAAAAACACGCCCCCCGATCCGAAAAGGACGGGGCATAATCGGAGTGACTGGACCTCTTCTCCAGTGGCTGGCCAGCATTTAAGAGGCCAGCCAATGGAGAACAGGAGAGAAGAGGGGCGGGTGCAAGCCCCTCTTCTCAAAGACATTAAATCTCCGGACTTCCGGTCTGCCGACCGGATGGTCCCGAGACCTAAAAACGGAATAAAATAAAAAAAATAATTTCACACCAGCACAACAAAAATCCAATCAGTAAAACCAGAGATATGCAATTTCAAAGATTTAGGCAAGTATAGTGCCTAAAGGCACAAATCGCCATCTGTGGTCATCTGGAGTGCAGGCCTGGTGCAGGGCCAAGTTTGGGCCACTGGTCAATGTGACTGGTTTTACTTGGACAGAAATGGGAGGTCCTTTGTCACGCTGCATTGAGTTACATAGATTCCAATGGGGCCTCCGATCAGGAGCTGTGGGGTGCTGTGTCGATTTGCATCGTGCTGCATAGGTTGCGTTCAGGCCACTGATCTGGACCTGCAAGATGCTGCGATAACAAGGTCTTGCTTCAATATGCGTCGCACTGCGTCATGTTTCGATGAAGCTACCAATCAGGAACTGTGAGGTGCTGCGATGTGAGGGCCTGCATCCCGCTCCATCGAGTTGCATTATGCATCATAGGTTCTGAGGGAACCCACAGTTGGGCCAGAAGGAGTACACTGATGCCAGCCAAGGGTCTAGGCCCTGGGGGGCACCTCTTGGGGTTCAGAGTCCAGCCGCAGGGCACAGGCAAGTTCAGTTGAGTCTGTGCAGCTGGGCACGTTTAAAGCAGGTCTCTGGAGCTTTTTATGTCCCTGGCACTCAGAACATAAGCAATAATCTAGCTCTTGGAGTCACTCTGGTGATTTCGGGTTCAAGCAGCAGGTCCAATCTTCCTTCCTCAGGCAGCAGGGCAGTCATTCTTGCAGTAGGGCAGCAGGACATTCTTTCCATTAGCAAGGTAGCACAGCAGTCCTTTTCTGAGTCTTTCACAGGTCTAGAAGTGATCTGAACAGTTGGCCTGAGGGTCCAATGTTTATATCTGGTGCCAAGAGGGAGAAACATCTAGACTTCCCCTCACACATGGCTCAGAAAAATTCCCTTCCTCACCCTGCCCTGGTCCCAGGATGTTTTGAGTCATAAAAGGTTAGTGTGAAGCCCTTTGTGTGTGTGCTGAGGCAGCTCCTTTGAAGTGTAAGTGGGGTAGGTGGCCGCTCCTCCCCCCATCAGGTCAGGATGGCCCATCCTACCAACATCCAGTTGCCCTGTGTGATACTGTCTGTGAGGAATACACAAAGGCAATCTGCCAACTAAACCTAGTCATATAACCTACAAAACAGGCTGCAGGCACCAGATGGTTAGGACAAAAAAATACCAACTTTCTAAAAGTGGCGTTTTCAGAATTGTGGCTTGAAATGCGGCTTTACCATTAAAGACAGTTTTGAATTACAATTCATTTGAGACCAAACTTTAATTCCTACCTGCTCCCAATTGCAAGTTATCACTTATTAAATGTAATATGGCAGCCAAATGTTGTCGTATGAGAGAGGTAGGCCTTGCAGTAGAGAAAAACGAATTTAAGAGTTTTTCACTACCAGGACATGTCAAACTTAAAAATACATGTCAAACTTTTTAAATACTCTGCACCCTGCCCTATGGACTGTTCAGGGCCTACCTTAGGGGAGACTCATATGTATTCGGAAGGAAGATCGAGGCCTGACAAAAGAGTTATTTTGTTAGGTCGAAATGGCAGATTAAAACTGCACACAGTCTGCAATGACAGGCCTGAGACATGTTTCAAAAGGTTATTTAAGTGGGTGGCACAATGTGTGCTGCAGGCCCAACAGTAGCATTTAAATTGCATGCCCTAGGTAAATGTAGTACCACTTTATGAAGGACTTACAAGTAAATTAAATGTGCCAATTGGGCGTAAGACAATTTTACCATGTTTAGGGGAGTGAGCACAAGCACTTTAGCACTGGTTAGCAGCGGTAAAGTGTGCAGAGTCCTTTGGCCAAGAAAAATGAATTCAGGAAAACAAGAGGGGTGAAGGCAAAAAGTATAGGAGACTACCACCCAAGGGTGTCAGGTCAGCCATCTCTCTCTAATAATGCTTCATTCCAGTTTAGTATAATAAACAATTTTTAAATAAGCCCTTTTAGCATTTCACCTACTGATATTCTGTGAAACAGATTTTAACGCTGAAAAACAATAACTGAAAAATCAAGATATTAATTTCTATGAAATCTTGTTCATTAATTGAAACAGTAACTATAAAAACAATTCAAGCCACACTAAACTAAATCATGAATACTTGTAAGCAACCTGAATTATCACTTTCCAATAAAATAAATATTTTAACAACACTGGCATGAGTGCACTTGCATTTAAAACATACTCTTACATGAATTAACACATATAACCAAAAAGGGAGAACCCTAAAATAGAAAATACATGAAGATTATATAATCTCAATTTCTCTGGAAATTGGGTGAAACCACTAGCCTGCCCATCCTTTTTTCTGGATTACACGTCATTGTAAAATTGCAGTCAGAAAAAGGGGGCACTAATATATTTGGTACTCGGTTAAAGTGCATATTTACTTCAGAAACTATAAACTCCAACAGCCTATCAGAAATGAAACGATGTGGTTATACTATTGAAATAAGGTTTATACCATAAAATGATCCTTGTTTATGATCATACAGTTCATCATACCAAATACACAAAAACATTTATCAAATTATATTGCAAAAAAAAGACTATTCCAAAAAAATAAAAATATAAAATAAAAATGTATACTTATTTTATGAATAATAATTCTTTTTTTTTAAACAATTCAATACTTGAAAAAATATTAGCAGTTCTAATAAAACAATAGTATGGGAAGGGTTGGACTTTGGCCGTTCCCTTTCCAATGTTAGCAAAGGTAGGAAATGTTTTGGACTTAGACGGGTTACATTTACTATTCCACTCCAATCTTAGCAACAGTAGGAACGTGTTGGACGTTGAGGAGATTAGAATTTTGTATTCCTACTCCAATCTGAGCTACTGTTGGGAAAGTGTTGTACTTTTCTGGAGTCAAATTTATGATTCCCACACCAACATAAGCAAATGGTTTTTAGTTAGAACATTTGTCAGAATATCACCCTGGTGGTTAACAGTGTTCTTTGCGAAGCATTTTGTGGTGCAGCCAGGAACACAGTATATGACATCTCTTATTTTCCATGTCAAGGCTAATTGCTTCCTTTTGTTTGCTGTACATTGGAATACAGAGAAGTATCCAGAGAGTTGCAAATGTGAACTGTTGTGTATTCTAATAAGACTGTCCCATATGGAAACAGGAACACATTTCAAAGTGGACTAAGATGTATATGCACATATGATTGTCATGTACAATGGTTAGAGTTTTAGTGCACACACACAATTGCTAACAGCAGGTAACAACAATGCTAACAGTATAAGATATTCTGCAGTTCTACGGAATTCAAGTAGAAACTATAACGAATCTTCTACGGTACAGTACGTAGTGATGAAGCTTGGTGTAGTTATTCAACACTTACGGCAAAGTCATGAACATCAGTTCACAAAATGCCAGAGGTAGCAAAAGATACATCACACGCCATTTGAACTTTAGTTTCACTCACACACATTCTTATATATACACACACATTCACACATACACACACTCTTTCTCACACAAACATCGGACCCGCAAGCATGCACACAACATACATTTAAAAGCATTTTTTACTTACCTCAGCTGCCAAGGAGGGTCATAGTTCAGCTTATTGTACTCCATTCTTTATTACACTAATAGTGAGAAATTTAGCATTATATACTATTAGTGTAATTAAAAATTTGACAAAAAACAAGGAAACTGGTGCCCGGTGCCCCAACAGACGTTTATAAGGACAAGCTGTCTATGTTTTCCTGGCAGTGATTTGCCACCTCTGAGGCCAGTGATCTTAAAGGCTGTGCCAGGGGTCGCAAGGGGCAAGCTAAGGGTCTCAGATGCGATCCCTGGCGGCGCCTAAATGATGTCCATTGGCAGAGTTCTAGCCAACATGCATATTTGAGATACTTTTTTTCACATGTTTAGTTTCAGGAAATACCTGTTTGGTATCAAAGGACAGAGTGTGGGTTACATTGAGATATTGCTATGGTATAGCTATTTAAAATTACTGTTAGACTTAGCACTCTTAATGACAAGTTACTGAAGACATCACTTTGTCTTGGAGCAACCACTACATCTGCAGACCTCCTTGACCTATAGAAGTGAGACAGCAGAACGGGGTACAGTGCTTCTGTTTTCTATCTTATCCATTGCCCTTAGCCCGCTTCTACCACTGACCCTCAAATCCCTGTGTTTGTGGTGACCGGTGAGAGTTCTGAAAGATGGAAACGAGCATTGCTTACATTTGATTCTGCATGCAAGGTTAGTGAAACCTGAGAGTTCCCCACCAGATCCTGACTGCCATAGATTCTTCAGTCAATACTACTTGAGTCCTTTGCTGGCATATCGGCTAGAAATATCATCAATTATTTCCTAGCAACTGTGGAATTCCTAGGCAATCTGAAGACATCATATATCTAAATTATTCTAAAGAAACAGGGATTTGACAAGGCAGAACCAGTTATAAACCTACAGTGAATGGACCCTTCTTAGATAAACTCATTGAAAAGGCTGCCTTCAACCAGTTATCAACTTTCATTAAAAAACACAACCTTCTGTCAGAAAGACAAAAGAGATTGAGGCCCAGAAGTAGCACAGATTCAGCACTAAACTTCATTTTGAATGGTCTTAAGATCTCTATAAATAACAGCGGGGCTGCTCCCTTAACCTGTCATCAACTTTAGACACCAGCTTCTAGCTCAAAGTGATTACAATGGGACCCAGGGCACATTACTCAACTAAACAAAATAGTTAGGACATGCCTCACTTTGTCTCCCTGTCATCATTCGATTTGTCAACCTACTCCAGGTTAGCAGCTGTCTTCAGGGCTGAAGTACCGCACATTTACTGTTCAACATTTACCTAGCCCCATGGCTGGAAGTGGTAAATCTTTAAACCGCATATGCAACACCTATGTAGATGTCACTTAGAGAAACTAAAAGCTCACAGGTCAAAGGGTCAGAGAATGCTTATTAGCTGTGGAACATTGAATGCTAGAGAATCATCACAATCTCAGCTTTCAAAAACAGAAATTCTAACATCTGGATCAAAGAAAAATTATAACCCTGCATCTTTTTGTCATCAGAAACCGGTGCAGCCACATACAACTTCGACCGAAGTGATAAACGCGGGAGTGATTATAGACTCCAACCTCTTTCTTCAAGCACAGTTAACGACTAGAGATTAATTCTGCACAATCAGGCCCCTATGACATATTTACCTTTAGCTGGGGCCCTTCTATAAGATGCAGGCATCTCTGTTCTAGTGGTATCAAGACTCTACCATGTAAATGGACTGCTCCTCAGTCTGAATAATACATCAAATATCAATCTTCAATGAAAAGAGATCACTATAGCTAGGCCCTAAACCTAAGCAGATGGGATCATATCACCCAATACACTGGTTATCAGTCACCAAAAGGAGAGCTTTCAAAGTCCAATCCCTCTGCATGAACATTGGTGATGCCCAGGTCGGGGTCTTGCATCTTATGCTCAAAACTCAGCCTATAAAATGAAGTAGAAAGCTCAGATGAAGAATGGCGCTACTGCTGAAAATGTCTACACTCTGTGAAACTTGCATAGGAGTTGGATGCTTCTTGGTAAAGAAATCGCAATGCTCCTCATCCAGTTACCTCTCCTCTCGCTCGCAGACTTTATGCTTGACTTTGACCCTGTACAGTGCTCCGCTGACTTTTGGCTAGGTTCACCCTACAGAAATACCACATACATTCCCATAGGTACATACAAAATACAGACTGAACTGTTAAACAATCTGATCAGTCAACTATTATTTACAAATCAGAAGCACCATAAAGTTCAGGCTTCTGACAAAAATATTTCTCAAACATATATTAGGCCACAACTCTAACTGGTCTGTGTTTGCTGTGAAGCTATTCTTACCCCGTTTTGCCTTCTGCCACTTGTCTAAAATATGCTCATACACAACTGCACCAAGTGTGGAGCACACTCTCTGGGCATCATATGCACAAATACTTAATTCTAATAGCTGGCATTGCTGCCATCACCCTCCTCTCACCTAGCAACTTATCCCTGGTCTGCACCATGCTTTGGGACTTTGCCAAGAGGTATGAACGCAGTATGGAAATGATACAATAAGTGCAACGAAGTCGTAAGCAGCCTCAACAACGCTCATCTTAACCATAGAGCAGGGTCTTTGACTTCTCTCCCAAAGGGAGCAGCAGGGGGCAGGCTTTTCCTCTTCTGGTAATTACTGAGACATGACTATTCAACCAGGTGTCTAAGGAAAGACTGGAGGGGAAAAGGAAATACCTATTTGGCTGGCTCCACCTACCGACATCGTAGGGCGTCTGAGCTACCGTCTGGGTGTAAATACACCAGCTCATTTCTCTTGCTGTTTCTGCCCTGGTAGGAAAGATTTGTTAAGTTCTCTCGAACACTTGCATTGTCTTGAATATTTGGATGCTATGTATTTAGTCTCTTTACAACTCTATGATTCTGCTTCTATTCCTTTTGCATTAATGTTTAGGTGCAAAAGACGCCTCTTTCATGTTTGATTACCTGTCCTTGGTTGTCTATATTGTAGCCTTTAATGATGCATGGTTGTTTTGCTTGTGATTACAGTAAATTGATTCTTTTTGTCCTTGCCTACCTGAGTCTGGGTACTCACATTTGCGTGTATTTGGGCACAAAGGCCTCTGCTTTGTGGTTTTGATTTCACAAGTAACCTTAGCTATTCTTTCATTTAGATGCTCATCAGGAAAAAAGAGAACATCTTTTCAGTAAGATCCTTGAAGTATCTGGATTGCAATGCAGGCTATTTCCTTACTCATCGGGGACCCGAAGTCTCATTTCTTGCAAGATGCATGTATGTATACCATTTGTAGAAGTTTTGTACTGTTTATGTCATTAACCACTTTTAAGCAGCCTTTCTCTAACTGCACCCCATATGAGCATCTTGGGACTGAGGTTGAAATTTACCTTGTTGATGCTGTTGGCTACACTGCTGAAACCATGCCCATCTTTGCTCCCTATGTTGAGCATGGCACTTTGATTACATGCCACTTCCTCGTGGGCCCTTTCTCGTCCTACCATGGTCTCACTGTTTTTTCGTCATTTGCAATTTCATCCTTAAGGATTGGTTAACCCTAATTAAATTATCTTATCCCTGTCTCCTTGTTAACAATATTTCCTCGTTGCATACGCCTTGCTTTTTTCCACCTCATTGTTATTTTAGTTCAATTAAAAACTGGTCACCTTTACCAAACTCTAAGGGCCTGATTTTGAAAGGCAAAACGTACACCTTTGTGTAAGTTTACTCTTTTTCAGTATTCTTAAACAATGATCTAATAATAGGTTTATGACTTAAAAGACTCAGCAGACAGGGTGGAGAACTCCACACAAAAAGAGATAGGACAGTCAACATTGTTATTACTTAATTATGCTATTGTTATATTTAAAATGAAAACGATGCAATATATACGTTTTGACCTCTGTATTATAGTATGATAATATTTTTAAAACCTCTATTGTACACTATACTTGGCTTGACTCTACATCTGATCCCATTGTCACCCTGGCTACGCCCGAGGGCTATAAGATCTCCAGAGCCGATCACCCAGAGGGGAGGGGGGGGGCGGAGTGGCCATTATTTATAAGAATAAGTGGGACCTTCGCAGGGGCGATGTTACTTCCTGGGGAGACTGTGAGGCCCTTGATTTTAGTATTCGCTCTTCAGCTCACTTCACTTTTTGAGGCCCCCTGATTTACAGGCCCCCTGGTCCTGTGGGCCCCTTTCTGGAAGTGTGGGGTGATGCTGTTATTTCTCGGGCCTTGCAATTCTCCCATTACATTGTGTTAGGAGACCTTAATATTCACTTTGATCATGCAGACAACAAGGATTCGCTTGACTGTCTGGACACTTTGCACCTGGCTCAACTTTCCCAATGGATCAATCTTCCCACCCACCATGCAGGCCATATACTAGACCCTATTTGCACCAATTTTCCCATTTTGCTGGAGGATCCACGTCCGGTCTCATGGTCCGACCACTTTTTAACATATTTTTCCTGGGAAGTTATCATTGGCAAACCAACCTTTGGCAAAATTAACCTGTTGTAATCTTCTCTAAGTTATGTTCTGTTAAGGTCTCTCCCAGCGTGGAGTGTGGAGCACTGTGTTTAGTGCATTCCACGTTTGAAGATGCCTTCTTAACATAACCCTCTTGCGCTTAGCCAGGCCTTGGAAACTTCCAGGCCCACCCTCTCAGATGATCTCGGGGCCGGCTTGTTGATTTTACTAACTGGGTCTCCAGTGCAGTTGATTTGCTTGCCTCGCCACCATGTCCAAGGTTGTCTAGGGATTCTCCATCTAAGCCCTGGTTTACTCCCGACCTCAAAGCAATCAAACATAAATGCAAGATCCTCGAGCGTGCTTGGCGTCGCAGCAAATATTGCCTTACGGCCAAGCAGAAGCTCCGACTCAAACAAAAAATCTATTATGGGGCTATAACTCAGGCCAAAAGGCAATTCTACGCAACTTGCATTTACTCGGCCAAAATCAATGGCAAATAATTTTTTTCAATTGTACAGAGTTTTACGTCCCCTGCCGCTCTATCTAGGGAGTCGTTATCTACAGACACCTGGTGCGAGAGCCTCTCCAATTTCTTTAGGGATAAAATCCTTTCCATTGAGGCGGCCTTCTCCTCCTGTGACAAGGGCATTAGGGCAGCTTTTGTGTCATCACCTACTGATCCCGATCATTCGCTGCATGCCTTTAGGCCTGTGGACCTCTCTGAGTCCCTTAAAATTCTTACGGTCCTGAAGTCGGGCTCTCCTTCGGACCCCTGTCCGGCCAGAATGTTGGCAGCAGTTGCTGAGACCATTAATAATGAGGTGAATGGTATCATCAATTTGTCTCTTCAGGTTGTCTGCTTTCCAGAGGCCTGGAAGCAGGCCAAGATTCTGCCTCTTTTAAAAAAGCTATCGCTCGACCCACTTAGCACAGTGAGTTACCGCCCCATCTCCCTTCTACCCAGCTTGGCCAAGGTGTGCGAGAAGGTGGTGAACAAACAACTCACAGAGTTTGTTGACAGGGCCTGCTGCTTCTGGCCCAGTCAGGGCTCAGAGCCTCCCACAGTACTGAGTCTGCCCCGGTGGAGGCTTCAGAGGCAATTAGGGAGTGTCTGGACGCTGGCGGGAAGGCAGCATTAATTTTGCTTGACCTGTCGGCGGCGTTCGACACTGTCCCCCACTCTCTCCTCCTCTCGCGTCTAACCGAGATCTGCGTGGTGGGCGCTATTTGGGGCTGGTTCAAGTCCTTGTTGGAAGGACGGGCTCAGCAGATATGGCTTCCACCGTCCTCTTCTTCTTCCCAGGTAGTGACCACAGGAGTCCCACAGGGGTCGTCCCTTAGCCCCCTTCTTTTCAACATTTATGTCACACCTTTGATGTACCTTGCAGAGGACCTTGGGGCTAAGGTCATGGCTTATGCAGATGACACCCATCTTCTCTTCACTTGGGATAAGAATGTGGACTCTGTTTTCTCTGCTCAATACTGTCTGTCTTCCATTTTTAATTGGCTAGCTGCCGCACAACTTAAGTGGAACGAAGATAAATCGGAGATTTTCCTATATGGAAAGTTTCCTTCCAATTTTAGAGAAGCTCTTTGGCCCCCTGAGTTCAATATCCCCACTTCTACAGGGAAGCCCGCCAAGAACCTGGGGGTGTGGTTTGAAGAGAATCTTTCCTTTTCTACACAGATTAGGAAACTTTTCCGGGACCTGCTTTGGCCTTTTGAAATCTCTGAGGAAGATTCTCCCTCGCCTGCCTAAGGCGGCGAAAGAAACTGTCATCTGTGCCCTTATTCTGTCTTGGCTGGACTACGCCAACACCCTTTATGTGGGCATCCCGGGCTATCTGTTAAAAAAACTCCAGGTAGTCCAAAATGCGGCAGCCAGATTTCTTCTTGAGATTCCCGCTAGGACTAGCATGAGACTCCACCTGTGCTCTCTGCACTGGCTTCCCGTAGCTGAACTGGTCAATGTTAAATCTTTAGTTATGACCAATTAAGAAAGGGGGACCCCAGAAAGGAACTAAAGGGCGGGTAGTAGCGGGGTAAGTCAATAAATATACATCAAAAAAGAAACCCACCCAGTAGATTTGTAAGAGGGCCTAAAACATAGGTCCCAGTATCAAACGCAACACTGAACTGGAGCAGAGCGAACAGAACAGGAAAGTAAATGCACCAGACAAGGTTTATAAATACAAAAATATGTATTTCACATTTTATTTGTTTTTTCTACATAAAAATTTTTCAAATATTATTGATCAGTTTTTACACATCAACTTATTAAATAATGAAGACAAAAGAAACATATTACACAAAAGATTATTCAATGTCCCACACATATCTCAACTCATACATACAAACATTCATTCCATCAACATTCCACTAACAAGTTTCGGTCAAGATAGTAGAGCTTCCAGATGTGATCGTATAGGTGATTGGCTCATGTATCATCCAGTTAGACAAAAGCGATACTATGAGGTCAAAAGAGCCGAAAATTCAGGCGCCAACGCACGTTTCGGTATTGGACCCAGGCTAGGGCCCCACCTTCATCAGTGCGTAGACCGATAGGTAGTGCGGGACATGGGCTATACCTAGAATTGATCAAATAAATATATATAAACAATCAAAGAAACAAAAATAAACATAACAAATATATATATATACATATAACCTGATGCGTTATAATAGATATTAAATTCTAGATCTGTCCATCCGGGTCAGCTCCAGTAGTGTAAACAGTGGGGATATCTATATCCTACAATATTATATAAGGTCCAACAAGGTACCAATAGAGAAAATGTGGAAGCGCACCTCCGATGTAAAAAATCACCAAAAAGTAGACTATTCACAGTGTATTAAACAGAAAAAGATCCAAAACGTGTGCAAATAGATGTGAGTTAAGCTGATATAAAGGGAGATATGAAGAACAACAGCCCGCAAGTAGAACACCCGTGTTTAGAGCCAGTGAATGCAGCAATTGTACATGTGAGTGAAGAGAATAGCAGGGTATATTTCACAATACGTACTTAAAATTGAACCCACAAGATGAGGGTCAGAGTGAACATCATCAGAATGTAACAAGAGCTCGATAGATCGCTTGAACACTCCGCGTCAATAATTATTGCCTGACGTATTCATTCAAAGGTGTATCGGCCACGTCAGGTCGGCTTCAGAGTTTTCATAAAGATAGGAAAAAAGATGCAGTCATATCTAGAAGAAACATGAAGTGGGAACAAATTAGATTATAAAGAGGCCATAACCTCGCTGGGGCAGAATTCCGTGTCCCCTGCTTAGATGGAAAAGGGTATAGGTAGGAAATAACATACTTGTAAATCACAGCAGCGCCGGGATGGAAGGTACAAAGGTATTCACGCGGCCATACAAAGTTCAAGAGCGGGGAGACCCGTTGCATGAAGATTGCGTTAATAACGCTGGACGTCAATGTATTCTTTCAGGCCTCAGGGGTTTCCTATACATATAGAAAAAATAAACAGTTTCTAGATATCACAGCTGTGGTACCTGCCAGGCATGCCCTAATGCTATTGTTGGTAAGACTATCAGCGTCAACAATTGGACTATCAATCTTCAAGGGATGACTAACTGTTATTTATATTATCACTTGCCCATGTGATCTTATATACATTGGAGAAACTGGCCGCGAGTGCAGAATCAGGATCTGTGAACATAAGTCCAATATTCGCATTAAAAAATCGCTGCGCCTTTGGTTAGCCATTGGCTTGACAAGAACCACAACGAAACGGACCGCAGATGGTCCATTCTAGAAAAAATACATACCCCTTCAGGTAGAGACCCTAGTTCTATCAGGAAAAAGAGAGAGACTTTCTGGATCTTTTATTTAGACTCAGTACAACACGGCCTGAACGAGATTATCCAGTGGGAGAATGCGATTATTTAACCCATTGGTCCCCTCTGTTCCTTTTACTAAAGATACTACTGGAGATTGCTGTACTTACTAAAAAGGTAGATAATGGGGCTCCCCCTGCTCTCCATTAGTGTTGATGGGAGGAATCGTGTTGCTAACCCCCATGCCCCTACAGATCAGTTTAGAGCGTCTAGCGATATTTTATTCTGCCTTGATCAACGCATGGTGCATATCTACCCGTGGACCATGTTACATTGTGATGATGTTCACTCTGACCCCCTTCTTGTGGGTTCAATTTTAAGTACGTATTGTGAAATATACCCTGCTATTCTCTTCACTCACATGTACAATTGCTGCATTCACTGGCTCTAAACACGGGTGTTCTACTTGCGGGCTGTTGTTCTTCCTATCTCCCTTTATATCAGCTTAACTCACATCTATTTGCACGCGTTTTGGATCTTTTTCTGTTTAATACACTGTGAATAGTCTACTTGTTGGTGATTTTTTACATCGGAGGTGCGCTTCCACATTTTCTCTATTGGTACCTTGTTGGACCTTATATAATATTGTAGGATAAAGATATCCCCACTGTTTAAACTACTGGAGCTGACCCGGATGGACAGATCTAGAATTTAATATCTATTATAACGCATCAAGTTATATGTATATGTATATATTTGTTATGTTTATTTTTGTTTCTTTGATTGTTTATATATATTTATTTGATCAATTCTAGGTATAGCCCATGTCCCCCACTACCTATCGGTCTACGCCCTGATGAAGGTGGGGCCCTAGCCTGGGTCCAATACCAAAACGCGCGTTGGCGCCTGAATTTTCGGCTCTTTTGACCTCATAGTATCGCTTTTGTCTAACTGGATGATACATGAGCCAATCACCTATACAATCACATCTGGAAGCTCTACTATCTTGACCGAAACTTGTTAGTGGAATGTTGATGGAATGAATGTTTGTATGTATGAGTTGAGATATGTGTGGGACATTGAATAATCTTTTGTGTAATATGTTTCTTCTGTCTTCATTATTTAATAAGTTGATGTGTAAAAACTGATCAATAATATTTGAAAAAATGTTATGTAGAAAAAACAAATAAAATGTGAAATACACATTTTTGTATTTATAAACCTTGTCTGGTGCATTTACTTTCCTGTTCTGTTCACTCTGCTCCAGTTCAGTGTTGCGTTTGATACTGGGACCTATGTTTTAGGCCCTCTTACAAATCTTTAATTATGGCCCATTATGCTCTTTATGGGCGTGGCCCCATCTTTCTGCAAAAACGCTTCTCTTTCTACATTCCAGCGCGACATCTGCGTTCCATGTCCCAGCGCCTCGCCCAGGTCCCCCGCTTTAAATATCAGAGGCTTGGAGGCAGCTCTCTAGCTCGTAAAGCTGCTGCTGCTTGGAATGCTCTCCCTTTCGCCCTCCGGAACACTCAGGACCCGCTGATTTTCAAGAAGAACTTGAAAACATATCTCTCTGTATAAATCTCAGATGTTTGCCCCTCTTTGCTCCGCGCCAGGACACTCTCGAGTATCTGTGCGCGCTACAAATTAAATTAACATAACATAACATAACTATATTTGAAGTCTTCCTCTTTTCTTAAATTCACTCAACATAATTTAAAATTGGGGCATATACTTGTAATTCGTTACAGATCGTATTATGGAAATTTTAACCAGTTCAATTATTACCCTACAAAAATATTCCTGTTCCTGTAAAAAATGACGTGGCATTTCTTAGCCATCTTTGTATGCCTTCAACGTTGAGTAATATAGCTTTAATATTCAATTGCATTGTTTCAATGTACATTGTTTGCAGAACCACTGCTTAAAGCTTCTTTCATAATAAATAAAAAAGTGTGTTTCATAGCTACACATATGTGAGGACCCTGATGTGTGATTTGTATCAAGATTAAATAGACCCAACCTAATTGGAGCCTGCTTCTAGAGGTCTGCAAAGAGTTGGTGGCATTGGAATGTCGATGTCATTGTGGAAAAGGGTGACAACCTGGCAAGAAGGCAAATTCTGGACAGTGACAGTAAAAGTTCCGGACAAAGGTTCAAAATTCAGGGCAAAAATTTGGATCAAAATGTAATTTTCACAGACACAGCTGAGGACATCAGACGATTATAAAATAGACAGCTGACAGAAATACAAGTCAAAATAGGTTTATGTTCTTTAGTTTATATTACACATTGGAGTATTACAAAGCTGGACGTATTTAAATATGAAAAAACTAGCAAAGATATCCACTCCAAGAAGAATTTGGCAACCGACACAAAGGGCAGTTTTCTCATTTCTACCCATTACCATGCCTGACAGCAGGCGCGCAACACCCATTGGGCTCACCGGGCTTCAGCCCCCCCCCCCCCCTCATGTGTGTCAGCCCGGCTGAGACAGCCTCGCGGGCTGGCGTCCGTCTAATTGCAGCCGGACCCGAGTACGTCACAGCCCTTTTAAAGACCATTTACTCGTTAATGAGGCTTTTGTTGTGTTTTCACTCCTTCTTACAGCCACTCTGCCTATAGCTGGAAGACTTAGCCCACCCCCGAAATCTTTTTCAGCCCCCCCCCCCCCCCCCCGAAATTTGGCTCTAGTTGCCCGCCTGCCTGACAGTGCCAGGAGCAGCGCTGTGATCGCCACGTAGACTTTGAGTTCACAGGCAGTAGCACTACTAGAGAGTGTGAAACACAGAGAAATGTCAGTGAGAAAGGAGCAGAGAGGGATATATACAGAGAGGAAGAGACAGAAGTTTGGAAAAGTGAGAGTAAATAGAAAGAGAAAAGGAAAGCAAGCGGGGATCTTGTAGCTGAGAGAGCAAAACAATGGATGGAGAAAAGAGGAAAGAGGATCACAGAAGAAAATGGGGCAGCGAAAGAAGCAAAAACAGAAACACAAAGATTCTGAGGGTGACAGAGAGAAAAGAAAAAAGAAAAAAAGGTAGCGGGCGCATGTAAAAGGCAAGGTAGAGGGAGCTGAGAGAAAGCATGTGGAGGAGGGAGAAAGGCAGAGATGAATGGCAAGGTAGGAGAGAGGGGGGAACAGGTAGAGAAAAGGGAACTGAGAGAGGAAGAGGTTGGCTGAGAAGTGGATAGAGAGGTGACGCGAGGGTTCGTTTTTCAACTTGCGTATCAGAGCTCTCAAACTCTATTGCATGCGCCATAACTTTGAAAATCTGGTGCAGTTCTGCTCTTTCCCTTTCACGCAGTGCGGCGCTGCTACTTCACTTACTGCGCTGTGTTGCGTAAGATGTTAGTAAATATGTCCCTCAATGAGTTAGCACAGGTGCCCAAACATAGATTTCATCTTGGACCTTGTACAGGGCTCTGCTGCCTTTTGGCGCTACTGAACAGCCGCGGCCCGTGGAGGGATTTCCGTGGGGCAGAAAGGCGTTGCAGCGCGCGCTACGAAATTCGTTTTATTTATTTAATTGTTTACTTACCTCCAATTATCCATATTCCGGTTTTTAGTACCCCCCGCCCCGCCTTTTTGCCCCACGGAACTCCCTCCACGGGCCGTGGCTGCTACTGAAAGAACATCTATAAATCGGCAGAAAATCATGGAGCTATCCATCCAAGGTTCCAGTGCGGAGCATTTGTCTGGCAATTTACAGAGCTGCAGTGGAAGATTTTGGGATTAATGTGAACCAGTAATGTTATTTTAGGCATTTCTAATCGTACTCTCCATTGTTCATTAATTGGAAAAAGTGAAATAAAAACTTTACAGTAACAGGGGTTACAATAAAATGAATTCCCTCAGTTCAGAGGCTATGCCTTCCTGCCAGTCTGTCCCACTGTCTGCTCCTGAAGCGCTTTTGCCTCAGGGCCTGGCGCCCTGCACTGGCTGCAGGAATGATAGCTGCTGCCTAAGGGTGGGCGAGCCAACCAATGAACAGGCCAAGCCAGAGCTCTTAAAGGCCATGCACACGCCGAGCCCTGGAAATGTTTGCCATGTAAGTCATACAAAAAACATCTCCTAAAATAGGAAAAAGTCTTTTCATAATTCAGAGAAAGTGTATTTCCTTTACATGTGGAAGCTTTCACATGAATACATCGCATTATAGCACTGCAGTGAGAAGTACTGCGGAAAATCATGCCTCTTCTCCCGGTACAAGCCAGGGCGTCGATAGTCAGGTGCACGATACTCAGTCGCCTTGACTATTGCAACGCCCTGCTCCTGGACTCTCCAGTCACGATGATGGACCGACTACAGCGAATTCAGTCTGCCGCCGCCAAGCTGGCTCTTGGCTGGACGAGGAGGGCCTCGGCCACAGCGGCTCTGGCTGAGCTACACTGGCTACCCTTAAAACAACGAGTGGCCTTCAAGTCCCTCTGCATTGTCTTTAAGGCTCTGCACGGACTTGGACCCAAACCTCTGCAAGCCCTGTTTCTGTGGTACACTCCTGCCAGAGACCTACGTTCATCCTCTGCCTGTCTGGTAAAGGTGCCCAGATTCAACAGAACTAGAACAGGGGGCAGATCCTTCAGTGTTGCAGCGGCCAAGCTGTGGAACAGCCTGCCCACTGACATACGTCAGATATCACAGCTTCTTCCATTCAGGAGACGCATCAAGACCTGGCTCTTCCCCAAATAAATTGTCCGTCTGACTGTTCTCCCGGTTATCCGTTAACAGAGTAATTTCCAGCACCAGGAAGCCTGCAAGGTGTCAGTCGCGCTTTACAAATTCTCAAAATAAATAAATAAATAAATAAAAGAGATAGTTTTTAAACATGAATTTAGAACCACTCCTGCCCCGCCCCCACTCTGGCAACAGTGCCATTAGTGAACGAAGAGGCAAGACAGTTGTCATGTGAACCCTGTATGTGGCCCACATTTTTATAGCAATCAACATTATAATCAGTGCCACTGGAATTAAGCGATTGTGCAGCCGCTGAGTTTTTCCGCATAGTTGTGGATTTTCTGCATTTTCCACATAACCCATCATCTGCTGCATAATCTGCAGATTGTAAGAAAAAAAAATAGGTGCTTCTAGCTCAGACGGTTCAAAAGATATGAAAAACGCATGACATGGAATGCAGCACAGTGGAAGCCCCCTTTGCAAAGGTTGACTGGTGGCCATTCGGTTGCTTATTGCTGTATTTGTGTGTTAAATTGGTACAAATGTGGTGTAACCTACACCCAGAGAGTGTAAAAATAATTTGCTAAATAATAAAGTAATACTATCATCAATGTGCCACATTACAATGCATAATTTGCCTTTTCTTGCTGCATGATTTAGTCAACCCTGCTACATAATCCGGCCCTTACCTGCTGTATAGTTCAAGTGGCTTTGATTATAGTCTAAAATACCAAACACAATAGGTTTTTGTTCAGCTGGACCTGTATTATACATTGTACCCTAAGGGCGCAACGGGCATGTGCGCCTATTTTGTGCACCCCCTGTGTACCATGTTATTATAAAAGGAGCCGCAGATGCGTGTGCGTCTCTTCTGTAATAGTGATAGCAGTGGTGCAGATGTTGCACCAGTGCTATCATCAGAGGGTGTCCCCTCATTTGCATGGGGGAGTGGCCCCATGCAAACGAGGGAATCACTTTGCCTCCGCGCCCGCGCCGTATTACTGATGTGGGCGCAGAAGCAAACATGCCTTTACGAGGCCCATTGAAAGAGCATCACAGAAAACGTGGCACACTTTTAGTGCACTTCCCAAGGGCAGCCCTCACTGCACCCATCTGCTAGGGGATCTCTAATCCCCCCTGAAAGTGCAGGCGGGTTGCCACCTTCAGAGAGTAACAGGGAGCAGCTCCTAAACAGCTTTTCCATAATTCAAGTGTGCTGCCCTGGGGGTAGCATGAGTTCTTGGCTGCCCTGGGGGAAGCGCAGTCATTCTAATACAGCGCACTTTCCTCGTTTGCGCAGGGCGCACCTTTTAAGAGGTGTGCCATAGAGTAAACAAGGAAAGTGCACCGTATTCGTATTATGGCCCCTGGTATTCTGAACTCACGTATTTGAAGGTGCCTTCATATGTAAATGTTAAGAAAAAGGGGAATTGGCAAAATATTTGCCTCAGATCACACAACTTGGTTAAGGAGAATGCATGGTTAATCAAGGTTTTACTGTTTCAGTTTGGACAAATTAAACACTAAATGGCTATCTATTTGTCTCTCCTTTTTACCTCAGACGATAATGCTTTGTTTTTACCTCTTTGTGCATGAAGCCTGGACACCTTTGGTCATTGTTTGCGCTCTATAAGTTTAATATCCATTCATTCATTCATGAAGCCATATGAAAGCTTGGCTGGTTATGGGCTTGAGATCAAATGGGACTTCGAGCTGAGCTATAGCCAGGCTTCAGGCTTGAAGCTGGCTGAAGGTATCTTCTGCTCGCTCCCGTCTAGCTACGCCCGTGACAGGGCCAGCTTTAGTGCTGGTGGCAGCCGGAGTGACAATCTTTGTTGGTGACCCCCGCACACCCACCAAAAAGACCTACTTCTCTACGGATCCCCTCAACACTACCCTCCAATGGTGCTTCTCATCTCTACATAGACCCTCTCATTTAATTTTGTTTTGTAGTGCTACTCATCCTGAGTATGTAGGGCAGGGTGTTGAAGTGTGTCACATTGCACACATATTATATAGACAATGACTCATATGAGTGTGTAAGTCAATGCAAAGGAAATATTTCTTAAGACAATGAGGGTTACAAGGTGTAGGAGTCACATCTTCTCTACTGGTAGGCATTATATGTTAAGAGTGTCTGTTCTGGAGAGATACAAACTCAAGATTCAAAACATAATCAGTGTTTGAGGTTGTATTTACTTATATGTATTTATTATTATTTTAAGGAACCATATTTAGCAACCGTAGACTAATGGAAAATTGAGGGAAAACAACTGCAAGTAACAAACGGACAGCAGCAGTAACCCACTGAGCTAGCTACATAAATATCAATTATTTGATCTGCCTGATACACCTCGCGACTTGCAGGAAGCACAATATTCCACTGTGCGACTTTATGAGTCAAAACTGGAACTAAGCAAAACTCAGATCTCTCTAATAAATACATTAATGTAATCACCAGGGTTAAACTGACATTTTTATTATCGCCTAACAATTGCTGCCACACAAGGAACTTTGAACTTTATGGAAGATATTTCAAAATACAGCCCCCCCCCCCCCCTCCCTCCAGAGCTTGGCCTTTGGTGCAGTGGTTCAACCCCTGGATGAAAGCAGAATGCCCAGCCCTATGTTGGGGCAGGAGGAGGCCCACCTCATGCTGGGTGGACCCATTGTTATTCTTTAGGTGAGAATCAGCGAGCAGACAGATTGACAATAGGCAGGTTGGTCATCAGTGCAAGATCGGGGAGGAGCTGCTCTTGTGCTGAGAGGAGGAGTGTCAGCCGGCCACAACAGGGAGTTCTAAAGAACTCAGGGGCATATGTATCAAGCGATTTTGTATTCGCAAACACTGCGATTCGCAAGAAAACAGCGTTTGCGAATACAAAATCGCAAAACGCGATGTATGAGCCTTTTTCGCATCGCACTAATAAGGAATCGCTAATTTTGCGATTCCTTAATTGTGCGTATGCATTTAAGGAATCGCAAATTGTGATTCCTTAAATGCTATGTAACAAGCACCTGGCCCATAGGAATGAATGGGAAGGTATTCCTTAATTGCGATTTCGCAATTTACTAATCGCAATTAAGGAATATTAAGAATTCGCAAAATATGTGCGAATTTTTAAATACATCCCGTTTTGCAATTCTCAAATAGCGATTCTCAAAAAATCGCTATTTGAGAATCGCAAATACGGTTTTTGATACATATGCCCCTCAGAGGCTTCTCGTAGAGGAGCAGCAAAGCTCACTGCTATCACCAGAATGAGGGACAAAAGGCGTCCGTAAATGGGATCATCACAGACCTGACGCCCAAATAATAGACGGTTCGTGAAATTTACCAAGGTGGTCACCCTATTGTGGGACCCAGCGATAGCACATGGTGATAAAACTAGGATCTGGTGAAATTGAATTGACGTCAATGTATTCTCACATAATTTCCGGAATATTGCATTAAGCTTCTTAAACGAAAGGCCCAAGATCATACCATTTAAGCCTACTCACATTGTTTGGGATTCTGATCAGATAAAAATTGTATCATAAGCGCAACATGCAGCCTCTATAGTGCTGCTTTACAGTGCTCGTAATCACCCCCCAACAGAACCTGCAACCGCTTCCTCCTGTTTCATGATTCTTATCGATGAACTTGATGTTATCTGTATGCATATCATGCCATGTAGTATGTAACTTTTGTTGTAATGTAAAGCGCTGCCATATCACATGGTGGAGAAGTGCTATAGAAAAAACACTAAATACATAAATAAATATCTTTTCATGAGTCTTAACTAAAGAGTGTGAAGAATCCAAGAGCTTCCTCGCGTGGGAAATGCTATTCTGCCATCCCCTTCTAGTGCTGTGCATTAGTGGGCTTGGGTATTCCTTCCTCTCAAACCCATGCTGAAATTAGGGTGTTTGTGACATGCGGCTGGTGAGGTGTTTGCACTTCCCGTGTCCACTTTTTCCTTTCTCTGGACCTTCCAAGTTGACTGCTTTTAGTAATTCTATTGACTGGTAAATCTTGGGTGAATCTATGCTGGGTTTTGAGGTGGGTTTAGAGTGTGGGTGTCGCTGTATACACTTCGGCTTCTATTGTAGGCATTGTATGGTGAAGCTCGCTATCGCCAATAACTTTCTCTAATAAACATGGTGTAGTAAGGAAGTCCACGCAGGTAGGATGTAGTTTAAGTAGATTTATTGAAGTAAGTTACATGCAGATAAGACCTTGTGAAGCAGCCCCACCAGGAGCTGCCTGCCTGCTGCTCAGCCCATTCTCAACTGTCCAACTTCACCTCACAGGCACCCAACATCCCAATACGCATCACTCCAACATTCCGTGCAGCACACAGCACATGCGCACTGGCTGAGCAGGGAGGGAGATGATAGCAGGATTACAACATGAACAGGACACTGCACGTGGCTCAAAAAAGCTTCAGCAAAAACTAACCAAAATACACTGTGAGGTTTACTGACTACAAATCACAACTTACTTTTAATTTTTAATTTTTCTTGCATGATTCCTGAAGAACATCTTATCAGATTGTAAAGTAAAGACAGACAAAGCTATCCCTATTGCCAGCAAATCCTCCCTGAGCCGAACAGATGGAACATGTCCTTAGCTGTTCTATAAATGTAAATACTCTGATCTGAAGTTAAACTGCAAAAAAGCACCACTTGCCAACTCATGGATGGAGCCTAATCCGTGCCCAATAAATGTTCCTCTGCTGTGGAGAAGCGATGCTTCCATTGGTCTAACAAGGCACCTCTCTCATTGGCAGATAGCACCCACAAGATATGCTTGAAGCACATCTCACACTAAATTAAAGTTTTCCAATATTTGCATAATTTGTACCTTTAGTAAGTAATAGATTGCAGTCCCTGGAATTATCTCGCTCGCTGTGAAAACGAGCAGCGCGTAAGACAGGGATTGTAAGCTGCTGCTTCTGATGAGGAGTGGACCAGCATGACACGATTTAACAGAATCCTGTTATGTGATTATGTGAGGGGGCAGGAGGGGAGGTGCTGTAGTCATAGAAGCACACTCCAGACCGGGAGTCTACAGTGGGAGGGCGAAGGGGGGGAGGGTTTATTGTCAAAGATAGGGGTGGCATTCAGTGGGTGAGAGGAAGAGCAGTACATCTATATTGGGTACGTAGATAAAATTTAAAGTGGGGCATAAAATGTGAAAAAGACAGCATTGTTCTGTAAGGAAAGAATAAATAACGTTTTCCTAACTATAATTAAGCTTTAGCCTTTGTTTTTTCATTGAATTTCAATGTTTATTTTTAATTTTTATACAAATCTGTTTCAAATCATACAGTTTTAGAGTGGTGTGACATAGAGTGGAGTGGTGTGTCGTAGAATACAGTGGAGTGGCATAGAGTAGAGTGGAGTGTCATTGAGTAGAGCATCATACAATGGAGTAGTGTTTTGTTGAGTGATGTCGACTGGAGTGTCATTGAGTACAGTGTCATAGAGTGGAGGAGAGTGTTGTAGAGTGGAGTGGCACAGAGTGGAGTAGAGTGTCGTAGAGTTGAGTGTTGTCCAGTGGAATGTCGTACAGTAGAATGGAGGAGAGGGCATGTCTTGCAGTAGAGTATGGTAGATTGTCGTAGAGTTGAGTAGAGTGTACTAGAGTGGTGGAAATTGGATGGACATACACTGGAGTAGAGTCTTCTAGAGTGGAGTGACGTAGAGTGAAGTGGTGTGTCGTAGAATACAGTGTAGTGTCACAAAGTGGAGTGGAGTGTCGTAGAGGGGCATAGAGTGGCATAGGGTGGGGGGCCACACAGTGGAGTAGAGTGTTCAAAAGTGGAGTGTTTTAGAGCGAAGTGGCAAGTCGTAGAATACAGCGGAATGTCAAAAAGTGTAGTGGAGTGTTGTATAGTGGAGTGTTGTAGAGTGGAGTGTCGTACAGTGGAGTGTTATTCAGAGGAGTGTCGTTGAGTGGAGTGGAGTCGAGTAGAGTGTCATACAGTAACATAAAGTGGAATAGAGGGTTGTTGAGTGGAGTGGCAAAAACTAGAGTAGTGTGGAGTAGAGTGCAGTAGAGTGGAGTGTCGCAGATTGAGGTGTTGTAGACTAGAGTGCAGGAGAGTGTCGTAGAGTGGAGCACCCTACCATACAGTAAAGTAGCGTGCCATACAGAGGAGTGGAGTGGTATGTCATAGAGTGTGAGACAGTGTAGTAGAGTTTCGTAGAGTGGAGTTGCATAGAGAGGAGTATAGTGTTGTAGAATAGAGGGACATAGAGTGGGGTTCGTACAATGGTGCAGAGCCGTGTAAAGTGTAGTACAGTGAAGTAGGGTGGAATTAAGTCAAGTGGAGAGAGATAGTGTAGTTATGTAAAGTTTCATAGAGTGGTGTGGCATGCCAAAGAGTACAATGGCCTGGAGTGGAGCAGAGTGTAGTCGCATAGCATAGAGTGGAGTAAAGCGTCAGACTGGAGTGGAGTGTCATAGAGTGGAGTGAAGTGGCATGCCGTAGAGTGTCAGAAAGTGTTGTGTCATAGAGCAGAATAGAGTGTTGTAGAGTGGAGTGGAGTAGAGTTGAGTGAGGTAGAGTGTGGTAGAATGAAGTGGCACAGAGTGGCATAGAGTGGAGAAGATTGCAGTAGAGTGGTGTAGTGCATCATAGAGTAGAGTGGAGTAAAGTGTCGTGGAGTAGAGGAGTTAGAGTGGAGTAGAGTGTTGCAAAGTGCCATAGGGTGTAGTGGAGTCTCTTACACTGGCATAGACTAGAGTATAGTGTTGTACAGTGGAGTGCCATAGAATGGAGTACAGTGTAGTAGAGTGGAGTAGAGAGGAGTTCAGTGGAGCGGAGTACAACATTAAAAGCCAGCTGTAATGTTTATTTCACATTTAATCTGCATTCTGGGTTGTAGTACCTAGCATTTTTTATTTTTTATTTCTGTAAGTACAGCAATATTGTCTACGTAGTATAGCTGTACTCTTTAAACGTTCTAAAAAATATAGAAAGTATTAAAAATTCCTTTTCCTACCTTTACAGACTTACCTAAAGTGACTCACTCCTTCCAATGCAGTTCTAAAACAATAGTAAACTATATATCCTCTTTAAACGCAGACTAAGGGCCCGATTACACCTGTTTGGAATAATTTCCGACTGTCCCTTTTTGATGGAGTCGGTCAGAAATTACTCTGGTCCGTCTGTCATCGGTATTGGGCCGTACATGTGGTCTAAACCATATGGCTGCCTTTTCATTTTTGAATATACTACCAAGGAAAGAGGGGTCAGAGCTTTAAGGATCCAGCACCAAACGTCACTACCTGTCGGGCCTCTTAAATCAGCATTATATCTCGATGCAATGGGGCTGTGATGTAACCCACATACATCCCAAGTAGGTGGTTATAAACCGCCACTATCAACAGCTAAGATTGACCCTGCACCCGAGAAGGATAAGCATTCTTTTATATAAGTATCCTAGTATATCACGTTTAAACAATGGTAAAATATATTGAAAACAAACTAGCTTCCCAGAAGAATGTAAAAAGTCATGTATCTTAATTGCAGTCAGAATGAATCTTTTATTGAAAATCACTTGTTCTTTTTAAAGCACCACACAATTGCTTGCCAACGCGTTTCATCCCTCTTGAGACTTCTTCAGGGCTTAATCAAAGTCTGTATCTGCTGTTGGTGTTAAAAGTAACTTCAAGCCAACCTTAACAGCAGCGTCGGTGAAACCTACATTGATCTTAAAGTTTGCGTTGTCGGTGTTGTCTCATTATATACCGCTTGGCATCAAAAGATAATTCATATATTACAGTGATTTTGAAGGTAGCAGATGTTTCAAAGTAAAAGCTTGCTTATAATTTTGATTCCATAATTGGAAGTGGGGATCCGGATCTTTTTCGTATGTCCCCTATTATAAAAGTGGTAGAAATTCCGCGTTTTCAGTACTGAATCTGTGTTCCCCGTGACCTTTTACAAGTAGCGATGTCATACGGTGACTCAGTATGTTCGAGTATTTCCAAACAATTAATGCTCAGTACTCACGGTAAAGTGTCAAGATTTCTGTGTAGACACGGACATCTGGTTCTTCCAAAGTGTAGGGAGTCTTTTCATTTTTGTAAGGGCTTTCATCACCCAATCATATACTGCTTTGTCATCACCAACTGGCAAGATGTACCACAAAATTACCATGGTATAACACATCCCAATATCACTACGTTTTTGTGCCTTATAATTTAAAAACTAGTGGGCAATTTACATACACTATAAAAAAGGAACATTTACACACCAAAATATACATTCCTGTTAAATATAATAAAAATATGTTCAGCCGTTTTGCAGCTGCATCTGAGTAACAAGTCTACGGAAAATGCATTAGATGAAAAACGTGTTTTGTTCCCCCCTTTTTTTCCTGACACCCCCTTAACTAATCACTATGAAACTTTGCATCATCCACCAATGTAAAAAATAGAATAGGTCTGCAAAGTTTGCTGGAGATTCGTCAAACGTCGGCAAAGTTATTCCCTATCAAAATTAGAAGTCTAATATCTCTGACTCCTAACTATAACTACTGAGTGGTCGCGCCAGTGTAGTTATATTTTACTGACCCAAATGTATGTTCCAAAAAACATGGGGTGTCCAGAAAGGGATTTCCTTTAAGCATTTGATTATATCAATAAAGTTTCTTACAATTTTGAGTAACACACCAAGAAACTGAGAAAAAGAGCCAAACTGCTTCCCTTTTTAAAATACACAGTCATTCCAGCCCTCAAAATAGTTTCTCGGTTTGATTTTCTCCTCAAAAATTAAATGATTAAAATAATCATCTTACCTTTGGGCTAGTATGCTATTCTCTAGTTTGCGCATCAGACCTTTACTTTCAATTTTAATTAAAACTTGAACTAATCTTATGTTTTGTTTCTTTTTGTGCTTTCCTGAAAATTAGAAAATAAGTCTACAAACCAAATCAGCTCTTTTGACATTCTACTGAATACGTTACCCATTGAAGCATCAAAGCCATGCTTGCGGACCTAACTTAGTCTGTAACGAGTCGTTGCCATGAACATCAATTCACCAAAATGCCTGGGGTAGCGGAAATTATATTGCATGATATTTGAACTTTATCTTGGCTCACACACACATGCTTACACATGCTAACACATTCACACACTTTTGTGCACGTAAACACACTCTCACCGCAAGCATGCAGACAACATACATTTAACAGCACTTTTTACTTACCTTCGCTTCCAGATAGAGTCATAATCCAGTTTATGCACTCCATTTTTTATAACGCTAATAGTGAATAATATAATTCCCTATTTGTACAATTAAAAAATAGACAGAAACCAGGCAAGTTGAGCTCCAACCAGCGTCCATTAAGAAGAGCTGCCCCTGTGTTGCAGGCACTGATTTTGCCATCTCTGAGGCCAGGGGTCGCAAAAGCATTGCCAGGGGTCGCAGCTGGGACCACTGGCAACCCGTAAATGACGTCCATGGTTGTTACATGTTAAAGAAGGTTTATGAGTCCCAGAATCATTATTAAGTAAAATTTTCATGGTATAGATTGGCTGTTAGAAATGGGGGTCTGTAGTTGGGAATGGTTTGCACCTTTGTCCAAGTAGGGACCCTTCCTTCTAGTCAGGGTAAGGGAGTTACGCCCTTAGACAACCCCTGCTCACCCCCTTGGTAGTTTGACACGAGCAGTCAGGCTTATCTCAGAGACAGTGTGTAAAGCATTTGTGCACACATACAGTAACACAGTGAAAACACTACACAGGGAAACCACACCAGTTAGAAAAATAGTAGATCTTTATCTAAACAAACAGGACCAAAACGACAAAACTACACCATAAATATACCAAAATATTTTAAAAAATAGGTAATTCACAAAAATAAAGCTTGTAGCAACAAATAGCTCCACCTGGGGCTATTATGACATTGTGGGCGATAAAAAATCCCAAAGTACCGCGTCGTGTGCAGGCCGGGCACAGAGTCGCACAGACCCCCAAGAACAGTACCTTGACAAACGATGAACCCAGAAGCTGGGGCAAAGAGCCGGCGAGTTGAGGCGTTTTTGGCACCGGGCAGTGTTGGTTCCTCACGACCACAGGGAACGTGAGGCGTTGGCCCCTTAAAACCACAGAGTTGGTAAGGCATCAGTTCCTTACTGTTTCGGGGGAGGTGAGGTGTTGGTTCCTTACTGTTGCCAGGGAGGTGACGTCTCGATGGCGGCGAGGTGTCAGTTCCTTATGATGGTGTGGGGTCGATGGATTCAGGAGGTCACCCACGTCAGGTATCGGCTCAGCGATGATGAAGCATTGGCGTCGGTGAGGTCGGGGCTGCGGTGCGAGTCGGGTGGTGCATCTTGAGCGTCACAAGCAGTGCCCTCGGCTCCGGTGCAGGCAGGGGCCTCGGTGACAGCATCAGAGTCAATATGGTGCAGCATCAGCAGGCGTAGGGGCTGCGGTGCATGTCAGGGCGGTGCGTCGTGTGCTTCACGAGTGGTGCCCACGGCTTTGTTGTAGGTCGCAGTGTTGCTTGCCGGCATTGGTGTTGATTTTTCTCTCTGTGGCAGCTGAAACTGCAGTTCCAGATGCAGGAGGACAGAGGGATTGAAGTCTTTGTGTCCCTGAGACTTCAGAAGAGGAGGCAAGGTCTACACCAAGCCCATTGAGATCTTTTTCGAGCAGGATACACAGCACAGTTCAGTCTTTGTCCTCTCCTTGGCAGAAGCAGCCACTGCAGGCCAACCCAGCAATGCGCAAAGCATCCACTCAGCAATGGGGCAGTGCTCCTCCTTACAGTTCCAGCTCTTCTCCTTGGCAGAGCTTCCTCTTGAGTGCAGAAGTATTCTGTAGTTCTGGGGTCCCTTAGTTCTCTTAAGGCAAACAGTTTCTCAGCTCAGTCCAAACCAGTTCTGTCCTCTCTGGTCCATCTTCTTGGCAGGAGGTGGAGACATCAATGTGCACAGGAGACAGGGCCTATTCTGGTGCAAGGAAAACTCCTCCCACAACTCTTTAAATGCAACCCAGGTATATTGAGCCCAGCTCTGAGTCACCCAGGAAAGGCAGTACACACCTCAACTCCCCTCTCCTCCTCCCCCAGGGGCTGTCTGCAGTGAATGTGCATACCCAGCTCCTGTCACTCCAAAACCAGACAGTCAATACACAACCCAGTAGAGGCACATAGGTTGGCTAAACAAGAAAATGCCCATTTTATAAAAGTGGTATTTTCAAACACACAATTTAAAAAAACATCTTTACTCAAAGATGTGTTATTAAATTCTGAGTTTAGAGAGCCCAAACTCCAGTTGTCTATCTTATCCCAATGGAGAGTTATATTTGTAAGATGTCACAAACCAATTCCCATTTTAGCCTTGTAATAGTGAAAATTAAATGCACAGAATTTCACTATCAGGACATGTCACACACACCAGCACATGTCCTACCTTTCTCATACACTGCACCCTGCCCAGAGGTTTACCTTGGGCCTACCTGAGACACTGTAGGGGCAGGTCTAAGATACCTTTTCAGGGCAACTAAGGTGGTTGGCACAATCAGTGCTGCAAGCCCACTAGTAGCATTTGATTTACAGGCCCTGGCACACCTTGTGCACTTAACTAGGGGCTTATCAGTAAATCAAATAAGCTAAACATTGAAACACCAATCCATACACGCAATTTACATGGTCAGCATATGCTCTTTCGCACTGAGTTAGCAGTGGTGAAGTGCCCAGAGTTCTAAAATCAAGAAAAATAAGATCAAAAACAGGAGGCCATAAAACAAAAAAGCCTGGGGGTCAACCCGCTGAAAAAGCCAGGTCTAACATCAGCCAAATGTATTCGTGGTAGACATAGTTGTCATTTGCGAGGTGGACATCATCATATAGATTGGAAGGGTGCTGCGACCGGGCAAAAGAGTTTGAGAGGCTTCACAAATCAATACATATCTCAAATTCACAATTCGAGTTCTTGGTCAGAGCAAAAAAGGTCTTGTTAAAATTGTGATTATTCAAATCAGCGTCCTATGCATGCACCACACATGTATTGGACCTGCCAGAGTAGCATCATAGGAACAAAATATTTAACATCTACCGTCCCTGCACTGAGCATTCTTATACATCCACTTCCTTTTTTACATCTCCCTCCATCAATAACAATTAGCTGGGAGGAGCACATGTTGAGCATTGTTCACAGCACCCACCCATACATCTTACACCCGCATACCCAACCCCTATATGGTAAGCTGAGCCACACAGACTAGTATGTCTGGGTGTAAACAGTGCTGTGCATGACTCACTGCTAAAATCTCTCTTTCAACTCCTCTCTGTTCTTTTCTGCTTGCCGGACTTCTGATGCCAGAGGTCCTGTCTGTCTACTGTCCTTACTCTGCACGGTCTAAACTTTTTACAGCATAAATGAGACCACATCCAGTTCCCTTCATGTAATGTTTATAGAAAGGAGCTCATTGTGCACTGTACCTATCTGGAGAGAGGTTTATTGGTACTGGTACTTGACACTGGTGACAAATGCCTCTTTTATATATTCGAGCAATTTAGCAGATGTCCCCTTTCTATTTCCGGCAAACAGTTCCTTTGGCTAAATCCTCCATGCAGAGTTTGGGTCCATAAAGTATCTGTCACTTCTTCCATTACCACACATTTATCATTATGTCCTGGTCTCTCATTGCTGCCAGCACAAAATTGTTCCCACAGCCTAAATTTGGTGCCACCTTGTCCACTCCCTCACCCTAGATTTTATACTGAGTACATAGAAAGTGACCCTTACTACCACAGAATCTACAGCTTTCAGAGGCAAGCACCATGGAAAGTTCGTAAACATTCTCCATACTAGCACACCCAAAACATATTGCCTTATTTTTCCTGATCACTTCTTCCCTAACGTTTCTACTACAATGTTTATGATATCCTGCATTGCTCTCCTCCATTCCTTTTAAGACCGTAGTCCACAATGCAGACATCGTAGTGTCCTTCGACTTCTAAACATTGTCACATCACTATGATTGTCTAATGCACGGAGTTACAGCAATGAAGCCAATCAAGTTGTGGTTCCTGCCAACGGACCACCTCTCCTGCACCTACCTCATATTGGTCGCATAGGAATTAGGTCCTTAGACCATGCTTGTAGTAGATGCCCTCAAAGTCCCTTGTGTCATCTAAGTTCTTAAAGAAGCCATTTGGTGAAAGAGGTACCAATTAGTCTCAAAACTCAAGAAGACAATAATATCAAACAAAGAAACATCTGGAACGCCATTCATTGGTGATTGTTAGTGATGCAGGACTGGATAAATAGATTTTTTGTATTTCTCTGCAGCTGAAGAGCTGCAAAATAGTTGTTCATACTCCCAATGACCACTAGTCCAAGTAAATCAAATATATGTTTAAAAAGAACAAGATTAATTTTGCTCAAAAGGTTCATCCACTGGCAGTGGTTCAGCCCCTTGCATGGTTTAGCTACCCTCACCTCTTAGAACATCACAGAACTCACAAAATATCTCAATACTGTGGTACAACATTTCTTCTTTTTACAGCAGCAGAGAATGCAATCTACCAGGTTAATGTTATTTTAGACAGCCATTTCACACCTTGTGGTACAGATGGGCCTCTTGGTGCAGTGTGGAAAGTCTCGAATCCAAAGGGAGTTTTTAAGGATGAAGTAATCCAACCTCACACATCAAAACCCATTTTTGTTCCCTAGATCTTAAAAAAATGAAATGCACAGCAACCTGCTTGCTGATCATGCTGCTCAGTTCAGGTCTCCTAAATACAAGGACATCCTAGACAACTATGTGGGCCTTCGGGCACGAACAAAGAAAGGACCGATGAGAAAATATGGAGAGATCTTGTAGAGGATGATCAAGAAGAAAGTCGGACATGTACCAAGAGTGCCAATTGTATAACGGTTTAGACAATCATTGGTCAGTGCAGAAGGCAAATGAAGACATGAAGTCTTCTCACCACATCCAGAATTTCATATTGAGGTGAACTTCCGAAGGATAGCAAATTTACATTACAGATCAGCCATTAGTCTCTTTGGCAGGTAAAAAGATATAAACATGGCTATGGACTAGAGGATTCATTCAATTTGGAGTTTATCATATGTCTCGCTTAGGCATAAATAAATGTAGGTATTTGATTAGTCTATGAAGCGTTGTAATCTATGACCTGATTTGAGTCTGCATTTTAGTTTTTGTAGGAAACACGATCAAACAATTGAAATTCCATTATCGGTTGAAATATCCAGTAGCTGTACAGTTTCTTTAGATGGATGGGAATAGCCCTGGACTGTTTCAGTTTGTACATCTGGAAAAGAGTGTGAACATCTGAACAAAGGTAAGTGTGGATAGAAGAAAGCTAGAATCATCACTATGCTGGGATCTAAAAGTACCAGGGAACTGAACAAGGCAGAAAATAAACCACGTTTGTTGCCAAGTCATCCTGTGCCCTGGGCACCCCCCAACGTTTTGCTGACTGGTACTGGTAGTAACTGACTCTGACTGACCCTGGACCCTGCCTAACGAGGCCCAGGGCCAGTGGCATGATGAAAGAGACACTTAGAGTATAGTGAAAACACCTACATACACTAGGGTACACTATGGGTTAGGGTACCCTTGTCATTGGAATGACCTCCCCTATAAGGCCCTAGTACATAATAGTGCAGGGGGATTTAAACTACCTATAAGTCCATAGTATATAATAGGACATGGCAGTTAGAGGCCAGCAGCCCTTTCTGCACTTGCATGTGCCCAAACCCGACTTTTGTGTTTGGGGCACTAAAAACGTGTTAAACTACTATGTTGGGCATATTAGGTACCCCCAGGGTCTCCCCTAGGTGTCCCAGGGGTTGGGGGTACAGGTATTTATAAGGAGGACTGTTATAAAATGAGTTTTATATGCCCTGGGTAAATGAAATGGCACATTTCACTCCCTACGTTGTGGTAAAGTGCTTCAAAAAATCGAATTTTGTACTGGGAGAACTGTGGAGGGAAGATCTGTAATATATTTACATATTCAGAACCCCTAAAGTCTCCCCTAGGTGTTCCAGGGGTGGATGGTCCTATAGATAAAGCAGGAGGCTTATAAACAATGGTTTTATGAGCCCTGGTGTTGGAAAAATGGCCTAAGCCATTCTTCCCATTGTAAACCCCCTGCCACATAGGTTAACATGGTAAGAAGTTATAAACTAATACTTCCCGCTAGGAGAATCATAAAAATAGCATTCAAGCACTTCCTAAAATGGTATCGATAAATCCAACAATATAGTATTGTTGAATTTATCCTAAAATGTACAGACAAGAAGTTATAAGACGTTCTTGTCTGTAAGCCAAAATTTAGCCTTCTGGTGGTCTGTCTTGATTGGTCAGAGTTAAGTGGATTAGCCAGGCTCCTTTGATGAGGTGATAAAAAGCCACTGGGGTTAGCCAGCTCTTCTGGGAGGGTAGGGTTCTGCTACACGGGAATGCCAGAGCAGGGGGAGGGGTCCTCTCCTCTTTGAACCAAGCCAGATGCTAGGCTTAAGGAAGGAATGAGCAGATGCAAGGGGGAAAAACTATGGAGATTAGCCATCCTGGAGGTGTTTTTAGCGAGCTCTTCTCTCCCTGCTGGAAAACCAGCCATGATGAATTTTGTAGAAATTGTGCTCTTTGGGAGAAATTAGTGCCACACTATGGAGGATGTGGTCATACCCTGGGGTTCTGCCCTGCACCTCATTGGACAGGCGTTCCTTCTTGCCTGACCCAGAGAACTTTGGAATAGAATCTGAGAGGGGAAGAGCATCTCAGAACTACTGCTTGAAACCTAACAGAGAAAAAGGGTCCACGCTGAGAAGTTTGATTTGCATCAACCAGGCCCTGCACTCTGAGGACTGCTCCTGCTGCACAATCCAGAACTTCAGCCCCATGGACTACCTTGCTTTAAAAGGACTAAAGAATGGACTCCCTGCAAGCCAGAGGTTAAGAGAGCTCACCTGGAACATCAACACCAAGAATCCTCAGCCTGGAGTACTACCGGTGGATTTGTAAGGGTTTTATCCAATTGGATTGTGGGACCTGAAGTCCCAAACTTTCAAGGACCACCCTGGAGCTTCCAGACCCTTGGATTAAGTTTTGGCCGCTTTGGAACCCTTTGGAGAACTTTAGGAAGAAGTTCAGAGAGTTTGGAACAACTTTGGAAAAAAGCTCCATAAGTGGACCAACTCAACCTGGCCAGCCAAGCCAGCGACCCTCAACCGCGAGCCAGCCTGCCGACCAGGTTCGTCCTGCTGAAAAGCTCTGGAGGCCTGACGTCTAGAGTTTGACCGGGAGCAGGCTTAAACCCAAGCTGGCAAACCCTCAATGAATTTGGCTTGGTGAAGAGCATCGAGGGACCCCGCAAGAAAAAGCTCTGTAAAAGTTTCTAAGTCCGAACGTAGAAAAGCTTACCTGAACCAACCGCAAGAGCACCTTCAACCGCTAGCTGGCCTGGATCCCTAGTTTATCCCGCTGGAAAGCTCTGGAGATCTGACTTCCATAGGTTTGACTGGGAGATCGTAGCAAGGTAAGCCGGCGAACCCTCACTGAATCCTGACTGGCTGAGAGATTCGAGGGTCACTGGGAAGAAAAGCTGCAGTAATATTTCTAAGTCAGTAGGTAAAAACTTTGACCGCAAGGGGTAGCCACACAGGAGTCCATCCCAGTCGGCCTGAAACTATGACTTTGACCCGGTCTAGCCTGACCAGATGTCCCAATAGGAGCTGTAGGTTTCAATGTCCTATATAGTGCTAAATCCTAAAAAATTAATACCTCCGGTTCCCTACATTGTTTTTTCTCGTTTTGGTGTAATTATAAAGATAAAAATATTTTCTATTTTTATGAATTGGTGTTGGATTTTTATTTGTGTTGTGTCTCAATTATTTACTGAATTTGTATTTTTAAATGCTTGAAATACCTGTCTTTGAAGTTAAGCCTGCCTGCTCTCAGCCAAGCTACCAAGGGTTGAGCATGGGAATAATTTCCAAAGACCTATTCCTAGGCCTAGACTGTGTTAGTGGCCTTGTTGCCAGTGGCAGATATAGATTTGCCACTACTTAATCCACTTTTCTACAACGCGTTAGCATAAAGATTTACCTCATCAACCTGGGAATTTGATTATCTTTGTACTAAGATTAGTCAATGTGTTCCCCTCGTGCCTGGGTATGTACCTGCTTTTCTGTAAAATTAATGCCATGTGAATGGAGAGTGTTAAAAATTATTTTTTTAAAAGACTACGGCTTTACAATATAAGAACGCATTGTGCTATATGAAGATTACTCTACCATATTTTATGGAACAGGATATATGTTTCTAGGGAATGAGTCAAAATGAAAGAGCAAAACCTATTTGAATTTTATTTAGAACTTTTATACAGATTTGCGACAATATGTCAAACAAAGGGTTAGGTTTTTGAATTGTTTGAGATTCTATGTCAGGACCGGAGGCTCTGATTATGCTTTTCTCGCTTCGCTTTATTAACATACTAATTTTCACAGCAGCTAGAAAAGCATTAAACTTCCATTATTTCCCCAAAAAGGGAAGACAAACACTCCAATTTGATAGAAAAACAAAAGAAAAAACTCATCCAGGACTACAAATCCCATAGTTCCAAAGGGGTATTGTCCAGTAAGTCCTTCAACAATGCCCATGCCATCTACATAGACCCTCCATCTTGGCTGTCCTTCCTCTTTCTTCACGCAAGACACGCAACATCTTTATTGGCCCTGTTTTGCACCATCATTTCCTAAAAGAAAACAGAGACAGCGTAAGGCTTACCATGGACAAAATTTCCGTGCCAGAAATTCAAGCACAACTTATCCACCAGATATAAAGGTGAACATCGAAGAAAAGATTTTACTTACGCACATACGGGTGGGTTCACACGAGATCGTGCCATGGGTGGGATAATCCTCGCCTCTGTGTCCTTAATAGAATTAAAACTTACCGTTAGTATGCTAGGCAAATTTCGATTCTTGTGTATAATGAGTTTGGAAAATTCATTCAGTTGGTCTGCAACCGTGGCTCTGTAGGTAATTTGAATTAAGTAACATAACATGCCATGACAAGAGGTGGAGGACATGAAACTGATCTGCTAATAGAAATAGCATGTGGTAACATGCTTGATGTGAATATATAATATGTGCTACTCTACATACTGCAAAATTCAGTTTTTGAATAGCTCCCTAAGTATTAAAATGGTTGTATTGTGATTAAACATCCTTGAGAAGCATTGTGCTGCTGTAAGAAGATTTTATAAATACAATGTAATGTGTTGACATGCCCTAAGAGCAATTCTTATTTGTGAATATGTGTGACACTGATGGTTTTCCTTAATGGGTATGCACTGGTAGAATGAGGGAGGTTTGAGACATTAATCTATAATGACTTTACTTTGTTCCATTCAACACACTTGTGAGAAGTGGGTTTCATGGCACAGTCTGATCTCTTCCTATTCCTTTGTGACACAATGGACAATCCACTGGTCTGACTGAGGTCTCAGCTGCTGAGTATCCATTTACTTGCTATAATTGTGTCTCCCAAAAAATTCCCTATGCACAGAAACATCACCAAAGCAACAATTATTCCACCCTGATGTAGACACTGTTGTGGCTTTGAAGGTCTGGCGATTATTGGTGATCAAAGGATCTCATCAGTGGGGCTGTTTTAGAACATGATCTAAATTCAGGGAAGTTCTACAACCATTTTAAACCTGTTATTGTAATTTATCTCAACAGGGCAGATGTTGTAGAGGTGCAGCACCTACAACAGAGCCCCTACAATACCAAAGTACAGCATGCTGTATCTCAAAATCTATCAATCACAGTCAACATTTCTATGGATGGGAGACCCCATCGGGATGGGTGCACACTCAGCAGTCACTGAATTTCATAGTTAGGCATTGTTTGCAACTTTAAAAGATTAGATCCGATATATGATCTCTAGACAGTTTTCATTATTCATGACTACCTCCGCCAGCCAATCGAAATGGAACCCTTGCAGGGCTCATGAAGGCTGACTGTCTTCTGGTTACTCTGGAAGTAAGGGTTATGCAATTCAGGAACCCTACATGTGTGTGATGGGTTGGTATCTGTGTTGACTCACCAACGTTTCTGATAACATGAGAAAATGCAGCGCTATGATCCGGGTGATGGACTTCTTGCATCTTGCTTCTCCTGGCCAGCTATGCTGCCAGGACTCTTGGGAAATGGGCAATATCAGGTGTTCAAGATGCCCTCTGTGCAGACCATTCAGTGTCTCCTGGGATCAGGTCAGCTCCTCCTGGTAGGCTACGTTCACTCCTCATACACGTAAGTAAGAACTCCATCTTTCCTGGGATTAAGGATTCATGTATGTTTCCCAGACTTATGCTCCAGTCAGGAAACAGAGTCTTAGCTGCTCTGCAGTTTCTATTTTTTGTGTGTGTTTTTTATATAGCGTGAACTCGACCTGGAGGTTTCAGATCGCTTTCCATGAATACCAGTTACGTTACAGATGGACACCTTCCTTTTTTGTTAGGCACAGGAAGATTAAGTGATTTACCCAGAATCACAGGATGTTGAGCGTCCTTGACGAGACTCAAACCCCGCTCCCAAGCTTTGAGGTCGACCGCTCAAGCCATTTAGCCACATCCTCTACCAACTTGCTGTCCAGTTTTCTCTGGTTCTACATCCAGTTAAAATAGTTAAGATCAGCTTTAGCTTGTCTAAGTGGTGTGTGGGTTGCATTTAGAAAGAGTGGTGTCTCCGTCCCTGCTCCCTAGAAAACCAGTGGAAACCCTGGAAGAGGATGGTGGTCTGATTTCAGTCAAGCAGGGGATAATCTAGTCTGCACAAAAGTAATGGACTGGCAATCTCCCCATACATCCAATAGGTTATGGACAGAGGGACCTGAGAAGAAATATGTGCACACTGGAATGTGAAAAAATCACAATGCTAGCGCCTTCCCAAAGTAAAGCCACCATCCTGTGCAGTACACACAGGACTCCAGCTGGATGCCACCATTCACCATGTGATCCATCACTCACTCACTCACTCACTCACTCACTCACTCACTCACACCAATGCCCATCATACAAACTCTACATGTGTCACAACTGATGAAGGCAATGTAACCCAGTTATGGGCAATCATCCCTCCTGCTAGACCCTCAGGAAGAAGAGGAAAGGTCTCCCCGCATAGGGCAAAATGGCATGTGCCAGTGACTACCAACACTGAGCTGCCACCATCAATTACAGCGCAGCCTGGGTGAGGCAGTGGCAGTCGCCCTCACTCACAATGGGGGTATACTTTTGGTGCAACCCAAAGCACAGTAAAAAGATGCGGAACATCCAATGGACTTATAAAAATATTGAGACTCTTGGAGTAAAAACATAGGGCTAACCAGAAAATCTTAAGTGCATTGTCAAGCAGTGCAGAAGACTTTTACCCCAACAATCAGCAGCAATTCACCAAAGTTGCCACTGTTGGGGGCCCACCGTTTCATCTCACCAGCAGTACCACTGTGTCACAACTCACAGTAGAGTTCCAGCCACCAGGAGGAAAACCCACAATACACATTACCAATTTGGAACTGGAGGCAGTATGACGAAAATTACAGTAACTGTATCATGGTAAACACTGTATTAGAATACAGTTGTATGTGAATGCTCTTTGCAACCACATCTAACCATCCACCAAACCAAACTCCATTTTACTTCCCACACCAGCAGATGATGTGAGAGTGTGTGATTCTACGTATGAAACCAGCAGATGATGTGAGAGTGTGTGATTCTACGTATGAAACCAGCAGATGATGTGAGAGTGTGTGATTCTACGTATGAAACCAGCAGATGATGTGAGAGAGTGTGATTCTACGTATGAAACCAGCAGATGATGTGAGAGTGTGTGATTCTACGTATGAAACCAGCAGATGATGTGAGAGTGTGTGATTCTACGTATGAAACCAGCAGATGATGTGAGAGTGCGTGATTCTACGTATGAAACCAGCAGATGATGTGAGAGTGCGTGACTCTTTTCCCCCTGCAGAAGCTGATCCTAGTCAGTAATTCTACAGCGGGAAGATGCCTGTCCTAAGCTACTTAAACATCCGCATTCATCAATAACCCTATAAGACCACAGCTCCTAACACAATTGTGAATCACATCCTAAGATGTAGGCAACATATAATGCCGCCACTTGGCAATAAAGCCTTCTCAAAAAGAGATGTATTGTTTTATGACATATTTTGATTGACTTTTTATTACAATTATGTCTCCACCTTCCTGTTGTTCTTTACACACCATTTGCCATTCAGGTTGGGTTGTAGTGCGTAGGCTGCTGTGTTGATCTTTGGGTGCATATTCTGAAAGCTGTCTGCAGATAATGAGCCAGCCATTCAAACACACAAATTCTTCTTATTCAGCTATACTTATTAATTATAATTCCATCATCTCATTCAAAAATATTAATTTAGTCTTCATTCTAAGCCTACATACAAACTTCACAATATTTACACCGCAAATGCACCATCTTCAATGTCCTAGGAGCAGCATTCCATAGGACACAAATACATATGTTAAAAATACAACCATCTAAAGGGCGTAGCCACACATCACATTTAAATAGAGGTTTACCAGTCCCATGTCATGAGGAAGACCTAAACCGGCCTTTGATTTTCACCTAACTATAGTCCGCGTGTTGAAACTTTGAGTTCACTTTGTATTGTGAATCCTACCAACCCACAACTCAGCAGCCTTGGTGCCATTTGGCGGAAAACTCTCACAGCATGGAGACACCTGAACGTATGCTTTAAACTTTAAAAACAAAATCCCTCTTCATAAAAAATCCATTAAAGCAAATTTAAAACGAGACAGATGTGTTATAAAGTTATGTTCGTAATCCTTACTTATTCAACAGGTTGTTGCCATTGCTCTGCTCCATGTCATGGAGGTGACTTTCAGCTAGTGTTGGTTTCCAGACAGTGGCGCTAAGCATGTTGATGCCTTGTCGAGGTATGGACCGATGGATCTCAGCATGCTTATCGATACCACCTGAAAGCAGCAGCTGGCTAGAAACAAGCATTGGAAATACTGATAGGATTGAAACTATCCATGGCATGCTGATTGGGAGTGTGCATGCCATACCAACAACCAAACAATTGGCTTTGCTAATGCTGACCAGCGTTGAGAATTGAGTAGAGAAAAAAGCATTTGCATTAAAGATGTTACAGAAAAAATTAACCTTCTTTTCTGTAGCCTTCATTTTTAGGTCTCGGGACCACCCGGTCGGCAGACCGGAAGTCCGGAGATTTAATGTCTTTGAGAAGAGGGGCTTGCACCCGCCCCTCTTCTCTCCTGTTCTCCATTGGCTGGCCTCTTAAATGCTGGCCAGCCACTGGAGAAGAGGTCCAGTCACTCCGTTGAAGCCCCGTCCTTTTCGGATCGGGGGGCGTGTTTTTTCGTTGCTTTTCGCAGGGCGTGTTTTTCTCTCCTCCAGCCAATGGCAAGAGGAGAGAAAAAGAAACACGCCCCCGAATCCGAAACCGAGGCTGCGTTTCTCCGAGGCATTTCTGCTTGGCATCGGAGAAAGGCGGTGGTGTCCCGGCGTCCGGACGCATTTGTTTTTTCCCCTTTTGTTGTAGAACATGCCATTTGTGCTTACACCTTCAGAAATGGAATGCCCCCTAGCGGTGTATGTTTAAGATTAGCGTTTTATAGATTTGTTTGCAAATACTGCTCCTGCCCATAAATCTGCATGAAGTCCGTTTCTCCTTGTTCCTTTTGATGGCGGCCTTGTTAGGGAACAAGGCGCGAAGGGCTCCGGGATGGATGTGAGGCCGTTTGAAGGTGAGTAAACGCACCCCACTGTCAGTTGGACGTGGAAGGGACCCCGCCGGCCCCTTCTGATAGCCTGCCTTCTCTTGTTTTGCCAATTATGCCTCCATGCCATTGATGAGTTTTTTTTATGTTTTTCTTCAAAACAAAAAAAGTGCCCAGTTCTGATGCCGCCGGAGACCGCTTTCTTCTCGCGCTGGAAGCGCAGAACTTGAAACGCGTCTTTAAAGTCGACGCCTGGGTCTGGGGGTGTCGAGGTGAGCACGAAACAGAAGGGGTGTTTGAACCGGCGCTGTGCGCTGCACCCAGGTGCCCTTTTACCACTGCCACGTTTTCATCCGGCATCTATCTAACGTTTATGACTCTCAGTGAAGATCCAGTGGTACAGTAGGCGCTGCCATTGTCGATTTAACATCAATGGCCCCCTCCGCCCCCTTCTGATAACTTGCCTCTCTGTAGTGGTATTGATAAAGTGTTCGTTTAATTATTAATCTTCACAAAAAAAATCAAATGTTTATTTCTCGTTCCATCGGAGATCTCTTTCTTTCTAAAATTAAAGATTCTTTAAATTCCACAGCTGGGTCAGTGGGCGTCAGTGGTGAGCCAGGGAGCAGCATTAGTTTTTGACCCCGTGAATTATGCGGCACCCACATACCATCACCAGACATGACCCCCTGCCCCACCCTCCTGTGCATTTGATGGCTCAACTCATAATTTTCTTTGGATACTAACACGACACCCAGTCAGTGCGACTGTGAAAGGTCGGTGCTTCATGGGGGGTCCAGCTTAAACTGCAATTTGGATCGGACCTTTTCTTATCATTCGTTTTTCTATTATCATTCGTTTTTCTTTTTGACGGTTGATTTTAATGTCAGATTCGTTTTGCTTAAACAATTTGTTTTGAATTTAGTTAGACTGTGTAACATAGCGCTTTGTTTTGTATTTAGTTAGACTGTGTAACAAAGCGCTTTGTTTTGTATTAACATAGCGCTTTGTTTTGTGTTTAGTTCGACTGTGTAGCATAGCGCTTTGTTTTGTATTTAGACTGTAACATAGCGCTTTGTTTCGTATTTAGTTAGACTGTGTAGCATAGCACTTTGTTTTGTATTTAGACTGTGTAACATAGCGCTTTGTTTCGTATTTAGTTAGACTGCGTAACATAGCGCTTGCAAGGCTGTGCCTCTTACACTGACCTGTGTGAGTGCGTACCGACCTAGGAGGACAGCGTCAGCTCTGCTACCGGTGACGTCTACTTGCCCCTCTCACTCACAAGGTACACAGAGTTTACGCCCCTCTCTCTCAATCGCTTCCCTCCCTCTCTAGCTGTTCATCTCTCTTACTCTCCTGTTTCCCGCTTGCTTTCGTGCTCCCTCTCTTTCGGTCACTCTTTCTCTCTTTCACATTGTCTCGCTCCAGCTCTAGATGTGTGGCTCTCTCTTCCTCTGCTCCCTTTCCCTTCTGCTTTCTCTCCTCTCTCTTTAGCTCTTGTTCTCTTTTTTTCGTTCTCTCTTTACCTCCCCTCTCACTTCATTGCTATTTCTCCTTCTTTCTTTTTCTTACTCTCGCTCTGTCCCTTCCTCTCTCCCTCCCTCTCATCCTCTCTCCCTCACTTCCTCTCATCCTCTCACCCTCTCTTCCTCTTCCTCTCTCCCTCTCTCCTTTACTCTCTCCCTCCTTCCCTCTCTCTGTCCCTTCCTTTCTCCCCCCCCTCCTTACCACCTTTCCTCCCTCCCTCCATCCCTGTCTCTCTCTCCTTCTCTCTCACCCTTCCTCTTTCCTTCCTTCCTCTCTTCCTCCCTCTCACCGTCCCTTCCTCTCTCCCTCGCTCCCTCCTTTCCTCTCTCCATTCCTCCCTCTCTCCCTCCCTGCCTCCCATTGTCACTCCCTCTCACCGTCCTTCTCTCTCTCCCTCCTTTCCTCTCTCTCTCCCTCCCTCCCCTCCTCTCTCCCTATCTTCCTCTCTCCCTCTCTTCCTCTCTCCCTCTCTTCCTTCCTCTATCCCTCCTTCCCTCTCTGTGCACCTTCTTTTTTCCCTCCCTCACTCTCTACCTCCTTTCCTCACTCCCTCCCTTCCTCTGTCTCTCGCTCCCTCCCTCCCTCCCTTTCTTCCTCCCTCCCTCCCCCGTCCCTCCCTCTCTCCATCCCTCCCTTCCTCTCTCCGTCCCTCCCTCTCTCTGTTCCTCCCTCTCTCTGTTCCTCCCTCATCCCTTTCTCCGTCCCTCCCTTTCTCCGTCCCTCCCTCCCTCCTTCCCTCCCTCTCCCCATCCCTCCCTCCTTCCCTCCGTCCCTCTCTTCCTCTCTACCTCTCTTCCTCTCTCCCTCTCTTCCTTCCTCTATCCCTCCTTCCCTCTCTGTGCGCCTTCTTTTTTCCCTCCCTCACTCTCTACCTCCTTTCCTCACTCCCTCCCTTCCTCTGTCTCTCGCTCCCTCCCTCCCTCCCTTTCTTCCTCCCTCCCTCCCCCGTCCCTCCCTCTCTCCATCCCTCCCTTCCTCTCTCCGTCCCTCCCTCTCTCTGTTCCTCCCTCTCTCTGTTCCTCCCTCATCCCTTTCTCCGTCCCTCCCTTTCTCCGTCCCTCCCTCCCTCCTTCCCTCCCTCTCCCCATCCCTCCCTCCTTCCCTCCGTCCCTCTCTTCCTCTCTACCTCTCTTCCTCTCTCCCTCTTTTCCTTCCTCTATTCCTCCTTCCCTCTCTATGCCCCTTCTTCTTTCCCTACCTCACTCTCTACCTCCTTTCCTCACTCCCTCCCTTCGTCTCTCGCTCCCTCCCTCCTTCCCTCTCACGCTCCCTTCTGCTTTCCTTCCCTTCCTCACTCCGTTCCTCCCTCTCTCTCCACCTCCCTCCCTTTCTTCCTCCCTCCCCATCCCTCCCTCTCTCCATCCCTCCCTCTTTCCGCCCCTCCCTCTCTCCTTCCCTGCCTTTCTCCGTCCCTCCTTCTCTTCTTCCCTCTCTCCTTCCTTTCCTCTCTCCCTCCTTCCCTCTCTCCTCCCTTCCTCTTTCCTCCCCTTCCTCTCTCTGTTCCTCCCTCCCTTTCTCTCTTCCTCCCTCTCTCTGTCCCTTCCTCCCTCCCGCCTTTCCTCTCTCTTTCCCTCTCTGTCCATCCCGCTCTCCCTCCCTCCCTCTCTGCGTCCCTCACTCTCTCCGTCCTTCCCTCCGTCCCTCCCTCACTCCATCCCTCCCTGCCTCCCTCTCTCCATCCCTCCCGCCTTTGTGTTACCACTTCTGCCCTTAATCAAAGCTGCCACTTTGGGAACATATCTCCAAGCACTGACATTTAAGAGGAGAGAGCAGTAGGCCAATGTCATGAGCAATACCAATAGCTCTAACTTTGACAATGCCGAGACCATTGCATTGTAAATGCTTGTTTATATGCTTTTGTCAGCGCTCACTCCCCAGTGCTGCTGCTTCACTTGCTGACTTATTATAAACATGGTGGCCATCTTGGAATGGTAAACTAGTAATAGAGTAGGAAGAGTACTGTTGACTACCATGTTTATATTCATTCGACACTTGACACAGCAGGATTGGGGAGCGAGTGCTGACAAAAGTACCTGAAAAATGGATGCAGAAAAAACGCCATTTCACAGATCTTTTTGCTAGAGCTCACTCTCCTATCTGCCTGGCCATTCCTTATATGATTTCAGATAGCAAAATAGTCCATCCTGTGATCAATGCTGGCAGAAAGCTTTACCCAATCAGCCATTAGGAAAAAAGGTTAGACTAAACTACTCCTGGGTTATTCCAAAATGAGAGTGACAGCTGAAAGATCCAGAGCAAATGAAGCAAAGGGCTGAAGGAGGCTGACTCAAAGTATTTTAAAGTAAGTACAGAATGGAATGTTTGTGCCGTACATGAGAAATGTTTCCTACTAATCCGTAGGATCTGCACGTATGTCGGACAAAATAAACTTTGGGCAAATAATTCCGGGCACCCGCGCAGGATATGTTGACCTAGAGACCAGCTAGCTCACAGTGCCAACACCAGCCCCCCTAACCCAAACAGGGAGCAAATGGTTTCTGGCAACCACTGAACATGACAACCCTGCTCCCTCAGGGATTGGGGTAACAAATCTAGAAACTTTTCGCTCAGTCACTCGTGCTTTCTTGCTCTCAGAGAAATATATAGAGAATAGACAGTGGGGCGTTTTCAATATATCTATTGTACCTACGTTATGTTTGTACAGAATACATGTGCTGCAATATTCAGTAGACAGAAGCAGATGAAAGTGATTACAAGTACCAAAAGAGTGAATAGAAAATATAATTCTAACATGATGCTAAAACAGTGCATATATGCAGGCATATAATAAAAGATAGTGATCAGGCGTACTCCTACTATGAAATCCCTACTCTGTAATGTAGGACTCCGTCTTGGTCATGAAATGGACACCCCTCACGGAGATGTCAGACCACTGCTTGGTGAAAAATTCAGATTGCAGGGACCCTCTGTGTCAGATCAAGTGACTCCTCTGCTAATCCTCTTAAATGCCTATTTTTGTAATAAAAAGCATCCTTGTGATGTACGTAAAGATTAGCAATGTTATTAATATGTAAATAGCCCTGTACCCTGTGGATGAAGATAGAATGACATTTGTAAATCAGGCATAAAGGCCTTGTACCCGGTGTTCAAGGCATCATGATAATGTTGAGCCAAGCCAGATGTGTACACAGAAGTAGTTTCAGAGACGCTAATCCAACATTGTCAAGTATGTGAATGTGTGCAAAAGGCCACTGAAATACTGTTATTGTGCTGGAAAGAGGACAATGTAAGGAAATGTGTAGCATTGCTACATGGGCCTAACCAGGACACATAAAATCAAATCACAACCATGATATAGGTCTGGGCAATAGCTAAATGTTGCTGCTTTCCAGACCTAATTCAAAACTCAGTATTACTGTGAAGACCGCAAACTGCCCTAAAATACAAACAGGCTCCAGGCATATTCTGAATTTGAAAAAAATCTTATTGCTTCTTGAAGTACTCTGAGAATGTGGTGAAAACAAATTTCTTCCACCTATGCCAAGTGCCCTACCACCACAGATCTTCCATGACACATAGCTGCCGAAACAACAACCGGTCCTTGTGTTCTGCCCATCGGTACATTGCATTCTGGAACTTCAAGGTTTGCTTTTCCAGCTAAAAGTTAAACTTTTTCTTAAGTATATAACTAACTTACCTTCACATCTATTTAATGTTTAGGTGGATGCTGTGCAATATTTTTGTCATGTAATATAAAGAATGCAATGCAGTGGGGTATACAAAACCACAATCAAACAAATAACGCAGAGCATACTTTGACTCCTACATGAAACATATATTCAGAAGCTATAAGCAATTAGGGAGTAATGTGGGCAGGGCGTAACAAAGGTCCCCGCAGCCCCCGCGGTGCGGGGGCCCCATGGCTACCGATACTGGAGGGGGGCCCTCACCCCTGCTGAATTGAGTGTGAACAGCATATCCTGCAAGGGGGGCACTGAAGTTTTGTTATGTCTCTCACGGCACCTGACCCGGGGCACTTGAAGACATTTCGGCTGAATGGCATTGCGCGCATAGGATTCTGTTTGGTCTGGCTGGCCTAGCCTCCCCTTCCCGACCCCACACCTTCGTGTGCCACCGCCCGGGCTGCTGCAGGTTCAGTAGACAGGCAGTCAGGATTCTTAAGTTGCCACGGACTGGACTGGGCTGAAGCTGAAGCTGACAGTGACCCCCATTCTGAGTGTTTTCTAAAACCATGTAAGGATTGAAGTGGCTTTGTTTTTCCTTCACATTCTAGGCCCCTGGAATCTCTTTCCCTCCTTCCTTATCAGTCCAGTTGCACTGTCGTAAAGATGGGCGATCCAAGACATAACCAGGGAGAGCCAAACTAAGGGTCTGGCTTTGCCCTAAATCCCTGTGCACGAGCTGATCTCTGAAAATATTTGGCAAGTAAATCACGCAACAGATATTTACAACTGAGGTTCTCCCGGGAAATGGGGGAGGGTATGGGACGCGTGGAATCACTACAGAAGAGACATCTGTTTCCCGCCCGGTCGACCGAGCGATTCTGGAACTCTTGACACCCCTTAACATAATCGGTTCAATAATCTCGATGTCTATCGGAAGTCACTGTCGATAATGTGTAATGCTGGGGTTGCTCGCCTGTATTGGATGGATGTATTGTTATCGTAATGTTTAATAAAAAGAAACATAAAAAAAAGACATGTACAACTGTGCAATAAGGAATGGATATTCTGTTCATGCAGGCTAGAGCCTTAGCCCCAACGGACAGCTCCGTCTTATACACTTTAGGTTTTTGTACGCGATGTCCCACTTAAACAGCTTGTTTGGGGGCTGTGGTTGGATTCCATGTGCACCTTTTGGTAGTGAATGGCTATGCCCACCCATAGCTAATTACTAGATTAAGATATTCATGACTCTATCCGAAATAATTGGCCTAGCAGCGACACCATCCCCGAAACTGGCCCTTATGCAATGCACAAGAAATATACAATGGGCTGCACGCAGGTATGCGTCTTATTGGCGCCCTTGATGGCAAAGAGGAGGCTTGCCTGCAACTAGGGGAAGAAACAACATCCGCTGTGAAAATGTGGCTCCGCGACCTCTCACACTGTATGGAGCAACCAGCCACTTAGTACGTCCTGCTCCCACTTGCGAGCAAGCCAAGAGATATATGGGTTCTCCTGCGTGAATACCTGCTGGCACTACACTTGTCGAGCTCTGCGATCAGTGGCAGAAGCAGAGTCCAGACTAAACTTCAATGCCGCAACTGAGGTCAGGAAAGTGCCCGGACAGTATTGCGGCGCCAGACTTACATTAATGTGCTATTGTCTGCCAGGGTACTGCGGCGTCAGTCTGCTTGGACGTGACTTTCTCAGACTAATATGTTTATTGTTTTGTTACGTTATATGTTGAAATCACTAAATAAAACATTAAAAAACATATGTTCAGATATGAATGCTAAAGTGTCTCCAAAATTTAAAAACAGTGTATTTCTTTGACGTGCAAAAGTGTTTCACCTAAGTGCATTGTATTTATTAAAAGTGAACAACTAAGAAACATTCATGCCACCCTCCTCTTGATGATAATGCTCCAAGTAAACTATGAGGCAAGTCAATTGTCACTTGTACCCTATATTCCTTGATTTATATTATTTTGCACAGAACATATTCTGAACTCAGACACTTGAAGGCGCTCTTATATGTGATAATGAAGATAAAGGATGCTCAGTAAAGTAAAATATTTTCCTAGGATCACACATTTTGGTGTAGCAGGGAAGTAAAGATTGAACCCAGGTTTGTGGTTTCATTCAGCTACTAGATGGGTATTGTCTATTTTTTACATTATACATCACTACTGTGTCTTTAATTCTTTGTCAAACACAAAAGTTAAATCAACCACACAAAAGGTGATGGGAGGAATGCTCGCAATTTGTTTAACTACTGTCAGTCGCTCGGGGTAGCATCGTAACCCATCGTTCTTTTGCTTACCAGCCCTCTCAGTTTGTAGCCAAACTTATTCAAATCAGTCCTGACCCTGCTCCTCATAGGAACAGGCAGCCCGAACTCATAGGCCAGGTCCTCCCTGAACTGGTTTACATGCAACCCAGGACCGGTTTCCCCTAGTTATGGGCTCATCAGCTGGGTATAGTTTGGTTCCTGTGACACAGTGAGCATGGGACCCACGTCTGGGCAGAGCCGTGCCACTAGGGCGGTACATGAAACACACAAAAGGTGATGGAAGAATGCTTACAATTTGCAATCGCTCGGGGCAGCACTCCAACCCATCGTTCTTTTGCTTACCATGCCACCTCCGTTTTTGGACCTAGCCATGTGCAAACACCTCATTGCACATGGAGTTAGAGCGTGGCTGCAGGTAGAAGCCACATTAAATCTTAGAAGCCACATTAAATCTCGGCTTGTTTTGGGGTCCAGGTTCTAATAGGGCCTCAAATTGAGTTTGAGCCAGGTGTCCTGCAGGAGCCTGGCTCGAGCAGTGGCGCAACAATAATCCCTGCACCCCCAAGGGTACAAAGGGCCCAAGCTACAGGGGCGTCCCCTACGGCACTGTGAACAGGTGGGCCTGAGAGCTCCTTACTGTGTCCGTAGCCTGGGAGGCCCCTCCATGCACTTTGCAGGGGGGCCCCCGCAAGATTCGTTACGCCACTAAATCTAGCCACATTTGAGGTTAGACTGCGAGACTTGTCTTCATGCGTCTGCTACGTTGCGAATAATGGTTAAAGAGTATGTTGATTGTTTGAATGGTGCAGATCATAAGTTGTCTGTAGCTCAAGAAATGCAACTCTGTGTTATTTCCCGAGATTGCGCACGAGTAGGGTGAAATCACCAACCAGCACTATTCTGGATCCAATGATTCTAAGTGCAGTGCCTACCAGTATATCTCATACAAAAGTCCCAGCTCTAACCTGGTGGTAATCTGCTACAGCTATAAAAGGTGTTTGCCTTAAATGCGCATTTTGCAGCTACGCACCTGAAGAATCCGGTGGTACTTATCGGGTGGATCTCGGTTCATGACAGTTCATCAGTGAATCCCTCCTCCTCCTCATCAAATTGATTCACTATTTTTGTTGATGATTCTGTGACTCTTGCAGAACAATTTATCCATAAGAGTGATTACATTGTCTCAGGAACAACATTCAAGAATGTCAGTGACATGGTATCTGTTTTCCTTGATTAACCCGTAATAGTCCAATGCTTGTCTGAAGAAGATGTCTGTGCTGATTGGGTGTTGATCAAATTGAGTTACTATGATGGGAGTTGGTTTTTCACATCAGGCCCGATTCACAAAGGGCCTTTGCACTCGTGCCGGAGGCTCTGAAGTCGTGGCGGGGGTCCTGCACTTGTGGCGGGACCTCCATACTGCAGTTACCCATTGCGGAGGTCCTGCCACCCCCACCACAAGTACGGGCTACACTGCGGGGCCTCCACCATGCGTGCAGGGTCTCTTTGTGAATCGGCCCCTTTGTTTGGATATCCTTAAGTTGTAAATGAAGGTAAGTTTTACAGTAGTTTCCTTGCTCTAGAGAGATGCCTAGATTCTTTCAAAATGCATTTAGAACCACAGGTTTTGTATTCCTTGAGTGTGCTCCTCTTAGCTCTTAAAATGTTTGTTTTCAAAGTGATGAATAGGAAACATGCTCCATTTCAGTACGAACAATTCACGTCAAGGTACCTTTTATTGCACCAACCAGAAATGAGACATTAAGTTATTATTATTTTATTTTTCTGTTTTTAATTGCTCCCTCGGTGGGGCGATGCTCCTGCTGCTTAGCAGAGGAGCCGCCGCTGAGTCTGCTTCTATCCTCTAAATTATTCTTGAAGTGCGATCCAGTGACGCAAATCTAGATTTCACTGAAAATAATCATAAAACACAGCATCGGACAGAGACAGTTACTAAACAGCTGTATGTAGACAGGAAGCACTAAATATATATATATATTGTCTACAATTTCTAGTATGTTATCTTGTTACAAGTAATAGTCACCCTCCATTCCTGTTTTCAGCAATAGTGTTTCAGGAAGGAAGAATAAACAGTTTTAATTTGTCAAAAACATGTTTTATTATAAAGTACTTTCTTCATAGTTTGCTTCCACTCATAAGCCATTTCCTGAGGTCAAATGAATAATTCGACAAAGCTTTTCTGGTTTCTGAGAATTAGTTTCTTAGCACTTTTAAGTATAAATGTCTCCTCAGGCAGATAGAATTCTGTAAATGTGCTACACTTTGCTTAAATACTTAGCTCATATAAAAGTGCCAGCAGTTTCCTAAAAATCACTTCCATTCTATCAAACAATGTCCTCAAACATTTTTCATACCAGTCTCAATTCCAAAGCATGTGTTTGATGTTCAAAGTTAATTTTGATATGGCAGTAAGTTATTATTTCAAATTCCTGCTTCATACTTTTGTCAAATATTTGTAAAGGATGTTTCTTCCTTCTATATATATATTTTTGTCATTGCATTCAATCCCTTGATAGATAGATAGATAGATAGATAGATAGATAGATAGATAGATAGATAGATAGATAGATAGATAGATGGATGGATTCATTGAAAAAACTGTTAAAAGTGAGTTATGATTCCGGTTTATACTCATCAGACCAATTAAATGAATCAGTTACAGTTATTAACTCACACAACAGACACCATAACTTGCACCACCCGCCATGGGGCCTGTTGTTCTCTTGATTGCCCTTTTGTTTGTTTCTGTAACCTTGCCAAATTGGTGTTTTGAGCATGTTGGCTGTCATGAGGTATGGTGTATGTTGTGTGTGTTGCTATCCATAACTGCCAAATTTTAGGGGTTTGACAAGTTTAAGCCTGAACCATAACTCACTTTTTAACTGTGTTTGTTTCAATACATGCCATTGTTTTTTTAATGACTTACTTAGTGCACAGCCGGGTCTGTAGCTTGGCCCTGCTGCTAACCTGTGGTGGTCATGCAGCCCACGCTGTCACAGTCTCCTGACCCGGAAGCTGTATATTGAATGCAGGGAGGCCGAGTTAACCCGATCAGGTGGTAAGCTGGAGGCCTGCTTTGAACGGACATGTATTAATTTATCTGTCACATCACTAACTATCGTGGCACATCAGCCAAAAATGTTAGCACTCCAATCACCACACATCGGTGGGTGTTGGAAGATTTCCGGTCCCTTCCGTATCTCAACATTATAAAATCAACGGTGGCATCAATATACAAACCTGCACTGTGAATACCTTGACTTATAAGGTTTTTAACCAAGGTGCAGGACGTCATTCCCCTCTCTCTACAAGATTTTAATTCGCTAGATGTGTTAGCAAAATTGAATCCTAGCATCATTTATACTGTGGTTAGAAAACTGACCTGAAGAAGGTGTTTATTACGTATTCACCGAAACGTGGCGTCGACAACTGTTTTCTTACATTGATGTACTTTTTAATGAAATGTTTTTATGTGATACTGTGCTTAATAAATATTTAATGCCAATATATGGAATTTTTTTGGTTTTTAATAATTGTTGTGTTGACATTCCGATATTAAGTAACTGTTATGTTTTTTTCATGTTTTTTTCATATTTGTACCTCGCTAAGCACTAGCACTTGTTAAAAGTTTACGACCTATCATCATTGCATTTAGGGACCTACTTGTTTCTTACGTATGCTTCCCTTGTCCCTGATTGGATTGTAAGGGTACCTCCCTTGTTTTTTCCTTTCAGTCTTTGATTGTGCACAGTAGGGACTGACTGCAGGGCCAGCACCTTTGCCCAACCTGCCATGGCCCCCCAACCTGCCATGGCCAGCCAACCCCACTGCGCACACAGTGGCGTAACGAAAGGTTAGGGGGCCCCCTGCAAGGTACACGAGGGTCCCTGCTCCAGATTTACTCCGGATATCTCAGGCCTGAGTACTGTGCTGAGGAGGCCCCCTGCAGCGTGTGGGCCTGTGTTACGCCCATATGCGCCCAGCTGGCCATGTACCCATTCAGAGCTAGGTACAGCCTTCAGACAGGCCCTGGGCCCAACCACCTTAACCTGTGTTCAGTGGAGGTTGGTTGCAGGGCTTGCCTTGCCTTCCACTCGTCTTTATTTGCTAGCTGCCAAATTTCATGCAGAATAATTGAAGAGTGGTAAAGTTATTAGTGAATTAAACTCTAAAGACCTTCCCACTTATCTCTGCCCCCTCAAAGGATCTGCTCAAACCTTCAAATCACCAACTGTAAGCTAAACCTACTAAATGGCTACATTTTGTGTGGATTCTACAATCAGTGAAAATTTATTAGCAGATGAACACATCTTTCATCCCCTCTCAAAATCTTCATGATTACCCCTTTGTTGGACCTACATGATATTGAGAAAACCAAGAGTAGCAAAACATGCTAAGTCTCTGCGAAATATTGTGCAGATGCGTCAGGCGGTCCCAACGTTATTAGTCAAATCAAAAATGTTTTGGCCCCTCTCTTGAAATCCACCCCCCACTCATTAGATCTGCATTACTCTTTAAATACATGCACTGGCTATAACTTGCTAACCGTCTGCCACATTTGACGTAAATTCATCAAGCATTGCTAAAGTTATAAGCAAGTGAAAATTATTTTGATCCCCCCCCCCCCACCCCCGGTGGATTGGCTCAAAACTTGACGTGCCAATCCAAAATCAAACTATCTCAAAAGAGGAATGCATGAATCATACACAGTGTAGTGTCTTCCCCACTTGCAACCTCAAATCCTGCAAGGTTTGAGAAACCTTATCCTTCATTGCCCATCTCAGTATATAGGTGTTTGAATTTACGCAACTGAATGGCCTCTGTCATACTTTCATTCACAATGAGAATAGCCATCATATTTCTTAGGAGGAGATACTATGATCTCAGCTCTGCCTTATATCTGGGAAGTAAACACAGCATCCATTGCGGCTTGGAACGAATTGCCAGAAGTCTCCGTAGAACCATTAATTGCAGACAAAGTTTACTCAATAGCCTTCGCGAAGCCGCATACTGAGATTCTGGCACTCGGAAACATCCTTTAGGACGAAGCCGGAATCACGCTGTGCTTTTACTACGCCGGCAATAGAACGAATACGTGGTTAGCACACATTCGTTCAGGACGCAAGCCGTTACAACTACTTGCTTTAGAGGGGGTGCATTGGTGGAATGGTGTTGGATTTAAAGTCTAACACCTTCCCTACTGTTGCGCAGACTGGAGTTGGAATAGTAATCGATCCTATTCCAAAGTACAGCACCCCTCTATGGCGCGTTCATTCTAATGATGGCATGATGGAGGCATGCCTGATAAACGCATGCTGGATTCCGTGGTACATTTATATATCCCCCACCAGGAGAGTCGGAAAGTCAGCCATAACCTCACCTACACAATGTTGATGGAGTTTCCACCTCCTCAGTGTCACAAGCTGAACCTGTTCTATGGCAAGGGCATCACGGTGGGTGAAGTGGACCGCTGCCCTCTACTGGAGTAAGAGCCGCAGAATCTTGGAGGATTCAGACTGGGCCATAGAACCTGCCGCTGAAATCAGAAACACCGCCCCACCTGTCAGGGATCAGATTTGACGAAACCTCAAGTAATACTTTTTATGAAGTGTGTGCACAATTGTGCGATTTCTGTTCCTCACAGGCGCACGTCATTCCTCATTCGGTTGCAGCTACAGAAAGCCAAAAGTATATGTTGTACTGTTTGACCTTGAAGGATGAACTCATGACCTCGTCATGCTTTTCACTGCTGGCTGCTTTGAATGTTTTTCAATTATCCTACGGGGTGTGTGTTGGCCTAAAGAATGCCTTTTATCACTAATTCCTCTGAAATTAATTATTCAACTCTGCTTTTAAATAGAGCACAGAAAGTCAATGTTCACCGATGCTCAAAATAAACCTGGCAGCTCTTCGTGGTTGTTAAATACAACTCCCTGGATGTCCGGAAGTCTGGACACCTGAGGTCGGAAAGGGAGCTGAGGGTTGGGGCAGTGCCAAGCCTCTGTAGTACTGGGTGTTGTCATGCCATGGTAGTGTCTTTGCAATGCCAGGGAGTCTCTCTGGGGCCATGGGGCACCCTGAGAGCTGTGACTGCATGGTAAAAAGTTCTGGGTTCCAGGCTTTGTTTGAGGATACCTCAAAGATAAAACAATCTTCACCGAGAATAGAATCGATCACAAATACTTGCTTTTGAAATCATTTCAATAAGGTCGGCCAAAGAATAACTATCAATTATTGGGTTTGAATGGATGGGCTGTCTAGCGCCTATGGCTAGTCATCTTGAGAAGGAGCTGCCTGTGGGAGAAGAGAGGGGCGTAGACTGCAGGGAGCTGCTGGCTTTAGAGGTCCTTTCAGGCCCTGCATCCTGGGGCCAGGGTAAATCTAGTGGACAGGGCCCTCTTCACTGCCCTTTAGCCTTGTTAGGTGGCACAGGTCTGTGGCTGGCCGACACTTTCAGTCAACCCAAGGGGCATCACTTGGCTGCCTCTTACAACTAGATGGCGAGAACCTGGCATTTAATCAAAAGTCTTGCCACTTGAGACCTGCATCTGTGATTTGCTATTATCTTGTAGCAAACTTGTCCTTCTTGTTCTCAGGACCGTGCTTTAAATGTCTAGCCCGATTGTGATGAAAAGCCAAGGTGACGGTGCCATAGTGCCAGAGTATAGTTTGGGGTAGATGAGCACAGGGTAATGGGGTCAGACATACATGTTTCTAAACCTTCCTGGGTGCAGAGCCCATGCAGGCCCCATCCATGCAGGCTGCAGCCCCTGGCACGCGCCTGTCACAGTCTTCGACCTTGGGACGGGAGGCTGATAACCTCAGCTTGCTCTTCTCGCCGGCTGCTTTTAATGATAGCGAATTATTCCACCGGGATCCATCCGCGGAAAGAAGCCCTTTCATCACTAATTCCCTTTACATTTATTATTCAATTTCGCGTTTAAATAAAGCGCAGGGTGTCCGCGTGCAGCAGCTCTCCGCTGGAATCTGCCAGCTCTTCGTTGACCTAAAAGAAGACACCGGGTTGCCAGACAGACAAACTCAGGCCCATTTAAAGGCTTCGAGATCTCAGTCCTCCATACAGCCATTCAGGAAACTACGAAAAGTATAGCATGGATTGCATTTAGTGTTTATACACTGACACTTTTGTGGGCTCTCTTCACCCCATATTGAATGCGGAGGAATGTGATATCTTTGAATTTACTGTTCCATCCTATGAAAGAACATATCGCGCACTGACATGTCATGCCATACTCTGCTGTACCAAACCGTGCAATAGCTGACCATGCTTTATCGCGATATCCCATGACGAGCCATACATACCATACAATAGCATATCAAGCCATACCGTACCAGGCAATAAAATACCATTAGACACTATTTCATACCATAGGAGAGCATTGTCTCGTTTTGTGTGCCTTGGCACTGAACAGCATAGGTGCGTTTAGTGTGTCTACCTTGTTTTTTATATGAATTTATATTACCTCTCTTTGACATAGTATGGGTTAGTTTAGTTATATAATATTTTCTATAATACCTTAGTTCAGCGTAACCCAGCCCAACTTAGTTTTTACTACTTATATCAGTGACTTGGGCATACTTAAGCTCAGTTTGCCTTTGTTCAGCACTTGACTTAGTTTAGTAACACACAGTACAATACTGCTAATCTTACCTTAGTTCACTTTCACATAGCATTCTGTGATTTAACAAGACTTCCTCCACCCTGGCTTGATATACATATTTAATGAGAACATAGAAGTGTAGAGTTTGGAATAAACTCAGTGAGAAATTACCATCCACGCGCACGACAAGGCAGAGCTGCAGGATCTTGTACCACAGTCTGGGGCTCTCAATGGGTTCCATTGGTGGGGCAGGTGTAGTGGCACCGGGTCCCAGGTGCCCGAGGGACAAGGAACCCGTATTATTTCTGCATTTCATAATTCATACAGCTGCAGCTCAGTGAGCCCATTTCCTTTCTTGCACTGCATACACCATCGCCCTCAGTTCGAATTTTGAGATAAAGCAGAAATCCTTACAGCTGTATTCCAAGAAGTGGAGCCATCTCGCGCACCTAAATTTATTCCCTGGATACACTTTCACCAGGTAGCAGCTGGTGAAATGTGGGCAGAGAAAATTATTTGGAAAGGGGGAAATTGTCCAGAAATCTTGTGCAATAGTTCTGCCTTCCCCAGTTATCTCTCATTTGAGGATCATGAGGTTATTTTGCCCCAGGGTAAACACAAAGAAAGTTTTATTTTTCACGGGTAACATTACTGCATCATTCAATCAGTCAGGGATCTGTGAAGCGCACTACTCACCCGTGAGGGTCTGAAGGCTCTGGGGGGGGGGGGGGGGGTGTCATGCAGCTCCAGATCAGCCAAAGTGCCAGGTCTTGAGGCTCTTCCTGAAGATGTGCAGAGGGGTGGAACGTCTGATGTTGAGCGGGAGCTTGTGCCAGGTCTTTGCTGCGAGGAAGAAGTAGGCTCTTCCGCCCGCTCTGGCTCCGCAGATGTGCAGGGTTTAACGAGGGCGAGGTCAGTGGAGTAGGTTTCTCTTGGGTATGTGGAAGGAGACTCTTTCGTTGAGGTATTGGGGTCTGGTGTTGTGGAGGGATTTGTAGGCGTGAGTGAGTAGCTTGAAGGTTAACTCTTCTTGACGGGGAGCCAGTGTAGGTCTCATAGGTGCTGGGTGATGTGTTCATGTCGTGGGATACCAAGGACGAGTCTGGCCGCGGTGTTTTGGATAGTCTGGAGTTTTCGGAGCAGGGATTTGTTGATTCCGGCATAGAGGGTGTTTCCGTAGTCCAGTATGCTTGTTATGAGTGTGTGGGTGATGGTCTTTCTGGATTCGGGGGAGATCCACTTGCAGGTCTTTCGAAGGATGCGGAGGGCATTGAAGCACGTAGAGGAGACTGCGTTGATCTGTAGAATCATGGTGAGGGAGAAGTTGAGTATGATGCTGAGGTTCCGGGCATGGTCTGTTGGAGTGGGGGGGTTTCTGAGGGCAGAGGGCCACCAGGTGTTGTCCCATGCTGAGGAGGTGGGTCCGAGGATGAGGACCTCTGTCTTCTCTGAGTTGAGCTTCAGGCAGCTGCTGCTCATCTAGGATGCAATATCTTTCATTTCTTCCTGGAAACTGAGTCTGGTGGGGTCGGGTTGCTTTGTGAGGGAGAGGATGAGCTGGGTGTCGTCGGTGTAGGATACAATGCTCAGTCCACGCTATCTGACGATGGCGGTGAGGGGGGCCATATAGATTTTGAAAAGGGTGGGGCTGAGCGATGATCCTTGGGGTACTCCGCAGTTGATCTCAGTGGGTTCGGAGAGGAAGTTTGGGAATCTGATTCTTTGTGTCCGGCCAGTGAAGAAAGAGCAGATCCAGTCGAGGGCAGATCCCTGTATGCCGGCGTCGTGGAGTCTGGCAGTGAGAGTACGTTGGGAGACGGTGTCATAGGCTGCAGAGAGGTCTAGTAAGATGAGGGCCGCCGTGTGGCCCTGTTTGAGGAGAGTGCGATGTCATATTTGGCGGCGAGGATGGCGGTGTCGGTGCTGTGGTTGCTGCGGAATCCGGATTGGGAAGAGTCAATGATGGAATTGGCTTCAATGAAGTTTGTGAGCTGGATGTTGACAATCTTTTCGGTGACTTTAGCTGTGAAAGGGAGGAGAGAGATGGGTATGTAGTATCTGGTGTCTGTTCATTGAAATTGTCGTAGAGGGGCTTGATCTTGAGATGGAAACAGGAGCAGAGTTTGTTGCTGAGGTCCTGGGAAGGTGTGAAATCTGAGGCTTTGCTGGGGGGTTTGGTGAATTCCTGAATGATGCTGAAGAGTTACTTCGAGTTGCTGGAGTTGGCGAGGACTTTGTTCTGGATGAAGGTACTTTTGGTGCATCTGATGCGCTGGAGGTATTTTGTCATGGCGTTCTTGTAGGTGGGACCAGCTTTGGGGGTTTTGCTGTTTATCCATATTTCCTCGATCATCTGCAGGTGCGTCTGGATTCTCGGAGGTCGGTGGCTTTCATGGGGCGCAGTCTTTCGGAGTTGCGGAGGTGGGCGAGCTTGTCTGCACAGTTTGTGATCCATCTGTGCAGTTCGTTGGCTTCAGAGTTGATGTTGGTCGTGGTGGCAGGGGGAGCGTGCTTGAGGGTGGAGTTGAGGTACTCCTCGGTGACCTTGCTCTAGTTCCTTCACAGAGGGTGTGGTGTAGGTTTGTGAGCGGTGGTTTGCATGGAAAATATGGTCCATTCAGAATGAGGGCCAAAGTCATCTTCTCCCAGTTTAACTTTTATACATTTTGGCATTATCTCTGACTGTGACTATATACACCGTTCTCAATCCACGTCAAACCATCAACATCCAAGCCTATATTTACTTGTATACGTCAGCCACGGTCCATGCTGTTAAGTGCGGTGGGGCTGGGTGGGGAGGGGATTTTGACAGACGATTGAGAGGGAAAGTAATTTATTTATTTAATTTTCCCTCGTTGTTGTCTGTCAAAATCCACCCCCACCTGGCCCCATCGCTCTTACCCACACGGGCCGCGGCTGGTTAAAGTACTAAGCGTCACAGTGCTTAATATTATGGTGAAAATGAGGTGTCATTCACCACATCAGCAGCATCCCTTTGATCCAATCAAACTTGCACATTTTCTGAAGTAAGCAAGTTAGATTGACCAAGTTTCACATTTCACAGGCCTATTTATTTTAGAGGTAAGTGTAACTTGAGTACTTTCACTCCGCCAAATTCTACAGACTTACATAAAAACTCCACGAGATTCAGCGGAGTTCCGCCAATGGGTGAAAATGTGTATACTGCGCTATTCGCACTGCAATTTTGCGCTAGTAGCGATAGCAGTGCTGAAAAATCAGCACGAACAGTACCATGCGGTGCGTAAGAGCACGCAGCCACTCAAATTGATTTTGCTGCCACTCGAGTAGAAAATTGACTCTTTTTTTGGGGGTGAGTTTCATATAGCGCAAACTTGATCCGAAGGTATCAGGTATCAAAGCGCTTTACATGAGCACCAGTTATGTTACACAAGGACACATTAATTTTTATTAGGTGCGGGGAGATTAAGTGATTTGCCCAGAATCACAGGATGTTGAGCGTCATTGCTGAGGCTCGAACCCGGTTCCCCAGATTTGAGGTCAACCGACTTAGCCGTTATAGCAAATCCCAGCAAATCTACTTGAGAAGCGGCCCTCTCACCTTGACCGAACCCAGTTCCCCAGCTTTGAGGTCGGCCGACCTAGCCTTAGACCACATTCCAACAAATCTACTTGAGAAGCAGCCTTTTCAACTTGACCGCTGTCAACCGCCCACGTTAGAAAATGGTTCTAGGGGATGCCAAATCTTGCTTGCACTCACATTTCTGGAGCCTTGACAGGAAAGGTTTTCGCGATGTAGCAACTGGCAGAATTTGGCTGGAACTAACTGTGTCAAGAGTAACACAGTCACCAAATTCCTCCATTCCACATGTGCAATGTAACATTCCACCCACACCTACTTTATTTACATCTGTGTGATATTGTATGTGCTATCTTGACCTCTCATTGCTTTTAGATCCATTTACTTGGTCGTTATCACATGTTTTATCGCTATGGATTCCAGGTACATCTTTTATTCTCAGCACTGGCAACCATGCAGGCGAACTATGATCATGTGAAATGGTGGTGTTTGCAATGCGATGCTCAGACACTCATCGGCCTCAGTGTGCAAGTGTCTAGAGTCTTTGTGGCAAACAACCAATTGAACAAGACCCACCCATCACTGAAGTGGTCAGTGTGATTTCACTGAATCCCATTAGAATTTTCATTAGAAACAAAACTGGTCCAAGAGGCATCTTTAGAATGATACAGCATCTCTGAACAAACCACTAACTCTGTCGGCGTATTTGAATTTCAGCCTTTCCCAATTATAGTACCACATTTAAAGAGTTGTAAGTATAACCCTGTTTTACAGACTGTCACATTCTCTATTTTTATTCCTACTAATGTAGACTGTTGTTGTTGATGTTGTTGAAAATAGTTTTACTCAGCAACAAAGCCATGTAGACCTACGGTAATATATAAATACATGATAAAACATAGAAAATTGTACAATAACCTCTAAAAATGAATAAAACCATTGCCGTAGTCGATCTTAACAGCATAGCGTGTTTCAGAAAAGCGCCTGCGTAATATTTAGCTACTATATTAGGTGGCCTTTAAAGGTATGCCAAAGTCACCCAGTGGTTCGTAAAACAGAGTTCTTCTAGCAACATTTTAAGATAATTCATTCTAGGAATATAACAAAGTTTAAAGAAAACCAAAGTGTGGCATAAAATTGGGTTTGGCCAAAAGTTAATGCCTGAGTTCTACCCTAAATCTAAATAAAAGATTACCTTCATAAATATTCGGTATATGTATTTTTAAGGTGTGAGATTTCAGCATAGGTTTAACCAGCTCTCACTAGGATGTTTTAAGACCATAATATTTTTTTTTATTACGTGGTAAATCAGATTCAACAATAGTCTCTATTAAAAACCTCTGGGTGTTCAACTATAGGAAGAATTGTTTTGATACACTTCATCCATGGGTGTTCGAGGAATGTATTTCATATTTAAGCAATCACAAAGTATCTCCAAAAGATAGCCAGGCAGCTTTGTTAAATCAAATGGAAAACCATAAGGCAAGAGTAGTCACTAGCATAATGATCTCAAAATACTTCAAGTCAAGCTCCTGTGGCTTTGTGGGATTGTGGGAGTCCGAACAACCATCTGCAAAAGTGATTTGTTTTTATTTGTGGGGTACCCGCATCACCGATCCCCTATTTACTGACACCATATGTTGCAATAGAAATTCCCTTATTGCTATAAACGTTTAAAATACAGTTCACAGGTTTGCTGCCTATTTTTGCAGAAAAGTTGTAAACTAGCCCAGGGCCCTAAACACTTGCAGTCATCTTTCATGAATTAGGGAGGCCAGTTAACAGAGTTATCAAAGAACAAACTCAAGTATGTAAAACTGGGTACTTTTGTTAACAGATGGTCCTTGACAGAGGAGCCAAGATTAGAGCTAACGACTTATTAATATTAGTGGACAGGTTCAAAAATTCATAATGCTCACATTGCCTTCTATCAATCGCTTTTAGCTATTTGCTGCTCTAGTCATTAATATAGTATATATAATGTGTGTACAAAAATACCAGGACAGCCCACAACTAATGTATAACTAAAATGACGAAATAAAAACCCATTTGCACAATTAACAATAGCTTATATTATTAACAATTTAAAACTACTTACCAATACATTACATTTTTTATATTTGCTTATAACTTACTTGCCTTCCAAGTCTATACCCCTACAACCCTAACTACCCACTACTTAAATATTTATCTACTATAACTAATACTAAAACTGAATTAAAATTACAATTTTCATTTTAATTCTATAATATAACCTTAAAGAAATTGAATAGTTAATCATTAATTCATTAATTAATAATCCATTTATTATTGAAAGAGCCTCCCCCTAAAAAACTCTAAGAACCAACCACAACACTATAAATCACTAATCACATTAAAAATTAAAAAAACACAATTAAAAGCTACATTTAAAAAAATTAGTTCATCAATAAACTTAAACTATTAACAACTATAATTAATGTAACTAAAGCTCATTAAAATAATAAAAAATGATCTTTTTTACCACTATTTTACTGAAAAAGATGTTAAAAGCAACAATATTCTCAAAACTATTATTCACCCAAAACATTGATATTTTCGACAACAATATTTCGTACCACAATATTTTTGCATCACAGTTGCTTTTTCTTCTGATATCTTGGAGTTCGGATATTTGAAACTCGATATATACTGCAAATACCGCCATGCAAATTCTTAGATTTTTTTAAACATACAAATTGAGGGACAAATCTAAGTTAAGCTAAAGCAATTACACCAAATTCCTAAAGTTAGCTGTGCAATGGTTCAGACAGAAATATGTGATCAATGGTACTTGAGTGACTTCTGGCTGAAAAGTTTGACAGATATAAATTCACTCTCAAGGTGAATTTAAGATTCTCAAAATTCCATTTTATAAGCAAGTTAACTTATTGGAAACTGTAGGAGGATGTTACCTGTGAAAAGTAAAAAAATAGGTTGTGTGTTATAGTGACATTTAGAGAGAGTAGACAATATATCTAAATTGATCTTCAAAGTTCTCTGGGAACAAAAGCTGGGGTTAGAATTAGCAAGTTAAGGACTCAATTACACTGTCTATACTGGTCTAGCATAAATTGTTAACGTTAACAGTGTGACCTGCCACAAAGGTTTCATCATAAAATTAACAAACCACCCTTTGCTCCAGCAGAGATTGTATGACAATTTTCATCAGCAGAAATATTGTGACACAGTAATATTGTGTTAAAAATATTGTAAACAAAAATATTAATGTTACATAATATTATTTATTATCTATCTATCTATCTATCTATCTATCTATCTATCTATCTATCTATCTATCTATCTATCTATCTATCTATCTATCTATCTATCTATTACACAGTGGTGGTCGCCACTGGGAAGTTCTAGTTAGGTCACCATTTCTATAGGAAATTACTTTTTTTGTTATGCTAATAACTTTGGCACCGTTTGACAAATCTCCATAACACTTCCAAAACATTTATCGTTTTTGCCTAGTTTGTGCATATAAAGGTTTGGGGCGATCATCAAGCTGAGGCCAAGTAAAAAGGTTGTCCCAAAACACAAAATCCCCATGCATTGTCCATAGACTTTATTGAGAAGCACTACTGCAAAAACTGCTCAACAGAATTACTCCAAATTTAGGAGGAAGGTACATCTTGGTCCAGAAATCATTGTTTTTGTGTTTGGTAGTTCAGTAGCTCTAAAAATATTTGTTTATCTGCATGGTTGGGTTTGAGGGACTCCTGCAAAAGCCCCTCAATCCAAATTTAAAAAACAGAGCCCTCTGATTGGCCCAGGTGGCTTTATGACCCTGTGCGGTCCCCCTTCCCAAGCATCACAAGGCCTCAGGACGCCATCCTCTGGGGACAGTATTTCAAATGGGCCCTGCCTGGGGAGCCCACCCACTGGGACCCCGTTTTTTTCCCTGTCCTCAGAACCACAGGCAATGGAAGAGGTTTGCTCCCACCCAGAAGGAACTTTGCAAATGCTTCCTCTGGTTGGAAGCTCACTTTAGTATCCCGTTTCCCTGCCCGCGCTATTGCGAGCAGGGAAACTGTGATTGCTCCCGACTCCCCCATGAGTTTGTTTTGATGAGTGGGGATCATCAGCGGTGAGGCCATCCCTGATCTGTGGGTTTATCTTTGGTTGTATAATCTAAGTTTAGATTATAAGAAGGTTGTTTGCATATAATGCTGTGCCTGGTGTGCCTTGCAGTATGCTACCATTACTTTGCAGGCCATACACCAGGAGTAATTCAGGAGTAATTAAATTGCAGTAGTTAAATTACAAGTCTGTTTTAGTTCCATTACTTTGCAGTATTTTACTTCATTTGTAAATTACTGTGACATTGTTTAAATGCATCTAACCTTTAAACTAATATGTATATTCATGTTCATGTATAAATATTCAAGCTTATATAAGGAAAACAGATCAAAATATTGCTCCCGCCCATAGGGAGCTGCATTAGTAGGTGCTCACTGTGGGCAAGAGCAATGCTGGCTCCCTAAGTATCCAGGGAGCTTGCTGGGGCTGTGGGGCCCAACTGCTTTTTAATTATAATTAAATTGACCCCGGGTGGGCCACGGTGAAGTACAGAGTCGTGACGTAGAGTGTTGTGGCATACAGCGGAGTGGTGTACAGTGGAGTGGCATAGAGTGGAGTGGCATGCACTGCAAGAGCATATAATGGAGCGTCATACACTGGAATGGCATAAAGTGGAGTGGAGCGGTGTACAATGGAGTGGCAAACAGTGGAGTGAGGTAGAGTGGAATAGCATAGAGTGGAGTAGCGTAGGGTGGAGTTTCATACAGTGGAATAGCATAGAGTGAAGTGGCTTACGGTGGAGTGGCGTTAATTGTAGTAGCATAGAGTGTAGTTACATACAGTAGAATAGCGTATTGTGGATTGGTGCACAGTGAAGTGGCATAAAATGGAATAGCGTACTGTGAAGTGGTATATAATGTAGTGGCGTAGCGTGGAGTAACGTACAGTGTAGTGGCTTACAGTGGAATAGCGTAGCGTAGATTGGAGTGTCATACAGTGGAAAAGTGTAGAGTGGAGTGACGTATAGTGGATTGGCATACAGTGGAGTGGCGTAGAGTGAAGTACTGTACAGTGGAGTGCTGTACAATGGAATGACATAGATTGGAGTAGGGTACAGTGGAGTAACAGCAGTAAAATAGCTTAGAGTGAGTGGCATAAAGTGGAATAGCATTGAGCGTAGTATGTGTCGAGTGGAGTAACGTAGAGTGGAGTGGCATACAGTGTAGTGGTGTAGACTAGTGGGCATACAGTGGAGTAGGGTAGAGAGGAATAGCATATAGTGAAGTAGCGTAGAGTGGAGTTGCGTACAGTGGAATAGCGTGGAATGGAGTGGGATAGAGTGTAGTGGTGTACAATGGAGTGGCATATAGTGGAGTGAGGAAGAGTGCAATAGCGTAGTGTGGGGTTGCTTAGAGTGGAGTTGAATGCAGTGGAATAGCATATAGTGGTTTAATGCACAGTGAAGTGGCATACGGTGGAGTGGCATACATTGGAATAACATAGAATAGAGAGGTGTAGAGTGTAGTGGCGTAAAGTGTGGTAGCATACAGTGGAGTGGCTTACAGTGGAATCACGTACCGTGAAGTAGCATAGTGTAGAGTGGTGTACAGTGTAAAAGGGTAGAGTGGAATAGCATACAGTGGAGTAGTGAAGAGTGTAGTTGCATTCAGTGGAATAGCGTAGAGTGGAGTGGCTTATAGTGGATTGGTGTAGAATGGAATAGCGCACAGTGTAACAGCATACAATGGAGTGGAGTATATATGAGTAGCATAGAGTGGAGTAACATACAGTGTAGTGGCCTACAGTAGAATAGCATAGAGTGGAGTGGTATACAGTGGAATAGTGTACAGTGGAGTGACGTATAGTAGAGTGGCGAAGAGTGGAATAGCGGAGAGAGCGATAGCGTATAGTGGAGTGGCAAACAGTGATGTGTCATAGACTGGCGTGGCGTACAGTGGAGTAGCAAAGAGTGGAGTGTTGTATAAAGGAATAGCATAGTGTGGAGTTGTTGCAGGGATTCTGTTTAGAAACAGAACTATGCTTGGGATCTCGGAACATCTGTGTATGGGACTGAGTCACTATACCACATCAGTACCTACGGGCCCAAATCCTGACTAGCTCATAGTGCCTTACCTTCCCTCCTAACCTTCCCAGAGTAACAGGTAAGTTGGCACCCCAGAACACAACACTCTAGTCCCTTCAGGGACCTATGGTAACAGATCATCACCTTTGTTCTCTCACTCATGCATGTCCATATAAAATGAAAAGAGACACAAGAATAGTTTACAATAATTATTGAAACTATTGTACTCTACAATGAAGCAACTGTGCTGCAGTTAGGAAACATATACAACTTAGCAGGGTAACTAGTATTACTAATAAACTGTATACAATGAAAAGCCCTATCATGGTGAATGATATATCTGCCTAAGCCTAACCTCACTATGTGAGCACAATGATACATCAGTGATTCTTTGATTAGTACCAGGCACCATACCTGTCATTTGCCATTAGCTGGTCTGCATCTCATATTGCGCAGAACCGGCGCACTCATCCCGGGACCTTTCCTCCGCTAGTAGTCCTTCTCTCTGTTTTCAAAACGGCAAGTCTCTGCTCATATGATAAGATGTACCATGTTAGAAAACAGCAGCTTGGTCTCTGTTATGGCTGTATTTTAGAATGTGTAGGTGACCGACCACAGAGAAAAACAGGGCACAATGTTGTTCGATCTTGTATGAAATGTCCAGACTGAGTCCCAGGAAGAAGCAGTGAATAACAAACACATGTGCAGCGCATTTCTAAAATAATATCATGGCACAGAAATAAATGTGCGGTGTAACATGTTCAAATCAAAGCGGAACTCATGACACCCGCTCCTTGGTCGGACAGTAACGTAACGACTAACTAAATAATATAAACCTAAAGCACAACCTAAACAAAATCAATGCTTTGCTCATAAGCATGTTATGAAAAAGAATTTTAATCATATCAATTTCAAAAAGGAAGCCAAATTAGGTGTGTTGGAGGTATCCATGATGTCTTTCGCAAATTTAAAAACCAATGAATCCAGAATGGACTACATCTCCACAGATGATTGATCAACAGCTCAGTTCACAAATTCCATAGAGCAGATATGATCCTCAATATGAGTCAAAGCTAAGAAAGTTGCTGAGTAACAGGCATCCATGTTATTAGAACCAGCATTTAGTGACCCATGTGCTGAAGCACTCGTCTTCACTAAAAGGAATGGCTCATAGCCCGCATTCAGAAGAAGCTGTAGGCCCAAGGAAAAACCACAAAATAGGTCGCTATTGAACTCATCAACAGGTACATGCCCACATGAGCCTACGTCTGCAGAGCCAAGCAAATATCTAGTGCCCATTCGAAGGGGCACCAGAGGCAATGAAACACGGGTTGTACGCAGTTAAACCAGGCAGGTCGGAATGACAATAGCCAAGCAAGGTCCAGTTCCTGGGCAAGAGGATTCCAAAAAATTAAGCATACCCTTATGGCATAGGTGGAGCGGTGGGAGTTCCAATGGGCTTGCAAATGGAACATCCATTATGAAAGCCCAAAAAAAGCCTCAAAATGCCGCAAATGAGGAACAAGTCCAGCGGAATGCCCCTGAACACATTGGAAAAAAGGGACTGAATAAAAGCCAGGATTACTCTAAAAAATGTCTAGAAGGAACTGACTAAGGAGGAACCCACAGCTTTATAAAACTGAGCAAGGCCTGCAGTATTGCTTGCATTAAAAATGCGATGGACTAATTCGCCAAAATGTAATGGGAAGTTAGTGTTTTAACAAGGACTGTGTCTCACTGGGTTTCCTTGCAACTTGTAATTCAAAACATTCACGAGCAGGTGTGAATGACACATCCTTTTGAAACAATAGTGCTTTGAGTTTGCTTCGCTTGTTAAAATCTGCTTTCAAAGTTAGAAGGGAAGGCCACAATGAGGGAAAAGGACATTGTTACAGCAGGTTACTATCTGGCAGGCTAATAAAACCCTTATTCCGCAACAGGCCCGATCACTTAACATTAAATAACTTCCTTTTGAAAGGACCATAATTAGTGGGAGTTTTGCAGGGGCTGGTATTACTTTTAGACAACAGTCCAATTCACTACCGTCGCATTACAAGTGCCATGAATGGTAACATGTTTACACACGAGTGCATGTCCGACTGAAGAGTCTCATTCCTTCCCAGTAAAGAAGACTTCTTTGTTGGCATGTTCACAGTAATAAGAAAATGCGAGTGACCATAGTTCATGAACAAAGATGCCTCCGAGGGGTTCATATCTACAGACAGCAAAATGTTTCATTCAAGCTGTGAACTGGACTATTGAAATCGGCAAATATATTATGCAGTGTATTAACCACAAAGCGGAAGGTGTTTCTGCAATAGTGAATGGGAGCTGTTCTATGTTTTCTAGATGTAACATTGTGTAGGTGGCATCTTTCTTAGCCATGAGTTGTTGTTTACCCATCAGATTGAAAGCCAAGAACAGCTTTCTGGAATTGAGATAACACCAAGGAACCCAACCATTTTTGAGGGTTTGGAGTGTCCAGCTAAACTGCATGATAGATCTAATCTGACTTTGTCATTGGTACAATGTTGACATGTCACTTTGCATGATATCAATAACAGATGACACAATGTTATTCAAATTATAAATGCGAGAAGACAGCGTATTAATGCTATTATCAACAACAGCAAGCAATTTATCCAAATTATCTTGATCAATTTGTCTTAATGTGTGGCAGCTTCCATTTGTGACAATTTCCAAATTTCATTATATGTGGCATAAGTAAATCTTTTTGAACATAGCGTCTTAAGACCGAATAGAATGTCTGATAAGTCCATGCCTTTGGACAGGAGCAGAAGATGTTGTTTTACTGCAGACAGTGTGTAATGTTCCAACCATTGTTGATACAATTTCCCACCGAATAGGTGGTGATAATACCTGAATGCTGAGATTGGGAGTATCGGGAGTCGTGTCTGCTTGCCTTAAACCCTGGTGTGGAATTAAAAAACAAGCATAACAACCATTTGTATCTACCAGCCACTATGACCACCCGTGAGGACCTGAAAGTGTAGAATTAAATGCATCATTCTGCACCATGCTATTGAGCTGTTCTTCAGTGTAATTTGTCAGGTTTTGCCAATTTCCAAACTAGGCAATGGAAGGAATAGTGAGTGCATTAATTTCTTTAATTTTAGCCAATCCTAGACACGTGGTCTGTTGAACGGTGCCATTTAGAAAAATTATTTGTGTTCAGATTACACAGGCTCAGAACAAGTTTTCCATCCCCTAAACTTGCCAACCTTTGGTACCACAAATTGATTTAATGTCAATTGTATCATTCCAATACTCATAGCCTTTCACAGCTAATTAATAGGGTGACAAATGAGTCTGTGTATATTAGCTTGTGTAAGCACATATTTCTTTGGTAGTGTGGGGACTAGCTTGAAATAATATGATGTTGGGTCTGATGTATCATATCCAGAAAAATATGTGAATGTATCCATGTATGTTTTAGATCTCCCTTGTGGGTTCTCTTTGTGTATAATTAAAAACTGTGCATTGAACACTAGCTCAATGTCCATATGGTGATAGTAGAATATTTCACCGTAATTAGTCAAATTTAAGTACAGATCCTCTGATTCGAAAACAGTAGAATATTCCAGCTCCAAGAGCATGGAGGGTACAGTTTCAACATCCCAATCATAAGAATGCAACCCAGGTACAATTACATCACCCACATAAACCTTAAACACATATGGTATCTGCAGAATTTGCGTAGGTCCGAATATATTGAATGGAACTTTGTCCCAAACAACTCCATTAGTTACTGGAAAAGGTGAAATGTTCACGAGGGACAAGTCTCTTTTTAGCTTATGTAAAGATGAGTGAAGAGTCAGCACCTCATAGACCAGTACTGTAGCAGAGCGTTCTGGAAGATATTGGGCATTAATTAGCAAGAAAAACAGTCACAAATCCAATAGGCCTGGGCGGAGCTACCGAAAAACTCTGCCGAATTCCACGGAGTTCTGTGAGTGGGGGGAGTAGTAAGTGAAGTCTGTACATCCACCCTCATGGTCCCTGTTATTAATGTGCAGCATTGTCACTGTGCCCCTCTTGCTACAAGTAGATATTTGCAGCTCCACAATTCTTCTGTTAGTAACTGGTGTCAGTCTTGTTACGTAACGTGCTGTAATATTTTCTACCCAGATGGTGTCATGCATGGTATTAAATAATATTTCTCATGCCTTCTGCAGAAAAACACTGGACTTATGTCATAGCACCTCCCTTTAGCCGTATATATAAAATATTCACCTGCGCTGCGCACCTGCCACTCCCTGTGTCATGGGGATGCCCTGTGTGCCCCTGCCACTACTGGTTTCTTCTATGCACATGCAGAAATCAGCTATAGCTGTGCGTTGCATGTCCTCAGCCCTCCACGTAATGTACAAAATCAGTGTGAGGACATGGAGAATCTCAAACAACAAAGCAGTGAAAAAACGTGGCACAACAGTAACTTGCCTTAAAGCACCACATTAGGTTAATGTACAAAATCAGCGTGAGAACACTGAGAATTACAAACAACAAAGCAGTGAAAAAACACGGCACAACAGTAATCGGCCTTAAAACACTACATTAAGTTAATGTGCAAAATCAGTGCTCCTACTTTGAAAACTACGAAAACCCTCCTCCAGCACAGTATCTTCAGGTTTAAAAGCTCTGTTGCTTTGCAGGAATGGGTCAATATCGATTTTAACTATATTTGGGTAGGGGATTTTAATATATTCACTTTTTATTTTTTTCTAACATGGGGGTTTGTGGGGTTAAGAACCATTTTGAGGAAGATGATCTGCACTTCCCGCATAATCTCTACGGGGAGGCCCTGAATAAATTAGTGGCTTCCCTTGATTTGGTAATTCTACAAAACGCAAAGAATGATCAGGGTGATACTATCCCCACATTTACGGGCAGGAATGCAAACACAGTGATTGATCACATTTGTGTATCATCCCACATTACTCCACTGTGTAAACCACCCAAGGTCACCGATTATATGATGAGTGATCATAATTGCATTATTACTATCATCTTTTTATGGAAGTATAGAGCTTCTCCCTCCGAACGCTCTGTGGTGAATATAGAAACTCACAGACCCAATGGCGTAAGAATTAGATGGAAAGGAGAAAAAGCGGAAGGAGCTATTGAATCTATAGTTAAGGATTGCCGAGAAAAAATTATTGCTATCCTAGAGTGTGATCGTGATCTCAATGACATTGTAAAGGATTTTATTTTCATTAATAAAGTCATCGAAAATAAATTTACTAAAAATGTCTCTGGGAAACTAGCCCCCAGGAAAGGTTGGTTTGACCATGGTTGTACTACTAAATTATCAGAGCTTAAGCAGGGCTTGGCCATTAGGCCTAGAGATAAGACTGTGGTCAACAAACTTAGGCAGAACTACAAGACCGAGGTTATGCGGCGCAAGAAGGAGCTACAGCAAGAGGCCTGGGAAAATTGACTCAGGCTGCGGAGACGCATAACTGTGCTCTATTTTGGGCAACAGTCAATTGCCCCTTTCTTAAAGATGATATGGTACCAGAACTTACCTCAAACGTGAACAATGTTACAAGGGTAACCCACTTTTCCACTATTTTTAATTCCAATTTATTGTCCGAGGACAATAGTGGCGGTTCACGACCCTCTATCCCGCTGAATGTTACCGTCTTAGAGGTCATATCGAGTATTAAAGCGAGTAAGGGGGGCAGGGCACAGGGCCCTGATGGGGTCCCTATTGATGTCTATAAAGCTTTGCCAGACATGTGGGGACCACTGTTAGCCACGGTTTTTAATGCTGCCGTATGCGATGGGGTCCCACCAACCTGGGAAGAATCAATTATTATCCCAATCTATAAAAAAGGTGACAGAGGGGATGTTAAGAACTACCGCCCTATCTCTCTCCTAGATTTCTCGGTCAAAATAATGAGTAGGGTTTTATTGGCGAGGTTGGAACAATGGGCTGAAGACAATGGGATTTTGGCTAGTACCCAGTATGGTTTTAGGGAGGGGCGTGGAACCGTGGATCAGTGTTTAAATTTGAATCTCCTTATAGGGAAGTATACGCAGGCCAAAACGGGTTCCCTCTATCTCTGCTTCGCTGATTTGAGCAGTGCCTTCGATATGGTGGATCACTCGATTCTCTGGACCAAACTGTTAGAAATGGGAGCTCCAGAAGGTATTGTCTTTTTTCTTGCCCAATTATACTCTAATCTTCGAACGAGTATTCGATATGGCTCTACAGGGGAGTGTACGACAAAGTTCAGGGTACGCCGGGGAATTAGACAAGGATGAGTTCTTGCTCCACTTCTTTTTACGCTTTATATAAACGAGGTAGATGCTGTTTTAAAGGGGGTGAGCGCTGATGTCCCCAAGATCAATGGCCTAGATGTACCGGTACTGTTATATGCTGACGATGCCGTGTTACTCGCTAGGACTCCATTAGGGCTTCAACGCCTGATGGATAGTTTTTCTGCTTTTATTGAGAATAGAAAACTACTCATCAATAAAACCAAAACATTTATTATGACCTGTGGGGCAGGGTCTAGGAGACTTAAATCCTTCTTTTTGGATGGATTCAAGGTCCAACAAGTGGATAAATTCTGCTATCTGGGAATCACATTTGCTAAGGATAGCAGATGGACCTATGAAACTATTAATGTACGGACTAAAATGGCGAAAAGTGCCCATGGTATTTTTAAATTTGCTGCTAAGCTTGGGGAAAGACGTATTTGGGATATGCTACAAATTTATAAAGCTCGTAGCGTGTCTATTGCCCTCTATGGTGAGGGGGTCTGGGGATTTACATCCAACAGCATTTTACAATTAGAGGAAAATCTTTTTCTCAAAAGGTTACTGTGCTTGCCCAAATCAGCCCCAAACGAATTAACCCATAGAGAGCTAGGGATTCATCATTTATCCAACTTGATTTCCCTAAAGCCACTGATGTTGTGGCGTTCTGCTTGGCTGAAGGAAGAGACTTCCCTAAATAGGGCTGTTATAACTGATTGTCTTTCCCTTGATAATTATCTTAACATCCCATGGTTAAAATATGTTGTATGTATTTTTAGAGATATTAACGGAATAGATGTTACTGTGGATTGTTATGCTGATTCAGTTTTGTCTAAAGCAGAGATGAAGAATATTTTTATGACTTATTGGGGGGAGAGACGGAAGGTGAACACTGGTCATCTAGTTACTAGCATATTTTACAACAAAAATGCGGATGGTGATGGCTATCCAATTTATCTCAGTAATGTTACTAGAGCCTCACACCAGTTTGTGTTGACCAGACTAAGACTGGGTATTGTACATAACCTGGTAGCCTTCCCCTCCCCTAAATCACACCCTGTTGGTCCCTGTCCCTGTGATGGCACTTCTGCACAAAGCGCTTTGCATCTACTTTTAACGTGTAAATTGTATCATCATCTGCGAATATACTTTTTAAAACCAATTTTTGTTAAATATGGTGTAAGGACTGTGTGCGATTCAATGAAATTGCTTTTTAACATGTATGAAGTTGATATTTGTTTTTTTACTGCTACCTACCTTTTTAAATGTATCCATTTGAGGAATAGTATGATGTTTTAATTATTGAAAGGCTCAATTATTTCGCTGTATCTAGTATGATGCTATTTGGTGATGTTTGTTTATATGTGCTTTTATGGTATTTATTGCAATGTATCGAATAAAGCTTTATAAATTGAATTAAATTGAATTGGGTAATTTGAACTTGAAGATGTTTTGTTCGCCTTGCTTGTTTGCAGGCATGTTCCCTGCAGCCATGCTGTCCCTGGAAGCAAACCACACAAAACTGAATAAGCAACAGACGTGGTCTATTGTTGTTTCGTTACCAGAACACCTTCAAAAAGTTGTAACTGCAGTTTGTGAGATGCAGTTGTTTTTTAAATCATTTTTTTGTCAAAAATCTTTTTATTCAGCTTCATATGTAATACCACATACAGAGTACAGTAGGGTTCACAGATCCCAGAGTCAAACCCGTCGGCTAATGGAAATCCAGGTGCACATAGCGCTAGGTCTGCTACAGACCCCTGTTATCTTCAAAGCTGTGAACCATTTTACGTCGGGCAAACAGCCCATGGAAAGAACAACATAAGCAACAAAAAACTAAAAAGAAATCAGGAAACCCCGCCCCAATCCTCCCCCCACCCAAGCCCTGGTGGTGGTAAAGCCGTACAGGAGTAAAGTAAGTCACGCTGGTGTGTCAAAAAGGTGTGGCTGCAGAAGCAGAGCCTAAACTGTGAGAGGATTGGCGGGCGCTGTAGTCAATTTGTGATGAGGGAATTAGAACTGGAATAGATGAATGGACCTTAAGGAGGGAGGGCAAACCGCCGAGGGTAGGCCCCTGGACAGTTAAGACACTAATGGGCCCCACTTAGTTTCAAAGGTCTTAAAGTCATCATGGAAGATGTCTGCAAGGCACTCCATAGAGAGAATTCTCTAGGTGAAATCTCCGGCGCGGCCTTCTTTTTCCAAGCAAATGCTATCGTAAGTTTTGCCTCCACCAAACATGCCCACAAGATAGTCTTGTCGGCCTTTGTTTGGTGTTCCAGTCGGGATCCCTAAGGCCAAGTAGTACCTCCTCTATAGAAGTCAGGTACCCCAGGATGTCTTTAATATGAGAGAGGATTTCTTCCCAAAAAGGCCAGATACCTGGGCAATCCCACCAGATGTGGCAAAAAAAACCTGCAACCCGCAGCCCCGCCAGCAGAGATCTGAGGTGTCAAGTAAGATACGTTTGAGCTTGGTGGGGTAAAGGTACCAGTCCAGTAGTGTCTTGTAATGCGCTTCCCGCAGAGCCACCGAGTGATTATGTTTAGTGATGTCGCCCCATAGATGTGTCCATTCTTCGTCTGAGACCCCCCGACCCAGCACCTGCTCCCAAAAGGACATATAGCGTGATTGGGGTGCGTGTAGGGTATTTAGGAGTAAGGTATATAGTGAAGAGATCGCCCCCTTCATGTTTCCTGCCGTGAGCTCTCTGGTAGCAGCATCTCTTATGTGTGGGAGGGTGACCCAGTGCTTGAGTTGCAGATAATGATAATGTTCCTTGTGAAGAACCTGGAATTCTATTTTGCAGGTTTCAAATTCCGGACACCAAAGTTATGGAATAAATCCGATAGTATCAAACAGCCACCTTCCCGCCAGCTATCAAAGGGTCCCTCGTTCATTGCCGGTGGAAAGGCCGGGTTAAAGTGGATTGGGGTGTAAGGAGAGGGAAAAGTGGTCCAGCCCTCCCACTTCGTAACCTGGTCCCATACCGTGAGAGTAATGCAAGTGGGTGTGCTAAGGTATGCATTTACTGGCCTGTCGGATGTTGGTTTCCATAGGACATCCCAGATGGTCCGCCCCACAATCGCCCTGTCTATATGGAGCCAGTGTTTTTCAGATTCTCTCACCGTCCACTCCATTACCACCCTCAGTTGAGCTGCCTGGGAATATATTTGAAAGTCAGGGAGAGCAACACCCCCGTTTTTTCTAGGAAGTCGCATAACGTGGAATGAAAGTCGTGCTCTCCCTCCCTGCCAGATAAACGTGATGACCAAGGATCGCAAGCGTGGCAACATATCACGCTCCGGTGCTATGGGGAGTGCCTCGAAGAAATACAAAAGCTTCGGCAGCACCACCATCTTGACGGCGTTGATCCGCCCTCGCCAGTAGATATACAGCGGCTTCCATCTTTTAAAATCTCGTTTAAGCTGTGATTTCAGTGGGGGGAAGTTCGCCTTACAGAGATCACCAATTTTAGGAGTGAGATGCACTCCGAGATAAAGCAGAGAGTGTTTGGCCCATTGAAGCGCTCTTTGACCCTGCAGGTTCGCCGCAGCTGCATCCGAGAGTGTGAGATTTAATATGGAATATTTGGAGAGATTCACTTTGAAACCAGAGACCCGCTCGAAGTTTCATAGATCCTCCTGCACCGCTCTGAAGGAAGTGGACGGTTCCAGTAGCGTTAGTAGGACATCATCCGCAAAGAAGGAGGTTTTATGATCTGTGCCACCAAAGTGTATGACTCGTATCGCCTCATTGTCTCGAAATCGCGTGGCAAGGGGTTCGATGCTGAGGGCAAATAGGAGGGGGGAGAGCAGACAACCCTGATGCGTGCCTCTGCTAAGGGCAAAGGAGAGAGACTGGTGACCATTAACTAGGACACGTGATTGCGGGAGATGGTAGTTGGTCCGGACCATATTGAGGAACCCTTCTCTAAAGCCGAATCTCTGCATAGTGAAAAAAAGAAAGGACCAGTCCACCCTATCAAAGGCCTTCTCGGCGTTGAGCCCCACCAGAATTGCAGGGATTCTAAACTTAGAGACTTTATCTATAAGGTGGATAGTACGTCGAATATTATCATGCGTTTGCTGCCCCTTTATAAAGCCAGACTGGTCAGGGTGGATTAGAGTGGGCATCAAGTCCTCAAGCCTTGTCAGCCAGGATCGAAGAGTAAAGCTTTGCATCTAGGTTGAGAAGGGCTATAGGTCTATAAGACGCGCATAGCTGAGGGTCCTTCCCTGTTTTTTGGATAACAGAGATGAGGGCCCCGGCCATTGAGGCCGAAACCCTGGCATCCAGCGCAATGGCATTAAACAGAGAGGTCAAGTGCGGATTCAGCTCACTTATAAAGTGTGCCGTGAGGCAGTCCGGCCCCGGTGCCTTGTGTAGTTTAAGTTTAGTAATGGCTTGTCTAACCTCCTCTGATGTGATGGAAGCATCTAACGATTCGGCCACCGCTGGTGTGAGGCGGGGGAGCTCTAATGAGTCAAGATATTGCTGTTGTAGGGTGTGGTCAGGGGGAGCTCCTCGGTAGAGGTCTCCATTGAAGGCTTCAAAGATGTTAGCTTTACTGGTGTCGTTGTGAGTAAGGTGACCATCTGCGTCTAGTGTACCCCCTATATGCTTGCGTTCTCGTTTTTCTCGTAACTGACGTGCTAAATGGGTCCCCACCTTGTCCCCTTGTGCGTACGATGTCTGTCGCAGTTTGAGCAGTGTGTATTTGGCTCTTTTGTTGTAGCCCGGAGCTTACCCCTCAGGGCTGTGAGCTGTCTCTGTAGTGCACGAGTTGGCTGTTCCTTAGGCAATTTTTCGGTGGCCTCCAGTTCCGTCTCCAAAGCCAGTCGTTCCGTCGTCTTTTGTTTATTAAGGGCAGCATTAAGTTGGATGCATTTACCCCGCAAAAGGGCTTTAAAGGCATCCCAATTATTTTGCGGGTAGGTGTCTGCTGGGACGTTAAGTGTAAAGAATTCAGTAATAGTGGACCTCAAGCCTTCCCAGAGAGATTTGTCCCTGGTGATAGAAGCTGGGAAATACCATCGGGCAGTGTCGGGTTTGGGCCCCCCCCCCACACTAAGCTAATAGAAACAAGACCATGGTCCAAAATTTAAATTGGCAGAATCTGGGCAGCCCAAAGAGGCCCCCGAAGTGTCTGGCTGATGAAAATGAATTCGATCCTAGAGTAGATGCGATGTACATGAGAGAAGTATGTATAATCTCTGGAGTCCGTATTCAGTATCCGCCATGCGTCTAGGAGGCCTAGGGTGTGGAATTTTTGCTTGAGGTCTTTGGGAAAGCAGGTGAGAGTCATCCTGTGTGTATGGGAGCTGTCTACAGTGTCATGCCATGTAAGATTGAAGTCGCCCAAAAGAATCACTGGACCCTCCGCGAAACTGGCTATTAAATCAAGTGTGTTAGAAAGGAAAGTCGCCTGTCCTGTGTTAGGTGCATATAGAGAGATAAAGGTGCACATGGTGCCCCGCAGCCTCTCCTTCACCATAAGAGCTCTCCCCTCCCGGTCGGTCTTAACTGCTTCCGGCTGCAATTTAGCTGAAGACCGTAAAACCAATGCTACCCCATTGTGTTTGGTGCTAGCCGATGATTGGTAAATTAAAGGATAAGCTCTATGACGGAGTCGCTTATCCTCTGACTTTTTCAAGTGCTTTTTTCTGGCGCGCCACTACTTCAAATTGACGATCATTTATATACTTCCAAATTTGTTGCCATTTTTGTGGCGAATTAAGACCTTTAATGTTCCAGGACGCTATCGAGACCATCCCAAAAACTGAGAGTGTCCATCTCGCCCATTGGTCTCCCCCCAAGAACCATCCCTCACAGGATATGACTGCTGCAATGGTGTTAGCGTGTCCGCCCTACAGACTTTGCCCTCATGCGACCAGAAGCCCCGTACCCCCCCAGCACCACCACCAGGAACCCCCTGCCCCCAAAACCAAATCCCCAACAACCCGATGAAAAAATATGCCAAGGCGCCAACAGGCTCTCGGCAGGAAACTTCATGAAGAAGCGAAACAACAATTCGGGCAGTACGGTCAAGGCTGCCATGCTGCTACAGCATAGAGAGTACTTGTAGAATCTGATGGTGTACACCTCTACATCGTAGTTCAGAGAGGTGGTGTGCTCCTTCTGCAGCACCGTTGATCCATCTTGCCAGCCCTCTGTGGTTTCCCATGTGAGTGTGATATGGGGACCTCAGCACGCCAAAATAGATAATCCCCACTGCGCATAACAAGAGAGTTACTTGGGTGTCGATCTATTCTTTGTGACTGTTTGCCATGACTGGGTCTCTCTCCTAGATCGGCCCTCACCGGTAGAGGGGCCGGAGGTGCCCTCCTCCGTCGGCACTGGGAGACCGAGGACCCACAACCCTTCGTTCAGCTCAGTCACATGGTGAGACTTGTTCCGGTATTCAAAGATGAGACCAAAGGGATAAGTCCAACGATATATGATGTTGTCCTCCCGAAGCTTGGTGGTGACAGGCCCTAGGGATTGTCGTTGCGCCAGAGTGGCAGGTGCCAAGTCCTGAAACAGGGCACATTTATATCCTTGAAAGTAGGCCTCATCTTTCTTCCTCGCCGCTCCCAAAATGGCTTCCTTCATTTGAAAGGAGTGCAGTTTCACCAAAACATGTCTTGTCCATTTGTGTTCGCCTGCCTGTGTGGGCCCCACTCGATGGACTTGGCAAATCTTGATCTTTAGTTGATGGGGGGCCAGCAGTTCCGAGAAGAACCCCATGACAAACGCCTCGAGGTCAGGCCCCTCTGCACCTTCTTCCAGGTCTTGGATACGTATGTTGTCCCTCAGAGACCTTTTCTCCAAATCCTGTGCTTTCAGAAGCATTTGTTGCAGTTGGGACTGAAGCGCCAGCTGGGATTCGTGCAGGCTGTGAGAATGTGCGTTGAGGGCCTGTTTCTGTTCCTCCACCTCCAGGCCCCTGGAGCCCACCGCGTTTACATCGTGTCTCAGGGAGGCCATCCTCTCGGTGAGGTCGGCTTTCAATTGATCCATGGAAACATGTAGATCTTTCTTCATCTCTTGTCAGAGATCAGTTTTAAAGTCCCGTAGCGTGGCTACCAAATCCTCCCTGGTGAGAGCCATGGTCCGTGCCTGTTCCAAATCGGCCGGAGCGGAATTCTTGTCTGCGGCAGTAAAGTAACGGGATACTTTGTTCGACACCTTCTTAGGTGGCATAGGGCTTTGCGCCGAAGTTCGTATCGTGGGAAGGTGCCCCGGGAAGCCCCCTAGTCTCTTTAGGCACCCTGCGCTATCACAGGCCAGTCGTTAGTTAAGGTGTGCAGCGGCCATCTTAAGGTCAGGCAGCTGGCGCGAGGGAGCAGCACCCAAGACCGTAGCAGCCAGAAGCAACGGTCTCAACCATGGAGGGGGAACAGGAGAAAGGGTGTACTGCCTACCTCTACTCGTGCAGTCGAGCGATGTAGAACCGGGAAACTACTGAGGCCAGTTCAGGGCACGGGCGCCATTTTGAAGTCAGGCAGGGCGACACGTGTAATCCTCTCCCAGCACCAGAATCGAAAGTCACTAAAATGTCTTTAAGGCCCCAAGCTGCTAGCGATGTTCGCCTCCAGTACAGATCATTCCCTACGCTCCATGTTGTCCCCCAAGCGGCGAGCGCACCTCCAGGCGCACCTCCAGGTCTCACTCACAGCCCCGTGCTGTCGCACGTCCAGCGCCAGCTCCCTCAAAAATGCGGCAGAAGATTGGGCGGGTAGGGGCACACCCAGGCAGCCTCCGTGAAGTCGTAGCCCCAGGGATGGTCGGCAACATCCAAATTTACATCTCGCCAGAAACGGAGGCTTAGGGCGGGCAATAGATTGCGCCCATTCCGACCTGTGTCGTTCTCCGCACCAAGATGGAGGACGCTCCAGCCCCGCACCTCACCGCTGCTGAGGGTCCGTTTTTCTGTCACGGAGCTGCCGGCAGAACCTTTCACTGCACTCCTGATCGGTTCCACCAAATGTCTCGTAGCGGCAGACCGTGTTAGACTCTCTATAGGGCCGAAACACTTAGGGCAGCCACGGGGGTTCGGAGCTGCAGCGGCTCACGTCCGCTCAGCAATCTTGCTTGGCCACGCCCCGTTAAATCATTTTTTAACATCAAAAAGCTTCTCTTACCTTGTCTGGTTAACTTCTGTGTTGCTCCTCAGGTTGTACTTGTATCACATAGCAGATGGTTGATCAGAATCCTAACTTAAGGAACCTAATGGGGTCATACATTATATAAATGGGTGAAAAGTTAAGTATTTCTATTTGGGTAACCCGTATGCGAGGGAGAACGGTGGAATTCCGCCAGCTGAACATGCTAAGTGCTAACTTTCAAGCCTCATTGGTGTGACAATGAATACACGTTTGTGTGGGCATGGCTTCTTTCGTGCTTGTTTTCACAGGCAGTTGGCCTTGAGTTTGTGCCCTGGTGAAGTAGAGGTGCTTACTGCAATAGAGACAAGGGTGAGACAAGCCCCTACTTTGGCCTAATAGAAAATAAAGGTGCGGGTGCCGGTAACTCCGCCACTTGATGGTGGGGGGAGTTTCTGCTAAACTCCGCACTCCAAAGCGGAGCGCAGAGTTGCATAACTCCGCAGGCGGAGCGGAGTTTAACACCCAGCCCTAAAATCCAATCCAAAGGAACAGAAAAAACAAGGAAAGTGTTATCCAAACATATATTCAAGGTGGGGCCAGGTTGATGTGTTTCAGCCATGACAGGAAAACACAGATCCATGCAAGAGTGTCTAAAACAGATGAACAGATGAACTGTCGACTATCAGAAGAAAAAATCATCTCAACCCGCATAATACCCAGAATCAGTTCATCAAAAAACTGGTGACTCAAATACCACAACAGGACCGGAGAAATCCAGAAGATGTGGATCTGAAAAAGGTAGATCTCTATCAATCAATCAAATAGCATTTGTAAAGCGCAACACTGTCACCCCTAGGGGTATCTGGGTGCTGTGTCTCTGTCAAAGAGCCAGGTCTTGAACCTCTTTCTGAAGTCTGATGGCGAGGAGGCTGTATGGAGCTGGGTGGAAGGTCATTTCAGGTCTTGGCAAAGATGTAGGAGAAGTAGCAGCCACTGCTGCGGCTGCGACAGATGCGGGAGGTGTGTGCGAGGGCAAGTGAAGAGGAGCGCAGGTGTCTAGTGGGTTGGTGGAAGTTCAGGCGATGGTTGATGTAGACAGGTCCTAGTTCATGGAGGGCTTTGTAGGCTTGCATGAGGATCTTGAACTGGCAACTCTTCTGGATGAGGAGCCAGTGGAGGTCTCGCAGGTGAGAGGCAATGTGGGTTTGTTTGTGGAGGTCCAGGAGGAGTCTTACTGCATCTTCCTGTATGGTCTGGAGTCTTCTGAGTAGCTGGGTGGAGATGCCGGCATAGAGGGCGTTGTCGTAGTCGACGTGGCTGGTGACGAGGGCCTGAGTGACGATGCTTCTGCTGTTGGTTGGGATCCATTCTGTGGAGCATGTGAAGTGTGTGGAAGCAGGAGGAGGCAACTGCCTTGACTTGTCATTTCATGGTCAGTTGGCTGTCGAGGATAATGCAGCGGTTGCATGCATGGTCGGTTGGTGTGGGTGTAGGTCTGAGTGCTGCAGGACACCAGCTGTGGTGGCCTGCAACACATGCAGAGGTGTTGTTCCCAAAGATTAGTACTTCAGTTTTATCCGAGTTGAGTTGGAGGCAGTTGTCTCTGATCCATTTTTCTACATTGGTCATGGCGTTGCAGAAATTGGTTTTAATGTTGGAGGGGTCATTGGTGAGTGAGAGGATCAGTCGGGTGTCGTCTGCATAGGAGATTATGTTGAGTCAGTGGGATCTGACACCGTATGCAAGGGGACTCATATAAATGTTGAACAGTATGGGGCTGGGAGATGATCCTTGTGGTATGCCGCACACAATGTCTTTGGGTGTGGAGGTGAAGGGAGGCAGTCAGATGCTCTGTGTGCATCCTGAAAGAAAGGAGGAGATCCACTTGAGGGCATCTTGCTGTATGCTTATGTTGTAGAGTCTGTTGATGAGGGTGTTGTGGGAGATGGTGTCGAATGCCGCGGAGAGGTTGAGGAGGATCAGGGCCACAGTTTCTCCACAGGAGTGCTCTGATATTATCTGTGGGGGCAATCAGCACATTCTCAGTACTGTAGTTGGCACAGATTTCTGATTGTGAGCATTCAGTAGTTGGTTTTGTTCCAGGAATTCGGTGAGTTGCTTGTTGATGGCTTTCTCGAGCACTTTGGCCGGATAGGAGAGCAGGGAGATTAGACGATAATTTTTTAGATCGCTGGGGTTGGCGGAAGCTTTCTTTAGGAGGGGTATGACGTCTGCTTGTTTCCATCTGTTCGGGAAGGTTGCCGTGGAGATGGAGGTGTAGAGGATGCTGGTGAGTTGCATGCTGATTGGGTTCGTTGCGAGGTTGGAGAGGTGAACAGACCAATCACAATGCTGCAATGCAGTGTTGTGATTGGTAAGGGGAGCCTTGGTGCTTTTGAATCACAACGCTCCATTGCAGCATTGTGATTGGTCAGGGGAGCCTGGGTGTGCTTCCTGGTTCCTGTGGAGTGGAGTGATGATGACGAGGGATGATGAGCAGCGGCGAGGAGGTAAGGTAAGTGTTGTAATCAATAAAAGGTGTCCGGTTCCAAGGTAGATTGGATAAGAAGATTTATTAAGATAAGATGTCATGAAGAGCCCCACCAGGAGCAGCTTTCCTGCTGCTCAGCCCATACACCAACTGCCAACCTCACTCACCCAACATTCCACAGCATCATGACGCTCCAACATTCCACACCACATTCACACTGGCTGAGCAGCAGGTATAACAGTAAGTTTTATTTTTTTTCTTTACTTTACTCCCTTCCTCCTCCCCGCCCTCTGACCTGCCACCCCATCTCGGTGACAGCTGCCACTGGTTTTATCGATAGGAACTCTAGCTTTTGTGATATCCTCTAAAGCTGGCTCAGGTGTAACGACAAAGATGCATTTCTCTTTTGCAAGTGTCACCCTCAGTACAGAGATCTGGGACTAAATCCATAATTGTTTTTGCTCACAATGCCATTGCAGTTTAAATCCAGCCATATGCAAATAAGTCTTGACCCTGCTCCCCATGGGAACAGTCCAGTTCGAACTGCCAGGCCAGGTCCTCCCTGGACCGGAAAAAAAGTATCCTGGGACCAATTTAGGGGTATCACCCCTTATCAGCCAAGCTAGCTGGAATCCAGTGGCATGGTGAACATGGGGCCTACGTCTGGGCATCCCTGTCCCCCTCGGGATGACAAATATAAAAGGAACAATTGATGAACGGAATGCGGAACAAAAGCAAACATTCACCCCCATTACAGAGATCTGGGCCCAAAGCCATAATTTTTATGCTTATCATGCCATTACAGTTTAAAGCCTGCCATATGCAAATCAGTCTTGAACCCTGCTCCCCATGCAACAGTCCAGCCCATGGTGCCAGGCCAGGTTGGAAAAAAGCATCCTGGGACCAGTTTCGGAGCATCACCCCAAATCAGCCAGGCTAGCTTGAATCCAGTGGCATGGTGAGCACAGGACCCATGTCTGGCCATACCCGTCCCTCTTGGGGTGACAAATGCAAAAGGAACAATTGATGGACAGAATGCTGAACAATATCAAACATTCACCCCCGGTAAAGGAATCTCAGCCTAAACCCATTGTTTTTCTGACCACCATGCCATCCAAGTTTAAACTCAGCCATATGCAATTCAGTCTTGACCCTGCTCCCCATAGGACCTGTCCAGCCCACACTGCCAGACCAGGTCCTCCTTAGACCAGAAACAAGCATCCTGGGAACAATTCAGGGGTATCACCCCTTATCAGCCAAGCGAGCTTGAATCTGGTGGCATGGTGAGCATGGGGCCCACGTCTGGGGGTACCAGCCCCCTCAGGGTGACAAATATAAAAGGTACAATTGATGAACAGAATGCGGAACAATAGCACATATTCACTCCCATTACCGAGATCTGGGCCCAAATCCATTATTTTTTTGCTCACCATGCCATTACAGTTTAAAGCCTGCCATATGCATATCAGTCTTGACCCTGTTCCCCACGCAATAGTCCAGCCCATACTGCCAGGCCAGGTCCTCCATGGACCGGAAACAAGCATCGTGGGACCAGTTTCATTATCACTCCTCATCAGCCAGGCTAGCTTGAATCCAGTGGCATGGTGAACACGGGACCCATGTCTGGACATCCCCTTCCCACTTGGGTTGACAAATGCATAAGGGACTGGGGTGGCGTTGTGGGCAAAAAAGTGATGGATTAAACCCAGATCTGTTGACTTGGGGTAAATGTTTGCATTCATTTGTTTAAATTCTGTAAATACCTCTGAGTACTGCATATATGTGGATTTTGGTAACTTGTGCTTTGTCTTCTATGTTTGTTATATGAATTCTTATATTGTGTCTTATGTCATTGTTTCAGCCCTGATGAAGTTCCTTTGGTTGCAGGAATGAAACGCGTTGGCTGATGGCCATTTTTACTTTTGTTACTAATAAAGTTAACTGATTGGACTCTAGCATATGATTCAGACTTCATTTCTGGTGTGTGAGACCGGCCTCACGGCGTGGCCCTCTCCATCATCCAGCCAACCTGCAACCACCCTCAAGACATGACATCCCCGACTCCGGCCGCCCCAGCCACCCCCGATCCGTGGGCCGGCCAGAGGCCTGACCAACTCACCACCCTACCATGCATGTCCAACCAAGGAAGCGGGAGCCTCAACACAGACCCAGAGGCGCCAGCCCAGTCACACCTCGGGTCGCCTTCCCCGGGAGGACTCAATCGGCCACCAGGCCCCTGGGGAGCAGGCGCCTCCCCTACCGAGCGTCTGGGGTCCCTCCCAGGCCCACCTGAAAAGACCAAAGAAGTGAGCGGCAGGAAATCCCGCCGAACCCCCTCCGTCACCCCAGTCCCCCTCTGCGAGCACTCCGGACTTCAAAGAACCAGCGGAGTATAACAAGGGGTGCCGGAGAAACAAGGACAGAGAAGACCTGGAACCATCTGAGCCTGCAGACGCTGTCGCGGCTCCTGAACGCTGAAGTCACCTGGGCCTGCTGAGTGACTCGCGGCCTCTTGCTATTGAACCATCTGAGCCCTGCGGACTAGGTCGCGGCTCCCGAACACTGAACCGCCTAGGCCTGCTGAGTGACTCGCGGCCCCCAGCTATTGAACCATCTGAGCCCTGCTGACGGAATCGCGGCTCCTGAACTCCGACCACCTGTGCCTGCTGAGAGACTCGCGGCGCTCCCCTTGAGGACGACTCGGGAAGAGATCGCCCAGAGACACGACACCCTCCGGCTCGAGGATTGTGAGTTTCCGCAGGGTATTTCGCAGAGACACTATCTTGAAAGACTGTCCCGCTACCCCCATTCCCCACGACTGATTTGTGGTACGTTGTGCCACTGCTGTACTATTCGCCTTTTGGGTCATAAATATCCCTTGAAAACATCGATAAAAGAACTTATCGTCCTACAAAGAATACGTGTGGTGTCCCTCTGTTCACAGTGCAGTCAGGGTGTGCGCGCCTGGTTCGGCTTATTTGGGAGAGGTGGGTCAAAGGGGTGGGCGGGACGTGTATCGAACCCCCTTCCGGCGAACGCCTTTCCAACATTTGGTGGCAGACGACGGGATCCGAGCCGACACCGAAAGAGAGCGTGCAGTGAACGACTGACGCACTACCAAACAGAGATGGAAGGAGAAACCCCCCTGGGTGCCGCAGGTACCGAAATAAGCTCACCGTTCCGAGAGGATCAATTGGACTATTACACGCATAGAGAACTCAAACAGTTTTGCAAAGACCTTGGCATCGCTACCACCGGACTAAGCACAAAGGAAGACTTCCAGAAAGTACTGAAAGCCTGGGTCGAGACGGGGGCGCCCCCGACCCAAACGGAAGAAGACTCTACCCATGAACAAACAAGCACCCCGGCGAGAAACAACGGGCCAGAGGGGAACCTGTCCTCCGAGGAACTAGCGGACCGAGAGAGAAGCCGCAACCACGAACTGGAACTGGCAAAACTAAAAATCGAGGGAGAGATAAAACTGGCAGAGAAGAAGTTAGCCGTCGAGCAGTTACGGCTACAAGGGGAACTCGAGGAGAAGAGACTCCAAAGGGAGCACGACGAAAAGAAACTCCAGCTAGAACATGAACGCGGCCTGAAGGAGATTGAGTGGCGGGCTAGACACGAAAAGTCACAGCCGCACGGGAATCCACAGCCCGCTCCCGCCGGGGAAACCAAAGTTCACATCCCCAAGGATGTGGTCAAGGAGTATTATAAGAACGATGATATCCAGCAGTGGTTTAAGGCCTACGAAGTCGCCATGACCTCTCACCGAGTGCCGCAGAAGGATTGGGGGGCTGGCCTATGGGGCCGGTTCTTAAGCGAAGGAAGGGACACTCTGCTCGATCTGCCCTCCGCGGTCATGAACTCCTACAGCCACATGAAGGAAGCCCTCGTGGGCCGGTACGGACTCACCCCCGAAATGTACCGACAACGGTTCCGAGATTGCAAAAAGATACCGGGCACCACGTGGGTCGAATACGTGAACTTTTACAGCCGAGCCTTGGACGGGTGGGTCAAGGGCAGCAAGGTCTCCACCTTCGAAGAACTGTTCGATCTGATCGCCTGGGAACATTTAGCGGCCAATTGCTTTATAGAACTGCGCCAGCATCTCCTAGACAGTAAACTCACCGACCCTCGGAAGCTGGCCGCTGAGGCTGATCGTTGGGTGAACACCCGGGCCACCCGGGGCCCCGTGGGGGACTACGGCCGCCACAGTCAGGGTCCCCCCTGCCAGAGGGGCGGAGGGAACCACGGCCGACCAAGAGACTTTGCCGGGGGGTCCTCCACCAGCCCCCCCAGCAGCCCACCAGCGGCGGGTTCGGCCCAGTCTCCAGCCAGCACCGGAGCCCCAGGACGACCAGGTCCACGAGCTAGGATCACCTGCTTCCGCTGCCAGCAGCCCGGACACTACGCCAATGACCCCCAGTGTCCCCAGTATCAGCGAACCACCACGACCAACCCCCCGACCCGGCAGATGGCCTCCGTGGCTCTGGGGGAAGAAATGGAAGACTCCGAGGAATGGGAACCAGCGGCCATGGCCTTGGTCTCCCTTGGTGATCGAGAAATGGTCCCCGGGACACCCTTGCCCGCCAACACAGAAAAGTACCGACAGCGGGTGTCCATCAACGGCCACCGAGTCGAGGGCCTTCGCGACACCGGGGCGAGTGTCACCGCGGTCCACCGCAGCCTAATTTCCGAAGACCAGATCCTAGCCGGAGCCCTCTGTCCGGTCGTATCCTCCGACAATTCTGAGAGCCTCTGCCAGATGGCCCTGGTGCCCTTCGAGTGGGGAGGGGTCTCCGGAGAACTGAAGGTAGCGGTCCGGACCTCGCAGCCCGTAGACTGCCTCCTGGGCAACGACCTGGAGAGTTCCCCGTGGGGGCAGGTAGAACGAAGAGCCCACCTGGAGATGATGGGCCTACCAGAATGGGTCTGCGCCACCACGCGCTCCATGACCGCACGAGTGGCCCCCTCCAAGGGCGGTGAAGCCCTCTTACCGAACACTTTCCCCGAGAGCAGGGACCCCCTACCAGAAGCAGACAACCCTCCTTCCGAGGAAGAAGGAGACACTAACCCAGGGGAAGGACCGGAACCTTCCGCCCCAGTGGCCCCGATGGAACTCGAAGAACTGCCCGAGTTGGCCCAGTGGCACTGCGAAGGGGGTCCCTCCCGCGAAGAGTTCTGCCAGGAACAGACCACTTGCCCCTCCCTCGAGGGACTTAGACAACAAGCCGAAGCCCAGGTCGCCGGTGACCAAACCGGAACCCATTGGGTCTATTGGGATAATGGCCTCCTCTACAGCGAGCAAAAGTCCGCCGAGCTCGGCGCAGCACGAGTACTGGTGGTACCCCTGCGGTTCCGGAGCCTCCTCCTGGGCCTGGCCCACGATGTACCCTTGGCAGGCCACTTAGGCCAAGACAAGACATATCAGCGATTGGTTACCCACTTCTATTGGCCCAAGATGCGAGCGAATGTAGAAGCACACTGCAAATCATGCCTCACGTGCCAGGGCAGTGGGAAGAGTGGCGGAAAACGCAAAGCTCCCTTACAACCGTTCCCCGTTGTGAGTACCCTGTTCGAGCGGGTCGGCATCGACATCGTGGGACCCCTGGATCCGAAGACCGCCCAGGGCCACAGATTCATCCTCGTCCTGGTGGACCATGCCACCCGCTACCCCGAGGCCATCCCCCTCCGCACCGTGACGGCTCCCGTGGTGGGCCGGGCTCTCATGGGGATCTTCTCCCGTGTCGGATTTCCCCGCGAGGTTGTGAGTGATCGCGGCACGAACTTTATATCCCGCTACATGAAGTCCCTGTGGCAGCAGTGCGGAGTCACGTATAAGTTCACGACCCCCTACCACCCCCAGGGCAACGGCCTGGTGGAACGCTTCAACCGAACTCTGAAGGGAATGATCCTGGGCCTCGAAGAGCCCCTGTGCCGGAAATGGGACGTCCTCCTCCCTTGCCTCCTATTCGCGTACCGGGAGGTTCCCCAAAAGTCTCTGGGGTTCAGCCCCTTCGAACTGCTGTACGGACATCCCGTTCGAGGGCCCCTGAGCCTGGTCAAAGAGGGCTGGGAGACAAGCCCCCGGGGGACACCCCCGGATGTGTTCCGCTACATCCTGGCGCTCCGCAACCAGACAAGGAAGTTTAGAGAACTTGCAGAGGCTAACCTCGAGGCCAGCCAAGAAGAAATGAAGCGCTGGTATGACCAGAACGCAACCCTGGTCGAGTTCCAGCCGGGCCAGCAGGTTTGGGTCATGGCTCCGGTGAAACCCTGCGCCCTACAAGACAAATGGACTGGCCCATTCAAGGTGGTCGAACGGAAGAGCCAGGTCACGTATCTGGTCGACGTACAGTCCCCACGGAACCCCCTCCGGGTCCTCCACGTAAACCGTCTCAAGCCCCACTTCGTAAGGACAGAATTGAGTTTGCTACTGGCCACCGATGAGGGGGCAGAAGAAGACACTGAACCCCTGCCCGACCTCCTGTGCACGAAAGAACTGGACGGTTCCGTGGAGGGTGTGACACTGTCGGCCACCCTCACTCCCCAGCAGGCCGACGACTGCCGCCAGCTGCTCGGACAATTCGCAGACCTCTTCTCCCTCATTCCAAGGGTGACCGACTGGTGTGTCCACGACGTGGACACCGGCGACTGCCCGCCTGTGAGACACCGAGCCTACCGGATGCCTGACCGGGTCCGCACCTGCATCAAGACCGAGGTACAGAAAATGCTCAACCTAGGGGTCATCGAGCCCTCCGACAGCCCCTGGGCCAGCCCGGTGGTTCTGGTCCCGAAGGCGGCCTCCCCAGGGGTCGCCCCCGAACTAAGATTCTGTGTAGACTACCGGGGGCTCAACGCGGTCACCCGGGCAGACGCTCACCCTATTCCCCGAGCCGACGAGCTCATCGACCGCCTGGGGGCCGCCCAGTTCCTCAGCACTTTCGACCTGACCTGCGGGTACTGGCAGATCGCTCTCACGGAAGGGGCGAAAGAGCGCTCTGCCTTCTCCACGCCAGATGGCCACTACCGCTTCAGGGTCATGCCGTTCGGAATGAAAAACGCCCCAGCCACGTTCCAGCGGTTGGTGAACAAGGTCCTGGCCGGACTCGAGGAGTTCAGCGCAGCGTACCTTGACGACATCGCCGTATTCAGCTCTCAATGGCACGAGCATCTCCAGCACCTCCGACAAGTACTAATGGCCCTGCGCCGAGCAGGCCTGACAGTGAAAGCCAGCAAATGCCAGCTCGGACAAGGCTCCGTGGTCTACCTGGGGCATCAGGTGGGCAGCGGCCAGGTCGCCCCTCTCCAGCCGAAGATCGATGCCATCAAGTCCTGGGAGCCCCCCACCACGCAGACAGAGGTTCGGGCCTTCCTGGGCCTTACGGGGTACTACCGGAGGTTCATTAAAAATTATGGTAGTATCGCAGGGCCCCTCACAGAATTGACCTCCAAGAAGCTTCCGCAGAAGGTGCAGTGGACCCCCCAGTGCCAGCAGGCGTTCGACGCCTTGAAAACCGCCATGTGCACCGCTCCCGTACTCAAGGCCCCCGACTACTCCCAAGAGTTCGTGGTCCAGACCGACGCATCCGAACATGGCATCGGGGCCGTGCTCTCGCAGTTCGATGACAAGGGCATTGATCAGCCCATAGCTTTCATCAGCCGAAGGCTGCTGCCGAGAGAGCAGCGTTGGAGTACTATAGAGCGAGAGGCCTTTGCCGTAGTCTGGGCCCTCAAGAAACTGCGGCCCTACTTGTTCGGAACCCATTTTCGAGTCCAAACGGACCACCGGCCCTTGCAATGGCTAATGCGGATGCGGGGGGAGAACCCCAAGCTACTACGATGGTCCATCTCCCTCCAAGGGATGGATTTCACTGTCGAACATCGCCCCGGGACGGATCATGCCAACGCCGACGGCCTGTCCCGGTTCTTCCGCTTCGGCGAGGAGAACCCCCCAGTGGATGGGTAGTTCTCCACGCCTTTCAGCTGGGGGGGACGCGTGTGAGACCGGCCTCACGGCGTGGCCCTCTCCATCATCCAGCCAACCTGCAACCACCCTCAAGACACGACATCCCCGACTCCGGCCGCCCCAGCCACCCCCGATCCGTGGGCCGGCCAGAGGCCTGACCAACTCACCACCCTACCACGCATGTCCAACCAAGGAAGCGGGAGCCTCAACACAGACCCAGAGGCACCAGCCCAGTCACACCTCGGGTCGCCTTCCCCGGGAGGACTCAATCGGCCACCAGGCCCCTGGGGAGCAGGCGCCTCCCCTACCGAGCGTCTGGGGTCCCTCCCAGGCCCACCTGAAAAGACCAAAGAAGTGAGCGGCAGGAAATCCCGCCGAACCCCCTCCGTCACCCCAGTCCCCCTCTGCGAGCACTCCGGACTTCAAAGAACCAGCGGAGTATAACAAGGGGTGCCGGAGAAACAAGGACAGAGAAGACCTGGAACCATCTGAGCCTGCAGACGCTGTCGCGGCTCCTGAACGCTGAAGTCACCTGGGCCTGATGAGTGACTCGCGGCCTCTTGCTATTGAACCATCTGAGCCCTGCGGACTAGGTCGCGGCTCCCGAACACTGAACCGCCTAGGCCTGCTGAGTGACTCGCGGCCCCCAGCTATTGAACCATCTGAGCCCTGCTGACGGAATCGCGGCTCCTGAACTCCGACCACCTGTGCCTGCTGAGAGACTCGCGGCGCTCCCCTTGAGGACGACTCGGGAAGAGATCGCCCAGAGACACGACACCCTCCGGCTCGAGGATTGTGAGCTTCCGCAGGGTATTTCGCAGAGACACTATCTTGAAAGACTGTCCCGCTACCCCCATTCCCCACGACTGACTTGTGGTACGTTGTGCCACTGCTGTACTATTCGCCTTTTGGGTCATAAAGATCCCTTGAAAACATCGATAAAAGAACTTATCGTCCTACAAAGAATACGTGTGGTGTCCCTCTGTTCACAGTGCAGTCAGGGTGTGCGCGCCTGGTTCGGCTTATTTGGGAGAGGTGGGTCAAAGGGGTGGGCGGGACGTGTATCGAACCCCCTTCCGGCGAACGCCTTTCCAACATGGTGCACCTTCCTTTTCTACAAAGATTCCATCCTCTCTGGATTCCAGTGGCACTCAACGGCGGCGGGTGCCGGGAGCAGATGCACAGAACTCTAAATTGTTACCGACAGGGATTGATGTGCTGAACCATAAGTCAGCCGTTGAAAGAATTGTTGCATTAAATGTTTGCATTGTTCAGCATTCCATCCATGATCTATTATTTTTGCTTCTGTTGGGGAGGGTATGCCAAGATGTGGGTCTCGTGTTCGATCCACCTCCGGATTCAAGCGTTCCTGGATGATGAGGGGTAATACCCCAAATTTGGTCCCATGATGCTTGTTTTGGGTCCAGGGAGGACCTGGCTTCTCAATTCAGACTGGACTGTTCCCATGGGGGCAGGGTTAAGACTGATTTGCATATGGCTGGCTCCAAACAGGGGTGGCGTGGTGGGCAACAAAATGATGGATTAAACCCATCTGTTGACTGGGGATGAATATTTGCATTGTTCAGCATTCCGTCCGTGATCTGTTCTTTTTCCTTTTGTCACCCTAAGTGGGAAGGGTATGCCCACTACGTGGGTCCCGTGCTCACTGCGCCACCAGATTCAAGCTAGCCTGGCTGATGAGGGGTGATACCACAAAACCAGTCCCAGGATGCTTGCTTTTGGTTCAGGGAGGACGCTGCTTGGCAGTTTGGGCGGGACTATTCCCATGAGGAGCATGGTCTAGACCAATTTGCATATGACTTGATCCAAACTGGGGTGGAGTGGTGGGGAGAAAACGATGGTTTAAACACAGATCTGTTGACTAGGGTGAATGTTTTCATTGTTCAGCATTCTGTCCATGATCTGTTCTTTTTGCTTTTGTTGCTCTAAGTGGAAAGGGAATGCCCAGACATGAGTCCTGTGCCCACTGCACCACTGGATTCTAGCTAGCCTGGCTGAGGAGGGGTGATACCCCGAAACCCATCCCAAAATGCATGTTTGTGTTCCAGGGATAATCTGGCTTGGCAGTTTGTGCTGGAGGCACAGGGTCAAAACTCATTTGCATATGGCTGGGTCCAAACTGGGGTGGCGTGGGGGCAAAAAACAATGGATTAAACCAGATCTGTTGACTGGGGGTGAATTTTTGCATTGTTCAGCATTCCGTCAATGATCTGTTCTTTTTGCTTTTGTCGCCCTAAATGGGAAGGGTATGTCGAGACATGGGTCTGATGCTCACTGCGTCACCGGATTCAAGCTAGCCTGGCTGATGAGGGGTGGTAACCCAAAACCTGTCCCAGAATGCTTGTTTCTGGTCCAAGGAGGAACTGGCTTGCTAGTTCGGGCTGGACTATTCCCATGAGGCGCAGGGTCAAGACTCATTTGAATATGGCTGGGTCCACACTGGGGCAGCGTGGTGGGCAAAAAACTATGGATTAAACCTGGATCTGTTGACTGGGGATGAATGTTTGCATAGTTCAACATTCCGTCCATGATCTGTTCTTTTTGATAGAGTGGAGTAGCATACAGTGGAGTGGCAATGCAGTGGAATAACATGGAGTGGAGTGGGACAGAGTGGAGTGGCATACATTGAAATATCATAAAGTGGAGTAGCACCAGTGGGGTGGGGTAGAGGGGAATAGCATAGAGTGGAGTAGCATAGATTGAAATGGCAGTCCACTGGTGTATAGTGGAGAGGCCTAGACTGGAGTGGCATACAGTGGTGTAGGGTAGAGTCGAAAATCATGAAGTGGAGATGAGTGGCGTTGAGTGGAGTAGTGTACATTTGAGTGGCATACAGTGTAATAGCATACATTGGGGTGGCGTAGAGTGGACTGGCATAAAGTGGAGCAGCTTAGAGTGGAGTGGCATAGAGTGGAACAGTGTAGACTTGAGTCACAGCAAAAGACACACAATTGATGGACGGAATGCAGAACAAATCAAAACATTCACCCCCAGTCAAGAGATCTGGGTTAAATCCATCATTCTTTTGATCACCATGCCACCCCAGTTTAGACCTGGCCATATGCAAATCAGTCTTGGCCTCATCGGAACAGTCCAGCCCGAACTGCCAAGCCAGGTCCTCCCTGGACCGGAAACAAGCATCCTAGGACCTGTTTCAGGGTTTCACCCCTCTTCAGCCTGGATAGCTTGATTCCAGTGGCACAGTGAGCCCAGGACCCACGTCACAAACAGTGGAGTAGGACTAGCATAGAGTGGAGTTGCATACAGCGGAATATCATAATTTTCACTGGTGAATAGGAGTAGAGTACAATGGAGTGGCGTAGAGTGGAGTGGCATACAGTGGTGTGACTTACAGTGGAGTGGCGTACATTGAAATAGCATAGAGTGGAGTAGTGTAGAATGGAGTGGCGTAGAGTAGAGTAGCTTAGAGTGTAGTAGCGTAGAGTGGAGTGGCATACAGTGAAATTGCGTACAGAGTGGAGTGGTGTACAGAGGAGTAGGGTAGAGTGGGATAGCGTAAAGTGCAGTTGCCTACAGTGGAATAGCGTAGAGTGGAGTGATGTACAGTGGAGTGGCATAGAGTACAGTGGCGTACAGTGGAGTGGCGTAGAGTGGAGTGGCATACAGTAGAACAGCTTAGAGTGGAGTAGGATACAGTGGAATAATGTCGAGTTGAGTGGCATAGAGTGGAGTGGCGTAGAATAGATAGCATATTGTAGAGTGGCGTAGAATGGAGTGACATACAGATGAGTGGCGTAGAGTGGAGTAGTGTACAGTGTAGTGGCATACAGTGGAATACTGTACAGTGGAGTGGCATATAATGGAATAGTGTGCACTGGAACGGAGTGACTTGCAGCGGAGTGGCAATTAATGGAATAGCGTGGAGCGGAGCAGCGTACGGTGGAGTTGCATACAGGGGAGTGTCATAGACTGGGGTGGCGTACACTGGAGTGGCACAGAGTGGAATGGTTTTGAGTGGAGTTGTACATGAAATGTGTTAGGAATGTACAATATTGTGTGCAGATTAATGCACTGCAACAATTTAAGCTGCTGTGCGTTTTTCCATATTTACCAAATCAACGCAGGGCCAAGCATGATGGCCTTGTGTTGCTTTGTAAATGTATATAGCAACAAAAGAGAGAGCAAGGAAACATCAAGGTAGCGTCCCTTTCCCTGGTTTTAATCAGTAAATAACAATGTGGACGTTCCTGTTCGGGGATCCAAAAGTGAAGATGACAGATTGTCATACACAGGTATGATACAAAAAAAGAACCCTCACCTACCAACCCATTTGGTGGCATGCTTCATCATTGGGTTCCCAGCTGGGCTGCCGAATATAACCCAGCAGTACTGCAACGCCTGAATTACAGCGGAGCGGGTTTTTTTGTGTAAGGAGATGGTGCTGTAAGTGAAATTAAAAGTGGCTCTAGAATGCTCAATAACTGCCTTTATTCTCGAGTTTCTAGGGTACGGTTAAAAACACAGTAGGGATAAAAGGAAGATATTTATGGTCTTCCTTATCCTCTCTTCAAGCGGTCAACATGTTTCAGCCTCGACAGGGGTGCTGAGGCTTTCTTCAGGACCAGAATAAGTTAGAAGTGTGAATAACAGCACACGCGCTAAGGTGTGCTGATGTGCAGTGAAATGACCGTACTTATGGTTTCCACTGTCAAGATAAATACAAGAGCTACAGCGAATGGGTAGCGTTTAACAATCCCGGAGGGATCGGACTCCTGTAGTCACACATTAGTCAAGGATGTCCGCCCACCTGCAATACCTACTTCGGTCCTGCGCGGGATCACAATGGTTTTGTAAATGTAAATTAAGTATTGCGTGGCCCATGCAAGACCATGTGTGATGCAAGCGTATTGCATTACAATAATATATCTGGGCCTTAGTTATATATTGTGCTGTGGTATACCGAGGTAATTTAGCAGTATACCTCGGTACATGCGGATGACAAGGCAGTATATAATTGGCTAATGGCTGCCTTCACAAAATGAAAAGGCAGGGCTGTGTTTTTAACTATACTCTAGCTGTGTTAATAGGTGGGATAATGTAGTTATATTTTTCTATATATATAGTTTTTTTTTAAAGTTTACAGAGAACCATAGTAGTACCTAGGAAGTACTATGTTTTTTTGAGAAATGTACCATTTTAAAAATTATTTTTAAGTTGTGCTGTAACTTCTTGGTATTTCCTTAGAACTCCCTTCACTTTTTTCTTAAAATCTTGCCACATTTCATGGAAAAACGTTCTGCTGTTTGGCCGCTACGTGTGAGTACAAAGTCTATGGAAATTGGATTGGTCTCCCTTTTTGTTTGCATCCCCTTAATGAATCTCCGCAAAACTTTCCATCGTCCGCCAATGTGGAAAAGGGAGACTACCCCACCCGTGTACAGCCTTCAGCCGTTGGGTTGGCTTCCAGCCCTGGACTACAGGTAGTCCCTACAGCCATCCCCCTGCAGGCAGTCAACCCTCCACCACAGATGGCCTTCCCTCGTGTGCAGTGTGGGGATGGCCACAGGGCCTGGCCTATGGCCAGGTCCTGCATCCATCATCAAGCCCCTGCAAGCGGCCACCCCCCACAGGGCATGGACTTTGACCATGAATGGCATGCATTACCCACAGAGCCATCAGCCAGTATGAGGGCAACTCACCACAGACCCTTACCCCTATTTGGTTTTTTAGGTCTCGACTGACCCAGCGCATGCGCTGGTCTGGCGAGACTTATTGAGAGGGCTTCAAAAAGTGCTACCAGGCCAGCCTAGAGCTACAGTGCATGTGCGCGGGCGCGCGAGCCGTGCTTGACCGTGATTACTTTCACTTCCGCGGCCGCACGACCGCTTGGCATAGCCAATAGGTCTCGCTTTTGGGTCCTTATAAGTATTTAGTTATGCAACTGTTGCATGGCTAAACACTTATAAGGTCCCAAAGGCGAGACCTATTGGCTATGCCAATGCTTGTTTTTGTGGACCGCAAGTATGTCCATGTGGTCAGGATACCCCAACCCTGCCCCCTTATATACCGTCTGTTTTTTAATTTTCAGGACACAGGGGAGTTCTCTTGTCCTTAAATGACAGCCACAACATTTCTCCTCATGGTGCAGCCAGTCAATCATGGGAGCAGCATGGCTGACGGGAAAAAAGCCTCCTCAGCCACTCGGATCTCTGTATTATTTTAAGTTGCGTGGCTGTGGGACTCCCACAAGAGTCCGACAAACCCAACCGTACTAATATACACACATTTTGAACCTTCACTTCTCAAAACCTACTGAACTGAACGGATTTACATCAAATCACAAACAAACTCAGTAAATCCGTTAGGTCTGTAGAATAATGATGAAATAATGATCCAGGACTCCAGCGTGTGATCTACAAGGAGGATGCAAATACAGAACTCTGAGGTTAGCCGGTTGGTTCTTGGCGCAAGTAGCCCATCCAGTCCAGTTTTTTTTAAATATGTTATGTGATTTGAAGTCCATTTTAAAATCAGGAATACAAGCCCTAGACTTTGGAGAAAGCTCCTGGACTGGGTGAGGAACTGGTTAACTTGAGCTCTCCGCTGACACATTTCAAGCACTACCCACAGGCCTTGCTAAACAAAAAACAGTAAAAAACTGCAGCTGCCAGCCATTGCAACAGTCTCGCGACAGTGCAAGGACTCCACTGAGAATGAAGGTCACAAATCCTGCACTGTTGCGCGAGACCTGAATGAGAATGGAAAATGGCGCTTGTGACGCAGCATTTCACGATGAAGCAGAAGCAAGGAGGCCTCGAGTAGCTATCTGCCCCGGGCAGAGGTGAGTAATCTCTAGCCGGGGTTCTGTCTGCCTGAGCTCAGCTGTCGGGAGGGGACTCGATGGCTTGTCAGCCACATAGAAGAAATAATTCCAATTCAGCCTACGGCCCGCCCCTTCCCGCCAGCGGCAGCTGAGCTATCAAGAGCGTTTCACGAGCAGCCTGGGTGCCGTAAAACCTCATTTTAAATAGGACTTCGCTTTTTGATTTGTGAGGCTCAGCCCAGGCTTAGATATAATCGGTCAATATCTGGGAGTGTCACGTTTTGGGACGCCAGAGGAGGAGAAAGAAGCATTCCATGCCGACCCGTTCAGAGATAAAAAGATCTAATTTCCTCCTGAGCCTAGAATCTGTCAAGAGTGAAGCCTGTCGCCTAAAAATAGCGAGTAGCAATAAAGAACTCGAGGTGCATTTAAATGCAAAATCAGAACATACATTTTATTTTTACTGTGCGGTTAGTATAAAGGAACTGTGAATTAAATGCAGTGTAAAGTGCTGCAAAGAAAGCTATCTTTTGTAGTATTTTGTCATAGCATGCTGCAATATCGTGATATCCTGTGTAATGCTTTTACCCAGTCCTGGCCTTTAAATCAGAAGCAATTTGCATGCTGGGAATTGTAGTTTCAATTCCCCCCCTCTATTAGCATGCTAAGTGCTGCTAATTAACTCTGAAAGTCTCCCACGCGAGATGATTGCATATCACTGAGGACACGGTGCATTCTTGGAGGTGTAGTCCTTTCACTTCAGTTGATCCGATTAAGCTAACACACCTAAAACAACGATGTGTAAAAGAAAAGCCTAGAGGCAGAGCGTGACGGCTCCAGAGTTGGAGGCCATAATAGTTATGTTACCTTATTTGCACCTCCACTGCGATTTCAATCACAGTTTTGCGCTTAGATTCGAGTTTATTGTTTTTAACCTAGTTAAGAGTCTTACCCAGGCCACATCAGAGCTCGGGAGCACCTTACAGTGCTACTTGTTAAGAGTCTTACCCGATCCAAAACAGAGCACTGGGGCACCTGACTGTGCTACTAGTTAGGAGTCTTACCCAATCCAAAAGAGAGCCCTGGGGCACCTGACTGTGCTACTAGTTAAGAGTCTTACCCGATCCAAAACAGAGCACTGGGGCACCTGACTGTGCTACTAGTTAGGAGTCTTACCCAATCCAAAAGAGAGCCCTGGGGCACCTGACTGTGCTACTAGTTAGGAGTCTTACCCAATCCAAAGGAGAGCCCTGGGGCACCTGAAGTGCTACTAGTTAAGAGTCTTACTCAATTCAAAAAAGAGCCTTGGGGCACCTGACAGTGCTACTAGTTTAGAGTCTTACCCAATCCAAAAGAGAGCCCTGGGGCACCTGAAGTGCTACTAGTTAAGAGTCTTACTCAATTCAAAAAAGAGCCTTGGGGCACCTGACAGTGCTACTAGTTTAGAGTCTTACCCAATCCAAAAGAGAGCCCTGGGGCACCTGACAGTGCTACTAGTTAAGAGTCTTACTCAATTCAAAACAGAGCACTGGGGCTCCTGAAGTGCTACTTGTTAAGAGCCTTACCCAATCCAAAACAGAGCACTGGGGCACCTGACTGTGCTACTAGTTAGGAGTCTTACTCAATTCAAAACAGAGCACTGGGGCTCCTGAAGTGCTACTAGGTAAGAGTCTTACTCAATTCAAAAAAGAGCCTTGGGGCACCTGACAGTGCTACTAGTTTAGAGTCTTACCCAATCCAAAACAGAGCACTGGGGCACCTGACAGTGCTACTTGTTAAGAGTCTTACCCAATCCAAAACAGAGCACTGGGGCACCTGACTGTGCTACTAGTTAGGAGTCTTACCCAATCCAAAAGAGAGCCCTGGGGCACCTGATAGTGCTACTAGTTAAGAGTCTTACTCAATTCAAAACAGAGCACTGGGGCTCCTGAAGTGCTACTAGGTAAGAGTCTTACCCAATCCAAAACAGAGCACTGGGGCACCTGTCAGTGCTACTAGTTAGGAGTCTTACTCAATTCAAAACAGAGCACTGGGACTCCTGACAGCGCTACTAGGTAAGAGTCTTACTCAATTCAAAAAAGAGCACTGGGGCACCTGACTGTGCTACTAGTTAGGAGTCTTACCCAATCCAAAAGAGAGCCTTGGGGCACCTGACAGTGCTACTAGGTAAGAGTCTTACTCAATTCAAAAAAGAGCCTTGGGGCACCTGACAGTGCTACTAGTTTAGAGTCTTACCCAATCCAAAACAGAGCACTGGGGCACCTGACTGTGCTACTAGTTTAGAGTCTTACCCAATCCAAAACAGAGCACTGGGGCACCTGACTGTGCTACTAGTTAGGAGTCTTACCAAATCCAAAAGAGAGCCCTGGGGCACCTGACAGTGCTACTAGTTAAGAGTCTTACTCAATTCAAAACAGAGCACTGGGGCTCCTGACAGTGCTACTAGGTAAGAGTCCTACTCAATTAAAAAAAGAGCCTTGGGGCACCTGACAGTGCTACTAGAGTCTTACCCAATCCAAAACAGAGTACTGGGGCACCTGACAGTGCTACTAGTTTAGAGTCTTACCCAATCCAAAACAGAGCACTGGAGCACCTGACAGTGCTACTAGTTAGGAGTCTTACTCAATTCAAAACAGAGCACTGGGGCACCTAATAGTGCTACTAGTTAGGAGTAAACAGTGCTACTAGTCAGGAGTCTTACTCAATTCAAAACAGAGCACTGGGGCACCTGAGAGTGCTACTAGTTAACAGTCTTACCCAATCCAAAACAGAGCACTTGGGCACCTGGCAGAGCTACTAGTCAAGAGTCTTACCCAATCCAAAACAAAGCACTGGGGTACCTGACAGTGCTACTAGCTAGGAGTCTTACCCAATCCAAAACAGAGCACTGGGGCACCTGACAGTGCTACTAGTTTAGAGTCTTACCCAATCCAAAACAGAGCACTGGGGCACCTGAGAGTGCTACTAGTTAACAGTCTTACCCAATCCAAAACAGAGCACTTGGGCACCTGGCAGAGCTACTAGTCAAGAGTCTTACCCAATCCAAAACAAAGCACTGGGGTACCTGACAGTGCTATTAGCTAGGAGTCTTACTCAATTCAAAACAGAGCACTGGGGTACCTGACAGTGCTATTAGTTAAGAGTCTTACCCAGGCCACATCAGAGCACTGGAGCACTTCACAGTGCCAATGATAAACAGAGCATCTCACTTTGACATCAGGGACACCCATTTTCCACCATTGAATATTCAGTGCTTTCTGGGATTTGTAGTCTCTCCATTTACTTCAATCGAATGCACACACCTGTCAACAGTGACCTGCGAAAGGAAGGTCTGTCGGGATGGGAAAATAGTGTCCTGTCAATACTGAGTGATGGGGCAACAAAACATTGGATAATATTGTTTATCTAATGCACGGGTCGCACATGCAGATGCCCCTCCTGGGCCCACCTCACCTGCTCAGGACCTCCCTGGCTGCTAACGGACTGTTATCCTGACTGTGTGAGGTAGAGTGGGCGCAAATCTGGAGCTGAACACTCTTCTTTCTACTGTATTTATATCAACTGTGTTGTTAAAGGGGCCTTGGTTGCCCTCCCAGAGCAGCCTCTGACGCATGTGATGCACCTGTTCAAGGCAGGGCGCATCACGGAGGCGTTGCAGGTGCTATACCTTAATCACACAATCCTCTAGGCCGGGGGTGGGCTCAGGAAGTTGGGTTGGTACACATCATTGTGCCGTTCTTGATGACCCTTCAGACACATTCAGCTGCTCCTACTATTGTTGTTCCAGTAAATGACGTCTTACACATTTTAGCTGGCTGTTTGTGAAAGACCTCCTGTTGGTCATAACAAATATTTACTTTGGACTTGGAACGACCCCACTGCTTTGTACTGGCTGGCTTTCTTGACACTCTCAGGTGCGTGCGTCATATTTATTGGGTTTCCTTCTTTTTTTAGGTCAAGCTACAGTGCGCATGAACTGTCTGCAAGACCTGCTGTGATCGATATTCCAACTTTTTTCCCGCCTGCTACTTACCATTGGCTCACTGCACTGTCCTTCTTCTTTGCTGCCTCCTAATTCATTGGCTTTGCTGATACGTCACTTCCCTTTAGGCAGAGGCACACCGGTAAAGTACAATTTCCTTACCCTTTGTTGTGTGAGCTGTTATGACTGAGAACTATTTGTTTAAAAAAGTTTTACTTTCCACCGTCGCCAGTGCTTGTTTCATTTTCAGCGCGCACTTTGATTTTTTTAAGCAGCCCTCCACCACTGTGCTTTCGCAGTAGCCGCCGCATACACCACTCATGGACGCTTCTTGTATTTTTTTATTTTCAGCATGCCATGTGTGCTTTTACTTTCATTTTGTAAACCCAGAGACTGCTACAGACAGTGACAGTGGGTAGGGGGTCCCCCACGGAGGGCCCTCCTTTAACCTTCCAGCCGACAGCTCTGGTACACACCACTCATGGGCCCTTCTTGTTTTTTTTTCTTTTTCAATGCGCCATTCATGTTTTATCTTTTATTTTGTAAGCGCTTAGACTGCTACAGCCATGGGTATTGGGCTGGGGGTCTTCCACGCAGGGCCCTCCTTCGATCATCTGACTGCCAACTCTGGGCCACACACGCCACAGTCGGAGAGGATAGCCCAGGCCGTCCAGCAGCACTTCGTCGTTGTCAGCAGCCTCAGGCTACTGGACAAACCAGGACTCAAGTGAGCCAACCCTCGCACTTTGTGTACTGTCAACCGATGATCACATCAGAACATGGTTTTACCTCTCACCCTCGTACTCAGATGGAGTACGTGCACAACAGGACAGTCCACCCCCACCGGGGGCCTGCCCAGCAGGCACACTCCAATGTCCGCAGGTGTGCGGCTGCCAGTCTTCCTATGGGCAAGGTCAATCACTCACCTGGGTGTGTACTGGCCAGTGATTCCTCTGTCTAGGTATCCCGTCACAGTGTTTTAAGTACCGACACCTCCAAACCTGCCGCGCTCGAGGTCCTTCTTAAGCGCGTAGCTTTGGCGCTTTCATTTATGTGAGACAGTGGGAGGCTCAGAGGCAAGAGTGTGTTTGGCACAAGCAGATTCGGGCAAAAACAAAGGCGGGTAAATACGTTCTCTCATTCTCCTTTATGTTGTAATCAATCAATCAATCAATGATTCTCTTACTCTATCTGTTTCTCCCTCTCTGTTTTTTCAGACTGTTTACTCTTTTAGATCAGCTCACGGAGGTATACATATTTTATTTCACTCATTCTGACTAAGTGCATCACCCTCTTGCAAGAGATGCAATGAATAAATCATGACACTCAAACTGAAACCACCGCACTATGAAGTGTGCATCTTAGAAGTCCTGAGTTGTTCACATGGGGATAATGATACCAGCAGTGCAAACTCTAGGCGTTAAACAAAGGTGACTAATGCTTAAGTGTGCCTCTAATCATTAGAAAAAAGTGTGCTGGTTAATATTGAGATAGTACTAAAAAAAGGGAACACAATCGCAAAATTCGGATGTAAGCTGCTAAACACTTTTAACATTCTCACTGCTACCAGCAAACGCAGCAACAATGATCTACCACTTTGAGGGACTTGAAAAAGACATTTAGTGCTTTACAAAAAACTAAAAATAATCTGAATAAATGTGTTAGCTGCTGTCCCAAAACAACAGGCAACAGGTCATGAAAGTGAAAGAATGAGGCAGTACGTTGCAGTCGTGGTTGTACTATGTCTACAGTGGCGTTAAGTGTAATAACAGCCAAAAGCCAGCCCCAAGTTTAGGATGATCGGTATCCTAACATCTGTTTTGTACAGCACTTTTTTCGGTTTCGTTTGCTCTTCTTTACCAGGGTTCTCTTAACACATCCCCCTAAGTCTTTTTTAGGCAATAAGTACGGGTGCCGCAATTTCTTAAAAAATAGAGAGAAAAAAAACACTTGCAATACATTAGCTCTTGTATTACTGAAGGTTTGAGCTATTGCCGTTGCATTATTATTAGCAAAGCCAATAGCTCAAACGTTCACTAATGCACACCTATTGCATTGCAAAAGCTTGTTTGTCTCTGTCCCTTCCCTGGAGCATGGCCGCTTAGCAGCCTTTTGATTGGTTGACTTGTATCCTTTCTCTGCTCACATGTAGGGAATGCTGGCAAGGAAGGCATGGTAATGGATGCCCACCCTTGCCATTGGTGCCAACATTTACTGATGTCTGGTTTCCTAAGGCTGATTTATGTTGTCATAGGCAAACACGGATCATGCATGTGCGCCATGACATAGGCCTGTCTCACGTATGGTGGTGTGGTTGGCCAGAGAGGGACGCCCAAAGTGCTACCCTGACAGTGGAGGAGGCTACTGCTTTCACCAAGAGTTCAGCTGCACGAGCGCAGTGGTGGCAGCATAGAGGGTAGTGATCAGTAAAAGTGAACAGGTCCTTTTAAACCTGTGTCACTGGAGTGAGAGTGAGAGATCAACGGCTGCTAGAAGTTGAGAGAGATCTGCTTTGTGACCTTACTGCACTTGCCACACCTGCAACATGTCTTGTCTAACACTTAAAACCATTCTCCGCATGTTAGTCGGCAGTGAGTTAACCTGTGTGCTTAACTCACCTTTGGCATATATAAGGTTGGTGCGAAGTGCTGGGCAATGCAAAAGTGGTGTATCTGCCTTAGATGTATGTGTGCCTGGGAAGGGTGCGATAAAGGGATAGTGCAGTACTGAGTTGTGCGTGCATGGCGTATGTATGTGCTGGAGGTGCATGTGCCTATGGGTGGTTCAGTACCTGAAGGATGTAGTGCTGTGCAGGGTGTGCAGGTCAAATGCATGTGCTGGGTGTATGTGTACCTGTGAGGGGTAAAATTCATGGAGGATATAGTGCATGCTGGTCAAATGCTTATGTTGGATGTATGTGTAACTGTGAGCGGTACAGTAAATGAAGGATGCGGTGTGTGCATGTTAAATTGTTATGCTGATGTATGTGTATCTGTGAGTGGCATAATGAGCACAATTTGTGAGTGGTACAATACATAAAGGATACAGTGATGGCCATGTTAAATGCTTATCCTGGATGTATGTGCACCTGTGAGCGGTACAATACACGAAGGATACAGTGCTGGGCAGTACGTGCAGGTTTAATACATATGCTGGATGTATGTGTGCCTGTGAGTTGTATAGTACATGGAAGATACAGTACTGTCCAGTGCATGTATGCTGTATACATACACTGAGTGTATGTGTGCCTGTGGGTGGTACAATGCGTGGAGGATACAGTGCTGGGCAGTGCGTGCAGGTTAAATACATATGCTGGATGTATGTGTGCCTGTGAGTTGTATAGTACATGGAAGATACAGTATGCTGTATATATGCACTGAGTGTATGTGAGCCTGTGGGTGGTACCCTACATGGAGGGCCCTGGGTTCCATTTGGAGAGACTCTGGTCTGCATGGTGAAACATGGATAGGAGGTAGAGAGATCCCCAAGATAGATTTGTGTTTTGCTGCATTCTTGTGAGCTGGATGGGACACACATCGCCTCTAAGTTAAGCCCGATTGCTTTTGTACGAAGCTACCAGTGGGTTAAACACAGGTTTTAGCAAGCTGCTAGAGGGTTAACTATGGCTAAATTTAGTGACTTTTTGGGGTTCACCATGATGAGAGTTGTGGTTATTGCTTGAGGAGGGGTTCTCCCCCCTCAACCAATAACCCAATTTCTCACTGAGGGCATGACTTTTCTTGCTTCTCTCTTGTGTGTTGCTTCCCCCTCACAAGTGGCCTCCTCGGCATCCGCGTGGTGTTGCTCCCTCCTCCCCATGAGCCTAGCTCGTTAGTCATTTCACCGTACCGGGCTGTTTTGGGGGTATTTTTTCAACCCAAAGCTCCTCCTTTGCTCACAATTCGACTTTCTTTTGTTCGCACTCCTCCACATTGTTTTCTTCTCACATGCTCCCTCCATTCGCTCCTCCGTTGCTTCCCCACACCCCAACTCAGATGGATAATTTTTCCAAGACAATTTTTTGTGTCATTTTTGGGAGGGCTCCGCAGCTACAATTACTTGTAGGGCCACTTAGTTTTCCGAAATATTGCTTTCTCACAAGTAAAAATTCTATTTTTTAGATGTACCCCTCGAAGTACGGTCTGCCATCTTGGAAAGGCTAATGGAAAAAGAATAAAAAGGAATCTGTGGCAATCCATGGGAGGACTCATGCCTGCTGATGGATGCACATGCATATTTCATTACACAAACGTTCATATGGGGTGATGTGTTCTTCAGCAGCACCATGACAATCAATCAATCAATCAATCATGGAACTTATATCGCGCACTACTCACCCGGAAGGGTCTCAAGGCGCTTGGGGAAGGGGGTCTGCTACTGCTCGAACAGCCAGGTCTTGAGCTGTTTCCTGAAGGCCAGGTGGTCCTGGGTCATCCGCAGGTGGACGGGTAGGGAGTTCCAAGTCTTAGCTGCCAGGTAGGAGAATAATCTTCCTCCGGCGGTGGCTCTCTGGATGCGAGGGACGACGGCGAGGGCGAGGTTAGCGGAACGTAGCTGGCGGGTGGGCGTGTAGAAGGTGAGGCGGCTGTTGAGGTACCCTGGGCCTAGGTCGTGGAGGGATTTGTGTGCGTGGGTGAGGAGTCTGAACATGATCCTCTTGTTGACAGGGAGCCAGTGCAGGTCTCTCAGGTGGCACGAGATGTGGCTGCGACGGGGGACGTCCAGGATGAGTCGGGCGGAGGCGTTCTGGATACGCTGAAGTCTTTTCTGAAGCTTGGCTGTAGTACCGGCGTAGAGGGTGTTTCCGTAGTCAAGTCTGCTGGTGACGAGAGCCTGGGTGACCGTCTTCCTGGTCTCGGTCGGGATCCATCGGAAGATCTTCCGGAGCATGCGGAGGTTGTGGAAGCAAGCTGAGGAGACGGCGTTGACTTGTCTGGTCATCGATAGGGAGGAGTCCAGTATGACGCCCAAGTTGCGTGCGTGGTCCGTCGGTTCAGGTGCGGTGCCTAGTGCCGGAGGCCACCAGGAGTCGTCCCATGCGGAGGGTGATGGTCCCAGGATGAGGACTTCTGTCTTGTCCGTGTTCAATTTCAGGCGGCTGATGTTCATCCATTCAGCGACGTCTGTCATCCCTTCGTGCAGGCTGGCTTTGGCGGTGTCGGGGTCTCTGGAGAGGGAGAGAATCAGCTGGGTGTCATCGGCGTAGGAAATGATGTTGAGGTTGTGTTGGCGTGCGATGGCAGCGAGGGGTTTCATTTAGATGTTGAAGAGAGTGGGGCTGAGCGACGAACCTTGCGGGACGCCGCAGATGACTTCGGTGGCCTCGGAGCGGAACGGAGGGAGGTGTACTCTCTGTGTTCTGCCGGAGAGGTATGAGATGATCCATTCCAGAGCCTTCCCTTGGATGCCGGTGTCGTTGAGGCGTTGGACTAGTGTGCGGTGGCAGACAGTGTCAAATGCTGCGGAGAGGTCTAGGAGGATGAGTGCCGCTGTTTCGCCGTTGTCCAGCAGGGCTCGGATGTCGTCGGTGGCTGCGATGAGGGCGGTCTCGGTGCTGTGGTTGGCTCTGAATCCGGACTGCGATGGGTCGAGGGATCCGTTCGCCTCGAGGAAGGCTGCCAGTTGCTTGTTGATGACCTTCTCGATGACTTTGGCAGGGAAAGGAAGGAGCGAGATGGGGCGGAAGTTCTTGAGGTCGGTCGGGTCCGCTGTTGGTTTCTTCAGCAGAGCGCTGAGTTCGGCGTGCTTCCAGCTCTCCGGGAAGGTTGCTGTGTTGAAGGAGGTGTTGATGATGTCTCGGAGGTGGGGTGCGATGGTAGAGGCTGCCTTGTTGAAGACATTATGGGGGCACGGGTCGGTCGGAGATCCGGAGTGGATGGTGTTCATCATGCGTGACGTGTCTTCGGGGGTCACCTCGGTCCATGTCTGGAGGGTGGCAGCGGGGTGCGAAGGTTCGACCGATGGGTGCGGGGGTGAAATGTCGAAGCTGTTGTGGATGTCGGCGATCTTGCGGTGGAAGTACGAGGCGAGGGAGTCACAGAGGTCCTGTGAGGGAGTGATGTCGTTGTTGCCGGTGCTGGGGTTGGAGAACTCCTTGACGATGTTGAAGAGCTCCTTGCTGTCATGGGCGTTCTTGTCCAGTCGTTCCCTCAGAGATTTCTTCTTGGTGGTGCGGATGAGCTGGTGATGTCTGCGAGTGGCGAGTTTGAGTGCTGTTATGTTGTCGGCGGTCTTGTTGAGGAGCCAGGCCTTCTCGAGGGTGCGGCAGGCCTTCTTGGAGCCCTTAAGTTCGTCGGTGAACCAGGGGGCCTTCTTGCTTCTGGGCCTGGTGAGGGGGTTCTTCAGTGGGGCGAGGTCGTCGGCACAGGAGGTCAGCCACTGCGTGAGGTCGAGGGCTGCTGTGTTAGGGTCCGTAGTCCTGACAGGTGGGCTCTGGCTGAGGGAGGTGGCGAGCTGGTCGGCGGTGATCTTGCTCCAGTTTCTGTGGGGAGCCTGCTTCGGGTGATGGTGGACCGTGTTCTTTCTGAAGCTGAAGTGGACGCAGCTGTGGTCAGTCCAGTGAAGTCCGGTGGAGTGGCTGAAGGTGACGTGTTTGCTGGACGAGAAGAGTGGGTCGAGCGTGTGGCCGGCGTAGTGGGTGGGGGTGTTGACCAGTTGCTGAAGTCCGAGGTTGGCGAGGTTGTCCAGCAGGGCGGTGGTGTTGCGGTCATTGTTGTTCTCCAGGTGGAAGTTGAGGTCCCCGAGGAGGATGTAGTCGGCGGAGGGGAGGGCGTGAGGGCTGATGAAGTCCGTGATGTCCTCGCAGAATTGTGCACGTGGTCCCGGGGGTCTGTAGACGAGGGTGCCTCTGAGGGTAGTCTTGGGGTCGGTGTGGATCTGGAAGTGCAGGTATTCGGCGGCGTTGAATTCGTCGATGGAGTCAGTCGAGATGCGAATGGTGCTCTTGTGTACGATGGCGATGCTCCCTCCGGTCTGGTTGACGCGATCCTTCCTGATGATCTTGTAGCCGTCCGGGATGGCTATGGCGATGTCGGGGGCTGAAGAGTCGTTCATCCAGGTTTCCGTGAGGAAGGCGACGTTTGGAGATGCTGTGTCGAGGAGGTTCCAAAGTTCCACGGCGTGTCTGTGGACGGAGCGGGTGTTGAGCAGGATGCACTTGAGGTGGTTGCTGTTGTCCGTCCTGGTGGGCGTGGTGCTTGTTTGGAGGCAGGAGAATTTGCAGGATCGGCAGGCGAAGGGTCCATGGGTGCGTCGCACTATTACACCTTTTTTCAGTTTTTTACTGTCTGCACTGCACAGCAGAAGGAAAGCATTCCTTCTTGTTGATGCTGCAGACTACTGGCCTAAAGTACTGGCAAAACCAACAGGTTAAAAAGGTAAAACCTATTGGTTTTGACAATGCTTGTTTTTTTTGGGGGGGGGAGGAGTGATGGTTTGTTTTTCGTTGGAGCATTGATGTTAATCCCTTTGCAGTGAGAGACGGGAAGGGGTTAAACAGAAAAGAAACGTACTACACAAACTGGAAATCTCAACCAGGTTTGACACATTTGGCAGAGAAAAATACCTGCCATCTGTTCAGTTTTTAATATTATGGTTCTTGAGTAAAACTTTGCATGAAATCGTCTCTATTAATTTTTAACATGCCCTCTCTGTCTTTGTTTACTTTAATTATCAGTTGAGGTCCTTAGGGCAGCTGTAGAAAATATTTTAAAGCGTTTTCTTCTAACATTTACAATTTAAAGTATGCACTGATAAGGGGGGGAACCCGGCTCTAGGTGATTTTTGTAATGTGTCTACTGTTAAGGACATTAGAAATACCGTACAGACAGGTGGCAACCCACCCGCTAATCTGTCTGTTTTAATTGGTCTGGGACTCCCAGCCACGCGGAAGCCGAGGCCCCGGAAAACAGTTTGAGGTGTAAAACCAGGAAGCGACGCCTCCCCCTGCTAAACTCAGCCCAGTCGGGAGCGGCCGGTGGGATTCCGTGCCCAACAAATGCCCCCGCTTCATTTCTGAAATACCAGATCAGACATCAATGAATCAGAGAAGCAAGCAAATGGCGGCACACATGATGTGAGTCACCGTTCTTCTTAAAGAGCAACCGCAGAGACACTTGGGATTGCTTACACCGCATCTTTTTATATGTCATATCTGGGATTTTCAGATGAATCAGTTATTTGTGCCTCCCTAGCCGTGGTGCAGGGAAAAGGGGTGCAACCGGGGTCATTCGCCTGTCAATTAGCCCAAAATGTGAAATGCCAACACAGGATATTGTCCGGGGTAAACCCTGCCTTTTTAACTGCCAGGACTACACCCGGAGCTCTCAGCACTGCTGTGTCTTTTACAGCGTATCTGCTGCCACGCAAAGTAACCACGTATACCCCACGTATACTGGATGTATGCGATTCTGTGGCATGTCCGCATAATTATTCATTAACTGCAGTTGACACAGTCTGTCTTCTCTTGTACGACTTGCAGAATGCAGTCCAAAAATGTTTCCAGCTGAAACAGATTGAAATGTGCAAAATGCCACACATAATGTGGTGCAGTGCCAGATACTTTTCAAAGGTAAGACGAATTACTTTTCAGTTGCTGTACTACAACAAGGTGAACCTTTTGCCAAGACAGTATTATTGTGTATTAAAAAGACAAAAGAGCAAAATAAAACTGTGACAGAATGTGCTGCATTATGCTGCCTAATTTAACTTTTCATGCCACATAATTGAGTCAACCTTGCGGTCCTCGTTTGCCGCATAATTCATGACCCTGTAATTTCCATTATTTCAAAGCTGTGAATGAAACCAGTGCTAACTTCCTTGGCTGGCTGTCACAAGTCAGTTGTTATACCTGCTGCTCAGCCAGTATGAGTGTGCTGTGTGGAATGTTGGTGCTGGTGATGCATTGGAATGTTGGGTGCCTCTGAGTGTCAGCTGGAGTATGGACTGAGCAGCAAGGAGACTGCTCCTGGTGGGGCTCAACATCTAGCTTATCCTAGAAGCTTACTATTGGAACTCATTACCTGGAACTAAGATAAATAAACCATCTTACATTAATCTACACTTGGAGTATGAATCTTTCTTTCATTACTACATATGTACTGTCTGCACAGCGACTTTTAAAAATAACAATTGATAAATACATTATTGTGATAAAATAATTGACTTATCACATAGTTCAGAAAAGTAGGAAAAGTAGAAAGACGGAGCCGAGGCATCCAGTGGCCAATCGAATTTCAGGTCCTCGAGGTATGCTCCAGGGTGTCCTCATCCCATCAGATCATGATTGCCTAAAACAGGCCATGCAGAGGGAAAGAGCACGCATAAGAATGAGCCTTTAAGAACACTGCCAAACAAAACCATGCAACAGGCAAACAACTTTAAGGATAATAATAATAATTCCACATATGAGTGACTTATTGCCCCTAAGGGGATCTAGGTGCCAGGGAGCCGTCAGGAAATTAAGTGAGCTATTGTCCAGAGCCATATAAAGTGGAATGTAGGCTTTCTGTGAGAATTTCTGACTTACCCCAGATAGTGAGTAGGACAATTGTATTTATGAGTGAATATAATCTTGCGTGTGGCAATGCACTTTCCAGGCCGTAAGACCCCTTAAATTTGTGTACACCCTCAAACTGGGCACTATCAAAGCATTTTCAAAACCCTGCCTTCCCTGAAAAAGCTCAGTGGTTGTTCTCTGAGGGAATATCCCTACAAAATGGAAGAAGTGTAGGGCAAAGGGCTTTTCCAAGAACAGGGCCACCATGGAGGAAAAACATGTTCCTTGTAGAGAAAAAATATGCGAAAATGGAATTCACAAAACTTTCCCAGGATTTTGCCTGGAAAGCTATAATTGGCTCAGGCTCCTAGGCATGATCTGAATAAATGTTGTTATTTCCAAATATGAGTTAATTCAAACACATGCAAGCCCCAGTACGTCAGAGTGTACCTTTAATCGATTAGCCCCCGGGAGAAACTTGTATTGCAGTATTAATAACAGACGCACTAGAGACCTGAATCAAATATAAGAAGGAGTTACAGTAAGAGATACTTATGGCCATGGATCAGCTTTTAACGTTTTATACAAGGTTTCATTTCTGGAGGCCGCAATTCGCTTGTTTGTTAAATATTAGCTCCAATTACTTGTCGTACAATGGTGACACAGTGTAAATGTAGCACTGTGCAATATAGCCAACAAGTAAATCTTCTCTATTTATATTTTTTGCAGACACCAACCTTCTCCTGACATGATACGTCACGCTTCATCTGAATTGAATGTACTGGGAGCTCAAAGTCCTTGTTAGTCAGCTCAGTGTTTGATTTGTCAGGTGTGTAGATGATGGAAATTGACCATACTAAAAGAGGGGGGACATATTACATCCACTGGCGGGATCATGCTAAAAGTTAGTATTATTTATCCTTTGATACTGTAGGAAGCTGACTCTTTATATAGTATACCAAAAAGAAGAATGCTGTGCAAAGAGTTCAGGTATTCCCTTACTAGTGGACCGGAACTTGCTCTAGCATTCCCAAGGTGTTCTTGTAGGGGATAGTGTGGTCGAGCAGCTTTATGCTTATCAGAGCGTTGTGTTGGACAGATACACACAATAGTCAATAAATGATGCACACTACTCAATAGGGGACACAAACCAATTTATAAAAATAACACTTTATATATGTTTAGGCACCAGAATCAATATGATCAGGTAAGTACGCTTTGCAAGAGAAATACTTTTACGTTTAAAAAGTCTACACTTTGTGCATTTTTCAGAATTCAGGTACAGTACTGTGACTTATGAGACCAATCTTCTACACTTAGGTGAGTGTGGGTCAAGGTCCAAAGCAGCACCAGCAAGTCTCATCAGGGGCGGCCTGGTCACCAGCAAGTCTCATCAGGGGCGGCCTGGTGAAGGGGTGCAATACAGCTTTGGGTGTCCAATGTTGGTCAGTGGGGATCGGTCTGTGGGAAAAAAGGCTGCAGATTTGGACTGGAAGGACAGTCTTGTTGAACCAGACAAAGGGTTCAAGACTTGCAGTGCTTGGGGACATGGGGACACTGGTGGTCCTTTTCTCCTTGGGCCAAGACGGCCGGGTGAAGAGGGTCTTTGAGGAGTCAGGTTCATCGTTGAGGGGGCCTGCAAACCGAAGTTGCAGGCAGCATCAGAGAGTTCACAAGGAGAGTTCACGAGGAGAGAAACCAAAGTGGACTCTGTCTCTTGAGGGCTTGGGGACCACACTAACACTGTTGGCCCACTTAGACTCAAGCTGTTGGGCTCGGGTGCAGTGATGCTTGGTGGTGGCGGGATTTGGCAGTCCCAAAGTCCTCAAGATTCTTCTTTGGGTACCTGCAGGATGCAGGAGAGCAGCTCCACTAAATGGGATGCCATGAGTCTTTATTGAAGGCAGGCCATCCTCCCAGGCTTTGGAGGCACAACAGCTTGCAGGACGTGATGACTTTGGCACAATTCGACGGGGAACCTTGTTTCAGTGAGGAGTTCACTACGGAGGTTGAGTATGGGAGCGGCATCTTGGCAATTTCCTTGACCCTTGAGCTAGGTAAAGTGTTATAGAGGTAATTGAAGTTCTGACCTTAGTTAAAGTTTCAAGTAACTCTAACTCAGGGATTGTATGAAACTTGAACCAGGACCACTGGGTTTTAATTTAGGATAGTGGACTTTGGCAGAAGTGATGGCTCAATAGACTTTGCTTTCTCTGCAAAGGAGGTCACAAAGTCTTTGCATTTAGTTGCTGGTGTGGAGACTGTGCTAGTAGAAGTGTGAAAGTTTGATATCGAAAAGTAGCTTTGAGTGATTTTTAACAGAATCAGGCATGGATTGAATGTGGCTAGATTTAGCATTTAAGGTGTTTGATTTATAGTTTCTCCCTGCGTCCCTGAGAATAGCAAGATGCCAAGTTGAGGGTGCTTGTCTCGAGATTTTCTCAGGATGCTTCAGGTGACGTCTTTAGCTATATGGATTCTTGGAAAACCAGGGGAAGGAAGGCTTAGTATGTTTACTCTTGCATTTCCGCAGGGCATAGTAATGAATTGTGTTACCCATGCATTTGTTATGTTCTTCTGTGGTGGAAATGATATGGATATCAGGATCAGAGGTGGGGCGGATGCCCCAGCCCTTGTTACTCAGGTTGCTGATGTCAATGATTTTAGTGTCGAGGAACCATGATTTGTTTCTCTTTCTAGAATCGGCTCAAAGATGGACAGCATGAAAGGCGTTTGCCGGTGGTCACACCAATCCACATGAATGGAGACTTCAGTGGTCAGAAGTCTGCACTTGGAGATAATGAGTTCAAGAATAGAGACTTTGTAATGTGTTGGTTTCTGACAGTGTTGGAGGAGGTCGTTGTCCCTTAGCAAATAAGAGAACAGTTTAATAGATGACTTGCTATCTTCACCCCAATGAGGATTGAAGTATCCAAAGATGATGAGCGTCTCCTAGCGTAGCAGCTGTGAAGAAATAAATTGAATGCATTCCTCGACACACATATTCTTTTTGCCAGGAGGCTGATAAATGATGTTCATTCTGAGATTGGAGGTCTCGCGGGCATCGATATCAAGAGATAGGCATTGGAAGAAAGGGAAATTCTCAGTTGGAAGTAACTTGGCTATTGCTGAATGACTGGCTGTGGCCCGACACATGACTCATGCCCATCGGCTCATCAAAATCCAGACTAGTATTCCAGACTCTACCCTGTTCCCTCCTTAATGTAGTTTAAAAAGCAAAAACTTCTAAGCGCAACACAGATGAGTGTGTGCATCAAAAGTGAAAAAGAGCTTTTCTGTTTGAACTTTTTTTCTGAAGTTCAAAGGCAGAAAATAGACATAAAGGTCTGTGAGTAGCCAAGCTCTGCTCCTCACTTCTGCCTTCATGAAGATTTGTGATGTTGTAGACTTAGCTCCCGCACAGACCCTTAAGAGCCAGAAGATTACCCTGGCTGAGGGCCAAGTTGGCCAGGGTGTACACAGGTTTGCTAAATTATTGTGGATGTAGAAAACACCTGGTTGATTATTTGCATATACCGTTGGACTCTCTGAAATGAACTGGAAAACTGAAAGATCCTAACCCCAATGTTCAGTCAGGAGAGAGAAGTATTCTACCAGATGAATTAGTGCTCAGGCTGGTTAATGTATGGCACTTGACTCTCGAGGCCCCAAAATGGGTCCTATAAACAACAACAATCTCTACACAAACGCCAATCATGCTGTGGTTGGTGGGGGTGTGTGATACCTCACTTTTCCCCAATATGCCACAATTTCCGTAGTCTTCAAAGATGCGTTTCCTGTGAGGGAATAAGGATATTATCTATCTGCACAATTGTCATTGTGCAGTTTGCCTACCTGCCCTCTGCAGAGTTGTAGACCTGCTTTCAGCTTACCTACCAAAGCTGGGACCAAGTGTTGATGAGTTTGGTGGAAACAAGGGTTAAGTAGCAATGAGACCAGTCTGCTACCACAGTAACTGGTCATAAACTAGCCTGTCATTGGACTCCGCATGAATCAGCGAGGTGCACCTGAAGAGGGTGAGGCCCAATTTATCCCACTGAATACACAGGTGTAGTTTTAGGGTGTGTTTGGGTTGTACAACCCCCAAATAAATGCAGCATTGTCTTGGTAGTTGGGTCTGGGAGTCCTGAGTAGGGGTCTGCTATTTTTGAGTCAATTTGTCCTATTGGGACCCAAAAATGAAAGACAAAACGAAAGAGAGAGAGAGATAGATAGAGAGAGAGAGAGAGGGAGAGAGAGAGTCTTTCTTTGCAGTGATGTAATCTTATGTACTAAGGTGAAGCACCTCCGCATGTTAAAGAAATACACTTTTCTACATTTTGAAGAGATTGTATCATATTTTTACATTATTTTTGTTCCACAATATGCATGCCAAATGTGAAAGCTGTGCCATTTTCAAGTTTCCAAGCATACTACTGACAAACAAACAATAAAAAGGTGATGGGATGAATGTTTCTGAATAGCCTAACCAGTGGTGCTCGATCTGGGTAGCATTCAAACCCATTGTTTCTTGACCACTGTGCCACTCTAGACAGATGCCCACCTAATGCAAATTGGCACTCATCGAAGCAGTCCATCGCTAACCTTGGTCATCTCACCCCCACTGCTTCTTTAGTTGGGAAATATGAGATTCGCTTCCCTCGAATCCATTGCTTGATTTGTAAAAAAATAGGTGCCAGAGCTCTCGTCAGGAGGCCACTGCAGCTTGCACCACACACTGCCCTGCCATGCTGCCAATGACAGTAACAACACAACTACTAACCATCACAAGTGTGACAATTCAGACTAATTCAAGCCCTCAAAGCTATGAGAAACACTTGGACAGCAGGTAATAGTAATTTTGAATGTATATTGAATTAATAATTAACTGTTGCTTTGGTCATCTGTAAATTAGCCAGAAAGTGCCACCTTGTTGCAGGCTGTCACAAGTGCTGGTGTTGACAATTAAGTGCCAGTGCCGAGCACCAGAAACCACTGGCTCAAATTAAGGACTGCCTGAATCTCACTGACTAAGTGACGCCCCTGACTGTATACCATGGTGTGCACTGCGGAGGAGATGGGTTAGTATGTTAAGCGCTCGCTGGTGACATCTGGCATGGCCTGCAGGTCATTGGATCTGATCCCAGCAAAAGGAACCAGCCCTTTTAACTTTCTGAGTTCGGTGAACTGATATCACCAATTTGTCTAGTAATGACAGGATTTAAGTGAGAAGGGGCAATAACACGCTTTACTGAAATATGATAATATACATGGCAAAGGGTTACACTGGATAACACAAGAAAAGTATATACGCAATTGGTGGTCAGGTGATCTAATGTGAATGTACTTGTTAGTCACCTGACAAGTGTACCACTTATGTACCGCACCCTTAACATGAAAAAATGAAACGTGTATTAAAACAATATGATCGAATGGAAAACATTGACGCAGGTTTGAAGTATACTCAAGAAGCTCATTTTATGTTCATGGTGACACAAAGTCTCAGAAGGAGAATGCATGTTAACTGTCTAATTGATCTCTTGCTTAACATCAATTAGAAGCCTCGCATAGTTTTACTATCATTTTGCAAATTATTTCCCTAGTAGCCTGCCTTTGAGTCATCATTAAAAAGATCTAGGCAATTAATTTTGACAGCTTGTGGTAACCGAATAAATACTGAATTTACTCCCTGTGCTGATCAGAAATGAGGGCTCTGACTTTTTGTAATCAACATGGCTGAACATTTCACTGCCAGGAATTATGAGCCTTGGTGGAGAAATCAGATAATCAGAAGGCAAAGCCCCTTCCAGGGAGCGTGTCACGCTGGGGCGCGTCACATCATGAGGCCATGTAGAGTAGAAACTGACATGGCGTCGCTCAGCGTGACTAATCACATCTTACAGCCCCACCTGCCACCTGGGATCGGCAGCAGCGAGGCCTGCTGAGTCATAGTTTAAAGGGAGAATGCTGTGTGTCTGTGGGATCCTGCAAAACCTGAGGCACTAAGAGAAGGATGCTCCTCGTGTCACAAGGACAGAGAGGAACTCTCTGGTGGGAGTAAACTCCAAGTCACACCAAGTACCCCACAGTTAATGAGATAACGAGAAAAAAATAAACCCTGGTTGAAAATGGGAAGACGGTTACTGAAGCATCCCAGTTATTACCCACCGGGAATACACTGCTCCAGTTTAGGAAGTACCTGAAGACCTGGCTCTTCGGATGACCCCAGCACTCAACGGAGCCACGCCCCCCCACCCCCATCCCAAGCGCCTTGAGACCTTCGCCGGTGAGTAGGTGCTCTTTACCAACCCTGATTGATTGATTGATTGAAAAATTGTCTCTCTTGAACTAAAAATAGACATTGGCTTCATTTGCAGGTCAGTCAGATATGCAGTGCATGGCTCAAACAGGGCCATTTTAAGAATTTTGGGGGCCCAAGGCAAGAAATATTTTATGGGGCCCGTCTGAACAACTTTTATTTTTCACCCTATTTTCTGCTAATTCAAGGATGTGATGCCAAATAATATAGAATTCTATAATAAAGGCCGAGATATAGAAATAGGACAGAGATAGAGAAACAGTTCTCTTCCACAGTGACCTTAGCAGGGGCGTAACACAGGCCCCCGCGGTGCATGGGGGCCCCAAGCTCCAGGGGGCCCTCTCGGCACTGGACATTAGAAGGAGGGGGCTCTGGACAATTGGCCACTTTGCACATGCCCTACAACGTCTCTAGACTCAAAAGGCCCACGTTTGCTGCATGTGCCCCCCATTCCTTCCTTAATGGCCCATTTTAGGTAAACCGTAAAGGAAGAAGGCGCTTAGGGCAGGACCTAGTAGAATGGGGAATAACGGGGTGCTGCAGCGCTTTAAGGCCACATTATACAGTTGTTTCACTTCATGGCACAAATAACACGATGTGTGGTTGTTGCAAATGCTGCTTGCTTATCTTACAATTGGTTTTTTGCAGTAATGGGTGCATTTGCTGTGATTAGGTGCCCATATGTGCTCCTTATATATTGTAAAGGGTGAGTCGACTTAACACTGTCGACCCGCATTTGCAATGCATTGCGCACTCACCCCAATGCCCCCTAGATGAAAGCATGACTATGAGGCACATTAGATTCAAATGTGAATGATACATTGCAGAGGAGGAGCGATAATTAATCATGGCTTTATGGAGGGACAGAACTCCAATATCAGAACAGTGTTCGGGACTCCCTGGCCTCTGTCCTTGGTCCCTAGCTGCACTGCTGAACTTTTCATTTTTGTGAACCCCTAATTCCAAGGGACTTCTCTAACTGCAGATCTCAGGCCGTATTGCACATAGTGCCCAGGGGACGGGCATGTGCACCCAATTTTTGTGCTCCCTGGGGCATTATGGTATTATAGAAGGGTCGGCGGACACTTGTGCGGCCCCTTCTGTAATGCTGATAGCACTATATTCAGAGGGTATTTTCTTATTCACTCGGGTGCGTAGCCTCATGCTAATGAGGGAATCACTTTGCCTCTGCACCAGCAATGACTTAAGGATGCGGGCGCAGAGGCAAACAGGCCCTTCGGAGATGCACTGCCTCTGATTGCCTATTCAAACTAGATTGGCTGATTCTGCAGAATATGTTGTGGCAGCCATTACAAGACTCGGCCCCCAAGCCCCGAAAAAGAAATGAAAGGCCACATAACAGGGCAGGGTGAGCACACCCTGACCAGCAGGGCAGTGTGGATTGGATCCTGAAATGCCTAACCACTTAAGTCAAAATGTAATAAATAAATTCAGGTCATGAATACCACAGTACCAGTGCCCGGTACTACAGTACCCAGGAAGATACACCCTTCTGGTCCTGCAGTCTCGAAACAAAATTTAGGCTGTGCTCCTTGGGAGCTGGCTGTCTGCAGTGGGTTGGCCGCAGGGACGATACATGACTGTGCACGGCTGAAAGCTGTGCTCCCCCACGGGGTTGGTGTATAGATATTGGCTGGAGGCCAGACCATGCGCCAAACCCTAATGCCCACAGAAAAGGTTTGTGTGCAGTTGGGTGGGATGTTGGGCACCAGTGGGGGTTGAGTATAGGGCCTGGCCAGATGCCCAGCACCACGACCAATCCCACTGTATTGCTCATAGCCAAAGGCCGTGCACAGTGACGTTTTGGGTATCGGTTGCTCGACAAGGTTGGGCATCAATGATATCTTTTAACATGTTATGAGTGAAATAGTATGTGAGGTCATAATCGGTGATTAAAGTTATAGTTAGTTCACTAAGCTATATAACTAGCGAATTTCAGTGTTTTGGGGGTTTTTAATCATTAATTTTTTTCAGATAATTTCTGTTTGTTTTTTTATTATAAGCTAAGATCTTATTACCATGCTTAACTATGTTATCACTTTAAATATATATATATATATGATGATTTTGGGTGTTTGATTAATTTTACATTGACAATGGAGTGCATTATACACGGGATACTCTTTGTGAACATTCGTGTTTTAAATTTATCATAGTCATTTGTTTTTAAGTCTATTTGTCTGTTATTTGAATACTTTTTGTGTACTCTACCAAAACTTACAGTATTCTTTGGGCCAGCCCATTATCGTTGGTTTAATTTCTTGTCAATCTCATTTGCTTGCCGATATTGCCTGGCTCTTCTCCCTGTTTTTTGTTGTTGGTCCCTACCCTAGAGTATGTCGTCTTCAACATCCTTCTGATTGGAGGAGTTGAATACCTCCACTGCTTAGATTAAAAAAACTTTTTTAAAATTTTCATCTAGCACTCCATGGGAATGCATGTGTTTTCCTGCTTTCTTTCTCTTGTGTTGCTTGCCCTTCACAACTCTGTGCTCTCTGCATTGCTTCCCTGAGCTCGTTTCTTGCTTCCACACCCCTCACATACAGCCTTGTTTTATTGTATTTTCTAACCCCTGCCCAGCTCTTCTTTTGCTCCCGTAACAGCCCTATCCATTCCCTCGCATGAGTTGCTCCTCCTTACCACTCTGTTGCCCCCCCGTTAAGTTTTTTTTGTGTTTTTGTTTGTTTGGAAGGTTCAGCATCTACAGTTTGCTACAAGGCAGCATCCGTAAGGTCATTAAAGAATTGTGAACATATAGGAATTTGAAATGGTTGGCCAGATATATTATCCTTAAATGTGGATTGTCAGCCCTAAATGGGGGGACTAGGATGAGATTGATGTATAATCTATTTCTAGATATGTATAGAACATGATTCTTCTATTTGCATGACATGATTACTGATTTTTTTCTCCAATGCACACCCTTATATAGTAGGATTGTGCCCCAGCAGGGATATTCATCCATTTGCCACAGTTCACAAACCATGGGAAAAAACATACCTACAGCTTGCACCACCTCGAAACCTTGAGTTTCTGTACTCAGTGCACTATACAGTGACACTATACTGATGACGCTGTAAGGAGTGACCGGAAAGGGGATCTCACGCTAACAGTTTCCCATGGGAAGCAGACCCGAGTTCTTAATACTTGGATATGATATAGCGTCAGTACTCAGTATAGCGCCTTCACTCTTTCTTGACCGCTAGGTGCTTCAGTGTGGAATTCCAGAGACGTTGCCACTCAGCTCTATATCAGGCCCCGGATCAACACCGCTATAATTGGGCTCACTTGGCTCCAATTTAACTGTCCCCTTGTGAAGGTTAGTGTGAAAAACATAGCTTGTTGAGTATTGTGCGCGGAACTCACATTGAAACGTATTGGTAACGTGTCCCTCCCTAAACGGGACAAGGGTTTGCTACACAAAAACAGTTACAAAAAGTCAAGCTTAAAGCGGGAAGAGAGTGATACAGTGAGGCTGAGCAGGGCGAAGGCCAGGCCCTGCCCTCAGGACCCAGAACATACAATTGGTTGTAGCTGCCGAGCAGTTGTTACAGTGCCAAGGCCAGGCACTGAATGCCACCTTTGAGAGCCAGTTACTGCAATGCCGCCCTTGCCCTCCAGCCTGCCAGTTACACTTTGTCATGTGCCAGCGCTTCCAGTGAATGTATTTCCGTATAATTAAATTTTACGAGATACATTTACCCTCGCACACTATTCATACACACTATTACAGGGTCTCCATCGTAAGTTACTTTATATTCTGCTAAAATGCATGAGCATAGGTAGGAAACTAGTTAGTACTCCTTTTAAACGGGAAATGGGACAAATCGATAAAAGATTTTTTTCCGTGTACTTTCCTATACTTTTGCAGCAGTATCATCTCAAACACAATGTGCTGTGCATAGAATAGGAGGCGTGTACGTATGTATGAGGTCTGAGTGTGCCGCACGCCTAGCCCAATGGCAGAGGAGTGCTGACATGGCCAAAGGCAGAGATTCTGTCAGGGAGTGATTGGAGGGTTAGCTGGTTTTTGAAAGCAAAAGGGACCCGTTACTGAATCATGTGTGTTCTTTAAGGAGCTTTGATTTTGCACTGAACTTTGAGTGGCAGTAATCTTTATTTGTCCTGAATGGACGCCCACCTAGAACAGTGATGCTTGTTACTGTCGGTTGAAATTAATAATTAACCAGGGCTGAAAAAAGTAGCCATCAAAAGACCCGCACCGCTGAGTGTTGATGGCACTTTCTCCTAATGCAGCGTTAAAAGCCCTGAAGTAAACAGTGATGTCTCTGCCACGGTGTTGTTTCTGTGACTGAGTACGGATGTAAACATTTTCCTTTTGCTTTTAAGTTCAATTTTGTGATTTTACAATGGTGAGGGGAGGTTAGAGTGCTGGAGGTACCATGAAAAATGCCCCTCGGTCTGAACGAGTAAGTGGGACATCTGCTTACAAGAGGGACACATAAAAGGAAAGAGCCGTGTTCAGTCTGGTTGCTCGTGTGGAGCGTCCTTGAGTTGTACAATAGGTTCTGCACTGTTACGTCTCCCAAGAGATGTGTAACTTACTGGATGCAACTCTGAAGGCCCAGAGTGTGTGACCATGACGTTACACACATAGCCCCAATGGCTTGTTAATGGCTAGCGACCACTGCTGAGAGGAAATACATGGATGCCCCCATCGGATCCACCATGGTTCCTCCTCAGAAGGCTATTGTTGATGGTCCGAAACATGCCCTTGGGAGGAGGTCAGGACCTGCCGTGGAGGGGGCAGGGGGGGGGGGGGGGTGATGGAGGCATTCATTATCCCTTCTCAAGCCAACATGTCAGCCACTTGTCTGGCTAATATTGTGCACACCATACTTGCCTCATGTTCTGTAATGCTACACAAATGGGCAAGGGCAACCAAAATGTCCATGAGGAATTCCACCATGCTAATGAGTAGGTATGTCACCATTACAATGATACATTTATGTAGACTTGCATCACATTTTTTACAATGCTTGTCATTTACATAGCCTTACACGTACATCACATTGGATGTACATGTCTTGGATCTAGCCCTCTTCGGAGAACCCTGATCTAAGGTTTTGGCAGTTCCTGCCCCATCCTGCCTGAACCTTAGCTGACTTCCTCCTCTCATCTCTAAATGTTCGTTTCTCTCCTTGTTTCTCTGCTTCCACCCTCTCTGTTCTATGACTCTGTATGTATCCCTAACGCCCCATCACTCTCCAAAGGGCCTGCCAGGCATGAAGCTGCACTGTGCTCTGATATTGCTCTGCCCCTGCTCTGATGTATGTGTCCTGGCATGTAAAATGATCCCCCTGTTCTGGGAACGGTCATACGATGCCCCAATGACCAGATGCATGCATATGAACAGATACAATAGACTAGGCTACTGTGTCTTTCTGGGGCCGTATTACAATAAGTGCCCCGTGGGCGCAATGGGCGTTTGTGCCTGCTTTGCGTGCCCCCGGGGCAATTTGGTATTATAGAAGGGGGCGCAGACGCTTGTGCGTCCCGTTCTATAATACCAATAGCGCTGGCTCACTTAAAGCGCCAGCGCTACCTTTAGAGAGTGTTCCCTCATATGCATGGGGGCATGCCCTATGCAAATGAGGGAATTCCTTTGACCCTATGCCCGTGCCATATGACAGATGTGGGCGCAGAGTCAAAGCAGCCTTCAGGAAGCGCACTGACAGTGCGCCATTTAAAAGGTGGCGCTCTATCAGTGCGCCTCCTGAGAGCAGCCCTCTGCAGGGGCCAAAGGGGGTCCCATGGCCCCAGATATCCCCTTGCAGGCAGGTGCAGTCACTGACTTTACCCACCTACAAAGGGATCTCTAGTACCCTGTAAAGGTGCATGCGGGAGCCGCCTGCACTGTGAAAACACAGAGCAGTTGCTCTGTGTTTTCACATGTATGCGGTGCACCCAGGGCAGCGTGAGGTTTGGTTGCGCAGGGGGCAGCGCATATATAATGAGAGGGCGCATTGTGATTGTTTGCGCCCGGTGCACCTTTTAAAAGGTGCACCCGGCGCAAACAATCACAATGCATAATACGGCCCCTGGGGAGGTCTTAAATATTCCACGTTGGAAGATTCTCACGAATGTCTCACAAACCCTGTCTTAATCATTCTCAGATATTTGTCAAGACCTCTTAATATTTCAGGAGCTACGTATTTTACAAATCTAAAGTGTTAAATCATTTTGCCACAATGCTGTGCCACAAGCATTTCATTAGATTATCAAATTTCAGATCTTACATGGCTTCCAAGATTATTGAGATCACGATTATTTTTGATTTTTAGGGAGATTTTTTTCAATTAACGTAAGGTCTTTTAGATTTTCATTTTACTACAAAAGTTGGCAATATTTTTCATGAAACTTTAAATCTTTTTAATAACCTTGTGCATCACTCAAATACGTTTCAGTGGTTACAGAAGTGTCTCTGAATGAGTGGCATGCACATTAATCCCTTTAACGCCAGACCGTGGATATTATAGTCTGGAAAAGAGTGCAATATCTTGATAGCTGTGTATTTTAAATTAGTCTGTGCTAGAGGGTGCACTGGTTGGTTCCATTGATAGCTGGCGAGACATTGCAGATCCCTATTGGCAGCTCTCAGACGTAGAAAACTCGGGGCAAAAAAATGGCTAGGAAATCCATGTGCATGTGGTTACTGGAAGAATGAGTCCCTAGTCCTCTGTTAATAAAATTTAAAAAGTGAGAAGTTTAGAGATTATATTTAAACTTACTGTAAAGATCCACTCCAATGCAGTAAGTGAAGATAGGCATCTTTATTGGTAAGATGCAATGACAGGCACCTCCAGTTCTTCCTTCCAGCTTCTCAACCCCAACTATGTCTTCCTTCAAAGAGTAGCATTCCACCTTGGCAACAAGCCTAACATTCCATTTTTATTGAGTAGACTCCACACATCTTCCGCCTATATACAGCAACAAAATTAACCCACTTAACAATGCAAAGAAGGGAACAATAAGAAGGGGAAAACACAGAAACATTAGTCACAAAGAATTGGCTGAGGAGCATGACATCTACAAACATTTCCAGCACTCCAAGCAGAACCATCAGTTAAAAGAAGAATATTCTTCTTCACAGTTTTCACTTGCATAGATTTAGAGAATTTGCTTTCACCTTTGGTGACAATTCCCCCTCTTTATACCATAACCCAGTCTCCTTCAATAGTATCAGGAACATTAACACCTTTCCTGGCATTTTAGTAGTTTGTCTCAGCCAATTGCTGCTTCTCAACATCACTCTCCACAGCAGCACGATCAACCCATACACAATCCTTATTTTTAAGCCAACCAGGGACTTCTTTTACACTAGGCTCTCGCCCCTTGAGAAAGACAAATGGTGACAACCCAGTCACCAAATGGGGCGTCACTCTATATAACCACACTCATCTCTTGAGTCCTCAAACTATGACAAACCATTTGACATTGAAAGTTGAATGTTATCCATTATAAAACGGTTGGTTCTTTCAACTAAACCGTTTACTTGAGGTCTGAACATGGCTACTTTTTCACGTTTGACCCCCAACTTGCACAGAAACTCTTGCATTCTCTTCAATACCAATTGAACTCCATTATCGGATACAATGGTCTTAGAGATGCCTTCGTTCATGAACACTCTTTCCATGAACCCAATCACCTTTTCAGGGTCAATGCAATCAGCCATCTCAATAACGAACCACTTGGAGTGGTTGTCTACTAAGACCATCAAAAACTTGCTACGCGAACCGAGTTTGGAGATAGGACCTAAGTCAATCGCCAGGACAGCACCAATTCCCACAGCACTGGCATCAGCATCAGTGGTAATGAAAGTTTTAGTTTTAACATCGAAATGACCAAGAGTGGGAGCATGGAGAATGCAGGACTTTACCCTATTAAATGCCTTGTCGCAAATATTATCCCATTCAAACAGAACACCATTCTTCATTAGTAACCTCAGTGGTTCCACAATTTCTGTAAAACCATTCACAAATTTTGAACAGTATTCTGTCAGGCCAAGAAAAGATTTTCACTGTTCCTTGTTAAATGGAGTAGGGGCATCCTGGACAACAGACACAATACTCTTCTTGGATCTAATCCCTGCATTGAATTTCTCATGCCCCAAATACATCAAACAACTTTTCCTCAATTGGCAATTTTCTTTCTTTATAGTCAATAAGTGACTCTCCATTCGCTTCAGAACTTTGTTCATCACTTCATCATGGTGTGCATTGTCCTTTCCTACAATCAACACATCATCCTGAAAGCAGAGGACATCTTTCATAACGACAAATATCTGTTGCATGACTCTCTGAAACACCGCTGAGGCAGACACTAAGCCGAAAGGGCATCCTGCAGTAACAAAATGCACCCAGCAGCATAACAAACAAAGTGAGGTCCCTTGATTCCTCATTCAGGTCAATCTGGTGATATACTGCAGACATGTCAGTCACACTGAATATCACTTCCCCACCCATGGCTATCAAAATTTCGGAAATATTGGGAGCGGCTGCCTATCCACCCATGTATTTCTGTTCAAATCACGCAAGTCGACACAGAAACGAATCTTGCTCCCATCCTTGGGCACGACCACAATAGGTGCCAACCATTCCGAGGCCTCAATGGGTTTAATAATTTCTTCCTCTCATTAAATGGGGTACGTTTCTAACTTTGTGTACGACCGGCACCGCATTCTTCTTTAGAATAATCTTATGAGAAAAGTTCTTAAGTTTCCCCAAATTATCGGAGAAAACCTTAGGAAACTTCTCTATCACAGTTGTTTCATAAGCGTCAACGATATGCACAACAGCAGACAACACTGGCTCAGACGCATTTGGATTGAGCACAATCCCCAGATCCTTTTGATGTCGTCAACCCAGTAAATTTGAGCCTTGTCTTGTCAAGTATACACGGTTATACAGTTTTTTCCCATTAAAGCAAATCACCATCCACTTTAGGCCCAAAATTTCTATGGTCTTTCCACCGTAACCCACAGCATTGATATCAGATGTGTCTCAAGACTCCATGTTGCTCATACCTCCCCACACCTTGGAATACATTTCTTTGGATAGCAACGTATACAAACTTCCCGAATCGATTAGCATTCTAACATCATTCATATCCAAGATTATGGTACAGTGAGGCTTTTCCAACTTATCCGTACTTTCTTTGATAATACTACAATCCATAACAGTGCGGTTGCAGCATGAATTTTAGGGAACACTAGAACCATCCACACACAACATCAATTTATGACTACTCTCACACGTGTCATCCACTTCTTGTACAAATTGAGTTTTAGGTCTACAAACTTTGGCAAGATGTCCTCTCTTGCCACACGCTCTACAAATTACATTCTTGGCCATACACTTGGTGCTAGAAGCAATGTGACCAGGGGCACCACACCGATAACAAGTAAACACTCGCGTACTGGTCTCTAGGGTGGTAGTGGCAACGCGAGGAATAGTCATTAGGTTTGTTAGGAGGCTTACTTTGCAATCTCACAGCATGCTTCACAGTTTTAGTCTCATTGACACATGCATGAACCTCAGACCCTTTGGAAGTCTGATCTTTTGACACCATCAAATTGCTACATTTGTCCATTTCCTTTATCCATACGTCTGTATGCTCAAGTCCTTTGGCTATCTGAATCGCCTCTTCTACCTTAGGATCCTTAATGAGTATATTTTCATGCACCCTCTTAATATTGGTACACCTCATTATTTGATCACGTATGAGATAATCTCCCAATCCTTCAAAACAACACGTTAAAGAAAGTCCCCTTAAGGCAGCAACATAAGTTGCAATATACTCATCCATTTTTTGTGTGCGACAGAAACATTTATGCCTTTCTAAAACAACATTAACCTTGGTAATGAACCGCATATCTAACATTTGCATCGTCATGTCATAGACATTACTTGGCTGACCATTACCCATTCCTAAGGAGATCTCTCGAAGATCTTCGTACAAGCAACACCCTACAACACCTAAGTGGTGAAGCAGAATGGCTTGCCTGCATATGCGCCAGTTGCTAATACATAAGTTAAAAACAACTTTTTCCATTCTTTCCAAGGAATGGAAGGGTCCCCAGGTGTGGGAAGAAAAGAAGGAGGAGCAGCTAAACCTTGGTCAGCCATGGTAATGACTACAGTACAATTCAGTACAGTACAGTAGGGACTAAAGCAGTAAGAATAATTACTGGTTAATTCTAGTCCCACCTGAAAGAGAATCAAATGTTAGGTCAAACAACAAACAAACACAATAAAATTAAATTAAAAAACCTTAAAATAACAAACCAGAGCGTCGTGTAGATAAGGTGGTGATGAGAATTGAGGAGATCCAAATAACACGTGGTGAAGATCCGAAATGCCGCAGGAAACGTTGCTTTAATCAAGAAAAACGATGCTCCCACGAAGAAACACGTTGTAGTTTCTTGTACAGGTTTGCCTAACCTCTCAAAATGGCCGTGAGTGCCGTGTGTGCCGTGCGTCAGTTTTCTCTAAGAAATTGGGCACACTTTATGTAGTTTTCCCAACTTCTCACAATGGCCGCTGCCGTGCGTCTGTTTTCGTTGGGAAGTAGAGCACACCGCGACTCAGTGTTGGAACGAGGAGTGCAGACAATGGAGAGCGTCCCACGGTTTGACGAGGAGTGCAGGCAATGGAGAGCGTTCCACGGTTCGTTGGGTAAGTGTTTACTTTCAATTAGTTTGCGGCATGAGCGCAAGCACAACGCTTACAAATTCTTGTAAAATTCACTACCATCTGAAAGTCGCAGACACAGCGCTTCCCAAACTCGTCAACCAGCACAGAGGCTATCACTGATATAGCGTGAAGCACAGTGCTTAAAAGTTCTTGTAAAATCCACCAATTGACACACAAGCAGTCACAGGCACAGTGGTTTGAAATTCTCCTTACTTTCAATTACTTTGCGGCATGAGTAAAGCTCGTGCACTGCGCTAATAATTTTTTTCGAAAATTCACCAATTTGCACAGAAGCAGTTACAGGCACAGCACTTTCAGGATCAACTGTTGGAGTTATGAGTATGGACAAAGGAGATCACCCAGCACACAGGCACAACATAGATTTTGGTACTTATAGTTTGTTTAGCAGTATGTTAAAAGTATGTTAGTTCTTTTATTTTCTCAAGGTGTAGGTTGTTCCAGTTTCCTTAGTTGCTTTAATAGTATATTCATGCAGGGGTGGAGGCACTGTACTTGTTGTCTGCCCCCTGCGCAGACTGGGTTCAACTTGTCGCCAATGTAAAGATCCACTCCAATGCAGTAAGTGAAGAGAGGTATCTTTATTGGTAAGATGCAATGACAGGCACCTCCAGCTCTTCCTTTCAGCTTCTCAGCCCCAACTACTTCTTCCTTCAAAGAGTAACTTTCCACCTTGGCAACAAGCCTTACATTCCATTTTCATTGAGAAGACTCCACACTTACGTCTTGGTAAAAGTTACGAAATGGGTAAAAGCAATGGTTATAGTAATGGTTCTCAGGCTCAACGTCACAGGTAGGAAAACATTTCTGTGCCCTAGTATATTAATCCACAGGAGCCTTTAAAGGATCTTATTTTACAAGGCATGCTGGGGAGTGCTGATAGGCTGCTATTCATTGTTTTTTTTTTTTTTCATTGTTCCTTATTTGCTATATTGATTGTTAGTATAGGAGGTACAGGATCCGTTCTGGTCAGTTCTGTAGGACAGTGCTTTTCTTGATGGCTCATCTAAAAATGTTCTGTCTCCCAGAACAGTACAAGGAGGAGAATTCTGCACTTTATGCAGATCTTCTTTTGTGCCACAATGTACAGTTTATGTTTACATAGAATGATCACTCTAACAATGACTTCAAATTGTTTACCCATTTGGCTAAATGTTTCTATTTTCTTCCTTATGATGTTCCACCAACTTTCACTTCTGCTGCTACTAAGGCACTCCACCTTCAAATTTTACCCTTACTTCATTCACAATGTTGCAGGATCTAGAATGTTTTCACCTCACCGACACCTTTACCCAACACTTCAATACTTCCATTTTTTAACCAACTACATCCTAAAAATCGTCCCTGCCTTCACCCTCACATGTCTCAGAAACATTGACCAGCTCATGCAAATGATGTTCCTGTTTCTTCAGCATTGGCTGAAATGTTTACCTAATTCATGCAACAAACTTCTCCAGATACATCCCCAAATTTCTGGATGAACATTTGCTCACTTGTATGGGTGATGTTAATACTGCGTGTACTCATAGGAAAAATACAACTTTTTACTGCACTCCAGAATTTAAGAATGGACATTTTCAGCTCTTGCATTGGACTGCAAGCTCAACTGACAGCGCTCTATTCCAGGCAGGGAATTTATGCTCATCTATGTGCATGAAAGTTTCAATGCTGTTGTTTGACAACAGTTAATACCCTGACAAGAGTTTACAGCCCCGGAATTGAAAGATCCACTCAGAACTATTAAGAAGGTCTTTGACTGAGAACCTTGATACAGAAGAATATCCCTCGCACGTGAAAAACATGCTCAGGCGATTCTAGGGTCAACATCCAAATCATCGATACTATACATTCATTTAATGTTGTCGTCTTATACCATTGATAAACATAGTCCATTTGCCCCTACCGCTATAAATGGGTAGTAAGTGTGGAAGGTAAGGAAGGAGATGTGGGTACAGAAGGAAAAAGTACAGGAGAAGGAAGTGCTGACATGCAGAGTGTGGAAGAGAGGATGGAAGTAAGTGGAAGTAATAGCAGTACTGATGGGAAGTGTGTGGAGTCTACTGAGGTTAATATTGAACCTAAGGAAACTGGGAAACGTGTGAGGAGCAAACCTAAATGGTTATCTGATTATGAATGTGATGTAGTAAGTGATTAGATTTGTTTTTCTTCTTCTTATTTTGTTTAGGTATGTTTTTCTTTGTAGATTTTATTGTTTTTCCAGGGAATTGTCTTACATAACCTATTATATATATATGTATATGTGTGTATACGAGTGAACAAGGCTTGCCCGAGCCGAAACACGTATCGACGACATATGGATAATAAATAATATCGCAAGCACCTACTCTGGGTCTGTGTCCATCCTTTTGGTTTCCCATCAACTTGGAGCCTTGCTGGAAAGAAGTGATATATATTATCTACTGGCGGTCGCCAGTAGATAGTTATAATTAGGACCGTGTTTTCATAGGAAATCTCAAAATTCTATTTTGAATAACTTTGGCGCCGGTTGACGAATCTTCGCGAAATTTTCAAAACTAATGGGGCGCTCCGCTCAGCTCCTACCCTGAAAGTCTCAGGGTGATTCGTCAAGCGGGGCCCGAGAAAAAACGGGGGTCCCAAAACGCGTTTTCCCCATGCATTTTTCCATAGGACCTTTAGTCGAAGGTACAGCCCGAACGGCTGAACAGAATTACTTGAAATTTGGCAGAGAGGTAGTCCTCAGGTCAGGGAAGTGCCTTTTGCACGTCTGGTGTCAATCTGTTCAGTATTTCCTGAGAAAATAGCATTTAAAAGCATATAAATATCTAGACGCGCGCACTGTGCGCGCTCGGCGCGCGCACGTGCGCGCACGGTGCCGTGCGCGAGCGAAATTCTGATTGGTTGTTAGATGTCAGTCAACATTCGCATCGGTCGAAATCAGGAAGTGTCGGCCGCCATTTTGTCTCTCGTACTGAAAAGGAAAGGGGGAAAAAAGGTGGAAAACGTGAAAAAGGGGCAGGGAAGAGAGTTCCTGACCCCCTAGCCTTTGTCAGGGGGTCACAGAAGGACCCCCATGGGTGAAATATATATATATGTTTTTTAATAAAAATCGCGGGGTGTGCGCACGGTGCGCGCGGCGCACCTTGCGCCCAAAGCGCGCGCATGGTGCGCGCACGGTGAAAAACCTTAAAAATAAAATTATATTAATAAATACATAACTTAGCATTTAAAAAAATGTACAAATTCACTTAAAAAACCATAGGTTTCACACACGTTATAGTTAGGAATTAGCATTTAAAAAACCTTGCAAATTCACTTAAAAAACCATAGGTTTCACACAGGTTATAGTTAGGTGGACATTTCACTCGTAAAAAACCAATGAAATTCCCCCGTTATAGTTAGTTCAGATAACTATAACTCGCGCGACCGCCACTCTATCACAAGGATGATGTCATCAGTGATGTCATGAGTGATGCCACTGACCATGTCATGAGTGATGTAATATGTGACGTCATGAGCAGTGGATTGCGGGCGCGCGAGTTATAGTTATCTGAACTAACTATAACGGGGGAATTTCATTGGTTTTTTACGAGTGAAATGTCCACCTAACTATAACCTGTGTGAAACCTATGGTTTTTTAAGTGAATATATATATATATTATCTACTGGCGGTCGCCAGTAGATAGTTATAGTTAGGACCTATTTTCCATAGGAAATCCGCAACATTCTATTCCCAATAAGTCTGGCGCCGATTGACGAATCTTCGCGAAATTTTCCAAACTTTTGGCCAGCTCTGCTCCGCTCCTACCCTGAAAGTTTCATGGTGATTCGTCAAGCGGGTGCCGAGAAAAAAGGGGGGTCCCAAAACGCATTTTCCCCATGCAATTTCCCATAGGATCTGTTGTCGCAGCTACAGCCTGAACTGCTGAACGGAATTACACCAAATTTGGCAAAGAGGTAGTCCTCAGTTCAGACTCGTGCCTTTTGCATAAATGGTGTGAATCTGTTCAGTAGTTCCTGAGAAAATGAGGGTAAAAAAGTTAGTGATATCTATTGCCGGGGAGGATCCGCGCACCCTACCCGCACCGTAAGCGCACCCTCCCCGAACCGAGTGCGCACCCTGACGATCACACGCTGAATGCGAATTGGCTGTCGAATGTCTGTCTGCATTCGAAACCAGGAACTGTTGGCGGCCATTTTCTGCCTTGGTAGAAGCGAGGCTGAAGAAGCAAGGGGAATAAGTGTGTAAAACATATAAAGGGGGCAGAGTGGAAATACTCTGACCCTCTAGATCTGCTTAGGGGGTCCCAGAAGGACCCCCTGGGGCCCCCTGTTTTTTTTTTTTAAACGGCGAAATGCGCGCAGGGTGCGCACATCCTATCGTGTTGGGTGCACGGATTCTCTTGCGTTGGGTGAGCGGTTCCTAACGCGTTGGGTGCGCGGATCCAAAAAACATGGAAAAAATATATATAAAATAAAGTTTTGAACATATAGTAAAAAAAATATTTTAAAAAATATTTACAAATATGTTTGAAAAACCCAATAAAAACAAATAATATTTTTTAATTTTTAAAAGATTTAAATGAAAAAATAGGTTAAAAAAATTGTGTTAAAAAAGAATTTCAAAAAAACATAATGAATGAAATTGACACACTGAAATTGAAAAATATAGAAATCGAATGAAAATCATTAAACATGATATCTTTAGAGATAAGTTATAGATAGGAATTAGCATTTAAAAAACCTTTGAAATTCACTTAAAAAAATATAGGTTTCATGCACGTTATAGTTAGGAATTGGCATTTAAAAAACCTTTGAAATTCACTGAAAAAACCAAAGGTTTCAGAGGCCTTATAGTAAGGAATTGGCATTTAAAAAACCTTAGAAATTCACTGAAAAAACCATAGGTTTCAGGGGCGTTATAGTTAGCTGGACATTTCCCTCATACAAAACCTTAGAAATTCCCCATTATAGTCAGTTCAGCTAACTATAACTCGCGCCCCCGCAATGCACTGCTGATGACGTCACATATTACATCACTCGTGACATGGTCAGTGACATCACTGATGACATCACTGATGACATCTGAAATTACATCACTGATGATGTCATCCAGTGAGTGTGTGTTTCCGTAAAATTTAAATATGTTTAATATATATATATAGGGAAAAACCTATGGAAGAATGAGTGGGTGTATAAGTGTGTGAATGGATGATTTAGTAGGTGCATGACTGACTCTATAAGTGAGTCATTAAACGTATCTTACTGCAGACTAGTGACTAAACTGTGTGAATGTCTGTATCTGTCTGTCTGTTGGCGTATAAGCGGCGTATAAGCGGCTGCATGGTTTTGTGAATAGCTATATGAGTGTCTCTATGGGTTATTGATTGGTTGTCTGAGTATCTGTATGGGTGCCTGAGTGTTTGTGTGGGTGGGTTGTCAACCAGACACATCTTTATTTAGATATAACACAGATATCTTTAAAAGAGATTACAAATCAATATTAAATGTAGAAAAGAACACAACTATTTTAAAATACAGAAAGAGAAATAAAAGACAAGCAGCGGTTCAATTATCATATTTGAAGTAAAAATTTTCCGCATCTTAGAGCTGTAGTTCAAGACTTAATAACAAGCGTTTAAAAACTGTTCAGACATTTTTGATGCACTAATTATAAGAGTGCAGGATACGTATTAAAGACTGCGCAGTGTCCTAAAAAAAAAAAAAAAATAGTATTTAGTGTATTGGCATATCCAAGTGCAGAGCATAATGATCGTCCTATACAACATCCCTAAAATCTTTGTTAGCTAGTCTCTTTTTTGCCTAGAGTACGATATGCACGCTGAATAAAATTGGTTAAAGCCAGATTTAGGGCTGTATTTTTGGGGTTCAGGGTCGCGATAATGGCTTGCCTACAAGACCGAACTCCCAGCCTGTTCCACTCAGCTTTGAGTTTACTCCTGCGTTGGAGGTAAAAAGCTGGGCAGAGACAAACCACATGTAACAGAGTTTCAGCTGTCTTGCCACACCCTCTGCAGATTGTATTTTCTGTCGCACGTCTCCAGGGGGGCAGATCTTGCAGGAAATGCCAATCGCCCGTTCTTATTGCCATGAAACTGCGTTTTAAATATAATGAGTATGTACAGGACAAGTAAGTTGCAGGGGCTACTAGTCTATATGAATTTACAAGGGCCCAGGCATGGCTGCGTTTGGAAAAAAGTGCTTTATCCCTTATTAGAGAACTCAGTCTCACACATTTTTTAATTACAGATTTAAATGCTGCCCGGCTAGGGTTGAGGGCCCATAACTCACTCACCTGTGGTAAATATTTCATTACCGGTACTATTTTTTATGCGGTAAAGTCTAGTAAGAATAACTCAGTAAATATAAGAGGCAGAATCCGTGGTATTAGAGGTTCTAAAAGGCTTTATTCCTATACAAAGGAATACAATTCGAATTGCAGGCTTCTATTCCATCACCACGAAAGTTCAGGAAGGAAGGGCATACATTATTGACAGATAATCAGTTTTATAGGAAATGCATTACAGTGAAACAGATGCAGGAGGCGTAACAGCTGATAATACAGATAAAATGTGCATACGTAACTAATAGAGGCGGACATATAGGCGTAACTTAGTAAACGTCATTATACATGATGTCACAAGTGGGTGGATCCATAAGAGAATCCTGCAATGTCAGCAGAAATATTTGGCAGAGATGCGCGCGCAGCCGCATGACGTGTGATTGACGTGCAACTAGAGGGTGAAGGGGACTTGACATTTAGCTCTACATGTGGAGACAGAAGTCTGGGGGGTCATGTCAACCTAATCCCAAATCGTATCTAATATCCTATGTTTAAAGAACTGTGTTATCCAAAAGGAAAGGTTTCTAGGATAGAATCTATTCTATACTGACTGTTAGTGCGTGTACAAGCGTCTAAGTGTCTACACGAGATGCGAGGGGGTAGGAATATTCCATGGTAACGGGGGCTATGAATTACTTGCATGAGGACAGCGAGGCCTGGCCCTTTGCACGGTAGCTGGAGGAGTGTTTACCTAAACTACTAGACAGGAATGCATCGGGTGAGGAGCGGAGCAGATAATCTTGAAGGTGAAATACAGTTTTTGGCAGGCAACAGGCTGGATCAGGCACCGTTAGCCGCGCAGGGAGTAGGACAAAGTTCATGGATACAGATGCGGGCTCAGACTGGAGCTTTCAGAGGCAGAAGGCAGGAAAAGGCTTGATGACAGAATTCAGGGCCTACTCGCCTGAATCTGTAAAATGTGGAGAGTGAACCACATAAAGTCGGTGGCCTTTCATACTTAGGAATGGAATATCTGACCCATTCATGGCGGATCTGAAAGAGGACATGTTGACGGTGGACGCACATGTATTTGCGTCTTCAAAACTGGAACTGGAGGGAACATACATGTACTTATAGCATGCACATGGAGCCGTTGGGGTCTACGATAGGGGACATAACTGATCACAAAATTCATATTTCCTCATTCCCTCCTTGTCCCCTACGGACCCTCAGGAGATATCGATCTTCATCAATCCATCGATCTGTTCATATAGCATCATTTGTTCTTCTTTCTTCTTCCGGGATCTTGAACGAAAACTTGGATGTGGGATATACGATGTGGCACACAGACCACAAATCGCTGGCCCACATTGTAGACATAAGCAGCAACTGAATAGTATGAGAAAGCCAATACCTAGGAAGGATAGGATTCTCCATCCCCAGGCTGACAACACGCTCCAAAACCAACCGGACCAAGTCCAGGTGCCTGGACTCTGGTGTATCTGGCTCATAATCTTATGAAGGCGAGTATATACTGACGGCGAATTTTCTGGTATGAAAACGCAGCAACTTGATCCGATGACCCTACAAGCTCCGCCCCTATCGGCCAGGATGACGTCAAGGACAAGACGATTTTGAAGCACAACAATCCGCATAGCAGACTGCTCTTCTGTTAAATTGCCTAAGGCGGAAGTAGTCTCGTTCACTACTGCTTCAAGGGTTCTGGTTAATCTACGTATCAGCTTACTATTAGTGACTGTACCTATATAGGGAAAGAAACCTTTATTGAAATCTGTGTATTGTTCCCATGCCGTTTCAGTGTAATCGACAATCGGGAGATCTCTCTGCTGTCTATTGTGTACTAAATGGGTATTTCTATGATAATCAGGAGGAGCTAGGAAAACAGGTGGCAGAAGGAATGCTATGTAACAGGTACCATCCCAATCTAGAGGTAGACATATATATGCGGTCTGGCCACATATGAAGTAGGAATGATGGGAAGCTCTAAATGTAGACTTGCCTTGATCACTGAATTTTATTACAGTGGTGCATTTACTATGGCCCATGTGTATGGAACCATTCTTTCTTACACATAATTCCCCTTTTACTGGGAATACTGACATGGCGGGCAAGATTGGTGTAGCTTCAGATTCAACGTTCAGGATCATGAGGTTAAGTGTAAAATTACCTAATCCATATACTTCATTTTCTAGATCAGTTCCTGTTCTTTTGGGAAGTCCCTCCTTGTTAGGGTAGCAGACTTTAAGCAAAACTAGGTTCAGGTTTCCCCATACCCAGTTGTCTTGATAAACTGCGGAATTTGAATCTAGGGAATTAATCAAACTAAACCATGCTCCACAGGAGCCATTGTGTGTGAACGGATAGGGAAAGAGGGGCAAAACTCCCTTATAATTCTGATAGGGAGGGAGTCGGCCACATATCCAACAATTTGTGGCATTGCTGGTCTGATGGGAATGATGTAACATACTAATGAATGTGTTGTTGCGCAGCGCAAATCTATAGGACAACTCATGCGGAGGTAATTCGCTAAAAGAATGTTCTGCAGTTACATTGTAAGCACGCTTAAGAATAGGGTAATACATGTGCAATAGTATGCTGGAAATGATGATCAGAAGACTTAGAAAAAACAAAATTAATAATGTTACTGTGCAGTGACTACGAAGTGATTTACAATACGCATGCTTTTTAAGCTGCATCTGTTGATTTCTTTCTCTATTCCGGTCTAGAGGATACATGTCAGAGACAAATTCAACCGATTCACCTTGGAGAGGACTTAAACAATCAAATTGTCTGACTTGCTAGACCTTAATTTTAGTTTATAAAGTTCAGTGTTTGTTGGTTCAACCAAGGGGAGTTTTGAGTCTGTCTGTGAGGGAATGCAGGGCTGAGCGTCCACACTAGATGGTAGTCCATAAAATTTCTTGATATGACTCGAGTGCAACCACCCTTTACGTCCCTCGATCTTCACGGCTGTCCTTGTGGTTAGTAGAACCAGTCTTGGCGATTTCCACCTAGGCTCCAGTTGGGTCTTCCGGTCGAAATTCCGGACCAGAACCAGGTCGCCTGGAACCACGTCATGGGGCTTCACCTCAGAATTATCGGGAAAAGCTGCAGCTACCTGTGAACGACAAGATTGTAGTGCAGACATCAAGGAAGCCAGGTAATCTGTCAGCATATTACAGTCAACATCAGTGATTTTGCGAGGTATAGGCGTCCCCCACATATTTGGTGGTCTACCGAAGATCACCTCGTACGGGGATAGCCCTGTTCGAGAATGTGCTACCATTCTCATGTAAAAGAGCGCAACTGGTAAGGCTACTATCCAATCGACACCTTTTTCTCTACATATTTTGGACAATCTAATTTTCAGAGTTTGATTATGGCGTTCCACGAGACCTGCTGCCTCGGGATGTCGGACACAGTGAAATTTCCAGTGGTAGCCTAACAAAAGGGAAACGTGTTTCATTAGTTCGGATGAGAATGGCTGGCCGTTATCTGAGTAGACAACACGTGGTAAACCGTACCGTGGGAAGAATTCTCGAACTAACTGTTTGGCAGTAGTCGGGGCAGTGTAATCTGAAACCGGGTAGGCTTCTGTCCAACGGGAAAGAGCACAGACAACTACGAGAACATATTTGAATCCTCGACATCGTTCCATCTGGATATAATCCATCTGGAGAGCTTCGAAAGCATGATTGGGAGGTTGAAATCCACCCTGCTCTACGGGGATGCTTTTACCTGGATTAAACTGACAACATATCATACAGGTACGAACTTTTTGTTTAGCTGCTGCTCGCAAGTGTTTGTTGGACCAAATGTGTTGAATGCTGTCTAGCATAGCTTTTTCTCCTAGGTGCGCTGGACTATGTATTGTGTTAATGATGACTTGAACCATGGAGTCGGGAAGAAACCATATAGATTTTTCCTTCGTCATCCATCCTTGATCCGTTTGGATCCCTCCTAATTCAGTCCATTTCTTTATTTCTTCTGGTGTAGCATGTGTCTGTATGTCAATTACATCAAGGGCGGGATCCTTAACTGTCATGCAATGTGTTGGTGTCGGAACTATTGTCTTTGTCGCGTCAGTTGTATGAGCCTGGTTCTGAGCAGTCTGTTTAGCTGTTCTGTCAGCTAGGTCATTACCCTGAGAAATGATATCGGTAATTTTTGCATGGGCTTTGCATTTCATAATCGATATTGCAGTAGGTAGATGAATCGCGTCTAATAGGGCTTGAATGAGGGGTCCGTGTTGGATGTGGGCACCGTGAGAAGTTAAATAACCTCTCTCTCGCCACAGTACGCCGAAGTCATGGACGACTCCGAATGCATAACGTGAATCTGTGTATATGTTGACTTTCTTATTTTTGGCTTGAATACAGGCTTGTGTCAGAGCGATGAGCTCTGCTGCTTGAGCTGACAAAGTGTTAATACAATTTGTTTCAATGATTTCAGTGTCTGTTGTGACTGCGTAAGCGGCCACTAACTCTCCTGTACTTGTTCTCATACATGACCCATCTACATAAAATGTTAAGTCTGGATCTGACAAAGGGATGTCTGTCAAGTCTTGTCTGGGTTTCGTCATGATAGTAATGACTTTGACACAATCATGTGCCAATGGATCTGTTCCGCCCACTGGTAACAGTGTGGCAGGATTTAACGTATTAAAACTTCTGATTTCTATGTGTGGCTGAAACAATGTCAATTCGTAACCAGTGAGTCTCGCTATAGTCAAGTGTTGTGTTTGTGTACGGTTCAAGAGAACCTCTACTGCGTGTGGTACTTGTACTGTCAATTGGTGTCCTAACACTATGGCATCGCTTTGTCTGATTGCTAAAGCTGTTGCTGCCACCGATTTCAGGCACGCAGGAAGAGCCTGAGCTACTGGATCTAATGTACTAGAGAAATAAGCACATGGTTTGTGTGATCCTGCTTGTTCCTGAGTGAGTACTGACAAGGCAGTACCTTCGCGTTCTGTAACAAAGAGTGTAAACTGTTTACTGTAACATGGTGTTGCTAAAACAGGTGCTTGGCATAAAGCTTTCTTTAAGCTTTCAAAGGCGTGTGTATGTTCTTGAGTCCAAGGGAGGACAGTCGATGTGGCTGCCTCCTGTGTTGTCAACTGGATGAGTGGTTTTGCTAGAAATGCATATTGAGGGATCCACTGCCTACAGTATGAAGTGAGACCTATAAAAGCCCGCACCTCTTTTTGTGTCTTGGGTGGTGACATGTTAGCAATTAACTGGATGCGGTCGGGTGTAAGCTGCCTTCCCTCCTTGGACAGCGAGTGCCCAAGGTAAACAACTCGCTGGACACAGAATTGCAGCTTAGAAGGGGACACCTTGTGCCCCTTGTCGGCCAGAAATTTTAAAACCGTCAGTGACGCTTTTTCACATTCAGGTTCGCTTCGGGCGGTGATCAGCAGATCATCGACATATTGAAGCAAGGCAGTGTTAACTGGCATGTGGATACTGTCAAGTTCTCGTTTTAGTGCTTGGCTATAGATGCTGGGGCTTTCTGTAAATCCTTGAGGTGCGCGTGTGAATTTAAAACTTCGTCCATTTAAACTGAATCCGAACAGATATTGACTTTCCGGATCTATTGGGACGCTAAAGAAAGCATTCTTGAGATCAATTACAGTGAAGAACGTTGCTTCCGAGTCAATAGCTGTTAGTAATGAAGAGATATCTGGGACCACAGGGTATTGTGGTACAATACATTTATTTAATTCGCGCAGATCAATAACTAATCGATATACTGGTGGTGCTTTTGGATCCGTTCTTTTAAGAATCGGAATTATCGGGGAATTACATACATTGGAGTCAGTTTCGACAACCACTCCTTGTGCAATGAGCTCGTCAATGATTTGCAGCAAAGCCACAACAGCATCTGGTGGTAACTTGTATTGTCGCATTCGTGGTAGTACTACTCCTGTTTTCAGTGTGACTCGATATGGTGTAATGTTCATGCAACCAACATCAGTGGGGCCTTGTGCCCATAAATGTGTAGGTAAATTCTGCAGCCGGTGATCCATGTCTCTAGACACGTAGTGACCTTTAAAGTCACGCAAAAATAATCGTACTCCTTCCGGAGAACAACATATTATAGCTCCTAGAGCTTTCAATGTTTTTATACCTAACAAGTTTTCAGGACATGATTTAGTAAGCAATAAATCTGTAGTACGTGTCAATGGACCAACCGTCAGTGGAAGAGGTTGTGTTACTTCATTAATGATAGGTTTTCCTGAGAATCCAAGGGAAATATTCTGTGAGCCTGAGAGGGGTGCCCCTGGAACTTCACTGCGTCTTATAGTTGTTCTGCTTGCCCCTGTATAAAGTAAAAACTTTCTGTCTTCCCCTAATAGTTCACTATGTACATAAGGTCCCTCTTGGTCTACAGGAACCTCAATAAGGGGTAAGCCAACTTCCCTCTCTAGGCTATTTCATGTATATCGCTGATAATCGGGATAATCTGCTTGTGCATACTGATACATCTGTTGTGTTGTTGCTTGTGTTGCAGCAATAGGCTGCGTTTGTGGTGGTGCTACGGTCTGTTGTGGAGCTGCCTGTTGCGGAGCTAGTTGTTGCGGAGCTAACCTAGGTTGTGCATGCTGAGGGATTTGTTGTTGATTCTGATCCTGTCTAGGTGGACGTGGTCTCTCCTGGGTTCTACCTGTGGCAATATTATGTTTCAGGACTGGACAATCGTGTATATAATGACCTTGTTGTTTACAATAGTTGCATGTCCCTTTCGTAGGACCTGCGGAATCACCCTTTTGATGACCATCAGCTGGAACTGACTGAGCAACAAGCATTTTCATTTTTGTATCTTTCATACGTCTTTGTTCATGTTCTTGTTCTTCTCTAATTCTATTGTGGTGATATTGTAACATCTGTAACATCTGTGACGGGGTATTACCTTGCCAGGTACTTTCGAATTTCAATACTCTATTCTTGACTTGTGGTAGGGAATTTTCAACTAATTTTGTCACAAACAGATGTGGATATGACTCGCTACTTGCTTTTATGCCACTATTTATACCAAAACATTTTTCAAATCGGGAATAAAAATCACTAGTGTCTTCATCTTGCTTTTGTTTACAGGCTGAGATTGCACCCCAGTCTTCCTTTTTCGTAGTTAATAAACGTGGCAGTACCTGCACTAGTAATCCTGGTAGTGCTGTAGTCTTTTCCCCAAGCCCTGCTCCTGCAGCTCGGGCCCTTTCTTCGTTTTCCAATGCTGTCCAATCTATCTTTTGGTCTCCCACCTCCCATTCCTTTTCTTTCAGTTTCTCGTAAACACCGGCGGGTAGTAGGACTTTTAATATTTTCATAATGTCGGGGTAGGTATACTCTCCCATGAGTAACATGTCTTTTATCTCACGGTGGAAACCTGCTGGATCCTTGTCATGGCTGGGTACTACTTTCTTCATTTCTAATAATTCGATTTTAGTTATAGGCGTGTACACAAACACGCGTGTAAAGTTATTACCTTCACCTCTGATTGGGTGTACTTCACGTAACGGATTCTGTCTATCTATGTGATACATTTTTCTTCCCATAATGGGAACTGGAACGTGTTCTGGGCATATGAAAGTTATATACTGGTTTCGGAATTCTAGAATTTCATTAATTAAATCAGTACCTGACGCTCTCCATTTATTCGTGAGTAGTTCTGTCAATATGTCAGGTAAGGGTTCTGGATCAGAGTGTTGGCTTTTATATAATATAAGGAGGTGTTGAATCATGTATATGCTAGCTAAACGCTGTTCGTATGGGTCAAGATTCAGAAACGTGTGTGCTAGTGCATCATCATTGTATTCGCTGGGACTGTCAGCCCATTGTACTGCTGACCTGGCTAATTCTTGTTCGTCCATGGAATCGAGCATATGGTACCCCCTTCGATCTCGGAGTAATTTATCAACGGCTTGGAATAGGTGTTCAGGGGATCTTGTATTTAACATAGGGTTTGGAAAATGTCTATTATATTCTGGACGTATCGGACGTATCGGGTCATTAAAGCCTCTAGTATTATTATGGGGTCTTCCTCTACCTACATAAGCTATCGTTTCTATTTGTTCTGATTCTTGCTCCTCCTCTTCCTCTGATTCAACTCTGTCTGCTTCTCGTCTTTCTTTATGTATTCGTTCTACTTCCTTGCGGATCTTTCGATACATGGCGATTATACACGCCTGTCTATCATGTTTCTCTTCTGATATGTTCTGACCCCATTTGGCAAGTTTTTGCATGGTATCATGATCTGCCCCAGGCCTGTCTTGGTTCCTAATCACGCAATTTATGAAGAAACGTAGTAGTTGTCTTTGTACATCCACTTTCTGGTATTCCATAGCTTTGTTAATACTTTCTGGACCTCGCACTGTTTGGACAAAGCGATATATATCGTCTAGGTGTTCAACCATTCCTGGTATCGTCATTAAATACAATGTAGCTCGTCGTATACGTAGTGATGATATGAGCAATTTGTCCTGTCTACCTGGCACTGGATCGTATCTACAATCCACAAGCTGTTCTTTAAACATGTCGGATGTCGCTAGTTGGGGTGTACGTTGGAGTGCTAAATCTCTAAGGGTCTGTTTATTTCGCGGCGGTGTGGCAAACATGTCTGTCGTACCTCCTGTAGCACCCTCTGAGGTGCTGGGCAAGAAAGGATTCGTTGGACGTAGGATAGAGATTGTAGATGCGGGAAAAACTGTAGAAACGGATGGACCTGTGGGAATGGGCGTAGGAGTTTGTAGTTGCGGGGATACAGACGGATGCTCTTGGTGTTGAACACCATCGGCAAGCGGTGTATGTGGTATGGCATTAACATACTCGGGAGCTACGTCATCTAAATAGGAGGAAAGGAAAACGTCCTTTGCTGTTTTGGGATGTGTTTTGGGATGTGCTTTTATCGGGAGCAATGGAGGAGTTAAGTCTTTTGGTATCTCCGGGGTAGCCTTAGGTAACCCTTCGGCCAGAAGAGGATACATACCATTCATAAGAGTGTTTCTTTGTCTATCTACTTGTTCTGATTTTACTCGGGTACCTTCCTCAATTAATAGATTTTCTCGGGTTTTATTTGAATTCTCTCTACCTTTCTCTTCCTGTCTGAGCGCTTTTTCTGTACGTCTATAAGATTCTTTACGCCATAATTCAATGGCATCTTTCTGTGACTGTCTGGCTTTCTTTTTCCATAATTCTTCTTCTACTCTCATGATGCTATCTGCATCCCAGGTCCCCGCTGCGGGCCATCTCTGACTCTCTGGTAACTCTTTGGTGTAGTCCACCCATAAATCAAGAAATAATACGGCATCTAGGCCATGCTTATGATACATAAAGTACCCTGGAGTGTCCCTAGGTGGGATGGGAACAGCTTCTTCGAGTACACCTTTTCTAGTTTTGATCTGTCTTAGTTTCGAAAAGAGCGGCATTTTTAGATCTGGTTACTTAACCTTAAACACACGTAATACAGTAAAACACAATGAGGAACAATCATTCACACTACAATATATAAAACGTATTTAGGACATTTAACATTTAACAGTTTTAACGAACGATGATAACTAATAGAAAACTAGTTACTGACATAATACTGACACTAGATAATACTTATTTATATGCAAGACATACTATATATACTGCTAAACAGTACAGATACACTGCTGAAACAGTGCAGACCGGATTTGTGTACCCAAACCCGTCTTGACCGGCACAGACTATGTGCACGTTAAATGCCTCCCCGGTAATGGTACTCACCGGGTAGCTCGGAACGGAAGGCCTCGGAACGGAACTGAAACTGGACCGGACTGGACTCGACTCGACTCGACTCGGAACTTCGGAACCTGGTGGGCCTCTGTATACCTCGGATCTTGCTCTCTCAGCTAGGCTCTGGTCGGGATACTTCGCACTTCTCACCGCCTCGTCTGGGTGTTGATCGCAGCCTCAGTCGCCCCCGCTTGGCCGGAGGGAGATACAGGAAATCCTGCAGGTACGCGTTTTTTTCCGTTCAGCTGTGGCAGGAGACCGGGCCTGCAACGCACCTCCGGCGCGTGAGATGAGAAAGTGTCCCTATTCGGGCGCCAATTTATGTGGTAAATATTTCATTACCGGTACTATTTTTTATGCGGTAAAGTCTAGTAAGAATAACTCAGTAAATATAAGAGGCAGAATCCGTGGTATTAGAGGTTCTAAAAGGCTTTATTCCTATACAAAGGAATACAATTCGAATTGCAGGCTTCTATTCCATCACCACGAAAGTTCAGGAAGGAAGGGCATACATTATTGACAGATAATCAGTTTTATAGGAAATGCATTACAGTGAAACAGATGCAGGAGGCGTAACAGCTGATAATACAGATAAAATGTGCATACGTAACTAATAGAGGCGGACATATAGGCGTAACTTAGTAAACGTCATTATACATGATGTCACAAGTGGGTGGATCCATAAGAGAATCCTGCAATGTCAGCAGAAATATTTGGCAGAGATGCGCGCGCAGCCGCATGACGTGTGATTGACGTGCAACTAGAGGGTGAAGGGGACTTGACATTTAGCTCTACATGTGGAGACAGAAGTCTGGGGGGTCATGTCAACCTAATCCCAAATCGTATCTAATATCCTATGTTTAAAGAACTGTGTTATCCAAAAGGAAAGGTTTCTAGGATAGAATCTATTCTATACTGACTGTTAGTGCGTGTACAAGCGTCTAAGTGTCTACACGAGATGCGAGGGGGTAGGAATATTCCATGGTAACGGGGGCTATGAATTACTTGCATGAGGACAGCGAGGCCTGGCCCTTTGCACGGTAGCTGGAGGAGTGTTTACCTAAACTACTAGACAGGAATGCATCGGGTGAGGAGCGGAGCAGATAATCTTGAAGGTGAAATACAGTTTTTGGCAGGCAACAGGCTGGATCAGGCACCGTTAGCCGCGCAGGGAGTAGGACAAAGTTCATGGATACAGATGCGGGCTCAGACTGGAGCTTTCAGAGGCAGAAGGCAGGAAAAGGCTTGATGACAGAATTCAGGGCCTACTCGCCTGAATCTGTAAAATGTGGAGAGTGAACCACATAAAGTCGGTGGCCTTTCATACTTAGGAATGGAATATCTGACCCATTCATGGCGGATCTGAAAGAGGACATGTTGACGGTGGACGCACATGTATTTGCGTCTTCAAAACTGGAACTGGAGGGAACATACATGTACTTATAGCATGCACATGGAGCCGTTGGGGTCTACGATAGGGGACATAACTGATCACAAAATTCATATTTCCTCACACCGACATTTGGTGGGTATAGTCTTTAAAAAGACAGCCAAACGTACCTCCAGGGTTCTTTTGGGTGATTTCGAGCCAGACTAAGGATTCTAATGTGCCTGGATCTGCTTGCCTCAATTTATGGCAGAGATTTAAATATGTACCCATATTAGAAACATCGTAATTCAGTATCCCCAGTTCTAATCTTACCTGGGCGGGGGATGCAGAGTTTGGCAAGTGGAGAACCTTTTTGTAGATTTTAGTCGTATGTTGATTTAGAACAGAATTCAGCTTGCCCCTAGTGTGGGTGGGGTGTGTTTGACTCTGTGCATACATGTGTGAGTGGGTGATTCTATGGGTGCATGGTTTTAAGAGTGCATCTGTGATGGACTGTATGGTTGGGTGTGTGTATGTAGGGGTGTGTTAGTGATTGAATGTATATCTCAGTGGTACATGTGTGAGTAACTACATATGTGAAAGGCAGTATATATGTGTGTAAGAGTATATAAGTGGGTATATGTGAGAGTGTGTGATTGTGCGAGTGGCTGTATGGATGAGTGTGTGCTTGTATCAGTGATTGTATAAGAGCGTAAGAATGTGGTACTATTTTTATGAGTAAGTGAACTTGTGTGTGTATAACTGTATAGGTGAGTAAATGGGAGTGTGATTAATTATTTGCATGACTGACTAGGTGCGAGAGTACCTCTATGGATGATTGGTGGTGTGTGAGTGTCTATGTAGGTATATAAATGCATATGATAGTCCTGTACTGAGTGGCTGTAAGTATGAGTGACTGTACAAGTGAGTGAGTGGATGTGTGTGTAGATCTAAGAGTCAATGAGTGGGTATGTAGTTATTGGTATTGGAGTATCTATGGTTTTGAGAATGGATGTCTGAAATTTTGATTGAGTATATCAAAGGGTGTGAGAAGATGCACTAATTTATCACATGGATGACGTCATCAGTGATGTCATCAGTGATGTCATTTCAGATGTCATCAGTGATGTCATCAGTGATGTCACTGACCATGTCATGAGTGATGTAATATGTGACGTCATCAGCAGTGCATTGCGGGGACGCGAGTTATAGTTAGCTGAACTAACTATAACGAGGGAATTTCTAAGGTTTTGTACGAGGGAAATGTCCAGCTAACTATAACGCCCCTGAAACCTATGGTTTTTTCAGTGAATATATATATAGTTGTGACAAAGGCGGCTTGCCGTCGAAACGCGTTGTGGCCCCTTTTTTGTTAATAAATTAATTTTCTTGTTTAACCCTCACAGAGTTGGCGCCTGTCTTTTTAGTCTAAGACGGGATTGGTTATATATATATATATATACCTATATATATATGTAACTTTTATCTGACAGGTTTTATTCTTCTATTTGTATTTGCTCATAAAGGGGGAAGATGTGTTATGTTGTAATGTTATCCTTCAGATATGTTTGCTTGTGCCGCTCCCTAGTAACAGGGAATTCTAGACTGTTAAACAGTGAGTTACTGAGGAGTCGGCCGAGCAAGAGGGCAGGAGAAGGTGCACTGCTTTGTACCTTCTTATTGGTGTTCCAGTGAAGATTAAACCCTTCAAACGACACCCATTTGAAGTGTATTACTTCATAGAGGGGGCACATGCTTCTTGTTTAGCTGTGTTTCTGTGGATAGCAGGAATCGTAGATATCGCTCAACATATTTTTCAAGAGATAGCCATATGCCAAAGGTAGGTATCACTTTTTATTTATATGAAGGCCTACTTCTGGAGAGAAAACCAAGTTGCAGTGCCATAGAGTACTTCGCAACAGGGTACAGAATGGCTTGCCAAGGTCACATTGAACTATAGAGATAAAGAAAGCACTACGTTCAGGGTACAAAGGAAATGGAACTGCCAAGTAGAGAAGTGTCTCTTCTGTTTCTAGCTCTAGACGTATGTCAACCTGTGGGGGCAGTGTGGGTGGTTACACAAGGGTGATGAAAAATCTTACATAAATGAAAGATATGGTTGAATTACTGGTAATCTCCATTACTCCATTTCAAACTATTCTGGTTACTTTCAGGGGGTTCTTTACACATCTGTGATGTGCATCCTGTACATTTATTCTCAGACCTCCTGTTTCACCATCCTTAAAGGCTCACTTATGCCGGTTTTAGCAGAAGGGAAATCCATGTTCACTTCCTGGTACTCTAATGTAACCACTAAAAACCTCCCCTAGTAGGTGTCGAGTCTAGGTGTTAAAGCTGGAGGGAGAGGTCATTTCCAGCTTACCAATTCAACAACCAAATGAGCGCCATACACCACCAGAGTGCTCCCTGCAACCTAAAGTGGCGCTCTGCACCTCCCTTGTCATCACATCAAGCTCTCAGCAAACACTAGATATGGCTCAACCAAATGCCTATGATGCAGCCATGTGTCATGAGCACATGCTGCCTTGAGCTCTCCCTCGCTGGCAGAATGCCGACCCATGTGCCTCTTCTCACACTCTTTGGTCACACACACATACGCAAGAGAGTGCTCTGTGCCTCTTGACAGGCCATCCTGTAGCCTTGACATAGGTTGTGCACCCACTGTTACATTTTTTGGGGCTCCAGCAATGCTCAGGGTTGCTCTGCACCTCCAGGACGCCACTCACGGGTGCCTGCCAGTGTCACGCTATTTAGTGGCGACACACACTCAGTTCTCGCTCCACCCCTTCAGAACTTTGGGCACATGGGTGTCACGCCCATATTTCATGTGCGCCATTGTTTTGAGGGACCACGTGGCAATCATGTTTGGCACCTTAGTCCGACAAAGGCCATGCAGTTGAACATAGTGACCCACAGCCCCAAAACAATGTAATGTCAAACATCACGGCAGCTCTGTAGGTCCCGGCAGTACTGCAGCCTCACAGAATCGTTAAATATCAATACAGCAGTTCTCCAGAAATGCTTTACCATTAAAGCACTTCTGCAGGAAAAACAGGAGAGAGACAGTGTTAGTCAGACACCATTCTCCTGTCTGCAATAATCTAAAAAGTAGCAACAACCAGCGAAGACCGCAATGCTTGGATTAATCTCCGTCAATGGCGATTGCTCGGAGCCGCATTCCAGACTATCGTTTTCACGCACTATGTCACTCTGCACAGAGATCTACCATATGCATTTGGTAGTGCTCCAATAGGAATAGTCCAGCCCTTACTGCCAGGCCAAGTCCCTATCAGATGGGAACACATGCAACCCTGCATGGGTTTTGGCGTATGGATGACTCACCAATGAGATATGGCTTGAATCATGGGGCACAGTGAGCATGATGCCCACATCTGGTCATGAACAGCCACAAACAACAAATGATGGATGTGATACTTGAATTAACCACTCAGGCTGCATCCCAGTTCATTGTTTTTACCTCCCAGTCAGAGGGGACCTGGCCTGGCATTTTAGACTTGACTGAAGATGTACTTGTTTTTTAGACTAGATCTGAAAAATTATAGTACACACCTGTACTGTCGTGCTGTAAAGCCGAATATGTGTGGCACTGGCTAAGATACCTCGGCAGGACACAAACTCTCTTGATGCAAATCTGTACTTGGGAGTGGTGCACAAGAGCTCCAGCCCCCTTTGATCTCCATCTCACCCGTGCTTGGCATCAGAGTGCATATGGATTAGAGACCTCAAAAAGTAAGCGCCAAGAAGCAAACTACATCCCTTCCGAACTGAAACCGAGAGCAACACCAAGAGTTCAACTGGATGTGGCCTGTGTGCCGGTTTGAGCAAAATTGGTCTCTGAGACTGTCTCAGATTGTACCTGCATTTGCATCTGTTAGTCTCTCACAGACCAGAGGTCTGTTTCATGCTGCTGCTCAAAGGGCACTTCTGGCTGGAGGTAGGAACAGGCAGCACAGGGTTGGGCCTGATCGGCTTTCTTCTTGGCCATCCACTAAAATTAAATTAAATGAAAATTACATTTGTAGAGCGCGCTACTACCCTGATGTGTCTAGACACTCAAGGGCTCCCTCATAGTCCTCTCGGAATCTCAATCATAAAATGGCTTTTTGAGATGCTTAAGCATTGAGATTCTCCAGGCTTTTGTTTCAAATCATCTTTTTGGCCATGACAATTATTCCTTCCATGGTGGTTATGAATTAGGCATAACATTCTAAGGGGGTAAGGAATTGGCCACAGGTATACCAGTCTCGAACAAGCAACATGTCACTTGGGTGGGTGTGGCTGTGTTTTACTCCTTTCATCCTGCCGGCGTAGTCAATATTTCAGACCAGCATTTGCAGGTTGTGCTGGGGATTTGACCCTGGTGGGATCTAAAGTGTCACCGCTGGTGTAATATCTCCTACTGGCCCTCCAAGCAGTAGGTTGGCTGGTGGACTCTTTGTTTTGCATTGTGTGGTGGTGCAATACACTCTTAGGATGTCATGTATCAGCTATTCCACGTTGATGATCTGTTGTACCCATGCCCGAAGTGTTGTGGTAAGAGTTCACAGAAACCTCTTGACTTCCCTGTTGGCCTGTGGCTCCTGGGGCACTATCTTCTGGTGTGAGTTTCCTAGCACTTGCAGATAGATCTCAAATTCTACTCTTTGGAAGGGAGGTCCATGCTCTGTGTTTATCACTTTGGGGACTCCATATGCTGCAATCATGTTCTTTAATTTGAGATGGACGTGTTTGAACGCCCTCATTTCTGTGACATCATATTTGGCAGTTGATTCACTGACAACAAGTGGATGTCAACCAACAGGAAGGACAGAGATGTCTGTGCTGGGGTTGGTCCACAGTGATCCAAAGGCTTTCTACTTGACGACCGATGTTGCCCATTCAAGGTTTACTGCGTCTTGACACAGGTGGCAGTTATGAACGATCTCTTAAACATGGACATCCATGCCAGGCTGTCATACTTTCTCCACGAGCCTCGCTGTGGCTTTTACTATGACTCCGTGAAAGTTGACTTTTTTGGGCTTTAAATGTCATGGAAGTTATGATTCATTTTTGCCACCGAGAAGCAGACCTCTGCTTCTTGTACTCATCTCGCCTCAGACTCGCCACAAGTTGGTCAGGTTTGTTGACTTCCAAGTATTACTCCTTGTGGTGTGAGGTGGAAGCATGAATGTCATCTGTGGACTCTGCTATTTCTTGCTGGGAATTTTCTCTCAAACATGCTGTTTGTGATGCCCATTGGACAAATGCTACTGGAGCCCAAGTGTCATTCTTTGTTCTTGGAGGAGAACCCCCCCCCCCCCCCCAAGGCATATAGAACGCACATCAATTAGGAACTCTGTTTTCAAGTCAAGTTTGAAGTGTTTCATAATAGCCTCATTTAGCAGGGCCCGTGGTATGTGTAAGAATGCTGCTAGGTGTAGCCATGCCCATGCCTAGGGTATTTGATTTTCTCACCTATCAAAGCAGTTCCGCTAGCGTAGCCAAGTTTGGAATGAATCACCTGCAATATTTGGCTGTTCCCAGGAAGCTCCTGAATTCAGTTGCATGTTGCAGGGCTTGAGCTTATTAGATGTTGTTGCCATTTTAGGGATCAATGCTCACTCCACGACATGATCACATACCTGTAAAACTTGAATTGTTTGTCTGTGAGCGAGGCTCATTTTTGTCTGTGGAGTGTGAGGTCACTGCCGGATATTTTTCTTGGGGTGGGCGTTAGCCTCTGGTGGTGCTCAGTGATGGTCTTCGCATGTGCCAGGATGTCATCGCTGACATTTAATACACCCTTGAGGCATGAGAATGTTTCCTAATGGTGAATTTCAAGCCAAGGTTCAGGAACATTGGGCCCTGTTTAAGAAAGTGACAATATCATCAATGGTAGAGGTGAGATGTTGCCCACTTTTGATGCTTTATTCGGCAGGCGTAAGTCAATGCATGTGTGTACTGCACCGAGCTGCTTGGGTTTCACTGAATCTACCATGGAGGGACACCCAATGACGTTGAGGGCTTTTAGCTTTCAAAGGTTTTTCTCCACCAGGCACAGGATGTAGAGTGGAATTCTGTGCTGTTTTAGGGCCATTGGTTTGACATTGTGGTCTGTGTGTTGTCAGATCAGTTTCACTTTAAAACATCCAAATCCTTGGCATGATTGTCAGGAATCTGACAGAACAGTATGTGACATAGCCACACTGAATCTGGCACTACCTCTCCTTATGCATAACTGTGTATTTTGGACGCTGACAACTTTGCTGTGATGTCAGTCACTCAAATTGTTTGAGATCCAAGACATTCATTTATGCCCCCATTTCAATAGTGCCATTCATAATAAGTCCTTGTATTTGCATTTTGCATGTCAGTTTCAGTGATTTGCTGATCTGGGCATGTTCAGTGAAGGAAATGAGGAATATCTCCTTATCCTTTTCAGCACCGTATTCATTGGCGCTGTGAGCAATGCCCTCTGTACACTCTATTGTGTGTGGCTATCTGTGGAGAATACACAAAACTCAACTGCCAGCTATACCCTGTCATGTAACCCAGAGACAGTCTACAGGCACTAAATGGCTAGGGCAGGAAAATGCCATCTTTCTAAAAGTGGCATTTTCAAAATTGTGACCAAAAATCTAACTTCACCACCAAAGAGAATTTTGCTTTACAATTCTGAAGACACCAAACATAAACAGTTTACCTGTTCACATTTGGAAGTTAACAGTCTATTAAATGTAATAAGGTGACCCCAATGTTATCCTAGTGAAGATGTAGGCCTTACAATAGTGAAAAACACATTTTAGAGTTTTACACTATCAGGACATGTAAAACTTTAAAGTAAATGTCCCACTTTTTAAATACACTGCGCCCTGCCCTCTTCAGGATCTACCTTAGAGGTGACATATCGGTATTAAAAATGAAGGTTTGGGCCTGGCAAAAGGTTTATTTTGCCAGGTCGAAATGGCCGTTTAAAACTGCACACAGGCTGCATAGACAGGCCAGAGAAATGTTTAAAGGGCTACTTAATAAGGTGTCACAATAGAGCCTCAGGCCCACTAGTGGCATTCAATTTACAGGACCTTGGTACATGTAGTTCCACTTTACTAGGGACTTATAAGTAAATTAAATATGTCAATTTGGTGTAAGCAAAATCTACCATGTTTAACGGAGAGAGCACAAGCACCTTAGCACTGGTCAGCAGTGGTAAAGTGTGTATTGTCCTAAGGCCAGCAAAAATGTGACCAGCAAAAATAGGAGTGAAGGCAAAATGTTTGGGAGTGACCCTGCAGAGAGGGCAAGGTCCAACAGGCGTGCTTTGCCTCTAGGTTCATTCCTCCCATGATAGTCTCAACCGTTTCTGTCTTGATGGTGGATGAGTGGTGGGTACTCTTCCTATATGGACATCTTGCCCATGGTTCAATTAATTTGATCAGCTCTAATTTTTGATAGTTCATGCAACCTCCATAGAGTTATTATCCAGTCCAGCATCATGCTTGGTTGTCTCAGGAGCCTTCACCGCATCAAGAGAAACCTGTATCCTTGAACGAGTTGTGGCCACACCCCTTTCCTCGAACCATCTTCAGTGATGATATTGCCTAGCCTGGCATAAAAAATATCAGTGACCTCATGCTCATCTTCTTTGGCAAGCCTTATCTTGAACCTTTTCAGTATGGGTTTAACTGTGAATTGAAGTGTGCTTCAAGAGGGGTTGCTGCTTTTTCATAGTTGTCCAGTTTTAGGGAGGTTCTCAAAAGGTTGGAAGAATTCTTCACCTGTGTACTGTAGGAATAGGCACCTTTTCACTCCATGATCCTTTTCTTAGATTGTTTTGAGTTAATTGTTCACTCGTTTATCCAAGAGTGCCATCACGGTGCAGCCGCAGTAGGGACTGCTAGTTCATTGCTTGGTGCTAGGGGCTTTGCTATAGAGCCTCTCCAATGGGATTGGTGGTAGTTCTAGGTCACTTCCTCCTGCACCTTCTTCAATCACCTGGGCTGGATATGCATCTTGCCCACCAGCTTGCCCTAGGCCTGCCACCTTGTCCCTCTGTGGGGCTTGATCATTTTCCAGGTAAATAGGTGAAAGAGCAACGCACTAAGGGTCATATTATCAAGCCTGGTGATAAAATTATCGACGCTTTAGCGGCAGAAAACTGCCGCTAAAACGGCGATAATGTGCTTGATAATATGCTCTATGGAATTCCAATAGAAGCCCATGTTAGATGTGAAGGACATCTAACCTGGGCTTCAATTGGAATTCCATAGAGCATACTATCAAGCCCATTATCACCGTTTTAGCGTCAGTTTCCTGCCGCAAAAGCGGCAACAAATTTATCGCCGGTCTTGATAATATGCCCCTATGTTCTCCAAATATTGTTTCCATATTCAGTTTGTAGCATGCTAAAAAGGGTCTCGCTCTCTGATCAGAGTGTATTGTAGAATCAAAATGTAGCGTCCCCTGTTAGGGTCCGTCCCCCCTAGCGCTGCGTGGCCCCGTCGTCCTGTGTTTGATCAATTATAATGTTTTTTTTAACTTAAATTCAGACACTGAGTCTTTCTTGTTGTTAGGCGATATTTGTCATCTGCCATCTTCTGTTCAATTTCCTCAAAATCACATTACTTCCATAGTGACCAAACTGTTAGTTACAATCCCTTCTCCATCCTGATGCATTTCGGGCAAAGAGCCTTTCATAAGGGGATCTCAGTTCTAGGAAAATGTGGCGAGAATGATGTAGAATTTCAAGGTGTGACCCGCTTCCTGAGCATACAATGGCCGCTGACGCTTGACACTGGACCACCGACCGTTGTTTTGATCGGCATTCAATGGGCGTGCACCGGACGCTTTGTCATGGTTCCTGCAGTTCTGATTAGTAGTTCATTGAGGTGAAACAGACATTGTCACGGCATGAACAGCGGGTTTTCTTTGGGCACCATGACGACACATCATTTTGTGTAAAAGTCATCACGGCACATCGATTATTAACCTATTTAGGATGAACAGACATTATGATAGCATCAACAGGGAATTTAAGTTTTTTGTTGGCACTATAATTATCATTTTTAGTTATAGCGCATATTGCCACGGCATATCGATCGATTAGTCACTGCACCTGGGGGTGTTGGGTGACTATTGAGTTTGTTGACGGGAGGGTTTTCTCATGTTCTTGTTGTATATACATTTTCCTAGAACTGAGATCCCCTGACTAAGGGCTCTTTGTCCTAAATGCATCGGGATGGAGAAGGGATTGTAACTAACAGTTTGGTCAGATATACATTTCACTATTACAGTAATGTGATTTTGAGTAATTTGAACAGAAGATGGCAGATAACAAATAAATATCGCCTAACAACAAGTAAGATTCAGGGGCAGTTTTACAAGCCCCTTTGCGCCACTTTTACGTCACTTTTCCCATGTTAAAAGTGACGCAAAAGTGGCGCAAGGGGCTTGTAAATATGCCCCCCAGTGTCTGAATTTATGTTAAAAAACATTATAATTGAAGAACGCCAGGGCGACGGGGCCACGCAGTGCTAGGGGGGACGGACCCTAACAGGGGCGCTACATTGTGTTGATCATTTCCCCCCACTGAGATTCAGATGTCATGGTCCACCTCTGGTGAATGCTGTTGTGCCTCTTCCCATTTCGTGTGTAGCGCTGCTTGATATGCCATTGGTTGCTTCTGTCTTCACAACTTGCCATGTCCTTCATTGTGCGTGGTGTACACACTGACACTAGTCTTCACTGTAGCCAAGATACACTTTTGTTCTTCTCATTGGTTTTCTTTGTTAGAGACTAGGCCCTTTGGGGGCAGCTTGCACTCTTTCCGTGGGCATTGCACTGGGGGTGTTGTGAACCCCTTGCTCTAGCAGCTATAGGGGGAGGGGAAGGGGGTGACTCTTCTGTATGCAACTGAGCAGACAAAGGCCCATAATTAACATGACAGGGTGGGTGGGTGGGTGAGTGGATGGATGGATGGATGGATGGATGGATGAATGGATGTGTGAGTAAAAGGTTGGTTAGATGGATGTAAGGATGGATGATGAAGAATGGATTGATGAGTAAAAGGGTGGGGGGTGGGTGGATGAGTGAAAAGTTAAATGGATGGGTGGATGAATGGATTGATGAGTGAAGGGGTGGATGGCTGAGTGAAAGAGTGGATGGATAGGTGAGCGAAAGGGAGGATTGAAGGATGATGAGTGGATGGATGGAGGGTTGCCCTCTAGGGTGATTGGTGTGCTATACAAATCAATATAACATATATCATAACATGCATGGCTAGATGGACACATTTGATGGATAGGTTTAGAGATGGATGGATGGATTTGGACAGGGGTGTTGTGATCCCCTCGCTTTAGCAGCTATAGTGGGGGTGGAGTTCAAGAGAGGTCTCTTCTGTCTGCAACTGGGCAGACAAAGGCTCATAATTAACGTGAAAGGATGGCTAGATGGGTGGGTGGATATGTGAGTAGAAGTGTGGATGTGTGGGAGAGTGAAAGGGTGGTTAGATAGATGGATGAATGAATAAGTGAAAGGATGAATGTAAGGCCGGATGAGTGAAATAATGAATGGGTGAGTGAAATGGGTGGATGGGTGGGCGGATGGATGAGTGAAAGGATGAATTGAGAGATGAGAACTGAAAGGATGAATGGATGAGAGAAAGGATGGATGAATCAGTGAAAGGAGGAATTGCTGAGTATAAGGTTGGATGGGTGGAATGATAGATGACTAAGTGAAAGGATGAATGGCTGAGTGAAAGGATCGTTAGACAATTCAAAGGGTGGATGAATGGACGTTGTGAAAGTGTGGTTGGATGGATGAGCAAAAGAATGGCTGGGTGAGTGAATGGATGGAAGGATGAGTGAAAGGATGGATGTAATGATGAATGAGTGAGTGAAAGAATGGCTTTATGAGTGAAAGTGAGGGTGGATGGATGAAAAGGAGGAAGAATGGATGAAAGGGTGAACAGATGGATGGGTGAAAGGGTGGATGGATAAGTGAGTGAATGGATGGATAGAAGAGTGGATGGATTAGTAAAATGATGAATGGCTGAGTGAAAGGATGGATTGATGATTGAAAGGGAGGATGGATGTAGTGGAAGAGTGGCTGGATGAGTGAAAGGATGGAGGGATGGGTAAATGTGAAGTTGGATGTATGCTTGGATGAGTTAGTGAAAGAATGGATTTATGAGTGAAAGGGAGGATGGATGGATGAATGAAAAGGAGGAAGGATGGATGAGTGAAAGGGTGAACGGATGGACGATGGGTGAAAGGGTGGTTGGATGGATGAGTGAGTGAATGCATGGCTGAGTGAGTGAATGCATGGCTGAGTGAATGGAAGTGTGGATGGATGAGTGAAAGTATGAATGGCTGAGTGAAAGGATGATAAATGAGTGAAATAGAAGATGGACAGATGGATGATGGAGTGAAAAGATGGATGGATCAATGGAGTGAAAGGTTGGATGGATAGATATGCAAAAGGATGGATGGAAGGATGATTTAAGGAATTGATGAGTGAAAGGATGGGTGAAAAATGGATGACTGAAAGGTTGGATGGAGGGATTGCTGGCTGAAAGGATGGATGGATGGATAGGTTTGGAGTTGGATGAATAGGTTTGATGGATATGTCTGGATATAAATGGATGGATGCATGGACAAATAAACTGAATAGTAAAAGACTGAATGATGGATGAAAGATTGAATGAATGACAGAATGTAAAGGTGAAATGGCGGATATCAGTGTATGGATGGATAAAGGATAGATGCTTGGATTGAAGAGACGAGAGCTATTTGAGGGAGTGTCCCCAGGACTTGCGTTGTTTGCTTGGTACCATAAGAATCTTTTGCTCAAAGCAGGCAGTATTTTAATTTTCTGGTTACTCCCTTGGATGGGCTTTCTCTGAGCATTGTCCCCCACGCTCTGGGTATTGATTGTTACATGACCCTGAAGGCCCTTGTTTGATGTCAGTGTGTGCTGTGAGCAGCCTCAGTATTAGTGGCATGGTGCATGAGGAAGTGATGGAGCCGGCTCTGTAGTCCCCTTGTTAGATTTGTATCTTTGCTCTCTGTGATGATGTGCTTACAAGTGATGACGCTACCTCGGTTGCTGCCGAAGGGCTTGATTTGGCAGTGTCAATTCGCCCAGTAATGTGGAGGGTGGTTCTGCTGGATCAGCGAACCGGTCATGCACTTGTCTGGGATGATGGTACCTGTGTTGCCATGTGGAGTGACTGCAGAAGACCACCAGTGTGAGGCATTGGCTGAGGTGCATTTGTGGGACACTAACTCTCTGGTGCAGCAGTATACTTGGGACCACTGTTCCCAATAACGTGCGCGCCTGGTCGCGCGCACACCTCCGTTACAAGAAGCGCACAGTGCTTTGTGTGGAGCACGCACTCACACAGCACATCAAAGAACATTTGCGCCGCTGCTTTTAAAAAGCGAGCGGCGCGAAAACCGGGTGTTTCTTCCATGTGGCTGCGGTGCATACTGTGTGCTTTGTAAGTATTTATGTTAATTGCAGCTCCGTCACGAGCTGACATGAACATCTGCCCATCACCCTGCAGCTGCGCTCTATTATGAAAAGAAATTCAGCAAGTCTACAAACACAGTGTGAAAAGCACACGTCGTGTTTGTAGACTTGCTGAATTTCTCTTGTTAACCAGAGCTGGGCTGCGGGGTGATTGTGTGACTTTGTTAAAGTTTTCAGGTTAATTGCGGCTCCAGACGGGCGCTGTGATTAACCTGAAATCTTTAACAAAGGCCCACAATCACCCCGCAGCCCAGCTCTGTTACGAAAAGAAATGGAGCAACTCTACAAACACAGCGTGAAAAGCACACGTCGTGTTTGGTAGACTTGCTGAATTTCTCTTAATAGAGCGCAGCTGTTGGGTGATTTACACTTACTTTTCTGTGTTTGGCAGAGTGTGCCACCCTACTTGTATTTTCCTGTTTCTGTCATTGCATCCAGCTATATGATACAACAAGCTGTGGTCGAAATGGGCGGGATCGGAAGCGCACGGCGTGCCCCTACTTCTACAATTTCATGAAGTCCGTTCCCCTACTTTCTTATTTCAAATATGCATCCCGGATGGCAGAAATCGCCAAGGCCGATTGTTAAGGCTCGGCATTTGGGGACGGGCGGAACGGGCAGAGAAGGAAAAGGACTCTGTCTTTTCCTAAGTGCCCAGAGAAGACATGGACCATGTTCAGTTCTCCTGCCGCTGGCAGTGGCACCTGCCCCCACTCCCCCCCTTTGTTCCCCCTCTTCCCTCTCTTTCTGTCTCGCTCCTCCTCATTTAGTGAAAACCGAGACTTCAAGAAACAGGTATTACCTTCTCTTTCCTCCTTTCGTTTATTTGCTCCCCTGTGAAATGGATCCAAAAATGAAACACTTTTGCTGGAAACTGTTCTGCCATTTTTCAATTTCTAAGTGCAGTCTCGGGGTGGAGAGAAATAAAACATTAAACATGTGAAAAATAACTAAAGCAAAACAGAGGGCCAGATGGATTTCTTCACACCTAAACACATTAGCGCCACTTTACAGTGTTTGCCAGTGAAGCGCTACTTTTGTTTTCTCGTCGCTCTTTGAACAACATTGTTTTCCCTGGGTGGGAAAGTGCACTATTCCTGGAGGTACTGAAATACCTGCTTGATGGGTGAATTGGAAAACAAAATGTGTACAGCGGCTGTGTTCACGAATGTGGTCTTTTTAAACCATACTGCCTATGTTTTGTAAGGATATAAGCAATAGGCATTGAAACGGGTCCCTTCTGGGCCTTGTAGTCATGGCCTCAACTTTTCAGGCAAATGCACTCACTAACTTCTGAATAATGAGTGTAAAAAGAAAAAGGTAACCATGTTGTTCGTGCTTACATTTCACATGCTTTTATTAATCTTGCATTCCTTATGAGTGTTTGCTTTTTTTAGAATGTTAATTGTTTTTTAGGCAGCATATTGCTCTTGTCTAGTGCGTAATTTGAATTGAGTCACATCCAGGTGTTTATAGCTGGTCATTGCAGTGCAAGTTTCTCTCAGTGGAGCAGTATGGTGTTTAGTGGGGGAGAGGATGTGGCACTAAGGTCAGAGCTGCTGAATTTGAAACTGGGGAACCAGGTTCAGCCTTCTTGACCAGTCCACCAGATCACTCCCCCTGAGGGAGCTAAATTCCTATGCTAGACCTTAGAAGGCCCCGCAAGATCTTAAAATCCCTGGTGTCATAGCACCAGCAGGTGGACCCTAGCAGTGGCAAGTGTGGGTTAACCTTGAAGATCTGTCCACCACAATTTATTCAGAAGTTCACCTCCAGTCTTGCAGGCAGGTTTATGAAGCAACACACCATAGAGTGACTGTGACTCTGTCACTGAGGTCACAGGACCCTTGAGCAGGGTGGCTCTAGGGCAGTGCGACCGCACCAGGCGCTGACCAGCTGAGGTCCGTGCAGGTAACGGCAGTGGGGCAGAGGGGCCAGGTAAAGGGGGATTGCGAGGGACGATGCCAAGTTGAAAATTAAATAAATAATTAATTTTCCCTTGGCATCGTCCCTCGAAATCCCCTCTTACCTGGCGTCCTGCACAATGAGTAGGGGACCGTGTACTTGTGTTTATGCCTGGAGTGGAAGGAATTAGATTGACATATAATTGTGATTGGGTCATACCTGCCGTCCTTGGCAGTGAGGAGGTCCGCTTCTTGGATGGGTTGCACGGCATAGGAGAAACCCACAGGCATGCACAGATTACAGGCTACCAAAGAGAATGCTGTAGGGAGTCCATCAAACAGCAGTGAAGGGGCCACCTCTAGGAATGCACTGTTTACAGGCAGCCATGGGAAATGCTCTTCAGGGTCAACCTAGGAGTGACCTTGGAGCAGCCCACATATATGTTGTGGCTGGAGGCAGTGAGAACCGTAAGGTCACAAAAAGGCATGAGAGAATGAATGCAGCGAATAGCACATAGAAGAGGCTGTGGCCTAATACCCTAAAACTAGCAGTACCAGAGAGATGTAAGTATTTTTCTCTACGGCCAATGCTTCATAGGGTCGACCAGGAAGCAGTAGGACAGCCACCCATGCCAGCACTGGTAAACGCTCTGTAGCGTTCACCCAGCAGCTCCACAGGATTACCTCACTGGAATGCACTGGACACAGGGCATCCTTTGTAAATGCTTCATGTCAAGTAATCCAGAGAGCCCACCCAGGCGCCTTGGAGCGCGCACTGCATAGAGACCGTGAAGTCAGAAGCTCATTGGGAAACACTCTATAGAGCTCACCCATGGCAGGGGTTCGATTGTGGAAACCCATGAAACAAAGTGGATAGACATGTGACATTTTAACAAGAAGCAGTTTGACTGTTCATGACATTCGCTTTTTTGTACTTGCACATATTAGGGCGAAAGGGGTGATCTTCTGTACAAAACTCAGCTCTGAAATTCATCAGGTTAAGCAGACTGTCTTGTGATAGGAGCTTGCCATACATCTAGTAGTGCAGCTTCCGTACTGTGGTTGGGACAGAAAAGTGACTAATGGGAATGCAACAGTTGGCTTGCTTCTAAATATTTTTCAAATTGTAGGGTGATTATTCTTTCCAGGTTTAATGGTGGTCAGAGGAAGGAAGAAAGTGGAAATGTTTGTGATATTTCTCTATTTTTTTAATGTAGGTGCTCATTATGGCAAGTCTTAAGAATAGACTAGATAAACCTTGACCCAGTGAGACACTGATGATGGTAACAGTAGTCTTGAGCAGTGGAGGAGCAGAGTCTTTTTTAGGGTCTTAATTATTGTTCAATTATTGTCTTGAGAAACTAACATCTAGAAAGAGTGTGTTGCCCACTCCTAGTCATCCCGTTTCACTTCATCTGAAAGTTTTCCTGTCAGTTGCAGCTGCAGACGAGCGTTGCGATTAACCTGAAAACTTTAACAAAGGCACACAATCACCCTGCAGCTGCGCTCTATTAAGAAAAGGAATGCAACAACTCTACAAACATGGCGTGTAAAGCACACACCGTGTTTGTAGACTTGCTGTATTTCTCTTCTTAATAGAGCTGGGCTGCGGGGTGATTGTGTGACTTTTTAAACTTTTCTGTGCTTGGCATAGTGTGCCCCCCAACTTGTATTTTCCTGTTTCTGTCATTGCATCCAGATATATGATACAACAAGTAACATCATACCTACAAGAAGTCGGACTATTGGCTTTGTCAGTTGCATGAGATAAATAAGCAGCAACTATGGCTTTCATATAATATTGAAAAAGCTTCCACGTAAAGCCCTGGTGACACCACGACAATGTTGCTGCCCCTGAGTTTCAAAAAGAGAAGGGAAGCAAGTGTTAGTGAAGAGAATACTCCCGACAAATGGATCTGTCATTAACACACTTGCAGCTGCCATCTACTCAGACCTGCATCTTGGCAAGATTAAAAATCTTGGCAAGGCCTAACCAGCCTTCCACCCTTCTTAGTTCGTTCAGGTGAGCACGGTTACATAGAGCAAGTGTTTAGAAATAACAAGATGGCGAAAAAGGCTCCTTATAGAACCTCCCAGTGTCGATATGCAGAGACGCTACTTTTGAAACATTGCCATACCACATTCGCTGTCTTCTCTGATATATATTTTGTCCTTTTTTCTTCCACTCCCCACTCCTTCTCTTCTTTTTGTTCTTCCTCATATCAGTCCCGCTCCACATTTACCCACTTTCCCCTCCTCCCCATTCCATTCTTGTCTCCTTTTGTCTCTTACTGCCTGTTCTTTGCTTTCTCTCGTACCGGTTTTCCATTCTCCTTTCTCCCTCCCAGTTCTCCAAAGCCTCTGGCTGCCTTTCTCTTTCTGTCCCTCTCTTACCAATTTCTCCATTACCACTTCCCCATTTCTCGCCTTTGCGCCCTGACTTTTTTTCTACTTTGTTCCTCTCTCCCCCTTTCTCCACCACTAAATCCTATTTCTCACTATTCTCCTCTCCTTTTCCTTCAGGCTATGTTACAATTTTGAAAACACATACCACTATCCCTGAATATTACATGGGAGCACATTTAGAATTTGGACCAGTGTGCCTCTGCAGTGTGGGTGACCTGGCCAAAAAGGACATGAAAAAGCTGAAATTGAATCATACATCCAAAGCTGTTCTAATCAGGGGCCCCGGAAATAAGTTTGGCCCTGGCACTCAAAATCCTTAAGATGTCCCTGTGCATTTGGTAAAGTTTTCATGTTAATCGCAGCACCCATCATGAGCTGCATTTAACACGAAAAGTTTAACAAATGCACACAATCCCCCCGCAGCCCAACCGTATTAAGAAAAGAAATGCAGCAACATAGCTGCCAAGGTTTTAAATTGCAAATGTGGGATGTTTTCATAATTTCACTGTAATTATTAGTGGATTTTGAACAAGGCTGACTTAAGTGCTGGTGGCGCCTGGTGTGACAATGTTTGTTGGCGCCCCAATGACCACCTCCACCACGGATACTCTCATTACCAACCTTTCACAGTGACCCTCAAGTCTTCATAACCCCTCTCTCTTTCATATTTTATTTTGTTTAATAGTGCCACTCGTACCAGTGTAAGGTGTTAAGCACTTTACATTGAATGCAGATTACACAGAGACACTGAATCATAGTGTGTAAATCAATGTATAGGAAATGTTACATCAGACAGAGGAATTAAATGTCTCTTAACAGAGCTGGGCTGCTAGGGTTTTAAGCAAACGTTTGTAGTGATATTTGGCTCTGCACACACGCGCGGTGTGGTTCCTGGCACACATAGCCATGACTGCAGCGCACACAGACCCTACACTGCCGCACACAGAGGAAAATAATTAGAGGGAACATTGCTTGGGACTGATGCACAAGTGCTCCAGCTGCCATTATTTACTCCCCAGCCACACCCTGAGTCAGAGTTCATACAAGCGTGTCATCTGACAACATATATGCCCAATGGCATACTACATGGTCCTTAAGCCCAGTACTCCTGGGGACACCCCCCATCCAGCCTCCTGTATTGTTGCCCCGAAATTAAGATACAAGCGACTACTCTCTCACAGGCCTATTAACATCAAGGAGGAAGGGGTGAGAGCACACTGCAGACCTCCCAGCATAGTTCGTCCCTTAGCATTATGGTAAATGAAGTTTGTAGTGCACGCTTACTTGGTATTTTGCTGGAGTGTTCCACCAAAGTTGGTGCAGGTTAGTGCTGTACATCTCTAGACACATGTGTTTCTGGATTTTATCCGTCATCAGTAGAGATCAAAAAACGATTTTCATCTGGGGTTGCTGAGCAGGCTGCCACAATTCTTACAGGTCTCAGTACCTCTCACAGGCGCACTGGTGCATCTCCACTAGCTCGTCAGATCAGTGGCTCAAGGGAGCCTTGTTAAACAGGAAGGGGTGGGAGCACACTGCTGACCTCCTAGCACAGTTCGCCTGCACCAACTTTGGTTGAACACTCCAGTTTAATTTCAAGTAAGCATGTATAACGAACTGCATTTACCAGAATGCTAAGGGGTGAACTGTGCTGGGAAGTGAAGCAGTGTGCTCCCACCCCTTTCTGTTTAAAAAGGCTCCCTTGAGCCATTGAGCTGACGAGCTAGTGGAGATGCACCTGCGCGCCTGTGAGAGGTACTGAGGCCTGTAAGGATTGTGGCAGCCTACTCAGCAAACCCCAGATAAAATTCGTTTAAAAAAACGTACAGCACTAACCTGCACCAACTTTGGTGGACCACTCCAGTTTAATTTCAAGTAAGCATGTATTACGAACTGCATTTATCAGAATGCTAAGGGGCGAACTGTGCTGGGAGGTGAAGCAGTGTGCTCCCACCCCTTTCTATTAACATCAAGGGACCGGACAGGAACGTCCCAAGGAAAGGAGAGATGCAGAACAAAAATGTACAGATCAAATACCATTAAATGTGTGAAAATCACTGCCAAGAGGTCCCTCTCCAGAGCGCCCAGAGGTCACAGACTCATCCCTGCTGATGTCGTCTCAGATACTAATATAGTGTTTGAATTCCTTCTGACTTTTAGTGCTTTATGAGCAGCTTTGTTTGGATTGGAAATAAATAAATACTACTGTGCCTGACTCTAAGTGCCTGACACCTCACGCAGGAATCTGTGGCGAGTACATCTGAGGTGTGGTATATAGGGTGACCAACCGTCCGTAAATTTCATGAACTGTCTGTAAATTAGCTCTCATGTCCACTGTCCGCTATTGATGTCTTACCATACGGCATTTGTCCGTAATTTTTGCCTCTACACTAAAGAAAAAAAAGTTCGTTCCCATCATTGTGATTCACCAGATGAAGTGGAAGAGAGTGGGTCTCTTGTGCTGCATTCCGGAGGGAGGGGCAGACAGCTAAAAAGAAAGAAGCCTTCTTGCCAGAATGTCTGCTTCTCCAAAGAAATGCAAATGTGCGCAATCAGCATACGTAAAGGCTGCTGTGGAGCTGGTATAGCTGTGAATTGATGGGGCCACTTGAAGCTTTCTGATAACAAGATATTTTCTTTTTGAGATATACTGTAAGGGTGTGCCAAGCTTAGCTGTGAGTGTGTTCTTTTAATGCACAGGTATAAAAGAACTTTGCACTAGGTATAATCTGTATATTACTGAAATATATATTTTAAAAAAACACTTTTTATCTTTAACCTAAAGTTATATGTGCATTTCGATGCAGCTTATATTATACTGTGTGTAATGCACGTTTAAAATAATGACTTAAACATTCACAGTGCTTTCTCCTAGAACTAAAAATACACAAGTAACTTTTCCCTGCTGCACCAAACAGGATTTAATTCTGTGGACCTCTGGTTGCACACATATACATCTGCAGTGAGCACATTAACCAATAGAGGTTTTATTACATACAGTAGTGCATTTTTTTACTGATTAGTTTAATTTTTATTTATTGTCCATTTTTTTATGTGTAGTTACATGACGGGTCAACATAATAGTTACACAATATTTTGCTCTTTTTAGGCGGGTGTTAGAATCCACCTATGCGCTCATTGACCACTTCCCTGTGGATGTAGCCATACTTTTTTTAATGCACTTCAACCGCTGCATTGAAAAGCTTCGAGGGGGGCAAGCCTACAAATTAACAATGTGAGCAGAGCCAATGGTCTGGCTGGGTTCTTAGAGCCCATGTACGAGCCAAGCCCTGATATGTTTGCTATGTAAATCATATATCAAACATCATGTAAAATATGATCAAATTCACTAGAAGTGGATTTCTTTAGCGTGTGAAGCTTTGACACTAATAAATCACAGTAGAGCATATTAAATCAAATAAAATAGGTTTCGTACAACTCGTATTCAGAACTCACGTATTTGAAAGTGTTTTAATATGCATTAATTGTAAAAATGTTGATGAAGTAAAATATCAGCCTAGGATCACACAATGTAAGAAGGGAAGCCGCAATATATCCCAGTTTTCTAATTTAACTTTGTAAAAATCAGCCAGGAAATGAGTGTTTGTCTTTCCTTATGCTAAGGTTTTGTTTTTACTTCTTTGGGCATTTTTCTGTAGTTTTTATATAGCGCGAACTCGATCCAAAGTTATTGGAGCACTTTACATGAGCACCACCTACATTACACAAGATCTCATTCATTGTTTATAGGAGTGGGGAGATTAAGTGGTTTGCCCAGAATCACATGATGTTGAGCTTATGCTGAGACTCGAACCTGGTTCCCCAGTTCCAAAATCGGAAGCCCTGGCTGAACCCCACATCCTGGGTAGAGGGAAGGAGGCAGAAAGAAGTCACATGAAATCTCGACTCTTTATGGGCTTGAGGTTCCAACAAGACCATGAGCTGAGCCAGAGCTAGGCTTCAAGCTCAAGCCTGGCTCAACCTTTCAGTGGTTCATCACGTCTAGAATAGCTCTAGAAGGTCTAAATAGTCATCAAGATTAGCATATGGTGTCCTGCCTTTCCTTAATTTCATCATGGACTTTTTTTTTAGATATTGTGTCAGATTAACCTGTGATCTGTCTTTATTGAACACAGTATTGTATTCATCTTACAGAATTGTACAAAACACTGTCTTCTGGTTTTAAAGGGGATTGAGAATAGTAAATATAACTTAGAGATGGCGATCTATGCAAGAAAGGGGAAAAAAGGAAGGAAGTTGGGCATACAAATATGGGAATTAATAACTAGGTGGAAAGAGGAAGATAATGGATAATGGATCTCGATAGATCATTAGTAAGTAAATATGGATTGTTAAATAGGTAAAAAAAAAAAATGAATTGGTTGTATGATCTATACTGTATATTACTAAACATCTTATTGTGTATTGCTTAGTATTGTAATCTATCTATATGCTCCTTAGATCGATTCTGATATCATTTTTTGGTTTATTGTCTGCTGGATTAACTCTTGCTTTCTGTATATACATATGCTGTGTCCTGTGCAAAATTAAAAGGAAAAATACCTAATAAAAAAAAAAAAAAAAAAGCGAGAATAGTAAATTAATCTAGTCAGTGGCTTAAGTGCTCTAAGTATTACCGGGAAACCTGGGTTCAAATCCCGGATTTCCTGCATGGCTAAGTTGTGTGATCTCAGTCGGATCAATTTACTTCATGTGTCTAATGTACTTGATAGGGACCTTTGAAAGCACTTTCAAGTAATTCAGTTTAAGATGTCCTGTGTGCAAAAAAATTACTTGTATGTTTTATTGGCCTGGAATATTCCACCACCCATTGCAATGATATTGGCCATTATGTAAGGGACACCAGATAATTGATTCACTTTGTTCACTCCTGGTGCAGTCAAGAGGGAGAGCTAAAGAATGTTTTAAAGTTCATGTTTAGAAACTTTTATTTCCGATAAATGCCAATGCAGTGTTGTGATCTAAGGCACTAAACTGAAATTCTACCATATGTTTTTGAAAAAAAGATTTGATTGTTTTGTGCCAAAAGAGTTTACATAGCGTGATAGTAGCCATATATGTAGCAATGGATTCTTTCATACAATTACAGAGGAACAGTGCTGGTCTATTTATGGAGAGTTAGTACACAATTTTTACATTTTTCTTTGCGACAAACTGAACCGTAATAAACTGTCTATTCCAGATCTTCCTGCCCAGTTGCTGCTTCTTTAACTATTAGCATAGGGAAGCAGAGTAATGTACCATGTGGTGCTTAGAAAAAAGTGTTCTAAAGGGGAAATCATGACAGTGTGTCGGAGATAGGCACCCGTAAACCACTTCCTTGAGTAGTTGCTTAGATGTGGCAAGAACTACTATATACAAACTGAGAGTGCATGTGTCGGGTGGATTGGGGGGGAGTATCAACCTTGGCACAGTCTTTAAAACCCTCCACCAAAATTTCCCACGCCTCTGCAATAAAATATTTTTACTCAGACGGGCTCATTCCCCCCTGTGTAACAGGTGCTCCCAGATCAAAACCAAGAGGGCAAGACCTTGGTCCAACTTATGATAACCGGATGAAGTGGATCCTTCCAGAGCAGTGTAATATTGTGTTTTTCGAGCAGAAGAGCCAGGGCAAGGAACTTGGTCGAGGATTTCTCAAACTTAAGGCCGGGGAATACACCCAATAGGACTGCTTCTGAGGAATGAATTAGTTCAGGGCCCATAGCAGTTGAAATCACCTCCAGAACTCTCTGCCACTATGAAAGAAGTGTGGGGGCAAAACCAAAGAATATGAAACGAATTGACATCTAACTTCATACAGTGAGGACATGCAGCTGCAACTCCCGGGTATACTTTGTGAATATGGGCAGTTCAAGTTAGGCTCAGTTCAAAATATTAAATTGAATGTACTTAACAAGGGAGCTGTGGGTACTTTGTGGGGATACTTCAATTTTTTAGCCCAGTCCATTTCGTGCAGAGGTTTGGCCATATCAGTCTCCCAGTTAGTACGGAGAGATGACCTGCAGTGTTTCCCATGTTTACCGCTAGTTCCTATGGTGTAGAGCATCTGGTATACTTCATGTGGGGGTGAGCTAGGGGGCGGACATTAAATAGGGCATTTAATGATTGTTTAAGTTGTTTGTAAGAAAGCATTTGACCTGAGTGAAGATTCTAGTCCGCTCTAGGGGTTTGGAAATCTAGTAGCTCACTGCCAACAAATACCCCAATTTTCAGAGGCCTGCAGCATGTCACTGACAGAGTTGCTCTGAGTGAAGCTGTTCTGTGCGAGTGGGGAGGCCTAGCAAAGGTATTGGAGGAGCGTAGAATTTCTTTGTGTTAGTAAGTTTACTGGTTCTAGTAAAGCAAGATAAAGGTGTGCCGGAAAATCCCAGGTGGCGTTGGGTAGAATGGTCAGTAGGAAACCATGAGTAGTGCAGTAAGCCCTCCTTAAAGACTTTACAGGTAAACTCTGCCTTATGTAGGGGCACCCAGGCAGCCAGCAACCAACAAATGAGCTATGCAGCGAAATAATTGCATTCTAAGTCCGGAAGGGCTAATTCACCAGCAGTCACAGGTAGCTTTAGAGTGGTAAGAGCTACCTGGCAGTTCCCTGATTCCCAGATCAGACGTGGGATGTGTTGAGGTGTCTGAAGATGAACCAAGGGCTAAGCAGGTGAAGGTTTTCAAAATAATGCAATAACTGGGGTGGCACCACCATCTTCACTAGTGCCACATGGCTCATTACTGAAAGTGGAAGAGAAGATGAAGCAAACTGGGCTAGGTATTGAAAGGTAACTGATTCCCGGTGCAATCTGGGGACTAATTCTATTAAAAGGTGAAAACACTACCATATGATAAAGAAACACTTCTTAAAATATAGATTTTTTTATCATGTTCTTACATTTTGCTTTTGTAATTCACATCCCAAATATTTTGAAGATTCTGAAAGTACTTTGGCACTTAAGGATGAGCCAGATCACTGGTCTGGGCTTGACTCGACTGCAGAACCATTTTAAAACATGGACAGAGTGGACAATTGCCCAGCACAACCTTCCAAGGGGTTTGGCCCCTGCTTCCCCTTCACTGTCAGCAGCTCATTGCACTTGTAGAGTTTGCCAGGGTGAGTGAGTGCTGCTTGTTCAACCACTTGACAGTGCCTCTTCTGTTTCTCTTCTCTCTGCTGAGACAAATCCGCAGGTATAAAATGCTTTCCAATACCCATGGCAGGCCCCTCTTGTCTGAATCTAGGAATTGTCCCACCTTGTTCTTCTCTGCCTCACGCCTCCAGCTCTTAGCAACTGCCCTTTAAATCAGTTGCTGTGGATCTCACATCTAATCTTGATTTCATCTAGCTGTTTAGTTCTATGTGTCTGGTATTCTGGGCTCCCAGTTCTGAGCTAAATGCAGAATCCCGGACGCACACTCTAGTGCTGTGAGACTACAGACAAGTTGGGGGTACCTCACATCCTGAAATTAGGTATGAGACTGTTGCCCACATCATCTGTTCTGCCTCATTATTTTGTTTTAGGTTTAACATTGACTGGAGGTTGAGTTAAGGCAGATGCTTTTGTTTAACTTGTCTAAGCTAGCAGATATTCGCTTACCTTAATGTTTCCTAAACTGTTGGCCATAGGTTTTAAAATGTTTAGAAAAATAATCAAAATGTTGCTGTTACTTTCTCTCCAAGAAAGTTTTGGTAAATCGGAATAGGGGTGATGTACTTGACACCATGTTCAAGGGCATTCATTTACTGAAATTGAACAAACAATGGGGGCTAGGAGACCCGTTTGTTGCACAATCACTTATTTCTAGGAATATCATAGACTATAACAAATTCACTGTTGCCCACATCAAGAAATGGTTCGCCGCCAGTTAGAACCACAAATAATTCAGCACAAGACACAAAGATCTGAGAAGGAACAAGAACAACTTATAGTAAAATAACGGCAAGATTGCCAAGCGTAAACAGATGAAGCGAGAGGTTGTCTTTGTGAATTAGATCCTTTATTTCATGTTCTTTGAAGATTTGTCAGTACAGCCAACATGTTTTGCCCGTATCTGGGCTTCTTCAGGGCATCCAAGAAGAGAAACTCCTCGGTCTCATGTTTGTTCCCAGTACAAAATCTTTTAAAGACCCAGAGGATATATAGCTAGATATCCTTACACATACAAGAATTCCAGAATTATGGACGCTGAAAGTCTTCAGTGAATATCTGTGTGACGAGGGTACTTAGAACACACTAATGATAGAGAGCTGTAATCAGCATTTTCAGGTTAAAACCGTATCCGGTTCCGGCGTCGAGACAAACGTGGGACGTCTGTATAATGAAATGTTTATGACAAGAGAATACTTTTAGTGTTGCATTTCTGGGGACCATAGATGAACATCAAGTGGCATGCAATTCTCAGTGGTTGAATTGAGCTTGAGTAATAACATTCTTAGGAGCACATGCATCAAGGTAGGCTTTTATTAAGGAATCGCAATTATGGAATTGCAAAAGTCTATGCATGTACGAATCTCTACAAAAATAGCGATTCCTAAACATTCCTTAATTGGCGACTCGCAAATTGCGAGTCGCAATCAAGGAATGGCTTTCTATTCATTCCTATGGGCATGCAGGCCCATAGGAATGAATGGGCATTTCATGCCCAATTTGCGGGTACAATTGCGCATACAATTTCAAGGCTGCAAGGTTGCACCTCGGAAATTGTAATGTGCGCACACACATGCCCCAAGGCCTTGTATGTGCGTAACCAGGAACTTTGAAAAAAGCACTTAAGTGCATTTTTCAAAGTTTTTGCAAATTACCATCAAGTTCAAATTGATGGTAATTTGCGATCCCTATTTGTGAAATTGCTATTTGCCATTTCGTCATGCATTGCATTTAGGGAATCGCAATTTGCGGAACTGGGTTCGAGTCTCGGCAATGACGCTGAACATCCTGTGATTCTGGGCAAATCACTTGATCTCCCTGTGCCTAACAAAAATGAATGTGTCCTCATGTAATGTAACTGGTGCTATGTAAGTGCTCTGAAACCCGATTCAGGTCAAGTTTGCGCTATATAAGAGTCTGTAAAATAAAATAAAACAGTACATAATGGTGTTTAAATTCCATTATAAATATCAGACACGGCCGCTATAAACTGGTGACCTACTCTGAGAGCATTTCGCCCCATTAATGCTGTTCTTTCCATGTTAAATGCCCTAGTGTGTGTTCATTGTAATTTGGTGGCCTCTGTCCGAGTTTTTGAATAGCGTGGAAAGAAAGAACTCGTGCTTGAGGTTTGTTTCATTCTAGTGTTAATACCGCCATCTTCTGGCTATTTAGGCAAATTCTGAAGTACTTTTGAAGATGATAAATGTACAGCTAACAAAATTATACTGAAACGAATTACAATCCCTATTAGGAGGATTTCTGCGTGTGCATGGGGAATTTATTATATCTGTACCCCGTCCCCTTTTTCAAAGTGGGAAATCATTAAAATGACTGAAAATATAACATGTAAAGGGACCAGGGCTGTAGGATTTTCTCCATTCCAGCAGTAGAAATGCGATCACTTCCTCCTCATTTCTCTCCCTTGCTTTGCCCCTCTGCTCTTCTCTCGGTGTGTAAATGGTTACCTCTGACCCTAGATAGGAGACAAGAGAAAGACAGAGAGGTAAAGAGGAGTAAGAGAGGCGAACTAGACAAGGAGAGAGACTTGAGGTAGTGAGAGAAACAGAGAGATGCACTGGAGAGAGATAACTATGAGGCAGAAGGGCAACATGAGAAGACTTATAAACAGCTGGGTCAGGTAAAGAGGGCAGTGGGGCAGTACGAAAGTTATAGAGAGAAGGGTGAAGGGGAGAAAGAGAGAGGAGATGAGAAAGTAGAAAGAAGTGAAGCACAGAGTCATAATGAAGAAGAGAAATAAAGGCGAGGCTCATATGGGTCCATATTATCAAGGAACGGCGATAACATTATTGCCGCTTTAGCGGCAGGAAACTGGCGCTAAAGCGGCGATAATGGGCTTGATAATATGCCCTTGTGAATTCCCATAGAAGCCGTGGTTCTGGTGTGAACATGGGCTTCTATGGGAATTCTCTAGGGCATATTATCAAGCCCATTATCGCCGCTTTAGCGGTAGTTTCCTGCCGCTAAAGCGGCGATAATGTTATCGCCGTTCCTTGATAATATGGCCCTTAGAGCGCTAGAGGGTGAGGTAGATTCACAGTTAAAAAGCAGAGAAAGGGGTGGAGACAGTGAGGTGAGGTGAGGTAGAGAGATGTATAAAGAGAGAGAGGTAGAAAGTGATAGGTGAGAGAGAGGAGTGAGTTACAAAGGAGCAAGTGCAGATAGAGATGTGAGAGAGTCAAAGCAAGAAGGAGCAGCTAATGACAGAAAGAGATAATTTGACAGAGAGACAGAGATAGCGAGATAGGAATAGGGCAGTTAAAAGGTGAGATAGAAGGAACAGAGATACAAAGAGAAGAAGTCTAGGTAACAAATGAATTATGAGGAAATTTGAGAGGGTAGGAAGGGTTGCGATACAGTTGTGGGATAGATAAAGATGAGGTAGTGAGAGAAGTGAGTGAAGAGAAACGAGACAGAGAGGTGAGGAAGACTGTGGTGAGGTAGATAAAGGGCTAGGAGACAGGTAGATGGTGATAGATTATAGAGAGATGGAAAGGTAGAGAGGTAATATAAGAGGTGGAGAGAGGGGTGAAGCTAATGGAGGAAGGAAGCTGAGATGGAAATGTAGCAGTAAGGTACAGAGAGAGAGGTAACGAAAAGAGAAGGGGAGAGAGAGTAAGATACAGAGGTAGGCAGAGAGAGAGGCAGGTCACGAGAGAAGTTCAGTAGAGAAAGAATTATTGAAAGAGAGGGGTGGTAGTCGTAGGTGAGAGATATACTTGAGATAGGGTGTAGGTGCACAGAGAGGCAGAGATAGGTAGAGAGAGTTAAAGGAAGAGGGGTGAGGTGGAAAAGGTGAGGTGAGGCAAGGACAGCAACATGGCACAGAAAGATTTTCTTTAGATTTAATAGACATAAATAGCCTGAGAGGGTGAGTGTGAAGTGAGGCAGGCCAGGCATTCATACTTTCTGCTAAGCACGCCCAGCTGTTACATTAAAAAATAATCAATTTTTTATTGCCCATCTCAATCACTTTACCAATAGGCCAATTGAATAATTCCCATGCCTTAAAATGGCTCTGCACACAGCCGCTACACATGAAAAGCACCTCTTTACCTGGAAGAGTGAATTATCGCTGCGCTGATAAATGATACTGGATTCAGAACTGGCTCTGAGAAATACTAATGCAACTAATCAAAAGGTTTACAGGGCCCTGAGAGACAGTTTCAGAAGTCAAGCATTGAGGCCAAGGCCCCATGACTCCAGCAACGCTCCTAATGCACCGTTTGAACTGTTGAAGAATGAATACGAACTATCAAAGGCATCAGCAAAGTGGACTGGACCTGGATTCTCCATATCGTTAAGCATCATCTTATAGAACTGGTACAAGAATGTGGACAGCCGCATCATTGTGCTGTGGTACCCTAAGCCCATGCAGGTCTTTTTAGAATTTATCCCTGAGCAGGGCCCACAAGCCAAGGAGTTGGCCACCAGGGTCTTCCAGCAGGAGATGGAGGCCATGCTTCTCTGCAGTGGACCTGTGGATGTCTGAGCTCGAGCTCATTGACTTCATCTTCCTGTGTCTGCCATTGGACGCTTGAAGCTGTCCATACCATTCCGGACCAGTCTATACACCTGTTTATGCCCTACTTCACTATCTGGATAAGCTATAAACTTGAGCAATGACATCCTTTAGCAGCCAGCATCCTTCTTTCAGTGACATCCAGGGTCCAGTTGACTGAATTCATGATCAATAGACATTCAGTGGGGTCTGCTTGCTTTTCATTGTTCGACTCTGTCGTGAAGAACGATGGAGGCAAGGTAGACTTCTCCTGTTTCCTTATTTTATCTGTAACTGCACCACCTAGGACAGAGCTCGGGCAGCATCTATCCTTCAACTGCCACAACAGCTACACTCTTTGCAAGGAACCCTCACGCAGTGAGGTTCCGAGTCAAGCTCTACATTTTATGATAACCACTACATGGGTTTCCCCTTTAAATAAAATAAACGTGACATAAGGAAACACTTAAGGCTAAAGGAGAGGAAATGAAACAGAGGATAAAACAAAACTAGAATAAGTAAACAACACAGTAAACATCCCAATTAATAATTACTAAAACTCCAAAACGTATTAGTCCCTAAAGTGGAAAGGATCATTCCTCACCCTTTAACTGCATCTCATGTCCATCTGTTCCATCTCAGTTGGTAACCTACCACGATCCACACTGTGACCACCACAACATTCTTCACAACTTTTGGTCTTCACCAACCAACATTTGTTTCACCACTGGCCATTTTCGAACTTCATAGAATCACCATTCACTTTTACAACCTTGGAGGGTGAACCAAATTTGGATCCACTCTTCCTCACATATGCAGGTTTTTTTACTCAACCAGAATCCCCCATTACCACCTTAATGTTTTTAAATTTTCCTTTAGTCAACATTTTTTTTTTACTTCTCCTGTGCCATGCTCACACGACTCCTCACACTCGAATCCATCCACCGTACAAATTTAACCCATTTACTCATCCAACTGGGACAAAAACTGGTGGGGGCTTTGTGTCCATGCCACAGCTCAAATGGTGACACACCAGTAGTTTGCAGTAGGAGTGGTGCGATAAAACAAAAGCATCATTTTGACAGGATTGGCCACCACACAGTTGTTCACAACAGCCCACTGTATGCACTCTCCCAACACCCTGTTCATTCTTTAATCTAAATCATTAGTTTGAGGATGGTACAGTGAGCTTTTCAAGTCGTTAATCCCACTGGTTTGTAAAAAACATTTCAACTTCACTAGACACAAACTGTGTCCCATTGTCTGTCATAAGGGTTTCTGGAAAGCCCGCCTTCAAAAACATATCTTTCAAAAACTTACCACCGTCCTGGACGTCACCTCTCTCACAAACTTCTCCTCTGGCCATTTTGTGTAGTAGTCCATCATGACCAAGGCAGACCTTGAAGAAACATCAAGTGCATTGAATGATCCAACTATGTCAAGACTCAACTTCACCCATGGTGCAGATGGCAGCTCGATGGGAGATAGGGGTGGTGTCCGTAATTTCACAGATTTATCGCAACTTGAACAAGTAACACACTCCTTGACAACATCATCAGTCTCCCTGTCCTTTTCTTTGTCATGGTCGCTCCCAAATGTCCCTCATGGGCTCGTAGAATGATGCCATTTCTCAAACTCACAGGGGGGATCAACTTGTCAGCCCTAATTAACAATCCATCCTCTGTGGATAAGTCATCCGCCACTTTGACATACATCTTGAACTCAAAACAAAAATTTCTCTCTCTCTGCCAACCCGTCTCTACATATTTCATGACTTATAACATGGAGACATCATTGCTCACAGCTTGGCACCACTCACTCTCAGAGACTGCACACATTTGCGGAAGGTCAACAGCTGCCACAATAAATTCTTCCTTGTCTTCTTCATTCTCATCAGTGTCCAGATTAACAATCTCTGGCGACCGTGACAGATAATCCGCAAGTCCATTCTTACTGCCTGGGATATACTCTGGTTCACAATCGAATTGCAACAGTTTAGATCATAAACGTGTAATGCATGATGTAAACCTCCAGCGTTCTTCCCACTTAAAATGAAAATCAAAGGTTTGTGATCAGTTTGAAGGCAAAATTTACTGCCCCATACATAATTACGAAACTTCATTCCAGCCTACCAACAGGCTAGTAACTCCATTTTAATGACAGGGTATTTTTTTTCTGTCCCTGCTAACACTCTGAGGCATAGCCAACAGTTCCCAACTCCCCACCTTTACTTTGTCTCAGAACAACACCAACCCTGACATTGCATGCATCAACAGTTAATGTACATTGAAGTTCAGGATCGTAATGTTTCAACACCTTGGGGTGAGATCAGTTGTTGTTTTACCCAATCGAACACCTCTTGACATTCAACATTCCATTCAAACACAACACCTCTCATGAGCATCTGCATCAATGACCTCAACTTTGTGGCAAAGTCCTGTACAAATGATTTCAGACTAGCCTTGTCTCTGCGTGCTTTGGTCTGAGCTATGGAATCAACAAGACTTGTTTTTGGTAGAATACCTTGACTGGTAACCACATACCCCAAATAATCAACTTCTTTTCTAAGAAAAACACATTTGCCTCTCCGCAAAACCACACTGTTTGACTGAAACCTGGACAAAACTTCCTGTAAAATCACATCATGGATTGCCCTATCGGGTCCAAAGACTAAAAGCTCATCTTGGAAAACAGACAACCCTTTGATTCCTTTGAGCATATTGTTCATCAAACGCTGGAAAGCTGAAGCCGCAGACTCGAGGCCAAACGGCATTCAAACGTATTGGTAAGTACCAAAAGGAGAAACAAATGCAGTGAGATGCCTAGACTCCGGAGCCAGTTCAACCAGATGGTACCCGGAAGCTAAATTCAATTTAGAAAAAACTTTGGCAGCCTTCTGCTCTGCCAACAGTTTATTGATATTTGGCAACAGGTGCAAATCCACCCAGATCTCCTTGTTCAAACAGCGAAGATCAACGCAAACTCTCAACTCACCATTTTGTTTGCGGGCAACAACCAAAGGAGATAGCCACAAGGACGAGTCAACCGGTTAAATGATTACACTTTTGCACAAGGCATCTAGTTCCTTTTCCAAATCCTGTCTGATACTGAAAGGGACATTGCTCAATGTGTGCTTTACAGGCCTTACTCTTTCTTCTACTATAATCCTGGGCTGCTAACCCTTAACTTTCCCTAACTGTAGGGACCCTTCTGCAACAGGCTACCTGTGCACAGATACCAAATTGAGCTAGACAGTAGTCTCACACACACAGCCCATACATGGATGCTCACACATGTGCTCACATGTTAACCATGAACCAGTCCAGAGCCACCTTCCCTTTCTGTGTGGCAGTGGACCTTATCTTGAAACGCAGGCACTGGCGGATAGAACGGGCAGTGAATTTCCACAGAATTTACCATGAGTGAGGCTCAGTTAGTGAGACATACTCACAGTAAAAGTCCAGAACTAGGTAGTCAAGAAGAGAAATATCTAGGGGATTAAATGGGCAGAATCCCTTTCCTACAGCTGTCTTCTTTCTCACTACATGCGAAGTTCATTTCTTAACATACATTGTCATTGAATTTAAGTCTTAGACCTCAGAATAGTCTTGATCATTGGGTGCTATTCTCGCACCTGAAGCTCTATGAGTTGCAAAGTCTATTTAATTTGGTGCAAATCCCACACTTTCGTGTTACTTCTTGAAGAACAGTCTCACGCTTCCTCATTCCCGATGGAGCCATTGTCTTTAATGAAGACCTCTATCAGGAATATTGGTCTAAAAAATTCAATCTCACTTATATTGCCTTTTGTCTTGGCATTGAGGCCTCCCTGGAGCCCTTGCCTAGGATCCGGGTTCTAAAGGTTTTGCTGTGGAGTAGAAAGAGTAACACAAAGGGGGTGCAAAATTAAACAGGGGGAGCACGGGTGCCAAATGAAAAGAAAACACAGTGGGTATAAGAATCATCATCATTATTAGGTTACTGCATCCTGGTGGAACATGAAATATGTCATTACAGAGCTCACTGATATCTGCAATGAGATAAACACAGAGATATCCTAAAGGCAGTTGAATGACAGCAGATGAGGTGACCATTGATAGTGCATCATGGCAGCAGAGGAGAGAACAGACAGAAGAGTAGGCACCCTTCCGAAAAAGCAATGTTTTGCGTTCACCAACATAGCAGGACGGCTGTCAATTGCAGTAGGAGGCAGATATAGCCTATGTGGAGTGTGCATAATGTTGTGGCCAGATGAGGAGAGATGCCACAGAAAAAAAGTGTGACTACCAACACAATCTAGTTACTGCAGTGTGCAGAAACAGGCGTGGGCAGCTTATGCAAAGGCTGTAAGGAGGCCCAGGACACATGTGGAAAGGCATGGAATGGGGACAAAGTAAAAAACACAAAATGACTAATGGTGACTACTGTTATAAATGGCCATGGTATGCAGGAAGGGGGCAGTAACCTCCTAAGTGGGAGATTCAGGGTTTGGGGGATAGAGAAGGAGAGACTGTTGCAGTGGCACAGAAGAAAAAAAATGGCAAGAGAAGAACGTGACTATTGTGTACATGAAACATGAAGAGGATACAGAGGATGCAGGTTGTTGAGCATCAAATGAAGAGATAAAGGGTAATAGGCTCATTAAATCCCATGACCACCAACACAATCTGGTGTCCGAAGAAACAACAAAAAAGGGAGTGATTGATAGGAGAAAACATGCAATGGCAGGGAAAGAGGGCACATGGGGGAGGCTTTCACACCACAAATAAGAAACAGGAGTTATGACTACAGCCTTTCCTGCACAGTAGTTGAAGATTGCAGGTAGAGGACACAGAGTGGGTGGGAGCAAGGTAAGTGGATGTTCACTAACTGCAGCATTAGCTCAGGCTATGCAAAGCTGTCCGGGGTGTCTAATGTTATCCTTGGCTCTCAGCTTCCATTAAAATCCTTTGTTTCTCAGCTCTTATGTGATAGCTTTGTTTACAGCCCCATTTCTATGGTACAGAGGTGGCTTACAAAAGGCAAAAAAGGGGTCCAGTATGCTACAATTGAAACACTCAAAAGGTGATGGAAGGTTGTTTGCAATAGGGTTGTGATGGGTTGGAGTAGCACTCCAACCCATCGTTCTTTTGCGCACCATGCCACCTCAGCTTGGACCCAGCCATATGTAAATCAGCCATGAGCCTGTTCCTCATGGGAACTGTCCAGCCTGAACTGCCAAGCCAGGTGCTCCCTGAACCAGAACGCAAGCAACCCAGGAGCGGTTTTGCTTTAGTGGACTCATTAGTCAGGTACAGCTTGGTTCCAGTGATACAGTGAGCATGAGACCCACGTCTGAGCATACCCTCGCTACTTACGGTGGTGCATGAAACACACAAAAGGTGATGGGAGGCTGCTTGCAATAAGTCTAATCTGTGGCAATAACTTGGGTGGCACTCCAACCCATTGTTCTTTTGATCACCATGCCACCTCAGTTTGCTAGAATTGTCTCATCTTGCTCCTAACTTCTTAATTGCACTGGTGGAAGGTTAGACAACTCTGTGGTATTGAGTTCAGGCAGATGAGAAACTGCCAAAAATGTCACAAAGCACAAACACGTTTTAAGAACTCCAATGCCCACAAACAAAGATTTGCATTCTCACCAACAGAGCAATTACAGTTTTAGGCTGACAGAGAATTACCCCAAAATAAACAGTTCCAGTGCTCTCTTAAGGAGGGTGCGTGATTTTTGGAGGGCACCAACCTCAGTTTAACAAGGAACAATAGCAGCTAAAATAATCAATAGGGTCAAAGTTCAAATCAGAGTGAGTACTGGGGTTGGTAATAGATGAGCATCCACTATGTCCCCTTAAATTAGCAAGCTCTAGGGTTCTGTATCATAACGAATGGCCATAGCTTGGTGTCACAGGCACCAAAAAGAGCTGGAAACGGGAAACAGCATTCACAACGCTGTCTCCACAATGCAGCACCTTTACAACGCGGTCGTTACAACGACCGCATTGTTACCACACTTACCATTACATCGCAAGTTGTTTCAACAACTTGCTGTAGGGGGTGCGCTGGTGTTGGATTTACAATCCAACACCTTCCCTACTGTTGCACAAACTTGAGCAGGAATTGTAAATAATACTATTCCTAAGTTCAGTGCACCCCCTACAGCAAGTCGTTGTAACGACTTCCGATGTATTGGTTCCCGTTGTTACAATGCGGTCATTGTAACAACCGCGTAGTAATGGCATGTGATGTATTCGCTTGCGATGTGAGGATACATATTCCCTGGAAACCATCCAGACCCATTGGTTCCCAGTAGCAACTGTGAGACTAGCATTTAAGTACAAGGTCTTGCCCTGAAACGCTGCTGGGAGAACTTCGTGTGCCCTGAAACGCTGGCCTACCCACCGCTGCTGCTCTCACGCCTCATCTAATCACCGCTTCTAGGGAGGGCGGGACTGCGAGGACCAGCTTCCTCAGCGCCTGGAGCAACATCGGCGCAGCTGGGTCCTCTTCCCTGGCCCTCCCCCTTGTTAAACGCAGCGACTCGCGGCCCCCGCTTCGCGGGCCCCGCTCGGCGATAAAAACTCGTGGTGTGGGAGATCCTTGTGTGCCCTGAAACGCTGCTGGGAGAACTTCGTGTGCCCTGAAACGCTGGCCTACCCACCGCTGCTGCTCTCACGCCTCATCTAATCACCGCTTCTAGGGAGGGCGGGACTGCGAGGACCAGCTTCCTCAGCGCCTGGAGCAACATCGGCGCAGCTGGGTCCTCTTCCCTGGCCCTCCCCTTATTGTACCCCTTTGGATAAATACGGCCCACTTACAGCACGCTAGCAGAACGCGCGCGGAACGAAGCGCGGCGCAAAGCCCGGGCCAAGGGCGGGCCCGTTGTACCCCTTTGAGCCCGATAGAGACCGGACCGGGCCACCCCCCTTCCATCTACGGACTCACGTGTTTGTATTCATTGGGCTTCTATTTACACATCGTATGTACTTTGCTGGCCGACTGGGTATAGCGGTTGTTAGGCTATTGATTGCCATAGCTGAGGGTGTTTTAACACTATTCCTTTATACACTTTGCTTTAAGTGCAATGGCTACTAAAGAGGGCAGGAATCATGCTCAAAATGTTAATCTTACGGGTACTTTAGATAATTTCATAATCAGAGCAAATTCAGTGATCGACCAGGGCATCGTCCTTATGGAACGTAGAGTTTCGCAGGATCTTACCCTGGCTAGACGATCATCTTTGGGTCTTTTCGCATCTGCTCGTACCCCTCGAGCTATGGAGGGTATTCCCAACTGCATAGGTCCCAAATCAACTATACTCCCATTGACCCAATTCATTGATGACACACTACAAAGTGATCCTATGAGCTGTGCTGACCTGCTAACATCACCAAAAGCTAGATCCCCTCCAGTGTTGAGTTCTGGACCGACCCTGCGAAACAAGAAGGGTAAAACTTTGGGGACGCTCCCCAAAATTAAGTCCAAAGCTCCTAGTGGGAAAAGAACTAATCCTGGGGGAACTAAACTAGTACCAAGCTAGAGTGCCCAGAATGGGGCACTTTTGTTGACACTTTTGATGTGATTCTATTCCAGGAGACTTGGGCTAGGGAGGAAGCCCACAGATTGGGGTTTGTGGCCTTTAATATCTTGGCACGTTGGGGAGGCATTGGCCGCCTCTCTGGCGGTCTGACCACGTGGGTTGGTATCCACCTGAGCTGCAAGGTGGAACCAATTCAGACCAACTCGGATGACATTTTATGTGTCTTATTGACATGGCCTTCTTCCTTTAAACTAGCATTAATTAACGTTTACTCTCGTCCTACTGCATTGGCAAAGGAATCCAGCACTATCAGGGACCTATCAGCTTTCCTCGACTCCTTAAATCGGGAAATTCAGTATGTAATTGCAGGCGACTTCAACTGCCATTTTGAGCCCCTAAAAGGGATGAATGAGGGGGCATTGATGGAAGAGGATGACTTTTGGGGAATCCCTCCTTGCAATTCTGCTCCTGCAAAGGCTTGGTCTCCACTGGCCATGCAGATTATGTCCCTAACCCTCCACAATTCGGTTAGGGCGGTCAATGGTAGGAAGCCCTCGGATACCCCCTCTAGGTGCACGTACAATAAAAAAGACCATGAATCCCACTTAGATTATGTCATGGTCGAGAGCAGGCTATGGCCAAAGATTGTGGATCTGGAGGTACTGTTCAGGACGGATAGCGATCATAATGCCCTGACGTTAAAGATGGAATCCCCCCATGTTTCAAGGAGATTAACTGAAGTGCCCAACGATCCTGGCCTTGTTATTTCCAACAATAGGCGGCGGGTTAAATGGGAGAATTTGCGAGAGAGTAGGGATGCACTTTCCAGTCTATATACAATCATTCTCCCCTTCCTTACCATGGCAAGCGACATCTGGACTCTAGGAACGAATCCTGATCCATCTGTGAACCTGCTTACTCTTCACCAGGATTTGGTGGACACGCTAGCTGACACTTTTAACCCAATCGTTCTATCTAACAAACCTAGGGTGTCCCGCCCTTCCTCCTGGTACAATGCTGCCTGCAGGAAGTCAAAAACTAACCTGATAAATGCAATCAAGGATGGCACTGATAGTACAACTATACTCGCTCTTAGATGTTCCTATAAGGAAGTAATGGAACAGGCAAAAATAGCCTGGGATTGGGAGAGATGGCATAATCTAGCCTCTGCACTTACCAACAAGGAACCGCGGAGATTTTGGGCCATTGTGAATACGGGGTCTGCTGAACCCCGTAACGCAATTGAAGCAAATCTAGATGCAGGGGTTTGGGAATCCCACTTTAAATCTCTTTATGCAGTAACCTCTGTTTTAGATCTTTTGCCCTTACATCCATTTACACCTGGAGACGCTGAGGATGAGGTTCTGGAATTCTCTCATGAGGACATCATCACTGCCTTGGGAAAACTGATGTGGGGTAAAGCACCAGGAATAGATAAACTCCCTGGCGATATGTTTAAGGAACAACCAATGAGTTGGGCCCCGTACTTGTGTGCTCTATTCAATACAATACTGCGAGGTGCAGAAGTTCCGGGCACGTGGTTGGGAGCAGAGATTATACCCATTTTCAAAAAGGGCTCTCCCCTGCTCCCTGCAAATTATAGGCCCATTAGTCTCATTGATGTCCCCCAAAAAATATTCGCACGACTCATTTTAGATCGTCTGCAAGAGTGGATCAATAAGAATGAAATTCTTTCACCCTATCAGGCCGGCTTCAGGAGCAAAACATCTACTACGGACCAGATTTTCCGCCTAGTCATGTTGTATTGGAAGCCTGTCACAATAGAGGGTGGCAGCCTCTATATGGTGTTTGTAGATCTCCGATCAGCATTTGACACCGTGCCAAGGGGGAAACTTTGGGCTGTTCTCCGGGACCTGGGAGTCCCCAATGCACTATTGGAAATATTAGTGAGGTTGCATACACAGAACTTTGCACAGGTCAGGTGTGCGAGAGGAGGAGTATTGTCTGCGAGGTTCCCGGTAAACAAGGGAGTTAGGTAAGGGTGCGTCCTTGCCCCTACCCTGTTTTGTCTATATGTGAATGGGTTGATATCTTACTTGGACGCAGTGCTAAACAACGATGCACCTAGGCTGGCAGGTAAGAAAGTCGCGGCTATAATGTTCGCCGACGACACTCTTTTACTATCCAAGTCACCCATGGGGATCCAGCGCATATTGGACGGTTTCCATAAATTTTGCTCCGAACATGGTTTACAGATCAACGTAGACAAAACTAAATTCATGATTTTTAATCCCTCATCACGCACCAGACCTCCTCCTATTTTGGACTCAGTCTCTTTAGAGAGAGTGCAGACCTTTCAATATCTAGGCGTTACACTGTGCGAAAACCTCTCCTGGGCTCCCCATCTCTTAAAATCACAACTCAAACTGATCCAAATAGCGGGTGGAATATTGAAAATGAATAATGCCTCAACATATAGGCCCATAAGCCCAGGGCTTGAAATTTATAAATCCAGGGCAAGATCAGCGGCCTTGTATGGTGGGGAATTATGGGGGCATGCTGTCAGACCCGAATTGACTAAAGCGGAGAATAGATTTCTGAGGCAGCTGCTACTGCTTCCACAAAGTACACCTCTCCTTCCACTAAGGCTCGATCTGGGTCTATCTCCAATTCAGGAGGAACTATCTATAAAACCCCTTAGATTTTGGAGGAGGTTATGGTCAACCCCTGAACTTTTACAATATAGAACTGAACTTCAGGAAATATTGAGCCTGAGTAAAGCAGTGCACATTCCTTGGCTCTCTTATGTCAAACAAGAACTAGTGACAATGGGCCTTGCAGACTTGTGGCACCATCCAGCAACTGCCTGTAGTGTGATTTCAGGGAAACTGCTTACTCAGTGCTATAGAACTCGATGTACCAGTGCATGGTTGCATGACTCATGCAATGGTTCCTTGGTAAATTCATTCCTTGAGATAAAAACTGTATATTCTTTTGAAGACTATATGAATGTAATTTACCCTGTATTGGCCAGAAAGCTCTATATCCAATGGAGGTTTGGTTGCCTCCCACTAGCGAGCCTTACAAACAAGTGGTCTAGTTCTGGGGTTTCCAATTGTCCAGGCTGGGGCACGGACTTAGAGAATGATTGTCATATTTTATTCTTCTGTCCTATGTACAGTAGAGCCCGGAAGTACTGGATTATACCGATCTGCAGAAATCTGGGCTTCCGTAAATATGCGGATGCTCTCAGAATCTTTAAATCAGATACAGCAGGTCATGTTGTGTTTGCACTCTCCAAGTATCTCCATGCATTCTGGATAAAAAGGAGTTTTATAATTCGTAACAGTGCCTAGACACACTGGTTTTTATTAGTTTTGTACTGCAGTATTGTTTTAATATCGTGTGCTTTCATGTAACTGTGGTTTTATCTGCTGCTTTTATGGCTGAAATATGCCGAAATAAAGTACTATTGAATTGAAACAAGGTCTTGTTGTAATTTCAAACCACAATATCTACAGAGCTGCTATGGCAAAAGACAACACCATAAGACATGTGGAGAAAGAGAAAACACTGCGTTCTCCTCAGGTGGAAATGCTTTGGTACATGCTTCAAACACGAAATGAATGATATTTTGGTGGTCATGGTAAAGCATGATTACGACACTTGAAGATTTGTAATGGGTTTTGCAGGTCCTTGATTCTCTTGCAGAGCAGTTCCATCCAGTCACATGCGGCCTACAAGTCACCAAGGACCTTGTGGCTCTCTTGATCAAGATACCATCCATGCAGGTTGCAGGGTGCTGGGAATTGTTCCTTGTCCACCAGACCTGCTCCTCTTTGAACTGAGCAGTACAGCCTCATTTTCTTCCTGGGCAAGGCACAGCAGCAGGCTTTCTCCAGAGTCCTAAGTGTTTTCCTGGCATTTGGAAAATACAACTTCGAGTCCCATTCCTCTACAGATATACCTCAGTTCTGGTGCATCCAATCAGCTCACGATAAAAATAACCCACTGGCTCAAGGAGGCTAGTGCTTCGTAAAAATCAGAGACGCTAGCAGGAAGCAAATGTCAATCAAGCCGTGGTCTCAAGGGTAAAAATCATAACCCCCTCCAACTAAGATCAAGAGCATCCTCATGGGCTTTTTTGGTACAAAGGATTTTGGCGAAACGTTTTGGAGCTGTGCTAAGCTGCTCTTGTAAGATTCCTGGGCAGTCCAGTGTATTTCCCCAAGTCAAGTAGACAACCATGTGAGTCCAATGGGGGTTCTCTCGTTCATCTGATTTTAAAACATCACAGCTGAGCTCTTGTGTCAGGGGAGCATCCAAAGCTCCCCCAGTTTCATAAAAGTAGCTTTCACTCTTTTTTCTAGGCTATGTAAAGAGTGGCGACGATGGCAGCATCATTTGTAGTCAGCAGCATGCATCTGTTTGCTTGTCATCTGCTGGAGGACTGCCTTCTATAAAGTTCTAGTCAGTTCCTGCTAACTTGGGTTGTTTGCCTTCTTTCCGAAATCAGGTATGCTGATGGGACTGGAAGAAGCTGGTGTGTCCCTTGCCGGAGTAAAACTGGCCTCTTCACCCAGATCCTGATCAACATACCCCTGGGAACCGCTGCCCAAATGGGGCCACTACACATCCTTCTACTCCGATGTGAACCTTCCTCAGGAGGGATAGCAGGCAAGAGCACATGAAGTTATAACCTATGAGTTGGAAGAGTTCTCTGATTGTTGATACTTGGCCACAAGACACAGGTAAGACCTGGCTTCCTCAGCATGTACGATGATCAATCAATTGACTCGTCGCCTATGAGTTCCCGCGCACCAGCTTCAGAGGAGAAGACGTGGAAGCTCTAGCACTGGAACCCCTGCTTGGTCACCAACCTTCCTAACCACTGGGCTTAATCCAGCAAAGGCTACATAGTCACCTTGCCGCTGGAATCTATGACAAGGAAGAGGAGCTGCGCTGCACCTGTCAGGAGTGACCTGCTCCATAGGAAAACCAAAGTGACCCTCTGACTGGACGAATCAGTGGAAGACGGCTGACAGACAGAGGCAGTCCATGGCGACGAGGTCTGTCCAGCCCAGCTACCGAGATGCAGCGCAACAATATCTCAGCCGAGGAGCTGCTCCATCGCCTTAAGTAAACAAGAAGTGTGCGCCTGTATCATCTGCGACCCTACCCATGCAAGAGAGCCGGATGTGCATCCCTCCTCCGATGCACTGGAGAGAAGAGGAGCCTTCTGGTCTTCGAACTCAGGGCTAGCTTCCAATTTCATCAGCTGGAGCAGGCCATCCTGGCGCCATTGCCATTAGAATCATCCCTCTAACTGCTGCTGTTCTGGAGATCTCCCTGGTTTATTGCCCAGTCAAGATGCCCTTTGTCCAGGCCAGAAGCCGCTGACCAATGGATCCTCCAGTGTCCTGTGTAGGTGCCCAGGACACTGAGTGCCTGGCATCTAAGACCCCTTGACCACATCTATGGGTATTTGAGATACCATTCATCGAAAGGGACACTGGGTGTGCACTGGCACCCAGTTGCTGCAGACAAAATGTGACAATGCCACCACAAAATGAACAAGCATCCCAATGCCAATTGGTCCCACTTAACTTTGCATACAAGTGAGACCGGACTGGCTTTGCTTGTTTATAGTAATCTTCAATATATTTTAAGCTCGATGGAGTATCTTCCACAATTCTGCTGCAGTTTTATTCTGACCACTAGATGGCAGTAACATGCTGAAAATGGATTTTGTTTAACCATTGTTCTGTTTTCTTAAAGAGATGGTTGCGTTCAGAGCGGGGCAAATGGCAAATCTACGACAGAAAGGCCCTGTGGCAGATCCTAGGAAAGCCAAAGAACAGAGCAGCAGAGATTGACGTAAAAGACATCCAATCACAAGCAAGATGAGAGTATTCGCGTGGATACGGCATACAACTCTGTCAGTGACAGACACCTGTGGCAATTTGTAGTAAAACCGCTTTCAGTACGGAGTGAGGGCTACTTGTAGGTGTGGTGTCCTGTCTTTGACCACGCCTTCAATGATGTCCCAGTCCAGAATTCGAGTCCTTGGTGGAATCCTATTAATGTATTCTTAAATCATGGAATGCGCGCAGGGAACATTCTCCGACTTGTGCACATTAGCTGTGGTATGGGTCGAGCGCTGTGGGGCATCGCTTGCTGGAATGAGCTGTGTGTAGTCAGCTTTGAATCCTCATAAAAATAGCTCAGAGGGTTTATATGCCTGCAACTGTAATGATGTTCAATGATCACTCGAGGCACGTTGTACAGACACCGCTATGTTTATTTATTATTAGTCTAGAATCGTACCGAGGAGCGCCGGCCGGCACTCTCTCCCTGTGGCTGCTTAGCGCGCTAATGCCGCGCGCACACCCCGGCGCCAACATGGCCGCCTACGTCACGTCAACGTGACGTGACCACAACTAGACCGCTACATATCTCCCCCTTTTACCAAACCGAAATAAAGTCACTTACAGTTCGCAGGTTAGTTCAAAGTCTCGGAACCTGGAAGGCCTTACAACTTGCCTTCCACTCCTGGTCACCTTACCAATGTTCCCTCGAGCCCCTTGGCTCTGCGTTTCCTCGATTTCTGTTCCTCCACTCATCGCTCCTCCGCTGTTCATATTGCCACTTGGCCTGTCCATCTCTACCACTGGGGTCTCACCCCTTAACACGCCTTCTTGCTCCTCTCCTGCACCTGCTTCTCCCATTTGTTCACTTCCGCCCCTCTTGTTCTCTTCATCCAGGTCTTCCCTGTCTTCACCTTCCGGATCCCACTGTTCCCATCTCAATATCTTGTTGCACCGGGCCATGCGGTCCTGCGACCACACGTTCCCATCACTGAGCAGGGCCGCTCGATCATAGACTTCCTTAACCTGCATCGGCTTGCTGTACTTGCTGTCTCCCTTCCTTTGTAGGGTCGCCAGCTTTACTCTCACCCATTCTCCTCTCTCTAAATGAGTGTCCTTCACATTCCTCCTCTTGTTATAGTTGTTGGTGTAGGTGGCTTGTGCTCTTTCCAGATTTGCTCTTACTACCGCCGGGGACCATTCGCTGGTCACCACCTTCTCCTTCCAGATTCTGTTGTCGTGCGTGAAGGGTTCACGACCTCTCAATATTTGAAACGGGCTGTACCCCGTGCTTGTGGGCGTTATTCTGTAGGCCCATACCATGCTCTCCAACGCTTTCTTCCAGTCTTTATTACAGGTGATGGCCGCTTGTATAGCCCCCATCACCACTCTGTTAAATCGTTCCACCAGACCGTTGCCTGCCGGATGGTATATGGCCGTGTGCTTTACAGAGATGCCATTTCTACCCATGAATTGTTTCCATCTTTCCGACGTGAACTGTGGTCCATTGTCGCTTAAGATGGACTTGGGAATTCCTTCTCGGGTGAATGTTTCCGATAGAAACTCCAGGATGTTCTCCGTGTCCATGGATTCGCTCACCTTTATTTCTGGCCATTTGGAATAACGGTCGATGAGGACGCACACGTATTTCTGTATGCCCTGGTCGTCCAGCACCGGTCCTAGAATGTCTATTGACAACTCTTCCCACGGGTTTGAGGGAGTGTCGAATTTCCCAAGGGCTGGACGTAGTGGTCTCAATGTTTTGTCGGCCCCTTGACATTGGGGACACTCTCTGACATGTCTCTCTGCTCTTACGTCCATACCTGGCCACCAGTAGTTCTGTTTCGATCTGGCCTTGAGTTTTCCTATGCCAAGGTGGCCTTCGTGTAATAAGTCCAGCAGCTTGTTGATGAGCTTCGTGGGGGGGATTACTCTGTCTCCCCGGTAAATGAATATGCCCTTGTCTCCTACGGTCAGTTCTTCCTTCACTTCATAAAATGGTTTGAGGTTGGGTTTCACCTTTTTCTTGTCAGGCCACCCTTGTGTGATGAGCGCTTTTGCTTCCACCAGGTCAGAATCTTCTTCATAGGCTTCAGTCCACTCTTGTATGCTGATTATCTTCTCTTGGTCCTCTACGAGGGCTACCATCTCTCCTCTGTCCGCTGGGTCCTCTACTCCCGGCTCCATGGCCGCCGCTCGACTCAAGTAGTCCGCCACTCGGTTCTTGTTTCCAGGGATGTACTCCACATCATATCTGAATTCCAACAGTTTTAAGGACATCTTCGATATCCGGGGTGTGGCGCTGGCGTGCCCGCCCGATGTTAATACTTTCACTAACGGTTTGTGGTCAGTCTTGAGCCGAAACCGGGTACCCCATAAGAACTGCCGGAACCTCGTCATGGCCCACACTACCGCTAACATCTCCTTCTCGATGACACTGTACTTGCCTTCTGTTTCCGTCAATGCTCTGGAGGCGAAGCTGATTGTCTCCGTGTCCCCTCTTCCTCGGTCTTGCATGAGTACAGCGCCTAATCCCTTGTCACTGGCGTCAGTGATGAGTATGGTGGCGCCTTGTGGGTCGTACCCCTTGAGCGGTATGGCTTCCAGGATTCCCTTTTTGATGACTTCAAATTCCGCTTGGGCTTCTGGTGTCCACTGGAACACCGTGCTCTCCCTGGTCAGCCTCCTCATGTTGTAGGTTTTGGATGCGAAGTGTACCACGAATTTACTAGAGTACTCCGCCATCCCCAGGAACGATCTGACCTCCTCCTTGTTCTTGGGGGGTGGTGCTTCAGCGATCGCTTTCACGTTCTCCGTCTTGGGTGTGATCCCCTGTCGCCCAATTTCATGGCCTAAATAGGTTACCGATTGCAGTCCCAACCGACATTTCGACCACTCTGCCGTGAGACCTTTGGCTTCCAGTGTCTGTAATACTTTGTCTAGTTTTCGGTCATGATCTCTTCTATCTCTCCCCATCACCAAAATATCGTCCTGGAAGTACTGTACATCCTCGCAGTCTCTGAACAATTGGTGCATCATCTTCTGAAAGACGGCTGCCGCTGAGGCTAGCCCGAACGGCATGCGACAGAATCTGTAACACCCAAACGGGGTGATGAACGATGTCAGGCTTTTGCTGTCCGGGTGTAGGGCTACCTGGTGGTAAGCGGATGTAAGGTCAATGGTGGAGTACCACTGAACTCCTCTGGTTTTTGCTAACATCTCCTCTATCTTGGGAAGGGGAAACTTCTCCACCACTATGTTTTTATTGAGTTCTCTCAGGTCCACGCAGAGCCTGACCTTCCCGTTGGGTTTCATCACGACCACCAAGGGCGCCAGCCATTCGGCGCAGGTAATGGGTTCTATAATGCCCTTCTTCTCCAGGTCTTGGAGTTCTGTCTGGACGGCTTCCCTTACTGCAATGGGCACATTCCTCACTTTGTGTGCCACCGGTGTGGCTCCATCCTTAAGCACTATTTTATGCTGAAATTTCTCCATTTTCCCTACAGTGCCCCCAAACACTTTTGGGTAGTTCTTCTTCCATCTGTTCATGTCCGGCCATTCCTCCTGTTCTGTGAGCAGGATTTGTTCCTTCCCTCCTGGGTCGAGTTTTATGCCTAGGTCGCCCTGGTCTAACCATCCTAGGACGGAGGGTCCTTTCTCGGCCACATACAGTTTGCACCACGCGGATCGGCCTCTGAACTCGAACAGTAGACGTCGGAAGCCTAGCATGGGAATGCGATCCCCATTGTAGGTAACTGGTCGTATGTCTAGTTTCTCCAGCTCAGGGCCTAACTTGGTTTGAAACTGTCCTTCCCACACCGCTCTCTGTATAATGGTAAATGGGGATCCGGTGTCTGCCACTACTGAAATGGTGATGCCGCCCATGGACATCTCTAGGACTGGTTTGGTTGATCTCTTGTCGTCTACGCTCAATACTTGATCGTATATACATAAGACGGTGACCACTTCTTCCTCTGGGGCTTCCTCCAGGTCTTCTGTGCTGTGGTCAACGTATTTCACCACTCCTTTCTGTTGTTTCTTCCGACACACCTTCTCGTAGTGCCCCATGATGCCGCAGTGCAGGCATTTGGCTCGGAACGCCGGGCAGCGTCTGTCGTGGGCTTCGTGGGACCAACTTCCGCACCTGTAGCACGTTCTCTTGTTCACGCTGTCCGCTTGTTTCCCTTGCCATCTGCTAATCCCTTTGGCCGTGGGTAGTTTGTTTTTCTGGTCCTTGCGGTGATCTTCCTCCTGTATCCTGTTCACCATGGTTGGAGTGACCGCCTCCTTTTTGGTGGCCTCGGCGCACCTCCTCGAGAGTTCTGCCCTCTTCACTATGACCATTACTTCCTTGAGTGTGGTGTCCCCGCTCGCCCACAGCTTGTCTTGCACGTTTGCACTAGTGGTGTGCATGATCACCTGGTCTTTTATGAATTCATCTTCCCACAGTGCGTACTTACACGGGGCTGCTAGCTTCCTCAGCGCTGCTACATACTCTTCGATGGATTCCCCCACCTTTTGCTTCCTTTGCTGAAAGTTATATCTATCCACTGAAACACAGATGGTGGGGCGGTATCGCTCATCTAGGTCTTCCACCGCCTGCGCATACACATCGTCGTCCGTGTCCTCTCTCTTCGTTGGTACCAGACTCTTGTATATTCTCAGTCCTTCTGGGCCCAGATTTAGTAGCAAGATGCGTTTCTTTCTCTGAGGAGTGAACTTCTCTTCATTTTCGTCCTCCAGGACCCCTATGAAGCTGTCTATATATTCCTCCCAGTCCTCCCATTTCATCAGTGGGTCTCCGTGTTTCGTTAGGAATTGCACGGGTGCAATCGCGTACCCTGCCGGGGTACTCATCTTCACTTCCTTGGCGCTCGTTCCGTCGGTGGCTTTGCTCGGGGGGCTGCCTGGGGTGTTGTCGTTGTTCCCTGTGTGCTCGATTCTCTGGGGGCTCTTATTACTAGACCCCACTTCCTCCTCCTTGGTAGCCAGCGCAGCGCTCCCAGTGCGTGGAATGTGTGAAGGTGGCGCGTGTGCTCTTGGCCGGTAGCGGCTTGCTTCGTCCCTGTGGCTTATATGCAGCTCGTGTGCTATGCTGTGGCACTGCCACGCTCCTCGGTTGCTCCGTGACTCGGATCGTCCGACGTTCCCCCCGTGGCTCCCCCGCTCCAGGCAGGCCTGTCTGGTGTTCCGTTTTTTCCTTGTGACCTACTTGCGTGTCTTCCTTCGCCTCGTGGGGCCACGTGGAGTGTTGCCTCCTCCTATGTACCCTCGTCGGTCCGGTCTCCGTCCCGACCTCGTCGCCACTGTAATGATGTTCAATGATCACTCGAGGCACGTTGTACAGACACCGCTATGTTTATTTATTATTAGTCTAGAATCGTACCGAGGAGCGCCGGCCGGCACTCTCTCCCTGTGGCTGCTTAGCGCGCTAATGCCGCGCGCACACCCCGGCGCCAACATGGCCGCCTACGTCACGTCAACGTGACGTGACCACAACTAGACCGCTACAGCAACCAGGGCCGGTTCTAGGATTCTGTGGCCCCTGGGCAGATAGGGAATTTGTGAGGCCCCCCCTAATTAGCAGAGACGTGGCACCTTCAGGGTTGCCTGCATCTCAATAGATGCCCCTGCTCCTGAAGCTGCAGCCCCTCCTTCTCTTTAAGTGCTTCTTAACAGCTCATAAAGGGCTGGAGGTGTGAGGATTGCTTATCTGCAGAGAGAGTTAACACTATAGCCATCCCGCTGTGCCTCTTGGGTGGGGGCCTAGTTGCTGGACAAACCTGAGGAATGTGTTTTCTTGCAATCAGGACTGCCCCCCACCCCTCACCCCCCTCAGGTTCGCATCGCTAGACCATGGGAGGAGGCCCCCCTAAGGTGGCGCACTTGCAAGGTCACACCTTTAATGCCATAACATGGCTGTGTCGCATTGGTGCGGGGACCCAAGTTGAAGGGCTGTCTATGGGGCCCTGGGCAGCTGCCCACACTGCCCATGCCTCGCGCCGGCCCTGCATGCAACCTGCAGGTCACAGCTGTGAATGCTGGTCAGAGAGCTTGTTTCTTGCTCATACATAGGTAACCTGGAGGTCACAGCTGTGAATGCTGGTCAGAGAGCTTGTTTCTTGCTCATACGTAGGTAACCTGCAGGTCACAGCTGTGAATGCTGGTCAGAGAGCTTGTTTCTTGCTCATACATAGGTAACCTGGAGGTCACAGCTGTGAATGCTGGTCAGAGAGCTTGTTTCTTGCTCATACATAGGTAACCTGGAGGTCACAGCTGTGAATGCTGGTCAGAGAGCTTGTTTCTTGCTCATACGTAGGTAACCTGGAGGTCACAGCTGTGAATGCTGGTCAGAGAGCTTGTTTCTTGCTCATACATAGGTAACCTGGAGGTCACAGCTGTGAATGCTGGTCAGAGAGCTTGTTTCTTGCTCATACGTAGGTAACCTGGAGGTCACAGCTGTGAATGCTGGTCAGAGAGCTTGTTTCTTGCTCATACATAGGTAACCTGGAGGTCACAGCTGTGAATGCTGGTCAGAGAGCTTGTTTCTTGCTCATACATAGGTAACCTGGAGGTCACAGCTGTGAATGCTGGTCAGAGAGCTTGTTTCTTGCTCATACATAGGTAACCTGGAGGTCACAGCTGTGAATGCTGGTCAGAGAGCTTGTTTCTTGCTCATACATAGGTAACCTGGAGGTCACAGCTGTGAATGCTGGTCAGAGAGCTTGTTTCTTGCTCATACGTAGGTAACCTGGAGGTCACAGCTGTGAATGCTGGTCAGAGAGCTTGTTTCTTGCTCATACACAGGTAACCTGGAGGTCACAGCTGTGAATGCTGGTCAGAGAGCTTGTTTCTTGCTCATACATAGGTAACCTGGAGGTCACAGCTGTGAATGCTGGTCAGAGAGCTTGTTTCTTGCTCATACATAGGTAACCTGGAGGTCACAGCTGTGAATGCTGGTCAGAGAGCTTGTTTCTTGCTCATACGTAGGTAACCTGGAGGTCACAGCTGTGAATGCTGGTCAGAGAGCTTGTTTCTTGCTCATACGTAGGTAACCTGGAGGTCACAGCTGTGAATGCTGGTCAGAGAGCTTGTTTCTTGCTCATACATAGGTAACCTGGAGGTCACAGCTGTGAATGCTGGTCAGAGAGCTTGTTTCTTGCTCATACATAGGTAACCTGGAGGTCACAGCTGTGAATGCTGGTCAGAGAGCTTGTTTCTTGCTCATACATAGGTAACCTGGAGGTCACAGCTGTGAATGCTGGTCAGAGAGCTTGTTTCTTGCTCATACATAGGTAACCTGGAGGTCACAGCTGTGAATGCTGGTCAGAGAGCTTGTTTCTTGCTCATACATAGGTAACCTGGAGGTCACAGCTGTGAATGCTGGTCAGAGAGCTTGTTTCTTGCTCATACGTAGGTAACCTGGAGGTCACAGCTGTGAATGCTGGTCAGAGAGCTTGTTTCTTGCTCATACATAGGTAACCTGGAGGTCACAGCTGTGAATGCTGGTCAGAGAGCTTGTTTCTTGCTCATACATAGGTAACCTGGAGGTCACAGCTGTGAATGCTGGTCAGAGAGCTTGTTTCTTGCTCATACGTAGGTAACCTGGAGGTCACAGCTGTGAATGCTGGTCAGAGAGCTTGTTTCTTGCTCATACATAGGTAACCTGCAGGTCACAGCTGTGAATGCTGGTCAGAGAGCTTGTTTCTTGCTCATACATAGGTAACCTGCAGGTCACAGCTGTGAATGCTGGTCAGAGAGCTTGTTTCTTGCTCATACGTAGGTAACCTGGAGGTCACAGCTGTGAATGCTGGTCAGAGAGCTTGTTTCTTGCTCATACATAGGTAACCTGGAGGTCACAGCTGTGAATGCTGGTCAGTGAGCTTGTTTCTTGCTCATACGTAGGTAACCTGGAGGTCACAGCTGTGAATGCTGGTCAGAGAGCTTGTTTCTTGCTCATACATAGGTAACCTGGAGGTCACAGCTGTGAATGCTGGTCAGAGAGCTTGTTTCTTGCTCATACATAGGTAACCTGCAGGTCACAGCTGTGAATGCTGGTCAGAGAGCTTGTTTCTTGCTCATACATAGGTAACCTGGAGGTCACAGCTGTGAATGCTGGTCAGAGAGCTTGTTTCTTGCTCATACGTAGGTAACCTGGAGGTCACAGCTGTGAATGCTGGTCAGTGAGCTTGTTTCTTGCTCATACATAGGTAACCTGGAGGTCACAGCTGTGAATGCTGGTCAGAGAGCTTGTTTCTTGCTCATACATAGGTAACCTGGAGGTCACAGCTGTGAATGCTGGTCAGAGAGCTTGTTTCTTGCTCATACATAGGTAACCTGGAGGTCACAGCTGTGAATGCTGGTCAGAGAGCTTGTTTCTTGCTCATACGTAGGTAACCTGGAGGTCACAGCTGTGAATGCTGGTCAGAGAGCTTGTTTCTTGCTCATACATAGGTAACCTGGAGGTCACAGCTGTGAATGCTGGTCAGAGAGCTTGTTTCTTGCTCATACATAGGTAACCTGCAGGTCACAGCTGTGAATGCTGGTCAGAGAGCTTGTTTCTTGCTCATACGTAGGTAACCTGGAGGTCACAGCTGTGAATGCTGGTCAGAGAGCTTGTTTCTTGCTCATACATAGGTAACCTGGAGGTCACAGCTGTGAATGCTGGTCAGTGAGCTTGTTTCTTGCTCATACGTAGGTAACCTGGAGGTCACAGCTGTGAATGCTGGTCAGAGAGCTTGTTTCTTGCTCATACATAGGTAACCTGGAGGTCACAGCTGTGAATGCTGGTCAGAGAGCTTGTTTCTTGCTCATACATAGGTAACCTGGAGGTCACAGCTGTGAATGCTGGTCAGAGAGCTTGTTTCTTGCTCATACATAGGTAACCTGGAGGTCACAGCTGTGAATGCTGGTCAGAGAGCTTGTTTCTTGCTCATACATAGGTAACCTGGAGGTCACAGCTGTGAATGCTGGTCAGAGAGCTTGTTTCTTGCTCATACATAGGTAACCTGCAGGTCACAGCTGTGAATGCTGGTCAGAGAGCTTGTTTCTTGCTCATACATAGGTAACCTGGAGGTCACAGCTGTGAATGCTGGTCAGAGAGCTTGTTTCTTGCTCATACATAGGTAACCTGGAGGTCACAGCTGTGAATGCTGGTCAGAGAGCTTGTTTCTTGCTCATACATAGGTAACCTGCAGGTCACAGCTGTGAATGCTGGTCAGAGAGCTTGTTTCTTGCTCATACATAGGTAACCTGGAGGTCACAGCTGTGAATGCTGGTCAGAGAGCTTGTTTCTTGCTCATACATAGGTAACCTGGAGGTCACAGCTGTGAATGCTGGTCAGAGAGCTTGTTTCTTGCTCATACGTAGGTAACCTGCAGGTCACAGCTGTGAATGCTGGTCAGAGAGCTTGTTTCTTGCTCATACATAGGTAACCTGGAGGTCACAGCTGTGAATGCTGGTCAGAGAGCTTGTTTCTTGCTCATACATAGGTAACCTGGAGGTCACAGCTGTGAATGCTGGTCAGAGAGCTTGTTTCTTGCTCATACATAGGTAACCTGGAGGTCACAGCTGTGAATGCTGGTCAGAGAGCTTGTTTCTTGCTCATACGTAGGTAACCTGGAGGTCACAGCTGTGAATGCTGGTCAGAGAGCTTGTTTCTTGCTCATACATAGGTAACCTGGAGGTCACAGCTGTGAATGCTGGTCAGAGAGCTTGTTTCTTGCTCATACATAGGTAACCTGGAGGTCACAGCTGTGAATGCTGGTCAGAGAGCTTGTTTCTTGCTCATACATAGGTAACCTGCAGGTCACAGCTGTGAATGCTGGTCAGAGAGCTTGTTTCTTGCTCATACATAGGTAACCTGGAGGTCACAGCTGTGAATGCTGGTCAGAGAGCTTGTTTCTTGCTCATACATAGGTAACCTGGAGGTCACAGCTGTGAATGCTGGTCAGAGAGCTTGTTTCTTGCTCATACGTAGGTAACCTGGAGGTCACAGCTGTGAATGCTGGTCAGAGAGCTTGTTTCTTGCTCATACATAGGTAACCTGGAGGTCACAAGTTCCAGTTTTTGTAAGAAAGCTGAGTGGGTTATGCCCGCACTGTAAAGACTCGCATGTTACTAACAAGGCATATGTTTTTATTAAAAATGATTTGTATAATTTAACAGAAACTTTATAAAAATGTACTTACAGCATCCAAATACCAGAGAAAGACCCAAAAGATCATTCTTTATTCACCATAAGCATTAAACCATGATCAGAACATGAGGCATCCTATGCATGATTATGGCACATTGCCCAACAACTTTACATCATTTCTTCCACGTAGATTTGGAAACATCTTATAGCAAAACAATTGTTATTTTTTCGCCCGGACACATCTTTCCCCACGCAACTGATGCAGGAACGTCCCTAGGGTTGAATCACCACACATTACATAACGTGTATTTGTGATTTGCACGTTCACCCGTGTGCATTTTGGCTCTGGATAACAGATTTTTATTGTTACCCAACTCAATGGTATTTATTTTATCGACCTCAGAAGGATGAAAGGCTGAGTGGACTCGCCGGCATTTGAACCTGAGACCATGAGGTCAAACACACTCCCCTACAGCCCACGCTTTAGCCCACTAAGGCACCAGACCGGCATATAGAAGGGATCCTGGCTCAGATTTCCCCTGACATTTTCCCCATATCTTAATTTAATCAATCTCTGGAAGACCCATCCGAGGTCTCGCCCGTGGATGTTTGTAATCTATTAAATTCATCCATGTTTATAGAATCCACCAATAGGGATAGGCGACACAACTTTTCTCTCACTGATGCTGGTCCATCATCCCCCAAAGTTGAATGTTCACATTTCTTGAGTTAGCTTACTGAGTAAAATGTCTCTGTATCGAGTGGTATAGCAAATGTAGCACATTTTTGGGCGTGGGGGCCGGACCAGATGCCCTTCTTTTATGCTTCGTGTTACTCTAAAAAGTCTTTTGGACCTGAGTACAACACCCTTATTGTATGTGATCTGGCGAGAGAGCAGGGCGCATATTGCAGTCCTTGAGTGCCAACTCAAAGTCATGTTTCAGAGGGCGATACAACGAATACTGTCTGTTTTGTGGTCTGTAGAAATGGTCGAACATGTGGTCAATTTTCTTTAAAACATAAATAAAAAGTTGGGGGAAAATCTGCATTCATCACGTTCCATTCCATATATCCATACATAACAATGGTTATTAGCAATTTAATAAAATACATTTTTCATGATGCAAAGTAATAATCTAGATAAATAAATGGCCATTCTTGGTGTAATTATGTACCTAAGCCTATGTTTATACAATAAATAAAAAGAGAGAGGACTAGGGAAGGCTCTCTTTTCTTTTGCTCTTTTACTGCATAAAGGGCTTCATTCATTTGAGACAAGAGGCCAGAAATTGAGGTCCCTCTATCACCCATATCCTCATGAATATGCCACTAGTTTATTTACATAGGAGAATAATTGTATAATTCATTCATAGGCGCTGGAAGTAAGGGTACGGGGTGATGCAGTCCCTCTGAATTGGGTGATGTAACATTGATGGCAGCAACCCCACTCTGAACACTTTTCCAGCACCACAGACTTTATTTGGCCTACTTACTTGTTATACAATTTACATTTTCATGCGCCTAGCAACATTCTGTGTACACATATTTAAAAACGATGAAACGTAAGTTAAATTTCCTGAATTGTTCAAAATGAAGAACTTAAGAGCAATGCTAAGATTCTCCTCTTTAACTATAAGAACTTAAGAGGAATACTAAGGGGCAGATTTTCAAAAAATACATGCAGCGCAGCACCCAAAGAGGCTGCACTGCGCTGTGTTGCACGACAGAGAGGGAGCAGGAGAACGCCATATCTTCAGAGATATGGCTCTCTCGCCCTTCTCCCAGCGCCAGCACTGATTTCAGCTGCCGAGCTTCACACACACCTTAGCACCATAATGCTAAGGTGCATGCCTGTGTCTAGCATAGGTTTTGTACAGGAAATGTAGCCTTTGTGTACAAAATACCATGTTTAGACAAGTTTTAAAGCTTTTCCCTCTTTGTACGTGTGCTGGACAGTGCAGCAACCATACAAAGTTGGAAAAGAAAGGAGATATTAAAGCATTTCTCCTGTTACCGCCTCCTTTGAAGTGGTGTTAACCTTTGGTGCTAAACCCTGTCTACAATTGTTTGTAGATTGGGTTTTACGTCAAAAGCCATGGGTGGTTGCATGAGAACGCTCATGTACCACCCATGTAACGCCCCCTTGGTACTAAGTACCGCAAAGCACTGCTTTGGGCTGCTTTGCGCAACTTTTAAGGTACTTTGCTTGTTTTACACTGGAAAGTAAGTTAAAAGAAAATTGTGCTGGTTAGCATCACTTTTGTGATGCTAACCCAGCGCAAAATGTTTGAAAATCTACCTCTAAGAGTCTCCTAATTAAATAACACGGAATAATAAAATAATTGAAGTTCTCATACAGACCAGCAGAGTGGGCTATTCTATAAGCATAAGCTTCTATTATATATTGTTCTCAGTCTTTATGACTGCTAAACCCCAAGTTTGAAGTATAGGGGCTCAGTATATAAAAGACTTCTGTGTTTAAGGATCTGCCATAACTCGTGCTGCAGTAAACAGCGCTGTAGATTATTTTTTTAATTGTATTTCAGTGTACTTTTTGTTGTCAATAGGCATTGCTAGGCGTTTGTTCTAATTTATTCTAGTAACAGAAAAGTTTCATCCTAGACGGTATTGATCACATGCAAACAGTCTGTTTTCTATCTCCATTACCATTTACATTCTCAGGCCATCCTTTTTTTTTTTTTGGACAGATGTCTGGGTTTATGAGACTTGTAGTTATTGTAGTAACACATGAATGTTCTGTTAGAGCAATTTTAAGGTTTTGAGAAAATATTTACATGACCCTAAACTAAAGATATGTTCAATGCAAGAATAGAGAGATAGTTCCATTGAGATCAAAATATAATTGTGATTCTATGGATTCAAAGTCGGACTGGCAATGAGGCAGTGCCCGATGGGCTAGTTTGTCAGTTTAGTGTGTTGGCTGTTTAGGTCTCACCTGAGCCAGCGCTTTAGCGCTGCTCTGGAGAGAGTTTTAGTAAGCGGGTTTTGGAAGTGCTAACTAGTGGCTTTTTTCAGGCCTACAGGTACAGTGCATGTGCGCCGGGCGTGCGCACCGTTTGTCAGCCTGCGTGATCACGTTCGCGGCCGCTTTGATGTTCTCAGTGAGCCGCGGGGCTATTGAGAACATCAAAGCGGCCGCGAAAGTGCACACCATTTGCCAGCCTGTGTGCCTCTCTAACGTTTGTTCAGTGTTGTTCTGTGTTTCATTTACAGATTATCTTTGTGAGTTATTGTGAAAGGAAAATTAGGTTTGATTTAGGACTGAACTTGAGAGAAAAGACCTTGCTTTAAACCAGGCTGAGTCTTCGTTTTGACACACAGAATGAAGTGGACATGAAATTGAATTCCTCTGTCACCAGTGCATGCCCGCCTCTCTGACGCTGACTTGCCTCAGCATTGTAAACACCGTGAATGGAAGTGGCTTACCAAAGCAAATAACACATCCACCAAATGCAAACGTTTGAAAAGGCTCTCCTTTCCATTGGCTAATGCTTAGTAAACTGCAGTGTTTTATGAATGGACTTGCACAAAAATGCAACAAAACCTGTTTGTTAGATCAGACTTGTGTTGGTTCTGTCATTTCCTTGAACAGGGTGCTGCTGTTCTTGGGCCGCTGTTTCATCCGTCCTTGCATTGTACGGATTTATCTTTGCTGTTTTTGTTTTATTGTTTTACTTTTACGTAAAGCGCTTTTTGTCGCCATGACGATGCTTTAGAGCGCTTAGTTCCTGACAGGGGAGAGAGACTAGAGGGAGCAGAAGGCAAAGAGGGAACCAATGATGAGCCTTATAGGTGTGATGTTCTCCAAAAACCGAGCTAGTATCACAAGATTGTAAGCCTGCGTGATCACTTTCGCTGCCGCTCTGATGTTCTCAGTGAGCCGCGCGGCCACTGCGAACATCAAAGCGGCCGCGAAAGTGCACACCATTTGCCAGCCTGCGTGCCTCGCAAACATGCTAAGGCATACTCGCGTGCATATTCCCCAAGGGGATGTCGATGTGAACCACAGACCGCCACCCCCTCAGTGTGCTACGCAAGCCCGCCTCGCCCAATTGAGTAGTGTACAGCCACCCCCACACCTCATAGGGCTCTGTGCTTTCTACCCAGAGCAGAGCGCTTTATAGCCCACCCACCTTCCTTGCCATTTCCTTATGGACCCCGAAACCTAGTGCTGTATAGCTGCATATCCACAGCAGTGTGCTCTATAGTTCTCCTCCCACGTTGGCGTACTGTATAGCTTTCCTACCATATAGCAATGTGTTAGTATCGACCTACTTGGTTTTAAACCTGTGCTTCACTCCTTTAGCATGCAATGTGTCTTATGCACAGGAATCCAGGCTTAGTGCTGTGCCCGTAAGACACCAACACCCCACTGCACCCTCGCGGGCCAGGTTTTGTGCCTTTCAAGAACTAAGTGAGCTTCCACGTGTATTCACAGATATTGTGCACACGTCTGTGAGCTCCCTAGCCATGGGTGCCAGGGATTAGGCCTTGTGATGTGAGCAGAACACTATCCTTTTGCTGGCTGCTTTGTTTGGACAGCCAACAATGACTTTTATTTTGGGTGACTGGGGGCTTTGTGGTTTTACAGCAAAGACCTGGCTGCAAGCGTGTTCTTGTACACCTGCAGTGCAGTGTGCGGTATTTGGGCACTGAAATTGCCAGAATCTGAAAACAATTGGTTTGGGAACTAAGTACGTGTTTTTCTTTTCTTTTTAACTTATTGAAGATAGGTTTTCTTGCAGTTGTCTGGTCTTGCCTCCCCAACGCTTTCTTCCTCCTACTGATTTTCTAAAAAGCACAGCCTCTGCGACAAGTGTTTGTTTTCCACATTTTGCTGTCTGCAGCAGTTCTTCAAGCAGGCTGCCTTGAAAGGGGTTCTTGTATGAAAGTGTACACAGTAAGCCATGTTTGTTTGCTTTGACATCACTTGGCTGCAGAAGCTTTTTTTTTTTCAATGTGGTCTCCCAAGGCCAAAAACGAAATTAGTTTCATCTCGGATATGAACTTACATTCAGTAAGTTTTGAAGCAGCTGTGTGAAGTTATCAAATGGCGGCGACAAAGCCAGTAGGTCTGTCAAGCTTTGTCAATGGTTTTCTTTTTTTTTCCTCATGGTTTTCCAAAACTTTGTTGAAAGCTGCCCTCCTCAATCTAAACAAGCATTGGCATAGCCAAAAGGTCTCGCCTTTGGGACCTTGTAAGTGTTTAGCCATGCAACATTTGATGCTGTTGCACCAAGGATATTGTGCTGGATAACTAAACACTTATAAGGTCTCAAAGGCGAGACCTATTGGCTTTGCCACTGCTTGTTTTATGGCTGTGTGTGGGTCTTTTTTATGTCTGCTGCACTGGATTTTTCTGTTGATTTCCCTGATGTTACCAGAAACATAGCTTACTGCAAGATCAAATCCTTGCAGTCTCCCACACCTTGAAAAACATTTATGCAGCCTGTCTTTTCAATTGCAAAACTAGCCTTACTTGCAAACATGGACCATATTTTAGCCTTAAAATGTGCTAATTAGGGCCACTTTTATTTTGGTGTCTGGGTCTATTTTCTGTGTACAGGATCTGCGCGATGGGTGGAGGGGCCTCGTGGGCCCCCCCACCGATCAGATTATAGTGGGTGATAATCTGATTCACCTCCTCACACCCTAATATAACCTTTGATACATCTACTCTAAAATACAGACTACCATTTTCGAAACCATAGATACACCAATACCAGTCACGGATTCTTAAGTCTATACACACCTGGAGCTGGAGTCGTCTGCCTGAAGTGGGAGCGCAGCCAAGGCCGGGATGCCCTCGCCGGCGGTCACACAAAGTGACTGGCTGCCCGCCAGACACAGAGTGAGCCTTGTTAGGCACGGGAGATTAAGTGATTTGCCCAGAAGCACAGGATGTTCAGTGTCGTTGCTGAGACTCGAACCCGGTTCCCCAGATTCGAGGTCCACCGCCCTAGCCGTTAGGCCAACTACTCTACCCAAGGGCTAGCCACCCATGTGCGCAGTGTGGTGTTGGTTGTATGAAGGGAGTGTTGGCTGCAGTACCTGGCGACAGGCCAACCCCCTGTCGCATACAGCCGAAGGCCGTGTGTGACAGAGGGGCTACACTTACGTATGATTTTGAAGTATAACTTTACATTAAAAGACACTAGCAATTAAATGGAAAAAACAAAGGTAAAAGTAATGTTATAGTTTGATTAATTTGTAAATGACAACATTAACGTTATGTGGTAAAAAAAAAAAACACTAAAATTCCCCAGCTGTAGTTAGCAGTACTAACTATAACTTGCGCCCCCACCATGCGCTGCTTATGACCTCTCATTTAACAACACTGATGACGTGTTCTATGACATAATTTAGGACATCACTGATGACATCTGAAATGAAATTGTCTTTTTGATCACTCTACAAGTCTGGTTAAGGAGAAACCAATGTTGAGGTGGAGGATAAGTTCTATGATCATGCCCAAATTTAGCACAGAACTAAAAGGTGTAAAAACTGAAAGACCTCTGTAGCAATAAGAGCCCCGACAATTCCTCAATACAGGGCCTTCGCTGCATAGTGTTTGAGGATATATGAGGATAAAAAATAAATGCATGGCTATTTTCATGGCAATCAAGGGTCACTGCCTTGAGAGCCATCCGAATGCAGACCGAATATCTGCATTTTTTCTCATTTAGAAATATAAATATAAGCAGAGTAACAGGTTATTTTCTGTTTGCATTTATATGCAGTAGTCATTCAAATGGAAAACTGGGAGCTTTCATCATAAGGCATGCTTTCCCAGTGGGGCAATCGGTCAATCAGTGTTTGTTCAGGTTCACTATTCTTCTCAGAGAGTCCCTTGTCCAGGCTGGTTTAGGAATTGCAGAGGACTCACTGGTAGGCCTCAGCCCTCTGACTCCCAGTCAGTACTCAATTTGAAAACAATATTTTGAAAATGAGGTGCCAGGGCCTAAGGTATTTCACATATTCCTACTGCAGTACTAGCTTTGTATTCCTTTTTAAATTGTATGAAACAGTTCCCATGTGTCAGAAAACAGCAGCACACTATAGGCCCTTCTAGTTCCCCCTCTTATTCGGGTACTACAGTGGTGCAGCCTTGCTCACTGTATAGTGCCCACCAATCTCATATCATTCATATAATTGTAAGTTTCAAATCCCACTCTAAGCCTGTATAGAATACATTAGGCATGTTTGCCAACAGACAAAACTTTCTGTAGGCAAAAACTAAACAAGCATTGATAGATGCAATAGGTTTCGCCAATGTGATTTAATGTTAGGCTGTTTTCTGTTGTGAGTTGTAGCTCGGTGAGCAGTTTTGCAATATAAGTTACTGAAGCCCCTTTTTAAGATTTATATTTAATACAATAGGAAGCGCAGTTCAGGTGAACCCTAAGAAGCACAGCACAAGCGCTGTGCAAGCAAACCCTAAAAAATATTTCACTGTTGGAAACTTGCAAAGCAGATACTATGCTGTGAGGCATTCAGTGTCAGAGAGAACTATGCCCAGCCTCATCTATTTACTTAACGCTCAGTCCACACACAGTGAAAATGAGGCTGTGAGAGGCTCTCATATAAAACCAATTTAAGGGTATTATTCCTATACATTGTTTGAAAACTATAACACCATCTTTAAACAAGCATTGGCATAGCCAATAGGTCTCGCCTTTGGGACCTTATAAGTGTTTAGCCATGCAACAGTTGCATAACTAAATACTTATAAGGTCCCAAAAGCGAGACCTATTGGCTATGCCAAGCGACTGTGAAAGTGAAAGTAATCGCGGCAAAGCGCGGTGCGCGCGCCCGCGCACATGCACTGTAGCTCTAGGCTGGCCTGGTAGCACTTTTTGCAGCCATCCTAATAAGTCTCGCCAGACCAGCGCATGCGCTGGGTCAGGCGAGACCTAAAAAGAGATTCTTTGCATTAGGAGTCTTTGATTTGAGGACGCCTTTGATGTTCCTCAGAAATAAGGAGCCTTTTAATATAGTTGTGTTTGTTTAAGCATCCCATGTGGGCTGAGCTGGAAAGTGTAAGATCACAAGTGGCATCTAAGCATAAGTGCATGCAAGCAAAACCTAGAAAGAAATGCTTCACAAAAGGTTACAATTCAGAAATGTGGGCGACTGTTTTGGTGGCGCCCGTGCCTGATTTTGGTCCCAATCCAAACCTGCTTTGAGGCTTGAAGGAACTCCATAATTTTATCTTCTGCGTGTGGAGGTGCAGGGTTTGCATGGCTGGACTTCTAAAACCGTCTTGTGCACCCTGAATGCTTTGATGCATCTGGAAGGTGCATGGTGGAAGGCAACATCCTAACACCACATGCCACAGATAGCATGTATCAAATGGAATGAGATGTAATTGTCAAGAAGCACTACATATTTGCTGCATTCTATTATAATGCATGCTTCTACTTTTAGAAGTAGATGGTTTTCTTCCAGAGAAGTGAAGAGTGTACGTTTCATTTATTGCTAGATAATTCCTAAAGAAGCTAAAGCTATGAACATATGAATGAGCTAATATGCAAATTAAGAAAGTGTACCTGCTGGATTGTGAATTTATTAGTTGTAGTTTCAGAACTGTTTTCCAAGAATCCGTTTTTTAAAGAATCAATTCATTTATGCCACACATTCTTTTTTTATTTTCAATGAATGGTTGCCTTTTTGATGAATCAGTTTGCTTTTTTAAAGACTTAATTTTTTACCCCATTTTCCCAGGGTGATTTTTGGTGTTTAATTTGCAGCACAACAAACTTTTAGCAGTTTGTTATCTTAGTTTTCTTTTTTTTTTTTTAAGTTTAAGAGAGAGTTTATTGACACAAGAAGAAATGCAATACAATATAATGAGAAAATGTTAACATGAGAAAACATTTGGATGATCTTAGTTTGCTTTTGATTGAATTAAACTCACCTAACCCAGTTGCAGCATTGGTCAATTAAGCAAACGGCACGCTCCTCTCTATCTGCCCACCTTGCGTAATGCCCATCCTGTGGAGAATTCCGCTGCCACCTATGGAATCTTTCTGCCACATGTGACCTGCGCCATCAGTATCCAGCTCTGGTTAAAAGGATGTGTCTCAGTTCCACTCAACAAGGCAAGATTTCACCATTTAAATATTCTGCTGTGCATATAGTGCTTAATAACCAGGGCATCCTTTTTCTAAGCACTTCCAACTGTGACATAAAAGAGCTATTTTTCACTAATACACCAAAGGGTTTATAAGGTGGAGGCCTCTTCTTCTGATTTAGCACACTCTACAGAAATTAATTACCTCAAACACTATTCTAATGTTCACATCTGGTTGCAACCTGTTGGCCTGAAACACATGGAAAGGCACTTTACAAGTAACATTCAATAAATAAAGTAAGAAAGGATCTTGGAGAAAATATGCTTCGCCAAGGATCACACAATATGATCAAGTGGATTAGAAATATAGGGCAGATTTACGAGGAAGAGCTGCAGTGCGGCAACGCAAGCCCTTTGGTTGCGCCACGCTGCTGCACTTTCAGAGCACAGGAATGCGACAAATTTACAGTAATATGTCGCATTCCTGTGCTCTCCCCTGCGCTGGCCCACAGACAGCTGCCATGCACCATGGTGCAAGGGTGCCTGAGTCATGGGGGGGGGGGGGATTGTTTTTGTGCAGGAAGGAACACCTTCCTGCACAAAAATATTCACTACAGGCATTTTCCTCTTTAAATGCGTGCTGTAGAATGCAGCACGCATTGAAAGAAGAAAAAACGAGGAGAAATTAAAACATTTCTCTTCGTTGCGCCTCCCTACGCCTCCCTTGGGGAGATTCCTTGTAAATCTGGAACTGTGTCTTGTTCCATGGATGTTGCGTGGGAACACCCACAGCAACACTCATGGAACGCCCCTTTCACGCAAAGTGCTGCGTGTAAAGGGTCCATATTTACAAGGACAGGAAAAACCACGCAGGGTGGCTTTTACTGTCCTTGTAAATATGGAGCAGTAAAATACGCCACCGGTACGTCACAAAAAGTGACGTACTGGTGGCGCAGGGGGCTTGCAATTCTGGCCCCTAGTCTTCAGATCCTACAACTAGACCACATCTCTTCCCTTGGCGATTTAATTGATGGGAAATGCCAGGGGTAAAAGTGGGGCCTTGGTAACAGGACAGTTCCCTTGAAAGGCCTGAGGGGCTGGGTCATAGTCATTTGCATGTCATTCAGCCTGACTCACCCCCACAGGCATATTGTCTTGACCAGTGGCGGCCAGGACGGATTGAGGTGGCAAGGTGGGGGGAATGTAAAAAAAAAACACAAAAAAAACCCCGTACCTTATCACAGCCACGTCTCTCCAGTCTCTCCTCTGTGTCAAGACTTGGTCGAACAGGATCCAGGAAACACCCAGGCTCCCCTGACCAATCACAACGCTGCGCTGCAATGCAGCGTTGTGATTGGTCTGAGCGCCATGGTTCAGCGCTCAGCCAGGGGCATGTAATGCAGCCTGGGTGGCGAACATGCAAAGTGTGCATGACTGTTTGGGCAGCCCGAGGGGGCTGGCCAAGCATTCATGCGCAGTTGGAGTGGACAGACCACTCCTCTCCTGCCCTGCCATGAGAGCAGAGCAACCCCGCCTGCCCCAGCCACATAGCAGCAGGAACACATAAAATGATACTAACATTCAGTTATTATAATTTTATTTTTCCTTTAGTTCACTGCTTAAAAGCAGTGGGGCGACGCTCCTCCGCCTTAGTGGAGGAGCCGCCACTGGTCTTGACATCTTACCAACTCTATTCCAGCCCCTCAAGTCTTTCATAGATGCCCACTTATACATAACTGCCTTACAGTCAGTACTGTTCAGGTTCATTCCGGCTTTATGTACACAACAAACTCCAGTAGTGAGCCTCCACAATCATCGCACGACTGCGATGGAACATTGGTGGACAGACGGTTACACGTTCTATTAGGGGCGCGCTCATGGAGGTGTCATATTTGGTATTTGGAAAGTGTACATTGTGCTGTTGTTAGTGCAATCGCTTTCCGTCTACTGATTTTTCATGGCATTATCTGTGTAGTGCTTCGATGCCCATTAGTAGCTTGTGGACAGTTTCAGATAAATGAAAAATGACTGAAATCCTCGCAAGCATATTTTCAAGCAGGACATTATATGTTGGTTCATTTACAAAATAAAGAATCACAAACTAGCAGATGGGCTAAATGTGACACAAAATATTGACTCTAGATTTCACACGTAGGACACGCAAAGATTAAGAGCTAAAGCAATGGGTTAAAACGAAAATGTTAGTTTTATCTGACATTTCACTCCGCTTTACGTTTCTTGGAGTGAGGCCTTCGATGCAGCTGGAGGTAAGACAGTAATGGGCAGGGTCAAGGCACTGTCAGTTAAGAGTTGTGCTTGGCACCCATCTACATTGCTTTAGCAGCTATCGTTTTGGAGGGTGGTGGTGGGTATTTACTGTGACTTACTCTTAGCAGAGAGGCAGAGTTCGGTTGCAGATACTAGCGGGCCTTGTAAAGCGCTTCCCAGGCGAAAGCGGGCTGTGGGAGGCATCGCACGTCTGTTACCTCATGAGAGCTGTGATAGATGACAGATTAAAGGAAGGAAGCAAGAGAGGGGGTGCAGCACAGGAAATGTGTTCACAATAAAACAGCGTGGGCGGGGACAACGAATGAATACATGTTACCTTGTTCTTGTTGATGCCAGCCAGGACGTAACTTTTACCAGTACTGGGAAATCTGGGAACGCGTCAAAAACCATGGGAGTTGCATGGGAACACCCACCCAATGCCCGTGGAACGCCTTCCCAGGGCACAGAAACGCAACACAGCGATTTGCACAGCATTGCGTTACTCCAGATTGATGAAGCCACTCAGGGCCACGGACAGTGGCTTTGCATGTCTTCATAAATTTTGCTTAAGGTTTACATTGCACATGTACCACATTGTGTTGTGCAAACGCAACACAAACTTCCTCGTAAATACGCCCCTAAGACTGTAGATAAAACCTTTGACAGGGACAACGCACTTGGTGTACCCGACCTCTTCTCAACATGGTCAGTCGGGAACCACACCTGTGTCGCGATTCACCGCAAACTGTTGTGTTTTCATAGTGCTTGATGCTTTCTTGGAGCTTTTTGCCTTAAAAATAAAAAAATCCATACCTCTGATTTCCTTAAACTATTTTGAAGATCTTGGAGTCTTTGTGCTCATGAAGTGTTTCTGTATTTACCTAAACAGGTTTGGGGATGTTATTGTGTTGTGTTCTTACTTTGAAACTGTTGGTACTGCTTGACATAGCACACACTTGGATAGCCTGCTGCTTGTGCCATAGCTGCCAGGGCTTGTGCAGCGTATTGCATTGGTATGATTGCCTCTCTCCAGAGTAATAATAATAACCCCACTTCTGACATCTCTCAATCTGTATGTTATATAACAGCTGATGCTAGAAAATGTGGCCTGGGGGCATTTTGTCTCAGGAGGATGGTGAAATAAAACATAACAAAACTGTTGTTTTTGCTTCTAGAACTCTGCAGGCAGCAGAAAAAGAGTTGTTGCTTGCTTGCTGCTCAGCTGTGGAACATATTTTAAGTAATATATAGGCGGATGGGCAGAAACTTTGTTGTAGCAACCAACCTTATGCATTGGTTTATATTTTGAAGGATGAAGTGTTGACAAAAGACACATAGGGTAAAAGGATTGTCCTTCAGGCTTTTACAGCAACATTATGAAATTATTCACATTCCATTCCGAAAAATACTCAAGCTGACTATTTGTTAAGAACCACCATGTGTGCTGAAGAAATAAGTGTAACATATCTTCGTAAAATTTCCTTGTAGTCAAAGATAGCTTTATTCGATTTCATATTTAAAATCATAAAAGCACAAAAATTACATACAATTAAAACACAGTAATAAAAATCGAAATGCATAAAGAATTTTAAGTACAACATAGTGGGAAAATCTAAATCCAGAAGTAGTCAGAAATTAGTTCATAGATGATCTACATCGAATTACGAATTTTAAAAATTTGTTACAGCGTTAATAGTCATTTCATCTTCTAATAGAAGCATCTTCAAATAAGCAGGCCTACACTGTGTCAAACCCCAAGTCTTAAGGAGGGGGATCAAATATCTTTTTCTCCCCCATTCGTAAAATTTACAAAACAAGAGACAATGTATTGATGATTGTAAAGAAAGATCATCACATGGACAATTTGGAAGACTTAATGACCAATCATTACTATCTGGGAGAGTTAGCAACCTATGATAGCTACCAGTTCTCAACCTAGCTAATAACATTCTATTATAGCTGGAATACTCAGAAGATAAATATAATTGTAAACCAGGACCTTGCACAAATAACTGATGTTGTATTACAGATATCTTGGTCCTCTCCTCAAGCCACCGTTTATTCTCCAGGAAGGCAAGACAACTTATTTTAAAAGCCTTTCTTGAGATCGTGGATAGCGAGGAGGGAGTGTTATAGAAAGTTGGATGTCCCATGTTGATAATGAATTCCTTAACATACGAAATCCATTGAATATTTTCCGAGCTCTCTAATTTTATACAATCTGATAAAATTGCTCTATTAAGGGCAGCTGCCTCAGAGGTCCATATCTTATACCATAGTAAAAGTGGACTAATTTTTATTAAGTCAGTTATATAAACTAAATCTAGTTCCTTATGGCAAATGTATGTAGATGTCGAATTGGGGACCGCTAACAGATAGCGCAGGAAACAATATTCCTTAGCTTGAATTGCCCGACAGTCTGCGACACCCCATATCCCAGCCCCGTATGTGGCGGTTGACACACATTTGGCCTTATAAATGTCCATTAATATGCGAACAGGCCTACCTCCCAGTTTGTTAGCAAACTGTTTTATGGCGCCTAATGCACGAGCAAATGCAAGGTTCCTTGTATTAGCCGCTGTTGCCCAAGTTCCCTTTTTATTAAAAACGATCCCCAGATATGAAAAAGTGCTAGTTAACCCTATCTTAGACTTTTCTATAAAAATACTACAAGGAAGCTTCGTCTTTGATGAGCAGCACATGGTAAAAGTTTTCCCAATATTAATTTTTAGGCCCCTAGAGCTCATAAAAAATGAGAAACTTGTAACCGCCTTTTGAAGGCCTACTTGGGTTCTAGCCATGATGACCGCGTCATCCGCGTATAATAAAATAGGGGCCGCCACGCCATCAATTTGAGGATAATCTAATTCTAATTTTGATAAAAATTCCGCCACACCATTTATGTATAGGTTAAAAAGAAAAGGTGCCAAGATACAGCCCTGGTGGACGCCTTTCCTAATTGGGAATTTATTAGAGCATTCACCTCTTCTGCCGAAACGTACCCTTGCCCCTGCCCCTCTATATAGTTCTTTAATAAAATTGAGAATATTTAAATCAATTCCAAGACCAGTCAAGGTATCCCATAATATCTCATGACTCAGACAATCGAACGCTGAGCTAAGGTCAACAAAAGTCATGAAAAGATTACCCTTTTTTGCCACCGTATATTTGCCAATTATTATGGCCAAATTAAGACCTTGTTCTACGGTGCCCAGACCTGACTTAAAACCGTACTGAAATTTTGAAAGGACATCACTGTCCTCTGCCCATAGTTGCAGTCTATTTAAAATAATTCTGCCAGTCACTTTCATCAGGGAATCAAGAAGCGATATAGGCCTATAACATTTGGGATCATTTCGGTCTCCCTTTTTAAAAATTGGAACTACAATCGCTTCCTGCCAAGTGAGTGGAAATCCCTTTTCATTAAAACTATTTAATACATTTGTCAATAATGGGGCCCATAAAGAAATGTTACCCTTGTATATATCTATGGGGATCCCATCAGGCCCTGGGGCTTTATTATTTGAGCTTTCAAGTAAAGCTATTTCCACTTCGGAGACAGAAAAGAAAATCTCCAAAGGAAATGAAACAAGAGCGAAGGGTTCGCTCACTGCCTGCTGAATTTTGGGATTACAATCTATAGTAGTCAAATCATCACATTTATAAAGTTCAGTAAAGTAATCCACCCAAACTGATTCTTCAATAGCAAGTTCAACCAAATCGGATTTCCTATCAATAAAGAAAGGAGCGTTGACAGCTCTCCAAAATGCAGTATTATCTCTCGAAGAGCATGCTTTTACTAGTGTTGTCCACGCATTCTCTTTCAGCTCCGATTTCCGTTTGTGCAGTGAGATTTTATAAGCTGATCTAGCGGCTCTAATGTCTTGGAGATTTTTCGGTATTTTTTTTTAAGTCTGCATTAGGTTAGTGTGGGCTTTAGTACACTCTGAATTAAACCAGCCCCTTTCCTTATGTCTCATCCTCTCCCGCAGTGTTCGTGTTAGTTTGTTGCCGATAAATGATGTAATCTTCTGAAAGGCACTAATAGTCATACTTGGGTCGGCGTGTTCCTCTAAGCAAATCATAAAATTATAGAATTGATCCGTTACCAAACTCTGCAGAAAAACAGACGGGTCAACCCTATTCCATTTTATCGCATAGCCATTAAGTTTTGTCAATGAGATAGCATACCGATAAAAATTTTCAACTACATTAGAAGCAGTTTTGACACTCATCCCAAAATTAAAAGTTGAAGTAATCGGAAAATGGTCACTCATCGCATTATCCGAAATACTATACGAGAGGACATTATAATAATAACTGGTGGTGACCAATGTATAATCTATAACAGATAAAAGTCCACGCCCATTGAAGATGGGTTGAAAATTAACCTGAGGGGAACATAATTCATTTACAAAACCCCGGTTACACTCAAAGATCAAACTATTGAACAAGTTTCCCAACATGGAATGCTCAAATTGGGTGCATGGGTCACCAGTTAAATTAACCATACCGCATATACCCAGATTACTATAAGGGCACAAATGGCAGTTAAAGTCACCCGTTAGTATAATACACGCATCATTATACTCTGAGCCTATCCCATGACGCAAAGAGTTATTTAGTTCTTCCAGCACTCTTTTTTGATCCTCCTTTGGAATGTTGTTATACAGATTGACTAGAGTGATATGACAATTTCCTCCCCCCTTTAAAGAAAAAAGCTGATAAAAATGATTTCCCCCAGTAGTCTGATACTTTACGTCCAATTTAACAGTGTTGGAGATATATGTTGAAAGCCCACCCGAACATCTACCCCTCCTTGACTGAATTGCGGGGGAGAAGTACGTACGATACCCTTGGAGATGAGTTGCAAACTGATCCCAACACTCCTGAAAGCAAATAACATCATGTTTTTCAACTAAATCACAGAAAGTGGGGTCGTTTATCTTACTTGAAAGACCCGCTATATTCCAGGATAAAAGGGTCAACTTCCCCTTTTGAGCATCTACAGGAATTTCCGAAACATAGGAATTATCAGCACAAGTGGCTATTTCTACCAGTGAGGGAGATATATCGATGTCCCTCGCAGCGACATTATCCAAATTTTGGGAGGCTTGTTCATTATTATATTCGGCACCAATGGATTTAAACACTGGGTGCTCTATTATATCTAGCCCCTGACACAGGTTGCTAGAACCGCCACATTGATCGTGCCTGACTCCCCCAATCCAAAGGAGTCAGTCAACCTACTCCAAACAGCTAAACCTATTGGTAGTTGGGATGCCGCTGCAGTTTTCCCTGGGATTTGGTTCCCTGGAGAATTGCCTTCCCCAGTTCCTACTAACCATTTCTCTCTCTTGGAAGCCTACTCTAGCCCAACTGCGATCATGAGCTGACACGGGGGGAGGCCTGGGAGGATAAAAAAAGGAAAGTCGCTTGGTTTCAATACCTGCGTTGTTACTCTGGATATTCCAGGAGCAGATATGATCAACCGTACCCGGATCCTCAAAATTAACTAGAACACAATGTCCCTGGGTTGTTTTATTTCCAGGCCCTACCCAGGGGGCCCTGCGAACCATCAGAATCTTACTCGTCCTGCTAGGAGGTAATGGACGATTCATATTTAACCAATATTGGACCTTGTTTTTTAGTGACCCAAAGGACTCCTCTGTACCCTCCTTCAGTTCAGGAACCCCAGTCAGGACCACCAAATAGGGAGTTACTTCCGGGGGCAAATTAATAGCTAATTTCCTTGATGTAGATACCCAATTTTGGTCCTTGTGCATATTAGCCTCCTGTATGTTGTCGACTATGGGGTTAATAATATTTTCTAATGGCTTTTTCAAAGGCAAGGTAGGGACCATCATGTTTGCATTATCAGTTGAGACTGATGGTTTAATTGTCAGAGGCCCCTCTAGTTTATTATTTATAGTACTTGAATTGGTATTCCCGGCCTTATATTCCTCCCGTTTTTACGAGACCTTGAGGGAGGCGGTCAAATCCGTTAACTGTTTTTCAATCCACCTCGACCTAATTTCTAGGGGGGAAAGGTAAGTTTTAAAAAGCTCCCTCATATGCTCGAGAAGTTTGTTATCAGTCTCAACAGCTATACTAGGGGACACCTCAGTGTTAACCAGATTCGAGGTCACACTACTCGTATGTAGGCGGGTGGGAGTACAGTCACCTTTTGACTGCGATTCCACCCGCACTTCATCTCTTAGAGGCAACCCACACAATCCTTTTTTCATGGGCACAGTGGATTTCTGACTTTTCTTACTCTTCCTAACTTTCCTTTCTTTTCTTTTCTTTATATTATTAGAAGTTTTTAAAATGGCTCCCTCTCTCATCCCCCTCGTCTGTCTAATAGTTTGCACTTCTCCCGACGGTTCTAAATCTAGGGCCGGGGATCTCTCTAATTGCGAGATAGACGTGCAATCAGAGACTGATGGTGACAAATCTATTACATTTGGGATGGTATGAAAATCTGTATGAACTAAAACGGGAACTATTTGTTTGTTATGTTGGTCTGGGGTTTTGGCTGTTGCAAGATGACCCCTGGAAGAGCGTTTTGCTAGTGCCAGATCTTGGGATACCCTCCGTTCCATGAGTGCAATCCCTTGATCAATAACTGAATTCGCCCTTACAATGAAATTATCCAATGGGCCAATTATACTAGACGCGTCCAAAGCCGCCTTACTCCGACTCCCTCGTGTAGTCGCCATTAATGGTTAAGATAGTAAGATAGTAGCGCTGACCAATACTTATACAAAATGGCATAAATCGGTATCCACCCTATTACAATAATATACGTTAGAGGGGTGGCCCGGTCCGGTCTTACTCGGTCTGGAACGGGCTAGAACGGGCCCGCCCTTGGCCCGGGCTTCGCCTGGCGCGCGGCCCGCGCGCGACCCGCGCTACGGCTCAACACACTAAAATTATAGGTGGAGGAAGCACAATGGGGAGTGTCCGGGAAGAGGCCACAGCTGTTGGCAATGTTAGCGCTGCAGAGCCTCGCAGTCCCCCACGCCCAGAACAAACGCCCACAGAGTTCGCTGACAGAAGTATCCTCAATCATGAGCGGCACCCGCGATGCGGGGGCTGCGAGTCGTTATGTAGAGGCAGGCAGGCAGAAGGGGAGTGTCCGGGAAGAGGCCGCAGCTGTTTGCAATGTTAGCGCTGCAGAGCCTCGCAGTCCCTCACGCCCAGAACAAACGCCCACAGAGTTCGCTGACAGAAGTATCCTCATTCACGAGCGGCTCCCGCGAAGCGGGGGCCACGAGTCGTTATGTAGAGGCAGGCAGGCAGAAGGGAAGTGTCCGGGAAGAGGCCGCAGCTGTTGGCAATGTTAGCGCTGCAGAGCCTCGCAGTCCCTCACGCCCAGAACAAACGCCCACAGAGTTCGCTGACAGAAGTATCCTCAATCACGAGCGGCAGTAACTAGTAACTGATCATAGAGAATGGAATTGTACTGCTGGGGAAGAAATATATTCCTCTATATAAGTAGAGAGATGCATTCATGGATCTAGGTCATGAAGGACATTTGTGCTAGACCTTTCCCAAACTTCGAGTATGTCCGATTATTGGTGGCCTGCAATAGATAATCAGATATGTGACACTTACAAATTGTGTCAGTTTGTTTATTGCTCAACAGTTCAAGACTGCTCCACAGCAACCGAACAGAAGGGTCAGGATGCCAGAGTGGACACAGTCACCATTACACACTGGTCCTGCCAGACACACTTCTCAGGGGTGCACAGAGTTGCGTTTCTGCAGAAGAGGATGGGGGGGGGGGGGTGCAGGATGTGGGTGCTTCCTGGACAGAAGGGAGTGTTTTATGAAATACCTTGGCAAAAGTAAGAAGTATTACATGTCCTGTGAGCTCACAGGACTCTCACGTGACTTGCTTATGGTAACAGCCACCTTGAACGCATGGTGTATAAATTCCTTTTCTCGATCCCATCCTTGCTAGGCAATCATGATACACAGTTGCTGTAGCTGAGGCTTGGTGTTGAAATCCTATCATTTTTCTAGAAGTCTCGCAGGGATGTAGATGTTTTGGTTTTTTTGCTTTACAGGGAATTATCCCTTAGGATAACAACCTGTACAGCAGTTGGTTGTTTTTACCCAGTCATCCTTTAGTAATGACCTGTGTGGGTAATGAACTATTCTTGTAAACTCCAATGAAAATATATTTCTGCAGAATTTTCGTTGTATGGTATCCTGACATCAATGCTAGAAAATAAATAACGACCATGGTTAAAACTAAACATGCACTGCCAACAAATGTGTCCCAGGGTACAGTTCTCCGCTGATCACTCTGAACATAAGCAAGCACTAAACGTATTTTCCTAATATTAAATTTAGTTAATATTAGCAAACAATCTATTGTTCCTCAGAGTTCTTATAGGGAACTTAACTCTTTTTCGGCACAGAAGAATGGTCAAGTTTTCAATCACCACAGAGAGTGGAAATACAGGGAGTGTCAGTAGGTATAGGATACACAATATCTGAAGTTAAAACTTTGGTGTTCAAACTATAGTCTTGCTAAAAATCTTCTTTATTTTTCAGATATTAATATACCTGCAGTGCAGACAAACCTCAGCTGTGCAACCCCATGTTTGCTGATATCCGGCATGTCTGCCATTCTCCTTTCTCCATGCCCACTGCAAATCCCACAATAGTAGTGTTGAAACTATTATCAGTCTAGATTTGTGTGTCCCGATCAAGTGACGACATGGACATAACTGGCAGTGCATTTTGTGACCCGTTATGCACCCTTGGTGTGAAGCACACGTTTGGATTGTATTGGCGGACTACTATAGTAAATGTTGGGAAGCTAAATTTGTCTCTCAGTACATTTTTGGAAAAACTGTTTAGGAGAGAGTGTCCTTCGAGGAAATAGTCTCTTACAATGGAGAGCAATCTGCACCAAGGAAGATGCTAAGGTTTTTACAAGACTCCAACATCAAACATCACAGAATTGTTCTTCATCACCCCCAAGCCAATGGGCATGTTGAGATCTTGCATCGACTTCTGGCTGAGTACATCCTGTGGACCAAGTTTGGAGGGTGATGCAAGAAGCGGGGAACGGTATGTTATTGTCCTTTAGTACTGCTGCCCATTAATCCACTGGTATTAATCCTTTTTAAGTGACAAAGGAACATGTAATTAGTCGAATCTATATCCAACATTGGTGAAGGAACGGTGTGAAAGTCTGTGGGAGTTGGAAAGATAGATAGAGAAATGTGTTCTTCATAGAAATAGCTGGAATAATGCTAATATTAGATACCAAAGGGGATGCTCAAATCAATGTGGGAGACTTTGTCCTTGTTAAGGAGCCCATTAAAAAGGCGAAATGTATTTCAGAGTTGAGGTTGCTGGCAGCAGCTGAATGGACGAGTGGCGGTGTCATATGGATTTTAGGAATACTATGGTGGAATACAGAACAGCAGCTTAAGGTAACGTAGAGGACGCTTTGGAAGTCATGAGATTTGGAACAAGAGAGATGTCTGTGGTGGACTGATGATGGTCAGGGAAAGAAAAGTCCACGGGTATGCAGAGTGCTCCGGCGATTGATAATGCACTGATTATATCATGTGGACTGAGTTCTGCTGGGAATTAGCTATGTAGAGCATAGCCTTCAGGATCAACGTTAGAATGTGCATAGTATTGAAATCATCAATGTTTTAAGTATTGGTAAATCTGACCTGATCAATGGTTGCTAGAAAAATGATCTGACTGGGCATCACCTCAGTGAAATTATAAGGGTTCTAAAAAGAAACTGGTGTTAATGAAGGGCAAGTGTAGTGGGCAAAAAACTTCAAGTTGGGAGCATGTGCTTGTAGGCTGGAAGGAGTTGGATAGGATGGCACTCTGAGACTTTTTTGTGAAAATGTGGGTCAATGGTGCATTATGATGCATTATTCCTAAATACTTGGATACATTGTGTCAATTCTATTCAGTAAAAGATTCACGTAAAGGAGACTATTAATAAATCAAAGTGGTTTTAGCCGTGAATGCACACAGGGTTCAAATAAAAGTTTATTGATTTGTTTTCTCATCCTGCTTTGAAACTTGCCTGCCACAACATTCCCAAATTAAAAGCTCCAAGCGGACGTCATTTTTAATATCTGGTAACTGAAAATGAGCTATTTTCTACATTAGTGGCTTTCGCATACGTTGTTCTTTCATATTGCATATCAGATTAGGAGTGATAAAGGTTTGTGTGCCAATGCTCTCTCTTTGAAGCCACATTATTTACATGTAGATATACATACATGAGAAGTGGATGTGCAATGGATGGTTAAAGTTGTTCTTAGGGCTTTAGCTTTTTTACCACTGACCTTTCACTGCATTTAAACAAACAACTGCTGCTGGCAGCAGTCAAGGGAGTGGCCACAAAAATTAAATATCCCCCCCTTTGACCCATATATAACAATAAACATACGAGTAAAGTGAGTGATTACTGCCCTTATTATGAAGTGCCGTGGGAATATGGTCAAAAACTACACCTTTACCAGTACTGGCTCATTTTTCTCATTCATCCTTTCCAACTTTTTGCTTTCCTTTCATGCTTCTTCCCTTTCTTCTTTCCATTCATTATCTTCCCTACACTTTTATGCATATTTCATTACGTCTTTCCATCTTTTTTCTTTCCGTCTATTCTTCTCTCATTACATCTGACCAATTTCCTAGCTTTTCTATCCTTCTTCATATCCCTTAATTCTTATCATGCTCATGTTGTTTCTTTGCACATTTTTCTTTTTATAGTCCGTCCATTTGTCATTTCTTTTTTCTCTTCTTTTCTCCAGTCGCCCATCCTTTCATCTCACATTTCTTCTTTATTGTTTCAATAAATGTTTCTGCTTTCCTTCAATTTTTCTTATTTATTTCATTGTTCCTGCCTTTTCTTTTTTCTATCCTACTTTCTTTTCTTCCTTCCTGCTTCTTCTTTAACATCTTTTCCCATATATTCCATGTTCTTTCGGTGCCCTCTTTCCTTCATGCTTCTTTTTCCTTCCTTCATTATTTGTATTTTAATTTCTTTCATTTATGATGTCTCACTCCATTTGTCTCCAACTCACCTTTTCTGTGCAATTTTAAAACATTTTCTTTCTCTCTCTCACCGTTTTAGGCCACGTTTAGGTTTTCTTTTGGCCCCCACCCTGGAGCTGTGTTATTGTAGTTTATTATTACTTTCTCCTAACTTGTGATGACCTGCAAGCTCGAGATAAAAGTGTAGACGGGCCATAAAACAATGTAATCATTCACTTAATCACCCCACCCCCCCCCCCCCCCCCCCCCGCTTAAGCTGGTATGGCGGGGTGGTTAACTACGCCCTTGGCTGTGTTCATTGTGTCCCCTCATCTCTCCCAACTGCCTCTATGGGCGGGAATGCTGAAGCACCCGCCGCACCTCTGGGTGTAGCACCTCCGGACCTGATGCTAAAGATGGGTTGCATTATGGGATAAAGTTACTCCTTCGACTTTCATTTGTGATGTGCGTCCTTACACTTTTCAATGTGTGTTTTTCTGTAAAAACTAAAGCGTACAAAGTTCTCTAATCCTGATTTTTGGTAAACGAGTAAAGCTGTTCAGAGGTGTAGTACAACTCCATGAGCTGCGTGGGAGTTCCAGAAAACCCTCTAACATCATTGTTGTGTGGTGGGACAGCCAGTCAAGTCACCGGCGAGATAAACACCCTTGGCCTACCCGCCGTCTCATCGTTTGCTAATTATTGTTTGTAAAACGTCATCAACACTACAAATGTGGGTCCTAATTGTAGTGACCGGCTGTTCACTGTTCTAGTGGTTTTTGTACCAGCCACTCCGCGAGGGCTTGCTTACACTACCACCCCACACCTATCCATCACAGGTGTCCCAGGACAGGTGACCCTGCCAACAAAAGGGGCGGGTGCACGTGCCCTGGGCCAGTTCTACCATGTAAGACACTGTGTCTATGTCAATATTTGAAGTGTATGGGGGCCTAGGGCCCTGACCCTTTACAATAATATTTGTTGTCAATCATCTGTGCAGAAGGTGGTACACATATCATACTCGTTGACAATTTCGTATGGTTTCTGCTTTCAGTTTTGTATATTGCTGGGGACTGCAGTTCCGAAGAAAACCAGATGAGGGCACAATTACACAACAAGCGGTATTAACTTTAAAATGGCTCATACCGTGCAGTAAGTAAAGTTTGTGTACTCTAATTTACAACTCGTTTTTAGATTGCCAATCACCTATATTAAACTTTTTGCAACCACCATTTTAAGATACCAAAGTTATTTTTGGTCTATTATAATACGCTATTATGACATATTATTTTAATATATTTTTAATGATATGTTACGTTGTATTATGTTTGTAACACCACACCGCTTTCATCTTGGTACCACTTCAGAGAAAGAATCTAGCATATGTATTTATTTGTATATAATAATATTGTTACCAGACCTGGTTAGTGTCAGAATGCTCTTGCTAAGATACTACACCACACCGGTGTTCTTTCACAATATAACTACCCAACTCAAGTCTGGATTTTGTCACCTTTCTAGTCCAAGGTGGCAGAGTGGTTGTATTTACAGTACTATCTTTAACTCCTTCCTGGAGTCAGTGTGATCTCCACGGCCCGCAGGGGTTAAGGAAGCCATTCCAAAGATGGACACCTTGTGGTTGAGTTGGGTGTGATAGTTTGCCATCATTGGAACTATAGGATCATGTTTCACATTTCTACACCCTCTGGGAGCGATTGATCGCATAAGAGAGACACCCGAGTACTCAGAAGTCGCACAGTGCAACCTTGAGAGCACACTATCTGAGGATAGTCAGACTTTCTTAAGTTGTGATAAACCTGATGGTACTCAAACGTCCAGTGGATAATCTGCCATCTTGACCAATGCTGTAACAGAGTCACTGTTGAATCAAATTTCCACATTGCTTTTTTTGCAGCTGGAATACTGGATGGGAGAGTGCCCAGGGACTATGGACACATGAAAGAAGTACTCAGCAATGTGTAGGGGAGGCTCACCAGCGCAGGCGTCAGACACTCAGAGCAAGCGTACCGGAGCTCATCCAATTAAAGGCATCACTTAAGTCCTCATGGACACAAACCTCTAATTCCACCTCCTGATTCAAGTACACCTCATCAACATACAGCTGGAAATCTGATTGATGCCTTAAAAGACCCCTGCCAGTGGCTTCATATATGCACGGGCCTCTACCCTATACACACGAAAGAGCATGTAAGAAGAGCAGATCCTATGCTTGGCATGTTTATATCTTGCATCTCCAGGCCCTTTGACTCTGCTGCAGTTAGTGCACCCATGAACATTTGGGGAACATGTGTCTCTGCAAAGAAGGAAGAACAAATCATCAAGTGTGCCTGAGCTTGGACTTGGATGAGTAACTCTGTCCACTAGTGTGCGATTTGTTGAAACCCCTTTCTGGTTGGGAGAGAGACTTGTCCGCTAAGGAGATGGGGAAAAAACAGATGGGGTAAGGAGTGGGGGATGTGGTTCTCCCACTCTGTTTAGAGTCGAGGGAAGTCCTTTATCTACCTTAGCAGAACCTCCACCTGCTGTGCCATTGTAAACCTCAGACCCGATTGTCCCATCTGCCAGAGGTGTAGAGAACCACTCTTGGTCAGCCTAACACCTCCCCGAGCCTTGGATGGAGAGCGGTGAACACAGCACACGGACAGGTATAGCTGGTTCTGTGAGGGACCTTGAGTGGTCCCACTCCCCTTTATTTATGTCCTGCAGCTGCGCCCGGCCATGGGGCTACGTGTTACAGCAGCATGGGGTTAGGAGTCATATGCACGAGCCGGGTGGCTAGAAACATAAAATCACGGAGTAACTGGCTTGGAGTTGGGTTAGGGCATACATTGTAGGATGCCTCTTGGCCTGTACCAATCTCTTGACTCATCACCTTCCTGGCAGGTGTTGGATCAGGTATGGTGCTGTTGGTTGTTCGCCTCTTTGGCAGCTTGGGGTGGTTGTCATGCTCTTTCATTCGTCCTGGACCTCCTTCCAGGGTTCATATCCATGCCAGTCGGCGTCTCCGTTGATGTTAATGGTCAACGCCCCATTGGTCTTCGCACCTTCTTGAACCATGAGACATTTTGGGCCACTGTTTCCTTGCTTCACCGGGCAGATCTGCGCGTGTTTTTCACTGCAGTCACAGTCCACCATCCTCTCTTATACTGTGCACGGGATTTCCACTTTAGGAGCCGGTGTCGGATCAGCACCTTGTCTCTGGTTGCCAGGTCTGGGGAGCGGGCCCTTTGGTGTTGACATGCTGTGTCGTTGCTCCTCTTCTTCGACTCTGAGGCTCTTTGGAGTCATACTCGGGCACCAACCATCGTGGGATGGAGAGTAAAGTATCACATCCATCCCCTTTCAGCATCAGCACCAACAGGGAGCCCTGCGAGGTGTGCTCCAGTACACCCACAGAAACCTGCGTAGGCTGGTCTCCAGCTCTGATCCTTCATCTACTGCCACTTGCAGTGCCTTGTTTAGGGTGCGCATAATTTGTTATGTGTGGTGTTCCAATTTCTTTGCATGCAAGAATTGGTGTCCAAAATGTCACACCTATGTCTAAAGATCAAAGTATGGTCTAAAGGAGTAGAAGAAGTGTGTGGCCTATCTTTGACCATTTGTTCAAAAACACCACCATACAAATTATTGAAGAAAAGACAACATACATCAATCCCATTAATAATTAAGTAAATTCAAAGTCATATACCCAAATAATGCAAACAAACGTTCTTCGTATTTGGCTGTCATAAATGCAGAAATAAACAGCGTGAAAAGGCGACACAAAGTGTAAAAGGGCTTGGCACAACACAGTACCAAATTATTTATGAAAAAATTATGGAAATGTCTGTCTTATTTATATCAAATAGTTTCACAAACACCCTATCTCATTGTTAGTCTATTTAGCATGGTTGACCTAGGACATGGACCAATACGGTTGTTGTCCGATGATTCAACCCTATACGAATAGGTTAGTAGACACACATCACTACATGTCTTCCTCAGGACTAGCAAGTTGGGGACAGCCTAAATGCAATGAAATTATTTGGTAAACATGACTCCTCCAATCCAGGATGGAGACCACAATATGGATAAACAAGTATCCACACAATATTCATGAAGGAAGGGGGAAATTTGGCAAAATCGCAGTTTTGTCAATTTCTACTGTATATGGATAACAATGGACTGTTCCAACCCAGGATGGAGCTTGCCACAAGGATCAAAAAGTATCCAGACAATTGTGTTCAAATAAGGAGTGGTTTTAACAAATTTACCATTAAGTGGTTGGGGTAAAGTTCTACTATGAAAATGTGGTACACGCAAAGAAATTGCAACACCCAACAGAACGCATTGTAGTCTAAAACATTATATACCCAAGTTCTGAGAGATACAGGGCAACCCCATTAATTTTTATAGGGTGCGCATAAGGCGTTTAACATCACCGTTGGCTTGGGGCCATTGCTGTGTTATCTTTCTGGGTCCATCTCAAAGGCATTCTGGATATTCCTTGAATGACGACTCTTGGAAGGGAGGCCCATTATCCGTACGTGTTTGTTCTGGGATGCCAGACAGTGAGAAGACCTTCTCTAACAGTGAGCTGACCTTGGCAAATGTTATTGATTCAGTCAGCTCTACCACTGGGTATTTAAAATAATAACCGATCTTCATCAGGCATCCATAACAGGAAGCTGCTAAAATCGCGGCTGACTTTGGCCCACTGTGTCTCGCTGCCTTTTACGGTGGTCACTGGAAATGGGGCTTCCGCTCCACTTGGTAATTGATATGCAGTACAGTCTTTCACCAGGTCATCTACCATGGTTTCAAGAGCCAAGAACCGCACTTTCCCTCTCAGGAGGGCCTTTGCTTTTGCTGCTCCTGGATGGTGTGTCAATTACCCTCTTGCATAGCGGCGCCTACATGACAGTGCAGTGTTCTCGATGCAGCAGCCCCTCTGGGAGTGAACTGAGCTAGTTCCGAGCTCTCCATTGCTGAGACAATTGTCTTCTACCTTCCCTCTTGGAGAGTAGTGACAACCTTTTGGAGTGCTGCATACTCCAGTGTGGCTTGGCTAATCTGCTTCACCGTCAAGTCCTTCAGGAATTCTGCTTCACCCATCATTCACACGTAGTCCTTGGTCACCTGGTCCACCCTGCCGTGACTCACCTCTTGGGCGGTTGGGTGCTCACATATGGGACGATATATGACGGTAAATCTGTATTGTTGCAGTTATCAAGAAGTGCTTGTTTTACGTTTTCAAACGCTGCTGTCTTTTTCTGGCTCCATGCCCACTTCATGTCTTCATCTGCACGTGGAGTGTTTCTGACAGTGTTGCAAGGTGGGGATGAATCAGCCGTAGTACGTGGCCATTTCCAGGAACCTGCGCACCTCAGTGGCATTATGAGGGGCAGGTGTCTGCCGGGTCACTTCTAACTTCATGGGGTCTACCTTGATTCTGTCTTTGGTAAATACATATCTGAAGAACTCAGTCTGTGAATCAAAAGATTAGCTCTTTTCCAGGTGTAGCATGAGACCATGGGTGAGTCTCTGTAGTGCCGCCTGCAGTCAGTAATGATGTTCCCTGTGTATAGGAGAATATCATAACTGATATTCATTACTCATTGCAGGCCAGAGAACATTTTGCAGCTGGAGTTCTGAAATACCCCTGCTGATAATAATATTCTAAAACTCAGTGGCATGTGGCGCCGTAGACCCAGGGGTGTCGAGAAGGTTGAAAAACAGCTGCTTCCTTGATCAACTATAACTGCTGATCAGCATTAGGATCCAATTTGAAAAAACACTTTGCCCCATTTAGGCCAGCAATGATGTCATCCATGGTGGGGTTGATGTGTCTCTCCCGCTTGATGGCTCCGTTGGGGAGACGCATGTCACTGGAGAGTCAGACATTTACTGGTTCTTGAGATTACCATTGGGGATACCCAAAGGGTAGGGCTGGATACTTTTTCAATGACGTCAAGGTGTCAGAGGGCTACGGGCTTTGCTGACTTGTCTATGTTTAGTTTAAAAGGGTGTCCTTTGAGGCACCCCAGCCCTCGGAATAGTTTGGGAAATAGCTCTAGAAGGTGGTCCACTTGCATGTACTGGGCAGCATGTGTAATGAAGACTAACCCGAGATCTTCAGCTCAAAGACAGCCTAGCTGCATCCCTGTCCCTTCCTTGGCAATGTAGAATCTGGCTGGGGTTTCCTTCTCACCTGTCTGCACCATTACGTCTAACATCCCTGTCAGTGGGAGTTGCTGTTGACTGCCATATGTGTAGATCTTTGCCTTTGTGGATGATTGGATTGACTGTGGCTCCAGGTTATGATATTGCTCCCTGCTCATCATGTTGACTGATGCGTCCGTGTTAACCAGGGCATTGATGGTTATCCCTGATATTGCAACCTCACACACTGGTTGGGAATGCCGGCGTTTCTAGCTGGTGCTGTGTATGATATTAAAAATACCTCTTCGTCCTTTGAAATGTCTTCCTCATGATCGGCGTTTGCCCATGATAAGTGGCATTTGAAGGACAATGCCACTCCGTTGGCACCAGGTCAGGGAGGGAAATTAAATAGTCAGGATGCATGTTAAACTCTCAGGCTAGTCACCCCTAAGGTGGGCTACCTGAAGTGTACTCAAAAAGAAGGATTTCACCATCTTGGTTGTGGTGAAATTAGGAACTCTAGGACTGGGTTAGACCCCTTCCCCACATTACGTAGACATACAGGGGGAGTAGTGACCCCAGGGGTCAGTAGCCCAATGCCTACTACCCTTAATACCCCTAAATTGAGTATTTAGGTGGCCCCCTGACATCAGGAAAACAGATTTGCCTGACTTAAGAAGGACAAAGAACAGCAGATGAATACAAGAAATGAGGAATAGCTGTGGACTTGGCGCTAAACTCTGCCTGCCTGCTCCTGTCTCAACAATAGCAAAGACCCGACTCGTCTTGCAGCTGTGAATCCTACAAAAGCCTTGGGGGCTGCTAGCACTACACCAACCAGCCAGCATCTCCATTGAAGTGGAGAAGCCACTTCCCTGCAGCCTGCAGGCATTGAACGCACAGTCCGGATCACCAATCACCTGACCACCTGGTCCACCTACTCAGCAGCAGCCCAGGAGGAGGTCACAGAGTGTCCAGGGGGTCCACCCCGTCAATCCATCTGGTCTTTGAGAGACTGATCCACCCCTGAAGCTCCCTTCACCAATACCTAGGGTACAAGAGCCTGTTGCAAGACCCAAGGCTTGTTTGTGCTCAGTCCAAACACCACCACCACCAAAACCGACCTCCATGTCGAGGGACTACAAGAGAGGCTAGCTCCATGCCAGAAATCATCTGACACGCCAGACAAAACATTTATGCACCCGAGCCCCCCAGCCCGAGTCTATTGAAACCAACAGGGTCTATGTGGTCCTGAGACCCTCAAGAGCTGAGCCCGCCTTTGGGTTCTGCTGGACTAGTCCCCTATCCCCACTTGCAGCCTTTCTTTGCCGGTGCTGTTCCCTTTTGACTTCAACGTGTAGCGTTCGATGCTACCACCGTGAAAAGCACCTCTGCACTTGGACACCCCATAGCAGGTAAACTTGAACTCTTGGTGCTTTCTTGGACCTTTGCCCCTACTTACCTTAAGTCAAGAAGAACAGCCCTGTAAGTCGTTGGCAAGTGACCCCATGCAGGCTATGTTTCTCCCATAGGATGGCATTACCATGTTTGAGGCTCATGCCTCAAATCTGACAGCTGTATTTTCTCTGTTTCAGAAAATTGCCAACTCAAAAAGAACGTGCCTGATCTAGAAGATGTTGGTGTCTAAATTATGATCAAAATATGTGTTATTTTTATAGATTGGTGTCAGATTTCCTTATTGAGTGTGTCCCGCACTTATTGACTCTGTGTGTGCAACAAATGCCGAACACTCCCATTTGATAAGCCTAAGGCTGCACGACCAGACTACCACAAATAGAGCACCTTGGGATTGTTAAAACAAGCTCCTGTACACTAGTAAAGGATACCTGGACTATCTACACAGCGCACCTCATTTAGTACACTATATAGAGAGCCAGCGTCCTACAACACTTGACTTTTTTGGCATGTTAGAAAGCACGAGTTTTAAGTAAATAAAGAGAGGGTATCAGGTAATTAAACTCGCTAAAGTATCCAGGATGATGGCTTAGATATTTAAGTAGGAATTACAGAGCTGTGTATTCTATAGAAATGTTGTTTCAATAAGCCACGTCTTCGTCATCAGTGACAGAAAACAATGTTTCCTGATTTTTCACGACCTCTCAACAGCTTTGATATATTCTAGCACCAAGTATTTATCTTGTCAAGAATCAAGACAAATCTTACTGGCAAATGAATTCTCTAGCAGTCGCCTGCCCACATGGGTAATGGCACTAGAAAGTGAACACCGTTCTTTTGATGCTGTAAGGAAATGCCTCTTTTTGCATAATGACCCCCTAGTTTTGAAATGATGCTGCTTGTTCTGAATCCTACCAAAGAGGCCTCAGTGTCAGTGCTTTTGACCCTTAAATGGTATTTGTCTGATTTGCTCTCCCATGATTAGCATAAGTCAACTTACTTATAAGTCCCTAGCATATAGTACCTAGGGTAGGGTTGGAAAGTTCTGTTTCTTTACTTTAAATGCCCTGACAGAAAAAACCCTCATTGTTGCTTTTACTGTGGAACGGCAGGTAGCCGCATCGGTGTGTAAAGAGGTGGATGTTAACCACTCAGCAGTGTTAACTTCTGAACAGGACTACTAAAGTTGATACTTCAAGGTACCAAAGAAACATTGCATTAAACCCGATTTGATCTTTTAGTCAAATTTAATTTAACTTATGAACAAACTTCAACTTTAGCAAGTAGCTACTTTGTTGGTCAAAATTTTCAGGTGACCAATTATGGTTGCTGGCCACTAGGCAGCCTTCTGCCATCCTGGGGTGAGGTGTAAATGACTCTCGGGAGGAACATAAAAAGGCATGCTATTGGAAGAGGTGCCAAAACAATGTGAGTCTGAAAGTCAAGTTTCAAAGGGAAAGCCACCTTTGAATGGCAAATAGTGGCTACTTATGAGAGGGGCTGCTCTTTTGTTCTTGCTGACAGGTTGGTATTGTAGACAGAGAGGAGAAGGTAATTGCCAAACTGGTCAAAGGAAGCTCCAGACACCAAAAAGAAGGTTGTCGCCATTTTGGGAGTTAGCAGAAAGGTGCATTCTGGCCTAGCTAAATGCCACACTTCACTAGGCAGGAGGGTACCTGTGGTGGCCGACTGTGCTTAACCCCCCTCCCTCCCCTGTTCTAACAGCGCGCAACCTTTGCTTTCAATTTGACAACGTTCTTTCCTGTAAGGCAGTGTTTCCCAAACTGGGGTCCGAGGACCCCCAGGGGTCCGTGGCACATTCCCAGGGGGTCCGCAGGCAGCAGTTTTAAAAGCACTGCAAAGTTCCTTGTAAAATTAGCAGTTTTCAAGCAACTATAAAAGTGTCAAGAAAAGGCCAGTGATTAATGTACCTGCTGGAGAGAGATGAGAGTTTTGTCCAGTGGCAGCTTTGACTTATCTAATGTGACACATGTTAATATGCCTACTGCAAAGAACGTGTACAATGCACTTTTAAAAACAGTATTTTATGTGCATAGGTCAGTGGGTTACTGATTTTGTCACAGAGATTCTTTTGTCACTGTGCAATTCATAAGGGACAATCGTAATCTAGCAGTGTCCTATAAACTGTCATCAAAGAGCTGCTTGCAAACTGCATGGTAAAAGTTAGCAACATATGTTTATTCCCAGTCTATCATTATCCTGATGCTGCTATGTTCCCACTTCCTGCACATGAACAATTTTGTAATGCCGTTTTGTTACTTCTCTGTATGCTGCCTAATGCAGCACACATGGAAGTTACAAAACGTCATTTTTTATTAAAGATTGTTTATGTGCAGAAAGGGTCACCTTCCTGAACATAAACAATCAAAGCAAAAACGAGGAGAAATAAGGCATTCCTCTGCATTTCGCCAAGTAAAGACCAGGTTTTTCATGGTCTTAATTTTGGTGCGGTCTTCTATTTTAGCAGCGTCAAAATCAATGGGTGTTTGAGTGAAACGCCCACTGCAACTCCCACTGCCCACCATTTTCATGCTAAGCATTGCGTGAAAGGGGGCCTTATATATAAGGCAGCGTTAAGCCACAATAAGTGGCTTAACGCTGCCTTGTAAATAAGGCGAAGCCCCTACTGCCACAGGAACATCGCAAAAAGGGACGTTCCTATGGCGATAGGGACTTGTAAATATGCCCCTAAAATCCTTAGTAATTTGAGTATTTGTTTTTGGTGCACACGTGTGTTTATTTTTTTTAATTACTTTTTTAATGTTTGAAATTTAAATCCTACAAATTGCTTGGGGGTCCCCGGCTTCCAGTGGTGACTCAATGGGTGTCCTCAGGAGTCAAAAGTTTGGGAACCACTGCTGTAAGGCTCAAATTAGTAAGGTCACGGCAGCCTGCTTTGGGAAGCTACGTATGATTAGAAAGATCTTCCCCTATCTGCCTTTGGATGCTCGTAGAACTGTCATTCATGCCTTGATCACATCACATCTGGATTATGCCAACAGTCTCTATGCCGGTGCCCCCATGTACCAAATTGAACGTCTTCAGATTGTTCAGAATGCGGCGGCAAGACTAATTGGTAATATCCCCTATCGTCAGTCGGTTGCGTCCTTTCGAAAGAAGTTACACTGGCTCCCCATTTCCCGCCGCATCCAGTTCAAGATGCTGACTCTTGCTTTTCGTGCCCTCAACGGGTCAGGCCCAGGCTATTTGAGAAATAGACTCGTGCTTTCCCAATCGGCCAGATCTTTGCGGTCAAATAACCTACGCCTCCTCACGGTTCCTCATTTTCGTCGCTCTAGAATGGGCGGCAGAGCATTTACCGTAATGACGGCCAAACTCTAGAACAGCCTACCACTTGATCTTAGGTTTCTTCCTTCAGAATCTCTTTTTCGTAGCAAATTGAAAACCTGGCTGTTCACCTCTCCTTAAATTGCTTCTCTCTCTAAGTATACAGTCTAGAGCGCCGGGACACCCCCATTGGGGGTAGCCGTGCGCTTTATAAACTTCTTAAATAAATAATACCTGGTAGCCTATTGACTTGTAGTTGCCACATACCCAGACTGCACAAACAGTACATGAAAGTGGCACTCCTGGCTCCAAGACCTCAGATCCCTCTGTACTGATGAGGGGGCCAAAGAAGGACTGCCCTGCTGTTCCCTGAACCCGGCAAAGAGAGGCTGCACCAAGACTGCACTTCACCTTCTGCTCCTTGGACTAGCAAAGAGAGGACTGTGCCTGTGATGCCCTGCTCGAGGAAGTCGTTCCCGAGCCTCAGATAGAAGAAGTGACTCCAAGAGTCAGTTGACTAACTTCCTGTTACAGCTACAGGGCCACAAAAGCTGCAGAAGCCTGCCTTGGCGAGTCTCAACCTTAAAAATTTGCCTCAGAGTTCCTGGACCTGGGAGAGTCCTCTGAGTGCAGTTTAGTCGTCAAGTAAGGAAGTTATCATCAGTTACAGGTAATTGCTGGTTTCACTGTAACCGGGGACCTGTAGACCAGTGGCAACTGTTTTTTGGCTGGACCTGAACCGGACTTTAAGGGACGTTGACCCCTGTGGCCGAAGTCGCTCCAGTATGAATGTGGAGTGAGGCGTACCCTCAGGTAGGCCTCTGTCACCATATCACCATCCTCAGCATCCTTCAGCATCTTCAACATCCTGGAACACTTGCATCTGGACCACTCCTCCATCGAAGTGTCGTGCTGTTCACCCATAGAGCCTGGAAATGGACTAGTGACTGCTTTGACTGCAAGGTAGCTGTTCAAGCAAACCTCTTTGGCCTCTGTGACTCACTCCCTGCTGGAATGGATTACCCAGTGCAGGCTGGAGTTGTAGTTTACAATTTTTCAAAAGTCTTCCAAAGTCTACAGAGTTTGACTGCTAGCGGGCTCTATTACAATTATCTATTGCATTGAATGGCAGTGATTTAATGTTCCTTTAACAATTCACATCTCCTGATCCCTCAGGTGGATTTTTGTTGTTGACCTGTCTATTTGAAGATAAAAAGACAACCAATTTGAATAAATGTGTGTCTAATTTTTCTCGTGTCCTGTTCCTTTCTTAGTCAATAGTTATGGTAGCTCTTAATGCTTTAAACGTGTTCGTTTAATAAAGCCTGAGTGCTCAGAGCCACAGCTACCCAGGATTGAGCTAAGGTTTTATAAATGAATCTGACTGGACCCAGCACAGGTAGTGAGTATATTACGCAGTGAGGTGTCTCAACCATACTGTATAATAAACCACTTTGCTCACACATGCGCTAAGGAAATGAGAACCAGTGAGGAGTGTCTGTCTTCTACACAGGCATGAATCAGTTGAAGAGAATACTGCATGTGAACCCTTGGAATTTTGCCTCCATCTTTATAAGCATGCTAATCCTGGAAATGGCACTTCACAACACTACACAACTGCCTTACAGTGTTTAAAAGCTCTTTTTTTCTCATGATCTTGCGTTTCTAGCTCCTGTTGACAATGCCCCAGCCTTAGTTTGCTTTTACTTCCAGATTTATTTTCGCTCCTGTCAGTCTTGCTATACTCCTTCTCTTGATCCTTAAGTGGCTTACTGGATATTAGGTTTACTCCTGCTCCTTGAGTTGTTGGTTCTACAATCAGTTCATGTTTTCTACTTGACCTTCCTCCTCTAACTTTATCACCAGTTTGACTCCTAGTGAGTCTCAGCTGTATCAGACGGCTCTCTACTCTGCTGGAATCCTTCGCAGACACCTCAGTGGCGCTGACCTAGTTACTCTATATGCACCAATGTGCTACCAGTTGTAAATTACTGAGTGACTGGTTTAGGGCCAATACTTACATCCGGATGTCTTGATATACACACATTCTGGAATTATGATTGGGTTTCTCCAGCACAGTCTAGCAAAAGTTTATCTCTACATGTGGCTACACAGCTAGAGCGGCTTACTATGAACATGGGGGACCAGGTTTTAGTCTGGTGGGAGGCTGAAACATCCTGTGATTCTTGGCAAATCACTTAATCTCCCTGTGCCAAAAAATCAATGCATCAGTCTGTAATGCAACTTGTGCTCATGTAAAGCGCTCTGATACCTTCGGGTCGAGTTTGTGCTATATAAAACTGCAAAAAAACAAAAAACATCCAGATGGAAACTGCAAGAACCAAGAGAATTCCTGGGATCTGTGGATGAGATTTTCAGCCTCTCCCCATCTTTTTAAATCTCTATGTCAAACCTCATAAATTTGTGATCATCAACAGCAGCATCAAACCGATCTGAATGCTAAGGACCAACTACTCTACATCACAACCTCCTCAGCTCATGATGTTCAGCAACTCATAACCTGTCTTGATCTAGCCCGGTACTGGAGGTCAAGCACATAACTGAACCTTAGCCTGACAAAAACAGAATCCCTCATGCTTGCCCCCAGCACCAAACACCCTAAGATTCAAATCTGCCCACCCAATATGCAGCTAGACTCTCTCCCACCCCAACAGCCAGCCAATGCAACCTCACTTTGAATATTTTTTTTTAGTTTTGAGTTTTGAAGCACTTCTATTGCTTTAGGTGGCATATAGATGCATGTAAGAGGTAGTGAGGTTTTGCAATATAATTCATTTGCAAGAACCTTGTCGAGAATCTTCTGATCATGCAGGAGGAATGGAGAATATCAGTAGATTGCTGCCATTGGATATATGTCTCCAACTTTACACCACAGCCTTGAAGAAGACCAAGAGTCCTAATACCATAGACGAAGAGGCACAGTCGGTCTTAGGCATCTGACAGGGCAGGACTTAGAGGTGCAACTGAAAAGGACTGCCAAAGATTTTATTACCTAAAAGCTCGGATGAAGAGGTGATCTTTAAGGACCTCTTGAATTTGAGATAATCTTTTCACAGTCTCAAACCTAGTGGTAGGGAGTTTAGAAAAATAAGTGCCACGGCTGTCTTCAGGAGGCCACTGCAGCTTGCACCTCCGACTACCCCTGCTATGCTGCCAATGATAGTAACAACGCAACTACTAACCGTCACACACCTACAAGTGTGACAATTCGTATTATTTGAGGCCTCCAAAGCCATAAGAATGGTTTGGGCTGCAGGTAAATGTCATTTTTAATGTATAATGAATTAATAATTACCTGTTTTTATGGTCATATCGAAATTATCAACACAGCACCACCTTGTGGCAGACTGTTTCAAGCGCTGGTGTTTACAATTAAGTGCAGGTGCCGAGCACTGGAACTCACCTGCGCAAATTAAGCACTGTAGGGAGTTCGACAAGAAGAAGTTCTGAAAGATCAACCACGGTATCACTTGTATTTTAATGGTCGGCTTGTTAATAAGCATGATTGATTGACCTGAGGCTTCTGGTCAGTTGGTAAAGAAATTACAGTTTTGAGAAGTAGTTCGGTAAATGAGTATAGAGTGACTTGTGAATAAAGCAGTGGACAGAACTCACAAGGAGAATTTCATATCTTCTCTTCTGGAAATACTTCTGCTAATGGTACCACATTTTTCCAGGTGTTCTACTGAGAAGTCATGATTTTTTTTTCAAAACAGATTTTATTGTGTCAGCAGCTATTGCCGCTACATTACTTACAGGATGTTTGCGGTGATACGTATTCAGTATTGTGACATCAAGTCTGTCGACATCTATTATATCAATACAAAAATTACCAGAAAACAAATTTAAACACAGCAAGCCTATAAACGCTGGCTCACAACAGTCCAATCCATTGTGCTATGACCAATATATTGTTCCATAGACTATTCCCTTCGAGTTAGTTCGTATGTTCCCAAGCCCAGTGTACAGTTATCATCCACCGGATTCTGCTCATTCTAAGACATCAGCTTTAACTGTCCACAGGGCGGGGGCTCCAGATATAGGCCTCTATATTCCGCCCACCTTTTCCAAATTTTGAGGTGTTTCTGTGGGCAACCCCTTGCCTTGAATATGGGTTGCTCCTGGCTCATGCAAAAATCAGAACCTGCTTTCCATGCTTCCAGCCTGGGGGGATGTCCCTTTTTGCCAATGTGAAGCTCAGGAACAACAGATGATGTTTATTGCGATTGCCTCCTATCTCTTCTGTGATGTGCAGCATGACCAGCTTTGGTGACAATAGTGTATCCCATCCCAGCAACTCCGACAGGCAGGTCTTGACCCATCTCCAGAATTTTGTAAGCGCAGTGCATTGCCAGATTGTATGTATGAATGTATCCTGCGCTCTGCCGCAGCACAGGCAAGTAGAGGAAGGTATCAGTCCCGCCCTCTACATCCTATGCCTAGTAAAATAAGCGTGGTGCAAATACTTGAACTGGATTAGCCTCAGCCGAGAAGCTGTTGCAGCACCATGCGTGGACTCCAATGCCTCGTCCAGTCGTCGTTATTGAGGGGACCTACGTCTATCTGCCATGTTTACCGGACTGAGTCTACTGTCGTGAGAAGGTTTGTCACCAGGTACTGATATCTTTTATGTTCCCCCAAATCACCCATGTATGCCTTGGCCTCTATCGGATTAAACTCTGGCAGGGATTCTAAATGTGTAATATATGGAGACAGAGCATGGCGAAATTGCAAATATTTCTAGAATTACGAGTGTGACATGTTGAATTCCTTCTGAAGACCCTGAGAGGATTTCAGAGTGGTTCCTCGCGTAACAATTTCCAGTGTGGAAATACCTATGGCATCCCAGCCACGGAAACCCAACACTGTGGACAATCGGGGCGTCTCTCCAGTGAGCCAGGCCCACCATCCCAATCGGTGCAATGATTGTTTCCATCCCCCAATCACCACCCGCGTAGCTGGTGGCAGGAGTCGAAGCCCCCTTGGGGTATGTAGGAGTGAGTGAGGTAGTATGTCACCCACCAGCCACTGTTTCAAATGATATGCCAGGTCACGTCTATCCCCGTAACACCATTCATTCAGGACCAAGGGATGGGAAGCTGCTTAGTACGATTGAATATCAGGGGTCGCTAGCCCCCCGCACTAGGTTAATTGAAAACACATTTTCAGAGCAACTCTAGTGGTTCGATCTGCCCAGAGGAGGCGACTCAGCCCTGTGTTATTCTGACTAAACCAGGCGGGCGGGATCGGGAAGGGATGATTTTGAATCTGATAGAGGAGTTGGGCCAATCGCGACCATCTTGAAGATGGCAGATCTTCTGAGAATAGACACAGGCAGGCGCGCCCACATCTTCATCTCGACCTGTGTCTGTATCCAAATGGGGGCAATGTTTGTCTTCCAGGATATAGATTGAGGTGTCGATAGATAGACCCCAAGGTATTTAAACCCTGTTGTGGCTATCGTTACCTCCCTCAATCAGGCACCCATTTCAGTCATACCCCCGAAGTGGCCAAAGTACAGATTTGTCAGCGTTCATGTACAGTTCTGCGGGCTCTCCAAATATTTGCTTTAAGCCAAGCAGCCGTGCCCTGTCCACTGCGGTTTCGTAGTTTGCTGAAAGCAGTGACGCAGCAGTAGAACTCCTTTTAGTGGATGTAAACGGTGGATGCTGCATTACTCTCTGTCCCTTGTTTTCCGGTATAGCCTAGTCACCAATGGTTACCATAAATACTTCATCAACCACTGTTCCTTAGAGTTCTCGTATACCTCAATCTCCCTTTTTATCCCCATCCTATCATGTCTCCACGCCCATTGATCACACCTGCCGCCTCCCTCAGAGCTGCCTGGCCCTCCTTTCCCCTCCCTGCCTCTGCCCACTGCACCTAGCCTGTCACATGTGCCTGTTGTGCCCAATTCTGCTTTAATTGCCTAAATTTTCTGCCCTATTCTGCCTCCATTTCCTTTTTGTCTCTCCCTGCACCCTCCTCCTGTCTTTGCCCGGTGTGCTTGCCCTGCCACATTCTGCATTGTTTTGTCCTTTCGTATCTCACTGCATTCTCTTTTACACCTCATGCTCCTTCAGAGCTCACCTCTGCCCCCCTCTCTTGTCTAGTGCTTCTGTCCCAATCTGCCTTCGTTGTTCATTTTGACCTCCTCGCCCCTATTCCAGCCGCTTCTTTGATTCTCAGGGTCTCTTGTGGTTTACAGACGGTTAAGAGACCCCATAGCTGGACTCCTCCATTATTCCTGCTTAACATGGGGTGAGCACCATTTATCTCTGTGTCCCCAACTCGCCCCTTGCACTCTGCACGAACCCCCACCACCCCCCCACCACCGACGTTACCCTTCTTCTTCCTTCCCACCTGGTCAATGCAGTATTGGAGCACTCCTGCCCCCCCCCCCCATAATTGTCTGTGATTCCATGGGTCCCTAAAAACCAGTACTTGCACTCATGTCCCATCCTCATTTGGGACACCCCAGGACTTCCTTTCCCCCTCCCTGTCTGTATTCTGTTCTCCTGTCCTGTGGTTCTTCCTGCTGCCCTCAATCTCACCTCAATTTGCCCATTGGTCACTTTCTGCACCCACTTCTTGGTCTATATACCATCAGAGCTCCCTCTGGCATCCTTTCCTTCTCTGTGACTCTGGCCAGTGCTTCGCCTCTAATCCGCCTCAATAGGGTTTTCCGGTCTCCTTGTCCCCTCTCCCTTCCCACCCACTTCTGCGATTCTCTGGGCCTTTTGGGTTTGGCCGACAGGTTTTGGTGAAGCGGACCACTAGCCGGACTTATCCATGAACCCTGTGTAACAAGTGGGGAGTGACTGTTCTCTCTCTCTCCTTGTGTCCCCAGATGTTCCTTGCTGCACTCTACCACCTCCTCCAATGGAGGGCCAGCTTCTAAACCCTGTGCCTCTTTCTCAGAGACATGTGGGCACTACACAGACTGTAAGATCTACCTGCAGAATGTATTATTTCCTTCTAATTTACCAACAACTGGCCATCAACATTCATAACACTTCTTTTTCTAAAGCGCTCTTGACCTCTAGCCCACACTTTCCGACTTAAGTTAAGGAGAGATTGTCCATGAGAGTGCATAACTTTTACCATATTGGACCAGGCATTTAACTGGAAGAATCACGTTGACATGTATCCTATCAGGTGACACGTTGATCTTTACAACCACTCTTACCAGAAGATCCATCACCTGAGCGTCCTCTGGTAAAGGGTGTCGGAGCTAAAAGGCGGCTCCAGTGTTTGGCCCTAGGAGGTAGGACCTAGAGTGGGTATATGTCAAAATATCAACGACAGAAACATAGCGCCACCAATATACCATGATCAAAATATTGAGGACAGAAATATCAGGCAGGTGATTGATTGGAGGTAATCATAGATTTTCTATTCTTAACTCCACATTATGTACCTTAAGAATTTAGATAGATAGATAGATAGATAGATAGATAGATAGATAGATATACATAAGCACCTTGTTGATATTTTAGTCCTTTTGTCCATGATATTCTATTCTCTTTGTTAAGGTGGATTACTGCCCTGGCTGCCTGCAAATGGGCCACACCTGCATGTTATTACTCATTTCCACTCACTGTGTCTGCACGCCTGTAGTTGACTCTTAGATGTTCCTGGGAAAGCACTATTTTCCAATAGGTGACTGCATCCTGTGCATGCCAAGGGGCCACTCACCTGCCACTCTTTAGTAGACCTCTTACAGCATTGACTATAGCTGCCTGTAAGCAAGGCACTCCTTTGGCTGCCTATAAATGGTGCATGTTATGGGCAAATCCTCTGTTACTCTTGGATAGACCCTAAAGAGGGTTTATGTTGTAACCAGTGCCCACCTATGGGTCACCGCGCTGTCACTCATAAGTAGCCTCTCAAGAGCCTTATGAAGGCTGCGTTTCTCTTGTGCATGCCTATGAGCCAACCCTTGTGACTCTAAGGCGAATATATAGAGCATCATCTATTGGCGGAATGTATAGAGAACACGTCAGTCAGGAATACAAATTAAATAATGCTATATGTGTGTCAGAATCTCACCTTATTTTCCGCAGGAGCGAGAAGAAGCCCCAATGCTAGGTTCCAACTTTCCTAACGACCAAGGCAGCCCAACAATAGTCAAAGCCAACCCAGATCGAAGGGGAAGCAGGGAAGGGAAGAGAAAAATAAGAATGTCCCACAAAGACTGTGCTGTTGTGCAAGTGTCTATCTGGGCCGTGTAAGACTCCTCCTACATGAAAGAAAAAAAAGGTATATGTCAGAACCAACCTCTAATCCATGTCACTTCCCTTATTACATATGACTCTTATACATATAACTTAATACATGAGCAATTCCCATCTTCCATCTATTAGTGGATATAATGTCAGCTAGTGTTTCTTTTTTATAAATTTAAGGAAAGAAAGAGAGTGGTTGTATATCAAGTAGAGGGGAGTTCGTATAACACGATAATTCGAAGTCTGTAGCATACCTTATGGTTTACTGTTCTTGTCTTAAAGAATGCTCATGGGGAATGACTAGAATGTTAAAAGAAGAATGAAGGGAAAAAGGCATATACACATATTTTGCATTGCTACATCAGTACTCATATGACCAAGTCAAAAACAAAAATAGAGCCTTAAAATAAATGGCAAAATGTAACACACAAATCACATGTGTGAATTACTGTAGTCTTAAGGATAGAAAAAAAAGCACATCATCACATTGTATTTTCTGTTCAAAGGTTTTTCGTCGGAGGCATAACTGTATGCAGAATCCAAGAGCAAGACGCAAAATAAGATAAGTGTCTGTTTGTTCACTTTAAGTATGCGAGAGCGCATAGCACATTACCCAGACTGGAACTTGCAGAACACTGATTCTCTAATTGTGTCTTTTTGTTTTTTTGCAGGATTTTCAAATACCGGAGAGAAGGAGGCAATGAGAGCGGATCCAATGAGGCAGACGAAGAGAAGCCCAACTGCGAGGGAAACCCGACAAGGAGCCGCAGAGAACTTCGAAACAATGAGGACCCGGAAGCAGAGGTAAGGAAACTGACAGCAGGAAGCTGCAGGCAGAGAACAACTAGAACACCAAGCAGCTTCCTGCCCATCGTTGCATGTTTTATTCTAGATGTGCTCTGCCCTTGCCACATCCGGAATACACATTGCTGCCGCCATGACAGTACAACGACCAATAGTACCCGCGGTGCGTCCATTGGGGCGTGGTGGCGTTGCCCCCCCGTGCACCCGCCCGCGCCCGCAGCTCCCTCGGTGTCTCTGAACTTAGTTTATTTAAGTTCAGAGATGCCGAGGGTGGGGAGAACTGACAATGCATGTCAGTCAGCATGACGTCGGACCGTGGGCGGTCCGGCGTCATGTTGACTGACATGCATTGTCAGTCCAGGCAGCACTGCAGCACAAGTGCGCATGAGTGGGCATGGTGAGCTAGGTTTTAGCCCGTGCCCAGTCATTTTCACGGATTTGCGCATGCCCATTAGGAGCCCCTCGGTCTCCTAATGGGCAGGTGGCGGGCGAGGAGTAGGCTGTGCCCTCAGCCAAACCTGGCGCTGCAGCAGCGCCAGGATTGGCTGAGGGGTTGCCACTGCAGTGCTGACGTGACGTGCTGTTCCATCCAGTTTGAAGAGGGTAGAGGTGCCAACGCGGACCAGGAGCAGAGGCGGTCAGGTAAGTTTTTTCCTTTTAATTTTCATTGTATTCTCCCGTGCGACCCCCCCCGCGCGTGACCCCCCCCTCGCGACTGCTCACACGTTCGTTTGCTTATTCTCCGGTGCGACCCCCCCCACCCCCGTACGTGACCCCCCGCGACCCCCCCACCGCGACTGCTCACACGTTCGTTTGCTTCCTTTGCAATCATTTTACGCCCCGCCACTTTCAAATGTCACCAGCCGCCCCTGCCTTCTCGGAAACCCTTGATGGAACTGTCAAAGCTAACAGGCGGCATGAAAATGACCAGCAGGTTTCCAAGTGCGGTCTTCAGGACCATAACCTACACAATGAATGAGATAATGCAGTTTACGCCGTATTCTTTTGGAGTCCAATATAGTCTCCACCTCAAACTCATGTTCATCACCCACAACCACTGGCAAAGGCTACGACGGACTCTGGGTACCAGGCATGACTGCAACAGTGAGACATGAAATACAGGATCAATTTATAACGTAGAAGGCAACTCCGGATCATAGCGACAGTGTTGACTTTCTTAATGCTTTTATAGGGCTCAATGAAACAAGGCTTGAATTTCCTTGACCCTTTCAAGGCAACGTTTTGTGTGGATAACCATACCATGATTCCAATATTGTAATCGGGACTGGGTTGACGATGTAGGTCAGCATATTTCTTGTAAACTTATTTAGCTTTGTCTAGGTTCTTCTGTGCTGTTTGATGGATGTTATGTGTATGATCAACAAATTCCTGAGCTGCTGGAATACTTGGTGTTACAGAGGAAGGAAGGAGTAAAAGGCCAGGATGAAAACCATAATTACAATAGAATGGAGAAAAGTTAGTAGAACTGTGTAAATGCCATGATTAAAGGCAAATTCTGCAGCCCATAAATAAACATCCCAACCATAGGTATTATGCAATAACTGACACCGTAGGTATTGTTTAAGACATTGATTCAGCCTTTCTGTTTGACGGTCTGTCTGAGGATGATAACTAGAAGACAAACGTATGTTGATCTGCAATGTGTCACCCAACCCAATAGAGAAATATAGAGACATATTAAGAACTCCGGTCCAAAATGATGACAGATGGAACGACATGAAGGTGTTCAGTGTTTTGTAGGAATACAGTAAACAGCTCTTTAGAGGTAGTCAGCCCTTTCATGGGAAGGAAATGAGACACCTTGGTCAAAAGATCCACAACAACTAATATTGTGGTAAAACTGATAGAGCGTCATGTGATTCTGAAAGTTGTAGGGGTGCATCATATTCAACGTTAGTCAGCACCCACATATTAATCGATGTGTTTTAAGTAGTGCTATAGAAATGTATTACTAGAATCGTTTAACATAGAAGTGATTAGAAATGTAATAAAGCTTTTCGTGAAGAGTAACGCTGCAGATCATTGTGAATGTATTCAGTAAAGTGCATAATGATTAGTTTGTGCAATGTATTAGGTTAATGTGTGCTACGTTAAAGTTACACGTATAGGTTGCTTATTCACGTATATGAAAATAATGAACTAATGCTTAGAGTGTGATTTAATAGAGTGTTTAATAGAATAAAGGCCTGATTGCGTATATGAAAGAGAAAGGCCTGTTCATTTTCTTATGTTAGCTAACGTTGTAGGCCGAAAATGATTTCCCTTGGTAAAGGCTTTGGGTTGCAGGGAGATGTAAAATCTTGGAAACGTGAAATGTTTTTCGTTCCCATGTTTCTGTTGCAGGTGCAAGGACATTTAGCTCGTTAGTGAGACTAGGTCTTTGTTTTAGGAGTTAGGATGCTGCGAGAAGCCAACAGGGGAGTATACTGGAATGTGAGGATGATACTTTCAGCGGAGAAGGTGCCTGGGACCCAGGGTCAAGCTAACCGTCGTTGGATGCCTCACAAGTTTAACGGAAAACTACTGGGAGAAGACCTGGCTGAAGAGGTGTGCCAGAGGGCCCCCACAGCCGGTCGCTCATTACCCCTGCTCTGCCGCATTCTGTGCCTGCTGCCTCTCGGTGCCTGCCGCCGCCTGCTGCCTGCTGCCGCTGCCTCTCTCCTCCAGGTAGGGGACGCCTCCCGCGCCCCGCCGGCCGCTGACCCTTCTTGGTGCCCTTTTCTCCCGCCGCCGCTGCCCCTGGTTAGACGCTCCTCCCGCCGCTGACCTCAGACCCGCCTCCCCTCGCCTCCCATTGGACACCCAGCCTCCCGCCTCCCAGCTGACCCTCCCGCCCGGCTCCTTACTTATGTCACCCCCTGAGCGACCGCGCAGCGGACGCGTGCAGCGGGAGCGCCGACTGAGCGCCGAAGGTGCGCCATAGGTAAGCCCGTCTGCGCCCGTCCGCGCCTGGACCGCGCCCAGCGCCAGACCCCCTGGCCCCCGCGCCCGCCACACCCCCCGGAGGATCTACGACGCCGCCACTCTCACCGCACTCAACGCCGTCCGAGCCCCGAGTGCTACCAAGCATCCCCTCGACGCACCCATGGACCCTTCGTCTGCCGTGCCTGCAGCTTCTCCTGCCTCCGTCCCAGCTCCACGCCCACCAGGACGGACAATAACAACCACCTCAAGTGCATCCTGATCAACACCCGCTCCGTGCACAGACACGCCGTGGAACTGTGGAACCTCCTCGACACCGCATCTCCAGACGTCGCCTTCCTCACGGAAACCTGGATGAACGCCTCCTCAGCCCCCGACATCGCCATAGCAATCCCGGACGGCTACAAGATCATCAGGAGGGATCGCGTCAACCAGACCGGAGGGGGCATCGCCATCGTACACAAAAGCACCATTCGCATCTCGACTGACTCCATCGACGCACTCAACGCCGCCGAGTACCTGCACTTCCAGATTCACACCGACCCCAAGACTACCCTCAGAGGCACCCTCATCTACAGACCCCCGGGACCGCGCGCACAGTTCTGCGAAGACATCACGGAGTTCATCAGCCCACACGCCCTCCCCTCCACTGACTATATCCTCCTCGGGGACCTCAACTTCCACCTGGAGAATAACAACGACCGCAACACCACCGCCCTGCTGGACAACCTCGCCAACCTTGGACTCAAGCAACTGGTCAACACCCCCACCCACTACGCCGGCCACACGCTCGACCCCGTCTTCTCATCCAGCAAGCACGTCACCTTCAGCCACTCCACAGGACTTCACTGGACTGACCACAGCTGCGTCCACTTCAGCTTCAGAAAGAACACGGTCCACCACCACCCGAAGCAGGTTCCCCACAGAAACTGGAGCAAGATCACCGCCGACCAGCTCGCCACCTCCCTCAGCCAGGACCCACCTGTCAGCACAACGGACCCCAACGCAGCATCCCGCAACTTCTCACAGTGGCTGACCTCCTGTGCCGACGACCTCGCCCCACTGAAGAACCTGCTCACCAGGATCAGAAGCAAGAAGGCCCCCTGGTTCACCGACGAACTCAAGGACTCCAAGAAGGCCTGCCGAACCCTCGAGAAGGCCTGGCTCCTCGACAAGACGGCCGACAACTTGACCGCCCTCAAACTCGCCACCCGCAGACATCACCAGCTCATCCGCACTACCAAGAAGAAATCACTGAAAGAGCGACTGGACAAAAACGCCCATGACAGCAAGGAGCTCTTCAACATCGTCAAGGAGTTCTCCAACCCAAGCACCGGCAACAACGACATCACTCCATCACAGGACCTCTGCGACTCCCTCGCCTCGTACTTCCACCGCAAGATCGCCGACATCCACAACAGTTTCGACGCTGCACCCCCGCACTCATGGGCCAAACCTACGCACGCCGCCGCCACCCTCCAGACATGGACCGAAGGGACCTCCGAAGACATAACCCGCATAATGAACACCATCCACTCCGGATCTCCCACCGACCCGTGCCCCCACCATGTCTTCAACAAGGCAGCCTCCACCATCGCACCCCACCTCCGAGACATCATCAACACCTCCTTCGACACAGCCACCTTCCCGGAAAGCTGGAAGCACGCCGAACTCAACGCTCTGCTGAAGAAACCAACAGCGGACCCAACTGACCTCAGGAACTTCCGCCCCATCTCGCTCCTTCCTTTCCCTGCCAAAGTCATCGAGAAGATCGTCAACAAACAACTGGCCGCCTTTCTCGAGACAAACGGATCCCTCGACCCATTGCAGTCCGGATTCAGAGCCAACCACAGCACCGAGACTGCCCTCATCGCAGCGACCGACGACATCCGAGCCCTGCTCGACAACGGTGAAACAGCGGCACTCATCCTCCTAGACCTCTCCGCAGCATTTGACACTGTCTGCCACCGCACCCTAGTCCAACGCCTCAACGACACCGGCATCCAAGGGAAGGCTATGGAATGGATCATCTCATACCTCGCCGGCAGAACACAGAGAGTACGCCTCCCTCCGTTTCGCTCTGAGGCCACCGAAGTCATCTGCGGCGTCCCGCAAGGATCGTCACTCAGCCCCACCCTCTTCAACATCTACATGAAACCCCTCGCTGCCATCGCACGCCAACACAGCCTCAACATAATTTCCTACCCCGATGACACCCAGCTGATCCTCTCCCTCACCAGAAACCCCGACACCGCCAAAGCCAGCCTACACGAAGGGATGAAAGACGTCGCCGACTGGATGAACATCAGCCGCCTGAAATTGAACACGGACAAAACAGAAGTGCTCATCCTTGGACCATCGCCCGTCGCATGGGACGACTCCTAGGCACCGCGCCGAAGCCAACCGACCACGCACGCAACTTGGGCTTCATCCTGGACTCCTCCCTATTGATGACCAGACAAGTCAACGCCGTCTCCTCATCCTGCTTCCACACCCTCCGCATGCTCCGCAAAATCTTCCGATGGATCCCGGCAGAAACCAGGAAGACGGTCACCCAGGCCCTCGTCACCAGCAGATTGGACTACGGAAACACCCTCTACGCCGGTACAACAGCCAAGCTTCAGAAAAGACTTCAGCGTATCCAGAACGCCTCCGCCCGACTCATCCTTGACGTCCCCCGACGCAGCCACATCTCGAGCCACCTGAGAGACCTGCACTGGCTCCCTGTCAACAAGAGGATCACGTTCAGACTCCTCACCCACGCACACAAATCCCTCCATGACATGGGCCCAAGGTACCTCAACGACCACCTGACCTTCTACACGCCCACCCGCCAGCTACGATCCGCTAACCTCGCCCTCGCCGTCGTCCCACGCATCCAGAGGACCACCGCCGGAGGAAGATCCTTCTCCTACCTGGCGGCCAAGACATGGAACTCCCTGCCCATCCACCTGCGGCTGACCCAGGACCACCTCGCCTTCAGGAAACAACTCAAGACCTGATTGTTCGAGCAGTAGCAGACCCCCTCCCCCACGCGCCTTGAGACCCTTCCGGGTGAGTAGCGCGCGATATAAATTCCTTGATTGATTGATTGATAGAGGGCGTGTTCTACAATTTTGGGGTTTTGTATTAGGGACAGTGCCCCGTGGGTTGAGCAGTTGAGGTTTAGACGGGAAGCTAGAAGGAGCATCTTAGATCGAGCTCTGACTAAGTGAATGTACTTCTTAGGAAGTCTTCACTTCTGACACCTTTTTATTGTCTTGCCTGGGAAGGGGAATGCTAAGTAGGGATGTCACCTTAGAGTTAGTGTAGGGATAGACTAACGCTTTTTCCTTTTGACTAATGATTCCTAATTTGGATATTGGTTTAACTATTGCTTTCTTGATGATTTTGGAGTCAGTGATTCTCTTTGTTTTGAGTCGGATGAGGCTTTCCTTTGTATTAGTGCCCATTTACCTTCTACACCTCGTATTGAGGTGTCTGTATGTTCAGTTATTTTTGGTTGTAATAAAATCTTATAAAGTTTAGATTTGGAGTCAGTGGTCCTTACCAAATGAAGTCTAATTTTGGTGATTATGTTTTGATAATTATATTTCCTCCCCTCTACACTATTTAGCCGATAAAAAGATCCTGGCGTCCTGAGAGGATTCTTGGAGATAACCAGGTAGGCAAGAATCCGGCCCCTTCAGTTGGTAGCAGAGTAGGATGGTTATCTCTGATAGTGAGGGGAGACCTAGATCAGGATAAGAGATTCCAGAGGCCCATAGAAGTCAAGTGATGGTGACTCATCGGATGGCGAGCAGCGGACGACGGCGGTTGATGGAGATTGATGGAGAGTAGCAGTGCGGCAGAAAGCAGCAGTTCGTGTAGGAGTGAGTAAGAATAGGGTGAGATGTTTGTAGATTGCGGTGTTGATTTGTTGGGTGATGTCTTGCGGGGTTGGAGTGAGTGTTGAGTGATTGTGAGATCAGGTTGTGAGCGCGCGCAGCCCGGGAAAGTCTTAGGCTCGACGAGTAGCTTAAGTGATTGTGGTGTAGAAGACACCCAAGGTAGATTTTGTTGACCACCGAAATGGGATCGTGAGACGTCATCGATCACCTGGACCGAGATAGGGGGAACGAATGTGTGAGTGCGTGAGGAACCGACGCTGGTCGTGGGTTGTTGTATGTGGAATTAGAGTATTTGTAACCTGTCTGGTCGTTTACGGACAGACGGTTGCCAGCCGAGGTCGACAATTTCGAGAGACTGTGGACGGACAGTCAGAGAAGTAACTTGTTTGGGACAAACGGATATTTCAGCGTGTGAATGGGACGAATGCAAGGGTGAGACGTGAATTGCGAAGGAGGAGAACTGCTGCGAGCGGAGGACGAGTGACGTCAGAAGGTGCCGCGCTGCGATAGGTCGGTTGGTGTGAGTCGCGCTGCTATTGGTGGGTTTGATATCAGGAAGTAAACGAAAACATTGTGTGTGATCGAAAATTGCTCATCATGAAATGTTTTAAAGTTTTCTGAGAATTATGTAGAGATGATAAACATGTGGTTACTCGTGGGGGAGAAGAAGCCCCTCCTGAGGATACTCCGGTGCATTACATGGCAAGAAATGTGGGATTGCATACCATAATTTGGCTTGAAAATTGGCATAAAATGACTCAGGGTGAGGGTGAATTGGCTTTCCCACGGTATGGTTCTTTCAGGTTGGAAGTGTTGTACCAATTGAAATCTGTGATGGCGGCTTTACGATCTTTGCCGAGACCAACACAGTTTGAGGCGTTGCATGCGTGGATCAGAGCAGCGCATGATAGGAAAAGGGATCGAAGTGAGGACAGGGTGAAGAAGTCATTTAAGGCATTTCAGAATGCAAGGTGGGATGCAGTAGAGAAGAGGTGGAGAGTGCAAACGATAGAGGGAGACAGGCGTATCCATTACTGGTAAAGACAGATGGCTCGAAGGTAAAGAGCGCGGATGATGATGATGACAGTGATACCGATGACAGTCTATTAGAGAGGTAGTTGTCCAAGAGACCACCTCCATACAATCCAGACTCCTGTGAAGGGAGGTCGGCTCAAGCAGAAGGGACTGGAGGAGTACCGACTCAGTCAGAAGTGAGAGTAGAAGGGAAAATTTCGACAGGGACTGAGGGCATGAATAATCAGTCTGTAGTAAACTATGAGGTTGGGAGAGCTGTGAGGTTACCGGATGCTTTAAAGGTACCGGTGACCATTGGGCCCATTGTTTCTGTTTACGATCCAGATCAAAAGAAGTTTGGGTGTTCAGTACAGTCAGCTGTAAGAGCGAGGAGTGTGATTGAGGGAAATGGATCAGAGAATGGGATGGAGCAGACTCCAAAGCCTATAGAATGCCAGCTACAGCGGACTCCTCTAGGGGACAGGGTGAGGCGAGACCAGTAAGGCCGAGGTCTTTGGCCGAGTCAAGATCAGATTTGCGGATGTGGGCACCGCCAGTGAGAAATCAGAATCTGTGTGAGAGGACAGTAGAAAGTGAACAAGGCACAATAGTAAATCGTTCTGTTCCTATGAGCATGTCAGAAGAAAGTAGGTCTCAGGAACGAGAATGTGATTATGATGAACGAGACGGAGCAGCTTGCCGAGTAATATTGAAGGGGGCATTGAAGGGAAAAATGTTAGATGTTGTGAGGTTGAAAGCAGAGGTAGATGAGATAATAAATGGAAACTTGCCTCTTGAGAGAACGTACATGTACGAACAAGATGAGTTACTCTTTGTAACGAAGGATGTGACTCGCAAGGCAAGAAATGCACATGAGAAGTTGTCAGATTTGTCTAAGAAGTATGATGTGGACCTGTCTAAAACTAAATCATTGCAAGGAAGTCATAGATTGCAGTATAGCGATCAAGAATTGAAAGAGAAAAGGGTCATGGATTGAGAACCCATATCAAAGATGTGATTATAGCAATGCGTGCATGGCTCATGCTTGACAAGTGGGAAGAAAGATGGTCCAAGAAGAAGAGTTCTAGAAGGGCGATAGGAGAGACTCCACCTCCAGGTGGAGGGATGATGGAGGTAGGGAATTTCCCTTTACGAGAGATACAGAATGGAGGATACGTACATGTGCCTTGGAGTAGGGGTGACTTGGCAGCATTTACGAATGATTTTTCCTGTCTAAGGGAAAAGCCTGTGGAGTGGTACAAGCAGGTCGATCGGTTTGTTAAAATCTCGAAGGTGTTGTGGGTCGACTTGAATACCTTGTTTGACATTGTGGTTCCAAGTGATTTATGGTCGGCATGTAAAATTGGTGTTGAGTGGCCAACCTCAGAGCCTGACAGGCATCCAATTTCAAATGGTCCGTCACCTATAGTTATGAAAAAGTTTGAACTGGTGATCACATGGTTGAAGTCGAAAATTTCACCGCAGGATATTGATTGGGTCAAGATAGATCAGACAGTGCAAGAGCCAAAGGAGACAGTGCATGAGTTTTATGAGAGACTTTTGCAGGCTTTTAAGCAGTACAGTGGATTAGACGTGTTAGATACAAAAGACATGGGACAGTTTGTTTTGAAGTTTGTGTTGGGATTGAGGCCAGAGGTTAGTCTCATGATACAGCAGCACTTGATTTGTTGGCAGAAAAAGCCTGTGGATGATATCTTACGGTATGCCAGGTACTGTAGTGATGAGACACAATCAAAGCACAGGAAGTTGAAAGACAAATTGATGCTTGTTCAGATGCAAACGGCTCAGGGGCAGCCTAATGGAGAACATTAGGGAGGAAGCAGGGAAATAACCTTGGAGGAAACCAGAATGTCCAAGGTCAGGGAAGACCAAAGTCAATTGATCCTAAGACAGGGATGGATGTGGCGACATTGAAGAAGACCACTGCGTGTCATCTTTGTCACCAGATTGGACACTGAAAACGCGAGTGTCCTTTGAACCCGATGAACCAAATGCAGCAGGAAGGAGAGATAGTTCAGGTCCCTGTATCTGAAATGATTCCCACTGTGACTAGACCTAGGATGGTGAAAGGGGGGACCAATAGCCTGCAAGTGCAAGTCCCTCAACCACCTAGGGTTCAGAACGTGCAACAAGGAGTCCGAACTTACATGCAGATGCCCATGTTCAAGGGAAGTGAGGAGTTTGGTTTGCATCCGTTGGCATGACGGTGTCTGAGAGGGGAGGAAGACTGCACACTTGGAGCAGTCTTAGAGGTAGACCAGAGGGGACCATTTGTGGAGGCTGACATTGATGGTCACCCTACCACCTTTTTGGTTGATACTGGCGCTACCCGGTCTACTGTAAGATCAGCAGTAGTCCCCAACCTACCCCTCTCGGGACAATCGATCCAAGTTGTTGGTGTAGCAAATAAGAAACTGACTAGTCCATTGACAGAGCCAATTCCTGTGAGAATAGGAACCTTCAAAGATCGACACCAGTTCGTGGTGTGCTACTCGAGTCCAGTTTGCCTGTTAGGTAGAGACCTGTTGTGCAAGTTGAATTGCACCATCTATTGCACACCGAAGGGAGTGGAAGTACAGACGAAGGATGATGATGCGACCTTTAAGGTTGCGAATCAGTGTGTGTGTATAGAAATGTACCCAGCACTGACAGTGGAGGAGCTTCCACTCGATTTGAGGGATTCTGTGTCAATTGATGTGTGGGACCTCAGTGGAGAAGAGATCGGATTGGTCAAAGGATCCAGTAAAGGTCCAGCAAAGGTCCAGTAAAGATTCAGATCAAGCCAAATGTAGAATTTCCTAGGACACCCCAGTACAGCTTGTCACCTGAAACGATCGCAGGGATCAAGCCTGTAATTGAGTCTGAAGGAGATAATGGGTAGCCCATGCAATTCACCTATCATGGGAATACAGTAACCGAGTGGGAAATTCAGGATCGTGCAGGACCTGAGAAAGATAAATGATATAGTCATCCCATGTTGTCCGGTGGTACCGAATCCATCTGTAATCCTGTTTCAGATCCCATGTGAAGCTGAGTGGCTTACAGCGATTGACTTGTGCCAAGCATTCTTCTCGATTCCACTACATGAGGAAAGCCAATTTCTTTTTGCTTTCCGGCTGGAGAACCGTGTATTAACGTGGTGTCGTATCCCACAGGGGTACACAGAGAGTCCATCGATCTTTAATCAGATCTTGAAAAAGAATCTTGAAGGTCTTGTGTTGCCGCAGAACTCCGTTCTGGTGCAATACATAGATGATTTGCTTGTTGCGTCAGAAACTGAAGACGCTTGCAGCATCTATACCATTGCCTTACTGAATCATTTGGCAGAGAATGAACACAAGGTGTCTCCGAGAAAATTGCAGTACTGTCTGAGCGAAGTGCAGTATTTGGGTCACAGAATTGAGAAAGGCAAGAGAAAGGTGTCACTGGACCGTATTGAGGCTATTATGAATATGCCTGTGCCTACCACTCAGAGAGAAGTCAGCATGTTCTTGGGGAGGGTTGGCTATTGTCGCCAATGGATTCCCAATTTCTCCTTTGAAGAGAAGCCCTTACAATGGCTGACGCGCAAGGATGTGAGTAATCCGGTACCATGGGACGAAGACTGCTTGAGATCATTTTTGAGGCTGAGAGAAGCCTTGTGTTGCGCTCCAGCTTTGGGGATGCCTGATTATAACAAGGCATTCGCATTATTCTGTTGAAAGAGGGAAGGTTGCGCATTGGCAGTTTTGACTCAGAGTCATGGAGGTGCCCCGTAGACCAGTTGCCTACTTTTCAGCTACTTTAGATCCAGTAGCTTCTGCGTTGCCCGGATGTCTCAAATCCGTTGCTGCAACAGGTATCAGTATTGAAAGATGTGAGAGCATTGCAATGGGACATCCACTTACAGTTTATGTGCCACATTCTGTTGAACTGTTGATGACAAGGACTACAACACAGCACCTCACGAACAATCGGTTGACATGTTACGAGCAAGTTATACTTGCTGCAGAGAATGTGACGTTGAAGAGGTGTTCTGTTTTAAATCCTGAAACATTGATGCCTATTCCAAATGTAGATGATGAAGATTGTGAGGATCACAATTGTCTCGATGTGACTGAACTGTGCACCAAACCGAGACCAGATATTGTTGATGAACCGCTCCTAGACCCTGATGAAATTTGCTGGTAGATTGAGAACAGCGTTTGCTGTGTGTACCATCACAGGGGTGGTTGAAGCTGCTTGTTTAGAGGCAGTACACTCCGCACAAGTAGCTGAAATCATTGCCTTGACCCGTGCCTGCTTAGCTGCTGATCAGATTCGGATAACGATTTATACCGATAGTCAGTACGGGTTTGGTGTCGTTCACGACTTCAGACAGTTATGGTCACAGAGAGGGTTCATGACATTTTCCGGTTCACCCATTAGAAATGGGGAATATGTGAGACAGTTGTTGGAAGCATTGCAATGTCCGAAAGAGATTGCTGTTGTCAAATGTTCAGCTCATTCCAAAGGAAGCGACTTTGTGTCGATGGGGAATTGCTACGCTGACGAAGTTGCCCGGTTTTGTGCAGAACAAGGATGCATATTTACTGGAGGGTATACTGGAGAAATCCAAGAAAGAACCGATTTCAACATGATGTTAACCATGGCCGATACATGGGAGGAGCTAAAGCAACTGCAGGATGAGGTTACCGATCAGGAACGAGATAGCTGGATACGAGCAGGATGTGAGAAGGGAGATGTGGATGTGTGGGTTTTGAGTGATGGACGAGCTGTGCTACCAGAGTTTCTGTTGAATCCAATGGCAAGACTGATTCATGGTGCAGTACATCTTGGCAGAGATGCGATGGTGCGTGTGTTCCGACAGACATGGTACAATCCGAAGTTTCGTGCAGTAGCTGAAGCTGTGTGTCAGAGGTGTGTTACATGTCAGCAGATGAATGCAGGAAAGAGAACTGCTGTGACTTTGAGCCACATTGGGAGGTCAGGGGGACCTTTCAATAGGATGTAGTTGGACTTTATTGAAATGCAGAAGTGCAATAGGTTCAGGTACATCCTAGTTGTGGTATGTGTCTTTTTAAGATGCGTGGAGGCTTACCCAACACGCAGATGTGACACACTCACTGTAGCTAAGCTGTTGCTGAGAGAGCTTATCCCGAGGTTCGGTTTTCCGACCTCTTTGGAGTCAGATAGAGGGACACACTTCCATAGCGAAATCATGAAATTGCTCTGTGCTGCCTTGAATGTGGATCAGAGATTACATTGCAGTTACTGACCAGAGGCTTCTGGGATTGTGGAACAAATTAATGGGACTTTGAAAGCACGGATGGCAACAGTGTGTTCTTCGACATCCCTGAAGTGGCCTGACGCACTGCCCTTATTTCTCATGAGCCTCCGTAGTGTTCCCGATAGGAGGACTGGGTTGTCACCTCATGAGATACTAATGGGGAGGGCAATGCGAGTACCAGCGATACCTGCTACTGCTTTGATTAACATCACTGATGACTTGATTCTCGACTACTGTAAGGGACTGGCTGACGTAGTCCGTTCTGTGTCCCAGCAGGTGCAAGCAGCAACTGTTCTAGCCGCAAGTGACCTGTGCCACGACTTGTGCCAGGGAGATTGGGTGCTTGTGCGTAAACATGTGAGGAAGAGTTGCCTGGATGTTCGTTGGCGTGGTCCGTACCAGGTAATACTGGTCACGAACACGGCAGTGAAGTGTGGGGGACTGCCGAACTGGGTGCATGCCTCCCATACCCGCAGGGTTCCAGCACCCTTGGAAGATACAGCCCCTCTCGTAAATGAAAATCCAGCTGAGGTGGCAGGGCCATCTGAGAGGGCAAGTCAAGCTGTGAGGGTTGCTGATGCAGTTGGTTGTGCACTAGATCGAGCAGAAAGGGGTTGTGCAAATCGAAGCCCCGAATTTGACTCAGACGGAGAAAGCGTTGCTGTGGGTGGAGTAAAGTCAAATTCTGCTGAAGAAGGAAGTAGTGCACAGGGTACTCGAAGGGAGAGCAGAAGTGCCACAGAAGCAGAAAGAGTTTGGCCCGTGAGTCAGAGGCGGCTGAACTTGAGATTGGCACCTCAAAGAGATCTTGCCCCAGTTTCTGAGACGTCTGAATCTGAGCAAAGTGACGAAGAGCAAGCTCAACCCAATCTGGGAAGGTCAAGGAGAGCAAGAGTGCCGTGTCAAAGGTACACCTCACCGGAGTGGACATACGTTGTGACTGATGCCAGGCATACCGAGCACAGGGAGGCTGAGGTCCTTGACGCTGATCAGCAATTCTCCGAACCTGAAAATATACGTGCTGTTATGAGTTCCAGGGTTGGAAATCGAAGGAATACTGACTCTCAATATTCTGAATCCACCACTTCAGAATCAATTCACGAACCTTACTCAGGAGACGCTGGTTTTTCCAACTTTTGGCATTGTACCACCGCATCAGGAGTTAGTGGTACTTCGTCTTGAAATTCTGCAAGGTGTCTTAGAGATTTTGGGAGCTGATCTTATTCTGGACTGAAGGTAATCCCTACATAAAGTCCAAAGAAGAAGATAACCTAGGCCCGAGTGGAAGAAGAATAAAATTAGGGGCTTTCCGTCAAAGATAGTGAAAGAGGGATAGGGAAGTCTTTTGTGGACTGTGTAAATACGGAACTGAAAACTTCCAGTTTTGAGGCGTTGTTTGAACTGGGTGACAAGCAATACTTGGAGGAAAAAGAGACCCTTACTCGTTGCTGTCGAGCCGAGAACTTTAAGAACTTTGCAAACATGGCAGGTGCTGGAAATACCCACCGTAGAGCTAAATGAGTGATAGGTACACTTTTATGGTTAGTGATAGTCGCTATAGTTGCGATAGTTGTAGCCTCATATATAGTTTCACATGAGCGGGAGGGGGAGGTACATGGGACACCTACACCTAACACCTCTAGCCAGAAAGAGGTTACTATAGGAGCTCAAAGAGCTTTGATACTTAAAGAGAGTCGTAGGTTCCATATAAATCTGTCTAGAAGTGACTTTAAGCATAATGCTTATGCAAAGCTGTTGTATGAGTATGTGGATGCAATTTATGCGAAAGATTGCTATGTGTGCATGCAGCTACCTTCTTCAGTAGATGAGGGTATTAGATACCATCACCTTCCACTAACATATGGAATTTCTTGTAGCTTGTTGCTTAGTATCTTTTATCAGAGAAGACAATTTGAGTATTTCTTTTCCAATTACGATGCAGTACTTCCTGAAGTTTCAGCTTATAAGCATTTGAACAAATACGATTATGACAAGTCAGAGGATAGACTTCGGAAGTATTTCATACCGACTTTGGAATTGGATACGGCTTATGCTCACCGACATAATTTGACATGTTCATTGTCAGATACAGAGAAGAAGTTCATAGGTCAAGTAGAGGATAGATATAGAAAACTAACACAGACACGAAACACAGGGGAGAGTCCGGTGGATTGGACAGATGAGGAGAGATTGCACAGATCCAAGGGAAGTTATGGACCCATAGCGTTAGATCAAGCGCAAAAGGGGAAGTTGTGTGTGAGACGTCCTCAGACCTATTATGAAAAGGTTTTGGTAGGACAAAGTACGTGTGACCATATCTTTACCATGGAGGACTCTGCTAAGAACTTTTTGCAAGGTCTGGTGCAAGTGATTCCAACTGTGTATTATGTGTGCAGAAGGAATGCCTATGTGAGGTTGCCTGCGAATTGGTATGGTACCTGTTACTTGGCTATTATTTTTCTGAAAATCTATCATGCAGAAGATTTGAATCTTTTGGAGACTGGACATCATTCTAAGGTGCGAAGAGCTGAAAGTGCAGGAGCAGTGATTGGTGATATCTTTGGAGCAATGGTACCAAGTTTGGGGGTGATCTTGAATGATGTGAAGATTAGAAGGTTGGCGACTGTAGTTGATGAGTTGTCAATGAATACTGCAAGGTCTTTGCTATTGGTGGATTGAGAGATGTTGTCGATAAGGACAATGGTTTTGCAGAATCGTCTTGCTTTAGACGTATTATTGGCAAAAGAGGGTGGAGTCTGTAAATTATTGAAAGTTCAGGAATGCTGTACGTATATTCCAGATAATAGCAAGGATCTGGAGAAATATATAGATAACATCAACCGATTCATCAAAAGATTGCGGATTTAACGGAAGAAGGCGTGTGGGAGAAGATTGGTAAAGGATTTGGTCGTGTGGGAAATTGGTTTGCGAATTTGGGAAAGGGGTTTCTTGGATTTGTGCTGAAGCCTCTCATTATTGTTGTGGTTTGTGTGATTTGCTTGTGGGGTCTAATCAGAGCCTATAAGTGGTACAGAGGAAACAGAGTTGAGAGAGCTCTGAGCGAGTGAGAGGCGAATGGCTAGACTGCAGGACAGTTAATATCAGAATCTTAAGAGAATGGAGAGGTTCCGACAGGGGAGGATGGCAACAAGCACTGTTTAGGTTGGTTCTTTCTCCAAGGGAAGTAATTGTGTGATGGTGTGATGACATTTGTCATCAAAGGGGGGAACTGATAGAACGTCATGTGATTCTGAAATTTGTAGGGGTGCATCATATTCACCGTTAGTCAGCACCCGCATATTAATCGATGTGTGTTAAGTAGTGCTATAGAAATGTATTACTAGAATCGTTTAACATAGAAGCAATTAGAAATGTAATAATGCTTTTCGTGAAGAGTAACGCTGCAAATCATTGTGAATGTATTCAGTAAAATGAATAATGATTAGTTCGTGCAATGCAATGTATTAGGTTAACGTGTGCTATGTTAAAGTTACACGTGTAGGTTGCTTATTCACGTATATGAAAATAATGAACTAATGCTTAGAGTGTGATTTAATAGAGTGTTTAATAGAGTAAAGGCCTGATCGCGTATATGAAAGAGAAAGGCCTGTTCATTTTCTTATGTTAGCTAACGTTATAGGCCGAAAATGATTTCCCTTGGTAAAGGCTTTGGGTTGCAGGGAGATGTAAAATCTTGGAAATATGAAATGTTTTTTGTTCTCATGTTTCTGTTGCAGGTGCAAGGACATTTAGCTTGTTAGTGAGACTAGGTCTTTGTTTTAGGAGTTAGGATGCTGCGAGAAGCCAACAGGGGAGTATACTGGAATGTGAGGATGATACTTTCAGTGGAGAAGGTGCCTGGGACCCAAGGTCAAGCTAACCGTCGTTGGATGCCTCACAAGTTTAACGGAAAACTACTGGGAGAAGACCTGGCTGAAGAGGTGTGCCGGAGGGCGTGTTCTACGATTTTGGGGTTTTGTATTAGGGACAGTGCCCCGTGGGTTGAGCAGTTGAGGTTTAGATGGGAAGCTAGAAGGAGCATCTTAGATCGAGCTCTGACTAAGTGAATGTACTTCTTAGGAAGTCTTCACTTCTGACACCTTTTTATTCTCTTACCTGGGAAGGGGAATGCTAAGTAGGGATGTCACCTTAGAGTTAGTTTAGGGATAGACTAACGCTTTTTCCTTTTGACTAATGATTCCTAATTTGGATATTGGTTAAACTATTGCTTTCTTGTTGATTTTGGAGTCAGTGATTCTCTTTGTTTTGAGTCGGATGAGAGTCCTGCGTAGGCTTGCCTTTTTATTAGTGCCCATTTACCCTCTACACTTCGTATTGAGGTGTCTGTATGTTCAGTTATTTTTGGTTGTAATAAAATATTATAAATTTTAGATTTGGAGTCAGTGGTCCTTACCAAATGAAGTCTAATTTTGGTGATTATGTTTTGATAATTATATTTCCTCCCCCTACACTATTTAGCAGATAAAAAGATCCTGGCGACCTGAGAGGATTCTTGGAGATAACCAGGTAGGCAAGAATCCGGCCCCTTCAAAACCTTGCTTGGTTTTTGCCAGTTCCACAATAAAATCAATAAAAATAGTGGGCCAGATGTACTAAGGTTCCCGTTTGCATTTCTTAAATAGCGACTCTATAGGAATCACTATTTAAGAAATGCAAAAGGATATGTACAAAATTTGTGATTCCCGAATAGTGATTCCTACACATTACGAATCACTATTAGGGAATCGCACATGGGAAATGACAAATGGTTTGCATTTCCTAAATTGTGATTTCCTAAAAGGAAATTGCAATTTAAGAAATGCAAAGCCAAGGGTGCCTCTAGGCATATTTTGCACATGGTTACTATACACTTTAAGTCAATGGTTATTGCATGCTTTGCACATGTGCTTTAGTAATCGCAAATAGTTAATCCCTATTTGCGATTCCTAAATCGCTGTCACAATTTGCTATTACTACCATGTAGAAATCGCAAATTGCGACCGTTTTTGGCCCTTTGTACATCTGAAAAGGTCTGTTTGCTTTTCTTAATGAACAAGCGATCCAGCCCGTTAAGAAATGCTAAATGGATTTGTACATCTGGGCCAGTATGCCAAGGGGCAGGAGGATTAGGGTAAAGGTGACAATAACCCTGTGGCTGCCTGATGAGAGATTTTGCTTTGCGCACATTTGCTGCATTTGTGTATGTACTGTTTAGTGTCAGTAGGAAGGGTAGGCCACCAGAAATAACTCCTAAGTAGGTCTCGGGATTTCTTTTCACCTGAATGTCCAGTGAGTATACGCGAGTGACACCACTCTAAGGCCTGTTGTTGTAAAGGGACAGTGGGAATAAAAAAAAACCCTAGGACTTAAATTAAATCATGTACCTTTTGTCTGTTATGTGTGTGAGCAATAGCGTCTGCTTCTTTGGATTTCTGTGCATCTAACACTTCGTGAGTAAACTGATCTTCTGAGTACAAAGACCCTAGAATTCGATCACCTGGAAATATGTGTGGATGTTCATTTGGGGTTTCTAATATCTCATACCCCATACGTGAGAGCATCGGCCTTCTCATGTTGTCAGCCAAACTAGAACTGGATAACAAAATCAAAATCATTAAAGAATTTTGTCTCATAGACAAAGAATGTCTAGTCTTCAACTTCAAGAACCTCATATCTATTGTGATCCGTCAAGATGGTAACGGTATGTAGGGCACCCAACAAGTTATGACGCCACTCATCAAAAGCTCTTTTTATAGACAACAATTCTCTATCCCCAACTTGGTAATTAATTTCTGCTGGACTCAATTTATAGGAGAAGAGTGTGACAGAAAGTAAATTCCTAGACTTCTGATCTCTTTGGGATAAAACTCCTCCTACCGCTACTTGAGATGCATCTGCTTCTACAGTGAATGGTTGGGTTGAGTCTGGGTGTTGTAGGATAGGAGCACTAGTAAAAGCTGCTTTTAGTTGTTGAATGGCCTTTTCTGCTTCCTCAGTCTACTGTAACTTCATTCCCTTACACGATACCCGGGTAATGGGAGAAGCTAAGGTAGAACAATGATTAATGAAGCAACGGTAAAAGTTTTCAAATCCCAGAAATCTATGTACTTCCTTGACTGACTGGTTGGATTACCATTGAGTAGCGGCCATCACTTTCTGTGGGTCCATGCTAACTCCTTGTGCAGATAAAATATAAACCAAAAAGGAAACAGGAAGGACATGGATTTCATATTTTTTTTAATTTGACAAATGGCCTGTTTTTGTTCCGTTTTTGCAAAATGGCTCTGACGTGTTTTGTGTTCTGGTACAAAGGAGGAATAGATCAAAATATCAACGATATAGGCAATGGTACAAATATCTAGATATTCCCTCAAAACCTAATTTATAAACAATTGAAATGCAGCTGAAGCACTACAGAGGCCGAAGGGTATAGTGGTTGCATTGTTGAGTGCCCTTAAGTCAATGCAGTAACGGAGGCCTCCTTCCTTATTGGCTACAATAAAAATGCGAAGAGGCAGAAGAGCACGAAGGCCTAATAAAGCCTATGCTTTCATCAAGGTAATCATGGGGTGAAGATTCTCTTTCTCCCTTAAATCATATATCCTACTGCAAGGAATTTGACACCCAGGCACCAAGTCAATTCGACAGTCATAGGGTCAAAGAGTGGGAAGAGCAGTAGCCTTTATTTTATCAAATACTTCTGTAAGATTCTGGTAACATAAAGGTACAGTTGGAATAGCAATTTCCATGGCAACCACCACCTTCTTCTGGGCCCCATTATTTTTCCAACAAAGTGTTCTTAACTCAATCAGTGTCTGGATTGTGTTTTGTGAGCCAAGGAATGCCTAGTATTGCTTGGAACTGAGGAGTTTGAATTAAATCAAACCACACCACTTCCTTTGGGTGTCCTGTATGAGTAAAAAGAGATCCACAGTGGATTGAGTAATAGGCCCTGGCCTTATAGAACTTCCATCTATGGCTTTTTCTTTTTATCTTCCATGTCTTTAGGCAAAGTAGGAACACCTAATTGATTGGCCAATGATATGCCGATGAAATGTCTGGTAGCACTGGAATCAATCAGTCTGTGTATATCAGTGGAATGTTTTTCCCATGATATATGAGAGTGGACAAAAAAAATTATGATAAGCATGCATAGAAGTGACTTGTGCCAAAGTTTTTGAGACTGTAAAACCAGAGGATGCAATGAGAGGATGTGGCCTAATGGCTAAAGCGGTCGACCTCAAAGCTGGTGAACTGGGTTCGAGTCTCGGCAGGGACGCTCAACACAATGTGATTCTGGGCAAATCATTTAATCTCCCCATGCCTAAGAAAAGAAATGAATGTGTCTATCTGTAATGCAATAGGTGCTAATGTAAAATGCTCTGATACCTTTGGGTCGAGTTTGCGCTATATAAAACTCCCCCCACCCAAAAAAAAAAAAAACAACCCAAAACACTCGTCTCGGTAGGCTTCGGGGTCATCAGATTTCTAGACTCCCCTCTTATTTTTGGCTTCAAGGTACAATCACATAAAAAATTATCCTTTTTTCCGCTATACAAACACAACTTCAAATCTCAATGTCTTTGTTGCTTTTCCTCACTCAAGGGCCCTCGTAAACTATCTAGTTCCATAGGTTCTGGTTCTTCTGTAGCCTTTTCAGGCTCTGGTTTTCTTTCTCTGTACAGAGCATCCTCTATCTCTATGCTTTTCAGTGAGTCTATGATCCGATTTTACCACTAGGTCTATTAAGTCACTGCAGGATTTGGGGGGGGATCAACTACTTGGAGTAAAAGATCCTTTAACTCGTCTCATAAACCTTTATAAAACAGAGAGCTGCTTTTGGTTTCAGGCCAACCCGCTTCTGCTAACAGTCTTTTAAAATTGGATATGTATGTCATAAGATCTTTGTTACCTTGCCGTAAATTCAATAACTTAGTATCCCCTGACTGCATAGAGGATTGTTGATCAAATAACCTCTTTAACTCAGTTTTGAAAGCGTAATAATTATACAACAAAGGATCATTACCTTCTACTAATGGAATGTATTAATGTAATATTGAAAATGCCTGTGTTTCCTTTTGTAAATTACCTATGATGTGGGCTAGGTCTGCTAAAGTAATATCTTGTGCTTCAATATCGCTCAGGCAGAAACTCAGTGTGGGCTTGGCATTAGTGGCAGAGTTCACGGAGTTCTTATATGCGGAACTCCGCGAAGCGACCAAAAACCTCCACCACACTACGCAGTGTAACACAAGCGGGAGAGTGCATTTGGTCATGCCGTTCACATTGATTTTCAGTGCCAGGTGTTTGTCCCGTGCTGTAAAATCAGCGCGAATGGCACCATGCGCAGCGCAAGCGGGCACTGCTTCTTTTCTTGCTGCTCGAGTAGACTTTCTACCTGAGCGGCAGCTTTCTCAATGCAAACAGAGGGTTTCTCAACGCGAGTGGTCGTAATCATCCGCGACCGCCCACGTTGAGAACTCTGACCGGTCACTTTGAGAAATCTGACCGCACACATGTGAAATCTGAACAAACACAGTGAGAAATCTCGCCAGGAAGACGATTTTCCTCGTTCGTGCTCGCCAACTTGATGTTGCTGAGTGAGTGCGAGCGAGGAAAACACTCCGCTCCACATGCTCCGTGGAGAACTCCGCAAACTCCCCGAACAGAGCGGAGTTCACCACCCAGGCCTACTTGGCGTTATGTTTAAATCTCACCTTATTTTCCACAGGAGCGTGAGGGAGCCACAATGCTAAGTCCCAACTTCCCTAATGACCAAGGCAACCCAACAATAGTCAAAGCCAACCCAGATCTAAGGAGAAGAGAAGAGAAGTACAAGAATGTCCCACGAGACTGTGCTGTGGTGCGGGTGTTTAACTGGGCCATATAAGACTCCTCCTAGATGAAACAACCTCTACCTCTAATCCATGTGAGATCCCTTATTACATATGACTCTTTTACCTGTAACTAAATACCTAAGCAATTTCCCTCTTCAATCTATTAGTATAGATAATGTCAGCTAGTGATGTCTTCTATATATCTAAGGAAAGAAAGTGGTTGTATATGAAGTAGAAGTGTAACAGGGGAGATCGTATAAAATAATATTCCTAGTCTATAGTATACCTGGTGTTTTACTGTTTTTGTCTTAAAGAAGGCTCAAGGGGAATGACTAGAATGCTAAAAAATAGAATGAAGGGAAGAAAGGCATATACACATATTATGCATTACTACATGCATCTCAGTACTAGTCATATTACCAAGTCTTAAACAAAAATACAGAGCCTTAAACAAAATAGCAAAATGTAACAGTAATAGACACCATATGTGTGAATTACTTCAGTCTTTAGTAAAAAAGCAAACCATCACATTACATTTTCTGTTCACAGGTTTTTCGTCAGAGGCATAACTATATGTCGAATCCAAGAGAAAGATGCAAAATTAGTTAAGTGTCTGTTTGTTTACTTTAAGCATTTCTAGAGCATATTGTGCGAACTTGCATAACGCTAATTCTTTATTTGAGTCTCTTTCTTTTTGCAGGATTTCCAAATACCGGAGTGCAAGAGCCGACAAGAGTGGATCCGTGAGGCAGACGAAGAGAAGCCCAACCGCAAAGGAAACCCGACGAGGAGCCGCTGAGAACGCCGAAACAAGGAGGACCTGGAAGCAAACGTAAGGAAACCAACGTCAGGAAACTGCAGGCAGGGAACAACTAAAATGCCAAGCAGCTTCCTGTCCATTGTTGCACGCTTTATTCTAGATGTGCTCCACCCCGCCGCATCCAAAATATGGATTGTGGCAGGCATGACTATGTGCAAGTTCTATCTCTCACCATCCATCCCACCTGTGCCAAGCCACAGCGACCTAAGACATGAGGAGAGTGGTGGAGCAGGTAAAGCAACATTTTGTATACCTTCTCTATTTGCATGACAAAATACTAATTACGTATCTATTTTAAATATTAACCTGTATTAACTGTTTGGAGTGTTATTACTAATCAATATATGCACCTTAATAAACACAAATTACACGTGGGGCTAAAATTCTAATTGCATGGCTAATAATTCTAATAATGAACTGTGGTATGCATATTAACCGTAGGATGTGTTGATATAGAAAATTGCATGATTTATGTTGCTTTTGTAATGGTTTGTGCTCCTGGTATTGCGGAATGGTGAGTATTATTGCTTTAAATGTTGCTATAAGCTAGGAAAATACTAATATATATTGGGATTAGTGTGGATTTAAACATTAGAATCTTCATTTCCATATATTAATTATTTTTATGTTTGTTTTGCTTAAGTTGGCATTCGGGCCTACTAGGCCGCGATGTTCAAAATGGAGTTCGGAAGTGGCCACCGTCGTGTGAGCGCGATGTCTACTGCGCAGACTCGGATGGCTCTGAAGATCTCCAGGCGACCTCCAAATCAGGCTTACGTGTTCCTTGTCAAGGATAGGAACGTGGAGGATTGCCAGGACTCAGCTAGTGACCTGTATCCTGAGGTCTACATGTTGTTACTTACGAACTTTTCGCATGAGAACTGTACAAAACTAAAGGATGACATGTTCAACTCCCTCAGAACCAAGAAAACCTGGGAACGGAGTACAATATTTCAAATTTTAGGGACTTAGCCAATCAGTATTCTCCTACTCCTAGAAAATGTTGCATATTATCCTAGAATTTACTATATAAGGGGAACTTTAGAAGAGGGTGGGTAGAATTGCGTTCCGAATTTCCGTTGGTGACTGCTGGAGAGTAGGATCGATTTGCTTGCACGATTGCTTGGTCCTTTGGATACCTTTGGGACTGTGTCGTGCCGAGCGAAAGAACTTTCCCGGACTTATGTGGGTCTTAGCCTGCATTTGATTGGACGATTTCACCAGAAGGGATTTGATTTATGCAGGGCTGACAGGTTTAGGGAAATGGTCACCGGTATCAAAATTTAGGTAAATATAATTGTTATGCAAATTTGTGCTAAAATATTCATTGAAACTCTGATTTGAATAAATGCTGACTATGCCAATGAAAGTGAATTAATTAGATAAACTAAACATTGATTAACAGAAAATGAGTTTGTGATTCTTTTAATAAGGTATTGATTAAGCAAAAGTTCCGAAGCTTTAATGTGTTTTAGATGGTTCTAAATCACCATCAACCAATCCAACTAATTGGTCCATCGACCAAGTGGTGGAGTACCTTGATGTTAAAGTTAGGATTCTATAGGTACTAATGTATATAATGTATATAATGTAAAGAATTTTCCTCCGATAGGTAACAAGGTACCCCACATGTCCAGCGCTTCTTTCCTCCAGTGTGCAGACTCGGATTGAGACGTATGAGTGTTGGTGTTATGGGCCCCACCAATGAATGTGTGTATATATGAGTTAGTGCGATGATGGGTCTGTGATGCAGGGAGGATATGTAAGAGCATGGCACCAGAATGTTACCATGACATGCCTACACTGCAATACATCATTTCACCAACTAAGCATTCGCCCATGCTGTAGCGTGCTACCTATACACTACTTGACTTCTGCACCTTGTTAGATAAAATACACAATATATAAATACAATTACAAATTGCCTTTTCCATGGGGATTGACCATTTGTGCTAGCCTGGGTAGGTGGAAGAGGGCGGCACTGACAAGAAAACATAAGCCACCATGTGGTAGGCTTTCTCTCCGTACGAAAGTTAAACTCTATCTACCCAGAACAGACTTCAGCATAATAGTGCAAGGCCTGGTCATTTCTCACTTCGCTGGAGGCGCCGCTCTGCTCACCAATCTTCCCAACAATACTCTGACACCATTAAAGCATAATATACACAACAGTATATCTAATTTGAGGCTTGAAAGAGTTCAAGTAGACTTACAGGCATTCATACTCTTCAAGACAAATTGTTTCATAAAAAATCATCAGAAATGGTATCCTTGCATACTTGACCAAACCCATAATCACCTCAGATGAACAGTGCCAAGAAATTAGAAGACAAGACATCAGAAGTGGCAACCCAGCATGCAGTGTAGAAACAATAACTACCTCAGATGAACATTACTGAACCAGGAGCCAGAACAACAGAACAACAGCAAACTAGAGAGAAAGAAATACTAGAAGGAAAAGTCTGGGAGGCATGTCATCCTCATCTGGACACAGAGGAGATGCAACAACATCTCCATCAACAGTATAATTTCTTCTGTCCTCCTGAAATTCACAAAGGTATTGTAGAATTGAAGAGCCATCTCTTCAAACAGCACTACCTCCCCATTTAATAGAAACCCATGTGTAATCAGCCTTTTGTGCACAATTAAGCATCATGCAAAAAACATCTGAAAGAGAGACGAGCATTTCTATCCCAAACCTATGCCATATTATTTTACTGAGTGTTTGACTACTATGGCAGATACCCCTATAACTGGAATTAGGTTATGGGGATTTCTGCCTCAGTAGCCAGGGAGGTTCATCCATGAGCTCAGTTACCAAAATAGACAGAATTGACCCTCACCTTCCCACTCTGCTGAGGAGGCCTGGGGCACACTAAATTATCACATTACAGTAGTCAGAAAAATTGCTCAATGGACTGAGTTATCAAGTGTGGATGTCTATGTGTAACCTGAAGCCCACAGGTTAGAATCAAGGAAGGTACACTCAGCCTTTCATCCTTTTGAGTTCAATCGAAGGATTTGCTATATAACTGTAATATTTATCATAATAATTATTATTTTAGTAGGGCCAAAAGAGTGCTTTCTCTTTTTGTCTTCAACCTAAAGAAGAAATATTAATAGTTTGAGCTTGCTTAGAAAGAGTGGCCTTTGAGTTGGCATGTTACCTTTTACAATATATGAAATGTGTTGTAATATTATAATGCTGTCTTCTGGAATTGGTCTTTTTTATTTATCTATGCATCTATTGACAAAGAAAACCATCTGATTCCCATGCCTAATGAAAGCTGACAAAAATAATCATGGCATTATTATTAGAGGTTCACACACACACTTCTGAAATTCTCTCATACGAGACACAATGCCAGGCCTTTCATTCTTTCATGCCAAGCTCCCATTTTAAGCTGAGCCATCACTTCCAATTTTCCACCCCATCATTTACTTCTCGTTAGCATGAAGCAAAATGACAAAACTGGAGGGTTATTACTCAAGATCAGAAAGGTCATGTGATGTTTGAGTATGAAAAGAATGTGTTCATAGAATCTATAAAGAGTGTTTTAAATCATCTGTTTTTCAAGTGGTTTCAGCCTGAAAGTGTTTGAGGTTAATTTTGGAGTTTACAACAATTTGCCATGCTCCCGTGTGAATTGAGCGAGTTCTTTATCTTAAGGGCACAAGTGGAGAAAAACTGATTAAGCTGTAAAACGTGGCAGAGAAATCCGACGAGGAATGGCATTAACAACATCTCTGTATAGAAGCATCTCACTGCCATTCTGAAATGACAACTAGTGATATTAGATGCACATTGCATCCTTGCCTGTAACTAGAAAGAAAGACAGCAATCATTACTTGCAGTGCATACAATATTATTTAATCTTCAAAATATAATAACATGTTGAAGTTGTTGGCTTTCTAAGGCTGCTAAATGTTGCTCTTACAAATGGCCAAATCAGGATCCCAGTTTTAGAACATTGAGTTCATAGGCACATTATTGATTGAGCACATCATGATATGATGCTTGATACCAGGATGGCATGTAGATCAATATGTATAATTCCATTAAGAAAACCAAGTTTGCATTTGAGCTTGCTTTTCCAAACATAGGTGGCAGATACGTGAGGGCCTTGGTGGTAGGAAAAACAGCCTGCAAAACCAGCAGAAAATGGGTTCAGAAAACTGGAAGGATGGGGGCAAAAGGTTTGCAGGTGACCCTGCAGAAAAGGCCAAGTCCATCACAAAGGTTTAAAAATGTATCTTCAAAGAGCATACACAAAAACCTTGGGGCATATTAACAAGGGCATTATCTCCGCTTTTTTGGCTTTCAAAGCCAAAAAATGCGGAGATAATCTTATCACCCTATTTGGAAGCGGGTGCTAACATGCATTAGAACATATTAGCAGCCGTTTTGCAGACGCCTCACTTAACATCTCTAATGAGATGCAAAGTGGGCATCACTGGGCGTACCCCTGATGGGCCACCTTGTAAATCATCGCGAAATGCACATCGCGATATTTACAAGGTGGCCCTCAGGATTTTAGCAGATGTTAGTTTTTGGCGAAAACCGCGGTTTTCGCCAAAAACTAACGTCTGCTAAAATCCTGACTTACCTATTCACAACATAGGGGGTGGATTATGCTGATACGACCACAGGGTCATATCAGCAAGGTTATCGCTGTTTTCCATGGAACATCGCTGGAAAATCAGCGATGTTCCATGGAAAACACCGCTATCGCAGGAATAATTATCGCCATTGCGCTATGCTTTGTTGATTCAGTGCTAGCATGGCAATAATTTCCTGCCATAGCCTGCGATAAGAAATCTATCGCTATGCGCGGCCAGCGATAATTATTGCTGGCCGTTGATAATATGCCCCCTTACCTTTGTTTAATTTTTACAACCAAACATGGGACACCCCACTCCCCCCCACACACACAGTAACTTGTACTTTGAATCTTTTGACGAAATACAGAGTCTGGTAAATAAAAAAGATACAGAAACACATCAGGATTACCCAAGGTATGCAACATTAACCCAATCAAAGGTTTTTGGATATATAAATCATATAGTTCTGCAAAGACAGAGATATGGCTCACCTAGTACCTTTTAATGTGGAATAGATTCCAGCCTCCAAATACCACAGAAGACAAAAAAATACTCCTCGACAATTGTATATTTCAATTTCTATATTTTGTATATTACTAGGGTACAAGAAATTCTCATAAAAGGACATTACCAATGCCATACTGACATTGGTCAGTAAGCAGAAAAAGTGAAGACCTTCCAAACTATTTCTACTCGCTGACCACAGGCAGATATCTCAGCACAACATAAGTAGTTATATACGATAAATATATGTGAATATATATATATAACAGTACGGCGATGGGATCGTGCTTTGCTCCCAGCTTCGCCAATCTGTTCATGGGAAGCTGGGAGGAGAACATCCGTTCCCATCCATCCCTACAGCAGGACTGGAAACTGGTGTCGATGTGGCTTCGCTACATCGATGACCTGTTTATTGTATGGAAGGGATCTGCAGAAGAGGCACAAGAGTTCATCAACAAACTCAACAACAACAATCTCAATATTATTCTTAGTGGGACCATCAGCAAAACACAGGTGGAATACTTGGATGTCAAATTAGAAATCATAGACAACCGAGTACACACATCCTTGTACCGCAAAAACACAGCAGGTAACAGTGTCCTGCACGCCCTCAGCAGCCACCCGGAGACTCTCAAGTGGAGTATCCCCTATGGGGAGCTGCTGAGGGCGAGGAGGAATATAAGAGGCATATAAGCTCGAAAGCAATAACATCGCATCCAGGTTCAAGGAAAGAGGGTACCCCAATTGGGTACTAAAGAAGGCACTGGCTAGAGCCGCAGGAATAGAAAGGGCTCAGACCATTTCGGACACATATCCTGTATCCAGCACAGGAGAGGGAACCACGAGAGTGATCATGACATTTGGGTCAGACTCTAAGACCATCAAAAGAATCATTACCAAAAACTGGGGCATTCTCAAGAATGATTCTGTGATTGGAGGTAGTGTGTCAGACAGACCAAGCATAACATACCGCAGAAACAAAAACATTAGGGACTTGCTTGTCCACAGTGATGTTACCATATATCCACCCACAAACCTACAAGGCCTCGAGGGGTTTTTCCCCTGTAGTCACTGCAAGGCATGTAACAACAGTGTATCCCAAAAAAAAGTATCGTACAATGGGATTAGTAGGAACATCACCCAGTTCTTGACATGCAGTTCCGCGTATGTTATATATGCCATAGAATGCACTTGTAAACTGTGGTATATTGGCAGCACTACCTGCATGGCCAAGAAACGCATTCTGGAACACTGCAGGGCCATTACCAATTTTGATCAGAAATATCCCGTGGCACGTCATTTCAGGGAGAGACCTTTTTCAAACACCAAAGAACTACGTTTTATCCTCCTGCAACAGGTAGAAAAAAACCCCAGGGGAGGTAACAGAGTTCTCAAACTGAGACAACGAGAATCAAAACTCATCATTGATTTTCAGACCAAGACCCCGGGAGGGTTAAATCAGGAAGAAGAACTGTCCGTACATCTCAAGGAATGAACTGTGTATCAGAACTCTGGGTTGCTCTTGTGCTCTTCTTCTTTTCAATATATGTATGTAGATATCCTCCACATTCATGACTGTAGAGTTACTGTGTTCGTAATGTGTATTTATGAACCACACACTGTTAGGGTTTTTGTAGACACGATTCTAATTGGCGTTTTTATGTTTCAATTGCAGGAAGTGAGGATGGGGCTCAAATATTTGAGGTCTACCCACATGGTCCACATACCCCTCCCCTACCCCTTCCTTTTCTTTCTTCCTCGCACATATACCTTGTGACACTATTGCACCTTCATTCTATTTTATGTTTTTCTCACGAGCACGACACACTGTTTACATATCAGACCGCGCACAATATGACACACATAAAGTTCTTAGTATTATTTGCGGGTCCTTGTTTCAGCTACACAAGCTGCACACTGTCAGGCACTTGCCAATAGGGCTTTGCGATCTGTTGTTTGGACATCGTTCAGACAAATTGTTTGGTACAGTATTGACACCTGACACTTGTCACCAGTAAACAGGTGGATCCTGTGCTATTTCTCTTAGACTAAGATGCTACATGACTCAATAAATATACAACAATCTCACTTCGCAACCCAGTCACGATTTGATTCGTGGTATTCTCAACACTATGTTGATAATAATTTCATGAATTGGATAAATATTCCTTAACAGATCGCGTTAGGTTTGCGGAGTTACGTAGTGGACATGCGCAACACGCTGTCATTTATATTCTACATGATTTAGTTACATATGAGACTACTGACGGCAACAAGATAGAACTTTATTGAGGGGTGGTAGCGAACAATTCATCCACTAGGAGACTCTTCTACCTGTCCTTTGTGGTCCTATGTTGCTGTTTATCATTTAAAAACATTGCATTACGTGGCTAATGAAATCTTCTGCTACAGCGACATGTTAATATGATTTTGCAAAGAGACTATGCAACAAATATACTGTGCACCCAACAGCAATTTTGATTTATATTGCAAACTTTAGAGTGATGTGATTATGTTACTTACGATGTCCTCTTTTTATGTTCATTGTTGTGTGTCGACATATACGCTGTCAGTTTCAGTGATGTCACTTACACGTGATCAAGCCTGTCGGTGAAACGCGTTGTGTAAATTAAACAGCAGTTTTTCCTATACCATTTCAGGTACATTTGATTCCTGAGAGCGTACTTATTGGAATAGTTAAATTTGTAATACTGGAACAGCCGGTTTTCTCCGCCGGCGTGTACGCCACTCTCCTAGGGTCCACTCGAGTCCGGAAGGAGTTGTTTGCTGACATGATATATATATATATATATATATATTCACTGAAAAAACCATAGGTTTCAGGGTTGTTATAGTTAGCTGGACTTTTCACTTGTACAAAACCATTGAAATTCCCCCGTTATAGTTAGTTCAGCTAACTATAACTCGCGCGCCCGCAATGCACTGCTGATGACGTCACATATTACATCACTCATGACATGGTCAGTGACATCACTCATGACATCACTGATGACATCTCAAATGACATCACTGATGACATCACTGATGACATTATCCAGTGAATGTGTGTTTTTCTGAAAATTCAATATGTTTTATATATGTATATCTCAAGGTTGATGGAAGAATAAATGGGTATATAAGTGTCTAAATGGATGATTTGTTTTTGAAAAATTGATTGTTTAACTGACTGATTAAGTGTATCATAGTGAATACATGGCGTAGTGAGTAATGTTTAAATATGTAAATATCTGTATCAGTCTCTCACTTTGTGTATAAGTGGCTGCATGGGTTGGTGAGTAGCTACATGGGTGTCTATATAGGTTATTAGTTGGTTTTGTGAGTATCAGTCTGAGTGTCTGCATGGTTCGGTGGGGGGTATTACTTAGTGCATAGTTGTATGAATGAGTGACTCACTGTTTGTATGTGTTGAAGACAGCATGTGTGCAGGACTGTATGGGTGGATGAGTGTGTGTGTGGGTGTGTTAGTGAGTGAATGACTGTCTCAATAGTGTCTTTATGAGTAACTACATATGTTTTAAACTAGTATATGTGACTATTGGTGTATATAAGTGAGTATATGTGAGAGTGAGAGATTGAAAGAGTTCCTGTATGAATAAGTATGTGTTTCTATAAGTGACTGTTTAAAAGACTCAGTATGTGTAAGTTTCCGTAGAAGTAAGTGTGGTGGTTTGTGTATAACTGTATATGCAAGTAAATGTATGTTTGATTCTTTATTAGCATGAGTGACTATGTGTGTGAGTAACTCTATGGATGAGTGGCATTGTGTAACAGGATGTATAGGTGTATGAGTACATATGATGAGTGAGTACATGTATGAGTGACTGTATAGGACTGTTGGTGAATGAGTGTATGTGTATGTAGATCTTAGAATTACTGAAGAGGTTGTTGTAACTGGTATTGGTATGTCCATTGTTTTGAAAATTGTAGTCTCTATTTTTGAATGTGTGTATCAAAGGTTATATTAGGGTGAGAGGAGGTCTGCCACTCTATCACAAGGATGATGTCATCAGTGATGTCATTTGAGATGTCATCAGTGATGTCATGAGTGATGTCACTGACCATGTCATGAGTGATGTAATATGTGACGTCATCAGCAGTGCATTGCGGGCGCGCGAGTTATAGTTAGCTGAACTAACTATAATGGGGGAATTTCAATGGTTTTGTACAAGTGAAAAGTCCAGCTAACTATAACACCCCTGAAACCTATGTTTTTTTCAGTGAATTTCTGAGGTTTTTTAAATGCTAATTCCTAACTATAACGTGCCCGAAACCTAAAGTTTTTTCTGTGAATTTCAAAGGTTTTTTAAATGCTAATTTCTAACTATGCCTACAGAGATAGGACATGTGAAGAAATAAGACAAAATGCACAAAAAGAAAAAAAAGAAGTGCAGAAAGAAGCAACAGAAGTCCTCAAAGACGAAGAAAAGTGCAGGAAGAAGGATAACGTGCAGAAAGAACAAAAAGAAGAGCAGAAAGAAGCCTTGTTGCAAAATCATCCTGTACCCTCAACTTTTTCAGACGGATACTGGTGGTAACTGAGTCTGACTAACCAGTCCTAGAGCCAGTGCTATGTTAAAAGACACTCAGAATACAGTGAAAACAGCTACATACACTAGGGAACATTATGCGTTGGGGTCCCCCTGTGATTAACATGACCTCCTCTGTAAGCTCCTAGTATATAATAGGGCAGGGGGATTAAAACTACCTCTTAAAACAGGCCACAGGGCGTTTTTGAACACGTTAACTCAGGCCCCGTCCCCTCCCTTCACCACTGTGTAAACACGCCCTGTGTCCGTTTTTAGTTGGGAGATTAAGTTCATTTGAATCCTGAGGGTCCCTAGGGTCCAACTAGCCCACTAGGTACCTCCAGTAAGTGCCACAGAGCTGCGTTGCAGAGAGGTGTAAAAAGTGGCACGGCCTGGACCACCTCTCTGCAATGCAGCTCAGTGGTGCTTACTGGAAGCACTTGGTGGGCTAGTTAGCCCCCAGGGGCCCTCAGTATTGAATGGAAATTATATCCCCAATTTAAAACGTGCCATAGTGAGTGTTTGCACACGTCACCTCAGGCCCCGTCACCTCCCTTCACCAATGTGTAAACGCGCCCTGTGGCTGTTCTAAGTTGAGAGATTAAGTCCCCTTGAATCCTAAGGGTCCCTAGGGTCAAACTAGACCACTAGGTACCTCCAGTAAGCGCCACAGAGCTGCGTTGCAGAGAGGTGTAAAAAGGGGCTTGGCCTCAGAACACCTGTCTGCAGCGCAGCTCCCTGGCGCATACTGGAGACGCCTGTTGGGCTAGTTGGCCCTCAGGGACCCTCAGTATTGAAGAGGAATTAATTCCCCAACTTACAACTCGCTAGTGGGCGCGTTTGCAGAGTGCTGCAAGGAGGGGGCGTCGCCTCTGGCACGATGCCAGTCTTTTATTTATTTAAATTTTTTAAGAAGGGGGGCTGTGTGGTTCCCCTTCTTATTCTAATTTATTGGCCCTGATGACCCCATCCCCCAGGGCCTGTCTCCTAATTATATTTTTTTGACCCCAATCCCCAGGGCCGGCCACTGTTGTTTATTATTTTAAAAAAATATATATTTATAGACACACCTAGGACATGCTGGACAAACCGTACGTACCTATCACCATGACGATTTGCGTGATATTCATTAAAAGGCGACTATGCATACAATGAATCCACGTGGAATGTATTTACACCACTAGTGAAGCTCTGACATGTCTGATGCCCTACCGTGCCTAATCCCGGTAGATACCCTTGTCGTTTATTTATACAAACATGGGTAGCTATTGACGGGCACATTTAATACACATGCACACCAAGCCATTCAAAGGGGATTCGACAAAAATTCGACCAAAACTATGCAAGAAACCCCCCTCACGATTAATAAAACACACATCCACTGCCGGAGGTGTAATACTTTTTATTTTACTCTCTGGAAAGGGGACGAACATCACTTGAGAGTCACAGCGTGCTCCTGGCAGAGCCCAATGCTGTGTTACACCCACCATTGCCTGCTGAGTGCCACACACCTCTGTGTTGTATTCCACTAGCTAGTGCATCTGCTATGACACTCTCTAGCCCATGTGCACTGTAACACCACCCCGTGAATATGTCATGCCACACTTGTCTTCGCACGGGTTATATTGCCCCATCTAACGTGCCTTCCTCGATGCCTATGTTATAACGCACAGTGCTATGCCATACATATTACAATCTGGGATCCATATCTTTGTCACAGTGCATATGCAACGTTACACTCCCCAGCACATATTTTATATTACAACTTTAGAGACTAGTTAGGTTACACAACACTGCCCTGTGCATATTACACTCCAAGGCGCATATCGCATAGCACGCGCTAGTGCCTGTGCTATCTCGCGCTCTCCAATGAATCTGTCATTGCGCACAATGTATTGCATATTATATTTCACGCCCGGTTCACCTTATATCACACTTTTTGGTGCATAGTTTATACCATACACTATATTCAGTTTTCATTTTCAATCGTGCTCTCAGGACTATGTTCTATATAACACTGTGTTCACCTACCCTTTTCACGGGCATTACATTTTGCGATAGGGAGTGGAGGGTCAGGGGGTGTTTCTGCCAAGTGAGCCCGGAGTCACAGTCACAAACGTCCTCTTCTTCCTGAATAATAGTGAGATTATACTGCATACTTGTTCATATTTTAAGTAGTTCGCACAGACACACGTTTTAAAAACAATAAAGTTCCTAATACCCACCTTCTCTGAACAGTTAGCTTGCTGCCCCATCCCCCTCCTCCCTATCCTCTGTTGTGTGAATCCATGGACTAGCCTCCTCCCCCCTGCCATGCATGGTCTGATGTGCTGCCACTGCCCTCAATTTAGTATGATGTACCAGTCCACTCCTCCTGCCCTCCATTGCCCAATTCTATGTCCCATCATTGACCTCCTGCTTAAACTCTGTGCTTAGCTTGCTGCCCCTATTCTCCTTGCCCCTGCCCTCCGATGTCTTTGTGCATGTCCCTGCTCCATCCTTTTTGCCCACCATGTTCCATGGACCTGCCACTCCTATCTACTCTGAGTGTTCTGTTGAGCTGCCACTCCCCTCCCACCTGCCTAGCATTGTCAGATGATTGTAACCTGTCCCTGCCACCTCAACCCTGCCTGTCCACATGCCATGCCCCTATCCTCTTCCTCCTGTCCACATGGTCCATTGTACTGCCACACCCTTCTGCCCTCCCTGGTCTGTTGTGCTGCAACTGCTCCTCCTGCCTGCCCCGTGCGGTCTGTTGTGAGGCCCCTTCCCCTGAACTTTCTTGTCTGTGCACAGGTCCTGACCCTCCCTTCTATCCTCCATCGTCCTCTGTGCATGCCCCTGCACCCTCCTTCTTGCCCATCATAGCCATTGTGCTGCCACTAACCCTCCCACTTGCCATGCATGGTATTCTGTGCTGCCATGGCCCCTCCCACCTTCCCTGTGTGGTCAGTTAGCTGCCCCTGATCCCCTCCCACCTTCCCTCCATGGTCTGTGTGTATGCCATCACAGTCTCACAGTTGCTCTTCATGGTGTGTCTTGCTTCTAGTGCCCATCCTGCCTGACCTCCATGGCTATCTTGCTGCTCCTGCCCTGCCCCCTTGCCCCCAGCCCTCTGTTTACATGTGCAGACCACTACTCCCTCCCTCCTGGCTTGTCTGTTCCATTGTAATGCCCCTGATCCGTCCCTCCTGCCCTTTATGGTCTGTTATGCTGCAGCTTTCTCTCCTGTCTGTCCATTATGGTCAGCTAGCTACCATTGCCTCTTGCCTCTCTGTTCTCTGTTGTCCATGTGCATGGTCCTGTCCCCATCCCCCTTGCTTTCTATGGATTGTTGTGCTGCACTCCCGTCCCGCATGCCCTGTGTGGTGTATTGTGCTGCTGCAAACCCTGATGCCTGCCTTGCAGGGTCAGTTTGGTGCACCTCTCCATGTCCCTCCTGTCCTCTGTTATCCAAGCCCATGTCCCTACCCCATTTCCTTCCATGATCCAATGTACCTGACTTGCGAACATTTTGAACTTGGTAAGAGGGAGATTTTGAAAAAAAACTGGGGTATTGATTTTCCCCTTTGAGTTACATTGAAAAAGAGGAGATTGTAGACAGGAGACAGATCAAATAAAGCCCATTTGAGCTTAAAAACATTGGACGTTTCCTGGCTGAATCGGGTCTGTTGGCATGTATGGTTGTACTACCATTGCCTCTTCCTTCTGCCCACAATGGTCTATTACATTGCCACAGCCTCTCTTGCAAGTCCTGTATTGTTGGTTTGTTGCCCCTGCCCCCCTTTCCACTGCCCTCCATAGTCTGTTGTGCTGCCACGGCCCTTCCTGCCTGCTCAGTGTGGTTAAATTGTTGCCTTTGCACCCTCCTACCTGCCTTCAATTTTCAGAGTCCGTGTCCCTGGCCTCTGCCTCTCAACAGTATCCTAATGAACAACTAGATTGCTAACATTCTATATTTATTACAAAAGTGTGGAACGCCTGACGTCATCTTGATGTAATCAAAACTGTAATACCTAGAGCATTTCCTTTAGAAATTACATATATGAGAGGGTCTTATTGGCATCAAAATTATGGTTAGTGCTCTAAAAGACTAAAATAAAGACATATTTTCTGAGTTTTCAAATAGCGACAAAGCACTTTTAAATTATTTGTTATCTTTATGTTTTTTTATCCAGTTGACCACTTGATTAAATGTTGCACTTAGGGGAGAGGATGTGGTGTTACTTCCAGAACTGCAGACTTTGCAACTGGGGACCAGGTTGGAGTTTCTGCTTCAGCTCGACATTCTGTGATTCTGGTCAAATCACTTAGTCTCCCCATGTCTACAACCAAAATGAATTTGTTCTTGTGTGATGTAACCAATGCTCATGTAAAGCACTCCAATACCTGACAAGTCTGCACTATATAACACTGCAAAAACACAAAATAATAAGTGTTTTGCACACTTCTGTCATTGGGCTATATTTGGGCTACATCTGGGTGATTTTGGGCTATATTTGGGCTCTTTTGTCTCCGGTGGCCATTTTGGGAGATTTATTTGTTATGAAGTTTCCTAATTTCCTCATGTACTGCAGTCTCCTCAGTAGGAAATGCTTTCCGTTTTTTACTTTGAGTCCATCATGAAGGTATTCAGATATGTCACACATTTGCCATAAATTCTGAATGTTAGCACTCTAGTTGCTCATTAGATCACTGTAGTAAAACTACTGTTCACCATGGAAGTCTGCTCCTGGTATTAAAAGTGCATGTTTCAGTCTGCATGTCAGAATTTTTTAATGAAATAGAAGAGGATTTGAGAAGTCACTCAAAATGTGCCCTCATTTTCTTTCTTCAGCATTAATCATAATTTCTACGGCAAAATGAACCCCCTCATTGTGTTACTTTTTAAATTAAATGTTTTAAGTGTTACCAGTTTATTCCAATCAAGATGGCTTTAGGTGTGCCATACTTTTGTCATAATGAAGACAGTAAGCGCTCTAGTTGTTTTTAAGACCACTCTGGGACATTCTGTCATTGGGCTATACTTGGGCTACATCTGGGTGATATTTGGGCTACATTTGGGCTCTTTTGTCTCTGGTGGCCATCTTGGGAGACTTATTTGTTATGAAGTTTCCTAATTTCCTCATTTAGTGCAGTCTCCTCAGTAGGAAATACTTTCAGTTTTTTACTTTGATTCCATCAAGAAGGCATTCAGATGTGTCACACATTTGCCATAAATTCAGAATGTTAGCACTCTTTTTGCTCATTAGATCACTGTAGTAAAGCTACTGCTCACCAGGGAAAACTGCTGCTGGTATTGAAAGTGCATGTTTCAGTCTGCATGTCAGAATTGTTTAATGAAATAGAAGAGGATTTGAGAAGTCACTCAAAATGTGCCCTAATTTTTCTTTCTGCAGCACTAATCATACTTTTTATGGAAAAATGAACCCCCTCATTTTGTTCCTTTTTAAATTAAATGTTTTAAGAGTTACCACTTTAATCCAAGCAAGATGGCTTCAGGTGTGCCATACGTTTATCATAAGTAGGACTGTTAGCGCTCTAGTTGTTCTTTGGAACACTCTGGGAAGCTGCAGTAGAACACAAAGGAATCAACTGACAGTCTCTGCCCTTGTTGGATGTACATGTTTTACTGAGAATGTCAGACTTCATTCTCACATGACTGAGAAAGATAATGTGAATTTACAGAAAATATGCTCTCAGTTTAGCTTATAGATCACCTTCCAAACCTCTGTGGGAAAAGCATGAGAAAATATTTTTCTCTCAATCATGATATCCCAGCAGAAGGCTTTTTCACATGGTGAAATCACCTTAGAACATACCACAATTCCTAAAATGAGTATGGTACCATCAACAAATGATTTATAATGTAACTAAAGTCTTAAAACCTTCTATTAACTGCAATGCTTTTTAATGAGGTGCTATTATGTATATTGGTCCCAAGATGGCTGCCAACACTTCTTGGATGAAGTGCTGACAGCCGCTCCTTCCCTGAAAGTCTCGGGGGGATTCGTCAAGCGGGGGCTGAGAAAAAGGGGGGGTCCCAAAACGCGTTTTCCCCATGCATTTTTCCATAGGACATTTAGTCCAAGCTACAGCCCGAACGGCTGAACAGAATTACTTGAAATTTGGCAGAGAGGTAGTCCTCAGTTCAGGGATGTGCCTTTTGCAGTTCTGGTGTAAATCTGTTCATTAGTTCCTGAGAAAATTGCAGTTAAAAGCATATATGTCTCTATAAGCGCGCACCGTGCGCGTACGGTAAGCATACCGTACGCGCACGGTGACGTGCGCGAGCGCAATTCTGATTGGTTGTTAGATGTCAGCAAACATTCGAATCGGTCGAAATCAGGAAGTGTCGGCCGCCATTTTGTCTCTCGCAGTCTGAGGCATTGAAAAACAAAGGGGGAAAACGTGAGAAGGGGGCAGGATGGACAGGTCCTGACCCCCTAGCCTTTGTCAGGGGGTCACTGAAGGACCCCCAAGGGTAAAAAAAAATTTTTTTTGCGAAAAATCGCGGGGTGCGCGCACCGTACGTGCACGGCACGAACAACGCATCGTGGGCGCTTGGTGCGCGAAGCGCACCAAGCGCCCACAGCTCGCGCACGGTACGAATACGGTGAAAAAACTTTAAAAAAAAACCCAAAAATACATAACTTAGCATTTAAAAAACCGTACAAATTCACTGAAAAAACCATAGATTTTACACACGTTATAGTTAGGAATTAGCATTTAATAAACCTTGCAAATTCACTTAAAAAACCATAGGTTTCACACATGTTATAGTTAGCTGGACATTTCACTCGTGAAAAACCATTGAAATTCCCCCGTAACTCACGCGACCGCAATCCTCTGCTGATGACGTCAGATATTACATCACTGATGACATATGTGTCTTTCTGAAAAAAAAATATTTGTAATATATGTATAGCTAAAAATTAATGGAAGAAGACATGGGTAAATAAGTGTCTAAATACAGTGATGTAATATCTGACGTCATCAGCAGAGGATTGCGGTCGCGTGAGTTATAGTTGCCTGCACTAACTATAACGGGGGAATTTCAATGGTTTTTCACGAGTGAAATGTCCAGCTAACTATAACATGTGTGAAACCTATGGTTTTTTAAGTGAATATATATATATATATATATATATATATATATATATATATATATTTTCACTGAAGAAAACAAAGGCGAAAGTGATGTTATACTTTAAAGACCTAAAGAAACACTGACATTTACCAGTTAACTCAGACTCCATCAGCTGACCCACCAACAATACCAGCACAGTCTCAACCATTCTCACCACTAGCATTGCTAGTCAGAGTAACAGGAGAAACCCACAAAATAACTATGACATTAATCACAAATTTCTTTTTTGTCACTAACTTTCACTGTCATCATTTTGTCATAATCAAAGAATACACTTTTTGCATCACAAACCTGTGTCATGCTTTCATCTATGTTGAACATGTGATGTTTCATTAACTATATAGAAAAGTGTTATTTATGTTCTGCTCTTAGTTTACCACAGTTGTGGGGGGCGGCTCAGCACTCGTGGCGAATCACAACACTGCAGTTCTCATTGTGAACACTCTGCCCTGACTACAGTGACTCTTTGTGAATCGGGCTTACAGTGTAATGCACTTAAAAACACCTTTCTGATATAGAATGTTTTTTCTAAACTAGCTAAACATTTCCTTGGACTGACATACAATGTTTAGACAGTTACATGTGTGAAGGTATGAAAGAGATTGTTAGAGTTGTGAAATATATATATACATACATACATATATATATATATCTTCCAGGAAGACGCTGTGCTTAAGCAGCTCCCCTTCCCACAGTGTTGATGCCAGCTCAGGGCGACAGCAGTCCTTACATTTCTTTGATGATTTCACAAGTAATATCCTTAAATGAAGGAAACAAGGAAGCAAAAGACACACAATGGATGGACGGAATGCAGAACAAATCAAAACATTCACCCCCCGTCAAGAGATCTGCGTTAAATCTATCATTCTTTTGCTCACCATGCCACTCCAGTTTATACCTGGCCATTTGCAAATCAGTCTTGACCCTGTGTCTCATGGGAACAGTCCAGCCCGAAATGCCAAGCCAGGTCCTCCCTGGACCGGTAACAAGCATCCTAGGACCGGTTTTGGGGTTTCATTCCTCTTCAGCCAGGATAGCTTGATTCCAGTGGCACAGTGAGCCCAGGATCCATGTCTGGGCATACCTGGCGCACTTAGGGCGAGAAAGCAAAAGACACACAATTGATGGACGGAATGCAGAACAAATCAAAACATTCACCCCCAGTCAAAAGATCTGGGTTAAATCCATCATTCTTTTGCTCACCATGCCACCCCAGTTTAAACCTGGCCATATGCAAATCAGTCTTGACCCTGTGTCTCATGGGAACAGTCCAGCCCGAAATGCCAAGCCAGGTCCTCCCTGGACCGGTAACAAGCATCCTAGGACCGGTTTTGGGGTTTCACCCCTCTTCAGCCAGGATAGCTTGATTCCAGTGGCACAGAGAGCCCGGGACCAATCTGGGCATACCCGGCGCACTTAGGGCGAGAAAGCAAAAGACACACAATTGATGGACGGAATGCAGAACAAATCAAAACAGTCACCCCCAGTCAAGAGATCTGGGTAAAATCCATCATTCTTTTGCTCACCATGCCACCCCAGTTTAGACCTGGCCATATGCAAATCAGTCTTGACCCTTTGCTTCATGGGAACAGTCCAGCCCGTTCTACCAAGCCAGGTCCTCCCTGGAATGGAAACAAGCATCCTAGGACCGGTTTCGGGGTTTCACCCCTGTTCAGCCAGGATAGCTTGATTCCAGTTGCATGGTGAGCCCGGGACCAACGTCTGGGCATACCCGGCGCACTTAGGGCGAGAAAGCAAAAGACACACAATTGATGGATAGAATGCAGAAAAAATCAAAACATTCACCCCCAGTCAAGAGATCTGGGTTAAATCCATCATTCTTTTGCTCACCATGCCACCCCAGTTTAGACCTGGCCATATACAAATCAGTCTTGACCCTGTGCCTCATGGGAACAGTCCAGCCCGAACGGCCAAGCCAGGTCCTCTCTGGACCAGAAACAAGCATCCTAGGACTGGTTTCGGAGTTTCATCCCTCTTCAGTCAGGATAGCTTGATTCCTGTGGCACAGTGAGCCCGGGACCCACGTCTGGGAATACCCGGCGCACTTAGGGCGAAAAAGCAAAAGACACACAAATGGTGGACGGAATGCAGAACAAATCAAAACATTCACCCCCAGTCAAGAGATCTGGGTTAAATCCATCATTCTTTTGCTCACCATGCCACCCCAGTTTAGACCTGGCCATATGCAAATCAGTCTTGACCCTGTGCCTAATGGGAACAGTCCAGCCCGAACTGCCAAGCCAGGTCCTCCCTGGACCAGAAACAAGCATCCTAGGACCGGTTTCGGGGTTTCATTCCTCTTCAGCCAGGATAGCTTGATTCCAGTGGCACAGTGAGCCCAGGACCCACGTCTGGGCATACCCGACGCACTTAGGGCGAGAAAGCAAAAGACACACACTTGATGGACGGAATGCAGAACAAATCAAAACATTCACTCCCAGTCAAGAGGTCTGGGTTAAATCCATCATTCTTTTGCTCACCATGCCACCCAAGTTTAGACCTGGCCATATGCAAATCAGTCTTGACCCTGTGCCTCATGGGGACAGTCCAGCCCGAACTGCCAAGCCAGCTCCTCCCTGGACTGGAAACAAGCATCCTAGGACCGGTTTCGGGGTTTCACCTCTCTTCAGCCAGGATAGCTTGATTCCAGTGGCACAGTGAGCCCGGGACCCAAGTCTGGGCATACCCAGCGCACTTAGGGCGAGAAAGCAAAAGACACACAATTGTTTGACAGAATGCAGAACAAATCAAAACATTCACCCCCAGTCAATAGATCTGGGTTAAATCCATCATTCTTTTGCTCACCATGCCACCCCAGTTTAGACCTGGCCATATGCAAATCAGTCTTGACCCTGCACCTCATGGGGACAGTCCAGCCTGAAATGCCAAGCCAGGTCCTCCCTGGACCGTAAACAAGCATCTTAGGACCGGTTTTGGGGTTTCACCCCTCTTCAGCCATGATAGCTTGATACCAGTGGCACAGTGAGCCCGGGACCCACGTCTGGGCATACCCGGCGCACTTAGGGCAAGAAAGCAAAAGACTCACAATTGATGGACGGAATGCAGAACAAATCAAAACATTCACCCCCAGTCAAGAGATCTGGGTTAAATCTATCATTCTTTTTCTCACCATGCCACCCGAGTTTAGACCTGGAACTCCTACCAATCTGGGTTTCAATGGTCATGAGTAAATGTCGTAGACGGCCACTTCAATACCAGATGGTCAGTAAGTGCATGTAACATAATGCAAAATACGCTATTGTACCATAATATCATTGCTGTACAATTCACAATGTCTCAATAAATTTGTTTCGACACTATAGTAAAAGGCAGTTATTTACAAATGATCAGCATGGGACTCCTGCCAGTTCGATTTACCAATACTCATGAGTATTGAAACCCAGATTGGTAGGAGTTCCAGGTTGATCATCTATATACAACTGTTTTTAACCATTGTGTTGAAATAACTTTATTGAAACATCGCCACTGCATAGCAATGTTATCATGGAATATTTGGATTCGCAATTCTCGAATGAATGAAATTTCAGGTGATTTTATGAATTAAGCATATCCCCAATTTCATTTTAGTTTTATTTACACTAAATACGATTTTCCTGCTTTAACATATATTCTTACGTGTAGTATTTCCTTTATGTCTGTGAACCGTTTCCCTTATGTTCAATGGAATTTGTTGGCACTAATCACTCGTTAAAGGCTGCACGCCGAAGCGCGTCGGATTGGTGCACAATAAAGGTATTTTGCAGTCTCCTGGTGTGCCGCTTCCTTGTTTCCTTCATTAAAGGATGTTACTTGTGAAATTGTCAAAAAAATAATATATATATATATATATATATATATATATGTGTATATATATGTATGTATGTATGAGTGTGTGTGTTTCCGGTAAAAAAAAATATAGGTTAAAATAACGTTATAGTTAGGTGAAAATTTAAATTCAAATAAACCACCGAGATTCACCAGTTATAGTTATCTCTAGTAACTATAACTCATGGCCTAAAATAACTATAACTTGCACCACCACCATGCACAGTGTTGTGATCAATGTTGTAATTTCAGATGTTGCAGTGGTGTCATCAAGGGTGTCATAGAACATGTCATGAGTGATGTAGTATGTGAGGTAATTAGCAGTGCATTAAGAGGGTGCGATTACATTGTCACTGAAATTTTCACCTAACTATAACGTTACTTTAACCTTTATTTTTTTCATTTCATTTCCAGGGTTTTTGTAATTTAAAGTAATATTTGATTACAATACATAAAGCCAACTCCCTGATTTGCACAGCCTGCAGCATCAGGTTGGCTGCAGGGCCTGACTTGCCATTGGGCATGCCCTCAAGCCAAGCCCCTGCAGGCAGCCAACCCCTCGACACATATAGCGATGCGTGGTGTGAAGTTGGCTGCAGGGGCTGGTCTGCGAGCAGCCCACACCACGCATGGCCTACTGGCATGCTCAGCATGCAGTTGATCTGACAGGTCCTGACCCGGGCTGTGTTAGTATCTGCATTTGTATAATGTATTTCTGGGTGTGTTAGTGAACTCATTGGTATGTTCTTGGGGATGTCAGTGTATGCATGAGTGCCTGCATATGTTATTGCATGTAATAGTATATGGCTGGGTGTGTCAGTTTCTGCTTTGCTGTGTGTGTGGGTAGGTCAGTGTCTGCATCAGTATATGTGACAGTGTATCAGTGTATCTATCAGTGAGTGCCTGGATGTGTCAGTGCATGCATGAGTGTGTGTGCCTGGGTGTGTTATTGTATGCATTATAGTGTGCCTGGTTGTGTAAGCATATGCATTAGTGTGTGACTAGGTGTGTTAGTGTGTGGATGAATGTGTGCCTGGCTGTTTCAGTGTATGCATTAGCACATGCTTGGGTTTGTTAGTGTAGTCATGAGTGTCTATCTGGGTGTGTTACTGCATGCATTAGAGTTTGGTTATGTCAGTGTCCACATTGCTGTATTGCTGTGTGTGTCAGTGTCTGCATTGGTGTATGCCTGGGTGTGTCAGTGTGTGCCTAAGTGTATTATTGGATGCATTAGTGTTTGGCTGACTGTGTCAGTGTCTGCACTGCTGTGTGCCTGAGTGTGCCAGTCCATGCATTGATGCATGCCTGGGTGTGTCAGTGTATGCGCCAGTGTGTACATGGGTGTCTTATTGGCAGCATTAGTGTTTGGCTGGGTGTGTTAGTGTCTGTATTAGTGTGCAGTTGGGTGTGTCACTGGCTATATCAATATGTGCAATATGTGTACGGGAGTTTGAGAGGCTGTATACGTGTTTGGCTCAATGTCTAACTGGCCGTATCAATATTTGACTGGGTGTGTTGTTGGCTGTATAGGTATGTGCGTGGATGTATCAGTTTCTGTATTGAAGTGTGGCTGGGTGTATCAGTAGTTGTTTCAGTGTGTGTCTGGTTATGTCAGTGGCTGTATCAGTGTGTCCCTGACGGTGTCAGAGGTTGTATCGATGTGAGCTGGGTCTCTCAGTGGCTGTATCACTGAGTGCCTGGTTGTCTCAGTGGCTGCATTGGCCTGTGCATGGATGTGTCTGTCTATGTGTGGTTTCATCAGTGTATGGCTGGTTATTTAACATAACATGTGTAGTTGTAAAGCGCAAGTTCACCCCATAGGGGTATCTTGGTTTTGAATAACAGATGTTTATTGTTACCCAACTCAATGGTACTCCTTTTATCGACCTCAGATGGATGAAAGGCTGAGTGGGCCCGCCGGGATTTGAACCTGTGACCATGAGGTCAAACACAGGCCCCTGCAGTGGATGGATTAGTCAACTGAGCCACCAGACCCGGCTGTAAGTAGCTGTATTGGTGTATGTGTTTGAGTGTATCAGCGTATAGCTGGGTGTATGAGTCGCTGCATCGGTCGGTTGGTGTGTGAGTGCGTGAGTTGGTGTGTGAATGGCTGTATGAGTCTAAGTAGCAGTTTGCATGTGGAAATGGGTGTGTGAATGACTGCATGGGACTTTGAGTGGCTGTATGAGTGTATGTGTAGGTATATCAGTACTTGTGTTTCTTACTCTATAGGTGTGCGATATCATGTATGAGTACTTACATGGATGTGTTTGTGATCGATAAGTTAAATTACTAATATACATTTTTATAACTTTACAAATACATTTTATTAACACATTACAAAATAATTTAAACCAAACAATAAACAAATAAACATAACATAACTTATTTATCTATTAACAAAGACACTTTTTTTTTTTGCACAGGTACTTCAAAAAGAAAAAATCAAATTGATGTTTTGAAGTATCTTACAATACCATCAAGGGAGAAAAGGCTCCAGATAAATATCTCTACTGCAATACTTGCAGCAATCAGTTATCCAGGGCCTCTACAAAAATTATTTACATGGGACAATTTATATGTGGACGCACTTAAAAACAAGTCCATAAAAGGCAACAACTAAATCATGTGGGACAGAGTAGGTGCAGCAAGACAGTCCACCTGAACAGCACCCTTGGGAGAACCACCATCAGCTGCAGTCATTAAAATAGCACCTGCCTTCACATTTTTATGTGAGATGCTTACTCACACTGCAAAATACCATATGCTTGTTAATGTACAATTATCCTCCGTGGGTGCATTTTCCTTTTTTACTGTTCTATTGTTCTATACTCATACACCAAAAGTGATGTAATGTTGAAAGAATCATCAACGAACAATGAGGAAAAAACAATCATAAAGATTGTACAAAAAAAGAAAACTGGGATTCTAACTCTGAGCTGTGCAGAATATCCATGGAATGACTTACTTGACTTTTTCACAAAACAAACTAACATTAAAGACATCAAATTCAAGACACCAGGAGAGCTTTGCTGTTTGCATCCGTCAAATGTTTGCAGGTACTTTGAACACAGATTTTAAACTATGCTGTCCTTCATCTGCAACAAACAAAATACACTTCTTTGAGAAATTACTGATTACTTTTTGTAAAAAGAGTACCAAGCAAGAGGTGCTCCTAATATTCATATGCTGTTGCTGGTAAAATATGCACCTACATTTAGAACAGACACAGATGAGTCTGTACTTTCTCTCATAGAACAGTATATTACATGTAACATTCTAAAAGCAATAACTACTGCGCTTCCATTGACATACTTGTATAAAGTAATGTCAGAAGAATTAATTAATTATGTGATCCCCATTGAACCTTTATGTTGTTCACAGTCTGAAGGCAGTTCCTTCTTCCCAGTTCTCTTTAAAAAAAAGAAAAAATATAAACTGTTAGAAAAAGCTTCTTAAAAAAACAACAATACTTCTTACAAACATTTCAAGAGTACCCTACAAAATTCTCCCAGGACTGGTGACACAATTTCGGACTGACCCTGTATTTCAACCTATACTCTTCTCGGATGAATTCATACTTACTGACAAGGACCTCCTTCATGATGGGATACCTCAACCTCTTCCCCTTTCCGAGGACCAGTAGGTCGCCCCTTCCATCAACAGGAATAATACTCCAAAGGCCAGCTCCCCAATCCTCCTCAGAGATTCTCTGTACCTCTAGATATACTTCATATGCCTGGAACAACCTGTCTATATCCCTCCTCCCCCTGCTTACAGTCTGGCACCAATTTGTCTTGGGATATGGAGTATTTCATCTTTACTGGACACAATAGTTTTGCTCCCATCATTTTTGCTAGACTAATTTGGCCTTCAAGTCCACCTCTTTGCCAGTCCCTTCATAAGGGAACAAGACCCTTTTCTCCTCCAAAGCTCATTCAGCCTCAACTTTTCTCTCCTCTGCAGCCACCTGGGCCAGCTGCAGCCTCAAGTCTCTCATAGCCTGACTATGCTTGAGCTCCGCAAGGGACTGGGTTTGGGAGTAGACACTACTTCCTGCATTGAATCCAGTAGGGAACTCTCTATGTGTGGGGGATCCCATCTCACCCCTAGAACCTTTGCTCTCTCAGTTTGATTTCTGTCAGGTAACATCTGTTTTCATTTAAAGTCTCCAGTCAGAACTCCTGCAAACCACCTCTTCTCCCAGTAGAAAAACAGGTAAAGTGGCTACCCCTCACCATGTGCTCTCACTTATGCCGCACTAGTGAACAAATCACAAGCTTCCTTTCATCTTTCTTTTTGTTATACCACTTCTAAATGGTCAGTATATCTTTAACCCTTTCCACGTTTCCCACAAAGAAGCCCAATTTGTTTTTTCCCCACGAATCGCAAATAATCCATGACACTCAGCACAGCCCCCGTCTAACTTCACGGTGGATTCAAGAATTTATACAGGAGTCTGTTAAACCAGTTAACTTTATGCTATTATAAATTCTCATCTACATTTAACTTTAAAATATATTACTGATGTAGAAAATAACTCCTCCATAATAAGGAATGTGTCTAACCCACTCTACTTTTATGTTTGAAAGTACCGTCTCTTCAGAATCCTTCTCTATCACACTGCTTTCAGCTCAGTTTCCATAGCAGCTCTGGGCATTACTTTGGGTGGGGGAGTGTCTGTTTGTGTGTGTCAGTGGTTGTGAGAGAGTTTGTATAGGTGTCAGAGTGGGTGTTAGTGTCTCTCTCGGTGTGTGAGTGGAGGGGAGAGTGTATGTCTGTGTGTGTGAGAGTGGGTGTGGGAGTGTCTGTATGAGAGTCACAGTGGGCATGAGAGTGAGAGTGTCTGTATTGGCATCAGAGTGGGTGAAAGAGTGTCTCTCTGGATGTGTGAGCGGGTGTCAGTGGATGCGGGAGTGTCTGTCTGGGTGTCAAAGTAGGTGTAAGTGTATCTGTCTGGGTGTGTGAGTGGGTGTGAGAGTGACTGTTTGGGTGTCACAGTGGGTGTGTGAGTATATGTAAATATATTTTGCGGTGAGATTTGCAGATCTGTTGTGGATTTACACAAGGCCGTGCCGGGCCCCGGGGCAGATCCACGGATCCACGGACGTCACGTGTGGCACCAAAAAAATGTTTACTGCCATTTTACTGCCCATTGTACATGCGTTTCCCACATATATAACACACACATGGGTCAGGAAAGCACAACCTGACCCCTTCATTTATTTTAGATGCTACGTTTCTAGCCCGGGTACTATTTACTGATATATAAACTGGCAACCACAAGTTTACTGTCAAGCTGTGGCCAGCCAATCAGGACCTTGCTTAAGCCCGTGCCTGTGTTTCTAGATATATACATTTTTTGTTTTAAAATCTCAAAAACCACTGAACAGATTTACACCAAATAACAAACAATCACACTTTCTGGATCAAAAGCTACCTTTCTGCCAAATCTGGTGTAATTCCTGTTTAGGCTGTAGTCATGTTCAATATCCCTAAGGGAAATTGTATAGGGGAAAGGAGGTTTGGAACCCCCCCTTTTTCTCCATGCCCACTTGCCGAATCACCCCAAAACTTTCAACACAGCAGCTGAAATGAGTGGTGTACTAATTTTGAAAATTTCATGAAGATTTGTCAAACGACGCCGAAGTAATTGGAGAAACAATAAAGCTTTTCCTATGGAAACTAGGTCCTAACTATAACTACCTATGGGTAGTAGGAGATATACCGCCAGTAGACAGTTATAGTTAGGACCTAGTTTCCATAGGAAGAGCGGTTTTTCATTTGCGAATATCTTTGGCACCATTTGACGGATCTTCACAAAATTTTTAAAACTGATATGATGCTCACTTCAGCTGCTGTCTTAAAGGTTTTGGAGTGATCCGTCAAGCGGGGGCCAAAAACCAGGGGGTGCGTGAAAGCACGTTTTCCCCCATGTTAATTCCCATAGGACCTTTAGTCACAGCTCCATCCAGAACTGCTTAACAGAATTACACAAAATTTGAGAGGAAGGTAGATGTTGGTCCAAGTAAAGGCCTGTGATTTGGTGTAAATCCATTCAGTAGTTTCGAAGTTATTCAAATAAATTTCCAGTTGTATATATAGGAACGCGGTGAATCCTCGACCCCTCCCAATCTCGTGCTGAGATCTGATTGACTGCGTGTTTGCAGCTATCTTGTGACTCGGTTGAACTAAGTCACAGGAAAAAACATTTAAAAACAAAGAAAAGGGGCAGGGTCGAAACACCCTGACCCTCTAGGCCCCAGGGCTAAAAAAGCATATTGTTTTTAAAATTTTCGGTGGGAGACACGCTGGATCCACAACTCCTTCTGAAAAAAAAGCATGGTCTTCTGTGCTTCATTATTAATTAGCTCCCGGATGAGCCAGATACCTGGCACAATTTACAGTAATAGGAGGGTGCGCACAGCCCCCCCCTCCTAGAGCTTCCAGACGTTTACTCACTCACCTATACAGTCACTGACAAAAGCACACACTCACCCATACAGCCACTCTCACATTCACTCACTCATCTATACAGTCACTCATATATCCCATCACTCACCTATACTGCCTTTCACATACCCAGCTACTCATCCATACACCACTGACACATGCACTCACTCACTGGCAGAGCCATACACACACTCACTTACCCATACAGCCCCACACACATGCACTCACTAACCCATACAGCCACTAACTCACCCACTCACTCATCACTCACCCACACAGTCATAGGTGAGGTCATAAGCAGTTCATTGCGGGGGTGCGAGTTATAGTCAGCTTACTAACTATAACAGCTGAATTTCTCTAGTTTTGTACGCATGACACCTGAACCTAACTCTTAAGTCTCTGTAACCTTTGGTTTTTTTCAGTGAATTTCTAAGTTTTTTTTTTATTCCACTTCCTAAATATACCGTCTCTGTAACCTTTGTTTTTTCAGTGTATATAGATATATATAGAGATAGATAGATAGATAGATAGATAGATAGATAGATAGATAGATAGATAGATAGATAGATAGATAGATAGATAGATTGAGAGGGATTTTATGTTCATATCTTTTTGAGATTGGCAGTGCCCCTAGAATAGGGAGAGGCTTTATCAAGCCCCAGGGAGTTTTTTTGGAGCAAATGTGAATTAGGGTGGGGGCTCCCAAAACGGGCATGCCCATGCCCCCACCCCCATCCCCCGCAAAAATAACAGCCTTCCTGCTCCCCTGTGGGGCAGATGGGGCAGTAGCCCCCAATCTGCCCCACCAGGGGGGCAAAAAGCCCACTAGACGCCAGGGATTTTTTAGGCAAATTTTAATTAGGGTGGGGACATTGGCATGCCCGTTTTGGGCAGCCCCCAACCTAATAAAAATTTGCCCAAAAACCTCCCTGGCATCTAATGGGCTTTCTGCTCCCCCTGGGGCAGATGGGGGCTTTAGCCGCCAATCTGCCCCACCGGGGGGGGGGGGGCAAAAAGCCCACTAGACGCCAGGGATTTTTTGGGGGCAAATTTGTATTAGGGTGGGGGGTCCAAAAAGGGCATGTCCATGCCCCCACCCCCACAAAAATTACAGCCTTCCTGCCCCCCTGGGGGGTAGATGGGACAGTAGCCCCAGTCTGCCACCCCGGACGGCAAAATGCCCACTAGACACCAGGGATTTTTTGGGGCAAATTTTAATTAGGGTGGGGGCATTGGCATACCTGTTTTGGGCAGCCCCCACCCTAATTAAAATTTGCCCCAAAAACTCCCTGGCGTCTAGTGGACTTTCTGGGGGGCAGATGGGGGCATCAGCCCCCAATCTGCCCTGTTGGAGGGGTAAAAAGCCCACTAGACACCAGGGATTATTTTGGGGCAAATTTTAATTAGGTTGGGGGTTGGCCAAAACTGACATGCCCATGCCCCCACCCCCTCCCTGCAAAAGTTAATTAGGGTGGGGGCATTGGCATGCCTGTTTTGGGCAACCCTCACCCTAATTAAAATTTACCCAAAAAATTCTCTGGCGCCAAGTGGACTTTCTGCCTCCCCTGGGGGGCAGATGGGGGCATTAGCCCCCAATCTGCCCCACCGGGGGGGGGGGGGCAAAAAGCCCACTAGACGCCAGGGAGTTTTTTGGGGAAAATGTTAATTACCGTGGGGGTTGCCCAAAACGGCCATGCCCATGCCCCCACCCCCTCCCCGCAAACATTACAGCCTTCCTGCCTCCCCGTGGGACAGATGGGGCAGTAGTCCCCAATCTGCCCCTCCGGGGGGCAAAAAGCCCACTAGACGCCAGGGATTTTTTAAAGCAAATTTTAATTAGGGTGGGGGCATTTGCATACCCGTTTTGGGCAGCCCCCACCCTCATTAAAATTTGCCCCAAAAACTCCCTGGCGTCTAGTGGACTTTCTGCCTCCTCTGGGGGGCAGATGGGGGTATCAGCCCCCAATCTGCCCTGTTGGAGGGGTAAAAAGCCCACTAGACGCCAGGGATTATTTTGGGGCAAATTTTAATTAGTTTGGGGGTTGGCCAAAACTGACATGCCCATGCCCCCACCCCCTCCCTGCAAAAGTTACAGCCTTCCTGCCCCCCGTGGGGGACAGATGGGGCAGTAGCCCCCAATCTGCCCCCCAGGGGGGCAAAAAGCCTACTAGACGCCAGAGATTTTTCTGGGAAAATTTTAATTAGGGTGGGGGCATTGGCATGCCCGTTTTGGGCAACCCTCACCCTAATTAAAATGTACCCATAAAACTCTCTGGCGCCTAGTGGACTTTCTGCCTCCCCTGGGGGGCAGATGGGGGCATTAGCCCCCAATCTGCCCCACCGGGGGGGCAAAAAGCCCACTAGACGCCAGGGAGTTTTTTGGGGAAAATTTTAATTAGGGTGGGGGTTGCCCAAAACGGCCATGCCCATGCCCATGCCCCCACCCCCTCCCCACAAACATTACAGCCTTCCTGCCCCCCTGGGGGACAGATGGGGCAGTAGTCCACAATCTGCCCCTCCGGGGGGCAAAAAGCCCACTAGACGGCAGGGATTTTTTTAGGCAAATTTTAATTAGGGTGGGGGCATTGGCATGTCCGTTTTGAACAGCCCCCACCCTAATTAAAATTTGCCCAAAAAAAATCACTGGCATCTAGTGGACTTTCTGCCCCCCGGGGGGCAGATAGGGGAAGTAGCCCTCAATCTGCCCCCCTTGGGGGGCAAAAAGCCCACTGGACGCCAACGATTACGCTGGCTTTTTTTATGTGTGGGGGTGGGGGCTGCCCAGAATGGGCATACCAATGCCCCTACCCCCCAAAAAATAGCCACAGTGTTTCTGCCCCCCTTGGGGGCATATCGGGGCATTCCCCTCCCCCCGATGCCCCCCCCGGGTGGCAGAAAGTCAACTAGGCACAGAGTTGTTTTTAGCAATATGCCTACCTGTGGATGTAGGGCCCTAGCGCAGCCATCATATAGAGAAACCTACCACACCCTCACATTTCTGAAAACTAGACACCCGGGGGCTTCCAGGGAGGTATGGCTTAGGTGGATCCCCCAACGTTTCCTTACCCAGAATCCCCTGCAAACCTCAATTTTAGCTGAAAAAATCACTTTTTTCACACATTTTGGTGTGGGAAAGTTGTGGCATCACCGGGCTCACACAAATTTACCACCACTCAGCATTCCCCCAGGTCTCCCGGTAAAAATGGTGCCTCACTTGTGTGGGAGGCCCAAGTACCCGCGGCAGGCAAGGGCCCAAAACGTTGTGAGGCGACATCAAAATGGCCTATCGCAAAACCACCTGGTTTTGCAAGGGGGGTCACTTGACATCACAGAAATGTGGGGAAAATGTGTTTTTTTTGTCAATTTTTTACGTTTGCAAGGGATTCTGGGTAACAGACCATGGTGGGAGGCACTCAAGTCACCCCATCCTGGATTCCCCTGGGTGTCTAGTTTTCAAAAATGTATAGGTTTGCTAGGTTTCCCTAGGTGCCGGCAGGGCTAGGGTTCAAAAACTACAGCTAGTCACTTTGCCAAAAAGGGTCATTTTTCACTGCAAAATTGAGGTGTGACCACGTTGCGTTTTGCGCCGTTTCCTGTCACGGGCACTAGGCCGACCCGCACAAGTGAGGTACCATTTTTCTCGTAGGACTTTGGGGAATGCGGGGTGGGTGGAAATTTGTGGATCCATGCAGATTCCGGAACTTTCCATCACAGAAATGTGGGGAAAATGTGTTTTTTTTGTCAATTTTTTACGTTTGCAAGGGATTCTGGGTAACAGACCATGGTGGGAGGCCCTCAAGTCACCCCATCCTGGATTCCCCTGGGTGTCTAGTTTAAAAAAATGCATAGGTTTGCTAGGTTTCCCTAGGTGCCGGCAGGGCTAGGTTTCAAAAACTACAGCGAGTCACTTTGCCAAAAAAGGGTCATTTTTCACTGCAAAATTGAGGTGTGACCACGTTGCGTTTTGCGCCATTTCCTGTCGCGGGCACTAGGCTGACCTGCACAAGTGAGGTACCATTTTTCTCGTAGGACTTTGGGGAACGTGGGGTGGGTGGAAATTTGTGGATCCACGCAGATTCCAGAACTTTCCATCACAGAAATGTGGGGAAAATGTGTTTTTTTGGTAAATTGTTTACGTTTGCAAGGGGTTCTGGGTAACAGACCATGGTGGGAGGCACTCAAGTCACCCCATCCTGGATTCCCCTGGGTGTCTAGTTTTCAAAAATGTATAGGTTTGCTAGGTTTCCCTAGGTGCCGGCAGGGCTAGGGTTAAAAAACTACAGCTAGTCACTTTGCCAAAAAGGGTCATTTTTCACTGCAAAATTGAGGTGTGACCACGTTGCGTTTTGCGCCGTTTCCTGTCACGGGCACTAGGCCGACCCGCACAAGTGAGGTACCATTTTTCTCGTAGGACTTTGGGGAATGCGGGCTGGGTGGAAATTTGTGGATCCATGCAGATTCCGGAACTTTCCATCACAGAAATGTGGGGAAAATGTGTTTTTTTTGTCAATTTTTTACGTTTGCAAGGGATTCTGGGTAACAGACCATGGTGGGAGGCCCTCAAGTCACCCCATCCTGGATTCCCCTGGGTGTCTAGTTTAAAAAAATGTATAGGTTTGCTAGGTTTCCCTAGGTGCCGGCAGGGCTAGGTTTCAAAAACTACAGCGAGTCACTTTGCCAAAAAAGGGTCATTTTTCACTGCAAAATTGAGGTGTGACCACGTTGCGTTTTGCGCCATTTCCTGTCGCGGGCACTAGGCTGACCTGCACAAGTGAGGTACCATTTTTCTCGTAGGACTTTGGGGAACGTGGGGTGGGTGGAAATTTGTGGATCCACGCAGATTCCAGAACTTTCCATCACAGAAATGTGGGGAAAATGTGTTTTTTTGGTCAATTTTTTACGTTTGCAAGGGGTTCTGGGTAACAGACCATGGTGGGAGGCACTCAAGACACCCCAACCTGGATTCCCCTGGGTGTCTAGTTTTAAAAAATGTATAGGTTTTCTAGGTTTCCCTAGGTGCCGGCAGGGCTAGGGTTCAAAAACTACAGCTAGTCACTTTGCCAAAAAAGGGTCATTTCTCACTGCAAAATTGAGGTGTGACCACATTGCGTTTTGCGCCGTTTCCTGTCGCGGGCACTAGGCCGACCCGCACAAGTGAGGTACCATTTTTCTCGTAGGACTTTGGGAAACGCGGGGTGGGTGGAAATTTGTGGATCCACGCAGATTCCAGAACTTTCCATCACAGAAATGTGGGGAAAATGTGTTTTTTTTGTCAATATTTTACGTTTGCAAGGGATTCTGGGTAACAGACCATGGTGGGAGGCACTCAAGTCACCCCATCCTGGATTCCCCTGGGTGTCTAGTTTTTAAAAATGTATAGGTTTGCTAGGTTTCCCTAGGTGCCGGCAGAGCTAGGGTTCAAAAACTACAGCTAGACTCTTCGCAAAAAATGTGTAAATTTTCAGTGTGAAAATGTGGTGTGTTCACCTTAGGTTTTGAGCCACTTCCTGTCGTGGGCACTATGCCTACCCACACAAGTGAGGTACCATTTTTATCGGGAAACTTAGGGTAGTTAAGATTTGTAAAGCAACTGTTATTACCTATTGATTTTTGATGCATTTCTCCCTTCCAAATGAAAGACATTGTTTAAAAAAAAAAGTCATTTTGAAAAATGACCAATAATTGTCATGCAAGTATGAGTATTCCCAATTTCGAAAATGTGCAAATATGCACTGTTTCTAAACTCTGTAATTTGTTCCCATTTCAGAAATACATAGGTGTCTTTCATACCAATTTTTCCATGTATACATTTTCACACTATAATTGCTATATACCCGGAACTAAAAAACAAAACAAAACATTACAAAATGCTGCTCAGTTTTTTACTCTGGGTTCATTGGGCTCTTGGTGAACCTACAAGTCCTATATATCCCCACAACCAGGAAGGTCCAGTGGATGTAACGGTACATTGCTTTCTAAGAGATGTCATAATTAGAAGAAGTTACAGGTGAAAACGGTGACACAAAAGGCAGCTTTTTTCAACTAATTTTTAATTTTTCCTATATTTAACTGTTAGTTTCTATAAAGAAACCTTGATGGATCTACACAAATGACCCCTTGCTGAATTCAGAATTTTGTCTAATTTATAGCTTTCCAAGATCCATTATTGCTTTTCTACCCATTTCTACCATTATCTGGAAGGAGGTTGAAAGCACAAAAAATTGCAAAAATAGGGTATGTCCCAGAAAAATGTCAAAACTGTGTAAAAAAAGTTGGATTTCTGACAAAAATCTGTCATTCCCTAAAAGCTGGAGAAATGGTGATTTCAGCCCCACAAACCCTTTTTTGATATCATTTGCAGAGAAAAACCCAGACGCTTTCATTTGCAGACATTTTTCCCCATTTTTCACAAAAAAAACAAAATGTTGTTGTATTTTGACTAATTTCTGGGAGCCCTCTAGGAGAATCCACAAACCCTGGGTACCTTTAGAATCCGCATGATGTTGGAAGAAAAGGACGCAAATTTGGCGTGGATACCTAATGTGGTCAAAAAGTTACAGGGGCCTAAGCGCGCACTACCCCAAATAGCCCAAAAAAGGCTTAGCACAGGAGGGGAAAAGGCCTAGCAGCGAAGGGGTTAAACAGTAAAATAAGCAGTAAACAATTGGCGCTTTCAAGTAAGGAGATTTCAAAGCAGCTGAGAAAGATTTTAAAAGTAAACAGTCAAGCAAGATAAAAGACTTGGGCACAAAGCTCACGACGGTATTTAACTGAACTGGGAAGAATCTGGTTATCAAGATTATGCAGCTTGCCCAACTCGAACCAAAAGGTTTTCAGTAAAAGGACTCAAAAGATATCATTGCGACAAGGTTTTTGAACACAGTGATGACTAACGAATATCAATATAATGTATCACAGGTATTAACTTGTAAAAGAAAAGATCAACAATTATATCACGAGTTAAATTTGTGAAGAAGTAATCTATGTTTTCTTTACGCTTATTCTAGTGTGCTTATTTTTCACAGACACTAGCTGATTCCCTGGGCACAATCCAGAGGGCACAACGTTGGGCAGAGGATGTGGTCCGTCAGCTGCGCTGCCGCCTCTGGTGCAGGAAACCAGGTTTCGAGCCTCGCGGTCGCGTCCACATCCTGTGATTCTGGGAAGATCACTTAATCTCCCCGTGCCTGAATGTGTAATGTAAATACGGTGCTATGTAAAGCGCTCCAATATCTTCGGGTCGAGTTCGCGCTATATAAATATACAAAAACAAAAAACTATGAGGAAATCTTTCTGAGGAGAGGTCCCGAGCTAGTTAAGAAATCACAAGGTGTCGCACAGTTTGTTATTTTGTCCCATCCCCCTGGTGTTCAGCCTAAGTGGGATGTTTTTGTCCATTCCCTCGGTGGAACACCAAGGGGTGTGGTCAGTCTGTCTTCAGTATCGCTCCTGCCAGGCTGGTTAACTCAGGTTAGTCCCAAAACATTGTCTAGTGAAATTATTTTGAAGTCTGGTTCTGATTCTGACACCCAAGGCCAGTAACTTCTTTTTTGGGGGAGCGGGCATCTAGCCCCTTCACCTAGCCATATATTAACCCGAGAGACCCTATCCCCAGGACACTGTAGTTTCCTGCCTGGGAGAGTGCGGGCACACTGTGCCTGCGCTCCTTCAGTCAGGAAACCGAACTTTGCTCCTGGGCAGGAGCAGAGAAAAATGCCAGTCCGACCAGGCGGGAGCAAAGCAATTCAGCCGGCTCACGCCAACACGACAATGAGTGCTGACTGAGGAGCCAGCTTGGGCTGCAAGGGGCCATGTGGTTCATACCAGCAGCCCCCAACGTTGACCTGTATGTGGGTCCTCTGGTGGGCATCCACCTTAAAAAAATATATATGGCAGGCTCTCATCATGTTGGTGGCTGGGTAGCCGATCAGGACTGCAGAGGCCCTGAGGATTCCCCCTTAGTCCCCAACAATTTTGGTAATGTGGGTGCCAGTGCACCCACTTTTGAATTTTGGGGAAAAAAATGCTGGTGCCCACCAGCACCCTGTATGGGTTCCAGCTGGGGAGCCGCCTTGGGCGATGGGGGCCTTTGGGCTCCTCCTGTGGCCCCAAACATTTGTGGTGATCTGGGTGCCCCGGATGGATGAGAAAGAATAATAAATGAGGGGCAATAGACGCTCATTTATCATTCATGCTCCCTCGAAGGAGCGACCCATTATGGCCTAGGGCTGTTTTAACATAGCCTTATAGCCCGTCGTAGCGGGCTACACCGGCTATTAAAGGCCCGCTGCAGCGTTAAAGGCCCGAGCCGAAGGCGAGGGACTTTAACAAAGCAGCGGGACTTTAATAACGGTATAGCCCTGCTACGAAGGGCTATTAGGCTATTAGAACATTCTGCCACTAGAGGGCAGAATGTTCTAATAAATTAAACAAAGGCTTCTCGTAGCTCGAGGGGATTTAAATCCCCTCGAGCTTCGAGAGGCTTTTGTAAAACATTGGAATGTTGCTCTGCGGGCCTTTACCGGCCCGTAGAAGCATGGAGCACTCCATTGTCTACAATGGATTGCTCCACATTCCAATGTTCTAATTAGTATTATTTATTCTTGTTAATACCCTAGAAAGGCCAGGGGCAACACCAAACTTTTTTTAATGTTGTGGGGTGTGTCGTGGGGTGTGAAGCACCGCCCCCCCAGCAACATTAAATTAACACATACACAGTAAGTCTCCTGGATCACTGACTTCACGATACCAGGAGAGCATATCATTGTTCTTCACATGGAGTTTAAGGCTCTCTTGTAGTTGGTTCTATAGCTGCAGTTTGTGGCTTGAAGAATGTTTTTAAAAAGTCTCAGACACTTATTTAATGTCTTCAATAAAAATTCTTTATCAAAAATAATTTGAGACAATGACTATTATTAAACAGTGCAATGTGTGAATTTATGATCTAGACATTTGATTGTAGTTGGTGGTAAAGTTTGGACATAGTCAATATGTCTGCTTATATATGTTGATGTGCGGACCCCTCGATAAAACCAATAGTCCCACCACCTTTTGAACTTTGACCCTTTGACAAAGCTAGTTGGTTTGTCTTACATAAAGTGACATCCTTTATAATGTTATATGACATAGACCGTCGGAGGCAGTGGAGGGTTGGGCACAGGCCAGACCCTGTGCCCAACCCTATGCTGCGCATGGCCAAAAGCCATTTGCGGTGGGGGGGTTGGGCACCCAACCCCACCCCACACATGGCAAGTGACATCTAACTTTATGTTAAAAAAATACATCGAAATTTGCTGAAAGAACAAAGGATAAAGGGATGTTATAGTTAGGTGACAATGTAATTCACGCATGGTATCGCCAGGGCAATGCAATACCTAAGTTGGACTTACCAAGCAACACAAGGCAACCTTGTGTGGCCCTACATTGCTTGGTAAATCTGGAGTAATGCAAGTCAGCACAAGTCGCTGCTTTATGTTACTCTGCCCTGGGATGGCATTCCAGTAGGTGGAGCATGGGTGTTTCTACGCATCTACCCATGGATTTTTGGTGTATTCCCAGATTTACCAATAATGGGAAACATGGGAATGTATCAAAATGCTATGTGTTCCCAAAAGAGGCGCAACGAGGAGAAATATATTTAGTTCTCCTCTTTGTTTCCTCTTTCTAAGAAGGCAGCACACTTAGAAAGAAGAAAAAGCCTCAGAGGATTGTTGTCATGCAGGAAGGTGTGCCTTTGTGCACAAAAACAATGCTGCTTCCAACACAGGCACCCATGTACCAAGGCACAAGGGTGTCTGTGGTGGTGCTAGGTTTAAAATCACTGCATTCAGATGGACTGAACACCACTGACAATACCACCAGATGACTGCATATCTCAAGAGCTCTCGGGACTGCATCGATTCCACATTCCAAATGGAATCTTCACTCTTGATGCTTTCTGAATATTTAGCAGTGTCCTCCAGGCAGCCACTGAGCAAACCATCTTGTACTACCTGAGGAGGGCGGAAGCTGAAACGCTGTAGTGGAAATATATTTGTTTTTTGGTATGTTCATCTGTTTGAGTCACTTCTTTCTTGGATATTTATTTCTGTGTGATTCATTGTATCCTTTGGGATCCAGATTTTTGCCCTGGCTGGCTGTTGCTTTCCTGTGATCATTCATATTCTGGTATCTACATATATATATCAGAAAAAGGTTGTGGTGATGCGTGTGTGCTACCAGATCACTGGTGGTGCTCTGAAGAAATTGCCTGTGAACATTTGAAATTCTGTATTTCAATTGAGGTTAAGGGACTTATGGATAGCATCCCATGTACTATTGGTTTTCTAGATCAGTCACTGATTATTGAACAACTGTGTTTTTTACATGAATATTATTTAGCAAGTAGATATTTGCATTTATATTGAAATGAAGACCAATGTTCAGTGGAAATAGCTAACAGGTCATATGTTGCACAGGAACATTGATGATGTTATAATGAAGTTAAGATGTGATTATTGACAATGAATTTCTGCTAACAGAGACTATCTCCTTTACATCAATGGTGAACAGAAAATATTACACCTTTCACACGTGGTCTCTTTTCACCTGAGTAATTTTTCTATGTTTACTACACCCTTTTTAGGTCTCGGCTGGCGTGGGCTGCGCACATGCGTAGTCTTGCCGGCGAGATTTAATGTTTTTGGGTATTTTCGGTAAAGGGCTTTAAGCCCCACCCCTCTTTCCCATTGGCCGGCGTCACCGTTTATGCTAAACGATGGCCAGCCTTTGGGAAAGAGGTCTTTGTGACGTTCCCATTTTTTGGCTTTTTGAGCCGTCCCACTTGGACCAGCTCGTTTGCCTTCAGTGCATCGCAAAAGGTTTCTTATCTTTATGGGGCCATGTGTTTCAAACACATGGCCCCATAAAGACAAGAGATCGCTTACGACAGAAGGAAAGCAGGCCGCATGTTTATTTTTGCATCGCACTTTAAAGTGAAAGCGCGATGCAAAAATAAACAGTGGTTGACTGGCGAGCACTTTTTTTTTGCATGCGTTCTTTCCTTGTTCTGCCGTGGCTGCCTGGCGAGCGCTTGTAGGAGGAACAGTCTTATGTTCCATGTGCATCTGACAGGCCTGGAGAGCAACCCCCCCATTGCTGGGTGTGCCCACCATTGGTCTAGCATGCAGGGTCCCACGCCTGGGTCTACCCGGGGGTGGAGGGGGGATGACACCCTGTCACATCCTTCCCTTCAGTGGCCAGAAGGCTCAATAAAGCATGGCGTGTATTTCCTGTAATGCACGGGGCTGGGTTCACATCGGAGGGGCCTTCTATTAAACTGCTGATGGTCTTGAAAGTAGGTCCTGGACCCCCCCCCCTCCTTTGCATGGCCTTCTCAGAGTACAGCTGATCCCTCTACTTACTCTTGGGGTGTTTTAAGGGGCCGGGGATCCTAGGCTCGGAAGTGGGTTATCCTCGCCGGGCTGGCTTAAGCTGCAGCTCTCTCTGGGGATGTACACTCCCAGTTCTGCCCAGGATCAGTGGTGATATCATCTTGCCGGATACATTGACTCTTTACACCCCCTCGGGTCGGTGGAGCAGACCAGCCCAGGATCAGGATTGAGCTTGAAGTTGGGGTATTGGCTGCCAGCTGGCACAGTATGACTGCTCGTGCAGGCTGAGTGATCCCAGGGGAGCCTGAGCTAGCCTCATGGTGGCGCCCATCAGTGTCAAAGATCACACATGGCTGTCCCACTTGAGCGGTCTCAGGCCCCTGCTTGATCCATGCAGTCTATAGATGGGCTTCGAAGGTACCCGAGCTGGGTGCAGGGGCGGTCCCTGTAGGTGCCCTGTCCCGCTCCCCCAGGGGGTGTAGTGATGGGCTTGGTCCAGTTGTAGCGCCTCCTCGTGGTGCTACTTGTCTCCTCACCCAGAGATAAGGACCGTCACCCCTCGTCTGCAGGGCTGAATCTGGGTACACCGAGCAGTTCAGCTTATAAGGATAACCTGAACACCAGGGAGTTGGATGGCTCATAGCGCCTCGAAACTCCTGCCTGGACGTGCGCCTCACAGGTGTTGGGTTGGGGCCTCTTTAGGTTCTCGACAGTCAGAGTTCTGGCTGATCCGCATCATGGCCTTGCGGGAGTGGGCACGCTCCTAGCGCTCTTTGCAGTGATCCTCGGCACCTTGTCCTTTGGGCTGGCACCAGGTCCTGCTGTTGGAATCACCTCAAACCCCTCCAGACACGCGATGCCTCACACTCGGCACCTCTTGAGTAGGGTTTTCATCCTAGACCGAGGAGCAGGCCTGGCTGATCCCAGGCCGCGCAGATTGTGTGGCTGATGGAAGCCGGATGCTGTGCGTTTTCGGGCCTCTAGGCACTGTGCGTGTCTCGGGGCCTTTGTCGCTGCTTCAGGGAGTCTAGACGCACTCAGACGACACTTGATGAACTTGCATCAGTAGAAGGCTCTAACGGGTCAGTTATGGGTCTGCTGGGTGACGGCCCTGGGTGCACGTGGACTCTGCTGCGACCCCGCCATGGCCGGTCAGAGGCCTCCTCGGAAGTGACCGGGGGTTCGTTCCTTCTCACCATAGCTGCATCAAGATCAGATCACTGCAGCTTTTATCTGGTGTCTAATCCGCTTTCCTCCTGTCAGACCTGGGCCGCTGGGGTCTTGAGCACTTACTAGGGTTGGCCTCCTAGGGGGTCGGCTGATTGTAGACTGCGAGAATGCAGTTTTCACATCTCTTAATTCACCAGTGTTTGTGGTAACTGGTGCGGGGGCCAGCCAGAAGGCTCTCGTCATGGCATGGATGCTCGGTGGAGCACTCAAGACTTCACTGTTGGACTTTTCGAATGAGCCATCGTGACCCTATAGCGCCTGAATACCCCCTCGGGTGACTAGCTGCGCTATAAATCTGCTTGATTGGTGAGTTGAGCACCCCTGCGGCTGTAAAGGGGATGAAACAAGTTTTAACTTCACATGCCCAGATGAAGGCACACTACAGGCAAGCCGTAGGAATGGGCATCTGCAGTAGGAGCCAGTGCTAAGGGGCGGTGCGTGACCAGGGATGGGACCTTGCCCGGTGCGTGACCAGGGATGTCTCCACAGACAGGGGTAGGTGTTGGAGGCAGGCTACCAGCGCTGCTGAGTCCCTTGGAGTGGTGGTTTTAGTCCATAGTAACTAAATTGCTTGGCTCCTGGCCAAGAGCAAAAGCCACTTTACTTTCATTGCGTCACTAGGGGGTCCCACATCTTTCTATGAAGGCCCCCCTTATCGAAGACCTTCACTTGAGGGACAAGGTATGGGGTGAATGTACCTTAGACGGCTACATGCATAGTGTACTCGTGGGGCTTTCAGGCCGACGCCATCTATTTGGTATTGCCAGTCACATTTTTTTTTCTTGTAAAGAATTATATAGTGTTAACCCAAGAGGCATCAAAGCGCTAAGCCAGGTAAGAACTGAGTGCCTGGAGGGCCCCAAACAGAACCTAAACAAGGCTGCTCTCGTGTTTAACTCTGGGACTAGTAGTATTTGAATTTCAGGCTAAATTGTATAAAAGCATTTGATTACTTACCTCGCTAATCTGTTCAACCTGTGATCAAGGCTCGAGTTGGGAGCTGAAACGCGTTAGGGAAATGCTGTGAACATGTACTTTTCCAGCTGGTATTTGTTTGAATTAAACAGAGTCAAGCCAAGAATTTTGCCTCAGCGTTCGTTGAATTTCATTATGGGCACTACTATCTGAGGCTGCCCTGCAGGGTCTATGTATGTGTATATATATATATATATATAATGGAGATTGAGGAGTGAGAAATAAAGAACACTGCCATTCAATTGCCCTGGTGGTCTGTTTTCTTGCAGTTCGCCGAAAGGAAGTGCTGGGAGCAGTATTGTATGTATATATATATATATATATATATATATATATATATATATATATATATATATATATATATATATATATATATACATATATATTATCTACTGGCGGTCGCCAGTAGATAGTTATAGTTAGGACCGTGTTTCCATAGGAAATCTCAAAATTCTATTTTGAATAACTTTGGCGCCGGTTGACGAATCTTCGTGGAATTTTCAAAAGTAATGGGGCGCTCCGCTCAGCTCCTACCCTGAAAGTCTCGGGGTGATTCGTCAAGCGGGGGCCGAGAAAAAAGGGGGGTCCCAAAACGCGTTTTCCCCATGCAATTTCCCATAGGACCTTTAGTCGAAGGTACAGCCCGAACGGTTGAACAGAATTACTTGAAATTTGGCAAAGAGGTAGTCCTCAGGTCAGGGATGTGCCTTTTGCATATATGGTGTCAATCTGTTCAGTAGTTCCTGAGAAAATTGCAGTTAAAAGCACATACATATCTATAGCCGCGCACCGTGCGCGCACCGTGCGCACACGATACGCGCACGGAGCCGTGCGCGAGCGTATTTCTGATTGGTGGATTCATGACAGTCAACATTCGAATCGGTCGAAATCAGGAAGTGTTGACCGCCATTTTGTGTGTTGTGTGTGTGACAGGGAAAAAGAAAGGTGGAGAACATGAAAAGGGGGCAGGGTAGAGAGTTCCCGACCCCCTAGCCTTTGTCAGGGGGTCCCTGAAGGACCCCGAAGGGTGAAAAAAACATTTATTTTTTTTTCAAAAAATCGCGGGGTGCGCGCACTGTGCGCACACCCCCCAGCCGCCATTTTGAGTTTTAGAGGCAGAAGAGAGCTAAAAACACAAGTGAAGAACATGAAAAGGGGGCAGGGTAGAGAGTCCCTGACCCCGCACGGCCGGGAAAAAAACATAAATTTTTTTTTAAAAAATTTAAGTGTTTAGATGTTAGGTGGCTCTAAAAAGAGCCGTTGTGTTAATTGAGGGACAGAGGAAAAAAAAGACATGGCAAAAATTATAGGGTGTCACACGTGTGCTGCTGTATCTTCCTCTCTATTAGTGGAATGCTGGTGTCCGCATAAGAGATAAGAGCATAACACAAGTTGCACCGCATATGCACCCTCTCAAACAGAGGGTGTATATCCAGAGGAACCGAAGAAGGTGAAGCTGCCGCCGCAGATGAAGTGCTCTGCTGAGCTGCCGATGATGTGCTCGGCTGAGCTGCTGTGGATGTGCTCGGCTGAGCTGCTGGAGGGTTTTTTCTAGCAGCTCGAGCATAAGCCACAGGATGTACATCTCTAACGTGCCTGATCATAGTGAAGATACTAAAAGAGTATTTCTTTTTAGGATCTCCTCTTGATAAGACACAATCACAAAGAGTGCAGGTGACTTTGGGAGCATTCACTTTCTTCTGCCCCTGTGGAAATGTAAAAAATTGCCATATACAAGAGTCTTTCTGTTTCCTCTGTCTCTGTCTCACAAGGGTCTCCTGCTCACTCCCAGAAGATGACTGCTGCTCTGCCATTCTGAAGTACTGAAGTACTAGAAAAGCTGCTCAGCTCCTTCTCCCAGGGAATCAGAAGTAATAATGAGGGGAGTGGGTGTTGGAAGTTTCTGGAACTGAAACTAATAAAAACCAATGACAAGTGTTGTTTCTTAATCACATGACCTGAAACTACTATAAACCAATGAAAAGTGTTGTTTCTTGATCACATGACTTGCCGTGCGCGCACCGTACACGTACGGTGCGCGCACGGTACAAGCCCGCATGCACGTACGTAGCATGCGCACATGCGCGTACGGAGCACGCGTGTACGTAGCATGCACGCATGCGCCTACGGAGCATGCGCCTACGTAGCACGCGCGCATGCGCGTACGGAGCACGCGCGTACGCATCACACACGAAGTACGCGTGGATCACGTACGCATGCGCACAAGGAGCACGTACGCATGCAAGCCACGTGCGCGCACCGTACGTGTACCGTACCGTACGCGTACCATATGCGTACGGTGCGCGCACGGTCAAAAACCCTTAAAAAAAACCAATGTTTAGAGGTTTATAGAAGATATTAACTATGCTGAGCCATTCCATATTGCAGGATACAGTAAATCTATAATTATATACATAGGTAGCATATTGTAAAATAAATAAATAAAAAATATAATAAAACATTCATAAATTAGCATTTAAAAAACCTTGCAAATTCACTGAAAAAACCATAGGTTTCACACACGTTATAGTTAGGAATTAGCATTTAAAAAAACCTTGAAAATTCACTGAAAAAAACATAGGTTTTACACACGTTATAGTTAGGAATTAGCATTTAAAAAACCTTGCAAATTCACTGAAAAAAACATAGGTTTCACACACGTTATAGTTAGCTGGACTTTTCACTCGTAAAAAACCAATGAAATTCCCCAGTTATAGTTAGTTCAGCTAACTATAACTCGCGCGCCCGCAATCCACTGCTGATGACGTCACATATTACATCACTCATGACATGGTCAGTGACATCACTCATGACATCACTGATGACATCTCAAATGACATCACTGATGACATCACTGATGACGTCATCCATGTGATAAATTACCACATCTTCTCACACCCTAATATAACCTTTGATACACCGACTCATAATTTAAGAGTTCAATTCTCAATACCATACATAATGCAATACCAATAACTACATACCCACTTATTAACTCTTAGGTCTACATACACCTCCACTCATTCACCTGTACAGTCACTCATACTTACAGTCACTCCATACAAAACTAACATATGCATTTATACACCTATATAGACACTTACACACTACCAATCATCCATAGAGGTACTATCACACCTACTCAGTCATGCAAATAATCACACTCCCATTTACTCACCTATGCGGTTATACACACTCAAGTTCACTTACTCATAAAAATAGTATCACATTCTTACACTCTTATAGAATCATTGATACAAGCACACTCATCCATACAGCCACTCTCACAATCACACACTCTCACATATACCCGCTTATATACTCTTACACGCATATATACTGCCTTTCACAAATGTAGTTAGTGACAAATGTACCACTGAGTTATTCATTCAATCCCTTACACACCCATACATACACTCACTCAACCATACAGTCCATCACAGATGCACTCTTAAAACAATGCACCCATAGAATCACCCACTCACACATCTATGCATAGAGTCACACACACCCTACCCACACAAACACTGAGGAACCCATACAGATACTGAGACAAGCAATCAATAACTCATACAGACACATATATAGGTATTCACAAAACCATGCCGCCACTTATACACCAACATACAGACACATACAAACATTTACACAGTTTAGTCACTAGTCTGCAGTAAGATACATTTAATGACTCACTTATAGAGTCAGTTACGCACCACAGAAAATCATCCATTTACACACTTGTACACCCACTCATTCTTCAACAGGCCTTTCCCTATATATATTAAACATATTAAAATTGTTCAGAAACACATACTCAATGGATGATGTCATCAGTGATGTCATCAGTGATGTCATTTGAGATATCATCAGTGATGTCATGAGTGATGTCACTGACCATGTCATGAGTGATGTAATATGTGACGTCATCAGCAGTGTATTGCGGGCGCGCGAGTTATAGTTAGCTGAACTAACTATACCGGGGGAATGTCATTTTTTTCATATTTATATATATATATATTTATTTATATATGTATATATATATATTTATATTTACGCACCGCTTGCAGGTTTTCAAAACACATAAATAAAAGGCATTGTCATTTACAATGCCAATAGCTCAAACTCTCGCAAAGGCGAGACCTATTGCATTGCAAATGCTTGTTTATGTTTACTACTCTATTCACTATAATATGCCCTTTAAAAATGGCGCTCACTGTCGTGATCAAGGCTGCCGTGAGCAGTTGAAAAACGTTGACAGGCTGTCACTCGAAAATGCTTCAAAATAAAAATTTGTCGAATAACTTACCGAGGAGTTCGTCCGTATCCTTTGCTGCTTCTTTGGATACATTTGTTGCATGGTATGCAGTGTGACGGCAAGCCGCCTCCGAACTCAACCACCGGGGCTCAGGAAGCATGCCAGCAAGCTGTGTCCTGAAGGTTGAAGTTATGAGGCAGGCGTGCCCCCCGGGAGCTTGAACTAACGTTGCCTGAAGAGCGGACGTTTGGGGAATCTGATATCAGGAGTAGGAGGATGCCGGAGATCGGAACTCTCATCTTCCGTGTAAGTGGCACAGCGAGCGATAGCAAGAGCAGAGATCGGCACACTCAGCACACACCAGCTGGTGTTTGTTTAAAGATGTGTGCCGAGCCGAGCAAGGTATAAGTCAATGATTGTGCAGCGTAAAATGAGTGAGGAAGAATGCGCCGCAAGGGAGCAGGAAGCTCTGAAAATATTTACCGAAAGCAATTTGGATCGTATTATTGAGGGGTACAATGGAACTCTCATTGTGAATGACTTGGGGAAAAACCTGAATCTATTAGAGAAATTGAAGAGAGAAATCTTGCGCTGGTGGGAAAGCGCTTCTCTCAAACAATATGTTCAAGTGGGACGCATCATGATCACACCAACAAATGAAAATCCGCACCCAGACCTCCTAAAAGAAGGGGCAAAACACAATGCGAAATGCTCAATGGGGATGATCCACATGCTATTTAAATACACTGAAATTGAGCGAGCAGATGTCGTTGAAAAAATCAACGAACTCAATGTGAAATTAGATCAAGACAGCAATCAGGAAAGAATTAAGGAATTCCAAGGGAAGCTTAAAGAGCGACTGCACAAATATGAACTACGGATAAAAGAAAGGAAGGCTACCAAATTCCTAAGTGATCGTCTTGACTATCAGAGGGGACAAATATATACATTTGCCAAACGCTTTGAGAATCTGTGACGCCAACGAGTTCAAGATATGAACAAAACGCACCAGGAGCAATCTAAGAGCGAAATTGGCTCCGATACTGGATCAGAAGTGGAAGTGGATGACACGACCAGAAAAGAAGGGGGAATGGGTACATTTTCCACATCAGATGAACTACGTTGTTTGCAAGAAGACCAGCGCAAGGAATTCAAAATAGGAAGAGGTCGGGGAAGACACAGAGGGGGCGCAACCAAAGGAGGGGCGGCAAAGATCGATGAAGAAACGCGAGGAGACTCTATAGAGAGGAACACGCTCAACAAGAAGACAAGCAAACAGTAAAAGACAATGTTAAAGTCCTGAATTTAAACTCTGCCCACCTGACAGATAAGGATGTGAGAACACTGGAATTGGGACTGTCTTACTGCCACAGGAACAATTTTGATTATCCGAGCACCAGAATTGATCTCTATAGGTTCATAAGAAAATTGAAGCTAAATAAAGCACATATGCTGCTGAGTCAGCAGTTGGATCTACTAGTATTGTTGTACAGGATACAGAAGCACAATTAACAGTGAATGATCTGTCAGAGGAAGAAATCTTAGGGAATCTTTTGGCACTACAACAAAAAAGGGATGACAAACAGTGATGAGGCAACTAATGAGAATGAAGAGAGGACACATGAACTGATTAAAGGAGGAGGTACTACCCCATTTAGACCTAGATTTATTCTGAACATGGCAAGAGATAATATTGATATATTTTCTGACAACATGACCAAAGAATTGCAACATATTAATGTTTCCACCAGACAGAATTTTAACACACTTAATCACAGAGATAAAGACATCTTTGGCACTGTGGGGAGATTGAAGAAAATGGATGATATAATTGCGAAGCCTTCAGATAAAGGTGGTAATGTGGTTCTCTGGGATCGAGCTCTCTATGAAAAAGAGGCCATGTCACAACACAACGACAGGAACTGTTATATTCCAGTCACAATGGAGCACTACTCATCTATTAAGGACAATTTCTTTGCGCGTTTGCAATTCTGGAAAGACAATGGTCATCTGAGCTGGAATCAATGTTGATTCCTGAGGCAAAACTGCCTGGTGATACCAACGTTCTATGTGATACCTAAAGTTCATAAGGGCAGCCTAAGAGCATCGGGCAGACAAATAATTGCGGCTCAGGACAGTTTGTTCGCAAATACCTCAAAATATATTGACTATTTTTTAACCCAATAGTCAGTTCATTACCATCGTATATTAGGGAAACCTCTGATTTCCTGAAGCGCATCTATGATGTTAAATGGGAAAGTGACATGTTGCTTGTAACACTTGATGCTTCCTCCCTCTATACTAGTATGCATCACACAGATGGCTTACGGGCAGTACAGCATTTTTTACGCATGAGACCGCTAGGCTTTGCTCTACATAACAACATGCTTCTAGAGATGGTTGAGTGGTGCCTCACAAACAATATTTTTTCTTTGGTAAACAATTGTATCAAGAACAGAGAGGGACTGCAATGGGCACCTGTTTTGCCCCCAGCTATGCAAATTTTACATGGGCTGGTGGGAGGAACAGGTGCTCGGCGGCAAAGGCATGGAACACTGGCTGCAACATATCACTTTGTGGCTTAGGTATACAGATGACCTCTTTGTGATGTGGCAGGGCACAGAGAGGGAGGCCAAACAATTTGTAAGTGAGCTGAATGAGAAAAATCTCAAGATTTACTGATAATGTCAGCTCCATTTCAGTGGACTTTCTGGATGTCTGTATTACCACCAGCATTAATGGTTTGGAAACCACAATATTCAGAAAGCCTACAGCAGGCAATACTATACTGAATGTCAAAAGCTTTCACCTTGCACACCTCATTAGAAGCATCACTTTTGGGGAATTGTGCAGAGCCAAAAGAACCTGTAGTGGCCCAGAGTTCTATGCTAAAACTGAAAAGGAAATGCTGGATAGATTCAAGCAAAGAGGATACTCTGATCGTATCCTAGAGGCAGCCTGTAAAAGAGTCAGAACAATTGACAGGGAAAAAGCACCATTTGATCCCTCCAAAACCAGTGTAAAAGTGAAAGAAACTGTAGACACGCCCAGATGTATAACTACTTATAACCAGGAACACCAGAGGATGCAACAGGTTATGTCCAAACATTGGTATCTTCTTAGGAAAGACCCAATTATTGGCTCATTGGTCCCTAGACGCCTTATGATTAATTACAGGAAGTCTAAGTCTATGAGGGATCACTTAGCGAGAAGTGACTTTGGGAGAAGTGCCAAATCCCTAACATGATTGACTCAATATAATGGCTTTAGAAGATGCCTTAAATGTAAAGCATGCAAAAATGGAGAAACCCGTACATTCATTGAAACACCATTCAAAAAGAAAATCAGGATACGTGGTAACCTTACATGTAAATCTGAATATGTTGTATATATCCTAATGTGTCCTTGCAGGAAGATTTATGCGGGGATCACCACATTGCCGGCACATAGAAGAATATTGCAACACATTTGTGCCATCATACATAGGGATTGCAGTTATCCAGTTGCCCGTCACTTTGTAAAAGAGCATCAAGGTGACCCCTCATCTTTGAAATATAGCTGTGTGGCACAAGTGACAAAAAGGAAAAGAAGAGGCAACAGAGAAAAAGAAATGCGGAAACTTGAAACTTGGTACATTCTAGAACTAGATAGTATGGAACCAATGGGCCTGAATGTGGACGAAGAACTATACACCTGTCTTCTCTAAAAGCATTACATGAGGGTTGGTTACATCTTTCCTGGGGTGTGTGCGGTTATATGTTCAAGTCTATGCATTATAGTATACTGTACAACATATATGGTTGTTTCTGTGGGATTGTTTCAAACACAGGGCACGATGAAGAATCAACATGGATAGATGTCTAGTCCTGTGGATGTCCATGGAATATTACCCGGTACAACCATGCTATGAGGGTTTCCAAATACCCTGAATTCATGATAAGCGAGATTTTAATTCTCCATTGTTTAAATTTTTGATGGGCTTCCTATCGCCTGTTAGACGGGAATATTTGTATATTTATTTGGCACTTGTGCTCTTTATCTAGGTGATGAAAAGAATACAGTGGAGGCAGACATCAGGCACTTGCCTCTGAAAATTTGAAATTCTTTATTTCAATTGAAGTTAAGGGACTTATGGATAGCATCCCATGTACTATTGGTTTTCTAGATCAGTCACTGATTATTGAACAACTGTGTTTTTTACATGAATATTAATTAGCAAGTAGATATTTGCATTTATATTGAAATGTGGACCAATGTTCAGTGGAAATAGCAAGCAGGTCATATATTGCAGAGGAACATTTATATTATTATAATGAAATTAAGATGTAATTATTGACAATGAAATTCTGCTAACAGAGACTATCTGTTTACCTCGATGGTGAACACAAAATGTCATGCCTTTTACACATGGTCTCTTTTAACCTGAGTATGTTTTCTATGTTAACTACACCCTTTTTTATGTTTACTACACTATTCACTATATTATGCACTTTGAAAATGGTGCTCACTGTCGTAATCAAGGCAGTCACTCGTAAATGCTTTAAAATAAAAATTTGTTGAATAACTTACCGAGGAGTTCATCCGTATACTTACCTGCTAAATACTTACTTTATCGTTGTAAAGGAATGCGTAGTAAAGGCATATGCATGGTAAAGGCATGTGTTTTAAAGGCATGCTAGGAAAGACACGAGTGTTAATGAACGCGTTAAGGCATGCATTGTAATGGTATGCGTGGTTTCATCATACAACTCTTAAAAATTGATGCATACATTTATTTAAAACATTTTCATTATATTTTAAGAAAAATTATGTTACACTAATTTTGAAATTCAAAACATCATTTAAAATGTTAAAAAGTAAAAACTATTTTTTAGAGCATTTTTAACATTGCATTAAAATGTAATATATGTTTATTGTAACATTATCTCTGATGGAGGTTATTTTCTTTAGGACACTGTTTAAGTACCAGTGGTTGTCAATGTGTGTTGCTGGAATAACTCCAGGTCTACACTGGAGTACATTTACTATAGTTTTGGGTACTTTTTGGCCATAGTAACTATAGAAGTACGGTCTGTGAAAAGGAATGGGCTTTCTCTTTTGTGGGTGGGTGCATGTTCCTCCATATACCACTCTCTAGCCCTCACTTACCCACTCCTCCCAAAACCCCTCTCCTTTATCCATAAGCATTCCCCATTTTCCAGCCACTCCTTCCATCATTCCCACATTTACTTTTAAAAGGTATACTTACATGTGCGGAGACACTGCCTTCGGGAAGATAGCTCCGCAAAACAAAAGATAGGAGAGGTGGAAATGAAACCTGCGCATATAGGTCTGTGAATAGCATTTTGTAGTACATTGGTGATAATATTTTAATGCTACAAAACAAAGCACAAAATGCAGTTTATGAGTGGCTCCAAAATAAATCGAAAAGTGGAATTGGGGAAATATTTGATACAGAGAAAGCTACATCAGTAACCCACAGAAGTTCAGCCAATCTCCCATTGAAGTAAGGTGACAATTAAGATAAATGAAAAATAATGATTATCTTATTGAGTTGTCACCCATTCCTCAACTATGAACTAAACAGCTCCTGAAGAAACTACCAAGGGAAACTACATAACCCAGACATTTCAGAAAACTAGGGGACGAATTTACAAGCCCCTTGCGCCACTTTTGCATCACTTTTCCCATGTTAAAAGTGACGCAAACGTGGCACAAGGGGCTTGTAAATCTGCCCCAAGATACCTAAAAGAGACAACGTGGTGTGAGTTGCGTATATTCCACTTCCTTTTTCTACCCAGAATTCCCAGAAAATGTGAAACTTCGACCAAAATCTAATATTTTCGTCACATTTCTGTGGGAGCAATTTCCCAAAATCTGTGTCAAAAGCTTACCAGGGTTTGCAAGGAGAAGGCAGTGTGCACCATTGCTGTCAGGAAGCATGTTGATGGCATGTGCAAACATTGACGCTGCACAAAGCACTGGAACAGAAGGGTGGGAAAGTGGAATTCAGTGCTGGGCAAAGGACGGTTTTTGCTTTGTGCACTAAATCAGTGCCCTGGGTTTCAGTAAAGGGGCATGGCCAAGCTTTACAACTGTTTTTCCAAGATGGTGGTTTCATCAGAAGATTCTATCTGAGTTTCAGATGAGATGAAGAGGAAGTAGAGTCTTTTGCTTTGTTGAGTCAACTATGGAGGCACTTCCGAGTGAAGACAGGAAGTTATTTTTTGGTGCATTCTTGAAATTCATGTAAAGTGCTCCAATACCTTTGGGTCGAGTTCGTGCTATATAAATCTGCAACAAAAAAAAGATGACCTAAGAGTTTTTTTTAGCTTTTGTGTTTTTTCCTGATGTGACCCTCTTAAGGAAACACTTGACACATGTCATGTGCACTCTTACATGCAGGGTGGCACTGTGGCTACTGGGAGGAGTTAGCATTTCCTCAGGCTATCAAGAAAGGGGATCAACAAGCATTATCATCATCCAGTCCTTGATTGGTACTTGGGCATTTTGAGGTGACCATGATATAATTTTCCATGTGCCACCTAGATGTTACAGGTGATGACTATAGGCAACATGGTGTCATAATGCTAGACTGTAAACATGTATTAAAAGGGAACACTTTTTCCCAGGACAGGTATAGAACCAGTTGCAAAAATTAAAAATAATATCCATGGCCTAACCACTACCATCAGGCTCTACACAGAATCAGAAAAATAGAAAATAAATGAGGAAAAGCACGAACAATCTGTGAGCTCCAAATGGAGCTGTAATACACATAATGCACCCAGAAGAATACATCTTAAAGTGGCAGATAATGGACATTAATAAGGCAAAAAACCAAGCACACACACACACACCTCCCTAGCCCCAATGATGACTTAACAATGAAGGAAAACGTTATGCAGACCACAGAGGAACTGACTCTCTGCATCTCAAACACCAACAAACACATGCAGACCAATGATACTGAGGGATAAAAATTAGATTTCCCGTGCACAAGTGGTATTGGCACTATGTTATGTTAGCATGATGTATCTATATGTATACTTTCTGCTTGAAATACATGTATTTTGCTAGGAAGAAACCCTCCTTTCCCTCCATGAAAATCTGCTTCCAGACGAATAGGCCAAGAACCATACCAACGCCATTTTCTTAACATGTGCTGATCACGTGCTGATCACGTTCTGTTTTCAAGCTCCCTGTTCATCTGAGTTATTGGTAGCAGCTGAAGGTATCCTGTTTACTTTACTGTTTTAGACTCAAGGTTGCATCTGGCTTTGGGAGTGATTAGAGCCTTCCTGAAGGCGCCGCCTCTTCTTTCCCAAGCACAGAGACGAAAGGGAGTCACCCCTCCTGCCCTCCCCAGTAATAGATAGCTGTGCCTTTGTTCTTATTCAAGCTGTGCCGTATATGGTCCTTTCCTGGAGCTCCAGGGCCAACTGGTGTTTTTCCATGTACTGTATTATATGTGTTGAACTGAAAAGTATATAACATCATGTTTGAATATGAGCCGGCAGTCTTCCTCGGCGCACCTGATGGGTGAGGATCGACGAGGCTCCTCTATATAGAGTTTGTTCTGGCCAATAAAGAGTTTGAACCTTCTCTGTTGCCAACTGACTATTATTTGGAAAGATATTGCGGGCCACTGGTAAGTGTGGCCCTTGGGATTTTTGTTTAAGTACAGCAGTTGGCGACTCCGCCGGGACCCCGTGATAGGGTCTTTTCCTCCCCCGTATTCGGGTGGTAGGATTGAGGGCGTCCTGGTCGGGCGGGTGGAGAAGAGGGATTTTATTTTTTTTCCCTTCTCCCTGACTTTTGACACTTCCAGTCCGCACTCCCGATCAGGGTGTCCTCTGCTGCTAGTAGCCCTTCACCGGGGTCCTACGGGCCTAACCCAGGAACTGACCGTGTTGGTCCCAAGAAGTTGGCAACGGAGAACGAACATCTGTACCTGGGTGCACCCGGTGAGTAATTTGTTTTGTTTTGACGCACGCTTTTGAGCGGTGCATTTGGAACAGTTAACTGTATTTTGATTTGGGGGTCATGAGTACCCTAGGAGAATTACGGAGGTCTTGCAGGGTGGTCCGGTAGGGACTGACTGTAGAGACTCCACTGATCTTTTGTGATTTAGAGAGACTGATCAGATGCCTAGTTGTTACCTGTGTGTAACACACGGCCGGATTGTATTCGGAAAAGCCTGTGGCTGTAATTGGGTAGCCGTGAGACATACCTGAGGTGATGCTCGCACCACATCAGAACAGTCTCAGTGGTGAACCAAGGAGGTCATAGGATGGTCTGTAGTCCAGTCCGTGGTCGCACCTGTCTGACTGCCTCTTGCCAGTCTTTTTGGAAGACTGCTCGTTGTGATTCTGTCGGTCCGGTATTTTGAATAATTCTCCATGAACGGGAGTCGACAGGCTCGGTTCGTTTGTTTGGATGCATCAAGTTTGAATAAGTAGGTTGAGGTTGAACTGCAGAAAACGTTATATAGGAACAATCAATATGGGTTATATGTGATACAAGAATTTGTTGTATGTTGTTGGTGTTTGTCTGCTAACTAACATGCCGTGCTTCAGTAAATTGAATTGTTTTGGTTGTTGTTGCCGGACTAGTGGTTCTCGTTTGGCCGTAAGTCAGCCGGCCCCACTGGAAGGCAGTCCTAGCCATTATATGTACATAAAACATGGAATAGCTCCTTTTTGTTTAATGCATTGTGGCTGTGAATGTGTGAGAGAATTGGAGAAGTGAAATTGTCAAGGATTGAGTTTAATTTGGCTTCATCGCCATCAATGCGTCACAAAAGGTAATTGAAAGGGGTGTAGCTAGGAAAAGAGCACCCCCTGTGACTTGATGATACACTTGATGTACAAAAAGTGCTAATGAAAAGTAAATATGGACAGATCAAAAGTTCAGTTTAAGAAAAAAAAATGTGTGCATTTGGAATTTGCATGTTGTTCCCATCTGGGGTTGTTTTTTATTTTGGTGGCTCAGTGAGCCAACGTGCCTGGTGTAGAGGTTTGTGTTTAACATCATGGTTGTAGGTCCTAATTCTAGCTGAACCTACTGAGACTTTCATCAATTTGAGGTTGATAAAATGAGTACCATTGCGTGGGGTAGTAACAAACATCTGTTCTATGCTGGTATGTTATGTTATTCTGTTCTGTGAATTATTCACAGTAAGTGTTTTCATAATTTGAGGATAGAAATAAATTGAGGCCCCTAAAAGGAGACAGTATATAAAAAATAAAATAAGAAAAAATGTATTTTTAAATAGGGTTAATTATTGAAGGTTAGAAAGAATTATGAAGGCTTTTTGTCTTTGACAGCTTCAGAGTGAGGAGAAGGTGGGGGCTAAAGAGCGCAGAATGCGATGCAGAAATTGAAGGCAGATTTTGACCTTGTAGTCTGTAAGGTGGGGGCTAGAAATAGGAGCGAGTAAACCAGGAGGTGAAATCATTGCTTAGAAAGCTTCTCTGACATGGAAATGTGTAATGCTTACAGCAGGAGAGCCTTGGAAAGAGGTGGGAGCCAGGAGTTCTTGCAGTGGCTGGCTAACAGCCCAGAAAGTTCCGTGCTGAGGTGCTATTTTTAGCTTTTCTGATAAAATAGGACAGCAGAGAATCGAAACTTACGGAGCGCTGTCTGTTCCCATATTTTTCAAGACAAATTAAAAAAAGGGTGCTGAGAAGAAAAAGATACATTCGTATTTCTGCTTTTGATAAATAATGTCCACGTAGTTGCCTTCATTTAACAAATGTGGCATTATCCTTAGACAAAAAGTAAGATGAAGCTCTTTCTTAGAATTTTGTGGGCTACATGCCTAGGTAAAAACGATCAGCAAATTAAGATTCATTTTTCACAGGAGGAATTGTGGCGCAAGGGAACACAGAGTGTCTGTAAAAATGCTTTCCTTTTAGACAGTCAAAATTAAGGTGGCTTAACATGCTTACATGTTTTAGTCATTGCAAAATTGACAAGATGGTTACAGTTAAGTACCACTAGGTTTGTATTTTCTATTTTGTGTTTTGTTAATGTGTGTTATGTGTGTCTTCTGATTAAAAAGTTACAGTTTATATTTTTGGTGTGTTATGTGAAGTGTTTTTTTCTTTTGTGCGTTGTGTTTTTTTTCTTTCTTTTGTTTCTGCCCTCAGATCATTCATGGATTGTTCTGGGTGGTTCTAGGGAGGGCAAGACTACAGTTGGACACGTGAGTTGGTTTGACAAAGACGTCATAGTTGTGAAAGGATAATGGTGAAATGAGCGCCCTGAATGGCTATAGGCAGGAAATCAGGGTGAGAGAAGTCTAGAACAGACTGAGAATGTTACAGTAGGTGCAGAGGAGTAGTGAAAAAGCAGGGGTCAACAGCAAACGCAACAGCGATGGTCCATATCATGAGGTGGTGGAACGAGTGTTCCATATATACCTGTGGGACCTAATCAATGTGCAAATTGCAAAAAGGAGGGTGCTGTCAGCTGTGTGTTGAAACAGATGTGTTTTTTGCATAACTTCTTTGGAAAGAAATGTTTGTGTTTATTTTTGTGCATTGTGTCTTTCTATGAATTGTTCCTGCTGGTCCTGTGTGTCAGAAGCGACACAGTAAGTTGTGGTGACAGCCGGTCACCATTTTGGTGACCTGCTATCAAAGTGGGGAATAAGGAAATGGAATATTATTTTTGAGCCTGACAAATTAAGCAGACAAGAATATTAGTTGTTGGGTTGCAGGTTCATTGTGCATGAGGTGCATGCCATAGTGTTGTGCGTCACCACTCATTTACATATTATATTGAAATTTGTCTATGCTTTCTGTGCTTGGTATACAGCAAGTATACCTGATGGCTTAGCATGTGTGTTTTTATTTTATGCACGTTTTTTGTTTTTTGCGTTGTTTTTACGCTTTTGCTTTTAATACTATTACAAGCTCCCCTGTGTTGTGAGGGGATGGTCATGACGATGCACATCGCTACGCAACTGTTGGTTGGACTTGTTCTGGTTACTAAATTTCACAGATATGATATTTCGTGCTGTGAACATGACAGACAACACTTCACCAGTGCATGTCTATTTGGCCATAATGGTATTGAAAAATAAACAAAAGAGATATACAGGATTAAAGGTGTGTCACCTGCAGTTAGTCATGTTACTGCTCCTTCCTTAAAGGGACGAGCAGCCTGGATTGATGTTCTCTGGTTGGACTCTAAAGAGGAACTATAAATCTGTGGCCCTTGCTAAAAGTGACCTAACTTTCCTTATGATATTGCACTTCTACATGTAGTCATAAGAGACACCAAGAATTTCTTATTTGCTGTCCTGAGTAGCAAGACTGTGATTTTAAGCGGGTATAGTGCCCCCTCCGGACAGGTGACTAGGGAAAGGATAAATTGTAGATCAGACACCAGAGACCTGAGAATTATTAGACTAGGGTGACAGGTATTCTCAGTGATCATGAGGAGACATTGTTTAGCCTGTGTATTGCATAGTGCACTTGATGCACAATTATTCAAGGAAGGTATCTGCATGCCCCTGATAATTTGTATCATGCGTTTCCCCCTTTTGAGGTGTTCTGGATAAGGAATGTAGAGACACACAGATGTAGTAATTTAAGAGATGTTTATCCCATTAGATAATGTTGCCATGTGTGTGAGGTACAGTCAGGATACAGCCCCTGGGGAAGACCCGCCTGCAGGGGATATAAATTACCCTCATTGCACCAGGGTCTCCCCCAGTGGGCTTGTACCCGATATCATCACAGGCTGCCTTTTCACAGATGAATGTTCTCTGTGCCCATCAGAAAATCATGAAATGAATATTTGTAAATCCATAAGGGACTGGCCTATCTGTAAAACTGGTGCCACTATGAGCCACGTCCAGTTTTACTAATGATACCAGAATGTTTAATTGATTGGTTATTGACTTTGCCTTTTGGACTCCCCTCCTTTATATCTGTCCTACCTCATGAGCACTTTCCTTTTTCACACTCCCCTTGGAGCAACCTTTTTCTCTATTTGGAAGCATTTAATATGGTGATCTGTTCCAAAAGTCTCTTAATTTTCTCTGGTCTGTATCATACCCTGTTCTCCTCAGACTTTCAGCTTTCTTTAATAGGCACCTACTCTGAAATTGATTCTGTGCTTGACTTCACCTCAGAGTGCTACTTTGAAGATAAGGCCGAGCTACCAGTGGCTCCCGAGCTACTCGTTGGAGACCCCCGGACTAGAAGTACTGTTTTTGCCCTTGCATCCTATGAGAGTGACTGTGCATTCTAAACCAGAGTTGTCCCATGGCTTCTGGCCACTCCCTTGAAGATTGCAGGCCACCTGCCTGCAGTCCTATTGTTAAATTCAATGAATTCTTTTTGTACTAATTTGAAGGAAACTAACAACTGTGTCACGTTCTTATATCACCAGGTTCTGCAGGATCTTCCAGAGTAAAAGGAAGAGTCATAATAACCTGCATAACGATGATTAAGATGAGTCCTAGTTCCCATCAGTGCCAGCTACATATGAAGGGCGGATGTCTTGGACCTACAGTCCCAGCACCCAGAAAGTAGCAAGGCTGGACAGTGATCACCATTGCACCAGCAATGGCATCTCCAAAGCATTGTGCTTGCTCCACCAGACGGCATTGGACATCAGAGAAGGAGAAGGGGCTGGCTCCCTGTTTGCCACAGAACTAGAATTTCAGTGCAAAAGAGCGAAAGAGAAGGATCCCTGTTGTTGACAGAAGGGTTGGTTTGAGGCTTCAGTTTTCCTACCTGTCATGTGCTGGTAACCTCTGACAGAGCGTAGTACATTGAGTCCCTTGGCCTAGGTTTGGCCACCCCCCCTTTTCCTTTGCTCCAATGGGAGGGCAGTGCACTGGAGGATCCGAGATTGGCAAAAGGCACTACATTGTGGTACCCATGTTGAAAGGAACAATAAAGTAATAGAGCAGCCCGAGTGTCCTCTGACACTGAATAACGAGTGTTGGAGTCTGAGGGTGTAGCTGAACCTGAAACTTTATTGCTTTTTCCTGTTTAAGCAGTACCTGGGTCTGCACGATATGATCTGTGCCCAGGACCAACGAAAAGCACAAATATCTGTAGTGCCTGCCACAAGAGGAGAGATACTGGTGCACTGCATTGAGACATTGAGACTTTTGAGTGAGCTGTGAGTGTTTGCCAGGAGGGCACTCCAACAGATACTAAGAAGCACTATTTTCATGGAAAGGCCTGGATCGAGAGGCCCAGCGTGGAAGAAGACAATGGAAGCAGATTTGATGGACGATAGAAGCCTACCAAAGAGGCTTAGAACGGACTTTGGGCGAAGTTGCACGAGTGATTCCAGTGCAATTGTATAAAATAGGTGTTAAAGATGTTCTCATTTGACTGAATTGCCATGGAAGAGGAATGGCCTCTAGTAGCTCCGCCCCTAGCATCCAAAATGATCCCCCAGAAGTGAATTTGTGTGACCGTTCTTACTGTTCTGCTGGCACTGTTTTAGAGTAGTGTTCTGTTTAGTAGGAACGCATCGAGTCCGTACTCTGATAAAGAGTATCTACATTTCACCTGAGAGCATTGATAAGGATCGCCACTGTTTTACCTGAGTATATCTATGACACGTTTGATTCCACACAAGGACAGACACAGATGGAGTGATGATAGTATCTACTAGCTATAGGGCCCATGGATTGATTCCCATTCTGATTAGCAAAATATGATCTGGTTTTGTCCCTATTCTTGCTATATGTGAGTAGGTTGAGAGGCCTAGTTATGGTGGTATGTATTTATTACACTCTAAGTTAAGTAAATTAGGTTATAAAGATGTCCTGGAGTACAGTGCATTGCATTAGAGTTAGATCCTGAAAGAAGGACGGAGAAAAGGATATCGTGCATCTAAGTGCTTGCCTGAATGTAATGAGGGAAGCATGAATGTTTCCTGGCTAGATAAGAGAATGAAGTGTAGGGTTTCCAGTGGTTCAACATCACTGAGTACTTTAGGTCTTCACATGAGCAAAGTGTTCCCATGAGAAAAGTCATACCTATCCTAGTAATGGATACAGCAACCCTGTTCTGTGCAGAAGGGGTTGGGAGTATTTCTGTAGGAAGAAGTCATGATAAATAGCCCATCCTTGTTCACCCTGAATGCATATTGTCTGAAATGCCCATGTTGATGTCACGTTTTCAGTAGATTGTTCAGGTTGTGCTATGTTTAATTTCTCCTACCCTCAGTTTATTTAGCCCCATCCAATTATCATACTTGTCAATTCTTTTGTTGGGAGTCATCAAAGCATGTAAATGACGAAGAGCCAGACATCAAGAAAATGTCTTAAAGAAACGAGAATAGCAAATGGAAAGACTACAGAACAGTCATTACCAGCATCTGAAAGGGTTAGAGAGATTTAGACAGGGACAGCAAGCTACATCCTCTGTTTAGGTCGGTCAGTTCTACAGAGAGAAGTACACTAAAGTAAAAGAGTGTTGGTGTTATGACACAAGTCATTAGGGGGGGAACTGATAGAGCGCGTTCCGCACTCTATTTGTATAGGTGCCTCATATTCATGATCTTCAGGCATCTACCTTTAATCATAACAGGTATGCAGTGTTTTTGTGTAATAGCGTGTGTATTCAGTTGAATCAATTAGACATATATAATGCGAAATGTCATTATTTCAATCAATCAATCAAGCCATTTATAAAGCGCACTACTCACCCGGAGGGTCTCAAGGCGCTTGGGGGGGGGGGGGGGGGGCGCTACTGCTCGAACAGCCAGGTCTTGAGCTTCTTCCTGAAGGAGAGGTGGTCTTGGGTCAGGCGCAGGTCGGTCGGGAGGGAGTTCCAGGACTTGGCGGCCAGGTAGGAGAAGGACCTTCCTCCTGTTGTCGCTCTTCGGATGCGGGGGACGGCGGCGAGGGCGTGGCTGGTTGATCGGAGATGGCGTTTGGGGGCGTAGAAGTTGAGGCGGTTGTTGAGGTAGCTCGGGCCTTGGTCGTGTAGGGCTTTGTGTGCGTGGGTGAGGAGGCGGAAGGTGATTCTCTTGTTGACGGGGAGCCAGTGTAGGTCTCTCAGATGTCCGGAGATGTGGCTGCTTCGGGGGATGTCGAGGATGAGTCTGGCTGAGGCGTTCTGTATCCGCTGGAGTCTCTTCTGGAGCTTGGCGGTGGTTCCGGCGTAGAGGGCGTTGCCGTAGTCCAGTCGGCGGGTGACAAGAGCCTGGGTGACCGTCTTCCTGGTCTCGGTGGGGATCCACCGGAAGATCTTCCGTAGCATGCGCAGGATGTTGAAGCAGGACGAGGAGACGGCGTTGACTTGTCTGGTCATGGAGAGGGAGGAGTCCAGGATGAAGCCCAGGTTTCGTGCGTGGTCTGCCGGTTTGGGTGCGGTGCCCAGGGCGGTGGGCCACCAGGAGTCGTCCCAGGCGGAAGGCGAGGAGCCCAGGATGAGGACTTCCGTCTTGTCTGAGTTCAGTTTCAGGCGGCTGGTCATCATCCACTCGGCTACGTCTTTCATCCCTTTGTGGAGGTTGGCTCTGGCGGCGGCGGGTTCGTTGGTCAGGGAGAGGATCAGCTGGGTGTCGTCTGCGTAGGAGATGATGTTGAGGTTGTGTTGGCGTGCGATGGCCGCAAGGGGGCTCATGTAGACGTTGAAGAGGGTGGGGCTCAGTGATGATCCTTGGGGGACGCCGCAGATGACTTTGGTGGCCTCTGACTTGTACGGTGGTAGGCGGACTCTCTGTGTTCTTCCGTCGAGGAAGGAGATGATCCATTCCAGTGCCTTCTCCTGGATTCCGACGTTGCTGAGGCACTGCACTAGGGTGCGGTGGCAGACAGTGTCGAATGCCGCGGAGAGGTCTAGGAGGATGAGGGCCGCTGTTTCTCCGTTGTCCAGCAGGGCTCGGATGTCATCGGTGGCAGCGATGAGGGCGGTTTCGGTGCTGTGGTTGGCTCGGAAGCCAGACTGTGAGGGGTCGAGGGATCCATTCGTCTCGAGGAAGGCGGCCAGCTGCTTGTTGACGGTCTTCTCGATGACTTTGGCTGGAAACGGGAGGAGCGAGATGGGGCGGTAATTCTTGAGTTCGGTGGGGTCCGCTGTTGGTTTCTTTAGTAGAGCGCTGAGTTCGGCGTGCTTCCAGCTCTCAGGGAAGGTGGCGGCGTCGAAGGAGGTGTTGATGATGTCCCGCAGGTGGGGTGCGATGACAGCGTCGGCCTTGTTGAATACGTGGTGAGGGCAGGGGTCGGTCGGAGAGCCGGAGTGGATAGAGTTCATCGTGCGGATGGTGTCTTCTGTGTTGATCGGGGTCCAGGCGCTGAGGGTGGTGGTGGGGGGCGTTGGTGCGGTCGTGGGGGGCGTTGTTTGTGGGATGAAGCTGTTGTGTATGTCCGCGATCTTGTTGTGGAAGTAGGAGGCGAGGGAGTTGCAGAGGTCTTGCGACGGGGTGATGTCGTTGTTTCCGGCGTTGGGGTTGGAGAGCTCTTTCACGATGTTGAAGAGTTCCTTGCAGTTGTGTGCGTTGTTATCCAGCCGGTCCTTGAATGCAGTTTTCTTGGTGGCGTGGATCAGTTGATGGTGCTTTCGGGTGGCGAGCTTGAGGTTGGTCATGTTGTCCGGTGTTGGCTCCCTTCTCCAGGCTTTCTCGAGGGCTCGGCAGTTCTTCTTGGAGCTCTTGAGTTCGTCGGTGAACCATGGGGCCTTCTTGCTGCCGGGTCTGCTGGGCGGGGTCCTCAGTGGGGCGAGTTCGTCCGCGCAGGTGCTGATCCACTTCGTGAGGTTGTCGGCGGCCAGGCTAGGGTTCGCTGAGCTGGCGGGAGGGTGCTGGCTCAGGGAAGCGGCGAGCTGGTCGGCTGTGATCTTGTTCCAGCTTCTTCGAGCAACCTGTTGCTGGTGGTGGTGGATCGTGGTTCTTCTGAAGGTGAAGTGGACGCAGCTGTGGTCCGTCCAGTGGAGTCCAGTGGCGTGGCTGAAGGCGATGTCTTTGCTGGATGAGAAGACGGCGTCGAGTGTGTGTCCGGCGTAGTGGGTGGGGGTGGTGACCAGCTGCTTGAGTCCCAGGTTTGCGAGGTTGTCAAGCAGGGTGGTGGTGTTGCGGTCGTTGTTGTTCTCCAGGTGGAAGTTGATGTCCCCTAGGAGGATGTAGTCAGCGGAGGGGAGGGCGTGTGGGCTGATGAAGTCGGCGATGTCTTCGCTGAATGGTGTGCGTGGTCCCGGGGGTCGGTAGATCAGGGTGCCTCTGAGGGTGGTCTTGGGGTCGGTGTGGATCTGGAAGTGTAGGTGTTCGGCGGTAGTCAGGGTGTCGTCGGTGTTGGTCGTGATGCGGATGGTGGTCTTGTGGATGATGGCGATGCCTCCTCCAGTCTGGTTGTCGCGATCCCTCCGGGTTATCTTGTATCCCTCTGGGATGGCGATGGCGATGTCGGGCGCTGAGGAGTCGTTCATCCAGGTTTCCGTGAGGAAGGCGACGTCTGGAGATGTGGTGTCGAGGAGGTTCCAGAGTTCGATGGCGTGTCTGTGGACGGAGCGGGTGTTGAGCAGGATGCACTTGAGGTGGTTGCTGCTGGTGTTCGGCTTGGCGGGCGCTGGTGTGGGGCAGGTCCGGATGCAGGTGAACTTGCAGGTGAGGCAGCTGAAGGGTCCGTGGGTGCGTCTCGGGGTGGCTCGGTAGCATCCCGGGGTTCGGCCGGTGTTGAGTGCGTTGAGGGTGGCGGCGTCGTATGTCTGGCGGGTGGGATGGGGTCTGCGGCGGCCAGGGGTTCGGGCGCTGGGCGTGGGCCAGGCACGGACGGGTGCAGACGGGCTTACCTTTGGCGCACTTTCGGCGCTCAATCGGCGCGCCCGCTGCGCGTCAACGCTGCGCGTATATACGGTCGCCATTTATGGCGAAGTGGGAGGGAGGGCGGAGCAGGTGGGAGCGGGGAGGGCACAGAAGGTAAAAGGGGGCGTGGCCGCACACAGGCGGCGGGAAGCGGGGAGCGGGAAGCGGGTGGGGGGGCACAGAGAGCGGCGCTAAAACAATGCAGGCACAGAAAAAATAGGATAAACAATCAGGGCACAGAACAGAGGGCAAAACGATACAGGCAGCACAGAATGGAGAAAGCACACACCAGAAGGGGCGGGGTCGACGGGGCGGGCTCAGCGAGGCTGAGGGCAGTAGCGAGGGGACGCACACGCTACAGCTGGTGGCCGTGCGGCGCGGGGGTGTCCTATTTGAATATGTATCCAGATATCTACATATAATCAAGCAGAACAATATTATTTCATACATATCATCCAACAGTATAAGTTGACCTAGACCTTAGGCCTCAATTAGTATTTTCCTCATGAAATCTCCTTGGCTTTCAGTGAAATAATTAATAAAATGAATAATGATTTTGTGCAAGGTAATTGTGATCTCACCCCTCTGCAGGCAATGAAACTGATAGAGAGATATTTGAAGACTCACCTGCTTTAGTTAGCTACATCATGCTAAAAGGGCCGTTCAGAGGGATAAAAATTAGATTTCCCGTGCACAAGTGGTATTGGAAGAAACCCTCCTTTCCCTCCATGAAAATCTGCTTCCAGACGAAGAGGCCAAGAACCATACCAACGCCATTTTCTTAACATGTGCTGATCACGTGCTGATCACGTGCTGTTTTCAAGCTCCCTGTTCATCTGAGTTATTGGTAGCAGCTGAAGGTATCCTGTTTACTTTACTGTTTTAGACTCAAGGTTGCATCTGGCTTTGGGAGTGATTAGAGCATTCCTGAAGGCGCCGCCTCTTCTTTCCCAAGCACAGAGACGAAAGGGAGTCACCCCTCCTGCCCTCCCCAGTAATAGATAGCTGTGCCTTTGTTCTTATTCAAGCTGTGCCATATATGGTCCTTTCCTGGAGCTCCAGGGCCAACTGGTGTTTTTCCATGTACTGTATTATATGTGTTGAACTGAAAAGTATATAACCTCATGTTTGAATATGAGCCGGCAGTCTTCCTCGGCGCACCTGATGGGTGAGGATCGACGAGGCTCCTCTATATAGAGTTTGTTCTGGCCAATAAAGAGTTTGAACCTTCTCCGTTGCCAACTGACTATTATTTGGAAAGATATTGCGGGCCACTGGTAAGTGTGGCCCTTGGGATTTTTGTTTAAGTACAGCAGATACATTGCACAGAAATATACCAAATGTGTCATGAAATCGAAGCCCCTCCATGATGCCCAGGAAAGCAGCAGTAAGACACTGAAAAAATCTAATAAAATGGATAAACGTTTTTGTGACCTACAGCACACGAGTACGCCAGACCACAAACAGAAAAACGTATCCAAGACAATATCAGTCATTTGGGGAAAAACAGGGGAAGTGAAGAAACCTAGTCCCAGGTCTCCACCATCACAGTACAGGACAAATAATTGTCCATCGTCCTTATGGTACACAAAGCAAGCTTGTGCCTCTTGGGTCTCTCTGGTGCCTGTGCCACCAGGATGTGGCATAACGCCAGAGCTTCCGACTTTGGGCATGGGGAGCCAGGTTTGAGTCTCTGCGTCAGCACAACATCCTGTGATTCTGTGCAAATCAATTAATCTCCCCACGCCTACCAAAAAGGAATGTGTCCATCTGTAATGCAACTGGTGCTCATGCAAAGCGCTTCAATACTTCGGGTCGAGTTTGCTCTATATAAAACTGCAAAAACAAAATCCCATGTCCTCAAGCAATAAACAAAAAACATTCAAAAGAAGAAAAAAATAATTGACGGTGCCCCTTATTTCCCCCCATTAAACATTGCCATGTTATTCAATGCAAGAGGTGACGAAGACAAACGAAAAGTCTCCCTGCAGCCTCTGAATCCAGAATGACTAAGGATTCAATAAACAACATGTAGGAGTCTACAGAGAAGGATGAGGGAGTTGCTGCTGTATATACAATTGTCTCTGCATTGTGCCTTTCGTCCAAAAACCACCTCAAAAAGCTTTTTGTTAAATACTATAGCGACAGAGAGACACAAGGATGGGTACATCCATCTTGGTTCTGCAAGCGGCAGTGGCAGAATGGGCCCAGTTCTAAACATGTAGCACAGCTGTATGACACAACCACACATTCCTTTCCCACGAGTTCTTTAACATCGCTGGTGGAACAACGAATGTGTCTGAACCGCGCATTCCATTTACAACACAAGTCGTTGCAACGACTTGCCCTAGGGTGGCGCTGGACTTTGGAATAGTATAAATAACTATTCCAACTCCAGTCTCCGCAACAATAGGAAAAGCGTTGAAGTTTAAAGTTCAACGTCACTTTACCTAACACATGTCATTGTAACTCGTTTTTGGACTCGCATTGCAAAGGCAACATGTTGTTCGGATGTCGTGGTATTTGCCTGTTTCCATGTAGCACACACACATTTTCACAGTTCCTGCAAGATGTAGCTACAAAGGATCCAGCCACTTGGTGAAGAAACCCCCGCTGCCCGGGTGGAGATATGTCTGATGTTCCTCCTTGTCATTAGAGTGGAGGAAAAGAAAATTTGCCACAATGGTAAATAATAAATCTATCAACCAACCTCACAATCTGGTCCAGAACTAACAATAAAGAAACAGGCAGAATTTTCTCCTGTTTTTGGCATATATTTCTCGCGTTCAGAACATTCACAAAAATCTTCAGGAGCACTTATTCTAAACTATGATAATTGTAAATTTCCAGGCGCAATCCTCCCAAATGCGGCCAATATTTGATAGCTGTCTACTCAAATTGAAGCCCGGATCCTTCTATTGGCCAGTTCCCTTACAAGAACCAATTGGGTGGACTTAGAAAGGGCCTTGGGTTTAAGGTGCTACACTACAGAATTTCTTCAACTGTTCAGATGAGGGTATCAGAAAGTACTATGGGGCTTATTTACAAGCCCCTTGCGCCACAGGTGCATCACTTTTAATATGGGAAAAAGTAATGTACTGGTGGCGCAACAGACTTGTAAATAAGCCTCTAAAAATGCTTGAATATTTGAAACAACTTTTCTTCCAAGTGCTCTGTCAGATTCGGTAAGTTATCTGAACACCCAACTAACACCTAGGTGGGTAAACAGCATCATTTAGGAGAACAATCCACTTATATGATTTGCAAATGTGAAAATGCGTTTCTTAAATTAATTTACTCCACTAAGGTGTAATTTTAAGCTTGAGTAACTCTCTTGACAGGTGTCAGTTGTCCTCGTTTCAAGGTGGAAAAGCTGAAAATAAATATAAACACATACAAACTCACAGGAGCTTATTTATGAGGCCTTGCAACACTTTTGCGCACCGTTGTGCCACATTTTGTGATGCACTGGCAGCAAAAAAATATGCTCCATGTTGCGCCATATTCAAAAAGTGATGCATCTAAGCAAATACATCACTATAATATATAATGTATGCAGGGTGGGCGTTCCCCTGCAAAGAGCACGTAGAAGTGGCGTTGTGAAATCTATCAGATTTTACTGCGCCACTTCTAGGACGCCACTGTAGGCCCTTTCATATGGGGCTTGCCCCGTGTGAAACGCCACATTGCTGGAGTTGCGTCTGTTGTGAGACATACCCCAGCAATGCATCAGTTTTGCGCCGACGTATCTGTCACTCCTTGCCTCATGGAGTGCCACACATTAAATACGGCGCATTCACTGTGTCGCAAGGAGGGCACAGTGAAAACTGTTGCATCGCTGTTTTGCTACAGTTTTCATAAACGAGGTCCACATTTTGTCAGTATTCATGCACCTTTTGTAGTTGCTTAGCCTCAAAAGTGCTCCAGTTTTACTCCTGTCTAGGAAACAGGTGAACCTTTTTCAGGATCAGAATTTTAATATGGGCAAAAGTGACGCACCGGTGGCGCAAGGGGCTTCTAAATAAGCCCCTCAGGGGTCTCTCCACTGGGAAAATATAAAAAAGTTAGCGAGTGCAAAAGCAGTGTCAGAAAACACTAAGTCTAAACTTAGTAATAAATAAGTTTTCAGTTTATGAAAGGAGAACAATATTTTCCTCTGGTGTCTTACATGTAGGCATTCAGAAATATATGCGTGCTACATTTCCCAATATGTATATTTTTTCGCCCGCGGGTACACACGGGCCGCTGCGTTACGAACGGTTTTCCAGAAGTACTCCAGGAATTCACTGCACTAAGCAGAAAAGTGAGAAATCTGCTCTAAGCAGTCGCGCAACACCCATTAGACTCAAAGGGCTTCAGCCCCTCCCCTCCCCCCTTCCCCCCCCCTCGTGTGTGGCAGCCCGGGATGAGACCGCTTCCAAAGCCGCGCCCGAGCACTTCACAGGTCTTTAAAAGACCATTTGCATGTTAATGAGGCCTCGATGTTGTTTCACCCCTTCTAAGAGCCCCTGCAGCTCCACTCTGCCGATTGCTTAAAGATTCAGCCCCCCCCGAAATTTTTTCTTAGCCCCCCCGAAATTTGGCTCTAGTTGCGCCTCTGGCTCTAAGCCTAGGAATGGTCGTACAAAGTCAATTTTCGTTTTCCTTTGTGATTCAGACCCTCTACAATACGCTTTGATTGTGAAAATGATTCCTTCTGTCATATTTGACAAGGTGTATAGCGCAGATCTTTTGTAATGTAATGTAATGTAAAAAATTCTTGTAGAGCGCGACTTACACCGGACGGTTTCTTGGCGCTGATCACTTACTTGGGAAGGGGCACAGAGGGGGAGGAAAAGAGTGCTTATGTATAGATGCTGCGGAAAAGGTGAGTTTTGAGGAGAGACCTAAAGTGAGGGTAAGAGGGAGAGAGTCTAAGTTCCAACGGAAGTGAGTTCCAAAAGGAGGGAGCCAGGAAAGAAAATCTGAGACCTCCGTGTTTTTTGCGCCTGAACCTAGGCGTCTGGAGGAGCGCATGGTGAGAGGATCGAAGGTGTATAGGGGGAGCGTAGGGGTGCAAGAGAGAAGAGATGAAGGAAGGACCGATGCCGGCCAGAGATTTATGGGTCAAACAACCTAGTTTGAACTTGCAACGCTCCGATACAGGGAGCCAGTGAAGGGCTTTGAGCAGGGGGCGGACGTGGAGGTGTTTGGGTTGATGGTAGATCAGGCGGGCTGCCTGATTCTGTATCAGCTGTAGTCTTTTAATTTGATATTGTGGGATGCCTGCATACAGGGCGTTGGCATAGTCAATCCGGGAGATGACTAATGCCAGCAGTGCCAGAGTAAGGGCCTCGGTGGTCAGGAAATGAGCTATTTTCCGGATCTTCCTAAGCTGGAAAAAGCAGGAGGACACAGTGGCACTGACCTGGTGTTTCATTGAGAGATCATGGGAGATGTAAACTCCCAGGCTTTTCACCTTGTCAGCAGGGCAAGGAGAGGGGCCGAGGGAAGGGGGCCAAAAGGTAGAGTTCCAGGGGTTGGATGGGCCTCCGACAAGAACAAGCTCCGTCTTGTCGGGATTAAGTTTAAGATGGTGAGCACCCATCCAATTACTGATGTGACAGAGGGTGGACTGAAAGTCTTGGATCGCTTCGTCCGAGGAATCAAGGTTGAAGACAAGCTGAATGTCATCTGCATAGTTAAATGCAGTGACATTCCTTCCCCGGAGGGAGCGGATCAGGGGGGTGAGATACAAATTAAATAGGAGTGGTGACTAAGACGAACCCTGCGGAACGCCGCAAGTAAGCTTCATTTTGTCAGCCGAAAACTGGGAGAGTCGGACAGATTGGTGGCGGTTCGTCAGGAAGGAGCGAGCCCAGCTGAGGGCCGTCCCACTGATGCCCGCCTCTTTGACACGGTCGACCAAGATGGTGTGGTCGACCGTGTCAAAGGCCGCCGATAGATCTAGGAGAATCAGAGCTTGACTAGTATTAGAGTCGGCGCCTCTATGGAGTTCCTCCATGACAGAGAGGATGACCGCCTCCGTCAAATGGACAGGTCTAAACCCAGCTTGCTGGGAGTCTAGGAAGTTGGACTCTTCAATAAAAGAACTGAGGGCGCTGGTCACATGTGTCTCAAGTACCTTACTCAGGTAAGGGAGAAGGACGATGGGACGGAAGTTACCCATAACTGCGGGGTCGGCGTTAGGTTTTTTTAGTATGGGAACCACCTCGGCGTTCTTGAACTGGCTGGGAACCTCACCGAGCAGGAGAGAGTTGTTCAGGAGGGCCAGTGGAGGGGCGGGGTAAGCCGAGAAGGCAGCACGGAGAATCGCAGGAGGGCAGCAGTCCGTGGGGGAGCCAGATGAAACTTTATTAAGCAGGGAAAGAAAGTCTCCTTCTAGTATGGGGGGAAGCTGGGTCAGGGAATGGGGATTAGAGGAGGGAATAGCCTCTGTAAGGGACATCGCCGGGGATCCAGAGGAGATACTATTTTTAATTTTACTGATTTTGTCTGTAAAGAATTGATTAAGGGAGTCACATAGAGCCTGGGATGGGAGGGGTTTAAGGGTCACCCTGTCCGGATGTGAGAGCTCCTCCACAATGGCAAAAATTTCTTTAGATTTTTGCACGGAGTTAAGAATTTTTGTGGAGAAGTAAGCAGTTTTGGCGACTGAGATTGCCTGTTTGTATTCTCCAGAAAGTTTTAAGAATTGTAGTTTTTCTGAGGGGTCGTAGTTTCTACGCCAGCGGCGCTCGGCTTGGCGCAGTCCCAGTTGCGTCATGAGGACGCTTAGTTCTAATTAGCTTTAGGGGGGCAACCTTGTCACTGGCGGACTCTAGCCATTTGACAAGTGCGGCTTCTTGGGAGTCTATGGAGCCGGGACTGGGCAGAACCGAAGATGTTAAGGAGGTAAGAAATAGATCGAGGTCTGCTTTGTTCCAGTTACGGGCCAGGAGGCTAGGGCCTCGGCTACGGGGGGGCGGTGGAGGGACCAGGAGAGAAAAAGAGATTAAGGAGTGATCCGACCAGTGGCAAGGTGAGATCGTAAGCGACTTAATTCCAAGATTGTAGGTCCACACTTGATCAAGGATATGGCCCTTAGAGTGAGTGGCCGTGTGGACGTGTTGAAGGCCATTGAGCCCACTTAATAGGTGGGTGAAGGCCAAGGAGAGGGAGCTTTCATGGACGTCTGACGGCCAGTAGTTGAAATCTCCCAGGACCAGGAGTTTGGAGTAGTTGATTGTGAGCTGGGAGAGTAGGTCGCCAAAGAGCCAGGGGAAATTTGGCATAGGTTGGGGAGGGCGATATACCAGAACGCAGGTAAGGGGAGACACCGAGGATTCAAATCTGATTGCCAGGTAATCGACCTGGGGGATGGTGAGTAGGGAGAGGGAGGTGAACCTAAGGGGGAGTTTGATAATGGCGGCTACGCCGCCACCAGGTTTCCCAGCTGGACGGTTGGCTTGGAGAATATAGTACCCAGGTGGGATGGCTGCCAAGATGTCAGGGGAAGAATCCTCATTCAGCCAGGTCTCCGTTAAGAGTAGAATATCAGGTCGGTCTGAATCCAGGAGGTGGCATATGTCATGTTGATGGCTGACTAACGACCGAGTGTTAAGGTATATGATTGCTAATTCCATATTAGCAGGTGCCTGAGCGGACAAGGATTTAGGGGGAGGGGAGGTGACTATGTGCTCGGGGGTAAGGGAAGACGGAAGGGTCCTGAACTCAGGGAAAGTACTACGGGCTTGGAAAATGCCTAGTTGTTGTAGTTTCAGGTAACTGGTAGCATCCAGCGGCCAGGGTGTGTGTAAAGAGATCAGGTCCCTAGGGGAGTAAGATGTAAATTGGGCAGAGTGACAGGCCCCAGGCCCCAGCCGGCCGCGGACGGGCGCAGACGGGCTTGCCTTAGGCGCGCCTTTGGCGCGCCATCGTTGCGCCCGCTGCGCACGTCCGCTGCGCTTCCGGTGGGGACACATACTATATACAGGTGGAGAAGAGGGTTGAAAGGGGGCGTGGCCAGCGCAGGTGGGCGTGTCCCACTGGAACGCGGAAATGGCGGCAAACAAAACACCAAACACCGCTCCCGCTGCAGCGCTAGATCCGCTGTGCGGGGGAGTCTCTGGCTGATAAAGATTGGATGTGCCAAGGGTAGGTAGGTCAACAAGTTTTAAAAACACAACAAATTACACTTTTAAAATAAGCTAGAGATCGTTGCTCCCGGCTGTGCCTCAGGAGAAGTAAGAGTGATGTGCGGCGCTCGTAGTCAGCGCTATAAGTAACCTAGGTGAAGGGGGCGTGGCCAGCGCAGGTGGGCATGTCCCACTGGAACGCGGAAATGGCGGCAAACAAAACACCAAAACACTTTTGCAATAGGTCCCACCCGTTCGCACAGCGCTCTGAGGCAAACGATAAGCAGTGGGGGCTATACAAACACGAGAAATATGAATAAAACGATACATCTCCGAAACGTGTGGTGTTCGATCCGCCAATGCCTGTAGGTATCGTCCCTGTAGACAAGCCCCCATCTGCAGTGGTGAGTGACAGTAAACCTCCGGAGAGTAACGCGCAACCAGATGTGCAGTAATAAACCCACTGGAGGGTGTAACATCTGGGAAGCCTTAGGGGGCGACCCCAGAGATGTATCAAGCAGGGAGGGGGCAGACTCGACAGATATACAGCTGTACTTCAGAAGGGCGACTATGCTAGAAGCCTTTCATCTATAAACACCATCTTCCCCCACTCCTCCTGTGTGGATGAAACTTTGAGCTTTTATCAGTTCACTGGAAAAGGATCTCAAACACACAGCGACAATGTGCACCCTGCCAGGTAACACGCGCTGTATCATACATGACATGCAAAGAGTACAACACACGAGTGGGACTAAGGAGGCTTCAGTTCAATGTCAATCATTGATTAGCACCACAGATGTAAACGTCCAAGTCCTCATTACTGTATGTACAATTAATGATGTACCGAACACATTGGACCCGCAGCCAGAAATTCCCTCATCCTGGGTCAACAAACAGGATAAGCGTCATCTTTTCCCACCTGGAAAATGTATTCTTGCAAAAAGCCGCAGTCTGTATCTTTCCAGGCTGGGAAAAGGAAAAAGTTCGCCTCCATATTGGTTTGGGATTCGTGGGATGGGCTTGTTCCACAGGGAAATGTTTCCCACACTTGGGGGTGGGTGGGGGGGGGGTGGGGGCGGATTGTAGGGAGAACACGTGCGTTTGCGCATTTCAGCCTTCTACACTCGGGTCGTCTGCCGTATACATTGCCCAGAAGAGGGAAACATGTTGGGCGAGGAGCAGGGCTGTAGCTGCTATTAATGCAGTAGGTGCAGAGGCACCGGGGCCCAAAGATGTGAGAGCTCACTGCACTCTAATCACGGCCAGCTTTTTGCCATCGAACCGTGGGGTAGGTGGGCCCACATTCCGTGCTTGGGGCTCTGCCTGTAAATTACCGATTTGAGTGGTGGATATTAGTTAATTATTTGGAGTGAGAAGGATAGCAGAGGAATGATAGGTAAGAAAGGTTTGCATTCATATAGCACTTGTTATCCCTGATGGGTGTTGAAGCGCTTTTCTGGAGAGTAGCACGCCACTCCGGAACCCATAAAGGATTAGTGTTGAAAATTAGTATAGTAAAATATGAAGTAATTTGAGTAGTGGTTATGTTATTCAGTTATTTGGGTAGGGAAGGGTAGGTGGCGGGATAGAAGAGGGAAAGAGGTTTGTATTTATAGAGTGCTTGCTACCCCTGTTGGGGTTTTGAAGTGCAAGTAGAACGCTACTCTGGAACCCATAAGGATTAGTGTTGAATTAGTGAAACATGAAAGTAATTTTAGTGGTGGATATGTTAGTCAGTTAGTCATTTGGATTGAGAAGGGTTGGGGGGTAGAAAAGGGAAAAGGTTTGCATTTATATAGCGCTTGTAACCCTGATGGGGTGTTGAGACGCTTTATTGGCGAGTAGCACGCTACTCTGGAACCCATAAAGGATTAGTGGTGAATTGGTATAGTTGAATATGGAATTTGAGAAGTGAACATGTTGGGGCCATATTATCAAGGAACGGCAAGAACATTATCGTCTTTATAGCGGCAGGAAATTGCCGCTAAAGCGGGTTCTGGCGTGAACCTGGGCTTCTATGGAAATTCACAAGGGCATATTATCAAGCCCATTATCGCCGCTTTAGCGGCAGTTTCCTGCCGCTAAAGTGGCGATAATGTTATCGCAGTTCCTTGAGAATATGGCCCTTAGTCTGTTAATTTTGATTGAAAAGGCTAGTGGAGGGATAAAAGAATGAAGGATTTTTTTCTTTTTTTAGGTCATAACAGTAGGAGGAGGCTTTTGGATGAGTAAAAAGGAGTTTTGGATGGAGGAGTCAGAGGGAAGAGTTTAGAAAAGTTTGTGTTAGGGTATCGATACAGTAAAAGAGGTGTCAGATGATGCAAGGAGGGGTAGAGTAGGAGAGAGTCTAGAAAGGGTTATTTTGGGAATCATAGTAGTGGTATGGGGTTTGGGATAAATGAGAGAGTGGATGTAGAGGATATATTGATAGATGTATAGGATGGTAATCGCAAATTGCAAGTCACAATTAAGGAATGGCTCCCCATTCATTCCTATAGGCCTACAGGCCCATTAGAATGAGTGGGAGATTGCATGCGCAATTTGCGAGTACCAATAGGTACTCGCAAATTGCGCATGCAATTTCAAGGGTGCAAGGGTGTCAAAATGACACCCTATTGCACCCCTGAAATAGTGATGTGCACCTATGTTGCACGCACACATGCCTCAGAGGCATGTGTGTGCGCAACATGAAACTTTGAAAAATGCACTAAAGTGCATTTTTCAAAGTTTTTGCAAATTACCATCAAGTTCAACTTCATGGTAATTTGCGCCCCCTATTAGCGAAAACGCGATTCTAAAGTCGTTCTTGCATTGCATTTAAGGAATCGCAAAGAATTCATCTCTGCCACTTATTATTGTTGTTTTTATATTAGAGTATAATTTTTTTATAATAGAAAGAAATGTTATACAGATTTACCATTGTCATCAATGTGATTTTTTTTTAATAGAATATAATTTATTTGTTTTTATGATTAACCCGTTAACCGCGGCGTAAAATCTGCGCGGTGCGGGTGAAATCGTGCGCGGGTGAAGCCGCGTCTGCCAACGGACGTGTGCAGCACTACGGAGGTAGTGCTCGAGATGGTTGTTGGCCGACGCACACATCGAAGGGGTTAAAAATCACTGCTTTTGATATATATTAGTCACCTTTCGAACTCATTTCTTGTACTGCATTTGTGTTATTGTGATAATATGTTGCCTAGGAATTATACTTTCCATTGTGAATAAGCATGTGGTAGCCATCAGGGAGACTCTCAAAGTCTGCACTGGTACGCTGCCAGGGGGCAGTCAGACCTTCCTCTGTGATGACGGGCCGGGGTAACAGGTTGGCTGGTGGCCTGGCAGACTGGGCATTGCCGTATAACTTCTTCCAATCGCTGGTCTAGACCCAGAAACCATACCTTGCTCCGTAGACTGTTCTTTGACTTGACAACACCTTGGTGTGCACTATGAGCTAAAAGGACAGCCTTTTGTCTTAGGCTGTGGGGGAGCACTAGCCGTGGGAGTATTATCAGGCAGCCTTTTTCAGTGACCAATAGCTCCTGACGGATGTTAAGCAGTGATAGGAGTGTTGACTTTGCTTCTGTCGTGCAGTATGGCACCCGGCATCGAAGGGGTTGCCAATCCCCTGACAGAGTGGCCTGGATCACAAGCTGCAAATACTCGACCTGTCTGGTGGCTTCAACTACTTCCTCTAGGGACATAGGGGTCAGTTTGGAACATTCTACCACTAGGCAAACGTACTCTTTGGTCTCCAGGGTGTCCGCTAACTCTGACGGTGTGGTGGGGCGTGCAAGGTGGGATAGAAAATCCACGGGATTGCGAGTGCCTGGCCAGTACTCTACCTTGAAATTGATCTGCTGCAGCTGCAGGATCCATTTCTCCATTCTTAGCATGGCTTACAAATGGAAGAAGCAGGGGCATGTGATCCGTGATTACGGTGAATGGATGCCCGTATATGTAGATATAGAAGTGTCGGCAGCCCCACAGGACAGCGATCGTGAGTAGTGTTGCTCAGTTGGTGTGAGCGTCTGACTTGCGTAAGCATTAGATGCTCACGCGCCACACTCTAGCCACTGGGCTAGCACTGCTTCCAGCCTGAAAGGGCTGGCATCCTCCACCAGTTCGGAGTCTCTCTTGGAATCAAAGAACACTAGTGTTGTGTCAGCTGATAAGGCAGCTTTGGTTTGACTGATCACTTCCTCTTGCTTTTCTCTGAGTGGTCTAATGATGTCAGAGAAATTCTGCATGAAGCGTCTGCAGTATGTGACCATACCAAGAAAACAGTAGACACCTGATTTAGAGGAGGGAGCCAGTGCGTTTTGATTGTCTCTCACCTTGTCAGGGTAAGGGTCGATCCCTCGGTCGGAGAAACAGTACCCAAAGAAACTTCCTTTTGAAGTCAAATTTTTCCTTATGAAGTTTTAAGCTGTGTTCTGTGAGTCTGATGAATACGGCTTTGAGGCGAGTGAGATGTTCTTCAAGGGTTGGAGCATGTACCAGAATGTCATCACTCACATTCAGGACTTAAGGGACACCATGCAGAACCTCCTTGACAATGTGCTGAATAAACGCACCTTCGCTGAAGAACCTGAAGCTTATACAGGTATATTTCCAGAGGCCAGCATGCGTGGAGAACGTGAAGATTGGACGTGAGTCTGGGTGCAACGGTATCTGATGATAACTGGATCAAAGATACTTTTTGGAGAATCATGATGATCCTGAAAGTTCAGCAATGATATCGTCATTGGTCAGTGTTAGGTGGCGCTTCTGTTTGATTGCCAGATTTTGTATTCTCATATCTATGCAGATGCATACAGCATTGGGCTGCTTAGGTTTTTTGCCACCACAATGGGAGAGACCACGGGGTTGGGCCTCTCACTTGATCGATGATGCCTGCTTTTTGTAGGAGTTTTAGTTCTTTTTCGACCTTGGGACAGAGGTGGAAAGCAATCCTGCGGTGTCGGACCACCAACCTCTGGGGCTACTGTGTCTTAAATGTGCAGGAGGAGTGCTAGGCCCACCAGGCAGCCAATGCCATTAAAGAGGGAAGCAAACTCAGTTAACAGCGTGTTGTACGCTGAAAGCAAATTGAACCAAGTTGAGTTCTTGGGCTGTCTGACCGTTGAGGAGGAATCCAGCCCCTTCTCAGGACACATATACCTTGGCACATTGACAGGTGGAGTCATGGGTGAGGTCAGCCTGGAGCATGCCTTCAATCTGCAACGGTAAATGGTCACCGAATGCATACACTTGGTGTTGGAAAGGCGTTCGCCGGAAGGGGGTTCGATACACGTCTTGCCCACCCCTTTGACCCACCTCTCCCAAGTAAGCCGAACCAGGCGCGCACCCCCTGAACTGCACTGTGAACAGAGGGACACCACACGTATTCTTTGTAGGACGATAAGTTCTTTTATCGATGATTTCAAGGGATCTTTATGACCCAAAAGGCAAATAGTACAGCAGTGGCACAACGTACCACCAGTCAGTCGTGGGGAATGGGGGTAGCGGGACAGTCTTTCAAGATAGTGTCTCTGCGAAATACCCTGCGGAAGCTCACAATCCTCGAGCCGGAGGGTGTCGTGTCTCTGGGCGATCTCTTCCCGAGTCGTCCTCAAGGGGAGCGCCGCGAGTCTCTCAGCAGGCACAGGTGGTCGGAGTTCAGGAGCCGCGATTCCGTCAGCAGGGCTCAGATGGTTTAATAGCTGGGGGCCGCGAGTCACTCAGCAGGCCTAGGTGGTTCAGTGTTCGGGAGCCGCGACCTCGTCCGCAGGGCTCAGATGGTTCAATAGCAAGAGGCCGCGAGTCACTCAGCAGGCCCAGGTGACTTCAGCGTTCAGGAGCCGCGACAGCGTCAGCAGGCTCAGATGGTTCCAGGTCTTCTCTGTCCTTGTTTCTCCGGCACCCCTTGTTATACTCCGCTGGTTCTTTGAAGTCCGGAGTGCTCGCAGAGGGGGGGCTGGGGTGACGGAGGGGGTTCGGCGGGATTTCCTGCCGCTCACTTCTTTGGTCTTTTCAGGTGGGTCTGGGAGGGACCCCAGACGCTCGGTAGGGGAGGCGCCTGCTCCCCAGGGGCCTGGTGGCCGATTGAGTCCTCCCGGGGAAGGCGACCCGAGGTGTGACTGGGCTGGCGCCTCTGGGTCTGTGTTGAGGGCTCCCGCTTCCTTGGTTGGACATGCGTGGTAGGGTGGTGAGTTGGTCAGGCCTCTGGCCGGGCCGCGGATCGGGGGTGGCTGGGGCGGCCGGAGTCGGGGATGTCGTGTCTTGAGGGTGGTTGCAGGTTGGCTGGATGATGGAGAGGGCCACGCCGTGAGGCCGGTCTCACACTTGGACTGTGGTGCGGCGTAGTGGGGGAGGACCAGCTATTACGTTTATTGAGGTGCCGGTGTCTATAAGAGCTGAGACTGGTTGGCCTTGCACATTGATGAGACAGGTAGAGGCCACCTGGCATGTGTTTAGGAGCAGGTTGATAGCCCTCACTACATGGGCAGTTTTGGTGTCATCCGTTTCGCTTTCTGTCAGTGTAGCTGGCTGCTACTCTACAGCACTGACCGGCTTCTTAAGGAGCATTGACCAATGCTTCAAAGAGGAGCGGCACACTTAGAAAAGTGGTTGAGCTTGCCACAATCAGTGCAGGACTTCTCTTTGGCAGGGCAATCATCCAAGTGGGGGTAGGAGCCGCCACACAACCAACAGGTGCGGCCAGACGTCTTCTACCTGGCAGACTGTGGATTGATTTGCATGTCTCTTTGAGGAGTGCCTTTACCAGTTCGTCTTTGATGGGTGTGGCTTGGTTCAAGTCCATGTGGGCAGAGTTCCTTGGAGCACTCAAGATTGAGGTTGTCCCACATGGACATGTTGGGATCTTTTAGGATCCGCTTCCAGAGTTTGGGAAACGCTCACATATGGATGAACTGTGCTCTCAATTCAGCCCGTTCATCACAGAGCGTGCATGCATTTGAAAGCTCCTGGCGATTGAGAACACATCAACAGAGTCTTCCGGCTCTGCCTCTCTTGGCAGAGAGGAAAGCGGTCATAATCATTGTTTGCGTATGCCTCGAAATGCGCTGTGATGGCATTCTTTAGAGTGGTGTCATTGCACCGGGCCCTGCTTCGAAAACAGTTTTTGAGAGTTTGTGAACTTAAGCACCACCTAGATGGAGAAGCATGGCTTGTTTTCTTTCCATACTTATTTCTGCTGCCTCAATGTCTCTAACTGTTCCACCCATGCTTTCCAGCAGGTGGCCTGTGATGATGGTGGCCCAGCGACTGTGAAAGGCTCTAAGGCAGGGATGGAGGACAATGTGAGGCGATCACACAGGTGAGGGAGATGTTCGGACACCTATGCTGTAGGGCGCTGAAGCAGCAGTAGGTTATGGCACCCTGGTACACCTTGGGTATATGCAACGTGAGAAGGTGATGCTTGGCAACAGTGAATAGTCAAGGGGTACCTGCCAGGAGCGGGTGGAGAGGGGGTGAGCCCTGCCCTTTTTATGTTTGAGGTCCTGCGAAGCTGAGGCATATTGGTGGCAAACAGTGCTGAGGTGGATGTTATGAGCCGGGACTGACACCCCAAAGCAAAGTCTTAGGCCTTATGTGGCCATAGAGCAGCCTGTGTAATGCGACCGTCACTGTGCGATAGGGCCAGTGGTTGCATGCAGGGTGGGACAGCCGCTAGGCCAGAGCACATGGAGGGGCCTGCAGAATGTATGAAATGTCTCATCAGGGGAAGGCCAGATGGAGTCAGCGAGGGGCGTGGTAGCTGCATGGCCAGGGCGTACCAACCTCATGGCAGCTCAGGATGCAGGTGAGTTGAACTTTGTTTTTTGCAGATTTATATGACCCGCTTTACATGAGCACCAGTTAAGTTGCCTGAGAGTTGTGGGAGAGCGCTCAAGGGGGAGCTGCCGGACGACTTGGAGCAGCTGCGCTGGAGGCAGGTGAGTTCCACAGGGGACAGCAGACAGGTGTGCTGAGGAAGCAGGGATCGTTGCAGCCGACTCAGAGCAAGGGCCGCTGCACTGAGCTAAGCAGACGGGCTCAAAGAGAGGTGTCCAGCAGCCAGCCGAGGGCAGACTGTGCAGGTGCACGCCGGGGCAATGGGGCCTCCTCAGTGCCAGTGTAGCGGCACAGCAGGGCGGCAACTCTAACTAAGACACACACACGATTTTTATCTTCTCGTCGTCTCGAGATTCTCCACGCCCATTTTTACGGGCTATTAATTGGCAGTCTGACGCGAGCGTCGGACTAAACCAAAACCATTTACGCTCTTGGGGTGATATCCCATACTCCCTCTCCCTCGGGCACCCCACATTGTGTTGAGTGGAACATCGAAACAGTACAATCACAAACACTTTGCTGCTTTATTCCACCCTGTATGTCCATAAAAAACTACTCCTGCAAAAGGCAGAAGTAGGGGGCATATTATCAAGCACAGAGTTAAAATTATCGCCGCTGTAGCTGCATTTTTCTGCCGCTAAAGCGGCGATAATGGGCTTGATAATATGCCCTTGAGAATTCCAATAGAAGCCCATGTTGACACGAGAACATGGACTTCTATTTGAATTCTCAGAAAAATTCAGAGAAGACAGGTGTATAGTTCTTCGTGCACATTCAGGCCAATTGGTTCCCTACTATCTAGTTCTAGAATGTACCAAGTTTCAAGTTTCCACAGTTCTTTTTCTCTGTTGCCCCTTCTTTTCCTTTTTGTCACTTGTGCCACACAGCTATATTTCAAAGCTGAGGGGTCACCTTGATGCTCTTTTACAAAGTGACGTGCAACCGGATAACTGCAATCCCTATGTATGATGGCACAAATGGATTGCATTATTCTTCTATGTGCCGGCAATGTGGTGATTCCCACATAAACCTTCCTGCAAGGACACATTAGGATATACAACATATTCAGATTTTCATGTGAGGTTACCACGTATCCTGATTTTCTTTTTAAATGGTGTTTCAATAAATGTACGGTTTTCTCCATTTTTGCATGCTTTACATATAAAGCATCTTCTAAAGCCATTATATTGGGTCAACCATGTTAGGGATTTGGCACTTTTCTCAAAGTCACTTCTAACTAATTGATCCCTAATAGACTTAGACTTCCTGTAATTAATCAATTCGTATTCTGGAAGGGATATGCAACTTTTGAGAGCTGTTTTTTAACTGAAACTACTTGCCAAGAAATAGGCCTTAAGGAAAGGTCAATCACTTTTTGTGACTTATATGGATCTAACCATAGCATTCAATACCATGAATGGAACAATATTATGGAAAAAGATGGTACAGTGGGAGATTCCATCTGGTCTCTTGAAAGTGATAACCCAACTGCATAATAACTCCTAGACACAAATTCAGCGCAGCAGTAATGCCGCACCTACAAGTAAAGTTCAAACCCCAAATGGATTAAGGCAAGGATGTATCCTGGCTGCCCCTTTTATTCTCTTTATATATAGCCGATGCGCTACAAACATTGAAGTCTGCATACTCATTCCACTTAAGACTGGGGGGAAAAGTGTTCCAAATCTATTTTATGCAGACGACACAGTTCAAATAGGCCTGACACCGTAAGGCCTGCAGAGACAATTAAACACATTTTCCAAATACTGTAAGGTAAATGAATTGATAATAAATGTTGCTAAAACGAAAGTGATGTTTTTTTTTCAAAAACATTAATTGGAAAAAAGTGGAAATAGTCACTTAATGCACAACAATTGGAGACTATCAACAAGTATATGTGTCTAGGGATAGTTTTTAAAAGCAATCTTCATTTTGGGAGACATATTGAACTATTAGAGCAAAGAGGCAAAGCAGTGGTGGGAGCCATGAGACGAATGGGCTATGAACTGAGCCATAAATTGCTGGGAGTGCTGAAGGAAACACATAGCATGAAAACTGGTGCTATATGGTAGTGAGATTTTAGAGGAAAGAGATATTCCAGATGGTAGAGATGAGTATATGGAGGAACAGGTTTGGTCTCTTGGAGGGCACAACACATTGTGCATTAAGATTGGAACTGGGTTTGGCAAATATAAAATTCAAGTATTATCAAATATTTATAAACTATTGCTATGCCATTTCCAGAGCAGTGAAGCGTTCATTGAAGTAAACAATAAAAATGCACTTACAGTCTTTAAGCGAAGTTTCATAGCTTGATAATTACAACAAAATGGCAATAGGTGATCTGCTAGGCTCAGGAAAGCCCGGGGAATTAACGCTTCAAAAAAGAAGATAATGGTTAAAAGTCTGGCAAAGGAGATCGCACTCAAAAAGAGACCTTTAGGATTGTGGAAATGGAACAAGATATACTCACTTACTGGACATAGACACAATGACGAATTGAAACGCTATTAAAAAATTTACCCGATTGGAACATCAGGAGATAGATTATGAAGATAAAGTAGGGGCTAGTCCTCCATATTTATCAAAAGGAAGATAAATAACATGAAGAATACAAACGAGGATTATGAGTTCTACGCTTGTTCTTTCTGTAAGACTGGACCCAGCACGTTTGCACCTCATTGTAATTTGCACATATTTTTTAACTGTGAAATTGGAACAAGTGCTCCCAGTGTTTAGGGCATTCCAAATAAGAGAAGTTGATGTATTGACTTTATTAATTAGGAAATGTGAAAAGGTGAGACTATGATTTAATTTGGGAATCTTTTTAAATATTGTAAATGCAAGTATAGAGCGGCAGACATCTAAATAATATAAATATAGTTAACTGTTGATCTATTGCATACTGTCACTGTGACGGTGTTTTCTTAGTATTTTGCTGCTAGAACAGTAATGCACTCTATAGGGCTCAATATAAGAACACAAATATATTGAAAGAGAAGATCTGCAAAATGGACTAGATAGATGTAGGCATATATAATAGTGGAGTAGCAAACCGAGTCTCAAATTCTTCTTGGATCTTATTACATATTTTACACTTCTTGGCACTTTATTGCACTTTATAAATCCCATGGCACTCTTCCATACTTTGCATATGATTTTCAGGTGCAGGTTTGGAAACATAATCAAGTGTTGAGGTATTGTATATTGAGGAATAAAGTCATCTTAATCATAAGATCTAGTGTTTCAATTGTTCTCATTGCCATAGTTGTAACACAATTCATGTGATCTAGTTTAAAATCAAATGGTGATAGAACAAAATTCCAGATCGGACAGAGGGCACTGTTACTAAACTAAATGTTAGGTTGTTAATTTCATATATGGTCTTATTGAGTAGAAGTGTATTGATGTGTGTTCAAAATTCTGTCCACACTTTACTGCATTTTGCACACTCATTGCACCTTTTTGCGTTTGTACATTCCATGATACTTTTCCTAATCTGCACATGAATGCAGTCTGAAAATGCCTTAAATGTTATTCAGATTATCAGATGGAGTTATATTATTTATGCTCATATAATGAAGTTAAAGATGGAGGAACATTAGTTGAGTGTTCTTTTGGCACCAAGATATGGAGTGTTTCTATATTGTGCAAGTGAAATCTTGAGAGACGAAGGGAGATTTTTATTTTATACTTGGATGTAAAGAAATAATTACCTTTTGAAGGCTTTTATTGGATATGTTATGGAATAAAAACATTGAACTCATTTAAGTTGATGAGAGAATCTAAGCGTAAAAGAACAATGTTACAAGAATCTTTTATGATTTGCTGAAGCAACATGGTAGTCGTGAAACATTAAATCATTCAGGGTGCTTGGCAATCTGTGCCTTGCAAAGATTTGCATTATCCTGAAACTCTATGTGAATCTCTGGCCAGAAATCTACGACTGAAAATTGTCTAGGCAGATCTCTCTGATTGCAGCTCATTTTAGGATTTGCGGCTGCTTAATACTCGTGAAATGCTTACATACACGGACGTATATCAGAGGAAAGAAAGACAAACCCATCTAATCTGCGGAATCCCCTGCATAATGTGATGGAACAAACCTGATCTGCTGAAGGCAGCCGCTCTATCAGGTGTACAGACCCTGCATCTGCTACTGGAGCACCCACCATGCTTTCAGACTAGGTCATTCTATTTTAATGAGCCATTTGAGGTCATTGACTCCACCAAAAGGTGGTGCCCTAAAACCGCTAGATGGTGCTGTAAGGCCTCACTTCACTTCACAAATACGCCGGCCTTGCAGGTGAAAACCGAAGCAGCCTGTAAAATAGTGACGCACCTGCATCCATGTAAATATGGAGCAGATACAATGTCGCCGTTGCGTCAAAAAAAGTGACTCAATGGTGGCGCAAGCGGGCGCGAGGAGGTGCACGGGGCTTGTAAATCTGCCCCGTTGTATTTACAAAAGAGATATCTGGGGGAAATGTTGCTATAACAAGCAAGTAAAACAGACTGTAACTATACTGCAGTCAATGTACAATTCATTTTTATAATTTGTAAAAACACAAATCGGAAAGAAATCTTAACATTTCATTAAAATGTAAACGTCTTAAAGACAATACATATTTAATCAAAAGTATTATAAAAATATAGTCAATAAAACGTACACATAGTATAAAATATTATTTATGTACTTTTTATTGCAAATATATACAGTTACTTGACATACTATATTTAAAATATCAAATGTAATTTGTATTTTACATACATATTTGTTTACAATACTCAATGCACTCCAATTTAAATAAAATCATCTACTTCTTATTTTAATATTCATTCTTACTTCTAATAGTAACTGATATTAAATTGTTACTTTAGTCATTTATCTGCAACACTTTACTAACATTTCTTCAATACATAAATGTTTAGAAAAAGTGCAAGGATTAGTGTGATGAGAGTTCTGTAGGAAAATGGTTGCTAGTTTTCAGCTCTGACAGAGCACCGAGGTCTACTAACCAGACTTTACTGCCAGTGCTCTTTCCACTAAAGGAAGTTAGAGTCTCATTTTAACCCAATTGGCACAGACTTTAGCACCCATTTAAGTCCCTTATAAATGATAAACCTGGTACCTAGGGCATGGGTACTAAAGAGGGTCTCAAGGGCTAAAGCATGTCTTATACCACTGTTCTGCTTGGGTTTTCTGATCAGATAGAACCCGCTCATCAGAGCCTCACTAACCCAGCCAGAACGCTACCCCCTCCCTAGGGCCTATTTACAATAGTGCAACCACATATATCTACCACCTAAGGACAGGGAATTCCTACTATACATACCAAGACCTCTTATAATCGGCGGCCTCGCGATTCCATACGAATCCAGACCTCTCTGCCCATACGACAGTATCACAAGTGGCGGCCTCGCGATCCCATACGAATCCAGACCTCTCTGCCCATACGACAGTATCACAAGTGGCGGCCTCGCGATCCCATACGAATCCAGACCTCTCTACCCAGACGGCAGTCTCAGCACAATCGGCGGCCTCGCGATCCCATACGAATCCAGACCTCTCTGCCCATACGACAGTATCACAAGTGGCGGCCTCGCGATCCCATACGAATCCAGACCTCTCTACCCAGACGGCAGTCTCAGCACAAGTGGCGGCCTCGCGATCCCATACGAATCCAGACCTCTCTACCCAGACGGCAGTCTCAGCACAATCGGCGGCCTCGCGATCCCATACGAATCCAGACCTCTCTGCCCATACGACAGTATCACAAGTGGCGGCCTCGCGATCCCATACGAATCCAGACCTCTCTACCCAGACGGCAGTCTCAGCACAAGTGGCGGCCTCGCGATCCCATACGAATCCAGACCTCTCTGCCCATACGACAGTATCACAAGTGGCGGCCTCGCGATCCCATACGAATCCAGACCTCTCTGCCCATACGACAGTATCACAAGTGGCGGCCTCGCGATTCCATACGAATCCAGACCTCTCTGCCCATACGACAGTATCACAAGTGGCGGCCTCGCGATTCCATACAATCCAGACCTCTCTGCCCATACGACAGTATCACAAGTGGCGGCCTCGCGATTCCATACGAATCCAGACCTCTCTACCCAGACGGCAGTCTCATACGAAGTTCATCCTATGATCACCATAACATACAAAAAGGGAGTCAGTCTCACTATTCATCAGATCACACAAGGACTGCCAGTTCGAGCATAGCCTGTTCTCCGGTTCGAGGGGCTCCTCTTTCCCTTATTCAGTTACCACTTACCTGATCAGGGTTAACATCTGTTCATGTAGCCGCAGCTGACTAGAAGAATAGGCTACCCTCTCATACAAGAACATGCAGCACATGTTGGTTCACTACAAACTGGGTACTTTATTACTCATTACATACGCAACCACATAACATTACAATATAGCACATAACCTGCAAAGAAAAGTGAAAGATTAAGTTGTACACTCTAATAAGAAAGGGTCGACATCACCTTAGTAGTGTGTAGCCTGCACTCAGTGGTCATCTAGGTTCCCTTCTCGTCTGTGCCTCGGCTCGCCTGGAAGTCACACCTCCGCAGTCACGGATACATATCTGCACCACTATGCGCTGTTCTCTTCACCCTTCTCCGAGTCACTGGGACCTCTTCCTTATCGGCTACTCTCTCCTCTCTGGCTACTCTGCTAGGAGAGTATCTGTCTCTCGATTCTTCTCCGCCTTCAAGATGGCGTCTGTCTTCCCTGGAATAAGTAGTAGATTTACTGCTAACGGCTAGATGCCGCCTACGGACTGAACAAGTAACTGCCTCAGACTTTCACTAATATAGAGGTGCGTTTCCTCATGGAAAATTCCGGCCCGTAACCTGCCGCCCACCAAATTCTTGTACCTCCCCGTACCAAGGACACGTTCCCAGCCGGCCGGCCTGATGTAGTGTCTTCGGCATGAAGAAAAATACAATCCTTCGATAAGGGCCGGCCTGAACCGGTTCTCTCCAAGCGAATAACACCTCATAACTAAAACATTACATTTGACCTAGAAGCATCCCAAGCTGCCGGAGCAGAAAGAAAGATGGAGTCTCTCCCGTTTGAGGCCTACCAGGCCTGAATTCAGCACGGCTCCATGAAATACCCTCACTACAGGACAGGTTATCCCTAATACTACCGAATCTATCCCCTAGGCTATGTGTGCAAGCCCTGATCTATGGGGAAGAACACAGAATCATGTCGAAGTGCCTAGTAAATAGGCTCCATTCACTACTCTAACCCTTAGACTTGAATGGTAAGAGACTGAAGTCACATTCGATCATCTTTTCCTCACAAGAAGGCCGGGAAAATCGAGCAGAACATTTCACCCTTGACTTCAGTCTATTATACATTCATTAAACAGAACTAATATCTGCGGAAGAATAATATGAAACAAGACTAACTGATCTATGTCTAGTACCAGGTGTGCAGAATTGAAATAGTGAAGGAATACACTGAATAAAGCAACAGATAGAAATCAAAATGCCGATAGTAATCAGAATACCTCCTAATATCTGACGTAACATATGCAAATCAGGTAACCAATTAAAGAGCCAGTCAAACCAGCCCTGGTCAATGTGTTTTCTAACTTCTTCTGTCAAGTCATGTAGTTTATCAATGTGAGCTTGAATGGATTTTGTATGATCCGACAAGTTAAAACAACAAAGACCCTCAAAATCAGAACAATCGTGTCCATGTTTAAGCAAAAGATAATCAATGGCCGCTCTATTTTGCAAGATAGCTCTACGTTCACCCTGGGCGTCTAATAGCATGTCAGACAGGACTGTAGAAGTATGATTAATGGATTTTACCATCCAGCAGGCCATTTTCCCAATAGATTTGGCATTATAAACTGCCAAAGCAGGAACACCAACAATTGAAATAGCCAGGCTAAGGTATTCAGACTTGGAATATAAATGTAAAGATGAGTCACAATCCTCCTGTAACCTCACTGTATCTCGAATCACACGAGAGTTGGCATTCGGATGTGATGAAAACATCAACAAACTCAGTCTAGTAATGGCACAAGGGCCTCCAGAAATATTTGCGGGGATATATGGCCAGAAAGTATTACCACATGAGAAAAGCCATCCGGCAGGTAGTAACATCGTGCGATAATGACTGGGGGTAACTACCAAACTCTTGCAAGTCATGTTATTCTGAACAGAAGTACATGTTTTCGGTGTCCTTTGAAGGCACAAAGTTCGTTCATGAGCGGTGAATGAAGTGGCACCTTTCAATCTTAAACGCATACATTCAGAAATCGCACTAGGATCACAAGTAAGGAAAAAACACAAATCACCCTGTGTGATATTATAGGTAACTATTTGGGACTGGATGGGGGGTATCGGGTCTGACAGTACAGTACACAAGGGGCAATACTCATGGGCAGCAAAATCGGCCAGAAGAACATTGGGGCGAGCATTCGATATATTAAAAATATGAGTCAAAGTCTCCAATGAAGCAGGGACAGCAACTAAACAAGTCGCTAGAATGTCAGACACCGATCTCATCGGTGTCAAGCAGAAATGAGGGGCTTTAGTCACTTGTTTGGCTAATGTAATCCAAAAGTTCGACGACGAATCCCACGCAGCGAAGGAACGCGACACTCGGGTTCTCAACTCAGCCCGGGTTGATGGGATCCCTCCTCTCTCGTCGTACCAGCCCAAAAGGAGTCCAACGCCGACACATCCTGCAGCAACAGTCCAAAGAATGATCTGAAAGAGAATCAAATACAGGCATTATTCATTCTCGTAAGTAACATTTGTCATCCGGGACTGCTTCCCAGCTATCTTTCCCTGGTCTCATAACTAAAATGGTGTTGTCTTGACCGGTTGCAATGACTTCTGCTTGTTCAGGGGGATTCTTAGGCGACTGCACCCAAACTCTGGCCCCAGGATTATCTGTGGAGCCACAACCTTTCTGGCCTCGTACAGTTAGCAACGTTGGGGCAGTGCCTTTTGTGATCTCACCACTGAAAACAGGCATTATTAGCAATTGAGCCACTCGGTCAGTTTGATGTATCAGTAAGTCAACCTCACTGTTATTCAGCAGGAGCACCTTAATCTCTCCCTGATAATCACTATCAATGATTCCTCCAAGCACCTGAATGCCTTTTACAGCCAGCCCCGATCTAGGGGCGATTAATCCGAAATTCCCAGTTGGTATATGAACACCAACACCAGTTTCAATGATGACTCGATCCTTACTTTTTATAACGGTGTCATCCATGGCATGCAAGTCTAAACCTGCCGACCCTGGGGTCACTCTACATGGAGCCAAAGCTCCGGGAGTAATTTCCCAGTACATCACAGTCTCTCTGATTTCATTGGGCTTAGCATCAACATTCGGAGGAAACAAACGCATAAGTGGGGATTCAGCATTTAGAAAAGGACGGTTATTCAAAATCAATAGCGCTTGAGGCAAAAAGTCTCGCCAATTTTTATACTTGTCATCTGTTAATTTACGTAACTGATCTTTCAGCAGGCCATTCAACCTCTCCACAAGATCCGAGGCCTGTGGATAATATGGTATATGAAACACCCATTCAATATTGTTTTCCACACAGAATTCCTGTACCAATCTTCCACGAAAATGGGATGCATTATCAGATTGAATTTGGAATGGCACACCATAATACATCATAATCAATTCCACTGTTTTAATAGTATTCAATTGGGTAGCTTGCTTACAGGGAAGGGCCACCAACAGGCCACTGTATGTATCAACAATAGTGCAAACATATTGACAATTCCTACTCATAGGAAGTGGACCGATGTAATCAATCTGCCAAATTTGAGCGGGCAATTTCCCGCGATGTAAATGACATTTAACAGTTTGGGGCACTTTGCGCTGCCTGATATGCTGACAAATGGGACAATGTAGAATAACATTTTTGATTAAATCTAGGGGAATATAAATTCCTCGATCAGCAGCCCACCTGCTAGTGGCTTTCTCTCCAAAGTGTCCTGCTTTCTGGTGGGCCCATTTCGCCAATCCCGCAATATCAGAATCTTGCCTGTCCACCACTGCCTCAGCAATTTTAGATTTCTCATCTGCAATGTTATGAAAGAATTTGTCAAGAGAGTCTATCGGGGTATGAGCATCCACATGGAAGATTGTAACAGTACTCTGTGGGAGCATTTCCCAAATCTCCTGCCATAATTCTTTTCCCCACAGTTCTTTTGAATGGATTTTCCAACTATGGGAATGCCAAGTCGGTAACCAAACTGCCAGTCCATTGGCAGTAGACCAAGAATCGGTGAAAATATGACATGTGCCAGGTAACTCTTGTTTCAGAACTTGATAAACAGCATAGAGTTCAGCAAATTGACTGCTCTTACCCTCACCAGTTGTGCTCAGCAATTTTTGTGTGATCGGATTATAGGAGACCGCCTTCCAATGCCGTTTCGTCCCTATGAACCTTGCTGAACCATCCGTAAACCAGACATGGTTTCTGTCCTCTGCGGACAAATCATCAAAAGGTCTACCCCACTGAACAGGAGACTCCTGTACTAAAGGTACGGAACATTCACTCTCAGTCTCAGTCGATGGCGCCCGTGCCACCTGCTCATGCAAAGATGCAACTCCTTTTTGTCCCACACGTGCCCTGTCTTGTATATACCATTTCCATTTAATCACACTCGCCTCTTGAGCGTGTCCAATTCGGTGAGTTTTCGGCGAACTCATAACCCACTGCATGATAGGAATTTCAGGTCGCAAAACTATATCATGTCCCAAAGTCAATTGCTCGGTATCCACCAGAGCCCAATAACATGCAAGTAACTGTTTCTCAAAAGGTGTATAACGCTCACCAGCATCAGGTAACTTTTTGGTCCAGAAACCTAACGGTACTCTACTCTTGCCTTGTTTCTGCCACAAACTCCAATTCGCATAAAGGCCTTGTACAGACACATTCAAATCCACATCACCATCACATACAGGCCATAAATCCAGAGCATGCTGAATTGCTTCTTTTGCCAGACTGAACGCATCTTGCTGTGGTTTATCCCATTCAAATGCATTCTTTTTACGAGTGACACGGTACAAAGGGGCCGATATTTGACTCAAATGAGGAATATGCTGGCGCCAAAAACCAAACAAACCAATGAAGCTTTGGGCTTCTTTCCTGTTCCTCGGAACTGCAAAATCAAGAATTTTCTGTTTAACCTGAGGGATCACTTCTCGGTGCCCCTCATGCCAATTAATACCCAAAAATTTCACAGCCTGGGACGGACCTTGTAATTTATCCGGGTTGATTTCCCAACCTTTCTCACGCAGGCACTCAATGACTCTGTCCAATTGGGTCTGAACTTCCTCTTGTGTTTCACCTTGGATCAAAATATCATCAATATAGTGACATATCTGAATTCGCGGATGAACCGGTACCTCAGCCAAATGCTCGGCCACCAGCCGGTGACATATCGTAGGACTATGCACATAGCCCTGGGGAAGACTTCTAAACGTCATCTGACGCCCGTTCCACGTAAAACTGAATTGTTCCTGACACTCAGGGGCAATCGGAATCGAAAAGAAAGCATTAGCAATATCAATGGACGCATACCATGTACCTGGATGTTTTTGGATTCTTTCAATTAGGGTAATAACATCCGGTACTGCAACAGTCAAAGGGGGTGTGTGTCTATTCAATTCTCGATAATCAACAGTCATGCGCCAAGAATTATCACTCTTACGTACCGGCCAAACAGGATTATTCCAAGCAGAAGTAACTGGGGTTATAACTCCTGCATCCACCAACTCCTGAATAGTGGTACTAATCTCTTCATGACCACCTGGAATACGATACTGCTTCTGACGAACCACTTTTGTCGCCTGGGGAACTTTTATGGGGGCATTCTTAAACGACCAACCCGTACAGGCCTGGACGATATATAATGTTTAGTTCCAAATTGGTAACATCCATCATCTAAGTGCAAAGTCATTCCTTTCAAAATATGAATTCCAATTATGAATTCTAAGAGTGGTACCACTAATACAGAGTATTCTTTTCTAGGAATTCTACCTATTCTCATTTCAAGTAAAGTTTGAACTGCGGGAGTTTCCTTTCCACCTAATCCGGTAATTGTAAAAGGCAGACCTTTAAACTTCTTTGATTTTCCATGAATAAGAGTGGCCTCCGCTCCTGTATCTACCAATGCTCGGGCCCTTTGGATATTACGATGTCTCCAATAAAAATCAATATCTACATAGGGTCTATTATCTCTGTGAGCCCATCTGTGTACTGGAGCTTGACCTATTTCCTAGTCATTTTTACTGCGTTCTGTGTACCAGGATAAATCAGGATAAAGACTCTCACGTTTCCCAGGTATCGATACCTCCTGTTCATATCCATCTCCATTACGAAATGGATTCCTGTCCTCTGCATTGTACTGTGGGTTTCGATCGGCCAATCTGTGTCGATCCTCTCTCCTTCTCAACTCAGGGGATTGATCCCTATCATCTCTACGTCTGCTGTTAACATAATCATCTCTCCCCCTCTCTCTTTCCCCCTCTCTCTCCCTGTCTCTCTCACGACGGGGGGACAAATCACGTACATAACGTCGATCATCACGACGATCAGAGCGCCCACGGCGGTCGTCATCACCGCTACCGTCAGAAAAACCACGATCACACTCAGTTGTCCGAACACGCCGGGCACCCTCCTTTCGATCCAAGCCACGTTTGCGAAACATTTCCCACAAACGAGAAGTAGTCTCACCGTCAATGTCCTCCTTCCGCACACCATCGGCCATAAGACCAAAAAACATATCACGTCTAGTAAGTTTATTGTCACCAGGAGTACGAGTGTCAGGCCGGGATTGCCGTTCAGGTTTAAACCACTCACCCAACTCACCGAGTTGGCGTACCGATTCCAGCACCATAGACAATACGTTACCAGTCTGATTAATCAATAAAGTCATCATGACCTGCTTATAAGCAACAGGGGAAGAACGAATAATACGATTCCGCACAGAAGATGTCAACAAACCATCAAGCAACCTGTCAGCAGTATTCAAAAAAATTGCCGTTTTCATCACCTCCTCTTTGAGACGTTGTGCAGCATCGCGCAAAGTATACCACGGTTTGTCATTCACAGGCCAATCAGATTCAGTAGGATATTTTTGATTACAACCCTCAGTCGCCAATTGAAGCAAAGAAATTTGACCACCAACATTAAAGTTACGAAAATGATCCTGGACAGTAGAATCCGAACTCAAGGAACAAAACTTCAAACAATCGCCAGCATCCAACATAATGCCAGCAGCGCCCAGTTTATAAAGGCACACCATCCATGTGAGTAAGGACTCACCAGCTCGCTGCCGAAATCGCTGCAAAATATCACTAATTTCTTGTTGAGTAAAATCCTCCAAAGAGTCTAAAGCAATACCATTCGGAGCACCGGGAGCCTGCTGCAACTTCCGCCGAAAAACTGGATGCACCGAGACCGCGGGACGAGCATCACAAGGAGCTCGACCAGTACACATAGAGGAACAATCAGTGTAAGAAGCATCGACCCCACTCGAAGGACGAGCGCAATCATTGGGTGCACCATCAGAGGCGCAAGAAGCAGACTTACAATCACGGCCGGAGCGAGAGGACTCGCGCTTGGCAGACTCCTCACCTGAGGAAGGAGAATCACTCGAGTTCCAGATATTACCATCCCATTCATCAGGATTCCAATCCAGTCCGGCTTTCGCCACGACCAGACGCACCTTTCGCGTCGAAACCCGACCACGCCGATTCTTGTATTTATAACGAGCAATTCGCACAGCCGCCCTCTCGGCAATAGTTTGGTACGTCTCAAGTTTGTCAGCAAGCAACTTATTTTGACACCGCAACAAAGTATGAGCATTCTGAATCTCAACAAAGTTCGCTTCCACATCCTTATGCAATATCTGCAACTTCAACAACCTCTCATGCAGAATCCTGTACGCAGACAGAACAATCCAACCTCTGCGCCCCAAAACGGGAAGCTCATCACCCTTAGATACCGGCGCCTTCTGTAAACAAGTAATCACATTAGCCGGCTCCGCCAGCTCCAAAAAAGAATTCCAATTCTCACTCAAACCAGTAGAATCAGCCCACTCACGGGCTAAGGCTTCATAAGGCGTTGAATCCCAACCGGGAATATCAACGGGCAACTTAAAAGTAGATTTCGACTTTCTAGAAAACATCTCGGAAAAGAAAGAAAAAGAGAAAAAAAGAAAGAAGAAAGAAGGAAAAAAAAAACTACACTCACAATTATATAGAAATAATATACAAACGAAACCACGCACGCGCCGAAAGCAAACACGATACAACCACAACGCACACAGGTTTCGTAAACGGTTCGTGACGCCAAATGTTCTGCTTGGGTTTTCTGATCAGATAGAACCCGCTCATCAGAGCCTCACTAACCCAGCCAGAACGTTACCCCCTCCCTAGGGCCTGTTTACAATAGTGCAACCACATATATCTACCACCTAAGGACAGGGAATTCCTACTATACATACCAAGACCTCTTATAATCGGCAGCCTCGCGATTCCATACGAATCCAGACCTCTCTGCCCATACGACAGTATCACAAGTGGCGGCCTCGCGATCCCATACGAATCCAGACCTCTCTGCCCATACGACAGTATCACAAGTGGCGGCCTCGCGATCCCATACGAATCCAGACCTCTCTACCCAGACGGCAGTCTCAGCACAATCGGCGGCCTCGCGATCCCATACGAATCCAGACCTCTCTGCCCATACGACAGTATCACAAGTGGCGGCCTCGTGATCCCATACGAATCCAGACCTCTCTACCCAGACGGCAGTCTCAGCACAAGTGGCGGCCTCGCGATCCCATACGAATCCAGACCTCTCTACCCAGACGGCAGTCTCAGCACAATCGGCGGCCTCGCGATCCCATACGAATCCAGACCTCTCTGCCCATACGACAGTATCACAAGTGGCGGCCTCGCGATCCCATACGAATCCAGACCTCTCTACCCAGACGGCAGTCTCAGCACAAGTGGCGGCCTCGCGATCCCATACGAATCCAGACCTCTCTGCCCATACGACAGTATCACAAGTGGCGGCCTCGCGATCCCATACGAATCCAGACCTCTCTGCCCATACGACAGTATCACAAGTGGCGGCCTCGCGATTCCATACGAATCCAGACCTCTCTGCCCATACAACAGTATCACAAGTGGCGGCCTCGCGATTCCATACGAATCCAGACCTCTCTGCCCATACGACAGTATCACAAGTGGGGGCCTCGCGATTCCATACGAATCCAGACCTCTCTACCCAGACGGCAGTCTCATACGAAGTTCATCCTATGATCACCATAACATACAAAAAGGGAGTCAGTCTCACTATTCATCAGATCACACAAGGACTGCCAGTTCGAGCATAGCCTGTTCTCCGGTTCGAGGGGCTCCTCTTTCCCTTATTCAGTTACCACTTACCTGATCAGGGTTAACATCTGTTCATGTAGCCGCAGCTGACTAGAAGAATAGGCTACCCTCTCATACAAGAACACGCAGCACATGTTGGTTCACTACAAACTGGGTACTTTATTACTCATTACATACGCAACCACATAACATTACAATATAGCACATAACCTGCAAAGAAAAGTGAAAGATTAAGTTGTACACTCTCATAAGAAAGGGTCGACATCACCTTAGTAGTGTGTAGCCTGCACTCAGTGGTCATCTAGGTTCCCTTCTCGTCTGTGCCTCGGCTCGCCTGGAAGTCACACCTCCGCAGTCACGGATACATATCTGCACCACTATGCGCTGTTCTCTTCACCCTTCTCCGAGTCACTGGGACCTCTTCCTTATCGGCTACTCTCTCCTCTCTGGCTACTCTGCTAGGAGAGTATCTGTCTCTCGATTCTTCTCCGCCTTCAAGATGGCGTCTGTCTTCCCTGGAATAAGTAGTAGATTTACTGCTAACGGCTAGATGCCGCCTACGGACTGAACAAGTAACTGCCTCAGACTTTCACTAATATAGAGGTGCGTTTCCTCATGGAAAATTCCGGCCCGTAACCTGCCGCCCACCAAATTCTTGTACCTCCCCGTACCAAGGACACGTTCCCAGCCGGCCGGCCTGATGTAGTGTCTTCGGCATGAAGAAAAATACAATCCTTCGATAAGGGCCGGCCTGAACCGGTTCTCTCCAAGCGAATAACACCTCATAACTAAAACATTACATTTGACCTAGAAGCATCCCAAGCTGCCGGAGCAGAAAGAAAGATGGAGTCTCTCCCGTTTGAGGCCTACCAGGCCTGAATTCAGCACGGCTCCATGAAATACCCTCACTACAGGACAGGTTATCCCTAATACTACCGAATCTATCCCCTAGGCTATGTGTGCAAGCCCTGATCTATGGGGAAGAACACAGAATCATGTCGAAGTGCCTAGTAAATAGGCTCCATTCACTACTCTAACCCTTAGACTTGAATGGTAAGAGACTGAAGTCACATTCGATCATCTTTTCCTCACAAGAAGGCCGGGAAAATCGAGCAGAACAACCACCCTATGGACCCACACACAAATTGCATGCAGGATGCCATTGCAGACTGCGTTTCATAGTGCAAACCAAGAGTGAAAACACAACATGGCACACTCAGTGTGTGCCAAGCCAAAGTTCCTGCATGTAATGTATGTAAGTCACCCCTACAGCAGGCCTTGCAGCCTTACGGCAGAGTGCTTTATATTACACGTGAGGGCATATCAGCATGAGCATATGCACCTGTGCTGTCTAGTTCAATTACTAGATGATACAAGTGAACAGGAAAACTATCTTAAGTATGTGAAATGTGCACTGGTCATTACGAGATCCCCAGCTACATGATGGCTTCACTGAAAATACTGGTGTTTGGTATCAAACACCTTGTCTTAATAATATCTGTACTGATGCCAGTACTAGATTTATTATAACATGCACACAGAGGGCATCTTAGAGGTGCCCCTTGAAACCTTGCTGGCTGACTTGACCCTTCCAGCCTGCCACCACAGACACATTTCTGACCCCCTGCAGGTGAGATCCCACGCTCTCATGCGATCAGGAACAATGCCTGCTCTGGTAGGAGGCGTTATCACCTCCTCCAGCAGGATGGCTTCTCAATCTACATACCAAGGTCAGAGACTTCAATGCCTTTGCCGCCTTTGATATGCGACCCCGGGTCATGCTGGTCACACCCCTAGGGTGGGCAGCCTGAAGTGGGCAGCCAAGAAAGGATTTTGCCATTTTCTGACAGAGCGACCCCGCCGGACAAAACACCTATGCACCCGAGCCCTATAGCCTGAGTCCATGGAAACTGTTGCAAAGTAATCGTGTGCCCTGGGCAACCCCCAACTTCTTGCTGGCTGGTACTGGTGGTAACTGACTATGACTCATCCTGGGCTCTGCCTAGCCAGGTCCAGGGTCAGTGCTATGCTAAAAGAGACACTTAAAATACAGTCAAAACACCTGCATACACTAGGGTACACTATGGGTTAGGGTATCCCTGTGATTGACATGCCCTCCCCTATAAGGCCCTAGTACATAATAGAGCAGGGAGATTGAAACGACCTTTAAGTCCCTAGTATATAATATGGCATAGCAGTTAAGAGGCCAGCATCCCTTTCTGCCCTCGCATGTGTGCACTGCTGAAGCTTGAGGTCAGTTTAAAAGCAGCCCTCTGTTGCAGGACTGCTTTTAAAATGCAACTTGTGCCCAAACTTGACTTTGGTGCTTGGGGCACTTAAAAATTGATAACCTACAACGTTTGGGCATATTAGGTACCCCCAGGGTCTCCCTAGGTGTCCCAGGGTTGGGGGGTCAGGTATGTTTAAGGAGGACCCTTATAAAATTAGTTTTATATGCCCTCGGTTAAGTGCAATTGCACATTTCACTCCCCACATTGTGATAAAGTGCTTCACAAAATTGACTTTTGTGCTAGGAGCACTGTGGAGGGAAAATCTGCAGTATTCTTACATATTCGGAACTCCTAAAGCCTTCCCTATGTATTCCAGGGGTGGGGGCTCCTGTAGCTATAAGCAATGCTCTTATAAAATGTGTTTGTATAAGCCCTGGTGTTGGAAAAATGGTCCAAGTCATTTTGTCCCATTGCAAATCTCCTGCCACATAGGTTAACATGGCATGAAGTTATTAACTAATAAATCCTGCTAGGAGAATCATACAAATGGCATTCAAGGACTTCCCAGAATGGTATTTATAAATCCAACAATATGGAATTGTTGATTTTGTCCTAAAATATACAGACAAGACGTTATAAGACTTTCTTGTCTGTAAGCCAACATTTAGCCTTCCAGTGGTCTGTCCTGATTAGTCAGAGTTAAGTGGATTAGCCAGGCTCATTTGATGAGGTGACCAAGAGCCCCTGGGGTTAGCCAGCTATTCTGGGAGGGCAGGGTTCTGCTACACAGGAATGCCAGAGCAGGGGGAGGGGTCGTAAAAAATGTACTTCAATGGAAGGAGGAGACAGGTAAAAGACATCATTTTCATTTACACTTCTCCTCTTTGAACCCAGCCAGATGCTAGGGTTAAGGAAGGAATGAGCAGGTGCAAGAGGGAGAGACTATGGAGATTAGCCATCCTGGAGGTGTGTTGAGTCAGCTCTTCTCTCCTTGCTGGAAAATCAGCCCTGATGAATTTTGGAGTAATGGTGCTCTCTGGAGAAATAGTGCCACACTTTGAAGGATGTGGTCATACCGTAGGGTGTTGTCGTGCACCTCATTGGACAGGAGTGCCATCCTGCTTGACCCAGAGAACCTGGAATAAGTATCTGAGAGGGGCAGAGCCTCTTAGATCTGCTGTTTGAAACATAAGAGAGCGAGAAGGGTCCACACTGATAAGTTTGATGTGCATCAACCAAGCCCTGCCCTCTGAAGACTGTGCCTCCCACACCACCTAGAACTACAGCCCTGTGGACTACCTTGCTTTAAAAGGACTAAATAGTGGACTCCCTGCAAGCTACAGGTTAACGCAGCTCACCTGGAACATCACCATCAAGCAACCTTCAGTCTGGAGTCCGCCCAGTGGATTTGTAAGGGTTTTGTCCAAGTGGATTGTGAGAACTGAAGTCCCAAACTTTCAAGGACCATCTTGGAGCTTTCAGACCCTTGGAATACATTTTGGAAACATTTGGAACCCTTTGGAGAACTCCAGGAAGAAGTTCCAGAAGTTTGGAGCAACTTTGGAAAAAAGCTCCATAAGTGGACCAACTCAACCTGGCCAGCCAAACCAGCAACCCTCAACCGCGAGCCTGCCTGCCGTCCAGGTTCATCACGCTGAAAAGATCCAGAGGTCCGACTTCCAGAGTTAGACTGTGAGTAGGGGAAACCCAAGCCGGCGAACCCTCACTGAATCCCGCCTGGGGAAGATCATCGAGGGACACCACAAGAAAAAGCTCTGTAAACGTTTTTAAGTCTAAACGTAGACAAAGTGACTGGTGACTTATAGGGTTACCACCTCCTTCCCCCATTTGGGAGGGACAGCGTTCTGGCTTGTTGCTGGTATCCTCACAGCAGTACACACACATTTTTATTAGCTACGTCATCATGACAGCATATGCTGATAGCTATCACTTCCCGCCACTTATCTGGTAGTTATTTTCACAGTAGTATACATATGTCCTGACCAGCCATGTCACCATGACCTCATGTGCTGATCGCTATTACACCTGGCCACTTACCTGGTGGCAATAGCGCTTGAACTTGTGCCGGCATTACCACTCTAGCACACATTCCTTGGAGACATCCTTAACTTCCACCACCTTCCCTATAATATTTGGGGTGGGTTCCCACTCTCTTGTGCTAATTCACTCACATGGGTATGTACCCATGGAGCTCTATTGCCTTCTACGCTCCCCTCTTCATCCAACATGGTGCCCGCTGCCACCCGACGTGGCCGCATCCACTCTAGTGCACATTCGGATGCTCTGTGAGCCCCGACCCACGTGACCGGGTGCCTTTCCCTGTCCCCCTCTGGATCGATGCACAGACCAGGCCTTTTTTCAGGTATTTATGCCGGTCCGCACATACCCCCTACACTCTTCTGAGCAGGCAGAGTGAGGGATATGTTCCCGGCGAATTGGCATCGGCTGAACTGTGAGTCCTGCGTCCATTACAGTTCTCCCTGCTTCTTTCCCCCTTAACAGCTGGTAAACCTATGCCTATCTTTCTATCATCAGGAAGTTAATAGTCTTAACGTACCCTCTGCTGTGCCTCGACATAGCTAAGTTACCTCCCACAATGGGTGAGTGTTGTCCTTCATACATATGACGGTGGTTGATTACCACCATTTTCACCTCAGTCCTTCGTTGTGTTCTACGTGTGTCACGTGTTGTTTCCTTATTTTACTCAACTTAACACCTTTTGAGTTTTACTAACAACCTGAGCATGATATTTGGCATGCTTTAAATTCAATGGGCTACTTTGTCTATTTTCAGTTGTGCTCTTATGATTAATGTTGTTGTGATCTTTGTCTTTTTTAGTTATCTAGGTTGGTCCACCAATTAGGTACCTCAAAGCTAGGTTGTTTTTGAGTGCTTGGTTCACCCCTGAAACTAATACGGAACCAACCACTGTGTAGATAGTGCAGATACACTTTGACATGTTGACCACTACTTTGCAGCCACCACTGACTATTATTTCAGTGGTGACTCACCATTGCAGTTTTTAATTGGGACCAGTGGATGCGCTCATTAAATTGATTTCTGAGCTCCACTGTGCCTCATTTTAGCCTTTCCAACACTATCCCTTCACACATCACATCCCATTCACATCTATACCACGAGGCCCAACACCCGCACTGCACCTTACGGCTTGGCATAAAACGATCTCAGATAAAGAGCCCCTCATAGGGTGCCCTTAAGGTATTGCAGCGCCGGCCTGACGAGGAGCATGCACTATGATTAAGCATGACACCCAGTCGGGTGTGTGACAGCCCCATGTCCCACATTGGGAGACACCCTGTCACCAGTAAAGAGTGAGGGTGTTAGCCTGATCTAGCCTCTAACCCCCTAAACAACCCCCCCCCACAGGAACTGCATACTTCTTATGCTTGCCTGATCCTCTGGGGCCCGTATGATGGACCTATAAGCACCCCATACACCTCACTTTTTGTAATTTTTTAAGTTAAGCCTGCCTGCTCGGAGCCAAGCTACCAAGGGTTGAGCATGGGAATAATTTTCTAAGACCTATTCTGAGCTCTAGACTTCTAGTGGCTTTATTGCCAGTGGCAGATATATGTTTGCCCCTACTAATAATCCACTTTCTAACAGAAACCAACAGTGTCCCTGTGAGACCCTCAAGAACTGAGCCCCCCATTGGGTTGTGCTGGACTGGTCCCCCAGTCCCCACTTGCAGCCTCTTTTTACAGATACCGTTTCCCATTTTCTTTAATGGGTAGCATTTGAAGCTGCTATTGAGACCAGAACCTCTGCACCCAGACACAACAGGGCAGACAGGCTTGAACTGCTGGTGTTTTCTATTTACCTAAAATCCAGAAGAACAATCCTGTTAAGTTGATTATGAAGATCTTGGTGCCTAAAATTCTATAACAATATGCTATTTTTCTAAAATTGGTCTCGTGTTTCTTAGTGAGTGTGTGTCTCATATCGTGACTCTGTGTGTACAACAAATACTTAACACTACCCTCAGATAAGCCTAAACTGCTTGCCCACACTACCATGAAAGAGAGCATTTGGGATTATTAATTTAAGCTCTGTAAACCAACCGGTTGTCTGGACTGTCTACAGAGTGCTCCTCATTTTTGTACACTACATAAAAAGCCATTTTCCTACAAGTTCCTATTACAACTCCAGTCATACAAACATTAAGGAAAGGAAATACATTGACGTGGACATAATTTGATATTTTAACTACAGTTTCATAAACATTGAAGAAAGAACAAACACTGGGAGGGAGTAGGATTTACACTTATAACCCTTATCCCATATAAATTGGGCAATATGCTAAAATTGGTTGAAAAATAATGTCCCATTCTAACTCCAACCCCACAAACATTGGGGAAAAATGCATAAATGGTGAGGTATTATTTATTATTCTATAATAATTCTAGAATTAGTCCCACAAGCCTTGACAAACGTGCAACAATTAAGTGGTTTTAGATTTAGCATTCTAACTGCAGTCCACATACATTGGAGAATGTTCTATAATTGGGATAGGGGAGCAGATTCCAATTTTATTTTGTAACACCAGACCCACAAGCATTGAGGAAAAACTAAAAATTAAGGGAGTTACATTTTCTACTTTAACTCCATTCCCCTATATATTAAAACAAGTGTTAAAACCGGGGGATTATAGCTTACTATTTTATTTCCATTTCAAGAAACATTGGATAAAGTGCATGGGGGAGGGAGACTTTTCTAGCCAATTATATTAATACAAACTATATCAAATACCTCAATATTTTGGCATGCTACACTTTAAACCTTGATATTTTTGAGAAACATAAAAAAGACATGCCTTAAGTATTATGTGTCAAGATATTTTTGGAGTCACAATATTATTACCATGATATTGTGGTCCAACAATATTTCTAATTTGATTTTCAGGTACCCTGTGTTAGAGTGCAATACAATAATCCACAATAATAAGAGTAAAGCATTTGGTGTAAAAATCCAGATACATCATACTAGGGGCCTGATTACGAAACTAAACCTCCGGATTCCTTGTCAGATTCAGTTCCGACCGACTCACAGTCGGAGGTTCCGACCGACCGATTATGATGCTTCCGAACACCGTTCGGAAAGTCTCCCATTGACTTCAATGGGAGCTGTGTTACGACCGACAACACAGGCTCACATTGACAAAAGGGGCAGTTGCGGAAAACCTTGCACCATGTGGCGGGCACCCCATGGTGCCTGTCCCACTGTGTATGGTTCTACAGGGGGGTCCCTTGGGTGCCCCAACGGCCCCAACAGGAGGCCTCAGGATGAAAGGGGGCCTGTTAGGGGCCCCCAAATTCAGTTTCTGACAGCCGTTTTGTGTCGGACAGTCCGAGTCGGAAAGGCTGTCCAAATCCGATATTATAATACATTGGTCGGAAACGCAGTGCATAGAGCTGTAAAATTCAGCTTCGACGACTCAGAGTTTCTGAATGCCGGTTGGTACCGATTCAGAATGACTGAACGGTTACCTTTCCATCGTAATCGGTCGGTCGGAAATGTTTCTGACTTGGTCGGAAACATAGGTTCTGACACAGTTTAGGAAAATCTGAATGTCATTCGGAGCCTTTTCGACCGACATCGTAATCAGGCCCTAAGTTTCACAATAGGGTAATTCATTATTTTCTCCAACCAGCAAAAGCTCCCTTCTTTACTAGGTATGCCCAACAAAGGTGCATATTTCCAAAAAAATGCTGGAGCACGGTGCTACGCCAAATTTGGCAACGACGTTCTCTGACATTTCTAAAATACAGGGATGTACTGCATTCACAGGAATACGGCACAGCCCCGTTTTTCCCCTAACGCTGGTGCAAAAAACAGCTGCCTAGCACCAGTGCAGGAACCCTGCCGCCATGATGCAAGGGTACCTGCACTTCAGGGGCAATTGTTTATGTGCAGGAAGGGACACTTTCCTGCACATAAACAATCAATAATGGTGATTTGCTCTTTCTATGTGTGCTGAAGAATGCAGCACACAAAGAAAGATAAAAAATTAAGGAGACATTAATAATTCCTCCCCGTATCTCCATCCTCAGACCAGGTATTCCCTGGCATTCATTTATGGCGCTGCCAGAGCCTTGTGAATCTGTGGCAGCATCAAAAAGCAATGGGTGTTGTGGTGGAACACCCACTGCAACACCCATTGTATGCCCCTTTACCTCAGAGGACTTCAGCAGAAAAGGGCATATTTACAAGGTGGCGTTAAGCCACGTTAAGTGGCTTAGCGCCACCTTGTAAATATGGGAGATGGCGCTATGCCACCGGAGCGTCACAAAAAGTGATGCTCCGGTAATGATAGGGGCTTGTAAATATGCCCCCTGAGAACTTAATTTAAGTAATCAACAGAAATGAGGGTTGACAAGACTATCTAATTTTGAAGAAATTAGTTGCTTTTATTGAAATTTATATATCACATAAAAAGGCCAACATGCTTCACGACTACCATGTTGCTTCAGCAAATAATAAAACATTCTTGTAACATTGTTCTTTTACGCTTAGATTCTCTCATCAACTTAAATGAGTTCAATGTTTTTATTCCATAACATATCCAATAAAAACCTTCAAAAGGTAATTATTTCTTTACATCCAACTATAAAATAAAAATCTCCCTTCGTCTCTCAAGATTTCACTTGCACAATATAGAAACACTCCATATCTTTGTGCCAAAAGAACACTCAACTAATGTTCCTCCACCTTTAACTTCATTATATGAGCATAAATAATATAACTCCATCTGATAATCTGAATACCATTTAAGGCATTTTCAGACTGTATTCATGTGCAGATTCGGAAAAGTATCATGGAATGCACAAATGCAAAAAGGTGCAATGAGTGTGCAAAATGCAGTAAAGTGTGGACAGAATCTTGAACATACATCAATACACTTCTACTCAATAAGACCATATATGAAATTAACAACCTAACATTTAGTTTAGTAACAGTGCCCTCTATCCGATCTGGCATTTTGTTCTATTACCATTTGATTTTAAGCTAGATCACATGAATTGTGTTACAACTATGGCAATGAGAACAACTGAAACACCAGATCTTATGATTAAGATGACTTTCTTCCTCAATATACAATACTTCATCACTTGATTATGTTTCCAAACCTGCTTCTGAAAATCATATGCAAAGTATGGAAAAGTGCCATGGGATATATAAAGTGCAATAAAGTGCCAAGAAGTGTAAAATATGCGATAAGATCCAAGAAGAATTTGAGACTCGGTTTGCTACTCCACTATTATATATGCCTACATCTATCTAGTCCATTTTGCAGATCTTCTCTTTCAATATATTTGTGTTCTTATATTGAGCCCTATAGAGTGCATTACTGTTCTAGCAGCAAAATACTAAGAAAACACCGTCACAGTGACAGTATGCAATAGATCAACAGTTAACTATATTTATATTATTTAGATGTCTGCCGCTCTATACTTCTATTTACAATATTTAAAAAGATTCCCAAATTAAATCATAGTCTCACCTTTTCACATTTCCTAATTAATAAAGTCAATACATCAACTTCTCTTATTTGGAATGCCCTAAACACTGGGAGCACTTGTTCCAATTTCACAGTTAAAAAATATGTGCAAATTACAATGAGGTGCAAACGTGCTGGGTCCAGTCTTACAGAAAGAACAAGCGTAGAACTCATAATCCTCGTTTGTATTCTTCATGTTATTTATCTTCCTTTTGATAAATATGGAGGACTAGCCCCTACTTTATCTTCATAATCTATCTCCTGATGTTCCAATCGGGTACATTTTTTAGATAGCGTTTCAATTCGTCATTGTGTCTATGTCCAGTAAGTGAGTATATCTTGTTCCATTTCCACAATCCTAAAGGTCTCTTTTTGAGTGCGATCTCCTTTGCCAGACTTTTAACCATTACCTTCTTTTTTGAAGCGTTAACTCCCCAGGCTTTCCTGAGCCTAGCAGATCACCTATTGCCATTTTGTTTTAATTATCAAGCCATGAAACCTCGTTTAAAGACTGTAAGTGCATTTTTATTGTATACTTCGATGAACGCTTCACTGCTCTGGAAATGGCATAGCAATAGTTTATAAATATTTGATAATACTTGAATTTTATATTTGCCAAACCCAGTTCCAATCTTAATGCACAATGTGTTGTGCCCTCCAAGAGACCAAACCTGTTCCTCCATATACTCATCTCTACCATTTGGAATATCTCTTTCCTCTAAAATCTCACTACCATATAGCACCAATTTTCATACTATGTGTTTCCTTCAGCACTCCCAGCAATTTATGGCTCAGTTCATAGCCCATTCGTCTCATGGCTCCCACCACTGCTTTACCTCTTTGCTCCAATAGTTCAATATGTCTCCTAAAATGAAGATTGCTTTTAAAAACTATCACTAGACACATATACTTGTTAATAGTCTCCAATTGTTGTGCATTAAGTGACCATTTCCACTCTATTCTAATTAATGTTTTTTTTAAAAAAACATCACTTTCGTATTAGCAACATTTATTATCAATTCATTTACCTGACAGTATTTGGAAAATGTGTTTAATTGTCTCTGCAGGTCTTACGGTGTCAGGCCTATTTGAACTGTGTCGTCTGCATAAAATAGATTTGGAACACTTTTCCCCCCAGTTTTAAGTGGAATGAGCATGCAGACTTCAATGTTTGTAGCGCATCGGCTATATAGAAAGAGAATAAAATGTTAAATGTTATAAACTTGTAAAGCGCACAGCTGCCCCAGCAAAGGGGCGTCCCGGCGCTGTATACCGCGGGGGAAACCATCCTGGCTTTCCCTGTGAGATGGTCCCTACTGGGCATCTCCAAGGTGAAGACCAAGCATCCCGGGCGCTGATGGGGCCGTAAGTGGAGATTAAGCAAGCTATTGCCCAGAATTGCTGAGTGGGATCCATGGTTAGATTAGGCACCGAGGCGAGAATTATCATGTCCGCTGACCTTGGCCCAAGACCCTGCCGCATCGGGAATCGAACCCTGGTCCCAGACTGACCTCTGCTTCCGGGTCTGCCGCCTCTAACCATTGAGCCACACCACTCCACTCCACATAAAAGGGGCAGCCAGGATACATCCTTGCCTTAATCCATTTGGGGTTTCAACTTTACTTGTAGGTGCGGCATTACTGCTGCGCTGAATTTGTGTCTAGGAGTCATTATGCAGTTGGGTTATCACTTTCAGGAGACCAGATGGAATCCCCCATTGTACCATCTTTTTCCATAATATTGTTCCATTCATGGTATTGAATGCTATGGTTAGATCCATATAAGTCACAAAGAGTGATTGACCTTTCCTTAAGGCCTATTTCTTGGCAAGTAGTTCCAGTTAAAAAACAGCTGTCAAAAGTTGCATATCCCTTCCAGAATACTAATTGCGTTTTTGGTAGAACATTTGCAGTTACCACTAATTCTTCCAGAAATATTTGAAAATAGTTTGCATATATTTTGTTAGGAATATCTAGGATGGTTATCACCTGGTAATTGTCTTGAGACCCCTTTTGGTATTATGGCACCCTTATACTACCTCTCCATTTATTGTGGATTTTATTTAGACTGATTGCCGCATGAAACAGTGGTGTAAGGACTTAAGTGACGGTGTCAGATTTATCTTTAAGGAATTTGTAGATAGACCATTTGATCCTTGGGCTCTGGAATTATTTAACTTCCTTATTAATTCCTCAATGCCCTTTATTGATGGAATACGAACTTTCTGTTGGGTCTTAGATAATATTACTTTTTAATTTTATTAACCTCCATATCCAAATTTGTGTCACTTACACTCAGTTTTTCGCTATACAACATTGAAATATACTTGACCAAGACGTCTTCTTCCACAGAGTAAGTTACCACCTTCTTCTTACTTCCAAGCATCTTACCCTATTAAATACCAAAAGGCTTTAAATCTCCTTTTGGGTAAAGCACATATAACATCTCTCAGTTTCTTTTCTTTTTTAACCAAATGTGCTCCTCTGATCCCCTTCTGATATTGTTTCCTAGGAGGCTTTATGAGAAGATCTATTAATGTTTTATCTTGTTTAAATGTTTCTCTTATGTTCCTATTCAGTTATTCTCTCTGATCTTGCTTTGTCTTTCTGGCAATGGTCCTTTAAGATTCAATTTTCTTTTATTTACATTATTACCAGCACATACTCTTCTGTTTCTTAATAAAATTGCGATAATCATCCAATCTTTCTTGTGCTGCATGCTATGTGTATAATCTCAGCAACTCTGAAATGTGTTTTTTAATTTTGATGACTAAACAATCTTTTTATTGTTTTTATGACAGATTTCTTGGCTATTATGCCAAATTTCTCTAAAACTTACAAAGCACTCCGGGGTAGGAAGACGCAGTTTATGATCGCTGTCAGTCTGTTTCTCTACTTTCAGATCCTTTAGAAAAGAGAAATACTCAGAAGAAATTACTACATAATCAATGAGAGATGCTATCTTGCCATTGTTATATGTGAATACTGTTGGATGGTAACTATTTGTTCTTCAATTTGATAAATTCATAGTAAGAATTTTTAAAGAGGCCATTTCGAGTTTTTTCCTATTTTGTTTGCTTTGCAGCTATCACGTATTTGGCAAGGTATACACAGTCTCTTTTCCAGGTCTAATTGGAAAGTATCCTTGGGTTCGGGGTAAGGGATCTTTGCATTACAATCTCCTAAAGGCAATATTGTCACTGACAGAATTTTCCTTCCAATTTCCGAAATTAGGCTTACAAGCTTTTATAATAATTGTTCTTTATGTTGATTTTGTGGAAGATAAATGTTCGCTACTATTAATTCGTTAGGATTACTTTGAGCAGGTCTTCAGTTGTATTCCTTCACTCCAGAGATTAGCAATGTGAGAAATGGTGTAAATTCCTTTAAGACTCTCACTCTTGAAGTCAATCCGTTTTAATTTACACTATTAGCCTTATTCCTCCTACTAGATGACAAAACGTTCCCTTCATAGTTTTATTATCCTAGACTAAATAGTACTCAAATTCCACATTTTCATTTCCCCATGTTTTTGCAAAACTGCCATGGTGATTTGGTTTTCTTCCAATCCCAATTTCATAAAATTCCATTTCCTTTTGATGCCTGCAATGTGTGGCATTCCGATCAGGAATGGAAAGGTTTAATCACCACATTCACAGGGTTAATTGCAGCTGCACTCCAATTCCAAACATAATCTTTGATCATATCAAATTTCTTTCTCATTGCATCTGTACATATCACCCTGTTAAGCCATTGGCTCTCTTGCACCCTGAGTGATGGCATTTGTCCTGATCAGAGTTGCTCAGTCACCTAGCAAGAAGTGCACTTCGGTGACACGACTGTTGGGATATTACTTTTTTTCGCCAATGTTTTTTTTCTTTCCAATCTTTACCCTTTTTAACATCTTAGGCTATCCTTTTGTGTTTAACTGCCTCTTCTGATTACAGTAATTCAAGGAGAAAATAAAATAAGCTAATAAAATCATATTTTTCCTGCGAGCTTGGAAACACAAACACTAATCTATTAAAAATGCATAATTTTTAAACAAACATCTGACCATGAGCGTGCAGTAGTAAAATAAATAACCACTGTGTCAGCTTACCCAACCAGACCTATTTGTTTTGACAATGCTTGTTGCACTCAGCAGCAAGGAATGGAAAGACTCTCCCATGAGAGAGAGAGAAAGAGATGGCCTGTGCATTGGCTACAATCTCCTTTGTGAACAAGCCCTTCATTTCTTTGGATGTTCCAAATTTGGCATTGTTTTACTGGGGCGTGCCCTAATACTCATACACTCCATGATCATAAAACGCATTTCACATTGTTGGGACGGGACGTCTTGTGCATGCTCTGAAGAGCATACATCCCTCCTTATGCTGATCTGGCAGATCACTGGAACAGGTTTTCCTGATTGCTTCCCATGACACACTTACTTGTTCATTGAGGGTCTCCCTCCTTTTATAGTTGGAGACCATAGAGCTTGGGTTTGAGGTCGAGGTGGCATGCAGAAGGCACCCCCTTTTTTGCAGCGAGTGGGTTCTTCCCTCTCTACATATGCTGTGGTAGACTAACAGTGGCAGTGGCAGCATTCATCTATACTCAGGGGGAGCTGTACTCATTTGGAGGGTTACCCTACCAGCTCCCTCCTGGTAAATTCATATCCATGGCTCCCCTAATTGGATATGTGTCATTTAGGTGTCATTTTGTTAATTACCTTTTCCTCTATTTTGCTAATTTGGTTTGGGGTTTGCTGCATAAATACTTTACACATTGCCCTAAATGAAGCCTGTCTGCTCTGTGCCAGTACTACCGGGGGATTCAGCTCAGGTTAATGTAGTGACTTTGAGCGTTCACCCTGACAAGGGTTGGTATTCTTCCTTGAGGTTGGTAGTCATTCACCCCAAATCATATTCTAATTTCATACTGACATATGTTGGGATCACCAGTAGGTCCCTACTGCGACCCCTGGCGTGTTTTCTGCGACCCCTGTTACTGTACTTGTGCCCCTTTGCCTCATAGAGAATACAGACGCAGCGCCAGGACAATAATGCAGGGTTTTGAGAAATGTATTTCTTCTCTGGTGCAAACTTCCCTGCTTACAAAGCTCCTTGGAGCATGTACTCGCATACTGCATGCATGTGCGGAGTCAGCGTACATGCTGGACTCCCTATGGAGATGACGGACAGCACCTATTTGGCATGTCAATGAGTCACCATGACAACTGCACTGTGAGTGGGGAGAAGTGTTTAAGTGGAGTCGAAATTATCTTTGGAAATGTATTCTTGGAAAGTGCATTTTATTGTTATTTCTTAAGAGCACAATGCAATTGCCATTGCTTTTTTCTTGTGTACAGATATTCACACAATAAATTTGGTCTATTTTTTTTAATGAAACTGATCATGTTTTCAAAAGTACAGAACTGGAAACACATGAATGTGCTGCATACAGTTTCCAACGAGTCTTTATAAATGAGAACTTAAGCAGCACCAATGAAGGAAGACAAGAAATGATTTATGTCCTCCTGAAGTGATTAAAACAAGCACATTCTTCCTGATCAGTATGGATAGAAGGGAGAAAACCTTGACTCAGTCTATTCTATTATGATGGGAATATTCATTTTCCACAAACTGGAAGAGGAAAGGAATGCTACACTTTCCATACTGTGCATTTTACAAAAATCTTTTATCAGGAAGCTGACCTATCTTTTATTTTCTTTAGCAGAGATGAGACATTGGTGAATCAGTTCTCTGTTATTTTCAGTAGAATGCACCCTTATGCAGCCAAGCAGTAACCCTGTGTCTTTGGTGTCAGATGAAGACAGTTGTGCAGTTTGTCTACTGGGATTTTTAGATTGATATCTTCTTACTATCGGCACTAGCCTTATCACCCCATTGCACAAAGTGTGTTGGTTATACAGCAAGCACTTTCTGATTGTGTCAAAAGTGCCAGTAGGCTGATCGGTGGTTGATTGATGGCTGTGCATCTGGTGCATATTCCAAGTTTTTAGTTTTCGCCTAGTTCGGAGCATTATATTGGATAAGTGACTGCAAAGATTTTAAAATACCTGTTGCCTGAGACTACAAGATCCATGTAACCTGCAAGATAGCTCTGATGTCAGAGGCATGAGCATGTAAACATGTCAGATCTGTGCAGTTTGTGCGGTCTGTCGATGTGATGGATGAAGCTGTTTGAAGTCTGAGCCTTTGATATCTGTGTACGGTCAGGGATCGATCTGCTCTGAGTTACCAGCTGTACATCTGTGTAACCTGAGGAATAATTCTGTGTCTGAGGAGTGAGTCTGTAAGATCTACTTAACCTTAGAGACAATGAGGTGCCGATCACGATCCTGTAAAAACCGGGTACGAACCGTCGGACGGAGCAAATTCTCCGCCCGACGCGTACCCGGTCGTCAAAATGTACAAACATGGAATTACGATTCGCACGGAAACACCATTTCCGTACGAATCGTACAAAACCCCGACCGACGAAAATAAACATACAAATGCGATCCGGGAAAGCGCCGACGTGACGTCGGGACGCACGCAGCCTGCCATTCACGAACCAGGAATTACGATTCGCACCGACGTCATCCCGCACGGTGAATATTTTCCGGCTGCCAAAAACTGCCGGGAAATCAGGACGACGCGAACAAGGAGTACCTGTACGCGACGGACAGACATGGACCCGAACCTAAGTGTCATCCCGGCCCTCATAGCAGTCGACCTCCTCTACAGGTTCCGACGCAGACGCCGCAGAAGGTCAGAACAACTAAGGGAGGGGGGGAAAGGGGGAGGGGGGCAGGACCAGGGGCAGGCCACAAAACCACCACCAATGTCACACAGCACACATGCCCTGGACATACCTGACCCCCATGCCCTGGTCACTACGAGGGGGTGGGGGCGTGTCCAGCAAAGCCAGCGTCCGCCACAAAGGAAGTGCCTGACGACGCGAACCGGCAACACAACTATACAGGTACGTCCCGTACCCACGCCTTAAGAGCGTGGGTACGAGTCGTACCACGCCCACACCTACGTCACCCCAACAATGGCGGGACGGCTGTACCCACGTGGCAAAGGCCTGGGTACGGGTCGCACAAGCATCACATAGCGTGGGGACGGATATGTACGGACCGTACCCCCACCACCGTATGCATGGAGCGTACCCCCAACCCCAACAGTGTAAGTACGACCCGTACCCTCACCCGCGTACGTATACGTCCCACCCCAACAGTGTAAGTACGACCCGTACCCTCACCCGCGTACGTATGGAGCGTACCCCCACCCCAACAGTGTAAGTACGACCCGTACCCTCACCCGCGTATGTATGGAGCGTACCCCCCACCCCAACAGTGTAAGTACGACCCGTACCCTCACCCGCGTACGTATGGAGCGTACCCCCCACCCCAACAGTGTAAGTACGACCCGTACCCTCACCCGCGTACGTATGGAGCGTACCCCCCACCCCAACAGTGTCAGTACGACCCATACCCTCACCCGCGTACGTATGGAGCGTACCCCCCACCCCAACAGTGTAAGTACGACCCGTACCCTCACCCGCGTACGTATGTAGCGTACCCCCCCACCCCAACAGTGTAAGTACGACCCGTACCCTCACCCGCGTACGTATGGAGCGTACCCCCCACCCCAACAGTGTAAGTACGACCCGTACCCTCACCCGCGTATGCATATAGCGTACCCCAACAGTGTAAGTACGACCCGTACCCCCACCTCGTATGCATGGAGCGTACCCCAACAGTGCATGTACGTACCGTACCACCACCCCAACAGTGTAAGTACGACCCGTACCCCACCCGCGTACGTATGGAGCGTACTCCCACCCCAACAGTGTAAGTACGACCCGTACCCCACCCGCGTACGTATGGAGCCTACTCCCACCCCAACAGTGTAAGTACGAACCCTACCCCCATGGAGCGAACCCACACACGTGTATGTACTAAGCGCACATATTGTTAAATAGGAGGGGTGTGTGCCTATCACTCCCAGCAGTGCCCAGAGTTAGGAGGGGTGGGTGCAGAGTCCTCCCAGCAGTGCCCAGACGCAGGAGGGGTGTGTGCAGAGTCCTCCCAGCAGTGCCCAGAGGCAGGAGGGGTCGGTGCCTATCACTCCCAGCAGTGCCCAGAGTCAGGAGGGGTGGGTGCAGAGTCCTCCCAGCAGTGCCCAGACAGAGGAGGGGTGGGTGCAGAGTCCTCCCAGCAGTGCCCAGACGCAGGAGGGGTGGGTGCCTATCACTCCCAGCAGTGCCCAGACATAGGAGGGGTGGGTGCCTATCACTCCCAGCAGTGCCCAGAGTCAGGAGGGGTGTGTGCAGAGTACTCCCAGCAGTGCCCAGAGGCAGGAGGGGTGGGTGCCTATCACTCCCAGCAGTGCCCAGAGTCAGGAGGGGTGGGTGCAGAGTCCTCCCAGCAGTGCCCAGACGCAGGAGGGGTGGGTGCAGAGTCCCCCCAGCAGTGCCCAGAGTCAGGAGGGGTGGGTGCAGAGTCCTCCCAGCAGTGCCCAGACGCAGGAGGGGTGTGTGCAGAGTCCTCCCAGCAGTGCCCAGAGTCAGGAGGGGTGGGTGCAGAGTCCTCCCAGCAGTGCCCAGACATAGGAGGGGTGGGTGCCTATCACTCCCAGCAGTGCCCAGAGTCAGGAGGGGTGTGTGCAGAGTCCTCCCAGCAGTGCCCAGAGGCAGGAGGGGTGGGTGCAGAGTCCTCCCAGCAGTGCCCAGACGCAGGAGGGGTGTGTGCAGAGTCCTCCCAGCAGTGCCCAGAGTCAGGAGGGGTGGGTGCAGAGTCCTCCCAGCAGTACCCAGACATAGGAGGGGTGGGTGCCTATCACTCCCAGCAGTGCCCAGAGTCAGGAGGGGTGTGTGCAGAGTCCTCCCAGCAGTGCCCAGACGCAGGAGGGGTGTGTGCAGAGTCCTCCCAGCAGTGCCCAGACATAGGAGGGGTGGGTGCCTATCACTCCCAGCAGTGCCCAGAGTCAGGAGGGGTGTGTGCAGAGTCCTCCCAGCAGTGCCCAGAGGCAGGAGGGGTGGGTGCCTATCACTCCCAGCAGTGCCCAGAGTCAGGAGGGGTGTGTGCAGAGTCCTCCCAGCAGTGCCCAGAGTCAGGAGGGGTGTGTGCAGAGTCCTCCCAGCAGTGCCCAGAGGCAGGAGGGGTGGGTGCAGAGTCCTCCCAGCAGTGCCCAGACGCAGGAGGGGTGGGTGCAGAGTCCCCCCAGCAGTGCCCAGAGTCAGGAGGGGTGTGTGCAGAGTCCTCCCAGCAGTGCCCAGAGTCAGGAGGGGTGGGTGCAGAGTCCTCCCAGCAGTGCCCAGACATAGGAGGGGTGGGTGCCTATCACTCCCAGCAGTGCCCAGAGTCAGGAGGGGTGTGTGCAGAGTACTCCCAGCAGTGCCCAGAGGCAGGAGGGGTGGGTGCCTAACACTCACAGCAGTGCCCATGGAACGCAAAGGGTGGAGTAGCCACAGATACCATGGCCACAAATTCCAGTCAGGTGCACAAAGACCCTGCAGTACATGTACCACATGTGTGCGAGGCTGGGAGTATACGCATGCATAGCGCAGAAAAGAAAACATGTCCACATGAAGTCATGTCAATAGTCCACATACACAAGTACAATGACTATCAAGAATGGCACGAATGATGCAGGTGGAGACATCGCTCAGCATGCATGTGCAAAGTAGAAGGAGTCCGTCACACACCCAGCTAATGTACACACAGCTCAGCGCTAAATATTGGGAACACTCTGCAGGGAAGATGTCAGGGTACACAGAGGAAGGAATACACCTTGGGACAATTTCACCATGCAGCAACTGCTTACATGAACACAGAAACCTAGCTAACACCGTGTGATGGCACACAGATCCCAGGGTCCCCCCTATGACCAGCACACTACTACATTTCCCACACACCCAACACATGAACACCATCCAAAACCATGTAGCAGCCCCACCAACAGCAATACCAGCAAAGCAGTAGTGTTCCAAGGGGGAAAAAATAAATTGCTTTATTCAGCATGAACCAAAAAATCTTGTTTGTAGGAAGTTCAATATTTACAAAGCCCATAGGGCAGTCCAGAAGTCACATCTGGATGGGGGACACAGTGGGATGCGTGTCCCCTAGCTTGCCTGCACAGTTTCATTCCGTCGTCTTCCACAGGGGTGAGGGCATCATGTGGGGGGGAAGAAACAGGCACCGCAGGGACAGGAGGGTGAAGGGTAGGCGTCGTGGGTGCAGGGATGGAGGACTCCACCACAGGGGGTGGGGCAGGGCCAAAGGCGGAGGCCAGGATCTCGCTGCACACCTTAGCAAGGTCCTCCAGGGAATCCCCTGCACCCGAAGGAACCACAGGCCCCAAGGAGGGGGGGGGTCAGAGGGATGGGTCGCAGCGCCACTGGGGGAGGGTGTAGACAGGGGGGGGAAATCAACCACCCTGACCGAGGACTTCCTTGACCGCTTGCGTGGTGGTGTCACTGTGGGGCTCAGGGACAGAGCGGCCATGAAGGAGTCTTTGGGGGAGATGTGGCCAGGAGAGCTGAGGGGAGGGGATTTGGAGGGAGTGGATTGGGTGGAATGCGGACTCCCACTCTGGCTGCGTGTCACACGTTTGCCCCCCGACCCAGTGGGTGTGCCTACTTCACCCTGTGAGTGCGTGTCAGGAGGTGTGCGGTGGACCTTCCCTGCTGGTGTGGTGCCTGTGTGTGTTGTGGTGGGTGCATGCTGACGTCTGGGTGTACGTGGGACAGGCATGGGAGTGGGAAGTGTGGATGGGGCAGGGGTAAGGGGTGGGATGTAGCGCTGCAGGAGACCCACTGCTGCAGTCAGTGTCGAGTCTATAGACCTCAGCAAGCTGCGTTGGTCAGCCTGCGATGAATGAATGCCCTCCAAGTATGCCTCCATGTTGTGCAGCACTTGGCTGTGGCCATGGAGGACATTAAGGATCGCAGCCTGACCAACCTGCAACTGCCGCTGGATGTCCACAGACTCGGCATTGGCGGCAGCAGTGGAGACAGGGGCAGGGGGTGCGGTGCCTGGCAGGAAGGAGACATGTGGTGACCGGGCATGTTGGGATGGGACACGAGCAAGTGGGAGGCAGCTGATGGCAATGGAGGGGGCGGGGCGAGATGTAGTGCCGCTGTCAGCTGCTGGTGCAGCCGCCGCCCACTCGGAGAGATCCTCCTCGGACCCGTCAGCTTCAAACTCTGTTGTGCCAGTCGACAGGTCCCCGGCTTCACTCTCCTCCGCCTCAGTCCCACTTGATGTGCCAGCCCCGATGTCACCGCTGGCACTGGTGCTCGGTCCCTCTGCTCCGTCTGTGCCCATGTCTCCCTCCGTGTCCCCCGACGATGCTGTGGGCAGGGTGAAGAGACAGAAATTAATCATACACCTGTATACATATGTCACATGAGTCCAATCTACATAGGTCACAGTGCATAGCCTGAAACAAAAGAAGAGTTACATCTACAAAACAAGGTACATATGTAGGGCATGCAAGACACAGTTGTTTGACCCACCATGCCACCGAAAAACTATGGAGAGCATGACACAATAGCAAATTATATGGAATGGAATTTTGACTGAGGAGCAAGTCCCTGGGGACAATCCAGCACTGCATCTGCACCACACAGCGTGGCAGGAAATAGGGATGAGCAGGGACCATATCCAGGAACAAGAGGCACATGCAGCCTAGGTTATACTGAAAACATGCCCACCATGACTGGCCCACTGCACCTTGAGTGCATGTCCAGACAAACATCACACACTGGCCAGTCCTAGCAAGGAGATATCAGGTTGTGACATGAAGGCCATGCCCGCACCACCCACCCCCTACATGAGACTATTATTTGGAGACACAGGAAGCACTTACATCCCTTAGTCTGGGTGAAATACACATGGGATGCAACAAATCAAGGTTGCACACAAAATACCCAAGGTGCGCCTGTCCGAATAATCATGTACGAATGGGCATCATCAGATGATTGTAACAAGACACACAGGCAATGTCCACCGTGAGTATGAACAAGGAATATCAGGTCAGGCTGTACAGTGGACACTTGTACTACATTTCACGTCAATATACATTTGGCCAGGGGACAATGGCACAGAGCACAACCTATGCTGTAGACACAGAGATTGTCGACATATTCGGATTACACACATGATACCTAGGAAAATATGCCCCTGGGGACAGTAGTGGCCACACAACTCCATGCTCCTGAATGGGAATGACTGCAACACACGCTACCATCCCCGCACTATGCGTACCGCACACTCATGCACATCATGTCACAGGCCACCACATAGGACATGCGTGCTGTAAGGCATAACACTTGAGAGACTAACTCCCATGTCTGGACTCAGCATTAGTGCCAACTGACATGAAACCCACAAGACCAGAACTGGACAGGGCACAGGCAAGGTCCCAAAACCTGTTACACACCACCCCCACACATGATGCTGCAGGCATTGTACACGTGGAGAAGGTGCCAGGCTACATAACCTTGTGACGGAGTGACTTCACACAGACCAGGGAACACATTGCAAGGAGGGGAAGGGAGGCAGGAGAGCACTGCAATACTGTGGGTAACAGGATCTGCACAGCACCATTAAACCCTGGCAGTGTATCCATGGAACAGTGCACTTACAAATGCTGGTGAAACACAACAAACACACATGTACCTACCCCCTTCCTGCTGCTGCATCTCCTGTAAGCGCCTGTCCAAGTCTGGAAATACCACCGCCAGCACACGCTTGTGGATGTGGGAGAGACGGCGGCGCCCGCGGTTCTTATGGCTCTCAGGTGAGTCCCCCAGCAGGACCCGTGCGATCCTCCGCGTCCAGCACCGGATATCCTGCCAGCGTTTCCTCACCTGGGACAGGTGCCGCTTCCGACCATCCGCACTCCTCACGGCACTGACGGCGGTCAGCCAGATCTGCTCCTTGGCAGAGGCGCCTACCTGTGAGGATGAACAAGTGACACTACATCAATACACCTGCAACATGTCACAGAGACACATATGAGAACAAATTAGCTGGTTACAACAAGGCATGTCATGCAGCCAACGCATTGCACCTTTGCCATAGGGACATACTCCTCTGGGGAAGGGCAAAAGCAGTACGTGCCAATGAAAGTACACAGGTGGAATGAGGGCAAAGACACAATCAATTATAAAGGCTCACACTGTGCATCACACCCACCCCTCCTGTCTCTGGGCACTGCTGGGAGGACTCTGCACCCACCCCTCCTATGTCTGGGCACTGCTGGGAGTGATAGGCACCCACCCCTCCTATGTCTGGGCACTGCTGGGAGGACTCTTCACACACCCCTCCTATGTCTGGGCACTGCTGGGAGTGATAGGCACCCACCCCTCCTATGTCTGGGCACTGCTGGGAGGACTCTGCACACACCCCTCCTGTCTCTGGGCACTGCTGGGAGTGATAGGCACACACCCCTCCTATGTCTGGGCACTGCTGGGAGTGATAGGCACCCACCCCTCCTGTCTCTGGGCACTGCTGGGAGTGATAGGCACACACCCCTCCTATGTCTGGGCACTGCTGGGAGTGATAGGCACCCACCCCTCCTGTCTCTGGGCACTGCTGGGAGTGATAGGCACACACCCCTCCTGTCTCTGGGCACTGCTGGGAGTGATAGGCACACACCCCTCCTATGTCTTGGCACTGCTGGGAGTGATAGGCACCCACCCCTCCTGTGTCTGGGCACTGCTGGGAGGACTCTGCACACACCCCTCCTGACTCTGGGCACTGCTGGGAGGACTCTGCACACACCCCTCCTGTCTCTGGGCACTGCTGGGAGTGATAGGCACACACCCCTCCTATGTCTGGGCACTGCTGGGAGTGATAGGCACCCACCCCTCCTGTCTCTGGGCACTGCTGGGAGTGATAGGCACACACCCCTCCTATGTCTGGGCACTGCTGGGAGTGATAGGCACCGACCCCTCCTGTCTCTGGGCACTGCTGGGAGTGATAGGCACACACCCCTCCTGTCTCTGGGCACTGCTGGGAGTGATAGGCACACACCCCTCCTATGTCTGGGCACTGCTGGGAGTGATAGGCACCCACCCCTCCTGTGTCTGGGCACTGCTGGGAGGACTCTGCACACACCCCTCCTGACTCTGGGCACTGCTGGGAGGACTCTGCACACACCCCTCCTGTCTCTGGGCACTGCTGGGAGTGATAGGCACCCACCCCTCCTGCGTCTCAGGGCACTGCTGGGAGTGATAGGCACACACCCCACCTATGTCTGGGCACTGCTGGGAGTGATAGGCACCCACCCCTCCTATGTCTGGGCACTGCTGGGAGACATCAGGCATTCCCCCCCCTGGGACCCCCCCCTACAGTACATAGCATGTGTGTCACACCTGGACACAATGGCAGAAGTCACAGTCACAAAAAAGGGACACAGTCTGTGCTAGTAGCCTCTGCACTCACCTGATACCCTGGTCGCCCATACAGCAGGGGGTACTGTGGGAGGATCACATCCAGCAATGCCAGGTTCTCCTCCAGGGTGAATGGCTGTGACCTCTCCACAGACCTTGACATGGTTCCAGGGAATCAGGAGCAGCAGCAGTGTGGTAGAATCGAAATATGTGCAGGCAAGTGATCCCTCATGGGACCTGGCTGCCTTATATCTGCCTTGCTGGCCTGTTTCATGCACAGGAGTACAGAGTGATTGGTCACTCACATTTGCATCCTATGTTTCCTCCAATCCCTTCAAACCTAGCACAGTCAGTGGGTTCTTATTGTGTTTTTTTCTTCAGCATGATGTCAACCCCACAAACACATTGCAACAAAGTAGATTCATTCCAACTGACTTCTGCTGTGCACCTTCCAGAACAAATTCAAACTTAAAACTTGGTCTCCATGACAACCAGCATGCATGTAGGCCTTAATACTTGTCCCTCATGTGTCCCCTATGTAAAAAAGAGCTTCACACACAGGTACGGTGCGTTCCGGGGCCCTAGGGCACCCCAAATGCATAGCAACGGCCCGTACAGGCGTGTGTACGGGCCGTACCACTATGAGTACGCATACTCAAGAACACCCATAGTGGTACGGCCCGTACACGCGTGCGTACGTTCACTATCACTATGGGTGTCCTCGCATATGCGTACTTGTAGTGGTACGGCCCGTACACGCGTGCGTACGTTCACTATCACTATGGGTGTCCTCGCGTATGCGTACTTGTAGTGGTACGGCCCGTACACGCGTGCGTACGTTCACTATCACTATGGGTGTCCTCGCGTATGCGTACTCGTAGTGGTACGGCCCGTACACGCGTGCGTACGTTCACTATCACTATGGGTGTCCTCGCGTATGCGTACTCGTAGTGGTACGGCCCGTACACACGCCTGTACACTCACTATCACTACGAGTACGCATACGCGAGGACACCCATAGTGATAGTGAACGTACGCACGCGTGTACGGGACGTACCACTACGAGTACGCATACGCGAGGACACCCATAGTGATAGTGAACGTACAGGCGTGTGTACGGGCCGTACCACTACGAGTACGCATACGCGAGGACACCCATAGTGATAGTGAACGTACAGGCGTGTGTACGGGCCGTACCACTACGAGTACGCATACGTGAGGACACCCATAGTGATAGTGAACGTACGCACGCGTGTACGGGCCGTACCACTATGGGTGTGCTTGCGTATGCGTACTTACTGACCGTACACATGCCTGTACGCTCACCATCACTATGGGTACACATACGGCAGCACTCCCATAGTGATATGGGAACGTACACAGGCCCTCTTAGCAGCAGTAATGGTTTTCACACATCACAGTGGTGACAGGCAGCACACAGGAAGGAATAGGGCTGACGTACTTGTCCATGGATGGACATCAAGGCATTGTCTGGGCAGTACTACATGTGTCCGGCACAGGTGTGACAGGCTGTGATGTGGCACATTACTCCTGAGTCGAGAAGGCACCAGATGTATGATGAGATGTGTACACATGTAATGAGTGACGGTGCAATGTGTGCCAGGCATGCCCTTGACTCCTTTGACATGTGTGCATGTCGTACTGCACACTTGTGATGAGCGTCACTGGCATGGCACGGACACCAACACACGGAAGTGTCCACTGATGCCCGGTACAGGGGTTACCACACCTGACATGTCACTACCCACGGTGCACGATGTGACTATGTCATGTATGTGTGGGGGGTTCCCATTAGGTTGATGTTGGAGCTCCCTCAAAAGCTGCAGCTGTTGCAGCAACCAACATGTGTCTGTGTGTAGATTGACATTGCACACTGTTCCGCACACCATGCCACATGTGGTATCGGATGTGAGGTGCGTATGTATGCATGGGACACGGAGTAGCGTAACAAGGACATGTCTGCATCCTCTCTATGAATGTGTGGTGAGTCATGACATGTACACCTTCATGGCAAGGTGTGTGGGCTGTCCTAGTGTAATGTCATGTGACCTGTGGCTCTAGTGTTCCGCTACCAGTCTCTGCAATCGACATCCTACTTCTGCTGATGTGTGGATGTATGTCACTCCTGTCTTGCGTCTGGCTGTTCACTTGCACTGGGACACAGCTAATCCCATGCCATGGCATGTGGAGGTTCACAATCTCTGTGTGTAGCTGGGTCTTGGTAGGAGTGTCACCTGGCAGCCATACGTGTCCAGGGCATGTGGCACATACCTGACTCCCTATGTAGCATATGTGTATAGACAGATTAACATGTGCTCAGTACAAATTAATTGTTGTTGTGGTGCACTCACTCTTCCTTGTCACTTCCAAATTACTGCAGAGCGCCGTCTCTTCCCCGAGCAATTCCGGACTTGGCTGCCATGCGGGAGAATGACTGTATCCGGTGCTACCGCTTCCCCCAACGGTTGATTCTGGATTTGACGGCGAGACTGGCACCACACCTGCAACCGCTGCACAGGTATCCTACGGCACTGACACCCAAGCTGAAGGTAATGGCAGCCCTACATTTTCTAGCCACGGGTACCTTTCAAAATACCATAGCTCATGTTGGTGGCATGTCCCAGAGCATGTTCTGCCGTGTGCTGCATGATTTCTTAGAGGCCATGTTGATTCACCTGGATGACTTCATCCATTTTCCTACCCCTGAAATGTTGACTGGGGTCAAGCGTGGATTCTATGCCCTGGGAGGGATGCCCCATGTCATTGGGTCCATAGATGGGACACATGTGGCTTTGGTACCACCACAGGCACAGAAGGTAGCGTACCGGAATCGCAAGCACTACCACTCCATCAATGCCCTTGTGGTGTGTCTGTCCAACATGGTGATTTCACATGTCTGTGCTCGTTTTCCAGGATCAGCACACGATGCCTACATCATGAGGCGTAGCAGGGTGCCTGAAATGATGACGCAGCTGCGCAACGAACGAGCATGTGTTGTTGGTGGGTACAGTCTGTCTGTCCTGTATTTTGCGTAGACTTCCAGCACGACCGCTTCTCCTGTCCTGCTTATGTCCATGTGCTTTCCATGTAGGGGACGCTGGCTATCCCAACATGCCATGGCTGATCACACCTCTCCGCAACCCCATCACGCCGGCCCAGGTCCGCTACAACACCGCCCATGGCCGGAAAAGGCGAGTGATTGAGAGGACGTTTGGCCTCCTGAAGAGCCGATTCAGGTGCCTACACAAGACCGGCGGCGCACTCCCATATGCCCCGGCGAAGGTCTGCAAAATCTTCATGGTCTGCTGCATGCTGCACAACATGGCAGTTGAGAAAGCTGTGCCACTCATCCTGGATCAAGATGACCAGGACCATCCACCCGTGGAGGACGAAGGGCTTGGCAATGGGGCTAGTGATGTGGAGGATGTGGAGCCGCAAGAGGACATCTGGACTCGGCTCATACGCGACTTCTTTGCTTAGTGGTGAGTACCAGTGTCTGAGTGTGCACGCATTGGTCCCCGTGTGGCATGTGTTGCGATGTGTGTCTCCACCTGCATGTATGGCACGTGAGTCAGAGGTGTGTGTGGGTGTGTCACTGGAGTGATGGTGCCAGTGATGGTTGTATTTCCCCAGTCATAATTGTGACCTAGCATGTTGTCAACCATACATGTGTCGAGTACATGCACATGCAAGTGGCTGTGCTTTTTTTGGCTGACTTCTTGTGTGTCTCTCTTCCCCAGGTACTTGCGCATGCCGTCTGCTGCTTGCATTGTTGTGGCACTGCTATTCCTCATGGACACGTCATCGTGTGCTGACTCAGCGTTACAGGCACGGACACGTTTGGAAGTCTCCTTAGGGTAAGGGATGCATCAGGGGTGTATTGGGTGTGGCAGTTGTTCACGATGTATGCACACTGCCCCTGTCGATGTTTGGTTCCTCTGCAGACATGTTGCATCACCATGGTACACATTACATGCAGCTGGGTACACCTGAATAGATGGTCAGACATGTTGACAGTCATCTGTGATGGGATAGTGGATTGTGATGATGGCATCAATGTGTGTAACACTGCCCTCGGACACATACGGTTTGCATTGGCTTGACATGCTGTGGGACTTCCACATCAGCGGATCAATGGTGTATGGCAGGCTCTCCGTGAGCAGCTGGGGGTGTTTAGCTGTTAGCCAACACTTGTGTGCCAGTTCCATGGCTATCACGCATTTGTGCTGCAGAAGGGGGGTGTCAGTGTTGGACCCACATGTTACTCCACATGACCTGTGTATGTGTACTCCGAGTTGCCTCTGCAATCCCGAATACATGACTAATAAAGGTGTCCCTATGCCTCCAAGGTGCCTCTTCTCAGTCAATGCTGGTGTGTTGCCACGGTGCCTCCGGCATGTCTGGCTTGGTTTTCCCTGATAGTGGCTAAGTGTCTATGTGTAGAGTAGCAAGATGCAGGCTGTGTGTGTGGGATTAGACTGTGTATTGTGCATGATGTCCATGACTGTGTGGGTATTGTGACATGTGCCATCCCCATGCATCCAACGTTGGCCAGGCCCCCATTCTCTGCATCCACCGGACTCAAGCTTGCAGGACATGGTTCTGCCACCTGTCTACACATACCTGGGTCCCCCCCAGGACACTCCACATGATCCCTGACCTCTGCGCATGACTGTTGCTGTACTCAATATGTCTGTCGGCACGGTTGTGCGGCCACCCCCTCAGCTGTTTGGGCCCATCACGGGTGTGTATGGTGCTCCATGTCTGTCTTGCCTAATACACTGTGACCCGTGTGTCCTGTGCCAGACTCAGGCCCCAGGGTGTGGATGGTTGAAGTCAAAAGAGAACTCGGGCATGTTTAGACTTTACAAGACACATGTAAGGTAATAATGCAACCAGCAGGCATCTTCTCTTCATGGTGTGACTTTTTATTTTAGTGGGGGGGTGGAGGGGGTATGACATGAGGGGCTTTCCGGGTGTTTGGAATCCAAAGTTCAGTAGGGGAGTTGGTGTCCTTGCCATTGGAAATCCTCAGAGTCCATGCCACAGTCTTTGTCAACATTGGTCAGACAGTGACCAGCAAGGCCATGTGGCAGAGAATGTCTCTTGATGCTGTGCTGCTGTTGCTCCAGTGGGCCAGGTGCCAGGCCAGGTGTCCTGGGAGATGGTGCTGTAGCGCCGACCCTCACGGTCTTTTCCGTGGACGACCCGCCCTCCTGCGGGGACCCTCAGAAGCAGGCAGTGACGATGTTTGGGATGCTCCATCGGATGTTTCCTCCTCCTCCTCCTGATCCCTCCCTGTGGGTGGTGATGTTCTACGCCTTCTGGCACAGGGAGGGTTGCCCATGTTGTCGGCCATCCGACGGAGTGTACTGTGAATTCCTGTGAACACCGTCACAAGCTCAGCCTGTCTGTCCTCCATCCTCCGTTGGTGTTGCAGTAAACAGGCATGTTGCTCCGCATGTTGCTGGGCCTGATGGGTCTTGATCTCATCGAGGGTCCCCTTCATATCGTTGAGGGTGGACACAACCTGGGCCATGCCCGTGGTGTCCTGCCGGTATGTGTCCAGGATGTTTCGGACATGGGAATATACCGGTTCCCCAGCCAACTGGTCAGGCTGGCACCTCCGCCGTCCTCCACTCCCACCACCCCTGCCCACTTGCGCCTGGCCTGCCGTTGTGGGCACATCGGGTCTCCGGGACCCCTGAGGGATGGCATTTGCGGTGTTGCCTGCCTCCTCCTGGGTGCCCGGAGAACCTTGTCCCTCCTGGACAGACTGGCTGCTTTGTGGTGGTGGGGCAGGGATCCTGGGTGTCTCCTGGGATGTGGCAGGAGTGGGGGTGGTGGTTGGCCCCGTTGTACCTGACGCAGGTGCTGCAGGTCGTTGGACACCAGAGGGGCCAGGTTGGTCGGGGTCATCCACAGAGTGGTGAGAGTCGTCGCTGCCGGTGGGATCGGCCTCCCGCAGAGCCGGGTCCTGTGAGTCTTCCCCCCCAGTGTTGGGGGGTGAACCACGAGGTTGACCTGTGTGTGAGAGAGACAATGTTAATTTTGTTCCATGCAACATCCATGTTTCATTAGTTTCAAAGTTGGAACATTTCCTCTGGGAATTTGGATCTGTCTTGCATTCCACTCACAGTGCACTTGTGCATGGGTGTGTCCCTTGGGCACAGCTTTGGCGACTTTAACTATGTGTGGCACAGTCTTACTTGCTGCGTCAAGTGTGACTGCAGTCAGCAGTGGAGTGGGCAGGTGTGGCGAGCCGTGCATTGGCGCCTTCCGTGTTGCACTGTACGTGGGCACATGAAGTTGTTCCACACACTTCAATGATGCAGGTAGCTGTCGTTGTGCTCGTGCACAGGTTGTGACATGGCCCTGTGTTTTGCCATGGAGGAGAGGGGGGGTGCTGGCACTGGCCACCCTTGTCTACATGCACGCAGTCCACCTGCTCACGAGCAGACATTCCCACACACCACAAGGCTGATTTGCTCTCCCTGTGTCTCCCTCCCTCTCTGTCCCCCTCTCCCTCCCTCTCTGTCCCCCTCTCCCTCCCTCTGTGTGTCAGCCTCCTCCCACTGTCCGTCTCCCTCTGTCTCCCTCCCTCTCTGTCCCCCTCTCCCTCCCTCTCTGTCCCCCTCTCCCTCCCTCTGTGTGTCAGCCTCCTCCCTCTGTCCGTCTTCCTGTGTCTCCCTCCCTCTCTGTCCCCCTCTCCCTCCCTCTGTGTGTCAGCCTCCTCCCTCTGTCCGTCTTCCTGTGTCTCCCTCCCTCTCTGTCCCCCTCTCCCTCCCTCTGTGTGTCGGCCTCCTCCCTCTGTCCGTCTTCCTGTGTCTCCCTCCCTCTCTGTCCCCCTCTCCCTCCCTCTGTGTGTCGGCCTCCTCCCTCTGTCCGTCTTCCTGTGTCTCCCTCCCTCTCTGTCCCCCTCTCCCTCCCTCTGTGTGTCAGCCTCCTCCCTCTGTCCGTCTTCCTGTGTCTCCCTCCCTCTCTGTCCCCCTCTCCCTCCCTCTCTGTCCCCCTCTCCCTCCCTCTGTGTGTCAGCCTCCTCCCTCTGTCCGTCTCCCTGTGTCTCCCTCCCTCTCTGTCCCCCTCTCCCTCCCTCTGTGTGTCACCCTCTGTCACCTCAGCCCAGCTTCCTGGGCACACACTGTTAGCAGATCTTTGAATGGCCCTTGGCTTGTTGATGTGAGTTTGTTTCTGATCTCCAGGCACCCATTGGGTGTAGTGTCTGTGTCTGCGCTGCTGCTGTGGTGGTGTGTGCTGCCACTCTTTCACAGTGTTGGCTGTTCATTAGCTGCTGTCATGTGCAAAACAGTGCCTTCACCCCCGTGTGTTAATGCAAGGCGTCCGCCATTTGCTGGCGAGTCTTTCCTGTGTGGGGACACACTGTTTGTCTGGCTGTGACCTAGGCCATATGGGCAGAGGGCATTGTTGTCTGCTTCTGAGTTGCACTATGTGATTTTGTGGGCACACCCTCCCGCCATCCGGGTTACAGTGTCATGTGTTGGTGTCTTCTGTGGCCTGTGACTTGACATTGTCCAGCTGGGTGCATGGGGCATGGTGGCGCCAGTGGCATGTGCGTGTTCATGGAGTGTGGTTGAGTCATGCGATAGCTTGGGGTGGTTGCGTGCCTGTTTGTGAGTTTGGTTGTGGATGACGTTCCCCCCATGTGAGGCTCGTTGTTTGTGTACTCACCCGGGTCTCGGAGTCCTCCTAATCCTTCGACTGCCTCCACCGGCAGTATGGCCATCACCCTCTCCTCCCAGGGATGGTAGTGTACGGGTCTGCGGGACAGCCCTCCTCCAGTGACGTTGGCCTGGTTGTGTTCATCCGTCATCTTGGCTCGGACCCTCCTCCGCAGATCGTACCACCTGGCTTGGCATTCCTGCTTGTTCCTTCTGGTGTCCGCAACAGCATTCACAGCATCGACGATGGTCTGCCACATGGCTGTTTTTGCTGAAATGCTGGTCTGTCTGACCAATGTTCCAAAGAGGTGTGGCTCGACTCTGAGGATTTCATCGACAAGGACCTCCAACTCTCGGTTACTGAACTTTGGATTCTTGTTAGTGGGCATGGTGAGGGGTGTGGGTGTGGATGGTGGGGGAGGGGTGTGTGGATGGTTGTGGGTGTGTGGGTGTGGTTGTGCAGGTGTGTGTGTGAATGTGATGAGGGGGTGTTTGTGAAGGTGTGTGTGTGAAAGTGTGCAAGTGTAAGGTGTAGTAAAGGTTCTAGTTTGGTGCTGTAGGTTGTCTGTGGGGTCTGGCAGCAGTGAGTCTGTTGCAAAGGCTCATGGTTTGTGTGTGTGGGCCCTTTTTATTGGTCCATTGGTGGGTGTGGCTGTGTTTGAAGTTTGGGTGGGTGTGTTATAAGGAGTGGTGGTGTTTTGGGCCTCTGTTTGTTTTTGGCAGTTGCAGGTCAGTGAATGTGTTGTTTTAGTGGTTGTTGGACATGTTTAGTGGCTTTGTGCCATTCGAATGGTGTATTCTTGTGTAGTTTTGGTTTGTCCTGGTTGTGTACGTGCGTTTTTAGCGTGTGTACGGTGTGTACATGGGCCATTTTGTTGTACAGTGCTGTCCTTGTGTGTGGCTTGGTACGACTCGTACATGCGGTTGTGATGTTGGGGCCTGGGGTGCGCTCCGTACTTAGAATGTTGTGGTGGGGGTACGACTCTAACGTACAGGGGTGTACATACACGGGGGGTACGACACGTACAGGGGTGTACATACACGGGGGGTACGACACGTACAGGGGTGTACATACACGGGGGGTACAACACGTACAGGGGTGTACATACACAGGGGTACGACACGTACAGGGGTGTACATACACGGGGGGTACGACACGTACAGGGGTGTACATACAGGGGGGGTACGACACGTACAGGGGTGTACATACACGGGGGTACGACACGTACACGGGTGTACATACACGGGTGGGGGTACGACTCTAATGTACAGGGGTGTACATACACGGGGGTACGACACGTACAGGGGTGTACATACAGGGGGGGTACGACACGTACAGGGGTGTACATACATGGGGGGGTACGACACGTACAGGGGTGTACATACACGGGGGTACAACACGTACAGGGGTGTACATACACGGGGGGTACGACACGTACAGGGGTGTACATACACGGGGGTACGACACGTACAGGGGTGTACATACAGGGGGGGTACGACACGTACAGGGGTGTACATACACAAGGGGTACGACACGTACACGGGTGTACATACACGGGTGGGGGTACGACTCTGATGTACAGGGGTGTACATACACGGGGGTACGACACGTACAGGGGTGTACATACAGGGGGGTACAACACGTACAGGGGTGTACATACACGGGGGGTACAACACGTACAGGGGTGTACATACACGGGGGTACGACACGTACAGGGGTGTACATACACGGGGGGTACGACACGTACAGGGGTGTACATACACGGGGGGTACAACATGTACAGGGGTGTACATACACGGGGGGTACGACACATACAGGGGTGTACATACAGGGGGGGTACGACACGTACAGGGGTGTACATACACGGGGGTACGACACGTACACGGGTGTACATACACGGGTGGGGGTAAGACTCTAATGTTCAGGGGTGTACATACTCGGGGGTACGACACGTACAGGGGTGTACATACAGTGGGGGTACGACACGTACAGCGGTGTACATACACGGGGGGTACGACACGTACAGGGGTGTACATACACGGGGGTACAACACGTACAGGGGTGTACATACACGGGGGTATGACACGTACAGTGGTGTACATACACGGGGGGTAAGACACGTACAGGGGTGTACATACAGGGGGGGTACGACACGTACAGGGGAGTACATACACGGGGGGTACGACACGTACACGGGTGTACATACACGGGTGGGGGTACGACTCTGATGTACAGGGGTGTACATACACGGGGGGTACGACACGTACAGGGGTGTACATACAGGGGGGTACGACACGTACAGGGGTGTACATACACGGGGGGTACAACACGTACAGGGGTGTACATACACGGAAGGGTGCGACACGTACAGGGGTGTACATACACGGGGGTACGACACGTACACAGGTGTACATACACGGGTGGGGGTACGACTCTAATGTACACGGGTATACATACACGGGGGGTACGACACGTACACGGTGTACATACACGGGGGGGTACGACACGTACACGGGGGGTACGACACGTACAGGGGTGTACATACACGGGGGGTACGACACGTACACGGGTGTACATACACGGGGGGTTCGACACGTACGTACGGGGGCTGGGGGGGGTCGGCGCGTACGTATGGTGGCTGGGGGGGGTCGGCGCGTATGCGGGCACATGTCTCCATGGTTGCTATGGGTGTTCGGTGCGGACGGTGTTTTTTCCATACGGTTGTAACTTCTGACGCACGGGATGGATCGTGATTCCGCGGTCGGACTTCACTTTTCACATTTGTACGGAGATTTGTCCGAGGACGTGTCGGACACATTTTCCGACCCGACGACGTGTGGGGAATTATTCCCAATGCGATTCGTATGGTCTTTTCCCATGCGAATCGTAATTGGCAGTTTGTACGGCACTTGTACGATTCGTACGGTAAAAAGACCCGATGCGAGTCGTACGGGGAAAATTTTTAACGGATCGTAATTGCCACCTGAATGTCTGAGGTTTGAGCCTTTACGATCTGTGCAGCCTGATGAAAAGTCTGCTGCTGAGCCCTGGATCTGTAACATGGGTGTAGCCTTAGGACCAGCGCTGTTTCAACCTATGAGATCCTCGTAGCCTGAGTGACAGCTCTGCTGTCAAAGGCTTGAGCCTCTAAAACTCTGTGTACCCTATGGATAATTGTTGTCTGGGGCCTAAGCCTATAAGATCTGTTTAACCTTCGGCATACATCTCCTGTCTTAGTCCTGTGATGTCATGAGGAATAGGTCATGCGATATCACTTTCTCTGATGTCATGGGTGGGTTAAATGTAAATGTAAATGTGTATGTACTTGTATAGCGCGCTGCCACCCCCAACGGGGGTATCCTGGTGCTTTTACTCATACCGCTGTGCAACCCTTCCTGGCCTTTCCCTGTGAAATGTCCACTCCTGGGCACCCCCATGGTGAAGCCAGGCATCCCAGCGCTGCTGGGGCCGTTGTGGAGATTAAGCAAGCTATTGCCCAGAGTTGCAGCGTGGGACCCATGATTAGAATAGGCACCGAGGCGAGAATTATCAGGTCCGAGGAAATTGAATCTAAGACCCGCCGAGGCGGGGGATTGAACTCTGGTCCCGGGCCAGAACTCTGCATCAGGGTCTGCCGCTCTAACCATTGAGCCACACTTCTCTTCTTGTTAAAAGACAAGTGATGTCACTTTCGCTACCCCTGGCTTTTTGGTGACTCGACGTCCATGTGTTTGCATGACAGCCATCTTCTCCCCTGTGCAGTAGTGGTGGGGTGGGTTTAAAAAAATAAAAAAAACAAAAGGGAAGTAAAACAAATTCACTTACATTCCCAACAGCCGCCTCTCCTCTGTCCTCTTTGGTCGATGAAGCTGGAAGCACCCAGGCTCCCGACTCCCCTAGCCAATCATGACGCTGCGTTACAACAGCATTGTGATTGGTCTGAGCACCATGGTTCGGCGGTCAGAGAGGGACTGGTTGGCTGTGCATATTCTCCACCCAGGCTGTAAAATACAGCCCGGTGGAGAACATGCAAAGTCTGCATGACGGTTAGGCTGGCCCAAGACGGCCAGCCAAACCGTCATGCGCACTTAAGCGACTGCCCACACCTCCCCCCCCTGCTCTGCGGGCAGCACAGCCTGCCCCCACATGCACCTTTGCATAGCCAATAGTGAAAAATAAAATGACAATAACATTATTATGAAATTATTTTTACTGTGGGGTGACGCTCCTCCGCCTTAGCGGAGGAGCCGCCGCTGCCCCTGTCGCCTGAGGTCACGAAGCCAGGTTCGTGCCAGGGTAGGCTGTTCCTAATTGGCTGGCAAAAAGGTTTGAGATTCAGTCCCTAAATCTCCACACTAACCCACTCTTGTCTGCCTATCTGAGATACCCCCTAAGAAAATTTAACAATTTGTAAATTGTAAATTTGAGAAGCAGCTGTCACGAGAAGAGACACATTTTTAGGTCTCGGCTAGCGATGGCTGCGCTTGCGCAGTCTCGCTCGCGAGATTTAATGACTTTAAGAAGAGGGGCTTGCACCCGCCCCTCTTCTCTCCTGTTCTCCATTGGCTGGCCTCTTAAATGCTGGCCAGCCACTGGAGAAGAGGTCCAGTCACTCCGATTATGCCCCGTCCTTTTCGGATCGGGGGCGTGGTTTTTGCGAAAATTCTTAATCGTGCTGGCCGTCCCCTTTTTCCGACGGTGGGCGTGTTTTTTGTTTTCCCTGTTTTCAAGCTCATTTTGTGTTGGTTGCTGTGAGGCGAAGGCTTCGCGGAGCTGTCTGGTAAGTGAGGTTTTTTTTTATTTATGTTTGTTATTGTTTTGTTGCTTTTTATCCTACTTTGTCTTTGTTTGTTTGTTACAGGGCTTCCCCGTTGCTTACCTGGTTCCAACTTATTCGTCTTCTAAACTTTTTCCAAATGCGGGAATGTATGATCAGTGCGGACTTCCCCATCATCCCTGTTAGCTCCTCTTACTTTCAATGGTCCCTGTCCTCCCCTATTACCAATAGCATTTCAGTTTCTTAGACTCACCGCCCGCTTTGGCCCGATTATTTGGCTTCATTCTGTGCTCCGTTCTCCCCGCCTTCCTTTTAGTATTGCTCCCAAAGACTCCTTCCTTACGTACTTGCTCCTCCCTTCCACTATTGTGCTTGGATGCACTCTATAGTCAACATTTCCTCCCATACCCGCCGACTCCTCCCCCTTGCTGCCTCCCTTGGGACCACCATCCAGTTAATATCCCTAAGTTGTTTATCCCTCCCCCTTCGTTTTGTGTGTCTAACCGTCGCCCCGGTTATTTTTCGTATGATTTATCTCACCCCCCCCCCGCCTCCTTCCGTGACCCCTCCTTTGTGCTTCTTCGAATCAGGCGCCGCTGCGGGCAGCCCTATCTCTGCCGCCGGGGTCCTGGCAGCCTGTGCAGAGAGGCCCGGGAGAGCCCGTGCTACCGCCGCCGCTCAGACACACCACGGTGAGTGCGAAAGAGTGCGGGACGCTAAGGGGGAGCCCGGTGCTGGGAGGGAGAGTTACTAGTTCCCACTCCCTGTGGGCGAGAAGGCCCCGCCTTCCTTGAGGGAAGAGGGTATCAGGCATACCGGGACAGAGGCCCCAATGTACATATCGACACCACAAGGGGGGAGGGGGAGGTGGCGAGCAGTACTACCCTGCCATCATAGACAGAGGGGTGGACTGCAACACAGGACCGTAGGCCTGGGGCGGTGCACAATGAGGAGAAGGCGGCCGGATTATACGGCACGTCATCGTGGGAGCCCGGATTGGAGGAGGATTTTTTAATGTAGAAATATGCGTGTGTGGTTATGTGGATATTAGTTACATCACTGTCAGTGGCACAAGGGAAGGAAGGGAAAATCTGAAGTGTCATTCACTTCAATGCAGGACCCGCAATACCTGATCCTTCAAAGTTACACAAGTGCCTAGGATCCGGCGTGCTTCCGATATACTGTATAAATCACATGTTGCATACCTCTCTGCCTGGTCTGCTTACTTGATGGGAGATGTAGACTGAAGTCCAACTTTTGAAAGGCAGTGCAGATGTAGACTGAAATCCGACTTTTGAAAGGCAGTGGCTTTGTTGCTGCTCACAACCCACTGCAGTGATTTAAAATGTGTTTGTGCTTTGCGTGAAGTTGAGTATTTGTTTTGGGAATTCTTGTGATCCCGATTTATTTGTTGATCTGACTCGTCGAGTTCAGCAGTGTCCTCCTTCCTATTCCGACACGTCTATCGTCTTCACCTATTCAGGTCCGGTCAACATTCCCGATTTGCCCATGAGCAGAGATGCTTGTGTGACCAATTCAACAATTGCAAGTGCCTGGAACGTTAGTCCTACCACAGTTAGTTACTGTAGCTTAGTTAAGCACTCATATGGTTAGTATGGCTTACGATGTAAGCTTTTTTAGCCTGCAATTAGCCAGGACCTTTTAATTCTACAAATATGAAATATATTATATGCTTATTTTCTTTCGTTCTGCCCCATTGGTCTGTTATTGTGTCATTCACATTTCTTCTGCCCACTACAGCATACAGCACGGCGCAATGCGCCAGCCCACTAAAGCCATTGGATAACTTCAGTGTAAGGGACCGCACTCCTCCCTTTTGCAAGGAGCAAATCGGACACAAAGTACTGGCGACTACCATGACAATGTGTGCTTTTTGAGACCAACAAAATATTTTTACAGTTAGCCAATATTTTTTTTCATTGATGAGGGCACTGCAGCTTTAACAATGCCTTTTTATTTTATTAAGTGTGTTCAGCCCGTTGGAATAAGTCACTTTTGTCTATATATTTTTGTAAATCATCAAGGATTGGAACATGCTTTAGTTTGCTTTCAGCCTTGGTGTAGTGTGACTCGCCTGCAAAAGATCATCATTTAAAGTAACCACGTTTTTGTTACTGAGATAGAACAGTATTTGGATCATTAAAACAGATTTTTCTTTTGTAATTCTTTATACTCATGGTACTGCCACTAGCCCCTGCCTTTATTCCTCAAGTCCTTTAAAGTAAAGCAACCTATTATTGGCCACTTTGTTGTTCCTTTTTTTGCATTTTGATTTGAATAAAACATGTTATCATACATAATAGTTATGGCATGTACAGTGGGCGATCGATGTGTGCCCACACACATATATTAACTGATGGGCATTGAGCTATCAACGGTGCTTCATTAGTAAAACAAGAAGTGCCAGGGCTCTCGCCAGGAGGCCACTGCAGCTGGCACCACACACTGCCCCTCCCATCGCTGCCAATGACGATACTAACACAACTCCTAATTGTCTCACTCCTACATATGTAACAATTCAGACAATTCCAGGACCCCTAACCTAAAAACATGACCTGGGAGGCAGGTATTAACATTTTAATGTATATTGAATCAACAAATACCTGCTGTGCTCATCTTTAAATTAGACAGATACCGGCACCAGGTGGCAGACTGCCACAAGTGCGTACAATTAAGTGACGGTGCCGAGCACTGGGAACCACAGGTTTAATGTAGGCACTGTCTGCGAGTTCGCTCTCATCACCTCAAGTTTGCATGTGGGCCTAAGTGTAAAGAGCTGATTGGTATAATTTATTGTGTTGATAAAACAAACTCCCGAAGTAGGAGCATTTTTTGTTATTGAAACAAAAAACAAGTGACCCCTGATATGCAGGGTATCCGCTCCCTATCCTGTGCACGTGGGCTTTGTATATTTTCCTAGTCCATGTCCTCCATGCATGACATATTGGACATGAGCATGAAAAGTCAGTGAGGTTCGCCTGCCCTCAAAAGTGCAGGGAAACCATTGCTTTGGCGTATGACCCACAAGGTCAGAGGTTTACACTGGTAGATCCAGTGGAGGTACGACTTGTGCAAAAATGCCACCCACAACTCTTGGACACTTTCCCTTTCCGATGCATAATACAGTTTTTTAGAAATGCTCGCTGCCCTAATTTCTGACTCAAATGACATTTCTTTTTTTGCTTAATAATATGGCAAATAGGTTGCCCATTGTGGTATTGAAGAAACACATTGTCTTTAAACATGGTGGTATATTTGTCTTTGCATAACAATTAATTTGCACTCTTTTTACGGGAGACTTTTCCTTATAAAGTACATTTTTTGCGATTGATAAATGTAACCCCTTTTGTGGTGGTTGTTTTGGTTCTGCTTGCCACAGAGGACGCAGTGCTTTAGTGCACTCTAAATATTTGCGCGTTTCCGCCTTTATCGCGTTGTCTGCGAGTGCCCAAGGCAAACTTGAAATTGTTTAGCTACAAGCTTCCCCATTTAGTAACGCGTTTCTAAGGTCTTGGTTTCTGCCGTTCTGTATTACAGATTTGCGGTATACACTACTTAAAAAGTAGGAAAATTGTACACCCTTCTTCCACTAGTCAATAACAATAAACAAAATGGAGCAAAAAAATATTCGTATTGTGGGAGTGAAAAACATTAAATATGTTTGTGCATCTAAATGGGATATAAACAGTAAGTCTCTCCATGGTAGGGCCTAATAAGACAATTAAGAAGATGACATTTGTTTATTACTTTTTGTTGCTTAATTCTACCTTTTGGTACTTTCTAAAAACTGTATTTAGAATTTATGAGCCTACAACGGCAAATCCAGATTGCTACTTCGATTGAGAAAGAATGAAAGACTCCAGCGAGTAAAGAGCGAGATAGTTAATCCTTTCTTGTAACGCATGCACACGAAATGGGTGAACTGCACAGATGTAGCCAGCAACCAAAATGGGCCTGCAATGTATGAGAATACAAAGGCATGTTGGCAACATACGTTAATAAAATAATTTTATATATATTTAGGGCTTAATGGATGCACTATGCTAGTTTGAAAAAACAATCCTCCATTTAAGTAGTTAACCTTTACTTCAGTGGTACAGTCCTCTATTTGTGAAATTAGGTGGCTGCAGATGTTGGAAGGAGCGCCAACAGAGTGGACAGGCCAGGATGCAAAAGCAGAAAACTCATAAAGAGACACGTAAATGCTGGTCAGGTAACATGCTGAGTGAAGCATAGCATTGTAGTTCACATGTTTTAAGCTACCCTTAATTGCTTAAGCCATGAAAAGCACACTCTTGAGAGAGATTAAGCTATTGACATTGGAAATAACAATGCCGTTTCTTTAAATGTTTTAGAAACAAAAACATAAACAAAAATAATGTCATGAGCAATGCCAATAGCTCGAACTTTAACAATGCCGAGACCATTGCATTGTAAATGCTTGTTTAAAATGTATTTGGAAATGCAGCACTCCTCACCCCCACCCCCCCTTTAACCTCCCCCCCCCCCCGTGACTAAGGGGCATGCTGTGCTCATCTTTAGGCGTTTGTTGCCTTAGAATAATCTAATTAGGCTGGGATAAGGAATCAGCAGGCAGGTCGCTGATCTCATCTTTTCATGAGCTGATAAGCCCTGGTCCGGGAGAACCCTAATAATAAATTCCATGTGCAGCAGCTCACTGCCCGCCGGGCGACTTAATTAGTAGCAATTTCCAATATGATAACGCGCGCCAACACTGACAGAGCCATTGCCTGGGTGAAATGCCACCCTGCCTGTCTCAAAATCAGCATTAGGCCTGGAGAAAGCAGTGCCTGGAAACTACTGAACTTCCCAGATAGGCGCTCTGCCGAGGGCCACCATTTTTGTATATTTATTTCATTTGGGCTTTTTATATAGCACCTAGTACAAGGGCCGGTGGGGGCTACAGCCATTCACATAGGGAGCAGCTACATCACATGTAGAAACAATAGTAGCTGGCAGATTGAAAAGAAACGGAACAGATACAAATAGTCAGAGGAATAATTAGTATAAAGTAGGCAATAAAAAAGAAAGCAATCTAAAAATGATCACCAAGGATCATAATTAGGCAGTATAAACATTACATTCAGGTATCGGTTTTCAGCGTGATTGCAGGGGGCGAGGATCTGCATTCCGTTCGCTCATCTGTAACTTGCACCCAGTTCTTCGAAACAACTGTGCAGGCTTGAATACTGTACAAAAATTGACACTCTTCTGTTTTTGAAGAAATTTTTATCATTTGTTTTTTCATGCACTCGAGTAAACATTACGAATCAAACAACCGTGCCTCTTCATTAGTTGAAATACATTTTTTTTAAAAAATCAACAAAGAAGAAACCACTTCAAGCAGCTTGTGGACAGGGCCCATGGGCAGGTGAAGGGATAAGCTAAACGCTGCTGGAGGATCTCAGTTAAACCCCCCTCTCCCCCCCGCCCCGAAAGTACACCTGTCATGCCCCTCTCAATATTTTGTTATATTTTTGGGGCACCCCCTTTCTTTATAAATAAGGTTTTCAGAGGTCCTGCACCAGCCATTCACCATGTCCCAGTTTTAGGATCTGCGACTCTTAGAAAATTCCCGCTCTCGGGGCAGATTTACAAGCCCTTGCGCCACTTTTGCGTCACTTTTCCCATGTTAAAAGTGACGCAGAAGTGGCGCAAGGGGCTTGTAAATCTGCCCCTATGTCTGTTGGGCTACTGGGAGGCCCAGTGAAAGCGGCGCCATGTTGTTTCTCTGCAGCGCCACGTCATTTTGTGTTCCGTCTGAGGTGTCATGGCCACTATCTTCCCCAGAACGCATGTTAACTCGTAGTTACCTGCAGCTTCAAAGAAGAAAGCTGACGCCCTGTGCAAGAGGGGCATTGGAGGTGTCCGTACATGAAGAATGAACACTACGCTGCTCAGAAGCAGCCAGGGGCGTGAAGGGGCTTTGCAAGGTGGAGCAATGCCACTACTGGGACAAGCGGTGTGAGTTGCATCAAGAAACACTGATAAGATCCAGAGACCAGCCTTGTCTCCCCAGTCAAGGTTGAATCGACACCTGTACTGAGGGAGTCTGAAAGTCTGCCAGGAGGATAAATCCCATTTGTGACCTAGCAACTGAGTCTGTTCTCCAAGTACCATCTTGAATGCCTCCCACTGGATAACATCAGGCTGAATGGAGCCGTATTTCTCCTGAATGCACTGATTTGTGGCCGGTTTCAAATGATCCCCTGCTTTTCATTTATCAGCTCCCTGGGATTTAAACACCACGTCTTTAGTCACCTTCTTTTTTATCGTAAAGAGTCATGTCCAATGGTGAGTGGTTAGAGGTGCATCTAGCCATATCTTCTAGACCCACTATGATGGGATCTTAAATTCCCACCACAATAAAAAAAATAAGTCTGAAGAATAAATTGTGCACTTCGGAAAAATAAAAACAAAAAATGACTATTGCTTATGCACCCCATCCTCCAGATATCGCAAAGACCAAATGCTTGGAAAATCTGTGCCAAGTCATAAGGCCTCGGTTCCTGGTAGATCCATAAGCTGATTCATCTATGGCATCATCAAATGTACCACTCAGAATCAGTCGAAGGTGTTCAATAATAATTGGCCCAGCTTGTACAGAACTTCCCACTCCAATTTAGGTGTGGCATTCATGCAGATATTCATGCATTCTGATCTTACCTGCAGTCCACGAATAGCACCAAAACGCCCTTGTAGATCTGATCACCTATTTCCTAGAGACTTCAAATGTCATGGGACCGCTACATGAGTGCTATGTATGCTCAAGTAATTTGTACCTCCCACAGACAATGAATTGACTCTCCATGCCCAGCAGGTTGGTCTGGAAGAGCGCTACATCAGGTGTATGTCAGGGTAAATGTGGAGACCAGGCCACCATTGATTACGGCCATCAGCTCATTAACGTTTCATGCCGTGCTTTTTTTGTCCCCCCAATTGATGGCTACATAGCATCCCCCTTCAATGTGACACTGATTGTCTTCTACTGATTGCTCTATCTCAGTTACCTCATCACCCTACTCTCACCTGGATACAGCCAGAAAGCAAGCATTTGCAATGCAATAGACCTTGCATTTACGAGAGTTTGAGCTATTGGCATTGTAAATGACAATGCCTTTTATTTATGTGTTGCTTTTAAAACAGATAAATTAAAGATATTGTCATTTACAATGCCAACAGCTTAAACTCTCGCAAATGCAAGACCTATTGCATTTCAAATGCGTTCAGCGCCGGGCTTGCAAAGATTTATTTAAAAAAGCATTAGGAGAGAGTGTGTCCTGCCTGCAGCAGCAGGCAGGATAAATCTATTTGAGAAAATATTGCTCGGAGGCTATAATTAAATCCTACCAAGTAACAAAACACGTAATAGGGGGTGTCCTCATGGGAGGTAACAACATGAGACAAGGCTGTACTAAGGAGGGACTACTATGCCTATTGACCAATGAAAAGCCACAGTTTACAGTGGACAATGACACAAGCCGATGAAAAATATGGTTGGAGATTGGGCAGAGCTTCAATTTAATATCTGAATACAGCATGCCACGCACAGCAGCGAATGCGCTGCCCAGCCTCGACCTAAAATTGACAAGCCCATCCCAACTACCCCCACAGAATACTTCATTACAACAAGATCAAAAATGAACTAAAATGTATTTCGTGGCTGTCACCAAACTACAAGAAAATGGAGCGCAAAATAACCAGGTAATGAAAATCAACAAGGCCCATTTCTCAGATAGTCCACCTCAGCCAGTTATTACTTATCCAACCTTCAAATAGCAGAAAGCCAAGGAGGAGTTTATTTTGCCTTCCTGTTGAATAGAATATCGTGCCCTTCAACAACATCCACATGTGAAATTGCCAAGGAGTATTGCTCTTAAAAGTTGAACACGTATGCATTTATTGGCATTTATATAGCTCAAACCTAGATACAAAGCAATGGAGTGCTGAACATTAAATGGGGGGTTTAGCAGACAATCTTCTGATCATATACATTAAGGGGCCGCATCTCCGTTTAATTTCCGACCGCCACATTACAATGCTGGTGGTGAGAAATTAAAACTGGCCGGTCATTCCGGTTGGCTTCTGACAGGCTCAAGGAGCCCGTCGGCCAGTTGGAGGCCAGCCCGTAATCCCAAAGGGCTGCCTTTCCGGCATTGGGATTACGATACACGGTCTCAGGCAGGCTTTCCATGTCGGGCTTTGCGACATGGAAAGCCTGTCGAAGAGCGAGTATGGGGCCTCCGGTTGGGGGCCTCCTGAAACTAACCCTTACCTTCAGTTCTGGAGCAGTTTTCTTACAGGCCTCATAAGTGCTAACACTTGACCCTTAGAAGAAGTCTACCAGCCCCTAATGCACAGATAGTCACTCTCAAAAGGGGGTTACCAGGTGCACCAATCTGACTTCCCACCCCAGGTCCACTGTTGTGTCTGCTTGCCTGAGAACAGACTGCCTCACCATCCTCTCACTGCCCAGATGCCTCCGTTTCAACAGCCAGTCTCAGCCATTCCAGGTCCAGTGACGTGATAAGTTTTATAGTTGAAACTACTCTCAAGCATGCAAAGAAGTGCAGCAATTACAGAGCATGAATTTCTCAGCAACAATAGATGTTCTCCTCTTCTCAACATTTTCAGTGTAGACGGGGAAAAATGAATATAGAGATTGTGCAGCTGATTGTATGCTTGTGTGGGGTCCTGAATAACAGTGTACCAGCTGTGATAGTGAAATAACTTAACAATAATAGATCTTGGAAGAGTCTCAGGCGGGGAAGTCAATCAGGGTCAGATGAGCATTTTCTATGGACAAGTACATGGACCCTGGCTTCATTTATTTACTATTCAGTCCTCCACATACAACTGGAAACATGCTGTGCCCCTCAGATATATATGATATTCCAAGAAAACATACATTATTGCATCATGACCAATTCTCTTAGGTCCTTCACCTTTTGTCTCAGCCTCTGTGACCCCTCAGTCAAGTAATCTTTTTGAGTATTTAGCGACTTAAACTTTCCGAGAAGAGATTGTGTCCTTAGTTTTACTCACTGTGTCAAGAAATTTGTACAGGTCAGACGTCACCAAATTTACATGAATGTTAATTGTATTGATTCTGTTTTCCACTGCCAGAAGTATCTCTTGAAACACAGAAATCCCCACCACGCTGTCCTCTGGTTTTTAATCTTTTAGGGGGCATATGCTTTGCCCATATTTGGTCTGTTGGGACAGATTCCCTTTTCCTTCAACTAAGTTGAATACAGGTTAAGGTGGGCCTTCAACAACCACTGTCTGGAAAACTGAAGATCAGGTGTGGCAGCTCAGCAAGGAGTGGGGTCAGGATAACAGTTCTAAGGAAGAGTCCCATGGGAGTAAGGGAGAGAGCTTCCATCTATCAGGGCACCCATTGATCCCCCACTTCCATGCTGTAGGACCTCCATCCCTTGTCTCAAGGCATGCTGCCGAATGAGGCCAGCCATCCGTAAAAGTAGCTAGCAGCCTGCCTGTCTGCTCATCTCCATCTGTTACATTCTCCCCAACTAAAATTAACTGTGCAACAACCCCACTGTACCACCAACATCTATTGGAGATGCAGCACCAAATCATTGTGATGCAGATCACCCCACACAAGAGTCCAAGTTGTCTAGGACCAAGAATGTCAGTCTAGTACACAGGGGGGAGCTGTCTTTGAAGCCCCAGTTGGCCATTCTCCCCTCCAGCAGCAGAATTTGAACTGCCATTAGCTGCTATCCAGGACAGGTCCAGGAAAGTCCCCTGGTTAGTACTGGCCATGCATGCTTTGCAGGCTGGTGGGGAGATTCTTTCATTCTAGTGTACATTTTCTAGAGATTCGGAGACACCAGCACTTTCTGGGTACCAGTGGGGGCAGAAAGGCATCTTCTTGAGGGAGCCATTGTTCACATAGCATTTTTCCACTTTTGAACAGGATTATTTAATGAGTTGGAGAATAGCGAGAGCGTACATAGGGCCATACCTCCAAGAAGTAATGTTCTTATCTACAGTACATTACAGCCAGTGCATGCAGGTAGCCTTCACCATATACTCAATGTCCCTGATTCATGAAAAAAAGTTATAATTTACCTAAATTGTAATTTACACTTATGCTGCTGATTAAGCCACAATGTTTAATCTAATTTCTTAACATTTTTATTTGCATATGAGCAACACCTGCATAATTTATGCATGACGAAAATACAAGAGTAAATGTACAGCATTCACATTAAAAGGTGGCATGCTCATTTCTGTATCGCTATGAATTTTTAATTTCCACTTTGCGTACATGAATGAAATGATAGAGCGCCCCTAATGGCGTTTAGCTGTACTGCATCCCAATGTAAACATGGAGTATGGAACACTGCCTGCTATATATGAGTGGTAAAACCCAAAAGGGTGGGGGGAGGAGTTAGAGGTTGAAGATCCCATTCAGTGCAAATGGGACTCAACAGAAATGATTATGTATTGTTCTAAACAATAATATATGGTTACTTTGGTGAAACTCAAAAGCCTAAAACCCAAACCAGCTGAAGGCCTTCTGTGATCACCCTTAGAACAAAGCAGACCTTGAGTTCAGTTTCATATGTGCTCTAACACCATCTGATGCAATGCCTTTTGCTCCTCCAGCACTTTCCACCTACTGAAAATAGGGTTGGTAACAGGAGGGAACTTCACTGTCCAGAGCCAGGGAACCTTCCTATTGTGCAAACAGCATGGGACACATGGCGCAGTTGGCACACACCCTTTCTCTGTTCACACATATGCCATGGGCTTAGTGTGGTGACTGGGAACCATTGCCTGTGTCTCTGCTGGGTGACCATGAACACAGTCTTCAGGTTTGTCTGTGGAAGCAAGAAACTAGTGGCTAATCCAGGAACCACCATGAATTCCCTTCCATTCCATCCTGTGGGCATGGGACGGTTGCTGCTGTAAGGGCCTCTCGCAAAATGAGAACCAATTCATGGCATTGTATCATATCAAATGGATAAAATTCTGATGTATTGGCAAACCTGAATATACTGCAGTGCATCACCTGTATCATATCAAATGGATAACATCTTAATGTATTGGCAAACATGAATATAATATAGCACACCACCATAATATTATGTAATGTTCTCTTATGGAATGAAGTATATGAATTGCAATAGAAGCAATGCATCAACCAGATCATCATGGTGTGGAACAGAAGTCAGAATAACAACATAGGCCCTGAATCAGAGAGGTAAACTACACTTTTATGTAAGTTTACACCTGCTATAGTAACTTTACTCCTTTATGGTATTTACAAACTAGGGGGCAGATTTACAAGGTCTGGCGCATCTCTGCAAATCAGCAGGGATGCGCCAGAACACTTACGACCCTCAAAACCACTGGCGCGCCACCACTGATGCGCCGCATTTACAATGCGACGCTCCGTGGCCCATGGATGGGCAGATGTGTGTCGCATCCCTCGGCGGAAATGCGGCGCATTGCTGGAGTCGCGTCACAAGCACAACGCGGCTCCAGCAAGGCTGAGGGGTGCCCAATGCCTAACATGCTGCGTCAATCCTTATGCCTGCTTCAAGCAGGCGCAGGGTTTTGACGCAGTATGGCCGTAAAAGTGACTCAGTGAAATCTTGTAGATTTCACTGCGTCCCTTTTTGTACGAGGCGTACCTGCGAGGGAACGCCCACCCTGCGCTGGAACGCCCACATGAAACCTGACACAACTTTCATGTGGCGCAGGGGTTTACAACGTGACGCATCTCCCTAGATGTGTCACGTTGTTAATACTGCAGAACATGGCGCATGATTTACGCCACCGCTGCGTCACAGAAGTGACGCAACGACGGCGTAAATGTGTCGCAAGGGGCTTGTAAATCTGCCCCTACAAGTGTAATTTTACTACTAGGAAAATTACAAGTAGTAAAATTACACACGTAGTTTGTGGATACCAAAACAGTTGTAAAGTTACTGGAGCACGGGTAAACTTCCGCAATAGATACGCTTACCCTTGTAAATCAGACCCTGTCAATCTGCCTGATCCACAAAGATAAACTTACTCTTTGTAGTAAGTTTACTACTGTTTTTGCATTCACAAACTACAAGTGTAGTTTTACTACTAGTAAGTTTACTAGTAATAAAATTACACTCATCCTTTGTGAATAGCAAAAAGTAGTAGTGTTACTGCAGCGAGTGTAGACTTGCACAAACATGTAAGTTTAGCCCATAATGTCCACGACCAAAGAGAATACATTAGACAACCCTTCCTGCAGCCTCATGTGAACAGAGCATCAAAGGTATAGAGCAAGAAAGGCCTGTACAAGCCACAACTCACACAAGCATTGAGAGGATATGCAGCATATACCAATGTCCCCTTGTCTTTTGGCTGAGGAACTTCGGGATGTATGTCTCTGAAGAGGCTGCAGTCTATTGATTAGACCCAACTGCACGTGCCAGGATCTTCATTCTATAAGTGTCAGGTGTGCAGATTCTTTGAAATGCCCTCTGAGTATAGATATAGGAGGAAACATTGAAAGATAAATTGGTCTAACAGTTTCTAAAATTAAAATCTGCAGTTTTAACTGCATTTTCTCCTGGCACGTCCTGCCGCGGCACCATATCCTGTGCTAAAGAAATATAATAGTGTCATTAATTTATAACTTTTACATGGCAGATACGACCATACCAAAATGTGAAGTATGCAGGTAATATTGTCAGAAAATGTAACTGGTGAAAGTAGATTGCTGTTCACCTATACACGTCTAGTTGTTCTGGCATATAAATGAGCAGCTCACTGTACTCAGCATCAGTACCTTACAACGACATAAACATTTCCGCCTAGAATCATCCTGATGGCTGCTCTGCTGTCGATTGTCGCCTCCCTCAGAGCACAGGCTGGGCAGACTGAGGACTGCCCTTGGCCCATGCCTGGGTCTGGCAGTGGGACACCTGTGAGTGAGGAGGGTTGGTCACATATTCTCCTTTCACAGTTCAGGGGTTGAACGGAGACAGACATGGCTGGGGCTGGGATTCAAAGGAGAGCGGAGAGAGGCGGAGGGTTCAGCATCTTGACTTTAAGGTGCATGGAAAGCTTGGAAGGTTTAAATGCCAAAAGACACATCACCAGAACATGAGTCCATCACTTGGCAGAAAACATGGTGGCTGGAAGTGCAGGGGTCGTATTAGATTAGTACAGAGATGAAAACAAATAGTTTAGTGATTTACCCTATAACACGCTCTACTTTAACCTCTACATGGGAGAATTTGCTTAGAGCTGAGGAAGAAAATATAATGTATTATTATTATTATTACCATAGGCTATAAAACAATACGTACATTGAATTTTATTCATCTAACACTTTGATAAAATCAAGTTACCATACATTGTTTCTTTGCAAAAGTTTGTTCACCAAAGTTATAAATAAATGCATTCCACTAATTCTTTTAATGATATATATCAATCAATCAACTCAGATTTGGAGAGCACGGCTATTCACCCATGAGGGTATCCAGGCGCTAAGGTTCTTGCTGGGATTACTCGAAGAGCCAGGTCCTGAGTCCCTTTCTGAATTTCAGGAGAGAGGATGATGTTCGGAGGTGAAGGGGAAGGTCGTTCCAGGACTTGGCGCCAAGGTAGGAGAAGGATCGTCCTCCGCTGTAGCTCTGGTGGATGCAGGGAGTATGTGCAAGGGTGAGGGATGCAAAGCGCAGGTGTCTGGAGGGTTGGTGGAAGTTCAGGCTGTGATTGATGTATGCTGGTACTTGGTCATGGAGAGCTTTGTAGGCGTGAGTCAGCATCTTAAATTGGCATTTTTTCTGGTTGGGGAGTCAGTGGAAGTTCCTAAGGTTGTGGGTGATGTGGGTCCCTTTGGGAAGGTCGAGGATGAATCTGGAGACTGAGCTCTATATCATCTGGAGTCTCTTCGGGAGTTGGGTGGTGATTCCTGCGTAGAGCACGTTGCCGTATTCCAGCTGGCTGCAACTGGGCTTGAGTGACGGTTTACACATTGCTGATGGAGAGCCATCTGAAGATCTTTCGGAGCATGTAGAGGGTGGGGAAGCAGGCAAAGGTAACTGCGGTGATCTGGCTTTTCATGGAGAGTTTGCTGTCCAGGATGATGCCAAGGTTGCAGGTGTGGTCTGTTGGTGTGGGTCTGAGGTTGGAGGGCCACTAGGTGTCGTTCCATGTGGAGGTGTTGTTCCCAAAAATCTGCACTTCTGTCTTGTCCGAGCTGAGCTTCAGGCATATACGTGTGTGTGTGTGTGTGCGTGTGTGTGTGTGTGTGTGTGTACATATATATATATTTTGATATATTGATATATATGTCTTAGAGTACAAATTTGAAAATATGAAAAAAAGAAATGTATATTAAAATGTATTATTGATTTCATTTTATGTATATAAACATATATCTATATATAGCTAGATAACATTACATCAATAATAATAAATATTTATTTTACATTATATTAATTTCAATGTTTTCATATTTTCAATCCTATATATATCTATATATCTATCTATCTATCTATCTATCTATCTATCTATCTATCTATCTATCTATCTATCTATCTATCTATCTATCTATCTATCTATATATATATATATATATATATATATATACATATATATATATATATATGTATATATATATATATATATATATATACTTCTCCTTAACAGTTCTCCTTCGCTGGGAAAACTTGGCGCTCAAACAGCGGTGCAACTCCACGCATAGCCAAGCCGTATAATATATTTCCAAAACCTTCTTTGAGAGAAGAAACGGAGAGCACTCACGGATAGAGTTTTTAAGGCTTTTAATCCATTTTCTTATTCTCGGGCATTATTCTACCACTCAACCAACGTGTTTCGGTCTCCCTGACTCCCTTGCTAAAGACCGTGAGCAAGATCTCAGGGAGACCGAAACGCGTTGGTTGTGTGGTGGAATAATTCCCGATAATAGGAAAATGGATTAAAAGCCTTTAAAATCTCTATCAGTTAGTGCGCTCCGTTCCTTCTATCAAAGAAGGTTTTAGATATATTTACATATATATATATATATATATATATATATATATATATATATATATATAACACCAGATATCCACGCAAGATCCGCAGCGTGAAAACAAGCCCTCCAGTGAGACGTAGGTAGGTAATTTTTTCTTCAATCGACAAAGCTTTACACGTTTCTACCCGACATGGGTCTTAATCATATGCTAAATGCGATGAGCAGTCACAGCAGGGTTTAAATACTATTGGGTCTTAAACAGTAACAAAGGACTACATGTGCCATTAACAGCCTCAGTTATTCAAAACTGTTTTCTACTATTTCTTTCTCTTTTTTTCACTATCTGGGACATTCAGACGTTTGCTTTTTGGTACACTTCATATTATATGGCTAATGCCCCCTTTTTAGGTCGAGCCTAGAACAGCGCATGCGCTGTTGCTCGACTTTTAGTAAGGGGATTTTCAAAGTGCTGCCAGCTGCTGGCCTCAAGCTTGCGTGCATGTGCGCGTGAACGTGCACAGCCGCCATCTGTCTTCTTTGTCACGGATAATTAAGTGCATCTCGATCGCGATCACTTTCACTTTCGGCGCCCAATGTTTTTCTCGCACGCTTGTTTCACTCTGTCCCTCAGACTTCTTTTTCTCCCTTCTAAGAACTCCACCCATCTCCCCGTCACTTCAAACCCATCTTTCTCTTCCTCCATGTCCTGCCACCCCAGTGCCCTTGTCTTTCACTTGGATAACTAGTTAATTGCAGATATCCATATGTTCTTTCTTATTTTCAGATTATTTATGTTTCAAAGGAGTAGAGCCTTAAAGTGGATGTGCACTGTAATGTTATTATAATGTAGGCTTCACTTTTGGAAATGGTGTGTATATTTCTATTTTTGTTTTTTTTACATTCATTTGCACACCGTGACAGAACTTTTGAGAGCCCTTTCATGGTCCTGGACCATGTGGGTGTAGGCGTTTTTTTGTCTTAAAATTTCCAGTGTTCGGGGTTTGCAGTTTGTTATTATCTGGTGGCTATACTGTGATATTGAGGCTGCACAATAATTTGTATTCAAGCAGTTTCAGGCTTTAAATGTGGCCACTTGTTTTCCTCGTATTTGCTGCTGGGGTTACTGTGTATTGTTTCAGCTGATGGCTTTTTTGCTTTTAGAACTGTTCGCAGGGTGCACAAGGTATTATTCCGCCCACCACTTTTATTTTAAGTGATGTGTCAAATTTTGGTTTTTTTGTGCCACTGCTAGTGCAGTGTGCGCTCTGGTGCTTCTTACAGTTATGTACTTTTCTTTTCTTTTTGATGCTGTTAAATTGCAGACACGACTAGGCAAGGTGTACAGGCTAAATCTTCCTTTGCTAGGATTGCACTGAACCATAAAGAACTTATTTTTAAAACAATGGCTAAAATTGTAACATTCTAACAAACTATATATGAATGTATTATTCACAAGGCTTTGAAACAGAAAATCAACTGTTGAGATAATTGCATCCTGTTATATAATGTTTTAATGTTGTTGAACAACGACCACAACTCAGCCTTCGACAGCGCTGTGGCAACAGTAATCCTCTACAATGAGCTTAAGTTAAAACAGATGGAGTCTGGTGGCTCAGTGGAAAAATGCATCCACTTCAGAAATCTGTATTCAACCACATGGCTACAGGTGGTTTTACTTCACTTTCCATTCTTTGAATAATGATAAAATGAGAAGCATTAAGTTGGGTAACAATAAACAACTCCTGCCTGTTGATAGGGCCGGATTCTTGACTACCTAATTATTTCCAAGAATCCTCTCAGGTCGCCAGGATCTGCTAAATAGTGTAGAGGGGAGGAAAAACAATTATCAACACATAATCGCCAAAATTAGATTTCATTTGGAAAGGACCACTGACTCTGAATCTAAAATTTGTAAGATTATATTACAACCAAAAATAACTGAACATACAGACACCTTAGTACAAGGTGTAGAAGGTAAATGGGCACTAATACAAATGCAAGCCTACGTAGGATTCTCATCCGACTCAAAACAAAGAGAATCACTGACTCTAAAAGCATCAAGAAAGCAATGGTTCAGCCAATGTCCAAATTAGGAATCATTAGTCTGAAAGAGAAAAACGTTAGTCTATCCCTACTCTATCTCTAAGGTGACATCCCTACTTAGCATTTCCCTTCCCAGGCAAGAGAATTAAAGGTGTCAGAAGTGAAGACTTCCTAAGAAGTGCATTCACTTAGTCAGAGCTCATTCTAAGATGCTCTTTCTAGCTTCCCGTCTAAGCCTCAACTGCTCAACCCACGGGGCACTGTCCCCCCTAATACAAAACCCCAAAAACGTAGAACACGCCCTTCGGCACACCTCTTCAGCCAGGTCTTCTTCCAGTACTTTTCCTACAAATTTGTCTGGCGTCCAACGACGGTTAGCTTGACCTTGGGTCCCAGGCACCTTCTCCGCTGAAAGTATCATCCCCGCATTCCAACGTACTCCCCTGTTGGCTTCTCGCAGCATCCTAACTCCTAAAACAAAGACCTAGTCTCACTAACGAGGTAAATGTCCATGGGAAACATGGGAACGAAAAACATTTCACGTCTCTAAGATTTTACATCTCCCTGCAGCCCAAAGCCTTTACCAAGGGAAATCATTTTCGGCCTACAACATTTAGCTAGCATAAGAAAATGAACAGGCCTTTCTCTTTACGTATATGCGATCAGGCCTTTACGCTGTTAACACACTATTAAATCACACTCTAAGCATTAGTTCATTATTTTCATATATGTGAGCAAGCAACTTGCACGTGTAACTCTAATATGACGATCATTCTAACCTAATACATTGCATTACATAAACTAATCATTATGCATTTACTAAATACATTCACGATAATCTGCAACATTGCTCTTCACAAACGCGTTATTACAATTCTAATCACCTCTATGTTAAACGATTACAGCAATACATTCTTATGGCACTTTTAGCCTACCTCGATTAATGTGCGGGTGCTGACTAACGGTGAATATGATGCACCCCGACAAATTTCAGAAAAACATGATGCTCTAACACTGTCAGGACAACACCTTGGACGTGAACACAGCACTCTACAGATGCACATTATATTTCGGTTACTGCATAATCTTGAGTGTACATTTACGATGTTTTTTAATGGGATGTCGTTTTAAAAGTTTTGTGAATGTATTATTAACAAATATTTGAAGCACGATTCACAATAGACACCAGCTGCAAGTGTGGCACAAACCTCATACCTGTCATGGAACCGGTAGTTCACACCTTTGCTCCTATCAATAACATAGGCCAAAATGTATTCCAAAGGTTCCATAGCTCATTCGCATTACTGCTCTCCCCGGTTTCCCAGCACCTGCACACATCAGCTCTCGTGGGCCCACATGTACAAATCATACTCCACTGTGTAACTATGTGCAGCAGCTTTTCAAAGCCATAATAATGATCTTCCTAAATGTAACCAGACCTATTGGCTTTGCCAATGCCTGTCTTGCGTTTGTTCTTCTCAAATATCATAACTTCTTTACATTCCTTTTTATTGGATGACCTGTATCCTTCCACTGCTCATCCTACTTTTTTTTCTTTGATTTCTTGCTCTCTCTTGTGTGCAGCTTCACCACCATTTACTGCTAAACCGCCCCATTTTCACAAAAAGCTTTTGTGCGCTTCTGAATGTATTTTTTATTTCGGTTTAGTATTCAAATGGGGTCTGCCATCTAGAAACAGATGCCTCATGCCTATGCCTACATCAGGCTGGACAAAGCAAAACCAAAGGGAATGATGGACGGAGTGGTGAACATTGCAAGCAGTCAACTGATCTGGGTTTAATCAATCACCGTTCTTTAGCCCACTCTGCCATCCCAGTTCAGACATGGCCATATGCAAATCAGTCTGACCCTGTGCCTCATGGGAACAGTCCAGCCCGAACTGCCAAGCCATGTCTTCCCTGGACCGGAAACAAGCTTCCTAGGACCGGTTTGTGGCATTTCAGCCATCTTCAGCCAGGCTTGCTTGAATCCAGTGGCAAAGTGAGCAAGGGACTCACGTCTGAGCATACCCTGCCAACTTATGGCGAACAAAGCAAAACCAAAGGGAATGATGGACGGAGTGTTGAACATTGCAAGCACTCACCCCCAGTCAACTGATCTGGGTTTAATCCATCACCGTTCTTTAGCCCACTCTGCCACCCCAGTTCAGACATGGCCATATGCAAATCAGTCTGACCCTGTGCCTCATGGTAACAGTCCAGCCCGAACTGCCAAGCCATGTCTTCCCTGGACCGGAAACAAGCTTCCTAGGACCGGTTTCTGGCATTTCAGCCGTCTTCAGCCAGGCTTGCTTGAATCCAGTGGCAAAGTGAGCAAGGGACTCATGTCTGAGCATACCCTGCCAACTTATGGCGAACAAAGCAAAACCAAAGGGAATGATGGACGGAGTGTTGAACATTGCAAGCACTCACCCCCAGTCAACTGATCTGGGTTTAATCCATCACCGTTCTTTAGCCCACTCTGCCACCCCAGTTCAGACATGGCCATATGCAAATCAGTCTGACCCTGTGCCTCATGGTAACAGTCCAGCCCGAACTGCCAAGCCATGTCTTCCCTGGACCGGAAACAAGCTTCCTAGGACCGGTTTCTGGCATTTCAGCCATCTTCAGCCAGGCTTGCTTGAATCCAGTGGCAAAGTGAGCAAGGGACTCACGTCTGAGCATACCCTGCCAACTTATGGCAAACAAAGCAAAACCAAAGTGAATGATGGACGGAGTGTTGAACATTGCAAGCACTCACCCCCAGTCAAATGATCTGGGTTTAATCCATCACCGTTCTTTAGCCCACTCTGCCACCCCAGTTCAGACATGGCCATATGCAAATCAGTCTGAACCTGTGCCTCATGGGAACAGTCCAGCCCGAACTGCCAAGCCATGTCTTCCCTGGACCGGAAACAAGCTTCCTAGGACCGGTTTCTGGCATTTCAGCCGTCTTCAGCCAGGCTTGCTTGAGTCCAGTGGCAAAGTGAGCAAGGGACTCACGTCTGAGCATACCCTGCCAACTTATGGCGAACAAAGCAAAACCAAAGGGAATGATGGACGGAGTGTTGAACATTGCAAGCACTCACCCCCCAGTCAACAGATCTGGCTTTGATCCATCACCGTTCTTTAGCCCACTCTGCCACCCCAGTTCAGACATGGCCATATGCAAATCAGTCTGACCCTGTGCCTCATGGGAACAGTGCAGCCCGAACTGCCAAGCCATGTCTTCCCTGGACCGGAAACAAGCTTCCTAGGACTGGTTTCTGGCATTTCAGCCGTCTTCAGCCAGGCTTGCTTGAATCCAGTGGCAAAGTGAGCAAGGGACTCACGTCTGAGCATACCCTGCCAACTCCGATCAGTTGACTGGGGGTGAGTGCTTGCAATGTTCAACACTCCGTCCATCATTCCCTTTGGTTTTGCTTTGTTCGCCATAAGTTGGCAGGGTATGCTCAGACATGAGTCCCTTGCTCACTTTGCCACTGGATTCAAGCAAGCCTGGCTGAAGACGGCTGAAATGCCAGAAACCAGTCCTAGGAAGCTTGTTTCCGGTCCAGGGAAGACATGGCTTGGCAGTTCGGGCTGCACTGTTCCCATGAGGCACAGGGTCAGACTGATTTGCATATGGCCATGTCTGAACTGGGGTGGCAGAGTGGGCTAAAGAACGGTGATGGATCAAAGCCAGATCTGTTGACTGGGTGTGAGTGTTTGATTGGTTCTGATGCTCCGTCCATCACCACCCCCTTTTGTACCACTTTGTTTGTCATAAGTTGGCAGGGTATGCTCAGACGTGAGTCCCTTGCTCACTTTGCCACTGGATTCAAGCAAGCCTGGCTGAAGACGGCTGAAATGCCAGAAACCGGTCCTAGGAAGCTTGTTTCCGGTCCAGGGAAGACATGGCTTGGTAGTTCGGGCTGCACTGTTCCCATGAGGCACAGGGTTAGACTGATTTGCATATGGCCATGTCTGAACTGGGGTGGCAGAGTGGGCTAAAGAACGGTAATGGATCAAACCCAGATCTGTTGACTGGGTGTGAGTGTTTGATTGGTTCTGATGCTCCGTCCATCACCACCCCCTTTTGTACCACTTTGTTCGTCATAAGTTGGCAGGGTATGCTCAGACGTGAGTCCCTTGCTCACTTTGCCACTGGATTCAAGCAAGCCTGGCTGAAGACGGCTGAAATGCCAGAAACCGGTCCTAGGAAGCTTGTTTCCGGTCCAGGGAAGACATGGCTTGGCAGTTCGGGCTGCACTGTTCCCATGAGGCACAGGGTCAGACTGATTTGCATATGGCCATGTCTGAACTGGGGTGGCAGAGTGAGCTAAAGAACGGTGATGCATCAAACCCAGATCTGTTAACTGGGTGTGAGTGTTTGATTGGTTCTGATGCTCCGTCCATCACCACCTCCTTTTCTACCACTTTGTTCGCCATAAGTTGGCAGGGTATGCTCAGACGTGAGTCCCTTGCTCACTTTGCCACTGGATTCAAGCAAGCCTGGCTGAAGACGGCTGAAATGCCAGAAACTGGTCCTAGGAAGCTTGTTTCCGGTCCAGGGAAAACATGGCTTGGCAGTTCGGGCTGCACTGTTCCCATGAGGCACAGGGTCAGACTGATTTGCATATGGCCATGTCTGAACTGGGGTGGCAGAGTGGGCTAAAGAACGGTGATGGATCAAACCCAGATCTGTTGACTGAGTGTGAGTGTTTCATTGGTTCTGATGCTCCGTCCATCACCACCCCCTTTTGTACCACTTTGTTCGCCATAAGTTGGCAGGGTATGCTCAGACGTGAGTCCCTTGCTCACTTTGCCACTGGATTCAAGCAAGCCTGGCTGAAGATGGCTGAAATGCCAGAAACCGGTCCTAGGAAGCTTGTTTCCGGTCCAGGGAAGACATGGCTTGGCAGTTCGGGCTACACTGTTCCCATGAGGCACAGGGTCAGACTGATTTGCATATGGCCATGTCTGAACTGGGGTGGCAGAGTGGGCTAAAGAACGGTGATGGATCAAACTCAGATCTGTTGACTGGGTGTGAGTGTTTGATTGGTTCTGATACTCCGTCCATCACCACCCCCTTTTGTACTACATCAGGCTGGACAGCATGACGGCATGGGTTTCATAATCATTTTATGATTTAGCCGATGATGTACAAAGCAATTATTTTGGCGATACTGTACAGTATCTGCAAGAAGCATTTCATTTTTCCAATGCTGCACACCATCAGAAAAAAACATCGACAAAGCCGAAAGGGCAAGACAAATTTGCTTTACAAATACTTTTTATTGTTATTGGTAGATACTATTTGTTAGCATCTTGGCTAACAGAAGCTACTCAAAAGACCAAAACAGTGCACAGACAGTGTAAACCACAAAAGGAAGAGGGAGCGTTACATGTTCATAATTTATCTCCCATCACCCAGCTATACAAAGGCATTATGTAAATCAACTGCCGACATTTAACCTGAAAAGAGAGCCCAGAAGTTATATCGTGAGATTATGACAGATAATCTGAAAGAATCCTACCAGACCACCATGTCATTTGAGAAATCGGTTTTGGTACTTAATTCAGCATAAAATGCTTTGGTGGCCTGATTAAACTCCTCGTAATGTAATGTAATATGTGCAGCCTTCTTTCTGGAGATGATTGATCACCTGCTAAATAGTAATAATACCTAATGGAGTTCATATTTTAACTTCATATGGACTTTTTTTTTCTTCCCTTCACAATGTAACAAGCATTGGCATTGCCAATAGGTCTCGCCTTTGGGACCTTATAAGTGTTTAGCCATGCAACAGTTGTTGTTGCAATAAGGATATTGTGCTGCATAACTAAATACTTATAAGGTCCCAAAAGCGAGACCTATTGGCTATGCCAATGCTTGTTTAAGAGTAATGTTCGAGTTTTAAAGTCCCGGTTCAAGGTCCCATTGTTTTAACATACTACAAGATCCATCATGCATTGCAGCTGTGCTTCTAAGCCTCGTACTGCTTTTCGAGGAGGCCAACGGGCCGGAGATTTCTCTACATTTGAGAGGCAGCCAGGGTTTGCGGGAGTTGCTGCACTCTCAAACAGTGAGACGAAGCGAAGGACTTCAGGGACAGCTACATTGCATATCAGGACAATGAGCGCACAACGAGCAGTGCCCAAAAGGTACAACATTTATCAATTACCACATAGCCAGACGTGAGTCCCTTGCTCACTTTGCCACTGGATTCAAGCAAGCCTGGCTGAAGACGGCTGAAATGCCAGAAACCGGTCCTAGGAAGCTTGTTTCCGGTCCAGGGAAGACATGGCTTGGCAGTTCGGGCTGCACTGTTCCCATGAGGCACAGGGTCAGACTGATTTGCATATGGCCATGTCTGAACTGGGGTGGCAGAGTGAGCTAAAGAACGGTGATGCATCAAACCCAGATCTGTTGACTGGGTGTGAGTGTTTGATTGGTTCTGATGCTCCGTCCATCACCACCTCCTTTTCTACCACTTTGTTCGCCATAAGTTGGCAGGGTATGCTCAGACGTGAGTCCCTTGCTCACTTTGCCACTGGATTCAAGCAAGCCTGGCTGAAGACGGCTGAAATGCCAGAAACTGGTCCTAGGAAGCTTGTTTCCGGTCCAGGGAAAACATGGCTTGGCAGTTCGGGCTGCACTGTTCCCATGTGGCACAGGGTCAGACTGATTTGCATATGGCCATGTCTGAACTGGGGTGGCAGAGTGGGCTAAAGAACGGTGATGGATCAAACCCAGATCTGTTGACTGAGTGTGAGTGTTTCATTGGTTCTGATGCTCCGTCCATCACCACCCCCTTTTGTACCACTTTGTTCGCCATAAGTTGGCAGGGTATGCTCAGACGTGAGTCCCTTGCTCACTTTGCCACTGGATTCAAGCAAGCCAGGCTGAAGATGGCTGAAATGCCAGAAACCGGTCCTAGGAAGCTTGTTTCCAGTCCAGGGAAGACATGGCTTGGCAGTTCGGGCTACACTGTTCCCATGAGGCACAGGGTCAGACTGATTTGCATATGGCCATGTCTGAACTGGGGTGGCAGAGTGGGCTAAAGAACGGTGATGGATCAAACTCAGATCTGTTGACTGGGTGTGAGTGTTTGATTGGTTCTGATACTCCGTCCATCACCACCCCCTTTTGTACTACATCAGGCTGGACAGCATGACGGCATGTGTTTCATAATCATTTTATTATTTAGCCGATGATGTACAAAGCAATTATTTTGGCGATACTGTACAGTATCTGCAAGAAGCATTTCATTTTTCCAATGCAGCACACCATCAGAAAAAAACATCGACAAAGCCGAAAGGGCAAGACAAATTTGCTTTACAAATACTTATTATTGTTATTGGTAGATACTATTTGTTAGCATCTTGGCTAACAGAAGCTACTCAAAAGACCAAAACAGTGCACAGACAGTGTAAACCACAAAAGGAAGAGGGAGCGTTACATGTTCATAATTTATCTCCCATCACCCAGCTATACAAAGGCATTATGTAAATCAACTGCCGACATTTAACCTGAAAAGAGAGCCCAGAAGTTATATCGTGAGATTATGACAGATAATCTGAAAGAATCCTACCAGACCACCATGTCATTTGAGAAATCGGTTTTGGTACTTAATTCAGCATAAAATGCTTTGGTGGCCTGATTAAACTCCTCGTAATGTAATGTAATATGTGCAGCCTTCTTTCTGGAGATGATTGATCACCTGCTAAATAGTAATAATACCTAATGGAGTTCATATTTTAACTTCATATGGACTTTTTTTTTCTTCCCTTCACAATGTAACAAGCATTGGCATAGCCAATAGGTCTCGCCTTTGGGACCTTATAAGTGTTTAGCCATGCAACAGTTGTTGTTGCACTAAGGATATTGTGCTGCATAACTAAATACTTATAAGGTCCCAAAAGCGAGACCTATTGGCTATGCCAATGCTTGTTTAAGAGTAATGTTCGAGTTTTAAAGTCCCGGTTCAAGGTCCCATTGTTTTAACATACTACAAGATCCATCATGCATTGCAGCTGTGCTTCTAAGCCTCGTACTGCTTTTCGAGGAGGCCAACGGGCCGGAGATTTCTCTACATTTGAGAGGCAGCCAGGGTTTGCGGGAGTTGCTGCACTCTCAAACAGTGAGACGAAGCTAAGGACTTCAGGGACAGCTACATTGCATATCAGGACAATGAGCGCACAACGAGCAGTGCCCAAAAGGTACAACATTTATCAATTACCACATAGCCCGACATGGAACTCTTTCCTTTGAGGCTTGAGTGTGGCATTGCGATTTTATTGCGGCTTATTAAGGCATATGTTGGCAGGGTTTTGGAGAAAGGACAGTATGAGGCTTGGAAGCACAGCTGCAATGCATGATGGATCTTGTAGTATGTTAAAACAATGGGACCTTGAACCGGGATTTTAAAACTCCTCATCGCATTTAGCATGTGATTAAGACCCATGTTGGGTAGAAACGAGTAATGCTTTGTCGATTGAAGAATAAATGTACCTACCTACGTCTCACTGGAGGGCTTGTTTTCGTGCTGCGGATCTTGCGTGGATATCTGGTGTTGTGTTTTGGCGGTGACGTCGCCCACAAGCCCCGACCCGCCAGGCTGGGCTCCCTTTCGTCACAGCTGCAATTGGATATATATGTATAAACATATAAATATCCTCATACATTATATATAAAATACCTAAAGTATAGAACAACATAAAAAATATGAATAATTTAAATAACAAATGTAATAATTAATTTCACCAAAATATAAAATAGTAAGATATTAGAACCCTCAAAACATATTCATTAAAAATAATATAAACATAACAAATATGTGAGATTGCTCGTTTAACATTTAAAAATACCCAATATTTCCTGTCATTTGCTGATATTCTTGATGCTGTATCTGAGACTGAGAATAGGAGGATTCATCTTAATCTACATTTGAAGAAGAAAAGCAAACCTACTATTACTGACACACTGCAATGAACATTGGGAAAACGTTCTCCAGCTTTGTCTTCAATATCTGCCTCCAGCACTCTTCCCCAGAACTGGCAGCATGTGCTCCCTTACCTGGGACATGACTTCTCACATTCGAAGATGCTGCTTGCTATAAGAACTTGCTCCGAGAATTCTTAGGGTTCCAAACCCTGGCGACAAGGGAATGCTCTGAAATATGAGGAACTTATTGCGGGACGTGTAGTCTATCTTGACTCCATATCTGTGTGTCACGTGGCATACATGTCAAAGATGCAACATTCCACACCACTCATCGCTCACACTTTGCATGTACTGGTGACCTCTTCTCCTTTAGAAGACCCAGGCACCCAGGAAGTTGGCATGAGAACTGCTCCTTTTCAGTCCAGTATTTACACAGTGATGGGCAGTAATTTTAGCGGGGAGGGGAGCGGGCAGTCCACAAACGCACACATATACAGTCACTCACACCCATGCATTAACAAATGTGCATACAAACATCCGTTCATAACACTCACTCACAATAAATTCATACATTTGTATGTACACACACATGCACGCACGCACCAAACTTACCTGCTCTCCAGCTCCTGGAGAGGGAAGCCTCGTAGGTCTCAGGAGGGTTAGGACTGATGCCTCTTCTCATTGGCTGACCTTAGATCAGCCAATGAGAAGAGGCAGCAGTCTCTCACTTGCCACAGAGTGGGATGGGCTCAGTGAGACTGCTGATCCCACCCCTTTTTGTGACGAGGTGTCCCTGATTGACACTTGGTCTGGGGACTTCAGGTCTTAAAACTGAAGTGACCATGTCCTAGCAATCAGTGACGCTCCCCCTGGTCACTAGGCCCTTGAGGCACTTTTGCCAGGCTGGGGAGATCACGCCCACAGGGTTGGAAAATCATCAGCCTGGAAAAGTTCAGGTCAGGCATTTAGCACATGTCTAACTCCTAGCTGCATGACTGTAACATGAAGATTGTCTGTCACGCTGATCTTTGCTCAGTCTGACACCCTACTGTCTGGAAAAAGGTGGGGAGTCGTGACCCCTCCACCCATACGGACGGGCTGCGGCTGTACATACAAGTGAGTGCGGCCTGAGAATCGTGATAGCTTTAAGTCTCAGAGTCACCAACAGGAGAGAATCTTTGCTTTTCAATGTCCTACCAAAGGACAGATCTCATTTGAATTGCCTGTTCAACGTCTTCTAACTGGAACTTGACCGCCTGCATGATCAAGCCCTCAGATCAGATTTAATGTGAAGTCGACACTGCTTCAAAGGGCGAAATAGTATGTTTCAATTTGCTTACTTTGTTTTGAGGCATACTTCGAACTGAGCACAAACTTTAGATTAATTTATGCGATTTCTGAGCTATTTCTAGTTTGATTCTTTAATTCCCTCTCTTTTATATATTTTACCCATTTTTCCCTAATATGTGGCTTGATTTTGTTTACTATAATTCTTATCTTTTGTAGATAACTTTGTTTTGAGCATTTAATCTCTTTATTTCTTTATGTCTTAACTGTATTGTAGTTTGACCACAATCATTGTCTCCAAGGACATTCTTCTGCTTGAACCAAGTGATCAAGGATGACCCAAGGATTTGTTACAGAACTGAAGAAACTCAGTGGGTCAGATTTTGATAGTTTGGTCACAATCACATCATGACCATGCCATCATCTAGACAGAATCAACAGAAGAGGTTAGATAGAAATTACTGCACCCCATAGAAGTTTATAGTTGGCAACTGGTAATACCCAACCTGCACCCAAAGACATAGACTACAGTATAATAACCTAGTATGCAACTGACAACCATTCACCAAAATGAACTGAAATATAAAGCAAATTTCTACAGCTCAACACAAGCTCAGACACAATAGGATAACACATAATGGTCATCCATAAACCAATAGGACACTCCACAAAAGAACAGATCCATCATTACGCATATTTGATAGAAAACAAAACTAGTTGCCATGACTAGAAAGCCTAAGAAGCATGTAAAAAAAAGAAGCCCAAGGCTATTAAATAGAAACAGGCACTATATAAATGTTGGTGACACCATATAAATAACAAGCATTTGCAATGCAACAGGTCTCGCATTTGCGCGAGTTTGAGCCATTGACATTGTAAATGACAATGCCTTATATTTATGTGTTTTGAAAACCTGCAAGTGGTGCGAAAACACGTACTTTGTACTTATAGCCGTTGCTCTTTTATTGCCAGTCTTGCTTCTCATAAGCAAGGACTATAAGTACAAAGTACGTGTTTACACACCACTTGCAGGTTTTCAAAACACAGAAAAAAAGTCATTGTCATTTACAATGCAATAGCGCAAACTCTTGCAAATGCTAGACCTATCGCATTGCAAATGCTTGTAACTGTGGCCTTCTACACCGTGAATTCAATCCATGTTTTGACATCTGTCCTGATAATCTATTTCCTCAATACTATTACATGACCGCCATAAAAACTCAATGTCCATCCAACAAATCAGAGGCAAATCTACTGGTGAGGGGTCTGCCCTCATGAGGATTTATTGCCTGTAAAGTGATGGCATGAACCCCAAGCCAGCCTTCCTGGACCAGGACTACCATGAATTGGTTGGAGCCACTTTCACAGCACATTAACGCACTGGAGAGTGCCGCATTTTACCAACTCAAACACAGCTTAGTTTGTTGTATTACAAAGCAAAGATGCCCATATCTCAGAACAGGTTCACAAAGATCTATTTGTTTGGAGTTTCAAATCAATTAAAATACTTAATCCGGGGTCCCCAGCTTACAGAAATGACTCAGTGTGGGCCTGTACTAGTTTTTCATCAAAGTCTGATCCCATGCGAATGCAAGAAAGGTTAAAAAAAAGAAAAAAAGAAAAAAAACAGTGACTAAGAAAGCAAGGATGGCCAGGGTGAGATAAGGAGAAATGTAGTGTATGGGGTGGAAGAAAGAGGCATGAGCGGAATCTAGGCTAGGCAGCCCTGGTATTAATCAACCCTGCCATTAAACAGCACCAGATGGGCACCTAAACTAACGTTTGAGCCCATGCACTTCCAGATTAAACACTGCAATTATTCAAAGTCACCCATGCGTGACTGGGCGAGTGGGGGGACAAAAAAAAAAACACACACACACACAAGATGGGCAAGCAGTGTAGCATCTGAAACAAGTGGTGCAGAGAATCATGCTGGAGCATTTCAAAGAAAACAAGCTGGCCACAAAGCAACCATAACACAGAAGGGAGAAGTGCACAAACAGATGCCTTGGACCGCTGATCAGTAGGAAACCAAGAAATGCAAGTGAAAAAAGTGTAAACAAGCACCCACCATTGCTTTAGCTAGCGTCTCATGAGAGCTGTGTACATTAATGAAAGCTCCCGAGTTGGTACACATGTAAAAGGGCCGCTTCTCAGGAGAGGTAATAGAAGACGAAGACATGGTGTACAGCCTAATATAAATAAGGCCAGCAAACAGAAAGCAAACAAAGGTGAATTACAAACCACAAAGTTAATGGTAAGCAATTGGTGGCAAGCATTCCTAGGTCACCTTTCCGAGTGTTGCCAAGACGTCTTTAGCTAATCATCTGGTATGCTTCGACCTAAAGAGGTGCAATGGCAAAGCCAATAGTTTTCATGGCGAGACCTATTGGCTTTGCCAATGCCCATTCTTTTTCCCATTTCTGTCAATGGCTTGGTTCTTAGTGGAGCGTAAATTGCGTGAGATAGGAAGCCGTGCAACTATTTAGTAATGGCTGTTTTTATAAGTGATGTAATAGAACTTGAATTTAAAGCATTGTTTTAATACTGGGAGATGGAGTCTTGCACACCAGTGTGAAGAGCACAGCTCCTTCAATCTCGGCAGGATAGAGGCTTGCGCGTGCATTCTGGCAGTACTGTGGGAAAGGCAGAGATTGACTAAGTTACCAAGAGAAACTCTGCACAGATAAATAGGAGATTTTATACTTTATTTTGGTATGGGAGCATTTTGTTTTAGATTGCTAATAGTCAGTGGGATCAGTGCATCCTTAAGCAAAACAAGAGAATGCAACGCTGTGCTGGAGTTATAACGAATGTCCTCCCGAAGTAAAGAAAAAACAGCAATAATGAAATAAAATATCAGAGAGACTGAAGACCAGGGCAAACATGGAGCTCAACTCCAAAGGAACATGTCGACCGCGGGCACGGAGCAGATCGCCATGACGTATTTGCTCGGCTTTTTCTGCCGAGCCACTTGGACGGCCTCGCCTCACCTGTTAATGGGTTTCTTGTCTTTATGGGGCCATGTGTTTGGCCCCATAAAGATAAGAAAACTTTTGCGACGAACGCAAAGCAGGCCAGGCCGTCCATATGGGACGGCTCAAAAAGTCAAGCAAATACATCACCAACACCTCTTTTCCAATGGCTGGCCACCGTTTAGCATAAACGGTGACGCCAGCCAATGGAAAAGAGGGGCGGGGCTTAATGCTCCTTACAGAAAATGCCTGTTAACACTAAATCTCGCCAGCGAGACTGCGCATGTCTGTGCAGTCTTACGCCAGGCGAGACCTAAAAATGACTGCTAAAGAGGGCGGAGCTTGATCCACAACCATTACAAATGGACAGTGGCCTCAAGTTGAAAATAATGGATTAAAGAAACTTTACACTGACTGGACCAGAATGACAAGGGCTAAAAAAATACACATTCATAATTTTAAATGTGCATAGGTTCTCCTCTAAATAGGAGTAGACATTTCACTTCCACCCTAACATTCTGGTAATTAGCATGTTTATATGTTTATGTGTTGAGCCTCAAACGCGCCTTTTTTCAGAGATACAATAAATTCAGTTAAAACATTTAGGCCATTTGAGTATGAAATTGTGGAATATGTCAATGGTAAAGAGAGTGTGAAAAGTCCAGCTGCTGTTGTGGCAAACTTGAGACTACATGTCTGATTTACTTTCATGTGTCTGCACTTAACTGAAAATGAAAACTTTATTCTCCAAACTTTCACTTAATTACTCTTCTTTTCAATTATAAGTTCAAAGTGAACCTCTGGATGTTTGCCAGAGCTTTTATTTGGGAATTTTTAGGATTTTCGTTTAAACCATCTGCTAGCAGCTCTCAGGAGCTATATACATCCTGGTTCATTGCAGGACTATAGTTTGTATGCAACAGTACAAAATACAGCCTTCAAGAATGAATTTGTTTATTCCATGCATTTTAATTATAGGATTTGTTAAGCGCCATCTGGTTGGTAACAACTCGACAATTGTTTTATTGACGTATTTCAGTTTTACAGTTTTGTCTGTGCAATTAACTGCAGCTACGAAATCTAGATACAGAAAAACAGAAGCAATGAGAGAGAGAGATGAGTGAGAGAAAGAGACAGGGAGAGAGTGACAGATAGAGGAAGGGCAACAGCAGCAACACATGGAAGGACTCCTGGTGGCCATCAGACCTAGGACCCGCACACATTTATGTGGCACCCCTTGCTAAGATCATAGAGCCATTTGGCTTTGAAATAATATCCTACGCTGATGGCGCTCAGCTGATTTACACTTTTGACAAAAATCTGGCTAAAACCAAAGATCGTTTTTCGAAGGGAATGCTAGCCATCTCTATGTTGGATGACAGCTAACTGTCTACAGCCGAATGTCGATAAAACCAAGATCATGTTGTTTGGTAAGGCAACAACTCTTTGGTCCGATGAGTGGTGGCCCTCTTAATTGGGGGTAGTTCTGTCTCCCAGACAATCTGGGAAGAATCTTGGGGTAAAAATTGACCAAGCCCTTTCTATAAAAGATCAGATTTTGGCTACTACTGGATTGTGTTTTCACACCATGCGTCTATTACATAGAATCTTTCTTTTTAGCTGACTGGACTACAGGAACGCTTTACTGGCTACAGTAAATGAGATGCTTATGGTCAAATTGCAAGTGGCACAAAATACAGCAGCCAGGCTTGCTCTCAGTCTTCCTTCTGGAACGCCTTCGCCCCCTCACTGAAATCCTTACATTGGCTACCAGTAAGGAAGAGAAGTATCTTTAAAATCTGCTGCTTCACCCATATTGCCTTAAGGGGTAAAGGACCCAGATATCTCCAACAGAAACTTAAACGTAACATACCTTCTAGAAGCTTAAGATCCCAGGACAAAGCCATGCTGAGCGTACCCCATATTCGTTTGTCTAGGTACGGTGGTGGAGCCTTTTCCTACCAGGAGCCATTTTTTTTGCAACAAACTACCTCTTCACATTCGTCTCTGCACTAACTACTGTCAATTTAGGAAACTGCTGAAAGCGTCCTTATTTTAAGTTATTTCTCTCTTGGTGATGCTTGCTTGCATCTATAGGCAGCGCTGAGATGCCCCAGGGGAAGTTGTGCGCTATATCAAATTTAATTAACATAACTCCCTTCAATCATGCCAGAAACATCGGGATCATCAATGACAACAAGCTCACCATGAAATCACAGAACACCATCTCCTCAGTCTGCTTCCTCACTCATGCTACGTAAGATCTTCAAGTGGATACCCCTAAACACGAGACACAAGCCCTCATGACCAGCTGACTGGACTACGGCAATGCCCTTACTTAGGAATCGCAACATACCTTCTACAGAGACTTCAAACGATACAGAACGCTGCAGCCAGACTCTTCCAAGGCCTTCCCCAATGAACCCAAATCACACCCCACTTCAGGAAACTCCACTGGCTCCCCGTAAAGAAGAGATGCTAATTCAAGCTGCTGACCCACGCACACAATGCTCTACACAACCCAGGACCCACCTACATTAACCACCACCTGAACTTACACCAACCCATGAGAAGATGCCCTTTCACTTACCCATACTCCCCGCATCCACCGAAGCAGAAGTGGAGGATGCTCCTTCGCCCTCATCACAGAAAAGACCTGGAACAGCCTCCCCAAGCACCTCCGGACCATCACCTCACTTCCAGAATTTCAAATAGCCCTCAAGACCTGGCTGTTTGAATAAGCTTCTGGGCCTGCAAGCCCTGGATACCATATCGGGTGATTAGCTGCACTTTATGAATCCTGATTGATTGATTGATTGATTGATTGATTGATTGATTGATTGATTGATTGATTGATTGAAGGGAGAGAAAGAGAGACGGACAACCTCAATGGATAAAAGAGTTAAGGGAGAACGAGCAACAGGGTTTGAAATAGGGCAGAGAATGAGAGAGAGTAAGAACAAGATGGGGAAAGAGAAATTAAGAGAAAATGGAAAGAACAAAAGAATGGGAGAGGGGGGGCGCTAGGTGGCGCATGACCATGATGGCCGCACACCGGTGAGGCTCTGATAGCTTGGCGGCATGATCCTTCAATAATCCTTCATCACCTTCACTAATTCTCTCTCTAAAGCCTGTCGCTTGTTTTCCTTGTTATCCTCCTCCTCTGGTGCAAGTTTCGAATTCCTCTGCCCTCGGCAGGTGCCTTCTACACTGAACCTCGCTGTGTGTGGGCTGGCGCGGTGACAAGCCTGGAGCACCAAGTGGCTGCTATCTCTACGAGAGCCCGGAGTTCCCACATGGCAGCGGGCCCTTTCATCTGATGGGCGGTGGCTGTCCGCTTCCGCCTGGAGGCTCCCAACTGCCCGTCTGTAGCGTCTACAAATCACTGGGCCATCCTCAATGGTGACCGGCTACCATACATTCCTGCATGAGGCGGTAAGACGTGCGCAGGGTACGTGAACCGCCATAATTGCTGCAAGGTCGTGAGCACGGCTCGCTACCCATGCCATTGCAACTTCGTCGGACATTGGCTTCCTCCTAATTTCCCCCCACGCACTGCGCTACCACATTGAAGATACACTTTATATTGTGCTGACTCATCTTCACTACTGCGGGAGAGACTGTTTGACAAATACTACGCTGCAACCCTCTCTTCTCTCACTGCGCGGCATTGGGCCCTTCCCCCGCTTGCCGGAGACCTCGAGGGAACGCCATTATCTTGGAGCTGCGGGACCTCACGTAATCCCCCTTATACTGCGCCTGAAGTGTGATGCCCTCACTCACACCAGGGAGACCCGTTCCGTGAGTTGCAGGGAGGGCCGCCGGACATTGGGGGAGAGAATAAACATTTACAGACTGCATTGAACCCACTAGGCTGCGTGGTGTTGGAGCTGGTATTGTTGCCTTGAACTTTGCTGAAGCATACCTGCTGTGTTCCCAGCTGCGACCCAGCGCTGTTGCTTTTCCACTTTTTCAGTACCTCCGGTAGGGGAAACCCATGGCCCCTGGATACCGGTGAGTGGTCCTCTCGCTGATCTCTGGGGAGTGCGGGGCGCAAATGGGGGCGAGTCTGGTGCCTTACGCAAGCCCCGGGATGTACATGTCTGACCACGTTGCGCTGGTCCCTTCACTGCTTGCTCCCCCCATCAATGTACTTGTAACGGCGGCTCCCAGGGGCTGATCGTCGTGAAACGACCCGCTACGCATCAGTAACTGCTGGATTGTACGTCGTTGCGGGGGCGAGCTCTACCATCCAGGCTCGCCCTGTTGTGCTGAATCCCGTCCCTAGGCCACAGGTTGGAGGTGAACTCAAGTTAAAGGTTCTAATTACTGGCCCGTAGACTGCTCAGCTTCCCACCGGTCTGTCATACGTCAAAGGGCTACATCTCACCTGTTTGCGGTGAAGGAGGACGGACACGCTGTTAGATAGCGCCGCAGCTCTATCCACTTCCACGTGCGGTGCACCCCCTGCTGCACCAGCCATCTCGTACAAGCACCTCTACCTATTGGGCGGCATAGACTACTCTCTGTACCACGCTGTGCAGTCCTTACTGTTCTGTGATCTTACCTCGCAAATTACAGTAGGTGCGGGATAAAGAGGCCTTGATTTGTGGAGTCCTGGCTTCGTAACTACGCTTGTCATTATTGTCTTACGGTCGACTGTTCGCTAGGTCTTCTGGCTGCCAATACTCAAGCCATCTACATCCAGCTGTATCCGCCTTACATGCTTGTCTACAACTGGAGTTTGCTGGCATTCGGGAAATCGGCAACCTCCTGACGGCTCCCGCTTCCTTTTGCTGCTGGCTCACAGCTGCCTCTACCAAATCCGCTACCGTCCACCTCCCTGGTGCCGTTCGCGAGCCCTTCAGGCACCTGCTCTCCTCGTAATTCTCAGACAGCAATTACAATTGCGGACAACTGACCATTCTCCACTCTGCTATAACACCATAATCCGGCGAGGGAGTGATCTCCACTATCGCTTTTTGACTGTACTAGCGCCGCTCTATCCTGCTGCAGTGATAGGGAAACCGGATGTTCGACAGCCCAAACTTGTCTTTGACTCCGAAAGGGCGGCAACGAGCTCGAGCTCGGCAGACTCTGTCCAATCCAGCGGGGAGCCATTACAAGCACAGGCCTCAGCCCCGGAGGACGAGGTCAAGACCTTGCTTCTCGCTATGCAGCATAGCCTTACAGACCTCTCCGGGAAAATGGACACCATGAATAGCCGTTTGGATTTCCTGTTCCAGAAGGTGGATAAACATGATGAGCAAATTAAGGAAGCTGAACGCCGCATCTCTGACAATGAGGATATCACATCTCAGCTGCTGCAACAAACGACCCAGATGGGCAAGCTCTTGAAGGTCATTGCTGCAAAGAATGAGGACCTTGAAGCCCGCACCCGCCGGAATAACATTCGAGTCATAGGCATCCCGGAGAGTACCAACACGGGACGCATGGAGGACTATATCGAACGCCTTTTGAAGGGCGCTTTTGGTGAGAGCACATTCTCCTCACAGCTCATTGTGGAGAGGGCGCACCGCTCCCTGGGCCCCAGACCTCCTCCAGGCAGCGCCCAACGGCCCATTGTGGCTCACCTTCTCAATTACCGTGATTGCGACTCTGCTCTTAAAATGGCCTGGGAGACCAAATCGCTCCATTTCGAAGGTAATGACTTCACCATTTACCCGGACTTCACGGTAGTGGTGCAGGAGGCATAACGTAAATTCCTGATGGTCAAACAAAAGCTCCGGAAGGCGCAAATTGAATACGCTCTCATTAATACAGCACGGCTGCGGGTCACCTTCCAAGGCAAGCATACCATCTTCACCAATCCGCAACAGGTCGAGGATTTCCTCAAATCAGTCAAGCTACGCTCCCACAAAGAGATTCTAGTGTTTGCAACTCCAGGTCTCCATCTCCAACTACGGATTGACTCCTCAGTTAGACATTACTCCGAAGCTAACTCTGAGTCAAGCAAAAACTCCGTTAAGGCGCAGATCGCATATGCACTTCTGTTTCCAACGAGGTTGCGTGTTTTCCATCACGGCACACATTCCATATTTACCAACACATACCAGGTGGAGGAGTTCCTCAAGCTCGTCCTGTGCCGCTCCCCGGGGAGTACCTCTCAAGCTCCCGCACCCAGATCGCCTTCTCCTCATTCTGACGGATTGACTCAGATGGCTATTGCATCGGGGGGAACTTCCCTACCTGTGGCGAACTCTTAATTGCCTGATATCGGCTGAACTGTATTGTGGCTGAGGACACAGAGGCTAAGCATCCTGTGCGGCAGGCTCCATCCCTCCCCAATGTGTCACACTGCTATCTCCTTGTCATGGATAGATAAGTGATTCACTTGGCATATGGACTCTGGGTTTTTTCTTTTTCTAGGGTGGGCACAAACACATGGGGTGGGTGGGTTGCTACTGGACTATGCCAAGCACCCTCCCTTCTTACCTCATTCCCCTCCGGGGGCACAGAGGCACTGCCTGGGCAGTATTGTGGGAAGGGAGGCTTCTGTGTCGCACTGGCAATCCCCCCATATGGGTGATCCCCCCTGTTTATGGTTTTTGTTCTTTGTAATGCACTACGGATCTGCTTTGAACTGGACTGCATTGTCATGGTTTTCTTGGGTTTTAGGTGGATGGCACATTCCCAGCACGATTGGGGTGCTGTTGTGGGAGGGGGTGGGACTGGGACTGTTGTGGTTTTTTACTGGCTCCAATGTACTTTACTTGCAGCTCAGCACACCTGCACACCTTGCGAGACCTATGCATAGACATCTCCCTAAGGACATCTCTAGGCACATATCACCTCCTTGGTAATGTCCTCGACCCCTGACATGCTTCGCTTAAATCTTCTCATGTGGAATATTAGGGGCCTCGGAGACCCCCACAAACAATGCCAAATCCTCGCTTTCCTGGACAGTCATCAGATCCACAAGGCTGTGCTCCAAGAGACACACACAGATCCGCGTTGATTGCCCTGCTTTGGGGGCAGATGGGCGTCGGATCGAGTCTTTTCTTCATACTCAACATATTCTCGGGGCACCTTGATTCTGGTTAGGAAGGGCACGCCCTTTATTCTGGGCGATTCCCTCAGTGACACGTCCGGCAGGCATTGCTTACTCTGGGGAACGCTGGGTACGCAGTCGGTCACACTGGTTTGCTGTTATGGGCCCAACTCTGATGAACCGGACTACTTCACTGCATTATGGGGGCAAATCCTTAAAGTGGGACCCACCCATGTCATCTGGGGGGGGGGACACTTCAATATTGCACTGTGCCCGTCACTTGATAGATCACACCCTCAACCTCATCACTACACCAAAGCTCATGAGACACTTTCACACCTGCTCCCTAAATACGGGGTCATCGCTGCATGGCGCCATGTACATTCTGTAGGGAGAGAGGGTACATACTACACCACAGTGCACGCTTCCTGGTCCCGCCTTGATTTTGGATTGTTTCCCGGGGGGTCGCACCTTGGATAGTCTCAATAGAGCACATGGCCAGAACCCTTTCAGACCATGCCCCCGTATGCATGCAGATAGCGCCCCCTAGCTCAATCGCTACTCCGCGCTGCTGGCGGCTCGTGCCTGAGGCGCTATTGGATACTGTCTGTCAGGTAGAGCTGGGGGAGGAGATCGCAAGCTTCTTTAGTCGAAACAAAGGCTCGGTTGCACATATGAGCACACTTTGGGAGGCTTTTAAAGTTACTGTGAGGGGATTCTGCATGGCAATAACAACTGGAAGCAGATATGTGGCGAGAGGCGTCCGGTTCTCAGAGGGCTGCGCTTCGAGATAAACTCACTGAATACACCACCAATGCTGAGCGGGAAGTTCGCTTTCGAGGTAAATATTTTTCCGCTCGTCAATATGGGGAAGGGGAACGACCTGGTAAAGCGCTGGCGATGGATATTCGCCAGCCTCGCTTCTCTAACTATATTATGGACATACTCGATGCTCCGGGAGAATGTCACAGGGATAGTCAGGCTATCTTGCATACCTTTACTGCTTTTTACAGGGATCTCTATAGCACCCGTAGAACTGAGCCCCCTGATTTCACTCCTTTTCTTGAAGATATCGCCCTAGGGTGGTTGGGGGATAATCAACGGGAATTTTTGGCTCTGCCCCTCGAGGAGGATGAGTTCCGCGAGGCAATTATGCAAATGCAATCAGGGAAAGCCCCAGGCTCCGATGGGCTTCCCATCGACTTTTACAAGTCCTATATCGACCAGCTGATCCTGGTGCTGAGAGAGGTGTATCTGGAGGCTCTGGAGTTGCAAATCCTCCCAGACTCGATGAGGGTGGCCCTTATTATCTCCCTCCTGAAACCTGGCAAACCTGCGGATCATTGTGATTCGTATCGGCCTCTCTCCCTCATTAATACTGATACAAAACAAACTATTGGCGAAATTACTGGCAAACAGGCTCAGCCTTTTAATGGAGAAATTAGTACTGCCTGATCAGGCGGGATTTATCTCTGGACGGGCGACCTCCCACAGCCTTTGCACGCTATTTTCCATCTTACGAAATGTTGACCCGCAATTGGCGCTCGTGGCAGTCTTTTTGGACGCCACGAAAGCCTTTGATTCTGTGGAATGGGATTACCTCTTTACTATACTCCAATGCATGGGGCTCCCTATTGGGTTTTTTCATGGATATGCCTCCTTTATGCCTCTCCGACAGTGAGATTGATGATTAATGGGCACACATCCTCTGTTATTCCGCTGACTCGGGGCACCTGCAAAGGCTGCCCCCTTTCCCCCTATTATTTGCCCTTGCAATAGAGCCCCTTGCGGCAAAACTCAGACAGCACCATCAGGAAAAGGCTTCTTTCGTCCTATACTAGTTTCTCTCTATGCGGACGATGTCACCTTGTATGTTAGGGACCCGATTCGGAACCTCAACCCGCTCCTTCAGGAATTTGTTAGATTCGGTGGGCTATCGGGCATACACATCAACTGGGCTAAGTCTTTACTTTTCCCTCTCACTCAAGCAGTAACACCATTCCCCATGGACTTTCCCCTACAGTGGTGTATGGACGAAGTGAAATACTTGGGGGTACACATTGTTACTGACCGCGAAGAACTGCTGAGACTTAATTATGTACGCGCATTAGACCATATAACAAGTCACATCACACGGTGGATCGCCCTCCCCCTCACCATTGTGGGGCGCATCTCCCTTATCAAAATAGTTGTCCTCCCCAAGTTCTTATATTTGTTCTTGAACATCCTGGTTTACCCAGGCAGATTCTTTTTTTATGCTCCGCTCGTGCTAATAAGACTAGTTTGGGGCGGAAAGCAGCCTCGGTTGCAATGGGACACACTCATACGTCCCTACTCTCAGGGAGGTTTCAATGTCCCCAATTTTGAATTGTACTATTTGTGTGCCCAGGCAAACTTTGCCCATTATTGATTTCACCCTCCCAGATCTACGCCATAAGTTGTTACGAAGCATTGGCTGATGGACCCTATCCCATTGGACGGAGCAATACTATCTGCACCTGAGCCATGCATGACGGGTCTGACCTCAGTGGACTGTACAGTCAGAGCATGGCAACGCCTTGCTCGCCTTCGCCAGGCTTCCATGCTCTATTCCCCACTGCTTCCACGTACATATCACCTGAAGATGCCAGTCCTCCAGGAGGGAGTTTTTACTAGGACTAAAGCTAAGTTAAACATAACTTGCTGGGGAGATCTCTGTTTAAGTGGCAAATTTCGTATTATGCCGCAATTATTTCAAGGAGCTCCCCCATCCCCTATGGATGTTTTCATGTATGTCCGTCTGAGACAGGGTATCAAGGAACATACACCCTCGTACCCTTTGGAACCCCCTATGGTCGCCCCACTGTGTCATATGTTACGAGCCACCAGTGCTTCCCATTTGGTATCTATACTGTACCATAGCCTCTACACTGACATGATATACTCCCCCTGCGCTGCACGCGCCAAATGGAGCGCTGAACTTGGGCATGACATTACTGATCAGCAGTGGGAATATTGCTGTAAACAGACTGAGTTGGTCTCCTCTAGCAGTAGATTATGCATCACCCACTATAAGTTCCTACATCGTCTCTATTATACCCCGGTCAGGTTACATCAGTATGGTCTTGTGACGAGACCCGAAGTGACAGGTGCAAGGCAGAGAATGCTGATTTTCTCCACCTTGCGTGGGAATGTGGCGCAGTATATACATACTGGCAACAGGTGTTTGCGGCACTGGACTGATGACGCTCTTGAAAATCTCACGGTCCCCGCTTCTGGTGCTTCTTGGGTATGCTGAGGCGATTCCAGCGGCACAGCGCATATTTGTTGCATTTAGTATACTGCTTGCCAGACGACGGGTGGCTTGTAGGTGGGGCAGGGGCCATGCGCCTAAATTCAAGGAGTGGATTGGGGACCTGATACTTTGGCAGGAACAAGCATATACTTATGCCGAACTCCTCCCATCCTCGTCCCGGCCTCATGACATATGGGACCCTCTCAAATTGTACCTTAGAACACATCCAATAGAACCTACTGCAGGCCCATGCTTACCTCCTCCATAATGTAATTTGTGCCCTGTTTGTCTGTGGGAAATGGGCCCTGGCTTCTGCTGTGGTTGTACTGATGACTGTTGATGTACTCATTCACTATGCATAAATGTGGGATTTGTGGCGGATGGGCGGGAGGTGCATACTATTGATGTCTTTGTAATTCTTATTTGCACCTACTGAGGTAACCACAAGATGTATAACTGCTATTGCTGTGCATGGTCTTTCTACATTGACTCTAACATACTGAACCCTATTTTTCTGCCCTGTCGTATCTCTGAAAATGCTATAAAAAAAATAAATTTAAAAAAAGAATGTGAGAAGCAGGGAGTATGGGAACGCCAGAACGTGAGCAGAGGGGATGAGAGAGAAAGGAGAGAGAAAGTGAAGGGGAGAGAATGAGAACGAGAGAAACAAAGAACAACTACTATAAACAATTCTCCCACACGGCCACTTCCATCACAAAGGTAAAGGATGATCTGAAGATGCATCCGCCGCCCCCTCACAGGAAAACCCGGAAAAGGCACGAAATACAAAACGTACTGCCTAAGACACCATCAGTATTGAACTGAAATAACCTGAAATGTGGGAGAATGAGAGAGACAAAGACACAGCAACAGGGACAGAGCATGAGATAGAGAAATCAAGGAACAAAGATAGAGAATGAGAAGGAGGACAAATGGAAAATAGAGAAGAAAGGGAGAACAAGAGAGGAGAAGGAAGAGACAAAGGACCTGAAAATAAAATAGAGATAGGAGCGAGAGAAAGAGAAAGAGGAAGTAGATGGCACAAAAGAGAACAATGGAAAAAAGAGAGAGCGGAGAGTGAAGAAAGAGAGCTACATAGTGGTGCAAAATAAAAAAGAAAAGAGACAGACAGAGAAAGAGTAGAAAGAAATAAAGAGAGAGAGACAGATAAGAGTAGAGAGAGGATAGAAAGTGAGGAAAAAGGGAGAATTCAACAAAATGAGAAGCAAGAAGAAAGTTGAGCGAGAGAAAGAATTTTACAACGCCAAAGATAATTAATCACATATTATTTTGAGACGTAAAGGCAAAGTCGCGGCCTGTCCTCTGCTAAAGTAGCGGGGTGGGCCGGAAGAGGGAGGTGGGGGGGGGAGGGCTCAGGGCTGAAATAAAAAAATAACATAAAAAAAAAAAAAAAATTACATGATTTCCGCCACCTCCGCCGTCCGCTTAATCCTGCTCTTCCTACTTCTGGGACGGGCTCCCAGATTGCACTGCGGGCAATCATAACGCTGCAGGAAAGCAGAGTCAGGATTGGCCTGAGTGCTACAACTTTGCGCTTCCAGGCAGACTGGGAGCCTGTGCCTGCTTCTCCAGCCCCAGCAGCTGGGGCTGGAGAAAGCTTCACTGCGCATGAGGTGTTTGGCAAGCCTGAAACTGCCGGCCAAACACCTCATGCGCAGTGAAGGGACAAGGGAGTGTTTGCACTCCTCCACCACAGTGTCATCCCCTTCTACCCGCCACCAAGACTCGTCAGAGTCCTGGCGCGGGTCCAGGAGGATTAAAATAAAACGATAATAAAATGGGTTAGAAATCCGTTTTATTATCGTTTTATTTGCGGCTGGTGGCAGGGGGCGGGCGGCGCTCTTCCGTCCTATTTTGTCTAGAAACTTATGGCCCGCACCTTGACAACAATTTGTTTAATGATTCAGAATAGTCTAGGTATTAAAACATGATCACCAAATATAGGTTATGATATTGAAATGACTGTGGAGCGCCTGACCCAGTGATGTTGCGAAGCTCTTTGCTGTTCTTTATGCTACCCCTTGGGTAGGAGGTCTTGTCTTCGAGGGGGGGGATGAGTTGGGCACAAATCATGATGACGCACCTGACCCTGTGCTGTTGAGAACATGCTGCAGAGAACATTTTGTGGTAGGTGAGGCCCAAGAAGAAACTCTTGCAGCCTAACCGGGGAGCAGCATTTTTTGAAGGTAGCCCATCCTTGAAGCAGCCAGAAGGTAGTTTTAACTAAGCATGAGGTGGCCCCTGCTGGTCCTGAGACTTTCTGGAACATTGATCTCCACTGTTTGAACAGTGGAAGGGAAGAAGGTGGCGAGGTCAGCACAACAGTGGCTGGTGGTAGCCTCAACATCAGAATATCCTGACAAGACCAAAGGAACAGACCCGCGGATCTCAAGACAAGCGATGCAATGAAGGAACCTTGTGTCCTGGCCTCCACCATTGGATACTCCCCCTACAAACTGAGGGCTGTGCTGCAGGGCCAGGTTTCCCTCTCACTTGCATGTGCAAAGGTGCGCCCTCTAGGGGTTGAGTGGGGTCCTTGCAATACATGGTTATCCTGATGGTGTCAGTTGAAACATGGTCTTTCTGTGGGCCTGGATGAGGTTGTGCACTGCCTCGGTATAAGAAAGATACTGGGATGTGTGAGTTGTGTTGCTTGTTTTACATTATATGTACTTTCATCAACTAGGGAGAGAATGTGGCCAAACGGCTAGGACGGTCGACCTCGGAGCTGGGGAACCAGGTTCGAGTCTCAGAAGGGACGCTCAACATTCTGGGCAAATCACTTAATCTCCCTGTGCCTACCAAAAATGAATGTGTCCATCTGTAACGTAACTGGTGCTCATGTAAAGCGCTCTGATACCCTCGGGTCTAGTGTGCTCTATATAAAACTCACCCAAAAAAAAGGGCACTTCTGGCTGTGAATGTTTGAATTCATCAGTCAGGGCAGGGGAACTTTCATACTGGCTAGCCTCTAGGGAAACTTCATCTTGAATTATCACAAAAAGAACAAACGACAGACCAAGGTCCAGCTCAACCAATCCACATGTACCAACAATAATACGGTGGTGCAACACTCTTCCTGCACCCGTCGTTCAAGGGTGCAAATCACAGCCGTAATTTTTCAAAAGAAGATGGAAGGTGCACTCATAGCCAAGTCAAACACGTGAGCAATAATTCTGGAAATACTTCTTTTATTAAATCAGTCCTTAAAAAACGGCACACAGCCAACGCGTTTTGTTCCCAAAAGTGCCAAGAAGGGAACTTCGTCAGGGCTGCAACAGTCATAAATAACGTACATTAACAATACATTACTAACATTTAAAATTACATACAAGTTTGACCAAATGACAAAGACAAAAAAACAAAACAAGAAATGACCCACAACATTTATATAAAACAGTATTCTTTTTCACATGTATAAACACAAACGTGTCAACAAGATATTAAAAGCAAAAGCGCCATATTATTGAAATAACTATATGTCACACTTTTGATATATCCAATCTACAAATTTAAAAAACATAAAAGTAACATATTTATCAGAACAAACACAAAAGAAGAGAGAGTACAGGGAGAAAAGGCAAAAGCAGGAACATATCATTGAACATAGTATCATAACAATTTTTTCTACATATGTGCATGAGAACCAAAAGGGTCATGGCCCAGTTGTATATCACTATTCCTAGTGCTGTTATTGTATAAATATCCTAGATAAAAAGTAATCTCTTCTTTTAAAACTTTAAAACCATGCAGTATACCAAAGGCAAATCACCAAGCCCCATTTGCATTACCTATAATTTACCGAAAACAGAAACAAAAGCTAATGAATCAAAATATTTGAATAGACCGCACGTCTTTAAATGTATAACCAATCGGTGAAGGGCAAATATATTATTTCAACAGAGCACGTCCAAAAAGCACAATACACCTGCAACAGACATAAATAAACGTCTGTGTTGAGAAAAAACATCCCTATTTGATGCTATAGTTGTAAGTATTTAACCATCTACCATGCAGAAGTTAACTCTTAACAACTGAAAATTAATCAAAACCACAACACCAATGCACGGTGTATTGTTTTTAGAAATAGAGGACCCAAGAAGAAAAAGCATGTATTTAAAAAATATATATATAATCTCACTTTATGGGAATATGCACGTGTGGTAGCGATGAATAATTTCCCTAAATAGAGTGCACGTCAGACCCAGATTGAAGTTGATAAATGTCTAAAATAAAAAGAGGTCCCTATAAAGTCTTAAAACTATACATTCACTTAAATACAAAGAGCAACAATCAAAAAAAGAGGTTCCAGAATGAGAACAACAACTATCATAGGAAAAGAGCAAAAAAGAGAGAAGAAATTTATACCAGAGAGTGATTTAAAGACTCAACTCATTAAGTAAAGCCCATGGATACCAACACCAAAAGTGAAATAGAGAAAAGAGAAATATTACCTAAGCGAGGACTCACCTCACTTCATTGAATAATATCACAGACAGAGCACCACCGATATCTCAATAGATCCTAACTGGTATTCTGATAGAACGAAAGAAAGTAATTTCAGTATAGATATCACGTACTACTACGCTACAAAGTATTAAAAAAGAAACGATGATAGTTGTATATGCGTATTTGAAATTACAAAGAGTAAACCTTATTATCATATCTAATATAAAATGGCAGCCTATGTATAGCCAGTCTCAAATGCCACAAAAATGCACAAGGCAATAAGCATTAGTCTGATTAATAAGACCAATGCACGTGTAAGGAGGAAACCATGGACAAAGGCAAAAATAAGCCCCTCTCCCACCTAAATTATATTAAATTATTCAAACCAATTTCCAATTCTTATAAAGCAAGAAATGCCAGCAAGCGATAACCCCCAGCCTCAATGTCATTTATTTAGCATAGCCTCTCGGATACCAAATATGCAACTAATCAAAATCAATGTTGCCAGGAAAAATAAATCGCTGAGAGAACCCCCCATATGGCGATGCCCGTATATTATGAAGGGCCTACATGAAGATTAACCAGAAGAAAGTGCCCCCGTCATACACTTACCTTCAAAGACAGAAGTCGCGGAATGGCATAATAACCGGAAAGGAGTTCCCGGAGTAAATATGCGCCTTTCTTTTAAAGCCGACGGGTAACTTACGTAGCGCCAGAAATTGAAATCAGGTGTGCGAAATCGTCCATGTGACCGCTACACCAAAAAGATAAAGAAAGGACGTCTTTTCATGGGTAATTCCTCCCGGTCAGAAGTGGCGGCCATCTTAGAGTGTAGAATGTATGACTTCAGCGTTCCACATTGCAAATATAAAGTAAACCGAATTAATAAAAGAGAGGGGTCAGCCAAAATAATACCCCATTTTCAATAAATACTAGCAAATGTCATCAGATTATCTCAATCCGTTGACAATAGCAGGCTCACTACCAAATTGTCAATGGTCCTTGATGAAATACAACGAAACATCTTTTGATCGGTAATTATTTCCGGCAACAGTATGGCAGCCACCTTAAAATATACCATACATAGATGGTGTCAATGAACCACATAGCATTTATGCATTGAATAGTAACTGATATCTCCTGGTATTATGATATCAAAAATTATACTAAAGCGGTTTTTTGATAAACCTATTTCAGAGATATTATAACCAAGAGACTTAGCGACCAGTTCAAAAAAGAATAAAATTGAAACAATAAATAGATCGCCCTTTGAGAATATGTTCTAGGCGATACCAACAGCGATCAGAAAGGGTACACCAGTAACAAAATCGATATAATATGCATATAGATTCAAACAGTGTATGCCATAAAAATACGAATAGTCTAGTGTCTGGTAACATGAAAGATAAAAAAGTAACACAACCAAGGATCCAAAAGAAAGCTAAATCATATGGGCATTACCATTAGAGATTATTGATCAAATGTGGTCGATATAATTTACATGCACAGAAATGTAACATATTAAGGATAAGCGATTCAGATACTCACTCTACAAGTCGAATCAGTAAGTATGGCTAATCGGAGAAAGACAAAAGGGTGCGCTGCAGGAGGACAACCCAAGGAACCACAGGTTCCATAACAAATGGCAATCCATAATAAAAGGATCCTATCTTACAAGCCAAATCACTACAAACTGTAATGTAAGGAAGACTGTCCCTTCACAAATGAATAGAACGGGCTCGTAGATGGAACATCTAGACCTGGTATACATAAAGGAAAAATAATGGGAACACATGGGCACACCCCCCGTTGGTCATTCTAGGAAATTGTGAAGTTCCCTGTCTGTGTTATGTCCCACAAGGGTAGCTTGAAGGCGACAGATCCATATTGCTTTCCTCTGTCTCACACGTAGTTCACGATTTCGACCCCTATTACCACAAGGAACATGATCAATACCATGAAACCAAAAATTGTTACTATTGGGATGAATATCCCTATAGTGATCACTAAGGGGATAGCGACTGTCTTTGTTGAGTATTGCCCTCCGGTGTTCTTGTATCTGTACTTTAAGTGGGCGCACAGTACTACGCACATAGATGGTGCCACAATCACATCCTACAGTGTAAATCACATGAGTGGTATTACAATTTATAAAGTGGCCAATATCATAGGGTCTTGAATTGTTGTACGCAAATTTGCTAATTTTGTTGCGACCAAATGGCAAGACATTACAAGAGGCACAGGTATAGAAACCTAAAGGTTTTGGAGGTAACCAAGGGTTAGGACCCTGTTTGTTGAAAACATAGTTTGGGCATAAAGTCTCTTGCAGGGTTTTACCCTAACGATAGGTCAAAGTTGGTGTGTCAGACATACTTTTTTTCAATCCAGGTACCTTTAATAACAATCCCCAATTACTTTTCAAAATATCCCTAACTTTGCCACTATTTAGGTTGTATTGTGTGACTAAACTGACAGGCCTGTCAGCTACCGAGTCTCTTGTTCTTTTGGGTTTATCACAAAGGGTATCTTGCCTTGTTAAGCATTTAGCTTTAGAAAGTGCTTTAGATAAGGTCTCCTTTGTGTATCCCCTTTTCAGAAATCTTTGTTCACAGGCATGTAAGTTCTCAAGATAGGATTCCTCCTTACTACAGGTTCTACAGATTCTAGTCATCTCCCCAAAGGGGATGTTATTGATGACAGACCGCGTATGTGCACTCCCTGCATGGAGAACCCCATTACAGGCCGTCTCCTTCCTATACAGGGTACTCTCAACTACCTGATCCCTGACATAAAATTGTATGTCAAGGAAGTTAATTTTATCATTATCACAATTCATAGTGAACCTGATGTTAAAATCATTGGCATTAAGGTACGAGAAATACTGCTGCAACTGTTCCCTAGATCCTGTCCATAAGCAGATAATGTCGTCAATATACCTCCCCCAGTACATGATATGTTCTGTCCAGGGGGAGGCATGTCGACTCCATGCGTACTCCCTCTCAAACCAGCCCATGAAAAGGCAGGCATAAGAGGGAGCAAACCTGGAGCCCATGGAGGTCCCAAGTTCTGCTGGTACCAACATTTATCATGTAGAAAAAAATTGTTGTCCAATATGAGAGTGATCATTTCAATTATCATCTCATTAAAATGGTACAGGTTAGCACTTTCCTTGTCTAAAAAAGACCTCACTGCACGTAATCCAAATTCCTTGACGATGCAGGTCTATAAACCTACAACGTCAAGGGTCACAAACATAAGGTCTTCTGACCACTGGAAATCCTTCAATTTGAATAGAATGTCTTTGCTGTCTCTGATAAAGGAAGGAAGATTTATAACATACTTTTGAAGCCGAATATCCACGAATTCTGAGAGTCTTTCAGTGGGTGATCCCACCCCCGAAATTATAGGGCGCCCAGGGGGAAATGTGCCCCCCTTATGGACTTTGGGTAGCACATAGATACATGGATATGTCAGACAGTCCACTCTAAGGTAATCAAATTCTTCCTTTGTAAGAGGATCGATCTCTCTCCATTCACTTAGTTTGATATTAATCAGATGCTGTAGATCAGGTACAGGGTTTACTATAAGTTTCTTATAACACTTAACATCATTGAGTTGACGATCAATCCCTGACATATAGTCACCGAAGTTCATAACGACAACATTACCGCCCTTGTCTGCCTCCCTGATGACAATACTTTCATCTTCTTTTAATCTATTCAAAGCTTTTCTTTCCTTGGTGGTAATGTTGTGGCTATTGTAGGTCAGAGACTTCTTTGAAGTCTCCATTTTGTGTAGATCTTTTGTCACTTTATCATAGAAAATGTCAATGTTCTTATGGTAATTAGTGGTGGGAACAAATTTAGACCTGGGTTTTAGGCCACTATTGGTATTTGGTACCTGCTCAATTTCCAAGTCATTCAACAGTATTGGCATGTCGGGGGCAACATCCCCTTCTATACTTAACAGCATTTGAACATTATGAATCTCTCCAATAGTCTGTCGTGTGGCACAGTCTGTCCCACTACGCTCACAGTTCTTATCGATGTGTTGCGAATAATAGTCTCGTAATTTCAAAACTCTCACAAATGTATACGTCAATGTGTACATTCGTCAAATCCCCACTCTGAGCTGGACAAAATTCAATCCTTTACTGAAGACAGACATTTCATCTTTATAAAATATTTTATTGGACAAATTCACAATTTTGAGGTCATTTTCAAAAGTTGTGCTATTACATGTTATCATATCACATACAGCATTATGACTCATCACTTGTTCCCCTTGGTCATTGATCCCCTTCCTTTGCCTATACCTGCCTTTGGTCCTCCTACCTCCCCTCCGGGTTTTGGCTGGTCCCTTTTCTGTTGGAGCCTGCTGCTTATTCTCAATTTGGCGAGCTCCTTCTGAAACGAAGAAGCTCCCTCTGCTAAAGGGAAGTCCTGTGTCACATTTGATGCTACACTGTTCAGAGAAGAGGTAGAGGTACTACTGATTGAGCCTACCTCATCATTCGACCCCTTCTCCTCCCTAGGTCTTTTTTTCTCCTCACTGCTTTGGACATTATCAAACTGTTTGGCGAATGTGTACACACACCCATCCCTATAATCCCGGTCATCTCTCCTTACTTTTTAAAGTTTCTTGTCTTTTAAATATATTTGGTATTCATCCATAACTTGCTTAAGTATGGAAAAGTTTTTTACAATAAGATCTTTCTGATCCAATAAATTAATTTCCTTTTCAATGCTCTCTATTTCCTCCTGTAATTTTTCTCCCTTATCTCTTGCGTGACGTATGAGAATCTGCATCATTATTTGAGATGCGTTTTCGAGATTGTTATCCCATTCATTAAGGAGATTTTCCTGTAGGTCCTCAAAGGTGGGAAAAATAAAAATTTGCAACCCACATGGGACTTTCTTGTTACTAAGATATTGTTGCAAAGTTACCCCGTCCCACCACCGAGATAATTCTTGTGGGCCTGATTCACAGAACTAACTTAAGACAAAATCCTAAACTTACTACCATTTTCGTATTCACAAAAGGCACTTACTCATTTTGGTATTCACAGAAGACACTTACTCACTTCGGTATTCACAGAAGTTAGGAGTCCTAACTTTAGGACTCCTAAATGCCTTCTGTGAATACCGAAAGTCTTAAAATTAGGATTTTTCTCAGTTTATTAGTAGTATAGTTAGGACTCCTAACTTTAGGACTCCTAAATGCCTTCTGTGAATACCGAAAGCCTTAAAATTAGGATTTTTCTCAATTTAGTAGTAGTAAAGTTAGGACTCCTAACTTTAGGACTCCTAAATGCCTTCTGTGAATATCGAAAGCCTTAAAATTAGAATTTTTCTCAGTTTAGTAGTAGTAAAGTTAGGAGTCCTAACTTTAGGATTCCTAAACTGAAAGAAATCCTAATTTTAAGACTTTCGGTATTCACAGAAGGCATTTAGGAGTCCTAAAGTTAGGACTCCTAACTTCTGTGAATACCGAAGTGAGTAAGTGTCTTCTGTGAATACCAAAATGAGTAAGTGCCTTCTGTGAATACGAAAATGGTAGTAAGTTTAGGATTTTGTCTTAAGTTAGTTCTGTGAATCGGGCCCTGTTTCTTTAGTCTCTCTAGCCTCAGAAACAGTGTTCTCAAACTAGTTGTGGTGGGAAGGGATTGAGCTACAGGGGTATTTGTTGTACTAATGTTAAACAAATTGAGGGCCATTTCTTCTCTGCCATCCTGAAATTTCGACATCTTTATTAATTATGTAAATCGCAGTATGGGAAGGGTGCTGGACAGTGATATAACTAAATTAACACAAAAAGAACAAACGCCAGACCAAGGTCCACCTCAACCAATCCACATGTACCAACAATAATACGGTGGTGCAACACTCTTCCTGCACCCGTCATTCAAGGGTGCAAATCCCAGCCGTAATTTTTCAAAAGAAGATGGAAGGTGCACTCATAGCCAAGTCAAACACGTAAGCAATAATTCTGGAAATACTTTTATTAACTCAATCCTTAAAAAACGGCACACAGCCATCGCGTTTCGTTCCCAAAAGTGCCAAGAAGGGAACTTCGTCAGGGTTGCAACAGTCATAAAAAAACATACATTAACAATACATTACAAACATTTAAAATTACAGACAATTTAAACCAAATGACAAAGACGAAAAAACAGAAAACAAGAAATGACCCACAACATTTATATAAAACAGTATTCTTTTTCACATGTATAAACACAAACGTGTCAACAAGATATTAAAAGCAAAAGCGCCATATTATTGACATAACTATATGTCACACTTTTGATATATCCAATCTACAAATTTAATTATGCCTGAAATAGAACATTCCTCCAGGCGTGGGGAGACTGCTGTAGTGGAAATTGCCTGCTCTCACGACCTTCTACCAAACCTCTATACGAAAACATCACTGTCAGATAAGACTGCAGATCAGGACAGCTCCCTTGAAAAACAATCTGCCCTAGGAATCCTATATGATGAGGACCCAGGCAAACTCAACAGGCCTAGAATGGTGGAAAATGTAGCAGAAGCCATCTCAGGAATGGAGGTAGACAAGACTACGAGCCCTGATGGATTCCACCTCAAGTTTAAGTGATTCAATTCGCTCCTGCACTCACATCTTCTTACTATGTACATCGAATCCCTGTACATCGATGTGCTACCACCTGATTTAGAACTACCCATGATTGCAGTTACACTGAATCCCTGATGGTAACCAGATGTGTGCGCGTCTTACTGCCCCATCTCTCTAATGAACCTCAGGCTTCATGTATAAAAAGTAAATTTTCGGATTCCTAAATAGAAAATACAGATTCACTATTTAGAAATTGCAAAATGTTTTGTACTATGAGTTCAGTGTTTTAAATAGCAATTTCCTAGGATTTGCTATATAAAAATACAGAACCTTATGTATGAAGTATATATTTGGTAAAAGGGTCGCAACTGTATGTGAAGAAAGCAAGGCCGTTTGAGATTGCCAGTGCTTGTTACACTTGTCTTGACAGTGCAACTGTTGTCAGACCTTCTGTATTCATCAGCAAAAGACAAGCAGCACAGACAAAGGGACTTATGCTCAGCTTAAGGTACATGCTTCCACTGAAAAAGAGAGCATGTTTTCAGCAGCAGCTGGCACGTATCAGGGGTGGCGAGGCCGGGAGGGTGGTGCAGCGGGAGGGAGAGACGGGGACGAAGAAAAAGTAAATACCACTTACCTCTTCGTGGCATCTCTCCTTCTTGCTGCATTTCTCCTCCTCGTCGCTCCCTCCAGCAGAACAGGAAGCACCCATGCTTCCAAACTCCCCTGAGCCAATCACAACGCTGCAATACAGTGTTGTGATTGGTCTGAGGGTCATGGTTCAGCACTGAGACGGGGTCTGGGCACCTGGGGGCCTGGACATGTACTCCACCCAGATTGTAAGGCAGCCTGGGTGGAGAACATGCAAAGTGCGCATGAATCTTTAGTCGGCCCGAGATGGCCGGCCAAACATTCATTTGCACTTAAGCGTGCCCACTACTCGTCCCCTGCTCTGAGAGCAGAGCAGCCCCGCCCTGCCAAGCTGTCGCACTGCCACAGCAGGAAAAAATAAAATGATAATAACATTGAGTTATTAACTTTTTATTTGTCCTTTATTTACACTGCTTAAAAGCAGTGGGGTGACTCTCCTTCGCCTTAGTGGAGGAGCCGGCACTGCATGTTTTGCCTTGTGGGAAAGGTTATGCTGAGTGCAAATGGCCAGATTTGATTTTGGTGACAAGCCAATGATCAAGGCTATGGACCTGATGGGCTCATTCAGAAACGTATGTGAAATGCCCTAGGCCTGATCTACCTTGTATGAAAAGTCACAGCAAAGTGAATAGACCTGACTCACTTACATATGTTAAAACCAATAGGCCTCTATGGGTTCACTTTTATTCAGTGTAAAAGCCTGGAGACAGGTATTTGTTGCATTGAATCTGTCAGATTACTATAGTAGGTAAGGGTTATTGTATTGGTTTCCCCTTTTAACAAACCCCGGGATGGAAGATTTGCGCTTTAACAATCGTTGTGAGATTGTCTGCATTCCCGATTATATTGTTGTACTTCTGTGTAACATTATGACTGTATGCCTTTGTTGTATCTCCCCTTTCTGTCACCAATACCTTAAGTTCCAATGGGTTGGTCGTTTTCCTATCCAAAAAGAAGTCACATTGATTTGAGTGTAGTATGTTTATTGAGTGATTTGTTTATTTAAACCCCAAAAGAGAGAGAGTCTACACCGTCATAAGAGTAACAAACAACAAAAGCAAAAGAAGTCCTCCTGTTTCTCTTCTGGCCAGGGTTGGCCTTCCCATCTGGTCAGAGTTTGGTTCCAGACTCCTTTTAAGAGCTTGTCCGTCTCTCTCTTAGGGAAGAAAAAATAAATAGAACAAAAAGAATATATAGATCAGACTCCCAGTTTGTATCTTAAGTAAGCCAATTATCACCCGCCACCATGCCACCGTGCCACCACCGAATGTGCGAATATCCTTCTCTCTCTCTGGTCTCCCCGCTGCCTGCCTTCCTCTTCTTCCTTTTTGGGCAGAGTCTCAGGAGTTAGCGAGGTGTATGCCTCCAATGCTGGTATGCCGACATCTTCCCCTGAAGGCGGTATCGCGGTGGCCATCTTGGAATTCTCGGCCGCCGGGACTGCTGTACCACAGCCTTATAGTTGCCTTGTGAGAAAGCTTAAACTCAGTATAGTAGACCTCAGTTGGTTATGGTGACAAACCAGTGATGAAGGCTGTAGGCCTGAGTGATTCATTGGTAAACGTTATTCCAGATGCCATAGGTCGGATGAGGGATCTATTTATTATGAAATATACAACAAAGGCAATATGCCTGACTTATTTAGTGTGGAAAGCATATGTTAAAGCCATTGAACTTCTAGGACTGTATTGTTATTATACTGTGATAAAGCCTGAAACAGGTATTTTGTTACATAGAATTTTGCAGAATACCATAGTAGGCAAGGCATTTGGTGTTAGTTACCACCTGTGAAAACCCTGGCACTAGAAGATTTGCTCTGTGGTAAATAATAGTAATAATCCTTACTTGTAAAGCTCATAAGTATCACTCCTTAAACTTTCAAGGCGCTGGGGCTGTCGGGGAGTTTAAGTGAGCTATTGCCCAGAAACACATGATGCTGAGCTGAGCTGCCACCAGCGATCGAGCCATGATCCCCGCGCTCTGGAGTCAGCTGCTCTGGCCACTGCTCCACACCTCTCTACACCACTGTGGTAACCCTTGTTATGCCTTCTTGGGGTGGATTGTAGATTGTTTTGCAGCTGTAATTTTGCGCTCATTTGTAATTTTGTGAACGTACATCAGTAGATTGTCTTGTGGGAACGTTATGTTCAATACAGTAGGTGTGGTTTGGTTATGCTTACGTCCATCATAAAAAAGATGGGAACAGATATGACAAAGGTAGCCAGTCTTGCAAAAATGATTGCGAAAAGCATATGTTAAAGCCGGTGTGTGGTGAAGGATGGATTTTAATTACACCGTATCAAGACCTGTGGACAGATATTTTAACATAAAATCTCACAGATTAACGTGGTGGGAAGGGGTTTGGTGTTGGTTACTCCCTCCGATAAATTCTGGGGGATAGCTGATGTGCACTGTGAGAATATTTGTTAGGTTAGAAGGGGTTGTATATTGTTTTGCCAATTGTAATGGTGTGCATATTTGTAATGTTATGCATAGTATTTAGATGGGTTCATATTAAAGAATCTATAGGTCTGCCTGACGGTTTTAGCAGTCTAGTAGGCTTTTGAATTTACAGCAATTCTTAAACATACATGCTTCCTTATGCCGACACGGATGGCATTGGGTCAGCCCTCATCACCCATTGGTATGTTCGAGTGCCTACATTCTTTTTCAGCCTAGACTTCATACAGCATGGGATAATGGATGAGACAATTCACAGTATTTTCCATAATTATATGTGCACATGCATCTGAAAATCAATGTTCTTCGGTGCTATAACTTGTGGGCCATTCCTTTCGTTTTACATTTCTCTTTTTATACATTTCCTTATGCTTCTTTCCTTATACATGTTCATTATTTTTTAGGTCTCGCCTGACCCAGCGCATGCGCTGGTCTGGCGAGACTTATTGAGAGGGCTCCAAAAAGTGCTACCAGGCCAGCCTAGAGGTACAGTGCATGTGCGCGGGCGCGCGCGCCGCACTTTACCTCGATTACTTTCACTTTCGCGGCCACGATCGCGATCACTTAACCAATAGGTCTCGTTTAGCTTTTTGTCCCTTGTCTTGTTAGGATTGCCTCAACTTCTGGTTTAGAATTGTTGTTTATTGATGGCCTCGGCCCGGGGAACCTGCGCGCAATTGTTAATGCGCTCCCTGTGTGGGTTTTTCTCCACACCTCACTACTGACACTCGCCCCTTCAGGACTGCGGCTTTGGTGGCTGCGTGATATCTTATCTTTGTCCTCCTCTCTTCACTCAATCTACCAAAGGCCGCCTGCATTTGGTGCTTGTTAGCTTTTCACACCCCGCCCCCTCGCTGCTTTCAGCACTGCATTTATAACCTTAACTTCCAGAACAGGTCTTGTCTTTTAAGGCCTTTAATTTTAAAATGAGAATATTTTGTTTCCAAGCACTCCGTACATGTTTTCAGGCCGTCTCCCATATCCCTGTCCATTTTGCTTCTTTTCCCTCCCGCCCCTGTGCCCCCGTCTGTGTTCACCTCCCTCTACCTGTCCACATTCCTGTTTCTCCTCTCCCTCCCTCCGCCCGTCCCGTTACTTCTCCCCCACCCAGCCCATGCCTGTTCTGTGTGTGCACCTCCATGAAGTCATGGGTTTCGACAGGGAACAATGATTTCCTCACTGTAGTCCCCTTACTGTTTAGAAAGCGCGCGGACGTGGGTGTGTGATCACGGGCTGGGATGGTGGCACTGGTGTCCTCCCAAACCCCCCAGCTGCCCCCTTACAGCAGCCCCTCGACCTAGCCCCTAACTCTGGCTTCTGTGCTCAGCCTGTGGGTTCCTGCTCACTTGACCCAATCAGACCGAGTGTGGGCACCGATCCTACTCCCCCTGCACGCAAGGGCCCTTCGGAGGAGTCTGGCTGGGACTTGTATTGTGCTGTAATTCTTTTTGTATAGCGCTTAAAACACCCAACGAGGCGTTGATGTGCTTATCTTGTAAGTGAAGTAAACACTACGGTCCCTTTTACAATCGGTATTTCCTGATTCGGCCAGAAATATTGTAATCGTTCCCGAGTCCCCTACCCCTTCCCAGTCCGACAGACATTTTACCACCGCTTCATACACATAACAAATCAATGATTGCGCCACTGAAACTGTCACACCATCACCACGCAACTGATGACATCATATATGACGCCAGCAAAGATATTGTAGGCTCTTGGCATGTGTGGATCGGTTTGCTGATCTGATCGATTTCCCCCTTCTGCCAACTGTGAAACTGGCTACTCCAATCCATTCTGGTAATTGCAGTTTTGGTGACGGTGGCAAACGTAGGGCTCGAGTCATTACCTTCCAAGTCCTTTTTGGTAGTGAATAATCCGCACTCGGCGGCTCGGACTCATAATGACCAGGGTGCGGGGCTACCTCGTGCCAGAAAGGGCACGTTTCAGTCGTCGTAAGGCAGCTCAGAGGGTAAATGTGCATGCTGTGGAGATCAGCATGCAGACTGTTGGTTACATGTTCCAATCATGTAAATTAGATATATCCTGTGGCAGATGTGGACAGATTGCTCCGCTCCTACTGCAGGGTACAAGTGCCGACCCTGACGGGGCCGCTTCAGACCATTATCCATTTAGATTCTATGTAATAAAAAACCATGAAGTCAACTAGCTGCACCAAGTAAATAACCCATCGTGTGTTTCTCAAAGTAATGCATGTCACATTGTTCATTACTCTCCACAAAAGTGTCAGTTCAGGGCAACCTATATGAATACAGCTAATTCGAAAAATCCATTTACAGAATCGGGGAAGGGAATTATCGGAAAATAACGAGCACAAATATATCATAACTATATAATTTCTTTAATGTTCTAATCAACAAAGTAACCACATTCCACGTTACTGGCAACTGTAATTTGATTAGCAAACTGGATGTCTCTTTTTAATTCTTTTCACCGCCAAGCTTTTCTTATTTCCAGCCCTCTTCCTACTTTTGATGTCCAGGCACATCTTGCGCTGGTTCTTTTTTATGTTTCATAACAAGGAGCACACGTTTTACAATCTCCCCCAGCCCAGCATATTTATTATTTACATCACCTCCTCCCTCCAGCAGCATTGTATTTGATATGTATTTAATATTTCTTGCCCTCGTCTCAGTTCCCTCCCCAACCACACATTTCCCCCATGTAGCGCCACAATGCACCCACGAATATCCTTTGACGTGTTCTGCGCCCCACTTGTTATTAAAGGGGCTAGAACTGGAAGAATGCATTAGACAAATTTAGGCTGCATTTAACCTGTTGTCTCTGCTTCCCTCCACCACGCTCACTCAGCACAGGCCTTGCGTTGCACACTCTCGCTATGCATAGAGCATAGACTGTCCAGGGAGGAGTTAGTTTCCTATACTGTCTGCAGCAGCTCAGCTCCCTCAGCAGAAACAGTTAAAGGGGCAGATGGAGGCCCCCTGAAGCACTTGAGTTGGCCAATGCCTGGTCCCCTCATTAATTACTCATTCTAAGTTCTCTAGACAGTGCTACAGCTGTGTCTCTCTTCCCAGTGGTAATTCCTCATTTGTTAGTCCTCTAATAATAAAAAATATGATTTACAATGCCAATAGCTCTAACTTTGAAAAATGCGAGACCAATTGCATTGCAAATGCTTGTTTAACGTGCCCCGAAGGTCCCCAGACGGTACTACCAGTCTGCTCATTTGCTGTGCATTCCACACAGCTCCTGCTTCGAAGCCAGGCAGTCATCTTGAAATGGTATTGTCCATAATGCATCATTATTTTACCATCTCAAGATAATCATCATGTTTAGAAGCAATGTGATTGCCATCTTGGATCAGTATAAGAACGATACGCTATGCACAATACTATTCACATTTGGCCATCCTGTGCCTTGTTTATTATGCAGCCATTGTAGAATGCACAGTCTGTCATTGTTTAACCTTTTTTCATTCTGGTCTGTTGAGAAAACTAATGTTTTTAGATGCTGGAATCAATTTAATTTTGTCAAATAATCCATCCATTTAAATTGTCTACTATACTATAATATACTATTGTCTCGACATAGCATATCGGTGGATGCAAACAGCTATCCTAAATGGTAAATGGGTTAATATTGGAAGTTAACAAAGATGCCCAAAATAGTACATTGGACCGAGGCAATAATGATCTCAAGGGAAAGAGTTGCAAATAGGAGGAAAACCAACTATAGGAGTAGTTGATGCTGGTATAAGAATTGGTTGGTGTCCTCTCTACAGGAAACGGCCACTACAACACGGCCGTTTCCACGCATAACTTGACCACGCATGCATTACAACGCATGCGTGGTTACAACGAATAGCCTTTACCACGCATACCTTTACTACGAGATACGTGTAAAGGCATGTGTGTTAAAGGCTAAAAATAAAAAAGGGGGCTTGGGGGGTCTCCCCCCCAAAAAAGCATGAAAAAAACAGGAGGCTTGGGGGGGACCCCCCCCCCCAAAAAAAAAACGCACCTGTTGAAGTTTCTATGTGGATGCAATCGGGAGGCAATCGGCGTCGTTAGAGGAACCGGAACGACACTTCCGTTTCCTCTTAACGACGTGCGACGTCAACACGGAAGAACATTGAGAAGAGACAACGTGGAGAGGTAAGGGGAATTTTAGATTATTATTTTTTTTTTAAAGGGCTCTGATTTTAGGGTTAAGGGAGGGGTATTTGTAAGAAGGGTTTAGGGGTGGGGGAATAACCTTTAAAAAGAGTATGCCTTTACCATGCATGAATTTACAACGAAAAACGTTGTAAAAGTATGCGTGGGAAAGGAATATTTGTGGTAAAGGTTAAGCGTGGGAAAGGCATTTGCGTTGTAACGCATGCGTGGTAAAGGCATGCGTTGCAACGGAATGCGTTGTAACATCATACAGCCCTCTCTACACCCTCTGTGTGTGTGTGTGTGTGCTAAGAATGACCTATCATCTCACAATTGTTAATCAGTTTGTCTTGGAACATTAATACATTTTGTTACATTTGTGCTCTCTTTTGGGGTATATGGTAGTTTGCTGACAGATGTTTCTCCCTAAACCCCATTTTTCTTGGATTCTAAGATTACGAATTCTCTTCTTCTTTACTTCTTTTTGTGTCCACTCGGATTATACTTATGTTTATCTAAATAGCAGACGACTTTTCTTTTGTTTACTCTAGTTGATGCTTTTCTCATGAATGTGCTTTTAGTTACCTTTATGATTACCTGATTGTATACATTGCATGTTTGTGTGAATCATCCTGTAATTTTGATGTTTGATCGAACAACATAACATATGGTTTAGAATGTTCTTTAATACACCTGACAAAACTCATATATATTTTTTAAAGTATTTATTTAAGAACGTACACTAATGGAATATTGTGCATTTATTGTTGTACTGGGAGTTATCCGAATAAACTAAGTCGAACAGCAAAAATTGGCAGGCAGAAAAAAAAATCAATTTAAAATAAATTCGTAGGTTTCTTAATTTTAACCTGAAGTATTTTCTCTCCATTTTGGAACAATCGCATAATTGGCCTTGTTCAAATTTGCACATTAAAGAACTTGATCTGTAGGGATTTACAGATTGCAGATGTTCACTTTTTACACAGAACAGTGCCGTCTGTTCTCATTTCAGGGATGTAGAGCTCATAGATGTACATTACACATACTTGACTGCTCATCTTGTCCTAAAAGGGAGTAGGCAGAGCTAAAATATGGCCCAAAACAGAAATGCAAACTATTGTATGAACGGTGAGCCTCTGAAGCAGATTTGATCTACCCATCTGCTAGTAAAGCAGCAAACATGTCACTGACAAGGACATCTTCGATTTAAGTTTTACCAATTTGTGATTGGTCAATGGTTCTGTGACACACATATATGGTGTTGAAGGTCGTGATTAAACACAGCCCTCACCAAATGGTTAACCTTCTTGCCCAAGCTGGGTAGCTCACCCAACCGACCCAGTAGATTTTGTTATTTTAAGTTTGTGGTTTTTTTTATAACTCAGTCTGCTAGTCTATCAGTCACAGAACAGCTGGTTGTTCAGGGATAGTTTTTATGTACCTGCAGGGACGTCATTTAGGGGTCCCCAGTTGCAACTTTCTCAGTGCGACCTCTGGTCTCAGGGGTGGCAAAGACAATGCCAAGAACAGAAGGAGAAAAGTACTGCAATATGCACTGTTCATTTTCAGCAGCTCCGGCTGTGACTTTAGGCATTAAACTCTTAGACCTAAAAAAAAAAAAAACATAACAGTGTAATGTACTCTCCATAATAAAATGTAAGGAAATTAAATACAAAAAATCGTCATTTTTGGGTCTTGACTAGAAAGCGCATGAGCAGTCTTTTTGAGACATGTTGTTTACAGTTATTGGTCTACAGCCCGCCCACAGGCTAACCATTTGTTAGCTGCAACGTCGCTCTCTCATATCCTGTGTTTGCCATGGCATGCATGCGTCATGCCTCTTCTTGTATTTCTCCCTTTCCTAGAGCATGGACCAAGTACTTGTGTCCATCCACTGCTCCCATATTTTGGAGCTACTTTTTAAATTATGTTTACCACTCCATATGAGTGCTTGTGTTTTTAGTCACACCTTTACCTATTCTTGTTGCTTTTGTCTGTTTCACTCCTGCCTGAAGCAAAACATATTTTATGCAAAGACAAAAAATTACACAAAATGAATGATTTCATAAAAAAATACCTGCATTTAAAAAAAGCTCCCAAATTTTTGAAACTGGATAATTGTGTTGTTCTTTGTGTACCTGCAATGGGATAAATGTTATGTTATGCCCCCCTCCAGAAAGCAACAGGACGACACATCAAGAAAGCAAGCTGATTCACCACGGCACTCCAAGAATCCAAGCGCTCCTGACGACGGCTTGAAAAGACATGGAGAAACAGCAAAACCCCTGAAACATGCACCCCCTACGGAACAGCCACCACAGCACACCACCAACTCATCAAATCCACAAAGAAGAGCTCCCTCCAAGACAGAATCCTCTCCAATGCCCACAACTCCAAGCAACTTTTCTCCATCATACAGGAATTTGCCAAACCCAGCAGCGAAACAACACCCCTCTCAAGACCTCAGCAACAGACTCAGCCCCTTCTTTCACCTCAAGATTAAGACGCTATATGACAACTTCGACAACCAAGACCACTGCACCGCCTCAGCCCCTCGCCTCAGCCCCCCCCCCCAGCGACACCACCCAACAGACCCTACTCACTTGGACCCCGCTCACTACAGAAGACACCTTAAAGAACATGAAGAGCATCCACTCCGGAGCATCTTCAGATCCCCGACCGCACCACATCTTCCACAGGGCCGCCACAGCCATCGCACCCGAGCTACGTCGGATGCTCAACTGCTCCCTCAAAACCGCCACATTCCCCGACAACTGGAAGCACGCCAAAGTCAACCCCCTCATGAAGAAACCCTCCGCAGGCCCGACGGATCTCAAAAACTTCAGGCCCATCTCGTCTTCCATTCGCAGCCAAGGTCGTCAAAAAGACCATCAACACCCATCTAGCAAACTTCATCGAAGCCAACAATGTTCTAGATATCGCCCAATCTGGATTCCGCAGCAACCAGAGCACCAAGACTGCCCTTCTTGCCACCACTGATGACATCCGCGCCCGCCTTGACCAGGGCCACACAGCAGCCCTCATGCTCCTGGACCTATCAGCAGCTTCAACACTGCCTCCCACCGCACACTAGCCACCAGACTCCATGACGCCTGCATCTGTGGAAAGGCCCTACTGGATACGCTCATTCCTCACAGGCAGAAAGAAAGTCAGTCTCCGACCCTACCTATCAGAATAGAGAGACACCAAATGCGGAGTACCCAAGGGATCCTCTCTGAACCCCATACTCTTCAACATCTACATGGCCCCCCTTGCAACCATCATCAGAAACCACGAGCTCAACATTGTCTCCTACACCGATGACACCTAGCTCATCCTCCCTCCGTCGCAACCTGCATGAAGAACAACTGCCTGAAACTCAACTCAGATAAAACAGAAGTCCTCATCCTTGGCTCCACCCCCTCAGCTTGGGACGACAGCTGGTGGCCCCCCTGCCCTCGGAAACCCACCCACCCGGACGTACCATGCACTTACCCTTGGCATCATACTGGACTCATCGCTCACTATGAACCTCCAGATCAATTCCATATCTTCTGCCTGCTTCAACACCCCCCGCATACTCCGAAAAACATTCAAATGGATCTCCTCCGAACCTAGAAAAATGGTCTTGCATGCCCTCATCACCAGCAGACTTGACTATGGCAACGCCTACTACGCTGGAATCAACAAAAAACTCCTCCGCAAGCTCCAGACCGTCCAGAACGCCACAGCCAGACTAATCCTCGACATCCTCCTGCACAACCACATCACCCAACACCTTTGCGATCTACACTGGCTCCCTGTCGAAAGAAGAATAACATTCAAGCTGCTCACGCAGGCATACAAAGACCTCCACAACAGCGGACCAGAATACCTTGACAACCGTCTCTCCTTCCACGCCCCCAGAAGAAACCTCCAATCAGCAGACCTCTCCCTGGCCATTGTTCCACGCTTCTACAGGACCAGAGCAGGTGGAAGGTCCTTCTACCTCGCAGCCAAGACCTGGAATGGCCTCCCCCTCCACCTCCGGCAAAGCCCTGCACTGCTCCAGTTCAGGAATGACCTTAAGACCTGGCTTTTCAGATGACCCCAATGGAGCCTCACTCCCCCTCACCCTCCCAGCGCCTTGAGACCCTAACGGGTGAGTAGTACCCTCCTTTACAAACCCATGATTGATTGATTGATTAATTAATGTTTCCATGGCCAGAAAATTAATTTTTTACTTTCCAAAACAAATTGCTTACACAGCTCTTGATCATAGAGAGGAACGTGCACTTCATTGTAATAATACTCCCACTTCCTCATGGTACCGCTGCCCCTGTCTCTTCATCATGCCACTGCTCCTCCATCTTCATGGCACTTCTTCTCCACTTTCCTCCACATGCTACTGCTCCCCTTCTTCAAACTCCACACCACTTCAATCTTCCCCAATCTGCTCCAATCTACCACACTCCAATCTACCTCAACCTACCCCACTCCATTCTACCCCAATATACCCCACTCCAATCAGTCACACTCCAATCTATCCCACTCCATTCTACTCCACCCCAATCTACCCCACCCAACATATCCCACTCCAATCTACACCAACTCCAATATACCCCACTCCAATCTACCTCACCCAACCTACCCCACATCTATCCCACTCCAATTTACCCCACCCAGTCCAACCCACTCAAGTCTACCACACTACAATCTATCCAACTCCAATCTACCCCATTCCAATATCAGCATTCTACCCTACTCCAATCTACTCCATTCCAATATCAGCACTCTACCCCACTACAATCTACCCATCTCCAATATAACCCATTAAATATACCAGCCTGCAGTCCGCCACAATCTACCATAATTTACCCCCCCCAACCCCACTCCAAACTACCTCCTCTATCTGACTCCAATCAACTCTGCTACAATCTACCCCACTACAATCTACCCCAATCCAATTGACCAAATCTACCCCACTACAATCTACCTCAATCTACCCCACTAAAATCTCCACCACTTCAATCTACACCACTCCCATTTACTCCAATCTACCCAAACTACCCCACTCCCATCTACCCCACTCTAATCTATCCCACTCCAAAGTATCCCACCCCAATCTACCTCACCCAACCTAAACCAATCTATCCCACTCCAATCTACCCCAATCTATCTCACTCCAATCTACCCCACTCCAATATTCTCCACCCAATTCACCCCAACCAAACTACCCCAATTTACTGCACTCTAATCTACCTCACCCAATCCAACCCACCTCAGTCTGCTCCACCCAACCCACTTCAATCTACCCCAAAGTACCCCACTCCAATGTGCCCCACTCTAACCCGCTCCAATCTACCACACTCCAATGCACCACAAGTTACCACATTCTAATTTATCCCACTTAACCCTACTCTAATTTACCCCACTCCAATCAACCCCACTACAATCTACCCCTCTATGGCCCTCTAGCCCACTAGAATCTACCCCAGTCCAAACTACCCCATTCCAATCTATCTCAAACCACCCTACTCCAATCTACCTCAAACTACCCCACTCCAATCTAACCAAATGTGCCCCAATCCACCCCACTCCAAACTACCACAATCTACCCCAGTCCAATCTACCACAATCTACCTCACCCACCCTACCCCAATTTACCCCACCCCAGTCTGTCCCACTCCAATCTACCCCACCCCAATCTATCCCATCTGTCCCAATTTGCCCCAATCTACACTGCCTCAATCTACCTCAAGCAGCCCACCCCACTTTACCCCAATACAACACACCCCAACCTACCCCTCCAATCTACCCCACTCCAATGTAACCCAATCTACCCCACTCCAATCTACCCCAATCTTCTCCACCCCAATCTATCCCAGTCTACCACACCTCAATCTACCAAACCTAACCTACCACAATCTACCCCACCCAATCCACCCACTTCAATATATCCCAACCTAACCCCCACTCCAATGTATCCCAACCTAACCTATCCCAATTTACTGCACTCTAATCTACCTCACCCAATCTAACCCACTTCAGTCTGTTCCACCTAACCCACTCCAATCTACCCCAAAGTACCCCACTTCAATGTACCCCACTCTAACCCACTCCAATCTACCCCAATCTACCACACTCCAATGCACCACATGTTACCACATTCAAATTTATCCCACTCTACCCCACACCAATTTACCCCACTCCACTCCAACCACTAAAATCTACCCCTCTATAGCCCACTTCAATCTACCCCTCTACTCCACTACCATCTACCCCATTCCAAACTACCCCATTCCAATCTATCCCAAACCACCCTACTCCAATCTACCTCAAACTTCCCCACTCCAATCTACCCCATCTGTCCCAATCTACCTCACTAAAATCTACCACAATCTACCCCAGTCCAATCTACCACAATCAACCCCACCCACCCTACCCCAATCTACCCCACCCCAGTCTGTCCCACTCCAATCTACCCCACCCCAATTGACCCCCATCTGTCCCAATTTGCCCCAATCTACACTGCCCCAATCTACCTCAAGCAGCCCACCCCTCTTTATCCCAATCCAACACACCCCAACCTACCCCTCAAATCGTCCCCACTCCAATCTACCCCACTCCAAAGTAACCCAATCTACCCCACTCCAATCTATCCCACTCTACTCCACCCCAATCTACCCCAGTCTACTCCACCTCAATCTACCAAAGCTAACCTACCGCAATCTACCCCACCCAATCCACCCACTTCAATATATCCCAACCTAACCCCCACTCCAATGTATCCCAACCTAACCCATCCCAATTTACTGCACTCTAATCTACCTCACCCAATCTAACCCACTTCAGTCTGTTCCACCTAACCCACTCAAATCTACCCCAAAGTACCCCACTCCAATGTACCCCACTCTAACCCACTCTAATCTACCGCAATCTACCACACTCCAATGCACCACAAGTTACCACATTCAAATGTATCCCACTCTACCCCACACCAATTTACCCCACTCCACTTTACCCCACTACAATCTACCCCTCTATGGCCCACTTCAATCTACCCCTCTACCCCACTACAATCTACACCATTAGAAACTACCTCATTCCAATCTATCCCAAACCACCCTACTCCAATCTACCTCAAACTACCCCACTCCAATCTACCCCAATCTGTCCCAATCTACCTCACTTAAATCTACCAAAATCTACCCCAGTCCAATCTACCACAATCTACCCCACCCACCCTACCCCAATCTACCCCACCTCAGTCTGTCCCACTCCAATCTACTCCACCCCAATTGACCCCATCTGTCCCAATTTGCCCCAATCTACACTGCCCCAATCTACCTCAAGCAGCCCACCCCACTTTATCCCAATCCTACCCCTCCAATCTTCGCCACTGCAATCTACCCCACTCCAAAGTAACCAAATCTACCCCACTCCAATCTACTCCACCCCAATCTACCCCAGTCTACCCCACCTCAATCTACCAAACCTAACCTACCCCAATCTATCCCACCCAATCCACCCACTTCACTATATCCCAACCTAACCCCCACTCCAATTTATCCCAACCTAACTCACTCCAGTTGACCCCAATCAACCACAGTCCAAAGTACCACAATCTACCACATTCTACCTCACTCCAATCTACTCCACGACAATTTACCCCACTGCACTCTACCTCTCTCCAATTTACCCCAATCTACCCCACTTCAATCCACTCAGTCTAGCCTATTCCTATCTACTCCAATATACCCCACTCCAACTACTCCAACCTACTGAATCTATCCCACTCCAATCTACCACACTCCAATCTACCTCAAACTACCCCACTTCAATCTACCCCACTCCAATCTACCCTAATCTATCCCACTCCAATCTACTGCATTTCTATCTACCCCACTCCAATCTACCTGAGTCTACCCCATCCAACCTACCCGAATCTATCCCACTCCAAACTACCCACCCCAATCTACCCCATCCCAATCTACCCCAGCCTGCCCCAATGTACCCTATCCCATCTGCCCAAATCTACCTCACCCCACTCTACCCCAATCAGCCCCAATCAACCCCACCCCAATCTGCAGACCCCAATTTCCCCACCCCAATCTGCTCCATCCCAATCTACCTTAATCTAACCCACCTCAATCATCCCCACTCCAATCTATCCCAACCTACCCCACCACAATCTGCCCCAATCTACCCACCCCAATGTATCCCAATCTACCCACCCAAATCTACCCCAATCTACCCACCCTAATCTTCCACACTCCCATGTACCCCACCCCAATATACCCCACCCACCCCACTCCCCTCACTTTTAGCGATGCTGAACAGCAGCTACACCAGTGTACAGCACGGCTAAAACACATTGCTAAAGCCAATAGCTCTTGCATAGGCGAGAGCTATTGACTTTGCCAATGCTTGTTACAGTAGAAGTTGCAGATTTCCATTATTGTCAACACATAGAAAATAATGTGTTTGAATAAGCATCTCATCTCTGTGCTTTGAATAAGTGATAATGTGTTATATCACTTCCTCAGAGGATGCTGTGTCAAAGATTATAAATTGTCACTTCCTGTGACATCATTGAGTGGTTATGTGATGTCACTTCTGCTACCCATGGCATTTTGGTAAATTGACGCCCATGTGTACCTTGCATGAAGCTAGCTGTGTAGTGTAGTTCCTATATCCCTGATAGGCTTTGCGCATTGGAATAATATACACTATAGATTTGACATAGGACTGAGGTCAGTATGTCTCTATCGAGTACATTAAACTTAATTACTTGTGTGTGCCAAGATCACTAGAAACTTCTCGAATAAACAAGAAGGGATTAGTTTCTGACAACCGCATAAACATGACAACTTTGTTTCCTTTAGAGTCGGAACAATCTCAGAACCGTGGAAACAATAGATAACAGTTTCACTCAGTCAATCGTGCACGCTTCGTTTCTACAGAGTTGCATAGAAATAGAGAGACGGGCGTTTCAATAAAAAGGGTTTATTGAACAGCCTTATTTCTCGTGCAAGAGATATGAACTGCTACAATCGTAAGACAGGCTGCGAAGTACAATATGAGCTAGCAGTAAGATAAAATAATACTGCAATACCATGGATTGTAGCTATGACATATATTAATTAAAATTCCTACATAAATAAACCAGGCTAAAATGTGAATACTCATCTGATGCTTCTAAATTGTTCTACCCCAGTGTACCTAACCTAAGTGTAGTACGAGGTAAGAAGTAGGTGCTGTTTTCTAAAGTATAGCTAGCTATACTTTAGTTTTGCCAAGAGTTGCCAAAAGTTTCTCTAAGTTCTAGTCTGCTCCATACCTTAGAATGTGTGAGGTTGGAATCTCTTTCCGGGACTCGATATCTAACACCCCGCAAGGGGAGTCAGAAACACTGGAGCTGGATTCTCTGCGAGGAGGATGACAGCGTCTGGTCAGTGCATCAGGCTGGAATTCGATCTCCTTCCGAACTTGCCGTGGTGAACCGCAAGTAGGCAGTCAAACTGGTCCGTACCGGAACCGTGGTTTGCCAGTGCAAGTGCAGGTATATTTATACCTTGAAGGTGTCTAGGAATGCCTGTATTGACGTAAAAGTCAGGCATCAGAACGTCATGAATGAACCCCTAAGTAATAGATGTTCATGCATAATAATGAGTTCTTGGAGAAATCAATATCCAAGCAAGGGAAATTCCTAAAGACTTAAGAGTCTGTTTTTCCAAGAAGTCGTTGTGACGTGGATTGACAGATGTAGGAGACCATGCCTGTATTTGGTTAGCATGGACAATGCCTAAATAAGGGCTGGATTTTCTATGCCTAAATAAGGGCAATATGAATTGTACCTATATAAGGGCATAAATCAGGAAACCTATATACGGAATCTAAATCTACACACAACAGCTGCAAAGCAACAAAAGGGCGACAGAGAATAGAGCAAAGGAAAAGATTAGGAGGTGGACCAAGAGTGGAGTGAGAACGGCATAAAAGGGAAGCAGAGCAGCAGCTGCGCGGGGACTGGAAAAGCTTGCCAGGCACCAGGCTGGGTGACCAGACAAGAGTGTGGCCGGGATATTGTAATGCACTAAGATGTTTGAAAAACGAAACCATGAGCTTCTACTTGAAAACGGAGAGAAGATTGTTAGATAGAACTTGAATTCAGGTTCTTGGTGCATAGATTGTGAAGTCCTGACATCTGACCTCCTTTGCTCTGCATTTCTTGGTTTCAAGACTTGTGTGCCATGAAAAGTAGAGTTTTGTTGTGGGCAGTTTTGTAGTTTATGCAGCACCTCTTCAATGTACTTTAAAGGGATAATAGGGAGCCAGTGAAGTTCTCTGAGTGCTGCTATTATGTTGCCAAATTTGTGAAGGCATTTGATGAGGCGAGCTGCCTCCTGAAAGATGCTCTTGAATTGAGGTGGGGTTATGAGATTCCATTCAGCAGGGTGTGGCTCCGTTGAGGTGGGGAGGATTTGTCTCTTTTAAAGCTAAGTTTGCCAATTGATGCAAAGGTCTTTATTGGCGTCCCTCTGATGTATTCTGCCATAGCATATTTCAGATACTGTGTTTCCGTAAGTCTCTGTGATTGTGTTGTGCACCCTGCATGGTGTTGGTTTGGCTGATGAATTTAGATGAAAAAATGTCAACATGGTCTCAGTTGGCTGGTAATGTCTTCTTAATGAGCTGTGGAAATATGATCTGGTGTTTGAAAAGTGTGCCAATTTTTGGGTATAGTCTGAACATGGTGTTGCTGGGTGTATAGCCTGTCTAAACTGTATTGGATGGGTGTGTGTATGTGTGTGTGTGTGTTTGTGGGCGTGGGTGTGCGCTCACCTGTGTGTGTGTGTGTGTGTGTGTGTGTGTGTGTGTGTGAGAGAGAGATACTCTGTTTGTGACTGATGTATTCATTGAGTTTATGATGAGTACGCTTCCTTGATGGGTAGCAGTATTGTTTTGTTAATGCTTTTTTTAAATTAATGGATGTATATGTGATGTTCTTTCTAGTGTGTTTGGTATGTTTGGTTGTAACATTCGATAGTGGTTGTAATGATACTAGAGCTCATAAAAAGGTATATCTATGTGAATATATGTTAGTTGGGCTTTCCTTTGGCTTCTTCAGAGGTAAGCATTTACAGTGTTCTGTGGTATTTCTGGGTGGTATATTTGGCGGCTAAAGATGTTAGTAACAAGGAAAAAGGCATCAAGCTAGAATATTTTTGTTGCATAAGATGAATGTGAAATATTTAGTTCCGTTCTATATTTGGACACATTAACACACAGGCATCCTTCTCATGTTCAGTGGTGGATATATTCAAACCATTCAGAGACGTTACAACTATTCCATTATTTTCTACACCTGATGTGCGTCTGGGTGTTGTATGCATATATGTGCAGCTTTAAGTTGTACAGTTGTATGATCAAGTTTAAGGAAAAACTGGAGCTAGAAAGCAATCTGAAGACCCTGCATTGATGGAAAGGGCAGGTCTGATTTGGACATGCAGGCATCGATCTGATTGACATGCAGGCATCGGTCTGATTGACATGCAGGCATCGGTCTGATTGACATGCAGGCATCAGTCTGATTGACATGCAGGCACGATCTGATTGACATGCAGGCATCGATCTGATTGACATGCAGGCATCGGTCTGATTGACATGCAGGCATCGGTCTGATTGACATGCAGGCATCGATCTGATTGACATGCAGGCATCGGTCTGATTGACATGCAGGTATCGGTCTGATTGACATGCAGGCATCGGTCTGATTGGCATGCAGGCATCGATCTGATTGACATGCAGGCATCGGTCTGATTGACATGCAGTATCAATCTGATTGACATGCAGGCATCGGTCTGATAGACATGACTCGTTGCATTTGACCGACACTACAGAAACCCTCGATCAAACGGCTTGATGTCACAAGGGTTCTTCAGCAAAATAATATTTCCAGGCTTATTTGACTGTATTGTGTTTCTCTCACAACTGGTCGTACATCCATTTCCATCCTCCTCTGATTCTTGCAAGGACTGCTTAAGCTTCTGCCCTTTTTGACTCTTTGCTAGCTGCTCTGTGTATCACTTGATTTCAGTGCTTAATTTGTAAAATAATAAGTGCCAGGGCCTGACCATGAGGCCAATGCATCGTGCACCACCCATCGCCCTGCCATTGCTGCCAAAACAACTACTACCCATCTCTCTCACCTGCAAGTGGTATAGTTCAGGTTATTCCAAGTCCCCAAAGATAAAGGAATGGCTGGGGAGACAGATATTAGTCTTTTTTAATGTATATTGTATCCATAAACAACTGTTGTTCTGTTCATCTCTAAATTAGGTGAGCAGTGCCACCATGTGGCAGACTGTCATAAGTACGGTGGTGGCAATTAAGTGCCCGTGCCGAGCACCGACAACCACCTGCTCAAATTAAACACTGCATGGTTTTCACTTTGGACTCTAATTTGAGCGTTTGATATGTGCAGCATTGTCAGAGCATCAGAAAAATGTCTATGCAAGTGATTTATGGTTGGTGTGCGGGTGTCTGCTTTTGTGGTGTTAAAATCCTCAAAAATCAATGGTAACTGGGATGAGATGAGTCTGGTGATGACAAGGCCCTGCTTTCTTGGTCTATCTGTTTGTGGTTCGAGGATAAATGAAGAAAAATTTGGGGAAACTTACTAACTTTTGACTCAGCTCAGCACCTAAAGTTGCTGCTCTACGTTGCGTCAGAGGTAGGGGGAAAACAGCATTATATCTACTAAGATATGGTGCTGTTTTACTCTTCCCCCGTGTTGGAACAATTTAGACTGCCATTCACCAAATCATACACCCTTGCACTATAGTGCAAGCATGTGTGCGTCCGGTCAATCATAGATTTTTACTGGAAGGGGGCACTTCCAGTACAAAACCTATACTTTAAAACGTTTCTCTTTTTGCATGTATGCTGTACAGTGCAGCACACTTTTAAAGTTGGTAACATGTGGAGACTTTTTGAGCTTGTCCAGCACGATGCCTTCCTTGAGGGGATGTAATTTTTTTCATGCAAATCCTTCTCTTCAAGTGTTAATAGATGGGGAATTGCGTCAAAAACAAGGGTGGTTACACGGGAAGGCCCATGTACTACCCATGGAACGCTACCTGTTATGTGTAGTTGTAAAGCACACTATCACCAACTAGGGCATCCTGAGACGCAAAATATAGCAACGTGGACATAGCGCTACTTTGCGTTACTTTTGGCAACTTTCTATTGTAAATCCTGATTTCCCACTGAAAGTACATCTCAACAAAACACTTTGCTCTGTGTTAGCATACTTTTTGTGATGCAAGCCCAGCTCAGAGCATTAGTAAATGTCCCCCATAGCGTGGTCTATTTAGATCTTGCCTACTACACAGCATTTGAAAAGACATATTATGGGCTCACCAAAAACTTAAAGTGGGTTTAGAGCTGCCAACTGCCTACCATAAGTTGGCTTTACTATCACTCTCATTTGCCTGCTTCTTTTTCAACTAGTTGCCTTCCCCTTCTTCTGTTTGTGCTTCCCCTGGAGCATAGCCCTGGACTATCCTTCCAACTGCTTTTATCCTTCCACTGTTCACTTCTAGGGAACTACTTTTTTTTTGTTGGTACGCTCCACTTGAAATTGTTTGCAGCCCACTCTCTCTCATGCTTCTACCTCACCAAACACCAGTCTCGTGCTTGTTCCCCACACTTTGTGTTTCTCTCTCCCTCATGTACTGCTTCTCCACTCTTTAGTGCAAGGCTAGGTAGCAAATTGCTGCCAGCGCCTCTGCCTTAAAAATATGCTTTCATATTACTCCAGCTACATTTTTTCAGATTTACTGATCCATCTTGGATTGGTAAACAACACATAAATGGTACCCATGTGATTTCATAGGTGCGTGGGTGAGTGGCAATGCATGCATATGCTTTTGTGATGAGGCATTTGCACGCACACATCATCACACATGCACATGCTTAAGAGATGACGCTGCCACCAGTAGCTTTCACATGACCACACCTTTTTTTCCATTTGGCTGATGATGATGACAGTACCAAAAATGCTTTGCTGATGCTAGACAACCAATAGGTCCAAAAAGTGAGATGTATGACGTTTGCCAATGCTTGCTTCTTTGTCTTTTAGCGCTCCTTGAGAGCCCATGTGTTTTCTAGCTTTGTTTCTTATGCGCTGATTCTCTCCCACAAGCACCTACTACCACAACATATGCTCTATGTTGCTCTCTCAGTTGTATGCTTCTATCCCTGCCCCCATACTTTATGTTGCTCTCTCCATCATGTGCTTCTCTCTCTCTATATATATATACATATATATATATACCCGTATTGATGTCTTCAAATTTATTAGGAAGATCAAGTTAAGGAAATATTTTACCATCAAAAATAATTTGGAACAGAAAAAGAATTTTGAGAGTAAGACTAACACCACTCATTCAGTATTACAAGCTAAAGATATGTCGTTGGTCAGAACCCTACATGAACTTAACAACGAAGACACGCAAATCAACAATACGCAAGAATTAGCAGAGGCAGAGGACATCAATATATCTAAATCAGGCCAAAGCCCTTTTAAGCCCATCTCCACGTTTTGTCCCAATATGCCTCGTGATGCCATAGACATTTACCATGATCGCGTAATTGAGGAATTGAAAAAATTACAACACAAGTCTAAAACCCAACAAAGGGTACCTAATGAGCAAATGAAACAATATTCAACGTTGATGATAAACTTAAAAGCAATAACACCATTATCATTAACAAATCCGATAAGGGTGGGAATATTGTGCTCTGGGACAAGAAAGAGTATATCAAAGAGGCATATCGCCAACTCAATGACAAAGTTTGTTATAAAAGAATTAATATGGCATCGGTAAAAGCGATTCAAAAGAACTACAAGGATGAACTTAACGAATGGGGAAGGGTGGAACTTATCTCTAGGGATGAATTTATGTTTCTCAACAAAGATTTTCCTTCTTTACCTAACATCTATTTCATACCGAAGGTTCATAAAAAGGAAACACCTGTTCCGGGGAGACCTATTGTGTCATCTATAAACAGCACCTTCGAGAATACTTCCAAATATATTGATTATTACCTTCAGGAGTTCGTCATGAACTTACCTGCATACATCAAAGACACCACCGATTTTTTGTACCAATCGAACATCTGTGAATGGTCTAGAGAGTATCTTTTTTTAACTATGGACATATCATCCTTATACACGAGTATTGCCCATCTGGATGGAATGAGAGCAGTGGAATTCTATTTGGGCAAGAGACCTATAGAAATGTACCGTCATAATCAAATGCTGCTTAGAATGATTCATTGGTGTTTACACAACAATGTTTTCAGTTTTGACAATGCGGTTTTTCAACAACTAAGAGGAGTAGCTATGGGGGCATGCTTCTCCCCCAGCTACGCGGGTCTCCACGTTGGCTGGTGGGAGGAGCATGTCCTCAAGGTTCAGCATACTACTATATGGTCTAAACATATCGTCAAATATTGGCGATATATTGATGATGTGTTCATTATATGGCATGGCACAGAAGAACAAGCCAAACAGTTTGTTGATACCATTAATGAAAATGAGTTGAATTTACATTTTACAGCCAATATTGATTGTACTGTTACCAATTTTCTGGACATACAGGTGCAAATACCAGATGGCAGGATTGAAACCTGTTTATACAGAAAGCCCACATCGGGAAATATGGTATTACATGCAGGGAGTTTCCACCCATCACATACCATAGCTAGCATTCCATATGGCGAGTTCATTCATATCCATAGAGCATGCAGTACTCCAGAAATCAGAGAATACCATCAGTTGGAAGCTAAAAAAAGATTGGAAGCTAGAGGCTATTTACCAGGCAGACTAGAAACTGCTATGAGGAAAGCAAATGTCCTCAACCGTGCAGCCCTTTTAGATCCCAATAGGAATCTCCTACAAGATGGTGGTTATGCAACTGATCAAAGGGACAGTGAACTTTCTGAAATTAGATTAGTCACAGGGTACAGTAGACAAGCCAAGCATATCAAAAACATTATTAAAAAAGAATTTCCGATCATCCTTACCGATCCTACCTTGAAAAAAGTTGTCCCCAGTACGCCGACAATAACCTTCAGGCGTGCATACTCTATGCATAATGAATTCGTGAAAAACAGCCCAGAGACCGACACTACCACCAGTTGGTTATCTCCCCGCAAGGGATTTTTTATGTGTAGCTCATGTCGAGCATGCAAGTTTGGCATTAACACTGTCACTTATGTGACACCTTTTTCTGACACCCCTATAGCTTTGAAGGCCCACTACACATGCAGAACGGAATTTGCCATCTACGTACTTAAATGCAGCTGCAATCTCTGCTACGTGGGAAGCACCAAACTGCAGGTGTATGTGCGAATCCTGCAACATCTCAGGGCTATAGTAAACTCTGACCAATCCTATCCAGTGGCCCGACATTTTAAAGCTGTCCATAAGAAAAATCTTAACTGTTTACAGTACTTTGTTATCGATGCCGTGGCACCAAACAAAAAGGGTGGCAATAGAGAGAAAACATTACGTCAGTTAGAGTCACGTTATATAGTGAATCTCGATAGTAAATTCCCGGCAGGTTTGAACATAGGGGAAGACCTATATGATTTTCTATAACTATTTGTTACACACATGAGAACACCTTTATAGATATCTAATCCCAAGTGGTAATTACATATGTTTTTATATGTAACTTTATTTACTATCATGGAATATTGTGATCCCGGGAAGTATCCACCCATTAGGTGATTTTCCAATAAGGCTATGCTGTCAATTTCCTCGCTCAGCGTTGCTGCTTCTCTAGATTTTCGTTTTCTCCCCTTTTTTCATCTTTTCCTTAATACTCCATTCGACAGGAAATAATAACAAGATAGAGTATTTATGCTTCATTCTTATATATAGATGGGTTTGAGTTTAAAACCTCCATATTAAATACAGAATGTAGTAAGAATAACAAGTTAAAAAAACTTTTTTCCTATCCCTTTTCAACTTTAGGCTTTTAAGTAATGTTATGACTTCATGTAAATAACGACTATGGCTGCTATATCTCTTTATTATGTAATATGATTCAAACATAAGAACTCATGTTTGAGCACGTAAGCACTTTTAGCACTGTTGGTATTATAGGCACATTTTGCACTTTGAATAGTACTGTTCTGGTTTTACTGATTATTATTTTTTCACCATTTCATTCTACAATTGCATTATAGGAACAGCTTGTGGATAATCATTATATACATAGTTATGTATTATATATGTACATGGGTACAGGTCATCGTTACATAGAATGCCCGCTTTAGTCAATTAACACAGCAGTATTTGTACATCTATATTATGAAGGTTCAATAATAACAGGGTATTTGTACCTGGTATATTATTATATTTTAGTACTCTATTTCAGCGTTCACTGCATTATTTGCACTAGAGTATGGCGTTGCTTGTACATGTATTTTTTAAGATCATGTACATTATTTGGTATTTGAACCGGTTTTTATCCTATTTAATGCTGTTTTTGCACATTATTAGCTGTTTTGCACATATGCGTTTCTTTGCACATAAGCAGTGATTGTTACCTTACCAGGCTCGTGAATTATCAATATCATTTATACTGAACATAATATGTTTATTTTGATAAAATTTACATTGTGTCCTGTAAAATATAGGTCTACTATAAAAACAGACGAGCATTTCGCATTAGACCTATGTGCCTATCAGCAATGGAATTAAGATCATATTTATAATAACGATTCACTTTGAAAGCATTATATATTGGTATTCTTATATTATGAATCAATATGGTTACCTTTTGTAAATTAATGAACTGGTGGTTACCTTATTGTGGTTCTGAAGAAAACAATGCAGAACAAGTACTGTTTCTATGTTTGTGAAAATGACGATGCACGTCACGCATCGGTACCAACACTGTGCCTTTAAATATTGTTTCAGGCTCCCCGTTAGTTAAGTGAACAAGGACACAGCCCAGTGTCCGAAACGCGTTTGAGGCAGCACCGTTTGTACACATCATGCTAAACTAAATAAATATTCTGGCAACAGCTGTTTCGGTGCGACGATGCACTAGGGAAAAGCGGAGTGGATATATATATAGATATTATCTACTGGCGGTCGCCAGAAGATAGTTATAGTTAGAACCTATTTTCCATAGGAAATCCGCAACATTCTATTGGGAATATCTTTGGCGCCGGTTGATGAATCTTCGCGAAATTTTCCAAACTTTTGGCCAGCTCTGCTCCGCTCCTACCCTGAAAGTTTCGTGGTGATTCGTCAAGCGGGGGCCGAGAAAAAAGTGGGGTCCCAAAACGCGTTTTCCCCATACAATTTCCCATAGGACCTGTTGTCGCAGCTACAGCCTGAACTGCTGAACGGAATTACACCAAATTTGGCTAGGAGGTAGTCCTCAGTTCAGACTCGTGCCTTTTGCTTAAATGGTGTAAATCCGTTCAGTAGTTCCTGAGAAAATTAGAGTTAAAAGTTAGTGATATCTATGGCCGGGGAGGATCCGCGGATCCTCCCCGCACCCTCCCCGAACCCTCCCGAGCACGAGCTGAATGCTAATTGGCTGCCAACACTCTGAATCAGGAAGATGGCTATCTTGTGCCTCGGTAAAACCGAGGCACAAGAAAGCACAAAAACAAAGGCGCAAAACGTGACAAGGGAGCAGGGTAGAAACACCCTGACCCCCTAGGCCTGCTCAGGGGGTCCCACAAGGACCCCCAGGGCCAAAAAAAGTATTTTTTCTAAAATAAAATCGGCGAGATTCGCGCACCCAGTGCGAATTTCGGCTGAAAATAAAAAAATCCCGGGGGTAGAAATAAAAAAAGTGTGGGGGGGTCCCAATCCCCCCCACACTGCCCCGGGGACTGCCACCCCCCGGGGCTCAGAGATACTATATGGGGGGGGCTCATGGCCCCCCCAGCCCCGGGGACCGCCACCCCCCAGGCCTTGAAAGTATTTGCGATGTGGGGGCTCACAGGCCCCCCCAACCCTCGGGGACCGCCCCCCCCGGGGCAACTTGTCCGTGTGCGAGGGGGGCCACGCGGCCCCCCTCCTGGAGCCGTGATGGCCCTGGGGACCACCACCCCCCAGGGCCGGCTCCTGCAGTGTCCCGGGGTGCCCACCCCCGGGACACTGCTGTTTGCAATGACAGGGCGGGAGCCTCGCGGCTCCCACCCTGTCATTGCAAACTGCTTTGCTTCATTGAAGCAAGAGCAGTGAAACCTGCTCTCGCTTCAATGAAGCAAAGCTGATTGCTTTTCCACATGGGGAGCAGCATGTTAGCTGCTCCCCATGTCGAAAAGCAATGCCGGCAGAAAAGATCGGGATCGGGCTGGAGTCCTAGCCCCCTCCTTACACCACTCGGCAAACCCGCCCCCTGGCGCGTTTGCAGAGGGGGAACTAATTCCCCTTGAATACTGGGGGTCCCTGGGGGCCAACTAGCCCACCAGGAACCTCCAGTATGCGCCAGGGGGCTGCGTTGCAGAGAGGTGTAATGAGGCCACGCCCATTTTTACACCTCTGCAACGCAGCTCCGTGGTGCTTACTGTTGGTACCTAGTGGCCTAGTTGGCCGCTAGGGGACCTCAGGATTCAAGGGGACTTAATCCCCCAACTTAAAATGCGCCACGGGGCGCGTTTGCACAGTGGTGAAGGTAGGGGGCGGGGCCTGAGGTGATACTGTGCAAACACGCCCTGTGGCGCGTTTTAAGTTGGGCAATTCATTCCTCTTCAATCCAGAGGTCCCCTAGGGGCCAACTAGCCCACCGGGTACCTCCAGGAAGCGCCACGGAGCTGCGTTGCAGAGTGTTGTAAAAAGGGGCGTGGCCTCTGAACACCGCTCTGCAACGCAGCTCCCTGACGCATACTGGAGGTACCTGGTGGGCTAGTTGGCCCCCAGGGGACCGCAGGATTGAAGAGGAATTAATTCCCCAACTTAAAACGCGCCACAGGGCGTGTTTGCACACGTCACCTCATGCCCCGCCCCCTTCCTTTACCATTGTACAAATATTCCTCAAAAATCAGCCGAACTACGAATTCCGATGTACTCACCTGTAATCAGGAGAGAACCCAGTGCTGCATCTTTTAGCCCAGCACTGACCCTGAAAAGTAATTCTGAGCGTACTTACCAGTAACTTGTATTTCCTTCCATAGGAATCCATTGTGTAGTTTTCAGCAGAAAATTTTCTAAGTGTCCATTTTTGAAACGTACAAATATTCCTCTAAAATCAGCCGAACTACGAATTCCGATTTACTCACCTGTTATCAGGAGAGAACCCAGCGCTGCATCTTTTAGCCCAGCACTGACCCTGAAAAGTAATTCTAAGCGTACTTACCAGTAACTTGTATTTCCTTCCATAGGAATCTATTGTGTGGTTTTCACCAGAAAATTTTCAAAGTGTCAATTTTTGAAATGTAGAAAAATCTTTCCTCAAACATCAGCCGAACTACGAATTCCGATTTACTCACCTGTTATCAGGAGTGAACCCAGGGCTGCATCTTTTAGCCCAGCACTGACCCTGAAAAGTAATTCTAAGCGTACTTACCAGTAACTTGTATTTCCTTCCATAGGAATCCATTGTGTGGTTTTCACCAGAAAATTTTCTGTGTCCATTTTTGAAACGTAGAAATATTCCTCTAAAATCAGCCGAACTACGAATTCCGATTGTTAGAACCGGCGGTCTCTAGTTGGCAGAGGTATACACTTCTGACAAATAGGGACCAACCAACTCTAGTCAGGGAAAGGGGATTACACACTCAGATAACCCCTGCTACCCCCTTGGTAGCTTGGCAGAGCAGACAGGCTTATCTCAGAGGCAGTGTGTTAAGCATTTATGACCACATACAGTAATAAAGTGAATACACTACAGATGGACACGACACAGAAGTTATTATAAAAATAGTATTTTTATATAAGGCTTAGCACAAGACCAAATAACGACAAAAATATACCACAGTCTTAATAAATACTCTTTGGAAGAAAAAATAATAGTTCAAGTAAGGTTTCTTCTTGGCAAATAGTTCTTTAGCAAAGTATTCTTCTGAGCACAGTTCTTTGGCAACAATGTAACCCCCACAGGAGTCACACGACGTCGAGTCTACAAGATTCCCAAGGTTCGGCGTCGACCGCGAGGAGCGCTACGTCGAGCCTGGAGTTGCAACAGACCCCACAAGTACAGTACCTTGAGAAACGAAGAAAACGATGATCCACGGCGTCGAGATCGGCGTCGAGGTCGTGCCTCGGAGTCGGGTCAATCCGCAGCGGCGTCGAGGGATGTCGGGCCGGAGCAGCGCTCACGGCGTCGAGAAGGGCGTCGAGTCGATGCGATCAGCAGCGGCGTCGGGACGGGGTCGCTTGGAGGTAGAGCCGATACTCACTCCTCACTGGCGTCGATACCGGCGTCGAGACGGGGTCACTTGGAGCCGGGGCCGATACCCACTGCTCACTGGCGTTGCTGCTGGCGTCGATCGGGCCCGGCGGCCGGCGTCGAAGGCTCGGGACACTGGAGCCGTTACTCACGGTGTCGAGCTGGATTCGGCGGCGTCGGCGGCGTCGAGACTGCAGATTTCCCCTTGTGTACTGGAAACAACACTTTCCAGCAATTCAGCAAATGGTGAAGTCCTTTGGCCCTGTGACTTCAGCAGGAGACTGGCACTCTTCCAGTCCTTGGAGATTTCCTAGCAAGTGTTCAGAGAGTACACACCAAGTTCCTCTCTCCTTGTTCCTTGGCAAAAATAAAGAAGCAGCTTTCAGGTTCCTCCACAGCAAAACAGCCCTCTGGCAGAAAGGGGAGGCAAGTCCTTAGATCAGCAGGCTTCTTGTCCTTGGTACAGGTTTCCTTGTCAGAAGTGATCTGAGTTCTTGGTTCAGGGGTCCTTCTCTTATACCCCTTTTTCCCTTTGTTCCCTTTGTCCAAGCAGGGCGATTCCCACCATCTCAGGTTTGTTGTGGGTGTTGCCAGGCAGAGGCACCTGGCCTATTCACTGGGCAGGGCAGAGTCCTCAGCCGCCCAGCAGGAGGCGGAGCCAGTATTGTCACTGGTAGGAGCAGGGCTATCAGTCGCCCAGCAGGAGGCGGGGCCAGTATTGTGTCAGGCAGGGCAGGCTACTCTTCCCTCACTCTACGTGTAAACGCCCCATTCACCCCACACTGACTCACTCAGACCTCTGGAGCCACTCAGCCCCTGACACACACACCAAACCAGCAGAGACCGGTAGATAGTTGGACAAGAAAATAGCCACTTTCTAAAAGTGCTATTTTCAAACATAGAATTTAAAAACCATCCATCCTAAAGGGTGTGTTATTAAATTCTGAGTTCAGGGATACTAAACTCGACTTGCTACCATGCTCCCTGAGTCAGATAGATTATAATGGAGTTAATAATCAGTCTGCCCAGTCTGGCCTATTGGAGGCAGGTAGCCCTTCAATAGTGAAAAACGAAAATGGCTGTAATTCACTATTAGGTCATGCCACACACATCAGGGCATGACCTACCTTTTACCAACAATGCACCCTGCCCTAGGGCCTACCATAGAGGTGTCTGAAAGGTGGCAAAGTGAAGGTTTAGAGACTGGCAAGTAGGTTTCCTTACCAAGTCGACATGGCAGTCAGGGACTGCACGCAGGCGCCGCGGTGGCAGGCCTGAGACACATTTTGCACGCTGCTTCTGTGGGTGGCACAACCAGTGCTGCAAGCCCACCAGCAGCAGTTAACTTACACGCCCTTGGCACGCGCAGTGCACTAGACTAGGGTCTGAACAGTAAGTCAACCAAGCCAATCATGGTAACACCAATCAACGTAACAATTTAGCATAGGGAGCACTTGCACTGTGGCACTGATCAGCAGTGGCACAGTGCCCAAAGCAATAATCCAGCAAAAACATCGTAAACAGAGGAGGCAAACAGAAAAAAATGGAGGAGAGACTCATGCCAATGATGCCAGGTCTAACACGTGTCCCCTCCAGCTGAAATGTGGGGAGAACTACCCTTCACCCAGGGAGTCCTCATCACTAAGGCGGAAAAATCTGGACAGACCATCAGCATTGGCGTGATCTGTACCAGGGCGGTGTTCCACCGTAAAGTCCATCCCCTGTAGGGAAATGGACCACCTCAACAGTTTCGGGTTCTCACCCCTCATCTGCATTAACCATCTGAGGGGCCTGTGGTCTGTCTGAACCCGGAAGTGAGTCCCAAACAGGTAGGGTCTTAGCTTCTTCAGCGCCCAGACCACAGCAAATGCCTCACGCTCTATCGCACTCCACCTTTGTTCCCTGGGAAGTAACCTCCGGCTGATGAAGGCTACAGGTAAGTCTCGGCCCTCCTCATTCATCTGTGCTAGAACAGCCCCCACACCATGCTCTGAAGCGTCCGTCTGGACAATGAATTCTTTTGAAAAGTCGGGTGCCTGGAGGACCGGTGCTGTACACATTGCAGTTTTCAGGGTGTCAAAGGCTTTCTGACAGGCGTCAGTCCAGATCACAAGTCTCGGCTGCTTCCTGGAAGTCAGCGAGGTCAAGGGGTGCACAATGTTGCCATACCCCTTGACGAACCTCCTGTAGTAACCCGTGAGACCCAAGAAGGCTCTCACCTGAGTCTGGGTTTTGGGCGGTTCCCAAGCCAGGATGGTATCTATCTTGGGTTGCAGGGGGGCCACCTTGCCGCTCCCTACTTGGTGCCCCAAGTACACCACTGAACCCTGCCCAATCTGGCACTTACTAGCCTTGATTGTGAGGCCTGCTCTGCGCAGGGCCAACAACACTTCCTGGAGGTGGCGCAAGTGTTCCTCCCAGCTGGCGCTGAACACTGCTATATCGTCCAGGTAGGCGGCGCTGAAATCTTCCAGCCCGGCCAATACCTGGTTAACCAACCTCTGGAATGTGGCAGGGGCATTCTTCATCCCAAAGGGCATCACACGGAACTGGTAGTGCCCATCTGGTGTGGAGAATGCAGACCTCTCTTTTGCCCCATCAGTCAAGGCGATCTGCCAGTACCCAGACGTTAGATCAAACGTACTAAGGTACCGGGCAGCCCCCAACCGATCGATGAGCTCATCAGCTCTGGGGATGGGGTGCGCGTCGGTCTTGGTGACCGAATTGAGTCCTCGGTAATCCACACAGAACCGAAGTTCTGGTGAAGCACCAGGCGCTGCAGCCTTTGGGACCAAGACCACTGGGCTGGCCCAAGGACTGCTAGAGGACTCAACCACCCCTAAGGCAAACATCTTGGAGACCTCCTCCTTGATGTATGCTCTGACCTTGTCAGTCACCCTGTAGGCCTTGTGCCTCACAGGAGTGCTGTCCCCGGTGTCCACATCATGGACACACCACTGAGTGACACCAGGGATTAAGGAGAACAAATCAGGGAATTGTACCAACAGATGGCGACAATCTTGCTGCTGCTCAGGGGTCAGTGTGTCAGAGAGGACAACACCATCCACTGACCCATCTTTTTCTTTTGCACACAGGAGGTCAGGAAGAGGCTCACTCTCCTCCTCCATCCCAGCATCTGTGGCAAGGAGCATGCCCACTTCGGACCTTTCTAAGTGGGGCTTTAACCGGTTGACATGCAGGACCCTTAAGGGGTTCCTGGGAGACTTCAAGTCCACCAAGTAGGTGACATCGCTCTTTTTCTCCACAACCTCAAATGGTCCAGTCCACCTGTCCTTGAGCGCACAAGGTTCCACAGGGGCCATGACCCAAACTTTCTGACCAGGTTGAAGCTCAACCAGAGTGGCATTCTGATCGTACCACCGCTTCATCTCTTCCTGGCTGGCCTCCAGATTTGCCTGAGCAAGATCTCTGAAGCGCCGAGTCTGGTTCCTAAAGGCCAGCATGTAACTATATACATCCTGGGGAGGTTTCCTGGGAGATTGCTCCCAGCCTTCTTTAACCAGACTCAAAGGTCCTCTTACCGGGTGACCATACAAAAGCTCAAAGGGGCTGAACCCTAGAGACTTCTGTGGCACCTCACGGTAAGCAAACAGCAGGCATGGCAAGAGGACGTCCCATTTACGCCTCATTGGTTCTTCAAGACCCATGATCATGCCTTTTAGGGTCCGGTTGAATCTCTCAACCAGCCCATTACCTTGAGGGTGGTAAGGAGTGGTAAACTTGTAGGTTACCCCACACTCCTTCCACAGAGACTTCATATAATTCGAAATGAAGTTGGTGCCTCGGTCTGACACCACCTCTCTGGGGAACCCCATGCGGGAGAAAACACCCATCAGTGCCCGTCCCACCACGGGGGCCGTCACTGTTCGGAGAGGGATGGCTTCCGGGTACCGGGTGGCATGGTCCACCAAGACCAGGATAAACCTGTTGCCCATGGCTGTCTTGGGGTCCAGTGGCCCCACAATGTCAATTCCCACTCGCTCAAAGGGGGTACTGACGACGGGAAAAGGTTGGAGGGGAGCCTTCTGCTTCCGCCCACTTTTCCCACTTGCCTGGCAAGTTTGACAGGTCCTACAATGGATATCTGAATCCCTTCTCATCTGGGGCCAATAAAAATGGGTGACAAGCCTGTCATAGGTCTTGTCCTGCCCCAGATGTCCAGCTAACGGAACGTCATGAGCCAACCCCAGTAGGAAGGCTCTGAAGCGCTGGGGTACCACCAGCACACGGGCTGACCCAGGTTCAGCAGCCTTAGGCTCGCTATACAGGAGGTCGTTCTCCCAGTAGACCCAATGTGATCCTGACTGATCACCTGTCGTTTGGGCTGAGGCCTGCTGCCTCATACCCACAAGAGAAGGGCACACTTTCTGTTCAGCACAAAATTCCTCCCTGGAGGGACCACCATCCTGCTGCCAATGGGTCAGCTCGGGCAGGTCTCCCAGTTCGGCCACTTGTTCTCCTGTCGGTTCCAGGGCATCCCCCTCAGGGTCTGCTCCCTCCTGGACCGCGGGAACGATGGGGGACGGTTTCCCGCGCCCCCTGCCTCTTCTCTTCACGGTTGGGACCTGGGCCATACTTTCAGGCTCCGGGCCCCCATCAACACCCTTACTGACTGACATGGACCGGGTGGTCGCACACACCCACTCAGGCAGACCCAACATTTCCAGATGCGCTTTTCTCTCCACCTTAGCCCAAGGGGAGTCCTCCAAATCATTGCCCAAGAGACAATCAACAGGCATGGCGGGCCTCACAGCAACCTGAAGAGTACCTGAGACCCCCCCCCACTCAAAGGGAACTTGAGCTACCTCACACTGACTCTGTGAGTTGTCAGCAGCTACAACGGGGTAGAATGCATGAGGGACCACCTGCTCTCTGGACACCAAGTGACACTTGACAGCTGTCACACTCGCTCCGGTGTCTCTGAGAGCTTCCACCCTATGGCCATTAATGGTCACCCACTGCCTATATTTCTTAGTGTTACTAGGCAGAGGGGTTGGAGGGACCATTTCCACGTCTCCTAAAGAGACCAGGGACATTTCTGCGGGACCCCACCCACCGGGGGCACCCATCTCCTCCCCTCCCAGGGCTACACTCGCTACCTGACGAGGGGGTGCACGCGGCGGTGCATTCGAATCCTTCATGGGACACTGGGGATCATAATAACGGTGTCCCACCTGCTTACAGGCATAGCAGGTCATGGGGCCCCTGTGAACAGGTTTACCTGTCGGGGCCTCTGGTTTCTTTACAGGGGGAGGCTGGGAACCCTTCCCTTGGTTCCCTTGGGGACTACTTTGGGGCCCTTTCTGAAACTCCCTCTGTTTACCCCTGTCCCCCCCACTCTTCTGCTGGGGACCCTGCCCACCTTTGGCTGAGTCTCCCACTGGACCCTTGTGGACCCTGGTACTGACCCAGCGGTCCGCCTCCTCAGCAAGTTTTCTAGGGTTAGATAGCTTGCTGTCAACAAGGTGCTGGCGTAGCTCTGGAAAACAGTTATTAGACAAGTGCTCCCAAGCAAACAAATCATAAAGAGCATCATAACTATCAACCTTGCTACCCTTTATCCAACCATCCATGGTTCTGCAGAAAAAAGACACATATTCAACCCACGTAGTACCAGGCAACTTCTTACATTCTCTAAAGGTTTGTCTGTACTTTTCTGGAGTTAAGCCATATCTCAGCATTAAAGCATCTTTCATATGAGTATAAGACATCCTATCCTCAGCAGGAAGGCTCAACAAGGTATCTCTCCCCTCGTTTGTAAAGCGGCTCCACAACCCCGTTCCCCAATCCTTCTCAGGGACCCGGTGGGCCAACAATGCTAACTCATATGCTTTAAACCATTGGCTAATATCTTCATTCTTACTGTAATCCTTGATCACATCTTTAGGAAAATAAAACCTACTTTCTGCAGGCACAGATGGAGTGCTGCCACCAGAGGGATTCAACTCTAAACTCTTAGTTTTAAGCTCCATCTCCCTCACCATCTTCTCACGTTCAAACGCTAATTTCTCTCTCTCAAAATCTAATCTTTTGCTCTCCATTTCAGCTTCTCTCTTGCTTCTTGCATTCTCTAATTCCAACTGCCCTCCTAATTTGAGTTTTGCCATTTCTAACTTGTACCCCCTCTCCTTCTCCCTGTCTTCTAATTCTTCGGGGGAAAGGCTCCTAGAGGACGCACTACTGCCTGGAGATGACACTGGCCCACCTGTGGGCTCTTCCTCTTCCTCTTCTTCTTCCTCTTCCGGTACCACCACCGGATCAGAGGGATTTCTGGCCTCTAACCAGGCCTTCAGCGCTTTGAGGAAGCCCTCTTTCTTTGAGACACCTGTGGTAGGAACTTTAAACTGCTTGCAAAATCCTTTTAGATCTTTTAGCGTGTAGGAATCTATCTTCTCCTTATCAAATTCCCCCACAACATTCTCCACAGGTGTAGCAGCTCCGGCATTCTCCATGGTCAAAACTGGCAGTGTTTAAGAAAATAAGCTCCAGGAAAGCGGAGAACAAAAATAGGCAATCCTACCAAACAGACTGTGGCTGCGCTATGGTCTGCTTTCACTATGTAGCGTACACTAATCACTGCACATGAGTCATAAATGCAAAGTTCAATCCTCACCGCTGACCACCAATGTTAGAACCGGCGGTCTCTAGTTGGCAGAGGTATACACTTCTGACAAATAGGGACCAACCAACTCTAGTCAGGGAAAGGGGATTACACACTCAGATAACCCCTGCTACCCCCTTGGTAGCTTGGCAGAGCAGACAGGCTTATCTCAGAGGCAGTGTGTTAAGCATTTATGACCACATACAGTAATAAAGTGAATACACTACAGATGGACACGACACAGAAGTTATTATAAAAATAGTATTTTTATATAAGGCTTAGCACAAGACCAAATAACGACAAAAATATACCACAGTCTTAATAAATACTCTTTGGAAGAAAAAATAATAGTTCAAGTAAGGTTTCTTCTTAGCAAATAGTTCTTTAGCAAAGTATTCTTCTGAGCACAGTTCTTTGGCAACAATGTAACCCCCACAGGAGTCACACGACGTCGAGTCTACAAGATTCCCAAGGTTCGGCGTCGACCGCGAGGAGCGCTACGTCGAGCCTGGAGTTGCAACAGACCCCACAAGTACAGTACCTTGAGAAACGAAGAAAACGATGATCCACGGCGTCGAGATCGGCGTCGAGGTCGTGCCTCGGAGTCGGGTCAATCCGCAGCGGCGTCGAGGGATGTCGGGCCGGAGCAGCGCTCACGGCGTCGAGAAGGGCGTCGAGTCGATGCGATCAGCAGCGGCGTCGGGACGGGGTCGCTTGGAGGTAGAGCCGATACTCACTCCTCACTGGCGTCGATACCGGCGTCGAGACGGGGTCACTTGGAGCCGGGGCCGATACCCACTGCTCACTGGCGTTGCTGCTGGCGTCGATCGGGCCCGGCGGCCGGCGTCGAAGGCTCGGGACACTGGAGCCGTTACTCACGGTGTCGAGCTGGATTCGGCGGCGTCGGCGGCGTCGAGACTGCAGATTTCCCCTTGTGTACTGGAAACAACACTTTCCAGCAATTCAGCAAATGGTGAAGTCCTTTGGCCCTGTGACTTCAGCAGGAGACTGGCACTCTTCCAGTCCTTGGAGATTTCCTAGCAAGTGTTCAGAGAGTACACACCAAGTTCCTCTCTCCTTGTTCCTTGGCAAAAATAAAGAAGCAGCTTTCAGGTTCCTCCACAGCAAAACAGCCCTCTGGCAGAAAGGGGAGGCAAGTCCTTAGATCAGCAGGCTTCTTGTCCTTGGTACAGGTTTCCTTGTCAGAAGTGATCTGAGTTCTTGGTTCAGGGGTCCTTCTCTTATACCCCTTTTTCCCTTTGTTCCCTTTGTCCAAGCAGGGCGATTCCCACCATCTCAGGTTTGTTGTGGGTGTTGCCAGGCAGAGGCACCTGGCCTATTCACTGGGCAGGGCAGAGTCCTCAGCCGCCCAGCAGGAGGCGGAGCCAGTATTGTCACTGGTAGGAGCAGGGCTATCAGTCGCCCAGCAGGAGGCGGGGCCAGTATTGTGTCAGGCAGGGCAGGCTACTCTTCCCTCACTCTACGTGTAAACGCCCCATTCACCCCACACTGACTCACTCAGACCTCTGGAGCCACTCAGCCCCTGACACACACACCAAACCAGCAGAGACCGGTAGATAGTTGGACAAGAAAATAGCCACTTTCTAAAAGTGCTATTTTCAAACATAGAATTTAAAAACCATCCATCCTAAAGGGTGTGTTATTAAATTCTGAGTTCAGGGATACTAAACTCGACTTGCTACCATGCTCCCTGGGTCAGATAGATTATAATGGAGTTAATAATCAGTCTGCCCAGTCTGGCCTATTGGAGGCAGGTAGCCCTTCAATAGTGAAAAACGAAAATGGCTGTAATTCACTATTAGGTCATGCCACACACATCAGGGCATGACCTACCTTTTACCAACAATGCACCCTGCCCTAGGGCCTACCATAGAGGTGTCTGAAAGGTGGCAAAGTGAAGGTTTAGAGACTGGCAAGTAGGTTTCCTTACCAAGTCGACATGGCAGTCAGGGACTGCACGCAGGCGCCGCGGTGGCAGGCCTGAGACACATTTTGCACGCTGCTTCTGTGGGTGGCACAACCAGTGCTGCAAGCCCACCAGCAGCAGTTAACTTACACGCCCTTGGCACGCGCAGTGCACTAGACTAGGGTCTGAACAGTAAGTCAACCAAGCCAATCATGGTAACACCAATCAACGTAACAATTTAGCATAGGGAGCACTTGCACTGTGGCACTGATCAGCAGTGGCACAGTGCCCAAAGCAATAATCCAGCAAAAACATCGTAAACAGAGGAGGCAAACAGAAAAAAATGGAGGAGAGACTCATGCCAATGATGCCAGGTCTAACACCGATTTACTCACCTGTAATTAGAAGAGGACCCAGTGCTGCATCTTTTAGCCCAGCACAGACCCTGAAAAGTAATTCTAAGCGTACTTACCAGTAACTTGTATTTCCTTCCATAGGAATCCATTGTGTGGTTTTCACCAGAAAATTTTCAGTGTCCATTTTTGAAACGTACAAATATTCCTCTAAAATCAGCCGAACTACAAATTCCGATTTACTCACCAGTTATCAGGAGAGAACCCAGGGCTGCATCTTTTAGCCCAGCACTGACGCGGAAGAGTAATTCTAAGCGTACTTACCAGTAACTTGTATTTCCTTCCATAGGAATCCATTGTGTGGTTTTCACCAGAAAAGTTTCTAAGTGTCTATTTTCACAAACTAAAAATATTCCTCAAAATCGTATGTATGACTTAAACACATTCTTTCAACTGTTTACAGGAGGTTGGCCAGTGCTGGATCCAGGATCCACCACTGAGTAAGAAAAAGTAATGATAACACTACTTACCTGCTAAGTGAATTTTCTGCCATAGGATAACATTGGTGAATCTATGTAAAAAAACTTTATATGTCAACTTTTAAAATACAATATTAAAAATAACTACTGTAACCAAAGCACTTTTACTCAACTGTTTACAGGAGATGTCCAAGGACTGAATCTAGGATCCAGTCCTGTGGTTAGAAAAGTAATCCATAAAGTAACTAATTGCATTTCACTAGAAATTCACATTGAGCTCAATGTTGCTTTGTGTTTGAAATTGTGTTGCCCATTGCAACAACTGTAACTACTGTACTTAAAAGTCTGTTGCCTATTTGCCAAGTATTTAAACTAAAGTAATTCATTCTGAGAAAGTATATTTTGTATTGTAATGTATAATGTAATTATAATGTAATTTAAAAAAATATATCTATAAATAAATAGTTAAAAAAAATATAGTAAATCAGTATAAAAAAATCAGTATCACAATTAATACATTCAAAATTGTCATTTACAAAATCTTTGAAAATCACTGAAAAAACCATAGGTTTCAGGCCTGATATAGTTAGGAATTAGCATTTAAAAAAACCTTTGAAATTCACTGAAAAAACCATAGGTTTCAGGGGCGTTATAGTTAGGAATTGCCATTTAAAAAACCTTAGAAATTCACTCGAAAAACCATAGGTTTCAGGGGCGTTATAGTTAGCTGGACATTTCCCTCGTACAAAACCCTAGAAATTCCCCCGTTATAGTTAGTTCAGCTAACTATAACTCGCACCCCCGCAATGCACTGCTGATGACGTCACATATTACATCACTCATGACATGGTCAGTGACATCACTGATGACATCTGAAATGACATCACTGATGTCATCCAGTGAGTGTGTGTTTCTGTAAATTTTAAATATGTTTAATATATATATAGGGAAAAACCTATGGAAGAATGAGTGGGTGTATAAGTGTGTGAATGGATGATTTAGTAGGTGCGTGACTGACTCTATAAGTGAGTCATTAAACGTATCTTACTCCAGACTAGTGACTAAACTGTGTGAATGTCTGTATCTGTCTGTCTGTTGGTGTATAAGCGGCTGCATGGTTTTGTGAATAGCTATATGAGAGTTTCTATGGGTTATTGATTGGTTGTCTGAGTATCTGTTTGGGTGCCTGAGTGTTTGTGTGGGTGGGGTGTGTGACTCTGTGCATACATGTGTGAGTGGGTGATTCTATGGGTGCATCGTTTTAAGAGTGCATCTGTGATGGAGTGTATGGTTGGGTGAGTGTATGTATGGGTGTGTTAGTGATTGAATATATATCTCAGTGGTACATGTGTGAGCAACTACATATGTGAAAGGCAGTATATATGTGTGTAAGAGTATATAAGTGGGTATATGTGAGAGTGTGTGATTGTTAGAGTGGCTGTATGGATGAGTGTGTGCTTATATCAGTGATTGTATAAGAGCGTAAGAATGTGGTACTATTTTTATGAGTAAGTTAACTTGTGTGTGTATAACTGCATAGGTGAGTAAATGGGAGTGTGATTAATTATTTGCATGACTGACTAGGTGTGAGAGTACCTCTATGGATGATTGGTGGTGTGTGAGTGTCTATGTAGGTGTATAAATGCATATGATAGTCCTGTACTGAGTGACTGTAAGTATGAGTGACTGTACAGGTGAGTGAGTGGATGTGTGTGTAGATCTAAGAGTCAATGAGTGGGTATGTAGTTATTGGTATTGGAGTATCTATGGTTTTGAGAATGGACGTCTGAAATTTTGATTGAGTATATCAAAGGGTGTGAGAAGATGCACTAATTTATCACATGGATGACGTCATCAGTGATGTCATCAGTGATGTCATTTCAGATGTCATCAGTGATGTCATCAGTGATGTCACTGACCATGTCATGAGTGATGTAATATGTGACGTCATCAGCAGTGCATTGCGGGGGTGCGAGTTATAGTTAGCTGAACTAACTATAACGGGGGAATTTCTAGGGTTTTGTACGAGGGAAATGTCCAGCTAACTATAACACCCCTGAAACCTATGGTTTTTTCAATGAATTTCTAAGGTTTTTTAAATGCCAATTCCTAACTATAACGGCCCTGAAACCTATGGTTTTTTCAGTGAATATAGATATATATCTTTCTCTCTCTGATATGCTTCTCCCCTCACCCCCATGCGGTCCGTGTTGCTCTCTCCTGTGTGTCCTGCTTTGCCCCTCCTGCCCCCACCAAGTAATATTTTTATATTATAGCCACCCCGTTCCTTTTCCCACTTGTTCATCCATTGCTTCTCCACTCCTCATGGGCATTTCAATGTTTTTGCTGACCTTTTTGGAAGTTTCAGCAATTGCTGCAATTTGCTGCCAGGTGCTCCACTCCATATAAAGCACTTTTCTGCACTCAGCATGTCGCTTTTGTTTTTGACCAGTCTGAGTGGCATCCACTATATAGACAGGTCAATTAAAAAAGGAAAATGACATCTGTCTTTCTGTGGCAAAAACAACAAAAAGCTCACCTGCTTCAGAAGCAATATGAGAGACCAGGCAACGTATTTACTCAACTGAATTAAGGTAAGTACATTGCCCAGACCCCTGACAGTGCACTGTCAAAGCAACGTCCTCATCAGGAAAAGCTGCACCACACCTGCCTGCTGGTTTATCCTGTCAGGCAGGTGTTGCACTCAAGCTTCCCTGTGGGGTAAGTGTGTTTGAAGAGCACTGTCAGGTTCCTGCCATTGTAAGTAATGTAATGTAATTATCAAAAGGGTAACTATATTGTTCAGCCTGTGACAGTGCTGGGCACCAGGCTGCACAGGGATTCCTCATTACTTACACTCCTAGTGGCATTGAATGAGGAATTTCTGCTATGAAGGGCATTTCACCTATGTTCCTCTCTTTTTAGGTGTCACCTGAGACAGCACATGCTCTGTCGCTTGCAAGACATTTTGTTTACTTAGAGCCCACCCATTGCTTACCATTGTTTGGCTTCATCGTCACTTTCATTTCCTTGCTTCTATTGAGTCAGTGCATTCTGGCTTCACTTACTCTTTGTCCATTTGTCCCTCCCCTAAAGCATGGCCAAAGTACTGTTTTTGAGCCTCGTGGGTGTCCTTGCACGGGTCCCACTTACTAAGTTACATTTTATTTTCCTTGCATCTGCCCTTTCCACATTGTTGTTTGCCCTATTCCTGATGCCCTCCTGCATTGTTGCCTTGGACCTCCTGCCCCTGTGTTGTTGCTCCTGACTCCTTCCCTGTTGTTGTTTGCCCCTTTCCTCCCACGCCCTGCCACTTCGCTGCTTACCCATCCCCACACTGCCCTCCTGATTTGTTGCTTGACCTGTCCCTCTCACCTCATCCTCTTTATTGCTTGCCCATCCATCCCATCCCCTCCAGCTTGTTGCATGCCCAATCCCTCAGTCCCAACCCCCTCCAGACCCTACCCCTTCTGCATTGTTGCTTGGCCTGTCACTCTCACCCCATACCATGTTCTTGTATGTTCGCCTCCACATCACATCCTCTGTTTGCCACGCCCCACTCCCACTTGTTGCTTACCCCCCCCCCCCCCCCCCCCCCCCGCCAGAAAAAAAAAGAACTCTATGACGCAGCCAGGGTAGGCCACATCTTAGCGCTTTTACTTTACTTCCAGCTTTGATGCAAAGCAGCTGCACTGCTGTATAGCATGGCTGAAAGATATTGACAAAGCCAGTAGCTCTCACATAGGAAAAACCTATTGGCTTTTCCAATACTTGCTTCAATCTAACGCGGAACAATGCGGAAAAATAAGAATTGCCCATAGGTTTTAATCTGATCACCACATGTTGAAAAAAAGGAATTTTGCCCCACCCCCTGGTAGTAGTGACATTATTCCTCACAATCCTACTAAAAACGTGAGAAAACGTCCTACCCATTATGTGTACCCATATTACACTCTGACAACAGGTGCTTGGATAAATGGAAGTAATAATTATGTTATGGAACACGTGAGTTTGCACTCCCTTTTTAAAAGCCCTGTCTCTCATTTCCTTATTATAGTTGACTTCTGGCATCTTTATTTGCCTCTAATAAGGAAATTACATCATCTCTGAACCGTAATAAAGTATTACAGTTGACACTGATTTCCCAACACCTGCTGCCGGAGGCAGCAGCCAAGGTGACAGGCAGGTCACGGGGCAATATTACAGCAGCAGCTTAAACAAGGAGAGCAAGACTGGCTTTCCTTTCTTCTGATATCTTTTTCTAAAAAAAAAATGTAATCAGGAGAAACGAGATATTTATGGCAACATGTTTATTATTTTACAAGCTATAAGTCATTCCAGCAAAGATAGACTTTCTGTATGTTTCGAGACAATCTAAGGGAGGGGGTGAGTTGTAGCGTAACTACATAGAATGAATGCTAAATTAAGTGAGATTCCACAGAATTACACAAAAAGAGTAAACCAGCATTAAGCACGATTTCCCCCCAACTTACTCCTGGTATTTAGCGCCATTTTCATAGCTCAAAATGCACCCTTGAGTCTAATATGGAAGTGAGGATGCATTTTGCACTAAGAAAAAAGCATTACATGGAAAATAACACAAACAGAAGCATTAGCAGTCACTCGCGCTTGCGTAGTTGTTTCTGTTCTTATTTTTCCCTCAAACTACTCTTCATCACACAAGTGGCCGTAATCAACTAATTATTGTTAATTCTGCATTAAACAGTAACACAGAATTACCAAAATTACCTTGATTACTCAAGTGTAATTAAAATTACTCCCAGGCCTATTTCTAACCTGATTTACATTAAACGTATGCTAATAAATCTTTTGCAAAATGTACTAACTGCTTTTTGCTGTGTTTAATTTTACATTATATAGGCCCTGCCTTTATTCTTCTTTCTTGCAGTGAACCAGAGAGCATCAAGGCACCAATAATTTAAGTGGTTTGTGGGAGGGGTGATGGTATGACCATATGTTGTAAGGCATAAAGAACCCTCTGTCTTACATTATAATCAATCAGCCACAGTTTATAGCTGAAGAGGGGGGGGGGGAGGGGGCTGCTGATTCATCTGGGGGCTGCGGTTCAGACGTAGAGCCAGGTGTTTAGATCCTTCCTGAATTGGGTAAGCGCCTGGGACTGCCTGAGGTGGAGAGGCAGGGTGTGCCAGGTCTTGGCGGCGAGGTAAGAGAAGGATCTTCCACCAGTCCTGGTCTTGAGGGTCCTTTGGGCAGAACAGAGGCGTCCGGTGGGTGCGTGGAATGGGTGGCGGTGGTTCAGATATGCTGGTTGAGTCATGGAGAGCTTTGTAGGCGTGTAGACATAAAGATGTTACAAGACACCTTAGAGTTCTATGATCGTATGAAGGAGCTTAACCTTAAGCATCAGTCTTCTATATGGTAATGCAAATCCTCAGTGTTTTGCAATATCCTTATAATATAACGCAGGGGGTACTTTACCCCATATCTATCTATCTATCTATCTATCTATCTATCTATCTATCTATCTATCTATCTATCTATCTATCTATCTATCTATCTATCTATCTATCTATCTATCTATCTATCTATCTATCTATCTATCTTCCTCAATTGTCCTGCCAGAGTGGGAGCACTTTCTCAGTCGGTGCCCGCATCCAGACCAGGGCAAAGTCTCGCAAATTAATTTCTTCACAATAAATAAAGGCGCGGCACTCCTCTTGGTGATGATGTTGTTTTATTTCAAGTCGTGTTTTTTCTCCACGACTTGAAATAAAACAAGATCATCACCAAGATGAGTGCCGCGCCTTTATTTTTTGTGAAGAAATATATATATATATATATATATATATATATATATATATATACACATATATATACACACACACTACAGGGATCCTCATACTCAATTTTGCATTAATACATATCCTTCATATTAACTTTGAAAATGCATCTGTCTCCAAGCCACACCACATAGCCTTGAATTAAATTGAGGGAATGAACATTAGCATGTTCTGAATATGCCATATGAGACACAAACCTAATTTTTGTACTGTATTTAATGTAACCGAGTTTTTAAAGTTAACATGAGTGGGCCTAGTAGAGCTTCAAATGCACTTTCAAAATGCATGCTATATACAAAGTGTGCTACCTTATTTTCTCATTCTCTGCCAGTGACATTCAGTATTTCATTAATTGTATGAAATTCAATTTAGCTTTATGGTCTTGCTTGCACTGTATCAATGAATGTTTCTGTTATGTGTGCTTGATGTTCCTGAAGGAAGGAAACTTTAACAGTATTCAAATGAAAGCTAGTTCCCTTTGGCTGAACTGAAGTATTGTTTATTTTACTGAATGTGCTTTTGTTTTCTGTTGTATGGCATAATGTAGGATTATGGCAATTGATGTAGAGCAAAGGTCATAATACCATGTGATGTGTTTTCTGACTTACTATTGGACAAAAAAATATATCCCTTGCTTTACACCACTGTGCCTGTACGATGTCTCTGAAAAATTATAGAAACTCTCCATTTGCGAAAAGATCCAGGTTTCTGCTGTACATTCTTACCAAGCAGACACCATGTTAGTATGTTTACTGATTTGTACTTGGAATATTTTTCATGTTTTTCTCTCCCACTAAACTGAGCAATCCCTATGTCAGAATCCTCTGACGTATCATTGCTTTGTTCTAGGCGGTATTCCGTTCTATCTATTGACTAAATTAGGGCTCATCTTCCACTACAAATGCTGATTTACATGTATTTGCATTTTGAGTATCTTTGAATTGATTGCCTTTTTACTTCCTGTAAGGACTTCTTATATTTTAAATCAACCTTCATTATTTGTACTTTAAACCTTGTCTGGTGTGGATTTTCCAGTGTGGATTTTCTTATGTGAATTCTAGGGGTATCCCTCAATTAAGGTTTAGGGCTCTCACCTTTAAAGACTGATACACAGCACCGATCTATCGATCAGCCCTTTGATGCTGAAAAGCGCTGACATATTTCTATATTCACTTATGAAAAATAGGTTTAAAGTAACGTCATAGTTGTGAGTTGAAATGAGATAAGAACTAACATTTAAAAACACCCAAAAAACACTGAAATTCACCCATTTTAGTTTAGTGCGCTATCAATAACTTGCAGCCCCGCCATGCACTGTTTATGATCGTGCATATTATACATCACTCAAGACATGTTAATTGGCATCCATTGATGACATCACTGATGTCACCTCGGGTGTCCAACCCCCATAGGCACCAAACCCTCTGCTGCACACAGCCTTCAGAAGTTTACAGTGGTGGGTTGGCCCTGCTCCTAACCCACTGGAGGCAGTCAACCCACACTGCACATGGCCGAAGGCCTGCACAATGGCCGTTGACTACAGGGTTAAGTCTGTGACCAGACCCTAGTATTTCTTTTAATGGTTTTGGATACTGCAGTACCACAGGGTGTGCTGCCATGCTGGTACCGCACCTGGTACTGTGGTAAATAATAATAATAATAATAATACTACAGAAGCTTATAAAGTGCGACAGCTACCCCAAGCAGGGGTGTCCCGGCGCTAGAAAATCAGGTAACAATAACGTCAGAGAGGGTAGAGAGTAAAGGTGGGCGTAGTGCTCCGCTCCGCCTGCGGAGTAGGCGTAGCAGGCAGCGCTATGCAAACGACACGGCGGAGCAGAGTTGCCCGCCAGCCGCCTCCCGCCCGCCCTCATTTTAAAATATCTTAAAGTGTTTAAAAGTAAGAAAATGTCTTACCTGAGGTGCGGCGTCCCGGGGCTCCCTCTTCCTGCTTCAGCGGCAACTTCTTCCTCACAAATGCACATCCGCGGACGCCCGCGCATGTGCATTTGTGTCGGGGAGGACACCTGTTGTATGAGATTAGCACCTGCTAAGGACGATATCAGTTGCACTGCTTGTGAACAGTTTGCATCGTTCACATGTAAATTAAAATCTCCTAGAACCATAAAGTTGGTATACATTACCGATTTTTGAACAATGAGACTGCATATATTCTGAAGAGCAATTGTTGCGCAGTCGGGGGGGTCTATAGATGAGGATGCCCGCAAGGGCGAACGAGGGGTCAAATTGTATACAAAAATTAAGACCTTCAATACCCTGCACAGACATCGGGTCAGAGGACACCAGCTCCCAGGAATCTCTAAGAATGATGGCCACCCCGCCCCCCATTTTCTCGCATTCTCGATTGGCATGGAACATTTTGAAGCCTGGTGGTATAGCTAGTGTGATTGTTGTCACCGTATCCATGTTAAGCCAGGTCTCTGTAAGAAACATAATATCCCAAATACCATCAATTAAGATTGACCATACATCCATTGCATGCTTGGCCAGAGAACTGCAATAAATGAGGCAAGCCTTAATTTTAACCTTGAACTCTTTCGTCAAGCCCCGGGGCCGTATCTATCTCGTATTGGGGGTCTTAGCCTGATTCAAAATCAGGTCGCATGTACAGCAGCTGTGTGGTAGTGGGTAAACAGCTAAATCAATCTGGTGTGGTTTACAGCAGATAGGGCCTCGGAGGCCCAACAGCTCGTCCCGCGACCAACAAAGGGGCTCACCGCCCCTGCTGCCAGCAGTATTCCCGGCGCCGGTCGCGGTCTGGTCGCGGACGGGTGCAGACGGGCTTGCCTTTGGCGCACCTTCGGCGCGCCAGCGGCGCACCCGCTACGCGCGGCCGCTATGCGGCTGGCAAGCCATCTTTCTCAAATACCCAGTGGCAGGAAGTGAGGGAAGAAAGTGGGCGGAGTCGCGTCTGTCCCTCCGTTCAATTGGCACTGTTAGCCGGGACGTAAAGCCAACCTGAAATAAATATAAACATTTTTAAGCTGACCCTTTGGGCCCCCCACACCCACATGGCCCTGGGGGTTAGGGTGTGTCTTCCATATCCCCTTACGTGGCCTTTCAATTTTTTGTCAGGACTCAGGTAACAACATTTTCTTTTGTGGTGCTACCAGCCAGTCATATCATTCCACAGTACCAAATTGATCGATGGGGGATAAAGCTCCCTCAAACAATCAGAATGGCCTTTAATAGAATGTTTGGTGCTGTGTGAGCCCTGCAGGAAGGTCCTTTCAAATATACCAAACTTTTTCTGAGCATTTACCTCTTCGTGCCCAACCTAACCCTCTGTTTAACAGCTAATTTTGTGAAAACGGCTGAATGGATGTACACCACAACACAAAAACCATGCTTTCTAAGTAAAGTTCAGATTTTTTGCCAGATTTGGTGTAAATCTGTTCAGCTGTTTTTTCTGTATCAGATAGCAAATTTTCCTATGAGAATTAACGTGAGAAATCACACTTTTGATAACCCTCCTTTTTCTTAGCCGTTGTTTGACGGATCAACTCATATTTTTCCATGAAGGATCCAATGTGGATAAATGTTTTTTTTTAGGAAAGTTACATGTGGATTCATCAAACTGTGTCAAAGATATTAAAGAACCAAATGCTCTATTGCTATGGACACAACTATTACTACACAGTGGCGATATATATTTTGATGTCATGTCAGTAAAAATAAATGTGACCCTTTTATCTGCCTGTTGTTAAAGAGCGATGACATACAATTCCAATAGCTAGAGTTGACTTTGGATCAGTCCGCTGCTTAACATTTGTTGCCTTTTTAAAAAACAAAATTTAATTGAATATTTATTGAAATGAATATGATTTATATCCCTGTTTGAATTTATTTTTACTGTTTTTGTAAGTATTTACCAATCCGTCCCACCCCCTCTTACTGATTCGTCCCTTTCTCGCAATAGCCCTCTGTATTACTTCCAATTTACGTATAGCTTCTCAAATTCTTTGGGGCATTTACGGGCTATGTATATGACCTTTTCTGGCATTATACACCAGTCTGTAATTGAACATGTCTCTTCTGTGTGGGAGGTTTTCCCATCCCATTTCTTTATAATCTCAATTTTTGCTACCATCATAGTTAGAACCCAGAAAATGTATTTATATATGTGTATATATACATATACACTGAAAAAAACAAAGCTTATAGTGACTTTATAGTTAGGAAATAACATTGAAAAAACCTTAGCATTTCACTAAAAAACAAAGGTCACAGGGACGTTATAGTTAGGCTCAAATTGTACACACACAAAACCATAGAAATTCAGTAGTTATAGTTATTTCAAATAACTATAACTCGTGCCCTACGGTAACTATAACTTGCACCCCTGCCATGCACAATTTTCTCATCAATAATTTCACTGCAAAATTTGCAGTGATATTAACAATGATGTCATAGAAAATGTCATGAGTGATGTAACATATAGCGTAATTAGCAGTGCATGGCAAGTTCATCAGGTTTTCACAACTCTTGTCATGTGATATAGCCATGTATTCGCCCCCAAGTATTCTTCACCCCATTCTCCACATGCCTGACATCATTGATAGTTTCTGTTGAGTATGTGCACAGCCAGTCATTAATGACAATTAGTTTTGATATCCAAAATTATTTTTGAAGGGCAGGAAGTGAAGTACTCCCATCATACATGCCTCTACAAAACATGGTCAGTGCTATACTAGCCATACCCCATCCCACAGGAGGGCAGTTAGGACCCTGTCCATTTTCCTGAAATTACCCTCAACAATCTGGTATAGTGCAGTGTGTGTACTGTAATCATTTTATGGAGGGCAGCTCTAGTCATCGAGTTCTCATATGTGAAGACCTCTCTGTTTCTGTTCTCTAGCAGTCAGCATGGAGACCACTTCCTTACACATTGATGGCAATGCCCTCTTGACCACAGATGAAGATGAACCCTCGCACCTGATATTGCTGGACCTCTTAGCTGCCTTTGATACTGATGACCAGATGGCTCTCTTAAGCTCCCTGGAATCTCTAATGGAATTCATTGGCAATGTCTTTCCCTGGTTCTCCTCCTAACTTACAAATGGACACCAGTTTCTTCACAATGGCTCCTCCAGGTCCCAAAATGTCCCTAACACTTGCAGAGTCCCCCAGGGTTCTATACTGTCTTGTGTCATCTTCAGCTGCCACATGGAGCCCCTTGCTGCTCTAATCACATTATCAAGGTTCACCAATGTGCCGATAATACATATTTCTGCTTGAAAGTTTCCTCTGACTCGGACATCAAACCTCTCAAACACTTCCTCCACATCATTTATTCCTGGATGTCTAATGCCTACCCTAAGCTCAATCCCGGCAATACACATTTCTTGTTATTTGCCATGAACAACAAACAAGAAATAGTATAAACCTTGCTCAATGACATGAACTTTGATAGCATCGAACCCCAACTTTGACTAAATGATAAGTGACTTGGATTCACCCTGGACATCAACTGCACCCTCAAGTAATACACTGCACATAAAAAGCTGGCCTGGTGCCAGCTCTCTTTAAAGAAAGTCAAGCCATTTCTTCCAGAAAACAAATTCTGAGCTGCTGTTGAAGCCCTCATACTGTTGCATCTGGATGCTGGTAATGCCATGGTCTTCCAGACTCTACACTGGCTCCCCATAAGGGTATTCTACATGCTGCAGCACATCTCATCCAAGTCCTGAAGAAATATGATCACATCTCCCTCATCCTAATAGAACTCCATTGGCTCCCAAGGCCAGCCTTCACCTTCTTCAAATCCTGCTGCCATCAGTTACAAAGCCATTATGACCCATGCTTATTTTGCATGGGGGGATAATGGTTTTGTAAATTATTTTGTAGACCAGCTCACCAGCTCCCATGGTTGTCATCACACCCACAGCCAAGGCACCATCAGACTGCAGATCAAATGTAAAAGGAAAAACCAAGGAACTAAACCGTTTTCTCTATGCACTCAGGATCTGGAACATCCCCATATCCATCAGGACTGATCCAATTTAGGAAAAAGTCGAAGAGTCACCTCTTTAAAAAACACTACATGACAATGCATTACTTGTCCCCAACCCAGATATTTCAGATGCTTTCCATTTTGATGGGTTGCGCAATTGTTCTATTTTGTTTCAGCCTCTACAGTAGGTCATCTTCTTCAGGCTTTCAAATAAAGTACATTATTAGAATGAGAAGTGCTTTATTAGTGCATAATTTTTCTGAGATTCGCCATTGTCACTTTGCTTGTTTTAACCTTCTACCATGCCATGTCTTCTCGCCCTTGCCCGGTGGTGTCTATTCCTGTGATTTCATGCCTTTGCGGTTATGGATTTCTTTTACCGCCAACACTTCTCCACCCTTTTATCAACACCCCGTCTTCAGCTCGTTAGTAAAGACCCACGATTTTCCATCCGCTGTGATTCATAAATTGGCAGGGTATAACATCATGTACTTTATATCCGTTTTCTAAACATAATTTTCCAATCCATCAAAAGCTGCTTGGGTGTAGTCGGGGAATATGAGGATTTCTGTATTTTTAAACTGCAATGGGACCTTTTCTCTGGCAGTGAGGAGGACTGCCTTGTGGTCATTGTAGATCAGTGTGGTGGCCCCAGAGTGCGGTTTGCCCATTCACTAGTTCATAGGATGTTATTAAGAACTAATGTTTCCACAAACTGTTTGACTAATGGGCCTTCTTCTTTTCCCAAATTACCACAAGGCGCGTGTTGTTTGTCTGCGACCTTCTGCATCTTCTGATCTGATGGAGAATCACTGCTTGTCTTCTTTTGATCTTTTTACCACTTATTGCAGGTTTTTAGTGGTGGTTGAATGTCATTCCATCTTGGCTTCCACTGAGCCTAATCTTCTTGAGATTTTTCTAACATCTGCGTGAAGGAGGGTCATATCCTAATAATCCAGTGTTTATTTTATGTTCTGATGTTCTGATGCTGTTATAGAGTCACACACTGCACTTAGTTCCTCTTTCAGCGTTAGGCTACCCTGGTCCTGAGTCTGGCCGTTGGCATTAGGGTCTATGGGTCCGCCCATCTTCTCAGTTGGAGGTTGTCTGTGGAAGGAGTATTCTTCGAGACGGGTTTACTGTGTCATTTTCTGCCCTCTGTCTCACTCCATTCTATTTCCAATTTCATTTTGAATAGTGTGGGGTAATTTTGTGCATTGTTGGTTAAGGTATTCCTACATTTATTTTGTCATCAAATTTTCTTCTGTTTGAAGGCAGTGTTCAAGAGTTTCTTTGGCAGTTTTTTTTATGTGTCACTCCTATACTCCTCACGTGGTTATTTCTATATTGTGAGGACGTTCATGTCCGATGAGAGACCTTGGCATCTGTGTGATATGGAGTATTTATTCCATGCACTGGCACATAGCACTGTGTCCTCCTCTGTTGTTTCTGAATCAGATTTCGTAGGTCTCCCTCAAGCAGCTGGCGACACAGTATATTTATTCACGAGTCTTTATATAGTTCCCAGATCTTGTAACTGTTATTCTTCAGATGGCTGGACTGTCTTGCTGCCACACACCATGCAGGAGTCCCACATAAGTCTCTTCCAGGCCCTTCCAGCCCTATGTTTATTGGTGGGTTCTTTTTCACCCGTCAAACATGCATCTCAATTGGACTGTCTTATCCAGCAGCACACCTCTGTCAGGGTGGTTGGATGTCCTGGCCTTCTCATTATTGGCCTATTCTCCGCCTTCTGCACGGGGAGGCCCTTTTTTTAGGTGCTTATAATGTCTTCTCGTTCCTACCATGGCCCAAAATGCATCCCGAGTCCGCTCCTCAGTTTTTGATATCGGTGCCCTCCACCAGAGCCTCGGATGCCAGCATAAATACAGTATATTGATCTGATGCGGCCATGCAGGCCAGGAGCTTTCTGATTATGCCACCATTTTGAATTGCGACCTCCCTTCTCCTCATTTGTTCACTTTCTTTTCAATCTTCTTCCCTTGCTTCTTATTTGATGACATTCCTTCCTCCTCTTGTGTTTGTCCTTCCCCTGGAGCATGACTTCCTCATCATCCTTTTAATTGGTTGTCTTGTGTCCTTCCATGGCTCACATCAGAGAACTACTTTTTTCTTTGAGACGTTAATGGGAAGCTATGCATTTTTGAGCTCTTTCCACCATGTGCTGCTCCCACCTCACATCTCTGACCCACTGCACTTTCTGTGTTACTCTCATCCCTGCTAGATTGCCCATAAAAGCAACAGGTAAATTTTTCCAAGGTTTGACTAAAGAGCAGACGTTATAATGTTAGTTTTCTTTTATCTCCTGCTGTCCACGTAAAGCATGAAGGCTCAGGTCATGGAACATTAAGATAACATTTATGGCCATCGCAGAATCAGCCTGCTGCACTCACTCAGCCTGCCTTTGAGGTAGAAGAGTGGCTAGACAAATACCCCTTCTAGAGGCGAATACATCTGCACCCTGGACTCCTGTTTTGTTAGGTCTCGACTAGCGACGCAGCGCATGTGCTGCTCACTTGCAAGATCTATTGTCGTCGATTTTTCTTCTGAAGAGGGACAGGAGATGTGCACGCGTATGGACAGGAGATGTGCATGCGTACGAATTGCGGCGTTTCAGCACAACGTGCTTTTGCTTGTTCTTTCGAATCGTGGTTGGGAATTACACTTTGTTACAGAAACTCCGAACTTGTCTAAACATAGATTTTTCATTTCCCGTCGTACATTGTTTGGCGCATACAGCTTGCCAATGGGTCGACATTTCCAAGTCGGCACACAGCACTGATCACAATGGAAGACTGACAGCCACACTCTAGTGAACAAACTTCTGTTTATTGTGGCTTTGAAAGTCAAGGGGCTCAGGTGTCCCCTTTGAATAGGACATCCTGAACACCGGCATGCGCTGTGGCCGCCGGGAGGCAGTCTGGCTTCATATGTGGTGGGTGTGTGCTCTGGCGAGGGCTGACTGACTGACTGACACACAAAAGCATCATTATCAAGAAAGCATTTGTTTGTTTTTTGTCAATAAAAAGATGTTTAAAAAAAAAAGCATCATTAACAAATGACCTCTGCGTGAGTCACTCTATGCAAATATAGAGTAGTAAGCCCAGGCGCACTCGCCGTGGTTTGAAAGCCACATGGTAGGAGGAGGGGTGGGAACGTGCGGCGTTGTCAGGTTTTATTCTCCCGCCATCTCATGTAAATTGGATTTACCTCAGATTTAGCAGGTGGGGGGCCCCTGCCTTGCCTGTTGCTGTGGCATTGCGCTCCATTGTGCTGCTGTGGGTCATTTAGAGCTTGTTTTGGTCGCGTCTGAAGCCATTCCACACCACATGGAGGTAAAGTGACATCGAGGCAGACTGCGACTGGTCGGTGCATCACTCTCGAAAACAGAAAACAGACCTGGACCCGAGTGCACTGATCACTAGGCTCAGTGTTCAGGAGTACCTGCTTTAGTTATGCACTTGCTGCGAATCACGGTTTACACCCAAATAGGACTAATTCAACGAAGATGAGTTTGTAACCTTAGGTGAAACGAGTGGGCGTGGTGCTTTCTTCATGAGTGTGCGCGCACTGTAGCTGCAGTGGTTTGTGGTGGGCGTTCTTTGCCGTTTCGTCTTCCATCAGTGGATGTTTCACCCTGAAGGCCTGTCTAAGTCGCATGACATAAACCTTAGGGGTTTCCAGTGGATTCAGCCCTCCAGACCCATTGTCTCTACTTCTAGGAATTCTATTACACGACCGGAGGCTTCGTATTATGCTTCTCTTTCTATTTATTGCTACTCACAGCAGCCAATGAAAACTTGTATTATGGAAACAAAAACTACATTTCCCATGATGCATATATTACATCACATCCTGCAATGCCCCATAAGAGCCACCATCACCGGAACTTGTCCTCTTTCTTTGCTGCTCACGCAGAAAGTTAAGTGCTTGAGATCTTTATAATAATTGAGATTGTATATGTGATGCTTTTACAAATTGTTACAGCAAGCGCTGCTTTATGTATTTGATTTAAGTGGTATATATTTCTTCCGCTTTGCTGTGCGAGTGAATTTAAGCCCTCGGGGGCGCTGGGACACTCCCTCTGGGAGCGCTGTTCATTTACATGTCAGGCGGCCCGCTTGGGCTTGTGCGAGTTCCTTTGGGTGCACGTGCATCGCGCTAGTGTTTGCAGGCTTTGCCGGGCGCGCTGCCCGCTTCGTTTCATTAGCGCTAAGAGCGCTTTGCATAATTTACACCCTACAAGTATTTGGTACCACTCCGCTTACGGCGGTGTTTTAAATAAATAAAAATACAGCGCGAGGCTCCCCTGGTCAGCCGGTGCGCTTGGAGCCTTCCACTTGCGTTTTTTCCTCAGGTTTCCACGTGCGTAGCCCAATTTGGCTACATTTTGGTAGGATTGGACTACGCACGTCGATACTGCCCGTTTTTCTTTCGTTTTTTGTTTATTCCACCGGGGATTTCACCACTGAGCATTGCCCTACGCCTGGCTGGCTGTAAAAACGATCTGGGCCTGGAGGGAGCACACCTCCTTGGACAATATTGGCTCTTTGGCTCCACTACGCCCTGAGGGCTGAAAGAACTGTGATACAGCTTATGCTGAGGAGCTAGGTACCTTTTTTGATTTGTGCTGTGGGTTGGCTCCTCCCCCTCTACTCCTCCTTACTACTTGCCTTATGAACAAATACATTTATAAATTTGGTTCAGCAATGGAGAATTGGATCCATTATGAGGAGGATGATACCTTATATGAGGAGGAAGTGGGTCTCCCTTCCATTGAAGAGAACATTGTTGAGGCCCTGGACGCCTCGGTCCAGGAGTCGGTCAACTAGGCCCTGGAGAAATCAGTTCTGGGACCTGTGCAGCAAGCGCTAGCTACTGCGTTGAAACCTATAACCAAACAACTTGAGAAGTTTGCCAAGCGCCATGGCTTCACTGCTCCGGCAGGTACTCCCACAGACGGCTCCCAGCCTAAGCCTTGGCCTCATTCTGCCTCTTACTCTTCGCTTCCTCGTCCCGATGCTGACAAAGATAAGGTTCAGGATACCGATACAGATCCCGGTTCCACCGGCTCTGACACCCCAGATGACTCTCCTCCCAAGAAGAGAATGAGGAAATCCAAGAATGTGGAAGTTCCACAGGCAGTCCCTACTCCATTTACATTTAACCCCGCAAAAGTTTTGATAAGGAGGTGCGCAACAGACTAAACTCTGAATGCCCTCGACCAGACATCTCGGATAAAGTGGCCGAAACCCCTGAAATAGACTCCAGTCTTTTGACCTTCCTAAAAAAGTTTGCGAAGGACCCCAAGAAAGGTATCGATCGCGCCTGGCGAGGGTGCCAGGATAAGCTCTTGGACGTCGCCGGCCCTCTGGACAAGATTCTGGAGATGGCCTTGGAAGCACAAGAATCGGGGACCACAATAGATTCCCATGTGTTGGTGGGCTGGACCCAACGAGCCATATGTCTTCTGGGTAATGCCAACTGCGCCATCTCCACGGAACAGCGCAAATCCATACTCATGCGCATGGACTCTAATCTAACTGATTTGGCAGCGGCAGAGCCTGGCCCCTTGGCAGACGGAAACCTTTTTGGAGACCGTTTCGTCAAGGATGTGGCCAAGTATGTGGGCACATTCACGACCTTGGATAAGGCGCAGTCAGGAATAAAATGAGTCTTTCAGGCTGGGGTTTTCAACAGGGCCGGACGAGGCCGGGGACGCTCGTTTGGCCGTCAGTTTTCACAAGGTCCTCAGCGAGGAAACTTCGGTCGTGGCAGGGTTGAGTGGGACCCGTGGAGGAACCTTCTACCCCACCAGGCAGCGCTTCAACAAGCGACACTTTAATAGAGGATCCTATCGGGGAGGCTTCCAGAACACCGAATCTACAGGTGAGTGCTCGGACCTTTTCCTTCTACCCTTGGGGGGACGTACTCAATTTTTCTATCACAATTGGGTTCGACTATCTCAGGAGCCTGGGTCTTGCAAACAATTCAGGGTTTCCAGCTTGATTTTTTCCAGACTCCCTATCAGGTCCACCAGCCCAGACAGCTTTCTTTTTCCCGACTAGAGTGCGATTTTATAGATTCTGAAATCGAAGGATTGCTGCAGAAACGCTCGATAGCACCTTGCGACGAGGGCCCTCACGGTTTCTGCAGCAATATTTTTCTGATGCAGAAGAAAGGCAGAGGTTACAGGTTGGTACTCAATTTAAAAGACTTCAACCATTACATGACTTACAAGCATTTCAAGATGGAGGGTATCCATCTTTTGGCGGATCTCCTGAAACAAGGGGACTGGTTGATCCATCTGGACCTGAAAGACGCTTATCTGTCTATTCCCATTTTTTCCCCGCACCGAAGATTCCTACAATTTCAATGGCGGAACTGGTGGTACGAATATTTGGTCCTTCCTTTCGGACTTTCCTCGGCACCGTGGTGCTTCACCAAGGTTCTGAAGCTAGTGATAGCTTATCTCAGGGAACAGGGGTTACGCATGATAGTCTATCTAGACAACATTCTCATCATGGCGCAATCTCCAATGTTGGCAACTCAGCAGTTGCGCATGACCATTCGTATTTTACAAAATCTGGGGTTTGTGATCAACGAACCTAAATCTGTTCTGTGCCCTACCCAGACGATAGATTTTCTGGGGTTCATCATAAATTCACAGACGGCTCAGCTCAGTCTTCCACGCTCCAAACTTCGGGATATCAAGAAGGAGCTGTATTCCCTATTATCAAAACAGATGGTCTCGCTCAGGGTGATCGCCAGGATAGTGGGCTTTCTAGCGTAATCCATTCAAGCAATCTTTCCGGGACCCTTACATTACCGAGCCCTTCAGAGGGTCTCACGTACACAGACCTAGTACCTCTTTCTCAAGAGGTACAGGAGGAGATCCAGTGGTGGCTTGCCCATTTAGAGGTGTGGAACGGCAGAGCCATTTTCGGCTCACTACCAGAGGTCGTCATAGAGTCCGACGCCAGTCGTTGGGGCTGGGGAATGCTCTGCGGAAATATTTCCACAGGTGGACTTTGGTCCCTAAACGAGCTAAATCTCCACATCAATTGCCTAGAACTCCTTGCAGGGTCGTTTGCGATCAGGACACTATCACCCAAACAAGTCTAGTGTTGCATCCTTCTGCAGATGGACAACATCTCGGCGGTTCAATACATCAACAAACTGGGGGGCACGAGGTCCTCAATGTTGGTGGAAATAGCGAAGGAGTTTTGGCATTATTGCCTGAGTCATCAGATTTCGGTCATAGCCGAGTACATTCTGGGCCAGTCGAATGTAGTAGCGGACTGGAACTCATGCCATCTCAAGGATTACAGCGACTGGCAGCTCCAACCCCAGATAGTGCAGTGGTTGCAGGAGATCTGGGGTCTTTGCAAGATCGACCTGTTTGCCTCCAGACTGAATCGTCAAATGACCAAGTTTTTCAGCTGGAGGCCGGACCCAATAGCTCTGGCGATGGATGCTTTTTCACAGGATTAGACTCCGAATTTGAATTATGCGTTTCCACCCTTCATTCTAATTCCCCGCGTGTTCACACAGGTGATGCGTCAGAAGGCGGAGGTGATTTTAGTAACTCCCTTGTGGAAGTCGCAGCCTTGGTTCCCGATACTGTTGGAGGTGAGTTGCGACTTCCCCAGGAAGATACCATGGTCCACAACGATGCTCCAGGGCCCTCATGGAGAGATGCACCCGATGGTGATATCGGGCCAATTGTCCCTGATGGCCTGGAGACTTTCCGGCAACGTTGGCAAATGCCAGGATTTTCGGAACAAGCTTAGATTTTATCAACCAAGCTTGGGCCCCCTCTACCAAGAAACGGTATTCTTCAGCTTGGAAGTGTTGGGTTCGTTGGTGCGTGGAACGACAAGTGGATCCCGTGGGGGCACTCTCATGTTGAGGGCAAACCAGTTGGGATGCCTCCTATAATATGTAAACTTTTGAAAGGTATTAGAGTAGCTAATCCACCCAAACCGAAATATACTTCCTTGTGGGATGTCTCGTTAGTTCTTTACTTATTTAAAAAATGGCCCAGCAACGATATTTTGACAAGGAAACAACTTTCATCCAAATTGGCCTGTAGACGTTCGTCGGACGTTAAAGCTCTAGACATTACAGGTAGAGTATTTACTCCTGAAGGAGTTTCTTTTAATGTCACGTCCAGGACTCAAACTATGTCACGCAATGTAGAATATCACACTTTTCCTGATAATGCTAAGCTTTGTGTGGCTCAATGTCTTAAGGCCTATGAAGAATGTACCAGATCTATTCGACCTGGTGGTGTGGTGCAATTACTAATTGCCTTGCAGAAACCCTACAAGCCTGTCACTGCGGCTACTATAGCCAGATGGTTAAAATATGTTATGCAGGAAGCAGGTATTAATACTCAAGTCTTTGGTGCACATTCTGTCCGAGGCGCCATGGCCTCTAAGATGTTCATGTTGTGGTCTACTGTTCAAGATATTGTGCATTCTGCAGAGTCGACTTTGAAACAGTTTTATTATAAACCGGTGGGTGATATATCCTCTGTGGTCTTTAATCAGCGTTAAACTAGCATAATACGAAGCCTCCGGTTCTGTAATAGAATAAAACATTAGCTAGCATTCGCGCCAAGAATTTCAAATTCTATTAAGGACACTGAGGCGAGGATTATCCCACCCGGTTACATTACAGTATTGTAAATATTACCCACCCGTTTGCATTTATATTCTGGTTACGCAGAAGTTACGGGTTGTTCTATCTCTCCTTCTTTCAGGGTCTGAGAAGAAGATGGATTAAGTGTAATCCTGGTTGAAGAAGACGTACCTCCCAGCTGGTCTGGTTCTTCCACGTTGGAAGCTATTGTTTGGACTTCAGTTATATTGTTCGACTTTTAATGTTCGGAGCAAAGAAAGAGGACAAATTCCGGTGATGGTGGCTCTTATGGGGCATTGCAGGATGTGATGTAATATATGCATCATGGGAAATGTAGTTTTTGTTTACACGATACAAGTTTTCATTGGCTGCTGTGAGTAGCAATAAGGAGAAAGAGAAGCATAATCCTCGCCTCCCTGTACTTAATAGAATTGAAAATTCTTGGCGCGAATGCTAGCTAATTTTTTATTCCATTCAGTTGAAACATGCTTTCAGAAACGTCAACGCCTCAGTCATGTCCCCCCCACTCCTCCTTTCAGCAAGGATCTGCGTGTTTAGATACTGCTGCCTCCCAGCGCGTGCGTGGTATAAACACGCAGTTGTGTCCTGTCTCTAGGCTGCTGTGATCTTTTCTTTAGCTGTTTCTCGTTGGATATTGGGCATCTCCTCCTCACATATCCACCGATTGAGCCCCTAACTGCGAGTTATTGTTCCGATCCGGCCTGAGGGGATACTCTATCAGTGCTCCTTGTGCGAAGCCAGTGACGCAGACTCATGGATTAATGCATAGGACTGTGTGAAACATAAAGCGCATACTGTTGATTCCTCTCACCTACTCATCCTTTCAAGGGGGGACAGTGAGTACCATTAAGCTGAGTAATAATAACACCAGCCATCGGCGCCTAGAGCTGATTCGTTTATGCAGTGTGTGCTATAAAATGCATTGATAAATGTGATTGTATAATGTGCAATAAAATAATAAAATGTACCTGTTTTACCTGTAAAAAAGAGGAACGACTAACTTTAGGAAACGTTCTTTCTGGACATTAGCAAAGGAATGACCTTTCAACAGGGTTGATCTCAGAACCAACAAGCATTTGCAATGCAATAGGTCTCGCATTTACGCAAGTTTGAGCTAATGACATTGTAAATAACAATGCCTTTTATTTTTGTTTTTGTTTTTAAAACATAAATAAAAGGCATTGTCATTTACAATGCCAATAGCTTAAACTTGCATAAATGCGAGACCTATTGCATTGTAAATGCTTGCTCTATTTCCTAGTCGTTTGGAAAGTAAATGGCAAGACGTTTTCTTTAAAATCTGACACTATGTCAGGCAGCAGTTATATTCTTTTGAGTACACACAGCCAGTCCTTCTAGATAATTCTATGCTGGGTGACATGAAATAGACTTTGTAAATTCTGTTCAGGGTTCCTGCGTGAAATTTGAAAACAGCACACCATTTATAAAGATTAAAAATAATGAATTCAATGTTTTGTTTTGAGGTACTTTAAGATAAGAGTATGCTTTTCTTCCAATAATTTAATTTATTTATATTTTCCTTTTTTAAACAGTGCTTTACAAACAAGCATTGGCAAAGCCAATCCCTTAGCACTTCCAATACAACGATCTGACCGATCAGCTGTTTCAATGCTTGGTTTTGTATGGTCCACAGTCCAAACTTCGGGGAGATTATGCTGAGAAATCAACTATTTTGCCTCCATGTGTTCAAGGTTTTCTTGGCGAGGGTATTGTTTAGGTGACACCCCACCACAAGCATTGGCAAAGCCAGTATGTCTCGCCTACGCAAGAGTTATTGGCTTTGCCAATGTGTTTTACCCATGTTGTAGACCAGTGTGGCTTCTGTTGGCGTGGCTAAAGGTTAGTGGCACAGAGGACAGTTGCACAGAGTGGATTGATAGTCAATAATAATAGTTTATTAGTCAATTAAAACCATAAACATGTTTAGACATGCAATATATACAAGAATAAATCTACTTCAGCCATTGGACATCTTATCGCTTGTCATTCACTTTTTTTTTCCTTTTTTTTTTTTACTTTCCTTCCTATATATATAAGAAATGATGCCAAATACATATATTAAATGGATCAGAATGGCTGATCTTTTCCCTAATGTGTAAAGTGTGACATTGCCATACGGGTGGCTGTAGTTTACATAAATAGATCGCTATAGATAATTAAAGTGCCTAGTGGTATATGCACAATGCTAGATGGACCAAGGTTTTTCCCCCTGTAAAAATGCAGGTGTGCAAAAATATGCATCATTAAAATGCCAAGTTAAACGGATTGTTACCTAAGCATAGTGGGAAAGGGAACAACTATTATGGCGGTCCCTAGCAGCCTGTCCTTAGTGATTGCCTAGTCATGTAAAGTTTACCTTAAAAACTTCAGATTTATCATGTCCTAGAAGTGAATTTTAGGAGCCCCCTCCAGATTACTCAACGCTCAATTTATAAGCTAAATTGAAAATGTTCAAAAACTGAGTTAGTCTAATGTTCAGCATTATGTTACTTGGGTCCATAGACTCCACCACTGCAGGCCTATATGACCTAATTCCCTGATCTAGGAACTCCCGTCTTAGTAGAGATCTTCGTTGGTGCATCAATGCAGGACAAATGCATACAACGTGGAGCGGTGTCTCGTTCCCCTGATGGTCTAAGCGTCAGGACCGATCTTCACTTAAACCAAACGTCCTCCATTTTGGCATGAGGTCTAGTGTTGGAATCTCTCCAATTCTTAAGGCAAAAAATTACTTTTTGATCTTCCGGTGAAAAGATGCTGCCAACAGGGGTGATTCTCTTAAAATGGAATATGATTTCAGCACCAGCCACCCATGACGACTTCTAGACAAACTTTCCTTATCTGCCATCCAGCTTTGCAGTTTGGTTGATTTATTTACCAATTTCTTGAAATTTTGCCCAGAGATATTAAAGTTCCATAGGTCACCCAGTTCAAGCATCCTAATACTATTTTCAAGATATTTCATTTGAAGGCCATTCCCCCGTTGTAAGTTGATTTCGGTCCATACTAAGTTAGCCAAGGTGTTTTCAACTGCTGTACGCATGTTATAACAAAGTTTTCCTTATTTCTCGCACTACATAGCGCCCATACGTCATCATGGGGATAGGCACACCCTCGGACTCCTGGGAAACGCGCCTAACCAGGCTCTTACATGGGTTTATTAATGTATCCGGCCCTACTAAACAGGTAGCACCTACTCTCTACCACCGGTAAATGTTACTTGTACATTGTATGAACAGTTATTACAAACTCGATTTCTTGTAAATGTATTCCTGTTTGTCCGTATTACAAATACGAATTGCTCAAATATGTCTGTACTACGCCAATCAGCTATGTATGAGGTTAAAAACAAAAAACAAATTTAAACACACAAAAAAAAACAAAGCTGTACAAACGACGCCGGCCTAGCAAGTGTCTGCATTGTGAGAAGAAATTCTAACCAGAGCTGTGCAGGTGGGGCCGACCTGGGGAGCCTAAATGTGCGGAGTTAGACAAGCTGGCGCACAACGGGTTTTGCACAAATTGCAAGCACTCACATGGGCGTGTTGTGAGAGTTCTCCTGTGTTAAGCGTTCTAACACTGGCTTTTAAAACGCACCCCCTTGCATCCATCGACGATGCACAGGACAGGTGAGGCCTGGAAGGGCCGTCCTGCGAGTGAGGCCACACTACATCTTAAGACCCCAGCAGACATCGAAAAAGGTAACATCCTAGAGTGCCTCCTGTTGGCGATTGTGAGAGACGCAGAACTGGGGAAGACAGCTGTTTTATCTCCAGACGGGATGGCCCCTTTAAGGACTCACCCAGCTCTCATGCATTCTGTAATGGACAAAAAGACACAACGCACACAGTAACACACCAGTTATTAATGTCGGTACAGTGGCACTAGAAACAAGCACAAGCTAATTAAAACAAGTAACAGGCGGCAGTGAAAGCGATTTTGCGATCGCTATTGTAAAAAAAAAAAGACGTCTGCGAGTGGTACGCGCACGCGCCATAGCGAACATGTGGTTTCAATTATCGCGCCCGTGTCTGGGCACGATAATTGAAACCACATGGCCTTTGGTGCACGTAATAGACACTAATAGGCCATGGGCGGAGCAATGCGAACGCCTTTGGCCTATTGTGTGCCGTCTTTGGGAAAAACACGCACGCAAAGGCCAATTGCGGAAGCCAAAAGGAAAAGCACAAGCGTGTGCGATTCCAGGCTCCATTTTAAAACCCCGGAATGATCGTATTAGCCCCCTCCTGGGGATCTGGCAGAGTAAGGTCCTCATCATTATTACATTTAAATTCTGGAAATGCATAAAGTTTAGGGACTACTTCCGGCATCCGCCCCTCTGTGCCTGCTGTTGCTGTACCAATGGGCACCGCTTCATTGGGAACATAAGCGAGTGACCGGCTTGAAGGTTGAGTATTTTGTAGAGATGCTAAGTTAGGAGCTGGGGTTGGGGGGTACAAGGATAGCTAATATCGTCCATACTTTTCTGGCTGAAATTGATCGTTCATGCTTAAGGCCCGATTCTGATGCGGTTTGGAAAGCTTCCTGATTGGGTTTGAGAATGGTTTCCAACCAAATCGGATCGGGAGAGTCCAACCAATTGAGTACTATGCATCCGGATGCTTCCAGATACAATTTGGTTGGACACCCTTTGATTTCAATGGGAGCCTATGTTCCTAACCGCATCGTATTCGGGCCCTAGGTGGGAATGCTTTCCTAACCGCATCATAATCGGGCCCTCGGTTGGAAAGACATATTCCCGATCTGATTTGGACTGAGCAAATGCCGTTAGGAGGCCTTCATAACCGCATCAGAATCAGGCCCTTAGTTGTAGAGTATCATTGTGTTTGCATGTTGGCCAGAAGTAATCCGTTATTTTTAACACATTGAGCTGATCCAGTGATTTTATAACTTCTTTGTCTGTAGGCTGGTCTGTCCTCAAGCCTGCAATACAGGCAGAAGTGGATGGTGCATTGAGGCTGGCTTCTAGGTCTAGTTCTGGGTCTGGGACCGAGTCGCACATAGCACTACAATTCCCCAAAACAAGGGGATGACTGACGACTGCCCCACTCAATTGGTTTTGCGGTTTCCTGTTCGCAGTAAGATTTCCCAATATCGACTCTCTTTCTCGCTTCCTTTTCATAGGGGCTTGTCACTTACTTCGGACTTTGCCAGATCGCATCCTTGTTATTAGTGTGGATGGTTTATGCTAATGGTCTCAGTGGTCTCAAGGCGAATAGTGTCAGTTTCCTTACTATAGTGACCTCCCCTCCCAGAATAGATGCTCCAGGGGGTATACTCAAGTGCCCTTTCCTGCAGATTAGCTCCCTTTCCTCGTGGTTGACTTTGATTGACTTTGTCCCGAGAAATAATGTGATTTTTCCTGGGCAGTTACAGGATGACCCCCCTTAGCATGCAACGTCATCTGCTGATTTATTTTTATACTTCTCCTCCCAACCTGGTTAAGGAAGTTGATATAGGTTAATATAGGTTGCGATATTAAGCGGCGGGCAGGTAAAATAGCAGGCAGATGAAATAACACTGATACCAGGTATGTCCTGGGAGTGTTGGAGTTGTAAAGGATGCAGTATGATGTCAGGAGGAGCTGGTCATTACTCTAGGGGACCTCACCAGGCCTCCTGCAAGCCGCTTCCAGGCCTAGCTGGGCTGCTTCCGCAGGGACCTCGGCACACACTCTGCAGCAAGCTGCTAAAAGCTGCCACGCTCAGTGTGCACTCCCACTCACTCACCCTGTTTGCCGCTGCAGGTCAGGGAGACCTTGACCTTGAGTTCTCCTTCGCCAAGCGACAATGTAAAGATAACATCTAGGGGGGAGGAGGGGGAGTGAGGCCTTTCTACTCCACCCACTGGGCACCGCACAGCACAGCACACTCAGCTCATCTCCGTTGACATTGTCCGCAATCAAGTAGTTTGAAGTAAAGCCGCGTGGCAGCGTGCAGCCGAGTGTAGCAGTGTGTAGCAGCGGAATAAAAATAGAGCTGTGTAGCCGTGGGATAATTTCTCAGGCTCCCAGCGTTATCTTTTTCCTACTTGCAGCCGCCTGCCAACGACTGGGGAGTGAGTGGAGTGGAATGGAATGGAGTGGGCTAGAGTGAATAGAGTGGGGTAGAGTGAATAGAGTGGCATAGAGTGTTGTGCAGTGGAGTTTAGTGTTGTAGAGTGGAGTGGAGTGGTGCAGAATGCAGTGCCATAGAGTAAAGTTATTTAGAGTTGAGTGTCATAGAGTATCATGAAGGGTTCTGTAGTGGAGTGGTATATAGTGGAGTAGATTGGCGTAGAATATAGTAGAGTGGCATATAGTGGCGTGTCTTAGATTGTCATGGAGGGTTGTGGAGTAGAGAGGCGTAGAGAGGAGTAAAGTGCTGTAGATTTGAGGGGCATAGAGTGGAGGAGCGTAGAGTAAAGTGGAGTGTAATACAGTGTATTGTCGTACGGTGAAGTGGTGTTGTGGAGTACCACAGAGTGGAGTCGTGTAGCGTGACATAGAGTAGAGTAGTATGGAGTACAGTGTCATAGAGTGGAGTATTGTCCAGTGGAGTGGCTTGTTGAGTGGAGTAAAGAGTCATAGAGTGGAATAAAGTGTTGTACCGTGGAGTGATGTAGAGTGGAGTGGAGTGGCATAGCATGGAATGGCATAGCGTGGCATAGAGTGACACAGAGTGTTGTAGAGTGTAGTGGCATAGAGTACATAGTGTGTCACAGAATGGAGTGCCGTAGAGTGTTGGGGAGTGTCAAAGAGTAGAGTGTCTTAGTATGGAGTGGCATAGAGTGGAGTAGAGTGGCATAGAGTGAAGTGGCGTAGGGTAGAATGGCGCAGAGTGGAGTGGAGTAGAGTGAAGTGGAGTGGTACAGAGTGGAGTAGAGTGTCGTAGACTTGAATGGACTAGAATTTAATGAAATATTGTGGAGTGGACTGTCGTAAAGTGGGGTGTAAGAGTGGAGTGACATAAAACAGAGTGGAGTAGAATGACCTTGAGTGAAGTGGCATAGAGTATCATAGAATGGCATAGAGTGGAGTGGAGTAGGGTGTGATAGAGTGCAATGGCTTAGAGTGGAATAGAGTGGCGTAGAGTACACTAGATTGGTGTAGAATGGAGCAGGCTGTCATAGAGTGGAGAAGAGGGTCTTGGAGTGCTGTAGAGTGTTGTGGAGCGGCGTAGAGTGGCATGGAGTCGCGTAGAGCTGGGTGGCATAGCATCGAGGGTAGTAGAGTGTCTTGGAGTAGAGAGTGTGGTAGCACACTGCCATTACAAACAACACATTTTCAATTGAAATGACCATTACATTTTCACAGACATACAGTTTTACTGACAAAACACAGTGCACAAATGATAATACGTGGAAATGGCATCACCTGGTGTATCGATTTGTTTTGATCATATTAAGATTTTTGTTTCCTCTGCACTTCCGAATGATAAAAAAAGTAATTTATTAGTGCTTTCCCAATTCTGATAATACCTGAAATATTTTTACAGTTCATTGTTGTGTGCTAGAAAAAAGATAACATTGTACAGACTTCCTCCAGCACACGCCAGTACCCAGCACGATTGTCACATAAATCCTCTAGCCTGAAGTCAGAGACAAAAAAGTAAACGCCAAGCTCCCTGGAAGACAGAGCTTGACATTGGTCCATCTGCCTGTGAATGCACAGCAAATGTGACAGGATAAGAAAACAATTTAAAGACCTGTTCACAGAGAGTGAGCACTCGTGAAAGAATACAGTAAACAAGCTATGCTCCACAGGAGGGACAAAGACATATTGGACAGCCTAAAACAAATAAAGTCAGCAGATAAAAAGCAAGCAACTGCAAGTTACAAAATACAAAGCCAATGGTAAGCAATGAATGAAATGCATTCCCATCCCAAGGAAGCTTTCCGAATGCCTCCAAGAAGTCTGTGCAAGCCAAACAGCTCTACTGTCTGGTAGGCTCTGACCTAAAAATAATGTGATATTTTATTAGTGCCCCTTCTGTACCTTTATAGCCAATTTACTTCAAAATTATGCTATAAAATGCACTATTTTGCTCTGGTTTTTTTTTAAGTATGGTAGGGACAATGCATATTTGCAAGGAAATATGTGTAATCGTGGAGTACTATTTATTGTGGGAAACTTAGGATGACAATATTGGGAGTGCCTGCATATTTTTGTGTTATTCAACCATAATAAAGGCAGCTTGCTCCCTAAATCACTCACAGTCTCCCAGAAGCAGCAGATTTACAGTGACACAGCTTATTATTCAGTCTGTCAGCTAAAGGAAAGGCCACACTGCAAGGTTGAAAATTACTGCTCAATAACGCATCACGCCTTGCAAATCAAGCGGCCACCCCCATCTCAATATGCAGGTCTTGTATGTTTCCAAGTGCAGAAGCACTGGGGACCAGTCTCATGTCCTGAATGAACTGAGAAACACTGTCAGAGCCAGGCACTAACTCCTCTTGAAAACCTGGTATTTATACATGCACTAAAGGCCTATATAAAGCTGTATAAGGTACTTTTAATGCCATTTTAAATCGTATTATGGCTACTTCTTGGCTACGAAAATGATGCCTGTGAAAATGTATGTTGTCTTCTCATCTGGGTTAAGAGTAACAGCACTGTAAATATGGTAATACGAGATCTGAGTCTCAGCAAGTGCATTAAATGATTGTCAGACTGTGGAGCTGCTGCTCCAATACATATATGGCAGAGGCAAAGAAAACTTAATCTGATCATGGCAAATGTTCTAAGTGGTAGGTTTGTCCCCAATTATTATTTACCTCAATGCCCAACTAGCATCAGACTTAAATAATCCAATGTTTAATTTGTTAAAATGTGAGTGCCAGGGGTAGGTTATTTCCCAGGATACAACTTGGGCTCATTTCACCAACTGCCCATGCCAGTTTAGCCAAATGTCAATCCTAGAGCTAACCACAACTCATCATACTCATGGAAGTATAATATTTTGGACTTGTTCTGGGCCCCTAAAGCCGCGAGGATTATGGCCTTTAAAATACATGGAAGTTTAAAACACTCTGTTTATCTTGAAAAGAGTGACAGCGTCACCAAGTGGTGGACTGTCATAATGAGGAGCCAGTGTTTAGAAATAAGTGTCACTGCTGAGCACTGGCAAACACCGGAACAAATTAACCACTGAAATATTCCTAAACAGGGCTATGTGCTATCAATGTGAGCACAAGATTAATATGAATGTGACTGGTTAGTAAGGTTTCCATGGGCCCTAGTGTGGCAAGGAACTCCTCCTCCCCTCACCCATGGCTGGGTAGCCACAGGCAGCTATAATCAGAGTCATCTAAGGGTGGCCACTCCCTACAGGTCGTTCCAGGGCTGTTTCCAGTTCTGAACATCTGTGTGATAGCCTGATGCATTCTGAGTGTTGTTTTCTTATTTTTCTCCCTTTGCACTAATTAGACTAAAACATCTGAAATCATTAATTTATAGGTGAAAAGTTGAGGACGGAGACAGTACCCATAATGACCTGATAGAAGGTGATCACCCTAGTCAGTTGCTTGGTGTGACTAGAGCAGCTGTAGCAGCGGGTCCCTTACATCCTTGGCCTGATGCCACTGCACGTCCTGCACCAACGGTAGCCATGCTCCTGGAAAGAGAGCACTCATATTTAAGACAGGTTGAAGCTGTGAGTGATGAACGAGGTGAATGATGCAGAGATAACATCTGGGGTCAGCTTTAGCCTGGTAAGCCTGTTGAGAGATGTTTGACATGACTCAGAGCTTGGCTGGCCAAGTCTCTGCCCACCACTGCAGCAAATGCTCCTCCTTTGCAAAGGTCATTTTATTATTCTCTGCGAGGTCAGGGGAGTCTGATGAAGAGGCTCTATCCAACATCTATGGAACTCATTGGCAGGGAAATGTCTAACTTAAAATCAACTGTGTAATTACTTTTCCAGCGTGTTCGATATGGTACACTTATACCTTCTGTGGGTTTTTTCACAGCGGTAACTCCAACAGACATAGTGATGATTCAGACATCCTAGATAGGTCATACAGGATGACAGAGGAGAGCAATTTCCACTGGCGGGGTAGCCACCATGTACCTAACTCAAAATCAGCGGTTGTTTCAACAGTAGGGAGTAACCAGATATGCATTGTTTTTTCATAAATATATAACTTCAGTGGCGTAGCTGGGGGAGTGGGGGGGGGCTGTGGGGGTGGGACAGCCCGAGGCGGCTCGAGTTTTGTGGACGGCAGCTGTCCCCCACTCCCTCCCCCACCCGCTCTTACCTGCGGCCGAAAAAATCGGCAGCGCCCTCTCAAACCCCGCAACCCCCTCTTAGCTGCGGAGTCGCCAGATCCCCCCTCCCGACTCTTCGATCAGGCCGCTGTGGGTGGCAAACGCAGAGGCCACTATGGGGGGCCTAAGGCCTAGCTACATCACTGTATAACTTCCACTCTACTTCCACTCCACTGAATCCGTCTTGTCTTACACAAATATACACGTTCAAGGAACATGGAGTAGATAATAAACCTAATGGTGACAATATTCACATTCACAAAATCACATTCTTCTCCAACATGCAAAAAAGAACTATTGGCCATGTGGCCCAACTGCCTTTGAGGAGTTTTATTGTTTCACCAATAAAACTCTTCTTTTATGCCAAACCATATAAGTAGGTAAAAAACTGAGCACCTGAAGCTTTGCCTTTTCACAACTTCAACAAATGATAATCCCATATAAAAGGCTTAAGGAAAAATAAAGTTTCCAAGGAGCGATACAATATGGAAGGGTCAGTGGCATGGCGAGGGCTGTTGTGTCATGATATAATATTTCTTGAAGAGATGTGCTTCAGATATTTCCTGGACTGTACAAAGACTGGTGTTGTTCTGATGTCAATGGGAATTCTGTTCCAAATCCTGGGGGTACTGATGGAGAAGGCTTGCTTTCTGTTTTTTTTCTGTCTTGAATTTCTTAGACAAGGTTTTGGCAATATTGCAATTCTTCGTCTGGCGATGTATTCCAGAAGCAATTTGTTTCTTGCCTAGGTAAGTCTGGTTCTTATTTCTGAAGGCCTTGTTGATAATGCAGATGGTCTTGAAGGTATTTTGAGCTCGGTGGGGGAGCCGGAGTAGTTCCATGAACATCAAAGTGCTATGGTAGAATTGCTTCACACTTTGATGAGACGTGCAACTGGGTGTACAATGTCTTTGAGGTGGTTCCAGTGCAGTATCTTGGAGACCGTTAAGCAAAATGTTGTCTCCATCCAGATGGGAGAGGACCAGGATCTTCACTGCTGCCCCAAAGTCATCCTCTGGTAGAAAATGTTTCACTTTCTGCAAGGTTGAGTTGGTACAGTGATGGATTGGTTTTCCTGAAGATTTGTTCCTTATATGTAAGACCTAAGTCCCGTGTGAATTCAAAATATTTTGTATTTTGTCAGCTGTGAGGTGAAGCCTGACAGTTTTAAGTAAGACAGCTATTTTGCATCTGTACTTCCTTGGTATGATTGGTGAATAGAATTAATTTAGTTTTCATGGAGTGAAGCAGTGTTGATTTTAGCCTCTGTATGTGTTTTGTTGAGGTTAGTTTGAGATTGAGATTTGTGTTGTCTGCAGGAACTTAAATTTGCTATCTGTGAGACTGGGTCTAAAGGGTTTCATTTACCTTATGAAGAGAATGGGAGAGAGGATAGAGTTCCATGGGCCTCTGCAAGAGACAGGAAGAGTATTTAATTTAGTGATGCATAGCTGTACAAGCCAATCGAGGCTGGCAAGGGAGGAGGTGAACCATTGCAGGGATGTATCTGAGAAGCCCACGCATATTTCCATGGTTCATTTGAGAACTGACTGGTCAACTCTATTGAAGGCTGCAGCGCGTTCGAGGAGGATCAAAAGGGTGGGCCAGCATGGTCTAACGCCTGATTGATAGGGTAGGTTTCCTTAGTTGTAGGAGGATCTGTCCTGTCTTGAGGGTATCTGAAAAGATTCCCTTCCTGAGGGAGGCATTGGCAATATGCATGAAGATTTGATAGCGTCTCCTTGGAGAGACTTGATCGTAAATGATGGAAGAATGTCGTCTTCATAAGAGATGTCCTGTGAGCACTCAAATTTTTGTTTGGTCAGTATATTAGATGTGGTTGAAAGAGGTCCATTTGGTGGGAAGGCAAAGGGAGATGAAAGGTAGTATGGTGTTCTTAGTTGTGTTGTTGATGCTGGATTTGATTGTGCTGATATTCTCAGTAAAGAAGAGGTTGCATTTATCAATTGAAGGAGGGATTGTAAGTTGGGGTAGAGGATAGGTTCAATGTTTGAGGGCTTTGTAGTGTTGTTTGCTTCTATTGGTTGCATTGTTGAGTTTGGTTTTGTAGTATGTAGCTTTGCTAACCTGGTGAGGGACCTGTGTGCAACGCACAGTGCTTTGAGGAGGGTGTGTTTGTCTTAGTGGCTTGTCTTTCTTAATTTCTTTTCCAGTCTTATGCCGCCTGTGTTGTTCTTGATGAGATCTTTAAAGTACCATGGAGCTGAGAATTTTGCAATTGAAGGGATGAGTTTTCAGAGGAGTATTGAGTTCCCCATGCCTTTCCAGTGTGCTGTTGTAGAGTTCAAGGAGAGTGTTGATATCTGTCAAAGGCCTGTAATGTTTTGACAACTTGATTAGTTCTTCTTGAGGGCATCCAGGGCATGTTCTTGATGCATCAAAATGTTAATTTGTCCTTGATGCTGCAGAATGGTGTGGAGGATCGAGAAGGGGATGGTGAAGTGACTCATCCGATTGGGGGGCTGCACTTGATTGTGAGGGAGGCAGACAGGAACACACTGAGTGGATTGGATCATTATCCATTACCTGCTGCCTGATTTCTAGAGTGTTCCTTGTTGCTTGATTTCTAATTTGTTGAGAAGAGTACAGAGATCTTTATTCATGAATTTTGTATTCACCAATGCATTACAGCCTGGGTGGAGAACATTCCCAGGCCTCCAGTCCCTCCCTACACCAAATCAGGGCGCTCAGACCAATCACAACGCTGCATTGCATGGTCACGGTGACGGTACATGCACCGCCATACTGGCAGGCCGCCTGCCGTATTACGAGTTTAGCTGTCGAATCGCCATAGGACCACTGCCATCAACAGGGATCTGCGATGCATGACGGTTTTGGTCTGAGGCCCACATGATGATGGTGGTACCGCTGCGGCACCACCAGGCATATTACGAGTTTCCTCACCGCCACAGTTATCATGGTGATGAGATTTCCATGAAAAGTGTGGCAGTGAGGAAACTAAGGGGGCCTACACTTCTCCCTGTTGTCTCATGGGATACATGCAGGGGAGCACATGGTGTGCCCCTCTGTATGCTATTACCCCCAGTTCCTGAAAGGCATGAACTTAACAGTCCATGCCGTGCAGGAACATGCTTTAGCGCTCCCATTGCAGTGCCTTTCTAAGGCTCAGATATGAGCCTTTGTAAGGCACCGCCGTGGGACCACCAAAGCAATGCCTGCAAACCACAAATGAACCCATAAATCTGACAGGCGGTGTGCAGACAAGTTTGGCAGTGTTTGGCCCACTGCCACACTGCCAAACTCGTAATCAGGCCCGTAGTCATTTTTTCTGATTGAGCTGGGAGTCTTGAGTGGGACAAAGCTGAAATTCAGTTCAATGCCATGGAACCACCAGTTGGATACTTTTTCCAACAGGTCCCATGCAGTCTGTGGACGAGTATGGCTTTTTGCTGATACTTTGAAGGCATGCTCTGCACGTGATCATCTATACCATAACAAATTAATCTGTGTGCAATTCAATACATACCTATAATGACAGTGTCAAGAGGGTACCACCTACCTTTAGGATAACTATTTATCCCTTCAGGGCACCGTGCTGATATGTCTCCGGTCCCCAGTGTTTAATGATCACAGCGAGAGCAGACTTGGTCAGACTAAGCACCTAAATAAGCCCTTGGCATTTCGGCCACCATATGGGAAAACATGTGTTGGCTGAGCGTTTGCTGTCTACCACCAGCAACTTTTTATTAAATATCCATATTGGGTATATTCTGCACTGTAAATAAGCTGCAAAGTTCATAGAACAAACTGTTTTGTTAAAAAAACCTGTTAACATCAGATTGAAGTTATGATAATCAACTTTGGATGGAAAGAAACTGTGAACTTTAAGGCGCTTATATGAAAATATTTGTCCATATTGTTGAGATTGTGTACTTTACAATTACTTCTTTTCTCAAAAAATCTTTTATGCTTAATGTGGCCGAAGCACCTCCCTACCTTTTACTTTATTTATATCTAGGTTTAAGGGCTCCATCCTAGTTAGGTGCTACCTCCAGCCACTGTACTCACGCCCTTGTAATTAGGTATTATTGGAATCTGGGTTAAAGTTAATGATAAGGGGAGGAGCCTAGCGCTTGACCAAGATGGCCGCGTGAGCTTAGAGCTCCCGAGACCCTCGCGCCCTCCGTCGACTATCCTGTCTCTAATCCTGATGGTATGCATGGCACCGTGTTGCTGAGTTGTCAGGGAGGCGATTGATGCTACCCGCGGCCGGATCGCCCATCGGGAACCGGACTTACGACTGGCGGAAGATTGCGGCCTAACTCCCGGGGATGCCAGGGGCTAGAGTTGGCAGGATGCCCGACTCCTAGTTGATCAACAACGGCCTGGCGAGGTGTGAACTGTCGGACGGAGGTCCTCGCACTTTCACTTTCGATTTCGTTCCCTTTGTCTGCCCGGACACTGTAGAGCTCTGGGTGGCTTTATTACCCCAAGGACGCTCGGCGGGCTGCTCACTCCTTATCCCTCTCTCTGAGAGGGAACAGTCTTAACTGCACTGGACTGCCCGGAGTCCATTATGTCGGGCAAAGCAGAAGGGGATCGGCTGAAGACTAAGTCCACCAGGCGGGGAACGTATTCCCAAGTCAACAGTATGGACCGCTACGCCCTCCTGAAAGCATCGCCGAGTGGATCGAGCCAGGCGCCGGATGCCCAGAAGGAGGACTCGCCTGGGACACCGGAGCTCTCCCTACAGGATGTCATGGGCGCGCTCGACGGGATGCAGACCTCGATGGGGAGTTCGAGGCCCTGGCGCATAAGGTGGATGCCATCCTGGTAGATGTTAATCTGATCCGCTCGGACCTGGGCAAGACGAACGAGCGCGTTAAGAACCTGGACCACAAGACCACGGGCCTCACTGATGATGTTGCGGATCTGCAGACCGAGGTTCGGAAGCTGAGGGCCGAGAGTGACCTCGCCGCCCGCCGGCTGGAGGACTTCGAGAGCCGGGCCAGGCGCAACAATGTGCGCGTCATCGGGGTCCCGGAGTCCTCGGATGAGGCCTCGGCGGACCTGCTTGTGGAGGATTTGGTCCTCAATCATCTGAAGCCTAAGGGCCTTGGAAAGTTTTTTGCGGTGGAAAGGGCCCATAGGGTGCCGGGCGGGCGGCCTAAGGCGGGTGCCCCGCCGCGGCCGATTGTCACCCGGCTCTTTCATTTTCGAGATCGGGACGCTATCCTGCAAGCTTCGAGGGTGACGGGCCCAGTCCCCTTCCAGAATGCGTCGGTGAATTTTTATCCGGACTTCACCCAGCAGGTGCAGAGACAGAGACAGAGCTTCCTGGGGGTGAAGCGGAGACTTCGGGAACTGGATCTGAAGTATGCCATGCTTTTCCCTGCCAGACTACGGGTGGTGCATGAAGATCGGACATTCTTTTTTGACTCTCCTGTTATGGCCGACGAATGGCTGGACGCTTTGCCCCGGCGACGGACGGGGGATGACACAGCCGAGCATGGAGACAGTGGCCGGGATGGACAGGGTTGAGATCTCAGAGCCGGCCTGACTTGATTTGACCATACTTGAAGATTCGAACAGAGTGCAGTAACTGTGGAGGGTTGCGGGAGGACGAGGGGTGCTCTTTTCCTCCCTTAGGGTACTTTTTGTAGATTTTTTGTTTTTGTAGGGCGACAGGCACACTGCAAGTTGGGGGGGCTTTGTAAGCTGCAGCAGGGGTGCAGGGTGGGGGGAGTTTTGGGGATTTTGAGTTTGTTGTTGGGGGGTTTATTTCTGCAAGGCATGATGATTATCCTCAGGGCTGTTCCATGGTGGCTCCTCGGGTGTGGGGTGGGCCTCTTTCCGTTCGAGGATGGGGGGTAGGGGCTTAAGTGTTATAAGCTGGAATGTTAATGGTTTGGGGGATCGCATCAAGAGGGGGATTGTTTTGCAATTTTTGAAACGCTCAATGCCAGATGTTGTCCTGCTGCAGGAGACGCATTTCATAGGTAATATGTGCTATGCCTTGAATAGGAAGGGGTATAAATTCATTGCACACTCGGGATTCTCTTCTGGGTCCAGGGGTGCGGGCATCCTTGTTAGAGCATCGTTGCCTTTTGAGGTGGACTCCACCATTGTTGACGATAGGGGGAGGTTTGTGGCGGTGGCGGGGCGGTGGGAAGGAAGGACTTTGGTTTTGGTTTCGGTTTATGTCCCGCCGGCCCTGCAGGCCTCCACACTTGCTGAACTGGGCAGGGCTTTGCTGACTCTCCCGGGGGGAATGCTGGTAGTGGGAGGGGATTTCAACGCTGTGGGCTCCGGACTGTTGGATAGATGCCCGCCCAGGGACACAGGGGGGGCTCAGAAATGGCTTCCAGACTTCCTGGATACGTTTGGTCTGATAGACTGCTGGAGGCTCCGGCACCCCACACAGAGTCAATACACGTTTCACTCCGGGGCGCATGGTAGCCTCTCCAGGATTGATTACCTGCTCACTCTGGCCGCACATGCCTCGTTGATATCCGAGGCGAGGCACATGGCACGCGGTATCTCTGACCACTCGCCAGTGTGGATCCGGCTGGATCTAGGTCGGGAGGGAGGAGGGAGGGTGGCCCCCATCAACCCATGGTATTTCCGGGACCCCAAGATGCGCAGCGCCCTGGTAAAGAAGGTGGATAATTACTTTAAGGACAATCTGGGAACCGTGGACTCGGCGGTGTCGCTGTGGGAAGCCTTTAAGACCGTGCTTCGGGGGGAAGCCCTCTCCCTGGTGGTGGCTGCCAAGAAACGGAGGGATGGCGAGGTGCGGCAAGTGGAGGAGGAGATCGCGGCCCTTGAGGGGGCTATGGAGGAGGAGGTTACAGAGTCCTCACTGCATGAGCTTTGCTTGAAGCAGGCGGAGTATAGGGACCTGGTTACGAACGCCGCTAAGACCCTCAGTAGGGAACAACAGGGCCGCCTGTATGACGTTGGTGATAAGGCAGGGAAACTCCTGGCGTGGTTGGACAGGAAAGAACGGGTCAATAGAGTGGTGCCAGAGTTGACGGGAGAGTGGGGAGAGGCGATTGTGGAACCTGAGGGGATTGTGAAGTGTTTCGCGGAGTATTTTCGTAGGGTTTATTCCTCTGTGTCGGACAGGCCGCCCGAGGACTCGTCTGAGCTCCTCCGTGATATCGAGTTGCCCTGCCTCTCTGACATAGATAGGGATGATTTGGATGGTGACATAACGGTTGACGAGGTGGCGGGGGTGATTCGCGCGTTAAACTCGGGTAAGGCCTCTGGACCGAATGGACTGCCGATCGACCTGTATAAACTGTTCCCGGATAGGGTCGCCCCTCACCTGCGCGCCATGTTTTTGGAGGCGCGGGGGGATGGGATCCTTCCGTTGGATCAGCGGCTGGCGTCGATCGTGGTAATACATAAAGAGGGTAAACCCCGAGATAGGTGCGCCTCCTATCGGCCCATTTCACTCCTCAACGCTGAGCCGAAAATTCTGGCCAAACTCCTGGCTACCCGTTTGAGTAGGGTGCTTGGCGATTTGGTCCACCCGGATCAATCTGGCTTCATCCCGCACCGAAACACAGCATTAAACCTTAGGCGTCTTCATGGCGTCATCGCCAGGGCGGGCACGCTGCGTGAACCGGCTATTGTGGCATCTCTTGATGCCACGATGGCCTTTGACACGGTGGAGTGGGCATACTTATGGGCCGTGCTGGCCAAGTTTGGTTTCGGTCGCGGTTTTGTGAGTTGGGTCCGGTTGCTGTACGAGGGGCCACTAGCGAATGTTGTGGTGAATGGTCGGGCATCTACTCCGTTTCAGCTTGGTAGGGGTACTCGGCAGGGTTGCCCCCTGTCGCCTCTGTTGTTCGCCCTCGCCCTTGAACCGTTGGCTGCGTGGATACGTTGGCACCCGGATATACGGGGCCTTCGGTGGTCGCCTGATCACGAGGACCGTATTTCGCTTTATGCCGATGATATCCTACTGTATCTTGCCTCACCTAAGAAGTCACTTATAGTGGTCTGTGACGTACTCGCATCGTTCGGTAGGAACTCGGGGCTTGTGATTAATTGGGGCAAATCGTACTTGTACGTTCTTAGTGGCGAGGTCCCACCGATCCCTAGAACATGTTCGATACAGGTTGCCCAGCAGGGTTTCGTGTATTTGGGGATTTTTATATCCATGGATCCTGCTGTGCGCTATGAGAGGAATCTGCTCCCCCCCTTGGCGCGCTTGAGGCGAGATGTTGAAGGTTGGCGGAGGCTGCCGCTCTCCCTTGTTGGGCGTGCGGCCCTGTTCAAAATGATGTCTCTTCCCCGCTTCCTCTATGCCCTCCAGAACACCTTGGACTGGGTACCGGCCAAATACTTTCGGGAGGTCGAAGGCCTCCAACGGACGTTGCTGTGGGATGGGCGGCCGCGAATAGCTATTTCAAAGTTGACGCTCCCATGGTACGATGGGGGCATTGCGCTCCCAGACATCCGACGGTACTATTGGGCCACGCAGCTGAGCGCGATCAACCATGGGTTTTATGGCCCTGCCCTCAGCCCTGGGTATGCCCTGGATAGGTGGCTGCTGCGTGGCGGCAACTACTACAGGGCGTTGTATTCGCGGTCCTTAGACTCGTCCCTCACGGGGCCCACAGGTGTGGCGGTGCGTGTATGGAAGATGGCGACTGATTCGTTGGGCTGGAAGGATAGGCTCACCCTCGCTACCCCATTGTTTGAATCGGAGAGATTGGGAAGACTCTGGCATACGAAGGGCTTTGATAAGTGGGACCTGATAGGTATATCCAAGGTGGGAGATGTGCTGCATAAGGGGAGGGTGAAGTCCTTCGAGGAGTTGCAGACTGAGTATGAGCTAGGGCCCTCAGAGTATTTCAGGTATATCCAGCTGCGTCACGCCCTCCGATCAGTCCTCGTGGAGGGTGAGAAGGTGCCGGAGTCCTCTCCCCTTGAGGACCGAGTCCTTGATGGTCATATGCCCGAGAGCACGATCTCGCTCATATATAAGAAGTTGATTAACGTCCGGGCAGATATGCTTTTGGGGCTGAGAGAACAGTGGACTAGGGATGGCCTTGAGTTGGATAATGAGGACTGGCAGTCAGCGGTTTCTTCTCCTAAGGAGGTTGCGATCCCGTCGCGTCTGAGGCTGGTGCAGCTTAAAATACTGCACCGGGTGTATGTGACGGGGCCAAGGCTGGTCCACATGGGATTCTCGGAGGACGGCCTGTGCAGAAGGGGATGTGGTATGGTGGGTACTTTCCTGCACATCATTTGGGAATGTGGTGTCATTGTGGAGTTCTGGAGGAGAGTCCATGCAGTTATGGGGGAGGTGACGGGCACTGCGGTACAGCCGGAGGCGCGGTGTTGCCTCCTGAACGTCTGGGGGCCCACTGACCTCGATGAGGCGCAGACCCAATGGGTGACTCTGGGTAACATGGTAGCTAAAAGGGATATCGCGCGATTGTGGGGCTCCTCGGGACCCCCTACACTGACCGCGTGGAAGGAGAACATGGACTGGAGCATGTTTAGGGAGAAGACGGTCTACTGCTCTAGAGGTCGCCCCCGGAAGTGGCACGCCATCTGTAGGCGGTGGAACCAATACAGGGGGGGAATATGTCTTGCCCCGGATCTGGAACCTCCCGAGGAACAGCTTTCCCCCTGACCTACTTTCCAGCACAGTTTGGTTTTAGGAACCGTTTTGGGCCTCTGCTGTCCCCCTTCTTCCTCCGTACACAGTCTTGTAACTAGTAGATGAGTGGGGTCCGGCCTCCCCTGGGGGCTTTCGCCATGGGCTTTCAATGTTCTGCCTTGCTGGGGTTTGTTGTGAGTTTTTTCTGTGTTTATTTAAAATTGGACCTTTGCATTACTCTTTGAACTGTATTGGGGACACATCACTGTATCTAACTCTCAATGCTGCCGAACCTTCGGGCTGTCGGCTGAATAGCTGTGTCCTGAATTTTGAAATAAAGGTTTTCAAAAAAAAAAAAAAAAAAAAAAAACTTAATGATAAAAGTAACATTTTCAAACTTTGTAGTATGCTTTGTAGTACTGGAGAAGTACTAGAAAACTCATTACATAATGCTATTCACAAACTGCACTTTCATAGTATCTTACACGTTATTAGTAAGAACATGCCTCCATTATTTTCAATGAGCGAGTGTTGTAGTTCCAGTGGTTGTCCGTGTGTAGTGCTGGATTTACCACAAAAGTGTAAATTACTACAAACGAGCAGTCTGTGAATACTGAGAAGTAGTAAACTTATTCAAAAGTGTAAACTTGTTCAAAAGTGTAAGTTACCTTTGTGAATCATGCCCAAACAGTTTTGCTGAAAAAACTATATTGCAAACAAACAATAATGAGTAAAAATCAGTTTTCAGCTAATATTTGTAATTTTCACATCACCAAGTAATGTCTTGATTTGTTTTTATGCTTTTAAAATCTTCATTTCCATTACACTTCAGAGTTACAAAAAAGTATTATTTTGTGTTTTCCTATCTGCTGATATATGTTAAAATATATGTACAGTTCATGTATAGGTATTTATGTTTTATTGTGTGTTACAAAGGCGACTAGTAGGGAATGGGAGGGCGGGGTGAAGGGGACAAGTTGGGGGTTGAAAAAATATATTTTTAAAACGCACTTACCTTTTCCGCCGACTGCATCTCTCCTCTGCTTCTCTGCTCTTTCTGACTCCAGTCTGGAAGAAGCTGCAGGAAGCAGCCAGACACACAGGCTCCCCTGAGCCAATCACAACGCTGTAATTGGTCTGAGCGACGTGGATTGGCACTCAGATCGGGACAGGGAGCCTGTGCATATTCCCGACCAGGCTGTCCATTACAACCTCGTGGGGAATATACAAAGTGTGCATGACTGCTTGGCAAGCCAAAACAGCCGGCCAAGTAGTCATGCGCACTAAGGGGCCGATTACGATGTGGTCATAAAAGGCTCCAACTCTCGGTTGGAGCCTTTCTGACCGCATCATATTATTCCAGTCAGATTCCTTTACGACCGCCTCATTACAATGGAGGCGATCGGAAAGGAGTCCGACCGGTCATTCTGGCTGGCTTTGAGCCCGTCGGCCAGTCGGAATGCGGCCTGTAATCCCAAGGAGGGCTCTTTCTGCCCTTGGGATTACGATGACGGGTTTAAGCAGCCTTTATGTGCCGACACAGAAAGGTTGTCGGAACTCGCATTTGGGGGCCCCCAGCAGGGTCACCCTGGGTGCACGGTCTCCGGTTGGAGCCCGTGCCCCCTGTTGATCCCTGCACCCGTGGCAGGCAACTTGAGGTGCCTGCCACGGGGCTTAGGGGTGAACTGCAGCTCCCATTATACAATGGGAGCATGCATGCCAGCCATTTTATGAACTGAATGCATGCTAAACATTGTAAAATGTAAGAATGCGACCAAACAGTGTTCGGTCGCATCCTAATGGGCTGGTCAGTTCCATGACCGAGACGATGTCGGGCGGAGGCTTATTAGTATTTTAATTTCACTCTTTATTTTTCAGAAACAGACATGTTTCAGTCATCATGCAAGCTTTTTTGGTGTTCACGCCCCTTCCAAAGCAGCTACTTAAACGCCGCTGCGTGCGTCTTTCTTCAAAGCACTCCTACAATTGAAAGATTTCCAGCAGACATCCCATTCTTGTAGGATGACCAGATTTTAAGAAGCAAAAACCAGGACGAGTCAGACATAAAAGCAGGACTAAAGCCTTTAGTCTTCTATAAATGGCCAGTCCTGTTTTTTGCATAGCCTTGTAAATATGTCACATCCATACATATACACACACTTGGCTTGTAAATATATGTGTGTTTATATAACACACACATACACACACAAACACACGTTCTAGGCTTGTAACTTTGTGTGTGTGTGTGCCTGCGTGTGTGTGTGTGTTTATCTGTAGCAGAACCCCTCCACCCTAAGCTCCCCTTGCCCTCCTCCCCACTCTGTCTCTGCTGGGAGCAGGCAGCCATCCTACTCCTATGCTGCCTGACCGAAACAGATGTTATTGCTTAAAACATTTCAGTCTACACAGGCGCCTGTAAATGGAGCCTATATCGGCTTTGCAGAGTGACCTGACCTTCTGACCTTTGTCCCAAAAACCGGGACATTTATCTAAAATTAGGAAAAGTGTTGGGACAGTCCTCTTAAAACCAGGACTGCCTGAGGAAATCCAGGACGTGTGGTCACCCGACATTCTCGTTCCTCATAATTTCGTTTGTAGAGGTGCTTGGCTTTACCTGAATGTCTTTTCACCATTTTATGTTTATGCTTTTAATCTCACTGTCATTATAACAACTACATGGATGGATGGGAGGGAAGGAAGGGAGGCAGCAGAGCTTCATAGTACCACATGGAACATTTAGGCTTTTTAACCATTTTATGTTTATGATTTTATTCAAACTATTATTTTACCTTTGGTTCTTTTCCTTGTAGTATCATGTGGCAGTGGAGCTTGCCGTTCATCAGCTAGGATCTAGTTAGTACCTTCATTTTATCCGCCATATCTAGAAACAGCTTGCCACGCCCTCATCCATTGCGGTTACTTAAACAAAGCTGATGCACATCTATGTAGTGGGAGGGCCACAGGCAAGCCCGCCTGTGCCTGTCCATGCACGGGCTGCACCATGCACCCAGATCCCTGCTTCTCCCAGTCCTCACACCAGATAACATACACATTGAGGGGCAGATTTACTATTCTTTTACGCAACTCAGCAAGGCTGTGCTGTGTGGAATGAAAGAGAGAGGGCTGAAATTCTCCATATTTACAAAGATATTGAGCATTTCTGCTCTCTCCTTGCGCTGGTGCACTGTGTGCTGCCTAGCACCAGTGCAGGCACCTTTGCACTACAGTGCAAGGATGCCTGCATTACAGGCAGGATTGTTTTTGTGCAGTAAGCAACACCTTCCTGCACAAAAACCTAAAGGCATTTGCCTCTTTGGGGGACTAAATATATTTCAACAACCTGATGCGAGTCCCCCTCATACAAGAGCCCAACTCAAACTCCATCAAGCCGCATCTTAAATGTATACTGCTAAACTGTAGATCGGCCGCAAGACATGCAGCGGATATAGCTGCCCTAAAATACTCACTCATGAACCTGACCTACTAATCCTTACTGAAACATGGTTAAATGAATCATCTACGCCCATCCTAGACATATTGGTATCTCTCAATCATAACATCCCCAGACTAGACAGAACTGACAGGCCAGGCAGCGGTATTGCTTGCATACATCGGAACAATCTCTCAGTGAACCGCTCCCACTCACCGGTACTATCCTCTTGTGAATACCTGTGCCTAGAAATCACGAGTAATAACAAACCGTTGTGCTCACTGAACACATTTTACCACCCCCCAGGGGATAACCTCACCTTTATCGAACATCTCATGGATATTATATCCACAAATGTTGGACAACAAAATACTCAAATATTCCTCGGAGACCTCAACCTCCACTGGAATGACCTTAATGATTCAGCAGTCATCAGCCTCAAAACTTTCCTGTCAGACTTTGACCTCACCCAAATCTGTAACAGCCCCACGCATGATAAAGGCTCAATTCTAGATTTAGTCATCTCCAAAGCTGAAGCCATTCAGCTGGAAACGATCCTCCCCTGTGATTGGTCTGACCACCACATCATCACTTTCTTCATCAATGAATCAGTAAAACCTCACTGTGCCCAACCCATAAGGCCCAAAATATGGAAGAGAAACCTAAAAAATGTTGGTGCAGATCTAGTCACAAACTCCAGCCCTAACATCCTGCTTCCTCCTGAAGGTCTATCCGATATGCAAGATCTGACTGATCACTACTTCTGCTCCATAAATAAGGTAATAGACAAAGTCACTCCTTTACTACTGAAAAGAGCCTCCACAAAAGATTCTAAACCATGGTATGATGGGAGACTTAACGAGGGCAGAAGATCCCTTAGATTAATCGAACGACAATGGAGGTCAGCGCTTTTTTTCAGATCACCTCAAGTTGCTAAGAACCAATAGAAAATCCTACTAAAGAAAGATCAGACAATCAAAAGCAATCTTTTTCAGTAATCAGTTAGACCAAGTCAAGAACCACCCCAAAAAACGATTTGAACTAATCAAAATACAATCTATGGGTGTACCTCACCCCCCAACTAACCCAGACTCACTACCCAATTGCAAAGAATTAGCCTCCTTCTTCACATTGAAGACAGAAAACACAAAGTTGGACCTGCTCAACGACTTTACAACGCATTCTGACATTCACATGGACACTTCATTCCCCCCTCCAGGAGCCCAACCTATATGCTCCCCTAAGTTTGACCTCAAAAACAACGCCTCATTTTCCTCCTTCACTACATACAGTGAAGAAGCTATATCAAAAATGCTCACATCTCTGAATCCCTCCAACCACTTCACAGACCCCCTTCCCACAAACTACATAAAAGACTTAATTCTACTGTTTCTCCCTCTATGGACCAAGATTATGAATATCTCTCTCCTGCAAGGAATCATCCCAGATATCCTTAAATCTGGGCAGGTATCCCCCATCTCAAAGAAGCCAACGTCCGACCCATCGACTTAAATAACTCCTACCTGTATCCAACATCCCTACTCTGGCCAAACTCTTAGAAAAATGTGCTCACACACAGCTTAGCAAACACATTGACCATTTCAACCTGCTTAATCAATAACAATCCAACTTCCTCACATGTCACAGCACTGAAACAGCCATGACCCACATAATCGATGAGGATCTAAAAATCCTAGATCAAAATGGAGCCAGTCTGCTAATCTTGCTTGACATATCCTCAGCCTTTGACACCGTCAAACACGACAACTTACTAGATCTCCTGAATCACAGAATGGGATCATCTGGATCTGTTCTAAACTGGTTCTCCTCATTCCTTCAAAATAGACCACAAAGATTCAAGGTTAATCAATCCTTGTCCAATCCCGTCCTGGTCACTTTAGGAGTCCTGCAAGGGTCTTCCCTCTCTCCTACACTCTTCTACCTATTCATGGAACCGCTCACCGACATCCCCAGCTCCTCTAATGTCCAATATCACTTGTACGCAGACGATACGCAAATATACTTAAAAATCAATTCACTGGAGAACATCAACTCTCTCAAAATAACGCTACAAAAACCCAGACCTGGCTGGCCGAAAACCATCTGAAACTAAACATCCTCAAAACTGAATTCCTCCTTATTGCTCCCCCCCAACCAATCGACCATCATCCATGATTGCCTAAAACACCTAACAGCACTCAACTGCCAACCTCTTATTATTGTCTCAGTGAAATCACTGGGAGTAACTCTCGATAAAAATCTAAATATGCAGAAGCATGTTAGCAGCGCAACAAAAGCAGCAAATTTTCATGAACACCCTGAGAAGACTAAAACCCTTCTTCCCCTCAAATGACTTCAAACTTGCAGTTTAAGCTCTAGTAATCCCAAGAGTTGAATATGGGAGTTCTTTTCTTTGCGGGCTTCCCAGATCGTCGACGGCCCCCCTAAGAGCCTCAATCAACTCAGCTGCTAGACTCATCACAGGCTCCAAAAGAAACTGTCACATCTCCCCTGACCTTAGGGCCCTCAACTGGCTACCTTTCGAAGCCAGAGTTCAACTAACAATCGCATGTATGACGCACAAGGCCATACATCACAATACTTTATTTGGTTTAGTTATTTAGTTATTTGGCACATAAATTGGTACTTTCTTGTGGTTACGCCAGAAACCTTCTACTGAAACCACAACGATTTTCCAAGAAGATAACATACAACTGGGCCTTCTCTGGAATTGCTCCCAGGATTTGGAATGCACTGCCTCAAGAAACCAGACTGAATCGCTCTATTTTACCATTCAAAAAAGAAGTGAAATCTATTCTCTTATCCAAATTCACATGAACTCTGTTTATAACTTGTAATACTATTGTTTGATATGCACAGAACATAATTTTTCTCATAATACCTGTTTTGTTACTATATCTGCCTGTAAAGCGCTCTGATGCCCACAAGGGTCTTGTTCGCACTATATAAAACCTTCAAATTAAATAAGTAAATACATTTCTAATTGTTACGCCTGGTTCAGAGAGGAACAGCATTGTGGTGCAATCCTAGGTTTACCTTAGTAAATCTGGGATTGTGTCAAAATCCATGGGTGGATGAATGGGAACGGCCATGCTTTAGCCATGGAATCCCTCCCTGATGCCAAGTAACGTAAGGTAGCACTATGTGCTGCATTGGCTTTGCGTGGCTTAGTAAATCCCAGATACAGACTTGTGTTGCCTGGCGACGACTTGCATGACGCAAAGACGACGCAAAGACGACGCAAGACCTTAGTAAATCTGCCCCCGAATTTCTTCACAGTCTAGGCTCATTAGGTAAGTCTCACTCTTGTAAAACTGCTTCACCTTTAAAAGGCTACAAACCTTTCACTATTTGATCTTGTGACTTCTCCTGCTCCCTATCTCGTTCCAGCTTTCTTCCAGATCCTAAGATGCCCACCTCACCATCTGTCCTCAGTAAATCTACTCCAACAGCTGGTCCGTGGTGCTTTTTCATAAATGCCCACACCCTACTTAAGCATCAATTTGATGTGTAGAGCCTAATCACCTCCTCTAAATGAACCCTTTTTTTTAGAGCTGAAACCTGGCTCTAAGCACCTTCCAACCCTCATATAGCACTTTACGTGACTAAAGGATATCTCTTATTGAGACTGGACAGACCGTCTAGAAAGGGCAGAGGCCTTGCAATCATATTCCATTCTTCATTTATTGCAGCATTCTAGCAGCCAACTAATCTCCCTGGTTAGAGTACCATATTTTCAAAGTGGTGGTTAACAGCAAAACTTCATTGGGGTGCGCTAATGTATCACCACCAGGACCTCATGGCTTTTTTCATTCCAAGTTAGCCAAGCTGTTAGCTACTCTAAAGCTGAAATCCCACAGGTGTTCCATTATTAGTGATTTTCCATCATTAGTGACCTGAACATATATCTGAAAAACAATGAGGACTGGGATTCCTGCATGCTTATCGCTGGCCTTCGGGATTACAGCTTGTCTCAGTCTATGACCAGTCCTACTTATCTATTGGGCCATATCCCAGACCCAATTTTTGCGAATGGTGATGGTACCACCATTACCACTACAGATCCTTTACCTACTATCTAGTCTGATCATTTTCTGATTTCTTTTCCATGACCCCTGAAGCCGGGACTTTTTTTCTAATTCAAATACCATATACATACAAGCATACATACACACATACTTCTTCTGGTGTTCGCATTTGTTCTCACAATTAGAGTTCTATTTCCCAGGATAAACTCATTAATATCTTAACAAACAATACTTTAGACCCTGGCTCAGATATTATAATGATTAGATTCAAGACTTTCTAGACAATATTGCCACTTTCAAAAACAGATATTCTACTTGCAAAATTCCCACAGCTGTTTTGTACTCGGAGTAATTAAATGTGTTAAAGTAAATCTCTTGAATATATCTAGAGTGTAATGGCTTAGTCTTTGGCAAGCTCACATACAAGACGGCTGTCAAGAATTACCTTCAACATTCAAGATTCACACGTCGCATTTGCTTTGCCATTGTTATAACTTCTAACTCTGATTTCTTGTGCCAGATACACTCTATTATTTAAAACTTTACGCAACCTAAGGCCTTTCGCATCACAGTCCATTCCTCTCAAGAATTATGATATACTATCACTACATACTTCTTTAAGAAAATCTCTGATATACATGCCACCTGTGATCCTCAGCTCCAGGTAAACTCCTAGCCTTTCCTCACTCTGAAACCTTCAGCCGAGAATGGTGCTTTGCTAGCAGTCTTTTGTCCTCTTGATCTTTAAACACCATCCATACTAATAAATCTGTGTTCCCTCTTGACCGTTGCCCCCATTTTATCTATAACTTAGTAATCAATATTTTAGGCACTGCACTTGCATCCCTTTGGAATCTTTGCCTGCAGTGAGACCTGGAGATTGAGGCTCTTCAGCCAGGTATAGCTGGGTTCCAGTAGCACAGTGAGCAAGGGACCACGTCTGGCCACTTAGGATGGAACATAAAATGCATTAAAGGTTATGGGAAAATGCTTGCAATAAGTCTAATGACTGACAATCGCTCTGGGTAGCATTCCAACCCATCATTCTGAAATGGCCAAGGTTATACCCACATGTGGGTCCATTGGACTGAACCGGTCTTGGGTTGATTGTGTTACATTTCGGAGAGTACCTGGCTTGGGAGTTAGGGAGTTAGGGATGGGCTGCTCCTATTGGAGCAGGGTCAAGACTGATTTGCACATGGGTGGGTCTAATATGAGGTGCCATGAAGGCACATTAATGATGCGTTGGTACCCCAAGTAATTGCCTGTGGTGAGACTTATTGCAAGCACTCTCCCATCACCTTTTGAGTCCACTGCTCTCAGTGCCAGAGGAACCAATCTACACCCGACTGAAGAGCCACAATCAGTGCGAAACCGGTCTTGGGTTGATTGGGTTCCAGTTTGGAGAGGACCTAGGTTGGCAGTTCGGGCTGGACTGTGCACCTATTGGAGCAGGGTCAAGACTGTTTTGGATATGGCTGGACCTAATCTGAGGTGGCATGGTGGAAGAAAGAATGATGCTACCCCAAGCAATTGGCAGTGGTTAGATTTTTATCCATCACCTTTTTGTGTGTCCCTTAATATTGAAGTCAGTATACTGATGGTACTTAATATCAATGTCATAATAACATTAGTGCCATTATATTCTAGTTTGAAATATCATTGGACAGTTCATATTTTTTAACTATAATATCAAATTGTTAAATATACAACACTTAAATATAGTGGTGTTTAACAGTGCTTTTGGGTGTTTTATATGTTTAAAAAGGTTTCATTTATTTGATTGTTATTTGCTTCTGAAATTCTTTAATTTGGAAATTTTATTGGGTTGTTTTTCTTTTATTTGAATTTTTTGGTGGGACGTTCTTAATAAAATATGCAAATATGATTATGTTTGGGTTGGAAGTGTCTTAAATATTATATATTTAATGTAAATACAATATGTTTTTTTAAATACATTTTACAAAATATGTATTTTCAAGTGTAATTCAGAACATTGGGGTTTACAGGGATTTTGGATGGGTAGTATTTAAAATAATGTTTCTTCTGAGAACATATATTCTAATATTTTCATTAAAATTTTGTAGTTAGTAATTAAAAGATTATTATTTATTATTATTATTATGTATGATTCTGTACTTTGTATTGCCTGGTTTTATAGAGATCTTGGTCCGGTAATGTTTTTTTTAATTCATTTAAATTTGAATTTGTGATTTCTGAAGTTTAAAATATTGATAAGTAATATTTCTTTTTAGATTAAAGTCATGCATTTATGGGAGAATTTGTTTTAAAATAAACATTTGCTTTAGCTTCAGGATTTGATTTCCATTCCAGTTATGGATGGTAGTGTTTTCAAATGTATACATTTACATTGTATTGCTTATTTAATTTTCTAGATAATTGAAGTATTGCAAAAATATTTAATTCAAGTATCAATATTATATATATTTTTTTAATATTTCATGTTAGATTTTTAATTAAAAAATACAATTTACAATTTTAACATGTAATTATTTATTTCATTTGAAAATGTATTTTAGAAATGATACTTTTTAAGTTTCTAATTTACAGCTTAATAAAAATAAATTATTTTGATATTGTTTAAGTTAAATAGGTAATGCGTCACTAATATTTCATTGTTATTTTGTTTATGTTTATTTGAACACTTCAAAATAAAATTCTGTTTGTTTTTTTTGCAGGGCAATAATAAATGTTACCTGTCCTGAGTACAGCACTTTCCCCAATATTGCTTTGTTAGGAGTGGAAATAGTAAATCTGTCCCCCCCTAGTGTCCAACACTTTCCCCAGAGTTACTTAGTCTGCAGTGGGAATGCTGAATCTGAACACCACCAGAGTACAACACTTTCTCCAAGGTTGTTTTGAATAAAATGAAAATAGCTAATATGCTCCCACCTTCCGCAAGTCCAAGCATTTCCTCAATGCCACTTAGCTTTGAGTGGGAATAGTAAATCCCAACCTCCCAAAATGCAACACTTTCCCCAATTCTCTTTGTTTGGAGTGGTAATAGCAAATCCCATGCACTCAGACCTCAATACTTTCCCAAGTGTTCCTTAGTTTGGAGTGGAAATGGTAAATCTGGCTCCTCTACAGTCAAAGACTTGCTCCAGTGCTACTTACTTTGGATTTGAATGAATCAATCAATCACATCATTTGTAAAGCACGCTACATACCCGTGACTGTCTCAAGGCGCTGGGGGGGCGCTGCTACTGTTCAAAGAGCCAGGTCTTGAGGAGTCTTCTGAAGGTCAGTAGGTCTTGGGTCTGCCATAGGCGGGTTGGGAGGGTGTTCCATGTCTTGGCGGCTAGGTGGGAGAATGATCTGCCGCCGGCGGTCACTCTTCGGATGCGGGGGACAGTGGCGAGGGCGAGGTCGGCTGAGCGGAGCTGGCGGATGGGGGTGTAGAAGCTGAGTCGGCTGTTGAGGTACGCTGGTCCGGTGTTGTGGAGTGCCTAGTGTGCGTGGGTGAGGAGCTTGAAGGTTATCCTCTTGTCGACAGGGAGCCAGTGAAGGTCTCTCAGGTTGGGCGTGATGTGGTTGCGGCGAGGGATGTCGAGGATCAGGCGTGCGGAGGCATTCTGGATGCATTGGAGCCGTTTCGGCCGAGGCTCCTGCGTAGAGGGCGTTTCCGTAGTTCAGTCTGCTGCTGACGAGGGCCTGGGTGACCATCCTTCTCGTTTTGGTGAGGATCCACTTATAGATCCTGCGGAGCATGCGGAGGGTATTGTAGCAAGAGGAGGAGACGGCGTTGACCTGTTTTGTCATGGAGAGGGTGGAGTCGAGGATGAGGACCTCCGTCTTGTCTGAGTTCAGTTTCAGTTGGCTGTTCTTCATCCAGTCGGCGACGGCCTTCATACCTTCATGGAGGTTGGTTTTGGCGGTATGGGGGTCCTTGGTGAGGGATAGAATCAGCTGGGTGTCATCGGCGTAGGAGATGATGTTGAGGTCGTGCACCCGGGCGACGTGGGTGAGTGGTGCCATGTAGATGTGAATAGCGTTGGGCTGAGGGATGAGCCCTGGGGTACGCCGCAGATGATCTTGGTGGCTTCGGAGCGGAAGGGGGAGGCGGACGCTCTGAGTTCTGCTGGAGAGGAAGGAGGAGGTCCAGTTCAGGGCCTTCTCTTGGATTCCGGCGTCGTGGAGGCGTGTTCGTAGTGTTCGGTGGCAGACCGTGTCGAAGGCGGCTGACAGGTCCAGGAGGATGAGGGCCGTGGTCTCTCCGTTGTCAAGCAGGGTAGTAAATATATATGCCCTAGACTCCAACACTTTCCCCAATATCATTCAGTTTGGTGTGAGTATTGTTAAATATGACCCCTCCAGAGCCAAATGCTTGCCTCAGTGTTGCCCCAGTGTTGCACGGATCCACGAGACCAGAACCTGAGGAAAGTCCTTCTCCTTCCTCGCTGCCAAGACCTGGAACACCCTACCCCACGACCTCAATCACCGATTGGAGTTTGAGACAAACCCAAGGATTAAACTCGGAACACAGATTTCGAAAGAAGGTTCAAACATATATCAAAGCATCTGAAGTGCTTTCTCTAGGCACTACTGTTCATCAGCGAAACACGAAGCTCAAGTCTTTAATCCTTGCACAATATAGTTCTAGCATCAAGGTTGCAGGAAGGGTTCGGAGTATAAACACACAAGAAGCGCTGGAGTAAATCACAGAGAGGACATAAAGGAATAGTCTATCGCCTTTGAAGAGGTGGATACTCTGTCCTGTTTACTTCTATAGGAGGTTTACTGCATACTAACCTGATATCAAGCCCAGTTCTTCCACTTTTCAGAGGTTGGAAGTTTATCTCGAAGCTTTGGCTCAGGGAGTTGAAGGGGGTCCGGAGTAGCTGTGCAGGAGGGAGCCAGGAGGAAGACGTTGGGGGAGCTGGTGCTACAGGAACCACAGGCTCAGATGGACTTGAAGGAGAGTGGAGAACTTCTTCGTTCCAGCAGGATTCTTTTTTTTCTCAAAACTTTCTTTAGTTTTTTGCAGAGATGAGATAACAGCAGGTGGTGTTTCAAATTCCAATATCGCAGTACAAAGAAGCTATTGTTAGAATCAGGTTCTAATATGCACTGGAATTCTCATGACTCAATATAGTTTTTACTTTTTCTGCTGTCCAGTCCGTCGAATCCTAAACCCTCATTCCTTCCAAATCCCTACCGCCTCCCCCCAAACAAAACACCCTAATAACTAGGGTACATGGATGGATTAAAGTCCCTCTAGAAAATAATGATAGGTGGCGAGGATGGTGTGCCAGAGTACTATGTGGAGGGAATAGGAGACCTCGGCCCCCTATTGAATCAGTAGTGAACAACAAGACTAGAATTGGAAGAGGTGAAGAGCTCTCATGCGTGACGGGCATGCACATAGTGGTAAGCCTCTAGAGAGATATGTCACCAACGGACCCCAAGTGTATTCAAAACTGTTTTAGTTATCTAAGATAATATCTGCCATTCTTTCCATTGTATTTGCCTGCCAAAGTATAGCCTGCCATTGTGATAGTAATGGTGCCTCCTTTTTCTTCCAAGCCGATGCAAGTGCCAGCTTCACAGCACCCAAACACAACCATATTATTGCCTTGTCACTCCTAAGGGTGACAAGGGGCTTAAGGTGTCCTCCCTCAATCCCAGCAATGCAGTGTCTTGGTGTTCGGGATAGGATAGCCCAGGATATCTTTGATTTGTGCCAGAATCTCAGCCCAGACTGGTTGAATTGTGGGGCAGTCCCAGCATATGTGGTGGAAATTTCCAGCAATCCACAACCCCTCCAGCAAAGGTCTGATGTAGAGGGGAAAGTCTTGTATAGATATAAGTCAAAAAGCACTTTGTAGTGTGCCTCTCTCATCCCTATTGAATGGTTGAATTTGTGAATATCTCTCCAGAGTTTACACCATTTAGTATCCGAGATAGCCACTCCAAGAACGTGCTTTCAAAAAGCAAAGTAGCAAGGCTGCGGGGTATGTGTTGTGGTGAATAGTAGGGATATAAAAAAGAGATGCAACCCCTAGAGATCGCCCGCCTAGAAAACTGCTCAAAAGGGGTAAGTTCTCAACATTTCAGCAGCTTTCCACACCGTTTCTCAGCACACACTGATCAACAGACTCCACCAGATTGAAATCCAAGGAGCAACCATCAAGTGGATTGCATCCTACTTCACAGGAAGAACACAGAAGATCATCCTCCCCCCGACTCCTAGCACCCTATGAACATCACCTGCAGTGTACCTCAATGCTAATCCATAAGCCCAAAACTCTTTAACGTATACATGACTCCCATGGCCAACATCGTCAGGAGCCACGACTCAACATTATCTCCTACATCGACGACACCCAACTCGTCCTCTCCCTGCCAAATGACTCAATAACCATCAAAGACAAGTTCCAAGGATGTATGAAGGATGTGGCCATTTGGATGAACAACTGTCTCAAGCTCAACACATACAATACAGAAGTACTCATCTTCAGGAATGGCAAGGACACCCTGCGAAACAACGATTGGTGGCCACCTGAGCTGGGCCATACCCCAGACCCACTGAACATTCCAGCAACCTTGGCATCATCCTCAACAGCCAGCTAGCCATGAAGAAGCAGGTCAGCGCTGTCTCCTCCACTTGCTTCCTCACCCTCCGATTGCTCAGGAAGGTTATCAGTTGGATCCCACTCAACACCAGGCGAACTGTCACACATGTTCTTGTCACCAGCAGACTCGACTACAAGAACTCCCTCTACGTAGGAATCACTGCCCAACTCATGAGGAAACTCTAGACCATCCAGAACACACAGCTAGACTTATCCTTGACTTACCCAGACAGATGCACATCACCACTCACCTCAGGAAACTCCATTAGCTACCAGTCGCAAAGAGATGCCAGGTCAAACTGCTCACCCATGCTTACAAGGCGCTACACAACGAAGGACCGGTGTACCGCAACAAACAAGTGAATTTCCACCAACCTCCCAGGGAACAGCATTGCAGATCCCTTCTCCTGGCAGCCACTTAACGCATCCACCAAGCAAACAGCAGAGGCCACTCCTCCCATCTGGCGGCTAGGACCTGGCCTACCCTCCTCCTGCACCTCAGAGCCACACCATCGCTCAAACAGTTCAGGAAGGACCTCAAGACCTGGATGTTCAACCAATAAGTACAGGAAGCATGATCCAGCATCAGGACCCCATAGGGCCTCGAGACCATCATGTGTGAAGCAGTCGCGCTCTACAATCCTGAATGATTGATTGATTGATTTTCTAGTGGAGGCTGCCCTGACTTTACGGTGGAGTATCCAAAGTGACAATTGTGTGCAATGGTAGTGTTGTGAGTCTGTAAGGTGAAAGTCCCTCCGACAGTGCAAGAAGGTGAGAATATCTCTCTTATGGAAAAGGTCTGAGATGGTGAGGCATCCCCCTTTTCTCCATAAATCAATTGCAGAGCTGGAGGAAATACTGGGTTATAGTAAATCGGCTTGAAAGGAGAAGGGAAGCTCGTCCATTCCATCAACCTAATCACTTCAACCCATACCTTAAGCGTTACTTTGGTGGGGGTACTCAGATATGCATTGGGGGAACGTTCTGTTTCCAGCTTCCATAACACATCCCATATATATCTCACCACTGCCGCCCTGTCCATGTGTAACCAATGTTTATCGGATTTACGTATGACCACTCTGATACTACCTGTAACTGTGCAGCTATATAATACAACTGGAAGTCTGGGAGTGCCAGACCCCCTGAGTCCTTCGATAATCTTGTCTTTTTGTAAGGGAGGAGGGCTCTGCGGTTTTGCCATATGAAGCGAGTCACTAGTCTAGCAGAGGGTCAGTATGAATCCATGCTCCAATTCTATGGGTAGTACCTGAAAAAGGTATAGGAGCTTGGGTAGTACTGTCATTTTGATGGCATGTATGCATCCTAGCCAAGATATATACATGAATTACAAGAGGTTCACTTTTAGTTGCTGTAGAAGTAGTGGTTAGTACCACAATATACATCTGATAATCTATGGGTGAGTTTGATCCCCAGATAAGTGATGTCTTTTTTTGCCCACTGGAAAGGAGAGGAGGCCACCAAAGTTTCAATATCAGAAGTAGGCAGGAGTAGATTAAGCAAGAAAGATTTATGTGAATTCACTTGGATGCCTGCTGCCTCTTTGTAGAGGCTTAGTTCCACTTGTTGAGCTGCATGTGACTGTTGGGTGCTGGCAAGTTTCAGCAGTACATCGTCTGTGAATAAGGAGATTTTATGCTCAATTGACCCAAAGGTAAGCCCTCGAATGGTGGGTGACAATCTTAATTTTTCTGCTAGGTGTTTTATACGCAAAGCAATGGGGGAAGGGGACACACCTGTTGCGTCCCTCTCCCTATTGGAAACAGCTCAGACCCCATCCTGTTGACTAAGACATGTATACAGGGGAGGCATAGTTGGCCTGGATCATAGTTATGGTTTGGTCACAAAAGCTAAAGTGCTGGAGGGTATTGAATAAAAAGGGGCAGTCCACCCGGTTGAAAGCTTTTTCTGCGTCGAGGACCAGCAAAACTGCTTGTATCATTTTCCTATTGGATTGTTTGACCACGTAACCCACCCTTCTCAAATTATCATGTGTTTGTCTGCCTTTAATAAAGCCGGACTGATCCAGGTAGGTCAAATCCGGCATCAGGTCATCAACTCTGGGAACCAATATCTTCGAGCATAGCTTGGCATCCATTTTGACCAGTGCTACAGGTCTAAATGAGCCGCAGGAGCGCGGGTCTTTTTCCAGCTTGACCAATGCCTCATTCCAGGGACTTGTAGAGTTTTAGGGTTACGATGGCCGCCCTGACCTTGTCCTCACTAATTGGACCCCCTAGAATCTCCTTTTGGGCATGGCATAGGTGCTAATCCTAGTTTCTGAACATCGTCCCCTAGACTTCTCACTCCCCTCTTCTCTCCCACAACAGAACAAGCATTTGCAATGCAATAGGTCTCGCAGCTGTTAAGAGTTTGAGCTATTGGCACTGTAAATGGCAATGCCTTTTATTTATGTGTGGGTTTTTAAAACATAAATAAAAGGCATTGTCATTTACAATGCCAATAGCTCAAACTCGTATAAATGCGAGACCTATTGCATTGCAAATGCTTGTTTTTTCTGTTATTTCTGTTGCAGTGATTTTTTTGTTGTTGTTAGTTTTGTGCATGAGGATGTTGTTTTTGAAGCAATGGTGTTGGTACAATTTCTTGGGAGGAGGAGAAGGGACGATGTTTGTTTCCCTGACAGGGGGTCCTTTACCCGACCAAGGAAGTCATCTTAGAATATGTAATGAGATTTAAACAGTAATCCGTTGGTGGGGTCCTGCGGGGATGGGATGGGGGTGTGAGGTAGGGGCTCTGTGGAGGGGAGGCGCACAGATGCTTTCAGAGGGCTTATTTGAAACTCAAAAAACAATTATTGTAGAATTGTGGACAGGAGTAACTTTATTTTCGGTAAAGCGAATGTTGGAGGCTGATGTTGAAAAATACCAATTATAGCGACACGTAAATTTGCATGTAATCTGCCGGGAGCCATACAGCCACCAGGGAGAATAGCAAGAAACGCTATTTATTTAGACAGTCGAAAGACAAGCTAATCTGCATGTGAAAGAGACCGCGCCGCTATTCACAGCCTGTTATTCACGCCTGTGTGCAAAAACTCCAGGAGGATGTGAAAACCACGTGACTGCCATCAAGCCTGGGCGAAACGCAAATATGGCATTTGTGTTAATTCTGTTAGCGAAATCTTCACTGATGTCTTTTAAACTATTTCGTTTTGTTTTCTTGTTATAATTCGCACTTTTTTTAAGGCACCGTGGTTCGCCACTAGCTGGTTGCAGATCTGTTAAGTGCATTTTATTAACTTGTTTTAAGAAGAACTTTAAGAATATTCTGTTTGTCCTGTGGCGCCTCCGCCCATGTTAAAAACAGATCAATGAAACTTTACAAAAACTTTTAAAACCAAGCAATCAGGGCAGTTGTCTCACGAGGTAATGTATATCCTTAAAACAAAGGGGCTGTTGTCGATTTTTCAAAATGTGCTCACTATCGCCAGGTAGTTCTCCACTTAGTAAAATGTTTTCGCAAAAGTTGACGAGGAGGGAGTGGGAGGGGGAGTGGGGGCGGAAAGACAAGCGCGCACTGAAGTTGACGAGGAGGGAGTGGGAGGGGGAGTGGGGGCGGGCACAGTGGTGCGGGACATCAAAGGGGCCCCGAAAGTGAAAGAAAACGAGTGCTTTCAGGCTGCCAAATGGTGCGCGCGCCCGGGGCACATGCACTGTAGTTGGAGGCCTGAAAGCACTCGTTTGCACTTCCAAAACGCGCTTACTATAAGTCTCGCCAGAGCAGCGCTAAAGCGCTGTCTCAGGCGAGACCTAAAAAGGGGTATTATTGCTTCAATAGCTTTCATCTCCATGTCCACTCTGCCCCATGCTACCCAGTGATTCCCATCCTGTACCAACAAACAAATCAACCTGAACCCCCTAACATAAACAAGGGGGACCATACATCCCCAACAAAATATTCATCAAAAAGTACGTAGTGTAAGACATGGTGGTCATTAACCACTATTGCAGTATCATTGAAACCTATTATTGTCAAAGCCAAGTATGAGTACCTGTAAACAGTCTCTTAGTTCCAAGCTTACCATGTTGAAGTCTCTAGAAAGACCCCTTATCTAGTATCCCCTTCCACCATGGATCAAGGATGTTAAAAGGGTTTTGCGCAGTTTCCACTTTCAAGTAGGAACTGCATTTGTTGGACAACATAAACGTTGGGCGTAGTGCCAGAATGATTCTATGCACCACCCTCAGGATATGTTGGCCTACGGACCAGGTAGCTCACAGTGCCCCCATTAGCACCCCACACCCTACTAAGGTAACAAATTGTCTGGGCAACCTCATAACATGACAACCCTGATCCCCTTAGGAATCGTGGTAACAGATCTAGAATCCTTTTGCTCAGTCACACTTGCTCTCTCAGAGAAGTATAGAAAGAATACACAAAAGAGTGTTTTCAATATGTTTTGACCCATCATGATTCTTGTATAAAATATATGTGCTGCGGTAATCAGTAGACAGAAGCAGATAAAAGTAATAAGTAATGTAAGGACAGTGAACAGAATGACCATTTTTACAATAGTGCTAAAGCAATGTATATATGCGGGCATATAAGTACTCAGTATAACATACTTCTCCTGTGCGTCCCTAACCTAAGTATCTACGGTGCATGTATATTCTGCCAGGATTACCCCATTGGATGATCCAATCCCGTTACCTGAAGGGAAAGTATGTAGGTCCCCCACTTGGTCATGAATTGGACACCCATCCTTGAAGAGGGATTAACAGGAACCAGCTGGGCTGAACCGCCAGCACCGTGGTGACCTCACAGTGACAGCTGAGTGCTCCACTAACTGATTGCGGAAGTGAAAGAGTATTTAGAACACTGGTGACCATGCTTCCGTGCCGGTGCCTCAGCTGAGATGACATTGTGTATGATTTTCCTGGTAGTGGAGAAAGTAATCAAGTGGTCCTGCTATTTTACGGGGCCCCATTTACATTGTTACACTTTTCCATTTGTATCTAGCATTTGGTATGATACATTTGTGGCTTTCCTGATTAAGGTGCTTGGGTCGCCAAAACATGGGTAGACTCAATCCCAGGAAGATTCATCCATGATCAAAGCCACTTTTCTGTCTCTCAGAGCAGATATACTCATTGAAATATTTGATTATTCACTGTACTAATGGATAAAAAAACTATTCCTGTCAACCATTAGATGTGGTGCTATCAGATAAATGCCTGTATCATTGTAAAAGTGTCATCTAAACTATCAAATAGTTTCATATTATATGTGTATTTTGAACTTTTATAATGAACACTTGACCATGGATTGTTTATCTAGAAGAGTTCTGTCATGAAATATTCAGTTTTTAACTTGTCATGTAATTGTACAGACACTCTGTTTCATTGATTTTAGAGATATACAGAAGGCCAAATATTTTGATATTTGGCCTTCTTCAGAAAAAATTAGCAATTATTTTATATAATGCTAAGTAAATACAAAGTTGCCTAGGGATTTGTATGTACAATTAAGAAACAATGGTCATTCACTTACTGAAGCAAAGGTTCGCTGAAGCATTGTATCATGCGTTCACGGCACAGGAGCACATGTGGAAGTGTCAGCTCCCTTAGATTTCGAAGTGGGACAACCATTGTGGAGCAAAAAAATCAAATTTATATCACAGTCCCGACATTCAGGAAAAGGACCAATGAAAGACCTCCAATGATGCTTCCGAGCACGGAGTGTATTAAAGATGGAATTACTCTGAAGACTGTCTGGAAGGTACTTACTAAGCCATAGCCCAGATTTAAAAAAAAATGCACTGCTCCCATGTTATTAGACATATTAAAAATGCAGTGCAAATGTTGTGGGAAATCAGTCCGGAGTAGCGACTGTAACTCCGAAGAGGACATTGCAACTTGGAGATCAAAAGCCTCTTTTGCAGATGTTAAGTCCGCATCCTTCTGCAGCAGTAAGGCTTTTAGTCTGCTCAAGGCATCAAAGTGTAGATTTGAATGTTTCATTGAAGGCCAAAGCATCGCCTCCCTAACTGTACAGGCAGGTGGAAACAATACTTGTGTACAGCAAGTAACAACGGAAGAAACCATGACAAGATACGCGATGCCTGGTATCATGCCACAGCAACCTTGATCATTAAGCATCAAATAACTCCCATTCAAGAACTGTCTGAAAGCCGGAAGGATCATGGCCACTCGGAAACCTTTTAAGCACCAATAAAAGTTTGCTATAGAAGCATTACAGGCCCCGTGCAACGAAACCTCCTTGCACCCTTAGGCGCCACTAAAAGCACTCTCACACTCAGAGCAGCTGAGAAATATGTCAGAATCCTTGTTACTGCACCAATATTTGAAAGGAAATTCCCAAAAACTGGGTACATACCCTGCCCCTAATGCTTCATATCTGCCTATTTGACAGTATTCTAAGCAGTGTTGGAAATAAAATGTCAAAATTGGCAGAATATTATACCTGTGGATTATCTAATCTGCGAAGGGCATCTCAGAAACAGTGAACGGTAGTCTCGCTAATTTCTCTATGTGTAACATAGTGTATTTTGCATCTTTGAGTGCCACAAGTTAATGCTGTTTCGTCAGTTGCTATGGTTTAAAGAGGCTGGTGGAATTAATATCTTGCCATGGTATGCGACCAAAACGAAGTGTCTGAAGCATCCAACTCAAAAGCAAGATTGATCTTAACTGTGATTGCCCATGTTGTAATGCGGATATATCTTGTATTATCTCAATTGCTGATGACACTATGTTACCCAGGGAGTGCATTCTAGAGGACAGTGTCGTCATCCCATTGTCGACTACTGCTAGTGCCTTTTCTAAATTTGTCTTGTCAATTTCACGCAGTCTTTCAGCAGCTTCCTGCTGAGACACTTTCCATATTTCATTGGATATTGCATACAAAAAGCGTTTATGTGGTTTTCGAGGACCTAACAAGAATTCCCGTACTTCAAAGTCATCAGAGAGAAGGGACAAGTGTTATTTCACCTGAGACAATGTTGAGGTTTTTATATCTAGGCACAACTTTCCAACACTGTAACTTGTCACCACCCGAGTGTTCTGTCTGCACATAATGCAGGTCACTCAGCCCTTGGTGTTACCCAGGAACCAAGCTTGACATATGTTAGTATTTAACAGCCACACTAACCATCCCCTCCAATTGGTGTCTAATATATTGTACGTGCCACTGCGTAGCATGATGTCTAATGTTTCCTCATCTGATTGTAAAGGGCTACAGTGATCGAAATAAACACAAGTCAGTAGAGGTGTCTGTGGTGGACACAACACAGTGCTACCCTTCATCTGTAGGCAGATGTAGCGAGGACAAAGTCCTTGGTCTATTTTAACCGTGGGCGGAGAACTCCGCTCCGCCTGCGGAGTGTGCAGAGCTTTGCCTACTCCGCGTTCCACGTAGAACGTGGAGTAGGCAAAACCTGCACACTCTGCGGTGGAGCGGAGTTGGCCTGCCCCCGCCTCCCACCCGCCCTATTATTAACAATTGCTAAAGTTTTAAAAAATAACTTGAAAGCACATTACCTTATCTGCGGTATCCCTGGCTGGCCTCATATCTCTTTATCTCATTCGCGGTGAAAACCGCGCGGCGGGCGCATGCGCATTTCTTGCTTGTTTTTACCACAAACGTGATGAAGAGAGGAGGAGGCCAGCCAGGGACGCCGCAGACGCCGCAGATAAGGTAAGGTGCTTTAAAGTTATTTTTTAAAACTTTAGCAATTGTTATTAATAGGGCGGGTGGGAGGCGGGTGTCGTAGCGGATCTACACGGAGTGCCACAGAGTTTGTTATCAACTCCGTGGCGCTTCACGTAGCCCCGCTACGCCCACAACGCCCAGGCTTAGCCTATTTGTAAAGACCGGGCCAACAGTAGCGTTGCTGCAATAATGTAATTGTAGCAGCTACCCCTGCGTGTGCTCATGCTAGACCCTCTTGTGCAGCTAGAATCAATCTTAACCTGCGGTCTGAATTTGGTATTACTCTATCCCCCACTGCAGGAATGTGAGCATGTGGTATGTTTTGTGCATCTAACTTGCAGGAGTACCTGAGTGGAAAGCCTTTCACCAGGTAGGTGCCATCGTGTCCAGCTTTGACAGCCACCATGATGTCTGTCTATTCTCGTTCTTGAGCGAGTTACAGCAGCAACAGCATCAGTTCGCACTGTTGCTTTTATAGCTTCATCAGCCATGGAATTGCCTACAACGTGTATGGCAGCATGTTGATGACTCAATGTGTGGTTTACATGAGTCTGCGGCAAGCAATCTTTGAGTTTTGCCACTTGTTCCCAAAGCATCTTGTGCTTAATTGTGCAACCCTTTCAATCTCTGAATCCATTCTGGCTCCAATAATGCAGATATTCATTGTAAGACTGGACACAGTAGTAGGAATTACAACTATAAGTGTCAGGAATCTGGGATGCGTATTCTCCCTTGCCAGAATTAGAGCGTTTGGTTCTGCGAGCTGTGGGGTGCTGTCACCAAGTGACTGCGTGTAGGTTTTTTCAGGATGGATTTCTCCATCCTGCATGCACCCTTTTACGGCTGCGCACACTGCTGAATATTGGTGCTTTGTCCCTACGGCAGGCTGAGCAGAACCATCAGTGTACTTGAAGTAGTCATATTTTTCCAGAGGCAGTATTTAATTAGGAAGAGTGTATACTTGTTCATATTGCAGACAAGCTTGTGTTTGCAATGTAGAGTAAAATCTGTAGTCTACATCTGTTGTGGTGAGTGACTTAGCCCATTGCATCCAACATGGGTGCAATGCTTTAGCAGTTGGGATGCTAGCTCTTGTGGATGCCTCTAGGGTCGGCACTGGGGTCACGTTTTTGTTGGTGCAAAATGTATTTCAGCATTTGTGTATGAGTGTGATTTTTATGCAAACAGTACAGTGTCACCTTCATTGAAAGATACGTAGGTGTACCCTGATGCCTCCGCGATGACGAGGATCATCAGGTTTGTTGTGTTAACATGTGTGTGTTAATGTTTGGAAGCTAGCATGTCAGAGTGTAGAATTTCTGTATGTTCTCTGGTCCAGTGTGAACTATTGAAATCTGGACAAATGAAGTTGTAGAATGGTTTTACTCGTTCTGCATAATCTGGAAGGCATGTTCTTTGTAGAAACCCCAAAATGGATTGCAATCTCTTCAACGTAGCTGGAGGTTGTAAGAGCTCACATTTCTCTAAGAAATTCATCACAAAGCTCTTGCCTTCACTTGACAGTTCACATCCCAAAAACAGGGCATTGAGGTGGGCAATATTTTATTTATAAAAATTAAGGGGCATATTATCAAGGATGGTGTTAAAATTATCGCCGGTTTAGCGGCAGAAAACTGCCGCTAAAGTGGCGATAATGAGCTTGATAATATGCCCTGGAGAATTCCAATAGAAGCCCATGTTCACACCAGAACATGGACTTCTATTGGAATTCTCAAGGGCATATTATCAAACCCATTATCGCCGCTTTAGCGGCAGTTTTCTGCCGCTAAACCGGCGATAACTTTTAATGCCGTCCTTGATAATATGCCCCGGGATTTGTATCCCATGTGAGCAAACCCAGGAACTACGCGGTTTACTCTTGTCAAATGTTCTGACATTTATCACCTGTCAGATATATGTCATCTACATAGGACAATACTTGGTCAAAATAGTTTTGTAATAGCTCTGTTACTCTGGCTGAAAACAGCCTGGGGCAATTTTTATATCTTTGGGGTAATCCACAGCATTGCCTCTGAGAGCCTACCACTGAGAATGCGGTCAGATACCTGCTTACAGGTGCTATATTTTGGAAGAACAGGCCATTTGGGATATCAAGCAGTTTTGTATTCCTTCTGCACTATGTTATTCATGAGTGTGGCGCTGTGTGCATTCTGTAATGCAAATGTGTGAGTAGCTGAGTTTAAGTGTGTGTAATCAAAAACTAGATGATCTGAATGATCTGGTTTCATTACAGGGAAACCAGGGATTATTCATAGAGAAGGTGCAACTTTCTAATACACCCTGATCTTCAATTTGTGTGAGAATTTCCCTAACTTATTTTTTAGCCTCATTCTAATGATTGTATCAATTTTTATTGTTTTTGGTTAAGACAGTGAAGAAAAATTATACAAATCTTCCGCCTACAACCAACAACCAATGGCCGGTGGAACAAAAAAGGGAAGGGCACGAGGGAGAGGACAATAACCAACAACTTATACTGATAAATCAAGTAAAGTAACTGTTCAAGCCATGCCCGCATGTTCCGTAGTGATCTCAGTGTAGTCCCGCTTCCACCCCAATGTGACTTAAGTTTCAGGCTGCATCTCAGCTGTGAGGTGCAGAATGCATAAATATGTCGGGCAAGTGAGTTCTCAGGAGGTGTTGGACAAATATTTAAAGCAGGGGCCCCATGTCTTCTCGAATTTAGGAAGTGTGTGGTCCACAACTGCTGATAGCTTCTCCATACTTAATAGATCCCAGAGCTTGTGCAGCCAGTCTAGGTGGGTGGGTATGGAGTTGGACCCCATCAGGAGAGCAAAACTTGTTTAACAGCACACAATGCAAAGGGGATGGCCCTCCCCCGGGAGAACGGAAGGGATACATCAAGGCGTTAGGGAGCCCCATGAGGATGTAGCTAGGAAAGCATGGTAACTCGGTCTCAAATATCTGATCTATATCGGCCAATATCTCCTCCCAATAGCAGTGTAGTTTAGGACAGTACCACAGGAGGTTTGTTAGTGTACCTCTGTTGCCACAGTGACGCCAACATTTATCACCACACCTTTGTTTCCACCTGACCAGGCGGGCCGGTGTGTAATACCAAGAGTGCACTAGTTTTAGGAGGGTCTCCTTCCCGGATGCACTGTGCGCCGATGAACAGGCTCGCTGCAGGATGTCTGTCCACTCCTTGTCTGTGAAAGTGCGTTCGCACTCCGTTTCCCATCTGGATCTTGCTGGCGATAGTAAGGGGGCAATCGGAGTATTCAGAAAGGAATTGATATCCGAGAGCAAATGCCGGTCCTCGCTCCTTGCTCGATGCTAGGAACCAGCGCTCAAATTGCGTAAGGGGTCTGCTTGCATGAGGTTTCATGTCAGGTTGAGTCACCCAGTGACAAACCGCTGCATATCGCCATCTCTCCGAGAGGCCACAGTCTTGTTAAAGCCCTAGAAATCTCATAATCTCCCTGCCACTGGGAGAAAGCTGTGCCAAACATGGCGGGGGTAAAGTCTGTGTTCCCTATGATCGGGGTGGTAAGACCCTCGGAGATGCTCAGTGTGTCCCATGCTCCCATTGTTGCCCGGACCACTGGGGAGATATACACTCCCGGTGGGCTGTTCTTACTCTGCAACCAGGGTACCTTCCATATTTGGATGCGAGCCACTGCCGGATCTAGGAAGCACCAATGCTTTTCCGTTATCGGATGATGCCACTCCACTAAGAACCTCAATTGAGCTGCTTGGTAGTAGCGTATAAGATGGAGTATCCCCAAGCCTCCCTTAGCCACCGGGAGATATGCCCTCTCTCTAGCCATCCTGGCTTTTTTACCACCCCAATGAAGGACTCCAGGGATAGTTGCAATTTCTTTATCACGGTGGGGGGCAGTTGCAGTGGTAGTGCCTGCATTAAATACTACATTTTGGGTAAAAGGGTCATTTTGACTGCCGCTATTCGCCCCAACCATGAGATAGGTCCTACATGCCACGATTGGATGAGTGAGTGCACAGTGGCCAACAGAGTAGCGTAGTTTTGTGTTACCACCCTGTCAATGGTGGAGAATAACTGGATGCCCAGGTAGGAAATACCCTGTGCGGCCCAGGAAAAAGGGAAGGTATCTGTAAGGTAAGTGTGTTCTCCCTGTGGGATAGTGATGCAAAGGGCTTGGGACTTGGCGGCATTCATCTTGATTCCGGACGAATTCCCAAACTCTGCCAGTTCCTCAAGTAGCATGGCAACGACTGACAGGACTTGGTTATTGTGAGCAGCACATCATCTGCATATAATGCTATTTTGTGCACCTGCCACACATCCGCACTCCCTCAACAAGAGGGTGTCCTCGTATCCGCTCCGCCAGCGGCTCCATATAGATCACTAATAAGAGGTGGAGAGGGGGCATCCCTGTCATGTTCTTCTCGAGATTGGGAAAACTAGGGATAGGGTATTATTGACACGGACAAGGGCTTTAGGGTCCACGTAGCTGGTACATATCCACTTGTGGAAGTGGGGACCCATGCCCACTGCCTCCGGCACCCCACGGAGAAAGGGCCAGTGCACCCGATCAAATGCTTTCTCATCGTCTATAAGAGTAGAGTGGGCATCTGTGAGCGGTTGGTTTTATCAATTAGGTGGAGTATCTGTTTTGTATTTTCCCCACATGTGCGTCCTGGAATGAAGCCCGATCTGGGGCAATCAGGCCAGGCATATACTTATACAATCTATTGGCCAAGATCCGAACTCCGCCGCAATGTTGGCATCTCTTGGGGAGTGGTCCCTCAAGGTCTGTACGTGGCAAACCTGTGTTTGGGTACGCGGTCAATGAGCAAGCAATCTACCTGCTTTATTCCCTCCCACATAATATCTCTGCCTTGTGCGGAGTAATGCGTACTCAGCTGCGTCCATGTCTAAGGCCTTAAGTTGTTTTCTAGCAATAGAAAGTTGTCGCCTTATCTTGTGAGTCCCCTTTTGCCTGTGTGTTTCTTCCAGTACTTTCACCACCCCCTCTAGCTCCATGCTTGGCCCCGCGCTCCCTGTTGTGCCTTGCCACTATTGCTATATAGGTTCCCCGCACAACCGCCTTGAGTGCGTCCCACAGCGCTGAGATCGATACGTGGGGTGTGTCATTGATAGGGAGGTAGTCCTGGATTTCCCTCCGAACCTCCTCCACACTCGGGTCATGAGGTGCCAGGTTTTGGAGTGTTGATCACTATAGGTTAGGCGCAACACCAGGGAGATAGAGGAATGATCAAAGAGTGAGGTGACCTCAATGTCTGGTTTTGTCGCTGACCACAACAGCGAGGTGGAGACTAAGAAAAAATCAATTCTGGCGTATGACTGGTGTACAGCGGAGAAGTGTGTGTATGATTTCGTGGTGGGGTGTTGAGCTCTTCAGACATCGACCAACCCCACATCCAAGAGCCATTGAAGTCACTGCAGTGTAAGTGCTCCTGTTTGATTTACTCTATGGGGGGGCCTATCTAATGCAGTGTCCCGGACTATATTAAAGTCCCCACCAATGAGAACATTGGCGTCTGGTGTAGTGAGCGTGGACCCAATTGCCTGGCGGATGTATAGTTTCTGGTGATTGTTGGGAGAGTAAAGGCTTGCAATCGTGATGGTGCTCTGGGGTCGTAAGGCTATCATGCGACCCGTGATCACCGAGTGTGTGTGGGTGACCTGGCCTTGGAAGTGTGTTGCGAGTAATATAGCAACCCCCGCTCTCTTGCTCGGTCCAGTCGACGAAAATTGCCGGTCGAACCACCTAGATCACTCCAATCCTTTTTAACAAGGTGGGTATCTTGCAGGAGACATATATCACATTGCGTTGCCTTTAGCTGCGTCAAAAGTGCTATTCTCTTTGCCGGAGAGTTATGGCCTCTCGGAAAAAGGCTCACCACCCTTATCATAACTAAGTGTTAAAGTGGAGCATGACAGCGGTTCTAAGAAGTAATTTAGTGTTCCCCGTCTAGTTGGTGAATCAGGACAATCGTGAGCGTAGGCGGTGTATTGGCTTGATTTAAAGAAAACATGCAATGAAACATAAGAACATCACCAATTGGTGAAAAACTAGTGTATAGATAGTAGGGGTTCATGTCGTCAGTAGGCCTTGTGAGTCGTCTAAGAAGTTGATACTCAAAGGAGTCCTCCACCAGCACACGTTGATATCACTGTTCAACCCTGAAGCAGAGCCCTGGGTCAGACCGGCAGTGTGCGTGATCTGTGTTTGATTGGGGACTGCTATGATTTCGCCGTGGTCAGGCTAATCCGTGATAACAAAGTTCCCGTTTTGTGTTCCTGTCTGTAAGATCTTCATTCTTCCTCTTGTTCTGGTAAGGAGTCTTGTTTTGTAAGTTGTTGAAGCAGGGCTGAGCTTTCCATGATGTTCTTGGTAAAGGATGGTTCACTCACAAGTTTTGGGAGTCGGCCTCTGGGGGGGTGCCTCTGCTGGTCCAGCCTGTTGAAGCATGAGGGGGACCCCCGCCATCTTTAGCCTAAATCTTAATGGGGTATTGTCTTTGAGGTTGTGGGGCTGTCCTCAATGATATTTTGTGATAAGGGGAACTGTCATCCCAGCCTACGTGGCCTACTTCTTGGCGTATGAATGTTTAACTGACTCTGGGCCATGGTCAGAAAAAGCAGGTGAAATGACAGTTTCTACTCTTGGGCAATCCATTACGAACTCAGTTGGGCAATCCTTTTCGGCCAAAAGAATGTCATAAACATATGCCAAGCCCTTCCAAAAGAGAACATTAATGTTTCTAGATATGTCCAATTGGAGTTTTATTTTGTATAAACAATGTGGGACACTACCACTAGCATCTGATGTCTCCACCTGGATATATTCACTCAGTACTACTCCCGCCAGACAGTCCATCAGGTTCCAGCAAACTTTTGTGACTTCTATCCAGCATGTTGAAGGAAAACACCCAGGTGCAAGAACTTAAAGAGAAGGAAGATAATTATATTGAATCATGCGTAATTCCTGTTTCATTTGAGCATGTATACAATAACAATACATAGTTGCTAGTATGCTTCATAAAAAACAGCTCATCTCAACTCTGTCATTTAACCCTTTCAGGGCTAAAGTCTCTAGAAAGTTGATCCAAAACACTTTGTGTTGTAGTAAATTTTTACTTGTGTCAATACCCTCAGTTGGTTCAACTACCACAACAATTTGGCATCTTAACTGAGATATTGTTTTGCTTCCTGCCAATGGACAGCTACACTAGCAGTTTTATTAAGGGTAGGTATAGTGCTTTTGTGTTCCATCAGTCTAAATTAGAATTACCGTTCGGTTTTACCTATGTATGCCTTCCCGCATGGACATTTTAAGCAATAAATAACGTTGGTCATATTGCAATCTGAAGTGTGTCTTAACTTTATCTTTTTGTCAGAGTTTGGGTGTGTTAATGTATCACCCACTACTATGTTGTTGCAGTGGATGCAATTAAAACACTTGAGTGTACCCTTATGCTTTATGGTCGCTGGACATTTTTTGGGGTTTGTGAGCAATTCTTGTAAATTCTTCCCTCTGGTATAAGCAAATGTCGGTTTGCTATTGTATAATCCATTAAAATCAGATTCATTCTGGAGACGTTCCCATCTACTATTGAGTATCCTTTTGATTTGGTTAGAGACTGTGGAGTATTTAGACACAAATGTTGGTGTGTCTCTCTTGGTACTAGTTGGCTTTGTCAGTAGTGACGCCTGCTCTTTACTTGCAATTCTAGTCAAATTTGTCTGCAAAATATCCGCCTGATAACCCCTTTCTGTGAATCTTTGCTTGTATTCTTGAATCTTGGCTGTTGCTGTATTGGATTCAGAACACATTTTTTTTATTCTAGTGAATTGAGAAAAAGGTAATTTGGAAATGAGGCTCTTCGGATGAAAACTTGTGTAATGAAGTGTGCTGTTCCTATCTGTAGGCTTCGTGTAGACCTCTGTCTGTAATCCAGTGCCAGTTGAAGCTTTTGTCACTAAAACATCCGAATAATTAATTTGTTTTTCATTGATGGTATATGTAAATTGAATTCTAGGACTCCTAGTGTTCAACTGTTGTATCAAGTGTTCTAGCTCCTTTCCCGATTGTGTCCAAATTAGGAAGATTTCATCAAAATATCTGCAATACTGTGCTATTCCCAATGTCCAATTGTTGTCATTTAAGATTAAATCATCTTCAAATTTCCCCATAAAGATATTTGTGTATGCGGGAGCTCCAGAAAAGCCCATTGATGTTCCGGTTAACTATGCGAAAAAATCCCCTTGCCACTTGAAATAGCTGTTGTTCAGACAAAAATATAGAAGTTTCAGTAAGAATACCTTGTCCATCTCAATGTCCTCCATTTTTAATAACGCCCATTCTGTAGCCTCAAGTCCATCGTTGTGCTCTATTGATGTATATAACGCTGTCACGTCTATTGTGCGCTTGAAAATAGGGTTATATATTTTGAAGTTTGTGTAGGATATCAGTTGTGTCATTGGTGTATGTGCACCAGTTTTGAACGAATTTTTGCAAGTAGTGATCCAAATATCTTCCCAAAGGATCAAAGATAGAGCCGCACCCAGACACTATGGTCCAGAATGGGGGATCTACTGGATTTTTGTGGATTTTGGGAATCATGTAAATCTTGGGTCTATGTGGGTTGTTAGTGGTAAGGTATGATTTTAATTGTGTGTCAATGAACCCCATCTCCTCCGTTTCATTAAGGATGTTTTGTAGAATGCCCTGTAATTTGATTGTAGGGTCACTGCCAAGTGCCAGATAAGTTGTATCGTCGAAAACGTGCTCATAGACCTGCTGCACATAATATGTGGTGTCCATAACAACAAGTGCACCTCCTTTATCAGCTGGTTTCAATGTTATTTCAGTGTTATTTACCATTGATTGATCGAATTGTCCTTTTGTCATGTTCAGTCAGATTGTGGTGTTTCACTTTTTTGTAATTTAATTTTAATAAATCATTTTTCACAACGTTCTCAAAAACATCTAGTATTTTATGTGAGACAGGTACTTGATACTTGCTTGTCGGTTTAAACAAAGTAGTAGTATCCTCATTCAGTTCATTGGTTGCCTGGATGACATTGGTGCAATAATGTCTGAGACGTAATTTGCGCATAAATTTGTATAGAGCAACTCGGGGAACTTCCATTTGTGCCTTCCATTCCATCTCGGCTGGCTGAACGTCTGGGAGTGAGATTCCTAGTAAGGTTGCTGCCTCCACTAGCTCTGTGCAGTGATGCGTCTTAAGAAAATAACCTGCCCAAATATATTTTAAAGGGTCCTTAATAGGATCCGATATTAAAGCAAAACAATCTGGGACAGACAGTTGCAATTAGTCAAACATTTTATTTTTTTATTTTTTTTATAAAAAAAATATGTAGTAAGTCATACAGAATGTTTTCTAATATTTGCTCATCAAAATCAAATAGATAGAACACACAAATAATAAAGACATATGACATTTAAATTGTCAGAGCGTGTTATCAACATACAAGGTCCCTGTATATATTCTTTCAGCTTTATCACTTGTTACCTATTTTAATTTTATCACATTTGGCTTCTCATCACTCTGGATTGTGCCCTCTGGCATTGAATCTTTTCCTCTTAAATTACGTGACTGGACCTATTGCTAAGTTCCTCTGTCTATTTCTCAGATTTGGGTGCACCCTACTCCATTCCATATCGGGCCGCTTGGCTCATTTTTTACTTTATATCAAAGAAAATAGAAATCAAGTTGTATATCCTCTTCTTTCCGGCTCAGACTCTTGCCTTTGGATGATTACCAATTTTGATTATCAATGATTGTCTTGGTAATTGTTGTAATCCTGATTATATGTTTTTTATGATTCTAGGCTTGTTTGTTGGTCCCAGTATTTGTCAGACCATCTTCGCCCTGATGAAGGTGTGGCCCCGGCTGGGGCTGGACACCGAAACGCGCGTTGGCGTTTTACCGTATTGGACAGCTGGAATTACATCATCTGACTAATTCCTGAATGTTCTATCCACCTTATCATCATGTGGCTTGTGACTTTCCTTGACGCTGTCTTTGAATGATTTTAATTCTGTATGTGTGAATTGTATGGATGCAAGTATGATCGAATTATAGGTGGTCTGTTTGAGTGTATGGGACCTTGTATGTTGATAACACGCTCTGACAATTTAAATGTCATATGTCTTTATTATTTGTGTGTTCTATCTATTTGATTTTGATGAGCAAATATTAGAAAACATTCTGTATGACTTACTACATATTTTTTTTATAAAAAAATTAAATGTTTGACTAATTGCAACTGTCTGTCCCGGATTGTTTTGCTTTAATATCGGATCCTATTAAGGACCCTTTAAAATATATTTGGGCAGGTTATTTTCTTGTTCCTTGGTTTCATGACTCTCCCCTGCTTAACCTGCCCCCATTAACTATCATGGGTCCCCCTTCTTAGTTGACAGTGATGCGTCTTATTCTGAATATCAAAGTTCAGCTGTATTGGATGCGATTTTGACTCGGTAATGTTGCTAGGGCGATGACCTGGAAAAGAGAGCATGTCGCCCCCTGGAACATGATTTCATTTTTCTTTCGTGCCGCTTGGAGGATTGTGTCTTTTGCCTTAAAGGAATGCAATTTTGGAAAGACGTTTCGAGGGCGTCTTCCACCTCCAGCATCTTGCGGGCCCACCCGATGGATTCTATCGATTTTTATCTTTACTTTAGCCTCCCCTAGCAGTTCAGTGAACAGTCCTTTCAGAAAGTCCTCGAGATCTGGGCCCTCCGCCCCTTCTCCAAGTTTTGTATGCAAATGTTATCACGGTGCGATCTGTTTTCCAGATCTGCATACTTTAAAATTGAGTCCTGAAGTTGTGCACATAGGAGTTCAGTTGAGTTCTCAGGCTGTCCAATGTGTCACTTCAGGCTCTGTAACTTAGTATCTGAAAGAGACTATTAGTTATAGATTCCTTACCTTCGAATTACCCACAAGCGTCAGACTGGATCTGGAGAATTTTTTCTCAGCAGCACCCCTGTACTTCGGTAAGTGGTGTTGGTAGACTCCGCGTTCGTCATCGTGATTGCCATGGTGATGTCGCGATATCTACTTAAACGCTGCCCCTGGGCACTGACGTCAGTTCTTTCCTTTTCCGCGCCAGCCAGCGCAGATCCGGAGAGAGCGGAACCCTGAGTAATTTTTTTACTTGCTCTTTTTTGACTTTTGTCGACATATTTTTCGAGTCATTCGACTCCTAGTGCACGTAGGGATGTCTCGTCCTCGGACCGGCTTCAAGCCTTGTGACTCCTGTCACAAGTTGATGTTGCTCACGGACCTGCACCTCGTGTGCCACCCGAAGTCATGCTCCGACTGTCGGGTGATGATCCCGAAGTCTTTGTGGGAGCGGTCCTGAAAGCTTCTGGAGGTAGCGGGACCGGTCGCGGAGTCATCACCATCATTCCTCCTCGAAGTCTTCATCATCGGGTAAGTCGAAGTACAAGAAGGAGGCGAAGAAGCACCGTCGCTCTTCTCCTTCTCCCTGTCCGTTGGCCTACGCGACGCAGGACGTGGAAGGTCATCGTCCTTTGGCTCCGCCCACAGAGCCTGCTGGGATGGCTCCGAGCCTCCCTCACTTCACGGGAGCCTAAGCATCCCCTGTCCAGCTTCGTGTACGTTACGAAGCCCTCCACTCCATCATTGGGCAGCCCGACTCCACAGGTGCACCTTTGGGCCCCGCGGATTCGGCAGGGGGCTCTAGCCTCGGTGCTGCAGGGCCCCCAGAGATCCAGGCCTGGATCCGGATCAGTGCTGGTCGACCTCACGACACCGCCCCCGGCACCGATTCCTCTGACGACGCCTCTGCCACCTCTGACGCCAGTTGCGTTCCCAGTCGGTGTCGACCCTGGCCTCCCCCTCAACTTGGACACAGAGCCGGATCAGTACTTTTGTACCACTGTTCTACCCTGGTGTTCTATTTTGCCCTCAGTGGCAGCCAGGGGAGGGTGAGGAGGACTAGGAGGGGTCTGTTAACCCTCTGGCAGACCAGCTAGAAGAGCTGGACTGGAGAGAGTAGTTGGGTGAGGCCAGTGGTCTGGATACTTCCCCAGATCTTGGTATGCTTTCTTCCCCTATCGAGGCCACGGAGGAGGGAGCCTCCTACGCTGTGGTGTTGCGTAGGGTGGGTTAGGTCTTGGGCCCTGAGCTTCCTACGGTGTCAGTCAGGACTAACCTCCTGACTGAGGTGCTTCAGTGGGCAGCGGCCTATTCAGAACCCCTGCTGCCGTTCAATGAGGGCCTCACAAACATCCTTCTGGACACTTGGTCCAAGCCCAGCACAGGGGCTCCTGTGGATAGGATGACTGCCCAACGCCACCGCCAGGCTCTGGGTGACCCACTTTTCAACACCCTACCCCCGAGAGCTTGGTGGTCCAAGTCTCAAAAACCAAAGGCACGGTGCCTACTGCTCCCCCAGATAGGGAATCCAAGAAGCTTGATCATCTTGGGAAGAAGATGTTTTCTTCGGTCAGCTTAGGACTGCAGTCAGTAAACACCTCATGTCTCTTGGGCTGGTACACCGCCTCTGTGTGGGACACGGTTGCGCAAGTGCTGCCACAGTGCCCGGAGGAGGCCGGGGCCGTACTCGCCCATGCGGTCGCAGAGGGTAGAGACGCGGCAAAATTTGTCATCCGATGTTATGTTATGTTAATTTGGATTTATTGAGCGCTTAATACCAGAAAGGTCTCTAAGCGCTGATGTGGACTGGATACCGCCGACTTGCTGGGTAGAAGGATTTCTACGTCAGTAGCCTTGAGGCGCTAACCTGGCTGAGGTCCACTGGCTTCTCCGAGGATGTCCAATCAACACCTTTGGACATGCCCTTTGATGGCAGATGCCTGTTTGGCGACAAGGCGGACAGTGCGCTCGAGCTCTTCAAGTACTCTAGAGCTATGGCCATATCCGTGAGCTTACTTCTCGCCCTGTTCAGTTTGCCTTTCGCCCCTTTCATGGCTAAGGAAGGGGGGCCCCACCACGTTCTGCCCAGGGCCACAGGCCGGTGCAAGCTACCCAGCTCTGCGTGGCCGGGGACGTGGGACCCAGGGCATTGAGTCTTGGGGCCAGCGGGCAGGCAAGTCCACCAGTGCCACATCTGCAGCAGCCTCTAAACCTTCCTAGTCCGACCTTTCAGGGCCACCAGTTGTCAGTGGGGGGCAAGATCCGCCACCACCTCCCCCACTGGCACAACATCACGTCAGACAGATGGGTTTTGCAGATAGTCCGAAGGGGCTACTCCCTTCCCTTCAAGTCTACCCCTCCTTCCATGCCACCATTACTCCATTGCATGTCGGAGGATCACTTGGCTCTTCTCCATCAGGAAGTTACGGCTCTCTTGGCCAAGGAAGCTATCAAGCGAGTCCCTGTCCCAGAAGTAGGTTGTGGTTGCTAGTCCCACTACTTCCTGGTATCAAAGAAGGACAAATGTATGCGTCCTATCTTAGACCTCAGGGAAAGCAACCGCTTCCTCTGGAAGGAGAAGTTCAAAATGCTAACCTTGGCACAGGTCTTATCTGCCGTCGACCCTGGAGACCAGATGGTAGTGTTGGACTTGCAGGACACTTACTTTCACATCCCTGTCTTGCCTGCCCACCGGCGTTACATACGGTTCACGGTTGGCCACAAGCATTACCAATTTACCGTGCTCCCCTTTGGCCATACCAGTGCCCCTCTGGTGTTCACGAAAGGGATGGCGGTGGTCCCAGCTCATCTGCGCTGATGAGGGGTTCCAGTCTTCCCCTATCTTGGCGACTGGTTGTTGAGGCAAGATCGCCCCAGGCTGTCGTCTCTCACCTCCAGACTACGGCAGACGTCCTGCATTTGCTGGGATTCACAGTCAATGAGCCAAAGTCGCACCTGTCCCCTCTCAGAAGCTCCTTTTCATCGGAGCGGTTCTGGACACAGCACAGTTTCAGGCCTATCCTCCCGAGCAGCGAGTCTGGGATATTCGGGCTATGATACCGATGTTCCAGCCTCTATCCCGGATTTCGGTGAGAATGACCCTAAGGCTGCTGGGCCTTATGGCCTCCTGCATCCTGCTGGTGAAGCATGCCAGGTGGCATATGCGGGCTCTGCAGCGGGACCTGAGGTTCCAGTGGGCGCAGCATCGGGCGATATTTCCGATGTACAGATATCGGAGGGGACTGCATGTCAGTTGCAGTGGTGGCTCACAAACCAGGATTGGGTCAACTGCAGATCACTCTCCCTTCCCCAACCAGAGTTCACAGTGGTGACAGATGCGTCACTCCTGGTGGCCACATGGGAGAGGCGGCGAAGTCCGGGCTCCCCATCAACCTAATAGAGCCCTGGGTGATTCGTCTAGCACTGAAGGCATTCCTTCCTTCTGTCAAAGTAAAAGTAGTGCAGGTGTTCACGGACAACACCTCCGCCATGTGGTTCTGCAACAAACAGGACGGGGTGGGCCGTGGACCTGTGTCAAGAGGCCCTTCGAAATGGAAATGGCTAGAACATCAGGACATGTCACCAACTCGCAGGTTCTCTGAACGCCAGGGCGGACAAACTCAGCCGCTGGTGCATAATGGATCACGTATGTCGTCTTCACTCGGAGGTGGTGCAAGGTCTCTTTCAGCAGTGGGGAGAGCCCTGGTTAGTTCTATTTGCCACCGAAGAGAACGCGCAATGTCAGCAGTTCTGCACGTTGGAATTTCCAAGGCGGCAGTTGCTCGGTGACGTTTTTCAACGCGAGTGGAGTTGCGGTCTTCTATATACCTTTATGCCTATACCACTTCTACCCAGAGTCCTGAAGAAGATCAGGTGCGACGGGGCCCAAGTCATTCTTGTGGCTCCGAACTGACAAAGAGTCTGGTATCCCGAACTCTTAAATATGGCCACTGATCCTCCGATCAAACTGCTTCTTCGGGAGAATCTTCTGGCGCAGCAGCAGAGGATGGTTCTCCACCCAAACCTGTCCAGCCTCCACCTTCTTGCATGGGGATTGAGCTGCAACAGTTGACAGCCTTTCACCTTCCTCCCGAAGTCTGTAATGTTTTCTTGGCAGCCAGACGTCCCTCTACTAAAACAGATGGAATACATTTGTGGCATGGTGCACAGCGAAGGCTGTGGATCCCCTTTCTGCCCCCTTTCTGAGGTTCTCCTCTTCATACTTCTCTGGCCCAGCAGGCCTCTGCTCTGGGCACCCTTAAGGGCTAACTTTTGGCCATTTTGGACTTTCTTTCCCTTCCAGATCAGCCTTCTCTTTTTAAGTCCCCTATTGTAAATAGGTTTCTTAAGGGCATTACTCACCTCTTCCCTCATGTTCCTTTCATAATGCCTCATTGGGATTTGAACCTTATCTTGACTTACCTTATGTGTGCTCCTTTCGAGCCACTACATAATTATCTTCTCAGACTCCTGACTCTTAAAGCTGCCTTTCTGGTTGCCTTCACCTCTGCTCGCAGGGTGAGTGAGTGTCAGGCTCTATCTTCCAAGCCTCCTTTCCTTGCTGGCCATCCGGACAAGGTTTCCCTTTGAACTAGACCTTCTTTTCTACCCAAAGTGGTTACCTCTTTCCATATAGGACAGACCATCACTTTGCCCAGCATCTTTCCAACCCCGCATCGTTCCAAGGAGGAGGAGAGACTCCACCGCATGGATCCAAAACGTGCGTTATCATTTTATCTGTATTGCACAAAATAATTCCGGGTAGACGATCAACTCTTTGTTGGCTATGTGGGCGTCAAGCAAGGTCAGGCTGTGCAAAAACTGACCATCTCTAGATGGGTCGTCCCTTGCATTAAAATCTGTTATTCCTTGATGAAAAAATAACCTCTGGAAGGGCTGCGTGCCCATTCCACCAGGGTGACGGCAGCCACTACTGCTTTGGGACGTGGAGTCCCCATCAGTGACATCTGCCAGGCAGCTAAGTAGGCATCATTGCACACGTTCACTAAACATTATTACCTTGATAGTCAGGTTCAGAAAGACAGCTTCTTCGGCCGTTCGGTTCTCCAGGACTTTCTGGTGTGAACTTGGTTCGCAGACCCACCTCCGGGGTTGGTATTGCTGGGTTATCTATTCTAAGGTAAGGAATCTATGACTAATAGTATCTTTCAGATGAACAAGTTACTTACCTTCGGTAAAAATATATCTGTAAGGGACATATATTAGTTATAGATTCCTTACCGCCCCACCCATCCTCCCCGTTCTGCGAACTGATTTCTAGAGTAAGGAACTCGCTTTTTAGGGTCCTAGTTTTGTGCACCAGTTGTCTGTTTCTTGCATGGCTCTGCGATTCTGGCATGGAATGTCGTGTAAAAGAACTGACGTCAGCGCGCGGGGGCAGCATCTAAGTAGATACAGCAATGTCACCACGGCGATCACGACGCCGAAGACGATCACGGAGTTGACCGAAGCCACGTACTGACGCAAAGGGATACTGATGAGAAAAAAACACTCTGGATCCAGTCCGACGCCTTGGGGTAATTCTAAGGTAAGGAATCTATAACTAATATACGTCTCTTACTGATATATAGTTACCGAAGGTAAGTAACTTGCTCATCAAGATCTAATGTGCGGGTGCCCATAGAGTCTATGTCTCGCTGTAGTGAGGTAAGTTTACTAATTATGTCTGCTTTGAGGGCTTCTACTGATGAGGCAAGGTCGGCCTTCAGCTACTCCTGGAGTTCGCGTTTAAAATCCTGTAGAGAAAATAGATCTTCTTTTGTAAATGCAATGTCATTTTTCATAGTGAGGGCCATGGGGGATCCCACACCTCTGCTGGTGTAAAATAGCTAGACACTCTGTTGGCCTGGGCTCTCTTCTGAGGCATAAGGACAGTGAGCATCAGCAGCGAAGGTGATCATGACGGAACGGCAACCAATGCCCACGCTGCTGAGGAATCTTTATCCTGGGGTAGTGTGTTAGACAGAGGGTCAGTATCTCAGCAGGCGGGCAGCACTGCCGAACATAAGGTACTGTTCCTCTGTTATCTATACCGCAGAGACTTCAGGAGGGTGGTCTCTGGATAGTTTGGATGCCAAAAAGTAACTCCCTATTAGGTGTTGATTCGCAATCTGTCTCCCCTAGACTGTATCAGGTCAAAGTTGTCTGGGTGTTGCCACTGGTTCCTACCTCTCTGGTGTCACCAGGTCCATCCACACTGGTCAGTAGTCAGTGGCCTCAAATCAGATGCTGGAGGTTGGGAAGCCAGAGGAGTCCCCCGCTTAGACCAGGGAGACTGCAGCAACTACATCGCAGGTTGGTGGAAGATCAGCAGCGCCGAGCGGAGCCAACAGCCATCTTATCAAATCCACTGGGCTCCACCGGGCATCCTCTGGAGTTGTAGGGTGCCATTTGGGTCATCTACATGTGCCACATGGCGGGCTCGCCATATTAGTGTCAGGTGGATGGCTGAAGGTTTATTAGCATATGAGATCCTCAGATCAAGGCTGGCCATTAGGAAGCGGCTGTCAACAGGCATGTATCCCCCTCCGCATCTGCTTAAGGATGACTAGGAGGCCCGAGAAGCTTGCCGAACGTGCACCACCCAGGGAATGGCAAGGCGCTCTCTCGAAGCCTCCGCCCACTGCAGGTCGGTCCAGGCCTTCTCTTCACCGTTGAATGCTGCCTCCAGAAAGCTGTCCAGAAGTGCAGAGCCATGCTGCTTGACACCTTCCCCGGGACGCCTGAGGTGTCTCCCAGCGGGGAGTCACCACCACAGTGAGTCGAGTCGAGGCTTTCAGGTGGTACCACAGCCTCCTAGGGGATGTGGTGCTGCGGCAGGCAGCAGGACAATCACACTCTCCAGAATCTCACCTCTCTACAGGTTGCCCCCTTATTCTAGGTTTCTGTAGGTGAGACGGGGTCTCAGGTGGGACGGTAGTGCCTCGTCCTTCAAGGCGAGGAACTCTCTGGTGCACTCGTCCCCTCGCTACCAATCACCAACACGCCCAGCCAGGATCTTCGTCAATAGGTGCGATCAGAGGTTATTAAACGACCCCCCTTTGGACCTGGTAGAAGGTGTTCGGTGGGTTTGGCCAGGTTGGTAGGGGGTCTGGGACCTTGACTTTCTGCAATGTTGCAGCATTGGTCGCATGGATCACATCCACTCGGCCATCTTGGTTGGCCATCCCCCTCTCTCCAGCAGGATTCTTCAGGTGAGTGGGAAGGGTGAAGGCTGTTCTGCAGGGAGTGAGGCCAAGCCATGATTTGGGGTTTACAAACACTCTCGAAGGCTCAATGGATGTAGCTAGATAATGTGCAGCACGTGGGCCACATGGCCATCTTAAAGGTTCTTGAACTTTGGAGAAAACACTTGCTACTATACTCTATTTGACCTTACAGAATGAGCAGGTGCAATTTGTTGATCGGAACCAAATAACAAGAAATAAATGGATCACTTTTGTTCGAACCTGCATAATGGAAAATAACTCCAAGCCCCTGTACAGTGAGAACAAGGCTTGCCATTGAGTTACAGGATTCTGGGGGAAGCTAGCGGGGATTCAATGGAAAACCACACCAAGGCCCTAGTGACAGTGGTGGAGATAATCCATTGATTCACGGGATTTGGAGAATACTTGCAGGGAGTCAAACGTAATGGGATTACAGGTTTTGGGGGAGCATCAGTCATGAAGGTGCTGGGGGAGCATCAGTCATGAGGGTGCTGGGGGAGCATCAGTCATGAGGGTGCTGGGAGAACATTGGTTATAAGGGTGCTGGGGGAGCATCAGTCATGGCTTCATAGCACACAATAAAGTGCCTCTGGAGTAGAGCAACATGAGCCCTGCACACCATGCCCACTACACAGAGTGCGCATTCGGGGGCCATGACAACAGAATTCAATACATTCCATGTTGTCACTTAGGGGGTCATTACGATGGCGGAAGGACTGCCACTGCCAGCCATGCGGTGGCGGTCCTCCAGCCATCGGACTGCGATTTTCCCCCGCCACATTACGATGGCGGGGGGTCCTCACTATCAGAACACAAATCCTTAAAACAAATCACAGTCTTCAAGTACATCTTTAGAAAATTCAGAGCCTTTTCTTTGTAAACATCAAGTTCACCTTTAAAAACAGAAATCCTTCACTCTTATCACATTCCTGAATGTCCACAGGCATTCTTGACAAAACTTCTGCCATTACATTACTTTTTTCCGGTACACCATACATTCTATATATAAAATCCTGTAACCTCATCATCATTCTGTCTGTCCTCTCAGAAGCAATAAACATGCTTTCAGTAGTTAATAACTTAAGCAATGGTTTATGGTTACTTCTTACCACATGCTGTTTGTCCCACACAAAAGACCTAAAATGCTCCAAGGCCCAGACACAAGCAAGAGTTTATTTTTCAATTACTGAAAATTTCTCCTCAACTGGTGACAAACCTTGTGATGCATAAGCCACAGTTGTTTCATTGTCCTCAGGATCCTCCTGTGATAACACCCGCCCAAACCGTTATTACTTGCATCAGCAGTAATAATGTTTTTTAATTTGGGATCAACACTTTTTAAACCAGGTGCTGTTTAAATTACTTTTTTTAAATATTATTAAATTCCTCTTGGCACTCTGAAGACCATACAAACTTGTTTTGTTCTTTAAAAGTTGCCTAATATTATAAACATTATGTGCAAACCCCTTCACAAATTTGACAATGGCAATAAATTATATCACTTCATCTTTGTTTGAAGGAGTAGGAAGATTCTAATTTGCTTCTAATAGAACAAGTTTAGAAGTAACCCCATCCTCAATCACAATATGTCCGAAATACATAACTGACTGATCAGCAAATTTGCATTTAGAGTATTGAACCGTTAAACATCTTTGCTCTAAGATGCCCAAAACAGCTTCCAAAATTTCATCATGCTCCTACTTGTCCTTGCCGTGTATTAAAATGTCTTCTTCAAAAGATCTGACTTTCTTCATCTTTCCAAATAACTGATATATCAGTCTTTGACCAACAGCTGCAGCAGATGCTAACCCAAAGGGCATCCTTTTATATTGGTAACACCGCATTGGTGTACTAGAGGCTGTGTATTTCTTACTGTTATCACACAAAGAAATCTGATGGTACGCTACAGAGAAGTCTTTTGTAGAAAACAACTTTGCGTCTTTACCTAATGGCTAAATTTCAGGGATTTTGGGAAGTGGACATTATCCACCATGATATTGTTCAAGTAAGGTAGGTCTATGCAAAGTCTGGTATTCCCATTACTGCATATAGTCACTACCACCAGAGAAATCCACTCTGAGGATTCTATAGGTTCGATTATATCAGCTATCACTAGTTTCTCAAGTTCTTTCTCTACTTCAACCCTCAACTAAATAGAAATGTTCCTAACCTTGTGGTTGTTTTGGTAAGCATCAGCTTTCAAAATAATTTGGTGTTCAAAATCAGAAAGGTTACCAATTTTCCAACTTAAAACTTTTGCAAATTTCCTTAATAATATATTACTAATATTCTCACTTTCATTCACATCACAACTAGTTGCGGACTATTTGGGTTCAGTATCATATGACGATTACCCTGGTCGTGCCATCCCATTACTGATGGTCCTTTCTAGGAATGTAAAGCTTCCCATATGTCTTTCTGTTCTTAAATCTAAAAATCAAAGGTGTGTACCCCAGCATATCTAGTTTCTCCAAAGAAACCTTCCAGTGTATATCTGACTTAAACAACCTGTCACCTATGCTGTTTACAGACTCCTTCCTCCAATCTTTTTCATTAACAATGGTGTTAGGTGACCCAGAATAGGCATACATTTGCACCTTCACACCCTCGGTGGACATTACACACTCTAGTTTCATTTTCATTTTGCCTTCACCATAGTGAATAGTCAGAAAAAAGGATTCTTTAGAATCAAAAATGATGGTAACACGATTTATTTGATCACTGGAGTCGCCCTCATCCACATATTTCACCTTGGAATTCCTCTTTTTCCTACAGGCGTTAGCAAAATGACCAATTAACCCACAAGACACACATTTCTGTTTAGTAGCTGGCCAGGACTTACTTGAAGCAATGTGTGACTTGCCATTGCATCAGTAACACCTAAAGCCTTCATAGTTTCTTTCCACTTAGAATCATTTTTCTGTTGCTTGGCCAATTGTCTTCCTTTTATTTTACCTACCAGACCCTCCTGGACCTCTGTAGACTCCACTTTTATAGCTTTAACACTACGGCTAGAAAACTCCACCGTTTCCACTCTGGTCAGAAAATCCTTAAGGTCTGCATCCCCATTGACCCATAGCCTCTCTTGAATTGCAGGATCCCTAGTATGCATTATAACATGGTATCTTATCAATTGTTTTTGTAGCACACCAAATTTACAATTAATCAAAAATTTCCAAAGCAAAGTAACATATTATCAAAAGTTTCATTCATATTCGGCAGCCTTTGGAAAAATGTATACCTCAGAATGCCTATACAAAAGTTTGGTGCAAAATAACTAACAAAGTCCACTATAGCCTTATCAAATGCGTTCATATCTCCTTCCCCAGCATCTTTCATCATTTGTTCATACACATTAAACCCTTCTGGTTCGAAAGAGAGAAGAAAATTGATTTTATTCTAGTCCGGAGCCATTTACCCCACTTTATCAATGGCTTTCAGATAATTAAGAAAACAAGATTTCCATTCTACCCATTTCATCCAAGGGCTACCACCCGCTGGCCAAAATGCTTGAGGAGGCTGTAATAAGAAATTCTCTGAACCCATGGCACAATCTCCCTATTGCCGTGTCCCTTCTTCACCTGAAGACCCTGGGATGATGTTACTGAGAACTACTACTGTGAAATAATATTATTTAAAAATATCACTTCAGTGAATAGCCGCAGTATCCTTACTTTGTGGAATCCATACATTTATTCGCTAATGATTCTGACAATATCAGAATGAAGAATGCTCCAATGATGATAATGTAATCAAATGCAGCCTCTGCATCCAAACAAAATGATGTCCACATCAAAGATGTTGTTGTGTATCTCATGCTACTTGAACTCGCAGCATGAACCTTACATCCTCAAGAATCCTACTGCAAGAGCAGTCGCAGATAGTGCAACATGTAAGAATATGAAGCTTAATGTTGCACGAGGCAACCAATGTTCTGGGACCCACAAGACCAAATAAACAGATACCAACTTAAAAAATGCGCACCAACGATTATTGCCCAGGTGAGTGGAAAGATTCACACCTGCACATACCCAGAAAGTAAGCTGTCAGGAGATGATTTGGTACACATGCGCCAGTGGATGATTTCAACCTTATCAACTTTATCGCCCAAAAATCAGTCAGTTTATCTGCATAAGATTTCATAAAAGTGAAATCCATACCCCATGCCGCTGCATGGTTCTTAGGTGTACCATAAACACAAAAGGGGGAAAAAGAGGCAATGTATCAGGCTCATGCCTGCCTCTTGGAAAAACACTCAGATACAGAAATGTCATGATACCCTCTGGTTATGTTTGGGTAGATGTCCCTTTTATGCTAGTTTGTGTGATCCTATCTACCTACTGCTATTGTCCCTGCAGAAGAATGGACAATTCCAAGAATTGGACGAGGCAGGCTCACTCACCTAATGTGACATGCTTTATCATTTGCCACCTTATCCCACCCTGGTGAGATGGTACTACTAGGGCGGACTCAAACTGTGGGGTGGGGTAGTTAACCTGAGGGAATTTCTTAGAAGAAAAAAAAATTCTATGGCTAAAATGCTTGGATCCAGTTCAATGTTTAAAAAAACCATAGGATATGTACAACGTATCCTTTATTCTGGTGGTATCCCTGGCTTGACTAAAAAGAATCAAACAGTAATCTCAGAGGATGTACAGGGTTACTATGACCCTTACGTACGGCTGAGTTGTCATACCAACATGTTTCTACCCTTCTATTGGAGCCTAAAGTTATCAGTTGGCTGTTCGTTTGGACACGGTAGGATCGTTGCAGGCGCTCCACCTTGGCATAAGTGTGACTATAGGAGGCGCCCACCCAGAACAGACCATGAGGTAAATGGCCCCCTGGAACTAGGTATAATTGCTTAAAGAGAGGTAGGTCCTCACGAATTTTTGGGTTGTACCCTTCAATATCATTTATAAGTGTAGGGATACACAAGTTTAGCCCTGATGAATGCCCGAGACCTCTTTAGACTGGTTCTTAGATATTCCAGTAGCTCAGCTCGTCGAAAAAATTGTGAAGCAACTCCAAGGTAGAAAGTTCTTCAAAGATGTATTCGACACTGGAACACCAACAGTAAGAGCAGTGCTAGGCACGACATGCTACTTTCCATCCTCCAGACAACTGATCCCCAAAGTTTCTTAGATCTAGAATATTGGAAGGCTCCCTAGAAGAACCTCAACCACACTTAAATGATACAGGAACATAACGCTGCATTATCCCATTACAGAATACGCATAACATAACAGAAAATACATAAAACATATACATAACAGTGTCCCTCGAGTTCCCCGTACACCCACCGCCACCACCCCAAAACCCCAAAACCCACCCGTAACAACCCCCCCAGACCACCACACAGGCAGCGCAGACAGAGACAGCAAACCCCCAGGAAACGCACCAGCCACACAGACCCAACACCTTACAATGTCATTGCCCACCACAGGCTGAAAAGGACAACCATCGTACGCATCCTGACCAACAACGCCCAACAGGCCGACAGCACTAACACAGCGGACAACCAACATCCCACTCCACACAAAGCTGCTGACTGTGCTGCACCTGTTGGCCCCTGGTACCCCCCAACCAACAGCCGACACAATCGGAGGAGACACACAGCCAGCCACATCCAAGTCCCTCACACCTGACCTGGACATCACCATCAGCCTGTTACCCAAGTCCCTATACGTCCAACACAATGCGCAGGATCCGCTGGACACCAAGCAAGGCCCATACGCCATTGCTGGATGCATGCATGTGTCGGGGGCAATCCACAGCACACATGTCATACCTGTGTCCCCTGCTGACACATCACACAATCATTGCAACAGAAAGCACACACCTCACATCAATGTGCAGGCAACAACCGAACACCGTGGAACCTCCATCAATCTCACCTCCAAATACCCAGCCACTGTGCACGATTCCTCCATACTCCAACAGTCCAGCAGCAACTAGCATCCCCAGGATGGCACCAAGGGAAATGCATAGCCCCTTGGCAAGTTCCAAATGAACACCCCACTCACCTCAACTCCACAACCATGCAACTCACAACTCTGGCAATGCACACGTCACAAAATCAAAACCAACATGCCAAACAACATGCCCACCCACCATACATGACAGAACAACTCTCAATGGTAACCTGGGCAAGCCATGAACATGAGCCCTCAACGGCATGGCACCTCAGCCACACACTAGCCGAATGTGGGGAGAGGTGGCAACCAGGCATGTGTGAAGGATGCAGGAGAACCATGACTGGGAAAGCACACAATGCCAAGAGTGGCGGAGATGTGCTGGACAGACTGCAGTATGCCGAACACACCCATATCCATGGCGATATAAACCTCTGGTGTATGGAGTGTAGTGGACAGTGGACGCAACCATGTCACCCCGGCCAGAGGGGGAGTTCGCGGAAATGTTGCCTGTTACGTCCCCCCCGTAAGCATGAGCGGAGTGGGATGGCCCGGCGTACGCCAGCGTAGGGGTGTGAATGAAAAGCACGTAGCCCTGGCCGTGGTCCAACGTCCCTGCCAGGGCGGCACCTCTCACCATGCCACGAGGCCGACGCCCTTCTCATGAGCGGAGTTGCCTGTGATCCTGCGCTCCTGCCGTACCCCGGCCCTCTGGACCCTGAACTCGTCAGGCCCGTCCCTGCGGAGCCAGAGCACAATGATCACCTGCCGACACCGGCGTGTGTCAAGGAGGGCCCACCATGTGCCTGCGCAAGCTCCAAGCCCAAGGCTCGTGACCTTGGCAGCCTCTCAGACCATCACGGCCTCCACGACACAGGCCCGCTTTAGACCTTTCTCGTTGATGTACTCTACTGCCGCCTCCGGCCTACACTACGGTCAAGCAGGTCACACATTTGGAACTGAGTCTTGATTACACCATGACAGTGAACATTATTTAAGGCAGAGTTCATGTCACTATACTCCCTTCGATGTGGTGCCACCAAGTCTGTGCATAGCATTACAACCACACGTGTCTTTGGGCCTACGCGGACTACTGCCCTCAGCCAAGGCTGCCCAAGAGGAGGCCACAGAATTGGAACTGAACATCGATTATTCAAAGGCAGAAACATATCATTGCACGCAAGGCCAGGCGTAAAGTGGACGACGTGTTGCAGTCCGGAGGGAATAGGATCATCGTTACGGAGGTGATCGAACACTACCGACAACTGCCCTGGTGTCACTAACTCTGTGCATCGCGAGCTAACAACAGGTGGGTGTGGGCCACTGCTGACCGCTGCCTCCGGCCTACACTGCAGTCCAGTAGGTCACAGAGTCTTGATCTAGCAATGGTGGAGTTCATATCAGTGTACCAGCATATTTGCAGACTGCATCCCCTCTTAGCACCTGTGCCACTAAGTCTTTTCCCCTACATTCATGGACACTCTCTGGTCGTACATTTGTTGTATCTGAGTCTATGGACTAGGGGCTAGTTCTCATCCTCATGTAGCTGACACAAAATTGGTGGTGAAAACGAGGCTGTCGCATTCCACTCTACCATTAGCTGCTTCTGGATTACATCAGACCTTCCGCATCATGCCCTGGAGGACACCTTCCTCTGTCCACCGCAAGACTCTGCCACATTCACCTTCAACATCAATGAGGACCCGCTCACTGCGCGTGGTCGTACCTCAGTGCACCGGAAGTCACTGTCCCGTGGCAGGGTGCCTGTGCCGGCCGCTGTGCATCCGGGGCCACTAACTCTGTGCTGGTCAGGTCCGGAACCCCTCCTTCTGAGATATTGGATGGCCTCTGAGGCGATGGCCTTAGGATCATCAACGCCTTGCGCTGTCCGCTGCCTCCGGCCTCATCTGCGGTCCACCAGGGCTCACACACCAAATTGAGTCCTGACCGACCCGGACGTTGCATCACCGCAGGAGGCACACGCCACCACCGGCAGGACCACCTCCAACCGCCATCTTCCAGAGTCGAAACTTTGGTCCTGACAGACTTACACCTGTCGTGGATGCCATCATCAGACTGATACCCTGCTCGGCACTCCAGGTGCCACTGACTCAGGGCACCGCAAGCCATCGTCCGTTACGGATTGAGTTTTGTGCTGTGGAGAGGTTGCGCTGTGATGTCACCACAAGCAGTGTGGGAGTCCTGGGACTTTGATGAGGAAGATGATGCAAGTGTAACACACCCCACTGCATCTGCATCAGGAATATCTCGAAGGGACACAATCCGAGACTTTTTCTTCACATGGGCGCGCTCAGCTGTAGTGCCCAGACCTCAGTGCACTGCTACTCACTGACACTTCTGTTTGCTCATTGTGTGCCCTCTGGACTTGCTCAGGCTACCTCCATGATGCTCTGCAGTTGTCCCTGTGATGCTGGTCTTGTCTGTTTCTGTATTCACTGTGTTAACTGTTGTATTTGTTACCAGCACCATCAACCCCCTGGGGGCTGGCTTGCACCCACCCCACACACATCCAGCACAGGCGTCACTGTACACGTGGCCCTGCCAATAAAGGGGCCAGGCGCACGTGCCCGTAGCCAGTTCAACATCATGTCTGCGTGTGTCCCTGTGGTCTTGTTGTATGCATGGGGGCCCAGGGCTCTGCGACATTACCTTGTGCTGTGTACAGCGGATGCACCGCTGGCATCGGGTTTGAACTTGGACATGTAGCTTTGTCGTCACCCACTCAATTCGTAAGGGGAGTGGCCTGGGCCGTCGTATGCAGGGCACACCTGGGTGAGTGACTGATATGTGCGTGCCCCTGGGCACGGTTGTGTACTGTGAATATGCATTTGCATGTGTCCCTATGGCAGTGTGTGTCTCCTTTGTGGGGTGTAGGTGGTCCCTGAAGGGTAATTGAAACCAATGTATGTGATCTAGTTCGCCTTCCATGGGTTCCGACCCCACCCACACCTGTTGGGCCACCTCCTTTTGGCGTGCTGACACATGGCATTGGTTTGCCATGTGTGGGTGGGTGAAGTGTCGTGAGCCAGCTGTGCTTGCGGATGCTTCCTGCTGTGTGGTCTGATGAAGGCTCTGTGTTCTCCTCTAAGTAGCTTGGCTGCCCGGGTCCTGGTGGTGGGTTGCGTGGGATGTCCATAGGCTGTTGTAGGGCGTCGGTGTCGAAGGTGTGGTGGTCCTCTCCGGCATCAGAGATGTGTTGTCTTCTGTGCTCTGCTGGAGGTGTTGTGTGCCCCTCTGCAATGTGAAGGGGAGATGCATGTTGACATTGTGTTGACATGTATGTTGGCGCATTGTTCTGGGTTACATGCAGACTGTATGACAATGTACATTGTGACTGTTTGGGAGGTGCTGACTGCTGCTACGCGACAGTGTACATTTGGACTACATGACGGATGTGAGGTCGTACGCGTACATTTCCATTTCACGGTTTCCTGCTCTGTCAGATGTAGTTGGCATGTTTCTGTGCATGTGTGGAGCCAGTTGTGTCCTCTGTTCTGCGGTGTCGGCTTTGCGCATTGTACTACATTGTCGTCAATGTGGGTGTGCTGTTCTTGCTATGTGTGTGTGCTGCAGTGTGCCAAGGGGATGAGGGACATGATCCAGGGTAGTTGTGGGTGTGCAGTGTGCTACACCTCGTTGTGCATGTGTGCCATTATGCCCATCTCCCCCCGTCCCCCCAGTCCCTGGTCATTACTCACCCTGTTGATGTTGTGTCAGTTCCTCTTGAGCTGTGTCCGTACTCCCTACTCCTTGCACCGTCTCCACACTGATGACTGTGGCCTTAGTTTCCTCCAGCTCCTCCTGTGGTGCAGGACTGCCACCTCCTCGTTGCAGCCTTCCTGTTGGCAGCGGGTTTGTGCCTGGTTTAGGTTGTCACATCACGCCAGCACCTCTTGGCCTCCTCGGCACTCTGACTGCATTCCATGTTGTCGACTTGTGGGTCAGTTGCTGGTAGTGTTTTGTCACCTCCGTGACGCTGATCTGGTTTTGCTGCGGACTGCACCCCATCTTCCTCTCCCTCATCTCCTTGGCCATCCCCGTTGTACCTTGCTGGTGGTCTGTGGGGGTTCTGGGGTTCGCATTGGCCTCTGCGCTGGGTCAGGGTGCATCCATGTTGCTACGTGCTTTGGCTTGTTTTTGGTGTGTTGTTTCTGTGGTTTATATGGTGCATTCTCCCGCCAGACGCATGGGATTTGCAAGCCTGTGGCAGGGTTTTGCTACTTTTTGAACCGTGATTGGCCTCATCGCATGATTTTTTGCATTTGGTTTCGCATTTTTGCGGCAAAGCGTTGATATTTATGCTGACATTTGACGCGTTATCTGGTGAGTATCGCATGCTACCGCCGTGTTGTGAATACTTGGTTGGCACGGCGATATTTTCCCACGAATGGCTGCGATGTTGAGAGTTGCGTTAGGCTACTCTTGCGGTAGTTGTCACACGTTCTTGTGAATATACCGCCATGTGGCCGCAAACCCATTACCTGCATCTGGATTCTGTAACACATTGCTTCTACCTAGTCATCTGTAAATTCTACTAGGGACACAAAGAAACTATCTTAGGTGATCTCTGTGCTTCGAAATGCCGCCTTTGGGCGCTTCATAGATGTGTTTATAGACTCATTCTTCGTAGGCACCTGGGTGTCGCCTTTGTAGCTATAAATCCTGGATGGTGTAGCTAAAAACAAAGGGCCTAATTTATGAGGAATTGGCGTATTTATGAACTATGGTGAATTCCTGTCCTTTTCCCTTGCGTTTGCGCACAAATTGCTGCTTAGCAACAACACAGGCAGGATTGTTTTGGTACAGGAAGGGGCACCTTCCTTCACAAAAACAATCCAGAGAGGCGTTTTTCTCTTTCTATGTGAGCTGCAGAATGCAGCACACGTGGAAAGAGGAAATAACTAGGAGAAATTAAAACATCTCTCCTCATTACACCTCAACTGGGGAGGCATCTGTTTTTGAAGCTCCCCAGGTTTACGTAATTTTGTAAATATGGGGCAGCATCAAAATCCATGGGTGTTGAATGGGAACCCCACACAAAGATGTTCAAACAGAAAGTTTGAAAAAAGGCGCACTATCCACCTGCCCTGTGAGGTGCAACTGGTAGATCTATACAAGTGAACAAATGTATTCGTACATCGCTACGCTAAGCAAAAGTAAACAAAAAGCACCTATTGTGCCATTTTCAATACAAGTCGTGAAGTAACACCATAAGTGAAGAATAAAGTAAACTAGACCATGAGTATAATTGAAAACAATTTGGCAATTGAACTTAAAGCAATAACAATAGTGCTGATAACTTAGAAACAACACAGTAGCAAATGGATGTTTTGTGAATCTTCATAAGTTTCTGAGATTCCTCTTTATTTTCTTAGCGTTTTCAAAAAGAAGAACGTCTGGTGTCCCAATGCATTTCGGTGTGACACACACCTTCTTCAGGGGAATACTGTAACAGTATATACATATAGGTATATAAGTAAATTCGAAATTAAAAACAATGTAAATGTCAAAACAAACTTATATATATGTTCAACTGTGGCATTATATGATATTTTATAAACCTTAATATCCAGTTCTACCCAGCCATTTTCAGCATGCAACTGACATGAGAACCATTTTTTAACAACAGACTGAAAAAGGATGCAATAGATGAAAGGAGAAAAAAGAAAAAAGGAAGAACATGGAGGAAATAAAGAGGAATCTCAGAAACTTATGAAGATTCACAAAACATCCATTTGCTACTGTGTTGTTTCTAAGTTATCAGCACTATTGTTATTGCTTTAAGTTCAATTGCCAAATTGTTTTCAATTATACTCATGGTCTAGTTTACTTTATTCTTCACTTATGGTGTTACTTCACGACTTGTATTGAAAATGGCACAATAGGTGCTTTTTGTTTACTTTTGCTTAGCGTAGCGATGTACGAATACATTTGTTCACTTGTATAGATCTACCAGTTGCACCTCACAGGGCAGGTGGATAGTGCGCCTTTTTTCAAACTTTCTGTTTGAACATCTTTTGTTACTCTCTAGGGCCTGTGTAGGGGTTGCACTGGCTATAAAAAGGCAGCACCTTCGATTAACCTATGATTACTATCAGCACTTTTTGATTAATCTGTATTTAAAACATAGGAGTGCAGTTTGTCTGAATTCGTTATCATTGTCAACCCCACACAAAGCCCATGGAACACCTCCTTGACTCAGAGTACTTTAAAGCAGTGTTAAGGTGCTATGTCTTACTCCATATCTATGAGACCAGGCAAAGCCATGCAGGGTGACTTTGCACCGCCTCATAGGTATGGTTGAGAGGCTTGCGCCACTGGAGGGTCAAATAAAGTGATGCTCTGGCGATGCAAGCCTCTCATAAATAAGCCCCTAAATATTCTGGGCCTTACTTATAAAGGCTTGCCACACTTTTACGCCACCATTGCGTCACTTTTTGTGACGTTGTGGCGGCGTAAATAATGTGCCACGTTGCTCCATATTTACAAAGTGACGCATCTAAGCAGATGTGTCACTTTGTAAGGCCTGCGCTACATTATACCTGTGTCAGGTATAATGTTTGCAGGGTGGTCGTTCCCCCGCAATAAAGGGACGTAGAAGTGATGCAGTGAAATCTATTCGATTTCACTACGACACTTCTAGGATGCTACTATGTCAATATCTTACAACTGACTCACAGCAGGCGTGAGACTGGCGCAGGCCCTTTAACATGAGGCTTGCCCCATGTGAAGGGACACATTGCTGGAGTTGTGTCTGTTTTCAGACACACCCCAGCAATGTGTCACTTTTGCCCCTACAGATACGTGAGAAATACTGACGTATCTGTAATTCCTGACAACATGGTGTGCCATACATTAAATGCGGCACATCCATTGTCACAAGGAGGGCGCGGTGAAAAATGTTGCATCGCTGTTTTGTCGCAGCGATGCAACAATTTTCATAAATGAGGCCCCCTGTACGTTTTTGAGGTCTTTGACCATCAGGTATCTACATAAAAAATAATGGGCAGCGTAAATGAAAAATAAATTAAAAGGTTGTTACTCAGTGGAAAATGAAACCTCTATTAGTGAATGCACTGCAGAGGTCTGCGTGTAACCAGAGTGCCACAGAATTACATCTTGGTTGGTACAGTGGAGAATAGCGATGTGTATTTTTAGTACTACAAATTCCCAGCCTGTGACAGAAAGCACTGTGAATATATGTCATTATTTATACTTACATTACACACTGTGTAAGATAGAATGCTTCAAACGGTGGGAATAGTTTTACGATAAAATGGTGCTTCCAAAACACAGATTTTAGAAATACCACAGTGTATGTAATGCAAACTTTTTTTTCATAGCTGTCCCTTCAACACCTCTTTAGGGGCACTAAGGGGTGTGTAAATGCAGTTAAAATTAAAAGCAAGCACTTCCCAGCCCAGTTGTTAAGAACTGCTCCCAAGCATCCCTTACACTTTTACATTTGCATTTCATTCAGAGAAGCAGCTGATAAGGATCTAAATGAGCCTTCCCAGGAGGGCTGTCTTTTTTCAAAAGGAAAGTACAGGTTTTGAATTGCAGGAACAAGTGAAGGTGGGGAATGCAGGGCCCCCTTGCCAGGACTCCAGGGACCCCCTGGGGGTCCCGCCCCACAGAGTGAAGACCTCTGGTGTAACATGACCAGTAATTGACTTAGAGAGAATTTTTAGCATTTATTAGCCTGTGCGGAAGCAGTTGTTAGTTTAAAAACAAATAAGGAAACCATGTTGCTAATGTGACAGGGTTACCCACGCTCTACCCCACCGCTCCCACCCCAGAGCCAAATACCTCTGGTCACTCTTGTTCCTTGTTTGCGGTTGTGTAATATGTGGTCCATCCGGTCAACTGTTCTCATGAAGCATGCGCCCACTACATGTATAAGACTTTTAGTTCTCGAGCAGCATCAAGAGGGGTGTGTTTGTCTGCCCAGGACAAAAGGGGATTTGTTTTATTAAGCAAAATAAAACAATATGATTCTGTGTTCTGGAAGAAGCAGATCAAATGACTGGAAAGTCATGCCCAGGATGGGTTCATAGTATGTGCTAAAAAAGGGCCCAAAGGGCGAATAAAAAAGTATTTTCATACAAATATGCACAGAACACAAGGCAATAGACACTGCTGTTTGTGTTCAGCAATCACATGTTGGCGTGTGGTCGCTTCTGACAAAAATAGGAAGGAATGTCAATTTTGCACAAACAAAAATAAAAGCCAAGACATGAAGATGCAATTTCCAAGTCTTACTTGTAGTTAATGTGAATGGGAAGTAAACAGCGCATCATTTGTGCTGGTAGTGGGCGCCCTCCCTTATTTTTGAGGACCTGAAGTTGTTTTCCATCATCAGGTTTTGACCCACAGCAAAAGAGAGAAAGGCAGGAAAGGGGAAACGAAGGAGGAAGAGAAAGAAAGAATTCAGTGGCAAAGGGAACATTCATTGGCAACGCCAATAGGTCTGTGGCGTCGAGAGCACCCCCTCTTTAGCAGCTTAATTGGGGGTAACCACCAAAAGACTCATTAAAAGTTGCTCAATTATACATGTGTTTCTTCAGTCTGCATGACTGCAGACAAAAAACAATCTCATGGAATATCAGGGCAGGAATCCGACTTAAGGGTCAAGTGTTGGAATGTGGACTAAGTTCATTAAAGCAGAAAGAGAAAGAAATGATGCAAAGGAGAACAAAACCGACAGAGATCGCAGCCAATAGTGGGAGAAAGGCAAGTAAGAAACAAGCATTGAAAAATGCAATAGTTCTCGCCTTTGATTAACTTAAAGCCATTTGCTTTGCTAATGGTATTGTATAGCAAAGCAAATGGCTTTAACTTAATGAAAGGCGAGACCTACTGCATTTTTAATGCTTGTTTTTTTTTTCTGCAGTTAAATCTGTGCCTCAATGTCGCAGTTTTACAAGCATTAAAAGGCACAGGGTATCCGGTCCATGACCTGGAAGCTAGAACCGACAATTCATGTTAGGAACTTACACTTATGTTTATGTGTGAAACAATCCCCTTATACAGGAGGGCACACACAAATCATGACTAGGTACCCAAGGGCGACCAAACACAACCTAGTGCCACTTGACCAACCAAGTTTAAAAAACACTCTCCAAACTCTGTCCACAAGAGAGGATTTTATCCGATCAACCTCCTGAAATTCAACGTGGAGGAAACAGATGATGTTACCATAAGCTAAACGCCCAACAGTGTAATTAGGCCAGCGCATTATAACCAACTGAAATATAATAATAAAAAATTAAATGACAGTGCTTCAACCACATCAGAATTGTCTTCTGTACCATGCGAACCCTATTGAACAGTCTTGGCATTACATGTTCGTGGTTTCAAAATGTCTCAAATGTTACCAGCGCTTTAATAACACTCTTTCCCCCTAAAATGAAGTATATAAAAAAACAAGCTTTGGCATAGCCAATAGGTCTCGCCTTTGGGACCTTATAAGTGTTTAGCCATGCAACAGTTGCATAACTAAATACTTATAAGGTCCCAAAAGCGAGACCTATTGGCTATGCCAAGCGGCCATGCGGCCGCGAAAGTGATCGCGATCGCGATCAAACATCACAGCGGCCGCAAAAGTGAAAGTAATCGCGGTAAAAGCGGCGCGCGCGCCCGTGCACATGCACTGTAGCTCTAGGCTGGCCTGGTAGCACTTTTTGGAGCCCTCTCAATAAGTCTTGCCAGAACAGCGCGGCGCGCGCTACCGTGCACATGCACTGTAGGTCTAGGCTGGCCTGGTAGCACTTTTTGGAGCCCTCTCAATAAGTCTCGCCAGATCAGCGCATGCGCTGGGTTAGGCGAGACCTAAAAAACACACTATTATTAAGACCTTTTTTCCAACGACACATGGTTCTTTGCGTCCTAAATGCCTTCTGGTGTTAGAGTGGTAACAACACGAGTGTGTCTGCAGTCGGAAATTAAAACCCAAAGGGGCCCAGAGCTGGTGTTAGAGCCTTTTACTCTAAAGCAATAAGCAGTGTTGACAGGGGCGGTAGTTGGGGGGAGATGGCCTGCATATTGTGTGGGTCATTGTGGGTAGCTTGGTGTGAAAGTTTGTGCGCGCAACTACTCTAGAGCTGTGACAAATGTGGGGTGTTTTCTCTAAGGAGATGGTGGGATGAGGGAGGGGGGTCAGTAGACAGCTGTGGAGAGGAACTGTGGGGGAGGGCTGCGTGTTGAGGTGAACTTAAAATAATGTGTAAAGCTTGGGACCTACTCGTTGGAGCCATGTCTATGTTCCTATTGGGAAGGAGTCTCTTCCAGAGGTAGAACACAGTGATACCAGGTGCTGAGTGTGGAGGTGGTCTGAAGACAGGATTTCAGGGATGGGCACTTCTTGTTGACAAGGTGAAGAAGCCTCTTATAGAGAGGTAAAATACGGTGGTAACGTGGGGGTAAGGATTAGGACTGGGCGGAAAACTACGCTACCCTCGCGGAGTGTGCGGAGTTTGCGCACGTACCACAGTGCGAAAATGTGTAGCATAGCGTAGCGGGCATTTTTTGCTCGCTTGCGGTCCTCAACGAGAAGTTGGCGACCGCGAGCGAGCAAAATCAACATCCCGGTGAGACTTTTTCCTCGTTCGCGATCGGCAACATCAAGTTGGCGATCGCGAGCGTGGAAAATAAACCTCCCAGCAAGATTCTCAACGCGGGGAGGTCAGGTTTCTCATTGCAAGTGGTCGCGTATGCTCGCGACCGCTCACGATGAGAAACTACTAGTCCGCGTGGAGAAAGCTGCCGCTCAAGTACAAATCTACTTGAGCCGCAGAAAACGACTGCTTTCACTGTGCATAATGCCGTTCGCAATGATTGCACAGTGCGGACAAGCATCCGGCACTGTGCAATCATTGCGAACAGCATTTCCCTACCGCACTACGCAGTTTGCGTAGCTACGCGTAGCGTTTGTAGTGCAAAGTGCACTTCACGTTGCTACGCGTAGCGCGACTACGCGAACTATGCCCAGGGTTAGTAAGGATGTGTGTGGAGGTGGTATGGAGGTGGACTAAGGTGCCAGCATAGTTCTTTACGTTGGTTGGCTGCCTCTTCTAGATGAACAGGGTGGTACCTGGAGCTGTGGAGGTGGTGGGGGAGGAGAAGAGGCGGCACTCCTAGCTGGCGAGATATATTTTTCCTGTGTCTGTAGTGAGCCTCTTACACACGTCGAACCGGGTGGTGAGGGGCGCTTAGAGATGTGGGTCATGGGTATAGCAAGGGGTGGGGGTTACAAGTGTATGAGGGGGTAACGGAAGCCTCTTACCTATGTGAGACAAGGACACGGTGGCGTTGCCTGCCTTGGGCTCATTGCAAATGACCACAGTGGCGGCATTCCTGCAGGCGGCGTTGAAGACCTTTTCTTTAAAAGTGCAGCCCCCTCGGGCCACCAGCGCAATCCAGGACCCGGCGACGCCTTCCTCTCCTTCACCGGGGGGATGAGGCCAGGCGGCGGCCCCAGGCACATAGTACTCTGTGTCTGCAGCAAAGCCCTCCAGGGCTTCGGGGGGTGCCTTGGGGGCCGGCGCGGCCATCAGGACACCGACCAGGCCCTGCACACTCTCCTGGGGTGAGCTGTCCCCACAGTGGCTGCTCTACGTGCTCCCCAGCACCGTCAGGTTACTGACAGGGTCCGTGTGGGCCGTGTTCACCAGCGCCGTGTACAACTCCAGGGAGCGGCCCAGGCAGGGCGCCGAGCAGCCCAGCGCAAGCAGCACAGCAGCCAGGGAAGCCCGCACCCCCGCCATGGCCCTCGGTGAAAGGCCAAAACTCCACCAAGCTCTGGGTGAAGGGAAGCAGCAACCCGGGTACAAGGCAGACGATAGTGGGAGGAAACCACCGGGCCCGGATACGTGAGGCATGGGGAGAGCAGAACAGGTGAAACCGGAGAAAGGGAGCAGGAGACACAGCCAAGCACCGCAGGAGCCGGGCGCCGTCAGCTTAAACTGAAAGCCTGAACAGGAAGCTTCCTGCTGTCCGAACAAACACACAGCACGCAGAGGGAGGAGATGTGAAAAGGGGAGGCCGATGTACAGGTTTGGAAGCAGGCATGCATGGGCTGAGAGGGAGGGAGGGAGGGAGAGAGAGCACAGGGGGAGGGGAGGAGACATGCAAGGGGGGCTGCCACCTGAAAGTTTTCAGTGATAAGTAGAACAAGCTGTGGACTATCTGGCAGAAGGGAACATTTAAGGCACACAGAAAATAGACCTAAAAATGGGCTGACAATGATGGAACATAAAAGAAACAATCTACCATGTGTCCAAAACGAGTTCATCACACGCATAGCTTGCTTTGTATGTAAATTATAACTAATTATAAATGAAGTATCTACTATAAAACCCATGCGTCAGGAAACATATTTATTCATACCAATAAAGCTTTTTTGTGTACAAGTCAAAGAGCGCTAGGTTGCAGTGAGCGCATATGCTGGTCCAGACACACTCTAAAGTTGTTTGCATGTTGCATGTAATGCAACCTTGCATTCACCGCCAGTGAAACGCAAAAATCAAAAGACGTCCATGCAGCCGGCTGCCCCCCTGCCACCAAAGCAAAAGTCTCCTCCAGGGTGAAAAAAAAAAGCACCCGCCATTATTCATTAAGGGCAGCATTCCGGGAGAGGAAATCAAAAGACGTCCACGCTGCCGGCTATTCCCCTGCCACCAAAGCGAAGGTCTCCTCCAGGGTGAAATAAAAGAAGCGCCCGCCATTATTCATTAAGGGCAGCATTCCGGGAGTATTGTGTGCGGGCCGCCATGTAAAACGGAAAGCGCATGGCCTGCTGAAGAAATAATGAAAGTGAAAGCGTGCATGGTGCCGCGCAGAAGAACAAACAAGATTCAATCTCTTGTCTTTATGGGTCCATGAGAAACACATGGCCCCATAAAGATAAGAAAGTGCTTTGCTACAGACGCAAAACAGCCGAGCCAGTCCGGACCAAATAGCGAAAGGGCGGTGACCAAAATACCCCATTTTCAATGGCAGGCCACCATTTAGCATAAACAGTGATGCCAGCCAATGGAAATGAGGGGCGGGGCTTAAAGCCCTCTTCTGAAAGTCCTTGTTAGCAATAAATCTCACCGAGCGAGCAGTGCATGCATGCGCTGCAACGCTAGGCGAGACCTAAAAATGTCAGAAAATATCTAATTGCGGTACAAACAAAAAAGGGAAATAATAGAAGGAGGAAAGGGTGGAAGTAAGGAAAGGTGGAATAAAGGCAATATGAAAAGAAGGAAGCAAAGGTGAAAGGCGAAGTGGAAAGAAGTGTGGGTGGGAAAAAAAAGGAAGGTGGAATGCATGGACTCAAGGTTGATTGATGGAAGAGTGAAAGGATCAATAGTTAAAAGGATGGAAAGGGGGGAAAATTGATGGAGGGATGGATAGACAGATGGAAGCCTTAAAGCTGTTCTGCCTTGGTCTTTACCAGTTGTTAAATGGACAAATGATTGAAGAGATTAATGGTTAGAAGAATGAAAGTATGAATAGATCTATGTTGAAGAAAATTGATGATGGATGAATGAATAAATGGATGGATGGATGGAAACATGGAAAGGCGAAATAATGGAATAATGTGAGAACAGAGGATGAATGGAATCTCAGGATGGTCAGAATAATGAAAGGATGGAAAGATAAAAAGGATGATGGAGGGGTGAGTGGGGAACAGAATGAAAGGATAGATAAGTGGAATTAAGGGTGATGAGAACTATTCTAGAAAGGGCCGGGCTCACCTGCTTCACATCACTTAGAGGTTTGCTTCAAAGTGTGGTATTTTTAAATGTTATGGCTACTCCCTTTCTGTTGGCTCCCATTCATTTGGTTTTGTCAATGCTTGTATTTCTAAGACAGGGTTTTTGTAAGACCTTATTGTTGAGGAAACTGCTAGACCCTCGTCAATCTAAAAAACAGTACAGATAAATAAAAACAAAAATATTTTTTATCTCAAAAAGCACACCTTGCCACAGTAGCCCCTGGCACTGAAGTGAACTACTTTGTGTGTTGGTGTGCTCCTAGTGAAAGGGCAGAATGCTGACCCTCTCAATAAAGTTAGCCAATGCCTGAAGTGAGCGGCCCCCCTGACCCATGCTTTATGATGTTCTTGTAGAAGAAAAAATTGAATGATACAATAACAAACAAATGGGCTATCTGACATTACCTATGAAAACATATATATTATATCTATAATTTTTGTAAAATCAAAAAAGGTCCTGCCTAGCGCCAGTCTTAAAAACAACCCTCAAGAGTAAGATAAAGGGACAGGAATTGTAGGATGGAGAAAGAGAGAGGGGTGAGGTGGAATCAAGACTAGGCAGCACTGTATTTCAGCAAACCATACATTTGGCAGCCTCTGTGTGCCTTTTTTTTAAGGTTAAGCACTGGATATAAAGCATTCAGTAGTATTATAGCTTGAATCTAGAAACAAGAGTTGAGGAAGATGGGTTTGAGCCACATTCTTAATTCTAATGGAGAAAAGACAAGACTATTGTCAGTGGGGATGGTGTCTATATCCTCAAAGAATAGAGCAAGGAGGCTTACTTCTGAGGTTTCACTTTCTTGCAGTTTTGAGTGCATGTCTGACATTGCCTAGACCACCAAAAATGCCCAGTGTCTCTGACAGGCATGCTGGAGGTAAGGAAAGACCATTTTTGCAGGATCACCGCCACTTTTTACTAGATTTAGTGCTTGTTTGCTGATTCTGAGCACTGGGATGCTGACATCCAGAACCCAGTGTATATGCTCTCCAGTGCCCAGTGTATGTGCTCTGACCCCTAAGGTATATATGCAATTGCCATATTTAACTTATCCATAAGTCCCTAGTATATGGTACTCTGTGTACCCAAGGCCTGTGAGTTAAACGTCACTGGGGGACTGCAGCACTGATTTTGCCACTACTACAGAATCAAAGTGAAAAATTGACTCTGGGTCTACCACTACAGTCTCACATGGCAGTTTTAATACTAAAAATTCAGCCAAATAAATCTTTTGCCAGACCTAAAACGGCTGTATTAATACTTCCATTCCATTCCAGACGACTTTATTTTGGCATAAAAGTGCGTACACATAAAATTTACACACCTAAAATGATGTGCTATAAAACGTGCCCTTAAATAGCTATACAAATTAATAGTTTAACAGCGTTAAAGTGCATCACAGGGTTCAGGAGGTGGTAAATCCGGGCAATTCATACCTGTAACCCGTCCTCATCCAGCTACCATGTGTTTTTCCCCACTATAGGGGCCACATGGGACATAAACAACAGTTGCACATGCAGTTTTATCAATAGTTAAAACTCATTTCATCAGCAGACTTGACTTTAAACATTAAAAGGAGTAAAAATGTGGGTAAAAAAGGTTTAAAAATGTGAACATTACAGACTTTTAAAGCCACGGTGGCGAGTTTAGAAACATCCAGCGATTATGCCACATCAAGGCTAACAATCGAGATACAGCAAAGACAATGGACATATGAGTGTCATACTTTAAGACTCTAAGGGCCGAATCACAGAACTAATCTGAGATGAAATCCTAAACTTACTACTTTTGGTATTCACAGAAGGCATTTAGTAGTAGTGAAGTTAGGACTCCTAATTTTACTACTACTAAACTGAGACAAAATCCTAACTTTACGACTTTCGGTATTCACAAAAGTTCTGTGAATCGGCCCCTAAATGCCTCCTCATAATGCACAAACCCTAAGTTCCTGCACAGTTGGATAAGCCAGCGCTGTCTAGCTGATCTGTAGCCAGGGCAGAAGAAAAAAACATGGAGCTCTGACTCTTCCTCACAGTTACAGGCAGGGCACCCTCGAGGTGTAATTTTAGACAATTTGTTAGAGAAAGCACAGAGCGGCAAGGTCCCAAATCTAAACTGAACATATAATTTCCTTGCCAAGGTTGGTTGGATGTCATCCAGGAAGGACTCTATTATATACTCGTCTTTGGTTCTCAAGAGTTCTGCTGTCAAGTGTCCTAAGGGCGAACTCTCCTGTATACTTGTGAGTTTGTACATCCTATAGGATATTACCCGTTCTGAGCGGGAAATTACAGGGCACATTTCCTCAGGGTTACTCCATAAGGTTGATTTACTCAGCCACACATTCTTCCTTAACACGTACAAACCATGGTATTTTACCTACACCCGGGAACCTCAGTAACTCCTTTAGCGCTGACCGGTAACCGGACAGTTCCGGGGTCACCAACAATATGTGCCAAAAAGTTAGGGGTCTAAGTCCAATCTCGTCCCCAATCGGTCTGATTCCTAGATCCAGATGTAAGGGGATGAGGGGAGTACTAAGGGGGAGGTCTAACATCTGCCTCATAAAATTATTCTCTATTATTTATAAGTATATTTTTTATAAGTATTAATACTTATAAGCCACCCATAAGGTAGGCCCTAAATGCCCCCAGGGCAGGGTGCTTAGTACTTAAAAAGCAGCACTTGTGTATTTAAGATTTACATGTTCTGACCGTGAAAAATCTCCAAAGTTGTTTTTCACTGTGACAAGGCTGGCTCTCCCATAGAAAAACACTGGGTTACATTATAACAATTTATAATTTATCATTTTAGTTTGGGAATAGCTAAAACTATGGTTCAACTCCTCAAATGAATAGTACTTTAAAATCCAAACTGATTGCAAAGTCGTATTTAAAATTACTGTTTTGAAAATGCCACTTTTAAAAAGTTGCCATTTGTATACTACAGCCCTCTTGTCACCCTTTCAGAGGTAAACTGCAACTGCCACCTAGCAGCCTGCTGGGAGGTGTAAATTGTTCTCAGAAAATGGAACAAAAGGATTTTGGCAGGTAGGAAGTGTGACCTCCTCCTGACAGGACGGTTTGGGGGGGATGTGGCCACCAAATATTCAACTTCACAGGGCCAGCCCTTGTCACAGGTAGGTGTAACTCACACTTAGTCCTGCACCTGTCACTGTCGTAGTAACCAGAGTGATACCTCAGGGGTGTGTCCAGAGCTCTGACCAAGGAAAGAAAGATTATGCCATGTGGTACTTTGGTAGAGCAGTGCATTGTGGGATTGCTTAGGGTCTACTTCCCAGGAAATTATTTCATAGTGAGTAGGATTGCTCCTGGGAACTTATTCCCTATTGGTTAGGGAGTCACCCCCACCCACCAGTTAGTGTCAGACATAAACATGGTACCCCAGGCTCAATTTTTCAGAACACTGCTGGACCTGCTGAAAGCAGAAGAAGAACTGCAGATGCTGAACTAAAGGACTGACTGGAATTCAGAAGTACTGAGTCTGCTGTTTTACCTGTGGAGAAAACCCCCAAGGCTTGGGCCTGCTCCCACTTGAACCCAGGACAGAAGAGTGGACTCTAAGAGCTAGTTGGCTAGCCTACTATTCAAGCTCCAGGAACACAAACACTTAAAGAAGCCTGCAAAAAAGATTAGCTCAACTGACCAGTTCCAGCTGGATTTGCCCTAGACCCTGTTGGTGGCTTCTGGGAGATTGAATCCTAACTCACTAAGTGGATTCAAACCAACCTGGCCCCTGGGCTGGTGTTACAGTGTACTCTCTTCCTCTCAAGATTGCAAAAGTGGACACTTAAGAACTTTTTCCGAGCTTATTCCTAGAAGAACCAGAGGCTACCACAGGACCCGCGCTGAACCGCAGCTGCCGTCGTCACATCACCGGTCGGATTCAAGTTGCTGGTTTGCCCCGCAGAAATACTCTCTGCTTCCAGAAAAGTTTCTAACTCCCAACATGAAGGATTTTGTCAGGATCATTGCCGATCATCGAGCCCTCCATGGATCCAGCTGCCATTCCACCCACCACTGAGAAAAGTCCACCAGAGAAAAGTCTGAAAGTCAGCCTTAAATTTTGATTCTGACAAGCCACCCACGGTTGGCGCATTGCGCTTTGTGGCACTAGAAAAAATCATATCTCTGCTACCCCTGATCTGATTCTTCTTGTGTTCTGTTTTTGCTCAGTAAATTTATACTTTTTTTATAAATTGGAGTGGATTTTTTGTGTTGTGTTTTAGACATATTAACTTTTTTGGTACTAATAAATTCTTTAAACATATTTCTTTGAGTTAAGCCAGACTCCTCGGTGCGTAGCTACCCAGGACTGAGTGAAAGTTTAATTCAAAGTAACCTAACTGGACCTGATACAGAACAGTGACATTATTACTTGGTGAGGGCTCACAACCAACTCAGCTAATAATCCACTTTCCCACACTGGAACATTTACAGTCTGAGCTTTGTGGGGCATGCAGTAGATACTGAACATGATGCTGGTTTGTAAATAGTGCCGGAGTAGAGGAAGGTAAGTGTGATGAAGTTGATTTTCCATTGACCCTCAATATGGCTGATGGCTGCATGAATTACACTGTCCAAGGGAAGATGTCAAGTAAAGGAGAATGCATCTAGTGGGATTCAACACAAATAACTGCCCTGGTGGAAATTCCAGTTGAGGAGTTACAAAATGTTTGTATTGGTTCGCTCTGCATAATATGAGTCTGTGGGGCTATATATGTCAAGTGGATAGAAAAAAGTGGATACATTTTTTTAAATAAAAATACCTACTGTAACCAAATTACACTACTAGTCACAGATAACCATGTAAATAAATCTAGAATCAACTGGATTTTCACAGCATTAGAGCAGTAGGTGCCCAAAGACCCATATTCGATAATCTAGTAAATACTGGGCCTGAGATAGTTATTACATTTCTTTTCTCTGTCTTGCAAATGAGTCTAAGCAGCTTGATGTGAGCCTTTCTCTAAAGTAAATATAGGTATGAAAAGTTGAAAAACAATGATTTTACACAATTGATTGCCCTTTCAAGATCACAGCAAGTATAATGCAAGGCCCTCTATTTATTTATTTTATTTATGCCATTTGTAGAAGTGCATGGCTACCTAATTAGGGTTTCCCACTGCTAGCACCTCACTAGACCAGGGGATCGCAGAGACCAAGAAGACTGTTAATAAGAAAATGGAAACAGACATGATTTTTGCAACTTGCGCAAGGCTATGAGTGATTTACCAGTTCTCAATGATTGTGGCAAGGTGTACCATAATTTTGGACCAAAATATGCAAATGTTCATCCTCCTTGGGGGCTTTGCTTAAATTTGGGGACAACAGCCAGCTCCAGATGGATAGAGCAGAGCAAGCGTTAAGGTGTGTACCACGATACCAGAGGTCTCAGGTACATAGGGCTAGTTTGGAAGAGGCATTTATGCATATAGCATAAGGCTTTGAATTGCACCCGACGTGCAATTGGCAGCCAGTGAAGAGTGTACAACAAGCTGGCTGATGAAGTGAATCTTGGTGGATGGAGAAGTAGCCATCCTGCCGCATTCTGTATGGTCTGCAGATGTTTTAGCTGGGAAGTGGCAGCCCCCAAGTATAGAACGTGACCGTAGACCAATATAGATATTACAAGGGCCTGGACAACTGTTCTTTGGGAAGGTACTTCAACATTTTCTGCAACCACTTGGAGATGCCGAAACAGGTGGCTGCTACTTTATTAATATGATGGCTCATAGATAACTTGTCATCGAGCCATGCTCCCAGATTTTTTACCACCTGGACTAGTGATGGAATGATACCCAAAGCAGGTGGCCACAGATGAGAACCCCCCAAGTGGGTTTGATTACCCACTAATAGAACCTCCATCTTGTCGCCATTCAGTTTTAAACCAGTTGCTATTCATCCAAGATGAAACTTGGGCAATATAGCAGCTAAGAGATTCTACCTTGTGTTTATCCTGAGGTGATAAGGATACCACAATTTGGGTGTCATCTGCGTATGAGAACAATGGAAGGCCATGAGATTTTACTATCAGGATCTAACAAGGGCTTTAATGGTTTATTTATTTATGTGATTTATAAAGCGCACAGCTGCCCGAGGACTTCCCAGCGCTGCAGAGAGGGTGACGGATCTGTGTGGAGGACCGATCATGGAAAAAGCCAGGTCTTAAGTCTCTTTCTGAAGCTACGTAGAGTTTCCACTGGTAACCCGCCCTGCTTCACCCTGCTCCATGTTCTATTCCGCCACCACTACTATTTCCAGATACACTGCAATTAATACAGTACCCAGGGATGAGAGGGAATGGGATGAGGAGAGACAAACACACCTGTGCAATCCATCTTCTTCAGATAACAGAACACCTGAGTGCTGGACTTCGGGAGGATATATGTTTTGACTGGAGTCGTAATAGGGGAACTGAATAGCAGGAATAAGCAGAGGGAAGGTAGGAAACCTAGAATGTGTCATGATCCATTGCCTGCGCTTATCTCTGTATGCCAAACAGGCACACCAAAATGCTCCTTTGAACTTCAAAGTGCTTTTGAGTCTTCCACTGCAGAGAAGGTCAGCAGTACATCCAGATTGTAGGTGTCACTTGGTATGAGGCTTTGCACCTACAATACCTGAATCACATGAAATATGCAAGTGGAATCAAGACAAACTAAATTTCCCAGAGTGCTAGGAGACTCTGTCAAGACTTACAATGACTGTCTTATACCGACTTAGTATAAGTTAGTAATGGTTGAGAACGTTCCTTGCTAGGTAATCGTGATACATACGTTGGCGGCTGTTATAGGATTCGGGGTGGCAGGGGGGTTATAGAGATGAAAATGAAAAAATACACTTACCTCTGCACGCCGCTGTCTCTCCCCAGTCGTCTTTGCTCCCAGAAGCAGGAAGCACACAGGCTCCCATAAGCCAATCATAATGCTGCTGTCAGCAGCATGACAGCGGCGTTGTGATTGATCTGAACGGCGTGGTTCGGCGCTCAGACAGGGAGTGGGAGCCTGTGCATGATCGCCACCCAGGCTGTGCATTACAGCCCAGTGGAAAACATACTAAGTGTGCAGGACTGTTTGGCCGGCCCAAGACGGCCAGTCAAACCATCATGGGCACTTAAGTGCACATATTTCCTCCTCCCCTGCTGGCTGTGACGACAGCCAAGCCCCGTCCCAAAACTGGATTCAACATGGAAGAATAAAATGATAATAACAACGTGTTATTATAATTTTATTTTTTAACAACGTGTTATTATCATTTTATTTTTCCTTTATTTCACTGCTATAAAGCAGTGGGATGACTCTCCCGCGCCTTAGCGGAGGAGCTGCCACTGGATACCTAGTTGTTGCAGCCAACATCTTGTTGCCAGGACACTGGAATTCATTGCGCTTCCTTCAAGAGTTTTCAAGGGCCTTTTTCTCAGAGAATTTGGCTGGCGAAACATTAGCGACTAAGGGAAAACAAGTAGAAAAAATGGACGTTCTTAATTGGGGTGGTCCCCTGTGGTGCTATTGCTCAGAATAGAGAGGGCTTTGACTCTGACACTCTGAATAATAGAAGTATACATGCTGCTGAACGCAAGGGTTTGTACGTCATAAATTTGTCAGACAGGAGTTTGGATGAGGATGAGACCACTGTTTTGTGTAAAGTTTTGAATTTTTGTCGACACAGAACGGGGATATAGTTGATGTGCATCTTGATCTGTTTAAATTTACAAAAGCTTTCAAATTAATGGATTTTTTTAACCATCAACCACATAAGACTGAGATTTGTGTTACTAAATGGACCCCTACGAAACATTCTATCTCGTATGTACAAGATTTACTATGTCTTCAATCCAGTGAGAATGATGAACTCAGAGATATGGAATCACTATTGTGTGACCTAAATATAGTGGAAAATTATGATGAGGACAGCGGGCTTAGGCCTACGTCAAAGTTCACCCCCGTCATCGCACCAACGAAATATTGCCAAATCCAGTGAGAAGGTGACACATGAGTTACAACTTTTGGATATTCCTACTAAATTTGATCTTCAACCAACACATAATCAATGCTTTAAGGAGAGACAAGCACACCTTATGATGCAGAATGACACTACCATAGTATTTGGGAAGCTGACAAAGGCAGAAATGTAGTCATTATGAACAAAGGAGATTACATGAATGAGATCAACCTTCAGTTAAATAACCGCCACTGTTATGAATGCCAATCAAATAATCTTTACTTCGGTCAGAGACCCTCAAAGATACAAAATTTCAGACAAATGGATAACAAATGCAGGAAAGAATGATAAAAACAGAATATAAATATTGTGTTGTACAAATTATTTACAGTTAAAAACTATAAAATAAACAGTTAAAAAAGGTACAAAAAAATAATTCTTCCTGAATTAACAGCGAAAAAGTTGGATCTCATTGGTTTATAAAAAGGATTTTCTCCTACGCCACATGGCTTTAATGAAACGTGAGACCGAGAAGACTATAGGTGTGGAGGTATTAGTTTGTAGTATTCTGAGTGCCTGTTTATAATTACTGACCCCAAGATTTCTACTAGGTGGAACAAGCCAGCGATGTCGTATGAGTTTGTACCCAGTAGAGAAAAAAAAAACATGAGCTACAGACTCTTCCTTACCCCCACAAGCCGGGCATTCCATGGACTTATCATTCGACCATTTACATGAGAAAACCCTTAGTGGGAGTGTACCGCATCTAAACTAAGTACAGTTTTCTCGCAGAGATCGGCAATATCTCGTCAAGGAATGGCTCTACTCTGTAAACAGTTTTTAGATTAAAATAGTCAAGTGTGAGTGAGCCCAACCCAGGATTGCTAAGAATAGTCGAGATGCTGCGCGTGCGATGTAAATTAACCAAATCAGTACGAGACATCTCGGCACAAAATAAGGCGGGATTAGACCAAAAACCTGGGATGCCCAGTTTCATACTTGCATTCTTTATAAAGGCAAACCAGGGCAGTTTGTGGGTTCCCGTGAGAGCCAACAGCTCTTGGGTTTCAAGTCTATAGTGCGACAACTCAGGGGTTACCCAGAGTCTACGCCAATATAATAAAGGTCGTAAGGTGACTACTTCTTCAATGTATCTAATGCCTAAGTCCATTCTGATGGGGTTAAGAGGGGTGCTAGAAGGTAGAGCCAACAGTGATCTGAAGAATGCATTTTCCGACCTATAGATGTCAGATATCGAAGAGTGGCCCCACAATTCGGCTCCATACAAAATAGCACCACGTGCTTGGGATCTATATATTTCCACGATAGAAGCGACTGGCTTAGTGGAGGACTTTCTGTGGAGTCTTAGTATGCCACCTGTGGTTTGTACCAATCTTAATTTGGCTTTGGCCAGTTGTGGGCCCCACTCCATTCTGTCAGTCAGAGTGATGCCCAGATATTCAAACACAGTGACCCTATCCAATACTGTACCATTCAGGGAGGGATTGGACCATCTGGTCTTAGGTGGATTGCAGACCATAAATTTAGTCTTTTGTGTATTTATCTCCAACCCCCTTATGTGACAGAAGTTGGCTAAACTGTCCAGGGCACGTTGGATACCCATGGGCGATTTGGACAGTAGGAGGGTATCATCTGCGAACATTAATGCAACCACCTGGTCATTGAGTAGTTTTGGGGCATCGATGTCTTTGACCCCTTTAAGGTGGGTAATTCGTGCATTTACAAAGAGACAGAACAGAGTGGGGGCCAAAACACAGCCCTGTCTTACTCCCCTCGAAACTGGGAATCTAGTTGTTAGGGCACCCCATTTGCCACTCCTAACTTGTGCAAAATTGTCCAAGTGTAGTAGCCTGATGATGTTAAGAAGGTTAGCGGGGACCCCCATGTCCTCCATCACTGCCCATAAAATTTGACGGGGTACCAAGTCGAAGGCACCAAGTTGAGATCTACAAAGATTAAGTAGAGGCTGCCACCCTCTACTCTAACGGTTTTCCAGTATAAAAGTTGGAGCCTAAGTAGCTGGTCGACCGTAGATGTCTTATCCCTAAAACCTGCCTGATAGCAACTGAGAATCGACTGGTCATCCATCCAGGTCTGAAGCCGATCGAGTATGATGCGTGAGAAGAGTTTTTGGCTTACATCGATCAGGCTGATCGGGCGATAATTGGCCGGAAGTAAAGGGGATCCCTTTTTAAAGACTGGAATGATCTCGGCTCCCACCCAGGTATCCGGTAATTTAGCACTCATGATTATAGCGTTAAACAGATAACAAAGGTATGGAACCCAAATCGCCACTTGGTCCTTATAGAGGTCAACAGGGATGTTGTCGAGCCCAGGCGCCTTACCTGCAGGGAGCCTTTTCATAGCAGATTCAACCTCCACTAAAGTGACTCTGAAATGGGAGGCTTCAATGGATATGTGTGTGGGGCTAGGTGAAGAACGTACTAAAATCTTCTCAACATTCTGGGGCAGAAGATGAGAGGAGGGATTGAGAGAAGGATTGGAAACAATTGGGGAGAATACAAGAGTTGCTAATGCTCAACCCATTTCTCTAGTGCAATGTTTGGGTCGTCTGCTTTGCGGCCTACCCCACTACCGTTTCTGATTATTAACCAAAATTCCCTCATATCCCGATTCCCAAGTGCAGATTTTATAGCATCCCATTTGCTGTTGTCCCAGTTCTGTTTGGCCTCATTTAACACTGTCTTATAGTGCAGTCTCTTTTGCCTTATCAGTGGTCTGTTCAGGGATTTAATAGCAACCAAAAGTGCCCCCTTTGCAGTCTTGCAATTATGGTCGAACCATGTAAGGGGTTGCTTGTTCTTCCTTGGTTTGGCCGATGGTGGATTTAGTATATCAGCAAGGGCGAACACTAAGCCCGAGTGGATATGGTATATCTGTTGGATGTACGAATCCTGGCACTGATCTAAATGAGCAGTTAGTTCTGAAAGTGCCTGGTGAACAGCTTGATATAGGTTAGTCATTTTATCAGGAGATATTTTCACTGTGGGCCATTTAAGCCTTCTTCTGTCATTTGAAAGAAGAGGGGTACCACGGGTAATAGCTCTTTCCTCTGATTAAGCCCATCTCGGGGAAACTTAAATCAAGAACAAGGGCGTCATGGTCACTATCGTGGCGCGGAAAAACCATAAAGTCTATTACCCTAGGCAAAGTCCTAGTCTCTACCAAAACATAATCAATACGAGAGGACTGGCCAGGGTGATTAAAAGTTGATCTACCCTCCAAATCTGATTGAGAGCGGTCATTACAAGCTCTCAAGGAATGTGCCAAAGTAATAGAGTTCAACTGGAGGGCAAGGGGTGTCCATGACTTGATCGGTAGGACGTGGAGGTCGGGAATGGATCAGAGTGAGTCCTCCTCAGAGTTAATAGACTCTACAATGCCCGGCAAAGGTTCATACTGGCAATTAAAATCTCCAGCAATAATCAAAATGGTCTCGCCCTGTACTGTTGGAATAAATTTATCTAGAGTATCCAATAATGACGATTCTTTACCAGAGTGAGTAGGCCTAGAATAGACATTAATAAGGGTCAGAGTGGTTTTGGAGGGAAAGGAAAGTCTAACACATTGTAAGTCAGGAGAAAAAGTATCTACTTGGGACACAGTACAGCCTAGGTGAGAACCAATTGGGATAGACATGCCCCCGAAAGGTCTACCCCTCTCGGCAGTTAAAGCCAGGTTGTTAACAGATAGAAAGCCCAACCTGAAAAAATGCTCCCTAAGCCAAGTCTCAGAAATGTAGTCATTATGAACAAAGGAGATTACATGAATGAGATCAACCTTCAGTTCAATAACCGCCACTGTTATGAATGCATTAAGACCAATCTCATATAGGAGCTCACTGAGTTCATCAATATGAATTCGGGAAAATGGAAATACGTGTCTAATGTCTGATTAAGAATATTGGTATTTGGTGATTGGGAATTTGAGATACATATGATTTTTCCCAGGAAGACCTATCATTTCGGGTGTTGGGTCTCCTATTGAAAGATTATCGCAATTTGTGGATATCAAACTCTAACATTCTATCGTCAACCTACCATCTTTTGTACAGGATGGCAAGGATATCCTCACTAAATTTGACATCCTTTCATGGTCTGAGAACCTTCAGTTTGTGACATTTGATGGAACCAGTTTGTATACGTAAGGACTTTGGGTTACTCGCAGTCAGGTCTTTCCTGGACAGGGCAGATCATTTTGAACTTACGCATACAATACTAGTAATGATTGATATACTTTCCAGAAACAACTTTATTCAAGATGACCGCTAGTACCACCAACTCCAGGGTACAGCTATGGGATCCCAGTTTGCTCCCTCTTATGCCGGCCTTTTCATGGGCTGGTATGAGAGGGAGCATGACTAGGGCAGAGGTGCCTCCCCCTGGACTGAACATATAGTCTTCTGGGGAGATGAATTGACAACATAATCTGCCTTTAGAGCGTCTCAACCAAGGCACTGTACGACTATTTCTCATACCTCAATAATAATCCTTATAATATAAAACTAACAATGAGCCACCATAAAGAAAAAAATTACTTTCTGGATTTACAATTTTATGTTAAAGAAGGTGTGATTCACAGCACCATGTTCCGCAAAAAACAACATGTAACAGCATTCGGCATGCGTCAAGTGCGCATACATCCTCAGTTATCAAGAACATTCCATATTGCCAAGTGGTCCATGTCAGGTGGACTTGTAGTGAGATTACCATGTTCAGAAGAAACATAGCAGATACTAAAACTTGTTTCCTCATTAGAGGATATTATTGCAATGAACTAGCATTGGCAGGGAGAAAGATTCACTCAGTATCTAGAGGGTTAAATCTGGAGGTCAGAACCAGAAAAAGAAAAATATGAAACAAAGGGCACAGGGGGAGTTTTATCACCAAATAGTCCATGCATAGTGAGAAGATATTTAGATATTTAGAATTGTATGCAAACACTGGCATCTGCTATTAGAGATCCTAGGTTATGCTATGAGATTGATAGGAACCCCATGGTGGTATATAGGAGGGGACATACACTGGGAGACTCCCTGTGCCCTAGTTACTTTATCACCACACAACAGATTGGCACCTGTCTACCATCTAAACCTTGTGGGTTTTACACCTCCAACAGTTGCAATATGTGCCTACATGGTAAAAATATAACTCAAGAGTTAAGACTCAATAAATCTCAGGTGCACAGTATAAAAATGTTATTAATTGCAACACACATTTTGCGATCTATGTAATAGGTTGTAATTGCGATATAGTATATGTGGGCAGTACGGCCCGGAGCATCAAGTTGTGCACACAAGAATTTTGCAGAGAGAGCTCAAAAATGGGGACATCAGATATCCCATGACAGATTACTATAGGGTTATGCATTCGAATGATACGAGCTTTTGGTTCTTTGGAATTATCATGTAACTGAAAACCCACATGGTGGTGACAGGGAGCTACTTCTGAGACAAACCGCCGCCGCCTAAGAGCCACGTTCCAGGGACACAACACGGATAATGAATTCCACCACTTTCTAGGAGAGGGAAAGGACAGTATACTCGATGAATTTGTAATGATAGTCGACGATGTGTCCAGTTGGGTGGGTTTTTGCTCTCTATCTGTGAGGGTTATAACAACATGGCTCCGGTGGTATCTTTGTTGGAGGTCATTATATTGTGTTTAGTTGTGCCGATACATTGAGAAAACTTATGATCACTTTGGATTCTCTTGAAATGAGATATAGATCATTGTATTTTGAGAGCTAGCAGGTATTTTCCTTTCCGTTCCTGATTTATTGTACTAAGGTGCTCCCTTTTGCCTGTTACAAAGATGATTGAAAATAAGAACAATGATGTTTGGACGTTGTAGACAATTTTCGTGTCTTTTGTTTTTTCTGTGTAGACTCCCTTGTTTGTTTTTTCTGCATACACCCCCTTGTGTGATTGTTGACGATGTGTTCATGATTTTCCATCTTTAATTAGGATGAATTATTAACATTGATCTGGAGGGATCTCTGTTGGAGATTATAATAATCTTTTTAATCATATTGCTATATTGAAAATACATATTGTCTTTTTGGAAAACTCCCCTTTCCCAGCCTGGTTTGTTGCACGCAGGTGCTCGTTCTCGCCTGCTATATGATGAAAAATTGGAGTAAGACCTGGAACATATAATGCAATATAACAGGGGTACCCCTAATGTAGCTTCCTATGTCAGGGTTTACAAAAACTATTTGCGAGTAAATATATAGGAAACTATACTAAATGTGGTAGACTAATTCATAAATAAAAGTGCATTTCATAATCACAATGACCAAGCAAGACCCCAAAACGGTACAATTCTGTGATTTCATTTATAAATACAAATCCATAATCTTGTGTATATACATACAGTGTAACTGTATCATTTTCTCATTGCCCTATATGTGGATACATCTCCTTTTACTTTTTCCTTTTCATTAAATTATTTCTTATGTTAATCACATCAATTGCGCATTTATTTACACATATAGGGCAATGAGAAAATGATACAGTTACACTGTATGTATATACACAAGATTATGGATTTGTATTAATAAATGAAAACACAGAATTGTACCATTTTAGGGTCTTGCTTGGTCATTGTGATTATGAAATGCACTTTTATTTATGAATTAGTCTACCACATTTCGTATAGTTTCCTATATATTTACTCGCAAATAGTTTTTGTAAACCCTGACATAGGAAGCTACATTAGGGGTACCCCTGTTATATTGCATTATGTTTTTCTCCATGGCAGGCCCATGTGGGGTCAATGTTTGTTAGTTATGTATGTATATGTATAAAAAAGTTTGTGTTTGATTGTAAATCTCCAGTAATCTAATAAATTGTAGATTCACAATATTGTATCTGTGTTGTATTTCCCTTTGAGGGTTTATATACTTTTTTAAGAATAGGATTGATCAATTGTCTTATCAATTTAAATTCCTTAGGACTTCAGATTAATTAGGGGTTTGTCTTACATATGCCTATCGGTCCCGCAATAGATGTACTACTAGACAATTTACCCCAAGAAGAGGATTATTTCTAACCTTTTCATAGTATACTAGAAACCTTTTCTCTCTTTTTTTCTTCCTCACTTTTCGCTAAAATTTCTTCTTTTCACTAGTTGTGAGGAAATCCAAACCCTTGAGTCCATTATGGACAAATTGCAAACATTCGGTTTCACTGATGAGGATCTTGCCTGATTACTGGGAGATTCATCTTTGAGTAGTCATATGATCCATACTACTAGCATTATAGGCAATGAAGACCTGAATAAATTAACATCTTTAAAGAAAAAAGCAAAACGTATTGAAATGCATGGACATTTCATGTTGGAATATTTAAAAGCAGGGATTATCCCACAAGGATTAAGAGTTAGGAACATCCCCGGACTTTTCGTTAAAATTCGAAAATTCTTAGAACGTTGGTCACATATTGCTAATAGATGCTCCCGGGATTTAATGATCCAGGACGTCAAATGCCAGGTAATAACAGAGGTGAACGTCCTGGTTTTTTAGCCAGACGAGGGACACAGAGAACCAGATGGAGCCCCAGATACCAACGACGTCAACGGGGCAATTATCAACAACCACACAACTACCCACAGGAACAGAACTTTTATCAAGACGATCCTCAAGTTCTAGTCACGAGACATGCCCAATACTGGCGCGAGTAAATCAAATACCTATCTTTAATCTTAGTTCGCATGAGACTGATTGTCAGACTGAATCCCTACTAATGAATGGCCTTTTCTTTGTTCCACACACCAAAGCAAATAGGTTTGAACTTTTCCAGGACTTGGTATCTTTCTTTCGAAAAATCAGACTTCGTGCCTTCTTCGAAGGACAAGCTAATCAAGAATCATTGATTCTAAATAGATCGGGTCTAACACCCCCATCCACATTTGTCCCTACTCTTGAACAAGTAGGACCTGAAATTGCTATTTTTGAGCATGTGGTGTTTAATAAATTAACCACTGCTTTAAAATTTATTCCGGCACCCAGCTACAATCTTTCTCGGGAAGAACATAAAGCCCTACTCAACTTGAAAAACAACAAAGACATTACCGTTAAGGGGTGTGACAAGGGCGGTGGCATTGTATTGATGGAAACCGATCAATATGTTGCTAATATGCTAACTATGCTCTCTAATACAGATCATTATACCCCCATACACTCAGATCCCACTAAAAGGGTATCGACGATGATCGCAGATATGACCGATAGAGCCTTGGAGGATTGTCTCATATGTAAGAAAGAGTGGCAATACCTGAATGTTACTAAACCTAGAATGGCATCTATATATGGGATTCCTAAAATCCACAAGAGTACCACGAATCCACCATATAGGCCAATTTTAACCACCATTGGGTCAGCTACGGAAACATTATCCAAGTATGTGGATGCTATGTTACGACCACATGTCCCCAAAATAAAATCATATATAATAAGGGACACTACAGACATCATCAACAAAGTGGACCAGCTATCCTTCCATGAGGCAACACAAATCTTGGTCACTATGGATATAGAGGCCTTGTACAGTAACATCCCTCAATTAGCTGCATTAGAAGCTGTTGGTTGGTTTATTGAAGCATTTAACATAGATTGCCCTAGCCACTTTATCTTGGATTGCCTAACCATCGTCTTGCATGAGAACACTTTTGAATTTAATGGGATGTTTTTCCAACAGATTAAATTATTTCTTATGTTAATCACATCAATTGCGCATTTATTTACACATTTGTGATTCTTTCCATATCATGTATCTATATATTCACAGTCAACATAGGCAAGAAAAACAAGATAAACACGAATTATTGACACATTATCTGTCCAATTTGGTCAAATAATCACAATATATTTGATTTCATTTTCTGAACATGGCTAAACTTAATCATACTACGCGCGTTTCGGCGTTCCGCCTTCCTCGGGTAGCCATGATTGCTTAACTCCTAAAACATAATAGAAAAAGAAACAACCTATAATATTTATATACATTCAAAAAACTCAAGTGACTGAAGTGCATAATACTAATAAAGAATGTCTACTCTCTGTACACTATTTACAAATTGACATATTATATCTCCAGGTACGTTGTCACATCACCAATATGTAATGAGCACTGTAGGAGAGTAGGGTCTGCTTTCTATGTTCACCCCCACTTTTTGCTTTTGCTTTACTGGTTTTCGACTTAGATGTGGCTGTGGGCCTGCTAATCAGACCCACAGCCCTGCTGTTCTCTCTCTAAATTAATACTATGTACTTTAGGTGCATAACCCAATTGGATAGGATCACCTTATTGGCCCCTGTACAGTGTACCTTAGGTACCCAGGGCATAGGTGTACCCTAGGCCTACCAGGGGCTGCAGCATGTATTATGCCACCCCTGGCCTGGCCTTCCATTATGACACAACTGGCTGATCACTCAGCTGGGGCAAGGTCGTGTAATCACCCCTTGCTTAGGTGTAGTATTCCTATACCTACCTTATGTATAGACACATGTGTACCTATCAGTCACTCCTATGGCAGGCCTTAACAATCCTGGAGGCAGAGTGCTTGGTAACATGTGAGATGGTGCTCTAGCATGAGCTGAGCCTGTCTGCAGCTTTCGGAACCATGTCCTTATAGCTGTTCTATGATATAGCCTACCATATACTCTTAAAGTGCCTTATAATCTTAAACGGTTATGGTAACTATGGTTTGGCTTTATCAAAACATGTCGTGTAAGGTGTCTAACACTTTGGAATAATACCCCCATCCCATTTCTGGGGATGAGGATATTATCCCTCCCTTCTAGAGGGAGAAGACATGTTGTAACCTACTTACCCGGTTAAAGTTAACGAGAGCCCCAGAATCACAAAATGGATGCTGCTGCCACAGACACGAGTCTGACCTCCTGCTGCTGGGAGTGATCCCGGCAAGGGAGGCTTGGACAATAGGTTTCCTGCCTTGGGAGGTGCTAGCACCACCCCAGACAGGCCTTAGTGTATTGGGGCAGGGAGGGATGAATAGAATGAGACAGGCCTGGGGCACACAAGGTGTCCCGTGCCTAGTCCAGTTCAAACCGGTGCTGGGACACTCCAGCCCCAGTCCTGGCGCGAAACTGGACAAAGGGAAGGGGGTGTAACCACCCCCCTCCCAGGTCCCACCCATAAGGCGTGACCTAGCAGGTATCCCAGCCCCCCAGATTAGTATAAGAGTGGGAGTTGGGCCTCAAGACTTTAGATTATCCTGAACCTGCAACTTAACAGAAACTCTGGACCTTCGACATTCGACGAAAGAAGAAGACTGAAGAATCTCCCTTGTGGCCAAGGAGTGGCTACCCTGTGCAAACAGGCACCATCAAGAGACTACCCTTTGCTTTGCTGAAGTTCTACGAGGGACCGACTGCAGAGCCCGACCAGAGCCTTGACTTCCAGACTTCTCCGACCCTGATCCACATCCACAGCCGTGCTGAGATCCGTGGAGGCGACGAGAGACGTGGGACCGGCTACCTGGGAAAAGTGGCTAGTATCTTCAAGCGCAGCTTCTGAGGCACCCTCGAAGTTGTGCACCGGGGATTGAGAAGCCCCAGCCCCAAGCACCATCTGCACCGAAGATCAGCCCCCCACACTCCACGAGTCCTGCGTGGGGCCCTTCTGCATTTTCCTGCTTGCCGCGTCCGTCCGGTTGCTTGCCCGCTGGCTAGTGGCCTTTGTGACGACGCACCCTGAAATCTTCAGCACTGGTTTGGCTCCTCCAGACTGGCTCCCACTTCTCTGCAAAGAAGAAGCACCCCAGACCTTCCTGGTCTGCACCAGAAGCAAGTCCTCCGTTCTTCGTGGGTTCCGCTTGCCAAGGCTTGGTGAGTCCTAGTCCAACTTCGACGCCGCCGACAGCAAGAGCCTTCGTGGGACAGCTCGCCTCCTGGTCCTGGTCGTCCTCGACGTTCCCTGGTCCTCGTGGCTGCAGCGACAAGCTTCACCTTCACCTGCAATCTTCACGACATCGCCTGGTTCCTTCCTGGTTCCACGTGGTCACTGGCTAGTGACCTTGACTCTGTCCCTTCTGCTTGCAGGTATCCTTTCTTCCTGATCCCAGCCTTGGGATCCACCGGACACTCTTCACTGACTGCTTGTCAGCATCTTTCTTCAGGCATCCATAGGAGTCGACGACGAAACCCGACGCAACTTCACCCCTATGCACCCGCAGCCTGTGGGCTAGGTAACTTGGGTACTCCGGTGCTCATCAGGATAGTGACTATCCTAGTGTCTAGTTTTCCAGTCTCGACTTCCTAGCTACTCCGGAAGTGTCCTAAATCTATTTAATTCAAAACTGTACTATTTCTATCGATTATACGCATTACGTGTGAGTGTTTCCACTCTGCACCTGAATCCCGTGGGCCTCCCACTTCCTAACCTTTGGTAGTATAGTGTAGCCCCAGCGATTCCCTAGGCCTAGGCCTATCCTATTTACGTGACAGTGGTCCTTATACCACTTACTTAGTATATGGTTTGCGTGGCCCCTAGGGCCTAACTGTATTACTTACCTGTGTGACTTAATGTATGCATAAATAAGACTGTGTTGTACTTACCTCTAATCTCATAAAGAGTGCTGAGGGTTTGTCTAGAATAAATACACTTTATTTTATATATATATCTGTTGTGGTGTCCTTTCATTTGGTATTCAAGGGATTATATATGGGATCACAGCTGGCTTCACATGCCATTCAGAGTTTAGCCTAAGACTGCTCTTGTCCATGCTACCACTAGGATAGCTGGTCTATAGGGTTGACTTTACAACCAATCACCATAAGGGTATTTGGACTGATATAAGGTGTACACTAGAACTAGTAACATCATACATCAGGCCAACTTCTCACATTGGTGAGCAGCGGTTGGGATCTGAGCTTGCTGTTGTAATACCATTGTAATCTTGAGATACTAAATTGAAAGATCACACAGATATTGTTTAGGTACATATAACATAGATTATAATACTTAAGTCCTACTGGACTTAGTGGTTGTAGGTTGAAGGGAGTAACACACCCTGACTACAACTACTAGAGAGGTTTAGTAGATACAACTAGTGTAGGTAGGTGCACACACCACACCCTCACTAGAATCATGCCCCTGGATGGAGATCACACTGTTGCTCCCTCAGGAGAGGAGAATCCTAGACAGGTTCCCTCTAGGTATGATGCATTCACTTTCCAGGAGATGAGACAACTGTGTACCTCCAGGAGATTAAAACAGGGTTCCAACCCTACCCTTAGACAGCTAGTGGAGCTTCTGGAGGCCTATGATGCTGAAAGAGCTGCCCAGGACGGGGCCATAGCTGTAGATAAGGGTCTACCCACCACAGAGGAGTCAGATGGGGCTTCAGATGAAGAGGTAGACAGCCAGGGCCAAGTAGGAAGACTTAGCCAGGCTAACCTAAGTTTACATGGGAGTTTGCATGGGATCCCCCCATACAGACCCCCAAGTGGGCTTAACCAGAGAAACAGGAGGGACAGATCCCCTTCAAGGGAATCCATCCACTCCCATGTCTTTAGCATCTCTAGTGTTTCCTCTCACAGGGGAATGACTTCCCCTGAGAGAAAGGAGCATGAAGCCAGAATGAGGGAAGCTAATCTGAGGATTCAGAGGGAAGAACTTGCCCTTGCCAAAGAGAAGCTTGCTCTGGCTAGAGAACAAAAATTAAGTGGGTTAGAACCCACTGGTGGCAGCAATATCCCTAAGGATAGAGACAGGCACTATGATAATAGAAACCTGAGCAAGATTGTCCCTCCCTACAAGTGACATCCACAAATGGATAACTGCTTTGGAGAGAGCTTGCAAAGTTCAGCAGGTACCCCAAAGTCAGTGGGCAGCTATCTTGTGGCTCTCCTTCTCTGAGAAAGGCAGAGACAAGCTCCTCACAGTTAGTGATGAGGATGCAGATAATTACACTGTCCTGAAGAGCGCTCTAATTGATGGGTTTGGCCTAACCACTGAACAATACAGGTTGTTGTTCAGGGATACCCAGAAGACACAGACTCAGGACTGGACTGACTTTGTAGATTGTGCCACTAAGGCTCTGGAAGGCTGGCTAGTGGGAAGTAAGGTTAAGGACTATACAGGATTGTATAATTTGATCATGAGAGAGCAAATCCTTAACAACTGTCAAAACCAGCTACTGCATCAACACCTGATTGATTCTGATCTGACTTCTCCCCAAGAATTGGTAAAGAAGGCAGATAGATGGGTCAGGACTAGAGTTAAGCAGAAAAACCAGAACCAGGGCGGTGATCAGAAAAAGGCAGACCAGAAGGGTAATGATCAGAAACAAAAAGACCAGAAGTCTTCACCAGGCCCCCAAAAGGCTCAGGGGGAGGGTGGTCCCAAAAAGGATAAAAAGAAAGAAGGCCAAAAGAAACCATGGTGCAACTATTGTAAGTCCAACTCACATTGGTTTAGTGAGTGCACCAAAAAGGATAAGCCCCCAGCCACCATTGCCCCTAAGGCAACTGTACCCCCTAGTTCAGCTGTAAGTGGTGGTTCCCAGCAAAAGGGTGTAGTAGGGTTAACCCTGGGAACTGAGGAGGATTCTGGCCTAGTCAGAATACCTACTCAGGCTGTTCTGATCTGTGATGGGGACTTAGCTTTGTCCTCTACTATAGGCCCCAGTAACCTGGGCAAGTACAGACAGACTCCTTTTATCAACCAAAGAATGGCTCAGGCCTACAGGGACACTGGGGCTAGTGTCACAATGGTGACACCTGCCTTTGTGGACCCTGGACAGATCATACTAGGTGAGAATTACCTAGTGACCAACGCTAGCAATGCCACTACCTCCCATAGTGTGGCTATTGTTAACTTCTCCTGGGGAGGGGTAACTGGCCTCAAGAAAGTTGTTGTTAGTTCAGACCTTCCTGTAGAGTGTTTACTGGGCAATGATCTTGAAACTTCAGTTTGGTCTAAAGTGGAGTATAGGACACATGCAGAAATGCTGGGGATAGATGCACATGTCCTTGCTGTGACCAGGTCACAGGCCAAAAAGTGCACCACTGAACAAGTGCTGGATCCTGAAACTATGGACCAGTCACAACCCAAGAGAAAGAGCAGTAGGGTTAAGGCTGTGTCTTCCCCCCTGCCTCAGGTGGTGGATCAGCCCTCCCAGGAGGATGATTCTGAGAGCCCTGAAGGAACTGTCCTAGAAGAACTTAAACCTGATCAGGTTGAGTTTCTTGGGACAGGGGGACCTTCAAGGGCAGATCTGAGGCAGGCTGAATTAGACTGCCCCTCTCTTGAACCCCTCAGACAGCTGGCTGCTGCTGAGGCTGTAGGGAATGCTCAAGGTACCCATAGAATGTATTGGGATGAAGGGCTACTGTACTCAGAGGCTAGAGACCCCAAGCCTGGTGCATCCAGGAGGTTGGTCATACCACTGAAGTTCAGAGGCTTCCTTCTTACCTTGGCCCATGATATTCCCCTTGCAGGACATTTAAGCCAGAACAAGACTTGGGACAGGCTTGTCCCTCACTTTCACTGGTCCCATATGTCAGAAGATACCAAGGAGTTTTGTCGCTCCTGTGTCACCTGCCAAGCCAGTGGCAAATCAGGTGGCACCACAAAGGCCCCCATCATACCACTACCTGTGGTGGGGGTTCCCTTTGAAAGAGTGGGCATAGATATTGTAGGACCAATGGACCCACAAACAGCATCTGGGCACAGATTTATACTGGTGATAGTGGACCATGCCACCAGGTATCCAGAAGCTATTCCCCTGAGGACCACAACACCTCCTGTTGTGGCAAGGGCCCTGCTTGGAGTATTCTCCAGAGTGGGCTTTCCAAAGGAGGTCATTTCTGACAGAGGTGCCAACTTCATGTCAGGATACTTGACTGCAATGTGGAAGGAGTGTGGTGTGAACTACAAGTTCACCACACCCTATCACCCACAGTGCAATGGGATTGTTGAGAGATTCAACAAGACCCTAAAGGGAATGATAAAAGGGTTACCAGACAAGCTTAGGCGAAGATGGGACATCCTTTTACCCTGCCTTCTGTTTGCTTACAGAGAGGTCCCACAAAAGGGGGTTGGCTACAGCCCTTTTGAGCTTTTGTTTGGGCATCCTGTAAGAGGACCCCTGTGTTTGGTAAGGGAAGGATGGGAGAGACCTCTCAGACAACCCAAACTTGACATAGTGGATTATGTACTTGGTCTCCGCTCCAGGATGGCAGAGTATATGAAGAAGGCTTCTAAAAACCTTGAGGCAAGCCAAGAACTCCAAAAAGCTTGGCATGACCAAAAGGCTGTGCTGACTGTTTACCAGCCAGGGCAGAAAGTGTGGGTGTTGGAGCCAGTGGCCCCAGCAGCACTCCAAGACAAATGGTCTGGACCCCACACTATTGTTGAGAAAAAGGGAGAAGTCACCTACTTGGTGGACCTTGGGACTCCCAGAAGCCCCCACAGGGTGCTTCATATCAACAGATTGAAGGCATATGTTGACAGGGCAGACATGGGGCTACTCATGGCTACAGATGAGGGGCAGGAGGAATAGAGTGACCCTCTCCCAGACCTGTTGACTCAGAACACTGATGATGGCTCAGTTGATGGTGTGGTCTTTTCTGACAGCCTCACTGCCCATCAGCAACAGGACTGCAGGCAAGTTCTGCAGTCCTACAGACATATGTTCTCTCTGACCCCAAGTCAGACAAACTGGTGCACCCATGAGGTGGACACTGGTGACAGTCTGCCTGTGAAGAGTAAAATCTACAGGCAACCTGACCATGTCAGGGACTGCATAAAAGTTGAGGTACAAAAGATGTTGGAGCTGGGAGTCATTGAACCTTCAGAGAGCCCTTGGGCTAGTCCTGTAGTTCTTGTGCCAAAACCTCACACCCAAGATGGTAAGAGAGAGATGAGGTTTTGCGTAGACTACAGAGGTCTCAATGCTGTCACTAGGACAGATGCCCACCCAATACCTAGGGCAGATGAGCTCATTGACAGACTGGCAGCTGCTAAGTTTTTGAGCACATTTGACCTGACAGCAGGCTACTGGCAAATCAGACTAGCTGAGAATGCAAAGGCCAAAACTGCTTTCTCGACCCCAGGAGGACATTATCAATTTGTGGTAATGCCCTTTGGTTTGAAGAATGCACCTGCCACTTTCCAAAGGTTGGTGAATCAAGTCCTTACTGGGTTGGATGATTATTGTGCAGCTTATCTTGATGATATTGCTGTCTTTAGCTCCACCTGGGAGGATCACCTGGTCCACCTGAGGAATGTTTTAGAGGCCCTGCAAAAGGCAGGCCGCACTGTCAAGGCCACTAAGTGCCAGATAGGGCAGAGCAAGGTTGTGTACCTGGGCCACCTAGTTGGTGGGGGTCAGGTTCAACCACTGGAGAGCAAGATCCAGACCATAAAGGACTGGACTCCTCCAACTCCCCAGACTCAGGTCAGAGCTTTCTTGGGCCTGACTGGGTACTACAGAAAGTTTGTTAAGAACTATGGGTCCATTGTGACACCACTTAATGACTTGACCTCCAAGAAAATGCCAAAGAAAGTTCAGTGGACAGTAAGCTGTCAAAAAGCATTTGATGGCCTGAAGCAGGCCATGTGCAGTGCACCTATTCTGAAAAGTCCAGACTACTCCAAAGAGTTCATTGTCCAGACAGATGCTTCTGAGTTAGGTGTGGGAGCTGTTCTTTCACAACTGAATGTAGATGGTCAAGACCAGCCCATTGCTTTTATAAGTAGAAGGCTGACCCCTAGAGAGAAACGTTGGTCAGCTATTGAGAGGGAGGCCTTTGCTGTGGTTTGGGCCCTGAAGAAGCTGAGGCCATACTTGTTTGGCACTCACTTCAAGATTCAGACAGACCATAAGCCCCTCTTGTGGCTAAATCAGATGAAGGGTGAAAATCCCAAACTTCTTAGGTGGTCCATTTCCCTACAGGGGATGGACTTCACAGTGGAACATAGACCTGGGACTGACCATGCCAATGCAGATGGACTCTCCAGATATTTCCACTTAGAACATGAAGACTCAACTGGTCAAGGTTAGTCTAATGCCCCTAAGTTTGGGGGGGGGGTTGTGTAGGAGAGTAGGGTCTGCTTTCTATGTTCACCCCCACTTTTTGCTTTTGCTTTACTGGTTTTCGACTTAGATGTGGCTGTGGGCCTGCTAATCAGACCCACAGCCCTGCTGTTCTCTCTCTAAATTAATACTATGTACTTTAGGTGCCTAACCCAATTGGATAGGATCACCTTATTGGCCCCTGTACAGTGTACCTTAGGTACCCAGGGCATAGGTGTACCCTAGGCCTACCAGGGGCTGCAGCATGTATTATGCCACCCCTGGCCTGGCTTTCCATTATGACACAACTGGCTGATCACTCAGCTGGGGCAAGGTCGTGTAATCACCCCTTGCTTAGGTGTAGTATTCCTATACCTACCTTATGTATAGACACATGTGTACCTATCAGTCACTCCTATGGCAGGCCTTAACAATCCTGGAGGCAGAGTGCTTGGTAACATGTGAGATGGTGCTCTAGCATGAGCTGAGCCTGTCTGCAGCTTTCGGAACCATGTCCTTATAGCTGTTCTATGATATAGCCTACCATATACTCTTAAAGTGCCTTATAATCTTAAACGGTTATGGTAACTATGGTTTGGCTTTATCAAAACATGTCGTGTAAGGTGTCTAACACTTTGGAATAATACCCCCATCCCATTTCTGGGGATGAGGATATTATCCCTCCCTTCTAGAGGGAGAAGACATGTTGTAACCTACTTACCCGGTTAAAGTTAACCAGAGCCCCAGCATCACAAAATGGATGCTGCTGCCACAGACACGAGTCTGACCTCCTGCTGCTGGGAGTGATCCCGGCAAGGGAGGCTTGGACAATAGGTTTCCTGCCTTGGGAGGTGCTAGCACCACCCCAGACAGGCCTTAGTGTATTGGGGCAGGGAGGGATGAATAGAATGAGACAGGCCTGGGGCACACAAGGTGTCCCGTGCCTAGTCCAGTTCAAACCGGTGCTGGGGCACTCCAGCCCCAGTCCTGGTGCGAAACTGGACAAAGGGAAGGGGGTGTAACCACCCCCCTCCCAGGTCCCACCCATAAGGCGTGACCTAGCAGGTATCCCAGCCCCCCAGCTTAGTATAAGAGTGGGAGTTGGGCCTCAAGACTTTAGATTATCCTGAACCTGCAACTTGAACAGAAACTCTGGACCTTCGATATTTGACGAAAGAAGAAGACTGAAGAATCTCCCTTGTGGCCAAGGAGTGGCTACCCTGTGCAAACAGGCACCATCAAGAGACTACCATTTGCTTTGCTGAAGTTCTACGAGGGACCGACTGCAGAGCCCGACCAGAGCCTTGACTTCCAGACTTCTCCGACCCTGATCCACATCCACAGCCGTGCTGAGATCCGTGGAGGCGACGAGAGACGTGGGACCGGCTACCTGGGAAAAGTGGCTAGTATCTTCAAGCGCAGCTTCTGAGGCACCCTCGAAGTTGTGCACCGGGGATTGAGAAGCCCCAACCCCAAGCACCAGCTGCACCGAAGATCAGCCCCCCACACTCCACGAGTCCTGCGTGGGGCCCTTCTGCATTTTCCTGCTTGCCGCGTCCGTCCGGTTGCTTGCCCGCTGGCTAGTGGCCTTTGTGACGACGCACCCTGAAATCTTCAGCGCTGGTTTGGCTCCTCCAGACTGGCTCCCGCTTCTCTGCAAAGAAGAAGCACCCCAGACCTTCCTGGTCTGCACCAGAAGCAAGTCCTCCGTTCTTCGTGGGTTCCACTTGCCAAGGCTTGGTGAGTCCTAGTCCAACTTCGACGCCGCCGACAGCAAGAGCCTTCGTGGGACAGATCGCCTCCTGGTCCTGGTCGTCCTCGACGTTCCCTGGTCCTCGTGGCTGCAGCGACAAGCTTCACCTTCACCTGCAATCTTCACGACATCGCCTGGTTCCTTCCTGGTTCCACGTGGTCACTGGCTAGTGACCTTGACTCTGTCCCTTCTGCTTGCAGGTATCCTTTCTTCCTGATCCCAGCCTTGGGATCCACCGGACACTCTTCACTGACTGCCTGTCAGCATCTTTCTTCAGGCATCCATAGGAGTCGACGACGAAACCCGACGCAACTTCACCCCTATGCACCCGCAGCCTGTGGGCTAGGTAACTTGGGTACTCCGGTGCTCATCAGGATAGTGACTATCCTAGTGTCTAGTTTTCCAGTCTCGACTTCCTAGCTACTCCGGAAGTGTCCTAAATCTATTTAATTCAAAACTGTACTATTTCTATCGATTATACGCATTACGCGTGAGTGTTTCCACTCTGCACCTGAATCCCGTGGGCCTCCCACTTCCTAACCTTTGGTAGTATAGTGTAGCCCCAGCGATTCCCTAGGCCTAGGCCTATCCTATTTCCGTGACAGTGGTCCTTATACCACTTACTTAGTATATGGTTTGCGTGGCCCCTAGGGCCTAACTGTATTACTTACCTGTGTGACTTAATGTATGCATAAATAAGACTGTGTTGTACTTACCTCTAATCTCAGAAAGAGTGCTGAGGGTTTGTCTAGAATAAATACACTTTATTTTATATATATATATGTTGTGGTGTCCTTTCATTTGGTATTCAAGGGATTATATATGGTATCACAGCTGGCTTCACATGCCATTCAGAGTTTAGCCTAAGACTGCTCTTGTCCATGCTACCACTAGGATAGCTGGTCTATAAGGTTGACTTTACAACCAATCACCATAAGGGTATTTGGACTGATATAAGGTGTACACTAGAACTAGTGACATCATACATCAGGCCAACTTCTCACAAGCACTCACATGTAACTCATACGACAGGACAATCTGTAGTCTTATCAATGCAGGATATACAAAGCTAATATTCACCTATCACATCCAATTAATAGTTCCGCATATAGAACTAGCCAGACAATTTAATCCCACTACAAAGCTGCAGTGCGTTGGCTACCAGTTTACATAAGAAGCTATGGAATGGGCAGGTAACTTGGTAGAAAGAGCCTCGTATCTGATTATGTGGAAAGGCAATAGATCCACAATATGTCACGGGAAGTAAAGCGAAGACAAGTCACCTTGTGTTTGATATCCAATGTATCCCAAAGCATATCTAGATTAAGGAAACCAGCTAATTTTAAAATCAACAATTTAATCAAAATACTTGTGTATTGAGTTTAAATTACTCAAATGAAAAATTCCTTGTGCACTTACTATTTATGGGTGGCGTGTATGGAGTATTCGACAACTTGATATATTCAGGTAGCTTGATTCGCCAATTGTATATATTTTAGGCGCAGCGGCAGAATCTATGAAAAAATAATAATAAGTATCGACATGTTAGTGCTATCGGCGTTCTGAACTTTATGGGTCGCTATCTGTTGGCATGAGAAATCGATTATCTGCCTTGAAAGGCGTCACCATATACCCATAAATACTAGTACTGAAACCTCTAATTTGCGGCATATTTTACTATCGAGTTCTTCCCCCTCGACCGCATTATTTAGTTGTTATACTACTAGCCCACAGTTCCTAGTTTTTGTTTATGTAATGTGCATACCTGATGTTAGATTTAGGTCGAGCGTTCATAGAGTAAATGTAGCGACGACGCTGATGTAATAAATTCCGTTTAGTTACGCGTTCTCACCAGTCTTCCATCGTACTGGTTTTCAATTCCTCCGACCCCGTGACCAGAGTTCAAACGGGGTTTTTTGGTGCCAGTACTCATATATATCGCCATAGATAACCGTGATTGGTTCTAAGACTAAACATAAACCACGCCCAAGGTCGAAACGTCCAATAGCATATACCAGATGGTACATGCAAATCCTTTGACTGATAAGGCAGGAACCCGGACGCCATATTGTACAGGTTATGTATGCAATATTTCAAACGCCCGTTAAAACGATACTACCAGTTTGTTTTGATATTAGCGTAGTTACAATTATAGTAATATAAGAGAATTCATGTTAACGGTCAACTTACTGAGAATGGAGAATAAACAAAAATATTTTATTCTCTTTTCTCCAAGATACAGACCCATAGGTATTTTTACGGCCGATCTCTCATATCAGTAAATTGTTATGGCCACTCAAAATATATACTATAACTCATGAATAGTGTAGTTGACCTACAGACTAAAAGTCGCAAAATGCTTTAGAGAATACCGTAATCATGGTCCTTTCTCTAATCCATGTCGCTGGTATGGGACAATCGGTAGAAGGGGGCATGTGTTGTCACAATGACAGAATTCAAATAGGGAAAGGGAAGAATATGTTATACCAACCTTATTGAATACGTATTGGTGAACATATCTAATTCAATAAAACTATACAATAAGTCAAAGAGGACTATAGTGCAGGATATAGAACACTAAATCCTGATGTGGTAAAAGATGTTAGAGCACTTCATATAGTTAACCAGTATTAGTTAAGGTAACGACCAATTAGTTGTTATAGCGGATTGCTTGACTCCACGGGATTTCATTGTTTAGACCTCTTTTATAGGTGTCCAGAGAAAATATCCAAAACACCTCCCTCCGTTTTCGAATCTCCGTCCCTTTAGACCCATTAGTGTGAATTTTTTCGAGGAACAGCCATCGTATATCTTCTGTAGTATGGTTCAGGTCAACATAATGTTGTACCAAAGGGGCTTGCAATTTTTTCGTCTTGATGGCGGATCTGTGTTCTGTAAAACGTGTCACCATAGATCGTGATTTCTCTCCTATATAGGTTTTATTACATGTACACATTATTGCATAGACAATATTCGTTGTCTTACAGTTAGTCAGGCTTTGTAGATCTACATTAACCCCATTGATGGAATACTGTTTAGCTTCTATGTCAAATTTAAAAGAAATGCATGACATGAATTTGTAATTGCCTTTCAGGATGGGCAATCCACTCAAGGTAGTCTGTGTCGCGAAAACTGGGGCCTTCGCCATGCGAGATCGTGTTATCAGATCTTTAAGATTCTTGTTCTTACGGTACGCAAACATTGGTTTTGCTATACATTCAGATCTATCTCTTGTGGCGTTCAGAATATGCCAGTTGGAATTGACAATATGGCGTATAGTGTCATTCATAGTCGAATGACGTGTGATGAAAACTAAACGTTCCTGTTGTTTAGGGTTTTTTTCTGCAAGTAAGTGTTGACGGTCATAATACCGTGCTCTTTTGTAAGAGTCACGGATCAGTCTTTTAGGGTAACCCCTAGAAATAAATTTTGCTTTCATGACACAGGACTGTTTATCATAATCAGTCAAATTGGTACAATTCCTACGAAGACGTAGGAACTGTCCGAACGGAATGGTAGTTTTTTGTGCCCTAGGGTGATAACTAGTGAAGTGCAACAATGTATTGCGGGCAGTTGGTTTCGTAAAGAGGTCAACTATGAGTTTTTGTTTGTTGGCCTTAATAGTTACATCCAGGAATTCTACACTATGCTTGTCACTAGTTGATACAAAACGAATATTTGTATCACATAGATTAAGCCATGAGACAAAATCAGCAAGTTCTTCTTCAGTTCCATTCCTGATAAAAAAGACGTCGTCTATAAATCTGGACCAGCTCGTAATAGATTCACTGAATGGTGCAACGTCATTATGAATATACTTATGCTCATAGTGTGCCATAAAAATATTTGCCACTGTCGGGGCACAAGACGCCCCCATACTGACTCCTTTAGTCTGTTGGAAAAACATCCCATTAAATTCAAAAGTGTTCTCAAGCAAGACGATGGTTAGGCAATCCAAGATAAAGTGGATAGGGCAATCTATGTTAAATGCTTCAATAAACCAACCAACAGCTTCTAATGCAGCTAATTGAGGGATGTTACTGTACAAGGCCTCTATATCCATAGTGACAAAGATTTGTGTTGCCTCATGGAAGGATAGCTGTTCCACTTTGTTGATGATGTCTGTAGTGTCCCTTATTATATATGATTTTATTTTGGGGACATGTGGTCGTAACATAGCATCCACATACTTGGATAATGTTTCCGTAGCTGACCCAATGGTGGTTACAATTGGCCTATATGGTGGATTCGTGGTACTCTTGTGGATTTTAGGAATCCCATATATAGATGCCATTCTAGGTTTAGTAACATTCAGGTATTGCCACTCTTTCTCACATATGAGACAATCCTCCAAGGCTCTATCGGTCATATCTGCGATCATCGTCGATACCCTTTTAGTGGGATCTGAGTGTATGGGGGTATAATGATCTGTATTAGAGAGCATAGTTAGCATATTAGCAACATATTGATCGGTTTCCATCAATACAATGCCACCGCCCTTGTCACACCCCTTAACGGTAATGTCTTTGTTGTTTTTTAAGTTGAGTAGGGCTTTATGTTCTTCCCGAGAAAGATTGTAGCTGGGTGCCGGAATAAATTTTAAAGCAGTGGTTAATTTATTAAACACCACATGCTCAAAAATAGCAATTTCAGGTCCTACTTGTTCAAGAGTAGGGACAAATGTGGATGGGGGTGTTAGACCCGATCTATTTAGAATCAATGATTCTTGATTAGCTTGTCCTTCGAAGAAGGCACGAAGTCTGATTTTTCGAAAGAAAGATACCAAGTCCTGGAAAAGTTCAAACCTATTTGCTTTGGTGTGTGGAACAAAGGAAAGGCCCTTCGTTAGTAGGGATTCAGTCTGACAATCAGTCTCATGCGAACTAAGATTAAAGATAGGTATTTGATTTACTCGCGCCAGTATTGGGCATGTCTCGTGACTAGAACTTGAGGATCGTCTTGATAAAAGTTCTGTCCCTGTGGGTAGTTGTGTGGTTGTTGATAATTGCCCCGTTGACGTCGTTGGTATCTGGGGCGCCATCTGGTTCTCTGTGTCCCTCGTCTGGCTAAAAAACCAGGACGTTCACCTCTGTTATTACCTGGCATTTGATGTCCTGGGGTGTGTGCCTGATATTGATTATAACTATCCCCTTCGGAATCTGACGTGTCTGAGAAAGTAACAACTTTCTTTGCAAATCTATCCGAGGGAGGTTGATATTGATCATCTTCAATGGGTTGTTGTTGGTAAAAATTGTCAGCCAGATATGGATACATTTTCTCTTGACTAGTGTACCTCACATCTTTTTTAAGTTTATCTGTTTTACGTTTCATCAAGTACTCGTGATAAGAAGACATTTCCATTTCTACTTCTTCTAACTTCTTTTTAGCTCCCTCAATCACCTGACTGCTCTTTATCTTATTTTCTAATTCTTGTATCTCATCTGCCAGTGTTTGGACCATTTCCTTGGCTGTTTCCACGATCAGGATCATTAAATCCTGGGAGCATCTATTAGCAATATGTGACCAACGTTCTAAGAATTTCGAATTTTAACGAAAAGTCCGGGGATGTTCCTAACACTTAATCCTTGTGGGATAATCCCTGCTTTTAAATATTCCAGCATGAAATGTCCATGCATTTCAATACGTTTTGCTTTTTTCTTTAAAGATGTTAATTTATTCAGGTCTCCATTGCCTATAATGCTAGTAGTATGGATCGTATGACTACTCAAAGATGAATCTCCCAGTAATGAGGCAAGATCCTCATCAGTGAAACCGAATGTTTGCAATTTGTCCATAATGGACTCAAGGGTTTGGATTTCCTCACAACTAGTGAAAAGAAGAAATTTTAGCGAAAAGTGAGGAAGAAAAAAGAGAGAAAAGGTTTCTAGTATACTATGAAAAGGTTAGAAATAATCCTCTTCTTGGGGTAAATTGTCTAGTAGTACATCTATTGTGGGACCGATAGGCATATGTAAGACAAACCCCTAATTAATCTGAAGTCCTAAGGAATTTAAATTGATAAGACAATTGATCAATCCTATTCTTAAAAAAGTATGTAAACCCTCAAAGGGAAATACAACACAGATACAATATTGTGAATCTACAATTTATTAGATTACTGGAGATTTACAATCAAACCCAAACCTTTTTATACATATATATACATAACTAACAAACATTGACCCCACATGGACCTGCCATGGAGAAAAACATAATGCAATATAACAGGGGTACCCCTAATGTAGCTTCCTATGTCAGGGTTTACAAAAACTATTTGCGAGTAAATATATATATATACTGTATCATTTTCTCATTGCCCTATATGTGTAAATAAATGCGCAATTGATGTGATTAACATAAGAAATAATTTAATGAAAAGGAAAAAGTAAAAGGAGATGTATCCACATATAGGGCAATGAGAAAATGATACAGTTACACTGTATGTATATACACAAGATTATGGATTTGTATTAATAAATGAAAACACAGAATTGTACCGTTTTGGGGTCTTGCTTGGTCATTGTGATTATGAAATGCACTTTTATTTATGAATTAGTCTACCACATTTAGTATAGTTTCCTATATATTTACTCGCAAATAGTAAGACCTGGAACACCCTGCCCCTCCTCCTCAGGTAATCCGCGTGATTGACTGTTTGGACATTGCACATGATCGTCATAATTGTCTCTTTTCACATACTCTTCCGTATTTGATACATATACTATGTGGGGTTTCTTGTTAGCACAATTATACATAAAAAGATGTGAACACTCCCTTCTTAGCTAAATTCCTCATTGTTTAGTATTTCCTCTTACTCTATGTTGCACCCATTTTTTATTGGGCATTTGGCTAGATTTTACAAGAATAATATATTGAATCGTGCACATATGAATGCCCCTCATTCCTAGGATATCATCTCATTGGTATACTTAGATGTGGCGGGGGTTTCATGATATTGTGATACCTGAATCTTCCGATTCCTTGTTAGCCTTTTTGGACGGGACACTCCTTTCCAACATGTCTGCCATTATAATGGACTTTCTCCGTGTGTGAACTGGTACTATCCAGTTTTCCTTAGGAACATTCCAGTGTGTATCATCTTTGGATTTACAAGCTTTTCAATTGGGTGCGTAGAAAACCTTTTGACACTCCCTTTTTACTTTTGGTCATGTCCACAGACACTTACCTTAAACGGTGCCATTAAATTATTTTCGAATCAGGTGACAGTTTCTAGTTTGTGAATTACTGGGCCTTTCACTGCGTCCTTTGGGGATATTAAGCAATGCATGTATGACACCAAGGAGTTCTACATGGTATCCCATTCGGGAGATTTTCCTTGCCAGTTGCTATTTTTTGCGTTACCATTTCCCCACTCCAATATGGCTTTTGTATTTTTTAAGTGGTTGGTGTTCACGGGGTGTGTGGTGCGCTTGTCGTAAAAAAACATGTGTTCATGATTGGGCATACGTATGGAATATAAGGGCTCCTTTTTCAGGATTAATGCACTAGGAAGAGGCATGGGAGGATGATTGTGATATGGATTCAGATGAGTGAGGGTTTCTGGACACAGGGAGTGTGTTGGATATTCTTAACATATAGCGCTAATGATGATAAGGGAGCCATGTGGTGGTGGTACTAAGGGGTCGTGAGGTGGTGCCATTTAGTTTACACAGCTAAAAAAATGTCACAGCTTTCTGCTAATATGGGTTGACTCGCTTGTTTATTCATTGGTGATTGTGAAGATATGGGGGCTGCAGGCATCCATACCCCGCTGTTTGAGGGGCTGGTTTTGTAGCTCTGCCGCCATTCAAGCTTGGTTGATTTTGGTTATACTGATCAAAGATGTGGGGGTTTTGTTTTAACCACTGAAATCATAACATAACTTGTGTATTTGTAAAATACATGTTCTCCCCAGTCCCGTGCTTCTTGGAGCAGAAATAATATAGGCTTATTTTTTTATTAAGTATGGTACTAATGAATAGCCAGTGGAGGAACAATTATTGCATATTTCAGGGAGTGAAAGCACAGTAGTAATGAGTAGTTAATATGATACAGCTGATGGGCCATGTGTACTGAGAATCACTCAGATCACAGACTAGATTTGTAACTCACAGAAGGTTGTTATAGATATAGGACTGTGTATTACAGTTGAGGTCATTGCTTACATTATTTACACAGTTTAAATCTTTCTGCTCTAGGAAGGCATAGATTTTCAACAATCGCAGAGTGAGTGATTTAAAGATGCCACAAGTATCTCAGATGTTATACTAGAATAATGAACTGTAATATCAGTGACCACATTTTGGAATACTTCTTCTTGATGCATGCATCAATGTCTCTGCATTGCAGGTTACATTCAGCAATAATAACAGGTGAGGTGAAGATTTAGAGTAACCTTTTTTTTCACTCTCATCCCATTCCCCTTTCCCATGATATATTATTTGCATGCCCATCAGTGGGATCGGGGAACTGTGGCATCATTCCTGTTGCTTATGGATTGCCAGGTTAGTGAAACCAGGACAGGAAGCTTGTGGTGAAAAGAAATGTGCTCATGACCAATACGAGGCAGCTCAAAGAATAGTTATAAGGAGGGTGTAAGGAGGAGGAAAACTGCAGAAGGATCAAAGAATGAGAAACAGAGGTTGCTTTACCCCAACACGTAAGGCAACTGAAACGGAAAAATACAAATAAGGTGTAGGAGGGCACCCCAATTGAACAAACTCAAATGGAATCAGAGCGGCTGCATGCAATACTGAACATTGGCAGGCAGCATGCAGTCGCCACAGATGTGTTTGTCTCAGTCAAAACCACAACATTTTATTTCGATCCACTTACCTGGAAGATGTAACTGCAATGTGCTACCTCTGCCAAGTATGTTGGGTGAGAAGACGTATTTCATCCGCTCCAAATCTTGGTAAACAGACCATAAAATATACAACTTAGGACATGCTTATATTTGTGTTACCCTTTTTCTTAGAATAACAGAAACTATATAACTCGCTTCACTGCACTTCCTGCAGTATCATCAACTGATAACCATAGTACTGACCATGATAAAGAAGCAGAGCCGTTATCACCTCGACTGATGCTACTGTACATAGTGGTGCTTGTGGCCCAAGAACTGGCATGATGTCAACAGCGTACACTGGTTTAACTGAAGCCAAGGAAAAGCAGGACATGAAATGTAACCTAGCCTAGAAAGCAAGATCCAGAAAACATCTCTGGCAGTAAATAGAACTCAGACACTTCTCTTATTTTAATTTAGGATTTTTCATTTGTTCTATAACACAAAAAAATATATAGAAGTGTTCATTCTGGTGGTCAGTCTTCCAGGCCTTGTTTTCTTGTGTGTGTGTTTGGCTAATGTCTGTAACTTATAACGTATCGTTTTCAGGAATTTGTCATTGCTCCTTTTTGTTGGTTTAACATGAGCTGCATACACCTGGGACATGTACCACCCCCATCTTTTCTTCATCATCCTTGTATTTCGCAGTTCATGGTCTAAACTTCAAGTGAAAAAACAAATATTACCAAAATCTTAACCTTACATAAGTAGCTTTCCAAAATATGCGACCTCTGTTTAATGACTTAATCCAACCAAACTCAGGGGTATATGTACAAGAACTGCCGCTAACTAGCGGTAGCGTTAGTTAGCAGCAGTTTTCTTAATGCAGCCTAGTGCCAAAAAATATCGCCCCTTTTAGCGAGGTATTTACAATATGTTGCTACATGGCGATAGTTTCAGGTAGCCGCGGTGAAAACTGCCGCTAACACTAGCGTGAAGGCGATACAAATTCTGACGTTAGCGGGCAAAAACTGACGAAAGGAGAAGAACTTCACCTTTTTTACCTCTAGAGGCAAAAAATAGCCAATAAGCCCACCTCCAATTAAAAAAAGACAAGAAAAACAGTGGAATGCAGAATGGAGCAGGCAGGGACAAGTGCAGCACAGATCAATAACCTCCGCAAACACCCAGGATGACCAACCATTGTCCCAGGGGAAGAGGAAATGCAGAATCAGGGCTACATATATGAACAGAGGCGCATTGCTGGGGAAAACCTGTGATGCATAATTTTTCATAGCTCCTTCCTTGCAACACCATGGCAGCCAAAACCTTGAAAGCACGGGCAGTCCCCGGGGCCCAGAGGCCTCGCTGTGCCTGTGTCTGGGTCCCGGAGTGGGATGCGGAGGTGCTGTGGAGTTGCTGGGCCGTTGTGGTAGACATTGAGGTGTCGGCGATCGCCCTTATGTGGTGGTGAAGTCTGCCAGGTCACATGCAGACACGTTGCTGACCTGTGTGAGAAGACCTCCTGGTGCTCCTTGGAGCTGTGGACGGTAGAGGCACTCCTGCGCACCAACGTACGGAGGACTGCATCGTATACCATGCGCCACCACTACACTGGGGTGCACGGTGGAGATTTACCAATGGTGAGCCGTGCCTCTCTGCATCACAGGCCGGGGGATGTTGCTCTGTCCAGACGCTGTGGAGGGTGAGGCCCCTGAGCTGTGCCGAACTTGTGTGGTGGGAGCACTGCCACTTCACAAATAAGGGGGCCCTGTTGCACCACCTGCAGCGGGAGCTTCCCCAGTGGACTTGGTGGTGACTGCTGTACCCAGGCTTGTGTAATCCTACCTGGCTGAGGCTCCTGTTGGCTGAGTCACAGATTTGGAGAGAGTGCAGCGGATTGCGCCACGGTGTCAATGTCCAGGTGAGGTGAATCTGGTACGAGTAGCGGAGGAGGCCCCGGGTCGAGTCGGGTCCAGGACTAGCACCTGTGGGTGATGCACCCTCAGTGGCGGCTCCTCCGCTATGGCGGAAAAGCGTCGCCTCACTGCTTTCAAGCAGTGCAAGAAGAGGAAACATAACATGATTATACATTTCTGATATTCTCATGCTAATTTTGTTTTGCGGGCGGATGGGTGGGGCTGCTCTACTCACGGAGCAGGGCAGGGGCAAAGTGGTATGCCCACTCAAGTACACAATGACTGTTTGGTCGGCCCTCTCAGGCCGCCCAAAGCAGTCATGTCCACTTCTCTGTTTGCAATGCAGGCTGCATTACAGCCTTCATGGAGAACATGCCCACCCCTCCAGCCCCTGGCTGAGAACCGGTGCTCAGATCAATTACAACGTCACATTGCAGCGTTGTGATTGGCTTAGGGGATGGAGACTGGCTGCCTGTTTCCTGTTCCTGGAAGCAGACTCAGGAGAGCAGGAGCACAGAAGATGCAGGACCTGGCCTCGAGTTAAGATTTTTTTTTAAATATATATACAACCCCTGCTTCCCCCACGTCCCTGCCCCCTCCAGTGTCCTTTCCCATGTTTCCTGCCTCCCAGCTGTCCAGCCCCCCCTGCAGCACTACTTAATGGTGACCACTGTGCAGCCATGTGCAGCGGGCGTACCACTGGTGCGCCAAAGGCAAGCCTGTCAGCGTCTGTCAGCCCCTGGACTGCGCTCAGCACCAAGGACACTTTCTCTCTAACACTCCACTGCTAAGACGCAAGCACCCTCCTCGCCATCAGCCCTGGATGCCACACCACCTGCCATCACTGTAGAAATTCCTTGCATCCTACGCCTGCCAAAACTGCAAACACACCTTCTGCCACATCAGCACACCAGCACCTCCTGCTGCCCAGCAGTCAACAGTGCAGCAGGCCAGCTCAACTATATCCTCCTCAATATGCGGTCACATATGCCAACTCCGACAGACTACGCACTCTAATGACCCGACGGCTACCATGGAACACCTCCACTTCCAGATCCGGTCCAACCCCTACCCCACCCTCCGCGGCACCCTCGTCTACAGGCCCCCGGCCCATGAACCCCCATTCACAGATGCCATTTTAGACCTCATTGTAGACCTCATCATACCCCAGGCTCTCCCATCCACTGACTCTATCCTACTTGGACACCTCCAGTTCCACCTGGACAACCCCAGTGACCATAACACGACCACCCTCCTGGCGAACCTCGCCAACATCGGACTCAAACAGCTAGTCACCGTACCAACTCACATAACCGGTCACACGCTCGACCCCGTCTGCTCCGCCAGCGGGAAATTCAACTACAGTTACACCCCCAAACTCTCCTGGACCGACCATCATAGCATACATCACGCCTTCACCGCCTTTTGCACGGGAACGTCCACCTTACATCTCATTTTTGTTAACTCTCGCAAACAGAATTAATGAGCTTTAAAATTCACGTTTTCAGCGGAAAAGTGCCGCTAACTCCAATTAGCAGCAACTTGTAAATAAGGCGATAAAAAAAATTGCCGTAACGTTAAAAAGTCCTTGTACATATGCCCTCAATGTTCACAAACTGTGCATTGGTACTGGTTTAATTTAATATTCTTATAACAGTTCTCTAAAGTCTATTTTGGGCAGTGTTTAATGGTGAAATTAGATGTATGTTGAATGTTTTATCAGGAGCTATTTATTGATGAAGAGAGTCCGGTAGTCTAAGTTCTGTAGTTAGTGTGTTTTTTCTGCAAAAGATGTTTTTGCGCTCCATATTTTGACTTGCTAGGCCTTCCAATCTTGCACTTGGGAATCCTATTTACTGGTATCCCTCCTGGTTGATTACAAGATAATCCTTTTAAGGCTCTGTGTCGTGCTCCACACACGATAGAAAGAGAAAATGAAACGAAGCATGCAGGTGGTTGAAGATGGAAGGGACAGAGCAATCACTTGCTTACACTGGACATGTATCTCTCAGCGTTGCTGAGGTTTGGCTTGAATTGACTGGAATCTGCCCTATTTCTACTGGAGACACAATTGTCATGAAGTGAATTGCTAATGCGCTCTGACGATTACGATTGTATCTGCACTTGGATGCATACTAATAAATATTCATCAGCTTAAAAATTATAAACATAGATTTCTTTGAAGCCTCATTAGCTGGACCCAAGAGATTGTGTGTCAGACTATCAATTACAATATAGACAGACATAAGTGTAATGCCATATATATCGTTTACAAAATATCATTTTATTGGAACCATATATTCTGGTACCATTCACCCCCAAATTGCAAAAATTAAGTAAAAGCGAAAATGTATTTATTCTTATATATATTGTGAGAACATAGGAGTGGTAATGAAAAAAAGTGCCTCCGACCCTAAGACATAAGCTTATCAGCGCCATAAATTACGGCCCTGAGATTCCTCTCATTGGCTTGCGCAAACTTGGGCAGAACCATAGTTGGGCCCAAGTATCTTGTTTCCTGTTATATAGCGCAGGCCATTGGCCATAGTACCACATTACTTAGTGTGAGAAAAGTGGATTATTGGTTGATGTGGTTGTAAGACTTCACCAAGCGATAATGCCACTAATGTGGCTCAGAGCAGTCAGGCTTAACTCAAAGGCAAACAAGTGAAGAATAGTTATCAGTACCAAAACAGCCAATAAGTAAGAAACACAGCTCAATAAAAACCCCAGTCCAATTAAAAAAGAATGTATATCTTTTATCATCAAACAGACACCCAAACAACAAACATCAGATGGAGGGAACGAGAATTATGATGTTTGCAAGGTTTTTGTAAATTTTGGTTTTCACTCCAAAAAGTTTGGAAAAGTTCTAAAGGATTTGCTCATCACTACTTTTTTGCTCTTAGCTGTAGTTTATGAGCATCAAATGTGAGGGTCCAGGGCAAAGATTCAGGCCAACTGTGATGGAAATCAGGTTTTATTGCAGGTACCGGGGTGGTCTTGGTCAAGATTTTCACCTTCGCACTTGGAAAAATGTACGGTTCTTTTTCTCATCGGCGATGAAGTATGCGGGATCCTCTGCAGCTTGTATCCATCCTTGGGTTCAACGTAGATGGATCAGCAAAGCCCAGGGGTCCCTTGGAAGCCTCAGCTCTCAGCAATGTTTATTCTATCTGCAAACTGGCAAGTAGCGGTTGTCTAGGAGCCTCGGACACTGGGCTAAGGAACCTTTATCTTTAGGTTTGCAAGTTGCAGTTCTGTGGTGAGTGTATTCCTGCACTAGCCAAAGTTCCGGACCTGAGAGGGACCACCTGGGGGCTAGGGCTTGATTTCTCTGCTACACCAGTAGGGTCCAAGGCAAATCCAGGGTGAACTGGTCAGTTGGCCACTTTGCAGCTGCAAGGTTTCTTTAGCTTTTGTGTCCCAGAAGCTTAACAGGAGACTAGCCAACTAACCCTTAGAGTCCACATGCTGGTCCTTGGCATGGGAGGCAACAGGTCCTGCCCTTAGTGTCCCTCCCTCTAGGTTCAACAGCAGGCGCATCCCTTTTCTTTCTGAAGTCCTGTCTTGGCTCAGTAGGTGCAGCAGGAGCAGACTTCCTTGGTACGGCCTTTCCTTCTGAGGTTTACAGGTTCAGCAAGTGCAGTCCTTCTTCTGTTCTTTCTGTGTATAGCAGTGTTCTGATACTGGCAGTCAAGGGTGGCACTTTTATGCCAATCTTGAGTTTGTGGGTGGGGAGGACTCACTAGCCAATGGGGCTACAATTTCCTTGTCCATTGTGGCATGAGGATTTCATACATCCTCCCTCCAGCAAATGTTCTGTTTCCTTTCCTGGATGTGCTTCACACCTCTTAGCAGGAGAGCAGTAGGCTGTCTCAGGTGACAACTAGAGGTTTGGGGGGGGAAATGGATGACTTCTAAAGTCACCTTCATATTAAAAGTTACTTTGAATCCAACTTCAGTGTTAAGTCAGGTTTAATGTATCAATTATTGATATCTTGGAGGTAGCTTGGTACCTTGGTCCTACATGTTAGATAGCATATGGGCTAGTGAAACTCCATGTTAGCCAATGGGACCACCAGCCTTACTAAAGTAAAAACAACAATTTTGTGTTTTCACTGTCAGGATAAGTGAAGTTTAAATTCAGCATGCTCTTTTTCAATATTTGGCACCCTGCCATATGGGTAACTTACAAATAATAAAAAGGAAGGTTTGGAAATGGAAAAAGGGTTATTTTGCTGTGTCAGGTTAGCAGTTTAAAAGCTGCCTGACTAGGCTTCATTGGAGGACCTAAAGCCATGTTTTCACTTTATCACAGGAGTGGGGGCACAATAAGTTCCACAGTCAACTAATGACATTTAACTTACAAGTTCTGGGCACACTTTGTATCATATACTAGGCATGTATAGGTAAGTTAAATATGCCAAACAGGGATTAGGTAAATGCACATACACTTTGAAGGGTCACAGCTCATGCTCCGAGCAGGGCAAAAAAAACACAGTATGTGCCCTTTCTTTACATGGCCCCCCTCCAGATGAAAGGTTAGGGGCAACAAACCCACACCCTGGTAGTTCTTATCATCTAAGTGGAAGAACCTGGAAAGGCCATCTGCATAGGCATGGTCAGTCCCTAATCTGTGAATCACCGTAAAGTCCATACCCCACAGGGAGATGGACTACCTCAACAGTTAGGGATTGTCCCTCTCATCTGCATAAGCCGCCTGAGAGTTCAGTAATATGTTTGAACTCTGAAGTGAGACCCAAACAGATCGGTTCACAGCTTCTTCAGGGACCAAAACATAGCTAAGGCTTCCCTCTCAATGACACTCTAAAGCTTCTTTCTGGAGAGGAACTGCCTACTTATAAAGGCAAGTAGCTGGTCCTGGCCCTCATCATTTACCTGTGCCAAGACTGCCCATTTCCTATGTTCAAAAGTGTATGTCTGCACAATTAATTATCTGCTATAGTCAAGTTCTCTGAGGACAGGTGCTGATCACATTGCTTCTTTCAGGGTATCAAAAGATTTCAGACACGCTGGGGTCTAAATAACTCTCTTTGGCTGCTTTCTGGAAGTGACATCTGTCAGGGGTGCTACCATAGAGCCATCCCCTTTTACCAGCCTCCTGTAGTAAGTAGCCAGGCCTGAAAAGGCTCTGACCTGGGGTAGAGTCTTGGGTTGGTCCCAAGCTAGAATTGTCTGGATCTCAGCATAGAAAGACTGCACATGGCCTTCACTTAAAATGTATCCCAGGTACACAACAGTCCATTGCCCTATTTGGCACTTGCTTTCCTTAATATTCAGGCCTGCCTGTTGCAGGCCCTGAAGCACTTCCTTCAGGTGGGTGTGGTGGTCCTGCCAGATGAAGCTAAATACAGAAATATCATGCAGATATGGTGAGCTAAATACTTCCAGAGAGGACTCTGTTGACCACACTTTGGAAGGTGGCAGGGACATTCTTCAAACCAAATGGCATTAACATAAGCTGATAATGGCCCTCTGGGTTGGAGAATGCAGACCTCTCCTTGACTCCCTCAGTCAGGGCAATCTGCCTTTACACTGAATTAAGATCAAATATGCTCAGATACTTGGCAGCCCCAAGTTTATTTATGAGCTCATCATCTCTTGAGATGGGGTGAGCATCAGCCTTGGTTACTGCATTGAGTCGCCTGTAGTCCACATAAAATCTTAGCTCAGGTTTCCCACCTTTTGAGTTGGGTTACTGTACCAACATCACTGGGCTGGGCCAGGGACTACTGGAGGCCTAATCACCCACACCTCCAGCATCTTAGCAACCTCAGCTTTGATGCTGGCCTTTACCTGGTCAGACAATCTGTTGGTTTGACTTTTGATAGGTAAACTGTGACTTGTGTCCACATCATGGATACACTACTGGGTCTGATCTGGACTTGCAGGGAAAAAAATATGCAAACTGTCCCAACAAGCTGTGACAGTCCACCTGCTGTTGTTCTGTTCTGAAAGCACAATTTTTTCATTGAACCATCCTTGGCAATTTGTGATAGGAAGTCTGGTAGAGACTCGCCTTCCTCCTTCCCTCCTCCATCCTTCACCATGAGCGTTATCATGTCAGCCCTGTCAAGGTGGGAGTCAATCTGTTCATATGACTCACCCTATGGAAGGGGAGTCTAGGGGTGCCTGGGTCCACCAAGTAGGTGACCTCCCCCTTCTTTCCCAGTATCTTGTATGGCCCAGTTCACTTGTCTTAGAGGGCTCCAATACCCACACCATCTGACCTGGCCTGTAATGGACAAAGGCAATTTATCTTTTTTCCTTTTCACGATCACATGCCCAGTGCATAATCCAAAATGTCCCGCTTTGGTTCCCTGGGAGACTTCTCCCAGCCCTCTCTCACCAGGCGCAAGGTACCTCTCACAGGTTGGTAAGACAAAAGCTCAAAGGGGCAGCAGCCCACTCCCTTTTGTGCAACCTCCCTGTCAGCAGATGGCAGGCGAGGCACTAGGACATCCCACTTTCTCCTTGTCTCAGTATTCAAGACATGATCATCCCAGTGGAACACGTGGGAGTCCCTGCAAGCAAAAGAAAAGGCAGTACGTCTGTGAAGCCAGCGCCAGAGGTTCCCATGAACCAGAAGTAGCCTGACCATCAGGAGAATGGCCTTGAGCCTGAAGGTGAATCTTTCTCCCTGAGAGATCAGCCAAGCTTGGCCCTACATCTGAAGTGGCCAACAAACATTTGTAGTACTGTTTGTGCATTGTGTATTGTTGTTCTTGTCTGGATAAATCAATTTCTTAGGCAGCAGCGTGTGTCAGCTGCAGTGAGGCCTCCTAAGTAGGCTCCGGGTGCAATGACCTACTTGGGAGGCCTCACTGCAGCTGACACACGCTGCTGCCTAAGAAATTGATTTATCCAGACAAGAACAACAATACCCTACAGTGCACCGTCACTGTAATCAGCACCACGCTGTCAAACAGAACGCTACGGCTGTAGCAAACTTAAAGAAGAGCTTACCGGCCATCTAACATCCTGAAGTGCCGTCCTGACTTCACTTTGAGAACCCAGACGGGTCCTCACGTGAGTTTTTACCTTCACCTTTCACTTCACTGTCACAGAGGCAGCACTCTCTTCATCCAGATGTCCCTACATCGTTAGTCCTGAGGAGACCCCCATTGATAGAAGGGTCGAAATGCCGTCGACAAGTAAAAAAGAACAGACCATTACCCAGCCCGTATCATTGTGTACTGAAGCTGTAAAAAATACTGTATAAGAATGGTCGTTTTTCACAACTGATGGAAACCGTGTACATAATAATTCACTTTGTATATTCACTTATTGGTTCCATTTCTTCACTTGGGGACACAATGCACAAACAGTACTACTTTTGACTGAAAGAAGTGTACCTATTGTTTATTTATTTATTTATTTTTTCATAAAATATGTTATACCGAGCACACTGTGTAGAAAGTTTTTCTTGCCCTCTGACATTAGATGGTCCTTTTATTGCGAATGTGCACAAGTATTTCAAATATTAGTTCTATTTATCCACAGGAACCATTGTTTTCTTATATATAAATATTACCCTGGTTCCGTCGTGAGTAAGGTTCCCCTGTTACTTCCTTAGAACAAACATTTGTGGCATCTTTAGACCCTCATAGTGATGGTAGATCGTATCTGGAACCATTGTAACACCACCAAAAATTTAGAACAATTAGCACCTGTTCGTACTTAGAACATGTGCAAAATGTATTGGAAAACTATTTACCCATGTTATTTCCAATGTTCCCATCAAACTGTAAACTGGGCTCAAAAACTTTGCAAGAACACAGAGCAAAGAAAATTGTGCAACTAAGATGCTGTGCTCCATTAAGCCTGAAGCGGCAGAAGCCACAAATGTGTTGAAAACTTTTTGGTTCCCAATGTCTACTTACAAGTGAAGGAACCAAACATAATGGTGCTCGAAGCTCTTGATGAAGAGTTGTGTGCACATGTTGAACAGAAGTGCTGACCGAATGACCACAGTGCTACCCAGAATCTGGGGGGGATTGCTACTTGATTAGGGCAAGCCAATGAGCATGCATTGATCATTTTTGAGACACCTGGCCTGACACAAACCATGGATCAGTGCATCAGTCGAGACCACTACTGCAATTGAGTGGTGTTTGCTGATCAATCAAGTTGTAAAGGATTCCTCGGTTAAGGAGGACGAGGGCTGCTGGTTGAACTCCATCAAGGTTGGTTATCTCTTAAGACAAATTCCGGCCTGTATAGAGACTGATTGTCATGCTCCATCACGAAATAAATCTGTGGCCTCTGTTTGTTCCTGGCATAGCTTAGTGATTTCAAGTTTCCATAATTGTACATGGGGAAGGTAGACTCAACATCCACTGATAGTTGGTGCATCAGTTCTGCTTTATATTATATATGAAATAAATTATATCATTTTGCTGTCATTTTACAATATATGCACAGCATTAAGATATCTTTTTTGATATATGTAACTATATTTTCTAGTAGAGTGCAACTTCTTTCTTTGTTGTTTGGATAATAAAGTCACCTAATAATGAGCAAGGGACTGAACCTAAGCCCGCTATATGTATATGTAATGCCATTGTGGCAAGACCTTGCAGCCCTGCTTCCTATTTCTCTTCACCTTTTCAGTTTTGCTCCATGTTTTCTGATCTGCTCCTGCCTTTGTGCCCAATGATGTGCAGAATGAGAGGAAAGCATCCCCACAGGATGGGAATGGAATTGAAATAGTCGCATAGCCTGGTGCATCAGGTCATCCTGCACTGTAAACAACCTGTGCTACACACCAACACTTCTAAAATCATGGTTGATGTGTAAAAGTAGTCTGACCATTTGACTTCCTTGATGTAAATGTAAATGTAAATGTAGTGCATTTATAAAGCGCACCGCACACCCCCGAAAGGGTCTCTCAGGCGCTGTACACATACCGCTGTGGAACCCTTCCTGGCCTTTCCCTGTGAATTGCCCACTCCTGGGCACCCCCAAGGTAAAGCCAGGCATCCTAGTGCTTTTGGGGCCGTTGGGGAGATTAAGCAAGCTATTGCCCAGAGTTGCAGAGTGGGACCCATGATTAGAATAGGCACCGAGGCGAGAATTATCGGGTCCGGGGAAATTGAGCCCAAGACCTGCCGAGGTGGAAATTGAACCCTGGTCCGGGCCAGACCTCTGCATCAGGGTCTGCCGCTCTAACCATTGAGCCACACTTCTCCACAAGGCTTAAATCACCCAGGCACTATTCATGCACATATCGAATCACTCAGGCACTACCCATGCACTCATCCAATCACCCAGGCACTACCCTTGCACTCATCCATTCACTCAGGCATTATCCATGCACTCATCCATTCACCCAGACACTACCCATGCACACATCCAATCACCCAGGCACTACCCTTGCACATATCGAATCACTCAGGCACTACCCATGCACTTAACCAATCACCCAGACATTACTCTTGCACTCATCCTTCACTCAGCCACTACCCATGCACTGTGCAATCATCTAGACACTACCCATGTGCATATCCAATCACGTAGGTGATAGAGATCAGGGTGTGTATAATATTCCCACTACCACGGATAGAGTAATCTCACAGTTACACGCACATGCATACATCATACGCTAGGGCCCATTTCACTACACTAACATACGCTCAAATACTCTACCAGCAATAAACCTGTGGAAAGAAAACTCCTAATCACCCTGCATCTATATCGAGGTCGATAAGACCTGGTTTTTGTGACTGTCCTTAAACATAATCTATACAACATATACAGCAATGATCAAAAATGTAAACCCAATAATTGACAAGAAAGAATATCCAACACCATGTTTAAAATTATATTGCTTTATCTAAAATTAGTCAAAGGAAATCAATCAGAGTAAATCATTTTCTCATAGTTACCTATTCTAGCTAAATGTCAGAACGGGTCAGGACAAGTCTCTCGGTAAATGTCTCTCAAGACGAAGTCCCTTCAGCATTGATCCTCAGCAACGCAGATTCGGTACGCGGCAAAGGCAAAATGGCAAGTGGCAAAAAACCCTCTCTAGGCTAACATTTCTTATAGTGTCTAAAACAATGGAAAGATACATTGGAAACATAGAAAAAGTTGTAATGTCCGCCGGACCTGCTGAGCAGAGCGAGAAGGAAAGGATGTAACATCGCTACATTTGAAAATCTCCGCTCAGGAAAAGTTCACAAAATAAAGACCACGGAACAGGAACCAAGAAATAAAAAATGTATCTTGTTAGTTCTACTTCTCCTCGGCAATCGAGCCACAGTTCAGAGTTTTTCTCTAAGGCTCCTTTGTTTCCCAAGCTGCCAAGGACATTTTCATTTCACTTGGAGATCTCCCAAAACTGCTGCTGTCCTCATGGAAAGTTTTCAAACAAGCAAGCAAGGACCATGGTCAGTTAGCTTCAGGACCATTTCCAGCAGGGGTCTCCCTCGTCACAGTTTTCATATTATAAATCACAGCCAGGCTTACAAATCGGCCATCTTTTCTAGGCCATCATAGGCCTCAATAGACCATCTTAATTAAAGAGACAAAAACAATCGTTACTACAGCATAGTGATTAAACAGTGTTAACCCCACTAATACCCTTATGTGTATGTATTTATCTAGCTCTTGCAACACAGAAAAGCATTAATTCGGAAAGCGTTTTGTGCTCAAAAATAAACAGCACATAGCAACATTTAAACATGAAAACACGCACATTATAATTAATCAGCACGTTTATGCGTACCCTCGTGTAACTCTCTCTCTTGTTAAGACAAACGGATTGATTAATATAAACACACTTGCACAAGACAAATAATTAATTATTAGTTATTAATAAATTAATACAACGAATAGACATGCCAGAGCTTCAAAAGCCACTGAATTTTCAAACTGAAAACTCCGCTCCAGCAATCCCCCCTTTGGTGATTTTATCACCAAATAAACCCCAAAAAAAAATTAGTGAAAATTTAGTCCCATTTTAGGAGAAATCGGAAATGTCTTTTTCTCCTCATACATCATTACACACCAGTCACTCTTTCATCATCCCTCTTTGTCTCTAAATAAACACTCTCCCTCAATTCTTCTAATTCAATTTCTTGCGGTTCTCTTTTCAACCTCTTGTTTTTCTTTTCTTTATCCAATTTCTTTTTCCCTCCCCTGTTTTTACAACACACACACACTAATCTCAGTATCAATAAAGCAACAATTATACAAGTTAAAGGGAACAATATTCTACCTATAATAGTACTACCTATTTTTGCAATAAAATCCTTAACAGCTATCATTTTATTAGCTATTTTAGTCCATAAACTCTCAGCTTCAAATGGTACTAATTCTTCATGCAAATCAGTAATATTTTTGATATAGACCTTCAGGTCTTTACTTTCATCTGGAATGTAAGTGCAACAATGTTGAACTTTCAGCATTCCACAGACTCCACCCTCCTTGGCCAATAGAATATCAAGGGCAAGTCGATTTTGCATAGACATGGCACGTACGGCACTTAATTCCGTATTCACCAAAAGAAACCCTCCTGCGGTATTTGTCGATAAGCGATCAACCACTGTGGACAGTTTCCGAATTCCATAAGCATTTAAAGAAATTCCCACTGCTGGAATCAAAACCCCAAAAATGTCACCTACAATTTCAGACCAAGTTTCTCTCTTAAAACGCATTAGTAAGTGAATATCTTCTACATCTTTTATCTTATCTATATGAAAGATTTTCGGAAAAACCAGGCCCACATAACACGTGCCATACCAATGGTCAGGCAACTTGTAATAAGCCTTGTTCCCACAAACATAGTACACTCCTGGAAAAATTGTATCTTCTCCACCTCTGAAACCCCAACCTGTTGCAATGAAGTATGTATCATGGCACTCACTAGTCCCAACAAAATATGTATCATATTGGGATTTCCTTCTCGTAATGCAAAGTTTACCCTTTTGCGATGCATCTAGAGCTAAAGTTGGACTAGCCCCATTTTTCAACTCTTTTCCCATCTCAATGTCCCAAATTGTCTCACTCACTTTATATTTTCCCGCTTTCTCATGCATGTTCAATCTCCTTTCCTCTACCATATCCAGGAAAGCTTTCTCTTCTCCTTTCAGACTGCAAGTTAAATTATTCTTAAAAATGTAATCTAATGTTAATCCTTTTTCTTCAATAAAAATCTCACCAAAAGTGTTAGCTTCTTTAGCTGGATTCAGCTCTTTGTTCATTGGCAAATGTCCAAAAATACTATCTCTGTTAGACATCTTATAATCTACTTTCCCTAACAAATAAAAAACACTACTTAAAATACTACAAGAAATACCATATGTAGCTGGTAAATGGTGATAAGTAACACCCTCTGAAACGGATGCAGGTAATTGCATACAAACGTAGCAATCCCTCACTTCCATTGTTTTCACATATTCATATAACAATTTTGAAAAAACATTACTAGAAAAATTATTAATTGACCTATCTTTATGTATGTAAGTATTACTTATTCTAATCGGAACTACTTTTTGTGAATTCTTCTCTATATTTGTCACATTTTCTGTATGCATCTCAAATTCAACTTTAAAAGTAACTAACAAAATTAAAACACCCCATAGAAGCATTAATAATCCAGTACAGCAGCAGCACATCCTACACCACCTCTTAAAGAAGGCACATCTATTCTGATTATTCTCTATGTTAGCCATTTTACTATTTTGCTTTAACCTCTACTACTCCACTACTGAAATAGGAACTTTCAAATTCTTCAACGATTATTTCAAACTCTTTTCTCCTCCAGTTTCTCCAAAAGATCTTCTCGTTCACTCAATCCAAGTGAATCTTTCTTTTATTCAGTTTGGATACTTGTCATTCTTCACTTCAATTTCTTCAACATCAAATTGTATTAGATCTCCAACATCAAAATCCTCAGTATCTGACTCTTCTCCAATATCAGTCAAGAGTACTCTCAGGATTTCACCAGTATCTTCCTCAACCACTTCTCTCAAGATCTCTTCCGGATTATCTCGAGTCACTGTTTCTTCTTTTCCTTCTTCAGACAGTGCCACATAAGACCATTCCGGTGATCTGTACTTTTGGTTGGGTCTTCTTACTCTTTTTATTTCTACTGGTTCTTTTGATTCCTTTGATTCTTCTCCTTCAGCTTTTGAACTTTGACTCGATACTTCATTCACTTGTTCAGCTTTCGATGTGTTTGCTCTTATTATTCTGTATCTCAGCCTCTTAACTCTGTTGTTAGGCCAACGATCTCCTTTTATCACCTTTTTTGGCTTTATTTCTTTATTGCTTCTTTCTCCAATCCAAGTTCTCTTTCTCAGAACTCGACCCTCTGTTTGTTCATTCTCATCATCCAATTCTGTCTCAAGTGCCTTCTGTTTTCCATTTATAGCAGTTTTCTTTTTCTCCACAGATTTCTTCACCACTATTTGAGACTTCCCTACTCCTGTCCCTCCTCGGGTCTCCGACACGCAATCTTCTTGCTGTCTACTTGTCCCTTCACCTAGCTCGTCATGAATGTTCCCTACACCTCCTCGGGGGTCTTCCGCAATCTGTCCCTCTCTATCTTCTTCTGACCCTGCTTCTTCAAGTATAATCTCAAGTGGTTCTTCAATCTCCTCCTCTTCTGATTCAGGAGTAGTCTCTGTGTGATTTCTCTTTTCTTTTCTTTTCCCTTCACTGCTGTTTGAAACTTCAGGCTCTCTTACAGAATCTGATCTTCTCTCTGATACTCGCAGTGATTCATTCGAAGCTTTTTCTGCTTCTTTCCTCACTGATTCTGTATCTTTATCATCACTGGAATCTGACTCTTCAAAATACTCTTTACCAGTCCCTTCTTTTGGGTTTGGAACTCTCAGAGTATGACTTGCATGTACCCAGTGCTTCACTCCAGCACACTTTACTGCAGTCGTCGTAGTCAGAATAACTTGTCTCGGCCTTCCCCACCTTGGAATCAAGCAATTTCTTCTTCTGTGTACCTTAATCCTCACCCAGTCTCCTGGACTCAGATCATGGGCTTGCTTCTTCTCAAGTGTGGTAGCTTCTTCTCCAACCTGGTGAAACACAGAATGAACTGCGTCAGCCAGGCCTTTACAGTAATCCAAAATCATGTCATCAGTTATTGTCACCAATTTATTGACAGGCACGAATGCATGGCGCATTGCACGTCCCATGATTATTTCGTGCGGACTCAAACCAGTAGTTCTATCTGGAGTAGATCTCATAGTCATCAGAACTAGAGGTAAAACGTCTGGCCATTTCATGCCAGTGGCTAAGCACATTTTTCCAATCCTATTCTTGATTGTGCCATTAATCTGCTCAACCACACCAGAAGCCTCTGGTCGGTATGCACAATGTAGCTTCTGCTGTATTTTCAATGCTTCACAAATCAAACCCATAAGCTCATTTTGAAAGTGTCCACCTCTATCAGACTCAACTGTTACTGGAAACCCGTACCTAGGAATCAACTCCCTTAACAGTAACTTCGCCACTGTTAATCCATCATTTCTTCTAGTCGGGTAAGCTTCCACCCACCTTGAAAACAAACAGACTACCACTAGAACATACCTCAGTCTGTTTACTTGGGGCATTTCAATGAAATCAATCTGCATTCTTGTAAAAGGACCTCCTTCTCTGCCTATTGTCCCCAGACTCACCACTGTCTTTTTTCCAGTGTTAAATTGCTGACAAACTAAACACCTTTGACAGATGCTTTCTGCAATTGTCCTAAACTTTGCATTGTACCAGGTCTGCTTGAACGACCTAACCATCGCATCCCTCCCCAAATGTCCCTGGCCATGATACATCCTTGCCATTGACGACAAGATGGAGTTGGGCATTACTGGTCTGCCATCTCTGTAGACCCAAACATGGTCTGTTTCTCTTGGAGCACATCCTGCCTTAATCCAATCTTTTTTCTCTTCCTCACCTGCCTCATCTTGCAACTGTTTCACTTCATCCCATGTCTCTAAGACATTAGTAAACATCACAGAGAGTAAAGACATTTCCCCCTCTCTGTCCCGATTGATGGACTGATTTGTCTTGGCACAGTATTGCGCAACATCGTTTGCATAACGGTTTCCGTCCGTTATAAAATCCTCTCCTTGTCCATGGGCAGCACATTTTACAACTGCTAACTCCTTAGGCAGCTGTATCGCCTCAAGCAATTTACCAATCATTTCAGCATTCTTTATCGGAGTTCCACCCGATGTCAAGAAACCTCTTTGTAGCCAAAGCTGGCCAAAATCATGCACCACTCCAAATCCATACTGACTATCAGTCATTACAGTTGTCCTCAAATCTTTCCCAATTTCGCAAGCTTTTGTCAATGCCACCAATTCAGCAACTTGCGCAGATTTCACTCCTTTCAATGGTGATGCTTCCATGACCTCTGAAACTTTGCATACCGCATATGCTGCGCATAGCACACCATTATCATTTCTCAGGCATGATCCATCCACAAACAACACATGATCACTCTCATCCAAGGGTAGATCCCTTATGTCTGGTCTCGGTTTTGTACAGTAATCAAGCACATCCAAACAATCATGATCATCTTCCATCTTCACACCCACATTTTCAATATCTGGCAAAAGTGTCGCTGGATTCACATTTACACATCTCTCAAGAGTCACATTTGATGCTCCCAGAATCACTTTTTCATATTTAGTCAACCGACTATGTGACATGTACTGAGTTCTGCTTCTTGTCAAAAGAATTGCCACATTGTGAGGTACGAATACCCTTACAGGATATCCCATTATGATTCCCTCACTCTGTTCCAGGCTTCTGCATGTTGCTGCCACAGATTTCAGACAACCTGGTAAACCCACAGCTACAGGGTCAAGTGTCGATGAGAAGTACGCAATAGGCCTTCTCAGTAATCCATGCTTCTGAATTAACACTGAAAGTGCACATCCATTCCTCTCACTGCAGTACAACTCAAATTCTTTCTCATAGTCAGGCATACCCAAGGCTGGAGCCTCACACATTTTATTTTTGAGCTCTTCAAATGCTGCCATTTGTTCTGCATCTAGATCCAATGGATCTGTCATTTCACTTTTTGTCAGTCTAATCAATGGCTTTGCTATCAGCGAAAAATTAACTATCCACTGACGACAATAACCCACCATACCCAGGAACATTCTCACTTCTATCTGGGTTTTTGGAGCTTTCATTTCTCTGATTATTCTGATCCTGTCATCAGTCACTTTTCTCAGACCCTTTTCAATATTGTGTCCAAGATAATGCACCTCTTTCCTGCAAAATTGCAATTTGGCTGGAGATACCTTTAACCCTCCATCTGCCAGATGATTCAGTAAAGCTATGGTATCTACTTCACAAGCTTCACATGTCTTTGATGCCACAAGTAGGTCATCAATATACTGCACTAATACTGAGCTCTCAGGCATGATCAAACTCTCCAACGATTTCTTCAATAACTGATTGAATATCGAAGGACTCTCCGTATACCCCTGTGGGATACGACACCATGCTAAGATACGCTGGCCAAACCTAAATGCAAAAATCGGCTGGCTATCATGATGTAACGGAATTGAAAAGAATGCATGACACAAATCAATCACTGTATACCACTCAGCATCATGTGGAATTTGATACAGGATCACTGATGGATTTGGCACAATAGGACAACATGCCACCACAATTTGATTAATTTTCCTCAGATCCTGTACGATCCTAAATTTCCCATTGGGCTTTTTTAGTCCCATTATCGGTGAATTACACGGACTACTCAGTAGTTCTCTCAGGACTCCTTGCTGAATCATTTTCTCAATTATAGGAGTTATTCCTTCAATTATTTCTGGTGTCATTTTGTACTGAGGAATGTTAAGATATGTGATTCCCTCTTTCACTGCAATTTTCACTGGATCTACATTATTCATCAATCCCACATCCTCTCCAGTAAAATCCCAAACTGCCCTTTTCACTGTGTCTCTTAGTTCTCGAGGCAAATCCTCCGGATCAAACACAGCAAATGCACCAATTAACTCACTTTCTCTATTCTCTAGAGTCACTCGGTACAAAACATCCTCATCTGGTGTCTCAAAAGCTATTCCATCCGGTGTACAAAAAATTGTACAGTTCATTTTGCATAACAAGTCCCTACCTAACAAGTTCACTGGACTCGTGTCACAGACGATAAATCTGTGCATATCTGAAAATTTCCCTATCTGTACTCTCACTGGTTCAGTAAGACGTGTTCTGATTTGTGTATTGGCTACACCAACTACTTGGATTGCTTCATCCGAGAGAGGAAGATTTCTAACATCTGTTGACCTGACAGTTGATCTTGTCGCACCTGTGTCTACCAAAAAAGTAACACTCTCCTCATTTATTTTCCCATCCACAAATGGTCCTGCCTGGTCTATTTCTAGAGTTGCACCAAGTATGCACTCTTCCTCCTCTCTTCGGCACCGTCAATAATCACCCTCAGACTCACTCCCCTCACTCTTTAACAAGTACTGTTGTACTTTGTTAGAACGTCTTGGTTTGTTTACCTGCTCATCATTGTAGAATCCTGAATCCTGATTATACTTTTGTAACCCTCTATTCTGCGGCAAGGGCGGTTTTGGCTCTTGACTCTGCTGTCTCACAACTTTCTGTTGTTGCTGCTGTTGATTATTTCCTTCGTTCTGCACCTGTTGATTTAAGGGTTTATTTTCATTATTTACTAATGGTGGATTAGGACATTCCGATCTCCAATGCCCCAATTGGCCACAGTTGTGACAAGGAAACTTTTTTTTCGCTTCCTCAAGACTTCCCTTTCCTTTCCCTGCATATCTAGGTCTATTCCCTGCATTGTTTCCTGGATTATTTGCTTGTTCCACTAACTGTGCTTCCTGTCTTTCCGCAACTTTCACTTGTGCCCACATTGCTTTCTCTTTCAGCTTTCTTTGTTTTGCTTCAATTTCATCACTGAAGTATTTTGCATGCCTCAGGATCTCATCTACTTTCTTACTCTGCCAATCCACTGTGTGCTCACGAATTCTCTCACCAATTTCAGGTCTAAGGCCATATACAAATCTGTATACAAAATGACTCAAATCTTTGTCACCCAGGTGTTCATCTCCACTGAATTGTTTAAATGCCAGTATCAGTCTCTCGTAAAAAGCATGAACTGATTCTTTCGCTTCCTGTTGTGTTCGATCTATTTTAACCCAGTCTGTCTCTTTTGCAGGTACTTTACTCTTCAGGTATACCATCACCTGATCATATTTTCTCATTACCTCTGGATCTGGTGCCCCTGTTCTTGGATCTCTTGGATATTCCTCAGTAGGCCAACTCACAACTATTTTACACTCAGTCCACAAGTCTGCTGGAACAATTATATCAAACAGACTATTCAGGTCAACCCACAGCACTTTTGACAATTTCACAAACCTATCTACCTGCCTATACCACTCGACGGGCTTTTCTCTCAATCGAGGGAAATCATTCGTAAATGATAAAATATCCTGTCTAGTCCATGGAACATGTACATATCCTCCTCCAGGTATTTCTCTCATAGGATAATTATCCACTGGTTTCTCTTTTTCTCTCACTGGAAATGCTGAATAAGTTGTTCTATCTTCAGATTCCTCTCTTTTCTTATACCACCTATCCTTCCACTTTTCTACATCACCCCATCTTCGCAATAATGCTACCATTTCCTTAATCTGTCCTGTTCTACCAGTAGCATTCAAATTTTCTATATCCTTCTCCGTAAAATCCATCCTGTAGGTTTTTTGTAAAGCCTTCACTTTATCAATGTCAACTCCCTGTTCATTTGCTATCGCTCTTAGCCTGTCATGTGTATTCCTTGCTCTCCAGGTGATGTTTTTACACATGAACATTAGCTCACCATCATGATGACTCTTCAAAATTTCTGTCGGAACTGTTCCTGTAACAAGCTCTTCTAATTCTACCCGTAACTTAACCACATCAATTGCTTGTGAGTCTTTATCCTTTTTCTGAAGAACCTTCATCCAATCATTCAAATCATCAACCGTTATTTCAGCAGTTTTTCTCACTGGAACCACTCTCTTTTGCGGTTCTAAAATCGGCATCCCTGAACAACTAGGTTCACTAGCATCCAGTATTTCACTACATATGTCATGTCTGGATCGTCTCAGGTCACTTCTTTCTGTTCTTTTACTTGAATCTCCTGAAGGACCAACTGAATTTGTCAAATTATTCCCAACATATGGAACCACCAGTCCATTTTCACCTGTCCTCTGTTTATCAAACACAGGAATAACCGGACCTATAGTTACAGGCACCGTAACAGCTTCCAGATTCTTCGTTAACTCCCTAATTTTCTCAGTCAGCTCTGTTGTGGTTCTGGCTAATTGTCTGGTATTTTCATCACTACCTCGATTCTCTCTCTCCCTGAAAGAATTATTACCTCTAGATTCAGGTGTCACTTTTTCTGTCTCAATAATACAAACTGTATCTCTTATCGGAGAAACAACTGGTGTACTCTCATCTGGTTCTGGTCTATATGGAGGTGGTCTCTTGTAAATCATGTCATTCAAGACCTCATCCTCATATTCTCCATATCTTCTCATTTCTGACTCAGGAACCCTTTCTGCTCCTCCTTCAACTGTCCTCATCGGATATAATCCCTCTGACATACTAGCATCTCGCCACCTTTTCATTCGATCATGATGAGTCTCACGATCATGTCTCCTCCCAAACATATACCTATAGTACCCTCCAGACCTCTGTTTTTCTCGCTCATGAACTTCTTCTTCCCATTCCACTAAAGCCTCAAACTGTGTAGGTCTTGGTTTCGGGTCTAGACATAACATCTTTTCCCGTAAATTTCTCAACACGGCCAGATTAAATGAACCATGTTCTGGAAATGCTAGAACACCATCTTCTTTAGTGTACCTAACCCAATTCTCCAACCATATACAGGTATGAAACCCATATTTCGCAGCCATGAAGGATGCAGGTGTTTTCGTTGGAGGTAGCAACTCACCCTCTCTTGTCTTAACATCTTTATCCTTGTTAAACCACTTTTTAATTTTTCCAAAGAACGTTTTCTTCTTTTTCTCTTCTTGGTAATACATTTTAGCGCTTACCAAAACTCTCTACTCTTTCTCGTATTATAAATATACAATACAAATTTTCAACCAATAACAGCGCGACTCACACTAACGCACCAATCCTGGAGCGCCTACGTCACTAAATAGCTCTTCCAATCCTTGCGCGACTCACACTAACGCACCAATCCTAGCGCGAACCCTATTCTGATCCACTATCCAATCAGAGCGCAGTCTTTCTGACGTCAACAGTCGCTGCAGTCGCTTGTCTCCTGTCTTCTGTTACTCGTCTACCCCTCCTTTACAAAATCTCTCAGTAGACTTCGTGTCAAAATTTCTACAAAATCTATTAGTTACAACATAAAAACATCTCCATTGTCTGCTTCGCTAACCACAGAACAGTAAAGAGTGTCTATTTCTCAAGAGTCAACAAACTTTCATACATCTCCTAACCGTTTCCTCTAGGACTTGTCCAAAGAGTCTTACAGTCAATAAATGTATATGCATCCACGCACATTCATACAAGAAAATATAGTACATGCACACAGAATCCTGCTTCCCGAGAACAGCGCACAATCTGTCCCACTACAGAATTATAACATACATCAACTAAGCAAGCTTTCTTTGCCCAGTTCTTCAAACAAGCTCAGAGAATACCTATTACTCCTCCCGCGATAAGCTTTAACGGAAATCCTTACGGATCCCTGGGACTTAAGACCAGAGTTTCACAGATAACCTTCACTATCATACACACTCCTTATATACTAGAAATATATTCTAATAGTAACATACGACAATGTCACTGATTCCGAACCCAGACAATGTGACGCGCAACTTCAATTGTCACACGTTATTCCTCACAATTCCGTCTTTCCCGAGAGCAGCATATACTTCCCTCTGCCCTACTACGAAACTGCTACCAGCTTCCAAGTTCCAGAAGCACTACATATAACTCAACATTACGACTCCAACATATAGTATTAGTACATATACCAACATGAACCAATAATCAATAATCAATAAACTAATGTACAAGCAATCTTATCAGATCAAGACAATCATCAAAAACCATCCTACTCTGCTACCAGGAAATTGATAGAGATCAGGGTGTGTATAATATTCCCACTACCACGGATAGAGTAATCTCACAGTTACACGCACATGCATACATCATACGCTAGGGCCCATTTCACTACACTAACATACGCTCAAATACTCTACCAGCAATAAACCTGTGGAAAGAAAACTCCTAATCACCCTGCATCTATATCGAGGTCGATAAGACCTGGTTTTTGTGACTGTCCTTAAACATAATCTATACAACATATACAGCAATGATCAAAAATGTAAACCCAATAATTGACAAGAAAGAATATCCAACACCATGTTTAAAATTATATTGCTTTATCTAAAATTAGTCAAAGGAAATCAATCAGAGTAAATCATTTTCTCATAGTTACCTATTCTAGCTAAATGTCAGAACGGGTCAGGACAAGTCTCTCGGTAAATGTCTCTCAAGACGAAGTCCCTTCAGCATTGATCCTCAGCAACGCAGATTCGGTACGCGGCAAAGGCAAAATGGCAAGTGGCAAAAAACCCTCTCTAGGCTAACATTTCTTATAGTGTCTAAAACAATGGAAAGATACATTGGAAACATAGAAAAAGTTGTAATGTCCGCCGGACCTGCTGAGCAGAGCGAGAAGGAAAGGATGTAACATCGCTACATTTGAAAATCTCCGCTCAGGAAAAGTTCACAAAATAAAGACCACGGAACAGGAACCAAGAAATAAAAAATGTATCTTGTTAGTTCTACTTCTCCTCGGCAATCGAGCCACAGTTCAGAGTTTTTCTCTAAGGCTCCTTTGTTTCCCAAGCTGCCAAGGACATTTTCATTTCACTTGGAGATCTCCCAAAACTGCTGCTGTCCTCATGGAAAGTTTTCAAACAAGCAAGCAAGGACCATGGTCAGTTAGCTTCAGGACCATTTCCAGCAGGGGTCTCCCTCGTCACAGTTTTCATATTATAAATCACAGCCAGGCTTACAAATCGGCCATCTTTTCTAGGCCATCATAGGCCTCAATAGACCATCTTAATTAAAGAGACAAAAACAATCGTTACTACAGCATAGTGATTAAACAGTGTTAACCCCACTAATACCCTTATGTGTATGTATTTATCTAGCTCTTGCAACACAGAAAAGCATTAATTCGGAAAGCGTTTTGTGCTCAAAAATAAACAGCACATAGCAACATTTAAACATGAAAACACGCACATTATAATTAATCAGCACGTTTATGCGTACCCTCGTGTAACTCTCTCTCTTGTTAAGACAAACGGATTGATTAATATAAACACACTTGCACAAGACAAATAATTAATTATTAGTTATTAATAAATTAATACAACGAATAGACATGCCAGAGCTTCAAAAGCCACTGAATTTTCAAACTGAAAACTCCGCTCCAGCACAGGCACTACCATTGCACTCATCCATTCACTCAGGCACTATCCATTCACTCAGGCACTACCCATACACTTATCCATTCACCAAGGCCCTACCCATGCGCACATCCCATCACCCAGGCACTACCCTTGCACTCATCCATCCACTCAGGCACTACTCATGCACTCATCCAATGACTCAGGCACTACCCTTGCACTCATCCATTCACTCATGCACTACCCATGCACTCATCTATTTACTCAGGCACTAAAGATGCACTCATCCATTTCCCCCAGGCACTGAACATGCACACATCCAATGCCCCAGGCACTACCCTTCTACTCACCCATTCACCCAGGCACTACCCATGCACTCATCTATTCACCCAGGCACAACCTATTCACTCATCCAGTCACCCAATCACTACCTTTACCCTCATCCATTCACTCAGGCAGTACACATGCACTCATCCATTCACTCAAGCACTACCCATGAACTCATCCAATCACCCAGGCACACCCCATGCACTCACCTAATCATTCAGGCAGTATGCATGCACTCACACAATCACCCAAGCACTATACATGCACTCACCCAATCACTCAAGCTGTACCCTTGCACTCATCCAATTACTCAAGCACTACTTATGCACTCATAGATTCACTCAGGCAAGACTGCGGCACTCTTTGTAACATCCATACACCAGTCATACACTCATTCCAACATATATACATACTTTATCTTTTTCGAACTGTTAAAAAAGAGGTTCCAAGAGGAACCTTTTATTTGTGCTTTTTTAAAGTTGTACATTTTTTTCTTCTTTTTTTATAATAACAAAAATGGCAACTGGGACAGTAAATGCAACAATGTTGTACGGACTCACAAAATTGTTAAAAATAAAACCAGTTAGAATTAAGAAATGGAATTTAAAAAAACCTTAGAAACTGAAAATACCAAAGGTTATAAGGAAGGTATTAGCATTTAAAAAACCTTAGAAATTCACTGAAAAAACAAAGGTTACAGGGACGTTATAGTTAGGAATTATGATTTAAAAAACCTTAGAAATTCACTGAAAAAATCAAAGGTTACAGGGACGTTATAGTTAGGCTGACGTTTCACTCATACAAAACCAGAGAAATTCAGCAGTTAGTTAGCCGATCAACCTATAACTCGCGCTCCAGCAATGCTCTGATTATGACCTCACATATTACATCACCAATGACATGGTCAGTGACATCACTGATGACATTACTGATGACATCTCAAATTATTGTTAATGTGGGTGATGTGTGAGAATCTATTACAAGCAATTTGCAGAAAAATGTGTTTATGTTTCATGCAACATCCATTTCTTTTAGATCACACAGGACATATAAGAAATGGGAGGATGTCACAAAGATTATTTGTAGTAATATTAGTGAGTGGTAGCTATGTTACAATATTGAAAACACACACATCACTGTCCCTGAATATTAGGGTGCCGATTCCGATCCTGTAAAGCCCGGGTACAAATGGTCGTACGGAGCGTTTTCTCCGTACGACTCGTACCCGGGTATTCCACCGTACATACCAGCAAGTACGATTCGTACAGAAATACCATTTCCGTACGAATCGTAAAAGACACCGTGTGGCTAAAAAATACATACAATTCCGATCCTGGACAGCATGACGCGACGTCCGCACGGAGTCAGGCAGCATTTTACGGACCAGCAAGTACGATTCGTACCCACAGCACTCCGCACGGCTATATTTTTACGGGAGCCAAAAAGTGCCGGAAAAGCTAAGTATGCCGCGATGCACGAGGAAAAGGGGGCACGGTACGCACCGTACCCCCAGCCCCCCGTATGTACGCACCGTACCCCCAGCCCCCCGTATGTACGCACCGTACCCCCAGCCCCCCGTATGTACACACCGTACCCCCAGTGCATACCCCCAGCCCTGTATGTACATACCATACCCCCAGCCCCCAATATGTACGCACCGTACCCCCAGCCCCCGTATGTACGCACCGTACCCCCAGCCCCCCGTATGTACGCACCGTACCCCCAGCGCATACCCCCAGCCCCATATGTACGCACCGTACCCCCAGCCCCCCGTATGTATGCACCGTACCCCCAGCCCCCTGTATGTACGCACCGTACCCCCAGCCCCCGTATGTACGCACCATACCCCCAGCGCTACTCGCTACGCACTGGGGGTATGGTGCGTACATACAGGGGCTGGGGGTATGCGCTGGGGGTACGGTGCGTACATACGGGGGACTGGGGGTATGCGCTGGGGGTACGGTGCGTACATACGGGGGCTGGGGGTACAGTGCATACATATGGGGGGCTGGGGGTACGGTGCGTACATACGGGGGGCTGGGGGTATGCGCTGGGGGTACGGTGCATACATACGGGGGCTGGGGTATGTGCTGGGGGTACGGTGCGTACATACGGGGGCTGGGGGTACGGTGCATACATACAGGACTGGGGGTACAGTGCGTACATACGGGGGGCTGGGGGTACGGTGCGGACGTACGCGGGAGGGGTGGGAGGCTGGGGGGGGCCGTACGACTCGTACCCCAGGCCCAAGTGTACCCGGGGTAGGGGTCGTACAAACTTTGCTCCGTACGGGACGTTTTCCATAAGCTTGTGTATTCGGGACGCCGGTACGGATCGGACTTGTGCGCTCGGACTTCAGTTGTACGACTCGTACGTAAAACTGTCCGGGGACGTGTCGTGGACTTTTCCCGAGGTCATTCGTATGTATTTTTCACGTACGAATCGTACTTCGCCATTTGTACGGGACTTGTACGATTCGTACGTAATAAAATACGGATACCAGTAGGTCGGTACATTTTTTTAACGGATCAGAATCGGCACCTAGATGTAAAAACATTAAGAATTTGGACAAAGTGTGCCTGTGCGATGTCAGTGACTTGGCCAAAGAGGGCATGAAAGAGCTGAAACTGGATAATAAATTTAACGCTGTTCCAAACAGGGGCCCCAAAAATCTGTATGGCCCAGGGCCCCCAAAATCCTTAAGCTGTCCCTGGCTGCTGTATAAGTGTTAATATCCACACAGAGTTTGATGTCGCCCAGAACTAGCACATGAGAGAACATTTTCTCAGCTATTTGTAAAGTGGCTGAAAAGCTATTAGTGAAGCCTCTATTGTGCCCCATGCGGTCTGAGGACTTGCATCAGTTAAACAGAGTGATTTCAGGGCAACTTCAATTGAAAAGCCAAAATTCTGCAACTGGCCGTGTGGGCTAAGAACAAGGGCGCACTGGTGTAATTTCAGGACAATTCCATTAGCACACTCTCACGCTCAACTTTAAGTGGTCTCACCGCCCCAGGGCCACGTTCATGCAAAATCCAATTTTAGAAGAAAAGAAGCGTGTAAAAGTCCATCCTTGATTTATCTTGCCAAAATTCCAAGAACACTGTGCATTCCTTAATTATCAACAGTCCATTAAAATAATAATCACTTTGGAGGCGTTTCTTAATGGATCCCAAAAATGTTTTCAATCATTGGGAAGACTCTGTTAATTCCTATGTTGTGTCTATCAAGGTACCTCACAATTCACATAAATGTTTCATATGCTGTTCTCATAGATCTCGTGTTGTAAGTCCCAACAACATATCCATGGAGACCTCCTGACTGCTGCTCATTTAGTATCCATCTAGTTAAATGCTAAGTGCACATGATGCTTTGTCTGGGCCCGACGGTCGGCCAAGCAGTCATGCCCCGCCCTAACCCAGCCCCATAGCAAAGAAAAATAAAATGATAACTTTACTCTAGTTATCAGTAGGGTGATGCTCCTCCACCTTTGCGGAGGAGGCACCCCTGATGAAGTCCATTTTAGTTGTGATGTCGGGGTCTCTCTCTCTTCGATCTCTCTCTCTCTCTCTTCGATCTCTCTCGATCTCTCTCTCTCTCTCTATGCACTTACGGCCAGCCAGGTCTCAGTTAACATCTGTGGCTCAAGGTATCTATCTAAAATGGCGCCTGTGGTATACTTAATGTGCTTAACAGCAGATTAAGCATTACTAAATATGAATTTAAACATATTTAATGCCCCTTCTAGAGTAGGAAAAGATTGGACAGGTTTGTATAACTGCTGGTGATTTGTTCAAGTTTATTTTTCCTGAGGTTGACAAAAAATCACCGGTCATGTCGGTAAAGTACCGTCAACTCTAGTGCTGAAATGAAGTGCCAATCTGCCCCGCGTTCCTCCATCATTTCTTAAACAGTCTGTTCTCTGCTGATTTAACACGGTGTACCGAGTCTGCAAACACTAGGAGGCTGCTTAGCACAGAAGCTGTGGAGCCGGCGTGCCTTGTGTTTGAATCCTTTCATGTGCGTCAAAGACAGCCAGGGACGCAGACAAGTAAATATAATTGTGCATGTTTTCGACGGTTCTTTTCCGTATACTCTCATTTACTTTTCCTTGTTAGGAGGGCCTTAATGGGTTTTCGAATGCTGTTTTTTGGGGATATTTTTGCGGTAATTACTATTTAATGCTTGCAAATGAGGCAGCAGTCCCCAATGGATACAGATGGCGGGGCCATCTGTTCACTGACTCATCTTATCAATGGCAGCCCCACGGTAGGAGCGCGCGGGCGGGAGCTTAACCGTTTCGCAGCCAGCCGCTTCCGCCCTCGTGCCCTGCGCTGGCACGCGCCTAGCTACGGACGAGGGGGTTGTGTTTACTTCCTGTCTGCGTAAACACCTAATTAGGCACGGACAACGCAAGATCACAGTCAGCCATTTCATATATGCCAACAGTTGGGATTTTCCCGATCTAGAAGCCAAAAATGTCTATATTTTAGCTTTCTCCCGCTTAAAATTGCCTCTGCTTTATTTTTTCTTCAACACCTCCTTCTTCCCTGCTCTAAAATGTTGGCATGTGTGCCATTTATATGTAAACCCTTCTTTGTTCAAAGCAGGCCCGCCTGTGTAGGCCTAACTGATGTCTTCTGTTAACTGTTTTGCATTTCCTGAAACTGGTTGACACAGTTCTGCTTTAAGCATCCAAAGCCATTGCTAGGCAATGCCTGTGGGTCTCTGGGGCATTGCTGGAAGCAAGCGACAAGTCACTTGTGCGCAACTGCACCTTTTAGTCTGGCTGCATGCGCTGCTGTGTTTCGATATATGTTGGTTTTGCAAACCAAAACCAACTTTGTCTTGATACAAAAAATCCAGGAAGCAGGTGTTCTCTATGATGGATTGCTCGCAGTTTCTTGAGTAATTCTGCAAACTCAGTATCCATAGTGTGTGGAGCATGTACCTCAAGCTTACTTAAAATGATTAGCATGTACCTGCCATTTTCATTGTGTCACATCGTTGCAGTGGTAAGTTTTTCTAATTTTTGGAGCTATGACTTTGGAGCCCCTTCTGAACCCTCAGTATGCTGTTTGGGAAAAACTTCATCTACCTGGAAATGCATAGTTTGAACACAACATGTCAGTCGTTCCAAATGTGAGGCATCCGCCCCATCTTAACCATTACCAATCGCTCATAATTCCCCATCTTTAACCCCTCACACTTCCACTCCAGAAGGGTTGGTCACCAAAAGACTAAAACTAGTTCCAAATTTTGTCACTTTCCCTCGCGACCATCTTCGAAAACTTTGCAAACATTTTCAACATTTACTCGATCATTACAAGTCAGCCCATTGCAGTAGTACGGTGTAATACCGCTTTAATCGATTTTGAGTGGCCTGAAGTTCTCATACTGTGGATTACAAGGTACAGGAATCCCAGGTCCGGTATTATCAGGTGCAGAAATAAACCCTGTAAAAACACTGAAGTTCTGAACCAGGCAGACGGGACCCCACTGGACCTTCTCCCACAGTCTCAGGAGCATCCAAAGCTTCCTCAGCAACAAAAGTGCCTGGTCAGACCATTCACAGCCTACAGACCCCCTTGCTCCCTTCACCATGACCAACCATAATCCACCAACTCAGATTCAGCACCTGATCATGGCGGAAGAATTGTGAATAACCTGCTGCAACGTCAGACTCCTGGAGCCGCACCTCCCCACGCTTCCTTTCATTCACAAGAATGGTGCACTACATCCAAGGTGTCAGCTGTTGCTTGACACTTCTGCTAAACAGAAATACACAGAAATAGACCACAAGACGATGAACCCCAAAAAGAGTTTAAAATTATTTTTGTGTGTTTTCTTTATTCCAATTTTTTTGTTGTTCTTTCATAAAAACAGCCAAGGATTACAGCCGAAGCATTTCGTTCAGACCAAGCTGAACTTCAACAGGGCTATGAATAATTTATAAAAACATATATAGGGCACACAACATATACCAAATGACATTTTGTTAACACACATTAATGACAAAAACTTAAAACATTTAAAACAATCACAACAAATCCACTGGTCTCCTAGTAACTACACGTGCAATACACACACACACACACACACATATATATATATATATATATATATATATATATATATATTACCTACTGGCGGTCGCCAGTAGGTAGTTATAGTTAGGACCCTGTTTCCATAGGAAATCCGCAACATTCTATTTTGAATAACTTTGGCGCTGGTCGACGAACTGCGTTAAGTGGGCGTGCACGCCACGAATGGCGTAAAGTAACTTAGCATTTAAAAAACCGTACAAATTCACTGAAAAAACCATAGGTTTCACACACGTTATAGTTAGGAATTAGCATTTAAAAAACCTTGCAAATTCACTGAAAAAACCATAGGATTCAGACATGTTATAGTTAGCGGAAATTTTACTGATAAAAAACCAATGAAATTCCCCCGTTATAGTTAGTGCAGGCAACTATAACTCACGCGACCGCAATCTTCTGCTGATGACATATGTGTCTTTATGAAAAAAAAATATTTGTAATATATGTATAGCTAAAAATTTATGGAAGAAGACATGGGCAAATAAGTGTCTATATACAGTATTAGCATCAGCAGAGGATTGCGGTCGCGTGAGTTATAGTTGCCTGCACTAACTATAACGGGGGAATTTCATTGGTTTTTTATCAGTAAAATTTCCGCTAACTATAACATGTCTGAAACCTATGTTTTTTTCAGTGAATATATATATATATATATATATATATATATATATACAGAACCCATGGGGAAAGGGAACCTAAATAACAATGTGCCATAACTATTAACACAAAATCGCCGGTCCATGAACCATATTTGTACATAATTATCTCAAAGGGAGATATATATTTGGCAAGAGATATTCAAATCCTTGAAGTCTTTATCATTTAATAATGCATTTATAGAAAATCTATAGGAAAGATCCCATTGAATTCAAACCCAATCGTACAGCAGGTCATACATGGAAGATTAATTGCATCAAATATCCTTCACCCTCATATCATGTTGTTATATCTGAAGATTTGGAATAAAGGTGAAAATCAACATACAACAACATTTTTTTAACCTGTTCCTGGACTTGGCCTTCTCTGCAGGACGTCGCCTAAAACGTTTTTCCCTTCACCCCTCCTGTTTTCTGAATTTGGATTTTAGAACTCAGTGCTAAAGTGCTTCTGTACTCTCCTTTTAAAAAAAAAACCAAATTTTATTTGTCAAATAACACATTTAAGGCAGAGCTCTGTACCCCAGACACTTCTACATAATACATTTACATCATTATGACTTTGACTTTTACAGAAACGTAATCAAGGAGTAATGGAAAGCAATGCAAATGTAAACAAGCATTGGAAATGCAATTGGTATCGCCTTTGTTTAAGTTAAAGCCATTTTCTTTGCTAATGATATTATACTATATCTATGTATTAATGAGTGTATTATTGAGTCTATTTGGTTTTCTCTCTCTTTTCGATATATTCTTCTTTCTTTCCTAACTCTTGCAGCATGTTTACCACGTCCTCTTGTTTTTACTGGTCCTTAGTAACAAGACAGTTAATTGTCAACGTTTACTTTTTGATCCCCGACCAATGCTTAAGTCCAACCTGCATCTGACTTATTGTAACCCTTTAAGAAACAACTGTTTGCCGATATCTGGGTTATAACATCATTAAGTAGGGGTTTAGTAGCGCCAGACAAATAAGCAGTTGTGTAAGATGGATGTTTACTAGACTCCTGAGGCATGTGGGGTTCTTAATGATGTGGAGTCCCACTAAACTCAGTACTTTTGGCAAAGCTACGAGCGTAGTCCATTTATAATACAGAGCTGCACATGTTTGAGAAAACAGGACTTTGGTTCAACTAGAGTACATCCTGACAGTACAGTAGAGCCCCCGATACTTCATAAAAGCCCACTGCAATTGGTTTAAGGACTAAAATCTATGGGCCTGATCAAAGTGGCAATGTCTTTTTATCCATCTTCCTTGCAAGAACGTATGTTTCAGAAAACACAATATTTTAAAATAAGCACTGCACTTGCAATATTAGCGCATGTCATTTCTTAATTCGGTAACTAGTGATGCTGCAACACAATTTAGTATATCATCCACCCCAGTAAGCGGTCAGTCTGGCCCCCCAAACCAATCCTAGTTAATAGGCTGCAGACAAGTGGTGGGAAACGCGCTACATGGCCGATAATTTCCTGGGTGCTGTGCTGCCAGGGATTGAATAGCTATACAATTACTATACACTGGGACATGCAGTCTATGTATTCCCCACAGGCATAAATGAAGACAATGTCATGCATAAACAGACAAGTGGAGTAGCATTAAATTTAACCCTAAACACCCAGAGGCCTATTTAAAAGCCCCCTGCATCGAGAATACAACGCTTTTTTCCATGTTAAAAGTGATGCACCTGCGGCGTAAGGGTCTTATAAATAAGCCCCCTAGTATATGCACCTAGGATTTACCTTGGTAGTTTTGGGGGGTAGTGGAAAGAGCTAGAGTTGATGGGTCAGTGAGGGCTTTATTTTACCAGCACCGACAGATCACATTATTGTTCAGAGTAATAATAACGTTTATATATAGCACCTTTGTCCTTAACGCTGTAAACAAGAGGTGTTACTATCACATAATTTATTGGTATGCAATTGCCCATTCTAGGATTCACACTTGTTATCACCAAATCACCATGCAGTTTTTTTCCGGTGAGCTTTCAGCTCACTGAGCCACCCTGAAAGAGACGGGTATCATTCAGACCCGATTTTCATTTAGATTTACTCGTAGTCATTTCACGCTAGCCCCAAGGCTTTTGAATTGGACAGCCCTCTATGACCCCGGCGACCTTTCACATCCAAACAAATGCCGAGATGCCCGAGGCCTATCAGGAAAGGCGCTGAGCTTCTCCTGAGAGCACTTGAGTAGAGCTGCTGGCAAGATGAAGTCACTCGAGCATGCGCAGAACGCTGAAGGCATCTCCAGGGTTCACTGGGGAAGCTTTCGATTGTGTTTAGCTGGGCTGAAACCCTCAGAAATGTTGCGCTCATCTGAGTCTTTTAGTTAGAGGGGCCAGAGTTTCAGCCCAGGACAGCCCATACATATACACAGAAGTAGGACTAGAATGTGACAAGTAGCAAAGGGCACAGAATGGGTTAACTCACAGCAAACATCTCCTCAACAAAGAAAACGAACACAATAAGACACCACGAGGAAATAAGCGCTTCGTTTACACATAGCATCATTTGTTTAACAAGGTTGCTTTACAGATGAGGGCTGTCACTAATCATGCCGGCCCTCTCTGAAAATCGGAACAATTGCTGAATTTACTGGAATTTGCCAGGAAAGATGTTAAAACCTGGGTTTGCGCCAGAAAATTCGGAACACTGGGTTACGGCCACCCCTCTTTTAAGGTAACATTTGGAACACTGGCTGTGTGAACGCGAACGCCCCCATTCCCGCCCCCACCCAAGCACACCTAGAGTATACACCAGACCAACCCGGCTCGAGTCTGCGTTTTTTTGGCAGTGACCGAGGGCCGTGTAGCGTGGTGGGGCCAAGGGGAACTAGGCCGCTGCTGCGCGTGAATGAAAGTACGACACTAGTACTTTTGCTTTCATGGCCGGAAGACCCAGAGCGGTCTTCTGCCGTTTATTTATCCCCTCGGGACGAGCCTGCCCCGAGGGGTGTGTGCATGCGTGCAAAGTGGCTACATTGTAGGGGAGAGCCCGAGTGGCTCTCTACATCCCTCCTTTCTTATAGTAACAAATTATAGAGTTCCACCAGTTCATGGAGACGTATATACAAAGTCTTTCAGTCTTTGACTTGGCGCAGGGTTCGGCCGGAGACCATACTTATGGCTCCGGGAGCTGGAACTGACCACTGCGCTGGACGAAACATCCGGGGATGACTCCAACGATTCACCAGAACAGGCTAACCCAGCCACGGGAACGCTACCCTCGGTCACACTTCTGGACTCTCGCGGCGATGGACTCACGGTACCTGTTGAGGCAGGTGGGGAGAGACCTGGGGTTGTTTCCGGATGATCGAGTTCTTCTTGACCAGACCCTTTCTTGCCCATCTTCTTGAAGCTAGACACATTTCTTGTGACGGAGTGCTGTCCTCTCCGAGCAGTGACCATGGTCCCTTGAATGCCCACGACGGTCCACACCTCCGTCTCGTAGGACGTCCAGAACTTCTAACCGGGGTGTCGGTCTTTGATCACCACTCGGTCTCCCACTTTTAGCTGGGGCTCTTGTGCCCGACGGGCCTTGCTGGCCTTGCGGTTCGTCATCTCCCTTCTGGCCTGAACCCCTTCATTGTCTCGCTCCAAAGGTTCCCACATCGGGTCTGACGGACTGCTGTCTCGCGGGGGCTGCTTGAACAGCAGATGAGACGGGGCACACTTGGTGGTGCTGTGAGGCGTCTGGCGATAGGCGCCAAGGAATTGGTCTAGAGCTGTACAGCGTCTTCACCTTGGTCTACGGCGATGCGCAGCGCTCGGTTCAGTGTCCGCATCAGACGTTCCACCTCCCATTGGCTTGAGGCCACAGTGGGGTGACCTTCCGATGATGCATCGCCTTGCTCTCGAGGTACTCCTGGAATTCCCGGCCCTGAAACAGCGGGCCGTTGTGTGACTTGACCTCCCCGGGTAACCCCATCATTGCAAATGTCTTGTCAAGAACTCGCTTCACGTGAGTGAACGCGGTGGACGCTACCACCTCCACAAGAGGGAATTTAGAAAACGAGTCAACCATGACCAGCATGTGACGTCCATCTGGGAAGCTCCCAAAATCCAGGCTGACTTTTGCCCAGGGGGTCTCACTAGGCTCTTCAGTGATTACTGGCGCCGGATCTCCTCCTGTGATTGTGCAGGCATGGCACTGTCTCACCATCTCTTCCACCATGGAGTCCATTGCGGGGAACCAGACCTTGTTTCACAGCCTTGCCTTTGTCTTGGCCATCCCCTGGTGGCTGAAATGTGCCAGTGTGAGAATTCGCTTCTGCAGCCTTTCTGGAATTACGATCAGGTGCCCCCTCAGAACCACTCCCGGATCCCCCACACTGAGTTTGTGACGTACGTGCCAGAGCTGTTGTCGGGCGTGACTGATTTCTGTACGGAGAGGGCGGGCTCCAGCCATAAAGTGTGCCCATCCGTTGGTGTCCAGGGCTGCCTTCACACGTGACAGTGTCTCATCTTCCTTCGTAGCACGGCCGATCTCCTCAAGTGTCATGGCTGTGGGGCACGCACCTTGCGACACCATCTTTACGAATGCCTCAGCGTTGCATGTGTCCGTTGACGGGTCTGGAGGTGATGTGCACTCTGGGTGGCGGGACAAGTAGTCAGCTGGGTTGCGGGCCCCGGAATGGAACACAATCTTGAAGTTGTAAGACTGCAGCTGTACTGCCCATCGCTCGATCCTCGGGGGCGCCAATCTGGATGAGTGGGAGTAAAGGCTTGTGGTCGGTCACTACCTGGAGCTCTTGGCCACATAGGTAGAGGTGAAAGTGTTGACACGCTCACTTGATGGCCAGGGCCTCCCTCTCAATCTGGGCATACCTTGTCTCCGTGTCGGTAAGGGCCTTACTCAGGGCCGGACAGGCCGTAGCGGGCACCGGGCAATCCCCCGGTGCGCCGCACGGGTGGGGGCCATTTTTGGACCCCTGGGGGCCATTTTTGTTACAAAAATCAGCCCTGTAACAAAATCGGCCGAAAAGCAGGCCCTGGCAGAGAGCTGGGCGGCACCCCCCCCCAGGGCCGGTTGTGGTTCCCAGTCCAGCCCTGGCCTTACTGGTGTATGCTACTGGTCTTCAGACTTCAGGGCTGTGTCCCTGAAGGAGGACCGCTCCCAGACCCACTGGGCTGGCGTCAACGATCAGTTCAGTGCGCCGCCCCGGATGGAATTAGGCCATTACTGTCTTGTCGAGCAGCCCTGCCTTGATGTCATTGAATGCCTTGTGGGCGATCCCAGTCCACTCCCACTTGTGATCATTGCGTGTGAGGGCCTGGAGCGGCTCCAACATGGCAGCAAGGTTTGAAATGAAGCGCCCACAATAGGTGGCCATGCCGAGAAAACTCCTTACTTCTGTGGGGTTCTTCGGCGTGCTGGCTGTTCGGATGGCTGCAGCCTTCTTGGGCTCTACTAGCAGTCCCTCTCGGGTGAAGGTATATCCAAAGAAATGAATGGCTTCGGAGTGTGAATCATGGACCTGGTTGGTAAAAAAGACGAGTCCCAGGTCTTCCTCTGTGTGGCAGCTGAGCAGGGTCCCTTTTCGTCCCTCGGTGAGGTGGAACCTGGTATCGGTGGTGTATTTTCCGCTGGCGACCTTGGCCTGGATGACTCCTCGGAGAGGAAGTGAATCAGTCCCTACGTAGGTGTAGATCTGGGCCCTAGAGGGTGCAAGTGTGGGCCATGGTGACAGGCAGTCATATTGCTCTGAGTCCATCACGTTGACAGAGGCGCCACTGAGACAGAGCACATTGATGGTGGTCTTCGGCGATGGTCCGTCCTGCTGACATATGACACCACAAACATCTCATCGTCATCGTCTTCAAACACCGGATATCGTTCCTGTTACTAAGCCTCCGACGTTGATGGCGGATCATCAAGGGAGATCTGGTGAACACGCTGTGACATGCCCCTTGGCTTCGACGGAGTCTGCCGGAACCATCCGCCGCGGCACACTTTGGCATAGTCATTGATCCTCCCGCAGCGGGAGCTTGTCTTCCCCTTCGTCCCACAGATGGCTGTCGCCGAGTGGGCTTCCCCACAGTATCCACACTGCCCTCCTGGTGGCGGTCTTGGAGCTGAACGAGCTGTGTTGGGGCGCCTTTGGATTGCCTCGACCCTCTCTTCTTTGATTGGGGGGTGTCTGGTTCCATGTGAGGCGGCAACTGGCGTGTGTAAGGCAGCCTCCATTTCCTCAGCTCGGATGTCCGACAGCTCGTGGGAATGATTTGGTCCCGTATCTCCTACCGGTGATCCCTGAAGGCGCATGTGCTGGCCAGCCGGCGCAGCCGTGTGTAAAACATATCGACGGACTCCGTGCCCATCTGTGACGCCCTCCGGAACTTGAACGTCTCAAAGTCGGGGTTGAGTTGGGGGTCAAAGTGCCTGTTGAGCGCAGCGACCTCCGCCTCGTAGTGGTCATCGTCGCCCGTGTTGGGGAGCGTTTCGAAGAGGTCATAGATTTCCGAACCGCCTTAGTAGATGAGAAGCGACCGTTTCACGTTGCCATCGGTCTCCCTTGTCCCTTTGAAGTAGTGGTTGAGCCGTCCAACCCACGCTTTCCATCGTGGCGCAGCTGTGGCAGGGTCTGAGGCTTCACTGAATGGTGGCAAAGGTGCCACGGCCGTGTGGCTATGTCCAGCGGGCGGTGCATTGGCACCTCTGTCTGGATTGCTTCCGCCGGCTTGTGGGCTGGCAGTGCCAGGTGTTGGTGGGTTGCTCATGGCAACCATGCGTCAGTACACTGCTGTGAGGGTGTGATTCGGGCGCCGAGGATCTGTGGGTGGGCGTGCGCACTAGGGCTTGGCCACGCAAGATGGCCCTGATGGCACAGCAAAGGCGAGTTATGCTCTTGGGCACTGACTGTGGCGATGATATCTCCTCAGCGTGCAAGCCAGGTATCTAACCGGGTGCTAATACCTTTGTGTGTACTGGTGAGCCTTGCTGGGATCCCAGTATGCCATCCTTCCTCTTCCTTTGCCTATGGTTTTATTTTTCTTTATTTTTTCCTCTTTTTTTTTCCTCCTTCTTCCTGAAGAGTGTGAAGAAGGATGTGGGGTCCCGCCCTCTCACACACCCATTGTCCCTCGTGGTCTCAGCAGGTGCAGGCAGCAAGCTGGGCAGCCTCAGATTCGGGGCCTTGCAGCAGGAACTTGGGACTTAGCACTCGGCCCAGATGCAGACAGACGTCGATGGGGCTAAAGGCAGGAAGGAACGGCCATGCGTTGGTACAGCCTGTGCAGGGGAGCAGGAGTGGCTGATCTCACTACCGCGGGGCACACAGCAGGGAGAACCTCGCGCGGCGGACACTCACCCAGGTAAACGGCCGCAGCACATGCTACTGGCTGAACGCGCATCCCGGTGGACAGGGAGACGTGTTTGCGGGCGCGAGCACAGCGGTACTTCTCTGACTGGCAGGCAATGCCGACGTCTTACCGGCCCCACGGATACCGCAGGCAGTTGTCGTTTTACCGGCAGACGTAGCAGGGCGATGCGGGTGGACTCCGCAAGCTCCCAGCAGGTTGTCAAGTGGGTGGCAGAGACACGCATGGGGTGCGACTGGCCTCGTCGCCAATGTAGCACGGCGGGGCCAAGGGGAACTAGGCCGCTGCTGTGCGTGAATTAAAGTTTGACACTAGTACTTTTGCTTTCATGGCTGGAAGACCCCGAACGGTCTTCCGCCGTTTATTTATCCCCTCGGGACGAGCCCACCCGAGGGGTGTATGCATGCGTGCAAAGTGGCTACATTGTAGGGGAGAGCTCGAGTAACTCTCTACAGGCCGCAGTCTGACTCGGTCCTGTGCGCACACAGATGGGCTAAGACAACCCGGGCACCGGAAACCCAAAACCTGCGCCTCACAGCGCCAATCAAACATGGATAGGGTACTCTTACCCCAATATTATTCCAGACACCCTGCACTTGGATCATACGCAGTGGGTGTGGCCTCATTTTGGAACTGCACATTCATGTCCGATAGAGCCTGTGACCCTGTTTCCTCGTGTCTCATAGAGCTGTCCCGAGTTCTCTGACGCTTGGCGAGGGACAGGGTTTATGTGCCTGTGTTTGACCCGGGTTGAGTGTCATTCCTTTCCGTGCACAGTGCCTTATGGTCGGTGTGCACTGTCCTAGCTCGTGAGACGTCCCCGGTGTCTGACAGTGGCTGTGTCTTGTACTCTTCTGCTGGTGTGTGACAGTCTCCAAGACTGTGTTTTCTTGTGTCCGTGCATAACTGAGGCTGAATCCCGTGCTCTGTCTGGTGCTCGGTGTCTGACAGTGTCTGTGCCCCATGCTCTCTCATCTGGTATATAGCAGTGGCAGAGCAGCGCACTCTTGTATCCGGTGTCTGTCACTGACTGGCCCTGGCGCTCTCGTATGACAATGGCGGTGTCCCACACCCTCTCATGCCTACTTGCTGTGGTTCACGCACTCTCGGGCATAGAGCCTCACGAGGTTGTACCCCAACGTCCCCCTCCCCCCTGCCTCTCAATGCCTATTATCTAACAGTGGCCGAGTCCCGGGCTTTCGCCTGCCTGGAGTCTGACAGAGGTCGTGTCCGGCAAAAGGTGAGCTCTGCATGCTCTCGTGCCCGGAGTCTGACAGAGGTCATGTCCGATGTCTGGCAGTAGCTGAGCTCTGCACGATCTCGTCCTTGGAGTCTGGAAGTGGCTTTCCCTGACCTTCTCTTATGCCCGTGTATGACATTCGGTGACTGTGCCCTCTCAAGCCTAATGGCCGTGCGCTCTTTCCTGACCAGAGTCTGATGGGTTTGGGTTTCCGCTGTCTCATACCCGTCGCTGACCCTGTCGTACCCCTGGCTCTACCCTGGTGTCCAGGCGCCGAAGGGGTGCCCTCTGACCACCAGAGGAGGAAATGTCAGAAGCAGCAAACAATGCAGAACCCGTTATCAGTCACCATGAATGACCCTTCCCCGCCCCACCCTGCACACTCCCCCGGCAGGAAACAACAAGAGGAAGGCAGGCATTTCATTCACCCGGCGCGGAGAGCGCGAGCGCAGCCCCGGCTTCCGGACTCGTCGAAGGAGTCGCGTATTAGTTTTATGTTAGTGGCTTGAAGGAGACATCCGATGCTGGAACCTTTTACCGGCACTGTCAGCTTCCGGTATATGCAAAGTTACCACGTATGGACAATGCCTCGTCAGTGATATTAAACACTGTATAAATGCAACCACAATACAATTAGTGCCAATTATGTAACTGTTACAGTATTTCTTGTATAAGCGGAGTACATAAAATGCGACGGAAATGAGAACACAATATTCTACAACTGTTCTCGCTTGTGTTTTCCCATCTACTCGTCTCAATAGATATTGGTAATTAAAGCCACGTCACACACAAGGGAGACGCACACTGGCAAGCTTCAGTTGTAATAATCGGTCGAGTTTTCTTCCTATCTACATTTCATCCGCTTTAAAACTAGATTTCACAAGTTAGCTGTATTATTGTTATTGGCAGGCCAGGGAGGAGGCAGTGTGCCCTCTGACACAATTTGCAAGCAGGCTATCAGTAAAAGGTTTGACTCCAGGAATGCACAAAAGGCCTTCAGAGGTCGATGTAAGAAGTGTAAAAGTAACACTGTTACAAACAAGCCTCGATCTCTTGTCTTTATGGGGCCATGTGTTTCTAAGCCAAGAGTCCGGATCGGAGGCCAAAGGGCGTGAACCAAAAACCCTAATTTCCAATGGCAGGCCACCATTTAGTACAAAAGGTGACGCCAGCCAATGGAAATGAGGGGCGGGGCTTCAAGCCCTCTACTGAAACTCCTCATTAGCAATAAATCTTGCCGAGCGGCAGCGCATTCACTGCCACGCTAGGCGAGACCTAAAAAGCAACAAAGCAAAAAAACAGAACATAGCAAACCCCCCCGTCGCACTAAAATCTTCACTAGAAAAGCACATCGATAGAAGAAGCACCCATACCAAGAAATGCAGCACATTATACATAGAGCTGTATCTCGCACCCACAAGAAGAAGAAAAAAAAAAGAAGGGGGAAATTAAGCAGAGTCAGGTAGCTCCGTGTACTCTTCTTTAAACATGGTAAAATTGACTTACACCCAAGCGGCACATTTAATTTACTTGTAAGTCTGTAGTAAAATAGCACTGTAAAGTAAATGTTACTAGTGGGCCTGCAGCACTTATTGTGCTACCCACTTAAGCATCCTATTAATACATGTCTCAGACCTGCAATTGCAACCTGTGTGTGCAGTTTTAAATTGCCTATTTGACCTGGTAAAATAAACCTTTTGCCATGCCCACACCTTCCTTTTTAATGCATATAAATCAGCCCTAGGGCAGGCCCTAAATGGCCCACAGGGCAGGGTGCACTGTATTTAAAAATGTGGACATGTACTGTTACGTTTTACATGTCCTCGCAATGAAAAACTCAGAAATGTGTTGTTCACTAATGCAAGGCATATCTATTCCATAGGAATACATTGGGTTACCTTATTATATTTAGTATGTGATAACTCTTGATTGGGAGCCGGTAGGAAAATCATGTTTGGTGTCTATGGAATTGTAAATTAAAACCCCCTTTAATTGTAAATGTCAGATTTTAAGTCGCCATTCAGAAAATGCCACTCTTAGAAAGTTGTTTTATGAAACACTGGTCCCAAACAAGAGAGTTATAAGGTCAAAACATATACAAATAGAGATACAATGATATCTGCTTTTTATGTCCTATTGGACTTGATCATTTAATGTGCATGGTCAAAAGAGAAACATACAAGTGGGAACGTAATTATACCAGGGAATTCAGGCAAACAAAGGATTGCATCTAAACAAGTTTTTACATACTGGTCACTGATAGATAAAAAGTGCAACCTAGCACAAATTGATAAAATTATATCATTGTGTCAAGGTGCAAGAAGTCGACGATGTTTTGATCCCTCTACACGGATGAAGGGATTGTCTTCAAGACAAAAGAATGTATGTCTGTGGCAGTTGCCTACTTGATTCAGTGGTCGAAGTGTGTCAAATGAATACTGCAGTCATCGGAACAATATACGTCTAGATGGGATGCTATACACAATGCCAACATGGCATGGAGATCACCAGAGGACCGCCGCAAATACCCTGGATGTCAATCACGGTACGGATCCCCAATTCCGTGGGACTAACCTGATCCATCAACGACTGCTGGCTAGGCTTCCCCGGGACCGATCTCCACAACTGCGTCTCTTGACCCACGGCCCTCAGGCAGGACTCCCTCTACAACGAGCGACAGCCACACCGGGAGCATCTAACCACCTACAGACGCATTCCATACAACGCATAACAGGCCGGACCCTCTTAGATCCGTGATCTCCATGCCATGTTGGCATTGTGTATAGCATCCCATTGACCTTTCTCGACATTTATTGTTCCTATAACCGCAGTATTGATTGCCTGAATTCCCTGGTATAATTACGTTCCCACTTGTATGTTTATCTTCTTACCATGCACAATAAATGATCAAGTCCAATAGTACATAAAAAGTAGATGTCATTGTATCTCTATTTGTCTATGTTTTGACCTTTAACTCTCTTGTTTGGGACCAGTGTTCCTTAAAACTGTTTATACCCAAGGTCCCCTACAAATTACGGGTTCCCTTGTTTTAAAATACATACTTTTAAAAAAGTTGGCATTTTCTTGTCCTAAACCTTTGGTGCCTGCTGCTTGTTCCTGGGTCACAAGACCAGGTGTAGTTGGCAGTTGGCATTTGTGTATTCCTCCTAGGCAGCCACACAATAGACTCTGGGTGTTGGCAGGCTGGGCCATCTCTGGCAGAATGAGGGGGCGGATCTGTAGCCTGCCATACTTGCAATTCATTGAGGTTGCCTTTTGTACCCCCCCCCCCCCAGACAGACGGGGACCAGGGCAGGGAGGCAGAAAATTCCAGACACCTCTGTAGGGGAAAACTCCAGAAATCTCTACCACTGTGGCATCAGGTATAAAAATGAGACCCTCAGACACTGAGTACACTCCTGGACCTGTGGATAGTACAAGAGAAGGATGTTCTGCTGCTGCTTGAGGCCTGCCATGTTTGCTGAGAGGGACCAGCTCCCTATAACCCAGGCTAAAGTGACTTCAAGGATCAGCTGACTGACCTCCTGTTCTGAGCTACGGGTACATAACAAGCTCCAGAGGCCTCCTTGTATCTACCCAGCTGACCTAGTGCTTGGACCTGCAACTGGAACTGCCTGAGCCCTGCTTTCTTCTGCTGGAGTAAGTTCCTGATCCACAAGAGGTGTGCCTCAGGTCCTGGACCTTCGGTGTGGCATCAGTTGAGTTCCTTCTTGAAGAAAGAAACAAATCTAGTAGTTTTGGACTATTTGCAAACGGGTCCGTTGTACCAAGATCTTGCCGCCCATGCTTACAGCAAATACAAAGCTCCAGTGAATCCAACTCTTCTGGCTACAGAGACCGCCAGCGGCAACCAGCAACATGAAATCTGCACTTTGCGATACAGCGTTGACAACCCGCGATAACCGGCAATGCAATCTCTAGCAATGACCGCTAGCAACACCTGACAGGATCTTCGTGCAATAGCAATGTCAGTCAACAACACCTAGCCTACTCTTTGCACTAAAGCAATGACCATCCGCAGCGCTCTCTCTGTGCCGCACAGCCTTCTCCACTGCAAACTGAACTCTATGTGATGGAGTTTGAGAAGGTAACTTTTTCAGCAGGACTAACCTTGTCCTTGTATCTAGCCCGCACTCCATCGTAGTTGGACTAATCTTGTGGCTTTTTACCCAGCTTTCACACGACCAGGTAACCACGAGTGCCGCTTTGTGCTTCTATGTGCTATACCTACCCTAAATTCTTTTTATTCCGTACCTCCAGTTCTACCGATTGGATCTTTGTTACTTTGATGTCAAATAATTCACAAACATTTACTCTATTGTTCTAAATTAGCATGGCATCTTTATAGTTTTGTGTTTTCACTGTATTACTGTTTAACCCCTTCAGTGCCCGCCCCTTTCCCCGCCCAGTGCCGGCCGTTGCATTAGCGGGCGGGGTCTATGACGAGCTGGACTCGTCATGGGCACAGCGCCACCGCGGCCCATGACGAGTCCAGCTCGTCATGGGCACTGAAGGGGTTAAGTGCTGCATAAATACACATTGCCTCATGGACTCGTTGTTTTGTGTAAAGTTTAAATATTGCAAAGAGAGTTATAAGTTTTAGTAAACGTTAAATATGTGCTGACCTTTTCTCGGATGACGGGTCAGCTGTCAAAACTGTAATTTTAATGCAGTAAGACTATCAGGGGTGTTTTTTTTGGCTCCACTATGCTGCCACCAAGTATCTGGATTGAAGAAGACTTAACTGCCTCCAGGCCAGCGGTCACCATCCTCCTGTATTTAAAGTTGTCGGCATAGGAACTTTCGCTGAAAGTGCTCCTGTCGACATTGTAAGACAGGGTTCTCTCTATGTAACAAAGGGCTCTGAGATGGTGATTCACATCCCAGGAAAAAAAAGCTGTAGCAAAGACTGTATTCTCCTCGGTCTGAAATCCCACCCACTAAAAATCTTTGAGCCTAAAAAGAAATGCTGTTACATTGCCTTTCTGGCTGCTGCCCTGCCGAAGAGACTCTCAGAACCTTCTTCCAGTTGTGTGTGTACCTTTAGCTCCATCTTGGTGTCTGCTTCTTGGCCATGTGGAAGGTGGGCCTGAGCAGCTGGTTTGCTACCATGGGAAGGACAACCCTCAAAAAGATTGTGTCCTCCTCAAAGTAACGTCCCTCCAAATAACCATCTCTGGACTCTGGCTGTGGCACACCGATTCAGGCTTCTGCCTTCCTACCACCCTAAACTTGCACTCGAATATGTAGCAAGGGCATTAAGAACATCATGGGAGAACACAGGTTATGAAGACAAAGGGGTCAAGTCACACTAAAGTTCCCGGAGGTAATCACAAGAACCAAAAAAAGGCGCTATAGGGTTGGCTGGAAGTAGTGGATAAATGAACTATGGGGCATATTATCAAGGGCCGGCGATAAACATCACAGAGCGCGCTTAGCGCTTGCATATTTATCACCGGCTATCTCTGGAATTTATCGCCCGGTTAGCACGTTATCAACAAAGCGCATCGCCGAGGCGATAAAAATTCCAGAGATAGTGGGGATATCGCAGTTTTCCATGGTGGAAAACGGCGATATTCTAGATGATAGGGCCTGTGGTCTTAGCCACACAATCCACCCCCCATGGTATGCCTAAGTCAGGAATTTAACAGACGTTAAATTCCTGCGTTAAGGCATACTTAACGCAATTTTATGTATCGCTAACCTTCCTTGATAATATCGCGAAGCTGCCTTCGCGATATTATCCCATGTTGCTTTTCACAGCCCCGCCTCTTTTGCATCTCATTATCGATGCGAGGCGAGGCGTGTGAAAAAGGGGCGAAACGTCAAGGAATCACGTGCTAGCGTGCCCTTGATGATAATGCAATAATATTGTCGCCGCTTTGCGCCCGAAAACGGGCTCTAAAGCGGCGATAATATTATCGTCGCCCCTTGATAATATGCCCCTATGGAAGTTAGGACCAAGATCTTTACCGCTAATCCATGCTTGTTCTCACATCCGGAGAAGCTCACCACTTCACTTCTGGGACAGTGTGGGTATTGGTAGCACTTAAGCTCAGAGTTGACACACAGAAGCCGCCTGATGACTTTGAATATTGATTACATGGCTTTCCGATGCTGTAAGTTTGTCACAGTCTCACTCCCAGCACTTTTAATATTTTGCCCCACTTCCCAGATTCCTTGTGTGTAGCAGGGTTCAGGGTTAGGTATGGTTATTACCATGTGCTTGTTCTTGTTCCTTACCTCATGCACTTACCTGCATCCTGGTGTCAATGCGGGGCTCAATCAATCCACCAAAGAACTCGGCTCACTTCTACTTCTGCGCCTGCCGCCTCATTGCTGACTCCAAAAAACAGAGGTTTGGCACATGTGCGCTCCCCTACCTCTGTTCCCCTCGCACTCTCTGTGTGATGTGCCTATACTTTACCTATCAACAGAGAGGGAGTGCGAAGAGGCGGGATCCTCGTCAGAGCCAAAGCCCTTCACTCAAGCTTGACGCTATCAAAGGACAGCATTTAAGGGCAAAGTTTCAGGCTGTTCAAGGCTCGGAGATTGATGCCTGGGCAAGTTATTTATCGGAAGCTACTAACCACTCTTTGTCAAGTGTCAAGGATCCCTTACCTCGAAGCTAGCTAAGCCAAGGCAGGTTTCTTCTCGCACTGCGCATCCCTAATGGCTTTGAAGGACCACAGGTTTGTGGTGGCTGGAGAGCAGGGGAAGCGTAGCATGGAGGAAGTCTCTAGGAACTAAATAAAATAAGTATTTTCGGGTCACAATATGTAGCGGGTGCTGGTAGAACAAGCTGCCGGCAATACTAGTGGTGGTAGGGCTCCAGTGGTCATTAATCCACATACTCGCTCTATGTCCCATACATTTTTGTGCTTTTCCTGGAGGTTCGTCAAGGACTTTGTTAAAGGAGGTGCTTTATTTCAGCACTCTGAATTGGAAGTCCCTGGTCCCCCTGTTCCTTTCATTTTAGCCCCATAATATTTTTTTAAGGACAAAGGTAAACTTTTCACACAGGAAGTTAGGAAACACCGGGAGCGGATTGAATCAGTGAGCTGGTTAAAGCAAGCTCCATCTATAAGATGTATGAAGGGTAGTTTACTATTCCATGAAGGAAAGTTATATGTACATGGTACTAATATACAACAGCGCCTCATAGAATGGGGGCAGGATGTTCCTGCAACCGGACATCCATGTATCAACACATGACTTATTGACACATACTTCTGGTGGCCTCGATCAAAGGGTGACTCAATATGTTCGGATCTCTATTGCCTGCACAGAAGCTAATCCACCTCTTAATTATGAGGTTGTGAGACCTCATGGTTTACCTTAGGTCATCGTGAAAGATCAAGGCATACACAGTTGGTTTCCAAATTTTGGAAAACACTTCTGAAGAAATTGGAGAGAGTCAAATATAAATCCACAAGCAATCACCCGCAGACTGATGTCTGAATCAAGCTTTTGAGAAATGCTTATGTCATTTTCTTAGGAACTGTCAAGTGACTAGATGCAATGGATTCCTTTAGCAGAGGTTGAATTTAACACTTACCTCCACAGTTCTCTGGAACATTCTCCATGCTTCTTCACTTACACTCAAATTCTATCTGTCAACACCTTATGCAAACAGACCAATACACTGAACAAAAACCTCCATTTATCAGCATTGTAAACAGGACTGGCACTCAGCAGTAGCCTTCAGCTGTGGGTTTCAAGTTAAGCACCACTCAGTAGCCACCCCAGTGCAATGCTTGATAACTATCCATTTCTCCCAATATTTCATTTTCTTAGCTTGCTAAGTATTAATTTATTCAAAACTTTCTTTTTCTTAGCACCGGCACGTTTCACTCTTGATGAGCTCTTCGGTGGCCTTCTTAACTGTTCAACTACCAGCACATTACTGCAAGGGTCATCTCCCTCTGGTGCTTACCCACTGGCACCTTGAACCATTTTATGCAAAAAGAAAAATCATCATTTGGCAGCGCACAGAACAGGACTGGAGCTCACCAATAGCCTTCAGTTTTGGATTTTATGTGAAACATAACTCAGGAGCCCTTCTAGTGCATTCTGGTCAATGTGGTCCATCTTTTTAAAGCTGCTGTTCTTCCATGAAACAAAGCTTGATAACTCTTCATTTCCTCTAATTCTTCATTTTCTTATCTTTGTAACTATTCATTTCTTCCAAAGTTTCATTTTCTTAGTTCCAGATATCTGTTTTGCTCTTCGGTGCAGCACAGCAAGTAGCGAGTGCCAAACCTGTTTGTAGCATAACATTTAAACATCAATGCCTTCAAGACTGTTCATCAAGCAGCATGTTCAATCAATCAATCAATCAGGGGTTGATAAAGCGCGCTACTCACCTGTGAGGGTCTCAAGGCGCTGGGAGGGGAGTGCAGCTCCGGTTCAGTCGAAGAGTCAGGTTTTGAGGTTCTTCCTGAAGGTGTGCAGGGTTGGGAAGCGTCTGATGTTAACTAGGAGCTGGTTGCAGGTCTTGGCAGCGATGTAGGAGAAGGCTCTTCCACCTGCTCTGCTTCTGCGGATGCGGGGGGTCTCTGCCAGGTTGGTGGAGCGGTGGTTCCTTTTGGGTACGTGGAAGGAGATTCTCTCGTTGAGATATTTGGGTCCGATGTTGTGGAGGGATTTGTAGGCGTGGGTGAGAAGTTTGAAGGTTACTCTCTTCTTGACGGGGAGCCAATGGAGGTTTCGTAGGTGTTGGGTTATGTGTTCATTCCGAGGGGTACCGAGGACTAGTCTGGCTGCAGCGTTCTGAATGGTTTGGAGCTTGTGTAGAAGAGTTCTGTTGATTCCGGCGTAGAGGGTGTCGGGGTAGTCCAGTCTACTGGTTATGAGTGCGTGGGTGACGGTCTTTTTGCATTCGTGGGGCATCCATTTGAATGTCTTTTGGAGGATGCGAAGGCAGTTGAAACTGGTGGAGGCAACGGAGTTGATTTGGCGGGTCATGGTGAGGGCAGAGTCAAGGATGATGCCGAGGTTTTGTGCATGGTATGTGGGGGTGGGTGGGCTCCTGAGGGCGGAGGGCAACCAGGTGTTGTCCCAAGCGGAGTTGGAGGGTCCTAGGATGAGGACCTCAGTCTTCTCTGAGTCGTGCTTCAGGTAGCTGTCTTTCATCCAGGCCGCGACGCCCTTCATTCCTTCCTGGAAGCAGAGTCTGTTATCTTCCGGGTTCTTCGTGAGGGATAGGATGAGCTGGGTGTCGTCGGCGTATGATACTATGCTGAGCCCATGCTGTCTGACGTTGGCGGTGAGGGGAGCCATCTAGATGATGAAAAGCTTGGGGCTGAGCGATGATCCTTGGGGTACTCCGCAGTTGATCTCTGTGGGTTCGGGGAGGAAGGGAGGGAATCTGATCTTCTGGGTTCTGCCGGTGAGAAAGGATTGGATCCAGTTGAGGATGGTTCCTCATACCCCAGCGTCGTGAAGTCTGGCTGCAAGCGTGCGATGTGAGACGGTGTCGAAGGCTGCTGAGAGGTCTAGTAGGATGAGGGCCGCAGTGTGTCCCTGGTAGAGTAGCATGTGATGTCATCAGTGGCGGCAAGGAGGGCAGTCTCGGTGCTGTGGTTGCTGCGGAATCTGGACTGGGAGGAGTCTAGGATGGAGTTCTCCTAGATGAAAGTGGTCAGCTGAGCGTTTACGAGTCTCTCAGTGACTTTTGCAGCGAAGGGGAGCAGAGAGATGGGCCGGTTGTTTTTCAAGTCTGATGGGTCGGGCGTGGGCTTCTTGAGGAGGGGCTTGTCTTCCACCTGTTTCCAGTCATCTGGGAAGATGCCGGATTTGAAGGAGGCGTCGATGGTCCTTCCTAGTTCGGGTGCGATGGCGGCGGCGGCCCTATGGTAGATGTGCGGTGGGCAGGGGTCCGTGGAGGCTCCTGAGTGGGTGTTTTTCATGGTCGCGGTGATGTGTTAGATGGTGGCAGGATTCCAGGTGGTGATGGTCGGCTCGTCGTTGGTGGTGGGGAGGGGGGTGATGTCTGTCATCTGATCGCTGAAATTGTCGTAGAGGGCCTTGATTTTCAGATGGAAGTAGGAGCTGAGCTTGTTGCAGAGTTCCTGGGATGGTGTGATGTCCGTGGCTTCGCTGGGGGTTTAGTGAATTGCTGTATGACGTTGAAGATTTCTTTGGCGTTGGTGTGGATTTTGTTCTGGATGAAAGTCCGCTTGATGTCTCTTATCTGCTGGTGGTATTTCTTCAGGGCGTTCCTGTGGGTGTTCAGGCTTTCAGTGATTTTCTGGTTTCGCCAGGTCTTCTCGAGGCGTCTGCAGGAGCGCCTGGCTTCTTGGAGTTCAGTGGTGAACCAGGCAACCTTCCAGGGGTGTTGTTTGGCAGGGTGGTGGATGGGTGCTAGCTTGTCGGCGCAGCAGGAGATCCAGCGGTGGAGTTCCTTTGCTGCGAAGTTGGTGACGGTTGTGGCGCAGGGGGGGCTCTAGGAGCAGGGAGGAGTTGAGGTGTTCCACTGTGATCTTGCTCCAGTTCCTTCGTGGCAGGCAAGGGGCGGGTTTGGGTGCAGAGGTGGTGTTGAAGGTGAAGTGTACGCAGTGGTGGTCCATCCAGAGGGGCTGCGTGGTGTGGCTGAAGCGGATGTTAGTCCCTCCTGTGAAAATGGAGTAGAGAGTGTGACCTGCTCTGTGCGTGGGGGTGGTGACGAGCTGCTTCAGTCCGAGGTTGTCGAGGTTGTCGAGGAGGATGGTAGAGTCCGGGTCGCTGTGGTTGTCGAGGTGGAAGTTCAGGTCTCTGAGTCGGATGTAGTCCGTGGAGGTGATGACGTGGGGTGTGACGAGGTCGGCGATGGTTGTTGCGGACTGGGTGCGAGGGTGTTAATGCAATGGTCATCTACCTCTGGTGCATAGCCATTGGCCCGGGAACCATTTTATGCACAAAAAAAATGTGTTTCAGTCTTTCAGCTTTTGAGCTGATTTGCAGTGGTAAAGGAGAAAGTACAAGTCCCAGAACACAATTTGCAAACGGCTAGAAACAGGACTGGCTGAGGGTGCCATACATGGCATGGGATCACTTGGCAGCAATGCAGTCCTCATGCAAGCAGCATTGATTAACAGAGAAGGGTGCTTAGTTGGGACAAATATTTTCCATTGAATGTTCATGCGTTTTTCACACGATGCCAGATTCAGCAGCACCCTTGAAATGTTTTTTTGCATTCATTTAACAAGCATGATTCTGAGGTGTAGCGGTTGCCTTATAAAGACATGGCACACAAAAACAAAAAATAAAATGTTGAACTGTGGTGCTTGCTTTCATAGTCCTTTGTCAATTATTATCTAAACATGATCCGCGCATTACATAGTTCTACTTTGGGACTTTCCGATGGCTGCGGTCATAGCAGGATTAAACCCAGTGGAGGCCCCTAGGCAGTCGAAATTTCATGGCCCCCCCAAGCAAATTTTCTCCTAATGCATTTTTTATTTTACTAACCAACAATTGTAATAAACCAATTGTTCTACACAAAACTAAACATTAACAATTATTAATGTTATTAAACAAAAATTAAATTTTACATTTTTTTATAAACCAACAAAACTTTAAATATTCACTTTCCTCGATTTGTTTGTGGTAAAATCTCTCAGGATATCTTGGAAGTCTACCTTTTGCAAGACTTCGTATTCAGTGGAGTCTTTAATGTAAAGTTTTCGTTTCTTTGAGTTGATTAATTTTTAGGTCTCCCCTGGCGTTGGAGCGCGCATACGCTCTTCGCCTGCGAGAGCTATAGTAAATAAGTCAGTTTCCAGAAGAGGACTCGAGCCCCGCCCCTCATTTCCATTGGGTAGCGTCAGCGTTTATGGTAAACGCTGGCTTACCATTGGAAAGGAGGGTTTTTTGTTGCCTCCCTTTGGCTTTTTGGTGGACTGCCTCGCCTGCTTCTCGGCTGCCATGTAGACTTTTCTTATCTGCTTGTTTATTTAACAAGCAGATAAGAAAAGTCTTCACGGCAGCCGTGAAGCGGGTATGCTACAAGCTGTGTCAGAAAGCTCGCGGCGCTGGCGCGGCGCCATATTCCTCCACAGAATGCATCCTAACACGTGCAGCTCACCCGAGATCTCCGTGAGGCTCACTGAAGAACACCATGAGGGACATGATAGGTATTCAAGAAATTGATGTTAACTAGGTTAAAGAATTCCAACGCTTGTTCTACTGACCTGAAGTCTTTATTTGACATCAGCTCAGCTACTGTAAGAATGTTTTAGCTAATAAGAGGCAGACTTGTAAAGTTTGGCAAAATGATCTAAGCCAGTGCTTCCCAAACTTTTAAAAACTGCCTACAGAGAACACCCCTTCCACCTCCCAAACAGCATCGAGCAGCGATCCCCGTGGCTCGCTAAGCACTTTTTTTTGCATTCTTTAACCAGAGGGGGTGGGGGCAGCCTGGCTCTAAGAAAGGAATTCAGAGACCTCAGTTCCTGGCAGGGAGGTAGAGAGCCGAAAGTCTCCACAGCGCACTGCAAAGAGTAAGCCGTACCAAGCATGGCAAGCGTTTAAAAAGCTTTGCTTGGTCGGTTTCGCATTTTAGCGGGCTGTGCTTCAGGTGAAACGGGACCTAGCATGCTAAGGAACTGATAGTCCACAAGAGATCATCTCGAGCTGTGCATGCAAGTTTAAGTGTACATGTAGATGCAGGGAGGTGGGTAAATGGGGTAAGAAAAGCGCGCCTTGCGTCCTTGGGCTGCGATCGCTTGTCGCTGACAGAATTGCGGCCTGGTGGGAGAGAGAGTACCAAGCCTTCAGCAAGGCTTTTCACTCGAAAATTAAAAGCAGATAAAACCGGTTTCTTCCTTTTGTGCAATCTCCTCTCTAAAGGGGGATTGCTGGCACCTATATTATCGTGCCCGCGATAGCCGAGTTCTACAACACGGTGATGAGTGTCCCTTACTCCGCTGTTTATGTGTCTGCGTGGACAAATCACGGGGGCGAAGGAGGGGGGGGACAGTGCGCTGAGAAATGGAGACATGTTACATGCGGCAATATCAGTGCTATTGTGTTTTCCCTCTGTGGCACTACGCAGCAATAATAAGTCATGTGCTGGTGTTGACATTTCCCTCTGCTGGAACTGGCATGTCACTAGACCTTTTATCATTCTTGCGTGTGCTTCTTCATACTAACATGTCAATGGCTTATTGTTTTGTAACCGTTTTATATTGGTAATCAGTTCCGTTTCTTTCTTTCTTTCCCCATCTATCTCGTTTTCTCCACTCTTCCACTTTCTCTCCTCTATTTCTCTCTCTCTCTCTCCCCGTTCTTCCTCTTTTCACTTTTTAACTCTCTTTCTCGCCTTCCTTTCTTCCGCATGATGCCGATGCGCTGCTATAGATCCACCCCAGAGTGCACGAGGTCACAAGCGGTGACCTTAGAGGGTTCGGTGCTGGGACCCAACCCAAGACGTTTACATTGTAGACTATCAACATTTTATTTAGGGTGAGGACTTGCGCAGGTTGAAAGCTATCTTTACAAGTGTTTCCCGGTATTTTGCTGCTCATCTGATTATATGAAAGGAACATGCTGGGCCTCAAAAGCTGATACATACACCTTCTTAGCACTTGGTTCGTCGGGCCCATAAAATGCCCAAGTGTCAACAACCTACACGATTTCATTTGGACGCTCTTCACGGGCAAAGTAGGGTCAGTGGTTTTTTTTTGAGCTTATGAACACTGTGCACACTTTGTTTAGGGCAAACCCACCTTTGTAGTGCAAATTTTCACTTGTGGCAAAAATATAATACGTTTTTATACAAGGGTTTCCCCACAGTTGTATGGCTTTTTGGAGCAACATTCAGCCTTTCTAGTCATAACAGATGGCCCCCTGTCATGGGGGAGGGGGGCTGGTGTTGCACGTGCACTAGCGATGCACTGGCCTCATCCCACAGGTCAGTGTTTGGAAATACACTGCTGTAAGAGCTCAATGACCATCCAGACCAATAATTGGCGGAAGTATAAACAATCTGCTAAATAAGCTAAAATGCAGCAGGACACACGCTGCAGAAAAATCCTTTCCGAGACAAATAGCCAAACTGTGGAGTTGTCTTCCCTCGCGTGTTCACAGCCTTTCCATCTCATTTCGCAGAAAAACAAAAACAAACGAAGACTCGAGGGTGGCGAAACTCCTTTTTTGTGATTTGTCAAAATGGTGGAAATACATTTTGAAAAAGTGTGCAAATTAGAAAGAAAAAATGGCATACGGAGATGCTAGGGGATAGGTAGACATACAGTAGGGTATATATAGACAAGGGGTGGAGGTAGTAGAGGATAGGGACTTAGGTAGAGGTGCAAAGGATTCGTCAGAGCACAGTAGGGTGTCCTGTGTGTCATGGGTTCTAGTGCAAAGAGGAAAATAGCCCAGGGCTTCTGAATGAATTATAAAATGCACTAGTAATCAGAGTTCCGTTAGCCCCTCTGGGCCACGGTGTCTCGCCTTTCATTAAGTTAAAGCCATTTGCTTTGCTATACAATACCATTAGCAAAGCAAATGGCTTTAACTTAAACAAAGGCGCGGCCTATTGCATTTTCAATGCTTGTTTTCTTTCTTTTAGAAACAATTTAAGAAAGCTTGGTTGTAATTTTCTTTCAAGAGCAAATCAATATTATTTTGATCCGTTGTCGCGGTGCCTCTGAAAGGAGTGGGGCCTATAGGCGGGTGCCTATTTTGCCTATTTGGTAACCCGGAACTGTCTGCGGGGATCTTGTGCACCACTGAAGGGATAAACAAGGAAGGCGGTACGCTGGAGGCAGGCCTGCTCATTTCTAGTGCAACAATGCATGTTGGCCTCTCCGCCTGGCTCAGGGAGGGGGGGAGATCTGGGAAAGCGGGGGAGGGGGGGCGTTGAGGTGGGGGAAAGGGGAGGGGCAGGGACTGCCTGCAAGCATACAAAGCAGCCTGCAGGCTCCTGATTGGCAATCATCTGCATGAACAGTGCCAGCTGAGGTGTGCAGGCTACAGGCAGAGGGGATTGAGAGGCTAGAGAGAGACATTGTTGCAGCCCAAAAAGTACTAAACATGGCCAGTGGGCTGAATCTTAATTAATTTCTAAACTCCATTTGTATTCATGCAACGAAAGACCCTCGGACTGAAAGCCGCGCTTGGGAGTTGAAATACATACGAGGACGAACTCCAAAGCGTGCTCATCAGTCAGAACAAGCAGCGCATCACATGCACAGAGCAGGGAAGAGGCCTCTGGACATCTCCAGCGGCTGATACCTCGACTTTGAAGAGATAATGATGTTAGTAGCAACCAACGGTGGTCGTCGAAAAGATGGTATACACGAAACAGAACCAAAACAACGAAAGAGGCGAAACACAAATGAGCATGGGCAATAAAAAGAGCATGATCTGTTTACAGTAATTGCACAGAGTGACAAGAACCGCGTCATCATCAGGCAGTAACGCAGAGTTAGGTCCACAGTAAAGGTTGCAGTTGAACAGGCAATGCTACCATCAACATTAGGAGTGTTGAAGGTGCAGACCTGAGAACCTGCAAGCGTTTCAGCTCCTTTTCAGGTCTGTCTTAGAGCCAGTTTTAGGTAATCAGCAGGATCATGCTTTCGAAAAATTCATAATATTCATCCATGCGGAGGCTTTCGGTCTGCCTCCTTTATCTATTCGCCTGTCTGATGGCATTCACATTTTACTGATGCCCACCACAGCATAGAGCATGAGGTACTGGATCAGCTTACTTCATCCACTGGTAGTACTGGACTACAAGTGATGGCATTTTGCCTGATCACATATGTTTAGCCACTTGAAATAGAATGCACTTCAGTACCACGCCTGTTGTGCCTGGCCTGCTGAGTCGCTCCTTTACTTTAATATTTTTATCACTTTTTTGGTGTATTGTTTATTTGCAACAAAAAACGCACACTTACCAAGGCCAGACCTTTTGACTTTACCAGTGCTTGTTGCACATGCTAAAAGAGGGCTTTGCTCTCTTTTTTTTGGTCCTCATACACCTTCAGACACAATGGGCCTCAACCTGAGTGGATTCCACTGACCGTCCGACCGATTGCATCCCAGCCAAGGAGTGCAAAGAGGTAACCACCCTACACCTCCAAGTATCCGCAGGTTGGCTTCATTGCAGGGCAAAGAAGGATCAGGATTGCAATCTCGCTGCAATGACTCCCACAAGATTATTTTATGACCTGCACGTATGCCAGGCCCAGTCAATCCTATGTTGGATCTACAATCCACACATGCTTTCAGCCAATCTTTGTAACAACGTTACAGCTCCTGCGAGCGGGAAATAGTCCAAGAGATTGATGAAGGAACTCTTGCTGCTTCAATCTTTTCAAAGAGCTCCATTGGGGAACTGTAGCCTCAGAAATGTTTGTATACTTTTTGGGCATCCTCAGGAGACATTGTGAACTATATGGCTGAGGCTTTTGGCACCACAGACTCCTACAACGTTGGAGAAACATTTCCCATTGCTTCAAGGCACCATGGGGCATATTAACAAGGGCCTTATCTCCGCTTTCTTGTCTTTAAAAGCCTAAAAAGCAGAGATAAAACGTTCGCCCTATTTACAAGTGGGTGCTAACATGCATTAGCGCATGTTAGCACCCGTTTTCCCAACGCCACGCTTTGCATCTCTAATGAGATGCAAAGTGGGCGTCACTGGGCAGTACTGCATGTAAATTATCGCTGTTGTGCACATCGCGATATTTACAAGGAGGCCCACGCATTTTAGCAGACACTTATTTTTGGGCGAAAACCGCGTTTTTTGCCAAAAACTAACGTCTGCTAAAATGCTGATTTACGTATACTCAACATTGGGGGTGGATTATGCTGATACGACCACAGGGTTGTATCAGCAAGGTTATCGCCGTTTTCCATGGAACATCGCTGGAAAATCAGCGATGTTCCATGGAAAACACTGCTATCGCTGGAATAATAATCGCCATTGCGCTATGCGTTGTTAATACAGCGCTAGCATTGCGATCATTTCCAGTGATAGCCGGCGTAAAAAAATTCACGCTAAGCGCGGCCAGCGATAATTATCGCTGCCGCTTGATAATATGCCCCCATATCATTAGAGAATCAGCTTGGTTTGAAGGAGTCTTTGCACACAACCTCTCCATGAATAATTTACAGGTTTCAGTCGAGGTTGTCCAATATGACTTATTCTCTGCTTTAGGTCTCAATTGACCTGCAGGAAGATCTTCAAATACAGAAAAAAGATGGCTGGGTGACCAGACCAGCCAAGGGGAAATAATCTGTGAAGATTGCAATGGTGGAAAAACACTTCTAAAGAATGGCCAACTCTGTATGAACAAAATGAAAAGTGGGGTAGCAGGCAAATATCCACAAATATTCACATGTTCTGCTGGACAAAGATTGCATACAGCCCTCAAATAGTTATGGTCACCAAAATGAGTGGTGTGTTACAATAGAGGCAACATCATCGTGACACAGGAGAGATGGACGAGGGACTCAGAGGATGAAGGCATAATATAAAATGTGGATCAGTGGAGGTTATAGTGGCTCAGCTAACCAGCTATTCACATAATGCTAAAGATGTAATTGGAACATCCTTGCAAGTATTGCTATAGGGCCAATTCACGAAGGCATGTAATAGTATGGACAAAAATATTCCTATATTACTCTTTTATGTGCTCTTAGCTGCCTCTTCTACAAGAGCCAGCTAACAGTACTACTACTGTTTTACGTATTCGGATCTGCCTTTGTGAATCTGCCACAACATGTATAAATAAAATGGCAATATGTGAGTCATATTCATATACAGTAAATAACGAGACATGAATAACCAGCCACTCTAATGATGGTAAAGAGATATTCACAACTAATGCAGGAAATGCAAAGGGGTCCATTCACAAAGAAAAATCATGTAAACTAGTACAGCTGTAGTACTAAACCTATGCTCATAAATGCTTTTGTGCATCATCCTCCTATCCCTGTAATGCATGCTACCCTTCCTCCTCTTTTGAGATCTCAGTTTCAAGGTAAAATCCCAAATCAAAGGGTTATCACCTCTGCATTTGCAGTGTTGGAGTGAGACCAGAACTGTTGGCCTGGTGCACAAAGGTAAACTGCACAGTGACAGGCTTTGCAACCACAAAATACATTTTTGATATTTACAAAAGACTTTTATAAGAGTCTGAAAAGTCTTTCCAAATCATTAAATTGGTTTTGCAACTTTCATCAATTCGCAAAAAAGAGTGGGAGAAGATTGAACATTTCCCCCTTTGGGAATCATGACAGCGGCCTCGGTGGAAGCAGGAAGTAGTCCAAGGGACTGTTCTCCTCGATCTCTCCCCAAACTGGAATAATGCGTGTGCACTCACACAACTGTAGCTTTTTGTAAGGCAGCACCAGTCCCTTTAAAGTACACGGGCAGCCTTAGCAAAAAGGCAATTTGGGAATGCGAATTCAAACATGGAAGCCTGCTGAACCTTGCAGGTCTCCATCCAAGCAACTGCAGGCAATCTCAAGGGGTCTTTAACTGTGAGCTCACTAATTAATATTCATTAGGCAGGTCGTTTTGCAACCCCCCCCCCCCCCCCCCCCCCAATGTACAATGTTAGCTGCACGCTTTTCGTACAAAGGTTGCTTCGCAAATTACTATCCTATCCGCAAAACAGTTGGTGGGTAGATTGCACATCCTGGGCTTGCACATCCTGGGCTTGCGAATGGGAATAGTACATCAGGCTCTAAATTCTGGTAAGAAACACAAAATCCAATTCTGAGATGGAGATAAAAGATTTGTTATTTATATCTAACCACTTATCAACATTAACCAAAGGGATTTGTATTCCAAAGGTTGAGGGCGGGACTGTGAATGCAAGGCTTATAAAAATGTCTGGTTCACTAGACCCCGGTGATTATTGAAGGAATCTAGTAGCCGGAATTGTTTTTCAAAAAAAGTTAAATCATCTTAAAATAGTCTCTTTGACTAAAGGATTATTATCTGTTCGCAGAATACAAGGAAACTCTGAAGGGGTTTCTAAGGGCCAAATTTGTAAAAGATGGTTTGGGTTCGGTTTGCACAGCAGCGCGTTGCAACCCCATTATGTGTGTGCATATACATGCCTCGCAGCATAAAATGTCCATGGGGAAGGATATGCAGAAATACTGCCTCGTATGTTAATGAGGCTGGATTCCCTCTGAGAAACTTTGCAAATGACTGTGAATGCAAACAGGAAGGCCTGCATGGAACCGCAGACCTTAAACGTCACTGTTTTATATTCGCAAAATACTATGATTGCAGCAGTGGCGGCTCCTCCGCTGAGGTGGAGGAACATCGCCCTACTGCTTTCTGAGCAGTTAAAAAAGGAAAAATAAAATGGTAAAATCGCAATATAATTATAATTTTCTTTTTCCGCACTGGCTCAGTTCTAGGTGTGGGGCGGGGCGGGGCTGGGCTGTGCAGAGCAGGGGATTGAGTGGTGGGCAATCTCTAAGTTCGCATGATGTTTTGGCCTGCCGTCTTGTACCGGCCAAACAGTCAAATCAAATCAAATCAGGTGTTTGTTAAGCGCGACTAATTACCCGTAAGGGTCTTGAGGCACTGGAGGCGTGGGTTCGCAGGTTCCAATCCATCAAGGAGGGGGTCTGGCGAAGAGCCAGGTTTTGAGGTTTCTTGCGAAGATGGGGAGCGATGTTATCTGTCTGAGGTGGAGCGGAAGGTCGTTCCAGGCTCTGGCCGTGCAGAAAGAGAAGGAGTGGCCTCCCGATCTGGTCTTTCTGGTGCGGGGGACCACATCCTAGGAGAGCTGGGCTGATCGTAAGGTCCTTTGGGGTGCTGGGAATTTGAGTCGGCTATTCAGGTATGCTGGTCCGGTGTCGTGGAGGGCCTTGTGAGCGTGGGTTTGCATCTTGAAGGTGACTCTAGCTTCGATGGGGAGCCAGTGGAGTGTGTGCAGGTGCTGGGAGATGTGGCAGTGTCTTGGCAGGTTGAAGACCAGTCTTGCCGCGGCTTTTTGGATGTTCTGTAGCTTGCGGGTGAGGTTTTTGTTTATTCCAGCATAGAGTACGTTGCCGTAGTCGAGCCTGCTGGTGACCAGGGCGTGAGTGACGGTCTTTCTGTGTTCGAGGGGGATCCATTTGAAGGTCTTACGTAGGAGGCGGAGGGTGTGGAAGCAGGAGCACGAGACAGAGTTGATTTGGCGGTCCATTTTGAGCTCTGAGTCCAGAATGATTCCCAGGTTGCGTGCATGGTCCGTGGGGGTGGGAGGGCTTCCGAGGGCGGGGGGCCACCAGGGGTCCTTCCACATGTCTGGGTTTGGGCCCATGATGAGTACTTCCGTTTTGTTGGTGTTTAGTTGTAAGCATCTGTTTTTCATCCATTTGGCGACGGCTTCCATGCCTTCTCGAATGTTGTGTCTGGCGGTGTTGGGTTCGTTGGATAGGAAGAGGATGAGTTGGGTGTCGTCTGCGTATGACACAATGTTGAGTCCGTAGGTTCTGACGATGGTGGCAAGCGGAGCCATGTAGATGTTGAAGAGCATAGGGCTGAGGGAGGGCCCCTGGGGGACTCCGCAGGAGGTAGGTGTAGTGTCCGAAAGGAAAGGGGGGAGTCTGACCCGCTGCGTTCTGCCGAGGGCCTTGTCTTGGATCCCTGCGTCATGGAGTCTGCGTATTTGGGTGCGGTGAGAACATGTGTCGAATGCCGCTGAGAGGTCGAGGAGGATGAGGGCTGCTGTTTCTCCTTTGTCCAGTAAGGTACGGATGTCAGTCATACACACTTTGAATGTTCTGCACCCGGACACCTCTGCTCAGAACTCCAACTTGTACACATCCCACACATGCACAAAACCAGATCAGGCGGATGGGTGTTAACTTACATTGCTCCTAAAGAGCTCCACATCAGAGCCTCCGCCTCTCTCCTTGAATTCCTCAAGAAGCAAAACTGAGATACTCTGTGGGTTATACACACATGAGGAAACGCTTCCTCCTCTATATTCTTAGATGTGTATCCAAATGTCTTTTGCAAGTTGAATGAAAGTTATAGAGACTCCTTCATTGGAAGTGTTGATGCGTTTCGGCCCAAAAATTACAATTGAAGGCCTCTTCAAGGCAGAAGAAAGATGAAGTACCTACAATGAGGGATATAAATACATATATACATACTCAGACAGGTGCATCCAAACAAAAACAATGGTGCACCAGGTCAGTGCACTAACAAGAACTGGCCCAACAGATTAAGATATAGTGAAACATATTAAAAGCTAATATATTGTTCTTCATTAGTCGCCTGCAACTTATGGGCGGAGGTGAATCATGCTGCCCTGTGTAGAACTACTGTGTTTCTATGCAATGGCCATAAGTGTTATCAGGTCATGCATGGAAGCTTAGAAGCATGGAGCCTAATGGGTGTCTGGAAGCTCTATCGAGGGCTAGTGAAAATCGGGTTATGCGATAGAGTGAAAATAAATGCGGGACATGCTGTTAGTCCCAATCATGGGAAATCCTCTGGGGGAGATAAGTGTCCTGGATTTGTAAGGTGCCAAGTATCCTGTCAAACAGAAGGTGAAGGAAACTCATGCCTAGGGGAGCTCCGGTGGAGAACCTCACCAGTATTAGCCAGGTCCTACACAAAGAGGAGAAGAAAGCATCATGAACTGTTCCATGGGTTATAGTAATCTAAACCCCATGATGTACACTACTATATCCAGGGGCTTCTCAACAAATTTGGGGACGGTCGGGTGAGGGAGACCCAGTGAAAGGGGGCATGAAAGTTCGGGATAGGATCAGGTACTGCCGGGGTACCTACAGAGAGGTCCCGGAGAAGGACCACAACCCTGCTGTTTTCAAACAGCAGTGAGAAGCATGGGTGGTGGCTCAGGGCCAGAAATTAACCAAGATGTACATATGGTAAAATCAGATGTCTATATGTTCAATTAATCACGGCTGACTTAGGAGAGTGGAATTTTTAATAAAAACTGTACAGGTGATATGATGATGCACAGATCTATTTATACAATGGTGCAAAACAACTTGTCATAATATACAAAGCCTGGATAATGCTAGAATCTAATTCATACATCCGGATGTATGACGTTACAACGCATACTTTTACAACGCATGCACTTACAACGCAATTTTTACAATGCAACATCCACTACAACGCATTCCATTACATCGCATGACACTACAACGCATTTTTAAAAACTACCTTTACAACGCATTCCATTACATCGCATACTACCTTTACAACGCATACTATTACAACGCATAATATTACATTGCATTTAAGGTAAGTATTGGATAGTATAGGGGTAAAAAATACTATTCTAACTCCAGGGGGTGCAACAGTAGGGTAAGTGTTGGATAGTATAGGGGTAAAAATTACTATTCTAACTCCAGGGGGTGCAACAGTAGGGTAAGTGTTGGATAGTATAGGGGTAAAAATTACTATTCTAACTCCAGGGGGTGCAACAGTAGGGTAAGTGTTGGATAGTATAGGGGTAAAAATTACTATTCTAACTCCAGGAGGTGCAACAGTAGGGTAAGTGTTGGATAGTATAGGGGTAAAAATTACTATTCTTACTCCAGGGGGTGCAACAGTAGGGTAAGTGTTGGATAGTATAGGGGTAAAAATTACTATTCTAACTCCAGGGGGTGCAACAGTAGGGTAAGTGTTGGATAGCATAGGGGTAAAAATTACTATTCTAACTCCAGGGGGTGCAACAGTAGGGTAAGTGTTGGATAGTATAGGGGTAAAAATTACTATTCTAACTCCAGGGGGTGCAACAGTAGGGTAAGTGTTGGATAGTATAGGGGTAAAAATTACTATTCTAACTCCAGGGGGTGCAACATTAGGGTAAGTGTTGGATAGTATAGGGGTAAAAATTACTATTCTAACTCCAGGGGGTGCAACAGTAGGGTAAGTGTTGGATAGTATAGGGGTAAAAATTACTATTCTAACTCCAGGGGGTGCAACAGTAGGGTAAGTGTTGGATAGTGTAGTGTAATATTATGCGTTGTAATGGTATGCGTTGTAAAGGTAGTATGCGATGTAATGGAATGCGTTGTAAAGGTAGTTTTTAAAAATGCGTTGTAGTGTCATGCGATGTAATGGAATGCGTTGTAGTGGATGTTGCGTTGTAAAAAATGCGTTGTAAGTGTAGTGCGTTGTAAAAGTTGCGTTGTAAAGGTTGTTCCCCCATACATCCAGCAGAGCAATATGTCACTTCCAAGCTGTAACTATGAAACAACCAATTATATAAAGGACTATGTACCTGTTAAGAAACAGTGATCTGTCCGGTCTTTTGCGGTATATTGGTATGAATCCGAACCCCAGAGGATTCTCCTCTAGTATGTCTCTTCGAGGGTTATGCGGTACATGCAGGATGGTGCTGTCTTGTAGTCATACATTCGTCAAAGAAAAGACACCTTGGGATTACCTATATCCTGCCGCTACAACCGCTGCCGGTGGCGGTCGTAGCGGTGGCGGTGGTGGTCAAAGAGACACACTAGAGGAAAATCCCCTGGAAACAAAGAAACAAGACAGTTGAGAACGTTAAGCCCCACGAGTGTGCATGGAGTGCGTGCACAAATAAAGGCAGGGACACTGATGAGACAGCCCTGACAAAGGCCCCAGACCCGATTGGGCTCACAGCGAGGGCCAAAATATGTTGGCATCAAGGCGAATCAATTGAATAATTGGCTTTCAATAGAACCCTCCATGCTTAAGTTTTTATACATACCCCAGGTACCATCCTAATAAAGTAAAACCTTTGGGTATACCTCGAGGTATTTTTAATATATCACTTTTCTGGGTCCCTGCTTATCCAGTTTTGCTTTATCTAAGAACTCCCATTTCCACCTATGGTTGAGTCCGCCCTGGTAGTACCATCTCACCAGGGTGTGGATAGGTGCCGATGATAAAGCATGTCACGATAAGTGAGTAAGGCGTCTACTCCAATATCTGTGGATACCCCCTCAGAAGTAAGAACTAAGGAGAGAGAACATCTGACAGTCTGATAAGAAGAGGGAACTGGATGTATTCCCTGAAAAATCCTTGAGTAATCAGTTGCTCATGTGTGTGAAGTTCAACAGTGGATGAGTGCAACTGAGTTCATTATCTCTCGCTCTCCATTAGTGATCACAACTTATATCATTCTCAGTGTGGTTTAATTCCTCATAGTGGTCCACTAAGGGGGCATTTGCTGCTGCACAGCCTATTATTGTCCTGTGTTGAAGAATTCTTACTTTCACTGTCTGAATAGTCTATCCAATGTATGTCAGACAGCATGGGCATTGTATGCAATACACTACGTTATTGGTGTTGCAATTGGACAATTTCACTTGATTGTGTTATGTTATGTTATGTTACAATAGCTTAGTATTGTGCAATGACTCGTCCTTGAAGGGGCATCTTGGCGCTTGGATAGCAAATCAGGTAGAAATTTGCCATTAGAAGAGCCAGGAATTCAGATGCCTTTCAAAGCCTGAGAGCTTGGTGCATAGCCTAATGTGAAAGGGGAGCTGATTCCAGTGGTGAGGAGCAAGATAGGAAAAGGCTGGACCACCGTATTTTAGAGTTCGAATACGCCGTGGTTGAAGGAGAAGCTGGTTACTTGATCTGAGGTTCTTTTGAGGAAGATAGGGGACTAATTTATTCTGCAGATATCTTGGTCTTTTGCCTGACCTAGCTTTAAAGGTCAGAGAGAGCAGTTGAAAAATTTCTCTTTTCTACGGGTATCCAATGAAGGTTCCTGAGCAGGGGAACAGGCAGTGTGCCCGGTGGCTGTTTATTAACCTGTCGGGCGGCCATATTTTGCACCACCTGTAGTTTTGATAGAAGGGATTTGTTGGATGTTGCGAGTAGCGCATATCCATTGTCCAGGTGACTAATTTAAGTGCCCGGACTAGGGTCTTCCCGGAGGACACCGGAAGTCACTGGAATACCTTCTTAAGGAGGCGCATTACCCCAAAGCACATGTCATAATTGGCTATTACCTGCTCTTTAATCAATAGTTTACTGTCTATCTGAATGCCTAGCTTTCTTGCTGTTTTTTTAGTGAAGGGAGCAGGACCAAGCTCCGTGGGCCACCTGTCAGTTGTCCAAAGGGACTGTGCCTTTCCAAACATTAACATATCAGTTGTATCCCTGTTGAACTGAAGGCAGTTTAGGGCCATCCACCTAGCAATGTTTCTCATGCATGTAGTGAAACAAGTTTTGACATTCTCTAACTCTGGTCCAAGGGCAATGACCAGTTGTGTATCGTCCACATATGAGAGTATTTCAAAGCCAAAGGACTTAACCAATTGAGCCAAAAGGGAGACGTAGATATTAAAGAGTGTGGGGCTCAGGTCCCAGCCCTGAGGCACCCCCTTTCCTAGGGACAGAGTCTTGGAGTGAAAGGGACCAAATATAATTTTTTGATTCCTGTCCTTGAGAAAGTCAGTTAACCAATTCAGTGCCCTGACATGGATTTCCGTCTCATACAGACACTGGATCAGGATAGAATGAGACCCTGTATCGAATACCACTGACAGGTCGAGAAGAACCAGCATCACAGGTGTGCTTCCATCCAAGGAAAGGCTAAGCGAGTCAACTACTGCTACCAGAGGGTTTTCTGTGCTATGAGCTGGACGAAAACCTGATTGGGAGGAATCCAGCAAGTGATGTGTCTCTAAAGATGAGGAAAGTTGTCTGTTGACATGAGATTCCAACAGCTTTCTAATCAAGGGCAACAGGGAAATAGGACGGTAGCTTGCCACGTCCATGGGATTGGCCAATGTTTAAAAAAAAATAGGTTTAACAAAAGCGGTTTTCCATTCCTTAGGCATCGGGGCTGATCACAAAGATAGGTTGCCTAGAGAAGTAACCACTGGTGCAAGAGAATTGGATAGCATGGCTGTGATGTGGGGGTGGGCAAAGATCTGCTGGAGAGCCAGATTTTGTTTTAGCTAAGAGATCCAATTCTTGAGTGTGTGTGATCAATTCAAATCTGTCTAATATAGCCTGGGAGGTGCTACCTGCAGAACTATTGAGTTCTGCATGTGTTTTTGCCAATGAGTCATTTGGAAAATTATGATAGATATTATCTATTTTCGTTTCTAATTGCGAAGCCAAGGAGTCACAGAGTGTTTGAGAAGCTATAGTAACTGAACTACAGGCAAGGGTGTTAGAGTGCTCCTTAAGACTTTAAAAAGCTCTTTTGCAGAGTTTCCAGCCAGTTTAATTCGGACCTATATAATATAGAGTCTTTTGGCTGATTTGATTTTTGCGTGGTAAGCCCCTAACGCTTTTTTATTGATTTTTGCGTGGTAAGCCCCTAACGCTTTTTTGTATTGGTGTTTGTGGAGGGTGTCTTTCGAAGACCGCCATATACGTTCTAATTTCTTGCAGTTTGATTTGTCAATTTTTAATTCTGCCGTGTACTAAGGCGCATTGGGTATGGACAATTAGGTCATATAGGTTTTAGAAGGGGCGATTATGTCAAGAGCCACGGCAAAGGACTCTGAGACCTTAGCCCAGGCAGCATTGATGTTTCATGTATTGTCCATGTTTGGGGTTCTAAACGCAGCTTGAAAATTGGCTGCAGATAGCCGCTTCCAGCATCTTGTTCTAACTTTTTTTCCTATTTTAGATTCTGTAGGGGAATGTTTAACAGAAATATTACATTTAATTAAAAAGTGATCTGTCCAAGTTAGAGGATCAGGTTCATTGGTATGTATACATTGTGAATTGGAGAATATGAGGTCCAAAGTGTGGCCAGCAGAGTGTGTGGGGCCCATTTTTATCAAATGGAGGTCAAGCATTTTAAGGTTAGACAGTAGGTTATCAATGTCAGGGTCAGATGCTAGCTCAGCATGATGGTCAAAATCTCCAATTAGGGGGAAATGGACTGAGGATAGCACACAGGGAGCATAGGGAGCCATTAATTCGGTTAACTTAAGACTGAAATATTTCTTAGGACCTGGGGGATGATATACGATAGTTCCTTTCCACCTTTCCCCATTGGGAAATTCAACTTTGAATATTGCTTTTTCGGCCCACTCTGAGAGTACTGAGTCAATTAGCTTTAGTTTAAGAGTATCTTGAAAAATAATTGCTACTCCACCACCTGGTCTTACTTTCCTGCCCAATCTGACCAGTTTGGAAGGGCGATGGGAACACAAGGGAGGGCTGAAGTGTGAAGCCAGGTTTCTGTAATGAAACATATGTCGGGGAGCTGATGAGCAAGAGTGTCCCATATCGCTTTAGAGTGTTTTGGAATGGACCTGGCATTCAGATAGGGACAGTATAGCATAGGGAAATGTGCTGGTGGTGCCTTAAATGAGTTACCACTATCTATAGATGAACTATTTAAAGGCTTAGACTGTACCATGGGGGATGTACAGTTCTCATTTTTTCTAATAAAGATAGAAGTTAGATTAGAGGTACCTACAAATTTATATTTCAGGCAAGAAAATGTTCCCTCTAAGCGATAGGGAAGCTGGGTAAGCAAGCCTGATCTGAGAGTCTGAGGTGTTTTAAATCATTACCTGTGTAGCATATCCTATGGAGGAGTGGTTGATTCTGGGTCAAAAGATAGAGAGGACCTGGCTCCAGGAAACGTTCGGGTGCGGACTGGCGCAGTCTGGTTTGCCTTCGGCATGCCTTCAGCACTTCGACGGTGCGCCTGCTGCGCGGCGGCACCATGGTCTGCTTAAGTATACGGGAGGGGAAACAACTAGGCTGCCACTTATCAAAATGGCTGCCACCAGCAGGAAATAGGACTCTATGCCCCCTCCGCTCAAATGCTTTGGCAGACCGGGGAGCAGGGGATGTGCCATACGGAGTGAGCGGACATGTAGAGAGCAGATAAAACAAGAGTAAGTGCCCAAAGCTAGACAATTGTGTTGATTAAAATATAGGCTAAAAATCTTGCCATAATTAAAAACTGCATCTTCAGCATGTGAGTACTGAAACCGACTGCCGAGTGTGTGTTTTGCCATTCAGTGTAATAATTTTTGCATCAGTGGTGAAAGCACATGTAGTGCAATTCTGGCACCTATAGTAAACGCTGACTAGCGGCATATCTAGCTTTTCATGCAAGTCTTTCCTTTTTTCACAGGGGCATAATGCCTTCACTATGTAATGTGAAAGGCTGTTAGCTTTTTTATACAAAGGCTTAGGTTTTGGTATTCCTAAAGGAGTCAGGAGTTTCCAGTTTCTTAGAATGATGTTTTTGACTTTATTGGATTTTGGAGTATATGTAATGATGCAATATGAGTGGGTTAGTGTCTTGGCGGATTTTGGGAGTGAGAAGTATTTTTTCTCTGTGTGAACCATGCTCTCCTACAAGCGGCTTTGACCAACGTTTTCGGGTAACTTCGATTTCTCAGTTTGTCAATCAGCACTTCTGCATTCTGAAAATAATCATTTTTATTGGAACAATTTCTTCGTATATGGAGAAACTGCCCATAGGGCAGATTTTCTTTGAGTGTGCATGGGTGCCCACTAGATCAGTGTAGCAGGGTGTTGCGGTCGGTAGGTTAAGTATAAAGACTAACTTCTATATTCCCAGTGGTGTTGTGTATCCAAAGGTCAAGGAAGTTGATTTTACTATTGTTGCTAGACATAGTGAATTTGAGGTTGTGTATTTTGCAGCTGAGCCAACTGTGGAATGCTCCTAGAGTGGATTCATACCCTTCCCATAGCATTAACACATCGTCAATGTAACAATACCTCTGTATGATCTGAGTATTGTACGGGTTCTCACTGGTGTATACCCATTTTTTCTCCAAATACGACCAAATTGGCTATTTCAGGGAGGAAGCTACAGCCCATTGCCACTCCTTTGATCTGAAAATATAGATTCTCGGAATGTCTTGTGGTATTGGTCTAACGTCGAAAATATCCCTGATTAATTCAGGTGCTTTGTCCTGTGGGATATTAGTGTAGAGGGCTTCGATGTCAAAGGTTACTAACTGCTGTTACCCTCAATCTCATTGATGATATCCATTGATTTGTGTACATACGCCTGAGTATTCACGACAAATGGTATAAAAAAAAGTCTGTGTATTGAGCCAGTGGTTCTAATACCGATTCACAGGACGAGATAATGGGTCGGCCCAGGGGTTTATCTAGATTCTTTTGAACTTTGGATTGAATGTATATTGAAGGAGTCCTCCATTCTTTTCTGTTCAGGAACTCAAATTCCTTTTTGCATATCCAACCTTCTTTTAGATCTTCAGTCGTGAGCTCATTGATTTTGGAAGACAGAGCGCTAGTGGGATTTTCTTGTATCGGGCAGTAATGTGCATGGTTATACAGTGGTCTCATCACCTCTAAGTCGTATTGTGAGCTGTCCATTACGAGTATCCCACCCCCTTTATCCGCAGGTTTGATCACAATAGTTTTATGGTTGGCTAGGCTGTGAATAGCTGCGGTCTCATCTTTTGAGCAGTTCTGGCAAAAAATAGTTTTTTATTATTCAATGTGTCGATTTCTATTATTACAGCGTCTTCAAAGACAAGTATCTTGGGTGGAATGCTGTCAGGGCAAAATGTGGATTTATTTTTGAGTCCACTGATCTTGGTCTCAGGGTTATCAATGTCACCTGCAAAGTTTGTTTTGAGCCTGACCTTGCGTAGAAATTTTAAAACCTCAATTTTAGTCTTCACTGGGTCTTGCACACCGAATGGTGCCAATGATAACCCTTTGTTCAGAACTTGTTTTTCAGTATCTGATAGTTGTTGAGCTGACAAATTATATATAGGGATGGGTACATTGGATCTGGTATTGGGATTACCTATCTCCTGTAAACCCTCCTGCTGGTCCTGAACTCTCCTTGTTTAATGAATTGGCCTCTCCATCCTCCCCTTCGTCCCCTGCAGCCACCTTTGTTGTAAAAAGGTTGGGCCCATGGATGTTGGAAGTTGGAGGTTGAGGGCCTGATGTTTCTTGGGTGTAATCTGACAAAGTGTCAGAAAAGGTGATAAATCTTCTACGTGATCTACACTGATACTGCAAGTTAAGGAGGCTAGAGTTACTGTTTTTGTAGAAGTTGTCCTTGACCTTAGTGGTTTTCTGGTTTACTTTGAGTGTCTTAATATCAGCAATTATTTTTCCTACTGTATCTAGCAATTGTTTGGCATCTTGGATAGTGGAATCATGTGTTATTTCTCTTTCTAGTGCCTCAATCTCCTTTAGTTCCTCCTCACCAATACGCAGTGCTCTTTATATTGATAATGCCAGCCAATCTCGTGAACGTTTAGTGCCTACCCCGCTAAATTGTAGTAGGTAAGATTTGTCAAGAATGAAAATCACAGGAATATTTTTTACTTATAAACCAAGGGGTATTGTGTTGTTCTTGAGGTGTTCTGGCAACACCAGGGAGTGTAGTTGAGTCCTGATATTTTTATTTTTTAGTTGTTTCAGTCTTTTAACTTTATCAAGGTTTTTACAGTTGGGGTTGCTTGATCACCACTCAGTAAGGACGGATGTTCTAAAAGTCTATTGGTTTGAGCATCAGTATAGCTAACCATATGAGGTTCTGACATTTCTGGTGGGCAAAGAGGTGCAGGAGGCCCAGTTATACAATACAGAATTATTACTTCCTTTCCTTTCTTCTCATAAGTAGTGAAGTTCTCTAAAAGAGTACCCACACACCTTACTAGGTATAATACAACAACAAAGTTTAGGGGTTATCCCTAATTACCAGTTTTACAACCATCATTCACATTGCACAGCTTAATTCGCCTGAGAATAATGAGATCAGCCATATCGTAGAAAGTGCTGGTGGGATTTTGATACATAAAAATGTGTGTCAGTGCTATCTGCACGTTCATCGAGGCAAAATATAGCTTGATCCATCGGTGTAGGACCAGGTTTTATTTCAGGAACAGGTTGAATTAAAGAATGTGAGCATTTTCTTTAACAATTCACCACACCAACATTCGTCAGTGAGAAAGACCAGCTTTTGTACTGCACTTTTACACCTGAACTGGCCTGGTCCGGCACCAACTAAATCATGTACACTGGCAGCCCCAAATGATCGTGTCACGCAAGTACCGTACATTTTATCATCCATGTGAGTACAATGGTGAACTGGGATTCCGTAGAACATTCCATGTATTAGGAAGCTATGGGGAAGCTACAGCAAATATAGGGGCATATGTATCAAAGAGCTGCATTGCCTCCGCGGCAAGCAACGTGGTGCAAGAGCGATGCAACTCTTAAGTTAGATTTATGAAGCCACGCAAGGCCACCTTGGGAGTCCCTGTGTGGCTTGAAACATCTAGAGTAACACAACGCACTGAAAATCGCTGCCTTTTGTTACTCTGCCCCAGTCAGGTGTTCCTTGGGAGGAGCGTGGGTCTTCCCACGCATACACACATGGATTTTGGCGCATTCTCAAATTCACCATTACTGGTAGACCAGGGAATGCAATGCGTCCCCTGAGGAGGTGTAACGAGGAGAAATATCTTTATTTCTCCTCACTGTTTTCTCTTTCTATATGTGCTGCTTCTTGCGGCATGCATCAAAAGAGGTAAAATGCCTTTGAGGATTGTTTTTGTGCAGGAATGTGTTCCTCCTGCACAAAAACAGTCCTGCTTGCAATGCAGGCGCCCTTGCACCCCGGTGCAAGGGTGCATGCATTGGTGCCAGGCAGCACATTGTGCGCCAGCGCAGGGCAAAGACAGGAGTGCACCGTATAATTTTAGAAACTTTGCAATCCTGCCCTTTCCCTATCACGCAGCACAGCAAGGTGGTTTGTTGCAAAGCTTGATTTTTAAATAAATATGCCCCATAATTTATTCTCAAGCTCTTTAGGTAAAGAGGTGTGCATAATATTTATTTTGGAAGCATACCTGTAATGCTTCAAATGCATAATTGTATTTCTAACCCAAGTGTTGGAGCAGAAATACCTTGCGATAACTTGAAAATGTGATGTGTACAGTGTCTTGTTTTCTTGTTATGAAGCTGCCTAGGTTATTCATATGTATTAATACACGAGTGTGGAGACCACAGATGCTGCACACAAATTTCCATAGTTTTTGGTAAAATTAGGAATAGCAAATGAGGAAAAATCCAACATAAAACTGCAATATCGACTGAAGCTGTGTTTCGCTCCAGTCAAGATATTTTCTTTTCCTCTGTTTAACACATTTTATTACACGTTTCTTTACACCAGTTCATGTATTTTACATATATCAATAGTACATCGACCATAAAGTTAAATACAGTATTAATCACCGCTGTCTAGCAATTTCGGGAATATAACAACATTATCCTCAAATAACAGGCTCATCTATTCTTTTTCTGTGTGCTTTTTCTATTTTTTATGGTTCAGAACATATTAGTCTATTATCAAACATCAAGGTCATAAAAACTATACAACTTTAAGTCTTATGTCTTGTTTTTTCTCTAGTCCCTTGTATGCTAGGGCTGGCAGGTGAGCCTCCTGGTTTCACCAGTTATTGGTTTCTCCCATTTGTCATCATAGGATGTTATTGTGGGTTTATTTATCTTCTAAAATAAATCTCAAGCGCGTGCCCTGTGGTAGGTCGCATCTCATGGGAAGCTTCTCCGGCTCGGATTTCTTTTACTGTGCATATGGCACATAGCGTTTTATTGTCTGTGGATTTATTGTGTGTAGGCGGCGGCACAGTCTGTTCAGTCTATTCCTGTCGAATTTATTATCTTGCATCTTTTATTATTACTTTCCGAGTGAGTTTGAGACGCTCTGGGTTGTTATGTCTCAGACTTAACGAGCAGGAGCCTCGATATTTCATTAAAGTGTTCTTGTCAGCATTCAGGTGTCACTGGTCTTGGGCACTTAATGGGACTGGCCGATATACCAAGACACTTTTGTTATTACATGACTGGAAAAATAAATCTGTTATTCTCATGATAGCGTTATGTGAGGAATATATGCTAAGTGGCCCATACAGAGTGAGATATCAGATAGTACTCTTGGAGACAGTGACATCTCGATGTTCAATGATTTATTGCTTTAAATGGAAGCAATGATCATGTTTGTTGGAGACACTATGTCAGTCTAGCTTATTTTTAAATTAAAGAATGGCAGTCTGACCAACCGAAGCGCATGATCACTTTTCTCAAACAAAATCACCGAACATTGAATGTAATCCTCAATACAGTCGGAAAAAACACCATTGGGAATTACAGTAATATTTAATTTTTAGAAAGCCAGTACAAAGTTTTAGGATTTACAAGATGGACTAGGCATGATAGGGTCTTGCCTATTTCTACTTTGACCAGCGCTAGAATTAAAAAACAAACAAAGAAGGCTGGAGTAACGAGCAGAGAGAACGTATCAGAGAGAAACAAATTTGGAAGATTTAGGAGACGTGGCTGAGAGAAGCGCTACATTGATGGCAGTATCTGGGGCTGTGAGAAAAGCTTCACCTTTCAAAACAAATGAAAGTGTGTGGGGGAGGAATTAAATGGAGTAAAGGAAGACTCACTAGAGGGTTTCAGGAAAATATATGGCGTGAGTACTGTGCAATTCCCTATTCCATGGTAAGGCAAAGGAATGTCCCATTCAAAAACAAAAGGTACCCCCTAAAAGTGATTATAAGGTCTGGGAGAAGATTGAAAAACAACAATATAAACTGAAAAACTGAAAAACACTCCCACTCGACCTATATCAATTTGGCAATGGCTACTATTAGCTCGCTGGGCTACCCTTTGCTGTAGGAATCAATAGATACAACAATGTTAACTTTATTTACATCCTTGTTTATTATTATCTTTTTTAGGAAAGAGTAGAAAAAAATGTTATAAAAAACATTTCTTTTGTACTCATATATACAATTCAATTTGTGTATAATTCAACATCTTATAATTCCTTCATTTGTACACAAAATAAACATAATTATGCATCTCCCCATATTGTGATCAACCTCACATCGCATCACACCTCACATCCCATCACAGTCTTTCATGCCGTACTCACACATTCACACATCACATACATCCCAGTCCCAGCTTGGATTGGCATGCAAAGCTAAAATCAAGAGAAGAGCCCTTCATTAGTGTCCATGATTATGCTTCCAGCTGGGAATCCATTAGGCAAAGGAATGTCTCAAGGAGGTGAGATTTTATAGATTGAGAGGAAACAAGCATTGGCAAAGCCAATAGGTCTTACCTAGGCAAAAGCTATTGACTTTGCCAATGTGTTTTAGCCATGCGGCTGAGCATGGCTAGAAGTTAGTGGCACAGAGGAGAGTGGTCTGTAGTGGAGTGACATAGAGTGGAGTAGAGTAGAGTGGAGGTTCGTGGAGTGGAGTAGAGTGTTGTATAGTAGAGTGGCGTACAGTATAGTGGTGCAGGGTGGAGTAGTGGAGCAAAGTGGAATAGAGTGTCATAGAGTAGAGTGAAATGACATAGAAGGAGTTGTGTAGAGTGGAGAAGTGTCTCGTAGAGTGGAGAGGCGTAGAGTGTCGTAGAGTGGAGTGGCATTGAGTGGAGTAGCATTGAGTGGAGTAGAGTGACATAGAATGGAGTGGCAGAGAAAGGAATGGAATAAAGTGAAGTGGCGTAGTATAGAGTGGAGTAAAGTGTTGTAGAGTGGAGTGGCATAGAGTGGAGTAAATTAGCACAGAGTGGAGTGGCGTATAGTGGATGGGCATAGAGTGGAGGGGTGTAGAGTGGTGTAGAGTGGAGTAGTGAAGTAGAGTGGAAAAGAGTGTCATACAGTGAAGTGGCATAGAGTGGCATAGAGTGGAGGGTCATAGAATGTCACGGATTAAAGTGGCATGGTGTGGCATGGCATAGAGTGGAGCAGAGTGGAGTGGCGTAGAGTGGAGTTTAGTGGCCTAGAGGGGAGTAGAGTAGAGTGAAGTAGAGTAGAGTGTCATAGAGTGGAGTAGAATAGAGTGGAGGGCATAGAGTGAAATGTTGTAGAGGAGCATAGTGACTTAGAATGGAGTGGCATAGAAAGGAATGGTGTTAAGTGAAGTGGCGTAGTATAGAGTGGAGTAAAGTGTTGTAGAGTGGAGTGGCATGGCATAGAGTGGAGTAAATTAGCACAGAGTGGAGCGGCATATAGTGGATTGGCATAGAGTGGAGGGGTGTAGAGTGGAGTGTCGTACAGTGGAGTGGTGCAGATTAGAGTAGTGAAGTAGAGTGGAAAAGAGTGTCATACAGTGGAGTGGCATAGAGTGGCATAGAATGGAGGGTCATAGAGTGTCACGGATTAAAGTGGCATTGTGTGGCGTGGCATAGAGTGGAGCAGAGTGGAGTGGCTTAGAGTGGAGTAAAGTGGCCTAGAGTAGAGTGGCATAAAGTGGAGTAGAGTGGACTGTCATAAAGTGACATAGAGTGGAGTAAAGTGTCATAGAGTGGAGTAGAGTAGAGTCTCGTAGAGTGAAGTAGAGTAGAGTGGAGTAGAGTGGAGTAGAATAGAGTGGAGGGCGTAGAGTGAAATGTTGTAGAGTAGCATAGTGTAGAGTGGAGTAAAGTGTGGTTGAGTGGAGTAGAGTGCAGTGGGGTGGAGTAGAGTGGAATGGCATAGTGTGAAGTGGCGTAGAGTGATGTAAAGTGGATGTAGAGTGTCGGCAAGTCGAGTATCATAGACTGGAGTGTCACAGAGTGGAGTGTCGTGCCCTAGAGTGAAGTAGCATAGAATGTGGTAGAGTGGAGTGTCATAGAGTGTTGTAAAGTGGTGTAGAGTGTTCTAAAGTGGAGTAGATTGGAGTGGATTAGAGTGGAGTGGTGTAGAGTTGTATGCATGGTGTGGTAGTGCACTGCCATTACAGGCAACACATTTTCAGTTGAAATGACCATTATATTTGTACATGCAGTTTTACTGATAAAGTTGTACAGCACACAAACAATAACGTGTGGAAATGACATCACCTAGTATATTGATCTGTTTTGATTGTATTATAATATTTGTTTCCACCGCATTCCAGAATAACAAAAATAATTGCTTAATCTGTGCTTTACTGATTCTGATATATTCTGCAATATTTGCACAGTTCACTTACAGACATTTAAATGATGTTGTGTGCTAGAAAAAAAGCCATTTCTTTCCCATACCCAGCAAAATTGTCACATAAATCCTCTCACTTTGAAATCAGAGAAAGAAAAGCAAACACCAAGCTCCCTCAGAAAACAGAGCCTGGCATGTGTTCTCTGTTTTTGAATGCACAGGAAATGTGACAAGATAAAAACAACATAGGCCTCCTACATAAAGCAAACACTCGTGGAAGAATACAGTAAACAGGCTATGCTGCACAGGATGGACTAACTCATGCTGAACATCCTAAAACAAATAAATTCAGCAAATAGAAATCAAGCAAATGTGAGTTACAAACCACAAGCCAATGGTAAGCAATGGGCAGAATGCATTCCCAGGGAAGCTTTCAGAATGTCCACCAGAAGTCTTTTTGCAACCAGACAGCTGCACTTCCTGGTAGGCTTTAACCTAAAAAGAGAGGGTAGAGCCTGGACAATATTTTTGCCACTAAGCGCATTTGCCAGTAATGATTTGATATTTCTGAACTGACAATGTAAATTAGGGTTTATTTCAGGTAAGATTTAGAAAGACTGATTGGTCAGGTAAAGCTATTCATTAGGGTGGCATCATCAGTTTAATGTGCACTCATGCAATATTATAAGAGGACCACTCTGACTACTTAGGGATGAGCCGTATGGTCACATCTGCACAAAACTTCATTTTTTGCATTAGTATTTGCTATTCTGTAGAAACCTTGGTGGCTGGAAAGGAGGGTTACTCAAGATTGGTGTAACACTCAGACCTTCCCTTCCTCGAAAATTCATGCAACCTCAAACCATACACAACGCATCCTGGATGAATTACAATCAGTTATCGGACTGGGTTGTACTTCGACACTGCACTGCTGCAAGTTGTTAATGGCACGCCAAGCATTCTTGATACTGTACTTTCATGTCTTTTTTATTTAGTTATTGCCTTACATCCCATTAAGCATGCCACTTTAATCTGTGCTCCCAAAGAGGGTATATGTATTGATGGCACTGGTCTAAATTAATTTTGAGTAATAGATCTCAGGAGATAAAAATTGGCAACTATTTTTCCAGCCCAGCTAATCCTTTTGCAAAGGAGTACCATAACATTAAATTTTGAACTTCTTTAATCTCTACTTAGGATTTATGGGAGGCACCCTTAAGAATCGAGGGAGGTTTTACCATTAATGCACTAATGACTCTCAGCTTTCTCTCAATATCTCTTCACCTCATAACATATCACATTTCAGATAATTCAGGTTTAAATGAAAATTCACTAGTTGAAACCCATAAAAAACAAGTTTTTCTTCATATCTGCTAGGTCATTCAACACCCCAGAGCAATCCTGGATAGACTCTTGCAACAGATTAGACTGCAAATGTGTGATCATTGATATCTCTAAATCAGCTCATATCATTGTTCGCAAATGAATAAGGGGGTCATGTAGACCATAGCGGACAGTCTGCCAGCTGTCCTGAAGTAGTGGCCAAGGCCTCCACTCCCATGGCAGAGGACTATCTGGCCTCTCTGGAGCTCACGACCTACCTGGCAGGGATCGCTGCGCTGCGACTGGAGCCACCACTGCACCTTCACAATACTGACGGATTGCTTAGTCAGCACTCTATTTACAGCACCCAATGAGCAAAGATTTTTGTTTGGAAAAAGAAACTCCCAAAGATATCTTTGTTTCTCTAAACAAAAAAACAAATTGTCCTGACATGACTCTGTGCATCAGGGGTCATTTTACATTTTCACTGCTTGTATCCCGTGCCTCACATGATGAACACGAGCAAGGAAAATGAGACACAGTCACCACACCCTCAATAGTGAGATGGTTGTCATAGTGACCTAGTGACTCTTTGGCAGACAGGCTGCCATGTCCAAGGTTTTTTCTGGTGTAGCCAGTGGATGCTCTGCCGGTGAAAATACAGCAACTCCCAACCCCTAAATAAAGTGGGGGGGGAACCACAAGTTTCACAACTTACATGTGAACCTGATGAGACGCTCCCCTGGAGTTGGCTCCTCACCATTGACTCGGGTCAAGACAATGTCGAAAGGACGTGGAAGTGCTGGGGACCCAAGGAACAATCCAAGGTGAGTAGATAGGGATCCCATGGAGTGAGTATGCAGTGTGGGAACACGACTGCGTGCTCCGTACAACTTTACGTGTAGGTTGTGGTTGGATTTTTAAAGATTAAGGACCCTTCCCAGTGGACCCTGAAGACACCACATGAAAGACAGAAGGTTGGAGAGCCACCCCACCCATGAATATCCTAGTGCACATGTTACCTACACCAGAGAAGACGGGTGCATACGTGTGAAGTGGTGTTGGAACCGCCGTCGAACCCAATGGAGGACTTCAGGAAAGTGCCGCTGCTGAAGAAGGAGAAAGTGTCCGGTGGAATCCGAGGATAGATTCTAGATGAGAGGTACCTGCAAGCAGAGGGGACAGAGTCTATGTCACTCAGGGGTGACCAGGAGACTTGGAAGACGAATGCCCTCCAATGTCGGCTATGGCAGGATGGATGGCGATGACCTTGACTCTGCAGGTGTGAGGACCAGGTGATGCTAAGGAGGACCAGGAGCCATGCACAAGCTGTCCCATGAAGGATGTCGAGTGCTGAGGGGTCGGTGTCCGGCAGGAGCACAAACAGGCCTTGGCAAATGCAACCAACTCAAGAATTGAAGAAGGAGCAATGTCAGGACCAGCAAGGTCCAGGGGACTCACCAAAGTAGGGGAGTCAGAGCAGGCCCGAGCAATCAGGGGGGCCCAAAAGAAACAAGTGTGACCCTCAAGTGTACCCACAGGGCGGAGGCACTGAAGTCAAGAGAGGACCTCCAGCAGCTCACCAAAAGAAGCAGGCCATGGTGCACACTATGCGGTGTGGCTAAAGTTTCTGGTCTCTGGAGATGCTCGAGGTGGGGGCTACTTGGAACCCGAAGATCTTCTTGGAAAGACGTCAACAAGCCTTTGCGACTGCAAGTTGATGAGGTGCACAGGGGTTCGGTTATTGCAACCCCAAGAGGCATACTGGCCTCAAACTTGGTGAGAGGGAAGGGCAGGCCTCAGGAGCTGTGTAAAACCACCACCTGTGTTGCAGAGCCTTTGGAGTCCGGAGGAGCTCGGGATCAGCAGACTGGTCAACTTAGTTGTGGTGCCTACAGATGCAGGGAAGCGACTCTTTCACTCCAAGGGAGATTCCTTCAAGTGTCTTTGATGCTTCACAAGCCTTTGAAGGTTCCTGTATGATGCATAGGCGCAGACGATGCAGCAGACCGTAAGGGACACAAAGTCAGGCCCAAACAAAGTCCAGCGAAGTCCAGAGTGCCCAGACGGTACAAGAGAAGTGGTGTCTGATCTGAATCTTATCCCACGACAAATCTAGGGACCTACACCCAGGTAAGCCCTTAAGTACCCTAGAGAAAGGGTTGGGAAGATTCAGCGGACCCTCCCAAGGGCGGGTCAGGACAGGGGGGAGGTTACTCCCATGTCCTTTGTCCATTTTCGCACCAGAGTGAGAGCCATCTGTTTCCAGGACTGGTTTGAACTGGTCTATACAAAGGGACACCAAATATGCTCCTCATGCAGACTGAATGGCACTCCCAAGTGCACCCACCCCACCCCAATACACTAAATCCTGTCTGTGAGGTGGTCACACCTCCCTGTGACAGGATGCCAATTGTTCTGCCTTCCCCTGCTCGAGCTTGGCTCATCAGTAGGAGGGCAGAATCGTGTCTCTGGTCGGCAGCAACCATTTTGTGCTGTCCGGGTCAAAAAGGCTGCTACTGGGAACACTGAGAGCCTAACGGAGGGCTCTTCCAGTGCTTGGAATCATACCTCCCACACCGTTTACAGCATGGGGGTATGATTCTAACATGTTTGATACCAAACATGATATTTTTCGTTGCAGCCGTTTTCAAGATGGTCATTGCATAATTACGCGGTGGCCCTCTCTATAGCATATGGCTGCTTCACTGACAACCCAGGAAAATGGACTCCGTAGGCTGCAGGGGTGTGCTGCTCATGCAGGGGCACCCTCTCACTTAGAACCAAGCACCCTGCCTTCATGATTGCAAAGGCCTGCTATAGGGGTGACTAATAGTTTGTTTTTTAAAAATTGTTTTTATTGGTTTCAACATTAATAGGTCACTTACAATTATGAATGATATCAGGTACATCTCCTGATACATAGAAATCATCAGGGAAAGGTTTCCTTTACCATCAGGGTACATTCAATCGTCGCTTGTCTGTGCGTTGCAGTTCCATTTCTGTTGACGGGGAAACACATACGTCACCTTGATAAGCATTCCACTTGCCCCACTTTTTGTCCCATTTCTGAGGGCACCCCCTCGCTTTGAACACCTCTTTTTCTGCTATCATGCATTTGTCCTTTTCTCTGACCCACATTCTGAGTGAAGGCTTGTCCGCCACCCCATCCATTTCCTCGCTATCTCCCTTTTAACTAAGGTGTAAAGTGTTGTGAATTGTTGTTCGATGACTGTGAGATCGGTTTGCTCCCATATATTTAGGAGACCAAGCCGAGGCGTGAGGGTGAGTTCCTTCCCCAGGGTGACCTGAATGTGACCCGTGGCCCCTTCCCACAGCGGCTTCACTCCCGGGCAGTCCAATATCGTGTGATAAAATGTTGCGTCTTGTTGGCAGTCTCGCAGGCAGAGTGTACTCGTCCTGGAGGCTATCCTCGCCAGGGTTATTCCAGTCAGATAAGATCTATGTAAAAATTTTTGTTGAATAAGTCGGTACCGGAGGGTTATGGCTGCCTCCCTGGGTGACATCAGTGCCGCCTGCCAGTCTTCGTCATCTATGGGCCCTAAGTCGAGCTGCCATTTTCCCCGGAGTTTGTGGAATGTATCGGGTAGATTATTGCATAATTTTTTATATGTTAGCGATATGGCCTTGGTGAGCAGTGGTCCGTCGAGAAGCCTATCCTGCAGGGGGGAGGAGTCTGGGATATCTGTCATGTCAGGGAGGGCGGTGGTAAGGGTGTGTCTAATTTGTAGGTATCTAAACAACTCCCCTTGGGCCAAGTCATATGTCTTCTGTAAGTCTCCGAATTTGAGAAGTGCACCCCTCTTCACCAGGTCCCCCACAGTAGAGATCCCAATGATGTCCCAATTATCGAACACAGGATGGCGACCCAGAAGTCCCAGCCTCTGGGTACACCATAATGGCGTATCTTTGGTGAGGGTCCTTGCCCAGCCTAAACGGCAATGTGCCTGGTGCCATATCGCCACTGTGTGGGCGGTGGAGCCTACAAACTGTCCCTTCCGGGCCCCAGAGTACAATGCCTCCAGGTATCCCGCTCTTCCCATTTGGTACTTGTCGAGCATGTAAGCCGGGTCCACCGGGGACCGGTAAATCCAATGATTCACAACCACTAGCTGTGATGCCAAATAATAAAGGCGAATATCTGGGAGGGCGATGCTCCCATCGTACCACCCTTTTGTCAGCTTGTTCATGGCTATACGAGGGGAATTCCCCTCCCATAGCAGCGTCCGGATGCCACTCTCCACTCCTAAGAAGTACGCATCCGGGACCCTGTTGGGACAATTTTGAAGGATATATAGGAACCGAGGAAGGGCAAGCATCTTGAAAAGGGCCGCTCGGCCCACCAGAGACAGGGGCAGAGATCGCCAGTGTTTTACATCGGCACGCAGCCGAGCCAGGGGGGCAGCGAGATTGACATCATAGAAGAGTTGGGGTCCGGGGTTAGAAAGAGCCATGCGTTCTCTGTCAAAACTGCTACATTATGGAATACTATGCCCAACGATCTCAGAAATATAGAGGTGGAAATCCCGTTTAGGAAAGCTCTTAAGACTTGGCTTTTTGGTTTGCCCTAGATACAGTGACCCTCCCTGGTCTCTCCTTTTCTCAGGTAGGATGCTAGCGCCGGTACACTTCCGTTGGAGGTAGCCGAGCGCTCTATAAGTGTTATTAATAATAATAATAATAATAAGTAGCGGAAGCCTTCCGTGGTGACCTCCACCGTACAGCCCATGGGGAGTCAGGGAACCTGGCCCTTGAGAATAAACAGTATCGATTTACTCCAATTTATGGCATAGCCGGAGTGTTTCCCAGAGTTCGTAAATATATCTAATACCCCATGGAGGGATCTGTAGGGGGAGGCAAGATAGAGCAAGATATCATCGGCATATAGCGATATTCTATTGTCATGTCCCTCCGCCCATTTCAGCCCTGTCACCATTACGTCTCGTCTGACCCAGGAGGCCAGCGGCTCCAGCATCAGTGAGAAGAATAGGGGGGAGAGAGGGCAGCCCTGTCTAGTTCCCCTTTTCAATGGTAAAGTCCGGGACGTATAATTATTTACTCGAACCTGCCCCTGAATATCTGTATACAGTAGTCTAACCCAGCCCATAAATTTGGGGCCAAAGCCCATATGTCTCAAAACTTCTAATAAATATGGCCATTCGATGGAATTGAATGCCATCGAGGCGCCTAGGGAGAGGGCCACTGCGTCTTCTTCGATGAATTCTCGGCGCGCTAGCACATTGTGGAGACGTCTGATGTTGAGCGCTGTATTCCTCTCTGGCATAAAGCCAGATTGATCTGGGTAAACTAGCAATGTTATAACCTTTACCAGGCGTAGGGCTAGGACTTTTGCTAAGATCTTTGCTTCCGTATTAATCAGGGAGCTTGGGCGGTAGGAGCTACAGATGTCAGCGGGTATCCCCGGCTTTCGGATCACGACAATGGATGTCGTTGGTCCTCTGGTAAGAGTCCCTTCCCATAACTCTCTTTGAACATGGCCCGCAAATGGGGCGTCACCTGCATGGCTGCTAATTTTAGGAATTCTATGGGTATCCCGTTCGGTCCCATCGCCTTTCCCGATTGAATCCTACTCATGGCTTGTTGAATTTCGAGGTCTGCCACATCTTCATCTAGTGTTTTCCTATCGCTGTCAGACAGACTTATAGGTTTTAAGTGCAGTGAACCTAAATATAGGAAACCTATATTTTTAGCAAGTGGTGATAGCACCAGCTTACAGAGGCTGCAATGGTAAGCCTGTATTTCCATTTTGAATGGTCTCTCATGGGTGGCATAATACATGTTTCAGCCCATGAAAGACCTCTGGGGTACCTATGCCCCGGGTACCTGGGTTCCATATACTAGGGACTTATAAGGGTACTCTAGTATCCAATCTGGGATGTACTTAAGTACTGACCACAACAATTTAAGGGAGAAAGCAGAGAGACTGGGTTCCTGGTTAGCAGGATCCCAGTCAGACTTATCAAAAAACGCTTAGCACCAGGCAAAAAAGTGGGGGTAACCATGCAGAAGGATCCTACCTTACGACAGTATAGAAGTGATCTTAATATTACTCATTCAAGGATTTTCTCCTGTATCCTTCCTCCCACTAATATATTGTGTATTTTAGTTCCTGTCGTTTATCTTTACTTTATATTTTGATTTTGAATTTGTATCTGTATATCAGCTGTGTACCTTTTCTACCTAAAACTGTTCTTAATTGTAACGCCTTTGGGCCATGTTAACATTACATAGAACTTTAAAAATAAAATGAAAATAAGTAAAATAAAAACATCTGGTGATGTAGCAAGATACTATGGTTTAGCTGAGGGATATTGGCAATTCCCTCTTTGCCTTTGAGGAAGCTTGGTGTTGGAGGGCCCGATTCACAGAACTAACTTAAGACAAAATCCTAAACTTACTACCATTTTGGTATTCACAGAAGGCACTTACTCATTTTGGTATTCACAGAAGGCACTTACTCATTTCAGTATTCACAGAAGTTAGGAGTCCTAACTTTAGGACTCCTAAATGCCTTCTGTGAATACCGAAAGTCTTAAAATTAGGATTTTTCTCAGTTTAGTAGTAGTATAGTTAGGACTCCTAACTTTAGGACTCCTAAATGCCTTCTGTGAATACCGAAAGTCTTAAAATTAGGATTTTTCTCAATTTAGTAGTCCTAAATTTAGGACTCCTAACTTTAGGACTCCTAAATGCCTTCTGTGAATACCGAAAGCCTTAAAATTAGGATTTTTCTCAGTTTAGGAGTCCTAAGGTAAGCGATCGCAAAGCGAGACTATTGTAAAAGGGCATTTCAAAGTGCTCCCAAAAAGCGGATTGCATTGCTAGCACACGCACAATCACGCGCTTGGTGCCGCCATGCACTCCGCTTTTTGGGAGCACTTCACAGGGTTCGCTCCCCCGCCTGGAATGCGCTCCCCCGCCCCCAAGCGCGCGCGCGCCACGCTCCGCCGGGCTTGTCTTGTTTACTCTTCTTTCTTCTCCTTCAATCTAACTTTCACTTTAATTTCCTTTCATCCTTCCATATTTCCTTCCATAATTTAGCACTCTCTTTTTGACATTCCTTCCTTCGGCATTCTTCCCATTTCCTCTTTTTGCTTTCTAAGCATCTTTATTTCCTTACTTTTTCAATATCTCGCTCTTTCCTGGTCACGCTATTGGTTTCGCTCTTCTGTTTTTCTTTCTCTGTCCCAGTAAGTCGAATTATTTGTCAGCCCTTATCGCTCTCCACTCATTGAGTGTTTCCTTAAAATTGTATTTAGGAGTTTGGATATACACACGCAATCAGAAGAAGCCCTAAATAATTGATGTATGTTTTATATACACTCAGCCTACCAGGTACAGTGGTGGCCCCCGCTTTAGCTGCTAAAATGGCTCGTGGCAGGCGGTTGTTAAAATGGAATTATAAAAGTGCAGGTACTGAACATCTCAGTGTACCCATTTGCTACTGAGAAGTTCTGCGATTCTCTCGTTAAACGTGTTGCAGACGTCCGAGAAGTGTTGGTTCCCTCTCGCCCTTTCAAGTTATGAAATGTAATCTGTAACGCAGCTGGTGCTCGGGTAAAGCGCTCCGACACCTAAGGGTCGAGTTCGCGCTATATAAAAATGTAACAACAACAAAAAAGGTGAGCAATTACTCAGTACCTGCCAATGTAAAGCACCAACGGATAGGAAGAGCGCGCATAAAACTTAGGGGCATATTATCAAGCACAGCGTTAAACTTATCGCCGCTTTAGCGGCAGTTTTCTGCCGCTAAAGCGGCGATAATTTTAACGCAGTTTCTTGATAATATGCCCCCTTGTTTTTACAAAACCGAATATCTGTCCGACGGACTGCACAAGTAGTCAGCCACCTGACTGCTGGTAAAATATTTAATACAAGTGGTGGATAACTCTACACGCGGGCTACCTGAAAGCAAGCTCGCAAATGGATGGAGAAGGGAAAATTAGATATACATGTATGTAGACAGAAGAAGAAAAGTAAACAATAAAGAAAAGAAACAAGGGTAGTCATTGTTCTCACCCATTGCGTACAACTAGTAAGAAACACAACCCCCTCCTACCCTTTGTACTTGCCCGAGAGCTTTGCAGGTTCGGTAGGGCTACAACAAGACGTCTTCTGCGCTGAAAGGGAAGACGGACATCAACGCAAATCGATGCTGATCAGCAAGACATGGGGAAGACGAAACCAACTGCTATTTTGCAACAAGAATATGGTGTTGGGGATACTGCAGCACCAAATGGAGTAAAACGTCGAGAAACACGTACATATAGCAATCAGGTTAAATATCGCCAGTGTGTGAATTGAGATCATATGCTACGGATACCCGCTGTAATGAATTTTAAAATCATTCTAGATGTTTTTTATTTGAATGTTAGTTATCAGAATATAGTTGGTAATGTTAATTTTCCAGATTAATCAGCATCAACGAGTCTATATGATTGGCCAGTAAATATTAGAAACTAGTCGCAAATTAAGCGACCATCTTGTATTTTCAAAATGTTACGAGAAGCCTAAGAAGGACAGATGTAATCGATAATGTGTGTGGTTTTAGAAACTGTAAAACTCGGTTATTTACAACGATTGATTCACTAAAAATGTACCAAGTATATATCGTAAATTTAGTTATGATCAATTATTTTTTACATTATGTTTATTTACGTATCATTCTGTAGTCTTATTTTGCTACCTTTCTTTTTAACATTGGTCAAGTCCATTACACAATCGCGCTGCTTCTCTTGATGGAGAAGAAAAAGTGTACTAGTTAATCTTTCTACGAAATGTACGTCCTTCCGCTGAACTGTATTGGAAGTGTCGGGGCTAGCATTATTAGAACAAGCATTTGCAATGCAATAGAACCCGGGCCGGGTAGGCAAAGCCGGACCCATTAGAGGCCCGGGTCAAAACGCCATCCGGGGGCGGCGGCCCTCCCCCGCCCAACCCCCTCCGGAAATTTACATGGGGACTAGGCCAACGGGGCCAGGATTGGCCCTGGGGGCACGGACAAGCCCCCCCCAATCAGGGGGCGAGCATAGGGGCCGGGGGGGGGATAAAAAGGGACGCAGGGCGCCAGTGGAGTCACAAATCCCCCCGCCCCCGAGCTGAGGACGAAGAAAGAAGAAACCCACCCACCCACACCTAAGAGTCGGGCGTCGCAGCTGCACGGTGGAGGGTAGCGGAACTAAACTAACAAAATTACCAAACAAAAGGGAAGAACTCAGTAGAAGATAGATGTGAGGCTCTCACAGGGCCCTGGGGATGCCGCACGGCAGGGGCAGTGAGCGAGCCAAAGGGCGGCACGCCGCCAGCAAAGTTTAGAGGTAATGCTCTCCCATGACCCTTGGGATGCCTCACGGCAGGGGCTCAGAAGGAGACAAAAAGCAAAGGACCCAATCGCAAGAAAATAGAGCAGATGCGCAAGAAAAGGCCCTTGGGATGCCAGCCGGCAGGGACCTCTGGGCGAGGGGAGGGCCCACGAAAGGGCACAGGGAGAGCGGGACGGCACTTGCAGCCCGGACAGGTCCAAACGGAGACCCGCCAAATCGGTAGCAAGCTGAAGCCTAGACCCGGAAGCACAGAACGCAAAAAGGGTCCCCTCCTCGCATAGGTGATTGCTAGAACTGGGTCAAGGACAATAATAATGCAGCATGTACATAACCACGATCAATGTGATACAAATGTATAAATTGTTATCATGCTAATAAAACTGCGACCTTTTCAGGCACCCAAGAAAGTTGTCAGTGGTGTTTTAGGCTAGCAGAGCGGAGCTAGACTGTACAAGGCGGGAAGCGGGGAGGGGTGACTCGCCACCTGGAGGGGGTTAGGTCTCATATTTACACGAGTTTAAGCTATTGGCATTGTAAATGACAATGCCTTTTATTTATGTTCAAACAACAAAAATAAAAGGCATTGTCATTTGCAATGTCAATAGCTCAAACTCGCGTAAATGCGAGACCTATTGCATTGCAAATGCTTGTTTAAATGGTTAAATTCGAAACTAAGCTTATATATCGATTTATCGACTTTCAGCACATCTTGTATAGTCTTAGATTTATGATTAATTCATAAAGGTGGATCCTTGGATTCACACTTGTTTTTAGCATATCTAGCCAATTTCATTGATATACTAATTAATACATTCATCCAAAATCATTTCTGATGCACATGAAAGTGTTTCTTTCTCAGAGTCTTGGGGCAGATTTACTAATATTTTATGAAACGTAGCACAGCAAACAAAAGGCGGTGCGTTGCACTGTGCTGCATTGCGTCACAGGGAGAGAGCAGAACAGTGCCTTGTCTGCTAAGATACAGCGCTGTTTCTCTTGGTCAGCCTTGCGTCAGGCACACACCCCTGCAAGTTAGTACAAGGGGGTGTGTGTGATGTCTAGCATAGGTTTTGTACTGGAAGGGTATTGTTCCAGTGCAAAATACTATTCAAATACATACTTTAACACGTTTCCAAGTCTGTACGTATGCTGCACAGCACACGTGCAAAGAAACATTTGAGAAAAGGAAACTTTACTCCGATGATACACCTGCCTCCAGGAGGCATACAGTTTTGGTGCAAAGCCCTGGCTACCTTTTTTGGTAGATGGGGTTCTGCGTAAAAATCAATGGGTTGTTGCATGGAAAAGGCCATTTACACCCCTGGTACGCCCCGTGACGCAAAGTCGCACATAGCGCTGCTTAGCATAAGTTCAGAGTTCCTTTCCATCGTGATGGAAAGTATATTTCAATACAACACTTTGTGACTCTTTTGTGATGCAAACCCGGTGCAAAGTGACAGTCAGTCTGTCCTCCGTCTTCAGGTTCCAGCTTTCGCCACCATTTTGGGGCTCTCTATGATGATACCCGCGATCAAGGCACTCAACAAGGGAAAAGAACTGAAAATAAATATGATTTTTGAGGCTTGTGTGTGAAATAACCTTTTGCATAGCCACATGATCAACATTCCTTTCGGGAGGCGGCGTCAGCTGGTATATTTCTACTGGAATCATTTTCTGTTCTTGTTACCAATAGAAACAAAGTGAAAGGAAGCCTTTCTTATCACGGAGAGCGGCAGACAGGGTCATGCAGAAGGCCAGAAATGTGTGTCATCGGTTTGAAGCTTGCAGTGCGGACGGACATGCGTGTCTCTTCATTAACAGCCCGCGGTAGGATTCGCATCCGCTTTCGGCCCGGCATCCTCCGCCGAAACATGTCAAATCTACAGCGCCAACGAGAGCAAAATAACCGAATCAGAGAGGGCCGTAGTAGCGAGAATGAGTTCAGAAAGGCTATTAACCTTCCAAGCAAACGCGTCTTCGAAAAACTGGCATTAGTGAGTCCGTATGCGAAGCCCGCCCCAGCAAGACTGAGCTTCGTGTCCAGGGCATTAATGGCGTTAGAAGCACCTCGACTCCTGGGGCGCAGCTGTGGCCTGCACGCGCAGCACGTGGGTACTCCTCCACCCCCATGCCTCCTCTCACATGAATTAAAAGGCTCCCGAGGTGCCCTCGCTGGCGCTAAGACCGCAATGCTGCTCAGCCCTGCCATTCAGTGTCTCAATAAATATGTCTGGCATGACTAAGTGCACGAGAAAAGAGCGGGTTCACGGTAATTACAGCCCGTAGAGTTCTGATCTGTTTGGCAAATCACATCACTTTAAGATCTGAAACTGTACTCAAGGGCCGTGCAATCTCCCGAGGTGTCATAGCACTACAGGAGTAATGACACATCCCCGCCATAGCACCACTTGAGAGGTGTACAGATGACAATTCAGTAAATGGACTGGAGGCTGGCGCAGATGTTGTCATATTATCCATGCCCGTTTTTGTCAAGTTTTCTGTATAATAGAAAGGAATCTGTGTTGCTGACCTGCTGCAGCAGAAAGCAGCCGGGGCGTCATTAGCTATGTCTAATTTGAAACAGGAGCTACTTATTCCTTCCTAGCATGCCTAGGTTTGTTATAAAACAAACATGCTGCCTGATTTTCAATGTTTTAACTTTTTCTAAATAGGCATTTATTTCATATAGCCGGTCATCAATTTTGTGAATTGCTACCAAGCCCACAAAAACAGGTAGTGGCATCAGAGGAGAAAAGGAAGTTCAGTTTCTAGCCAGGGCCGGCTTTAGCGCTGGTGGCGCCCTGTGCGACAATGTTTTTTGACGCCCCCCCCAATGACCACCTCCACCACGGATTCTGTCGCTAGAATCCTTTTAACAGTGACCAAGGGGCATATGTATCAAATACCGTATTTGCGATTCTCAAATAGCGATTTTTAGGGAATCGCTATTTGAGAATCTCAAACGGAATGTAACAAATAATTTGCAAATGTTTTGCAATTCCTAAGCATTCCATAATTGCGATTAGCAAATTGCTAATCGCAATTAAGGAATACCTCCCCATTCATACCTATGGGCTAGGAGGCCCATAGGAATGAATGGTAAGACATGCTCAATTTGCGATTCGCAATTTGAGAATCGCAAAATGAGAATGCAATTTCAAGGGTGCCAGGGTGTCAAAAGGACACCCTGTTGCACCCCTGAAATATGTATGTGTGCACATGTGGCGCACATACATGCCCTAAGGGCATGTATGTGCGTCACATGGCACTTTGAAAAATGCCCAAAAGTGTATTTTTCAAAGAAATCGCAAATTACCACCAACTTGAAGTTGGTGGTAATTTGCGATTCCTTAGGGCCAAATTGCACTTTTTCTGTGCTTCATACACTGCATTTAAGGAATCGCAATTTGCGATTCCTTAAATGCAATCGCAAAACAGAGAATCACAAGTTTTGCGATTCTCTAATTTGCAATGCCCTTTTGGGATGATACATCCCAAAAGGCCTTTTCCCATTAGCAAACGGGCCGATTCTGAGAATTGGCCCGTTTGCGAACGAGAAAAGGGCTTGATACATATGCCCCCAAGTCTCCATAACCACTCTCTCTCAGATGCATTGAATTAGTTATATAGCGCCACTCTGACCAGTGCAGGGTTACAGAGCACTTTGCATCACACACATTACACAGAGACAATCAATCATACGTGTATAAATCAGTGTATAGGAAATGTTACATAAGCCAACTGACTGAAAGTGTAGGAGTCACATGTCATCCATACTGGTAGGCACTATAGTTTAAGAGTGCTTGGTGTGGAGAAGCACAAATTCAGAGTTGAAAAAGAAACAGCATAGTTGGGAGTTTTCTTTAATAATAAGAATCGATTTCTAGCCAAATTAACCCTTTATGCAACATTAATCAATGTTCTAATGTATACTTTGCAGTGTGTATGCAGTTCTATGATGAAAGTTAATAGCTCACTCTTGAATATTAGGACTTTACCTTATTGGTACACGTTCTTTGCAGCAGGTATATTAACCCTCTGCACTAACTTCACAGAAGTCAAAACCTCAACTATACAAAATGCTGATCTCTCTCCAGGAAGATAATTAATCACACGAGTTATCTTGACATTTTTATGAGGCCTGCTAATTGCCGGAGGAAAGGAACGCTGCAGCAGGTGCTTTAAAAACATAATAAACTTGCAAACACGACACCCTCAGGAAGCCAGCACCCGGAGCCAGCCCTGTTTGCAGCTACTGTACAGCATCAACAAAAAAACTAAAAGTCACTAGAGTGCATCTGTATTGTGATTTTGTAGACTCTTGCGTCAAACATGCGTTTCCCTACAAAATGAGTTGGAATAGTAAATGTAACAAAAAAACAAGCATTTGCAATGCAACGGTCTCGCCTTTAGGATCTTAAAAGTATTTAGCCATGCAGCACATTATCCTGGGTGTTATATTAACTCTTCTCATTTAGCCTTACACAACTGCTATAACCGGATGAAAAGAGCATTTGTTCTCTGTGGAGCGCCATGGAAAGGGGTTAAGGTAACTGTTAGTCCCAAACTATAAAGTTTTACAAAAAACAATATGCATTGACAAAGCTAATGCATTGACAAAGTCAAAAGGCTGGCAGCATAAGTCAGATCAGCTAGCTTTGCAAATGCTTGTGTTGCTTTGTCAGGGACGTGGAGCAGCAGAAGAATGTGGAGGTAAAGAACAGTGTGGCATGAAACTGAAACGGATCATGAGCAATAGCTAGACTGAAACAGAAGCGTGTTCTGTACTCGAGAAAGACACGAGCCAAACTTGAAATATGATCTGCGAAACAAATCTGATCTGCAAAACTTGTTATGGTTTGAGATTGGGCTAACCTTCGATTGAATGTCAAGGTTGAACAAGCACAGGCAACGACATTAGGTCTGGCTTTAACACCTACAGAGTTTTCTGTTTGTATGGATTTAAGTCATCTGTATGCATGAGCGACTTGAACTCCAGGCCATACAAAAAATTGTGCAGTTTAAATAATGTTCTAACCTGTAAACGCTCTTACATTTTGCACAGTGGGGTCATGGAACCCATTCTAAAAACTTCAGAATTAAAACTTGCACTGGTAGCTCTATACAGTACAGCACCCTAAACATTCTGAAATCCAAGCAGCTTGTTATGAGTGACGCGGTAATTGCGAGCTTATACCGCTAAATATCGCATGTGGAGTCACAGAATAAGTGCTAACTCAAATATGCGCGTAAATCTTCTGCTGTCAATTCTGTGTTGGGTGACACCACAGAGGAATAATGTGCGATGAACACAGCATGCATGCTGTTCCAAGTTACACCAATGAGTCAGTGGGGGAACAAAATCTTAGCCTCCACCCCTCCCCCCATGGACTGTAAGGGGGCCCTCTACAATCATCTGGCCTCACGCTGTTTTCAAACACCTTGCCCTTGCAAGGAAGCCAATGTGTTCTGTAGGCAGGGAGACATCACCGCGTATGAAAAAACATTTCAGATGTTGTTGATTCAAAAATTGGAGTTCCAGAAGTAAAAATGATTGTTGATATGGAGCGATCCCGGGGACAGACGTAGCATCATAAGCATATCAAAGATAACAGTGAGCAAAAATGCTGCCGATGTGCTATTGAAAAGTCAATTTGCAGCGCACCAATGGATGTTGTTACTGGTATTATATCTTTCATATTTCTCAATTCCATCATATTCCTGGTCTATGTTTCAATCAATCAATCAACTTTACTCTGAGGCATAATATGCGGGGCAAGATTGCATTCAAGTGAATCCACTGCTCTAATCTCTCCCGCAGCCAGTCCTCGAGTTACTAAACGTGTGGATTTTCGGAGCAGGCGTTTTGGGTCACGGCTGCCTCAGCGGATCAGCGGCACTGGCTGATTGTTCGGAGGTCGACTCTTTTGCCTCCGGTATCTCAGCAGGGGCGTCCTTTGACTGCAATGGCGGGGCACGGTGGCAAAGGTGCTACATCACTAGGCGAAACCTAAAAGAAAATAGTGTTAGGAGTAAAGGGGCCAGTAGCCATGGAAGGATACAAATGATGACTGAAGAGGAACTAACAAGCCTCAAACCAATCGGAAGACAGCATTTAAGACAAAAGCCAATGGGCAGAGAGTGGGCGGAGCTTCCACAAAGTTTCCACACTACAGTGTATACTGCATGCCTCGCATTCGTGCTGCATCTCTAGGCGAGACCTAAAAAGAAGCATTTGCAATGCAATAGGTCTCGAATTTGTGAGAGTTGAAGCTATTGGTGCTGTAAATGACAATCTCTTTAATCCATGTGTTTTGGTTTGAAGTAGAGTGGATGTGTGGGGAGTGGAATGATGTGGGTTGAATTGGAATTGTTAGTTGTCGAATTGTGTGTGGTGGAATTGTGAGGTGTGGAATGGATTTCAATAGTGGAATTATGTGGTATGGAGTGCAGTGTATTTATGTGGATAGTAATTATGTGGTATTGTGTACTGGAATTATGTGGAGTGGGATTGTGTGTCATGAAGCGTAATTATATGGAATGGCACTTTGTGCCGTGGAGTGGTATCTAGTAGATTTTAATTATGGTGTATACTGTTGAATTTTGTGGCATAATGTGGAATTCTGTGGTGTAGATTGGATTTATGTGGTGTGTTGTGCAATTGTGTCATTGAGTTGAGTTATGTGGTTTGGTGTCAAATTATGTGGTGTGGAATGGAAATGTGCAGAGTTGAACTGTGTAGTGAATGAAATTATGCTGCTTGGAATTATGTGGCATGGTGTGGAGTATATTTGTGTGGATTGTGATATCAAGTTTAAACATGACTAAACATATTTGGCAAAGCCAATAGGTCTCATGTATGCAAGAGCTATTGGCTTTACCAATGTGTTTTAGCCGTGTTGTACACCAGCGTGGCTGCTTTTCAGCATGGGTAAAAGCTAGTGGCATAGAGGAGAGTGGTGTGGAGTGTCATAGAGTGGAATGGCAAAGAGTGGAGTAGAGTGATGTAGACTGGAGTGGTATAGAGTAGTGTGTATTGGAGTGGTATAGTGTGGAGTCGCCTAGAGTGGCATACACTGGAGTGGTATAGAGTAGAGTGGACTGGAGTAGAGTGCATTGGCATAGAGCGTTACAGAGTATAGTGTCAGAGAGTGCAATGGGATTGAATTCAGTGGCATACAATGCAGTGTGGTAGAACGCACTGGCGTAGATTAGAGTGGTGTATAGTAGAGTGCAGGAGATCAAAATAGGCTTCTGTGAGGGGGTAGCCCTGCTATGTCAGGCCCCTGCCAATGGCACAGTACTTTAATTTGATATTTTGAGCTATAACATTGTCAATGTGTTTGTTATATGATTCCCGAATGGAAAGTTTTAACATTTCAGTGCTTAACCCCCCCATGCTTTTAATTGTTCCTTAAATGGTTAAACACTGAAAGCAAAAAAAATAAATCCCAGCATGATACCTGCAGCTGGTTAAAAAGCAGTGAGTGGCTGAGGGCGTAATACACAATACATGCCTAAAATCTATGTCACAGGCTGTTCCCAAGCTACTGGCTAAAACCCATGGGTTGCTCAGGGCGTCATGCATGATGCAGGCGTAACATCTACGTCACAAGCTGCTTCTCTGCCGTTCTACTTCCAACCTTTCTAAAGAAGATATGGGACCGGATACCTGGTGCAATGGAACACAAATTTCGTTGCACTGACAAGTCAAATACGTATTGTCAAAGTAAACTCAAGGAATAAATAAAGGTGACACATGTATGCACCACATTTCTGACTTGCGTGATCTCGAACGCATATGCCCCGACCGCCGTGCTCTCAAAGCCTGCAGAAATCGACAAAGTTCAAAAGGACACGTCAATGGCAGTAGGCTTTACTCACATTTACAGTAAGCCGAAGATGAAATAAATACTTGATGCAGCAGCTCTTCTTAGGCCCCTTGTAGTGCTTGTCCGAGATGTTGCGGGAGCTCCCGCGCCTGTGCTGGCATCAGTGGCTGAAAGGGAACGGGGTATTGAGACGTGGCGGGGGCTGGGTCATCTAGGCCAGACATGCACACACACAGAGTGACTGGTTGGGGCAGAGGCGTTTGATAACAGGAAACGGGGTAGTCACGAGAGAGTAGTTTCTGGCTCCTCCATCCAACTGCTAATACAAAGAGTGCAAAAGTGCAGGATCCGCCTGGCTCACATCTCGCTTCTCCTCCGGGATAGGGCAAGAAGACACAGCAGGGAGGTCAATCCAGGGACGCAGGTTTGCTACCTGCATAGTGATGAGAGAAGTATTGGGTAAACAAGCGGGATTTAAGGGCAACTTTTGAAAAGTCATGAAATAGTCAGTAAGCGGGCGCCGTGCTGAAACAGAAACACTGCAGGTGTTGTAAATATGAAAACAGGTGCTGTGCTAAAATATAAAGCGCGGAGCCTGTGCACATAAAACTTATGTGCATGGCGGCCCCTGAAGCGCGCGCCATGGTAATAAAAAAAAACCCGAAAGCAGACGCGGTGCTAAAAAATCAAGCGTGGCTCCCATGAATATTAAAGTTATACGTATGGCGGCCCTTGCAGCAGGCGTCATAACTAGCAGGAAATAAAAGAAGTAGTCCCTAAAGGACAATATAAGCACTTTACAGTGTAAGGAAACTGTAGTTGGTCAGTGCTCCTCGATATAAAACGGTAATGATGTATCGGGATCACCAACTAATATGGAGCTATGAAAAAAGAGCAATGGAGGTATGAACCAATGGCAAGCAGCAGGCGGGATCACACTGCATTTAGTGATTAAAGCAGGTCTTGCAGTCATCGCGCTGTCTAAGTCTCAGCCTAAAAATAAGTAGCCAGAAAGCATATTTTTCGGGAGGAAAGCAACAAGCATGGTGTAGGGAGGGAGCAACACAGAGGGCATGGGTGGGAGAAGCAACATAGAGGGACCAAAACAACATAGAGGGCGGGGAGTAGAGGGGAAGCAACGAGTAATAAAGAAAGAGGGCACAAGTGGGAGAAGCAACACGTGGGGCTGAGGAGGAGCAGCGAGAGGGTACGGGAGGGACACACATTGGCAACAGGCTTTTCTGGGAGTGTGTGTTGCATTTTGTTTTGATGTAATAAGTTTACTGAAAGTTTTAATTGTTTGTGAAATTGTTTGTTATACATTTTTATTACATTTTACAGACTTTTAAAAACATTGAAATGACAAAGATGAAAATATCCATGAGGGTTTTAATTTTATTAAAAAAAAATTATTGTTTGAAAATGCAATAGAAATATCCTTTTAAATATACTGCTAATATCTAGGAAAATCAGGCATGTACCTAATTAAAAAGTAGATTCTCAAAATGTAAAGAGCCAGAAAAACAAATGTGTGTTAGCTGTACTAACTATTTTTGTAAGTATAGAATGGTGTTGTTAGTAAATGGCAGTGAAAAGTGACTGAGTGAGATAGATGAGGTAGACAGACAGATAGATACACAGACAGAAAATGCAAAGAGGCAGAAAGATAGATGAAACAGAGTGCGTCAAACAGACAGGTAGATGAGATAGAGAACGAGCCTCTGGCAGATAGATAGAGACCAGTGAAGATTGCAGCAGACGGAGACAGATATATGTTATGTTATTCTTGGAAAACGAGGCACTATCTGTGAGGCCTGCACAAAGAACATGACTACATTTGTCCTTCACTGGGAACCAAACACCCAATTGCAGCGCCTGACTCTCAGAGGGTAGCGTTGCAGAGCAGTCTGGGGCTTACTCGAGGGAGTTGGTGTGGGCTAGTAATAGCCATTTGCAGGTGTGCAGCAATAACACTCAATAATTGATTTTCCAGTCTGTACTTTGCTTTATAAAAGTAAGAGTACATTTATTAAACACACACACTACTCTTCGTGCTGGGGGAGGCTGCGCTCTCCTGCAGCTCCCCCTGCACCTCTGCACTTACTGGATGGTGACCCCGTCCTCCTGGGGCCACCACAATTAGGAAAAACACTCTTTTTCCCTTGCAGGCCGGTCCAGGCCTGCAAGGTATTATGGGCGCTTGTGCATATTACAGTAGCGGCTCCCCCGCTGCTTCGTAGGGAACTGCCATCTCCTCAGGTTTCGTTGGGGGGCCCGATCCCACCCGGACGCCCAGGTAGGTGTTCACAGCTCGGGGAGCCCACCCAAGGCTGTCCTGGTGGTTCGTCGGGGACCCGGTCCCACCCAGGCCCCTGGCTCCTCTCTGTTTTGTGATGGGACCCCCGCAGACTCTCAAGGTTGAAGGGCAGCCCGGGGAGCTCACCCCCGCCTGCCCCCGCCGGCTCCCTGGCCGGCCAGCACCGTCGCGTGCTGCCGTGGGAGCTGGCTTGTCACTTCTGGTTTGCCCGCTCCAGCGGGCAGGCGCGTCTTCTTCCTCTGGTCCGACTGGACCTCGGGGGAGTGCGGCGGCACTCCCCCGGCCTCCTCCCTCTCTTTGGGGCCTGGGGATGGGGTCCCAGGCCCCCAGACATCTTCGGGGGGGCACGACGGAGCTCCCCACCATCCCGGTCACTGTAGGGCCCGGAGATGGGGCCCCTCCTCCTCTTCACGGGGAGCGCAACGGTGCTCCCCGGTTGCTCTTCGTTGTGGGGGCCAGGGTGGACTCCTGACCCCCCGTGGGGGATATCTTCACGAGGAACGCGATCCCGGGCCCCTAAAGACCTCCCTGCGGGGGGCGCGACGGCGCTCCCGTCTCCACCTCACCATCTTTTTCGGGCACACAGCAGGGCCTGGAGTTGGGATCCTGGGCCCTTGCGATCTTCATGGGGAGCGTGACGGCGCTCCCTGCGTCTTCTTTTCGGCGGGGGCCAGGGTGGGCTCCTAGCCCCCTCTCAGGGCATTTTCCAAAGCGCTCCCCGGCTTCTGTTCTGCTGGGGCCAGCCCCCGGGACCTGACCCACCCCGGGGGAACATTCAAGACTGGCAGCGGAGCCCCACGCGCTTTGTCGTCGGTCTTCTTGGAGGTCAAAGGTTGCCTACCTTCTGGGAGGCATATCTCAGCCCCCAGGGTACAGATCTGCGCCATTTTCGCCTCCTCTTGCTCCTGGTGGTGCCCCCCAGCCACTGGGAGCACTCTCCTTCGACCTCTGGGTCTCTGAGAGGGGGGATTCAGCAAGGAGCTGTCTTCACTGGCTCCCTGCGCCAGCCTTTCGCCTGGCTCTCCTCCTGGGCCTCTCTCTATTCCCTGCGCAGAGGCCCCTGCTTCTGCATACTGGTCCTGGTCTCCTCTCCTGGCGCTGTTCAGGATTCTAGTGCAGTCAGGGGGTTCCTCCTTCCAACTGCCCATTGCGCCAGGCTCCAGCACCCTCTGCCTCAGCAGACCGCACCCCAGAGAGAGCTTCTCTTCCTGTGCAAGTTCTTTTAAGAAGTTTGGGAGGGGGCTGGCAGGAAGTCTCTGTTTGCCCTATCACACAGCGACACACTTCTCTGCCCCGCTCCCTCCTTCCTGCCCAGGCCTCTGGGTTAGTTCAAGGTGGCGTCGTCCAGGGTCTCCTGCCACATGGTCTCTGAGAGCCCCTTTCCCCCTCACTGCCTTCCCTCCCTGGTGCAGCTTGGTGCATGGCACCCAGTGATAGCTGCTGATGGATGGGCTTGTAGCCCCACCCATCTTCTCTTCATGGAGAGGAGGCCTTAACTCGTGGAAGAAAGGTTATCAATCCAGCCTGCTGAGGTCAGCCCTCAGCCAGGCCCTGGCTATGGCTGACTCAGAGAATATGACATTTCTGGATGACCCAAAAGCAATACAAATATGACTTTGGACTCTGCAGAATACTCACACCCATTATAGTGGACTTTAGTGCATGTCTGGAATCTGTAGGCCTTAAGAAAGTTAATCTAGCCCATGGGCTCCACATCCCCATAAGGGAATAATGAAGTGAAAAACACAGTGAAACACACTGACTTTCCCTGGCATGTTTCTTCCCAGTGTATAACGCCTATTCCATGTCACCAGCCCATTCTGCATAAGTCCTGCCACACCAGTCTATCTGCACCTGCTCCTTGGCTACGGATGCTAGGAATCTCCCCTGTGCAGCCCCTACACGTGTGCACACGCATGTACACATGTGTCTGCATGTAACCAGCCCGGTGTCCCTTACTCCAGCTGCTGCGCAGTGGCCTGGTCAAGCCAGGGGTACACCAGTAAAATCCCCATGCAGTCTCTTTCATTATGAGTTCATTGTGGGTGAGTCCCAACTTATCAGGCTCCCCCACAGTAAAAGCTCAACCATTAGGTGCTCAAAAAGCGAAAACTCCGGGCAGCCCATAGTGTCAGAACCACCTTCTAACAGTTATGTTATGTTATTGTAGTTTGTATATTGCACTTATACCCATGGGTGTCTAGGGGCCATATGTAGGTAATTTCTATTTACCGATTCCTAAATACCGAATTTTACCGATTCGGTATTTAAGAATCGGTAAATAGAATGTAGGTAAAAAATCTGTAAATTTTACCGATTCGGTAATATTCGGTATTACCGATTCGGTATTTACCGAATCGGTAATAAGGCATACCTTCCCATTCATTCCTATGGGCCTGGAGGCCCAAAGGAATGAATTGGAAGCCATTCACTATTACCGATTCGGTAAATACCGAATCGGTAATAGGGGGAGCATATTCAAGGGTGGCAGGGTGTCACATTGACACCCTGTTTCACCCCTGAATCGTGCATGTGTGCACATGTGGCGCACATAAATGCCCTAAGGACATGTATGTCTGCCACATGGCACTTTAAAAAAAGCACAAAATTGCTTTTGAAAAGGTATTCGGTATTTACAATCAACTTGTAGTTGGTGGTAAATAACGAATCCTTAAACCAAAAATGCACTCACTTGAGTGCTCCCTACATAGGATTTAAGGATTCGGTAATTTACCGATTCGGTATTTTACCGATTTCTTAAAATACCGAATCGGTAAATTACCGAATCCTTCAATCCAGCCTCCTACATCTCAAAGGGCTAAATACCGGTCGGTAACGGAAAATTTACCGATTTTCGGCCGTTACCGACCGGTATTAGCCCACCTACATATGGCCCTAGGCGCTTCCAGTTCTGCATACTTTGCCAGGACAACTAGTTTCTAAAAAAGCCATGTCTTGAGTTGTTTCCTAAATTCTAGAAGGGAGGAAATCTTCCTAAAATGTAATGGAAGGGCGTTCCATTCCTTGATGGTATTGTAGCTGACACTCTTCCCACCCCAGTTCGTCCTTTTGAATCTGGAAGTGGGCATCAAGTTGGTATTGGCCGAATGTAAAGGTCTATTAGGAGAATACCAGCTGAAAAGGTCCCAGAGGAATTGTGGGCCTTCTCTGTGCAGTACCTTATGTGCAATACAGAGAGCCTTGAATTTTTAACACGCCTGACCAACTGGCAGCCAATGCAGATCCTGGATACCTGTCCTGATGGACTGATATTTGGGAACATCCAGGACTAATCTGGTGGCGGCATTTTGCACCGCCTGCAGCCTTCTGAGTATGTTGGATTGGAGGTTGATATATAGACCATTACAATAATCCAATTTTGATAAAACTAGGGAGGTCATCACCGTCTTTCTGGTGTTTTTGGGAATGAATGGGAGAATCTTGCATAAGGTTCTAAAGGTAAAGTATTAGGAAGACACAACCTTAGAGACCTGGGACTTAAAATGAAGTTTCTCATCTATAATGAACCCAAGATTCTTGGCTTTAGCTACTGGTGTGGAAGGGGGGCCAAGGGTGTCTGGCCACCAAGCTGGTGACTACGGTGGAAAAAGGTTTACAAACAGCACCACCTCAGTTTTGCTTGAGTTCAACTTCAAGCAGTGCCTACTCATCCAACTGCTCAGTGTGATCATACAGTCATGTAGTTTGAGGGAGTGGTTAACATCCTTGTCCACTGTAGAGATTACCAACTGGGTATCATCGGCATAGGAAGTAGGGATCAAGTTAAAACTTCTAATCAATGGAGCGAGTTCGGAAACATAAATGTTAACAAGCGTAGCGCTCAACGAGGAGCCCTGCAGAACCCCACAAGGCAGGACAAAAGGTGCTGACTTAAAATCGCCTAGGTGTACTGTTTGGGTTCTATCTGATAAAAATGACGTTAAAAGGGAGAGGGCTTTTCCTCCTAAACCTATGGCTTTTAATCATTGACCCAGAAGTGCATGGTCCTTGGTATCAAACGCCGCTGATAGGTCGAGCAGAATAAGAGCTGCCGACCCTCCGCCATCCAGTGTAGTGCAAATTTCTTCTGTGGTCTTTATCAGAGCCATCTCAGTGCTATGATTCACTCTGAATCCAAACTGACTCTGATCCAGGATTTGATTGTCTGCAATAAAAGTGAAGAGTTCAACAATTATTATTTTCTCAATAATTTTCGCAGATAGGACGATAATTGGCCAGGTCTGTTATGTTCAAGTTAGTTTTTTTTTTTAGAAGCGGCAGTATACAGGCCTGTTTCCACATAGTAGGAAAACGTCCTTGCGAAAGCATCTGATTAATCATCCTAGATAGCTGCGGACTAATAAGATGGCTGATGTTTTGTAGGATCCTAGGAGGACAGGGATCCTTCGGAGATCCTGGTTTGGCCATTAAAAGAAGCGCAGCTATTTGAGTTGAAGATGTAGGGGTAAAGTTTAAAAAATACGCTTTGACAACAGCTTCCTGTTCTGTATCATTCGTGTTAGATTTGTGGTTAGCAAACTAATCATATATTTGATCCACCTTTATTTTAAATGAGTGAGCAAGTGCATTGCAAAACTCTTGGTTATAGTTGGGGAGTCATCTTTTGTAACTATAGTCAAGTTCTTTATGGTCTTAAAAAGTTATTTGCTGGAATTACCAGCCATCTCTATTTGCAATGTGAAGTATTGGCTCTTTTCAGCAATTAGCTTTTTAGGTCTCGCCTGGCGAAAGCAGCGCATTCGTTGCTTCGCCATGCGAGGACCTTTTGCAATCGATTCAGCCAAAGCTGAATGCACGCGCACGCGATGGACAAAGATGGCTGCTCTTGCCATCCACAAAAGCTAAACATGCACGCATACGGACAAAAAAATGCACGCACATGTAGACAGCCCGACGCCATTTTAATTAGCTTAGGGATGTGCACACGCGAGCGCCTTTTTTGGGCCCTCCGCGTCACTTTCCGTCCCTCCCCCGAGGCCCGCTTAGTCAGGTAGGTGTGTTTAAAAATGTTTGAGTACATGCCATTTAAACAAAAAACTTTATTTTGTTGCCAAGACTTTTGTGTTATTATAGCATTGCTTGTTTTTTTGGGGCCAGGACTTCTGTGTGCGCAACTATTAGCAGTGCATACTTACATTAGAGTTCCATACCCCTCCCCCCCCAACTGCCAACCACCATCATCCCACGGAACTCAAAGCTCGCCCCACATCCCCCGGAACCCATTTTGTGAAGGGAATTGTTTGCAGGCAGCTGTGGCATGTTCAATCTATACGTCGCTGCACATGCGGGACTAAGTGCTTTCGTGTCGTGTGTGGGTGGAAAGCATTCGGTAAACCACTAATGTTGTTATTATTGGGAAACTGTGATGGGTCGCAGACTCCTCGCGCGCACAGCCGCACACGTCCCATAAAGACATCAGCACATGGTCTCTCTCCGGAAAGGCAGGCATGCGCGTGTACAGTGTCCCCTGATAGCTTCGTTACACAAAGCAGCCTCACAAGCAGCGCTTGGCCCATTATGCTTTCCCCTCTTATTTGATGAGACGTAATGAGATTAATTCGGAACTCCTTTTGAAGGCTAATTACATTTTGTACATCCTCATATTTGCTGCGCGAGTGACATATTCGGCGCATTCACTTTCATTTTTTCTCTGCCCTCCTCTCTGAGCCTGTTAGTAAAATGTATTGCTGCCTTTGAAAAATATAAAGTGCGTAGAGATCAAGGTGGTGACAGCCATTTCACAGCGCTGTCAGCTTGTGCAGAACGCATCAATTAAGGCTGCCATTTAAGCCTAGAGAGGTTCAACTTAGAAAGGACATTAGTTCACAGAAGATGTCGGGTCACAGAAGGCCGGTACATTGTGGAGTCCGCCAGTACCGTTCTAAGACCCTCCTTCTCAGTTTAGGATGGAGAGAATTAGGGAGAAGGGAATTTATTGTTGTGGCCTTTATCTCCCGCCTCCTAAATCCAGCCCTTACTAGATAAAGTTCCAGAACTGCGAATAAACGGGTAAGCTGAAATTACTGGGGCCTTTTATGTAGGTTTTCACTGAGTGTGTGGAATTTCCCTCTCACATATAGCATCCGCTCTGAGCAAGTGGGAGATGTGAGCTGTAGTGGCATAGTGGGTCCTGGTGAAGGGGGTGAGCGTGTTGCATACAGAGAAAGCTCCAGGGTTGCTAGGGGTGCATAGCTTGGGCCTCTCCTCTCTGACCCAAAGTTTTTATCAGCTGCGTTTTTGCACTAGGTAAAATTGGGCCTGGCTTTCCTGCACCTGGTAATTTCAGGTGCAGAGTTCTAGTCCCCCCCCCCCCAGCTCCCCTCCACCAGCTGCTCCATCCAACCTGTGTTGGATCCCTCAGTATTACATTCAATCATGAGCTCTGTCACTGTCTAAAGGGAACCTGGAGCTTGAGATATGTTTGAAGTCCCTCTTTTCAATCACCTAGAAAGTGGCCATGGACGACACATAGGTCTTGCCATGGGTCTCAGATGCGACACCTGGCTTGCACCTTGCAAACCCTAGCCATGGCTTTGTGACTCTTGGCCTCAGAGGTGGCAAAATCAGTGGCAAGAACACATGGGGCGGCTACACATTCCATATTTTCAGCACATTTTACTTTATGCCATCACTTTATTCACTATTAGTATAATAAAACATGGCACACACTTAGTTCACCTGGAATCTTTGATGGCAACTGTAGTAAGTAAAAATATTTTTAAATGTAAGTTGTGAGCATGCTTGAAATGAGTGTGTTTATGTGAGATAAAAGTGTGTGTATGTGTGAGCATTTGTCTGTATTTGTAAGAATATGTATGTGAGTAAAAGTGAGTGAGAGTCAGTGATAGGTAGTGAGTGCGATTCTTTGAAATTGAGACACAAATTTAGTGTTCTTTGCAAGGTACCAATTCACCAAAGATGCGGTTCTACCTTACGTCAAGGGGAAGAAACAAAAGCACCATATTTACTAAGATACAGGGCATTGTTTCTCGTCCTGTGTTCTGGTGCTCTTTTGGCAGCCACGCGCCAACACACACACACATACTTGCACTATAGTGCAAGGGTGTGTGTGTTTTTCCATTACAAAATCTGTGCTTTAATACTTTTCTCACTTTGCATGTGTGCTGTACAATGTAGCACACAGGCAAAGTTGGAAATACGGGGTAAAATGAAAACGTTTCTCCTCGTTATGTCTGTCTTGAGCCGTCGTAAGATTTTGGTGCAAATTCTTCTCTACCAATGTTCGTAGAGAGGGATTTGTGTCAAAACCCATTGTTAGCTGCATGGGAATTCCCATGCACCATCCATGGAACACCCACTAGATGCAAAGTGATGCAAAGTAGTACATCGTCATGCAGTTTTACGTTCATTTGGGATACTATCCAAAGCAAATCAGAATTTTCGTTAGATAGTAAATCCCACCCTAACACTTTGCACTGGGTTTGCGTCACAAAAGTGGCCCGACCATGGTGAAAAGCCTTAGTAAATCTGAGACCGGATTGTCAGTAACTAGAGCAAATATGATTGTGATTAGGAGTGAATGCAAGTGAGTGAGATTGAATGAGTGTAAGGGGGTGTAAAACAGTGTGTGTGTATGTGTATGATGTTAAATTCATGTGACATGTCTTCCTGCTTAACAAATTGGGTATGGGGGTCATACAATGTCACTTTCTGTGATGCCATTAAGGTCAAAGAGTATATTATTTCAGTTCCACTACCACTGGCATTTGGGTGAATCAAGGACCAAGAAAGCGGCATTGCCGTGGAAAAGCACTGCCAGTCTAGAGCAACATCATACAGATTGCACCAGTGCTTGTGTCCTTTTGCACTGACTTCTACAGATTACATGGATTGCACAATATCATAGTAATTGTGCTCCACTTTATGCACTGAATTACCAGTGGAAAAAACGTAAATTTGCACCAGTCAGCATAAGCAAATACTAGTGGAAGAATGTACTGCAACCCGTGCATTCTACATTCTCTGCAAATTGGTGAAAAATTGCACCAGAACCGCAGCAATCTATGTTATTTACCCCTGGATTAATTCTGCTCATACTCTAATTGTTTAGTAAGAAGCTTCTTGTGCCCAATTTTCAAAAAAAGTTGTAACTTTGGATCGAAAATTAAAACACCCATTCATTCAATTACCGATATTCCTGAGGGAAATTTGCAATATTCAATTTTTTTCTAGCTAAGGCCTCCACCCTATCTGTGAAGAGACTGAGGGCCATATGTAGGTAGCAACACATTTACCGATTCATAAATACCGAATTTTACCGATTCGGTATTTATGAATCGGTAAATGTGATGTAGGTAATGATTCTGTAAATTTTACCGAATCGGAAAAATTCGGTAAATATGAATCGGTATTTACCGATTCGGTAATGGGGCATACCTTCCCATTGATTCCTATGGGCCTGGAGGCCCATAGGAATCAATGGGAAGCCAGTCACCATTACCGATTCGGTAAATACCGATTCGGTAATGGGGGGAGCATATACAAGGGTGGCAGGGTGTCACATTGACCCCCTCTTGCACCCCTGATTCTTGCATGTGTGCACATGTGGCGCACATACATGCCCTAAGGGCATGTATGTCTGCCACATGGCACTCTTACATCTGCAAAATATTGCGTTTTGCAAGGTATTCGTTATTTATCACCAACCTGTATTTGGTGGTAAATAACGAATTCTTAATTCTAATTTGCACTCTTTAGAGTGCTCCCTACATTCAGGATTCGGTATTTTACCGATTCGGTAATTTACCGAATCCTGAATTATGCCTCCTACATCCCAAATAGCTAAATACCGGTCGGTAACGGGATATTTACCGAATTTCGGCCGTTACCGACCGGTATTTAGCTACCTACATGAGGCCCTAAATACTTTAAAAAAGCTTGACACCAAACAATTTAAAATGGTATCTAGGTTTTACAGAAATGCTGCACCCTGTATCTATTCCGCTTTGGAGAGAATTTGGTGCAAAAAATGCCTTCAGGGATAGAACAAGCATTGGCATAGCCATTAGGTCTCGCCTTTGGGACCTTATAAGTATTTAGTTATGCAGCACAATATCCTTACAGCTACAACATTAACTGTTGCATGGCTTAAAACTTATAAGGTCCCAAAGGCGAGACCTTTTGGCTTTGCCAATACTTGTTCTTATAACCTGCCAGCATGGATTTATACTGATCTTTTTCTGGTGCTTCATAATTTTTGCGCCAGTTTCTTTCTTGCCTCCTACAAGCTTGTTTATCTAGTCTCAGGGCTTCAGAGAAAAATAACAGAGGAAGCCACTGTCAGGCGCATCATATCATGACGGAGTACTATGATGCCAAAGAAACACACTACTCTTCTCTGAATGAAAGAGAATGGCCCAGAGACACAAGTGGTCTGCAGTTGAAGAAAAATGTATAAAATACTTATAAGGGATGATTAGCTAGACAGCAGTCTGCCAAAGCGTTACTGTACCCACAGATACGCTAAATCCTCGAAAAAGACCCCATGCTGAGAAACTAAAACCTACATTTTAAATGTCCACCAATTACTATTGCTGTTTTTGAAAATACATGTTGAAATGATGACATGATTATAGCTGGTTTCATTCAGCCAATTGGTATTTTTACTGGATTGCGCTCACTGTTGCTATCAGTGTGATTTTACTTTTTTGTTCTTGTGTTTTTCTGTTTCTCTTGAAATGCAATAAATAAATATTTGTTTAAAAAAAAAGAAGAAACACAGTGAACAGACAAGTGGGGAAGATTTCATTATAAACTGCTTATCCAAAATATTTCAATATAAGCTGAAAACAAAATACAAGGATCACAAAACATAGCTAATAGTCTCAGAGTTCCCAGGCAAAAACATATCTGCACCAGTCAATGAAATACCACTCTCAGGAGCACAGGTAAAACGCTGCCACTCAAGTTGACTGACAAGGAAATTGCCTAATGGCTGTAGGGTTGACAAAACTGCAATAAAGCTGACACTACCAAGAAATCCAGGGTCTAGCAGGTGTTGCCCTAGTCCCACATTCTCTCCGTTGTCCTGGAGGTTGACCCTACCCTTAAATGACAATCAAACTAACCAAAGGCAAAATAGGGATGTCCCAAAGTCCTTTTTCATCTGTATTAGTATGTCTTTTAAATTCTTTTTTTAGAAAGCATGACGCTGGCAGACAGGGAAAGCTAAGCATAGACCTAAAAACGAGCAAACCAAAGGAAGGACAAAAAACCTCGGACATTCAACAAATTGCTGAATGATACAAAGAAAAACAACATTTTTCAAATACCAACTCCATCCCTGCATTCATTAACAGAGACTGATAAATTGTATCAAAGAGTACATTTTTCAAAATTAATTTAAGGGGTGGGGCAGTTTCATTGTAAAGCATCGTTTTTGACTTGCTCTGACACTTTATAGTCAGAGCACTTAAATAAATGAAGTAAAGAATGAAATAGAAGATCTACCTTTTAAAATGATTCAATCATTTAAATTTGTTTCACACCAAATAAATTGCAGAGTTTCAAAAGAGAAATACCTCCTGAAATAGCTACACATAGCCACCCCCCAAAAAATCTCAACGAGTCACAAAAACAATACTAAAACCTCTGGAGTCCATAAGGTGATTGACTGTCCATGTGACAAAAGGAGAAGGTAGCAAGAGGGGAACAGAGGAAGATAAAGAGCTCCATCCTCATACAAAACAGAAAGCCACACATTATATGGGAAAAGCTTCCTCTTCACCGCTAACAGCAGTCCTCTCTGGTCACCAGAAAAAGCAAAGCATCAGACCGGGCCCTGTCTCGGGAAGACACGTTTCTCCCGGAGCAAAGGAGCTAGGGCAAAGGCCTTACTCAGGTGGATGTTTATGTCCTTTACTTGTGTCAAGAAACTATAGTGCAACTTCAGCATTGGAAAACAAAATGGGGACAATTCACAAAGGGCCTCCCCACTTGTGGCGAGACATCCGCAATGCAGTACAGAGATCCTGCCAGGAGTGCGGGCCACCGCCACGACTGTGGGGCCTTTGCCACAACTGTGCAGAGGACGTTTGTGGATCAGGAATAATGGCTTCTGCTCCATATTGACCCTTAATCTGGATAACAACCAAAGCGAAATTGCCTTACCAAGGGATATCAACTGTTGTTATGGGTCTGCAGTCCCGTTGGTGTCAGGAGAAGAACGGTCAGCTACTGGAAGAAGTGCACTTAGAAGCCCGCTCTATCAAATCACTTTTCTTCGTGGCTAATTTAGTGACCATTGGCCAATGCCAGATCCCCTCGGTTCCGCCAACACAGTATATTTATTCGAGATCCCATCCACGGAAGGCTAGTGGGCAGCCCAAAAAGAGTCCGCCATTCCTACAAGGGCTAAGCTCTGCGTTCACGCCACTGGAAGTCTTAAAATGTTTATTAACAAAAGAAAACTATATCTGTGGATCACAGAATCAGGGAGGTCTCCCAGAAAATGTAATATAAGCCAGCGCTGCTCTGCAAAGGCAGGACACAAATATATTGCAGTCTACACTCAGCTTTTCAATGAGAATCACATGGTTTCATGAAACAAAGGGAGTACACAGGTGCAGGAGACTGAGAACAGGAGGAAGGAAAAACGTACCCTTCCGTTACAACAAGAACGTTTTTTTTTTAGCTGAGCAAGCTGATAAATATCTTCTCATTTCGAAAGACAAGATGCGAAAGAGAGGTGCTGAGCATCATAGGCAAGCTCTTCCTTTAAGTGCAATGAGCATGAGCAAAAAGGATGGGTAGAATAGTATACAGCTGCACTGAGGTCAATGTTTTACATGACCAACGCCTCCCACTGGCACTTTTTATTATTTACTCTCTTGACCCCTCTCATGAAAAGCTCTGCAGTTATGTGAACCCCAGATCCTTTGCTGATGCTGTGTGTGTGTGTGTGTGTGTGTGTGTGTGTGTGTGTGTGTGTGCGCGTGCATGCGCGCGCGTGTGTGTCGAGAGCATGTATGTGCAATGAGTGTGTAGCACATGTATAGTAGTAGGACACCGTGTGTGGTGGGAATCTGACAACTCAGATTAATGAGATACATTTTGGATGGCCCCTGGTTTAGAATGGCACAAAACGCTGGGAGGAAACAACTTCAGTTACAAAGATTCAAAGTGTATTGACTGCACTCCTGTGTCTGGAGGTGGAGACCCAGGCGCTGAAGTGAGAGAAGATGGAGATAGGACACACTTTAGTCATTCAAGGAGGTCCCTGTTAGAAGAGAGATGCTAATTAGTTCTTCCTGAGCACTGCCGTTTGGTATATGGTAGGGGTGAGGAGTGAGGGGTGTGACTGCGGTTTCCGTAGTTCGAGGTGGAGGAGTTTCTAGGCCTGTTGTCTGTCCATGATTACTGCTTCAGGAAGGCTGATGAGACCCATGTGCAGAGATCACACTCATCATTGTGCCCTTGATTTGGAAACTTCTGCTTGGACCCAGACCTCGTGCCACTGGCTACAAGACATCATCTAGCACCAAGGCTGTGTCTGAGAAGCAGCCAGAAATATTTGTAAGGCAATCAACCTAAACTAGTTCTAAAATCTTAAACAGTGGGTCCACATCACCTGTCAGAAAAATGTGTATAAAAGTCGGATCCAAACTTCTCCACTTTATTACAGTTCAAAGTACTTCATGAGCGAGGATGTGAATGCTCCACTCCACAGAACACTTTAAGAGCTATTGTGTAGCCAGGGCTTTGCCCACATGACTGTCAATCTCCCAGAGGTGAAGAGACATCACCTGAAGTCTGCACTTTCAGCTGGAGAAAGTGACGGTATGCCTCGTGTCAGTGCTTAATTTGTAAAATATCAAGTGCCAGGGCTCTAACCAGGAGGCCACTGCAGTTTGGACCACACATCGCCCTTGGCGTCGCTGCCAAAACAAGTACTAACCATCCCTTTCGCATGTAAATGCGACAGTTAAGATTGTTCCAGGTCCCCAAAGCTAAAGGAATGGCTGGGGAGGTAGGTGTTAGCAATTTTTTTTAAATGTATATTGTATTCCTAAACAACTGTTGCTCTGCTCATCTCTAAATTAGATGAGCAGCGCCACCATGTGGTAGACTGTTCCAAGTATGGTGTTGATAATTAGGTGCCTGTGCCGAGAACCGGAAACCAATTAAGTGCCCGTGCTGAGCACCGGAAAGCACCGGCTCAAATTAAGCACTGCCTCATGTGCCTAGCAGTCTACCTACCTGCTGAGAGAGTAAAGGCGTGTGCTTGGCTCTGTAATATAAGAGACTGTTCTAAGGAGAATCCCACCATGTTCCCTGCCACAGAAAGCTGCCAAAAACCCAATCGGGATGCTGCTACAGCTGAAGATGAGTGCCACTCCGACTTCATGCAGTGGTCCTTGTTCCAATGCAAGACCATTGCAGTGACCCCAGACTAAGTGAAGCTCTCACCATGAGGCCGAGTATGCAAACCACACCCACTGTGCTGCTAGAACTGCAACACCAATCAACAGATAGAAATGTCCCGGCTTGAAACGAGAATGAGAGACTAGGAAGCGCAGAGGATTGTGCCACGTGAACTTGAGACATTGTGGCCAAATGAAGTCAAAATGTAAAAGACTTTGGGGCAGATTTACAAGCTCCTTGCGCCACCGGTGCGTCACGCTGAGTGACTCACCGGCAGCATCTTGCTGCCTGATATTTACAAGCACATGTAAATGCACCCTGCAGGGCTTTACTCGTGTTTGTAAATATAGCCCCTTTTCACGCAACACTATGGGAGTTAGGGGCGTGACATGGGTGTTGCTGTGGGATTTCCTATGCAACACTCATGTCCACTGATGCATTTCCATATTTAGGAGCAATCATAAATCTGGAAATGCGCCAGTTGTCTGCTTGCACTGTAATGCATGAATCTAACCATTCGGTGTTCATGGTGAGAAGGATCTGGTTGGGACATCATCAATGAGATTGGAAAGCAGACCTTCACTGCTTTTTTTTGTTGAAACTTTATTTATTATCTTGAACATTTGCACATTGAACATCATGCCCATAACCAACCACACAGTGCGACAGTGATAGAACTAGTTGGCATTATCAGAGCAACGGGGGACGGCATCAGATGCAGACTCCTTTGTGGAGGGCACAGGTCTCTGCCATACCTGCCTACATGTGGCGTGACGCACAGCCTGTGGACTCGACTGCGTGGCCCTCCATCGTGACTCCTTCCAAGTCACACTCCCCTGCTCTCGGACTACCAGTCCTCCCCCACTTCCTCTCCCATACACTGCCCCCATCACCTTCACTGCTGAATTTTCAAATGGTCCCAGTTGCCAGGCTTCAATTGGGTAGGCAGGTAGTACAGCTGGTTCCCGAGAACAGAAGCTGTTGTGACAGTGAATCACTTGTTAAGAATACTACAGAGTCGTATTAATATTTTGATGCAAATCAAGAAATGTTGGAGATACTGGATAGGCACACGGGACCATCAGGGGATGACACGTAATGATTTTGTGTGGACTTAGCTTATCTCTTTGGTTAGGGGTGGTTCGACTTGACCAGAGTGCCAAAGGTATAGCGTCCTGCTACTTAAGCCCAGATTCACCTGGAATCTTGGCTGTGTTACCATTTGGCTTTTCAGCTTTTCAGCTTTCTCACAGTACTCAATGTGGTATGTATAGTGAAACTACTGTTTAATTTCTAATGCCTTGAAAAGTTCTTGGGACACAAATGACAGAAAGTACCCTAGTCATTTTCATTCTGCTGGGGGATTCCATTCCTAGGAATGATATCCTTTAGCAGTTTCTTGACTAGACTGATAGCATCTGCTCAGGAACACTGATAGGATTCAATCAATCCAGAAAACATGCCCACCAAAACTGAAACATAAATATACGAGCAACAAAAGGCATTTATATGAACTCAATCTGAAGAAGAACAAAAGGCTCACATGGTGGTGCATGGGCAGTTGACTCCCTTCCAAATTTTGTGCACTTTTTAAGTGACACAGGAGTGGCATTACTTTTGAAGAATGGGAGATGTAGGGAATCCACCTTTTCTGTGTGGTCACCCCATATATTTGCCTTTTGCTGGACTCTATTTTTTGTTGCTTTTAGAACTCTGTGCAAACCCCTACAAACCAGTGGTAAAGGTCAGGATTTCACCATCCTGCCATCAGGTGGTGTTCATGAGGCCCCATTGTGTAAAATGCTTCCCAGGAGCAAATAATAGACTAACCTGAATAGGTAAAGATGGCCCCTCTGGTCCTGACAGAATATGCAGAGTGGGACTGTGAGCATCTCTTTTGACATTATAGTGTCAAACCCTACATGAATGTCAAATCCTGCATGATAGGTCTGCTGGATTTGCATATAACACCAGGGTCGCACTTGAAAAGAAGGAAAGCAGGGTGCCAAAATAATACTTGTGAATCTACTTTCTGGTTACTGTAAACCCTACTTTTGTTCTACGAGACTTCTGTATCTGAGTGTGACGTATAACACAGGGGGCACATTTGAAAGGAAGGGAAACAGGATGCCAAAACAATTCTTGTGTATTCACTGATTGGTTCCTGGAAAACCCTACTTTTGTTCTACCAGACATCTGTCTCTGGGTTTATGGAGGGTACAGTAACTGCCCCAAACTGAATTTTAGTGTTAGATGTGGGAGGTCTGTAGAATTACCATAATATACTCCCAACACACACACCCAGCCCTCAGAGCCTAAGCTTAGTGTGGCTGAAGACTTACACCATCTTGAAAATGCCCAGAGTGGGTAGGGTTGATCCTGGGAACTTTTATACCCATTGGTTAGGGTGAGCTCAGGAGTCATTGCCGCCTCCTAGCTCATGCCAGCCATGAATGTGGCATCTCCAGGCACATACTTTAGAACACTCCTGGACCTGAGGAAGAACAGAAGAGGACTGGACCTGCTGTCTGTGACCTGAAAGGAGCCATAAAGAACTGGACCTGCTATTTCTTGTACTGAGTACAGAGAACTTGACTCCAAGGGTCATAGGTCTGACCCCCTGTGAAAGCTACAGGGACACAAGCTACAAAATGCCTGTCCTGCAACTGCCCAGATGACTAGTAGGAACAGGACCTGGACTAGACCCTGCTGTTTGCCACTGCCTGACATCCTGTGAGTCCTTAGGGGCCTCCCTTGAGGTCTTGGCGGCTTTAGAAGTGTACTCCTCTGATGGATTGGGACTTACAGCACTAAAGTCAGAAGATAGATACAATCTTTGACCAGGACAAATCTGGATGATATATTTGATCCGCACTCCATCGCGGTCTGCATCAAATTATGTCTAGGTTCCAGTCTATTGACTATTACATGCTTCTTTGTACTATTCCTACTTAAAACTAGGCCTGGTGTAATTTTAATTACACCACAGTAATAGGAATAATTTAGTAAATTTCACATTACTCTTGTGTTGCGTAATTACCGATTTGAATGCCATGATGACACATTATGTGACCAATTCTCCCATTCAGGGAAAAGCAAACTGCAAGAAGCACTGAAACATCACGATAGCAGGAACACTCGCATTCGTCTTCTTTTGGCGACATGATCAGAGCGTTCTGTCATTTTTAACAGGGATGGTCGTTGGTCAATATTTCGTGTAGATATTTTGCCAGCTGGAAAATCAACTCAAAATTGATTTTCAAACAGATATTTTACACAAACAGACCGTTTGGATTTTTAGTGCAAAATAAACGTTTTAATTTTTGCTTTTTAAACAGGATGGAAGCGCGACTGAGACTGAAAGGCTACTGTACAAATTCAGAGTAGCAACATCCTATTCTTATCCTGAAGTCACCTCCCGCAGCTTTGTTTAGCCCCTAGTCACTGTGGATTTTGGAGGGAAATCATCACTCTTTTTGTCTACAATCTCTGCTGCAACCACACTCTTGGAATCTTAACTTTTTGGGAACCATCATGTAAGTTCATTGCAGCACTTTGGAAAAGGTTTGTTAGTAGAGGGAGGGCATGCACCAGTATTTTTTTTCTCTTTATTTTATGTTATATCTTTGTTGGTGGGTGGCCTGGAGTCTGAACTGGAATATGGGGGTGCAGGTGGTTTTATCATTTTATAGGGGGAAATGTTTTCACTTTTGTTCGATTATGGTGGCTTGTGGTTAATTATACTTTTTCTCCACTTTCCTGTGTGGTTTTTGTGAATTTTGACTTGACAATAACCACAGCCCCTGTTGCTGGCTCAGTGGGTACCCCTGGATTACCCTCCTTAGTACTCAGCGAAAGCATTACTCCCCCTCCCTTAACCAAAAGGAGTACAAAGCGTGAAACACGAAGCAAGTAAAAAGTACCATCCAAGAAGGTGACTAACTTGATGACCCAGGCCAGACAAGCCCAAATTGTAGGCGCAGCCTCCATTGACAGTTCGCTCTTGCCTCTTCTACCTTTGTCTTGGAATGGATGTTCAAGGGGCCTCTAAAATGGATCACACCTGGACCTGGTTCATGGAAGTATGCTGTAAGAAAAACACTAAGAAGTCCTTTATGCTGAACTTTCTCCTTTTAGCTGAGGGGATAAAAACTATTGAACTTCAAATTACGTCTCTGCTCAGTTCCATCAGAGTGTAAAACCAACCTACTGCTACTCTGCCACCACCTTGTAGCTCTCTGATGCTACCTACTTCAGGGGTGCCCGAAGTGTTGCTCCCAACATTAACTTTCTGATTTTAGTGCAGGTAGGAAGCTCCTCTTCAGGGCAGTTTCACTACCATCCACCTTCCAGTGATTCTCTAATCCGCGAAAGGAAGGGCATGTGGTGGGGTATGACAGACACGATCCATGCACCTCTAAAGCTCTTCTATAAATCTTCCACCGGCTGCTTGTCCATGTGTTGCTATACTAATTGGAGTCCCTTCTCTGAGTGAGGGTCAGGCGGAGTCCAAAAGTGAACTAACAATAAAGTTTTGGATTTTGGATTCTCTTTTACCCTGGCTAGCGATAGACTGCTGACCTGTAGAGTTGGTTGAATTGGGTCTGGACCAGTCACTGTTGAGGGGGTCTTTGATAATGTCAATTTTTGGTCCCCATCTCAGGTAAAACGTCTCCTTTTTGGACCTTTGAGCTGGGCCAGGATGGGAGGCAGTATATCCATGGTTCTACTTCATTACTTTTAGAAACCCTGTATCACTTCTTTACAACCATGGCATCCTAATCATGGATGTATGTTTGCAGTACATTTAGTAAATACCCAAGGTGGCACCTTCAATTTACCTGCTGCTGCTGCACCTGTTTCAGGGAAGAGCCTGAGCTCTCCATTCCACTCTCGAATCATTATGATGTTCTTTCCAATGTGGACTGACTCCCTGATGAATCTCACGCTGAAAACCAAGTCTCCTCACCTATACCTCCCTATGCTTTGACCTTCCTGGGCAATAGAGCTCTCCTAAAGGATCCTATGAAAGACAGTTTAAGGAGTTCCTTCACCTCGCTGAATTGGAACATAGCTGGGCTAAAGGGCAAGATCACCAATCCAGACTGGCTAAATCTAGTTGCAAAATATGATCTAATTGCCTTAAGGAAACCTGGAATACCACATATTCTATTTGTCCTGGTCATGCATGTTATTCTTGCCCTGCATCCCTTTTGTATGAGGCGGAGCAAAGGGGGAGCTCTCAGTCTGGGTCAAGTTAAATCTGACAGTGGACTTCTCAGTTTTAGAAACGAATAGATCCGTCTTTATGGCTCTGCGCATCAAGGATAATTTAAGTGCTTTATATTTCTATTTAATTAATTTTTATGATAACTATTTTTATTATTTTGCATGCATCCATTTTAAACCTTTATTCGCTTTCATTGCTGATCTAAGGCCTATTGGCTCCAAGTATGAGTCACAGCCCAATTATATTCTCTGTGGGGTCTTTAATGCCAACAGGGTGCTCAACTACAACATTTGTGAGCAGGGACTGGGGTGTCATGCTCTATCATGGACTAAGACAGATAGTAGAAGGGAGGAATTAGGTGGATACATTGCTGAACACAATCTTGTTGACATAGTGGAATCATTCAGCAGCAACGGGGCAACATTGGCTTCTTTCAGAGGATCATAGGTTATATATTTGTAACAAGAAGCTTGTCAGTATGGTTCTCTCACGGTGCAATTCTGGCAACAGATTGGGGGGATCCCAATGCTCTCTATGCGGTGGGGCAATTTCTGTTGCTCAAAGTAGTACCTTCAGAATTGACAGCCTCTATTATCCAACATACTAGCGATGGATTAAGGTCAGTTTGGCATCTGAAGGACCCAGGGGCGACCTTAGCTTCCCAACTGAAGTAGCACTTAGCGTTTTTTTACAATGTTTGTAAGACAATAGGGGGGCTGGGATGTTATGCTACTATGAAACTCTAAGCCTAAAAAACAGGCAGATTCTATCACAACCGGTTAGGAGAACCCTAGGTAGCTTAGTAGTCATTGCTCTCTAGCAAATTGCAGATTAAGAAAGGCCTTTTACATCACCCTGAAAGATCCCACCATGGTGCGGGAAGCGCGTAAGATCCATAAAAACACAGTGAGATTGAGGAAGATTGCCTGAACAGTATGGATTAGGAGCCCTTGGAAAGTGTAGCATGTACTTAGAACAGTAAACCATTCTGGGACCTGGTTAATAAGATTAAGGAAAGGGATGCTCCACCAAACTTCCTTTAGAATTATTGTGTAAATAATTTCAGAACAATATACCATTTGGTGGATAAAAAGAGTTTAGGGGACTTTTTAAGGGACAAATTGTTCTATTCTGTAATATGCAGGTCACCCTTCAGGAAGTCACTCTGGCAATCGGGAAAAGCTCCAGATAAGGACAGAATCCCTATGGACCACATTAAATGCAATATTGAGGTGTGGGGTCCCTTTTTAACAAATATTTTGGATAACTCTTTATGTAGCAGGTTCCCATGTTCCTGGGCCTCTTCAACAATAGTGCCCATTCTTAGAAAGGGCACCGTATGTCGTCCAAGTGCTATCACCCGGTCTCTCTCATTGATAGCTCTGTTAAAATCATGGGACGGGTGATTTTTAAGCATTTGAAAACTGGGGCAAATCTTTCTAACGTCTTGAGTCCCTTTCTGTTGGGTTACGCCAGGACCTGGGTACAGTGGAGCAATGCTTAAAAATAAATGTGATTATTGGCAAATACACCATCGCCAAGCGCTGCCCGCTATAACTGGCCTTCATGGATTTGTCAACTGCTTTTGACTGTGTCAACTGGACTAAGCTGTGGCCGAAGCTCTTGGACCTAGGCATTGCCGTGGCTTTAGTGAACGTCCTGCATTCGCTTCAAGAGAACCTAGGAGCGAAGGTTCGGTTTGGTTCTGTCCTGCAAGAGAAATGTCCGACACTTTCCTCCTAGCCCAAGGGGTACACCAAGGAGGTATCCTGGCTCCAATCCTCTTCATTATTTACATAAGTAAGCTGTGCCCTACCATGATCATAATGACTAGCAGTGTCCCAAAGATCTCGGGAGTCCCGGTACCAGTGCGGCTTTATGCAGATGACGCAGTACTCATGGCACGGACCCTGGGAGCACTGCGTATGTTGGTGGAATCCTTTATATCTTTTCTGGGGGGAATTGGATTTGGTCACCAACTTCGGGAAGTCGCACATTATGTCATGTGGGCCAGGTCAGAAAAATCCTTCTAGATCAGTATTGAAGAGGTATTCACTTGGTGCTGTGAATGTTTTCAATTATTTGGGGGATGTTTTTAAAAACGCAGGTTCTTGGCAAGAGCAGAGTCGCTGTTCTCACCTGAAGTTAAGTAGATCAGCGGGCCTTTAGTCAGTGTGCCGCGTGCTGCAGAGGGGGGGCCGTCCTGCCTTTTATGAATATTTACAATGGCCAGTGCATCTTGGAAGACCTATATGGACTAGGGTTTGAGGACATTGCAAAGCTGAGTCTCTGCAAATAGAATAAAATCACATTTGTACACCTTACCCCCTAGCTCTCCTTTTACTATCCACTCTCAGATCAGACTGCAGTATATTTGTGACAAGGTCAAGCTGGCCCCTCTCTTACTTTGGGTCAGTATCCGGGTCAATACTGAGACGACCCTAAACAGGGACATTATTTTAGAGTATTTTAAACTCAATTACGGCATTTCAATTCTCTGGTTAGCGTAAGTCCGTAAGAGTCTTTCTGTTTTGAGCCCATCAGGTTTCTTTTACGCACCTTGCACTTTTAAAAAATCAGACAAGTTATTAGTGAAGCCTCGTTAATTAGAGTATCGTAAATCACAGAGACTGCAGTCTGAAATATGTTATAGATGTCCTTGTGTTTTTTGTACCTGTGCGCCTATATTGTATTTAAACACTGCCTTTTCACGCTGGGAGAGATCCTTACTTTTTGGTTTTAGGGCAGGTACTGTGAGGCAGTTTTTGAGCTTTCCCAATTTTCATGGTCCAGGGGAGTGAGGGGGGTCAACTTCAGCAAGTCCTTTTTCCAATCAGTCAGACCACACTCCATGCCATTTTATGTTTTTTTGCAAATTTTACAAATATTATGCACAATGTTAAGCCAATTTTAAGATCCTTGAGGCTCAAGAGATGCAGGAATGCCCTGGCTTATCTTCGGTTTTTAAACCACTGTGACTTTTGTTGTGGGTTTGCTCTTTTGTGAAGGCGGCGGTAGGATGCAAGAATTCAGTAGAGGGTTAGTTCGATATCTATTTCCATTGTCTGGAAAGTGGGCCGCGTCTTTTATTGTTGTTCTGTGTATGAAATTGTAAGGTATTATAACCTATTGATTCTTTAAAAAAACTAATTTGTATATGTAATTGCTATATATTTTATGCATGTGTTATTTATTTACCTTTTATGGACACAAATGAGCTGAATAAAGCAAATGGGCTGACTGATTGATAAAATGTGTTTATCATTTTAATGTGATGTGGTTTTAGTGTTCAGAACCTTGCATGTCCTGCAGCAGGCCGTCAATGTGTTTTTGATGTATTTTTCACATTCTCACTGCTGCTGTGCTATATGTTTTTTTTAAAAATCCTAATGGGAGCGAAATGTATGATATTTTTCTCTGTTTGTGCCTGTTGGTGGCTGGTGATGGGGTGGCCCCTGGAGTCCAGGCCCATGTAGCTAGACATCTTCCTTATGTTCTCAAGTACCTTTTTCTTCTCCATGGGCTTACACACCGTTTTCTTGGGATTGTGTGTGTGTGACATGGTTGATATATTATGGTTCGGACATTTTTTCACTTAATTTAATTTTCATTAATGGCATTGTTGATTCAATGTTGGTGAATAAAGTGAAGTTGCATTTGTAGGACCACACACACTCAGTAATTAATTTCTTCTCAATCCTTTCCTTGCAATACTACACTATGTTTTGGGGGGATTTTTGGGGGGAGAGTGCTCCATGTAAAAGAGGGAAACTGTCTTCTTTGTTCTCAATGCCTCATCCCTTGCTTGACTTGCTGTGGTGGCCATTTTCAGTAGCCAGCGCATGTTTTTGCCATAGGCTGCCATGTCTTCTTTGTTCTCCATTAATACTTCTTTGTGTAGCTAGTATATGTGTTCACCATCGGCTGTCATGTGTTTGTTTGTTCTTCATACCTCCTCCTTTGCTGGCCATGCAGCAGTGGTCATTTTGTGTAACCAATGTGTGTTTGCGAAATAGGCTTCCGTGTGGTCTTTTTTCTCCATGCCTCTTTCTTTGCTGGCTATGTGGCTGTGGATATTTGGTGGAGCCAGTGTGTACTGTGTTTGCCATAGTTCACAATTTTGTCTTTGTTCTTCATGTCTCCTCCTTTTCTGGCCATGCAGTGATGGCATTTTGTGTAGACAGTGTGTTCTATGTTTTTTATAGACCACCATTTTTTCTTTGTTCTCTATGCCTCCTTCATTGCTGGCCATGCAGTGCCCTCCAACTTGTGGAGCCAATGAGGTGTGTGTGTTTAGTGATCATTTTGTCTTTGCTTTCCATATGATCTACCTGCCACCATTTTGTACAGCCAGTGTGTGTTTCAAACCTTTTCGTCCACTCATAAAAGACATTTTCTAGAAACATTGACAGAAAAGGCCTTCTTTTTCCAGATATATTTGCTTGTAGTTGTGGCTTAATGTAGCACAGTATTGTTTGTTTTTATTATTTTTTTCAATTTTTGCCACCCTCCCTCTGCCTCCATAGAGTCCCAATGGACCTTGAAGGGGCAGCAGCACTTATTTCATGTATTTTTCAATGTTTGCCACCCTCAATCTGCCTCCATAGAGTCCCAATGGGCCTTGAAGGGGCAGCAGCACTTGTTTCATGTATTTTTCAATGCTTGCCACCCTCCCTCTGCCTCCCATAGAGTCCCAATGGGCTTCGAAGGGGCAGCAGCACTTGTTTCATGTATTTTTCAATGTTTGCCACCCTCCCTCTGCCTCCCATAGAGTCCCAATGGGCCTCGAAGGGGCAGCAGCACTTGTTTCATGTATTTTTCAATGTTTGCCACCCTCCCTCTGCCTCCCATAGAGTCCCAATGGGCCTCGAAGGGGCAGCAGCACTTGTTTCATGTATTTTTCAATGTTTGCCACCCTCCCTCTGCCTCCATAGAGTCCCAATGGGCCTCGAAGGGGCAGCAGCACTTGTTTCATGTATTTTTCAATGTTTGCCACCCTCCATCTGCCTCCATAGAGTCCCAATGGGCCTCGAAGGGGCAGCAGCACTTGTTTCATGTATTTTTCAATGCTTGCCACCCTCCCTCTGCCTCCCATAGAGTCCCAATGGGCCTCGAAGGGGCAGCAGCACTTGTTTCATGTATTTTTCAATGTTTGCCACCCTCCCTCTGCCTCCCATAGAGTCCCAATGGGCCTCGCAGGGGCAGCAGCACTTGTTTCATGTATTTTTCAATGTTTGCCACCCTCCCTCTGCCTCCCATAGAGTCCCAATGGGCCTCAAAGGGGCAGCAGCACCTGTTTCATGTATTTTTCAATGTTTGCCACCCTCCCTCTGCCTCCCATAGAGTCCCAATGGGCCTCGAAGGGGCAGCAGCACTTATTTCATGTATTTTTCAATGTTTGCCACCCTCCATCTGCCTCCATAGAGTCCCAATGGGCCTCGAAGGGGCAGCAGCACTTGTTTCATGTATTTTTCAATGTTTGCCACCCTCCCTCTGCCTCCCATAGAGTCCCAATGGGCCTCGAAGGGGCAGCGGCACTTGTTTCATGTATTTTTCAATGTTTGCCACCCTCCCTCTGCCTCCCATGGAGTCCCAATGGGCCTTGAAGGGGCAGCGGCACTTGTTTCATGTATTTTTCAATGTTTGCCACCCTCCCTCTGCCTCCCATAGAGTCCCAATGGGCCTCGCAGGGGCAGCAGCACTTGTTTCATGTATTTTTCAATGTTTGCCACCCTCCCTCTGCCTCCCATAGAGTCCCAATGAGCCTCGCAGGGGCAGCAGCACTTGTTTCATGTATTTTTCAATGTTTGCCACCCTCCCTCTGCCTCCCATAGAGTCCCAATGGGCCTCGAAGGGGCAGCAGCACTTGTTTCATGTATTTGTCAATGTTTGCCACACTCCCTCTGCCTCCCATAGAGTCCCAATGGGCCTCGAAGGGGCAGCAGCACTTGTTTAATGTATTTTTCAATGTGTGCCACCCTCCCTCTTCCTCCCACAGAGTCCCATGGGCCTTGAAGGGGCAGCAGCACTTGTTTCATGTATTTTTCAATGTTTGCCACCCTCCCTCTGCCTCCCATAGAGTCCCAATGGGCCTCGAAGGGGCAGCAGCACTTGTTTAATGTATTTTTCAATGTTTGCCACCCTCCCTCTGCCTCCCATAGAGTCCCAATGGGCCTCGAAGGGGCAGCAGTGCTGGAGCAGAGTTTTCAGTTTGAAAATTCTGGGGCTTTTGAAGCTCTGGCATGTCTATTCGTTGTACTAATTTATTAATAATTAATAATTAAATATTTGTCTTGTGCAAGTGCGTTTATATTAATCAATCCGTTTGTCCTAACAAGAGAGGAGAGAGTTACACGTGGGTGTGCATAAATGTGCTGTTTTAAAAATAACGTGCATGTTTTTATGTTTAAACGTTGCTATGTGCTGTTTATTTTTGAGCACAAAATGCTTTCCGAATTAATGCTTTTCTATGTTGCAAGTGCTAGATAAATGCATACACATAAGGGTATTAGTGGGGTTAACACTGTTTAATCACTATGCTGTGGTAACGTTGTTTTGTCTCTTTTAATTAAGATGGTCTATTGAGGCCTATGTTGGCCTAAGAAAAGATGGCCGACTTGTGAGCCTGGCTGTGATTTATAATATGAAAACTGTGACGAGGGAGACCCCTGCTGGAAATGGTCTTGAAGCTAACTGACCATGGTCCTTGCTTGAAAAACTTTCCATGAGGACAGCAGCAGTTTTTGGGAAGTCTCCAAGTGAAATGAAAGTGTCCTTGGCAGCCTTGGGAAACAAAGGAGCCTTAGAGAGAAGCTCTGAACTGTGGCTCGATAGCCGAGGAGAAGCAGGATTAATATGATACATGTTTTATTTTCTTGGTTCCTGTTCCGTAGTTTTCATTATGTGTACTTTTCCTGAGCGGAGATTCTCAAATGTAGCGATGTTACATCCTTTCCTTCTCGCTCTGCTCAGCAAGTCCGGCGGACATTATAGTTTTTTCTATGTTCCCAATGTATCTTTCTATTGTTTAGAAACTATAAGAGATGTTAGCCTAGAGAGGGTCTTTGCCACTTGCCATTTTGCCTTTGCCGCGTACCGAATCTGCGTTGCTGAGGATTGATGCTGAAGGGACTTCGTCCTGAGAGACATTTACCGAGAGACTTGTCCTGACCCGTTCTGACATTTAGCTAGAATAGGTAACTATGAGAAATGATTTACTCTGATTGATTTTCTTTGACTAATTTTAGATAAAGCAATATAATTTTAAACATGGTGTTGGATATTCTTTCTTGTCAATTATTGGGTTTGCATTATTGATTATTGTTGTATATATTGTATAGATTATGCTTAGGGACAGTCACAAAAACCAGGTCTTATCGACCTCGGTATAGATGCAGGGTGTTTAGGAGTGTTTTCCTTCCACAGGTTTATTGCTGGTAGAGTATTTGAGCGTATGTTAGTGAAATGGGCCCTAGCGTATGATGTATGCATGTGCGTGTAACTGTGAGATCACTTTATCCGTGGTAGTGGGAATATTATACACACCCTGATCTCTATCAATTTCCTGGTAGCAGAGGATGGTTTTTGATGATTGTCTTGATCTGATAAGATTGTTTTTATTGATTATTGATTATTGGTTGATGTTGGTATATGTACTAATACTATATGTTGGAGTCGTAATGTTGAGTTATATGTAGTGCTTCTGGAACTTGGAAGCTGTGGCAGTTCCGTAGCAGGGCAGAGGGAAGTATATGCTGCTCTCGGGAAAGACGGAATTGTAAGGAATAACGTGTGACAATTGAAGTTGCGCGTCACATTGTCTGGGTTCGGAATCAGTGACATCGTCGTATGTTACTATTAGATATTTCTGGTATATAAGGAGTGTGTATGATAGTGAAGGTTATCTGTGAAACTCTGGTCTTAAGTCCCAGGGATCCGTAAGGATTTCCGTTAAAGCTTATCGCGGGAGGAGTAATAGGTATTCTCTGAGCTTATTTGAAGAACTGGGCAAAGAAAGCTTGCTTAGTTGATGTATGTTATAATTCTGTAGTGGAGCAGATTGTCTGTTCTCGGGAAGCAGGATTCTGTGTGTATGTACTATATTTCCTTGTATGAATGTGCGTGAATGTTTGTACATTTAGTTGATTGTAAGACTCTTTGGACAAGTCCTAGAGGAAACAGTTAATGAATGTATGTTAGTAGGGCAGAGTAGTAGAAGTGCTACTGTGTCAATGAAAGGTTTCTTATGAAATAGACTCTCTTTTACTATTCTGTGGTTAGCGAAGCAGACAATGGAGATGTTTTTATGTTGTAACTAATAGATTTTGTAGAAATTTTGACACGAAGTCTACTGAAAAGATTTTGTAAAGGAGGGGTAGACGAGTGACAGAAGACAGGAGACAAACTGCAGCGACTGTTGACGTCAGAAAGACCGCGCTCTGATTGGATGGTAGATCAGAATAGTGCTCGCGCTAGGATTGGTGCGTTAGTGTGAGCCGCGCAAGAATTGGCTATTTAGTGACGTAGACGTTCCAGGATTGGTGCGTTAGTGTGAGTCGCGCTGCAATTGGTTGAAAATTCGTATTGTATATTTACAATACGGAAAGAGTAGAGAGTTCTTTGTAAACGCTAAAATGTATTACCAAGAAGAGAAAAAGAAGGAGACATTTTTTGGTAAAATTAAAAAGTGGTTTAGCAAGGATAAAGATGTTAAAACAAGAGAGGGTGAGTTGTTACCTCCACCGAAAACACCTGCATCCTTTATGGCTGCAAGACATGGGTTTCATACCTGTATATGGTTGGAGAATTGGGTTAGGTATACAAAAGAAGATTGTGTTCTAGCATTTCCAGAACATGGTTAATTTAATCTGGCCGTGTTGAGAAATTTACGGGAAAAGATGCTATGTCTTGACCCGAAACCGAGACCTACACAGTTCGAGGCTTTAGTGGAATGGGAAGAAGAAGTACATGAGAGAGAAAAACAAAGATCTGGAGGGTATTATAGGTATATGTTTGGGAGGAGACATGATCGTGAGACTCATCATGATCGAATGAAAAGGTGGCGAGATGTTAGTATGTCAGAGGGATTATATCCGATGAGAACAGTTGAAGGAGGAGCAGAAAGGGTTCCTGAGTCAGAAATAAGAAAATATGGAGTTAATCAGTATGAGGATGAGGTCTTGAATGACATGATTTACAAAAGACCACCTCCATATAGACCAGAACCGGACAAAAGTACACCAGTTGTTTCTCCGATAAGAGATACAGTGTGTGTTAGTGAGACGGAAAATGAGACACCTGAGGTAAGGAGTGATCATTACCTTGATGAGAATGCCAGACAATTAGCCAGAACCACAACAGAGTTGACAGAGAAGATTAGGGAGTTAACGAAGAATCTAGAAGCTGTTACGGTGCCTGTAACAATAGGTCCAGTTATGCCTGTGTTTGACAAACAGAGGACAGGTGAGAATGGACTGGTGATTCCATATGTTGGGAATAATCTAACAAATTCAGTTGGTCCTTCAGGAGATTCAGGCAAAAGAGCAGAAAGAAGAGACCTGAGACAATCAAGACATGACACATGTAGTGAAATATTGGATGCTAGTGAAGCTAGTTGTTCAGGGATGCCAATTTTAGAACCGCAAAAGAGAGTGGTTCCAGTGAGAAAAACTGCTGAAATAACAGTTGATGATTTGAATGATTGGATGAAGGTTCTACAGAAAAAGGATAAAGATTCACAAGTAATTGATGTAGCTAAGTTACGTGTAGAACTAGAAGAGCTTGTTACAGGAACAGTTCCAACAGAGATTCTGAAGAGTCATCATGATGGTGAACTAATGTTTATGTGCAAGAGTGTTACCTGGAGAGCAAGAAATACACATGACAGGCTAAGAGCAATAGCAAATGAGGAGGGAGTTGACATTGATAAAGTGAAAGCTTTACAAAGAACTTACAGGATGGATTTTACAGAGAAGGACATTGAAAATTTGAATGCTACTGGTAGAACAGGACAGATTAAGGAAATGGTAGCATTATTGCGAAGATGGGGTGATGTAGAAAAGTGGAAGGATAGGTGGTACAAGAAAAGAGATGAGGCTGAAGATAGAACAACTTATTCAGCATTTCCAGTTGTTAAATGGTAGCGGCAGTTTCAGTCGATAACCTTTCAAGTATTTGCCCGGCGGTAATCGCCTCTCATACCACTCGATAATTTACCAATAAAAGAGGCAGGCGCCGGAGACTGGAAGGCAGGAAACAAGGTTTTATTCCGTCGGAGCAGAACACATCAGATCAGACAGCAAGGTATCGTCTCGAGGTGCTCTAACTGCATCTCTGAGACCTGGTCTCTTATACACTGGTTTATTGCTTTATTATACATAGTACATTCTTGAGATTCCCTTGATGTGCGGGGAAATATCCCCTGAAGCCCCGGTTCAGATCCGATCCCACACATGGTTACAGTAGAGGTTCCCACCCTACCCGCAGTGGGAGATGGCTATCGCGCAACAGGGAATTCCGCTAATTCCCGGGGATGTGGGCAACCGGCCGGGCCTCAGGGGGTAGGGGCTTTGATTCTACTGTAATCCCTTTGATGTGGGGTGTTTCCCTTACAGTAGGGGCAATAAACTGCATCCGCAGGGCTAGGTGATGGCCTGGGACCAGTTCAGACAATGGGGCGCAGAGGAAGGGGGTTATCAAAGGAGAGGCATGACCATGTATGGGTTGTCGGTCGGAAGTGGTTCCGTAGCAGGGTCGCGCAGAAGGAGAGGGTTTATGGCCTGTATGAGAGAGCGGGGGTGGCCGGCGCGCGGGGGATGCTTGCAGCGCCAGGGGAAAGCGCTGGCGGTCGAGAGTGAGCGGGGAGAGAGTGGGGTGCCTAAAATGGCAGCCGTGCATTCGCTGTGCGTGGCGCTGGGGAGAGGCAAGATGGCGCAGATAATGTTCAGTTTGCACGCTAAATTTCCACACAGTGAGAGAAAAGGAGAAACCAGTGGATAATTATCCTATGAGAGAAATACCTGGAGAAGGATATGTACATGTTCCATGGACCAGACAGGATATTTTATCATTTACGAATGATTTCCCTCGATTGAGAGAAAAGCCCGTCGAGTGGTATAGGCAGGTAGATAGGTTTGTGAAATTGTCAAAAGTGCTGTGGGTTGACCTGAATAGTCTGTTTGATATAATTGTTCCAGCAGACTTGTGGACTGAGTGTAAAATAGTTGTGAGTTGGCCTACTGAGGAATATCCAAGAGACCCAAGAACAGGGGCACCAGATCCAGAGGTAATGAGGAAGTATGATCAGGTGATGGTATACCTGAAGAGTAAAGTACCTGCAAAAGAGACAGACTGGGTAAAGATAGATCGAACACAACAGGAAGCGAAAGAATCAGTTCATGCTTTTTACGAGAGGCTGATACTGGCATTTAAACAATTCAGTGGAGATGAACACCTGGGTGACAAAGATTTGAGTCATTTGGTATACAGATTTGTATATGGCCTTAGACCTGAAATTGGTGAGAGAATTCGTGAGCACACAGTGGATTGGCAGAGTAAGAAAGTAGATGAGATCCTGAGGCATGCAAAATACTTCAGTGATGAAATTGAAGCAAAACAAAGAAAGCTGAAAGAGAAAGCAATGTGGGCACAAGTGAAAGTTGCGGAGAGACAGGAAGCACAGTTAGTGGAACAGGCGAATAATTCAGGAAATAATGCAGGGAATAGACCTAGATATGCAGGGAAAGGAAAAGGAAGTCTTGAGGAAGCGAAGAAAAAGTTTCCTTGTCACAACTGTGGCCAATTGGGGCATTGGAGATGGGAGTGTCCTAATCCACCATTAGTAAGTAATGAAAACAAATCCTTAAATCAACAGGTGCAGAACGAAGGAAATAATCAACAGCAGCAACAACAGAAAGTTGTGAGACAGCAGAGTCAAGAGCCAAAACCGCCCTTGCCGCAGAATAGAGGGTTACAAAAGTATAATCAGGATTCAGGATTCTACAATGATGAGCAGGTAAACAAACCAAGACGTTCTAACAAAGTACAGCAGTACTTGTTAAAGAGTGAAGGGAGTGAGTCTGAGGGTGATTATTGACGGTGCCGAGGAGAGGAAGAAGAGTGCATACTTGGTGCAACTCTAGAAATAGACCAGGCAGGACCATTTGTGGATGGGAAAATAAATGAAGAGAGTGTTACCTTTTTGGTAGACACAGGTGCGACAAGATCAACTGTCAGGTCAACAGATGTTAGAAATCTTCCTCTCTCGGATGAAGCAATCCAAGTAGTTGGTGTAGCCAATACACAAATCAAAACACGTCTTACTGAACCTGTAAGAGTACAGATAGGGAAATTTTCAGACATGCACAGATTTATTGTCTGTGACACGAGTCCAGTGAACCTATTGGGTAGGGACTTGTTGTGCAAAATGAACTGCACAATTTTTTGTACACCGGATGGAATAGCCTTTGAGACAGCAGATGAAGATGTTTTGTACCGAGTGACTCTAGAAAATAGAGAAAGTGAGTTAATTGGTGCATTTGCTGTGTTTAATCCGGAGGATTTGCCTCGAGAGCTGAGAGACACAGTGAAAAGGACAGTTTGGGATTTTACTGGAGAGGATGTGGGATTGATGAATAATGTAGATCCAGTGAAAATTGCAGTAAAAGAGGGAATCACATATCCTAACATTCCTCAATACAAAATGACACCAGAAATAATTGAAGGGATAACTCCTATAATTGAGAAAATGATTCAGCAAGGAGTCCTGAGAGAACTACTGAGTAGTCCGTGTAATTCACCGATAATGGGACTAAAAAAGCCCAATGGGAAATTTACGATCGTACAGGATTTGAGAAAAGTTAATCAAATTGTGGTGGCATGTTGTCCTATTGTGCCAAATCCATCAGTGATCCTGTATCAAATTCCACATGATGCTGAGTGGTATACAGTGATTGATTTGTGTCATGCGTTCTTTTCAATTCCATTGCATCATGATAGCCAGCCGATTTTTGCATTTAGGTTTGGCCAGCGTATCTTAGCATGGTGTCGAATCCCACAGGGGTATACGGAGAGTCCTTCGATATTCAATCAGTTATTGAAGAAATCGTTGGAAAGTTTGATCATGCCCGAGAGTTCAGTGCTAGTGCAGTACATTGATGACCTATTGGTGGCATCAAAGACACGTGAAGCTTGTGAAGTAGATACCATAGCTTTACTGAATCATCTGGCAGATGGAGGGTTAAAGGTATCTCCAGCCAAATTACAGTTTTGCAAGAAAGAAGTGCATTATCTTGGACACAATATTGAAAAGGGTCTGAGAAAGGTGACTACTGACAGAATCAGAATAATCAGAGAAATGAAAGCTCCAAAAACCCAGAGAGAAGTGAGAATGTTCCTGGGTATGGTGGGTTATTGTCGTCAGTGGATAATTAATTTTTCCTTGATAGCAAAGCCACTGATTAAACTGACAAAAAGTGAAATGACGGATCCATTGGATCTAGATGCAGAACAAATGGCAGCATTTGAAGAGCTCAAAAGTAAAATGTGTGAGGCTCCAGCTTTGGGTATGCCTGACTATGAGAAAGAATTTGAGCTGTACTGCAGTGAAAGAAATGGATGTGCACTTTCAGTGTTAATTCAGAAACATGGATTACTGAGAAGGCCTATTGCGTACTTCTCATCGACACTTGACCCTGTAGCTGTGGGTTTACCAGGTTGTCTGAAATCTGTGGCTGCAACATGCAGGAGTCTGGAACAGAGTGAGGGAATCATAATGGGATATCCTGTAAGGGTATTCGTACCTCACAATGTGGCAATTCTTTTGACAAGAAGCAGAACTCAGTACATGTCACATAGTCGATTGACTAAATATGAAAAAGTGATTCTGGGAGCATCAAATGTGACTCTTGAGAGATGTGTAAATGTGAATCCAGCGACGCTTTTACCAGATATTGAAAATGTGGGTGTGAAGATGGAAGATGATCATGATTGTTTGGATGTGCTTGAGTACTGTACAAAACCAAGACCAGACATAAGGGATCTACCCTTGAATGAGAGTGATCATGTGTTGTTTGTGGATGGATCATGCCTGAGAAATGATGATGGTGTGCTATGTGCAGCATATGCGGTATGCAAAGTTTCAGAGGTCATGGAAGCATCACCATTGAAAGGAGTGAAATCTGCGCAAGTTGCTGAATTGATAGCATTGACAAAAGCTTGCGAAATTGGGAAAGATTTGAGGACGACTGTGTTGACTGATAGTCAGTATGGATTTGGAGTGGTGCATGATTTTGGCCAACTTTGGCTACAAAGAGGTTTCTTGACATCGAGTGGAACTCCGATAAAGAATGCTGAAATGATTGGTAAATTGCTTGAGGCGATACAGCTGCCTAAGGAGTTAGCAGTTGTAAAATGTGCTGCCCATGGACTAGGGGAGGATTTTATAACGGTCGGAAACCGTTATGCAAACGATGTTGCACAATATTGTGCCAAAACAAATCAGTCCATCAACAGGGACAGAGAAGGGGAAATGTCTTTACTCTCTGTGATGTTTACTAATGTCTTAGAAACCTGGGATGAAGTGAAACAGTTGCAAGATGAGGCAGGAGAGGAAGAGAAAAAAGATTGGATTAAGGCAGGATGTGCTCCAAGAGAAACAGACCATGTTTGGGTCTACAGAGATGGCAGACCAGTGATGCCCAACTCCATCTTGTCGTCAATGGCAAGGATGTATCATGGCCAAGGACATTTGGGGAGGGACGCGATGGTTAGGTCGTTCAAGCAAACCTGGTACAATGCAAAGTTCAGGACAATTGCAGAAAGCATCTGTCAGAGGTGTTTGGTTTGTCAGCAATTTAACACTGGGAAAAAGACAGTGGTGAGTCTGGGGACAATAGGCAGAGAAGGAGGTCCTTTTACAAGAATGCAGATTGATTTCATTGAGATGCCCCAAGTAAACAGACTGAGGTATGTTCTAGTGGTAGTCTGTTTGTTTTCAAGGTGGGTGGAAGCTTACCCGACTAGAAGAAATGATGGATTAACAGTGGCAAAGTTACTGTTAAGGGAATTGATTCCTAGGTACGGGTTTCAAGTAACAGTTGAGTCTGATAGAGGTGGACATTTTCAAAATGAGCTTATGGCTTTAATTTGTGAAGCATTGAAAATACAGCAGAAGCTACATTGTGCATACCGACCAGAGGCTTCTGGTGTGGTTGAGCAGATTAATGGCACAATCAAGAATAGAATTGGAAAAATGTGCTTAGCCACTGGCATGAAATGGCCAGATGTTTTACCTCTAGTTCTGATGACTATGAGATCTACTCCAGATAGAACTACTGGTTTGAGTCCGCACGAGATAATCATGGGACGTGCAATGCGCCATGCATTCGTGCCTGTCAATAAATTGGTGACAATAACTGATGACATGATTTTGGATTACTGTAAAGGCCTGGCTGACGCAGTTCATTCTGTGTTTCACCAGGTTGGAGAAGAAGCTACCACACTTGAGAAGAAGCAAGCCCATGATCTGAGTCCAGGAGACTGGGTGAGGATAAAAGTTCACAGAAGAAGAAATTGCTTGATTCCAAGGTGGGGAAGACCGAGACAAGTTATTCTGACTACGACGACTGCAGTAAAGTGTGCTGGAGTGAAGCACTGGGTACATGCAAGTCATACTCTGAGAGTTCCAAACCCAAAAGAAGGGACTGGTAAAGAGTATTTTGAAGAGTCAGATTCCAGCGATGATGAAGATACAGAATCAGTGGGGAAAGAAGTAGGAAGAGCTTCGAATGAACCACTGCGAGTATCAGAGAGGAGATCAAATTCTGTAAAGGAGCCTGAAGTTTCAAACAGCAGTGAAGGAAAAAGAAAAGAAAAGAGAAATCACACAGAGACTACTCCTGAATCAGAAGAGGAGGAGATTGAAGAACCACTTGAGATTATACTTGAAGAAGTAGGGTCAGAAGAAGATAGAGAGGGACAGATTGCGGAAGACCCCCGAGGAGGTGTAGGGAACATTCTTGATGAGCCAGGTGAAGGGACAAGTAGACAGCAAGAAGATTGCGTGTCGGAGACCCGAGGAGGGACAGGAGTAGGGAAGTCTCAAACAGTGGTGAAAAAATCTGTGGAGAAGAAGAGAGCTGCTGGAAAACGGAAACAAGAGGCACTTGAAACAGATGATGAGGATGAACAAACAGAGGGTCGAGTTCTGAGAAAGAGAACTTGGATTGGAGAAAGAAATAATAAAGAAATAAAGCCGAAAAAGGTGTTAAGAGGAGATCGTTGGCCTAACAACAGAGTTAAGAGGCTGAGATACAAAATAATAAGAGCAAATACATCGAAAGCTGAACAAGTGAATGAAGTTTCGAGTCAAAGTTCAAAAGCTGAAGGAGAAGAATCAAAGGAGTCAAACGAACCAGTAGAAATAAAAAGAGTAAGAAGACCCAACCAAAAGTACAGATCACCGGAATGGTCTTATGTGGCACTGTCTGAAGTGTGGTAAATAATTTAATTACCGGGACTTAATTTGATACAGAAACATAATAAAATAGCTCAGTAAATAAGAGGCAGAATCCGTGGTATTAGAGGTTCGGAATGGGCTTTATTCCAATGGTCGATTATAATCGGTTGCTCCAAGTTCCATCACCACGAAGGTTCAGGAAGTGAAGTACATACATTATTGACAATCAATTACTTTTATACAATAGGCATTACAGTGAAGCAAATACAAGAGGCGTGACAATTGATAGTGTTGATAATATATTCGTGCGTAGCAAAAATAGGCGTAACTGGGTGTGATTTAAAGAACGTCATCAGATGTGATGTCATAATAGGGTGGTTCTATGAAAGAATTTCGCAATGTCAGCAGAAATACTTGGCAGAGAAGCGCGCGCAGCAGCATGACGTGTAATTGACGTGCAACTAGGGGGTGAAGGGGACTTGACATTTAGCTCTACATGTGGCGACAGAAGTCTGGAGGGTCAAGTCAACCTAATCCCAAATCATATCTAACATCCTATGTTTAAAGAACTAAGTTATCCAAAAGAGAGGTCTCTTCGAGTAGAATCTTATTCTATACTGACTATACTGACCATTAGTGCGTGCACAAGCGTCTAAGTGTCTACACTAGATGCGAGGGCGGAAATCTTCCATAGCAATAGAGCTATGAATTACTTGCATAAAGACAGAGAAGCCGGGCCTTTGCTCGGTAGCTGGAAGAATGTTTACTTAAACTACTAGACAGGAATGCATCGGGCAGGGAACGGAGCAGATAATTTCGAAGGTGAAATACAGTTTTTGGCAAGCAGCAGGCTGATGTCAGGCTTCGTGAGCCGCGCAGAGAAGTTCATGGTCACAGATGCAGGCTCAGACTGGAGCTTTCAGACACAGAAGGCAAGAAGAGTTTGATGACAGAATCAGGGCCTACTTGCCTGGATTGTAAAATGGCATAAGTGAACCATATAAAGCCGGTGGCCTTTCATACTTAGGAATGGAATATCCGGCCTATTCATGGCGGATCTGACAGAGGACATGTTGACGGTGGACGCACATGTGTTTGCGTCTTCATAACTGGAACTGGAGGGAACATACATGTACTTGTGATTCATACATGAAACCGTTGGGGTCCAAGATAGGGGACATAACTGATCAGAAAAATCCATATTTCCACATTCCCTCCTTGTCCCCTACTTGCCCGTTAAGAGATATCAATCTTCATCAATCCATTGATCTGTTCATATAACATCATTTGTTCTTCTTTCTTCTTCCGTGATGAATGAAATCCTGGTGGTGGAATACACGATGTGGCACACAGACCACAGATCGCTGGTCCACATTGTAGACATAGACAGCAACTGAATAGTATGAGAAGGCCAATACCTAGGAAAGATAGGACCTTCCATCCAAAGGTAGATAATACACTCCAAAACCAACCGGACCAAGTCCAGGTGCCTGGGTTCTGATGTATCTGGCTTACAATCTTATGAAGGCGAGTTATGGCTTTATATACAGATGGCGAATTTTCTGGTATGAAAATGCAACAGCTCGATCCGATGACCCTACAAGCTCCGCCCCTATCGGCCAGGATGACGTCAAGGACAAGACGATTTTGAAGCACAACAATCCGCATAGCAGACTGCTCTTCTGTTAAATTGCCTAAGGCGGAAATAGTTTCGTTCACTACTGCTTCAAGGGTTCTAGTTAATCTACGTATCAGCTTACTATTAGTAACGGTACCTATATAGGGAAAAAGACCCTTATTGAAATCTGTGTATTTTTCCCATGCTGTTTCAGTGTAATCGACTATTGGGAGATCTCTCCTTACTCTATTATATACTAGATGAGTGTTTCTGTGATAATCAGGAGGAGCTAGGAAAACAGGCGGCAAAAGGAATCCAATGTAGCAAGTACCATCCCAATCTAGAGGCAAACGTACATATGCCGTCTGACCACATATGAAATAAGAATGGCGGGAAGCTCTAAATGTAGACTTGCCTTGATCACTAAATTCTACTACAGTGGTGCATCTACTATGGCCCATATGTATGGAACCATTCTTTCTTACACATAATTCACCCTTTACTGGAAATATTGACATAGCGGGCAAAATTGGAGTAGCTTCGGATTCGACATTTAGGATCATAAGATTAAGCGTAAAATTACCTAATCCATACACTTCGTTTTCTAGATCAGTTCCTGTTCTCTGGGGAAGTCCCTCCTTGTTAGGGTGGCAGACCTTAAACAAAACTAAGTTCAAATTTCCCCATACCCAGTTGTTTTGATAAACTGCAGAATTTGAATCTAGAGAATTAATTAGACTAAACCATGCTCCACAGGAGCCGTTGTGTGTGAACGGGTATGGAAAGAGAGGTAGAATTCCTTTATAATTCTGATAGGGAGGGAGTCGGCCACATATCCAACAATTTGTAGCATTGCTAACCTGATGGGAATGATGTAACATACTGATAAACGTGTTGTTGCGCAGCGCAAATCTATAAGACAATTCAAGCGGAGGTAATTCACTAAAAGAATGTTCAGTAGTAACATTGTAAACATGTCTAGAAATAGGATAATATATGTGCAACAATATACTTGCAGTAATTATTAAAAGACTTAAGAAAAACAAAATTAATAATGTCACTATGCAATGACTACGCAGTGATTTACAGTACGCCTGTTGTTTCAACATTTTTCGGGTGTTTTCTCTATTCAGGTCCAAGGGATACATGTCAGAGACAATTCAACCGCTTCACCTTGGAGAGGACTTAAACAATCAAATTGCTAGACTGATTGGACCTGAGCTTTAGTTTATAGTGTTCAGAATTACTCTTTTCAACAAAAGGAAGTTTTGAGTCAATGGGTGAAGACACACGAGGTGTGGCATTCACATCTGATTGTAGTCCATGAAATTTCTTGATATGACTTGAATGAATCCAGCCTTTTCTGCCCTCGATCTTCACGGCTGTCCTTGTGGTGAGCAACACCAGCTGAGGCGACTTCCACCTAGGTTCCAGCTGAGTTTTTCGATCAAAGTTCCTCACGAGGACCAAGTCTCCCGGAACTACGTCATGGGGTTTCACCTCAGTGTTGTCAGGAAAAGCTGCAGCTACCTGTGAACGACAAGATTGTAGTGCAGACATCAAGGAAGCCAAGTAATCTGTCAGCATATTACAGTCAATATCAGTTATTTTGCGTGGTATAGGCGTCCCCCACATATTTGGTGGTCTGCCGAAGATCACCTCATACGGGGATAGCCCTGTTCGAGAGTGTGCTACCATTCTCATGTAAAAGAGTGCAACTGGTAATGCTACTACCCAGTCGACACCTTTCTCTCTGCATATTTTGGACAATCTGATTTTCAGTATCTGATTATGTCTTTCTACGAGACCTGCTGCCTCGGGGTGTCGGACACAGTGAAATTTCCACTGATAGCCTAACAAAAGTGAAACATGTTTCATTAATTCGGATGAGAACGGCTGGCCGTTATCTGAGTGAACAGCACGTGGTAAACCGTATCGTGGGAAGAATTCTCGAACCAACTGTTTGGCAGTAGTCGGGGCAGTGTAATCTGAAACCGGGTATGCCTCCGTCCAACGGGAAAGAGCACAAACAACTACGAGAACATATTTGAATCCTCGACATCGTTCCATCTGGATATAATCCATCTGGAGGACTTCAAAAGGGTGATCAGGAGGATGAAATCCACCCTGTTCTACGGGAACGCTTTTTCCTGGGTTGAACTGACAACAGATCATACAGGTACGAACTTTTTGTTTAGCTGCTGCTCGTAAATGTTTATTGAACCAAATGTGTTGAATGCTATCAAGCATAGCTTTTTCTCCTAGATGTGCTGGACTATGTATAGTGTTAATTATAACTTGAACCATTGAATCAGGAAGGAACCACACAGATTTTTCCTTCATCATCCATCCTTGGTCCGTTTGGATCCCTCCTAATTCAGTCCATTTCTTTATTTCGTCTGGTGTAGCATGTGTCTGTATGTCAATTACGTCAAGAGTAGGATCCTTAACCGTCATACAATGTGTTGGCGTCGGGACTATTGTCTTTGTCATGTCGGATGTTTGAGTTTGAGCAGTCTGTTTAGCTGTTCTGTCGGCTAGATCATTGCCTTGAGAAATGATATCAGTAACTTTCGTATGAGCTTTACATTTCATGATTGATATTGCAGTGGGTAGATGTATCGCATCTAATAAGGCATGAATGAGGGGTCCGTGCTGAATGTGGGCACCGTGAGAAGTTAAATAACCTCTCTCTCGCCACAGCACGCCGAAGTCATGTACAACTCCGAATGCATAACGCGAATCAGTGTATATGTTGACTTTTTTATTTGTGGCTTGAATACAGGCTTGTGTCAGAGCGATGAGCTCTGCGGCTTGAGCTGACAAGGTATTTATGCGATTTGTTTCAATGACTTCAGTATCTGTTGTGACTGCGTAAGCGGCCACCAACTCTCCTGTACTTGTTCTCATACATGAACCATCTACATACAACGTCAGGTCTGGGTCTGACAATGGGACATCGGTTAAGTCTTGTCTGGGTTTCGTCGTGATTGTAATAACTTCAATACAGTCATGGGCTAGTGGATCTGTTCCGATTACAGGTAAAAGTGTGGCAGGATTCAATGTGTTACAGCGTCTGATTTCTATATGTGGCTGAAACAATGTTAGTTCGTACCCAGTGAGTCGCGCAATAGTCAAGTGTTGTGTTTGCGTTCTATTTACAAGAACCTCTACTGCATGTGGTACTTGAACTGTCAAAGGATGTCCTAACACTATGGCATCGCTTTGTCTGATTGCTAAAGCTGTCGCTGCCACTGATTTCAGGCACGCAGGCAAAGCCTGAGCTACGGGATCTAATGTACTAGAAAAATAAGCACATGGTTTGTGTGCTCCTGCTTGTTCCTGTGTGAGTACTGACAAGGCAGTACCTTCGCGTTCTGTAACAAAAAGTGTAAACTGTTTACTGTAACATGGTGTTGCTAAAACAGGTGCTTGACATAAAGCTTTCTTTAGGCTTTCAAAAGCTTGTGTATGTTCCTGAGTCCAAGGGAGAACAGTCGATGTGGCTGCCTCCTGTGTTGTCAACTGAATGAGTGGTTTTGCTAGAAATGCATACTGAGGGATCCACTGCCTACAATATGAAGTGAGGCCTATGAAAGCCCGTACCTCCTTTTGTGTCTTTGGTATTGGCATGTTAGCTATTAACTGAATGCGGTCGGGTGTAAGCTGCCTTCCCTCCTTGGACAGCGAGTGTCCAAGATAAACAACTCGCTGGACACAGAATTGCAGCTTAGAAGGGGACACCTTGTGCCCCTTTTCGGCTAGAAATTGTAAAACTGTCAGTGATGCTTTCTCACATTCGGGTTCGCTTCTAGCGGTGATCAGCAGATCATCGACATATTGAAGCAGAGCAGTGTTGACTGGCATGTGGATACTGTCAAGTTCTCGTTTCAGTGCTTGGCTATAGATGCTGGGGCTTTCTGTAAATCCTTGAGGTGCGCGGGAGAATTTAAAGCTACGTCCATTTAAACTAAATCCGAACAAATATTGGCTTTCCGGATCTATTGGGACGCTGAAAAAAGCATTCTTGAGATCAATTACAGTAAAGAATGTTGCTTCGGAATCAATAGCTGTCAGTAATGACGAGATATCTGGGACCACAGGGAATTGTGGCACAATGCACTTGTTTAATTCGCGCAGATCAATAACCAATCGATATACTGGCGGGGCCTTCGGATCTGTTCGTTTAAGAATCGGAATTATCGGTGAATTACATACATTGGAGTCTGTTTCCACAACCACTCCTTGGGCAATGAGCTCGTCAATGATTTGCAGTAAAGCCACTACGGCATCTGGTGGTAACTTGTATTGTCGCATTCGTGGTAGTACCACTCCTGCCTTTAGTGTGACTCGATATGGTGTAATATTCATGCAACCAACATCAGTAGGGCCTTGTGCCCATAGATGTGTAGGTAAAGTCTGCAGTCGGGGATCCATGTCTCTAGACACATAGTGACCTTTAAAATCACGTAAAAACAATCTTACTCCTTCCGGAGAACAACATATTATAGCTCCTAGAGCTTTCAGTGTTTTTATTCCTAACAAGTTTTCTGGACATGATTTAGTAAGCAATAAATCTGTAGTTCGGGTCAAAGGTCCTATCGTAAGTGGAAGAGGCTGTGACACTTCATTAACAATAGGTTTTCCTGAAAAACCAAGGGAAATATTCTGTGAGCCTGAGAGGGGTGCCCCTGGAACTTCACTACGTTTTATGGTTGTTCGACTTGCCCCTGTATCGAGTACAAATTTTCTGTCTTGGCCTAATAATTCACTATGTACATAAGGTCCTTCTTGATCTACAGGGATCTCGATAAGGGGTAAGTCAACTTCCCTCTCTAGGCTGGTTCATGCGTATCGCTGATAATCAGGATAGTCGTACTGTGCGGTCTGGTACAGTTGTCTTGTCGTCGTTTGTGTGGCAGCAACAGGCAGCGCTGGTGCAGCAGGCACAAACTGTATAGATTGTGGTGGAGCTGGCATGGACTGTGCATGCTGCGGGGCTCCTTGTTCATTCTGATCCTGTCTAGGTGGCCGTGGTCTTTCTTTTGTATTACCTATGGCGATATTATGTTTCAAAACTGGACAATCGTGTACGTAATGACCTGGCTTTTTACAATAGTTGCATGTCCCTTTTACAGGTCCTGTTGAATCACCGGAATGTGCCGTACCCTTTTTATGTCCTTCAGCTGGAACTGTCTGGGAGACTAGCATTTTCATTTTCGTGTCTTTCATGCGTCTTTGTTCATGTTCTTGTTCCTCTCTAATTCTATTGTGATGGTACTGTAACATTTGTAGCATTTGTGATGGAGTGTTACCTTGCCAGGTACTCTCGAATTTTAATACTCTGTTCTTTACTTGGGGCAAGGCATTTTCTACTAATTTTGTCACAAACAGATGTGGGTATGATTCGCTACTTGCTTTTATGCCACTATTTATACCAAAACATTTTTCAAATCTGGCATAGAAATCACTAGTGTCTTCATCTTGCTTCTGTTTACAGGCTGAAATTGTACCCCAATCTTCCTTTTTTGTGGTCAATAAACGTGGCAGTACCTGTACTAGTAAACCTGGTAGTGCTTTAGTTTTGTCCCCAAGCCCTGCACCTGCAGTTCGGGCCCTTTCTTCTGCTTCTAATGCTGACCATTCTATCTTTTGGTCTCCTACCTCCCACTCTTTTTCCCTGAGTTTTTCATAAATGCCAGCAGGCATTAATACCTTTAATATTGTCATAATGTCGGGATAGGTATACTCTCCCATGAGTAACATGTCTTTAATTTCTCGGTGAAAACCCGCTGGGTCTTTGTCATGACTGGGTACCACTTTCTTCATTTCTAACAATTCTATTTTCGATATGGGCGTATATACAAATACGCGTTTAAACTCATTGTCCTCGCCTTTTATTGGGTGTACTTCTCGTAAGGGATTCTGTCTGTCCATGTAATACGTGGTTCTTTCCTTGATGGGCAGTGAGACATGGTCTGAGCATACAAAAAGAATGTACTGTTTTCTTGATTCTAGTATTTCTTTAATTAATTTAGTACCTGAACCTCTCCATCTATTCATGAGTAATTCAGTCAATATATCAGGCAAGGGACCAGGATCCGAATGCTGACTCTGATATAGTATAAGGAGTTGTTGAATCATATAAATCCCAGCTAAACGCTGTTCATCTGGGGTGAGATTCAAAAATGTGCGTGCTACTGTATCATCACTATACTTTCCGGGACTGTCAACCCAATGGACAGCTGACCTGGCTAAATCTTGTTCATCCATAGAATCGAGAAAATGATAACCCCTTCGTTCTCGGAGTAATTTGTCAGCTGCTTGGAATGAATGCTCGTTAGACCTTATATTTATTATTGGTATTTGGAAATTCCTGTTATTATCTGGACATATCGGACGTATCGGGTCAATAAGACATCTATTACTATTACAAGATCTTCCTCTACCTACATAGGCTATGGTGTCTGACTGTCCTGTGGGTAGTCCTGATCCTTCCTCCTCGCTTTGTTCGAACTGGTCTACCGCTAATCTTTCTTCGTGTAGGCATTCTATTTCTTTACGGATCTTTCGGCACATGGCTATTATACAATTTTGCTTATCATGTCTCCCTTCTGATATATTCTGGCTCCATCTAGTAAGAATTTGCATTGCTTCTGGGTCTACCCCCGGTCGGTCTTGATTTCTGATCACACAATTTATGAGGAAACGTAACAGTTCCCCCTGTATCTCCACTTTCTGGTATTCCATAGCTCTGTTAATACATTCAGAGTCTCGCCCTGTTTGAACAAAATGATATATATTATCTAGATGCGCAGTCATTCCTGGTAACTTCCCTAAATACACTGCGGCTCGTCTGATACGTAATGATGCCAGGGCCATTTCGTCCTCTTTTCCGGGCACAGGGTCATATCTACAATCTATAAGAAGTTCCTTAAGCGTACGGGCATTTATGAGTTTGGGGGTACGTGAATGTGCTGACTCTTGAAAGGTAAGTTTATTTATTCTAGGTGGCGTAGAAAAAATATTGGTAGCACCTCCGGTAGCCCCGTCTGGGGTATCGGGTGTGAAAGGGTTCGTTGAACGTGATACAGCAACTATAGGTGTGGACACAGCTATAGAAGTAGCTGTAGGAACAGATGCAGAAACAGATGTGCTTGCCGGAACTTGTGTCAGGACTTGTTGCTGTAGAGATACGGGTACTGGATCTTGGCGTTGAACCTCCCTGGCAGGCGGTCTATGTGGGGCGGAATTAGCATACTCGGGAGCTGCGTCATCTAAATATGAGGAAAGAAAAACATCTTCTGCGGTTCTAGGATGCCCCTTAGGATGTACCTTTATTGGAAATAATGGGGGTGGCAAGTCTTTTGGTATCTCTGGAGTAGCCTTAGGTAATCCTTCGGCCAGAAGGGGATACATACCATTCATAAGGGCATTTCTTTGTCTGTCTACTTGTTCTGATTTCACTCGGATACCTTCTTCAATTAATAGATTTTCTCGGACTTTATTTGAACTCTCTTTATTCTTTTCTTCCTGTCGGAGTGCTTTTTCTGTACGTCTATGAGATTCTTTACGCCATAACTCAATGGCGTCTTTCTGTGACTGTCTAACTTTCCTTTTCCATAACTCTTCCTCTACTTTCATGATGCACTCTGCATCCCAGGTCCCCGCTGCGGGCCACCTCTGACTTTCTGGTAATTCCTTGGTGTAGTCTACCCATAAATCAAGAAATAATATAGCGTCTAAGCCATGTTTATGATACATGAAGTACCCTGGAGTGTCCCTAGGAGGAATAGGAACGGCTTCTTCGAGTACCCCTTTTCTTGTTGTAATCTGTCTTAATTTCGAAAAGAGCGGCATATTGAGAACTGATCTGATACTTGATTTTTAAACAAACTTAATACAGTAAACACAATAATGAACAGTCATTCATACCACAAAATGCAGAACGATATTAAAACATTTAACATTTAACATTTAACTGAGCAACGATGATAATGACGATCTAAGGAAATCTTAATCACTAAACATAATACTCGACTTTTAACTGAATTATTCTGAATTTATATACTTGATATACTAGATATACTGCTAAACAGTACAGATACACTGCTGAAACAGTGCAGACCGGATTTGTGTACCCAAACCCGTCTTGACCGGCACAACCTATGTGCACGTCAGAACGCCTCCCCAGTAATGGTACTCACCGGGTAGCTCGGAAACAGAAGGCCTCGGAAACTGAACTGAACTTGAACCGGACTGGACTGGACTCGACCACTTCGGACACTGGACTCGACTTGGGACTTCGGAAACTGGTGGGCCTCTGTATACCTCGGATCTTGCTCTCTCAGCTAGGCTCTGGTCGGGATACTTCGCACTTCTCACCGCCTCGTCTGGGTGTTGATCGCAGCCTCAGTCGCCCCCGCTTGACCGGAGGGAGATACAGGAAATCCTGCTGGTACGCGTTATTGTCCGTCCAGCTGTGGCAGGAGACCGGGCCTGCAACGCACCGCCTGCGCGTGAGATGAGAAAGTGTCCCTGTTCGGGCGCCATTCATGTGGTAAATAATTTAATTACCGGGACTTAATTTGATACAGAAACATAATAAAATAGCTCAGTAAATAAGAGGCAGAATCCGTGGTATTAGAGGTTCGGAATGGGCTTTATTCCAATGGTCGATTATAATCGGTTGCTCCAAGTTCCATCACCACGAAGGTTCAGGAAGTGAAGTACATACATTATTGACAATCAATTACTTTTATACAATAGGCATTACAGTGAAGCAAATACAAGAGGCGTGACAATTGATAGTGTTGATAATATATTCGTGCGTAGCAAAAATAGGCGTAACTGGGTGTGATTTAAAGAACGTCATCAGATGTGATGTCATAATAGGGTGGTTCTATGAAAGAATTTCGCAATGTCAGCAGAAATACTTGGCAGAGAAGCGCGCGCAGCAGCATGACGTGTAATTGACGTGCAACTAGGGGGTGAAGGGGACTTGACATTTAGCTCTACATGTGGCGACAGAAGTCTGGAGGGTCAAGTCAACCTAATCCCAAATCATATCTAACATCCTATGTTTAAAGAACTAAGTTATCCAAAAGAGAGGTCTCTTCGAGTAGAATCTTATTCTATACTGACTATACTGACCATTAGTGCGTGCACAAGCGTCTAAGTGTCTACACTAGATGCGAGGGCGGAAATCTTCCATAGCAATAGAGCTATGAATTACTTGCATAAAGACAGAGAAGCCGGGCCTTTGCTCGGTAGCTGGAAGAATGTTTACTTAAACTACTAGACAGGAATGCATCGGGCAGGGAACGGAGCAGATAATTTCGAAGGTGAAATACAGTTTTTGGCAAGCAGCAGGCTGATGTCAGGCTTCGTGAGCCGCGCAGAGAAGTTCATGGTCACAGATGCAGGCTCAGACTGGAGCTTTCAGACACAGAAGGCAAGAAGAGTTTGATGACAGAATCAGGGCCTACTTGCCTGGATTGTAAAATGGCATAAGTGAACCATATAAAGCCGGTGGCCTTTCATACTTAGGAATGGAATATCCGGCCTATTCATGGCGGATCTGACAGAGGACATGTTGACGGTGGACGCACATGTGTTTGCGTCTTCATAACTGGAACTGGAGGGAACATACATGTACTTGTGATTCATACATGAAACCGTTGGGGTCCAAGATAGGGGACATAACTGATCAGAAAAATCCATATTTCCACATTCCCTCCTTGTCCCCTACTTGCCCGTTAAGAGATATCAATCTTCATCAATCCATTGATCTGTTCATATAACATCATTTGTTCTTCTTTCTTCTTCCGTGATGAATGAAATCCTGGTGGTGGAATACACGATGTGGCACACAGACCACAGATCGCTGGTCCACATTGTAGACATAGACAGCAACTGAATAGTATGAGAAGGCCAATACCTAGGAAAGATAGGACCTTCCATCCAAAGGTAGATAATACACTCCAAAACCAACCGGACCAAGTCCAGGTGCCTGGGTTCTGATGTATCTGGCTTACAATCTTATGAAGGCGAGTTATGGCTTTATATACAGATGGCGAATTTTCTGGTATGAAAATGCAACAGCTCGATCCGATGACCCTACAAGCTCCGCCCCTATCGGCCAGGATGACGTCAAGGACAAGACGATTTTGAAGCACAACAATCCGCATAGCAGACTGCTCTTCTGTTAAATTGCCTAAGGCGGAAATAGTTTCGTTCACTACTGCTTCAAGGGTTCTAGTTAATCTACGTATCAGCTTACTATTAGTAACGGTACCTATATAGGGAAAAAGACCCTTATTGAAATCTGTGTATTTTTCCCATGCTGTTTCAGTGTAATCGACTATTGGGAGATCTCTCCTTACTCTATTATATACTAGATGAGTGTTTCTGTGATAATCAGGAGGAGCTAGGAAAACAGGCGGCAAAAGGAATCCAATGTAGCAAGTACCATCCCAATCTAGAGGCAAACGTACATATGCCGTCTGACCACATATGAAATAAGAATGGCGGGAAGCTCTAAATGTAGACTTGCCTTGATCACTAAATTCTACTACAGTGGTGCATCTACTATGGCCCATATGTATGGAACCATTCTTTCTTACACATAATTCACCCTTTACTGGAAATATTGACATAGCGGGCAAAATTGGAGTAGCTTCGGATTCGACATTTAGGATCATAAGATTAAGCGTAAAATTACCTAATCCATACACTTCGTTTTCTAGATCAGTTCCTGTTCTCTGGGGAAGTCCCTCCTTGTTAGGGTGGCAGACCTTAAACAAAACTAAGTTCAAATTTCCCCATACCCAGTTGTTTTGATAAACTGCAGAATTTGAATCTAGAGAATTAATTAGACTAAACCATGCTCCACAGGAGCCGTTGTGTGTGAACGGGTATGGAAAGAGAGGTAGAATTCCTTTATAATTCTGATAGGGAGGGAGTCGGCCACATATCCAACAATTTGTAGCATTGCTAACCTGATGGGAATGATGTAACATACTGATAAACGTGTTGTTGCGCAGCGCAAATCTATAAGACAATTCAAGCGGAGGTAATTCACTAAAAGAATGTTCAGTAGTAACATTGTAAACATGTCTAGAAATAGGATAATATATGTGCAACAATATACTTGCAGTAATTATTAAAAGACTTAAGAAAAACAAAATTAATAATGTCACTATGCAATGACTACGCAGTGATTTACAGTACGCCTGTTGTTTCAACATTTTTCGGGTGTTTTCTCTATTCAGGTCCAAGGGATACATGTCAGAGACAATTCAACCGCTTCACCTTGGAGAGGACTTAAACAATCAAATTGCTAGACTGATTGGACCTGAGCTTTAGTTTATAGTGTTCAGAATTACTCTTTTCAACAAAAGGAAGTTTTGAGTCAATGGGTGAAGACACACGAGGTGTGGCATTCACATCTGATTGTAGTCCATGAAATTTCTTGATATGACTTGAATGAATCCAGCCTTTTCTGCCCTCGATCTTCACGGCTGTCCTTGTGGTGAGCAACACCAGCTGAGGCGACTTCCACCTAGGTTCCAGCTGAGTTTTTCGATCAAAGTTCCTCACGAGGACCAAGTCTCCCGGAACTACGTCATGGGGTTTCACCTCAGTGTTGTCAGGAAAAGCTGCAGCTACCTGTGAACGACAAGATTGTAGTGCAGACATCAAGGAAGCCAAGTAATCTGTCAGCATATTACAGTCAATATCAGTTATTTTGCGTGGTATAGGCGTCCCCCACATATTTGGTGGTCTGCCGAAGATCACCTCATACGGGGATAGCCCTGTTCGAGAGTGTGCTACCATTCTCATGTAAAAGAGTGCAACTGGTAATGCTACTACCCAGTCGACACCTTTCTCTCTGCATATTTTGGACAATCTGATTTTCAGTATCTGATTATGTCTTTCTACGAGACCTGCTGCCTCGGGGTGTCGGACACAGTGAAATTTCCACTGATAGCCTAACAAAAGTGAAACATGTTTCATTAATTCGGATGAGAACGGCTGGCCGTTATCTGAGTGAACAGCACGTGGTAAACCGTATCGTGGGAAGAATTCTCGAACCAACTGTTTGGCAGTAGTCGGGGCAGTGTAATCTGAAACCGGGTATGCCTCCGTCCAACGGGAAAGAGCACAAACAACTACGAGAACATATTTGAATCCTCGACATCGTTCCATCTGGATATAATCCATCTGGAGGACTTCAAAAGGGTGATCAGGAGGATGAAATCCACCCTGTTCTACGGGAACGCTTTTTCCTGGGTTGAACTGACAACAGATCATACAGGTACGAACTTTTTGTTTAGCTGCTGCTCGTAAATGTTTATTGAACCAAATGTGTTGAATGCTATCAAGCATAGCTTTTTCTCCTAGATGTGCTGGACTATGTATAGTGTTAATTATAACTTGAACCATTGAATCAGGAAGGAACCACACAGATTTTTCCTTCATCATCCATCCTTGGTCCGTTTGGATCCCTCCTAATTCAGTCCATTTCTTTATTTCGTCTGGTGTAGCATGTGTCTGTATGTCAATTACGTCAAGAGTAGGATCCTTAACCGTCATACAATGTGTTGGCGTCGGGACTATTGTCTTTGTCATGTCGGATGTTTGAGTTTGAGCAGTCTGTTTAGCTGTTCTGTCGGCTAGATCATTGCCTTGAGAAATGATATCAGTAACTTTCGTATGAGCTTTACATTTCATGATTGATATTGCAGTGGGTAGATGTATCGCATCTAATAAGGCATGAATGAGGGGTCCGTGCTGAATGTGGGCACCGTGAGAAGTTAAATAACCTCTCTCTCGCCACAGCACGCCGAAGTCATGTACAACTCCGAATGCATAACGCGAATCAGTGTATATGTTGACTTTTTTATTTGTGGCTTGAATACAGGCTTGTGTCAGAGCGATGAGCTCTGCGGCTTGAGCTGACAAGGTATTTATGCGATTTGTTTCAATGACTTCAGTATCTGTTGTGACTGCGTAAGCGGCCACCAACTCTCCTGTACTTGTTCTCATACATGAACCATCTACATACAACGTCAGGTCTGGGTCTGACAATGGGACATCGGTTAAGTCTTGTCTGGGTTTCGTCGTGATTGTAATAACTTCAATACAGTCATGGGCTAGTGGATCTGTTCCGATTACAGGTAAAAGTGTGGCAGGATTCAATGTGTTACAGCGTCTGATTTCTATATGTGGCTGAAACAATGTTAGTTCGTACCCAGTGAGTCGCGCAATAGTCAAGTGTTGTGTTTGCGTTCTATTTACAAGAACCTCTACTGCATGTGGTACTTGAACTGTCAAAGGATGTCCTAACACTATGGCATCGCTTTGTCTGATTGCTAAAGCTGTCGCTGCCACTGATTTCAGGCACGCAGGCAAAGCCTGAGCTACGGGATCTAATGTACTAGAAAAATAAGCACATGGTTTGTGTGCTCCTGCTTGTTCCTGTGTGAGTACTGACAAGGCAGTACCTTCGCGTTCTGTAACAAAAAGTGTAAACTGTTTACTGTAACATGGTGTTGCTAAAACAGGTGCTTGACATAAAGCTTTCTTTAGGCTTTCAAAAGCTTGTGTATGTTCCTGAGTCCAAGGGAGAACAGTCGATGTGGCTGCCTCCTGTGTTGTCAACTGAATGAGTGGTTTTGCTAGAAATGCATACTGAGGGATCCACTGCCTACAATATGAAGTGAGGCCTATGAAAGCCCGTACCTCCTTTTGTGTCTTTGGTATTGGCATGTTAGCTATTAACTGAATGCGGTCGGGTGTAAGCTGCCTTCCCTCCTTGGACAGCGAGTGTCCAAGATAAACAACTCGCTGGACACAGAATTGCAGCTTAGAAGGGGACACCTTGTGCCCCTTTTCGGCTAGAAATTGTAAAACTGTCAGTGATGCTTTCTCACATTCGGGTTCGCTTCTAGCGGTGATCAGCAGATCATCGACATATTGAAGCAGAGCAGTGTTGACTGGCATGTGGATACTGTCAAGTTCTCGTTTCAGTGCTTGGCTATAGATGCTGGGGCTTTCTGTAAATCCTTGAGGTGCGCGGGAGAATTTAAAGCTACGTCCATTTAAACTAAATCCGAACAAATATTGGCTTTCCGGATCTATTGGGACGCTGAAAAAAGCATTCTTGAGATCAATTACAGTAAAGAATGTTGCTTCGGAATCAATAGCTGTCAGTAATGACGAGATATCTGGGACCACAGGGAATTGTGGCACAATGCACTTGTTTAATTCGCGCAGATCAATAACCAATCGATATACTGGCGGGGCCTTCGGATCTGTTCGTTTAAGAATCGGAATTATCGGTGAATTACATACATTGGAGTCTGTTTCCACAACCACTCCTTGGGCAATGAGCTCGTCAATGATTTGCAGTAAAGCCACTACGGCATCTGGTGGTAACTTGTATTGTCGCATTCGTGGTAGTACCACTCCTGCCTTTAGTGTGACTCGATATGGTGTAATATTCATGCAACCAACATCAGTAGGGCCTTGTGCCCATAGATGTGTAGGTAAAGTCTGCAGTCGGGGATCCATGTCTCTAGACACATAGTGACCTTTAAAATCACGTAAAAACAATCTTACTCCTTCCGGAGAACAACATATTATAGCTCCTAGAGCTTTCAGTGTTTTTATTCCTAACAAGTTTTCTGGACATGATTTAGTAAGCAATAAATCTGTAGTTCGGGTCAAAGGTCCTATCGTAAGTGGAAGAGGCTGTGACACTTCATTAACAATAGGTTTTCCTGAAAAACCAAGGGAAATATTCTGTGAGCCTGAGAGGGGTGCCCCTGGAACTTCACTACGTTTTATGGTTGTTCGACTTGCCCCTGTATCGAGTACAAATTTTCTGTCTTGGCCTAATAATTCACTATGTACATAAGGTCCTTCTTGATCTACAGGGATCTCGATAAGGGGTAAGTCAACTTCCCTCTCTAGGCTGGTTCATGCGTATCGCTGATAATCAGGATAGTCGTACTGTGCGGTCTGGTACAGTTGTCTTGTCGTCGTTTGTGTGGCAGCAACAGGCAGCGCTGGTGCAGCAGGCACAAACTGTATAGATTGTGGTGGAGCTGGCATGGACTGTGCATGCTGCGGGGCTCCTTGTTCATTCTGATCCTGTCTAGGTGGCCGTGGTCTTTCTTTTGTATTACCTATGGCGATATTATGTTTCAAAACTGGACAATCGTGTACGTAATGACCTGGCTTTTTACAATAGTTGCATGTCCCTTTTACAGGTCCTGTTGAATCACCGGAATGTGCCGTACCCTTTTTATGTCCTTCAGCTGGAACTGTCTGGGAGACTAGCATTTTCATTTTCGTGTCTTTCATGCGTCTTTGTTCATGTTCTTGTTCCTCTCTAATTCTATTGTGATGGTACTGTAACATTTGTAGCATTTGTGATGGAGTGTTACCTTGCCAGGTACTCTCGAATTTTAATACTCTGTTCTTTACTTGGGGCAAGGCATTTTCTACTAATTTTGTCACAAACAGATGTGGGTATGATTCGCTACTTGCTTTTATGCCACTATTTATACCAAAACATTTTTCAAATCTGGCATAGAAATCACTAGTGTCTTCATCTTGCTTCTGTTTACAGGCTGAAATTGTACCCCAATCTTCCTTTTTTGTGGTCAATAAACGTGGCAGTACCTGTACTAGTAAACCTGGTAGTGCTTTAGTTTTGTCCCCAAGCCCTGCACCTGCAGTTCGGGCCCTTTCTTCTGCTTCTAATGCTGACCATTCTATCTTTTGGTCTCCTACCTCCCACTCTTTTTCCCTGAGTTTTTCATAAATGCCAGCAGGCATTAATACCTTTAATATTGTCATAATGTCGGGATAGGTATACTCTCCCATGAGTAACATGTCTTTAATTTCTCGGTGAAAACCCGCTGGGTCTTTGTCATGACTGGGTACCACTTTCTTCATTTCTAACAATTCTATTTTCGATATGGGCGTATATACAAATACGCGTTTAAACTCATTGTCCTCGCCTTTTATTGGGTGTACTTCTCGTAAGGGATTCTGTCTGTCCATGTAATACGTGGTTCTTTCCTTGATGGGCAGTGAGACATGGTCTGAGCATACAAAAAGAATGTACTGTTTTCTTGATTCTAGTATTTCTTTAATTAATTTAGTACCTGAACCTCTCCATCTATTCATGAGTAATTCAGTCAATATATCAGGCAAGGGACCAGGATCCGAATGCTGACTCTGATATAGTATAAGGAGTTGTTGAATCATATAAATCCCAGCTAAACGCTGTTCATCTGGGGTGAGATTCAAAAATGTGCGTGCTACTGTATCATCACTATACTTTCCGGGACTGTCAACCCAATGGACAGCTGACCTGGCTAAATCTTGTTCATCCATAGAATCGAGAAAATGATAACCCCTTCGTTCTCGGAGTAATTTGTCAGCTGCTTGGAATGAATGCTCGTTAGACCTTATATTTATTATTGGTATTTGGAAATTCCTGTTATTATCTGGACATATCGGACGTATCGGGTCAATAAGACATCTATTACTATTACAAGATCTTCCTCTACCTACATAGGCTATGGTGTCTGACTGTCCTGTGGGTAGTCCTGATCCTTCCTCCTCGCTTTGTTCGAACTGGTCTACCGCTAATCTTTCTTCGTGTAGGCGTTCTATTTCTTTACGGATCTTTCGGCACATGGCTATTATACAATTTTGCTTATCATGTCTCCCTTCTGATATATTCTGGCTCCATCTAGTAAGAATTTGCATTGCTTCCGGGTCTACCCCCGGTCGGTCTTGATTTCTGATCACACAATTTATGAGGAAACGTAACAGTTCCCCCTGTATCTCCACTTTCTGGTATTCCATAGCTCTGTTAATACATTCAGAGTCTCGCCCTGTTTGAACAAAATGATATATATTATCTAGATGCGCAGTCATTCCTGGTAACTTCCCTAAATACACTGCGGCTCGTCTGATACGTAATGATGCCAGGGCCATTTCGTCCTCTTTTCCGGGCACAGGGTCATATCTACAATCTATAAGAAGTTCCTTAAGCGTACGGGCATTTATGAGTTTGGGGGTACGTGAATGTGCTGACTCTTGAAAGGTAAGTTTATTTATTCTAGGTGGCGTAGAAAAAATATTGGTAGCACCTCCGGTAGCCCCGTCTGGGGTATCGGGTGTGAAAGGGTTCGTTGAACGTGATACAGCAACTATAGGTGTGGACACAGCTATAGAAGTAGCTGTAGGAACAGATGCAGAAACAGATGTGCTTGCCGGAACTTGTGTCAGGACTTGTTGCTGTAGAGATACGGGTACTGGATCTTGGCGTTGAACCTCCCTGGCAGGCGGTCTATGTGGGGCGGAATTAGCATACTCGGGAGCTGCGTCATCTAAATATGAGGAAAGAAAAACATCTTCTGCGGTTCTAGGATGCCCCTTAGGATGTACCTTTATTGGAAATAATGGGGGTGGCAAGTCTTTTGGTATCTCTGGAGTAGCCTTAGGTAATCCTTCGGCCAGAAGGGGATACATACCATTCATAAGGGCATTTCTTTGTCTGTCTACTTGTTCTGATTTCACTCGGATACCTTCTTCAATTAATAGATTTTCTCGGACTTTATTTGAACTCTCTTTATTCTTTTCTTCCTGTCGGAGTGCTTTTTCTGTACGTCTATGAGATTCTTTACGCCATAACTCAATGGCGTCTTTCTGTGACTGTCTAACTTTCCTTTTCCATAACTCTTCCTCTACTTTCATGATGCACTCTGCATCCCAGGTCCCCGCTGCGGGCCACCTCTGACTTTCTGGTAATTCCTTGGTGTAGTCTACCCATAAATCAAGAAATAATATAGCGTCTAAGCCATGTTTATGATACATGAAGTACCCTGGAGTGTCCCTAGGAGGAATAGGAACGGCTTCTTCGAGTACCCCTTTTCTTGTTGTAATCTGTCTTAATTTCGAAAAGAGCGGCATATTGAGAACTGATCTGATACTTGATTTTTAAACAAACTTAATACAGTAAACACAATAATGAACAGTCATTCATACCACAAAATGCAGAACGATATTAAAACATTTAACATTTAACATTTAACTGAGCAACGATGATAATGACGATCTAAGGAAATCTTAATCACTAAACATAATACTCGACTTTTAACTGAATTATTCTGAATTTATATACTTGATATACTAGATATACTGCTAAACAGTACAGATACACTGCTGAAACAGTGCAGACCGGATTTGTGTACCCAAACCCGTCTTGACCGGCACAACCTATGTGCACGTCAGAACGCCTCCCCAGTAATGGTACTCACCGGGTAGCTCGGAAACAGAAGGCCTCGGAAACTGAACTGAACTTGAACCGGACTGGACTGGACTCGACCACTTCGGACACTGGACTCGACTTGGGACTTCGGAAACTGGTGGGCCTCTGTATACCTCGGATCTTGCTCTCTCAGCTAGGCTCTGGTCGGGATACTTCGCACTTCTCACCGCCTCGTCTGGGTGTTGATCGCAGCCTCAGTCGCCCCCGCTTGACCGGAGGGAGATACAGGAAATCCTGCTGGTACGCGTTATTGTCCGTCCAGCTGTGGCAGGAGACCGGGCCTGCAACGCACCGCCGGCGCGTGAGATGAGAAAGTGTCCCTGTTCGGGCGCCATTCATGTGGTAAATAATTTAATTACCGGGACTTAATTTGATACAGAAACATAATAAAATAGCTCAGTAAATAAGAGGCAGAATCCGTGGTATTAGAGGTTCGGAATGGGCTTTATTCCAATGGTCGATTATAATCGGTTGCTCCAAGTTCCATCACCACGAAGGTTCAGGAAGTGAAGTACATACATTATTGACAATCAATTACTTTTATACAATAGGCATTACAGTGAAGCAAATACAAGAGGCGTGACAATTGATAGTGTTGATAATATATTCGTGCGTAGCAAAAATAGGCGTAACTGGGTGTGATTTAAAGAACGTCATCAGATGTGATGTCATAATAGGGTGGTTCTATGAAAGAATTTCGCAATGTCAGCAGAAATACTTGGCAGAGATGCGCGTGCAGCAGCATGACGTGTAATTGACGTGCAACTAGGGGGTGAAGGGGACTTGACATTTAGCTCTACATGTGGCGACAGAAGTCTGGAGGGTCAAGTCAACCTAATCCCAAATCATATCTAACATCCTATGTTTAAAGAACTAAGTTATCCAAAAGAGAGGTCTCTTCGAGTAGAATCTTATTCTATACTGACTATACTGACCATTAGTGCGTGCACAAGCGTCTAAGTGTCTACACTAGATGCGAGGGCGGAAATCTTCCATAGCAATAGAGCTATGAATTACTTGCATAAAGACAGAGAAGCCGGGCCTTTGCTCGGTAGCTGGAAGAATGTTTACTTAAACTACTAGACAGGAATGCATCGGGCAGGGAACGGAGCAGATAATTTCGAAGGTGAAATACAGTTTTTGGCAAGCAGCAGGCTGATGTCAGGCTTCGTGAGCCGCGCAGAGAAGTTCATGGTCACAGATGCAGGCTCAGACTGGAGCTTTCAGACACAGAAGGCAAGAAGAGTTTGATGACAGAATCAGGGCCTACTTGCCTGGATTGTAAAATGGCATAAGTGAACCATATAAAGCCGGTGGCCTTTCATACTTAGGAATGGAATATCCGGCCTATTCATGGCGGATCTGACAGAGGACATGTTGACGGTGGACGCACATGTGTTTGCGTCTTCATAACTGGAACTGGAGGGAACATACATGTACTTGTGATTCATACATGAAACCGTTGGGGTCCAAGATAGGGGACATAACTGATCAGAAAAATCCATATTTCCACAGAAGGAGGAAAAGAAGGAGCAGTGACTCGAGATAATCCGGAAGAGATCTTGAGAGAAGTGGTTGAGGAAGATACTGGTGAAATTCTGAAAGTACTCTTGACTGACATTGGAGAAGAGTCGAGTACTGAAGATTTTGATGTTGGAGATCTAATACAATTTGATGTTGAAGAAATTGAAGTGAAGAATGACAAGTATCCAAACTGAATAAAGGAAGGATTCACTTGGATTAAGTGAACGAAGAGATCATTTGGATAAACTGAAAGCTGAAGAATTGCTGAAGAATTGAAGAAGTTCAAACAGTAGTGGAGTGGAGTAGTAGAGGCTAAACTAATATGGCTAACATAGAGGATAATAGAAATAGATGTGCCTTTCTTAAGAGGTGGTATAGGATGTGCTGCTGCTGTACTGGATTATTAATGCTTCTATGGGGTGTTTTAGTTTTATTAGTGACTTTTAAAGTAGAGTTTGAGATGCATACAGAGAATGTGACAAATGTAGAGAAGAATTCACAAAAAGTAGTTCCAATTAGAATTAGTAATACTTACATACACAAAGATAGGTCAATTAATAACTTTTCTAGTAATGTTTTTTCAAAATTGTTATATGAATATGTGAAAACAATGGAAGTAAGGGATTGCTACGTCTGTATGCAATTACCTGCATCCGTTTCAGAGGTTGTTACTTATCATCATTTACCAGCTACATATGGTATTTCCTGTAGTATTTTAAGTAGTGTTTTTTATTTGTTAGGGAAAGTAGATTATAAGATGTCTAACAGAGATAGTATTTTTGGGCATTTGCCAATGAACAAAGAGCTGAATCCAGCTAAAGAAGCTAACACTTTTGGTGAGATTTTTATTGAAGAAAAAGGATTAACATTAGATTACATTTTTAAGAATAATTTAACTTGCAGTTTGAAAGGAGAGGAGAAAGCTTTCCTGGATATGGTAGAAGAAAGGAGATTGAACATGCATGAGAAAGCAGGAAAATATAAAGTGAGTGAGACAATTTGGGACATTGAGATGGGAAAAGAGTTGAAGAATGGGGCTAGTCCAACTTTAGCTCTAGATGCACCACAGAAGGGTAAACTTTGTATTACAAGAAGGAAATCCCAATATGATACATATTTTGTCGGGACTAGTGAGTGCCATGATACATACTTCATTGCAACAGGTTGAGGTTTCAGAGGTGGAGAAGATACAATTTTTCCAGGAGTATATTATGTTTGTGGGAATAAGGCTTATTACAAGTTGCCTGACCATTGGTATGGCACGTGTTATGTGGGCCTAGTTTTTCCAAAGATTTTTCATATAGATAAAATAACAGATGTAGAACATATTAACTTACTAATGCGTTTTAAGAGAGAAACTTGGTCTGAAATAGTGGGTGATATTTTTGGGGTTTTGATTCCAGCAGTGGGAATTTCTTTGAATGCTTATGGAATTCGGAAACTGTCCACAGTGGTTGATCGCTTATCGACAAATACCGCTGGAGGGTTTCTTTTGGTGAATACGGAATTAAGTGCCGTACGTGCCATGTCTATGCAAAATCGACTTGCCCTTGATATTCTATTGGCCAAGGAGGGTGGAGTCTGTGGAATGCTGAAAGTTCAACATTGTTGCACTTACATTCCAGACGAAAGCAAAGACCTGAAGGTCTATATCAAAAATATTACTGATTTGCATGAAGAATTAGTACCACTTGAAGCTGAGAGTTTATGGACTAAAATAGCTAATAAAATGATAGCTGTTAAGGATTTTATTGCAAAAATAGGTAGTACTATTATAGGTAGAATATTGTTTCCCTTAACTTGTATAATTGTTGCTTTATTAATAATAAGATTGGTGTGTGTGTGTTGTAAAAACAGGGGAGGGAGGAAGAAATTGAATAATGAAAAGAAAAACAAGAAATTGAAAAGAGAACCTCCAGAAATTGAACTAGAAGAATTGAGGGAGAGTGTTTACTTAGAGACAAAAAGGGATGATGAAAGAGTGACTGGTGTCTAATGTTGTGTAAAGGGGAAAAGACATTTCCGATTTCTCCTAAAATGGGACTAAATTTTCACAAATTTTTTTTTTGGGGTTTATTTGGTGATAAAATCACCAAAGGGGGGATTGCTGGAGCAGAGTTTTCAGTTTGAAAATTCTGGGGCTTTTGAAGCTCTGGCATGTCTATTCGTTGTACTAATTTATTAATAATTAATAATTAATTATTTGTTTTGTGCAAGTGCGTTTATATTAATCAATCCGTTTGTCCTAACAAGAGAGGAGAGAGTTACACGTGGGTGTGCATAAATGTGCTGTTTTAAAAATAACGTGCATGTTTTTATGTTTAAACGTTGCTATGTGCTGTTTATTTTTGAGCACAAAATGCTTTCCGAATTAATGCTTTTCTATGTTGCAAGTGCTAGATAAATGCATACACATAAGGGTATTAGTGGGGTTAACACTGTTTAATCACTATGCTGTGGTAACGTTGTTTTGTCTCTTTTAATTAAGATGGTCTATTGAGGCCTATGTTGGCCTAAGAAAAGATGGCCGACTTGTGAGCCTGGCTGTGATTTATAATATGAAAACTGTGACGAGGGAGACCCCTGCTGGAAATGGTCTTGAAGCTAACTGACCATGGTCCTTGCTTGAAAAACTTTCCATGAGGACAGCAGCAGTTTTTGGGAAGTCTCCAAGTGAAATGAAAGTGTCCTTGGCAGCCTTGGGAAACAAAGGAGCCTTAGAGAGAAGCTCTGAACTGTGGCTCGATAGCCGAGGAGAAGCAGGATTAATATGATACATGTTTTATTTTCTTGGTTCCTGTTCCGTAGTTTTCATTATGTGTACTTTTCCTGAGCGGAGATTCTCAAATGTAGCGATGTTACATCCTTTCCTTCTCGCTCTGCTCAGCAAGTCCGGCGGACATTATAGTTTTTTCTATGTTCCCAATGTATCTTTCTATTGTTTAGAAACTATAAGAGATGTTAGCCTAGAGAGGGTCTTTGCCACTTGCCATTTTGCCTTTGCCGCGTACCGAATCTGCGTTGCTGAGGATTGATGCTGAAGGGACTTCGTCCTGAGAGACATTTACCGAGAGACTTGTCCTGACCCGTTCTGACATTTAGCTAGAATAGGTAACTATGAGAAATGATTTACTCTGATTGATTTTCTTTGACTAATTTTAGATAAAGCAATATAATTTTAAACATGGTGTTGGATATTCTTTCTTGTCAATTATTGGGTTTGCATTATTGATTATTGTTGTATATATTGTATAGATTATGCTTAGGGACAGTCACAAAAACCAGGTCTTATCGACCTCGGTATAGATGCAGGGTGTTTAGGAGTGTTTTCCTTCCACAGGTTTATTGCTGGTAGAGTATTTGAGCGTATGTTAGTGAAATGGGCCCTAGCGTATGATGTATGCATGTGCGTGTAACTGTGAGATTACTTTATCCGTGGTAGTGGGAATATTATACACACCCTGATCTCTATCAGCAGCACTTGTTTAATGTATTTTTCAATGTGTGCCACCCTCCCTCTTCCTCCCACAGAGTCGCATGGGCCTTGAAGGGGCAGCAGCACTTGTTTCATGTATTTTTCAATGTTTGCCACACTCCCTCTGCCTCCCATAGAGTCCCAATGGGCCTCGAAGGGGCAGCAGCACTTGTTTAATGTATTTTTCAATGTGTGCCACCCTCCCTCTTCCTCCCACAGAGTCCCATGGGCCTTGAAGGGGCAGCAGCACTTGTTTCATGTATTTTTCAATGTTTGCCACCCTCCCTCTGCCTCCCACAGAGTCCCAATGGGCCTCAAAGGGGCAGCAGCACTTGTTTCATGTATTTTTCAATGTTTGCCACCCTCCCTCTGCCTCCCACAGAGTCCCAATGGGCCTTGAAGGGGCAGCAGCATTTGTTTCATGTATTTTTCAATGCTTGCCACCCTCCCTCTGCCTCTCATAGAGTCCCAATGGGCCTTGAAGGGGCAGCAGCACTTGTTTCATGTATTTTTCAATGTTTGCCACCCTCCCTCTGCCTCCCACAGAGTCCCAATGGGCCTCGAAGGGGCAGCAGCACTTGTTTCATGTATTTTTCAATGTTTGCCATCCTCCCTCTGCCTCCCACAGAGTCCCAGTGGGCCTTGAAGGGGCAGCAGCATTTGTTTCATGTATTTTTCAATGCTTGCCACCCTCCCTCTGCCTCCCATAGAGTCCCAATGGGCCTTGAAGGGGCAGCAGCACTTGTTTCATGTATTTTTCAATGTTTGCCACCCTCCCTCTGCCTCCCATAGAGTCCCAATGGGCCTTGAAGGGGCAGCAGCACTTGTTTCATGTATTTTTCAATGTTTGCCACCCTCCCTCTGCCTCCCATAGAGTCCCAATGTACCTTGAAGGGGCAGCAGCACTTGTTTCATGTATTTTTCAATGCTTGCCACGGTCCCTCTGCCTCCCATAGAGTTCCAATGGGCCTCGCAGGGGCAGCAGCACTTGTTTCATGTATTTTTCAATGTTTGCCACCCTCCATCTGCCTCCATAGAGTCCCAATGGGCCTCGAAGGGGCAGCAGCACTTGTTTCATGTATTTTTCAATGTTTGCCACCCTCCCTCTGCCTCCCATAGAGTCCCAATGGGCCTCGAAGGGGCAGCGGCACTTGTTTCATGTATTTTTCAATGTTTGCCACCCTCCCTCTGCCTCCCATGGAGTCCCAATGGGCCTCGAAGGGGCAGCGGCACTTGTTTCATGTATTTTTCAATGTTTGCCACCCTCCCTCTGCCTCCCATAGAGTCCCAATGGGCCTCGCAGGGGCAGCAGCACTTGTTTCATGTATTTTTCAATGTGTGCCACCCTCCCTCTGCCTCCCATAGAGTCCCAATGGGCCTTGAAGGGGCAGCAGCACTTGTTTCATGTATTTTTCAATGTTTGCCTGGCCACCCTTACCCCCATAGAATCCCCATGGGCCCTGAAGGGGTACCATTAGTTTTGACAATGTAGAAGCCTTTTATTCAAAATAGTGAATCCATAACATAATAGACTATCGGATTTATGCAGCTCCCCAGAGCAGGTGGACAGTTTCTTCTATTTGTTTGATACTTTGCCTAATTGCTTACTGCACTTTCTCAAACTGGACTCACAGACTGGATCTCCTTTCACCAAATTCTGCATTCAGAGGGATTAATCATTGAACTAATTAGCATTTAACTGCCTGGATTTCGGCATTATTTATTTTACATGTTCAGCGGTTCTGTTTTAGCAAATACATCAATTGTTTAAACTGTTTAATCTCTGCACCCTTTGTTTACGGTGAATGGGTACTCCATCACAAATGTGAACTGATATCCCATCCTTCTTATCAGTGGCATGATAAAAGCCCCTGCAGCCCCCGCTGTGCAGGGCGCCCGAGCTCCGGGGGTCCCCTCAGCACTGGCCGGCCCCTGGCCAGAGAGCTTCAGTTTAGGTCCGGAGCATAGGGGGTCCCCTGCATGTCCATTGCAGGGGGGGGGGGGCAAGCTTCCTTACCCCACGGCTCCTCATTACAAGAGTAGTATGTCCTAATGCACTTGTAAAAAGACAGATGGACTATTTGTCACCTTTGTGGTAATTGGCAAAGTACCCATCCACCGTGCTCTAAGTTAGGCCGTCAGTTTTGTAAGTGACTTTTGAGATTTGATGTGTGCATTCATTAGTAGGATAGCTAGGAACTGAGGAAAGGGAACACGGCCTGAGACCAAAAAGACACAACACAAAGTAAAGAAATACACACCCAAGCACAGTACACCGGTCAGGGGCTGACCTAAGATTACTTAATGTATATCCATATTTGGACGAAAGAATCACTGACAAAAGTACACTAAGAGGAATAAGACTGAATCAATTCCAATATGTGCTGAGCCACTTAGATTCCAGACACTTTTTAATGTGTATGCAATCACACCCTCCTCGTTTAGCTCACCGTGAATGATTCATATACATATTCATATTTGGGGCTATAAATGTATGTTTGCTATAGGTGGAAATTATTTTTCCTCTGTGTAATTACGCTGTAGTAAAACCCACCACAGGGGGTAGATAGTGGGATAAATGTGGCATGTTTGCCTTGTGGCTTTGTAAATGCCCATCGGTCATAGGTTTTGGTTGCAGAGCATTCACAAACATCTCTGTGACAAAGGCCTGGAGTAATGCACCTACCAAATGGGTTAGGGCTGTCACACACCCAATTTTCAAGGGACCATACCAACATTTTTCGATATTCGTTTTTTCTCTGAGGTTTCATTTACACCTTCAAAACGCGTTGGCTGTTTGCTGTCTCTTAAGTGATCTTAAAAATAAAAGAAGAATTTTTGGAATTTACTTGTCTACTGGGACTTAATTCTGAGTGCACCTTCATTTGTGCGAAATTTCTTGGATACCCATAACTAGGTTAGGGCATAGAGAAAGAGGTTTCTCCAGTGGCATAGCTAAGGGCGGAGGGGGGGGGGGGGTGGGGGGGGGGCAGAGCAGGCAGTCCACCCCAGGCGACACTCTTTTTGGGGGCAGCGGAGGTCTGTCAACTACCATCACCCCCGCCCTGAGAACAAGTCATCTGTCAGACAGCACCCCCCAGTCTACCGGAACTAGTCGTCCGCCACCCATCCACCCCCCGGCTCTTAATATAGCGGTCGCCCTGGGTGGCAGTAGGTCTAGCTACGCCACTGGCTTTCTCCATGTGCAAATGTTTTGTCCTTGGAGAAAATAAAGAAAAAAAATGACCATTTGCGGAGTGCACTGCCTTTCCCCAAAGTGGAGCCACACTGAGTGTAAAACTCTGCAGAGGGGAAACAGCATATGCCACATAACTTCCCAGTAGCACCTCTGGAAAGGCACAGAATTGGTACAGCTTTCCATGATTGTTACCAGGAATTTTATCAATTAATCTACAACATGTAGGAGTACTTTTACAAATGCAGATTTTCGATTACTTTGCAAAACGGGACCACTGTTTTCAGATCTGTGTAGAGAGTCAGAGTTAGCATAACCTAAATATAAGAGTTAGCACCTCAGCTCCTTTCTGTCATTCAGGGCTGTGTCATTTACATCAGTGGTGGCTGCTACGGAATGGGGGTTAGCGGGCGGGGGAAAGGAATGAAAAAAGAAAATTGCACTTACCTGGATACTGCCACCGCCGCTCCTCCATCCTTCTACTTACGATGCAGCAGGAAACTCACAGGCTCCCAGACTGCCCTAGCCAATCACAAAGCTGCTGTCATCAGCATGACAGCAGTGTCGTGATTGGTCTGAGCGCCGTGGTTCAGTGCTCAGACAGGGAATGGGAGCCTGTGCATGTTCTCCACCCAGGCTGTGCATGACTGTTTGGCCAGCTGAAGACGGCCGGCCAAACTGTCCTCCCACTGCTCTAGACAGCCCAGCCCACCTCACCCCTAAGCCAGTATCGAAAAATAAAATGATAATAACATTGCGTTATTATCATATTATCATTTTTTATTTTTCCATTTTGAAATTCTCTGAGAGCAGTGGGGCGATGCTCCACCGCCTTAGTGGAGGAGTCGCCACTGGTTCGCATGTTGATGAGCCCACCTTTATCATCTATTGGTTGGGTGTGACTGTCATTCATGACACATGGAATTTAGCTACTCTGGATGCTACTTTGACCTTTGCAATTTGTGTTGATTCTTTAGTACATCAGTTGACCTTCATCAGGCGTATTTTGCAGCCACTTTTGTAACAGGTAGCGCAAACAGCGGTGGCTCCTCTGCTAAGGTGGAGGAGCGTCGCCCCACTGTTCTCAGAGCAGTTCAAAAAGGAAAAATAAAATAGTAATGCAATCTTATTATCATTTTATTTTTCCGTACTGGCTTAGGTGTGGGGTGGGGCGGGGCTGGGCTGTCCAGGGCAGGGGGAGCAGTGGTGAGCACTACCTAAGTGCGCATGACAGTTTGGCCGGCCATACAGTCATGTGCACTTAGCATGTTCTCCATCCGACTGTATTGCACAGCCTGGGTGGAGAACATGCACAGACTCCCACTCCCTGTCTGAGTGCCGAACCACGGTGCTCAGATCAATCACAACACTGCTGTCATGCCGATGACAGCAGCACAGTGATTGGCTAGAGGAGTCAGGGAGCCTGTGTGTTTCCTACTTCATCATAAGAAGAACTTAGGAGCGGCAACACCCAGGTAAGTGCAATTTTCATTTTCATTTCTCCCCCCGCCAAGCCTGCTCTGCTACCCCCGGTCGGTTGCAGCCACCACTGAGTGCAAAGCAGAGATGTCATATCTGAAACGTGTTTGCAGCTGCTGCACATGCAGGTGTTAGCTAGGGGCGTTCCAAAGTATGCAAACCTGGCATTTGCAGCCTTATATACAGAATCGAGGGATCGCGATTTCCTAATTGTGATTCTAATTGATTCGCAATTAGGAAATCGCAATTCCTAATATACAAAAATGCACAAGGTTCAAACTGCAATTCCTAGCGGGTCTCAAATCGACCTACCTCATGAATATTAATGAGGTAGGTCGCAGTTTGTGACCCTTTAGGAATTGCAACTATCACAGGAATGGTGAGCTGCTTGGGTCAGCAGACCACCACGCTTGTAGTTGCTATTTCATAAAGCAATCTTTTTTTTGTTTTTTTAATGCAATCCATTTTCCTTAAAGGAAAATGGGATGTGTTTCAAAAAATAAAATGAAACATTAAAGTTTCACTTTGAAGAGTAGGCAGTGGTCTCTGGGACCACTGCCTGATCATAAAAAGTATTTGTTTCAACATACACAAAGATGAAGGGGGTCCCATGGGGACCCCTGCCCATTTGCAAGGTGTCAATAAAAAATGTATGTTTTGCAACTATAATTCTATAATACATAGCACTGCAATTCGGTATTTAGATGAGACTCCCTAAACGCGCCCCTTGCACATACCGAATTCCTAAACACAAATTGCGATTCTGTAACATGTTACTGATTCTCAATTTGTGCTTTGTACATATGAAAAAGCATTATTTTGATCGGAAACGGCCCGATTCTGTGAATCTGGCCGTTTTCACCCACAAAACTGCTTTTGTGCATGTGGCCCATGGTGCTGCGAACAGCAGCCGCTTGCTTTCTATTTGTTCATGTTGTTTCTGTGCTGCTGTCATAGCATTTTTTCCAAAAAGGACAGAAAGTTACGCAACATGGTATAATCATGTGATTGCGACTATTTTTTTCTGAATAAACATAATGCAAAAGGCTGAAAATTATGCAAGATTACACCAGAATAACCAATGTTTCACCCAGTCTACTATTAGCATGAGCTGTCACCTATATAACTCACTTGCAAGACAATTTGCATGTTTTGCCTTTCCCCATTGAAGGAGTATCTCAAAACCAAGGAAACATGGAGAGAAAGAGCAATACACCTCTCTCCTTTGGTTTCAGAAGTAGCTTCATACTCACTCGCCGACCTACAAAGGGCACAAGCTGCAGTCCTAATATTATTTCTTTCAATAGTGTCATCTGTCACCCAATCCATTTTACAGTTCTTTGTAATACCCAGATATTTTTAGTTTTATACTTGAGGCAATTTGGCTGCTTTGGTTCTGTCAGTTTAATGGGGACTGTAGATTTAATGGGGACCACAGAATATAAAGGCAAACACGGTTAAAACTACACCATCCATGTTTTAAAGTGCAGCGTGATTAAACATTGAGCATGATCTTTAAAATCTACACATATGGGTTGATCTTTTTATAAAGCGTTTAGTACTCAGGTCTCCTCCGTACACAATCTATGCTAGACATCACACACACACCTTTGCACTATAGACAACCACATCAGCGGATGACAGCAAGCAGTAATGTTATTTACTTGTAGATATGGCGTTGTCCTGCTGTTTCCATTTCATGAAACAAAGCATCTTTGGTTGCTCTGCTGCAATGCATCATTTCTAAGTAAAGCTGTCCCTCTATCTAGGGCTATCTAGGTAACTGAGTGCCACAGTGCGGCTGCCGTGTGCCCAGGCAGATTGACTCTCCGTGTGAGAAGTTGAGGGAAGATGGTGGCAACTGTGATTTGAATGGTCAAGGATGCAGATTCCTTGGAGGTATACATAACACTCCTTACCCTTTTAATTGCTGTTTAATGTGCTCCTCTACTGGCTCGATTTATAACTGGGTAGTTCACTTTTCAGCCATCTTCCTGCTTGTTTTGTTATGTGTACTGTGAGTGAAAGTCTGATGGCTTCAAAGGTAGAACTTGGTCCTCTTTGCGAGAGCATGTGCTTCGAGCACAGCCTCTCTTGGAAAGGAGTTGTATTCTAGTCGCATGATGGATGCTTGTTAGCCTGAGGGCTCAGGTGCTGATGCTGTGTTCTCCATGTTCTCCCACTCTGTAAGCAGTGGCGGCTGCTACTTAACGGGGGTGGTGGAGGGATTAAAAACAAAACACTTACCTGCCTCTCTGTCCTCTTCGGTCGACTCCAGAAGCAGGAAGCAAACAGGCTCTGAGACCGCCCTAGCCAGTCACCACTCTTCTGTCACCAGCATGACAGCAGCATCGTGATTGGTCCGAACGCCGTGGTTCAGCACTCAGACAGGGACTGGGAGTCTGTGCATGTTCTCTACCCAGTGCCTATGGCTGTCTGGTAGGCTCAAGACGGCAAGCCAAACCATCATGCGCACTGAAGAGAGTGCCCACCATTCCTCCCCTGCTCCTGTGACAGCCCACCCCACCACACCCCACTCCTAAAATGTAAACCATCTGAGCCAGGACAGAAAAATTAAATGATAATAACATTATGTTATAATCATTTTATTTTTCCTTTTTGAACTGCTCACAGAGCAGAAGGACGACGCTCCTCCGCCTTAGCGGAGGACCCGCTGCCGTTGTTGCAGGGATTCTGTAGAGTCACAGAACTATGCTTGGGATCTTAGGAGCTTAGTAGGCAGGGACTGGGTCATCCTACCACCTGAGTACCCATGAGCCCGGGACTGACTAGATATAGTGTCTCACTTGACCTCCTACTCACTCACGGAGGAACAAGTGATTAGACACCCCTGAACACAAAACTCCTGACCCTCTCAAAAATGGTGGTTACTGGACACACCCTTTCACTCTCACTCTCACACTCGTACTTGTCCACAATAAGATCTGACAGAGACATGCTAAAAGTTTAAAATGTTTATTTTAACCATTGTGCTCTAGTATGCAGTTTACGTGCCACAATAAGTAAGAAAATGCCTAACACAAATACGGTCAGCATAGTAAGTAGGCCATAAATCACAAAAGGAGCTGTCATTATATATGACTGGGTAGCCTAACCTCCTTCCCCTTCTTCAGAAGCAAAATGATTATATATCAGAAGATCTCTGGGTGTTAGCACCAGACCCCATACCTTAGCATGCACAAAGGAAAGTTCTACATCTTAGGTGCTGCCACGATCTCTTCCCTGGAAAGATCCCTCTCCAAGTGTGTTGTTACCTATTCTGTGCATAACTATATGACAAAGTATGTGTTCCCAAACAACAGCTGCATTTGTGTGTGTTTTTGTCTAGGTGCTAAGGGCTGGCCACAACAAAATAAGGAGGGGCATTGTTATTTGACCTTGTCTATGGTATGCAGACTAAATCCCAGGAAAGAACAGAAACGAAAACAACAGCAGATTCTGTGTGAAAGTTCAGTGTGACACAAAGCAAAATACATGTGTAGAGTAAAGTACACAAAGCAGAGGACAGTCCGCAACGTGCTTATGCTAACATAAGGAAAATGACAATGGGCCTGCATGGGACATATGACACTGTCTGTAAGAGCACTATTATTGGATCTAAACCTACAGTCAACTCTAGCTGTGGAAGACCTATTGCCTATACCAAAATCAACATAGAGTGGGCTTTGGGTCAGTCCCTTGCTCATCATTGGATGGCTTTCTTGTCTAGCTCAGTTCCTCGTTCGTTATTCAATGGCTTTCCTCTCTATTCTTGATTTTTCACCACCCTTGGAGTCTAGCTTCTTTACTGCCATATTGATGATCTGACTTGCAGCCTTTCCCTGCTGATATGAAAGCACTATTTTATCATTTGCATTTAGCACTCCAAGGGAGCACATGTTTCATTTGCTGTCTTCCCTGTCCCTCCCCCATGCTTCTTTATTTTTCATTTTTTTGTTTTTGCAAGAGCCTGACAGCAGCACAGTGCTAAAGGGCCAGTCGCATTTCAGCATTTGCTCCCAACCCCACACCAGCAACTGCATCCCTTCCTGCCCCTCACCATCAACTCTTCCATAAACATTTGTTGCTTTTTAGGTCTCGGCTTGAAGGCTGCGCTTGCGCAGTCTCGATCCGAGATTTAATGACTTGGAGAAGAGGGGCTTGAACCCACCCCTCTTCTCCCCTGTTCTCCATTGGCTGGCCTCTTGAATGCTGGCCAGCCATTGGAGAAGAGGTCCGTCATTCCGATTAGGCCCCGTCCTTTTCGGATTCGGGGGCGTGTTTTTTTCAAGAAGTCTAATTATCTCCTCCAGCCAATGGCAAGAGGAGAACACGCCCCCGAATCCGAAATGGCCGCTGCCTTTCTCCGAGGCATTTCTGTTTCGCCTCGGAGAAAGACGGTGGTGTGCTCGTTTCCTATTGGGCTTCTTTACGTTAGCTGTTAAATGCACTGAAGCCAAGTTCCATCAGTGACATGAAACTCTTGAACGTATTTTACCTGGCTACGTATGTTTTTGGGGGTAATCTGCAAATGTAGTGATTCCGTCCCACACTCTCCTCTGCAAACAACTTTTTGTCGCTCTATCAAATCCTCTGCTAGCTGCACCTTCCACGCAGTGAGAACAGGAAGGAGATTTGTCTCCTCTCGGCATCCTTATGCCCCGCGGCCGTAATGTAACTCTATCCTAGAATTCATACCCCGTTCACCCTGCTACCAGGGGCTTAGGCGTAGCTTTCGATGGTGCAGCGGGTGCAGTGACACAGCAGCCCCAGGCCGCGAGGGGCTCGATTAACCCCAATTCGAGACAATGTGTGTTTTTTACTACGAAATCAGGTGACAAGTACATATGTCAGGTCCTACGATTCTACTGCTTACTTCAGGCCTTTAACCTTGCACGCGCAGCTGCGCAGTGAACCGATGAATATCCTGCGCGCGGGAAAGATCCCGTGGAAGTGCAGACAGGCGCTCTCCGAGCACAGATCTCTCTTTCGCTGCCTTACTTCCATAAAGTGACACGCTTCCAAACATTAAACAATATGCTGGCCTTGAAGCTGCGACGATTCCCCACTCCTGTTTGAAGTATATCGCTCCTTATGTGTGTGCACGCACGGGGCTTTCATGATTTCAATCTTTCTGAAAACCGAAACCCCCAGTTTGCTGCAGGCCCGGTATGATGGGGGCCTACCGGCCAAGCCCTGGCGTGTACATAACTGCAGCTCAATCGGGTCACCTGCACACACGTGTATGTTCTATGGATATAATGACAGCCTGGCATGAAGAGCCAGAGTTATCGATCTAAGCATAATGGTTATCGACAGCATCACATCTCTTTGGAAAGAAAACTTTTCAGCCGCTCGGAAGGGAGAACACGGTATGCGTCTCAAGAGGCACACCCAGCCTCTAACTCCTCTGAGTTGTATTTGAAACAAGGGCCATTGAGGTAAGCCATGATGGTGAATGTCTTTTCTTGGGGTGTGTCTGAACTTTAGGGAATACTCAAGTTCTAAGATTAAACAAGCATTTACAATGCAATGGTCTCGGCATTGGTAAAGTTAGAGCTATTGGCATTGCTCATGACATTATTTTTGTTTATGTTTTTGTTTTTAAAACATTTAAAGAAACGGCATTGTCATGAGCAATGCCAATAGCTCTAACTTTAACAATGCCGAGACCGTTGCATTGTAAATGCTTGTTTACCAATGCTTTCAAACATCAGAAAACACTAACAATACAAAAAAGGTGCAATGATGTGACTGATCACAAGACTGGGGTGATATTCTCTTTGTTTTTAATACACAGAACCAAGATGGCGGACTCCACTTGGATTGGTAAAGAAATAAATTAAGATTGTCTTGCATGAAAGTGCAAAGTTTTTACTAAAGGACCACAAAGGTGGTGGCTAAGGAGTGGTGGTGGTAAAAGTAAGGAAGGGAGAGAGAAAAGTGACGCACAAGGGAGAGAGCAATGAAGGGGTGTGAGAGACAACAATGCAGGGAGAAATAAATGACGAAGTGGAAGTGTTGGAAGAAGAACACGGAGCCTGGGGCGAGGGGAGAAGCACTCAGGAATGCGAGCAACACACAAAAGTGACAGCAACATGGGGAGCAGAGTGACATACACAAGGAAGAGTGTAACACAGGGCATGGGTGAGCAGGGAAGAGGCACATGAGAGAGAAACATGGTTCACATGGAGCACTTTGGGGAAGCACATGAGGGAGAGTGAGAGAGCTGTAAAACACATGCACTCTCATGGAATGGTAAATTAAAGAGAAATAAATAATTACCTAAAAGTGAGCATTGGAAGGACACGTCAGCCAAATCAAGCTGATAATAAGGCTGTGCCTCAGGGGAAGGATAAGCACAAGATGGAATAAGGTGAATTTAAGCAAGTCCTCGAATATTAAGCAATGAAATGAGTGTGACAATTAAACCAATCAGTGGTAAGCAACAGGCGTGCTCTTAGTCCCCTGTAAGTTCTTGGTAGGCCCACAATTCGAGTTTTTCAACCAGACGGCTGTGTTGTCTGGTAGGTCCTACCTAAAAAGTGTATTTATTTAACATGCCGAAGTGCTTCCGCTTAGAACATCAGATTATACCAATGCATTAGAGGCATTTGTTAAAAGGGATAGTTTTTAAAAACAAACTTAGAAATGCTCATGCCACTCGTCCCTGACAAAAGTGCCATTGGTGAACTAGGAAGCAAGTCAGTTGTCATGTGCACCCGATATGAGGGCCAAATTGTTATTATAATTGAAGCAACATTATAGGTTGGGTGGCAGGCAGAAGGCACATGCAAGCTCGGCGGATGTATGACGTTACAACGCATACATTTACATCGCCGTACATTACATCGCGGTTTTGACAACGCAAGTCGTTACAACAACTTGCGTTGGAGGGCGCTGGACTTAGGAGTAGTATAATTTACTATTCCAACTCCAGTCTACGTACAGTAGGGAAGGTGTTGGATAGTAAATTATACTATTCCTTGCCCTAGAGCGCCATCTAGCGCAAGTCGTTGTAACGACTTGCGTTGTAAAAACCGCGATGTAATGGCATTGCGATGTAATCCCCGCGTTGTAAACGATGTTTCCCAAGCTCGGCTTGTTTTGGGCTCGAGGGTCCAAAGAACATCGAGCTGTGCCATAGCCAGGAATGTGGCTCAAACCTTCAGTGGTTCGCTCACCTCAGGTATTAGTGTGGGCTTGTAACCCACTGCTACTTGCACTTAATTTACTTAGGAGCAATCCTACAAATCTCTAGGGACTGGGACCTGTGGAGTGCTACTCAAGGTAAGCAGGATCTTCCCTTCTGCCAACAAAGAGAGCCTCAAAGATTACGGCACATGGACAGCACACGTCGTACACTACTTGACACCCAGAAACCCAAAGACCATCTAAGTGTATCGTGTATACCGGATATCCTGTATAACATACACACAGCACTGTATTTAAAACAAAACGTGTCTACCGGTGTATATTGACTGACAGATGGAAACCCTGTCTAGTGTACACACAATAGGTTTGTGTTTTGCAATAACAAAATGTTTTTAAATTTGTATTGACAAAATACCTCGATATCCTATATCATGTGCACACTGCACTTTTTTGCAAAAACAAAATGTATTTACCTGTATATTGATTGATATCTGGCTGCCTTATTTAACACAAACAAGGCACTTTTTGTAAAAATAAAAATATGTATATATCGAAATGGCGCTCACTAGATTGAGAAAGCCTGCTGTGACAGGCGAAACCCGTCTCTCTTTGCTGGGTCGGAGGAGGCATAATTCAATAAAGAAGCCTTTACCTAAATAGACCTCGAGTGCGTGCTCTTTTTCCTGATGGGCAGTAGAGGCTCTTTGGTTAATATTTTCAGCGTTGGAGGTTGACGCTGTTCACGCAACACTAGTCGTCTAGGGCCACCAGATCCAGCCACAATCTGGAGGAAGCAAGCATGGTAATGCTATACTGATGGCCCCCATGATGTTCGCTGGGATGAGGATTTGCGGATGACAGCAGTTTGGGAGGCAGTACCTCTGCCGCGAGGAAGCCATTTGGCATTCAGCGCAGGGTCCAATCCTGTCCTGTCTAGAAATGCCCTACTTGGAATGCCAAAACACACAAGATGATGGACGGAATGTTGCACATTGGCAAAACATTCACCCCCGGTCACAGATCTGGGTTTAATCCATCGTTATTTTGCTCACCACGCCACCCCTGTTCAGACATCGCCATTTGCAAATCAGTCTTGACCCTGTGCCTCATGGGAACAGTCCAGCCCGAACTGCCTAACCATGTCTTCCCTGGACCGGAATCAAGCATCCTAGGACCGGTTTCGGGGTTTCAACCCTCTTCAGCCAGGATAGCTTGACTCCAGTGGCGTAGTGAGCACGGGGCACACGTCTGGGCATACCCTTCCCACATAGGGCGAACAGCAAAACACACAAGATGATGGACGGAATGTTGCACATTGGCAAAACATTCACCCCAGTCACAGATCTGGGTTTAATCCATCGTTATTTTGCTCACCACGCCACCCCAGTTCAGACATGGCCATATGCAAATCAGTCTTGACCCTGTGCCTCATGGGAACAGTCCAGCCCGAACTGCCAAACCATGTCTTCCCTGGACCGAAATCAAGCATCCTAGGACCGGTTTCGGGGTTTCACCCTGTGGGAGGGTAGGTCGGATTAACAGACGCGGAGGCTGTATATAGGATGATAATGGCCGAGTTTTATTCAAGGCTGCACTTAACGGGGTTGGGGATACGGAGAAATGCTCTGTGTCCTCTGGCTTCTCTTCTTGTTCTGCCCGGGCGTCACGGTCGGTAGGTCCCCCTCGGTATGGTTCCTCTTCTTTAGGTGCGGTGTTCCCCCGGAGGCTCATGAGCATAAAAAGAAAAAGGAGCCGTCAGTTTCCTAATATATGCCGACTTTGTCAGGATAGATCCTTCACCAAACCCAGGAGTGACTAGGTGCGTCTTTCAGGCGGGGAAGTGCAATTTGTGAGGGCAATGAACTTTGTATTCTAAGTACATGGAAGGGAGGGGAGTTCAGTATGCACGGGGTTATCGAGTTCCTTTTACGGTCGTAGGGTTAGCGCTGTGAATCTATGTAAAAGGGGTGGGGGTCAGTGCACAAGAAGTAGGTGTTTCAAGCGTGCCCTCGTTCTCCCTTCAAACCCTGTTCCACCCACCTCCCTTTTCTTTATCCACCCACCTCGTCTCCCTTCCCCGGTCCCGCACCACTCACCGGCTCCGCCGCAACTCTTCTCCCGAGTTGCGGCCGCTCTCCAGCCTCCTCCTGAGGTGTCCACCACTCCTCACACCACCTCTCGTCTTCTTCGTCCTCTTCGCCTTGGGTTTCTTCGGTTTCTCCGTCTTCTTCGTACTCCACGTTTCCCTCTCTCGTCGCCTCGTCCTCTGTGTACTTCCTTACTCCGCAGGGTGTGCGCATAGTGAAAAACCAGAAAAAAAAATAAAAAATAAATACATAACTTAGCATTTAAAAAAACGTACAAATTCACTGAAAAAACCATAGGTTTCACACACGTTATAGTTAGGAATTATCATATACAAAACCTTGCAAATTCACTTAAAAAACCATAGGTTTCACACATGTTATAGTTAGCTGTACATTTCACTCGTAAAAAACCAATGAAATTCCACGTTATAGTTAGATCAGGTAACTATAACTTGCGCGACCGCAATCCACAATGTGTAATTTCAGATGTCATCATTGATGTCATGAGTGATGTCACTGACCATGTCATGAGTGATGTACTATGTGACGTCATCAGCAGTTTATTGTGGACGCGCAAGTTATAGTTACCTGAACTAACTATAACGTGGAATTTCATTGGTTTTTTTTACGAGTGAAATGTACAGCTAACTATAACATGTGTGAAACCTATGGTTTTTTAAGTGATATATATATATATATATATATATATATATATATATATATATATATATATATATATATATACATACGTAGTTTTAGTTAGGACAGCTGTTCATTGGAAAAATGTTTTTTTGTGTTGCTAATAACTTTTGCACCGTTTGACGAATTGCCACAAAACTTTACAATAAGGTGCTACTTTTTGACTAGTCTGTGCATATAACGTTTCGGGGTCATCCATCAAGCGGGGTTTGAGAGAAAAGGGGTCCCAAAACACAAAATCATCAGGAATTTTACATAGACTTCTTTAGACAAGGCTACAGCAAAAACTGCTGAATGGAATTGAACCAAATTTGGCGGAAGGCTAGATCTTGGTCCACTGATTGTGCTTTTTGTGAGTTGGTGTTAATCCATCCAGTAGTGTTTGAGAAATTAAGGTAAAAAAATAATTTTATATCTGGACGGTTGGGTCCACAGGAGTCTTGAGAGACTGTTGTGGGAGTGCCAGTTTAAAAATGGAGAGTTCTTATTTTCCCGGGGAGATTTATTTCCCTTGGTCCATCTCACTCCCACGAGATTCAGACACTCTGATGCCAGCAACATGAGAAAAATGTTGCTGGCAGCCATTACAGGACTAGTATAATGGGACAGGTTAGGGATCCTCTGATCTCCTATGGCCTATAGGGGGACCCCGAGAGACCCCCCGCCCCCCCGGGGCCAAAAAAGAAACAAATCAGCCAGAGATGCTGCGATCCCGCGGGATACAAAACAAAATAATTGCAGCTGGGCCACATTTCCTATGTTTATGCCCGGGGAAGCCCACCCCCAGGGCTGTATTCCTAAAGGGAAGGTGGGCTGTGTTGACCCCCTCAGCGGGTCTCAAATGGCCACGGGGAGCCTGGGCCAAAATTTAACAGAATGGGGAGGGGGCTATGTGCCCCCCTTCCCAAGCCATTAAAGGCAAGGGGGAGCCCACACCCAGGGCTGATTACTATAAGGGAAGGGGGTCATGTGGCCCTCCTCCCTGAGCTATTAATGGCCCGGCGCTGCATTCCACTGGGTCGTCCACAAGTTATGTCCCGGGGAGCCCCCTCCCCCCGAACAAAGTGGTTTTCCTCCCAATATCGGCGTAACCACTGAAACCTGTGCTTGCTCTTGCTTGCCGGGAGCATTTTTTTATTTCCCGCCTAGCGGGAGCGAACACCAAGTCTGCTCCCGCTTCAAAAATGCTCCCCACCACTGGGAGTGGACTTTTGATCTGCTTCCCTGTTTGCACTGAAGTGTACAGGGAAGCAGATCAAAATATTGCTCCTGCCTGGAGGAAGCAGCATTAGTAGTTGCTCTCTCGGGGTGGGAACAATCCTGGCTCCCGCACCATGCGGGGAGCCAGATGGCGCCGCAGGGGTCTTGAGGCTTCCAACATGGCTCCCACCAACTATATGTTGTGTGTCCTGGGTGGATACAAGGGCAACCACCTTTACCAGTGCAGAGTGATATTTCTAGCGCTAGCGGTGGCGCTGATTTGCTGTGCACCACCAGCCTTCTGGTAGTACGCCAGCATACCGCATATTTTTTTTCAGATGTATCAGGCAGACGGTCCCCCCACACCAGATACCACATATATATATATATATATATATATATATATATATATATATTACCTACTGGCGGTCGCCAGTAGGTAGTTATAGTTAGGACCACGTTTCCATAGGAAAACCTCAACATTCTATTTTGAATAACTTTGGCGCCGGTCGACGAATCCTCGCGAATTTCTCAAAATAGGTGGGGCGCTACGCTCCGCTCCTACCCTGAAAGTCTCGGGGGGATCCGTCAAGCGGGGGCTGAGATAAAAGGGGGGTCCCAAAACGCGTTTTTCCCATGCATTTTTCCATAGGACCTTTAGAACGAGCTACAGCCCGAACGGCTGAACAGAATTACTCAAAATTTGGCAGAGAGGTAGTCCCTAGGTCAAGGAAGTGCCTTTTGTAGGTTTGGTGTAAATCTGTTCAGTAGATTCTGAGAAAATAGCCTTTAAATCAATATATATATCTGAGCCCGCTTACGGTACGCTTACCGTACGCTTACGGTAAGCGTACGGCGGCGTGCGCGAGCGCGATTCTGATTGGCTCTTAGATCTTAGTAAACATTCGAATCGGCCGAAACCAGGAAGCGGCGGCCGCCATTTTGTGTATTTCACTCTGAAAAAAAAGAGTGAAAACAAGGAAAGGGGGCAATGAGGAGAGTTACAGACCCCCTAACATTTGTAAGGGGGTCAAAGAAGGACAGAAAAGTACAAAAAAAACATTTATTGATTTTAAAAAAAATCACGGGGTACGCGTACCGTAAGCTTACGGTAAGCGTACGGTAAAAAAAATAAAAATAAATAAATGAAAAGCAGATTTAAGAGTTTAGAAATTAGGGAGCTCTAAAAAGAGCTGTTGTGTTTATGAAGTCATTTTTTAAGTGGTACCTACAAGTAAGTACCGATGCAGAGTCTAAGGTTCAAGAGGAAGACTCTGTTCCCTTCATCATTGAAGTGCACACCATCTCCTCTATAAATGTCTTGCATGTCATAACGCAAGTTGTTGTGGTAAATGGCACCCATACCATAGTCACGGAGGAAAGCAGAAACAGATTTGTTGACGTGCTTTCTTGCTTTGTCAATCTGTGGACAGAAATGATTGGACCAGTTCCATTTTTGCCTTTGGCATATGTTGGAAAACACAAAGGCAGTTTTAGGGAAAAGTGTAAACAGTTGTGCAAAGGTGTCCTTCATAAGCATTTCCAGACCTACCCCAGTCAAAGTGCCTAGGTCATTGCCACCACAGTGCACTATTATGAGGTCAGGGTGTTGGATTTGAATGAAGGATTTCACCAATGGCATCAATTGGTGCCACTTTAACCCTCTCTGACCAATCCATTTAATGTCTACATTTGGCAAAGCAAGGTCTCTCACCATATCTGTTTTCTCTGCAAACTTTTCACTCCAGAAGACATAGCTGTGCCCTACAATCCACACTGTGAACATCTTCAAAGGAGAACTGGATGCACTCAGGAGGTGTCTTTCAGTAGAATGGCAATATGAAAAGAAAGACAGTTTGGAAATGGAGGCATACATATTTTTTTAAAACAAAAAGAACTGATTGGCTGTTTCATACCATTCTAGAATAAAAACTAGGCTGTATGTGAAAATTAATAGAAGCATGTTTTGTATTGGTACAAAAAAATGTGTAACCAAAGAACAGTACTATGGATTTGCTGTAAGGTTTGAAAAGTCAAGCACTCTTGCTCTGTGGAATTGAAACATTGTGTGTCGAACTTCTGACCTAACTGCACACAGCAGTGTTCCATGAGCTGTTGCTATGGTAGCAGGCAGAAGTCAAGTTGGGGGAAGGGTACTAGGCAGAAGTCAAGTTGGGGGCAGGGTACTTTTGGAAAAGGGTTGGTTTTCAACCAATAGAAATGTGTGATTACATTTGAAAAAAAGGGGGAAGCACTGAGATTTGAAACTTACATGTATATGTGTGGAAAAATAGAGGGAAAGTTTGCCATTATCTGGTTCTGCTGAGAGGAGAGAGGTGAACACAACAGAGATCCTGGCTCTGATAATCTGCTGTTTGAGTGTCACATTTCTTTCACAACTAACTAATTTTAAAGGTGAGTTTAGAGTTTGAGAGGGGATGTATGTGGTAACTTAAGAAATGAATAATAGAAATGGGAATTGTTTTTGTTGTAGTTACACATGGTGGTTTCATAATGTGACAGTGTGTAAAAGTGATTTACACTTGCCCCGAAAAAAAAAAGAGCAGTAAGTGTGCTTTCAAATTGGCAAAGAAATTTCGTTTTGGGACTAATGTGAAAACATGACTCTGTGTGCATAGAAGAATTATAGGCAGAGATTTATTGCGTCTTGCTCTGGTGATTTCACAGTTGCATTAGATGGAAAGGGGGAGCGAATTTTTTGGGGAAGAAGCAGAGGCTTAGCACACACCCATGTGCTTGCCATGTATAGTCATGCACAGTATTTAGAAGCCAGTGGGGTTTTCAGGTTTAAGTCTGTAATGCAAATACATTCAGCATCACTAAGGCTGGTTGCCCTTGGTGGAGTGTAGGCAGTCACAGAGAATGCACATGGTGGTGGTCTGAAAAAAAAACAGCTTGGACACGTGCAATTAAATAAATCAAAAATAGTGGTTTCATAATGTGTCAGTCTGTAAAAGTGATTTCAAATTGTAAAAAGAGATTTTCACATGGCCCGAAAAAAAAAGAGCAGTAAGTGTGCTTTCAAATTGGCAAAGAAATTTCGTTTTGGGACTAATGTGAAAACATGACTCTGTGTGCATAGAGGAATTATAGGCAGAGATTTATTGCGTCTTGCTCTGGTGATTTCACAGTTGCATTAGATGGAAAGGGGGAGCGAATTTTTTGGGGAAGAAGCAGAGGCTTAGCACACACCCATGTGCTTGCCATGTATAGTCATGCACAGTATTTAGAAGCCAGTGGGGTTTTCAGGTTTAAGTCTGTAATGCAAATACATTCAGCATCACTAAGGCTGGTTGCCCTTGGTGGAGTGTAGGCAGTCACAGAGAATGCACATGGTGGTAGTCTGAAAAAAAAACAGTTTGTACACGTGCAATTAAATAAATCAAAAATAGTGGTTTCATAATGTGTCAGTCTGTAAAAGTGATTTCAAATTGTAAAAAGAGATTTTCACTTGGCCCTAAAAAAAAAGAGCAGTAAGTGTGCTTTCAAATTGGCAAAGAAATTTCGTTTTAGGACTAATGTGAAAACATGACTCTGTGTGCATAGAGGAATTATAGGCAGAGATTTATTGCGTCTTGCTCTGGTGATTTCACAGTTGCATTAGATGGAAAGGGGGAGCGAATTTTTGGGGGAAGAAGCAGAGGCTTAGCACACACCCATGTGCTTGCCATGTATAGTCATGCACAGTATTTAGAAGCCAGTGGGGTTTTCAGGTTTAAGTCTGTAATGCAAATACATTCAGCATCACTAAGGCTGGTTGCCCTTGGTGGAGTGTAGGCAGTCACAGAGAATGCACATGGTGGTGGTCTGAAAAAACAGCTTGGACATGTGCATTTAAATAAAAGAAAAAAAAGTGGTTTCATAATGTGTCAGTCTGTAAAAGTGATTTCAAATTGTAAAAAGAGATTTTCACTTGGCCCGAAAAAAAAAGAGCAGTAAGTGTGCTTTCAAATTGGCAAAGAAATTTCGTTTTAGGACTAATGTGAAAACATGACTCTGTGTGCATAGAGGAATTATAGGCAGAGATTTATTGCGTCTTGCTCTGGTGATTTCACAGTTGCATTAGATGGAAAGGGGGAGCGAATTTTTGGGGGAAGAAGCAGAGGCTTAGCACACACCCATGTGCTTGCCGTGTATAGTCATGCACAGTATTTAGAAGCCAGTGGGGTTTTCAGGTTTAAGTCTGTAATGCAAATACATTCAGCATCACTAAGGCTGGTTGCCCTTGCTGGAGTGTAGGCAGACACAGAGAATACACATGGTGGTGGTCTGAAAAAAAAACAGCTTGGACATGTGCAATTAAATAAATTTTTAAAAAAGGTTTCATAATGTGTCAGTCTGTAAAAGTGATTTTCACTCGGCCCGAAAAAAAAAGAGCAGTAAGTGTGCTTTCAAAATGGCAAAGAAATTTCGTTTTGAGACTAATGTGAAAACATGACTCTGTGTGCATAGAGGAATTATAGGCAGAGATTTATTGCGTCTTGCTCTGGTGATTTCACAGTTGCATTAGATGGAAAGGGGGAGCGAATTTTTTGGGGAAGAAGCAGAGGCTTAGCACACACCCATGTGCTTGCCATGTATAGTCATGCACAGTATTTAGAAGCCAGTGAGGTTTTCAGGTTTAAGTCTGTAATGCAAATACATTCAGCATCACTAAGGCTGGTTGCCCTTGCTGGAGTGTAGGCAGACACAGAGAATACACATGGTGTTGGTCTGAAAAAAAACCAGCTTGGACACGTGCAATTAAATAAATCAAAAATAGTGGTTTCATAATGTGTCAGTCTGTAAAAGTGATTTCAAATTGTAAAAAGAGATTTTCACTTGGCCCTAAAAAAAAAGAGCAGTAAGTGTGCTTTCAAATTGGCAAAGAAATTTCGTTTTAGGACTAATGTGAAAACATGACTCTGTGTGCATAGAGGAATTATAGGCAGAGATTTATTGCGTCTTGCTCTGGTGATTTCACAGTTGCATTAGATGGAAAGGGGGAGCGAATTTTTTGGGGAAGAAGCAGAGGCTTAGCACACACCCATGTGCTTGCCATGTATAGTCATGCACAGTATTTAGAAGCCAGTGGGGTTTTCAGGTTTAAGTCTGTAATGCAAATACATTCAGCATCACTAAGGCTGGTTGCCCTTGGTGGAGTGTAGGCAGTCACAGAGAATGCACATGGTGGTGGTCTGAAAAAAAAACAGTTTGTACACGTGCAATTAAATAAATCAAAAATAGTGGTTTCATAATGTGTCAGTCTGTAAAAGTGATTTCAAATTGTTAAAAAGAGATTTTCACTTGGCCCTAAAAAAAAAGAGCAGTAAGTGTGCTTTCAAATTGGCAAAGAAATTTCGTTTTAGGACTAATGTGAAAACATGACTCTGTGTGCATAGAGGAATTATAGGCAGAGATTTATTGCGTCTTGCTCTGGTGATTTCACAGTTGCATTAGATGGAAAGGGGGAGCGAATTTTTGGGGGAAGAAGCAGAGGCTTAGCACACACCCATGTGCTTGCCATGTATAGTCATGCACAGTATTTAGAAGCCAGTGGGGTTTTCAGGTTTAAGTCTGTAATGCAAATACATTCAGCATCACTAAGGCTGGTTGCCCTTGCTGGAGTGTAGGCAGTCACAGAGAATGCACATGGTGGTGGTCTGAAAAAACAGCTTGGACATGTGCAATTAAATAAATTTTTAAAAAAGGTTTCATAATGTGTCAGTCTGTAAAAGTGATTTTCACTCGGCCCGAAAAAAAAAGAGCAGTAAGTGTGCTTTCAAAATGGCAAAGAAATTTCGTTTTCTGCCTAATTTCAAACCATGACTCTGTGTGCAAAGAGGAATTATAGACAGAGATTTATTGCGTATTACTCTGGTAATTTTACATTTGCATTAGTAGGAAAAATGGGGGAGCTATTTTTTCAGCAGAAGCAGACTCTTAGCACACACCCAGCTGCTTATCCTGTAGAATCATGCATAGTATTCACAACCGAGTGGGGTTTGAGGTTGCAGTCACTAATGCAAATACATTCAGCATCACTAAGGCTGGTTGCCCTTGCTGGAGTGTAGGCAGTCACCCAGGTTACAAATGGTGCTGGTCTGAAAAAGCAGTTTGGACATGTGCTTTTTAAAAAATCTGAAAAGTGGATTCATAATGTGTCAGTCTGTAAAAGTGATTATCACTTGCCAAAAAAAAGAGTAGTAAGTGTGCTTTCAAATTGGCAAAGAAATTTCGTTTTGTGACTAATGTGAAAACAAATGTAGTAATATATTTAAATAAAATAAAGGAATTTTTTTTTAGTTTTTTTCAGGTATTGCTGAAGAGCAGTGAACAAAATTTAAGATGCCTACAAAATCCAGAGTAAAAAAAGACCACAAAAAAAACCTATATTTGAAGACAACTGGAGGACCTAAGTTAGTTGAAGATGCTCATTTTGGGAAAAAGAAAAAATCTTCTGGTAAGCAGACAAAATTTTTTCGAAAACTACAAACATTTTTAAAACTATTTTTAAAAAAAACAAATGAATAAATATTTTTTCAGTGAGTATGGTAAGTCAATAATAATAATTGTAGTCTCTCAAGGACCTTGTAATGTGTTTATTGATTTTTAGTGTTTTTTAAAAAAAAAAAAAAAAAAAGTACGCGCACCGTACGCGTACGGTAAAAAAAAATAAAAAAAAGTTTTTAAAAACATATGTAAAAAAAAGATGAAAGATAAGGTTGGCTCTTAAAAGAACCGTTGTGTTCATGCAGGGACAGAGGAAAGGAAGCATGGGAAAATTATTCAAAGCGACAAATGTGTTGATCTATTTTGTTGTTCACTAGGGAAACACTTGTCTCCCTATAGCAAATTAGATCTTGACAAAATGTGCATCGAATATCAACCTTCCGAAATCGAGGGTTGATTTCCAGAGGGCCAGCAAAAGGAGATTCTCCCCCCACAGATGAAGGGCTCACCTGACCTGCAGAAGAAGGAGTCAGCCCTGCAGATGATGGTTCAGGCTGAGCTGCTGTGGATGTACTGGCTCGTCTTTCTGAAGAGTTACCTCCAAAAAGATGACCATGTGTCCTTCTGTGTACATCCTGGAGGTGTCTCTTCATGGTGTGATTCCCAAAGGAATACTTCCTGTTAGGATTACCTCTAGAAAGTACACGCTTACACAGCTTGCAAGTAACTAAGGGTGCATTCACCTTTTGCTGACCTTCTGGAAAAGTAAAATAATCCCAAACATAAGAAGGCTTTTGTTTCCTCGATCTCTGCCTCAAGACAGTGCTGCTGGTGCTAGCCTCACTCTCAGAAGAGCTCTGCTGTTCTGCCATCGTATCCCAAAGACAAACCAGCTCCTTCTCCCAAGGGATCACAAGCAGAAATGAGGGGAATGGGTGTGGTGTAGGAGAGTTCTAGAACTGAAAGTAGTTTCAACCAATCAAAAGTTGTGTTTCAAGATCACATGACCTACCGTACGCTTACGGTACGCTTACGGTACGCTTACGGCAAAAAGTACGCGTGCGCGTAAAAAAGACACGCGCTTGCGCGCATGCGCATAACAGTCACTCCCCGGCACTTCCGCGTAACGTGCGCGTGTGGCGTAAGCGCGCACGCGTCCCACGTGCAGTACGCGCGGCTACGCAAAGTGCGTAACTATACGCAAGCAGCGTAGATAGATTACGGACGTTGCGTAAACCGTACGCTTACCGTGAGCTTACGGTACGCGTACTATAAAAAAAAAAAAAAAAAAAATCTGGTAATAAATTTTACATGTTTATTTTAAAAAATATATTACAAAAAAATATTTAAGGATTTTAAAAATTTAAGCATAGTCTTTATAAAATGAAAGAGAATTAAATTAAAAATATGTTTGAAAAAAATGAAGAATAAAAAAAAAAATTAGCATTTAAAAAACCTTGCAAATTCACTGAAAAAACCATGGGTTACACACACGTTATAGTTAGGAATTAGCATTTAAAAAACCTTGCAAATTCACTGAAAAAACCATGGGTTTCACACACGTTATAGTTAGGAATTAGCATTTAAAAAACCTTAGAAATTCACTGAAAAAACCATAGGTTTCACACACGTTATAGTTAGGAATTAGCATTTAAAAAACCTTAGAAATTCAGTGAAAAAACCATAGGTTTCACACATGTTATAGTTAGCTGGACATTTTACTCGTAAAAAACCAATGAAATTGCCCCGTTATAGTTAGTTCAGCTAACTATAACTCACGCGCCCGCAATGCACTGCTGATGACGTCACATATTACATCACTCATGACATGGTCAGGGACATCACTCATGACATCACTGATGACATCTCAAATGACATCACTGATGACATCACTGATGACATCATCCTTGTGATAGAGTGGCAGACCTCCTCTCACCTTAATATAAGCTTTGATACACACATTCAAAAATAGAGACTAAAATTTTCAAAACAATGGACATACCAATACCAGTTACAACAACCTCTTCAGTAATTCTAAGATCCACATACACATCCACTCATTCACCAACAGTCCTATACAGTCACTCATACATGTACTCACTCATCATATGTACTCATACACCTATACATCCTGTTACATAATGCCACTCATCCATAGAGTTACTCACACACATAGTCACTCATGCTAATAAAGAATCAAACATACATTCACCTGCATATACAGTTATACACACACCACCACACTTACTTCTACGGAAACTTACACATACTTAGTCTTTTAAACAATCACTTATAGAAACACATACTTATTCATACAGGAACTCTTTCAATCTCTCCCTCTCACATATACTCACATATATACACCAATAGTCACATATACTAGTTTAAAACATATGTAGTTACTCCTGAAGACACTATTGGGACAGTCATTCACTCACTAACACACCCATACACACACTCATCCACCCATACAGTCCTGCACACATGCTGTCTTCAACACATACAAACAGTGAGTCACTCATTCATGCACCTATGCACTACGTAATACCCCCCACCGAACCATACAGACACTCAGACTGATACTCAAAAAAACAACTACTAACCTATATAGACACCCATGTAGCTACTCACCAACCCATGCAGCCACTTATACACAAAGTGAGAGATACACTTAATCAGTCAGTTACACAATCAATTTTTTAAAAACAAATCATCCATTTAGACACTTATATACCCATTTATTCTTCCATCGACCTTGAGATATACATATATAAAACATATTTAATTTTCAGAAAAACACACATTCACTGGATGATGTCATCAGTGATGTCATCAGTGATGTCATTTGAGATGTCATCAGTGATGTCATGAGTGATGTCACTGACCATGTCATGAGTGATGTAATATGTGACGTCATCAGCAGTGCATTGCGGGCGCGTGAGTTATAGTTAGCTGAACTAACTATAACGGGGCAATTTCATTGGTTTTTTACGAGTAAAATGTCCAGCTAACTATAACATGTGTGAAACCTATGGTTTTTTCACTGAATTTCTAAGGTTTTTTAAATGCTAATTCCTAACTATAACGTGTGTGAAACCTATGGTTTTTTCAGTGAATATATATATATATATATATATATATCAACGAAACTTCCCAGATTGTGCCGTCACGCACAACAACAGGAACGGACAACTTCAGTCGCCAATGCTGGAAAAAGGTATTTATTTAGGTTTGAAATTCGTGCCTAGTCCATGACGCGTTTCGAGCCACTTGGCCCTTGCTCACATGACTGCGTTACGTGCATAACAGTGTATATAAATAGAAAACAACACCCTGCACCTGTAAACAATTAGCCCACATGATAATAGAAATAGAAACAATACTTGTTACGTGCACATTCAAAGTATATACATTTAAATGTCACAATCCCACTTGAATCATAAAGACTGATATAGTGGCATCTCAAAATAGAAATTAAATTACCAAAATCATCATAGTACATACATAGTGGGCTCAATGATCATCTTCTGAATGAAAGATATATGTGCAAAATACAAAGTTTCAATCAGTCAATAGGCATAAAGCCCCACGAAACTTTTATGGTTGGTGTAAAGACACTATGGAAAAATGAAAAAATGGAAAAAACTTTTTCTAGTCATGCTGGCAAAGACTGAAAGACTAAAATGCTGGGTACAAATACCCCATTATCCAACTATAAGTCGGTCTCTACACCACGCTGCTATATAACCCAAGTATAGTACATATGGAATAATTGGCAAAATTGATATAATACACGTAATTACAAGCTAGTACTACAATTCATGTGTGGGAAAATATGTCCTTGAGAGACATTCAATATGTCGTCATGGAACAGGTGCTCGGTGCTGGAGTGAAAAAAAGTGTAAAAAGTGCAAGTGATAAAATTACAAATTCAATAATTCAGCCACAAAGTCACTCACTCCAAAATGGAGGTGGACAAAAGAGTACTAAATCAGATTAAGTATGTCCATAAATATGGCTGATATTGAACCACAGGGATCCCCCTTAAAAACAAACCCCAAGGGTTATTGATGAAAACAGACACTGACTGTGCTGTTTGTATTGTAATGAGCATACCATGACATGTGCCAATAAAGACATTTCAATGACGATTCAACATCCTGATATAATCAGATAGTGGATAATGTAGATGTTTGCCTGACAGTATGACCACAGAAATACAGCAAAAATACACAGATGTCGATAAATCAGAGATATGTATTGTTAGCCAAAGAATAGATGTATGTAGTGGGGCGGAGCAAATACCTGAACGTTTGACCTCATGTATTGTACTAAAATAGTAGTTAGAGAAAGTGATGCATATCTTCACCTATATTGAGACCTTGAGGGTTCTTGGTATCGATCTCTAAAATGTAGCGAGATTCTAGTTGACGTAATCGCTTTTCGCGATTACCTCCCCTTTTCTGGCTTGGTATAGAGTCAAGGACACAGTATTTAAGACAATTAAGATTGTTTGCATGGACCTTTTTGAAATGTCGGGCCACCGGATAAGCGGGATCCGAATTCACGATAGCTCGCAAGTGCTGGAGAATGCGGGCATAGACCGGCAACTTCGTGCTGCCGATGTATTTCAAACCGCAGGTGCATTCTAGCATATATACCGCATATTCGGTTCTGCAGGTGTAATGTCCTTTAATCGGAAGACTTTCCATAGAAAAGGCAGTGGTATAGCTGTTAGTATTGATCCCAAATTTACAAGCGCGGCAGGAGCTGCACTTGTAAAATCCCAATTTGGGAGATAGCCAACTGCCTTTAGATGTTAATTCTGGGCTAGATTTAACTAAGTCGTTATGCATAGAATATGCTTTGCGGAAAGTGACGATGGGCCTGCTAGGAAGTACCTGCTTGAGGGTGGAATCCGTTAAGACAATGGGCCATTGTTTATTGATAATGGTCTTAATTTCTTTGGCCTGTTTGCTGTATGTGGTAATGAGCCTGCAAGGAACTTGATTAAACTGTGAATCATCTGTAGAAGTAGATGTAGTGGTATTGGTAAGGTCAGTATTGTGGCTTAGTAAAGATAGTCTGTTTTTACTGTTGGCCTTGTCTTTAGCAGATTGAAGTTTGTGTGGGTTGTAACCTCTCTCTAAGAACCTAATTGTGGCCTCATTTTGATGGCGAACCAACTCATTGGGGTCACTACATGCTCGGCGTATGCGTAAATATTCGCCGTATGGGAGACTAGTGATGGTGTGAATAGGGTGGAAACTATTCGCATGTAGGATGCTGTTGCCTGCTGAGGGTTTGCGATATAGGCATGTCTCTATGTGATTGTTCTTAATGTATACTGAGACATCTAGAAAATTGCAAACTGAGTCATCAATACTAGCTGTGAAATGCAGATTGACAGTGTTATTGTTAATTCTATTAACAAAATCCTCAGCTTCCTCATGCGTACCATTCCAAATGACGAAAATATCGTCAATATAACGCCACCATCGGATGACATGTTTACTCCACAGTGCCCCATGTTCGCGCTGTAGGACATGCTCCTCCCACCAGCCCACGTGCAAACACGCGTAGCTGGGGGAGAAGCATGCCCCCATCGCTACTCCCTGTAACTGTTGAAACAATAAGCCATCAAAAGTGAATATGTTGTTGAAAAGGCACCACCGGATCATTGAAATTAACATCTTGTTATGTGAATGGAATTCAATGGGTCTTTTACTAAGAAAGAATTCAATAGCCCGAATTCCATCGGTGTGCCGAATACTGGTGTACAGTGAGGAAATGTCCAACGTTATAAAGCAATAATCTGAAGACCAATTTTGGTTGTTCAATTTACACAAAAAGTCTTTGCTGTCTCGTAGATATGTGGGCAACTTGGTTACAAAGTCCTGTAAGAAGTAATCTATGTACCGGGAGGTATTTTCAAAAGTGCTCTTGTTGGCAGAGATGATGGGTCTGCCCTGTACAGGATTTGTACCTTTATGGACTTTAGGTATAAAATAAATGGTAGGAAGAACAGGGTAAAGATTGTAAAGGAAATTAAATTCATCTTTGCTGATCAGGTTGTCTCTTTTCCACATCGCAAGGTCGTCTTTGTAATTTTTATTAATTTTATTGAACTCGGTTGTATTAGTTCTGCGGTAGCATTCTTCATCGTTCAAATGACGATAGGCTTCCAGCTTATATTCGGTCTTGCCCCACAGTACTATATTTCCACCTTTGTCGCTTTTATTGATGATAATATCATGATTGCTACTGAGTTTTTTCATCAGTTGAAAATATGCTTGCGGTTGGTGTTTAGAGCAAGATCCCCTGTTTTTATGTCTCTTGCGTGTTGCATGAATTTTCTTTAATTCCTCGATGATCCGATCATGAAAAATATCAACCGCGTCTCGGGGCATGATGGGAACAAATGTGGAGATGGGTTTGAAAGGACTTTGACCAGGAACAGAGAGATTAATACCTTCTGTGTCAGTAATTTCTTGTGTATCTGTGCTTCCAACATCATGGTCATCAGTATTGGTACTCAAAGAGTAGAGAGTTTTCATCATTTCCAGATCACCAGCCGTTAGGTTCTCATACTGATTAGTGACTGAACTAGTTTGCTCTTGGCGTTGCGATGGTTTGAAAGTACTGGTGGTTTTTTGCTTGGTGCCAGAAACATTTATTTCCTTTTGTTTTTCTTTTTTCGATTTTTCTTTTTTATTGGCATCGTTGATGTTGACTTGGTTTTTGATTGTGTAATATTTAGTTAGTTTGAGTTTTCGAATGAATTTGAAAACGTCCACTCTTGTTTCGCTGTAATTAAAATTGCTTTCAGGGCAGAAACTAAGCCCTAAAGCTAATAACTGTTTTTCTGCAGTATTAAGCTCGACATCAGTTAAATTGATGATGGTACGGTCAGCTGATGTTAACGTTGTTGCCATCTCTTTCTCTGCTGCCCCCTTCCTCTGCCTCTTGGTGCATTTGCGCCTCTCTCTTCTACGGCGATTTCTTTTCTGTTTGGTTGTAAGGAGGTGTTCCGAGATCTGAGTGACTTTTTCCGGTCTTCCGCTAAAAAATCAATTTCCTCAGCGTAGGTTAGATGGCCTAAGTCTTCTCTGTTGATACAGGTGGAATCGCCGCTAGCGTTGGAATCAGTATCGCTCAAAAAGGTGCTGAGGTCAGACGTGGAGGCATTGGTATTATCGGTTGTGGCTTGTGCTGCATTAACATTGGAGTCTTTTACATTGCTTCTGGATTTTCTCAAGTAGTCGAATTTGCGCGCGAACGTGAATACTTGTCCCATTTCGTAGTCACGTTTGTCGCGTGCAAATTTAAAAGCCTTTCTATTTTTAATAATGGTCTCTTGTTTAGAGAGGCGAGTTTTCATTTCTTCGATGCCTTTGTCGATGGTGTCGACAATATATATATATATATATATTACCTACTGGTGGTTCCAGTAGGTGGTTATAGTTAGGACCTAGTTTCCATATGAAAAGTGTTTTTTGATTTGCCAATAACTTTGGCGCTGTTTGATGAATCTTCGCGAAATTTTCAAAACTAATGGGGCGGTCACGTCAGTTGCTGTCTTAAAAGTTTGGAGTGATCCGTCAAGCGGGAGCTGAAAAAAGGATGTGGTCCCAAAACGCTTTTTTACCATGTTAATTTCTATAGTAAACTTTTGACGCGGCTACAGTCCAAACTGCAGAACGGAATTACACCAAATTTGGCATAAAGGTAGCTGTTGGTCCAAAAAACACTCTTTTTGTTAAATGGTGTAAATCCATTAAGTAGTTGCTGAGAAATGTTAAGATATCTCAGATATACAACTGTGGGAGTGGTGGATCCGCAAACTCTCCTGATGTCATGCCTGAGATCTGATTGGCTGCCAAACTTCAAACCAGAAAGTGTTGGCAGCCATCTTGTGACTCGGTTAAACTGGGTCACAGGAAAAAACATGAAAAATAAAAAAAGGGAGCAGGGTAGAAACACCTTGACCCCCTAGGCTAGGCCTGTTCAGGGGGTTCCACAGGGACCACCAGGGCCAAAAAAAGCATTTTTTTAATTTCGTCGGGATTCACGGTGGATAAACGAAGCGCGGGCTCCCCCGCTTTGTTTACTTTAGGCCCCCAGGTGGGCCAGGTCACGGGGGCAATTAAAAATAAATGTGCGTGGACCACGAGGGCCACTGCAGTCCTGGAGGTCGCCACCTCCCCGGGGTTAATAGTTTGAAGTGCAGGGAGGGCCACACGCCCCCCGTAGCCCCGGGTATCGCAACCTTCCCGAGGCTATATTTAAAATAAAGCATGGGGGTCTCAAGCCCCCCACGCAGCCCCGGGGACTGCCTCCTCCCCGGGCTAATTTTCTGAAATGCGGGGGGACGCGGCTGTGTGAGGCTTACTGGAGGGCTAGTTGGCCCCATGGAACCCTCAAAAGGCAAGGGGACTTCATCTCCTAACCAAGAGCGCGCCAGGAGGCACGTTTGTAGAGTGGTGGAGAATGGGGTCATGGCCTGTGACCACCTCACAGCAATCCCACTGTGTGGGGATTACTGGAATTAACAGGTGGTCTAGTTGGCCCCTAAGGACCCTCAACAACAAAGGGGACTTCATCCCCCAACCAAGAGTACACCAGGCGGTGCGTTTGCGAAGTCGTGGAGAAAGTGGACGTGGCCTGCTATCAGAACTCAGCAATCCTGTGGTATGGGACTTACTGGAGGTAATAGGAGGGGTAGTTGGCCCCCAAGAACGTCCTTGGGGGCCATGTACCCCTCCTGTTACCTCCAGTACCTAATCCACTTAGAAGGATTGCTGAGAAGTTGTGAAAGGCCATGCCCCCTTTCTCCACCACTCTGCAATTGTGCCTCCCGGCGCACTACTATCAGTGATTTCATTTGAGATGTCATCAGTGATCCATCAGTGATTTTTGGTTTGGTATGAGTAAAATCTGACCCTAACTATAAAGTCTCTGTAACCTTCTGAGACCACGCAACCAAATAATGGGTCAAGAAGTAGAAAGAACCAACGGAGGAAACAGAGGCGGAAAAGCAAACTACAGAGGAAGAGGCAAGAAGAATTACAGCAACCGAAAATAAATAAGGTAAATGTGGATGTTGTGGACAATACTGTGATTAATTTATCAGAAATAACTTTATCAATTGCTGAACAGCAGTTGTTAGCTCTAGGTTTATCATTTTGTCCATCGAACTGTTTTAAATACACACAAACGAGAGTGGATGTTTTCAAATTTATCCGTAAGTTAAAGTTAAAAAAACATTTCCAACTTAAAAGCGCAGTGAATATTGCAGCACAAACCAGATCACTGCAAGGATTACATTCAAATCTGCAAGCTTCGGATGTAGCCACGATGTTAGCAGTACACTCTCTGGCAAATGATAACAACCCTACAGGGAACTCTACACAGGAAGATCTCAGTGAAACAGGTATCATGTGTAATATTCCAGCGACTAGTCCATTCAAGCCTCCGTCCACATTTATCCCCATGATGCCCCGGGATGCGATCGATGTATTTAGTGACTGCATGATTGAAGATCTTAAAAAATTGAATTGCAATGTTCTCAAACAGAAAAGACGCTACAATTATTCTGAACTTCAATATATTAAACTCATTCACAAGCTGCAGAAACATACGGAAGTCATCATAAATAAAGCTGACAAGGGCGGTAATATTGTTTTGTGGCCTAGATCTCTCTACATGGAGGAAGCATGGCATCATCTTAATGATGCCAGTTGTTATAAGAAAGCTAGCTTCCAGGAATTGCGCCAAATAAAGGATAATGTATTTGCCGAACTTTTGCAATGGAAACGAGTGGGATTACTAACTAAAAACGAAGACAATTTTTTTAAAGAATGACCATCCTATGACCCCCATTTTATATTTTATCCCTAAAGTGCATAAGAATATAACACCAGTTCCAGGCAGACCAATCATATCAGCACAAAAGAGTCTACTAGAAGCTATGTCGAAATATGTAGACTATTTTCTTTATGAATTTGTGGAAAGTCTGCCTTCTTACATAAGGGATACTGGACACTTTTTAACTAAATTGAAAAATGTCAAATGGGAGAATGATTGTTACCTAATAGTGATGGACATATGTTCATTGTATACCAGCATTAACCACAGTGATGGTACAAATGCAGTTCGCTTCTATTTAGACAAAAGAAGTATACACATGTATGAACATAACAAAATGATTGTAAAAATGATTACCACTTGTTTGACCAACAACTATTTCTTATTCAATAAGGAAGTTTTCCAACAATTGCGCGGCGTGGCTATGGGAGCATGCTTCTCCCCCAGTTCCGCGTGTTTGCACATGGGCTGGTGGGAGGAGCATGTTTTGAAAGTCACCCACAAGGTTATATTTGAACAACATGTGCTCCATTGGTGGAGATTTATCGATGATGTTTGTTTAATTTGGAAAGGTACCATCGATTCAGCCATTAACTTTGTGGAGGAAATTAACAAAAATACATTGAACCTTAAATTTACTTCAGATATAAGTAATATCAAAGTACAATTCCTGGACGTTGAAATCTTCATTAGAGAGGGCACATTACACACTAAATTGCACAGAAAAACAACAGCCGGGAACTCTGTACTGCATGCTAAGAGTTCTCACCCTCGCCATCTCATTCGTAGTATCCCCTATGGGGAATTTTTAAGAACTAAACGGATTTGCAGCCATGAGGAAGATCTAAAAAGCTGTCAAATTGATACGTTTGAAAGATTTTTAAATAGGGGTTATGAGGCTTCTGATTTGCACATAGCTCGAGACAAGGCAAATAACACAGCCCAGGTTGCTCAGCAACACATTGTTCAAGAGGCCCAAGAACCATCAAGGCTAAGTACTGATAATACTGACTCCACTATTTCGGAATCTATAAGCAACATTAGATTGGTAACTAATTATTGCACACAAGAAAGACAGATTCGCAGAATTTTATACAAAAATTGGCCAATAATTAGGACAGACATTACTATGTCGCAAATTCTTCCAGAACTCCCCCTATTGACATTTAGAAGGGCCCCCTCAATGAGGGATGCTCTAGTCAAGAATAGTCCTGAGGTGATGACTTCTAACACATGGCTAACAGCTAGGCATGGTTTTTTTAAGTGTAACTCTTGTCACGCGTGTAAGTTCGGAAAAAATGTATCTGAATACGTCACAGCTTTTAGTCCCAATCCAGTTAAAATAAAAGGACATTTCACTTGCAGAACCGAATATGCAATCTATATTCTGGAATGCACTTGCCATCTATTATATGTGGGCAGTACTAAGTTGCAAGTTTTTAACAGGATTTTACAACACCTTAGAGCTGTGGTTAATTCCGATCCCACCTATCCTGTAGCGCGACATTTAAAGTTAGTACACAAGAATAACCTCAATGACCTCAGTTACTACGTCATTAGTGCGATACCCAAAAACATCAGAGGGGGAAATAGGAAGAAAAGGCTGAGACAAGTGGAGTCTGAATTTATTATGTTATTAGACACCAAGATGCCAAATGGGCTTAACAACAATGAGGATTTGCACAATTTTTTATAATGAATTATTTTAATTCAATGATGTTGAGGATTTGGTGAGTTCCTGGTTTGCTTTTAGACTAGCGTTTTATCCTTAATTTTACCATATTTTATCTAGGTCTCTAGATTTTATTTGGTTTTTGCGGTATTTTATTGTTGGTTTTAAGCGCTTAGATTTTATCTATTTTAGACATCATTATAAAGTTGTGCAATTATGTGTGATTTTTTGGCTACTAACTATTGATTTTATTCAGACCTATATGTTATTACATGACTATATAGCAATATAAACATTTTAGGTCTGTGTTCAATCCTAACCCAGAAATATTTTGATTTCCTTGTCTCATCAGATGCTAGCAATAAGAACAGTTTTGAAGAAGATGACGCGTATATCTGTATGAACAGTATATTTCAAATTATCTGAAACATGGAAAAACTCTTAAAACGTCTATTATAAGCTGCTATGTATTTTACACTTATTATTTTTTATATATATAAGTCCACTATGACTATGCACTTTATTATTAGCACTTTATTTGCACAATTTTGCACTTTTGTCAGAACTACCGCAAGACATGCCGAATATTTTAATGGACTTGTTTTGTGGCCTAGATCTCTCTACATGGAGGAAGCATGGCATCATCTTAATGATGCCAGTTGTTATAAGAAAGCCAGCTTCCAGGAATTGCGCCAAATAAAGGATAATGTATTTGCCGAACTTTTGCAATGGAAACGAGTGGGATTACTAACTAAAAACGAAGACAATTTTTTTAAAGAATGACCATCCTATGACCCCCATTTTATATTTTATCCCTAAAGTGCATAAGAATATAACACCAGTTCCAGGCAGACCAATCATATCAGCACAAAAGAGTCTACTAGAAGCTATGTCTGTTTTTAACAGGATTTTACAACACCTTAGAGCTGTGGTTAATTGCGATCCCACCTATCCTGTAGCGCGACATTTAAAGTTAGTACACAAGAATAACCTCAATGACCTCAGTTACTACGTCATTAGTGCGATACCCAAAAACATCAGAGGGGGAAATAGGAAGAAAAGGCTGAGACAAGTGGAGTCTGAATTTATTATGTTATTAGACACCAAGATGCCAAATGGGCTTAACAACAATGAGGATTTGCACAATTTTTGATAATGAATTATTTTAATTCAATGATGTTGAGGATTTGGTGAGTTTCTGGTTTGCTTTTAGACTAGCGTTTTATCCTTAATTTTACCATATTTTATCTAGGTCTCTAGATTTTATTTGGTTTTTGCGGGATTTTATTGTTGGTTTTAAGCGCTTAGATTTTATCTATTTTAGACATCATTTTAAAGTTGTGCAATTATGTGTGATTTTTTGGCTACTAACTATTGATTTTATTCAGACCTATATGTTATTACATGACTATATAGCAATATAAACATTTTAGGTCTGTGTTCAATCCTAACCCAGAAATATTTTGATTTCCTTGTCTCATCAGATGCTAGCAATAAGAACAGTTTTGAAGAAGATGACGCGTATATCTGTATGAACAGTATATTTCAAATTATCTGAAACATGGAAAAACTCTTAAAACGTCTATTATAAGCTGCTATGTATTTTACACTTATTATTTTTTATATATATAAGTCCACTATGACTATGCACTTTATTATTAGCACTTTATTTGCACAATTTTGCACTTTTGTCAGAACTACCGCAAGACATGCCAAATATTTTAATGGACTTGTGTATAAAACTGTATCAAAAAAGTAAAATTTGCACATAGGTCATTTTGCCAGTCATTAGATGTTAACAACAATGCATTTTGCCTGAATATATAATTATCAACAAAAGATAGGATGGTTTCTAACTATGTGATGCTTTACAGTTGTCAATTGTCGTAAATGAACACTATGTTCTTATTGAATGTTTAGATTGTCCACAACTGTTGAAAACTTAACTATGCATTTTTATGTCAAATGCCAAAATGGTGATGTTCTAAATTTTAAAAGAACGTATAGGAACACTATGTTCTTATTTGACAATTAGATTCCCATACCTATCACTGTGGTAATTTTATTAATTATGTAATGATCGGCTAATGTGCAAGTAATTAGGAAAATATTTGTATTTCTTAAAAAAATCGCAGTCCTATGTTTATGTTCATTCGTAAACTGTGTTGGCAATTATCTAAGCGGTCGTGTTATTAGTCACCTTATATATAGTCACTGATTGGTCCTGCGCGTCATGTGATCAAGACTGCCGTGGGGCAGTCGAAACGCGTCAGGCTGAGCACTTGCGTGATATTTCCATGCACTATGCACTTTAATCTGCAACCTCAATAAAGAGAATTTATCTTCCACGTTGTGGTCCGTACCTGCTTTGTGGATCCCACTAAGGATCGCTCCAGGACTTTGGTTTTCCTATATATATATTATCTACTGGCGGTCGCCAGTAGATAGTTATAGTTAGGACCGTGTTTCCATAGGAAATCCGCAACATTCTATTTGGAATAACATTGGCGCCGGTTGACGAATCCTCGCGAAATTTTCAAAATAGGTGGGGCGCTCCGCTCCGCTCCTACCCTGAAAGTCTAGGGGGGATTCGTCAAGCGGGGGCTGAGAAAAAAGGGGAGTCCCAAAACGCGTTTTCCCCATGCAATTTTCCATAGGGACCTTTAGTCCAAGGTACAGCCCGAACAGCTGAACAGAATTACTTGAAATTTGGCAGAGAGGTAGTCCTCAGGTCAGGGATGTGCCTTTTGCAGGTCTGGTGTCAATCGTATATATATGTGGGCGGAGCCTAACCACACATCTCATCCTGAGATCTGATTGGCTGTCAGCACTTCATCCAAGAGGTGTTGGCAGCCATCTTGGGACCAATATACATGATAGCACCTCATTAAAAAGCATTGCAGTTAATAGAAGGTTTTAAGACTTTAGTTACATTATAATTCATTTGTTGATGGTACCATACTCATTTTAGGAATTGAGGTGATTTCACCATGTGAAAAAGCCTTCTGCTGGGATATCACGATTGAGAGAAAAATATTTTCTCATGCTTTTCCCACAGAGGTTTGGAAGGTGATCTATAAGCTAAACTGAGAGCTTATTTTCTGTAAATTCACATTATCTTTCTCAGTCATGTGAGAATGAAGTCTGACATTCTCAGTAAAACATGTACATCCAACAAGGGCAGAGACTGTCAGTTGATTCCTTTGTGTTCTACTGCAGCTTCCCAGAGTGTTCCAAAGAACAACTAGAGCGCTAACAGTCCTACTTATGATAAACGTATGGCACACCTGAAGCCATCTTGCTTGGATTAAAGTGGTAACTCTTAAAACATTTAATTTAAAAAGGAACAAAATGAGGGGGTTCATTTTTCCATAAAGAGTATGATTAGTGCTGCAGAAAGAAAAATTAGGGCACATTTTGAGTGACTTCTCAAATCCTCTTCTATTTCATTAAAAAATTCTGACATGCAGACTGAAACATGCACTTTCAATACCAGCAGCAGTTTTCCCTGGTGAGCAGTAGCTTTACTACAGTGATCTAATGAGCAAAAAGAGTGCTAACATTCTGAATTTATGGCAAATGTGTGACACATCTGAATGCCTTTGGAATCAAAGTAAAAAACTGAAAGTATTTCCTACTGAGGAGACTGCAGTAAATGAGGAAATTAGGAAACTTCATAACAAATAAGTCTGCCAAGATAGCCACCAGAGACAAAAGAGCCCAAATGTAGCCCAAATATCACCCAGATGTAGCCCAAGTATAGCCCAATGACAGAATGTCCCAGAGTGTTCTTAAAAACAACTAGAGCGCTTACTGTCTTCATTATGACAAAAGTATGGCACACCTGAAGCCATCTTGAACTGGTAACACTTAAAACATTTAATTTAAAAAGGAACACAATGAGGGGGTTCATTTTGCCATAGAAATTATGATTAATGCTGAAGAAAGAAAATGAGGGCACATTTTGAGTGACTTCTCAAATCCTCTTCTATTTCATTAAAAAATTCTGACATGCAGACTGAAACATGCACTTTTAATACCAGGAGCAGACTTCCATGGTGAACAGTAGTTTTACTACAGTGATCTAATGAGCAACTAGAGTGCTAACATTCAGAATTTATGGCAAATGTGTGACATATCTGAATACCTTCATGATGGAATCAAAGTAAAAAACTGAAAGCATTTCCTACTGAGGAGACTGCAGTAAATGAGGAAATTAGGAAACTTCATAACAAATAAGTCTGCCAAGATAGCCACCAGAGACAAAAGAGCCCAAATGTAGCCCAAATATCACCCAGATGTAGCCCAAGTATAGCCCAATGACAGAATGTCCCAGAGTGTTCTTAAAAACAACTAGAGCGCTTACTGTCTTCATTATGACAAAAGTATGGCACACCTGAAGCCATCTTGAACTGGTAACACTTAAAACATTTAATTTAAAAAGGAACACAATGAGGGGGTTCATTTTGCCATAGAAATTATGATTAATGCTGAAGAAAGAAAATGAGGGCACATTTTGAGTGACTTCTCAAATCCTCTTCTATTTCATTAAAAAATTCTGACATGCAGACTGAAACATGCACTTTTAATACCAGGAGCAGACTTCCATGGTGAACAGTAGTTTTACTACAGTGATCTAATGAGCAACTAGAGTGCTAACATTCAGAATTTATGGCAAATGTGTGACATATCTGAATACCTTCATGATGGAATCAAAGTAAAAAACTGAAAGCATTTCCTACTGAGGAGACTGCAGTACATGAGGAAATTAGGAAACTTCATAACAAATAAATCTCCCAAGATGGCCACCGGAGACAAAAGAGCCCAAATGTAGCCCAAAATCACCCAGATGTATCCCAAATATAGCCCAATGACAGAAGTGTGCAAAACACTTATTATTTTGTGTTTTTGCAGTGTTATATAGTGCAGACTTGTCAGGCATTGGAGTGCTTTACATGAGCATTGGTTACATCACACAAGAACAAATTAATTTTGGTTGTAGACATGGGGAGACTAAGTGATTTGACCAGAATCACAGAATGTCGAGCTGAAGCAGAAACTCCAACCTGGTTCCCCAGTTGCAAAGTCTGCAGTTCTGGAAGTAACACCACACCCTCTCCCCTAAGTGCAACATTTAATCAAGTGGTCAACTGCATAAAAAAACATAAAGGTAACAAATAATTTAAAAGTGGTTTCTCGCTATTTGAAAACTCAGAAAATATGTCCTTATTTTAGTCTTTTAGAGCACTAACCATAATTTTGATGCCAATAAGACCCTCTCATATATGTAATTTCTAAAGGAAATGCTCTAGGTATTACAGTTTTGATTACATCAAGATGACATCAGGCGTTCCACACTTTTGTAATAAATATAGAATGTTAGCAATCTAGTTGTTCATTAGGATACTGTTGAGAGGCAGAGGCCAGGGGCACGGACTCTGAAAATTGAAGGCAGGTAGGAGGCTAGTCCATGGATTCACACAACAGAGGATAGGGAGGAGGGGGATGGGGCAGCAAGCTAACTGTTCAGAGAAGGCGGGTATTAGGAACTTTATTGTTTTTAAAACGTGTGTCTGTGCGAACTACTTAAAATATGAACAAGTATGCAGCATAATCTCACTTTTATTCAGGAAGAAGAGGACGTTTGTGACTGTGACTCCGGGCTCACTTGGCAGAAACACCCCCTATCGCAAAATGTAATGCCCGTGAAAAGGGTAGGTGAACACATTGTTATATAGAACATAGTCCTGAGAGCACGATTGAAAATGAAAACTAGATATAGTGTATGGTATAAACTATGCACCAAAAAGTGTGATATAAGATGAACCGGGCGTGAAATATAATATGCAATACATTGTGCGCAATGACAGATTCATTGGAGAGCGCGAGATAGCACAGGCACTAGCGCGTGCTATGCGATATGCGCCTTGGAGTGTAATATGCACAGGGCAGTGTTGTGTAACCTAACTAGTCTCTAAAGTTGTAATATAAAATATGTGCTGGGGAGTGTAACGTTGCATATGCACTGTGACAAAGATATGGATCCCAAATTGTAATATGTATGGCATAGCACTGTGCGTTATAACATAGGCATCGAGGAAGGCACGTTAGATGGGGCAATATAGCCCGTGCGAAGACAAGTGTGGCATGACATATTCACGGGGTGGTGTTACAGTGCACATGGGCTAGAGAGTGTCATAGCATGTGCACTAGCTAGTGGAATACAACACAGAGGTGTGTGGCACTCAGCAGGCAATGGTGGGTGTAACACAGCATTGGGCTCTGCCAGGAGCGCGCTGTGACTCTCAAGTGATGTTCGTCCCCTTTCCAGAGAGTAAAATAAAAAGTATTACACATCCGGCAGTGGATGTGTGTTTTATTAACCGTGAGGGGGGTTTCTTGCATAGATTTGGTCGAATTTTTGTCGAATCCCCTTTGAATGGCTTGGTGTGCATGTGTAATAAATGTGCCCGTCAATAGCTACCCATGTTTGTATAAATAAACGACAAGGGTGTCTACCGGGATTAGGCACGGTAGGGCATCAGACATGTCAGAGCTTCACTAGTGGTGTAAATACATTCCACGTGGATTAATTGTATGCATAGTCGCCTTTTAATGAATATCACGCAAATCGTCATGGTGATAGGTACGTACGGTTTGTCCAGCATGTCCTAGGTGTGTCTATAAATATATATTTTTTTAAAATAATAAAAAACAGTGGACGGCCCTGGGGATTGGGGTCAAAAAAATATAATTAGGAGACAGGCCCTGGGGGATGGGGTCATCAGGGCCAATAAATTAGAATAAGAAGGGGAACCACACAGCCCCCCTTCTTAAAAAATTAAAATAAATAAAAGACTGGCATCGTGCCGGAGGCCACGCCCCCTCCTTGCAGCACTCTGCAAACGCGCCCCCTGGCGAGTTGTAAGTTGAGGAATTAATTCCTCTTCAATACTGAGGGTCCCTGAGGGCCAACTAGCCCAACAGGCATCTCCAGTATGCACCAGGGAGCTGCGCTGCAGACAGGTGTTCTGAGGCCAAGCCCCTTTTTACACCTCTCTGCAACGCAGCTCTGTGGCGCTTACTGGAGGTACCTAGTGGTCTAGTTTGACCCTAGGGACCCTTAGGATTCAAGGGGACTTAATCTCTCAACTTAGAACAGCCACAGGACGCGTTTACACAGTGGTGAAGGGAGGGGACGGGGCCTGAGGTGATGTGTGCAAACACGCACTATGGCACGTTTTAAATTGGGGATATAATTTTCCTTCAATACTGAGGGCCCCTGGGGCCTAACTAGCCCACCAAGTGCTTCCAGTAAGCGCCACTGAGCTGCATTGCAGAGAGGTGGTCCAGGCCGTGCCACTTTTTACACCTCTCTGCAACGCAGCTCTGTGGCACTTACTGGAGGTACCTAGTGGGCTAGTTGGACCCTAGGGACCCTCAGGATTCAAATGAACTTAATCTCCCAACTAAAAACGGACACAGGGCGTGTTTACACAGTGGTGAAGGGAGGGGACGGGGCCTGAGTTAACGTGTGCAAAAACGCCCTGTGGCCTGTTTTAAGAGGTAGTTTTAATCCCCCTGCCCTATTATATACTAGGGGCTTACAGAGGAGGTCATGCTAATCACAGGGGGACCCCAACGCATAATGTTCCCTAGTGCATGTAGGTGTTTTCACTGTATTCTAAGTGTCTTTTAACATAGCACTGGCTCTAGGACTGGTTAGTCAGACTCAGTTACCACCAGTATCCGTCTGAAAAAGTTGAGGGTACAGGATGATTTTGCAACAAGGCTTCTTTCTGCTCTTCTTTTTGTTCTTTCTGCACGTTATCCTTCTTCCTGCACTTTTCTTCGTCTTTGAGGACTTTTGTTGCTTCTTTCTGCGCTTTTTTTTTTCTTTCTGTGCATTATTTCTTCTTTCTTCACATGTCCTATCTCTGTAGGCATAGTTAGAAATTAGCATTTAAAAAACCTTTGAAATTCACAGAAAAAACCATAGGTTTCAGGCACGTTATAGTTAGGAATTAGCATTTAAAAAACCTCAGAAATTCACTGAAAAAACCATAGGTTTCAGGGGTGTTATAGTTAGCTGGACTTTTCACTTGTACAAAACCATTGAAATTCCCCCGTTATAGTTAGTTCAGCTAACTATAACTCGCGCGCCCGCAATGCACTGCTGATGACGTCACATGTTACATCACTCATGACATGGTCAGTGACATCACTCATGACATCACTGATGACATCTCAAATGACATCACTGATGACATCACTGATGACATCATCCTTGTGATAGAGTGGCAGACCTCCTCTCACCCTAATATAACCTTTGATACACACATTCAAAAATAGAGACTAAACTTTTCAAAACAATGGACATACCAATACCAGTTACAACAACCTCTTCAGTAATTCTAAGATCCACATACACATCCACTCATTCACCAACAGTCCTATACAGTCACTCATACATGTATTCACTCATAATATGTACTCATACACCTATACATCCTGTTACACAATGCCACTCATCCATAGAGTTACTCACACACATAGTCACTCATGCTAATAAAGAATCAAACATACATTTTTTTGCTTATACAGTTATACACACACCACCACACTTACTTCTACGGAAACTTACACATACTTAGTCTTTTAAACAATCACTTATAGAAACACATACTTATTCATACAGGAACTCTTTCAATCTCTCACTCTCACATATACTCACTTATATACACCAATAGTCACATATACTAGTTTAAAACATATGTAGTTACTCATAAAGACACTATTGAGACAGTCATTCACTCACTAACACACCCATACACACACTCATCCACCCATACAGTCCTGCACACATGCTGTCTTCAACACATACAAAGAGTGAGTCACTCATTCATGCACCTATGCACTACGTAATACCCCCCACCGAACCATGCAGACACTCAGACTGATGCTCAAAAAACCAACTAATAACCTATATAGACACTCATGTAGCTACTCACCAACCCATGCAGCCACTTATACACAAAGTGAGAGACTGATACAGATATTTACATATTTAAACATTACTCACTAAGCCATGTATTCACTATGATACACTTAATCAGTCAGTTACACAATCAATTTTTCAAAAACAAATCATCCATTTAGACACTTATATACCCATTTATTCTTCCATCGACCTTGAGATATACATATATAAAACATATTTAATTTTCAGAAAAACACACATTCACTGGATGATGTCATCAGTGATGTCATTTGAGATGTCATCAGTGATGTCATGAGTGATGTCACTGACCATGTCATGAGTGATGTAATATGTGACGTCATCAGCAGTGCATTGCGGGCGCGCGAGTTATAGTTAGCTGAACTAACTATAACGGGGGAATTTCTTTTTTTTTTTTATTTATTTTATTTTATTGAAAGTTTTTCTGGTGTCATAAATTAAACTGTACAATACATAGAATTATCGGTCTTATATAGACCAAAATACACAGTTCTCCAATCAATCAATACAGGTAACCAATAATAGAATATATGCACATTCTGCTACAACCAAACAAAGTAAGAAATTAGTAATACATAATCAAAGGAAACCACTGCCGAGATCATCTGTTTGATCTTCTCCAACTATCAAGAGGGGCCCATATATTCCTACCCATATCCCTTACTTTTTTTCCTTTTAAATCATATAAGCAGGACTCAATATTATGTATCGCGAGGAGCCTTGCAATCCACATTTGAAAGGTGGGTGGAGAGGGATCTTTCCAACCTGTTGAGATAAGAATGCGCAGCACAGCGACCGAAACAAAGACCAATGCTTCTGCAGTATTGCTCAGTTCAGCTTTCCTATCTACACCTACCACCACCTGTGTAGTGGATAGAACAATTCTACATTTTAACAATCCCGCGAAAAAATCTGAAATTTCCCTAAGTATCAAGGATAACTTGTCGCACTGAAAAAACATATGTATTAAATCTGCAGGGCCAGTCTGACACCTGGGACACTTATCATTCTCCACCAATCCCCACGAAAACAATTTAGCTGGAGTAAAATACAAATTAAACAATGTTTTAAAATGCTGGGCTCTTAAATTAGATGAGCGTAACATTTTCTTATTTAATATGAGAGCTAAATCAAGATCCACATCCGGGTCATCTAATTTGGTTGTCAATGTGTGTTCAGTTTTCTCCAAGTCATCCTGTATACCTGCCATGAGGTGATTATAAATATGTTTAATTTTATTTCCCCCATTCCCTAGATAGTCCAATAAAGGAAAGCGTGTTATTGCCATGATTCTCGGTCTAATAGCCCTTAACGATTGGACTAACTGACTATACAGGAGCCAGTGAGTTGGTGGGACCCCGTATTTGAGCTGAATTACATCAAACCCAATAGCCGCTCCTCCTTCCCACAAGTCCCCAATGGTCCTGATTCCTTGTTCTTTCCAAAATTGACAATGCATAACCATGCCCAGATATGGGAACAGATTAGAGTTCCATAAAGACAGATATGCGTTAAACTTGGGGATCTCTAGCAACTTTTGAATAGCTTTCCACGTCCCCCATACCCCGCTCATAATCTTGAGCCTGACCTTTTTATAATATCTACGGTCGACCTCCCTCAGAAGTAGCCCTACAGCCTTCTTCCCCAATAGAAGCTCGAATATAGTTGGGGGGTCCTGACTATCTCCTTGGATCCCAGTTAAATTATCATTTTGTTGAAATAAGATTGACATTTGAGCTAAATGGGCTGAGAAATGGTATAATCGTAGGTTTGGAAGGGCCATTCCGCCTCTATCATGCGGGAGTGACATAAGCATCATAGAACGTCTTGTTTTCCCAAATTGCCAAATAAACCTATTAAAGATTACTTCCAGGTTCTTCAATAGTTTTTCCTCCAACCGGAAGGGGATAGCACGAAACAAATAAAGAACCTTGGGAAAAATTGCCATTTTGAGAACATTCACCCTCCCAACCAAAGAGAGATGTAGAGCGTCGAGTCTTTTTAGCTCAGCTTCAATCAAGCCTATGAGAGGGCAGTAATTTTCTATATTGATCTTGTCTACTGCTGCGTTAATCCTTACCCCAAGATAAACTGCTGAATCGACATATCTATCATCTGTCTTAATGATGTTCTTAGTACCGATGATCTGAGTCTTCCCCTCATTTAACAGGTACCCAGATCTACTACCAAATTATTTTGCCAACTCTACGAGTGCCGACATTGCCTGCTGTGGATGGGTCGTGAGAATCGCCAAATCATCGGCATAGGCCAACAACTTATTGCTATACCCATTAACTATCACTGGGTTGATCATTGGACAGTTCATAATTCTGTGGATCAAGGGATCTATATATAACGCAAAAAGTATCGGAGAACAGGGACAGCCCTGGCGTGTACCTCTCCTAATCATAATCTTCTCGGATCTCTCTCCCATTACCGACACCCTGGCTACCGGATCTTTATACATGGCTCTAATAGCTTTGATAGCTTTTGGACCAAATCCCCTATCTGCGAGAATACCCCAGAGATAATCCCAGGCTACACGGTCGAACGCTTTCTCTGCGTCGAGGAGGATCATGGCCATCCCGCCCCCCCTGGCAGCATGAGCATCGAACAAGGCAATAGCTCTACGTATGTGGTCTGTAGTGCCCCGCCCAGGCACAAACACATGCTGCCAAGGGGAAACAAGACCGCCAATAACCCCCCCCAACCTTTTAGCCCAAATTTTGGAATAAAGTTTAGTGTCCGCATTGATAAGAGATATAGGCCTATAAGAGCCTGGGTTCTCTTTAGGTTTACCCTTTTTATGAAAAATGATTATATTTGTCTCTTTCCATGAGTCAGTGATATCACCTGTACACAAAATACCGTTAAAAAGATCCAATAGAATAGGAACGATCTCAGCTTCGATACTTTTATAGACTTCTAGGGGAATTCCGTCGGGGCCTGCAGCCTTCCCGGCAGCGAGCTCATGCAAGGCATCCTTAATTTCGCTTACAGTAATATCTCTATCTAGTTTTTCTCTAAGTAGCCCATCGAGTGTTCGTCCACCATTGTCGAACTCCCACCTTTGATGATCTTGCTGATCGATATGATGATTCTCATAATCATACAATTTCTGATAAAAATATTTAAAGACTCTTAAGATATCTTGTGACTTTGAATAGTTCTTACCGTTCTCTTGAATATTTGTAATAATGTTTCTCGATCTATCCTGTCTAATACGTAGGGCAAGAATTCTACCAGCTTGATCACCTGTCTCATATCGCTTGGCCTTAGAGGCCTGATACTCACCTACCTCCTTCTGTGTAACTAATTTCTGTATATTAGCTTTAATAATATCTAAACTTTTTAGACTCTCCGAACCATCTATTCCATTGCCAATATCCCTAACATGGAGCTCCTCTGCCTTAACTAAATCCAGGATAAGGCTATCTAGCGCAAACTTGTCTGCTTTCTTTAAATTCACTGAACAGCTGATGGATTCACCTCTAAAAGCAGCCTTGAAAGTTTCCCAAACAACATTCCTTGAAGTACTATAACGATTGACCTCAAAGAACTCTTTTGTCCATTTTAATATATGTTCTGTAGTAGGGGATCTCTGTGTATAGTCATAATCTATGAATAGTCCCGCCCATGTGCGGGGACCCCGGAGCAATCAAAAATATCTCTTAAGCTGTCCTGCATTTGCAAACCTGCAAAGACACTTAAGAGACAGACAAAAATAATACAGCCTAATAACAACACGGCTGCACTGGCCAGCACTTCCTCTGAAGTGAACACAAAAGCCAAAATAAAGTTTAAATATCATTTTTATTCACATCTGACATGTTCCTTTATTGTATCACACTCCCTTCACCAAAATCCCTTTAAGCAATAGAGAGGAAGGGGTGGACAGGCAAGCCCTATAGGCTGTCATTATGTGTCTGCTATAGGGATACCGTGCCTTTAAGAAACTCTCCAGAGACCCCCGGTATCCCAGGATGCACAGCCCAAGCAAGTTACTTTCAGTTCTTTTTTCCGGCTCCTGCTAGCAGGACCCTGGAGCTTGAGCTCTACCCTTTTGGGTGGTTTATTTGATAAAAGTTGGATTTTTTGGATAAATAGTGTTTTCATTCGACGTCTAGAGCATTTGTCTACTACTGCCTGCAATCTGGAGCAGTTTTGGCCCACTCTTAGCATGGCTTTGTTCGATAAATGCCCTGAGTGTGGGAGGAAAAAGGCCAAGACGGACCCACATGATGTTTGTATCCTCTGCTTGTCGTCCTCACATGTCCCAGCTACATGTGTCATCTGTAAAAACTTTTCCAAAAGGACCCTGAGGGACAGGGAGAAGATTCGTCTTCAGGGTCAGGAGCAGCAGAGGACCGGTGAGACTTCGGGGCATGGAGGGTCCCATTCCCCCTCCTCCGCCCATGCTTCAGCCCCTGGAGGGACCTCCGGGCAGAGCAGGGAGCAGAAACGGCGCCTACCGGCTGGTAGGTCGCGTTCGGCGTCGAAGACGACGACGTCGACGGCGAGGGAGAAGGCACCGGTATGTTCGCCGTCGATCCAGGGCTCTGGGTCGCGGTAGCCTCGGCGTTCGACGTCGAGAGAGGGGCCGGCGAGATCCGGGACCGGGTCGCCGTCGCTGACGTCGACACCCCATCGACGTCGTACTGAGCCCCGTGGCGGTCTGCACTCACCGCCTTCGCCGTCGACTCATGGCTCGACGCTGACGGAGTCGCCGCCGAGATCCCGGCACCGGAGAAGATCGCCGTCGAAGCACAGGTAAATGTAAATGTAAATGTATGGATACTTGTCGCCGTCGAGGCACAGGTCGCCGTCGAGGCACAGGTCGCCGTCGAGGCACAGGAAGTCGACGTCGAGGCACCGGATGTCGACGTCGAGGCACCGGATGTCGACGTCGAGGCACCGGAAGTCGACGTCGAGACGCCACAGGTCGCCGTCGAGGCAAAGGGCGACGCCGAGGCGCCGGAGGTCGACGTCGAAGCAACGGAGGTCGAGGAAGCATGGTTCGACGTCGAGAGGACGCTCGACGTCGAGACGGCGTTCGACGTCGAGGGGGCGAAGACCTGCCAAGAGACGCCGGACGAGGTCGACGTACAGTTCGACGTCGAGGACATCGGGGAACACGTCCTCAGTGATTACGATCTCCAGTCGGGGATCGGGGAGACGAGGGCGTTCCCCTTCGGTGACTTCAACACGGGACAGGCCCTCCAAGAAGAGAAGGGTGGCCGAGAGCCCGGACAGTGATGGTGCGGGCTCTCCTGCAAGGAGTGATGGGGCTTCGGAACATCTGTCCCCGCTGCGGCCTCAGCGGCCTCCGCTGCCTCCTGCGCCTGCTCTTCCGCCGGATCCTCTACCGGCGCCTGCTCTTCCTCCTCCTCCTCCTCCTCCTCCCCCTCCTCCGCTGCCTCTGCCCGCGCCTCCGCGGCCTGCATCTCCACCGCAGCCACGGACTCTGCCCCCGAAGGAGCCCCACAGGCAGAGATCTCGCTCTCGTCCTCGCAGGCGGTCACGGAGTAGGCGCAGATCTTCCACTCGGTCTGGACATGGACGACGGAGATACCGGTCTCGTTCCAGAGGCTCGAGGGGCACGGACTCTTCTGAGGCTGGCAGGTTCTCCCCCTCGCTGTCGGAGACGCCTCCTACCCGCGTCTCGCCAGTGGATGACATTGCCACTTTCCAGGAGGTGCTGATGAGGGGGGCGGCGAAGTTGGGAATATCAGAGGGGTAAAGGGCGTCAGTCGGGTCACCAGCTACAGCCCCAGCAACAGCAGCAACAGTTCCCGAGGCAGTCCTTTCAGAAGCGCCAGAGGGGCAGAGGACAGCATCAATCCTCGTCAGGGAACAAAGGCCCGGCCGGGTCGAAGCCCTGAAGGGTCACTTCCCCCTCATCCGTTACCCGCTCCGGTGGGGGGAAGTATTCAACGCTACCTGGCAGAGTGGAGGACAATAACTCAGGACAAGTGGGTGCTGAATATTGTTTGCAATGGATACAGTCTTTGTTTCACCAGCCCACCTCCACAGATTCCACCGGTGCGCTCTCCCTACATGGTGCGGGAGCTCCAGCGGGAGGCGGACGTTCTGTTGGCAAAGAAGGCCATAGAAGCTGTTCCTTTGAGGCAACAAGGAAAAGGTCTTTACTCCAGGTTCTTTCTCGTCAGAAAAAAGGACAAAAACGAGTTCAGGCCTATTCTAGATCTGCGTCAAGCAAACAAGTGGATCCGCAGGGAGAAGTTCCGTATGTTGTCCCTGCATCAGATTTACCCTCAGTTGCATCGAGGAGACTGGCTGTGCGCCATAGATCTGCAGGACGCTTACTTCCATGTGCCGATCGCACTAAAGCATCGCAAGTTCCTGAGGTTTCTGGTAGGCAACAACCATTACCAGTATACAGTACTTCCGTTTGGTCTGAAGTCTGCCCCACGGACGTTCTCCAAGTGCATGGCAGTGGTGGCGGTACACTTGCGGAGGAGCAAGGTGTTTGTGTATCCCTACCTGGACGACTGGCTGATCAAAGCCTCCACGTACCGGGAAGCCCAGTGTCACTTCAACAGGACAGCTGCCTTGCTGCATCGCCTGGGACTGCACATCAACATGTCGAAGTCAGTGCCGATCCCTGTGCAGTGTCTCCAGTACTTGGGGGCCTCAGTCAATACCTTGAACGCAAGCGTGTGTCCTTCGGAGGAGAGACGCTTATCGATCCGTGGGAAGGCCCTGCACCTCCTCTCAGCCCACTCTCCTACAGTGAGGACGGTGTCTTCCTTGCTGGGGTCGATGGCTTCATGCATCTTTCTCACCCCCAATGCACGTCTGCATATGAGGCCTCTGCAGGAATGTCTGGAGGATCAATGGGACCAGAGGCGGGGGCGTTGGGAGGACAAGATTCATCTGTCCCAACAAGCTCTCCAATCTCTGAAATGGTGGTGCTCCTCGGAGAATGTTTGCAAGGGGACTCCTTTCCACAAGGATATTCCGGTCCAGACCATAGTGACCGATGCGTCTCTCCAGGGCTGGGGAGCGCATTCAGGCCCTCTTCAGATTCAGGGGATCTGGTCGCAGACGGAGATGACTTACCACATCAACTTTTTGGAACTCAGAGCAGTACACTTGGCCCTGAAGGCGTTCCATCCCTCCTTCACGGCGAACTCCCTGCTTGTTCTGACGGACAATACTACTACCATGTACTACCTCAACAAGCAGGGGGGCTCCCGGTCACGCACGCTGTCTCGGGAGGCCCAGACTATCTGGAATTGGCTGGTGGCCAGGAACCTGATGATCACGGCAACCCATCTGCCGGGAGTGCAGAATGCCCAAGCCGATGCACTCAGCAGGCTCGCTCAAGAAAATCACGAGTGGGTGCTAAACGACGACGTGCTAAGAGACGTCTTCGCAGAGTGGGGCACTCCGGATATCGATCTGTTCGCTACGGCGGAAAACAGCAAATGCCGCGACTTCGCGTCCAGGTACTACCAACCAGGGACACTGGGGAATGCCCTATGGATCAGCTGGTCCAACAGCTTTCTCTACGCCTTTCCACCCATTCCCCTGATTCCGGCGGTGCTGATCAAGCTGTCGCAATCCAGAGCCAGGATGATCCTGATTGCTCCGGAGTGGCCGAGGCAATGGTGGTTCACCGACCTTCTTCACCGGTCTGTTCTGCCACACCGGCGCCTGCCGTGTCGGTCGGACCTTCTCACAAAGTTCGGAGGACGGATGGTCCACCCCAATCTCTCATCCTTGAGTTTGGCAGCATGGCTCCTGAGCTAGTACAGTATGGACACTTGAACCTACCTCAGGACTGTATAGAGATCTTGAAAGAGGCGAAGAGGCCGTCTACGAGGATTTCTTACGCCTATAAGTGGAAGAGATTCTGCTTATGGTGCAAGGCAAAGGACATTGACCCTACATCCTGTAAAGAAGATGTTATTTTGCCTTATCTGCTGCAGTTAGCTCAATCTTGGCTTAATTTTCAGTCTATTAAAGTTCATCTCGCAGCTTTGACTGCGTACAGAAAGGGCCCTTCCCAAACCTCATTTTTTCAAATCCCTGTGATTAAAGATTTTTTGGAGGGTTTGCGTGAGGTGTTTACCCCTGTTAGACGACCTTCTCCACCATGGGAATTGAACGTGGTATTGTCCAGATTGATGAGGGAGCCTTTTGAGCCTATTCATAAGGCTTCTTTGCAGCATTTGTCCTGGAAGGCTGCCTTCCTTGTGGCCATTACATCGGCCTGGAGGGTAAGTGAGATTCAGGCTCTGTGTTGTCAAGAGCCGTATACTGTATTCCATGCGTCTAAAGTAGTGATGCGTACTCATCCTAAATTTTTGCCTAAGGTGATATCTGATTTCCATGTAAATCAAATGATAACTTTGCCTACATTTTTTCAGCATCCCTCCTCTCCGGCGGAGAGGTCTCTGCATTCACTAGATGTGCGTAGGGTGTTGAAATTCTATCTAGATAAGACAAAAGACATCCGCAGGTCGGATCAACTGTTTGTAAATTATGGTTCAGAAAGAACTGGTCTAGCTACCTCAAAACAGTCCATCTCTAGATGGATTGTGTCCTGTATTCAGCTTTGTTATCAGAAAGCTAATAAGACGTTGGGGGGTAAGCCTACAGCGCATTCGACTAGGGGCAAAGCAGCTACTACAGCTTTGCATAGGAATGTTCCAATTGCTGACATTTGTAAGGCTGCCACCTGGAAGTCAGTCCATACGTTTACAAAGCATTACTGCCTGGACTCTGATGCTAGGGCAGATGCGCAGGTTGGACAGGCTTCGCTGAGGAATTTGTTTGCACAGTGATTTGCTGGTGTTTGGTGCTTACTCCACCGCTGTTTGTTGGTTGGGATGGGCTTGCCATTCTATTCATAGATTATGACTATACACAGAGATCCCCTACTACAGAAGGAGTAGTTTCTTACCTGTAACTCCAGTTCTGTAGTAGGGGTATCTCTGTTATAGTCATAAGCGACCCTCCCTCCTCCCCGGTGGAGTAATTCTGACAGTATCAGGCCTGTTGTTATACACCTTCAAAAAGAACTGAAAGTAACTTGCTTGGGCTGGGGATCCTGGGATACCGGGGGTCTCTGGAGAGTTTCTTAAAGGCACGGTATCCCTTTAGCAGACACATAATGACAGCCTATAGGGCTTGTCTGTCCACCCCTTCCTCTCTATTGCTTAAAGGGATTTTGGTGAAGGGAGTGTGATACAATAAAGGAACATGTCAGATGTGAATAAAAATGACATTTAAACTTTATTTTGGCTTTTGTGTTCACTTCAGAGGAAGTGCTGGCCAGTGCAGCCGTGTTGTTATTAGGCTGTATTATTTTTGTCTGTCTCTTAAGTGTCTTTGCAGGTTTGCAAATGCAGGACAGCTTAAGAGATATTTTTGATTGCTCCGGGGTCCCCGCACATGGGCGGGACTATTCATAGATTATGACTATAACAGAGATACCCCTTCTACAGAACTGGAGTTACAGGTAAGAAACTACTCCTTCTATAAATCTATGATCAGATAATAATCTTCTTTCGAAGGTCCAATTAGTGCGGGTTCGCCCCGCCAAATCCATGCTACAAGATAGGATTAAAGGATTATGATCGGATATTGTTCTGGGGAGTTTCTTGATACAGACCTTGTACAATTCTGACGATGAAATAAAAAAATAATCTAATCTAGAATACTTTTGAAACGGATTAGAAAAGTACGTATATCCCGGGTTCTGTGGTTCCTTAGAACCCCAAACATCCTCCAACCCATGGGACCTAATGAGAGAGGAGAGAGCCCGAAAAACCCTTGGCTTCCGCCCAGAATACTTCTGTGGATTATGCCTATCAATGGAAATATTTAAATCGCCACATACAAACATTGGGGTTGGCCAATCTGCTAGTTCTTCCTCTAGAAAATCAAATATATCCAGGTCATCGCAGTTTGAACCATATATTGAACAAATTGTATATCCGAAATTCATTTCTGCGATAGCCCACCTACCCATTCTGTCACATTTAACCCTCTTCGCCCCCCCAAAAGGGTTCTACCCAAGATTGCGACCCCCCTTATAGTGGAGGTCTGTGTGGCACAAGCTATCAGATCAAACCCTTTTATACAAAGTAGATTACGGCTGGCCCAAGGCAAATGAGTCTCTTGTATACAAATTATATCTAATCTATTATATATAGCAAAATGAGACAGCTTTTGACACTTTTTCCAATTGTTCAGCCCGTTAGAATTGATAGTACAAATGTTAATGTTCACCATTCTCAGAGTTCCAAACCTTCTTTATCACATAGCTCCCATCTGAAATCATCATAAATTTGTGCGGTGGACAAAACCAAAAACAAGAACCCCACCACATATGACCATCATTACCTCGACATCGATAACTTTCAATTTGGCCTACCTCCCTACAACACCAGATAAACTCTTTTTTAGTTTTTTCCCCCCATTCCCACAAACCCCACCCCCACCTCCGTAGCCCCCCCCACACCACCCCGCACCCCCATACCCTCCCCAAAATTGAGGCGCTCAGAACTAGTCTGAGCATGTGATGCGAGCTTGGTCGTAAGAAAGAGATAGTGAAACCAAATGAACCTAAACAGCCTGCCAAACCAAAAGAGCCTTCAAATTGAGAAAGGAGACTAGGAGAAAACAAGGAAAGAGAAAACAAGAACAAAACAAAACAAAACTTAAGCTTCGCAACAAGGCCTGGCAAATATGAGAATCAAACTATTTCTCCTTAGCTCATACTCCCAATTAACCCAGTCAGCCCAAGGCCTCAAGGAACTCCTTTGCCTTTATCTCAGAGGAAAAATAATTAATCTTCCCATCATTGATAACTTTTAACAGAGCTGGATTAATCAAATAAGCCTGCAGATTCTTGTCCTGGAAAGGTTTGATGAGCTGACGCAGTCTCCACCTCCTTTCTACCGTAGCATGACAGAAGTCTGGGCGAACAAAGAAGGACACCCCCTCACTAGACCTCCTCGCGTCTGGCCTCGCCTTCTCAGCAACAAGCTGTCTTAAAACAAAGTTGCCAAAAAAAATCAGAATAGCTCTAGGCTTGTTGCCCTCTCTTGCATTTCTGCGTATTTTATACGGAGTGCGATGTACCCTCTGTATTTCACAGGGCCAGTTCCAACTGGATAGCTCAGGAAAGGCTTGACCAAACAATTTAATGACAAAGGCTCTAATATCTAGACCTTCGGCCCCCTCGGGGATCCCCAGTACCCTAAGATTGTTCCGCCTCAATCTGTTCTCCATGTCCTCGAGTTTCCAATGTATATCTAAGAGCTGTGAGCTATGGGCATCGACTTTGGCCACTGCCTCGGTAGCCTGGGACTCTGTGGATACAATTCTTTCTTCCAGATTGGAGACTCTGTCGCCTAATGTTGTGCAAGCCTTAGATAACTTCCTCACGGCCCCTTGCATTTTCCTCATAGCTGCTTATGATTTCTTACTGTCCTGACGAGTCTCCTCACGGTGGGCTAAAATTTCTTGATAAATTACTTCCAATAATGACGCCTGAGACGTCTCTGGGGTAAGATTCCCCTGCAATGGCATGTCCGAAGAATGATCCCATCTAAGCTCCTGATTAATCTGGCTCTTAGAGCTTTTAGAGCCAACAGTGGGCCTCACCGCGGTGAAAGGCTGCTCCATTTCTAGATCGCTTCCTGTGCCCCGAATACTGCCCTCTAACAGGGAACTTTGATCTTCTTCGTCTGACCATTCGGCATCTTCAGATACCGAGAAGAAACATTCGCTCGGGACCTTTTCCCCTGGCCCCTGCCTCTCATCTTCTGGAATGGCCTCACTAGGAACAGACTCGAGGATTTCAGAATCTGCATGTTTGTCGACGTCCTCCCCACGTTGTTTATCACTAGGTCCTGGGGGGACAATGCTGCTGTTAATATGATGGCCTGCCTTAGTGGCAGTATCCGCCTTTGTAATGGCCAGTGCTTCTTCACCCTCCGAAATGTTATTGGTGGGGGAGACCGCAGAAACACTGCTCAGAGCAGCCGGGGTTGTGCTGAGAATAGCGCCATGCACCAACCCTCCTACAACTTCAGGGGTGTCAGAGGCTTGTGGCTCGCCTGTCCCTGCTCCTCCTGCTCCTCCCACATTCGGTTTAGTGAGGACTGGTTCCTGTATTCCCCCTGGGGTCTCCAGCTGTTTCGCCCTCTTCTCCTTGCCTGTTTTCGCAAACATATCAGCTATCATGGCGGAAGCCTGGCGAGTCTTACCGAATGCCTGCTGTTTCCTGGTGAGGGGTGAGTGGGTTCTGGTGGAGTGAGCTGAACCCTCCTGCCCCAGTCCTCCTTCCAGCCCTCCTTTCTCCTTCGATACTGCCGGATTTGATTTAACCGATTTTGGAGCCATGATGACTGGTCTCATCGTGCGAGCCCTTCTCCTGGTCATAGGGTGGCTTCTACAGGGACACAGACAGCGTATTTCCGAGTCCTGAGCCCTACTCGACTCTTTACCTTCAACCGCCGAGCTTGCGCGGAGTTCCGCTCCGTTCCGCAGTCTCCACCCCCAAACCGCAGCTGAACGCCAGCGGTGGGAAATACGAGCCGCTGCAGCGGCTAGCGTCCACAGAAAGGAATCTCCGGAACCGGTAAGCAGAAGAAGCATATTTCCATTGTCAAATCGAGCTCCGCGCCGTACAGGGGCTAAACGATATACGGTGAGCTGCCTGGATCTCTGTGTCCTTTCAAATTACGATTCCAGCTCCAGCCAGCATCCCTCTCTTACGACCTGCTGCTTCCGGCCTCTTCACGCGGCCGCCATCTTGCCTCCGGTCACAAAATTTGTGCATCCAGTATAACGGGGGAATTTCAATGGTTTTGTACAAGTGAAAAGTCCAGCTAACTATAACACCCCTGAAACCTATGGTTTTTTCAGTGAATTTCTGAGGTTTTTTAAATGCTAATTCCTAACTATAACGTGCCTGAAACCTATGGTTTTTTCTGTGAATATATATATATATATATATATGTACCTTGGACTAAAGGTCTCTATGGAAAATTGCATGGGGAAAACGCGTTTTGGGACCCCCCTTTTTCTCTGCCCCCGCTTGACGAATCCCCCCGAGACTTTCAGGGTAGGAGCGGAGTGGAGCGCCCCACCTATTTTGAAAATTTCGCGAGGATTCGTCAACCGGCGCCAAAGTTATTCCAAATAGAATGTTGCGGATTTCCTATGGAAACACGGTCCTAACTATAACTATCTACTGGCGACCGCCAGTAGATAGTATATATATATAAACTGGCTGCCCTACATAAACACAATACTTTTTGTAAAACCAAAATTTATATCTCCCTGTGTATATTAATTAATATATGACCACCTTATATAACGTAAACACCGCACTTTTTTTAATAAAAATAAGAATGTATCTACCTGCACATTAACTGATGCCTGGCCTCCCGACGTAACGTGAAGACAGCACTTTTTGTGAATGTAAAATGTATCTATGGTTATATCAACAGATGGCTGCAGACACTACATAATGTGCACAATGCAAAACGTTTTTACGTGTTTTACGTTTTTTGACTAGCGTTTGTAGAATACATACATTTAGACTGACTAATAAAATACCCTATAGAAGGAGAAACAGCACAATTTGTAAAAATATAAATACACCGAATTCATGCCCTCGGAAATTAGTTCATAGTTTATTTACTTATGTAATTTGGGATTTTTCTAGAGCTTGGATTCGGCCCAAGGGATGACAAGGCGCTGTACAGAGCTTGCAAGTTTGCCTCCTTCCCTGCCTGCACTTCCGATGGACCCGTGCGCCAGCCCTGCCTCCGCCGGGTGCCGGGTCTGCCTTGTCTGTGGTGCTGCTTCGTACAGATAACACGTCCTGTCTCTCGCTGTCAATCCCTCTCTCCCTCATCTCTCTCGCCCTCTCTCTTCGTTCCTCCCGCCTGGAGGGGTGGGGCGTCGCTGCCTCGCCACCTTCCCTATAACTGTTGACTATGCCAGCGGCAGAGGCTACAGGCGTGCAGCTCCTCTGTTCTGAGAGCAGCACTTGGCGCCCAGTGACAGCTCAAGATGGAGAGAGGACGCACACGCTAGCGCTTAGGAAGAGCCGTGACTGCTTCCAGGCGCACGGCCAAGCGGCACGAGACTGTCGTACCTGTCCGACGGAGCAGGACAGGCAGAAAGTGAGGGCAAGAGGAACACCTGGGACCTGTAGCCTGCAGGCTGCACCCAAGAGGCGAGGTGGTTCTGTAGAATCCGGGCGTGACTGGACCGCTCGGGCGTGGATTTGGCGCCTAAAAGGTAGTTGGAGACCGGCTTCCAGCATCGTTGATCCCGACTACCATGACAGGTAATTTAATTGTACGTTGTCGGTTCACCGATGTGCACAGTTTACCCGCTGAGCTGTTCATCCTTCTGACGCTGATAACATTAGTGCCGCGCATCGAGAGGGCAGCAGACACACCTGGCATCTACCGGTGTGCGGCACAGCCGTGATCCGTAAGGACAGACGCCCGCAGGACGCGCTGAGAATTCGAACAGAATAGGTCATGTACTAGGCGCTACTTTGTCAGTGGAGCCCATTTAGTAACTGATAGAGGATGACAGCGGGAGGCAGTGCACGCTCCACCAAGCGCCTAGAGGCTTATACAGGGTGCCGAGTCCGGGGCAGAGGGAGCGGTGGCTGCCGGCTAAAGGCGGTCCTGGGGAGGCAGTGCATGCTGCACCAAGCGCCTAGAGGCTTATACAGGGTGCCGAGTCCGGGGCAGAGGGAGCGGTGGCTGCCGGCTAAAGGCGGTCCTGGGGAGGCAGTGCACGCTGCACCAAGCGCCTAGAGGCTTATACAGGGTGCCGAGTCCGGGGCAGAGGGAGCGGTGACTGCCGGCTAACGGCGGTCCTGGGAGAGGGGCTCAAACCAGCCCCATACTGAGGCGAGGGCGTCCGACTGTCCCCAGGAGTATATTTTTATTATTATTATTATTATTATTATTATTATTATCATTGCTAGTATTATTATTATTGTTAAACGTATTTTTCCATTATTATTATTTCTATTGTTATGATCTTTTATTATTATTGTTGTAGTTTTCATTATTAATATTATTAGCATTATTAGAATTATCATCAGCATGCATTAGTATTTTTATTTTTAAGGATAGCAATATTATTATTAATTCTAAGAATAATGATAATAACTAGTAATAATAATAGTAGTAATAATGATTAACAGAAGAATTTATTCCATTTTAGATTCATGATAGCAATAATATTAAGAATAGTACAAATAATTGAATCTGTTTGTCCAATTAGCCATGTGTGCTGGACTGGAGTCTGTCCTTTGGACTCTGCTCTTGGACTCCATGTGCCCTTGTGAAGCTCTGTCTTGAGATAGGGGTGTTTTTTCACATCCTTTTGACCAGGACTGGCTTTAGGGAAGTGCGACTGGTGCTGCCGCACTGAGCGCTGACCTCAAGGAGGGGGACGGGGAGGCGCATACCTCGGAGCAATGGGGGTGGGGGAGCAAAGTGTTTAGCAATAACTTGACACCTGCTGCAGTTAATTGTGCCTACAGATTTTGGGCAGCAATAAAAATGTCAAGATAACTCATATGATAATGTTCCTGCTAAAGAGAGAGATCAGGGTTTTGTCTAGTGGCAGTTTTCACTCACCATAAAGTAGCGCAGAGGGTTAATACGCCTACTGCAAAGAGCACGTACGGTACCGTGCAGATCACAGATCTGTATTTTATGTGGATAGCTGAGTGAATTATTGCTCTTGTCACAGAGATCCTTTTGTCACCGAGATTCAACCCTAATACAGAACAGTGACTGTTAGGAACTGTAATCAAAGAGCTGCATGCAAACTGCATAAAATAGTTAGGACTTCATCTTTTTCCCCCCCAGTCTTTCATTACCTATTCCTAATGTTGCTAAAAAGTGTTTGTTTGGGTATATATACATTCTTATTAGTCGAGTCAGCTTTTACCAGTGCTTGAAATCAAATTAAATGTATGTGAGAGAGTGTCTATGGAGAGATGAGGGGCACTTTTGTCCGGTAGTCATAAGGGAATCCAAGGAGAAGGTCATGGGGGGTGCCCAAAGGTTTCTCGCACCGGGCGCCAACAGCACTAAAGCCGGCCCTGCTTGTGACCCCCCGCCACCCTCTTCACTCGAATACGGCTCCCCCTTCACTAATTACCTATGCTACCAAAAGCCTCGGCTCCCCCTTCGCCTCAGACACTCTCTCTTGCTCTTCTTGACCCCGCCCCTCTTCCTGGAGTGAGTGGGGGTCCCTTCATACGGCACCCGGGGCCAGTGTGAGCTTTGGGTTGATCATAAAGTCTTCCTGGACTCCACATAGTCTCCGTCACTGATTCCGGCTTCCTCCCTTGGCTATTCGCTACCCCCCTTGCACTTGGGAGTCTCTACCAGTAACTAGGAATTCACTGTCCTTTTACTCATGGAAATCTGTTCATGCAAGCCTCCCTGCAGCTGGCAGTGTCTGCACCTCTGGCCGGAATATCTGCTGTCCTGTAATTCATTGAAATCTCCCTCCTCGTAAGAGAGTCTACGTCACATTAGGATCCCCCTGTTCAGTCAGTCACTAAACTCTCCCTTTCGTGAGACAGTCTCTGCGCTCATTATCATCCTCCCTTCCCTGCTATTGACTAAACTCTCTCTGCACTTGAGAGGGTCTACTGATGACTAGGACCCCCCACCCCCCGCCCCGTCACCAGTATTCACTAAACTCTCCCTGCACTTGAGAGGGTCTACTGATGACTAGGACCTCCCCCCCGTCATCAGTATTCACTAAACTCTCCCTGCATTTGAGAGAGTCTACTGATGACTAGGACCTCCCCCCCCCGTCATCAGTATTCACTAAACTCTCCCTGCACTTGAGAGAGTCCACTGATGACTAGGACCCCCCCGTCACCAGTATTCACTAAACTCTCCCTGCATTTGAGTCTCCACCACTGATGAGGATCCCCCTTTCCTGTGATTCATGAAACCTTCCCTGCATTGGACCATGCATGTACAACTGATTAGGGTCTCCCCTTCTCTTTATTCACTAAGCTCTCCTCGCTCTTGGGAGAGTCTCTGCCACCAAGTAGGACCCCCTATCCTGTTGTTCTCTCAGAAGTACACAACATGACCTGCGACCGCTTCAGCTCTAATGCGCAGAGGCGTCCTGGGGAAATGATGATGAGTTTGGTATCTATGAAGGTGGCGGTGGTGAAGTTTTGATGATCATGGTAATGATGTTGTCAGCATTGGGGTAGGTGCTGATAATGATGTTGGTGGCGGTGATGGCTTTAGTCATATTATGTTGGTGGTGATGGGATTATGGTTTCGATGGTACTGATGACTGGTTTTGGCGATGGCAGAGATGCAGGTGATGATTTAACAGTGTTCATGTAGGTAGTGGTGACTTGGGCGGTGCTGATGTGACAGTTTTTATGAAGATGATGGTTGCGATGGTGGTGTTGGCCAAGTTTGTGATGATGAAGCAGTGGTGATTCTGGTGCAGTGTTGGTTGTGGTGATGATAATGGTGGTGAAATGATGATGTTGGTGGCAGAGATAAAGATAATGATTATCTATGTAAATTACTGACTATATCTCTTCTGCCTGGGGTTTCCAGATATCAATTTCCCAGACTTGAGCAAAGTAGTGTAACGGCCCCATTATACTGCTGAGTGTTCCCTACTTCTGGTGACGGTGGATGTCAACAGGTTTGCAGTCCGAATTTTAGGCGCAGATAAGTGAATAGAGGGCGCGGCAGAGATGTGATTTGGTTAAAATCAAACATTTTGGTCAAGTGGAGAAATTGGATTTAGGACTGGCAGCTCCAGGCCTAATAACTATGATCTCAGAGCACACCTTCCCCAGTATGTCCTCCACAAGAGAGGGGTGAGGGTGGGGATCCCATGGACGCCAATAAGGGGATGCGCTCAACCTTTAATGCTGATCTTTCAAGGCCATCTCTTAAAAGAAGGGGTGTCAGAGTAGTGTATACGGCGAGACTCACCTGGCCATGAAATCTACACCCTTCAAGTAGACGGATTATTACATATCTCCCAGTACTAGAAAGTTGAAAGCATTTACATGTTTGGTCAGAAAGACAGACCAGGTCATGCCATTGTCATTAGAATGTATTTGTAAGATTGCTAAAATATGTAACATGCACTCCTCATTGCACCATTATAATGGCATGACCTTAAAGACGCGCTATTCACTCCTGAAGAAGCACAGGTGGAAGTTAAGTGGTGGAGTATTTTTGTATAACGCATAGCATAACAAACTCACATGTCCACCGCTCAAATTAATTTAATATCTCCTTGTATCAATTAATCGCTAATCCTTTTTGAGTTCCGGAGTAGCGTGTTACGACTCGGAAAGTGCTTTGATGCCTCATCAGGGGTACCAAGCGCTGTATAAATGCAAACCTCTCACTCTTCTATCCCTCCACTATCCTTTTCAACCCAAATAACCGACTCACATGTCCACCGCTAAAGTTAATTTCATATTTCCTCATATTAATTCACCACTAATCTTTTTTGGGTTCCGTAGTAGCGTGCTACTCTCCAAAAAGCGCTTCTGCGACTCGTCAGGGGTAATAAGCGCTACATAAACGCAATTAAAATTACAAATACTGCAAACTCAATTGCTGTCAGTCACTCCCAGTTTAAACTGTTGTGGGAGGTGAGGCAAACGAGATAAAACGATTTGCCCAGGATTACACATTTTGGAAAAGCGGGTAGGTATTAATGTATAGTACGCAAATAGAGAACATCCCCTGCCATGTTCCATCTTGTTTCAGTACTCGATTGCAGTATGTACACACTTTAAATAAAGACATTACCGCTATATTCTTATTAGAAATGACACATTATTATTTTCAGAAATATCAAATAACTATAGAAATATAAATGCATCGTACGATACAGATTTACCTGTGGAAAAAATTATTACAATGCTGTTGTGCAGAGAAAGGTTGACCGCTGTGCCAGTCCAGTCTGCAGCTTTTGACACCTTTTGTTAAACTAAAAAAAGGCCTGGTTGTACACTAATTAGATTTAAATAGATGTTCAGGGTTAAAGCAGTGAGTCGGTGCAAACTGTTTTGCACACACAGGAAAAAGTCTGCATTGCTCCCAGCAGCAGAGAGCAGTTACAAACTAAACATAGCAGTGCAAGGCGAGATAATATCGAACCTCAAATGTAAGGAGAATCTAATCTATCAGTGTGTAAATAATCAATCACCCATTGCAGTTCAATACACATTGTTAGCTAAGGGCACATAAGGAAAGGTATAAACTTCCAATTTCCCGCCGCCCTAGGCAGAAATAAAGGTTTCTTTAAATACCAGACAGAAGGCACAAGGCATTCCGCGATATTCGCACTGTCCCGGGCGAACATTAGTACTACAAGTAATATTTGATGGAGGGTTAAAACGATTCAAAGAGTAGCAACAACAAGGACCATTCATAGCACAGAGATGTAAAAAGCGTAGTCTATTATAAGGTATATTTAAAAAAGACATTCTTCACATAATCTGCTCTTAAAATTGTAAAATTAGCTGAAAGTACATTCTATTCCCATATGGCTCATTCCACAATTTCATACTTTCTTCCCTTCTGTCAATTTGGTTTATTAAAACGAGCCTTAGTAGCCAGTAGAGGGAGCAAATCGACAGTAAATTGAATTAAAGCTTTCCACTGATAAATCGTCCAAAACAAACACATTTTAAGACTGTCTCTGTATTTATGGAAAGGTAGACTTTTACCAAAACATTAGAGAAGCACGTTTTATATTTTCATAGTGCAAACTGGCACTCAGCTTGAGATGAGCCGGTTTTATATTTTCGTCGACCTACACAAAATAAACCTTAGATTCCGCCATATTTAGGCTGTAAACATGTTTCACACAATGTGTAGGTAGAGTCCACTAGACTGAAGCAAGACATGCTGTGGGCTTGCCAACAACGCACAGGGGGTTCAAGCCCGTCCATTTCCTACTAGTGGTTGGCTTGCTTGTCACTTTCATTCGTCTGATTCCTAAGCATGTCCAAGCTTGTCAATCTTGTGTTCATCCCTCCATGGAGCATAGCCTCATTACCATCTCTTTTCATTGGCTGGCTTCCATGCGCCCACTGCTTGCTTTTCAAGCACTACTTTTTTCTTTTAGGTTAAGCACTCCATGTGAGTGCATGTGTTTTGCAGTTGTCTTCGTTGTGTACTTCTCTCGCCCTGCACTCCTTTCTGCTCTCCTTGCCCTGTGTGCTTTTCTTTGCACTCTTCATGTTACCCTCGCCCTTTGTACTTCCCCTGTTGCTTTCTCACCCTGGCCACTCCCTATTGCTCTCGTTCATCTATTTGCTCCCCACGGTGCTCCACTTTGTTCCTTTTCCGTGTCATCTACTATCCCCCCACCCACGCACCCTCCGTGTTGCTCCCCCCGCGAGCCTCCATGTTGTTTCCGCTTCCACCCGCACCCCTTTGCTGCTTCCTCCTCCCTCTAACCCTCTGTTGGTTCTGACCATGTTGCTTTTGCCCCGCCCCACCCGTGGCTGAAAAAACTCCAATTTGGATCAGTAACTACAAAGGAAACAAGTATTGATATAGCCAATAGGTCTCGCCTTTCGGACCTTATAAGTGTTTAGCCATGCAACAGTTGCATAACTAAATACTTATAAGGCCCCAAAAGCGAGACCTATTGGCTATGCCAAGCGGCCGTGCGGCCGCAAACGTGAAAGTGATCGCGATCAAACATCAAAGCGGCCATGCGGCCGCAAAAGTGAAAGTAATCGCGGTCAAGCGCGGTCAAGCGCGGCGCGCCCGCGCACATGCACTGTAGCTCTAGGCTGGCCTGGTAGCACTTTTTGGAGCCCTCTCAAAAAGTCTCGCCAGACCAGCGCATGCGCTGGGTCAGGCGAGACCTAAAAAGGGTTGTGTTATTTTGTAATGATGAGCATGCTTGGTGCATAGGCTTATAAAAAGATGTGGCCGGCCATGTCAACAACTTGTAAAAAATTATTTTGCCTCCATGTGGCACTAGCCAAGTACTTTTCCTGGACATTCATATAAATGGTGTCAGGAGCCCTCTGTGCCCAATGAGCCTGGTTGAGCCAAAAGCATCTATTTCCTGACTTGTGGATTGGTAACTCACCACATTTCAATTTTTATTCATAAATAATAATAAAAGGTAGAGTTTCCTCGCCTCCCATCTCTCTCATAATGGGTGCTAATTTGGATCCTTTCTCAAAAATCAAAGCCGTTGATAGATTCAAGATCAATAAACAATCTGACCACAGTTTACTCGTTTAACACTCCATTTGGATTCCTCAACCTTTCCTGAAGGCAAATTAAAGGTCTCTCTGCCAATATTTATCAATTGGGCACGGTTCGAATCTTGGCAATAATTGTCCAAAAACTTGGCTGTGGACTCTGTCAAGGAAGCACGAGGGTACCAGGTCCCTTTTCTTGAAAACAAGCGACATTATAGCCTTCCTCTATCCATCAGAGACATAACCATGATTGAGTACTGCGCTGAAGACAGAAATCGAGTGGTTGCATGAAAGCTGCATGGTCGTAGGCAGTCAATATTGCAAGTTTAGATAAAGAACAAAACAGAAGGCACATTATAATAAACATATATATATATATATATATATATATATATATATATAAAATCTCCTCCATCACAATGTAGCCTCACCAACGCAGTTCGACAAATAAGCTTTGCTCACGTTGGTGAGGATACGTTGTTGGCATTAAAGATTTTGAAGCATCAAGGAGTGTCTGGGTAGTCCTTGACGTTGGGGAAGAAGAAGATGATGATAGTGTAGGGCTGCCGGAGTGTGTGTGTGTGTGTGTGCGTGCTTGCGTGTGTGTGTGTATATATATACTCAATATCAAATAGGGAATGAATCACTTGACCTGAGTAACCAGGCCTCTCACGGACCACACTGTTTTTACTCACCTCTATTCCGGACCAATAGAACTTTGTCTAGGACATACGAGGTCTTTTAATCCACTTCAGCGCGGCGCGGATTACCGCGCTGTGCTGAAGGGTTCGTGCGCGGGCGGGGCCGTGACGGAGTGGTTCCGTCATCCGCACAGCGCGACCGACGCGCATGACGGAACCACTCCATCACGCGCATCGAAGGGGTTAATCCACTTCACCAGAGCACCATAAACTCACTTGTTTCTGATCACTACTGCAATAACCAGTGGTTTATCCTCCGGATGGAGGTAAGCATACAAAGATAAGCCCTGTGATGATGCTGTCACGTTTTTAAGTTGGCCGAGAACCAAGATATACCGCCGTTGACCTATACACATGAATGAGGGTTTTTTTATTAAAACATATTGCGAACCCTGGTTACTCAGGTCAAGTGATTCATTCCCTATTTGATATTGAGCATTACTTCAAGGGAGCTGAATGGATCACAACCTCTTCCTTCTCCCCCCACTTGATTAATCGTGTATATATATATATATATATATATATATATATATATATATATATATTCATACAAGGAAGCAGGAACTCTTGGTAGTTTCCAAGTTAAAGTTTAGGTTAGGTGGAGAGCAGCTCCTTTTACATGGAGCATTATACAACACCACCAACACTCTGAACCTGCTCACCTCAAATGTCTGTTTCTCTAGCTGAGTTATTAAGCAAAAGATTAGCACAGTGCCATCCACGCTGAGCGAGAGAGTGACAAAGCCTTTTACCATTTTTACAGCAAAGTTTTTTAAGCGTAGGATTAGCAAGTGTCATCTACTCTAAGGTGAAAAATGACAAAAGCCTTTTATCACTCCAGGTACAGTATTACAGCTATAGATTAGCAAAATGCCACTCGCGGAAGCACCAATTAAAAAATAGAGCATTTTGATTGGCCCAAGGAGCTTTATTTCCCATGGGTCATCTCGCTCCCATGCGAGTCAGACTTCCGCGGGAGTGAGCGCTCTGATTGGCTTCCATCATTATGAGAAAAATATTGCTGGCAGTTATTACAACACTCAGGGACTTAGTCCCCTGTCCTAAACATGTTTAAAAATACATATAAGAGGGTCAAGTAGGGATACCCTGACCCCCTAGGTCCCCTTGGACCCAGAGGAACCCCTCACGGGGCCAAAAACATAACAAACATTTCTGCAATCCTGCGGGATTCCCATATAATCGTAAAATCAAAAATGGGACGATTTTTTTTAAGAATGCGAGGGGGGCAAGTGGCTCTCTCCCCTAGCCTTTACAGGAGCCCGGGAAGCCTGTCCCTGGGCTAGAATCTATATATATGGGACTTCCCTACCCAAGCCATCAGAGACCACGTGAAACCCACAAACGGGGCCAGAATCCTTCTATATGGGGTATGAAGACTTGTGAGCTATCAGAGGCCTCCAGGGAGCACCCCCCGCCTCAAACCATTGAATAAGGGAAGGGGGCCATGTAGCCCACCCCCTCTTCAAGCCATTAATAGCCTCAGGGCTCCCATCCCCTAGGGCTGGCTCACATGCCAGACATAGCGGTTTCCCTGCCTGCACTGGCGCAGGCAGGGAAATCTGTGTTTGCTACCGCTTGGCAGGAGCATTGTTTAATCTCTTGCCAAGCGGGAGCAAACACAAAGTCTGTTTCCAGCTGGCAGGAGCTTTAAAACTGCTCTAGCCACCTGCTCCCGATCGGAGGGAGCAGCATTAGTAGTTGCTCTCTCTGAGTGCGATAAATGCTGGCTCCCACTGGATGCAGGGAGCGAGCTGGGGATGTCGAAGCCTTGGGGTGCACCCTACGTCCCCCAACAAATGGGCACCCACCTTTATTAATGCTGGTGTGGGAAAAGGCTCGGGGAGGGGGGACGGCATGGCCCTCTCCACATTTTGAATAATTTACACCCCAGGGGATAGGGTCCCCAGGTCCGGAAAAGGCTCAGGATGGAGGGCTATGCGGCCCCCCTCCCCTTTCTTAAAAAAAATACCCTATAGGATGAGGTTCCAGGACCTAAGAAGGCTTTGGGAGGGGAGTCACGAGGACTCCCTCCCCCTTTAAAAAATGGACCTGGGGGATGGAGTACCCTGGACCTGACAAAGCTTGGGGAGTGAGGGCATCCATCCCCCTCCCATTTAATAAAAAAAAAAGTCTCCAGGACCTAATAAGGTGGGGGGAAGGCCCCTCTCCTCTTATAAAAAAAAAGGCCAAGGGGGAGGGATCCCCAGGGCTTAATAAAGCTTGGGGAGGGGGGAATGTGGCCCCTCCACTTTAATTTAAAAGAAAGGGTCCAGGTGAATGTGGTCCCCAGGGCCTAATAAAGCTAGGGAATGGGGTCGCGTAGCCCCATCCCTTTAGTTTCAGTAGTGGCCCTGGGGATGGGGTCCCGAGGGCTAATAAGATTTGGGGAGGCGGCATGTGGACCCCTCTCCCCTTTGTGTCCATAGTAGGGCATTTCTTCTGGAACAGACATTCAGTATTTTTAGGAACTTGGCTTTCTCTGAGCAGTTGTATACAGATTGAACACCATATGCAGTGAGGGTTTACCATACATCTGTGGTTGATGGTTACTGTGAAATATGTTACACATGAAATCTATGATATAGGGTCAATGACACAAGTAACCCATGCTTTCTACACCTAAGGGAGTTGCTTCAGTGATGGCAATAACGATACCTCATATTCTTCTGACCTATTTTGTACTTACTTTCAGAGCTCTAATGCTACACCCGTTTATAGAGAAATGTGTACAAAAGAAGCTTAGATGATGTCATCAGTGATGTCATCAATGATGTCATGATGGGCAGGATTGCCCTTATGAAAATAATGGTGCTGCCACAGTGTCTCTTTATAATACAAAACTCCTTCTATGAAATTCTGAGACCTCGCGGAGGTCGATAAATTACTATTGGAGCTTCTATGGCAGGGCAAGCAATGTAGATTGGGGTTGTCTACTCTGAGGCATGAGTGGGACAAGGGAGGGTTGGAGGTCCCTGATTTAGAGCTTTATTATTTTGCAGCTCAACTTACATTGGCTGGCTGGAGGAGCCAATTAGAAACGATTACCACTGGCAAGTACTCATGGGGTCCACTAACTGGGAGCCCTCTTGATGAGCTGGGGGATGCCTAGGTACCTATCACATTTGGTTTGATTGATGTGGCAAACTGAAAAAAGGGTAGTGAAATGTGTACTTAGGAGGGTGCCGTTTGCCCCTGACCTCGACCTCTGGTTAATCTATCCATTCGCACAGGTGGCTTTGGTGATGTCTGTGGAGAGGTAGCAGGAGGGTGGCTGTATCATGTTGTTTGACTTGTATCCCGAATGCCGCTTTATCCCCCATTGGAGACGAAGTGGCAACATTAAATTTGGGACAGGGATAATTCCTGTAATATGCTAAGTTGGCTGCAACGGCTCAACAGCTCTGGCCCACGACCCCGGAGGCCCCGGAACCCTCACCTCCCCTGGTGACATTATTGGCTATGGTGGGGGCCTCATGTTTATCTCCCATTTATACCGGGCTCTTCACACTGACAAATGACCTAAGCATCTCAAGGTGTAAGATACATGACAGCAGTTTGTGGCCACACCCCTAGGTCCATAAGAATGGTCTAAGATTCACAGCGAGGTGCGTAAGGTGGCGGTGAGCGCCAGATTCAAATTGATACAATACAACATGATTCATATGACCTACATGTCCCAAAAGAGGCTGCATGCAATATATCCCGCTCCGGACGGTGGGTGCCCTAAGTGTGGGGTGGAAGGAGCGGATTTTTTATCCATGGTGTGGTACTGCCTTACCTTGACAGTGTTTTGGGTCCAGGTTTTAGATCGGTTGCGGAGAGTGACAGGATGGGACATTCCAGGAACGGTTGAGAAATGTATCTTGGGACTCCAAACGAAGAACCCAAAAAAGAGGATTAGTAGATGCTTTGCAGTGCTTTGCCTAGTAGTAGTGAAGAGACGAATAGCCATATATCAGATGGGGGCATGTCACCCCTCCCAGGAGGCAATATGGCGGATGCTGTGGAGTGGGCAGGAGCGGAGGAGACACACATGCAGAGGACTAGACAAGACGAGAAGGCTCAAGATGTATTGTGGGCCTGGAATTTAATGGTACTGGCTGTGACACAGGCCCCCGACTTCAGTTCCAAAGATGGCCCCCCATTTCACAAGAAACCTAAAAAGATCAGGGGAGACTATAGCTGCAAGAGTGAAGATGCAGTTTATGTGCTTACTTGCCCATGCCTCCTAAAATATGTATGGAGTACTGTACATCAGGTCCATAAACCGATCTTACAGCACATAAGGGTGATAAAAAATTGTGATAAAACCAGGGCCGGACTGGCTACCGGGCGCTTTGGTGTGCTGCCAAGCTGGGGGCTGGATAAAACATGCCCAGTGGCCCGACATTTCAATTCAGTATACCAAGGAGATGTGACACAATTAAAATATTTTGTTGTTGATTGTGTTCCCAGGGATCTAAGGGGCGGAATTAGAGTCATCTTGAATCAAGATATATTCTTGAGTTGGACAGTAAGAGCCCGAGAAGCCTGAATATGAAAGTAGACTTTCACACATTCTTATAGAGGCCTTAGCTTCAGGTTTCGATGAAAGAAACTCAGTGTGATTGATCTATATATGGCATGGTGAGCAAAAAAACGACAGATGTAGGCCCAGATCTCTGTACTGGGGTGAATGTATGACATTGTTCTGCATTCTGTCCATCAACTGTTGTTTTTGCATTTGTCACCCCGAGTGGGACGGGTATGCCCAGACGTGGGTCCCGTGCTCTCCATGCCACTGGAATCAAGCTATCCTGACTGAAGAGGGGTGAAACCCCGAAACCGGTCCTAGGAAGCTTGGTTCCAATCCAGGGAGGACCTGGCTTGGCAGTTCGGGCTGGACTGTTCCCATTGGGCACAGGGTCAAGACTGATTTGCATATAGCTGGGTTCAAAACTGGAATGGCATGATGAGCAAAACAACGATGGATTTAGGCCCAGATCTCTGTACTGGGGTGAATGTATGACATTGTTCTGCATTCTGTCCATCAACTGTTGTTTTTGCATTGATCTATATATTACATCTAGAGGAAGAATGGTGTTATAGAGTTGGGGGGGGGGGGGTTATTGTACACACATTTTCTTGTTTGGGATGAATTATTATACAAATGATTTGAGTGGAGAAATTCCTGGGCCCACTTGGGATTCAATTATTTTATGGTACACGTTTTCTATGTTCCCCCTAGTAGGGGTTGGCAATTGGGGAGAGGATGTAGCCTTACGGCTAGAGCGGTCGAACTGGAAGCTGGGGAACTGGGATTGAATCTCGGCAACGATGCTCAACATCTTGTGATTCTGGGCAAATCACTTAATCTCCCTGGGCCTAACAAAAATGAATGTATCCATCTGTAAGGAAACTGGTGGTCATGTAAAGCGCTCTGATACCTGATGTCTCAGGTCTAGTTTGTGCTATATAAAAGTCTAAAAAAATAAATAAAAAAAAATGTTCTTATATTCATGTGCCACAAAACTGGCAACGGTAGATCAGTTTCCTCCACTTGAGGTCAACACTGGGTTTGAGTAAATTTTGCTGCTTAAGAAAGTGTGAAGTGAATCTATGATCGTACTTATGCTATTTCTGCTGTTGAACTTTCAATGTCCTTATATAATATGAATTAATGTTGATTTCCATATCAAGTGGTATAAGTGTCACTTAGGCGTGTGAGCGTGTATATAAGTAGTGATGCTGATGGTAGTTGCCGAAACACGGTGAGGAAGTAGTATATAATGCGGTCTCAAGTTTCCCGACCTCGGGTAAACATGTGTGCCGCTAGACAAGTAGTGAACTATATTGTGACACGCACTAGCACTGGATGCATTGTCATGTGATGAAATTTTAATGCGCCTGTGCAGAATATATTTATGCTGAATGAAAAGGTATGATAACTGTTTAAAATAAATTTACGTTTGTTTACGTACTGTAATATGTTTAGAGTATCACTTCTATGTCTATTACGCTGTGAAAAGTCATGTGTAATTAAATGTTTAAAAAATTGCATTTCTTTGTTGTGAGCAACGCCGAAGCAAATGGCCAAAACGCTTCAAGCTCGAATAAATATATAATAATAATAATAAGAAGAAGAAATTCTCGAATAAAGGAGAATATTCAGCTGTGTGTGGCGGCACCCGTTTCCTTGAAGGAGCTCATTGGAAAAAAAAAAGCAATAAAAAATGAAATAAAAATATATATATATATATATATATATACATACACACACACATATATATGTGTGTGTGTGCGTTTTCCAGTTCCATCATAGCTGCCAAACTCTGACTGGGCGGGTGCCAATACGTGTGGATGGACTCACCATGAATTCCAAAACCAAACTCCACAAGGAAAAAATGGCCCTCACGGGCACGCAGGGAGTCACCAAATCTGTTTAAATGTGCAGATGTGTTTCGGCGTGATTGCCTTTCTCAATGCCTTCAATTAAGCAGTTGCACATGATGCATTCCCTCAGCTTTTTATGCAGGTATCTGAAGCGCGACCCCTCAGGTAGACTACCTGTGGACAAAAAGGACTATAGGTCAATCCAGTCGCGCCGAAACCAGGGCCGGACTGGGAACCAAAACCAGCCCTGACAAAGTGCTCGGCCTGCCCCCCCCCCCCCCGGGGGCTTGGGGGTGCGGCCGAGCTCTTAGCCAGGGCCAGTTTTCGGCTGATTTTGTTACAGTGCCGATTTTGCAGCCTATGCTGCAAAAACGGCCCAAAACCGGCCCCCACCCTTGCGGTGCACCGGGGGATTGCCCGGTGCCCGCTACGGCCAGTCCGGCGCTGGCCGAAACGCGTCCGCACAATTAAACAGATTTCGTGACTTCATGGGTGCCTGTGAGTGTGTTTTCTTCCTTGTGAAGTTTGGTTTTGGATATATATATATATGTATATATAAATAATTATAATTCACAAAGGGCCTCTACACTTGTGGTGGAGGCCCAGCAGTCGTGGGGGAGGCCCCGCTCTCATGGCAGGACCTCTGCACTACAGTTTCTCATTGCGGAGGTCCCATCATGAGTTTGGGCCCCCCACCATGACTGTGGGGCCTCCACTACAAGTTTGGAGGCCCTGTGTGAATTGGGCCCATATATGTACACACATATATGTTATGCAGCCGAAGAGTGAGGTATCAGAGGGCATTAGCAATAGTGTGATTAGAGGGTTATTGAAGGGGTAAGGGCCGGATATAGTAGGAAAGAAGAGAATGTGGTGTAAGGTAAGTCCAAGTATGCAAAATTCGCAGTTGAGGTAAGTTGTGAGATTGCTCATGAAAGCAGGTAGGCATTGAATAGTCTTGACATCAAAAGAGAGGACTTGTATTATCAATGCTAGTACCCTGCCTGCACCATGCACCTGTAAGGACAATAAAATCACTAATGCTGTTTACTATGTTGCCTTTATGGCGCAAATTTACAGAACATGGTGGTATTAACTATTTCTATCACTCTCATTAATGCGACACAAGCTGCCACCTGGATCCCTTTTTTCCTCTCCTAAACCATGTTTTTGAACTGCATACATTTCTAAAACACTGCCTTCTTAAGACAGCATGTATCTTTGAGGGCTTAAAATAACATGTTTTTAGAAACCCTGCATCATTAAATCAGCCTGTCTTTTGACATGGTTTTCCCTCCTCCCTAGTCTCACTAATGTCTCATAGGGGATCTGCAGTAAAGCTTCGAATGAAGACATAATCTTTCGATGTGGAGCAAGTTATGAGAGGCTAGCATGCATGTATATTTGGTTCAGAGCCGCAGTCTTTTTCTCATGTTTCTCAATGTCAATATTATCCGATCAAAGATTGTTGTTTTTTTTTGTTTTTTTTAAGCGCGACTACTCACCCGTAAGGGTCTCAAGGCGCTAGGGGTGTGGGGGGGGGGGGGTCCAGTCCATCAAGGAGGGGGTCTGTCGAAGAGCCAGGTTTTGAGGTTTCTTGCGAAGATGGGGAGCGATGTTAACTGTCTGAGGTGGAGCGGAAGGTCGTTCCAGGCTCTGGCCGCGATGAAGGAGAATGAGCGGCCTCCCGATCTGGTCTTTCTGGTGCGGGGGACCACTGCGTAGGAGAGCTGGGCTGATCGTAGGGTCCTTTGGGGTGCGTTGAATTTGAGTCTGCTGTTCAGGTATGCTGGTCCGGTGTCGTGGAGGGCCTTGTGAGCGTGGGTTAGCATCTTGAAGGTGACTCTAGCTTCGATGGGGAGCCAGTGGAGTGTTTGCAGGTGCTGGGAGATGTGGCAGTGTCTTGGCAGGTTGAGGAGCAGTCTTGCGGCGGCGTTTTGGATGTTCTGTAGCTTGCGGGTGAGGTTTTTGTTTAATTGAGCCTGCTGGTGACCAGGGCGTGAGTGACGATCTTTCTGTGTTCGAGGGGGATCCATTTGAAGGTCTTACGTAAGAGGCAGAGGGTGTGGAAGCAGGAGGACGATACGGAGTTGATCTGATGGTCCATTTTGAGGTCTGAGTCCAGGATGAATACCAGGTTGCGTGCGTGGTCCGTGGGGGTAGGCGGGCTTCCGAGGGCAGGGGGCCACCAGGTGTCATTCCAGGCATCTGGGTTTGAGCCCATGATGAGTACTTCCGTTTTGTTGGTGTTTAGTTGTAGGCAGCTGTTTTTCATCGATTTGGCGACGGGTTCCATGCCTTCTCGAAAGTTGTGTCTGGCGGTGTTGGGTTCATTGGATAGCGAGAGGATGAGTTCAATGACACAATAGAAGCTTTATTTAACACTGCATTTAGCCACCCTGCTAAAACAGATTCCACCCTAAGGGTAGAACTGAAGTCTCACTATCTACACTTGGGATCACCAGTAAGTCAGAGTCCTAGCAAATGCCTTTACCTTTGTTAGGAAATGGTCGATGTGGCTGGGAGATCATGTGCCGAGAACATGTATTACACAGATCAATTTGACCTAGTTCTTTCTATTAATACACTATGGGGCATATTTACAAGCCCCTATCGCCACAGGAACATCACTTTTTCCAACGTTGATGTGGAGATAGGGGCTTCAGCTTATTCACAAGGCGGCTTTAAGCCACTTAACGTGCTTTAATGCTGCCTTGTATAAGGCCTCCTTTCACGCTACACTTAGTGTGAAAGAGGCGTGCAATGGGTGTTGCAGTTGGCGTTCAGCCGCAACACCCATTGATTTTGGCGCTGCCCATATTTACAAGGGTGGCGTAAATATGGGGCAGCACCAAAATTAAGAACAGAGAAAACCTGGTCTTAACATGGCGAAATGAGGAGAACTTCTTTATTTCTCCTCGTTTTTTAGGTCTCGCCTGGCTATTGTGTAAGCGATCGCGTAGTGAGACTTATGTAGGGGCTTCAGAAAATGCATGCCTCACACTGCTACACGAAACACTGCTGCACGCCTCACACTGCTGCACGTCTCACACTGCTGCATGCCACACACTGCTGCACGCCACACACTGCTGCACGCAGCACATTGTTGCACGCCTCACACTGCTACACGCCGCACACTGCTGCACGCCGCACACTGCTATACGCCACACACTGCTGCACGCCACACACCGCTGCACGCCACACACTGCTGCATGCCGCTGCACGCCACACACTGCTGCACGCCACACACTGCTGCATGCCACACACTGCTGCACGCAGCACTTTGCTGCACACCGCACACTGCTACACAAAACACTGCTGCACGCCACACACTGCTGCACAAAACACTGCTGCACGCCACACACTGCTGCACGCCACACACTGCTGCATGCCACACACTGCTGCACGTCACACACTGCTGCACGCCGCACACTGCTACACGAAACACTGCTGCACGCCGCACACTGCTGCACGCCGCACACTGCTGCACGCCGCACACTGCTACATGAAACACTGCTGCACGCCACACACTGCTGCACGCCACACACTGCTGCATGCCACACACTGCTGCACACCACACACTGCTGCACGCCACACACTGCTGCATGCCGCACAATGCTACACGAAACACTGCTGCACGCCACACACTGCTGCACGGCACACACTGCTGCAAGCTGCACACTGCTGCACGCCTCACACTGCTGCACGCCTCACACTGCTGCACGCCGCACACTGCTGCACGCCGCACAATGCTACACGAAACACTGCTGCACGACACACACTGCTGCACGGCACACACTGCTGCACGCCGCACACTGCTGCACGCCGTACACTGCTGCACGCCTAACACTGCTGCATGCTGCACACTGCTGCACGCCTCACACTGCTGCACGCCGCACACTGCTGCATGCCGCACACTGCTGCACGCCACACTCTGCTGCACGCCACACACTCCTGCACGCCACACACTGCTGCACGCCACAGACTGCTGCACGCCACACACTGCTGCATGCCGCACAATGCTACACGAAACACTGCTGCACGGCACACACTGCTGCACGCCGCACACTGCTGCACGCCTCACACTGCTGCATGCCTCACACTGCTGCACGCCGTACACTGCTGCACACCTCACACTGCTGCACGCCGCACACTGCTGCATGCCACACACTGCTGCATGCCACACTGCTGCATGCCACACACTGCTGCATGCCTCACACTGCTGCATGCCTCACACTGCTGCATGCAGCACACTGCTGCACGCCGCACACTGCTACACGAAACACTGCTGCACGCCACACACTGCTGCACGCCACACACTGCTGCACGCCACACACTGCTGCACGCCACACACTGCTGCACACCTCACACTGCTGCACACCTCACACTACTGCACGCCTCACACTGCTGCACGTCTCACACTGCTGCACGTCTCACACTGCTGCATGCCACACACTGCTGCATGCCACACACTGCTGCACACCACACACTGCTGCACGCCACACACTGCTGCATGCCGCACAATGCTACACGAAACACTGCTGCACGCCACACACTGCTGCACGGCACACACTGCTGCAAGCTGCACACTGCTGCACGCCTCACACTGCTGCACGCCTCACACTGCTGCACGCCGCACACTGCTGCACGCCGCACAATGCTACACGAAACACTGCTGAACGGCACACACTGCTGCACGGCACACACTGCTGCACGCCGCACACTGCTGCACGCCGCACACTGCTGCATGCCTAACACTGCTGCATGCTGCACACTGCTGCACGCCTCACACTGCTGCACGCCGCACACTGCTGCATGCCGCACACTGCTGCACGCCACACTCTGCTGCACGCCACACACTCCTGCACGCCACACACTGCTGCACGCCACAGACTGCTGCACGCCACACACTGCTGCAAGCCGCACAATGCTACACGAAACACTGCTGCACGGCACACACTGCTGCACGCCGCACACTGCTGCAAGCCGCACACTGCTGCACGCCTCACACTGCTGCACGACGTACACTGCTGCACACCTCACACTGCTGCACACCGCACACTGCTGAATGCCACACACTGCTGCATGCCACACTGCTGCATGCCACACACTGCTGCATGCCTCACACTGCTGCATGCAGCACACTGCTGCACGCCGCACACTGCTACACGAAACACTGCTGCACGCCACACACTGCTGCATGCCACACACTGCTGCACGCCACACACTGCTGCACGCCACACACTGCTGCACACCTCACACTGCTGCACACCTCACACTACTGCACGCCTCACACTGCTGCACGTCTCACAATGCTGCATGCCACACACTGCTGCACGCCACACACTGCTGCACGCAGCACATTGTTGCACGCCTCACACTGCTACATGCCGCACACTGCTGCACGCCGCACACTGCTATACGCCACACACTGCTGCACGCCACACACCGCTGCACGCCACACACTGCTGCATGCCGCTGCACGCCACACACTGCTGCACGCCACACACTGCTGCATGCCACACACTGCTGCACGCAGCACTTTGCTGCACACCGCACACTGCTACACAAAACACTGCTGCACGCCACACACTGCTGCACAAAACACTGCTGCACGCCACACACTGCTGCACGCCACACACTGCTGCATGCCACACACTGCTGCACGTCACACACTGCTGCACGCCGCACACTGCTACACGAAACACTGCTGCACGCCGCACACTGCTGCACGCCGCACACTGCTGCACGCCGCACACTGCTACATGAAACACTGCTGCACGCCACACACTGCTGCACGCCACACACTGCTGCATGCCACACACTGCTGCACACCACACACTGCTGCACGCCACACACTGCTGCACGCCGCACAATGCTACACGAAACACTGCTGCACGCCACACACTGCTGCACGGCACACACTGCTGCAAGCTGCACACTGCTGCACGCCTCACACTGCTGCACGCCTCACACTGCTGCACGCCTCACACTGCTGCACGCCGCACAATGCTACACGAAACACTGCTGCACGGCACACACTGCTGCACGGCACACACTGCTGCACGCCGCACACTACTGCACGCCGCACACTGCTGCACGCCTAACACTGCTGCATGCTGCACACTGCTGCACGCCTCACACTGCTGCACGCCGCACACTGCTGCATGCCGCACACTGCTGTACGCCACACTCTGCTGCACGCCACACACTCCTGCACACCACACACTGCTGCACGCCACAGACTGCTGCACGCCACACACTGCTGCATGCCGCACAATGCTACACGAAACACTGCTGCACGGCACACACTGCTGCACGCCGCACACTGCTGCACGCCTCACACTGCTGCACGCCTCACACTGCTGCACGCCGTACACTGCTGCACACCTCACACTGCTGCACGCCGCACACTGCTGCATGCCACACACTGCTGCATGCCACACTGCTGCATGCCACACACTGCTGCATGCCTCACACTGCTGCATGCAGCACACTGCTGCACACCGCACACTGCTACACGAAACACTGCTGCACGCCACACACTGCTGCACGCCACACACTGCTGCACGCCACACACTGCTGCACACCTCACACTGCTGCACACCTCACACTACTGCACGCCGCACACTGCTGCACGCCTCACACTGCTGCACGCCTCACACTGCTGCATGCCACACACTGCTGCACTCCACACACTGCTGCACGCCACACACTGCTGCACGCCACACACTGCTGCATGCCACACACTGCTGCACGCCTCACACTGCTGCACACCTCACACTGCTGCACACCGCACACTGCTGCACGCCGCACACTGCTGCATGCCGCACACTGCTGTACGCCACACACTGCTGCACGCCACACACTGCTGCATGCCGCTGCACGCCACACACTGCTGCACGCCTCACACTGCTGCACGCCACACACTGCTGCACGCCACACACTGCTGCACACCACACACTGCTGCACGCAGCACACTGCTGCATGCCGCACACTGCTGCACGCCGCACACTGCTGCACGCTGCACACTGCTGCACGCCGCACACTGCTACACGAAACACTGCTGCACGCCACACACTGCTGCAGGCCACACACTTCTGCACGCCACACACTGCTGCACGCCACACAATGCTACACGAAACACTGCTGCATGCCACACACTGCTGCACACCACACATTGCTGCACGCCGCACACTTCTGCACGCCTCACACTGCTGCACGCCTCACACTGCTGCATGCTGCACACTGCTGCATGCCTCACACTGCTGCATGCCACACACTGCTGCACACTGCTGCATTACTCACTGCTGCATGCTGCACGACACTGTTGCACGCAGCACACTGCTGCACGCCGCACACTGCTGAACACCGCACACTGCTGCACGCCACTGCACGCCAAACAGTGCTGCATGTCTCACACTGCTACACGAAACACCGCTGCACGCCACACACTGCTGCACGCCGCACACTGCTGCATGCCACACACTGCTGCACGCCACACACTGCTAAACACCGCACACTGCTGCATGCTGCACACTGCTGCACGCCTCACACTGCTGCACGCCTCGCACTGCTGCACGCCGCACACTGCTGCACGCCGCACACTACTGCACGCCGCACACTGCTGCACTCCACACACTGCTTTTATGCGAGTTTATGCTACTGACATTGTAAATGACAATGCCTTTTATTTGTTTAAAAACCAAAACATAAATAAAAGGCATTGTAATTTTACAATGCCAATAGCTCAAACTCTTATAAATGCGAGACCTATTGCAATGCAAATGCTTGTGCTGTTTCTATGTGTGCTGCATTCTGCAGCACACTTAGAAACAACAAAATGCCATTGATTGTTTATGTACAGGAAGGTGTCTTATCCTGCACATAATCATTTAAAAAAAATGTGCAACTTCTATGTGTGCTGTACAAAGCAGCACATATAGAAGTTACAAAATGCCATTACTGATTGTTTATGTGCTGGAAGGGACACCTTCCTGCACATAAACAATCTTTCCGTGTAACTCAGACACCCTTGCACAATGGTGCAAGAGTGCCTGCGTTCGTGCTAGGCGCCTACATTTACCACCAGCTCTAAGGGAAAGACAGGGGTACACCGTATTCTTGTGAATACGGCGCATCCCTGCATTTGGAAACTGTCGGAGCGCAACATTAGCCATCTTGGCCTAACGCTGCGCTCTGACAATTTCCTAGTAAATATGCCTCTAAGTCCGGTCAATAAGCTGAAGAGCCCTAGCCCACTTAGTCTATCTTCAGATTTATTGCACCCAGAGGAGAGGATTGCCACAGAACACCATCCATCACATTACTTCATATCCTGGCTCGAGCGTCGCACTACATTTATCTGCGATAACCAAGGATCATTGGGTACCTGAGTCAGATCCATTGTCTACTGGAAAGTGCTGTTAATACATCAACTTAATTATGTCAGCCGACTATTGAATTCCACAGATCACTCAGTTGATTTATGTGAAGTGACCTCACAATGCAAGAAATTATGGGTGATGCAAAGGCTTTCAGAAGAATTGGTGGAATGAATATCCCTGCATTTAAAGATGAACACCTTTAGTTACTCAACAATATTAATAATTTTAGACATAGCAGCTATGGGTTTAAAAGACTGTTGGGTGAGCCACAGAATATGACTAACAAAGGTATACAGACATTTGCATGTGCACATTGTTAGTGGCTGAATAGTGTGGCTAGATGAGTTCTTGTCATTTGTCAGTTTGCTTTTTGCCTCTGTGTATTTATAAAGGATTGTCATATTTTTACCTATTGTTATAGAGAGGTATATATAATCCGCTATTCACTCTTGTTTTAGAGTGAGCTTTATGACTGAATGTATATTATGCCACTATGAAAAACTTTAATGAGAGCTGAAAATAATGTTACCAACATTTACACCAACTGAAATGTTTCTTGGTCATTTGACAAACACTTTGTAGCAATAATGTTTGCATTTTATAATTTCTTAACGCCTTTAATGGTTCTGAAAGTCCTTTGAACAGAAGTACTGAGCACTGTAACATATTCAATTTATAAGAACATTGCAGTTAAGCTGTGATTGGTTATAATCAACTACGGTGCTGGGTAGTCATAGGGTGACTAGGCATCCCTGATTTACTGGGACAGTTCTGGGTGTTCACCATCCCTCCTGACAATATACAGCAAATTTAGCACATATCCTGGTTCACAGGGGAGACATGTTTTCATGATTTCCAGTGCAGGATTAGTTAGTAGCCCTTATCAGAAAGCAATGTAATTAGCACTGGCAATATTCTGTATAAAAGTTGCATTTAATGACACTTAGTGCATGATTGCCTGTGCTTGCTAGGTTGATAAGCTTTGGCGATTAAGTTATTCTGTGTCCCACGGTTGATGCAAAATTGTAGTCCTATATTAGACCGGGCATCTTTTGGCGTGGTCTCCCCTAAACGTTTTGGTCATTGACTTCCAGTTTGAATCTTGTTTTGCTGGCATAAGACTTTGAGTATGGTTGACACTGCCAGTCAGTGCCAAAGCACTGTGCTTGTTATACACATACTGGTGGTTTGTGTATACATGATTGGCTGATTCAAGTTTTCTGTAAGTCCCTTGTCTAGGAGTAAGACATATACCCAGGGCATGCACCTTGAATGTTCCTCCGTGGGCCTGCCGCACTGGTTCTGCCATCCACAGAGGTTTGCCCTGGTGGGGCCTGTGTGCAGGGGTTACTGTTACTCGGCTTGGCAGTTAAAAAGCTATGTGTCAAGGTTCTGCATTTCTCTTGTTATATCGCAGTTCTCCTTGGGGACAGGGAGGGGTGTTGTGAAGAGGTAGGGCATGTGTGTGTTACATGCCAGGGTCATGAATGGCACCGGATGGTGTGTTCGATATGGTGGGACCTGCTTCTCGCATTAGATTAGCATGAGGAAAAGACTATTGAGCAGAATTCCCTACGTGCAGAGTAGTGAGAGTATAGTGTTTGGTATCAATGAGTTCATAATGTGGAATCCTGTCCGGTGCAGTGAGTGGATTCGACATTACATGTGTGGCAATATCACTATGTGAAAGTGGACGTTTCCATGTTCAGGCACTGTGTGCCTGTCATGCTGTCTCCAATTCACATCTGGGTGCTTGGGGGACAGCTACATCTGTGCATTCCTGATAGGAGGCCATAAACTAGGAGCTCAAGGGAAACTGCAGCTCTCTGACTCTGAGTGGCCTTTCTGGGATGGTTACGTGGGGGTGGAATTGGCACCTGCATTCCAAGGGGCAGGATCTTGTCCCCACTAAAGATAGTGATCAAACCTCCCGGGGTAGAATGGAAGATAGGACAAAAAGTAGAGAGGACCAGTGCATCTCAAAGGTGGGCTTTTGAACTGATCGTATCTTCAAAGGCCATTGTGGGTATATCTAGTGGGGCTCTGGTCTCAGAATATAGAGACGCTGAAACCATACTACACTGGTTCAAAGCAGGGACATCGACAAGAGGAATCATTGGGGCAGGAGGGACTGTAACTGGACCATCCACAGACTTTTGGTGGACTGGGGCTTGTCGTGCTCCAGGAAGGGGACCATCACTTGGTGGATTTTGCTTGGACGTTACTGGCCTGCATCTGATGCCAACTGTCATGGCCCGGGTTCCTAAGTACTCTCCAAGGGCCCGTTGGCTGGCCTCCTGTCCATGAGATCCCAGGGACTAAAGGATCTCTTTGGTTCAGCGAGATTGTACGGACCGCGTACAGGTGCAACGGAAAGTAGTGCAAGTGATCGCCGGTTGGGACAAGGACCATCCTGATGTACACCATCATCACATTGTGCAGAGGAGTGTGCTCATGAAGATCAGTAGCCCACCTGAGATACCGGAATGTGAGGAGCTCAAGGAGTGAGGGGAAGCTTGCAGAGTCCAAGCAACCCATGCTTACAACCAGGGGACATGCGCTAGCTTGCACTCCGGAGCGTGTGGTGTATAAGGGGTGTTGGGTGACCTGAGCTGGGCGCTGAGGCTGTCTTCGACCTCCAGATTGCGCGGACAACAGAAACTGACATCACGGCTTCTGTCCGAGGTCGCTGACTTCTCTCCCCATAACCATGCCACAAGGTACTCTGTTGGAGAAAACATCATGACTGGAACTGAGGGGTCTTGTTGTGCCTTGTGTGTGCCTACTGCTTTCTGGCGGGAGCTACGTCAGCTCGCACATCCACTTGAGAGGAAAACATTTCTCCAAAATTGAAATTGCGCCAGCTTACTGTGTCACAATCTTTTGTCTACGGGGGCTAGCTATTCCGCACTCGTGCAGGTGTCGTCAGGAGCCTGGAGACCTAATCCGGATGGACAGAACTAAGTAACTGTTTCTTTCTGCTTTAGGTGGTTCAGACATTCTAATCAGTGTGTCGCCAGCAGGGGCAAGGTGTTTCATTGGCTGGGTCTAATTGAGTGACTGGAGGGGCTATCTAGAACGGTGGATTCTTACTGGCTTCGATGATTCCCAGCCAGCCGGAAACTTCTAGGTCTAACATCCTATGTCTATGATTGAGGAATATCCAGTTTTTTAGTTTGTCAAATCTGATCAAGGTAGGTAGGCAAGAGTGAGTAGTGAAACCTATCCACTGCCAATGCAGTAAGCGCAGTGAACATTAATACAAAATTATATTTACATTGTGGTGCATTTTCTAACCTAGGGTGGAAATAAAATACAGATTCCAGTCATATGCTATGTTAAAAGTACACCCTTAGTTTCCTAACAGATGGGAAGGATGTATCCAGTATCTGGAGTAAAGGTATAGGGACAGCCACTGGAATTATTCGATTTTGTATCCGCTGCGATTTTTGCCTAATTATAGATTTGCCACATTTGTTATATAATCAATCATCTGCTGCATATTCTGCAGATTTTAACAAAAATTTTTTTTGTTTATAGCTCAGATGGTTCAAAAGTTACTAAAAATCCTGCAACACGTGGAAGGCCCTTTGCAAAGCTGGTCTGGTCACCTTTTTTTGTTTATTGCTATATTTGGGTGTTAAACTGGTACTAATGAGGTGCAACCAAAGGCCATACAGTTTTACCAAGTGTAAAAGTTATGAAATAACGAACTAATACTATTATAAAATGTGCCTCATTTGTGCAGCGTAATTTGCCTTTTCTTGCTGCATAATTCACTCAACCCTGCCACATAATTTGGCCTTTTCCTGCCACCTAATTCCAGTCAACCTTGGTATAGGAAAAGACAAGGCTGTGGTTCCCAGAGAGGGAAGAAAAGTAAATTATGTCTGTTTTATAAGAGTTGAACTTGAGAAAGAAGGCAGCCATCTAGTGACTGGTGTCTGACCATCAGTCTGAGGTCCTGTCTGACAGGGGTGAATCCTCCATTGAGGCGAAGGAGCGTCACCCCACTAGTTAAAATGCCCCAGATGAAAAATGAAATGGTAATAGGCATTATTACCATTTAATTTTTCTTTGACTCTGCAAACCTCATTCCCAAGCCGAGTCTCAGGACTGTGGCGGGCCACTGCTGACTGGCAGCAGCAGATAGGAGTGATGGGCCGGGCATTTTAAAGTGCACATGTCTCTGGCCAGCCGCCTTGCGATGGCCAGCCAGACGTGCGCACTTTAAACCTTTCAACCCAGCTGTCTTGCCCAGCTGGGTTGAGATTGAGCAAAGGCCTCCAGTGCTCTATGGAATGCTGAGAGAGCCTGCTCTATCCAATCCTGTCACTGCTCTCATGTTGATTAACAGCATGAGAGAAACGCCAGGATTAGTTAAGGGAGTTGGGTGGGCCCGAGGAGAGAAGAACATTGGGACATAGCGAGGACGTGCAGCAAGGTAAGTGTGTTTTATTTCATTTTTTAAATGTATTTTATGTTTATTATGCCCTAAATCGCCAACATGCATTACATTGCAGTTTTAAAGTTAAACTTTTTAACTTTAACATAATAATGTAATGCATTTGGGAACGAATTTAGTTTATATATTTTTGCCCCCATATGCGTCCATCCACCCTCCATAGCTGGCAGCCGCCACTGCTGATTGAAGGTGTGGGATGAAGGACGGGAAAAAGAAGAAGACCTAGATATCAGCACCCTAGAAGTGGGAAGACAAGTTAAAGATGATTGACCAAATAGCATGTGTGCCAGGCTTCATGAGTGCAAACAGTGTTTGGACTCCAACATGGTGCTAGTGCTAAAAAACAAGGCACATACACTGGTGTTTCAGGCCTGTTGATCCGATCTATTTGACCTCTAAAATGAGGATAGTTTTGTCACACAGGGCCAGCGGCACACCACATTCACCCCCAAGCTCACAGAGAACATGCAGGACTGTCTTGAAAGAGGGGAAGAGAAGGGCAATTGCAACAAAGAGTTTGGTGTGCCTGCAGGTAGTTCATTTTGCACATCGATCCATTATGGCGGAGGAGCGGTGACCCATCTGCTGTGAGTGCAGCAGGCACACACATTAATGGAAATAAAAAACATTTAATTTTGGTCGCAGGCTTGCGCAAGGGTAGGGAGCAAGGCTGATTAGTGCAATTGCACTATTACTGCAGCCCCTGCCAGTGCGCATGTCAGATTGGCCGGCTGCCTGCAGCCGGCCAATCTGACATGCGCACTTCAGCCTGCACAATCCCAGGGCTAAGAAACAGACGAGGGATTGTAGCCACAGGCCTCCAGCCGCAAAATGAGCGCTGTGTTAGCCTGCTCCAACCAAGAGCAGCTCCGGGATTGGTTGGAATCACGTTGCACAAGGGAGGACGTCCTTCCCTTTCCTACTGCCTGCTGGAGTCACTGCCGAGGAGAGAGACACCAGACGTGGCTCCATGCAACATATATGGTGAGTTTTTGGGACATTGCGCCTCACCATATTTTAATATTGCCAGCCGCCACTGATTTTGCAATGTGTGCTACATAATTAAAAATATTCATAAAAAATGAGTCAATACAAAGGTCTGTCCAATGTAACTTATGTGATGGTATCTGTTTCCATCACCGTGAATTCCATAGCTCCCAAATTGACAAACAGTGATCGGGGTCTGAGCGTAGAGTATTTTGATGCTGCGAGTTGGGCCCCCCATTAAACTGATGTAGACGAGAGTGCAACGAGGCTCTGAGGACAGTTAAAGCAAACCTCTTACTGGAGCTGAAAAAATCCCATAAATCCCATAAATTTAACATGGGCTGGGAATGAATAGGCTGCTTGCCCAGAACACAGCCCTTGTCCTCTCAGATAGCTCAGAAGCAGTCAATCCTTGAGAGGGTCTTCATGTTGGGGGTCAACAAATCAGTGTGCCCATTAGGAAAGAAATTCACAGGAGCTACAGCAGTGCTCATTGGCTGCGATAATCAATATAGTGCCCGGAAAGTTGTCTAGATCACTCAACTTTATGTAGTGCTTAAAACGTTATGGTTTGTTTCTCAGCGTTGAGTTGGAAGGTTTTGTTAATTGGAGATGTAGTAGAGGTTATGAGTTTGAGGGCTGCGATCGATAGGAGGAGGGCCCCTATCACATTTTTGAGCTCAGGTCTCAAAGATCGCTGACTGCCCTGGGACTCGAGAACACCACCAGTTCTCAACTGGTAAACGTAATCGCATACGTCAGAGAGGAAGCCACTGCTGGACCAACATATTCATGACATGCCTGCGAGACGACATGTTTGCCCTTTCCACGTGACGACATCACCAAGACTCAACTTTCCCATTCCAGTCCCGCGCTGACCTTTACTCTCTGAAAGGTGAAGGGTCGAGGTAACGCTGCTAGGGTATGGTCGCACGTCCTTCCTGATTTGCTAGAACAGTCCGGTTTTTTTACCCTTTGTCCCTGCAAATTTCGTAAATTTTAATCTCTGCCCACGTTTTTTAAGAGGATAGAAAAGAGTAAAGCACGTTTGTATGCGTTAGCAGCCCTCATCAGTAAATAAATGAATGGTCACATTTAATACCGTGTGTAAATGGTGCAGTTAATTCCTCTAGTGCCTTGATATCTTGTGCCTTCCACGTCAGTGAGTGCTGCCACTTAAGTATTCTGTGCCTCTGGGGCGACGCAAAATGTTAGCCCATCGTCTGTATTTATGAAATATCCCGAATTTTCAGCTTTTTTTATCCTTCAATATTTGGTCGGGCCATTTTTGGGCTCAAACACATCACTTCTGTATGTGTGAGCTGCGTGGTGACGATCCCTCTGACCGCCCGTCTGGAGATGACAGCCCCGCAGTCTGCCCATTGCCAAGACTAGTTATCAGAGGTGCTGCAGGTGCACTGGCACCGGGGTCCAGAAGCCTGATAGACCCACTGGGCCCAGGTGAGTGCTTAGTTTTATACACAAACAGCAGCCAGGGGGGCTCTGCACCAGGGTCTAAGGTATCCATTCGATGCCACTGACGCAGGGTGGCAGTCGGCTGCGGAAAGGGCTACCCTCCGCCCACAGCTCAGGACGTGGTGGGAAGAAGATAGCCCACGCGGGAGTCGACTGTCTGTCATCCCGTGGAGAGGCCCCTGTAATGCACCAGCGCTACTTCTGCATTCTGCAGCGCAGAGACGATTTAAGGTATGGGCAAAGTGGGCTTTGGCCCAGGACCCCAGTCTTTCAGGGGGGCCCCTGATAGAGCCAGCTGTGTTCTACAGAGAGTCTTGCCCTGGTGACATTTACTAATTCTTAAACAGATTATTTTAAATACCATTTTTCCTTTAGTTTCTTTTTATTGAGGGCGATATGTGAGAGTCTATTACAGACACTTTGCAGAGAAATGTTGTGTGTGTTTCATGCAACATCCATACAAAAAACTTTCTTTTAGATCAAAAGAGGACCTCACATATAAGAAATGGGAGGGTGTCACATAGATTATTTGCAGCAATATTAGTGAGCTACTGCTGTGTTACAATATTGAAAACACACATCACTATCCCAGAATATTTGATGTAAACACATTTAGAACTTGGACAAGTGTGCCTGTTAGTGATCCTGCCAAAGACTGCATGTAAGAGCTGGAATTGAATCATGAATTCAAAACTGTTCTCCACAGGGGCCCCCAAAATACGTTTGGCCCAGGGCCCCCAAAATCCGTAAGATGTCCCTGCTGCAGCGTATTTCCATTGCCTGAGAGGTCAGTGAGGGTCGGTCTCTTCAGCTGGACTGCTGTAATGAATGTTGCTCTGTATCCATTGCACATACAGGTCCAATCCCACCAGGAGGCCGTACAGCGCCTTGAGACTGTGCACATTAATTAATTCATACATTACCAGAATGAAAGGAAGACGCGACCTCCAGCTGAGAAGGTACGTTTATTCCATTAACATTGGTGGTCTGGCAGCAACTGCCACCCCACCGAACACTCAACATAAACCCCCACTAGCATTCCAACATTCAGAATCCGTGTGATGCATTTCGCCATCAAACCACACATATCCGCTTTCCTTATAACATGACAAAAAACATAACAAATAAGGAAATCGTAAAGTAAGCTGCAATTACCTAAACGTGCTATACCGAAACAGACCAAATGTGTTCCTCCATTTCATAATCCTTGAACTTCCGAGACAAACAGGTCTTCCTCTCAGACCTCCAGTGGTCATGGTTCTTTGCCAATCCAGTCGATCTGGAAGACCTCTCCACCCCCAATTTATCACATAAGTATTCAGCTTTGAACTTTGGTACAACCACCACCATGCCTTTGTTCTACACCTTGCCATTTTCGAGAATCACAACATGATCCTGAACCCCTTTAACTAAAATAGGTCCAGAAAATTTAGACTGCCCTGCAGCGCATGACGGGGAATCTTTACTCTCACATAATTACCAACTTCCGCTTGCTGTTGTCTCATGAACTCACCACTGTCCTTGGCACAGTACTTCTCTTGCACTTCATTCCACACATCCATCACATTTCTTACCCGTCCTGCATCCATCACATTTCTTACTCGTCCTGCATCCATCACATTTCTTACTCGTCCTGCATCCATCACATTTCTTACTCGTCCTGCATCCATCACATTTCTTACCCGTCCTGCATCCACACATTTCTTACCCGTCCTGCATCCATCGCATTTCTTACTCGTCCTGCATCCATCACATTTCTTACTCGTCCTGCATCCATCACATTTCTTACTCGTCCTGCATCCATCACATTTCTTACTCGTCCTGCATCCATCACATTTCTTACTCGTCCTGCATCCACACATTTCCTCCCCATTCACTTTTTGTTCAAATAAGACTCTGTGACTATGCCCCTTAACAAAGTAAAAGGGGAAATTCCGGAACTAATTTGTGGGGTTGTTCTCATTGCCCATAACAGATCTTTCACAACTTTCTTCCAGCACAACCCGTTCACCAATGATAACTGCAACTGGTCTTTAATGAAGCAGTCGACTATTTCAGCAAAACCAATGCTGCGGGGATGATACAATTACGCCTAATTCCTTTCTTCCTCAAGAACTCATCCATTTCCCTGGATGTCAGTTGCATCCCATTGTCAGTCAGTAGTTCTTCTGGGAAATCTTCCCTGATAAACAACTCTTGAAGAAACTCAATAACTATACCAGTGCTGACACTATTAACACATTTCACTTCAGTCCATTTGGACATATAATCAATCAACAAAAGGGCATATTTAGGTGGGCTTTCCAACACCCCAAAAAGACTAGAGACATCAACTGCTAATTTGCACTAAGGAACTCCATCACTAATCATTATTCACTGGAATAATGGGGGGAGGTACCGTAACCTGTGTCTTGTCACTCAACACACATGCACAACTCTCCCTCACTCACTTCTACACAGCTCTGTCACTAGGCAGCCAAAAATCTTCTCTGATCCTCCTTCCTGGCGCGCATCCCTATATGACCTTCGTGAGCAAGATTAAAGACTTTGGACCTTAGCCCCTGGGGAACTACTGACTGTTCACATCTCTACAAAATACCATCAGCAATAGACAATTCATCAGCAGACCTCCAATACGGAATTAGGGTTGCATCCAAACTTCTAGATTTGGACTACTGATTGGAAACTTATCTAGTAACCTTCTGCAAAACAACATTGTCCTCGAACGCACATCTCTACTCATTTTCTGACAAAGCTCCATTAGTGACTACATTTACCAGACACACAAACTCAAAATCCTCTTCTCTAGCTACTCAGCCTCCTAAACTTGAACCCCATTAGGCAAGTATGATAAACAATCAGAAATAACATTATTTTTTCTAGGAACATATCGCAATCTGTTCTGATATTCTTGTAGACTGTATTGCCACTTGGCAATGCGAGGAGTAGCTCTTTCACCTTTAACTGTGCTAAATAGATCCACAAGGGGTTTGTGATCTGTATGAAAAACAAACTGAGTTCCCTGAACAACATTTCTGTAATAGTGCATGCACCACCATAAACTCAAAGCTTCCTTCTCTATGGTGGAATATGTGGGCTCAGCCCCATGTAATGCTGTCAATGCAAACGCATCTGTCTCCTCTCTATCATCACTCCCTTTCTGCATCAATACTGCTGCTAACCCCAAATTATTTGAATCAGTTACAATTATACATGTCATGAGTATCAAACAGTTTCAAAGGACAACCAGTGACAATGTTTTTTTTATGGAGTTAAAAACCTCTGAATACTTATCATCCTACACAAATTTTGCACTTCTTTTTAACAAATCTCGTAAGTATACTGTTTTACTGGAGAAAGTTTTGACAAATTTGGCACAGTATTCAACTAACCCAACAAATGACCTCAACTGATTTTTGTCTTTCGGTGCAGATGCCTCCTCAATCGCACTCACTTGTCGCAGACACATGATGACCCAAATAATCCATACCATCTTGACGAAATTTGCACTTGTATTTTTTCAGCGGTAAACCGGACAATTTCAGCACATACAAGACTTTTTCCAATCTTTCATCATGCATGCTCTCATCACTTCCATAGATCAAATCGTCGTCCTGGAAACATACCACTCAAGGAATATTTCCAAACAGGCTATTCATAAGCCTTTGGAAGACCGAAGAGTGTGAGGCCAAACCAAACAAAAAGGCAAGTGTCGATAACAATATGCTCCCTCCAGTGTTACAAGCGAAGTAAGATGCCTTGACTCTTCCACTTGGTGCTACTCTGTAGACATATCTATGGTGGTAAATACTGCTGCTCCCTTAAGAGTGGCCAATATCTCAATTACGTTGGGAAGTGGTTGTCAATCAACCCAAATGTTAGAGTTCAAATTTCTCAAATCCATACACAGTCTCAATGTTTTATCAGATTTGTGTGCTAGAACCACAGGGGCCAACCACTTTGAACCCTCAATGGACTTGACGATATCAGGTTTGTATAGCCTTTCCAACTCAGACTTGAATTCTGCCCTCAAGTTAATGGGCACTCTACGTACTTTCTGTACAACCTGAGTAGCATTATCTTTTAGCACAATACAATGCTGAAAACACTTCAATATGCCACATTGATCAGTAAAAACTTCAGGACATCTATTGACCCATTGCATTCATCCACACTGCACAACTCATTGTTGTAGAGCTCTACAAGTTTTTGTTTGGGCAAAGCCAGATCTGGATGATTCAAATCAAAAATCATTCCCAGATCCCACTGCTCCTACCACCCCAGTAAACTGGATCCCTCCTTGGTCATGTATAGAGTACCAGTGGTTGTCTTGTCTTCAAAACTAAGCATAGCTTCAAATTGCCCTACAGCGTCAATTCTTTTGCCCCCATATGCGAAGATTTTAGTACTGTACTCCTTGAGACATAGGTTTTTAAGTTTTGAGAATTCAGACTCACCAATCAAAGTGAAAGGCACATCTGAATCTGCCATTACTTTCACCTTGACATCATTAATGTTGACATTGCACATGGGGGGCTTCCTCCTTTTCACAGTACACATGGAGGCTACTTTACCACAATCATCCTCTATAATGTTACCCGAAGACAGTATTAGTACTACATTTCCTTCATCAACAGACATGACCTCATCCAAGGCTTTTACCATTACCTTGCCATCACTCATTTATTTGTTCCTACCTGGCTTGCATAATCTGGCAAAGGCACTTTCTTTTTTTTTTTCTTTTTAAATCTTTTTATTAGATATTTTGACATTTTATATACAGGGCACAGTGTGTTGTTACAAAAAAAAAACAGAGAAAAAGAGAGGTAACGGCAGAGAGACATCCAGTAAACAATAAGTACAAGTAGGACAAGAGAGAGATACATTCATTAATTGCCATACCTACTATCCCCCGCTCTAACGAGATACAAACTGTACAGCTTCTAGGCAACAAGGAGAGAAAAGCGTAAAAAATTGGCAGGCCTATTTAATTCATTAAACTGAATTAAAAGTTCCCTTCTTTCCATCTAGTAATAGGATCCCAAATTATCCTGCCCAATTTCCTCCCTTTTTTGCCTTTCCTAGCATATATCTCTTTCTCAAGATGATACACAAAGAGTAATTTAGCAAGCCATTGATGATATGTAGGCGGTAAAGGATTAAGCCAAGCAGTGGCTAAGCACAATCTAAAAACTGCAACCGCTACAAACAAAAACTCTCCCCCTGACTGCATCCCTCCTTCCTCCTCATTTATGCCTAACAAAATAATTGGGGGAGTTAACGAGAAGGTATTTATTCCTAAAACCGTCTTTATAAAGTTCCCAATGTCTTTCTTCAGCATATCTAGGTGCGGGCACGTAGCAAACACATGTTCTAAATCTGCTACATCGCTTCCACATCTAAAACATTTTGTTCCTAAAGTTCCTCCCCATTGAGCTATTTTAAATGGGGTATAGTACAAACGGTATAGCGTTTTATAGTGCTGTGCCTGCAATGATGCAGAACACAGGAGTCTGTGCCCCTCTTCCAGGGATAATTCAAAACAACCCTGACTAACACTCAGACTATCCTTCCACTTGTCACTCCACTTTACTAAATCATCCTGCTTTCCCTTCATTAATTCATAATAAAATCGTTTGATCGAACAATCTTTCCCTATCCGAATCAATTCCATTACCGAATCCTTATCAAACCCCGAAGATCCACCTACTTTATTCATCAAAAAGCTCCTAATTTGCAAACACTTAAAAAAATGATTATTTTGCAAATTGTACCTGTTCTGGATTTCAGAGTATTGACAAATACATGAGTCCCCCATAACGTCCCCTATGCTCCTCACCCCCTTAGCTACCCACTCTGTAAACACCGAATCCGCGAAGATCTCTTCAGGAAAATTAGGATTATCATTGAGTCTAGTATAGCGGTTGAACCTCCCCAAGCCTGCCCTTTTCCGAAATGCTTTCCAGACTGCAAATGCTGCCATGAGAGTCTTAAATTTTGTGCGCTTATAGTAGCTGGGCTCCGTGAATTTTAGTAACACATTTTCAGCCTCCATGCCCAAGACCAAACCGTATATTGCAACCGTACCTAGATCGCTACCCCCTTCAGCCTCAGCACCCCCCACCAGCCCTAACATGTTTTGGAACGTTGCGGCCCAGTAATACAATTTCAAGTCGGGCACTGCCCACCCTCCCCTTTCCTTTGGCAATGTCATAAATCTAAGTGCCCTTCTTGTCTTCCCTTTCCCCCAAATAAATCTATTAAGCATATGTTCTATCTTTTTAAACCACCTAGCATCAAACAATAGGGGGATTGCCCTAAATAAATATAAGAATTTAGGGAGAATTAGCATTTTGATTATATTTGTCCTCCCCACTAAGCTCAGGTGCAAGTTCTCCAGTCTGTCCAAGTCTTTTTCTATTTTACCCATTAATGGAGCAATATTCATTTCCACTAAGGAATCCAAATCAGCCGAAATCGAAATTCCTAAATATGTACCTGAGTGAGTGACACGATTATCAGTACAGATCGCAAATCTATTTTTAATTATTTGTGTTTTTCCCACATTCAACTTATATCCCGAAATATAGCCAAATTTTGTGGCCTCAAGCTCAATTTGGTTAATAGACTCCGTTGGTGATGGTGTAATTACTGCCACATCATCAGCATAAGCTAACACTTTACACTGTCCAGTTAAAGTAGGGCGAGCGCTGATCAACCCACATGCCTCAATTCGCCGAATAAATGGGTCCATGTAGATGGCAAACAACAATGGCGAGCAGGGACACCCCTGCCTTGTACCACGACTTATTTGAAATTGGCTAGTACACCCTGCATTAACCCGAATGAAAGCAGCAGGATTCAGATACAAGGCTTTAATTGATTTAATGAATCCCTGTTTTACACCGGACCTTTCCAAAGCCCCCCATAAATAGCCCCAGGAGACCCGATCAAATGCCTTTTCCGCATCCAAGAGCATAACAGCCATCGGGTCTCCTGCAACTTCCATCGCGTCAAATAGCGTGATCACTTTACGAATATGGTGAGTTGTCCCCCTTTCTGGAATAAAACCATGCTGCATTCTACTCATAATATCCGTAATCACTCCTGCAAGCCTTGTAGCCAATACCTTAGAGAACACTTTTGCGTCGGAGTTCATTAAAGTGATAGGTCTGTAAGACCCAGGCTCCTCCGGAGGTTTCCCTTTTTTAAGTATTAATACGATTGCCGCACCCCCCCATGATGCAGGGATTGAGAATCCTGTTTGCGCCTGTTGCATTATGTCAGTTATAACCTCCTTTAGTGCCCCCCAAAAGACCCGATAAAATTCTACAGGGATTTGATCCGGTCCTGCTGCCTTGCCCGCCGGCAATTTCCAGACTGCCTCTTTTATGTCTTCTAATTGCAACGTCCCCTCTAAGCGCTCCGAAGCATCCTCCTCCAATGCTGCCCCCGGCAGCCCTTCAAAGTACTCATTAAAAGCCCGATTATCAAATTCCCCGAGATCCTCGGTATATAACTTTTCATAAAAACTCCTAAATACGTCCTGAATTTCCTCTGGATCTGTATGTAACCTACCCGCAGTGTCCCTTATCTCCCTTATTGTTCCCTCAGACTCCTGTTGCCTTGCCCGCACAGCAAGGTGCCTACCTACGGCCTCACTGCACTCATAACACTTCTCCCTTTTTGATGTGAGCAACTCTGCTGCTTTAATAGCCACGTCCCTTTCAGCCTCCCCTTTCACTTTCAGTAGCTCATTCCATGCGTTATCAACTTGGATACCATTCAGGAGACAGCCTTCTAGTTCTGCCTCAGCCAGAGCCACCTTTCCCCTTACCTCCTCACCCCTCAAGCGTTCTTGTTTCCGTTTATAAGAACTAAAACTCATTGTCTCGCCTCGAATTCCTGCCTTAAAGGCATCCCAGACCACTCCCGCTGCCGCGCTACCTCTGTTAATCAGAAAGAAATCTTTAATCCACCTAGCCATATGCTCTACATAGCCCTCATTTTTTAACAATCTCCTCTCGAACGTCCAATTAGTGCACTGTCTCTCATTTGTTTTATTTGTTTTATTTACAAAAGTAAGTATTAATGGGTTGTGGTCGCTGAATAGCCTTGGTAATTTATCTATCTGCACATTCGTCACGTCTGAGCTAGGGATCAGAAAGTAATCCAGCCTAACACACACTTGATGTGGGGCCGAATAGTACGTGTACCCCTTGTCGACCACCCGTTTAATCCCCCAAACATCTATTAAAGCATTATTAACGATTAGATTTTCCAATGCCCGGCTCACTCTTTTCTTTCTTCCTTTATATTTACCAAAAGAACCTTGCCCTAGCCCATCTGCCCCATTAATATTAAAATCTCCTGCTATAATAACTCTAGGGGCCCAAGTAGCCATCTCCACGTCCAAAAATTGAAAAATTTCCGGATCGTCTTCCGTTGACCCGTACACCGATATGAGTGTAGTCCATACCCCATCCAAGAGACACTCTACCATGGCCCACCTTCCCCACTGATCCTGCGCTTTCTTCCTTACCACGATAGTCCTATTTCTAGCAAGAATAGCTCCACCTCTCTTCTTCACCCCCTGTTTGGAACTCACCAATAAGTGGAAACCCAGCTGGTTCAACAAATATACCTGCGTATCCATTATATGTGTCTCCTGTATAAAAACCAAATCAACATTCATTTGCCTTAAAGCAATAGAGATTCTCATTCTTTTTTGTGCGTCATTTAATCCACACACATTCCATGTTACGCACCTAAAACCCATAAGAACCCATAAATATCGTTGCTCAAAACTTCTGCCATTTCTTTCTTTTTCCTTGAATTATCTTTTATTGCTTCCTGACTTGCCTCCCTTAGAACAGCATCCCTCTGTACCCAAACACCCGCTTTTTCCCAGTTACTTGAGCCTACTAACCCTAGTACCACCTTTCTTACCCTCTCATTAAATCCTCCTCTACTACCATGGTGTGTATGACCTATGGGAATGGGATCAGGGCATTGGTGTTTGTGTACCAGTTCCTGAATGTTTTCCTCTCATCCTGCACTCTTTTCCCTTCACACATTTTGCCAGGACTTTGCTGGTGAAATGTGCACGGGAGTAACATATCACAAAGGAATTGAGAGGGCGGTGAGCCCACACAGCATGTAATCTTAATTTGCTCAAATACTCGTGGCAGGATCTGGATTACCTCCTCACTCAAAATGAACCCATATTGTTTAGTTATAAAGTATAAATACACATCATGGTATACATACTGTATAGGGGCTCTACTTAGTTGTTTATTACTAAGGAAAGTGAAGTATTTTAATGTTTGTGACAAGTGCACTGCAAGCAAGATGACTTGGGAGCAAGCCAAAGATGCCATTTTCCATTTTCAATCCAGTTTCTTCTCTCTGCTGTGGCGATAATTTCTGAACAGAATGACACCACATTTACTCCCTTTTCCCCCAAAGCACACACCTGTCATCTTGGAAAGGGTAACACTCCAGTCAAGATGGGTTCATGTTTGATGGATCTCTTAGAGGACTGCAAACCCCTGCTGTCGTAGTCAAAGTGTTTTGTGTCCCATGGACCTCCATAAAGGTCTGTGTTATGTGAATTGTTTTTATAAAAAAAGATCCATCAAGCTATAATGTTCCCTAAAGACAGGAGTACTGAGCACAGGTCATGACCAAAGCCCACTCCACGCTTCCCAGCCTGCTTCACAAAGTTGTACTATACAGCATGAGTAGCAGTTTCTGGAGGCATGAAGACTGTATGCAGAGCAAAGCCAGAGGTGATTCACTGCGTCAAGGGATGTTGGTTTGGCTGTGTCCACCAATTTCAGGGTACATGGATGCTTGGCCAGATCATGTCCAAGATCCACACCCTGTACTGAGAGCTGCATGCTTTTAAGTACAAATGAAAAAACACAAAATTTTGCTGCATGTTTTATGCTTTAGTGCACTCTAGAGTCAAAGCAGTTCACCTGCAGCCATTCCTCTACTGCTTAATTTGAGCTGTGGTTGCGAGTGGAGCCTGCCGGCACTCCTTTTTAGGTCTCGCCTGGCGTAGACTGCGCACATGCGCAGTCTCGCTGGCAAGATTTAATAATTTGGGGTATTTTGTGTAAAGGGCTTTAAGCCCCGCCCCTTTTTTCCATTGGCTGGCGTCACCATTTATGCTAAACGGTGGCCAGCCATTGGAAAAGAGTTGGTAGTGACGTTTTTGTTTGGCTTTTTGAGCCGTCCCATGTGGACGGGCTTGTCTGCCTTCCTCCCATCGTAAAAGCTTTCTTATCTTTATGGGGCCACGTGTTAAAACACATGGCCCCATAAAGACAAGAGATCCGGCGCTTATGGACTACCGGCCGCAGGAAGATCTACCAGTCCTCGCACATCGAGGCAGCGCTCAGCATGGCCCGGCCGGGCCTCATGCTACGGCGCCTGAGGGGTGGGAAGCTGCCGCTGCGGGATCTCTTCCTCCGTGCCAAGGACCACGAACGCTTCGGCCGGCGCTGCCACACCGACACCGAGCTGCTTTACAATGAGTCCTTCATCAAGCTCTTCAAGAGGAAAGGTGAGTACCACCCACCCCGCTGCCTCACCGTCACTACTCGGGAGCTTCGGGCAGCAGTCTCTGGCTACTGCAAGCCTCCTGATTTCCCCAACAAGCAGGGCTCCTCATTTTCTCCAGGCACCTGTTCCTTCTTTAAAACTCACCCGCGTGTATGGACGGCTCCTTGTTCAGTTGTTGCAGAGTATCCGGGGTCAAAAATAAAAGCTGCGTTAACCACGAGCACTTAAAAAGCCCGGCAGGACCCTGCGTCGTATGCAGGAGTGGCTGGCGAGAGTTTGACATGCAGGAAATGTGTTCTTTTGTGCATGTGTTTTTTTAAGGAAGTGTTATTGTATTTGAGGGTATTTGGAATATTAATGTTTGATCCATATTACATTTTGCTCGATTTAGATAATTGCACACGCTTAATCTTTATTTGGTGTTTGCATGTACACAATGTATTTAATCTGTAATGCTTAGAAGACAGCCGAGGTGCTTGCATTGTGTGCACAGTTCTCACGATGTCAGTAACAGGCTGCTGGTGCGGCCGCTCGCCGCCCTTGTTCCACAAGTGTCTGTAGAGGACTTTCTCCTTTTGTATTCTCACTCAGACCTTTTATTCGCACACTGAGAGTAACCCTGGAAAGGGAGTGGAGGGTGGGGTGGGGGGACTGGGGCTCCACCGGCATCCAGACTCGGAGGAGTGGGGGTGGGGCAGCATCCAGGTCCCTCCACCGGTGTCAGGGAGGAGGGGGAGTGCCGGGGTCCCCCTGGGTCCCCTCCCACATGCACCCCGTGTCAACCCCACCAACTGACAGTGGAAAATCGTAATGCCCTTTCCGTGTTTTAAGGTTTAAACAATTCACTTAAAGGGGTATTTACGTCAACTTTTACGGAATTCGGATAGGATTTTATTGGAGTTCGTCCTCTTAAGGAATGTTAGTGTGTGCTGATTATGAGGAAAGAAAGGCACCTGTGGATGCCCATGTTACGCAGATTCGTAGTGTTGTGTGATTGGTGGGCAGAGGGATGCGGCTCGGAGGGTGCTCAGAGACCTGCAATCTGTGGTGCCCCCACGGAAGCGCCCAGGGAGACAAGACACCGATTCAGAGCACCAGCCCCACAGCTGATGCCCAGCAACATCCTCCGCACCACCACCTCTGCCTTTGAAGGCGGATTTCTTTTCTTTTCTTTCCCTGGCACCTGTCTAAGCTCTGGTAACTCTAGCAGCCAATAACAGTGCTGGATACAGAGTGTGGATGCTACCCTTGACACAAAGAGCCTTGAAGACCACCCCACATGCTGTAGGGGGTATGGTGGGGTCCTCGGTACCCACGCTGGTTATCTGCGGTCCGCCGCGTGCTCATGGCACCCGGATGTGGAATATCCCATTGCTTGGAGCGATGATGAGCAACAGTTCCACGCGCAGAGTTTGATAAAAGAAGCTTTGTTGTAGTTTGTTAGAACCTCCACTTCAGTCTTACTTTATCACACAAGACCCCGGAAATCTGACTCCACAAATGCAGTTATGCACTCAGCGGGGGTAGGAAGGGGGAGGGAGTTGTTGGAACAAATCATCACTCATTGATTAGTCTGAGGCGCTTCCGGCATGAAGCCCACTCCTTGGAAGGGACCCCCGGTCACTGCTCAGAGTCTTGGGAAGTCCCGTTATACAGTTGTGAGTCTTTCCCGGTTTTGTCCTTTCCTTCGCCTAAGCCTCCCTCCTCTCCCGACTCTTGCCTCACCTGTCCCTTCACCAGTGCCTCACTCCAACGGCAGCATCCTTTATTTAACCTTTCACGGTCACCTGCCTGTCCCAACTCATTCTCTTGTCTTTTGCTGTTTGTCCTTGCAAGCACTCTCTTCAACCCATCGTCTCTGCTCCTCATAGCCAGACATTCTCCATTCCAGCACCCTGCCTCTCTTATGCACACCCAGCTTTCACTTTCCAATCTCCACCAGCTTCAGGCCCAACTCCAGCATGTCTCGCCTACTCATGTGCTGCTCCGGTTGGTCCATGCCGCCTCCCTGCTGATGGCGCACTCTTTATGCCCTGTAAGTCACAGCTTGCTTGGTGGTCCAGTTCAACGGTGTATGTGTACACTGCCAGGCTCTTTGTGGACTCTGCTGGGGCCACCACCTTATGGTTTAAAGTCATAATAATTCGGATACAGATAGTTACATCTTTTAATTTGCTTGCAAATACCCAACCCTCTAATGCTTGTGGTTCAGAGATTAAGCTGACTTAGTGATTTTAAGATGCCACCCAAAGATAAATAGTCCTACTTTGACTCGCCTTTCAACATGTCTGGCCTGACCATGGTGCATCCTTTGGCACCAGCTCCTACCTACATCTGAAACAGAATTCCACAAGTATGCCTCTTACCTCCATGTGATCTGCAACTGCCCGCTCTCTGGCAGTCCAACCAGCAAAACCTGCTGACGGGTCTCCCTCCCAGGAGTTTACCACTGAAAAGTTCTTCCAAGGGAAGACTTCACCTCTCCTTCTACAGAGCATTAGCAACTTTCCTCCTCCAGTAATAACAACCTAAGGTATGGTCTAGGCCAGGGGTTTAATTGGGATGAAAAGACTGGTGGGTCTCATAAAGAGGTGTGGCCAATGTAATTAAGGATGTGGCTTAAACACGTAAGCTAAACATTTGTGTGCCGCCGAACTTGTATTTTGCTGTTTCTGTCATTGCATCAAGATATAATACAACAAGTAACATCACACCTACAACAAGTCAGGGCTATTGCCTTTGTCAATGGTTGTTAGTTGCATAAGATAAATAAGCAGCTACTATGGCTTGTATATAATATTGAAAAAGTTTACTAGTAAAGCCCTGGTGACGCCATGACAATGTTGCTGCTCCTGAGTTTCAAAAGGAGAAGGGAAATCCAGAGAGAAAATTACTCTTTGAAGGATTTCCCTTCCCTTACAACGCTCACCTGGCATGACGTCATGCCGTAACTTCTCCACTGGTGAGAAGTGAGCACGTGCACATCGATGTGCCTTCTGTCACTGCAGTCCAGAAAAAACACAAACCGCCTGTGGCAGGGCACAAAACAGAGCCCGATAGAGACCCGTTTCGAGTCCCCCTTTAAACAAGCATTAAAAATGCAATAAGTCTCGCCTTTTATTAAGTTAAAGCCATTTGCTTTCCTATACAATACCATTAGCAAAGCAAATGGCTTTAGCTTAATCAAAGGCGAGACCTATTGCATTTTCAATGCTTGTTGGGTACTGGCACTTATGTTTCCTCATCGGACATTTACAGAGAGCAAGGGCGGGAAAAGCACACAATGGGGAAAGAACAACAAAGAAAACGCCGGAAACCTGTCACAAGGGGAGAAGGCAAGAACCTGCAAGGGTAAGATGGGGGCAGGGAGTGTCTGGTAGTGGACTAAAGAGGCATGAGGTGCATCCAGACTATGCAGCCATGGCATTCGGCATGCCGACATGTAATAGCGCCGGCGGAGGGCAGAGTTTGGGGCGGTTGCACTCATTTTTTACAAACTAAGCACAGCCAACCTCTAAGTATTTTCTTGTGACAGATGTTCCCACAATGACACAATCCAAAAGAGGCACTAAAACAGTGCAGGCTGCACATAACATAAAAAGTGCATAGTCCTTCTCTCACACAAGCCCATCTATTGCACATCCCTGTCACTGCTTATAAATAAACAAAGGTGCACACGCTTGGTAAAATCAGTGCATAGCTGTTTCTGTGCCAACTTTCATATAAACACAAAATCCCATAGTCACAGTCCAACAATGTAACACAAAGTGTATTCACAGTTTGAACTGTACAAATGATCCAAGGCCTGCTGCAGTTTCTGTATGACCTCAGCTGCTCCCTCAAACAGCATCACATTTTGCTGCCACTAAAGGGCCTACAGTTAACAGCATGCTTAATAATTCCTGAGCAGGTTTCTCCCCTGTGGTCAGACAGAGCAGCTATAATCCCAGTTTAACAGTAATAATACTGTAATGGCCCAGTTCCTTTGTGGTATCTTGAGATTAGGACCATTGTAAGATACTGGCTTACAATAATAAGTATATAGTAATACAATAAAAATGCACCGAACACCCCACAATACATCTTTCCTATCCTTTGTAGAAAATCTTTGTTTTGCTGATTTTTTTCTGAAGAAAGAATGGAGTGGCAGGCAGGTTTGGGCCCACGCGTAACCCTTTATCAGCTGTAATACAATCTTAGCGAGGTGAAAACATATTTCTTTTCATCCACATCCTTTTCATGGGTAGGGACTGGGCTACTGGAAAGACTGGTTTCAGTGCTGGTAAATGAAACAGGCATGGAGGTGACAGAATGAATAAAACATTACTTGAAAGAGCAAACATAGAAGGAAAGGGTGTAAATAAGAGAGTCGAGAGCAGGACAGAAGGAAGCTAGAACTAACAAGAGAAATGAACGTGACAAGCAAGGAAATATAAACATGTTTTTTTAAAGTACCTGAAAGCTTCAGCACTGTAATTTACAGACCTAAAAGGAGTAAACCCAGAAGACCACTAGCTTTTACACATTTTGAAACGTTGAAAAATGACGGGAATATATAACAAATAGAAACTGAAAACAGAAAAGTCTAATTGCTCTGTGCACATAAAAGATTACAACATTTTCAGTTTGTCAGAGCTATTGATCAGGGAATTTTACTGCGGGGAAATTTCCGGGGAAATTCCAAAATATAGCAATATCTAATTATTTTGGGCAGTTGTGCTTCGAATAGAGAATAGCTGCAAACTTTGAGGTTCGTGTACTGATTTCTACATATTTTCCTCATACTCCAAGCTGTTTACCTTATGCACAGTTTGGCATATTTGTTCTGGTGAAATGTGAGGGTCTACTGTGGAATGGAGTCTTACTGCATAAGACTCTGCCACAGCTATTGTGTTCCCAATTTGGGTGGTAATTTGAATTTGTGCCCGAATTGGGATTAGAGCAGAACATGAAATTAAGATTAATGTCTATTACAAGCATGAGAGAAACGCCCATAAAAACCTATTTTAGGAGATGTTATGGTTACAATCGAAACCTAAAAGCCATTGCAATTCACAGGTTTTCATGAGTTACACAACCAAATCTCCCCATCCCGTGCTCGTAGCATCACACATGATGCACAGATATCACAATGACATCATCAATGACAGCACTAGTGACATCATTTCCCAGATTACCAGTGAGATCATCAATAACATCATCGGTGCACATATATGTTAGAACTGAGATGCAATTACCAATTGTTTCTAGACAATGATTGCATATATAGATATAGACATGTATTCATTCGAAAGCCATTTAATCATTGCTAGAAAATGAAAACTGTTAGGAGAAAACATCAGTGTTGCATAGAATTTACAAATGATTGCACTTCATTGGTTTGTTGTCCAGCCTACATATAGATTGATAAATTATTAAAGATTCCTTAGTTAGTTGCTTATTGCCTAAAAACAATTGGTACTTGCACCTCAGTCCTAAAATGTATTAACTAATAAGGTAAAGGTCCTACCTAAAGTAGGTGCAAATTGTGGAGCAAACACAAAAACTCAATTCCTGAACTATATAACGGGGATTATCCAGGCTTAGCAGGGTCACAAGCCCCTCAACCTAGTATCCCACATTGATGGAAATATGGAGGTGCGACCTGCTGAAGGCCAGTCCATTTGCTGAGAGTTTGCTAGAAATAGCGAAGAGGAAGTCCACTTGTCTATGTGGGAAGCGGTACTCAGGGTGGGCTCTTGGAGAGAATGAGGGCCGGGATACAGAGCTCAGTGGGAATGTATAAAGACCATGCTCCTTAATGTCCACCCAGAGCCTGCTAAGCACTAGCAAAGGCCTTGTGTACTTTACCAAGACATGTTCAGTTGAGGAGAAGCAGTGCTAAAATGCAATAGATTGTGTTACAAACTATTGTAATTGTGTACTTTACCACTCATGTTCAGTTGAGAAGGAGGACTACAATGCGTTAGATAACTATTGTAATTGTTTACTTTACCAAGTCATGTTCAGTTGAGAAGGAGGGCTACAATGCCATAGATTGTGTTACAAACTATTGTAATTGTGTACTTTACCAAGTCTTGTTCAGTTGTGGAGAAGCAGTACTAAAATGTGATAGATCGTGTTACAAACTATTGTAATCGTGTACTTTAACAAGCCATGTTCAGTTGAGAAGGAGTACTAAAATGCGATAGATCGCGTTACAAACTATTGTAATTGTGTACTTTACCAAGTCATGTTCAGTTGAGGAGATACAGTGCTTAAATGCGATAGATCGTGTTACAAACTATTGTAATTGTGTACTTTACCAAGTCATGTTCAGTTGAGGAGGACTAAAATGCGATAGATCGTGTTACAAACTATTGTAATTGTGCACTTTAGCAGGTCATGTTCAATTGAGGAGAAGCAGTACTAAGATGCAATAGATCGTGTTACAAACTATTGTAATTGTGTACTTTACCAAGTCATGTTCAGTTGAGGAGAAGTAGTACTAAAATGCGATAGATCGTCTTACAAACTATTGTAATTGTGTACTTTACCAAGTCATGTTCAGTTAAGGAGGACTAAAATGCGATAGATCGTGTTACAAACTATTGTAATTGTGTACTTCACCAAGTCATGTTCAGTTGAGGGAAACAGTACTAAGATGCAATAGATCGTGTTACAAACTATTGTAATTGTGTACGTCACCAAGTTATGTTCAGTTGAGGGAAACAGTACTAAAATGCAATAGATTGTGAAAACACAAGGACTCAGCCTGTCACACAGTATGCTTTTAATCATGTATTGAGCACTGGAAGACACATTAATCTGCACACACAAATAGATAATACATTAGAGCCTCAAAGTGATAATAAATGAAAGTCACAGGCTTTACAGTGTCATGTGTGTGTAAAAAGCAAGACGAAAGGAGCTGTATATTTGTGCCTGTACAGTGCACACCTAAAAAACACATGCAGCCACCATTCTTGGCACTTGCTACTCATTTGGGCTGCACACAAGCACCCCCTGATATGTTATGTTACCCAATTTATAAAGCGCAACATATACCCGAAGATGTCTTGGCGCTGGTCCTGGCCTTGTGTGCATTATAGACCCATACACGCTCTTACTATACATTTGCTTTTGACACAACCATGCATTTTTCACACTTGTCTGGCTACTGTTCTATCCCAGGCTCAAAACTGTGGCAACTCACACCAACCATCCTTGTTTTCTGTACACATCTCGGATTCAGGCTTCACATGACGACAAACACTTTGTGCAAACCGGATGTCCACACACAGTCTTGTTACCTATGTGCACTTACCTACATGACGCGGACAAACTCTGCCAGTCTAGAGTACACCTGAATCAGCGTTTCTGGCACTGTTGCATACTACAAATAATAAATACAGTACAATTCCTACTATTGAAGGGACCCCATTGGTGTTCTAGCCTCACAAGGTGTCCCCATGTCATCTCCATGGCTTCATATGCCCTTCTTTTCACAGTTGCAACTAGACACCACCACAGCAAGAAGCGAGAAGGAAGTACCAGGATATCTTGGCCAAAAAATTTTCAACAGAAATATTGTCTTCTAAATATAATGTACAAAAATATCACCCCATTGGAGTAATACAAGAAACTCTGCATCCAATGCAGCGATATTTTTGTAAAAGATATCAAACACACAGCTTTTATGTCATGATGCCATATTTTTGTTCTCAATATTCTGACACACAATTATCTATAAACCTTGGACAGTCGATCCCTTCCTTCGCTTAAGGTTTTGTCCAACAGCCAGGCTGCTTGTGTCACCTGCTTGTCTATTGGCACAACAGCCGTTCTGTCTCATCACCAAACAGGGCGGTGAGAAGCATTTGTGGGGCTGAGATTAAAATAACATGTGAAGCCCCATCCCAGTTTTAGACCCCCGACTAGTCCCAGCATGGCAAGCGGTGCGTTCTAAATCGCATTGGACAAAACTTGATATGATTTGAATCCTCCCATGGAATATTTTTAATACATCTTGACAAAATGTGGCTTTGTGCATGAGTTCACTGTGAATCATGTTCAATGGCACAGAACTCTCAAAGTGCCCTTCATCAGTGACAAATGTGTCCATTCCTGACTTTTATTTTGCGTTCTGGTGCTTGCATCGGTCAGCGTGTTTTGGGGAAACATACAAGTACCAGAATTACAAGTAAAACCAGGGCTGGATATTCTATGCACACCTGGCATGGGGTACCCCAAGGCTTATATTATTTGACCTCACCGGGGGGGCAAAACAATCAATACCCAACTTGCTTTGAGAATGCAAATTGATCTATCACCCACTGAGCACGTTCTCTTTCATAGGTCAGGTTTCCAAAGATATCACTTCTGCTTGGGATGCAGCACACAGGCTCGATGGATAAACTGCAGGGCCTCCCTGCCGGTCGGCCGCCCCCCTAAAGCCCCATTGGGTCGAAGTGTACAGAACGAACCACAATTGACTCACCATATGTGTGAAAAAGGCCACTTTATTGAAGACAGGTGCACCTTACAAAACATAGCCTCGGCCTTTGCCTCACAAAATTATAGCTAACTATACAAACTTCGTCTACTTAGCCCCCTCCCCCCACCCCCAAGGTTTTCCCAAACACAATTGCAATTTATTTAACAGACCCCAACTTGAGCAATACTTTCACCCCTTTAAAAACTTTGTAACCTCATCTCAAACTATCTCAAGATCTATCTACTCGATCAATAACTGTTAACCCTTTAAACCCTGAAACCTCTTCTCTACCTGTCTACAAATCTTTCTACTAAGTATAACCTATCCTAACCTCATTACCTACCTGTCCCCAACCATAAAATGAAACAGTAGCAACTGGCCAACAATAGATAACCGAAGCCACTCAGAAATAGTCCTTACAACTTTTCTGATCCCACCCTCTAGACCCCTCCTATGATAACGTCTTATATCCATGGCTGCATCTAAGACTTCCTTTATTCGGATAAAGTATAGCTCCATGTCGAAGCGAGACAAATACACCCCATCAACCCTGAATTTTCTTTTTGCTGAATACCTTTGATCTGGGCAATCCACTTCCGAATAGTTTAGATCTGGGTGCTCTACCCTGCCAAAACCTGTTTCTCTGCAAGACACCCTAATTACCCTGTTTACCTTCCTCTTAGCCTTTTCCATGGCAACAGGCCTCTCTGCCCCCCTCCAATGCCTTCTGGGAATAAACTCACTCCACACCACAAAGCACCCAGACCACTGCCTCTTGATATCCCGCAAATCCCTTTTCATCTGCTTCAACAGTGATAACCCTTTACACACCACTAAATCATTCTCCCCAAGTGAATTAATAATAATAATAATAATAATAATACGGACATTTATAAAGCGGAAAACAGCGACCTCCCAAAGGAGGTGTCCCGGCGCTACATTAATAGCACATCTGGACAAACATGTCGACGCAGTAACTTATTTACAGGGGGATAAGCTTGTGCCAACACATGCCCCCTTTTCCATGCCAACTGACTTTAAACAATCGTGGGTCCAATCCTAAATTTACTCCTTTTCCATGTTCGTGTCTTTCCGCCCATTTCGCAAAAGAATGTCTGACAATCCAGATTGCGAGCACCTCTGACTCTGGCCCTGCTACTGCACATGCAAAGACACATGCATGAGAAAAATTCACATTCCCCCCTTCTTCCCAACCCACTCCTGCTTTAACATAATGTTTGTAACAATCTGATGACCAATGTCCCAGTTGCTTCAAGTACCCCGAATCCCACCCCATATTCTCCGCGTCAGAAGACACCCCAATCCTAAAAGAATGAGTGCCAAAAGCCTCAGGCACCTCCCCCAGAAAATGTAACGTCCGCCTCATGACCCACAGAAGTTGTGCAGCCGTGACTTCCCACCCCGAGGCCCAGCAAAAACGTCGCCCACCTCCCTCACTGTTCCTTCCCGCAAAAAGCAACCCCATCGTACCGGGCAGATCGTGGGATCCCCTCTAGCCCACAGCACCACTGAATTCTCGTCACCCTTTGATCTGTCTTCGAGCGCCTGTGGAAGATGAAGACTGCAGCACTCCCTTTTTCGCATCCCTGTACTTCCTCCCATTGCAGCCCCGGCACCCCCCTCCGACCCAACAGCTCAGAATCCCGGAATGCTCCGCAATATAGCCAAGATATTAACGCCGCAAAGAATGTTGCCTCCTGCAGCATACCTGAGGTAACACCTCAATTATTCTGCTCAACAGCACATTATTCACCGGTAACCTAACCCGCTGTCCTCTACCCTTCTCCCTGGCCCAACCCTCTAACAACCTCTTACTCAGCTCGCCTGCCGTCGGGGCATAACCCCACACTAAGTTGCCCATGAAGGCTATCCCTGCCAGCTTGGCTGCTATTGTAACCTTCGACAAACCCTTCTCAATCAAGTCCAATATGAACTGTATGACGTTCTCTTCCCTGGGCCACGTTCCAGGCCTCCTCTTCGCACCTCCCTGTAGAAATTCCTGCCATGCTAGTCCGTAAGCCTTCCTCGTGGAAAGTGCTAACAACCCTACCACCAGTTGCAGCATCCTTTTTCTCCTAGGGACCACATCCCTTCGTGCACCGGCGTCTTGACAGCTTCTGCCTGCGTGGGCAACCCACGGAACCTCTCCCACTGCAAACGAGACAAAGCATCCGCAATGTCATTGTCTACGCCTGGGACATGCTGCGCTTTGAATTGAATGTCATACTTGAAGCAACCCAACATGAATATTCGCAATAGCTTTAAGACATGCTCATCCCTTGCGGACTGACTGTTGACCACCTGCACCACTACCATGCTGTCTACCCTGAACGTGACCCTTTTGTGCGCTAACCTCTGCCCGATGCTCCTGCCCCCATTCTTCCAATGAGGCAGCCACTCTTCCGCACACCATTTTCCCTGCCACTACACACCTAACGCGCCTGCTCTGGTGGCGTCCGAGAATATCTGAGTGTCCCATTCCCACTCTTCCGACGCGGACATGGGTATTCCATTAAAATCCAGGAACCTGCACCACATTCTTAAGTCTTCTTTTGTCCCTGCCGACAAACGCATGTGGTAGTGTGGTAGTGTGAGGCCTGCCAGTGACCTGCTCAATCTCCTGCAAAATGTCCGACCCGCTCTCACTACCCGGCATGCAAAACTCAAATGCCCCAGTAACACTTGTACCAAATCTGCAAAGACACATTGAAACACATTGATCCAGACATCAAGCAGTACATCTGAGGGAGGCAAAACCTAAATTGAAACGCTGTTCATTATGGACTCATATAACATTTGAAAGATTAGAACTGCCTCACACAACTTTAGACAACTGAAAAAACACATATGTGTCAAAATCGAATGAGAAATTCTAAAATGTCTTGCATCTTGTGTAACTCTCTTTTTGGTTGTATTGCTTATTATGGTATTTTAATTGTTTATATTTCTTCTCTCAAAACTAATAAAGATATTAGAATAACACTTGTACCATCCTTACTGTCACTTTCTTTCTGGCCAGCATGTCATCGATCAACAACCTCATGTGCAGTTTTCTATCCTCCCGCAACCTAGACTCCAGGGCCTCTGAATCTAGTTCAATTGCCAGAAATGACAACACCCAGCCTCGGTCGTCGGGATAACTCTAGCTCCTCCTCCTTCGATCCCTCCTTGGATTGCAATTCCCTATGCAACAGCTTCAATACATCTACATACTCGCCCTTCCATATTTTTTCTTTCGTGGCTAACATGAGGTGTGCCCCCAATGGTTTTGTCACCCCCATCTACAGCAGTTTTGGCAATCTGACTTCTTTGCTCTCTTTGCCCTCGGTTCTCTGAACAACCCTGTCGCTTTTTTCGTCCCCTGAACCGTTAGTCGCTTCAGAGTCCCCCTGTGCCTAGTCGTCCGTCGTCCCTCCTGACTTACCCTTCTCTGCCTCCTTTCCCGTCTTCTGCCCCTGTGTACCCACCCCTGTATCTCTCACGTATCTTCCCTTGCACAATTTTAGCCTACTATCCCCCTCATCCCATCTGGCATCCGTCTCCGTGGAAATCCTCCGCTTTGGGCTAGCCGCACTACCCCGCCCCCCTTTCTTACCTGGCGTCAAGGTCGGTGTCCTCACCTGATCCAACCGCCTAACCAGTGTTGCCGCGGGCTGAGTCATCTGAGGTGTAACATACTAGGCACAAAACCACTAATCCCTCCCTTTCTTCATCCACTATCTGCCCTTCTTCTAGACTATCCTCCTCTTAATCCAATGGGATGTCCTCCCACTCCCCCTCCCCTTCTAATCTTGTTACCCACGTGTGCCTCGCTTCTTGCAACAATCTGTCTATCGTGGCTTCTGCTTTCCGTTTTTTCCCATACACTGTCACCGCCGCCCTGGAGGGCCCCTCTGCCCCTCCGGGCTGTCGCCCAGACGTGACCATGTCACTGTGTACCATCTTTTCTGCTATCAGTTTGTTTGCCCTTCTGCCCTCCGCAGCATTCCCCTGTTGCCCATCCACTGTCACTGCCGCCCTAGTGGGCACCTCCACCCCACTGGGCTGTCGCCCCGCCGTGACCCTGTCAGACCTTCAGTCGTCTTTGCCACCATGGTCCCTCGACGTGCTCCAGCTGGCCGCCCTGGACCCTGCCATTCACTTCCTCCCAGTAGCGAGGAGCCGCATGCGACTCGCCCGCAATATACGCGCCCCACGCTCGCTGTTCCTGTAAAAGAAAATAGAAGGTCCGGCGTGCCGAGGTTAGTGTCCCTGTCTGTCCCTACCTGCCCCTGCTCCGGGCACCACTGCCAATACCCCCCATGCCTGATGCCCCCAAGTGTACCTGCGTCAACCCCCCTGCTTACCCCCAACCCCCCACCCCACCCTCACCCCCCCTGCCTGGCCCTGCCGAATGACCCCCCTTTTTCGCAAGCCCGCCCCCCGTCCTCCATACACCCATAGACCTGGGGCTGCGGGGATCTCTTCCCAGTCCTCCCCATCTCTACTTCTTCCCCCTCGCTCCATTCCAACAGGGACACTGGCCTCCTCCCCTCCACACTGGACCCTGAGGCCTTCCTCCCCCCGACACCCTTCGACCCCCCCAGGGGTCCTTGTGCCCATCCCCTCCACGACCACTTGTCCCTCACCCCCCAGGGGGCCCTGTCCAACCACCCTCTAATGTCCAGTGCCACCACAGATGCCTCCCTGGACCCCCCACTTCCCTTCTTCGATGCCCTTGACCACCTGTGGCATCCCAGCCTCTCCCTCCCCGGTGGCCACATGCTTACCCCTAAACCTGATCCTCCCCCTCACCCCTTCTTTAGTCCCAGGAGCTTCCTTGGTGCCCCTCCCTCCCTCCATCCCAAAACACTCCTGGCCGCCCACAGATTTGGCACCTCCCACTGGACTGGGCCCTCTATGCCCCCAACGAGCACCTTGGACACTTGTGACACCCGCGGTGGTAAATGCCGGGGGGCCCTCATGGCACATATCCTCGCGCACTGCCCCACCCTTGCCTTCAACAAATGTCAGTGGGGGAGCGCCTCGTGGCGCTCTGCCCGTGTTTCTCCCACTTTGCGGGGGCTGCCTTGGCTCTGCGGCCCCCACCACATACCTCAGTACTATTTCTCTTTGTGCCGCCTCGTGGCAGCAAACACGCCAAGATCGTGGCGGCCGAGCCGTGGTCTCCGTCGGGCCTCAGATGAGGTCCAGGCAGCCGGCTTCTGCCAGGAGCAGCATGGCCTCCTGGGCGCACGCATCGTTTCGTGCCATTTCTCAGTTGTGCAAGCAACCCTCTTTCAGGCCTCAGATCCCTTTACACACTTTAAAAACGTTCCCTACCTGACGGTACCACAAGGCAGCCGTATCATCTTCCAAAATGGTGACACGGCTCCCGCAAATGGCCCCATAAATACCCCCCGCCCTGCCGCCCAAGTACAGAATCGCTATAAAGATGCGAAAGAGTTTAGGGGCGGAAGTGCACGTTTCCTGAAATAGTGGAGAGGTGGTTTCTCGAAGACGGATGTGCATGAAAAGAGAAGGGTAAAAAGTAGAAAGCAGAAGGAAATGAAAGATGGGGATAGGAGATGTGAGTCAGAAAGGAAATAAAACAAGGCAACAGGAGATGGCGCCATGGAAATAACACCTTTCCATGTCATTGACAAAAAGCAGTCTTCACTGTCTTCACCAGGGCTGCACGTGAGAGCGTGGGAATGTATAAATGTAGCGTAGGAATGGGAGTGCGGAATGCAGCAGCATAAAGTAAAATTAACCTGGTAACAAAATAAAAGCTGCCAACAAAATATAAGCTGCATGTGCTGATTTAAGTAATGCTGCGTGTTTTCTAGCACGTGGGCAAGCTACTTAAAGAGTTTAGAAGGTGGAGGAATGTTCCCAATTCCCTGTCCTTAAATGCTAATTAGTTTAAGAAGCTGGTAGGAGATGGCACAAACACAACAGCCCCTTGTGTAGGCGGCAGTGGTACCATTGAATTTAGAATAGAAAGAGAATATACTCTTCAAGGATCACCGCGATCAGATGCTGAGCCGCAGACATGGAGCTTTCACCTCTGCAGCGGCAGACATGACATTGCTGGAAACGGGGGCGAGCGCGTGCGAGTGGCAAAATATTTCCGTGCATCTACCTGGCTCTCTGTCCACACCGCAATGCCCCCGGGCAGACACGAGGGGGCCCAAGAATGCTCGGGTGAGTGTCTGTTAAGCTCAGCGCTCCGTCCGTATTCTTGTTTGTTATCTCATATGCCTAGTACGGAATGGCAAATAATTCAGTTTTGCCTGTGCCTCCGCTGTGCCGCATATTGCCATGATGCCTTCATATTTAGGTTGAATTGCAGGAGGTGAGCTGCCGGCTTAGATCTGGGAATTCAAGTTCGAGCTCGGAGTCCGTTCAACATCCTGTGATCCTGGGCATATCAATCATCTCCCCATGCCTAACAAAGGGATTTGTTTTCCGTGTGTTGGTAGCCTGCCCCATGTAAAGCCTGCAATACCATGGGGGTGACTGCGTGCCACTGTAAACTACACAAGGGTTGCTGCTTTGAACAATCACACATGGCACTGGCAGAGGCATCGTTCAGTCTCCAGCCGGGACATTGGCGTCTGAGGAAGGGAAACACTCTGATTGTGTCCGGAGGGTGGGGGGAGAGCTTATTACGCAAAGCGGAAGGGGGAAGCAAAATCAAGACAAAAAAAAAAGCAGCGACAGGTGGAAGGCAACTAAAACAAGCCCGGGAGTGGTGCGTGTACGCGCGCGCTCTAAAAGGAATTTTAAAACAAGCGCTTGCGCTGAAAATAAAAATATTTTTAAAAGTTTGACAAGGAGAGGAGGAGGCAGCAGGGGAAGGGGAGAGAGGAGGGGGCCTGTGCCTGTTTCCCTTGCGGGAGCGAGCAGGAACCATCTGTTAATTTCAAACAGATGGTTTCAAAGCTCGCTCCCCCATGGGAATCGCCAAAGGTGCATGTGTTGCCATTGAAAGCAATGCAACGCGTGCACGTTTTTGGGCCAAAAACTGAATTGGTTCCTAAAGGTCTCCTCCTACCAACGCATGTGCGCTGCGTGGGCGAGACCTAAAAAACAAGAAGTCATTTCCTACTACCATTAGCTGTTTAATGTATAGGAGGACAGACAGAGAAATTACAAAATTGTAGAGGCTGTGATCTGTGTGTTTGCCTCGGGCACTACAAGCGCTTGGAGCATTCTGAGCTGCTTCTGGGCACCAGAGTTCAGCTCATTTACCAGTTCACGCTTCACGAGCTGCTGTTCTTATTTGTGCCCAAGGGGCTGCAGCGGGGCCTCTGTTCTCTTGGGAGCCAGCTGAATTCAGAGCAGAACTGAACGCAGAGCAAAACTCTGCTCTGCTAAAAGTAGAACTCCTGCCTGGCGGGCCCCTTGATGCTGGGGGATAGGGCCCCTGCCGCACATCTTTGTGACAGGCAGGCTATCGTCAAAGACAGCCAGGGGTTCTTCACCGCGAGGCCGAGACTGCGGAATGCCATTGGTGGTATTTATTTGAGACACTGATTGTGTTTTGTTATTTATAGAATTCCATGCGCCTCACATAAGGTTTGCGATTCGCCTTGGTAATTTGGGTCGCCGAAAAGTACAGATTGTGTACTATATACTGCCCTCATACTTACATAATCTTTGCATCTGTCCTTTGATTTAAAACTAATAATTTGAGGTATTGTTGATTTATCCACAGTAAAGTAACAACATTATTTTACTTCATTTCATCTACTTTATTTTCACACAAGTTCATTTTATGTAATTTATTTAATGTACCACATGTTTAGGTGTTCAAAGGCCTAATGTAATTTTAGTTAACTTATTTAACACAACTGATTTTATTTTTATTTCATACAGTGTCACTAAAGCCCATAGGAAATTATTCAGGGGATTACATTTAAAAAAAAATAATTATGTGTTCTGCATGTGATCTCTTTGAAGTTTGCTCATTGACATTAGAATGTCTTAAATAGACTATCAGGAGGTTTTTGTCCAAAATCCAAGCTTTTCAGCCCTAAAGGGGACATAGACAGTGTATTTTCAGAAAACAAGGGGGTTGTTAGGGGACCCTCACCCTGACAATCCCTGAAGTTTAAGATCTGACGTGAAGTTCCGAACATGTTATTGATTTCGTACAGAAGAGCAGTGCACGCACGTGTCCTTGAAGCGTGCCCTCCATGAAGCCGAGAACCCTGCCAAGATTTCAGCTCAAACTATGTCGCATTTGAAACTCTGACCAAGTGGAAGAACTCGGCGGACGGAAACAAAGGACGCTCGTTCCGAGACAAAGCACACACGCAGGCGCCGGAGTTCAACATGAATACCAGGGAAATGTTCCACATCAAATGTCTCAGGAGATTTACGGCACATGTACACAAACTTATCCTCAGAACTGAAATGTTTTTGTTCGGCGACAAAGCCCGTGACAGGCGGGAGTCTAATACCAGCAATTAAACCCTCATTAAACAGCATTTACTGAGCACCGAAGCAGCCAGTCTATGCGCCTGCCGCAGCGCCCTTCATTCTAGAGTGAGCCCTCCACGCCCACGCTGGTGAGAAAAAATATGATTTCTGTTATATTGTACAGTATTATTTCTGTGTAGTTCTTTCCTACCTCTTGTCGAGGCCCCAAGGCACTTTCCAGGCCATCGGTGAGCGACTGCGGCATGTTTAGTGCATGGATGGGAGAAGGGGGTTGGTCGCAGTTAGACCTATGAGAGCTGAATTTCGGTGTCACGTGTGTGACCCAGAGAGTATTCTCTAGGCTTGGAGCAGTTGCATGTACGTGCACCCAATGCTGGTGGTTGTACAGGGACACCAGTCAATCAATCAATCAGGGGTTTGCATAGTGCAGTTAAGACGCTGGGGGGGGGGGGGGGGGGGCTGCTGATCCGTCTAGGTGTGGAGGTTCAGTCGAAGAGCCAGGACTTGAGGTCCTTCCTGAATTGGGTCAACGATGCAGAGTGCCTGAGATAGAGGGGCAGGGTGTTTCTCCGGTTCTTGTCTTGTGGATCCTCGGGATGGAGGCCAGGGTGACTTGGGTGCAGTAGAGTTGTCTGTTGGGTGCGTGGAATGCAAGGTGCTGGTTCATATATTCTGATCCTGGGTCATGGAGAGCTTTGCAGGCATGTGTGAGGAGCTTGAAGGTGATTCTCTTGTTGATTGGGAGCCAGTTGAGTTGTCGGAGGTGTTGTGTTCTGTGGCTGCGGCTAGGGATGTCAAGCACCAGTCCAGCTGCGGAATTTTGGACGTTCTGTAGTTTCTTAAACTGTTTCTGGGTGATACAAGTGTAGAGCGCGCAGCCGTAGTTAAGTCTGCTGGTGATGAGTGCATGAGTGACTTTCTGGATTCTGTGGGGATCCATCTAATTGTCTTTTGAAGCAAGCGGAGAGTGTGGAAGCAGGATGAGGATACTGCGTTAATTTGGCAGGTCATAGTGAGCAAGGAGTCTAGTATGATGCAAGGTTATGAGCATGGTCCTTAGGGGTGGGAGGGGTTCTTAGCGCAGCAGGCCACCAGGAGTCAATCCAGGATGAGCAGGTGATTCCCAGGATGAGTGCAATATTGAAAACACACATCGCTATCTCTGAATACTAGACGTAAAAACATTTAGGGCCTAATTACAATGTGGTCGGTAGAGGCTCCGACTAACGGTCAGAGCCGTTCCGCACGCCTCTTAATTTGCCGGTCGGATTCCTTTCCGACCAACCTAGTACGATGGAGTCGGTTAGAAAGAAATGCAAACGGTCATTGCGACTGGATTCTGACAGGCTCAGAGACGTTATTTCTAGGAATTGAATAATTCCGGTGAATTATGGGTTTTTAATCCTCTAGAGTCTCTACAATATCAATAGTCAAACATATGTTTGAATGTTAAAGGTTAATCTTTACGGTGCTTGCAGCTAAGGGTGACTGTGCAGAGCAATCATGAGGGATACCAAAGGTAAAAGGCTACTCATAATTAAAGACAACTGCTTGGATTGCTTTAGAGATGTGGTTTAACGACTTAGGTCCTGACTTTGAAACTTGAAGACCCCAGTCACGACTCCAGGGCTTAAAACTATTAATGAAAACCCAGTGGCAGTTGGTGAGCAGCAAAAATGGTGATGCGACATAAATAGATTACAGTGAAAAATACATACAAATAAACAAACATTTAAATATTAAAAAAATAAAATAACCTTCCCTTAGCCTACAGCACGTTTAGTCCCTGGCTCCAGACTCCTCCGAACACGAGGTCCCGCAGCTTCCACAGGACCTTATCTAATCCAGTCTCTGCTATGCTGAAGCTTCTGGATTGGCTGGATCAGGCGCTCCGAAGAGAACTGGGGGCCTATGCCTGCTTTCCAACCTAGCTGGGTTGGAAAGTTTAAATTGCCCATGTCGCTTTGGCCGTCCAAACCGACTTGCACAATCCATACTGAAGGGGCCTCTAGTCATTGCTGCCAATCAGCAGCAATGACGCACTAGCCCTGCACTCTTCGTTTGGCAGAAGGCTGGAAAAAAAAATAGAAAAAAAAAATCCTTTTATTACCATTTTATTTTTCCAGCTTTCCGCACAGCAGTGTGGGGAGGTGGGGAGGGAGGGGCGCTCGTCCACTCATATGGAGGAACCGCTGCTGTGAAAACCTAATGATAATTCCTTAGGAGCATTGAAACAGAGGGGTAAATCTATAAACATATATTGTTGGAGCCAAAAAAAAGATATCTGTTGGCCAAAATTAGGGAATCTAAAACACATTGATGGCTTATATTCTTACAAGATCTAGCAGTCCTTCCTCTAATGACAACACCATTCCGTAGCCAACACGCTAGTCTTAGATTGTTAAAAAATATTTCCAATGTATTAGAGAAAGCATCTGAATATTATCTGATGAAACCTATATGAACCTGTATGGAACACTGGTCCTTATAAAACCGTGGATCCCAGTCTCAGGGATCCATACCCAGCTGGGGTCACAGAGGAAGGCTTGGAACATATTTCCGCTATTATTTGTGACATAATAAAGTGCTCACTCCAGATTGGAGCATTTCAGAAGTGAAGATGGGACCTGGCTACACCAGCCTTGAAAACGTAAATCCCTTCCGATTCTGAAAACTATGGGGCATATTATCAAGAAACAGAGTTAAAATTATCGGCGCTTTAGCGGCAGAAAACTGCCGCTAATGCGGCGATAATGGGCTTGATAATATGCCCTTGAGAGTTCCAATAGAAGCCCATGTTTTGGTGACAATATGGGCTTCTATTGGAATTCTCTACGGCATATTATCAAGCCCATTATCGCCGTTGTAGCGACAGTTTTCTGCCGCCAAAGCGGCGATAATTTTAACTCCATGCTTGATAGTATGCCCCTATTGGTCTATTTTCAACTCTCCTGGCTGTCGTAAGCAGCAATGTCTCAGCTTCAGAAGCCAATGGCATCTTAAGTGATAGCCAATCCAGGCTGGGCAAGAGTGATCCAGTCATGCTAATGCTTCTGGATATTTATGCAGCGTTCAATACATTGGATTATACTAAACTGCTGAATGACCACAGTAGACTAATTGAAATGTCAAGAGTAGCCAGTAAGTGGATCGACTCTTTCTCTGCAAAAGCAAAGCTTGAGTGGTGACTGGTTGAGTGAGTGCAGAGATGGTGGCAATCAAACATGGGGTCCCACTGGGATCAGTATTATCTCCTCTGCTCTTGTATTATATGTGCAGCCTTTGAATCAGCTTAAGTGTCATCTCCTTGATGACTGGTGTATGTAAATCCAATACTAAAACACTACACCTCCCGCACAACCTGGGCAGAATAGTGGTGAACCTTCTTAGCTGTGCAAATTCACATAGACTGTAAGTGGCCTCTTGTTCCCAATTTAACACCCTGATTCTCTTGTCCAAGCCTCTCCATGGCAACTCGTACAAAAGCATAGAACAATGGAACGTGGATGTGTGCCTTACCTTACATGCAGGGCACTAGATGCATTGATAAAAAGCTTCATGTCACCAAAAGTGTCAGAACAAAGGCTGATGCAAAGCCCTTTGCAGCAAAGCATGTGTGTCCTGCAATGCTCTTCCTCACAATGTGAGAGGCATTAAAACACTTTTGTCATTCAGAAAGACATTAAAGACTAAGGGCCTAATAACGATGTTGGTCAGACGAGTGTCCGACTGACACCGTAGCTGAAACGAGACCGCCCGATAAGGAGTCTGGGGTCTCCGCTGCCATCATTACGATGCTACCACCTTCATGGCGGTCGTAATGTGTATGTTTTCTATTGTGGCTTGAGCTGCGGGCTGCAGCAGAAGTTGCAATCGAAAAAATACACTTTCAAAACATCCATGCAATGTGTGGTAGGCCCCATGCAGAGCCTACCATTCGATGCATGGATTTTTGGGGGGCCCCATAGTGGATGGCCAGGGAAGAAGGTGTCCCTGCTAGGGGCCCCCAAAGTCACTCTCCGCTTGCATTTTCATGGCAGATGGACTGCAAGCGGAAACCGACATCGTAATCCAGACGGTAGAGGCAAGGCTGACTCCGCTGTCAATTTGGGATTGCTATTCTGCTGCCACCCCAACGGGCTCTGTGACCCCATCTGAAGTGGAGCAGAATTCCCTTGCGGGTTTCCCTCCAACCACCTGTATCGTAATATGGCGGACAGACGGAAGCCTATGATGTCGGACAGAAAGCCTCCGAAGAGCTGTCGGATGGCTTTCCACCCAACATCATAATGGGCCCCTAAGTGGTCTATTCACAGAGGCATCTTGGAGCATGTAAAGCAGTTCTCCTGCAGTACTCTTTTACGTTTTTAACAATTGTTTTATGTCTTTTGCATACTCCTAGGTAAGTGTGTGAATTGTTCCCAGAACACCTAAAATGGGAATGCAATGCGAATATTCAGGGATCATTTATATGCCGTTAGTACCAATAGAAAGGAATGTGTTGTCCTTGCAATTTTAATAAAACTTTGCTAGACGTATTAGGACCGATTCCCATGCCACGTACCCATATTTTATTGTTAGTGCTATATAATACGCTATGCTTGATTGATTGAATCAAGTTCATGATCCCAAAGGACCTATACACATGCAAGGGTCTTAGTCCAACATTTCTCATCATGGCTACATTTCGTGCTACAATATTGGTCAGAGTGGACCTAGTAAACTACAGTCAGGGTTGAGAAACTCCTCTGAAATGCAATCACATGAACACCTTATCCATAGTAACTAAACCATGTGAATGTTGCCTGTGGGCCTGGTGTCTCTATGTATGGCATGGGGGTAGTCATGAGATTAGCCATACCCACACTGAAAATACCAGAGTCCCAGCAGCTGTTTCTGGTGCTGCCTTTTCATTTGTTTTGCTGCTCACTGAGCTTTGCCAAACCACTATGTTAGCATTTGCTTGAAGGCCTAGAGGCAATCACATCCCTGGAGTGTATGGTACCAGAATTTCATAATCTGAATATCGCCTGACATAAATATTGGGTTCTAAATATCATTGACAAAAATATTACCCCACAAGATATTTATGACGGGCAATATCTTTGTACACAGTCTTCTGACATACAACCTGCTGGTGAAGAAGGCGAACAAAGGCTGAATAGCATGTTTGGAAAACACATGCCATTGAAGAAAGAAATCTGAACTCTCACTGTTGGCTGCTCTGAGCAGACTTCGCAGAGAACGCATTCTGTGCTCTCTCAAGCTGCGTAACATATATTCTCGTGTACAATTTTGGTACGTGGCAAAATCAATCTCCTGATTAGATTTTGCTAACATACTTATTTTGAAGTAAATAAACACCAGAAATTGTCAAGAGCAGGTCTTTTTGGTGACAGGTGTAGGACACTCTTTGACCGCAGATAAGGGTGTTTATCTCCAGGAGCAACACCAGACTCCAGGATTATACTAGTTATCCTAAGATTACTTCTGAAATAATCCACAACAGAAAAGGAAAAAAGGGGGTCCAGAAAAAACTTCCAACTGCCCAGTCCAATCAACAACGCAAGATGAAAAATATAGAATGCAGGAACATGAGGAAGTCGAGGAATTCCTAACAAGTCCAGCGAGTGAGTGATCAGGAAAAGCACAATTGCCCCGCAACTGGGCTCAAAATTGATCCTCTTATTTACTACAATAATAGACCTCCAATTTGGTTTCTGAAACCTTCCATTTAATAAGTAAGAAACAAAGGAAACAAGTTCACCAAAAGCAATGAATGTCTCTGTAAGAAATTGGGTTATTGGTTGAGGGAGATGAAGGCCCACTCAGACAACAACCACATTCCTTGTCAGGGTGAACCACAAAAGGCACTAAATTAACCTGTGCTTAACCCTCTTGCAGCCTGGCACAAAAGCAACCAGGCTTAACTACAGGCAAATTGTAAAGTATTTATGAAGTACACAAACAGTAATAAAGTGAAAACACAATACAAGAAAAATCCCAAACCAATTTAGCAAAATAGATTAGATTTTAATAAATAAAATGATACCAGGACAACAAAAATCAAATCAGTAGAACCAGAGACATGCAGTTTTAAAGTTTTTAGGACATACAAGGCCTAAAAGCATAAAGTGTCACATGCAGTCATCTGCTCATGGTAGAACGGGGGCAAGTTCAGGCTGACTGCAGTGTAGTGCTGGTTGGATACTGGGACCAAGTTAGTCCACCTGAAAGACTTACCTTCTCAAAATCTGGCTTGAAGAGTTCTGTTTGCGGTGGAGGAGGTTCCGTGAAGCACAGAGAGCATTGTGGATGGTTGTTGCTGTAGTGCTAAGAGCCTTCATTCATCATGGACAGTCGTCGCTGGAGCTTCATGTTGGCGGTCACCATGGGCTGCTGTACTGTAGCGCAAAGTGCACAATTCACGTTGCCCGTTGTCGCTGGCGGTTGGTGCCACGAGAAGAGTAGCTCTTCACTGGAGCCACTCATTGGCGGTGGTCTTGGGCCGCAGAGTCTGGGCAGGAAGGGGTGCATTCTCGGTTACGAAGAGCCCAAACTTCAGGATTTCACCTCCTGGGTGGCATATCTTGGCGATCAAAAACTCACTCCAGGAGAGGCCAGCAGGGCTCAGGCAGGACCAGCTGCAGGTCCAGTTTCAGCAGATCAGCTGGGCAGTTGGAGAGCAGCATCTGGAACTTGTATGTCCCAGTAGCTCAAACAAGAGGTCAGCCACTGACCCTTGAAGTCACTCATGTTTGCCTGGGATAAAGGTAAGCAAGTTCAGCCTTCCTTCTCAAACAGCAAGGCAGTCCACGGCATTAAGGCAATCCTTCTTCTGTAGTGTCCACAGGTCCAGGAATGTTCTGTAGAGAGGCTCTGGAAGACAGATATTTATACCTGATGGCAGCCTATGTGTGTTTGGGGGACACTGCCCTTCAACCACACCTGGTTCTGGAATGTTCTTCCCTTCCCCTGTCAAGGCTCCGAACTGTCTGTGGAGATAATAGTCTGGTATCGGGGCCTTTGTGGATCCTGGGGACAAGCCCTTTGAAGTGTAACTGGGGCAGGGTAAAGCTCTGCCCCCAGTCATCCTGCCCACATCTAGTCCCCATTTTGTCACTGTCTGGGTGGAATAAACAAACCTAAACAGCAGAGCCATTCACAGTCATGTGGCCCAGGACACAAATGATTAGGGAGAAAAATGTCAGCTTTCTAAAAGTGTCATTTTCAGTATTGTGACTTAAAATCTGACTTTACCATTAAAGAGGAATTTTACAATGTGTTTGAGTCTAAACAGCATAAGACTACATGCTCCCAAAACAAAGTTAGCACTTAAGGCATTTAATAAGGTAATCCAGTGTTAATCAATAAGAGAGAAAGACCTTATAACAATGAAAAATGACTTAAGAAGGTTCTCACTGCCTGGACATGTAAAACTTAAGTACACGTCTTACTTTGTAATTACAATGCACCCGGCCCTATGAGCCTTTAGGGCCTACCTTAGGTGACTTATATGTTCTAAAAAGGAACGTTTAGGCATGGTGTAAGATAGTGGGTTATTTATTGAGGGGCGGGATAACCCTACTCAAGTAACAAGCACAATCCTTGTCAGGGTGAAGCACACATGCCCTAAAGTAACCTGTGGTTAAACCTCTGATTGCACAAAAGCAGTCAGGCTTAACTTTGAGGCAATGTGTAAGATATTAATGCAGCACACAAATAGTAATAGAGTGAAAACATAACACAAGAGAAATCCCATAGCAATATAAAAAAATAGAGATAAGGTTAACCCCTTCAGCGCGGTGCGGAATACCGCGTCGTGCTGAAGGTTCGTTGCGCGGGCGGGGCCGTGACGGAGCGGTTCAGTCATCCGCACAGCACGACCGATGCGCATGACGGAATCGCTCCGTCATGCGCATCGAAAGGGTTAATGATAAAATTATACCAGAACAACAAACATCCAATCAGTACAACCAGAATTATTACATTTTTAAGATTGTGGTATGCATAAAGCCTAAATGAACAAAGCGCCACTCGTAGTCATCTCGTTGTGCTAGACTGGGGGAAAGTCACAAGGGGAAAGTCACAAGTTCAGGCCGAACGTGATGGAGCGCAGGTCGGATACATGGACCAGTTTAGTCCTGCTGAATGAGTTACCTTCACAAAGTCCGACACAAAGAGTTAAAAACTTCAAGGATTTCTCCTTCTCTTGAAGAAGAGTGCACTCTGATGCCAGCCAAGGGTCCAGAACCTGGGGAGGCATATCTTGGGGATCAGGGACTCACTCTAGCAGAGGCCAGCAAGGCTCAGGCAGGTCCAGTTGTAGGTCCAGGCAGGTCCAGTTCAACAGGCCAGCTGGGTAGTTGCAGGGATGCATCTTAAGCTTGTTCTGTCCCTGAGCTCAAAACAGGAGGTCAGTCAACTGACTCTTGGATTATTCAGGTAGTCTAGAACGAAAGGAACAGGTTGAGTGTTCCTTCTCAGAGATTAGGGCAAGCATCAAGCAGCAGGACAGTCCTCAGGCAAACAAGGCAGCCTCAAGCAGCAGGGCTGTCCTTTGGGGAAACAAGGTAGTCCTTCTTCTTATAATGTACGTTAGTCCAGAAATGTAATGAAAAGTAGCTCAGAAGGTGCAGTATTTATACCTGGTGCCATGCTTTGAATGGGAGGGGATCATGCAGGCTACCCCAACATCTGGTTCTCGAAAGTTCTTCCCAGTCTCTGCAAGACTCCAAGAAGTCTAGGGTTACCAAATGCTATTGTAGGGTACCTTTGTATGTGTGCTAGAGGCAGCCCTTTGAAATGTAAGCGGGGCAGGGAACAGCTCTGCCACCAGTGAATGAATGTAGGAAGATCCTCTTCCAGCTATACCCAGGTCCTACTGTTCACTGTCTGGGCGCAATACGCATTCTTAATGAGGAAGCCATTTACAGGCCCAGGCAGCTGGAAACTCATCGAAGGCCTTAGAAACTTTTGGGAAGGAAAATGCCAACTTTATAAAAGTTATGTATTTGGGGGTTGAACCCTTTTGAACAGCTGGATTGGGCCTCCTTAAAACGTATAGAAAACAGATTACCGTAGCTCTGTAACACTTTATATTCTCGGTCAAGTAAATACATTTTCTTGACCTGTGTGTTTACTCACAGCTTATTTTGTGATCCTCTATGCATTTATTTTACACTTAAACATATCCGTTAAACCACATTCAGATAATCAGAAAGACACATTTTTATACTATACAACAATGTACAAAACTCTGACATTACTTATACTATAGTGACATATATTGAAACATACTCATATGACCAGTCTGATAATTAATAAAAAAGTGCAGAGGTTGTAGTTGCTATGATTATTTAGGCAAACCCTCTTGCTAGTAATGTTCCTTGAGGGTTCTAAGCCAGTTCTGTTACAGTAGACTTTATCAGTTCTTAGGTCTTTTTTGTATGTCTACTGTATGACTTAAAACACTCCACAAGTCTGCCCGTCAACACCTTTTAAACCTCGTATTCCTTTTGGGTCAATATGCCCCGTTGAAACCTGATAACCTTTCTTTTCCGAATTTCTCCTTAGTCTTAGTAGACACCCTTCCGTTAACTGCAATATATGAGATCTAGCCCATCTGGTGGGCCTGGTTTCAGGTACGAGTTTGGTAGTTTGGTATAGCCATGCCTGGAGGCCTTACATGTAACTATGTCTCCCAACACGTGTCTGACCAGAGAGCTTATTAATGCATGTTCTCCGAGTAGGCATGCACAGTACACCACTGATCAAATCATAGAAGAGAAACTGGATTTTTTGTTTATCATTGAAACCTGGTTAAAATAATGGTGTAACTCATATTTAGCCATAGCAGTCCCTCCTGTTTACTTAATTATGTCCAAAGACAGAACAAAGGGTGGGTTGCAGGAATAGGGATTATAAACTGCAATAGCTTTCAATGTAGCTACCTGGGCTTTTGCTTCAAAATTAGTGCTTCTGAATCCTTTGCTGGCTGTCTTCTCTATCGCCCCTCCACCCCGGCACAAGCTATTTAACCATGGTGGGGGAGGCACTCCCCCTATGGTAGAACACTATGCAATTTTTACTATGTTTGGAGACTTTAATCTCCATTTAGACAACTCATATACCTCTGAAGCCAAGGCCTTCCGAGATATCTTTAAAATGTTAGGATTACTGCTACTAATATGTGATCCAACGCATTCATGAGAGCATATCCTTGACAAGATTTGCACTAATCAATCAAGTTTAACACCTGGTACACCCACTACTCAATCATGGCCGGATCATTACTTGGTCCCTTTCAACATAACGATTGTGTCTCAAACCTCTCCCCTCACAAAACAGATTCATCAGCTCTCACTCATCGGAAATGGGAAGCCATGAAATCAAATCCATTATTGACTTGCTGCCTGTTTTCCACTGCCCCCATCCTTAAAGGGAATTTGGTGGAAGATATCAATTCTTTTAATGCATGGATCATGGATACATCTTTAGACCTTGCACCTCTCAGTCGCCCAAAAAACAGTCGGCTGAATCCCTCTCAGCCTTGTTTTTCTCCAGCTTTGAACAAAAGCACCGTTGTAAACACCTTGAACGTAAATGGAGCCTAGTCTATAGCACAAAATATTTGCTCTCTTTTAGAGAGGCCCAGAAATAATGTATATTAACCCAAAAATGTAAGAGGCTAATCAAGACCCCAAAACTATCTTCAATATATAAAAAATGTTTATGCAGCCCAAGATGCTTTCAAGAAAAATCTCCCTCAAGCCGTCTATGACCAGATTTTTAAAAAAATTGAAGAAAAGGTCCTGGCTGTACAGCAGATATTCACCTCCACTACCATCACAGACACCTCAAGAGGTCCACTGATGAGAAACCCTGACAATGAGACTAAGGCTAGTCTTACCACATTTGCAGATATTTCCCTGTCCTCCTCACATCAAACTATTCTTTCATGTACATTCAATCAATCAATCAATCAATCAATCAGGGTACTTGTAAAGCGTGCTACTTACCCGTGAGGGTCCCAAGGCGCTGAGGGGTGGGGGGGGTGGGTGCCACTACTGCTCGAAGAGCCAGATCTTGAGGAGTCTTCTGAAGGCGAGTAGGTCTTGGGTCTGTCGTAGGTGGGTTGGGAGGGTGTTCCAGGTTTTGGCGGCGAGGTAAGAGAAGGATCTGCGGCCGGCGGTTGTACGTTGGATGCAGGGGACATCTGCGAGGACAAAGTTGGCGGAGCGGAGCTGGCGGGTGGGGGTGTAGAAGCTGAGTCTGCTGTTCAGGTAGGCTGGTCCAGCGTTGTGGAGTGTTTTGTGTGCGTGGGTGAGGAGCTTGAAGGTGATCCTCTTGTCGATGGGGAGCCAGTGCGGGTCTCTCAGGACGGGGGTGATGTGGCTGCGGTGGGGGGTGTTGACGATCAGTCGGGTGGAGGCGTTTTGGATGCGTTGTAGCCGCCGGTGGTGTTTGGCTGGGATTCCTGCGTAGAGTGCGTTGCCGTAGTCCAGTCTGCTGCTGACGAGGGCCTGTGTCATTGTTCTTCTTGTTTCGGTCGGGATGCATTTGTAGATCCGGCGGAGCATGCGTAGAGTGTTGTAGCAGGAGGAGGAGACGGCGTTGACTTGCTTGGACATGGAGAGGGAGGAGTCGAGGATGAATCCTAGGTTGCGTGCGTGGTCGGTTGGTATCGGTGCTGTCCCCAGGGCGGTCAGCCACCAGGAGTCGTCCCAGGCTGAGGGGGTGGGTCCGAGGATGAGGACCTCCATCTTGTCCGAGTTCAGTTTCAGACGGCTGCTCCTCATCCAGTCGGCGATGGCCTTCATGCCCTTATGAATGTTGGTTTTGGCGGTGTGAGGGTCCTTGGTGAGGGAGAGGATGAGCTGGGTGTCGTCGGCGTAGGAGATGATGTTGAGGTTGTGGTGGCGGGCCACTTGTGCGAGGGGGGCCATGTAGATGTTGAACAGCGTCGGGCTGAGGGATGAGCGCTGGGGGACGCCGCAGATGATGTCGGTGGCTTCTGACCGGAAAGGTGGGAGGCGGACACTCTGTGTTCTGCCGGAGAGGAAGGACGTGGTCCAGTCAAGGGCCTTATCTTGGATTCCGGCTTCTTGGAGGCGTGTCTGTAGGGTGCGGTGGCAGACCGTGTCGAATGCAGCTGACAGGTCCAGGAGGATGAGGGCTGATGTTTCGCCGTTGTCCAGTTGGCGTCTGATGTCGTCTGTGGCGGCGATGAGGGCTGTCTCGGTGCTGTGGTTACGTCTGAATCCGGATTGGGACTGGTCCAGGATGTTGTTGTCTTCGAGGTGGCGGGTCAGTTGAATGTTGACAATTTTCTCGATGACCTTTGCCGGGAACGGGAGCAGGGAGATGGGTCGGAAGTTCTTGAGGTCCGTGGGGTCCGCCTTGGGCTTTTTGAGGAGGGCGTTGATTTCAGCGGGCTTCCAGCTTTCCGGAAATGTCGCTTTTTCGATGGAGATGTTGATGACCTTCCGTAGTTGGGGTGCGATGGCCGCGTCTGCTTTGTTCAATACGTGGTGTGGGCATGGGTCTGACGGAGATCCTGAGTGGATGGAGTTCATGATCTTGCGTGTCTCGTCGTCGTTGGTGTTGGCACAGGAGGTCATGCGGTTGACGCTGTTGGTGATCGCGGGGCGGGAGGAGTCGTGCATTGTTGGTGCGGTCGTGGAGTTGAAGCTGTCGTGGATGTCAGCGATCTTGTGGTGGAAGAAGATGGCCAGTGAGTCGCACAGTTCTTGTGAGGGCGAGATGTCGTTGGCGCTGGCGTCGGGATTGGAGAGTTCTTTCACGATGCGGAAGAGTTCTTTGCTGTCGTGTGCGTTGTTCTCCAGGCGGACTTTGAAGGAGGATCTCTTGGCAAGTTTGATGAGGTAGTGATGTCTGCGGGTGGCGTCCTTGTGGGCTGCGTGGTGTTCTGGCGTTCATTTGTGGAGCCATTTCTTCTCCAGCTTACGGCAGGTGCGTTTGGAGGTCAGGAGCTCGTCGGTGAACCAGGTGGCTCTCCTGCTGGCGTGGCTGTTGGATGGTCTCTTGAGTGGGGCGAGGGTGTTGGCGCAGTCGTCGATCCACTGTCTGAGGTTGCGGGCTGTGGCGTCGGGGCAGGTGGGGTTGATAGGTGGGTTCTGGGCGAGGGTGGTGGTCAGTTGGTCTTCGGTGACTTTGTTCCAGCAGCGGCGCGGCAGCTGTTGGGCACGATGGTGCATGGTTGGTTTTTTGAAGGTGAAGTGGATGCAGCGGTGGTCGGTCCAGTAGGGTTCGGAGGTGTGGTCGAAGGCGACGTGGGTGCTTGTGGAGAAGACGGCGTCCAGTGTGTGGCCTGCGGCGTGGGTGGGTGCGGTGACGAGTTGTCTGAGGCCGAGGTTGGCGAGGTTTTCGTTCAGAGTGGCGGAGTTGGCGTCGTTGTTGTTCTCGAGGTGGAAATTCAGGTCCCCGAGGAGGATGTAGTCCGTGGAGGCGAGTGCGTGGGTGCTGGCGAGGTCGGCGATGGAGTCGCTGAACTGTGCTCGTGGTCCGGGGCGTCTGTAGATGAGGGTTCCTCTGAGGGTGGTGTTGGGGTCGGTGTGGATCCGGAAGTGCAGGTCTTCGGCGGTGTTGAGGGTGTCGTCTGCGTGGGTGGTGACCTTGAGGGTGGACTTGTAGACAATGGCTATTCCTCCTCCGATTCCATTGGCGCAGTCCCCGCGGGTGATCTTGTAGCCGTCCGGGATGGCTATGGCGATGTCGGGTGCCGAGGAGCCGCTCCACCAGGTCTCGGTGAGGAAGGCCACGTCTGGGGCGAAGGTGTCGAGCAGGTCCCAGAGCTCGAAGGCATGTTTGCGTGTGGAGCGGGTGTTGAGGAGAATGCAGCGGAGGTGGTTGGGTCCAGTTCTTGGAGGTTTGGTGGGTCTGTCGCAGGTGAAGCTGCAGGTGCGGCAGGAGAAGGGTCCGTGGGTCTGTTTCGGGGCGGCCTGGAAGCAGGTGTTGTGTAGGCCGGCGTTGAGTGCATGGAGGGAGTCGGCGTCGTATCTGAGTCTGGCGTCGTGGCGAGCGTGGAGTCCAGGGGTTCTGGCACTGGGCGTGGTCCAGGCGCGGACTGGCGCAGACGGGCTTGCCTTTGGCGCGTCGGCGGTGCAACGGCGGCGCGCCTGCTGCGCGACGGCGGCGCGCCCGCTGCGCGGCCGCTGTGCGGCCTCCATAAGAGGGGCTGAGGGAGGGAGAGGCAGCTGGGAGCGGGTGGCGAATGGGATGCTCGGGGGGCGGGGCCGCAGGGGAGCAGCGGCGGCAACCAGGCAGCTAGGGGAGGGAGGCGGGGAAAAAAAACGGAGGGAATCGGCGGGAATCGGCGATTGGGCGAGCAGGGAGTGGGAGTCAGGATCAGGTAGCGGGCGAACCAGAGCGGCACTCAGGGGGGCAGCGCAGTGGCTGGGGAGCGACATAGCAGGGCAAGGTACGCTCTCCTCACCGCTGCGCAGCCTCCATAAGAGGGGCTGAGGGAGGGAGGGGCAGCTGGGAGGCGGGAGCGGGGTGGCGAATGGGTTGCTCCGGGGGCGGGGCCGCAGGGGAGCAGCAGCGGCAACCAGGCAGCGAGGGGAGGGGGCGGGGGGGAAAAAAACACGGGAATCGGCGGGAATCGGCGATCGGGCAGGGAGTGGGAGTCAGGATCAGGTAGCGGGCGAACCAGAGCGGCACTCAGGAGGACAGCGCAGTGGCTGGGGAGCGACATAGCAGGGCAAGGTACGCTCTCCTCACCGCTGCGCAGCCTCCATAAGAGGGGCTGAGGGAGGGAGGGGCAGCTGGGAGGCGGGAGCGGGGTGGCGAATGGGTTGCTCGGGGGGCGGGGCCGCAGGGGAGCAGCAGCGGCAACCAGGCAGCGAGGGGAGGGGGCGGGGGGAAAAAAACGCGGGAATCGGCGGGAATCGGCGATCGGGCAGGGAGTGGGAGTCAGGATCAGGTAGCGGGCGAACCAGAGCGGCACTCAGGAGGGCAGCGCAGTGGCTGGGGAGCGACCTAGCAGGACAAGGTACGCTCTCCTCACCGCTGCATTAGGCTCATCCCATGATCCATGTCCACCAGCTGTCCTTAATAAGGGTTTTTGACACGGTAAATCTGCTTATAAACCAAATCTTTAACAACTCTTTAGCTACTGCTGAACTCCCTCAAGCCTGGACACTGGCAGTTGTCAGACCTTTTAGGACATTGCAAGACTGAGATAATCAAAAAAACTGTCTAATACTGACCAATACATGAAATCAGACTCAGACCCCACTGCTGAAATTCAAAACCTGATTCATGACATCAAGATCATGCTAAAACAGAAGGCTTTCTGTCTCAAAATGAATTTCTTTTTCTCAATAGAAAATCACACCAGTTATTTATACTTTCCCAAAATTCACAAAAATACTGCCCCTCGCCCCTCAGCTGTCTCATTGTCTCTGATTGAGGTTCCATTGTAGAGCCCCTTGGACAATATGCAGTTTCCTTCATCAGGACTTCGTAAACAAAACGCGCTGTTACATTAAAGATACTGTGGATATGATTACAAAAGCTGAACACCTTCCTTTTAATTATAACATCAACATTCTTTGCACTTTGGATGTAGAATCCCTCTACACCAGCATCCCACAAACAGTGGGTCTGAACGTCATGTAGAGATTTCTTGGTTCCAGAACTCAACCACACCCTGTTCCCACGGCATTCATTGTGCCACTACTCAAAATCTGCGTTGCACGTAATTTCTTTTCCTTCAATGAATAATTTTATCAACAGGTTAAAGGCACTTCTAAGGGAGCGGGATTGTGCCCCAGATATTGCTATACTGTACATGGATGACCTTGAAATTACTAAGATACTGGCTCCCAATACCCACACATCAACAATGTCACTATCTGGAGACGATACATTGACGACATCTTCAGGATATGGCATGGCACTACAATGACATTATTGATCTTTCTTGACTGGCTCAACACTAACTGTAATGGATTCAAATTCACACTTCCATATAGAAAGTCAAAGATTGTCTTCTTAGACGTCTTGATCAAACCTGTAGATGGTGAACTTTTCACCACCTTATATTGCAAGCCCACAGAGAGAAATACTCTGCTCTCCTGTGACAGTCAACACCCTCGGGCCTTGAGGGACTCGTTCCCTTTTTCACAATTTCTAGGTATTGGAAGGAATTGCTCATTCAAACAAGACTACTTTCATGAAGCCAAGTACCTGGTCACAAGAATGATCAACTGGGGATACCCACGTAAACTTGTCTGCAAATCCATCAAAAGGGCATGGTTTTGCCCATGCGAGATCCTACCCACACCCAAACCTAAAACAACTAATGACTGCCTAGTATGTTTCCCCACTTTTTCACCTATTTCGAACCAAGTCAAGAAATGCATCTTGAAACACTGGTCTATACTGAGTGCAGGAAATCTCAATAATGAATGCACAATATTTGCATTTTGGAAAAATCGAAACATTAAAGATAACCTGGTTAGAGTGTGCCTCCCCCCCCCCCCCAAAAGAATACACAGCCCCTCACAGCTTTAAGTGTATTAACCCCCCTTAGTTAGACATTCTAAATGCGGGAACTGTGTTGTGTGCCAATGTACAATTGAAAGTAAGGAGTTTGCTTTTGATAACATCAAGATTACTCTCAAGCAGTTTTCTAACTGTAATACCACAAATGTTGTTTATGCAATTTTCTGCCCCTGTGATAAAATATACATAGGCCAAACAACAGAGAAAATACGAATTCGCATCTGTCAGCACATGTGGGAAGGGTATGCCCAGACATGAGTCCCGTGCTCACTACGCCACTGGAGTCAAGCTATCCCGGCTGAAGAGGAGTGAAACCCCGAAACCGGTCCTGGGATGCTTGATTCCGGTCCAGGGAAGACATGGCTTGGCAGTTCGGGCTGGACTGTTCCCATGAGGCACAGGGTCAAGACTGATTTGCATATGGCCATGTCTGAACTGGGGTGGCGTGGTGAGTAAAATAACGATGGATCAAACCCAGATCTGTGACTGGGAGTGAATGTTTTGCCAATGTGCAACATTCCCTCCATCATCTTGTGTGTTTTGCTGTTCGCCCTATGTGGGAAGGGTATGCCCAGACGTGGGACCCGTGCTCACTACGCCACTGGAGTCAAGCTATCCTAGCTGAAGAGGGGTGAAACCCCGAAACCGGTCCTAGGATGCTTGATTCCGGTCCAGAGAAGACATGGCTTGGCAGTTCGGGCTGGACTGTTCCCATGAGGCACAGGGTCAAGACTGATTTGTATATGGCCATGTCTGAACTGGGGTGGCGTGGTGAGCAAAATAATGATGGATCAAACCCAGATCTGTGACTGGGGGTGAATGTTTTGCCAATGTGCAACATTCTGTCCATCATCTTGTTTGTTTTGCTCCACTGCAAGGTACCGAATGCACCACTGACCACACTTTCATTGACAAAGGACACACGTATGACGAAATTCACTGGCACGTCATCACAGTGGTTAAACCACCACCCAGAGGAACTGACATTAGCTCTATTCTCAATGAGCAAGAACTGAAATAGATGCTACGTACCAACAGTCTGAACACTGGTCTGAACAAACTAGAGGACTGGACCTCTCTGTTTTGATGTTTTTTCCAAACTTTGGGTGTCATCATGCTCTTTTACCTTCTGGTCTACATGTCAAAATGCTCAATGCTATATAGGCATACATTCTGTACTTTTTATTTGTGTATTTAATTATTCTCTAGTCCTGTTATAAATATGTGTACCTTTCTGTACTTTTATGCATAACTTTCAACTGTTAGGCTCCGTTCAACTTAGCTCTATGAACCGTTTACATGACTGGTATAACCACTGCTCCTCCTTCTATTCCTACATGTTCTAAAGAGGCAATCTAAACCTTCCTCTGGTTTACTCTCCTATGTACTCCTCCTTGCTTTATACAGTCTGCTAAACCCTTCTCCTGAATTACTCTCCCTTTCAAATCAATACTGACATTTTGCTTTCTTTAATATTAATGAACTATTGATGAACAAGTGATGTCAGATTGACACATTGGGGGACTTGTAAGGTTATCCTTCTGGTTATCTTGCCGTTTCCAACATGTCCGCCATATTTACTACCATAACGTCTCTCAGAATTCTCTGGATTAGGGTTGTTGCGGTACGCTCGCATGCACCTGATCGCGTCCCATTATACATAGTTCATTATGTCCGTGGCATATCACTTTTCATTCCCTTGATTCCACCCTCACCTGTGAGCTCCGACATCCTTCCGCCCGGGTAAGTGCACATGCAGGTTTCCGTCCGACTGCTGTATTATGAAACAGGCAGTTGGAGAGAAACCCACGGGGGAATTCCGATACGCTTCAAATGGGTTCACAGAGCCCTTTGGGGTGGCGGCGGAATAGTAATTCGAAATTGACAGCAGAGCCAGCCTTGGCTCCGCCATAGGAATTACGATGTTAAAAACCGTTAAAAACAACCAGTGGATGGTGGTATGTTGAGCTATAATGAACCCACTACCCCTCCCCTCACCTCAGCAGAGCCAGCAGGAGGGACGAGATGTCTGTGAAAAGCTCACCTTGACGTAAGTGTGACTACAGGGAGCCCTCCTCACTCCCCCATCCCCCCCAGTTTGAACACTATTATCTATGCAAATCAGAAATTCTCTTGGAGTAAGTTACACAAGCAAAATGACCTGAGCATTCACACAGGCTGTAACTTTGCTGTACCCCACAAGGTAGAAGGTAGGGAGAGTGCTCTAGGGATCTACTCTTTTAGTCCTGATGAAAGCCGGGGACAATGCAGTAGCCCGCTGAAACATGTCGACAGTTTGCAGAGTGAAGGGGTTCATAATAGCCCAACATACCACCAACCACTGGTTGTTTAAAACCTTTGCAAAAACCAAAGGAAATGATGGACGGAGTGTTGAACACTGCAAGCACTCACCCCCAGTCAACTGATCTGGGTTTAATCCATCACCGTTCTTTAGCCCACTCTGCCACCCCAGTTCAGACATGGCCATATGCAAATCAGTCTGACCCTGTGCCTCATGGGAACAGTCCAGCCCAAACTGCCAAGCCATGTCTTCCCTGGACCGGAAACAAGCTTCCTAGGACTGGTTTCTGGCATTTTAGCCGTCTTCAGCCAGGCTTGCTTGAATCCAGTGGCAAAGTGAGCAAGGGACTCACGTCTGAGCATACCCTGCCAACTTCTGGCAAACAAAGCAAAAACCAAAGGAAATGATGGACGGAGTGTTGAACATTGCAAGCACTCACCCCCAGTCAACTGATCTGGGTTTAATCCATCACCGTTCTTTAGCCCACTCTGCCACCCCAGTTCAGACATGGCCATATGCAAATCAGTCTGACCCTGTGCCTCATGGGAACAGTCCAGCCCGAACTGCCAAGCCATGTCTTCCCTGGACCGGAAACAAGCTTCCTAGGACCAGTTTCTGGCATTTCAGCCGTCTTCAGCCAGGCTTGCTTGAATCCAGTGGCAAAGTGAGCAAGGGACTCACGTCTGAGCATACCCTGCCAACTTATGGCGAACAAAGCAAAAACCAAAGGAAATGATGGACGGAGTGTTGAACACTGCAAGCACTCACCCCCAGTCAACTGATCTGGGTTTAATCCATCACCGTTCTTTAGCCCACTCTGCCACCCCAGTTCAGACATGGCCATATGCAAATCAGTCTGACCCTGTGCCTCATGGGAACAGTCCCTGGGAAGCTTGTTTCCGGTCCAGGGAAGACATGGCTTGGCAGTTCGGGCTGGACTGCTCCCATGAGGCACAGGGTCAGACTGATTTGCATATGGCCATGTCTGAACTGGGGTGGCAGAGTGGGCTAAAGAACGGTGATGGATTAAACCCAGATCAATTGACTGGGGGTGAGTGCTTGCAATGTTAAACACTCCGTCCATCATTTCCTTTGGTTTTTGCTTTGTTCGCCATAAGTTGGCAGGGTATGCTCAGACGTGAGTCCCTTGCTCACTTTGCCACTGGATTCAAGCAACCCTGGCTGAAGACGGCTGAAATGCCAGAAACCGGTCCTAGGAAGCTTGTTTCCGGTCCAGGGAAGACATGGCTTGGCAGTTCGGGCTGGACTGTTCCCATGAGGCACAGGGTCAGACTGATTTGCATATGGCCATGTCTGAACTGGGGTGGCAGAGTGGGCTAAAGAACGGTGATGGATTAAACCCAGATCAGTTGACTGGGGGTGAGTGCTTGCAATGTTCAACACTCCGTCCATCATTTCCGTTGGTTTTTGCTTTGTTCGCCATAAGTTGGCAGGGTATGCTCAGACGTGAGTCCCTTGCTCACTTTGCCACTGGATTCAAGCAAGCCTGGCTGAAGACGGCTGAAATGCCAGAAACCGGTCCTAGGAAGCTTGTTTCCGGTCCAGGGAAGACATGGCTTGGCAGTTTGGGCTGGACTGTTCCCATGAGGCACAGGGTCAGACTGATTTACATATGGCCATGTCTGAACTGGGGTGGCAGAGTGGGCTAAAGAACGGTGATGGATTAAACCCAGATCAGTTGACTGGGGGTGAGTGCTTGCAATGTTCAACACTCCGTCCATCATTTCCTTTGGTTTTTGCTTTATTCGCCATAAGTTGGCAGGGTATGCTCAGACGTGAGTCCCTTGCTCACTTTGCCACTAGATTCAAGCAAGCCTGGCTGAAGACGGCTGAAATGCCAGAAACCGGTCCTAGGAAGCTTGTTTCCGGTCCAGGGAAGACATGGCTTGGCAGTTCGGGCTGGACTGTTCCCATGAGGCACAGGGTCAGACTGATTTGCATATGGCCATGTCTGAACTGGGGTGGCAGAGTGGGCTAAAGAACGGTGATGGATTAAACCCAGATCAGTTGACTGGGGGTGAGTGCTTGCAATGTTCAACACTCCGTCCATCATTCCTTTTGGTTTTTGCTTTATTCGCCATAAGTTGGCAGGGTATGATCAGACGTGAGTCCCTTGCTCACTTTGCCACTGGATTCAAGCAAGCCTGGCTGAAGACGGCTGAAATGCCAGAAACCGGTCCTAGGAAGCTTGTTTCCGGTCCAGGGAAGACATGGCTTGGCAGTTCGGGCTGGACTGTTCCCATGAGGCACAGGGTCAGACTGATTTGCATATGGCCATGTCTGAACTGGGGTGGCAGAGTGGGCTAAAGAACGGTGATGGATTAAACCCAGATCAGTTGACTGGGGGTGAGTGCTTGCAATGTTCAACACTCCGTCCATCATTCCTTTTGGTTTTTGCTTTATTCGCCATAAGTTGGCAGGGTATGATCAGACGTGAGTCCCTTGCTCACTTTGCCACTGGATTCAAGCAAGCCTGGCTGAAGACGGCTGAAATGCCAGAAACCGGTCCTAGGAAGCTTGTTTCCGGTCCAGGGAAGACATGGCTTGGCAGTTCGGGCTGGACTGTTCCCATGAGGCACAGGGTCAGACTGATTTGCATATGGCCATGTCTGAACTGGGGTGGCAGAGTGGGCTAAAGAACGGTGATGGATTAAACCCAGATCAGTTGACTGGGGGTGAGTGCTTGCAATGTTCAACACTCCGTCCATCATTCCTTTTGGTTTTTGCTTTGTTTAAAACCTTTTTAATCTGACGAGGGAGTCCACTATTAAAGGGTAATTAGTAGATCCCGGTGTCAGTTTTAACATCATATTCTCTGCACTTTGTCCTGCGATCCTGATAGTTTTTCTTCCTGTTTGTCTTGTCTGGGCAGTTTTTTTAACATATGTGTCTTGTCAACTTACCTCTACAAATAGCGACACACTTCGTATAGCCCTATTTCTATGTGTGTGTAGAGTTGTGTATCAGGAGGTCGAAGTGGGGCATTTCCTCCTACCCCCCATTTTCTGTGTGGTGAATTGTCCTTGTACATCCGCGGTGCTACTAGTTAATCCCCAGGTGTCAGGCCAATTATAAACCTTGATCTTGCAGTTGGATTTACTGCATCCCGCATGGCTCCAACCGAATTTTGGTGCGTACCCCAGTTGGAGTACCTGTTATTCCTCAAAATTTTACAATTTTGCCTTCCCTCACTTAATATCTGTTTATTTCAGAACCCCTTTTGGACCCATATGTTTTTCTTTATCGTCTCATCATAACACAGGTTGCTCTTGTTGTATGCCCCAACTAGGTCAGTCACTCAATCTTATGATGTGGTTTGGGTGTGCTCCCTTCCCGGTACATTTAAATACAGCACAGCCTTACATGCTTAGATTTCCTCCCTCCCAGTTTTGTCTCACTATAGACACTTACCAGCATGTGCGTACTATGACCTTCACCGTTCGTGCATTAAAGTGGTTTTCATTCCCTTCCCACCTTCTCCCACCTTTCCTTTCAGCAGACATCCTTCTCAGGCCATATTTCTTTAGTCCAGATGATGATCCCATTATTATGTTAGGGATCGAAATGCCTTCGACCTTAGCTCCTTGGCACCGTACTGTTTATATAACTACTGCATCTTGAGCAATGGCGGTCTCCATATTCTTGTGGCCTCACTGTTGATTGTGTTGGGGCAGCAGATGACTTTGCCTGAGCTCTTCAAACTGCTCTTCTTGATTAGTGTCTCACTTTCTCTGTTTCCTTTTTTATTCATGATGTAAATAAAATTAATTATATACCTATTGTGATTTCTACAACACAGACTTTACTATATCCCTGTGTCTGTTACTACCATTCATTTATACAGAAGGGCACCATTGTTCTTCTATAATTAGTTGTCAGACCGTTACAAAAAAAAGCCCCTAGCGGATCTCAATATTTTGACCAATCTTAGGCCCTTCTCCCTGCTACCTGTACTGACCAAAATATTGGGAAAAATTGTGAACCAGCAACTCACTATGTTTTTGGAAAGCTCCAATTCCCTCCACATATGCCAATCAGACTTTAGGCATAAACATTCTACTGAGCCGGCATCACTAGAGGTCACACACACTATTAAAATGACCATGGACAATGGGAATGATGTGGTATTGATTCTGTTGGACGTTTCAGCAGCATTCTATACCATTTCACATGACATTCTTCTCCAGCGCATCCAGGATGCGGGGCTCCTGATAAAAATCTGGGCATTCGCCTTGACCGCGCCTTGTCCTTGAAGGAGCAAGCTGCTCACACTGCTGAATCATGTTTTTATGTGCTGGGCATGTTACGACGAGTTTTCCCTCTCATCCCGGATTCCACTCGTAAAACCCTCATTCAGACTAAGGTTATGAGCCGGATAGACTACTGCAACGCTCTCCTGGTCTCAACCAATGAGTCCGCGCTCAGCAGATTGCAGGTGGTCTAGAATACTGCAGCTCGCCTTGTCATGAATGCCCCGCTGAGAACTGCCTCCCTCTCCCTCCCCAATCCACAATCGCGTTAAATCCAAAGTTTGCTGCATCGTCCACAAGGCTTTGCATAACAAAGGTCCTCTCTACATCTCTTCGAAATTTAAGCCTTACGCCCCTTCTAGGACCCTCAGGTCAGGAAACAAAGCGCTCCTCTTAGTCTCCCAGGTCAGGAAAACAAGGCTAGGTGGGAAATCTTTTTCTGACCTCGCCCCCTTCTATTGGAACCAGCTCTCTATTTACCTGAGACAATGCCCCGACTATTTGCGCTTCAGGAAACTTCTCAAGACCATAACAGGCTTTGTTTACATTTTGAAGTGTTGCCTCTCTGTGTGTGATTTTTATGTGCTAGATGTGTGTGGTCCTAAGGCAGTGGACCAAAGAGGTGGGAAACCTGAATCGAATAATTTACTCACACTTTGTGTATAGGAGGGTAGTGCAGCTGTTGTTTTCCCAAACTGTCTATCTCGTTGTAAACTTCTCAAGACCGCTCTATTTTAATGAATGCTGTCAGCCTGTCTAGCAGGACAGTCCTAAAGCGCAGAGATACCCCTTTGGGGGTGATTCAGGCACTATATAAAACCTACAAATAAATAAATAATGAATAAATAAAGTCTCAGATATTTTACCGATAGGAGACAAATGGTGGTCCTAGTGGAATTTTCCTCCATAGAAAAACTAATTACCAGGGGCATAATATTTTATGGGCAAGTCTGAATATAACATTAGGAGTTGGAACAGATAATTGTCTAGCAGTGTTGCCGCCGATCATAGATACAGAATACGTAAATTGAAAATCTGTCTAGATTTTGCTGACATCAGGCATATTTAACCCAGCGAGCAGGACTACCGACTATTTTCCCCTCTACGTAACAGCCTGCCAATCATTGATTTTTTAACATCTTATTATCTTTCAACAAAACCATTGACAAATAGCAATTTTTAACATATGTGCTAGTGAAATATCTGACCATGGCAAGCTAACTCCTTCTTTTGATTTGTTTTCTGCTTGCAATGACGCACATTGGTATTGCAATCTAAATACCTCATTGGAAATGCCTGATAAGTTTGTGAATAATGAAATATAAATGATGTGATTACTCGTATTCTAGCCAGTGGCGGTTGCATATACCGAGGGTGGCGGGCGGTTGGCAAAAAAAAATAAAACACACTTACCTTGCTACATGACATGACATCCTCTTCCATAGTCTTCTCTCTTCCAGGCGGGACCCAGCCAGCTCCCCTAACTAATCCTGGTGCTGCTCTCACCAGCATGAGAGCAACGCCAGGATTGGAGGGAGCAGCCTCACTCAGCGCTCTTGAGCGCACTGGAGGCCTGTACTTTCTGTAACTCAGCTGTCTTAGACAGCTGAGTTAGAAAAGTTTAAAATGCGCATGTCAGGGTGCCCGTCACAAGACGGCCATCCAAAGGGACATGCACATTTTAAACTTAAGTGCACTGCTCCCTGCTGACACTCAATTCAGGACAGGTTGGTTGTTGAAAAATAAAATTGTAATAAATAAACTTTATTACCATTTCATTTTTCAGCTCTGGCCAAGGACTTTTATTTGTGGGGCGGTACTCCTTCTTTCAAATGTAGGAGCCACCCCTGATTCTAGCACAGAAAGAGGATTAAGTCAAATTCTTATCCAAGTCCTGGGACTCTCTTAAACAGGTTCGTCCAGTGGGGCGTTGGGGCGTTGCCCCCGCGCACCCACCCGCGCCCCAGCTCCCTCGGTGTCTCTGAACTTAGTTTACTTAAGTTCAGAGACGCCGAGGGTGGGGAGAACTGACAATGCATGTCAGTCAGCATGACATCGGACCGTGGGTGGTCCGGCGTCATGTTGACTGACATGCATTGGCAGACCAGGCAGCACTGCAGCATGAGTGGGCATGGTGAGCTAATTTTTAGCCCGTGCCCAGTCATGCGCCCTTGTGTTTTCACAGACTTGCGCATGCCCATTAGGAGCCCCTCGGTCTGCTAATGGGCAGGCGGCGGGCGAGGAGTAGGCTGTGCCCTCAGCCAATCCTGGCGCTGCAGCAGCGCCAGGATTGGCCGAGGGGTTGCCACGCAGTGCTGACATGCTGTTCCAGTTCGAAGAGGGCAGAGGCGCCAACGCGGACCAGGAGCAGAGGGGTCAGGTAAGTTTTCCTCTTAATTTTAAATGTATAAGGCTTGTTTGTAGTGTTTATAAAATGTGTCTTTAGTGTTAGACATGGGCGTATTAATAGCATTGGTATTTCGAAATATAACGATGTTCGTACGTGTTTTTTGACCTGGTGTTCGCAAACCCTGATCGCTAAACGGCGTTTACCTGTCACGTTAACAAGATGGTTAACTGCAGCAGGAACTGTTCGCTTGGCTATTCGGATTTGGGGAAAATGAACTGTTATTTGGGTAAGCTTGCGTTGGTTGCTTGAGCCACGTGTGAGCAGAAGCTATAATGGTAATTACATTTTTCTGTTCTTCTGAACTTAAAATTCAATTCCCCGCTGGGCCCCCTCTCTTTCTATCAGGACGATAGAGTATTCTGAAGAAAAAGGACTGCGACGTAGAGTACTCATTAGTGCATGATAACCAGGTTTGCCTGGCCTGGCACGGGAAAACAGGATATTTTATTCAAGCATTTCACTATGCCAGCAGAATCTCCTTATCTCTCGTAATTCTAACTTCCTTTAAGGAATATATTCCAATGCTCACTATTGCTGTTTACTGCAAGCCACGTCTCTTCAGCCCAAACACTATTCTCCCGTGTGACCCCTCCCCCACCCCCCCCCCACCCCCCCCCGCGCCTGACCCCCCCTCCCCCGCGACTGCTAACACGTTCGTTTGCTTCCTTTTCAAGCATTTTACGCCCCGCCACTTTCAAATGTCACCAGCCCAGCCGCCCCTACTCTTAAACCTTTCTTCAGACGTGAAATGAAGTAAGCTACTCTTCAGCTAGAACAAGGGTCCTTGAAATGCAAAAACCTTAAAAAACCAGCAGGCTCCAGAAAACGATGTGCATAATTCTGAAGTACTTCTGCATAACAGCGGTACAACCTCTGTGCTCCAAACAGAAGCGGAGGATCAGCCTTCAGGAGTCCGCTCCTCCACGACTATCCAAACCAATCCTGTACCCCTTAAGCACAGGCCCTGATTCTCCCAGGTGGACTTCAAAGTTCATTTATTTTTCATCCACCATATCCACCAGGACGAGTCTCACCATCCCCTACAGCCTTCTTCACAATACAGGGGCTCAATTGTTTCCTACTTTTACAACCCCATGTGCTACAGATTTTAATAAACACAGAACAAATACTGTAGTGTTTCACATTCACGCTTTTAAAATTATAGTATGCTGGCTTCATTACCCATTTCAAAATGAGATAAAAAAAAATAAAAACTTTCCATATATTGGTCAGACACAGTTTAAAAAAAAAATATTTTTTATTGATTTTTAATATGCATAGTAAACATATATCCAGCACAACAAAAACATCTTTTGAATGAGATACATTTACAAAGAACATTATTACATCTGCGTCAATGAGTCCACCTAAAATCAGTAGAGCAAATAAAGAAGACAATTTTCCCACAACCAGGCATTGTTAACTATTTATTAAAACATTTATTGGATTCGAGTGCATTATTTCGCATGCATCATATGGCAATTATTGTAGCTGTTTCTACTTTGTACTGCGAGGTGATTGTATCGCTCCCTCGTGTTGCATCAGGATGAGCACAATTACATGATTTCTTTCAAGTTAACACATTTAATTGCATTTGTAATACGTCCTAATGTCTACTGTACTATAAAATCCCTTATCCTTCAGCTTGCCCTTTCAAAAGGTAGATATGCCTTTTGTGGTTTTCTAATTTGTAAAGCAGCACCGGCCCTGAGTATTAGCCTCGAAAGCTATGGGTCTTGTGAAGAAAGAGCGCGTAAATTGTCATTGGGTAAGATTCAAAATGCATCGGAGTTATGCATAATACGATCAAGCATAAATGAGAATGGAGATACCCTAATCTCAAACACAGAGATTAATATTAGTTGTGCTGGTTTAAAAAGCATTCATAATCTTCTTATAAAAAGCATTAGCAGCTCTTGTTATGTACCAGAAATGACACAGGCCCTTTTAATTCTTAAAACGTTAAACCCCCAGTAATGCATTGGTTTCCTTACTATTTATGTTTATGCAGAAATGATACCCAGTTGCATAAAGAACACAACAGTGTGTAATGGCGCCGCAAAGAAACAATATTTTTTTAAGACAAAAACACATTGGCAAAACGTCCACACTCTTGGACTGTGATACATTCCTGTGTAAAACTTAACCCGCAAGCTTATCCAGCAGCACACCTCAGATTGACACTAAAGAAGAGGTACATGCTGTACCGGCTCGGAAACCATGAAACCAAGGACTGGCGACCAACATGGAAAGGGAAACGCCAAAGCGCAAATTGTCGTCTATGTGGATATTATAACGAATCTTTATGCCACGTGATGTGTGTCTGTCACATAGTCAAAGAAGCTAGAAGGACGCTCTTAAAACCAATTTAAAATAACGTAATATTCGTACGTGCAGGCAGACCATAACCCGCTGGACGTGGGGAACATCAAACATTTTAATTTGCCGAGTGGCGAAGCTCTTAACCCTGATTGACTCACTTTTAAGAAAAGCGGACATTGAACCTGTAAATAAAGTTGCAAATGAGTTGGAAAAGTCTGCATTAACAGAGATATAATGATGCACTTTTTCTGAAATATTATTTTAACTTGCATTTTAATAATTTTTGTATTATGCTTTACGGTTGTAAAAAACCAAGGGGCATATCAGCAACAACCGGCGATAATTATCGCTAAGTGCACTTAGCGCTAGGATAATTATCGCCAGATAGCGTGGATTTTTATCACTGAGATAGTGTGCTATTGGCAACGCTTATCTCAAAAGCGATAAAAATCCTCGCGCTAACTGCCTAACGTGAGATTATCGCTGGAAACCCAGCGATAATCTCACGCAATGTGGCGTTAGCTTGTTGATAGGGCCCCACAAACTTAGCCATGATATCCACCTTCCATAGGATATCATGGCTAAGTCAGTCCTGAAGCAGGCGTAAGGAAAGTAGCAATAACAGGGGTTATCGCTACTTTTCTTGCCGCTATGCTTCATAGCGTGCGGCTTGATGATAGGAGAAATGTCGCTTAGCGACATTTCTCCTGTCATGCCAGGTCAGGAAGCCCACTTTGCATCTCGTTAGAGATGCAAAGCTGGGCGTTAGGAATTAGTGCGCTAATGCAAGGTTTCTCGCGTTACCGTGACCTTGCTAATTAGGCGATCAAATTATCGCCGCTTTTCGGCCGAAAACGGCCACAAAAGCGGAGATAATTCTATCGCCTCGCCTTGCTGATATGCCCCCAAATAAAGAATTTTCACTGTGAAAACACAACTGATTCAACATTGATTAGCATTTTTCTAAAACCAGGTAAAATAACATCTTGTCGATTAGCCTATATCCTTGTTAAACTCATACTAGAATTCATGCAATCCATTTGGAATCCCTCCTACCAAAACAAATTCATCTCCCCAAGGAACCTTCCTCAAAGTTAGGTTTAGTAATCCCAAGATAAAACCCTTAATTAACTGAGAGGATTTATGTGAGTGGAAAGGCTCGGCATTGCAGTTATTTGCAGTTTTTATGTAGTGCATACCAGAGCAATGAGTATCAGAGCGCTTTAAAAGCAGAAACCATGGTACAACTGAAGAACAAGTTTACAGCAATGAACAACATTAGGTGAGTAGTATCCAGGTTCTCATTGCAGGTGAACATACAGAAATCATTCATTTAGAGCGAAATGAACATATATGCAAGAAATGTGATGATAGGTCGAGCCTGTACCTCAAGGATCTACACTGTCTGCCTTGAGTTTAATTTTGGAGATATTGTTGGCCAGATCCTTTATGACAACCTCAAAGGAGGGATTTGTGCATATTGCGTTGAGAATAGAGTTCCAAATATTAGCGGTGCTTCCCAAAAGTGATTAACATATGGTTCTTTGTGTCTTAAGCCAAAGTGGATCTATCGGTTTCAGCATTACATAGCAAGTCAGAGCCTCCTGGAGTGACCAGCTTACGTGCCAGGTATTTTGGGTAGCGAGATATAAGGCTTTGTGTGTGATGCAGGCCATTTTAAAAACTTTTCTCGCTTTGACAGGGAGCCATACGAGAGTCTTCTGTGCCGGGCTAATGCAATCACAACGTTTTGCACCTGAAAGGAGAGCAGTCTTCAGCAGAGCCGTTATTTGGGAGTCCCTCAAAGTAAATCGTTCCAATAGTCAAGCCTTGGCAAGCCATTGGTTGTGCCTCCATTTTAAAGACTGATTCTGGTAGGAAGAGTTTCACTCTTCATAGTGGTGTGAGTTGGAATTGAGGGTTGTTTTCTCAGGACTTTAGGCTCATGTAGGTTCAATGTTTTATCCAGCGTGTTGTCAACGGATGAGGTTTGCAGTGTGTTATCTTTAGTTCGTCTAGCCATAAATATAATAAAGTTGATTGGAATAAATCCAGGTTCATTGAGAAAAAACAAATTTATTAGAGACCTTATGCCTGCCAGAATGTATCAGGGCACACAACTTTGTGCCTGTTAAAAAGTCCTCAAAACATAGACTGACTTTATATCTAATGACCAAATGCTACGATGACCATATGTCTGCCTTTAATGGGAAAAAAGAAAATTTGACTTGGGATGCGACGATCCTGAATTAGAATCGGCAAGAATTATAGGGCTCGATGTACAAAAACTCATTTGCAATCCAGGAAGTGCAATTTGCACACCAACTAGGTTGGAAATCAGTATGCAATCTACAAAGCCACCTAACAACTAACAGGTCTTTTCACAAGTTGTGTCTTAGCAGGAGGTCACAAAATGATCTCTCTGATAAATATTAATCAGGCAGATCCGAATTTGCTATCAGCTGGGAGAAGCCGTGCAAGCTTTCCTTGGATGTGGGAAACGTGTTTTTTTAAGCAGGGCATGTGTGTTACCGGGTAAGGTGCTGTTTAAACAATAAAGTATTTCCTGTTTGAGAACACATTCTCTGGACTACTGATTGCTCACCGCTAAGACTACCTGATGTGATTCCCAAAGTGGAGGCTGTCCCACAATTATGCAAATTGTAGGGATTGGGACTGAAAAATTATTTTGTACAACGAATCATAGATAGATATAGGAATTCGGCCCATAGAGCTGTGGAGTTAAAGAGTGCATAGCATGTAGCCCTACCTGCAATGTTGCAAAACAAAGGAGAACACTGGGGAATATGAATAAAGAGGAACTAAGAATTACATTGTCCCTTATTACTGAATTAAATTGCACCAATGACCTATTGCCCACATATCTAATATACTTGATGTTATGAGTGGATCCAAGGATATACAAGTTAGTGAATTTCTGGACAGCTATGACCCCCATTAAGGTGAAAAGACCACAGTAAAATTTTATTTCATGTTTATTAGGGACCTTATGGGATAATTGCAGCCTGTATAGATGTGAATGATAGAAATGCAGAGCCAGAAAGTAAGCCAGGACAGGTATAATTACTCAAGATCACATTTGTACTGAACTATTTAATCTGGATGTGGAAAATATACAACAATCATGATTTAAGACAACAACCCACAGAAGCAAGCACCCAGCAATATAGAAAAACAAGCATTGGCATAGCCAATAGGTCTCGCCTTTGGGACCTTATAAGTGTTTAGCCAAGCAACAGTTGCATAACTAAATACTTATAAGGTCCCAAAATCGAGACCTATTGGCTATGCCAAGCGGCCGTGCGGCCGCAAAAGTGATCGCGATCAAACATCAAAGCTGCCATACGGCCGGGAAAGTGAAAGTAATCGCGGTCGAGCGCGGCGCGCGTACCCGCGCACATGCACTGTACCTCTAGGCTGGCTGGTAGCACTTTTTGGAGCCCTCTCAAAAAGTCTCGCCAGACCAGCGCATGCACTGGGTCAGGCGAGACCTAATGATAGTTGTGGTGAACAAGCATTGGCACAGCCAATAGGTTACATCTCTGCTAGAGCTATTGGTTTTGTCAATGTGTTTTAGCCATATTATACCTTTCCTAGGAACCTTGTGTTATGGTTCAGGGAGGACCTGGCCTGGTAGTTCCAGCTGGACTGTTTCTATGAGGAGCAAGGTCAAGAACGATTTGCATATGGCTGGGTCCAAACTGAGGTGGCATGGTGAGCAAAAGAGTGATGGGTTGGGATGCTACCCTGAGCAATAGCCAGTGGTTAAACAAAATGCAAGCATTCCTCCCATCACCTTTTGTGTGTTTCATTTACTTATATTGTACACCAGCATGGCTGCTGTTCAGCATAGCTAAACACTAGTGACATAGAGGAGAGTGGAGTGTTGTAGAGTTGAGTGGCGTAGATTGGAGAAGAGTGTTGTAGAGTGGAATGCCGTAGAGTGTCGTGGAGTGGCATACAGTGGAGTGGAATGTTGAGGTTTGCTTAGAGAGGAGAGGAGTGTCATGCAGTGTTGTAGAGTGGAGTGTTGTGAAGTTGAGTAGAGTAGAGTGGAATGTAGTGTAGTAGAGTGGAATGGAGTGGTGTCCAGTAGAGTGGAGTGGAGTGGTGTAGAGTAGAGTGGAGTGGTGTAGAGTAGAGCAGAGTGGCGTGGTGTAGAGAAGAGTGGAGTGGTGTGGGGTGGCATAGAGTGGGAAGGCATGGAGTGGAGGGGCATAGAGGGGAGTAGAGTGTCGTAGAGTGGAGGGGCATAGAGTGTCATTGACTGGGGTGGCACAGAGTGGCATAGAATGAAGTGATGTATAGTGGATTAGAGTGGAGTAGTGTGAAGTAGAGTGGAGTAGAGTGGAGTGGCATAGAATGTCATTGACTGGGGTGGCATAGAGTGGCATAGAATGGAGTGATATGGAGTGGATTAGAGTGGAGTAGTGTGGAGTAGATTGGAGTGGCATAGAGTGGAGTAAAGTGGCATCGAGTAGCATGGAGGGAGTTGCATAAAATGTCATGGACTGTTGTAGAGTGGAGTGGCATAAAGTGGAGTAGAGTGTCGTAGAGTGGAGTGGCGTAGAGTGGAGGGGCATAGACTGGATTGCCATAGAGCATTATGGAATGGCAAAGAGTGTTGTGAAGTGGCATAGAGTGGAGTAGAGTGTTGTAAAGTGGAGTGGAGTGTCCTAGAGTGGAGTGTCATATAGTGGAGTGGCATGAGTAGAGTCCCCCAGAGCAGAATGTTGTAGGTTGGAGTGGGATGGCGTACAGTGTTGTAGAGTGAAGTGGAGGGGCATAGAGTGGAGTGCATGAGTGGAGTACACTGCCCATAGGAGAATATCGCAGAGTGGAGTAGAGTATTGTAGAGTGGAGTGTCATAGAGTAGAGTGTAGTAGAGTATCGTAGAGTGGCATAGAGTGTCATAGAGTGTCGTGGAGTGGCATGGAGTGTTGTAGAGTAGCATGGAGTGTTGTACAGTGGAGGGGCGTAGAATGGAGTGAAGTGTTGTACAGGGGAGGGGCATAGAGTGGAGTAGGGTGAAATAGAGTGCCATGGAGAGGAGTGGAATGTCATAGAGTGGAGGGGCATAGAGTAAAAGGTCATAGAGTTGAGTAAAGGGTCATAGAGTAGAGTGGTGTAGCGTGGAGTAGAGTGAAGTGGCATAAAGTGGAGCAGAGTGGAGCAGAGTGGCATAGAGTGTCGTAGAGTGTTGTAGAGTGGAGTGTTGTAGAGTGGAGTAGAGTTGTACAGTGGAGTGGTGTAGAGTGGAGTACAGTGGCCTAGAGTTAAGTGGTACAGAGGAGCATAGAGTGGCATACAGTGGAGTAGAGTGGCATGGATTGGAGTGCCATAGAGTGGAGTGCAGTAAAGGGACATCGAATGGAGTAACGTAGAATGGCGGGGCGTAGATTGGAGTCAATTATTGCTCACACAGAGCAATAATTGACTATATGGAGCCAAGAAGTTTGTACAGTGAGCCCTGAAGATTTCTCAATGAATGAAACATGTTGCCTAAAATGAAATTATTTTAAATGAACATTCGATAAAGAATTGGAAATATACCTTGCTATGGATCATCCTTCAATACCTTGAGTTTAAAAGAAGAGGAGGACTTGAACAATTTAAAATAATCCTACATGTGAAGATTTAATGACATTGGACATTGTGTTTATGAATGCATACAGAGTGCTGAGAAATATCAATTGATTTCTGACCAGGAGTTTCTTTGATAGAGGGTTTGTGATGGCTGTTCCCTCAAACGTGTGCACCTGTATATCTTTTCCTTTAAATTTAGTTATATATTAAACCAAAACAAAAAATGTCTCTATTTTTTGGGTGATAGTGGTAGGTGCGGTTTTGTGTTGCTGCCTCAGCCATCTACGTTTAAACCAGTGCGTAATTTGAGCCGGTGGTTTCCAGTACTCTGAACCAGCCCTTATTTGACAGTCCCGGCACTTATGACAGTCTGCCACATGGTGGGTGTTTTGTCTGATTTAGAGTGAGCACAACAACAGTTGTTTACTAATTCAATATACATTAAAAAGGACTATTACCTGCCGCCCATGCTAAACTTATAGCTTTCGGTGCCTGGAATGGTCTGAATTGTCACATTTGTAGCAGTGTGATGGGTAGTAGATGGTTTGGCACTGCCATTGGTAGCACTGGCAGGACAATGGGTGGTGTAGGCTGCAGTGGTCTTCTGATGAGAGCCCTGGCACTTAAGCACTGGTTTAAACCACTCTATATCTGTCATTTATTGAAAACAATAGACGTGGTCTTCTTGTACCGAGACCTAAACAGTCATAGTTGCAGTTTGTTTTTATTAGTACAACTAGACAGAAACTCAGCAAAGCTTAAGGTGTTTGTTTTCTCGTGACTCAGGCTTGATATTTGCCAGATGTTGGCATCTGTCACAATGCCTTGGAGGGATAATTATATCTACCTGTCCCTCGAGACTCCCATATATGACAGGCACTGGCACTGTCCAGCTAATTACATTGGCTTTCCATTAACACATGTGCTCTGGGAAATGAGAGGTAAGATGTGAAAATTGAGCATGCGCATGCCAGCTCTACTGAATGTGAGTGAACAAAAGGAGGTGCTGTAGTAACCTACTTTTACTTGTCAAGCATATAATAAAGCGTCGGACAGCTTTCACCACGCAACGAGTATGTAAATCAAATTAAAGTCACGACTCACCAAAATATCAAAGTTAGCTGTAGTATCATCGAGAGCCAATTGACCCGATGTAGCATCACATGATTGACAAGCCTACAATTTGTTGTTAAGGACTAGAGGAATGATGTGGAAACTATAGGGGGTAAAATGAGTAATTACTACAGTTGCATAGCACACTCAAATATTTGGTTGGTGAATAAGCGCTAACGACAAGTTTCACCTACTACTAGTAGTTTTTTTTAATCAGCCACAGAATATTGAAAGGCTGAGTGGTCCTGCCATGATCCAACCTTGCAATCTCCAGGTTGCAGCCAGATAGATGCAATGGATGCATTAGTCCACCGAGCTATCTTGTCCTATTTAGGCCTGGGCTAAAATTACGTTCTGCTCGCGGAAATTGCGATAATTTGACATTTTCAAATGTCAAAATCTTACCGGAAATTTTTTTCTTGCTCGCGCTGTAAAAAAATACATTCTCGCGTGCGCGCGATCGCCTTACCTGAATCCCCGCGTTCGCCGACAAGTTTTCCCGATCCGGTCGCGTTCTCCACGAGATGTTGGATTGTTGGTAGCCATTTGCGCTGTCTCGCGACAGTTCACGCCCGCATTAACGTCATTTGTCACGCGATCATGTCATTCGTCGCACGATCACGTCTTTCTTCTCGCGATCATGCACCGCGAGATTATGAGATGATTGAGATCTCGCGCCCGTGAGCAACCGCATGGGTAAGTTGGCGAGCCGCGATCACACAGAAAGTACCGCGAACGGGCGGGAAAAAACTTCCGCGTCTTCGCGATATTTCTGCGTGTTTGCGGAGATTTTTTACATTTTCGCGATAGTTTGCGAAAGTGAATTTCGCAAATTCCGCCCACCCCTAGTCCTATTGCTTACTGCTGCAGCCTATAGAAATTGTAGGGGTGCCTAAGAGCAAGGCAGGCATAACAGCTGCTACCCCTGGCTGCATCTAATGGACATCCATGGCCAATCCAGTAATATGCAGATCTCAAATTCCACTGAACATAGAAATCTACCCGATTTATAATCACAATCCAATGGGACGTGAATGGTGCTGGGTCTGTCAGATAGGCTTAGGCTGATGAGCGAAGTCTCCTATCCATGACCCTGTTGGGATATGTGGATGCTGGAATGTTTGGATACATACTCCAAAGTGAAAGCTGCTGGTGCCCCCTGTTTATGTATCTGACAAAACAATTTCTACTCACGCTTTTACTTGAGAGAGGAATTGGAATGGACAATGAAGCTCTGAAATTAATACATGCCCTGAGGAGAAACAGATGCAGGTATAGTTTCCTAAATGCTATCCATATACATTCATTTTAGTAGTTGAATGTGTTTGAATTCTGTTGATGCTGTGGTAGATCTGAATTTACACGCATTTAATTAAGATTGTTTCTATGTACAAAATTAGACATTTAGAGTTAGTACAAAATATTTAGTTTCTCATGATTTTAACAATCATATAAAGGATATTTATCTTTTAATGAGTTTGTCTTATGGATTTGTGCCCAAATAATCATATTTCATTACAATAATAATAAAATGTCTTACAACAAGAAACACTCAAGTTAATTCATTTAACCTTGAGAGCGAAATTTGCCAACAGCATTCTGTTTACATATTCAGGAGTGATGGTTGTGCGGTCACAAAGACAGCAGTTGGCGAAATCATAGGCTTTGTAACCACAACACCACAAGTCAATGTAGCTTAGACAAATTTCAGGGCTCACAACTTCCACTTTTCAAAGGGGCGTTTCTGGATCACAGTACCATGTGTGAATGGTGTACACCATCGTTACGATCACAAGCTATTGAGTGCCATCACAACTGCGAAGATAGACTATCGACTCAAGGCTGACACCCAATAGGGAGTGGTATAAAGTCACAAAGTGGAAGCTGTCCACTGACCCTTTGTAAACATGAGTTGTCGGCATTAGTGGGAGTTAATTAAAGGTCCAGGGGACCACCGCATGCTTCTCCCGAACAGGGGAAGACAAAAGTAAAAGTGGAATGCTTGTGGATAGTTCCAGCCACTGGAAACCCAGGGGTGGAGGTCACCTCTCCCTCACAAGCCTTCACTCCTGGATTTGCAGTAGATTTGTTGAATTGACAAAAGATATCATTAATGGAGCAGGATTTTGTGAATCCTACTGAATGACTATTTCGCCCTGATCTGCAGTAGTGTATCATTTCTATACGCAGTAAAGATCAGATATTAAACCGATGGAAAATTGGTCTCTTCTGATTATAGGATGTGACCCTCTATGGTTAATATCTTTATCTCTAAAGCTCACAAGTGAGATAGACAGATCCTTGACATGTACATTCATTTATAAGTTTATTGCATTTTAATAGCAATTCTACCAAAGTGCTTCACAAATATTTTAACAAACCAAAATGAAGTAGTGGATACTACAATTTGTCTGTATTTAACAAGAAGTAAAAAGGATATGTCCAGAGGTCTCAGACAAGTTAAAAGTACTTGCAGATTAGGACAAGTCCAGGAATGGTAAGGAACAGCAGGCAAGACAAAGAGAGGGTGAGATCTTAGATAATGAGTACAATAAGTATTCGGGAAAAAAGAGATGCACGTTAAAAGAAATGACATGTGTGACTGCTGATGCAATCATTTTGAACAAAGGAGAAAGCAAAGGTTGAGGAAGGAGGAAGGAGGGTGCCAGGATGAGGTGGAAGCCGGCAGAGAAGTAAAAGTGTAGACTTGTAAAAGGGTTGAGAATTAGGATAAAGAGAGAAAAATCCATAGGAGAGAGGAAAACAAACTCAGAAAGACAGGCACAAATGGGACAAATAAAGGCAAATATCCATAGGCATTGAAATGGGATTATTGAACAGTAAATTATACATATGTATAACCATTATCTGATCACCCTATATAATTTCTCAGCCTTCCTCGCCGGCTTCTGCAGCTCTGATACTCTTCACAGCATCTGACCTAACCTGTTAGAATCACTGCAGTGCCACAATATTAGTGAAGAAGAGAGAGCTGGAGACAGAATCCATGTTTGTTTTTTCTAGCTTCTTCCACAGCTGAGAAAGAAAAGCAAACAGAAAAGAGTGAATGCAAGACCTAGACTTAAAGGGGGTTTCATAGAGTGGTACATGAAGGAACAAGGTAATCCTGATCCAGGATAGAAGTTACAGACCACTGAAAGCAGAGGAGCATCAGAACAGAGAGAAAGGTTAGTGAAAATTGTGGGGCAAAGGGAAGGTATCGAAGGTTTACTACATAAGAAGAGACAAAACAAATCACAGTATGGAATGGAGGAGATAGGGTAGACTCAAGGTAGTGGTTAATGCACAATGAGATAAGATGGTACATTTGAGGAAAGAATGCGATCAGAGACAGAGACGATAGTCAGTACAATAATCATGGAAATGTATTGTACTACTAAAATATTTTGAAAGTACATGTATATAGGGTAAGTAGAGATTTATTATCCTTAACTACATATATATATATACTAACTGTTACAATAATTTGGTGGTCAATATTTGGGCATTGATATTTTAGTAACACAATATATTTGGACTCAATATTCTGCCATACAGCATTCCAGGAATAATCTGGAAAACTTGCAAATATGAAAAATTCATTAATCAGTACACAAAAATCTGAGGAAATCTATGCTGAAGATTTACGATCTATTTTTTAGTATGGCCAAGTCCTTGTAGTATGGAGATGCTGTGACGAGGTGCTCTCCGAGAGGGTGGCCAGAGGAACTGGGCTCTGCCCCAACCCCAACCACAAAACTGGTGGTAAAAAATCTAGGAGTCCGTATAGACCAAAAACTAACACTTGGGGAGCACGCCACCGCTACAGCTGAGGCATGCTTCCATACTCTTAGTCTCCTCCAAAGAGTCTTTCCTTTCCTGCCATTCTCCACACGGAAAACTTTGATCCAGACATTAGTGCTAAACCGCTTGGACTACTGCAATGCTTTGCTGATTTCAGCCAAAGAAGTTTATTTAAACAAATTGCAGGTCGTCCAGAACACTGCGGCCCGCCTGGTTGCCAATGACCCTCCTAGAACAGCTTCCCTTCCCCTAGTTCAAAAGTTGCACTGGCTTCCGGTACGTAAGAGGATTACAGTCAAGATCTGCTGCATTGCCTATAAATCTCTGGGCCCCAGCTATCTATCAGACAAGTTCATCAGGTACCTGCCATCGAGGTCCCTCCGGTCAGGGTCCAAAGCACTTCTGCACATCCCACACTTTAAAAAGCTTGCATGGGTGGCAAAGCTTTCTTCCATCTAGCTCCCCTCTATTGAAACCAACTCCCTATTCACTTACGTCAATGCACTGACTACCTGGTATTTAGAAAGCTGCTGAAAACCCTAATGTTCTGATTTGTCCCTCCCTGGTTGGTTACAGCAGTCATAGCGCAGAGATACCCCTTATGGGGTGATTCGGGCGCTTTATAAATTAATAAATATCAAATATCAAATGCAGAAGGAGCTGCACATTGTATAAAATTATGCAATGCCCAATACAATCTAAAAACGTGACATTTTATTTGGCATTGAAGGTAAGGTTACAAAGGAGAATTGAAGTACCCACCGGAAGTTAAATGAATGGTTCCATAGATTACATTATTTAATCAGAAACTAATATTAATATATGTTGTTCCTTTCTCATCTCGTATACATAACAAATTCAGATATCAACAAATGCTTGCTAGTTTGCTTTGGGTATAACCATAAAAGTGACATTTGTGACTTTCTCTCTGAGAGATGTGTTTTCAGACTAAGGGTCTTATTTAGAGTTTGGTGGATGTGGAAATCCTCCTAAGAGCTTCAGGTGTCTCACCTGCTGCATTAAGAGTTGACTCACATCAACGGCACTCTAAATACGGAGTACAGGACATCCACCACTTTTTGTCTGATATCCTGCTCCACCCTCACACTCCCTGTGAGAGTCCAAGGGAACTGAAGAGAGGTTTCTGCCACCTCTGCCCCATCGTGAAGGTCCACAATCAATGACTAAAGAAAGGCGATGCACTGTTATCCCTCCATTTATGGGAAGGTCCAAAGAGAGTAACTGAAGAAAGAACAGTGATTGTTACCTCTCCCCTCGTGTTAGGGTCCACATACAGCAGCTGAAGGAAGGTTATTTATTATTAACCCTCTCTTCTCAAGAGGGCCAAGGCAGAGTAGCACAGTTGAGGAAAGGTAATTTATTGTGACTTATTGTTACCTCAACACTCTTGTAAGGGTCCATATAGAGTAAGTTCTTGTTACATCCCCCGTGCTGTCCAGACATAGAAACTGAATCAAGAGAAGTTATAGGCGGCTTATTGAGAACCACGCCTACTCCCATACCTGGGCGATCCACGTCTACACACAGTGACTGTAGTAAGGTGGCTTACTGTGGCATCTCGAGACACAGAGCCCATCCGCTGGTGAATACACACAGCGAGTACCTAAAAACAGGCTATTGCCACAAACCATTGCCCCCATGAGGGTCCATACCAGGAACTGAAGAAAGATGATATTCTGACACAATAAGAAGGTACATGCCCTTGCATCCATTAGGTTTTGCAGCCAAAACCTGAAAGGACTTATTCACACACTGCACCACAATAGCCTACACTGAGATGAGCTGTCAGGGTGGCTGATAGAGGAATTCAGTCTCCACCGCTCACCCAGGTAGCAACCTCACTTTCCATCCAGCTCCCAGGGAACCGAAAAGGCATGTCACACATGACTCACACATGAATCAACATGTTAATGCCCACAAAGATTCATAATAAATCCATACACGTAGTATTCCACAGTCATTTCTTCACCACTAAGGTAAGGTATGCAGGTCTAATACTACCAACATTTTTTCGGCTTCCGTTTTAGGTCGAGTCTGGGCCGCTCTCCGAGGCATGCTGTATTTAGGAATGGAATAAAAGCTCTCCCCATTTCCCACCCATCTTTTCAATTGGCTCCTGTTACAGTCCTGTCAAAATTGTTGCTTTTCATTTGTTAATAGGCTTACTAGTCCCTCCTTGGTACCGCCTTGTCTGCATTTTTAACCTTCCATAGCAAATAGACTTTTACTTGTGGTTTTACATGGTCTGCTTTATCAAGTCGGTGAGCACTATTTTCTTTAGTGGTCTTCCCCTATTCCACCCACTAAGTTGCCGCCCACTTTTACATGGTTATTATGAATGTATTTGTTTTTTAATTTGCAGTACGGTCCTTTTTCACTTTTGCGGCCACGCTTCTTTATTTGAATAATTTGCAGTACAGTCCGCTTTCGTATTAATGGCCGCGCTACTTTATTTAATTAATTTGCAGCGCATTACACTTTCCCTTTAGAGGCCGCCCCATACCGCGCTTTTATTTTAATGTTGGCCACGCCCCTTTCTTCAGATGTTGCTCACTGTAACCTGAATACTGGAGCAGCGGCTAAAGAAAGGGGCGCGGCCACCATTAAAGAGGTCTTGCATTTGCGAGAGTTTGAGCTATCGGCATTAGAAATGACAATGCCTTTTATATATGTGTTGCTTTTGAAAACATATAAATATTAGGCACTGTCATTTACATTGCCAATAGCTTAACCCCTTGGGTGCGGGTTTATTTCCCGCGTTGTGCGGGAGAAATAAACGGTGGGCGGGATTACGACATCGTGCGCATACAAGGGGTTAAACTCTTGTAAATGCGAGACCTATTGCATTGAAAATGCTTGTTTGTCAGATGGAAATAGATTTGCTCTTCTTCAGACCTTTGGAAACACATGGCCCCAGCCAGAGCTTATACAAGGAGCGGCCAATATCTCTCTTACCTCCATGTATTATATTCGGTCTCACTGCCATACTCACCTTTAGTTCCCAGCCTGTCTAGTTCTTTCTTGTACGCAAACATCAATACTGCGCTTTTGCATTTTTTATTTATTTCCCTGGTGTATTCTGGTGGAAAAGTCTTGGGAAGACATTCTAATGGTGCCCCTTACTAGTAGGAGGTGTGAGGATGTCACTTCCTGTACCCCAATGGTTTGTTGAAATTGTGCCAGTGGATTGTGGAGTTAAGTTACAGCTGTTTTTCGCAGCATTCTATGTTTTCTCGATTCTCTAAATCAGGTGTGAACTCCACACACTGCTGCACAATGGACTGAGAAAAACAAAATCGAAATTGAACTACGTTTTGTGAATGTGAAGAGAAAGGGTCAAATGGTGCGGTGGAAATTTAAAAATAGAACTGGGGTTCTTTGTGGAGTTCGCTGCAGACGGAGGCCGTTTATTGACAGCAGTTTTCAGAAGTCGCCAGAGCTCAGGGCTCTCGGGACCGGCTGCCACGGACCCTCTGCGCGGCTTCCATGAATATTAAATGTGTTCGCACCTTTATCTCTGTGCGAGAGTCACCGAGGATCACCGAGGCATTCAGACACGGCCGTCAAGACTGCATAAGCAGCTCCCTGAGTGCGCTCGGCTTCCAGTCAGCGTGTGAGAGAGCTACGATTTAAAAAGCGCTCATATGCACAGGACTTTATCAGAAGACACAGTTATCTATGTGTACGTGCGTTCACTGGTGTTTGGTATGTGCAGGTTTGTGTCTCCATGCACATGTATGTGTGCCCAGGTGTATCTGCATATCTGTTTTTGCATGCATGTGTGGCAATATGGACTTGTACAAAAAATATGCCTGGGCACCAAATTAAAAGTGGCCCCTGTAATGTAAAAATGCATTTTTGCGGTCGGAAATGGCCCAATGAGCAGAATCGGGACGTTTCGGACCACCAAAATGCTTTTTCATATGTACAGAGCACGAATTTAAATTTGGTAATGTTACCAATTCTCAGTTTGTTTTGAGCTATTCAGCGTTTGGAAGGGGCGTGTTTAAGACGTCCCTTCGAAATACCAAGTTTTAGTGGTATGTATGAATGTTTTGTGACCGAATTACAGTCGTACAACATTCATTTTTTACCGACACTTCATAGGTGGTGGTAACCATTCACAAATCAGAAGGGTCCCCTGGGGACCCCTTCCCCTTTGTGAATGTTGAAGCAAATATTTTTCAAGAGAAGGCAGTGGTTCCACAAAACCTTAAACGTTTCATTTTATTTTTTGTAACGCATTGCTTTTTCCTTTATGGAATATGGGATGCATTTATAAAAAATAAAAAAGGTTGCTTTATTAAAATTTGTCACAGACATAGTGTTCGGCTGAACCCCAGCAGGCCACCATCCCTGAGATGGCTGCAATTCATAATGGGTCACAAACTGCGACCTACCTCTTTAATGTTCAGGAGGTAGGTCGATTTGTGACCCACTTTGAATTGCTATTTGAACCTTGTATGTTTTCTTACATTAGGAATTGCAATTCAGTAAGAATCACAATTAGGAAATCGCAATCTCTATATTCCATACATATGGCCCTTAAATAGCAAGAAAAGTGGCCCATAGTTGCAAATTCGGGCAGTTTTGAAGTTATAAAGACACCCCATATAAATGTTTTGCATAGCTTTGAGCTTGCTGCAGTCAAAGGTTCTTTTCATATCAGGGAAATCAATAGTAAAAAGTGGCCAACCAGACAATAAAACAGGCCCACAAACAGCCAAAAAATTGGCCCGCACAGTGATCTGTCTGACCACCCCTTCCGACACTTCCTGTTTGCCAAATAGGCCAGTCCGATCCGGCATGCAAATTTGGTTTGTGTTTCTGAATGTGTGAGAGGTCCTAACAGAGGAGGAAGTGAAGAACAAATTAAAAATATAACCACCAAGTAATTTCAAGAAAAGTGACTGTTCAATGTATATAAGCCAGAGTTTGATTTACATTAGAAAATATGTGTTTTTTCTGCAGGCAAAACTACTTTTGCTATTCTCAGAAGCTAGTTTTGCACTTTTGTTCTCACCCGGCCGCGCATGTCAAGAACCTCTGCATCACCATCAACAGTAAACTCAACATGACTGCTCAAGTCAATGCCGCCACTGCCTCATGCTTCCATAACCTGAAGATGCTGGGGAAAGTTTCAAATATCCTTTCAATCAGCACCTGGAAAACCGTCACAAGCAAGTTAGACTATGGGAACACACTCTATGCCGGAATCAACAAAAAACTCAGCAGACCATTCAGAACTTGCCTGCCAGAATCACGCTCAACCTCTCACGCCACACTCACATCACACTACACACGAAGGAGCGCCACTGGCTCCCCATTCACAAATGAGCACAATTCCTACCACTCATCTACACTTTCAAGGTACGACACATTACTGGCCCAGCATACATCAACAATCACATCTGCTTTCACAAACCTCCCAGGCGCCTCCGCTCATCCAGACTCCTGCTAAGACAAATCCTAGGCCAACAGAAAACCAGAGCTGGCAGTCAAGCCTTCTCCTACATCGCTCCTAAAGCATGGGACGACTTGCCTTTGCACATAAGAGCCGCCTCCTTACGTCTTGAATCCGCAAGAAACTGAGGACCTGCCATTTCAAGTAGTCCTAGTAGGCCCTAGCTGTGCTTAGACTCTCACATGCTCAGTGGCCAGATACCCTCTTTGATGATGGTGTGCTCTACAAATCTACATAACATAACATGACATTTGGTCACACGATGATGTTCATGCGAGTAAATTCTAAGCAGGGGCACTGTGAGCACTACAAGGTGGAAGTTAGCTATATGTTTGTACACAACTCACACTTACACATTTGTGGATGCTCACTAACCCATCTCAAACTTGTTCCTACCTCATAAACGGTTGGGAGATACAAATCTGCCACCTCAGTAAGACAAATATGTGCCTATGCATTGAGACACATGCACATGCATTTGTGGACAGGTCTATCATCCTGTTATTTTATTTTTCTGTTCCAATGTAGCAGCAGAAACAGTAAATGTATATACAAAAGTGTGCATGGACACTAATGGAAATAAGCATTGGCAAAGCCAATAGGTCAGCACGGCAAAACCTATTGGCTTTACCGATGCTTGTTGAAAACATAGGGATTATTTCTACCCCTTTGGAGTGTGCCTGAAACCTACTGAAAGGCTCTTATTTTAACAGGTTGTCATTTCACAAGCCCCAGTCAAGTTTATGTTAGCACCTCAGCCAACTAGATCAACAGAGGCACCTCAGCCAACTAGATCAACAGAGGCACCTCAGCCAACTAGATCAAAAGAGGCACTGAGCGCATCACTGACTGCAGGAATATAGTTTTGTTGGCCCGCTCCACCCAGCATTAAAAAGTATGGGATCTATGATCCTGAGCACAACAGGGTGTGGTCAGAGTGCGGGGGTCGGGGTCAACGGCATGCTAAAAACAGCAAAATATTCTATGACCATTGTTTTGGTCTCTCCCCTTCAGGTAACTGCCCATGACATAACACACAACTTAAATGACAAATAAATTCAATTAAACTAATTATTGGGAATTGTGCTATTTTATGTTTTGAAACCTCTATTGGTTAATGTGACTTCTGTGTGCGTAAGCTCCAGAACCGAATTCAGGTTGGTGCACTGGGGAATATTGACTTGTAGATTTTTAGTGCTATGAGGTCACAGACTGTGACAGAAGGCACTGTGAATATGTAAGTCATTATTACACTTGCATTATATACAGTATAGGATAAGCTGTTACAAAATGAGCAAAAAGATTTATGTTTAAGGTAAAAAGTGCTTCCCGAATTTTAGTAATACGCAGACAGTACCAAACATATTTTATAACTGATCATTAAAAGCACACACTCCACAGATCACCTGGTAACACCCTTACAATACCTCTGAAAAGTAATAAAGTTTTTCATCATGAATCACAAAGCTTCAAGCGACTCTATCAATTAAAGCCAATACAGGCTCACAAGCAGACTTTTCACTTGGCCATAGATCCTCCCCACTTCAACCTCAGAATTGCATTTTATGTTGATAGCTCAGTGAGTTACTGCTTTTAGTGTCCATTGTGTTATCCCAAGTAAACCAGTTGCAATCCTCTCCTATAGCTTACTAAGCTAAGAAATTGCTGCAAGGCATACGTTGAGAACTTTGCCTTTTTTTCTTAATCTTTTGTTATTGTCAGGTTAATTATAAAAGGTCTCTTTGGGTAGTAGCAAACACTTATTAGTATATACTATATAAATGGGTATTACTGCAATTACACACATGAATAGATACATCTGAGATTTTCACAGTAAATGCATATGTCTTACAAAGAGAGCCTGGAAATATCCTAAACCTGCCTCCAAATTGTATTTTATCTCTTAAGCTGTGCAAACAGGCAAACTGAGTGCCTTTGGTTCCTTGGGGGCATTTAAATCAAGCTCCAGCTAGTTGCCAGCCAGGATGAGATTTGAATAAAAAGAGTACTGATGGCCATTTAAGTGAGGCATTTGTTTTAGGTCCAACTGGAAATAAATGACCTCTCTCACTCCCAATAGATTGTTGCTCTGAAGGCAAAGCACAAATAAAGCAAGTGCCACTAAATTTAGTATGGTATTTATATGGGGTTTAGTATCCATGGTGTGATGCTGAAGCACTCTTATCAAGAAATTGTACATTGCGCATTTCATTGGGGCTCGCCCAGATCCAGCTCCCTTAGAGCTTTTGGATCCAGATTCCGACTGGATCCCCTCTCTTTGTCTGCACTACTGGCTAGACTGAGCCTTTCGTCTTTCTGCGTTAGAGAACTTGAGAACCAATATTTTTGACGTAATAGTAATTCCTGGTATTTGCAGTTCTTCGAAAAGGCAACAACTTATGCAAAAATTAGTTTTATCTTTAAACTGCATTTGCCACACCAATGATAATAATAATGTTCCACTGTAAATGGAAACAGTGACAGGGTAGGAAGGACAAGAAATAGTGACAAAGGGCAGGAAGTGACCAAGAAGTGCAAACAATGTTGAACATAGTTGGCCTTGTATGCCATTTACACAACGTCCATTATTTGGTTCCAACGTGGCTCTTCATTTGTGACTGATCTGCTGCATCAGAAAGACTCAGAAATGCCTGGATGTAGAACCACCATAGGGTGGTCTTTCCCCAAAGGTTTTGCTTTCATCCCATCTGTTGTTCTAAAATTATGTTTGTTGGCCTTAGGGCTCTGTGCAGTTTACCACTGCTAACCAGTACTAAAGTGCTTGTGCTCATTCCCTAACACATGGTAAAAATGACTTACATCTGATTGGTATATTTAATTTACTAATAAGTCCATAGCAAAGTGGTATAACATATACCCAGGGCTGGAAAATGTAATGCTACCAGTGGGTGTCAAGCTCTTATTACCCCACCCACTCAAGTAGCCCCATAAAACATGTCCCAGGTCTGCCAATGCAGCCTGTATGCAGTGTTCAACTGCCAATTCGACTTGGAAAAATAGCTTCTTCGCCAGGCCCAAAATTTCCTTTTGAATTTATATTTCACCCCTAAAATAGGCCCAAGACGGCCCTTATGGCTGGGTAAATTGCAATTAAAAGTGTAGACATGTACTTATAAGTTTTATTTGTACTGGTAGTGAAAAACTCACAAATTTGCTTCCTCTCTGATAGGATACCATTGGGTTACCTTATAACATTTAATAAGTAATAATGTTTGATTAGAAGCAATTGGAAAGTCATTTTTGGTGCCCGAGAAATTTTAATTTAAAACCCTCTTTAATGGTAAAGTTGGATTTTGAGCCACAATTGTCAAAATTCCACTTTTAGAAAGTTGGCATTTTCTTGTCCTAACCATTTGGTGCATGCAGCACCTAGGTCACATGACTAGGTGTAGTTGGCAGTTGGTCTTTGTGTATTCCTCCCATACATTATCACAATAGGGGTTTTGGGTGTTGGCACTACGGGCCAATCTGATTTTATTTGGGGGAGGGCAGAGCCATCACCTATCATGCTTGCCCTTGCACTGGCCCAGCACACTCACATACGACTTTACACTAGCCTATTTAGCCCCCACAGAGACTGGAAAACTGGGACCAGAGCAGGGAGGCAGGAAAATCAAGACAACTCTTTAGGGGAGGAACTCCAAAAGCTTCTCCCACTTCAAAGGGGGTGCCAGGTATAAAAATGGGACCCTTAAACCCACGCTTCAGTACATTCCTGGACCTGTGGATACTACAGACGAAGGACACCCTGTTGCCCTGGAGCTTGAGGCCTGCCTTGCTTGTTGAGAAGGCATAATGGGTCTGCACCCTTCATCCCAGGCTGAAGTAACTCCAAGGACTTGCCTCTTGTTCTGAGCTACAGGGACATAACAATGTACTTACCTGGACCTGCAACTGGAAATGTCTGAGCCCTGCTGGCCTCTGCTGGAATAAGTTACTGATCCGAAAAAGGTGTCCCTCAGTCCTAAAACCTAGGTGTGGGATCAGTTAAGCTCCGCCTTGAAGTCCAGGAGGTACCCTGAAGTTTGGGCTCTTCATGACCGCAAGCAGGCTTGTTCACATCAAGATCTTGCTACCCACGCCAACCGCCAACACGAAGCTCAAGTAACCCCGACTATTTGTGTTACAGTGGCTACTAGCATCAACCGGCAACGCAAGACCAGCACTTCCGGCTACAGCATTGACAACCCGCGATGACCACTAATACGAATCTCCAGCAATGACCCTCTGCGATGCCAACAGGATCTTCACACTACTGCGAACACCGTCCACAACACCCGGCTTGCACTTCACGCCACAGTGAAGACCATCCGCAACACTCTCCTTGCTCCTCGTGGCCTTCTCCGCCAAGAATGGAATTCTTCGCACTGGACTTTAAAAAGTAACTTTTTCAATGAGACTAACCTGGTCACTGTATCAGGGCCACGCTTCATCGCAGTTGGCCTGAACTTGTGATTTTCATCGCGAGTTGCGATTTGTGCTTTTGGGAACTATACCTACCTTAAATCTTTTAAATTGCATATTTTTCGTTGTACTGATTGGATTTTTGCTGTTTTGGTGTCAAATAATTTATTAAATGTTACTTTATTTTTATAAAATAAATTGGTGTCGGATTTTTCTTCTGTTGTGGCTTTACTCCTATTACTGTTTGTGTGCTGAATAAATATTTTACACATTGCCTCTAAATTAAACCTGACTGCTTTTGTGCTAAGCTACCAGAGAGTTAAGCACAGGTTAATTTTGTGACTTTTGTGGTTCACCCTGACAAGTGTTGTGTCTGTTGCTTGAGTAGGGTTCCAGCCCCGCAACCAACAACCCAATTTCTCACACCAGCTATATATATGTGTATAGTATATGTCCGGACCTGGTGTTGTTAGTATAACTGTGTGTCAAAGTGGTAATTTAAGGAGTGTACCCTCTTACCTCCTCTCATGCCCACCATGGATATAGATTTAGTACTACCTTTGACAGCAGTAAATAACTCACAGGGGGATATTCTCAAGACCATGCGATAATCATCGCCAAAATAGGTTAACACAATTTTTTATATCGCCGACTATCGTGGGAAAATAACTCCATGTTAACGTCGTATTCACAACACGGCGGTAACATGCGAAAGTGTCCTGATAATGCGTCAAATGTCCACGATAAAATTACTGGGACGGCAATAAAAATCTAAACCTGAATGTGAAAAAAGCTGCGATGGGCCCTACTGCGATAAAAAATTCAGCGATAAGCAGCGCCAGGCCTGCAAGTCCCACAAGTCAGGCGGGGAAAATCACTATAAACGCGGCAACAAAAAACACAAACAAAACACCAACAACTGCGAAGCACCATGGAGGAAGCCGCAGCAAGTACAGAGGACAACCAGAACCCCACAAGCCCCATAGAGGACCAGCCTGGGACCATCATTGGGGAGACAGTGGCAGAAGTTGGGGGACCGGACACTGCACAACATGACCTGAGCCAACAGCAACAGGGTGAGTAATGACCAGGGACTGGGGGGACGGGGGAGTCACAACTCTGACCAAGAGCCCAATTTACCCAAGTCTGCAACATCTCAGCACTGTATAAGCACAGAAGTGAAAGGCACACCGCCTGAAAGGGATAAGGCCCAGCCAAATCAGAGCTGATGGGGCAACTCACCCACAATGCAGCACACACACATAAGAATCGGAGCATCTCAACATTGACACCAATGTGGTATAAACTACAACACTTTCACAACAGAACAGTGGACACAACTGCTGCCGCTTGTGTGTAGAAAATGGCCATTCGCATTTGGCATAGCAAGAAACTGTAAGATGAAAATGTACAAGTACAACCTCACAGCCCTGATGGTGTAGAAATGTCAACTGTCCCGCATCAAATAGGCATCTCCTCACAAACAGCCACAATGTACATTGTCATGCAGTCTGTCAGTAAACTTGTACAATGCATGAACATACATGTGAACACAATGTTAATCTGCATCTCCCCTTCACATTGCAGAGGAAGAATCAACACCTCCTGCAGAGCAGACCCAACAACACAGCACTGATGATGAAGAGGACCTCCTAAACATCGACACCGACGCCCTCCAACAGCTCATGGACAGCTCCGGAACCCCACCTCCAGGAGCAGGGCAGGCCAGCTGCATTGATGAGACCCCACCCCCAGCACAGGCCACACAGCAGGAAGCACCCACCATCACGGCTGTCTCCCAGGACCCCCATGACCAACACATGGCATTCCAACGCCGTGTGTTAGGATGCCAGGAGAAGATGGCTGACCAGCTACGGGTGGGGTTCGACCTCATGGCAGCCAAACTAGATGCCATACGTGGGTGTCTAAGTCCCATCGGGGACCAGTTACAGTCCTTAACAGAGACCCACTGCCCGCTCCATGCTCTCCAACACTCCATGGCTGACATCGCTGGAGTCATGACTCTGAGCCAAGAACAACTGTCTAGTCAAAGTGGTTCCAGCGATGTCAGCCGGGATTTGGGACACATAAGGAGAATGATGGAGAGCTTGGAGCAGATGCAGGCGGAAAGAATGTTTGCCATGGCTGCACACCAGCGAGATATAGCTGTGATCTTCCATGCCCTGCAGATCCTCTTCATGGCATTGCCACCACAAGGCCTGGCGCGGATTAATGCTGGTGCTACTACTCCATTCACATCTCCGCCCCTGATAGTGTCAGTGCTACACAGTGCGACAGACATTCCACCTCCGGCCCCTGATGTGTCACTGCAACACAGTGATGCAGACAAAACACCACCACCCGCATGTGAGGCACCTGACACATCACAGGACGAAGATGATGATGAATCTGGCTTTGTGGTAAGAATGAAGTGGTAGCATTCATCTCCGCCAAATGGCTGGTTTCAGCTTCGTTCTGCCCTCTGCATCATTCCCTGGAATAACACCTTCCACTGTCCCCGATACACTCAGTAACACTCACCTTGGACCTCGACATGGACTGCCATATTTTGTTTGGTTACCAATGACGCAGCAATCACTCTGCGGACTGAAGTCTTCCACTTCCAATGGACTTGTCAGTCTCTAAAGGACTTTGGCTGGCCCTCCACGGGGCAACAATGCAAAGTGGGGTTTGCATGGCCCTGTACTGATCCAGCTTCAACACTCCACATCTTGGAGATCTGGTCACATATTCCACGACAACAGTGGACATGGCTGCATTCGCCTGGACTCCGAATACATGAGCGGACAACAAGGTGGATCAACACACACCTGTGAAAGGTGAGGCACTCCCCCGGAGTGAACAGCGGCCCTTGGCAACGTTCCTCATTCTGACATACTGCTGTATTGGTCTGCATGTTGTGGCACTTATCTAGCCAGTACTGACATGCATAGGCTAATAAAGTCTACGCACCTTCACTTGTATTCAACTGTGATGAGTGTTGATTTGAATGACAATGTGTGTCTCACTGCCTATCTGGGTCACGGCCATACATGCGTATTGATAGCATTACCCAGGGAGTTCCATTTTGTGGAATCACTGTCCCTACATTCATCCATACTTTCATACTTGATTGATCATAGCCATGACACATCTGTGTGAATTAGAATGTTTTATTCACATTCAGTGGAGCAACAAGGTGTTGGGACATGTGCAATGGGTTCCAATCTGTTGTGGTTGCAGGTACGTAGTTACTCGTCCATGAAAGCGATTGCAGCTTCGTAGGCTATCATTTCCAACATGAGGTCTTTGTCGACTTCATCAAACAGGACGGCGAGGCGATCCATTATCAGGTACAGACAGATGTGCTGCGTCCACCCGCTTTCACCAATTAGCACTACAGCCCATTAGGGGAGCGGTTCAATGTGGTCACTGCACACGCGGATTTGTGCAATCTCCCAGGTCCAGCTGCCAGCATGTATGCCAAGTATCAAGGCATCCCATAAACGGGTATCACGGTGACACTCCTGGTCGTTGGCCAACAGGGGGAGCACACACATGTCAAAATCCAGTTCATCTACCGTCCTGTTGGATAGGCAGACATCCATGGACCACTCGAATATGCATGATCTACAATGCAACACTGGCTGAACGCAGCCAACGTTCAGCCTGAACGTTGGCAAGGCGGAAGCTTAGCCAGTAACTGATCCGCAGCACTGCCAATGGCAGTGCCCCCAGTAAATGCAGCATACCTGCACAGTACAGTTCCACGTGACAGGGGTTGTGCATATGTCCTGGATGTTCTGCCATTGCGTTAGTGGCTCTGGTTGAAGCGGCCCTGTTCTGATCTGCACCAGTTCTGTGGATGAAATGCCACAGCTCTGAACAATGAGTTGTTTTAGTGTGCAATGGCTGTACGCCTGGGATGGTGTGGGAGTAAGTGTGAAGGCCATTCCATGTAAGATAACTTTGAGCAAGGACTTCTGTGTGTGGGGTGTGCATACGTTGGTCTTTTGTCGGGCTGTGCGCAGTGTGGGAGTCGTCATCAGCTGCTATAGTATCTGTCAGGGGTTGCCGGGCACATGCAATTCCGAGGTCAGAGGTGCAGATGTGTTTCCGCCTGATAGTTCAGACAAAGGAGCTTTCATCCCTCTAGTTAGTTAGTCATCTGCTTTCATTCAGGAAATGTGATGTGGCTTGTCGGGGGTGGGGTGGGATGTGTGCGACTTTGGGATTCATGTTTGATATGTCTTGCATGTGGCAAATGTGCGGCATCACTATGTGAAACGTTGCCTCACAGCTGCTCCTCCCTCCCCCCGAGCCTATTTTCTTGTGTGCGCTGCGCGGTTGCATCACTTGCACTCCTACGGCACACCATCGTCATGCCTGTCTGTGCATGTCCACAAGCCTGACAACAACACTGTGATGTTGGTCGTTGAAGGTGGGCGGCCACATGAGTGTAGGCCTATGGTAAGGCTAGGGCGGACACAAATGTAGAGTCCATGCCTGGCTGACCTCACGCTGCGAGTAGGGTTAAGCATTTGGCTCATGCTGCAGCATTACAGATACACACAACACTTGGCATGTATGAGCCAAGATCCCGAGCGGGATTGTGCTCCTTCATTTCTCCGTTCGTGCGAGCCCGCCCTCCGGGTGCATGTTACATTACAACATTGCGATTGCGGGCTGGGTGACGCCGATACTACAACAGAGATACACGCATTAGTTACTTCCTTGTCCAGACCAGGACTGAACCACGCTCAGAGCCCCAGGCAAATTCTTCACACCCCTACGCTGGACTGGCGTACGCCGGCCCAGCCCACTCCGCTTATGCTTACAGGGGGGGACGGCAAAGCTACATGTCCCAGGTCTTCCCCACTGCCTGGGGTGACATTGTTGTGTCAGCTGTCCACACCACAAAACTCAATCATAAAGGGTCCATGAGTTGTGGTGCACTGAGTTAGTGGCACCTGAAGAGCTGAGCAGGGTATCAAGCTGATGATGGCATACAAGACAGGTGTGAGCAACTTTGATAGGCTGGCTGTAACACTCCTCTGACTCTGGCAGTTGTTGGTTACAGGTGGTCCTGGCGGTAGTGGCGTGTGTGCAGCCAGCAATGACGGCTTGTCCTCACAGGTCAGGATTGGATTTGAGATGTGTGAGCCCTGCTGACTGCAGTGTAGGCCGGAGGCCGCGGTCAGCGAGGGCCTACAGCCACGTGGCGTTGACTAAAGCTGCACACAGTTAATGGCACCTGATGAGCTCAGCGTGTGCACAGCCAGCGATGATGGCGTGTCCTTGCAGGTCATGATTGCATTTGATATATGTGAGCCCTGCTGACCACAGTGTAGGCCGGAGGCAGCGGTCTGCAAGGGGCTCACAGCCACGTGGTGTTGACTTGAGCTGCACAGAGTTAGTGGCACCTGAAGCGTTCAACGGCTGCGCAGCCTGCGTTGATGCGTCGTCTGGGCGGGCCGCACTGGAAGCAATGTCTGTAGCCTACTGGACTTTGCCATGAATAAATCAAGACTCGATTTGAATTGTGAGCCCTGCTTACCACAGTGTAGGCCGAAGTCAGTAGTCAGCACACACATAACTCAGCTGTGCTGTGCCGCTGGGTGCACTGGGGGCCTGTGTTGCGGAGGCCAGCGATCGGCTGAGGAGGCTGGCGGTCACGGCGGCGGACTCGTGGCAGGGTGAGGGGTGCCATCCTGGCAGACACGTTGGCCATCCCGGAAGTGAACCACGCCCAGAGCACCGGCCTATTTATTTACACTCCTACACTGGACTGGCGTACACCGGACCAGCCCACTCCGCTTACGCTTACAGGGGAGGACGACAAAGCTACTTGACCAAAGTCTTCCCCACTGCCTGAGGTCACATGGTTGCGTCCACTGTCCACAACAGTACAAACACCAGCAGTATATGTCCACATGAACATGTCTGTGCTCTGCATACTGAAGTCTGTCCAGCACATCACCGCCACACTTGGCATTGTGTACATTCTTATTCATGGGTGACTTGCCTCCTTCACACATACTTGGTTCCCACCTCTCCCTACATTCTGCAATTGTGTGGCTTAGGGGCCATGCCGTTTTCGGAAGGTCAGCTGTCTTGTTCTGCGCTGCCTCGGTGGTAGTAGGGGGTGGTCCGGGAGGGGCCTGGGGGTGGTGGCTGTGGGTGTTGTGGCCCTCTTGGGTCTCCGAGCTGCATGATCAGTGGCTCCATGACATGTGTTGGTCTTCAGATGTGGCTCTGGGCTGGGCTCCCTTTCATACTGCAGGGAGTAAATTCACATTTAGTAATTTTTTTATAAAGGGATTTACACTCATATATCAAGCTATTAGGGTACATACGTATCTTTAGAGGCATGTTAGGTGTGCAACAGGTTTTGTGAGCAGGCACTTATTCTTTAAACAATTCTAATTATGACGTGGAAAAAGAAGCTTTTAATTGAAATTAAGTTACCAGGAGAAGCTAAAACCACACAAGGGTTGGCCAAATTAGGATGACAGAATGTCTTACAATGTTGCCTGTTACATTTTCTTCCTACTGCTACAGGAACTGAAACTGTATTGCCAGAAAAATTAATTAGAAAAATGATAGGGTTCCAACATTATCTGCCATACTTTGTCATGTTAATATTTGAGAACAAAATACAAGCATTGGCTAAGCCAATAGGTGTTGCTTTAATGTTCCAACTCATGTATACACAGTCATGCCTGAATGCTATTTGCAGGTGTCCGCACCCTAATTCTAGCTATATCAGTTGTACCTGGGCTAGATGTCCGGAGAATGACCAAGAACTTAAGCGCCGCAAGCTGAATGTTATGTTGGCATTTAATCACCATTCTCACACTAGCAACCCGAGTATGCATCTGTCTGCAATAGCCTGAATATATCACCAGGCCTTGCTGACTTTCTGCAGATAAATTGCAGTGGAGGAGGAGCCATCCTGAATGGAGAATTGTAAGTGGGTAGGGCCACAACAACCTTCTCAAAGCCTCCTATGAGGCTTAGACATATTCTGGGATCCCAAGTAAATACCCGCAGTCATGCACTGTTGTGTCATTTGCTTTACCCGTCTGCTCCAGTGAAAAAAAAAAGTTTTTTTCTGAATACAAGACATTTTAGATAAATAATATTTAATATGTGATGATTTAGTGACTCTTTGAGATGTAACATAGTCCCTGATGCATTGCAATGCAATCACTGAATAGGAGAGGAATGGTATGCTGGCACTTTTCTGGGCGGAGTGAAAGCCCACTCTGTATGGTTTAAAGAATTGGTAACAATAGTTTTTAAAGACAGATGCACTGTCAAGGAATACCTCAAATCTATGAACGCCACTAAATGAGTCTCTCTTTCTCTGCCCATTTTCCATCAATGGTTACTGCTATGCTTACAATTCTTGGTGCATGAGTGTAAAGCATAGGTGGCAGACAGAAGATGACTTCTAGCCAAGCCACAAGCCTTGCATCAGCCAACCTGTAAGCAAGGATTCTGATAAACGCTCCTTTGATCTGGCATATTACTGTGTATTACCTTGACGAGTATTAATTATTGCGGACACTGCTTAGTCATATACAAGGGCAAGTAAGTGAGATTTTCCACCAGAGAATGAACCGCTAAGTTGAGGTTGATACATTTTCACTTATTACCGGATGAGCAATGCTAGAGTCATGTGCAGAATAGTTAAGAACTATATTCCACACATGGCAGATGGGTGGTTCAATTTCTAATCAATGTTGAACTACCAGAATCCTTGCAATATTTATTTATTTATTTATTTATTTATTTATTTTATTTTTAGCATTTATTAAGCGCGAACAAATGCCCGCAGGCGTCTCGGCGCTGTACTGTTATTACTCTCCCGAGTGAACTTATGAGTTTTTAGAGGTTAAATAACCAGGTCTTCAGTTTCTTCCTAAAGGACATTAGATTTGGGCAGGATCTTATGGTTTGCGGGAGTGTATTCCATAGTCTTGGGGCGACTACTAGGAAGCGTCTGTCTCCCCAGTTGACCAGCCTAGTCCGTGGCACTACCAGGTCATGCAGTCTTGCTGATCGTAGCGTTCGAGTGGGGACGTATGGTACCAAATGGTCGCACAAGAATTGAGGCGCTTGATGGTGTAGTGACTTGTAGACAATGCATAAAGTTTTGAATTTAATTCTGTTCCTAACGGGAAGCCAGTGGAGACTCCTCAAAGTCTCAGCTATTGGCTTGAATTTAGGAATATTAAGAAGAAGTCTGGCTGCTGCATTTTGGATTGTCTGCATTTTCTTGATAATCCTGACTTGCGCATTGCCGAACAAGCCATTGCAGTAATCCAATGCTGACAAGACCAAAGCGCTGACCAATGTCTTTCCCACATTTTTTGGAAGAAAAGGAAGAATCTTCCTGACCAGCCGTAATTTATGGAATGCCATGGAGGCCGTTTGATTGGCGTGAGCCATGAAATTTAGATTGTCATCAAAGATGACTCCCAGATTTCTCACCTTCGTGACCGGTTTAGGTACCGCTCCAAAGGAAGAAGGCCACCAGGTTGGGGACCAGCTAGGATTGAGATGGCCAAAAGTGACCACCTCGGTTTTATCGGAATTAAGTTTCAGACAGTTTGCTGACATCCAGTTACCTATGGCCAGCATACCTGTTCTGAAACTCTCCGCCACTGCTTCCCCATCATTTCTGACAGCCAGTATCAGCTGTGTATCATCTGCATATGAGGTAAGGTTCATCCCATGCGCTTTGATGGTTTTTGCGAGGTCCGACACATATATATTAAATAGTGTCGGACTGAGGGATGAACCTTGAGGTACCCCACATGGCAGCGATAGCTCAGCGGATTCAAACTGGCCCAGTATGACCGCCTGGGATCTCTCTGCCAGAAAAGACGCTAGTAGATCTTTTGCTAGGCCTTGCACGCCCATTTTTTCGACACGGCTGACTAAGATCTTATGGTCAACCGTGTCGAAAGCAGCCTATAAATCTAGAAGCACCAAAAGTGCTGTACCGCCTTGGTCTCTGATTAATCGGATGTCGTCCGCCGCTTTAATGAGCGCTGTTTCCGTTCCATGAAACTTGCGGAATCCGAATTGGGATTCATCGAGCAGATGATATTGCTCGATGAATTCCGCGAGTTGGGTGTTCATGGCTTTTTCGACTATCTTAGCCAGAAAGGGTAAATTCGCAATAGGCCTATAATTTTTTAGTTCTGCTTTATCTAATAACCATAGGACTGTCCTATCTTTTTATGTGCGGAGACTCTGCAGTCGTAAAATGTCTTTGTGAGTAGCAAACAATCCTACACTTACAGATAAGTATAAATTGATCTTTGTGACTCAGGCCCTATATTGTTAAACGTAGGCGTAGTTGCATCCTTTCGTCCAGAATTGTAATTTCTCTATAATATGAGTTACTTTGTACTTACAAACTTGAATAGGCATACCTCAGAAAACCTAAAAAATCTGCAGCCCCAAAAGTAATTTATTGTAGCGCAAGTTGCCTCCATATGTGTCTAATAATGCCCCCTCTTTGCCATATCTATAACAATCTGAGGTGGATTATTTTTAATATTACAATACCGACTGGAAATATATGTAGTAATTGAGGACTATGTGCCACAAAATCACTAACTCACCCAGCATGAAATATGAAATGAAGCGTCACAGTTGCTTGTGGTCATTTAACACATGAATATAGAGGCATGATGACTCTCTCGAGACTTCACCCCTCGTGAGTCACGGGCACTCCGTCACTCTGCATTTTCCACTCTGTATATCTGCATATATAATGTATATAGTGACAGGTTTAGTGAGGAATTAAGTTAAAGAGGTCCCTGTCTAAGAGGTGCCCTCTGAGAGCAGGAATGAACAAGCAGGTGCCCATCTCAAGACTTGCCACTGTGCCCGGGGTCCGAATGCACAATTCGTATGAATCTCATCCATTTCTAACCACATTTATAACATTGTGCAATGTATTGATAGTGCAGGTGAAATCATTTGGGAATCCCTCCCACGTTCAGATTTTATAACCAGTTCCAGGTACGCTTTACATTTATAACTTATCAGCTGAAAATGTATTTGCCACTGTTCGGCAACTTAAAGGTGTAAGACTCAAAACATCTAAATTGTATGCACTGTATACCAACTCCCTAAAAAAAAAAACATAAGGCAGCAATATGGCTCAGTGAGTTACACACTCACTACTAATATCTGATATGAACTATACGTCATAGGTTAGAATGCCAGTAAGGTCAGCTCAAAATCAACTGCGGAGGGCTATGTTACGTCACTGACCTCTACGCGCATCTGTGCCATATCGCCCCCTCCCTGCCCAAAGCCACAGAGAGACGCTTGTCTGCATGGTTTTATTTGTCCTGCCCGTGCACAGCAGAGAATGCAGTTGGTGCAGACGCAGCCCTACCCACTTGTTCCAGCTTCTCTGGGGTCTGTGGAGACCGCGTGAGGGGGAAGAAGGCGCGCGAGGCCGCCATTCTGCCCCCGAACTCGGGTCTCTGGAGACCCAGGCGAGGCAGTAGAACAAAGAGGCAGCAAGAGCTTTCCCTGGCCACGTCACAAAAAGGGTAAGCACTTTGCAAACCGGTGTTACATCACTGCAGTGAATAAATACCTGTATTTCGAGCTGGTTATCCACAACAGAGGCTTCCTATAGAAGGTGTATAGAACAAACTAGTTTACTAATTACCAAAAGACTTGTATTCCTGATATGCAGGCGCAGGATTACAAACATTAACAAGTAAGACGAGAAAATACAATCACAATTCAAAGAAAACACCTGCTAATACATGGAGTGCCATATTAATGCCTACACATAAGGTACATATTATGTACAAAGCATTGCCTTTCTTTCTCTCCCTCTCTCACTTTATCTCTTTCTCTCTCTCTCTCACACACACACACACATACACACACACACCACACAAAGACACACACACATATAGCCATAGCTGTGTTGTACACAGTGGACATTGCTGAGATGGCGGCCTTGCAGGTTTAGAGTGGGTAGATCTCTTCACAGACTTTATATGCAAAGATGGTGAGTTGGGCACACAGAAGAAGTAACTTCTCTCACCTACAAAAACTGTGCAATGTCTGCAGAGATCCCACTTAAGGACGCTACAGCAGGTGCACTTCTGACCAGCACAGATGAAAACCCAAAAGGAGTACCGGTAACGCCATGCCCGTCAGCTGGACATGTGAACTGGTAGCCCACAGGCACTCTCTCGCGTGCGAGGGTGTCCTGTCTTATAGAAGCAAGGAATTCAAGCTATCACAAGAGATTTCTTCGGCATCATTGGTGTAATAGTTAGCGCTCCTGTGTTTTTCTGTTCCGCTAGCCGGAACAGTGCCCACGTCATCCACAGGCCAGGTGTGGCCTGCGGGGATCAATTTTATTTGGTGTTTTATATAGTGTGAACATGACCCTAAGTAGGGTATCAGAGCGCTTTACATTTACATATCTTTAAACTTAGCACAAAATGAATGCCACGCAGATTTAGTCAAATAAACAGTGTACATCCAGTTGCTAGACACAGCTACAAGGTCATAAGTAGTTGTATAATAGTTTGAGAGGAAACGTTTGTGCTATAACATTCATATATACAAGAATCCACATGAGGTTAATGGTCGATGTGCAGTAGCAAGTGTATGAACAAGAAGGTCCTCTGATAAAGTCAAGTCTGCTGTAATTATGGAAGGAATTTGCTCATAAAAAAGGATTTGGCTTCATTTTTGAAGGCAGAAATGGACGAAATTTTTCTAATGTTAGGGGGGAGAGCATTCCAAATTCTTGGAGCTGCACCAGAGAAAGCTCGGTCATAAGTTCTTTTCTTTCGGAAGAGGGCTGGTTTCTGTAATAGATCTCCTCGACTCCGGGAAACGCGGCATCCACCTGAAAGTGTGATTTTCTGGGCCAGGTTCATTGGTGTTCTGTAGTGTATCGCTTTGTGAGTGATACATGCCACGTTTAGTTGAATTCTTGCTTCGTAAGGCAGTCAGTTGAGCACTTTCAGAGACGGGGTTATGTGGTCGAATGTTTTAGAGCCTTTTATGAGTCTTGTGGCCGCATTAAGACAGGCTTTTAGTGGTGCTGTTGAAATCTTGGGAAGACCGGCTAGGGTTGTGCAACTGTACTCAATCCTTGAAATGACTGGTGCCTGGACTGCTGTTTTAAGGTCTGAGTTATTTATGAAAGGTTTCAGTTTTCTGAGGTAGCTTAAATGGTGGAAAAGGGCATTTTTTTGCCATTGTGTTAATATGGGTTGGCATGTTCAAGTTTTTGTTAAGCATAATTCCCAGGGATTTGGTTGAATCTACCATCTTCGGAGTGCAGTTTAGCGCCGTGATCAGTTTGGTCCACTCCGAGAAGTTCGCATCGCTTTTCTGGGGGGAAATCAGAAGGAATTCAGTTTGTTACGGGTTAAGCTTGAGGTGATTACTAGTTAACCAATGGACGGTTCTCTTTAGTGCCTGATTCATGATACGGATCTCTTCTGTCAATGTGATCTTGATGTACAGCTGTGTATCATCTGGGTACATGTGGAATGAGATGTTTGATTGCCGTAAGATTTCTGTGAGTGGCTCTACGTACAGATTAAAAAGAGCCGGATATAGTGTTGAGCCTGTGGTACCCCAATTGAATTTCTGGATGATGCAGATAGTGTTTGTTTCACTATGACTATTTGCAATCTGTTCTCTAAGAACAAACTAAACCACTTTAAGACGGTACCCTCTAAGCCCATCCTTATTTTCAGGTGATCTAGTATTTTAGCATGGTATATATACTGTGTTGAATGCTGATGAAATTGTTAATGCTTGTGTTGTTCTCTCTGGAAGCTGTATAAACTATCTTTCTGCCCTGAAATCACAAGTCAACTTCACAGAAATAGGACAAGATTGTTCAGCTCTCGACTCGTATGTTTTATTTTTATTTAAAAACTACTGGTGGAATTATGGTATGGGAACATTATGCAGTACTGATGACAGAAACACTGTCAGCTGGACAGGCGATGTGCTAAAACAGCACACGAGAATGAGACAGAGCGAGAAAACAAAAATCAAACTGCTTCAGATTAGAACACAACATTGGTTAAGTATGCTGAAATTGCTCCAACAAACTGAAGACTTATAAAAGGGGAGAGCCCACTCGGGCCAACTGTGTGTGTCCCTTAATATTATCATTAGCCCCATCAGCAATCCTAGACCTCACCTCACCTGTATGGTCGGCGAGGACAGGATAATTGGGATCCCAAGAGGGGCTACTGGCTGTGTGCACAATAATAGTGATATATGCCCAATGCTACTGAGATTGCTTCCTGCCTGCTACAGCCACAAGGGCCATAACAGCTGAACATGCCCACCTGTGTTTCACTGCCTACTTATAGCTTTGTGCCTAGACAGCCAAGATACACAACGTATGTATGCAAACACAAATTGACTGTGTGATTGTTAAGGATATTTTTCAGATGTAAAATGGTCCATCATACATTGCAGTGCAAGCACACCACATGCAGTAACATGATACACCAAATAGCCAATGGCATGAGGTGAGAGGGTGTTGGACTTGGCCCTCTGCGGGGTCAACCACAAACGTTTTGCCCTCGCCCCTCCTGTTTTTCTGAATGTGTTTTTGTTGACCTTAGGACTCTGTGCACTTTACCACTGCTAACCACTGTTAAAGTGTTTGTTCTCACTCCCTTAAATTGGCTTCCACCTGATTGGAATATTTAATTTACTGATAAGTCCTTAGGAAAGTGGCATACCATACACGTGGTCTGGTAAATTAAATGCTACCAGTGGGCCTGTAGCACTTATTGAGCTACCCACTTAAGTAGCCCCTTAAAACATGCCCCAGTCCTGCCATTGCAGCCTGTTAGCAGTTTAAAGTACCAGTTTGACTTTGCAAAATAACCCAGTTGTCAGGTCCTAAATTTCCTTTTTATTACATATAAGTCACCCCTAAAGTAGGCCTTAGACAACCATTAGGGCAGGGAGCATTGTAATTAAAAAGTTTGGCATGTACTTTTAAGTTTTACATGTTACAATACTAAAAAAAACTCACAAATTCATTTTTGAATACTGTGAGGCTTACGATAACATTGGGTTACCATATTACATTTAATAAGTGTTAACATTTGATTGGGATCACTAGAAAAGTAATGTTTGGCATCGAAAGAATTGTAATTTAAAAATCTCTTTAATGGTAAAGTCAGATTTTAACTTCTGAGAATACCACTTTTAGAAAGTTAGCATTTTCTTGTCCTAACCATTTGGTGCCTGCAGCCTCTTCCTGGGTCACATGTGTAGGTGTAGTTTGCAGTTGGCCTTTTGTATTCCTCCCAGACAGCCACACAATAGAGAGACTAGGTGTGACTGGATGGGCCATCCTAGGCAGGCTAGGAGGACAGAGCTTTGCACAGCCCCACTTGCACTTGACTATGCCCTGCTCACACACAAAAAACTTCACACCAGGTTTTTGTGCCTGCAGACATACTGGGACCCGGGCGGAGAGGAGGGAAATTCCAGACACATCTGTGCAATGAAGCCTCCAAAAGTTATTCCCACTTCAAAGGGGGCACCAGGTATATCAATAGGACCCTCAGACCCACTTTTCAGTTCACTCCTGGACCTGCGGAGGGACTCTCAGAGGACTGCCTGCAGCTGTGGCCTGCTATGAACTTGAGAGGGCTGCCTTTCTGCACCACGAAGGACTGCTCTGCTACCCGAAGCCTTCTCTGTGCCCTCAGACATCTGCCCTCCTGCTTGAGACCTGCTCTTCTACCTGAACCCAAGACTTCCAGAGTTACTCCAAGAGCTAGTTGGCTGGCCTCCTGATCAGAGCCTGAGGGACAGAAAAGGCTCCAACTACCTTGAACCCGCAGCTGGGCCCAGCCTGAGTGAGTTATAACCCTCCAAGTGGCGTCCCTCTAATCCTAGACCCTTGGAAGTGTTGCTAAAGATGCCCAGATAGCCCAAATTTAAAACATGGGACTTCTGACAAAATATTGCTCTGAGAACCGAGAGGAGACTGAGACCTAACTGCTCGCTGATCCACCAAAGGTGCATCGCTGGTCGGCTTGACTTCCCGCCTGCTGCTGCTACGTTTTTCTCGAATGTATGATGTTACAACACATACATTTACAATGCATGCCTTTACAACACAGTTTTTACATCACAACATCCTTTACAATGCATTCTTTTACATCCCATGCCATTACATCGCATTTTCAGAAACTACCTTTACAACGCATTCCATTACATCGCATTATACCTTTACAACGCATACCATTACAATGCATACCATTACATCACATTTAAGGTAAGTGTTGGATAGTATAGGGGTAATAATTACTATTCTAACTCCAGTGAGTGCAACAGTAGGGTACATTTTGGATAGTGTAAGGGTACTATGCGGTGTAATGGTATGCATTGTAATGACTTGCGATGTAATGCCTGCGTTGTAGTGACATGCGTTGTAATGACATGCGTTGTAGTGACATGCGATGTAATGGCTGCATTGTAATGACATGCGATGTAAAGGATGTTGCGATGTAATGACTGCTATGTAAAGGTAGTGCGATGTAATGACTGCGTTGTAAAGGTTGTTTCCCGTTTTTCTCTGCAGCAGCAAATCCTGTTCAGGGGCTCCTCGAAGAAGGGGTATCTGGCCTCGTGGAGCCCTCGTCGGCTACAGCCTACAACTTCGTCCCACCGGAGATTTTCAGCTTCCAAAAAAGAGACTAAGTCTGAACGTAGGATTTTTCACTGTGACTTCGTCCAGTGGCACCCCGACAATGATGTCCCTCCTTAGACACCTCCAGCTGCTTTGCCCTGCTGATCTTCTACCTTCTCAGATATTTTTTCACCAAAATGTATTTTAAGTTCCAACCTAAGCAGAGGCCAGGCCCAATCCACTTCATGTATCCGACCCACGCTCCATCTCAGTCAGCTATCATTTTCAAATTTACCCCAGTCTCACATAATTAGATGTCAGCAGTTGGCACTTTGATCTTTCAAGCGCTATTTTACACTTTAAAATGTAGGAATATGACTGGTTCTACTGATTACATTTTTGTTGTTTTGGTGCCAGATAATGTACTTTATTTGTCTAAAGTGGTGTGGGTATTTCTTTGTGTTTTCACTTTATAACTGTTTTAGTGCTGCATAAATACTTTACACATTGCCCAAGTTAAGCCTGACTGCTTTTGTGCCAAGCTCCCAGAGTTATGCGCATGTTAATTTTGTGACTTTTTGTGGTTCATCCTGACAAAGATTTTGGCTGTTGCATGTAGTGGTAGAGATAGCCAATCAGCTCCCCAGGATTGGCCGTCACTCTTTTCAAAACTTCCCCCAAGACATAAGGTTGTAGCTAGAATGATTACAAATAGGCAACCTCATTCCAAAGCTCCTTCAAAACTTGAACCATCTGTCCTTCAAAATCATCTGCTTGCCTTAACTCCTTCAGCGCTCATGACGGAACCACTCCGTCATGAGCCACGGTTGCCGTGTGCTCATGACGGAGCGGTTCCATCATGCCGCGGCCGTTGGCGGCCGCTCTGCCCACGCGGCGCTGTTTCCCCGCCTGTGCGGGGGGACAATGCAACTGGGCGGAGTCATGACGGAACCACTCCGTCATGAGCACAGCTCAACCGTGGCTCATGACGGAGTGGCTACGTCATGAGCACAGCGCCACCGCGCTGCCCCCCCACACCCCCCAGCGCTGCGGCGGAATTCCTGCCGCAGCAAAGGGGTTAAGGAATCTCATAGATCTGACACCAGCACAACTGAATATAGACAATCTTTTTGTAGCACTCAGGATGGGATATTAACTTATATTTGATATATAGTGCAATATCCAACCTTTTACAACAGGCCAGTAATGTGAACTGTTCCAATGGGAAATGAGATGGCATAAACTGTAGCCTCAACCATTGTATGTGTCTTTATACTCCTTGTTTAGGTGGTGATACCTACTCCTGAAGGCGTCTTTTTACAGCAATCTAGTTCCAGCTTGACTTGCTGTATTAGACTTTGTGTCTGGTTATATCTCTTGTTCTTTAGACACACCCTATTTACCTTACTGTCATCAATTGTGGGGTACTGACATGCAGCCCTCCATGTGGTGCAATCTGTCGCTATGTGATTTCATGGACCTGTGATGTGTGTTGTAGGATTGTGTTTGCCGATGGAATGTGGTGTGTCTTCTCACTGATGTTCTCGTCTTGAGGTGTGTGTCTCTGCCTGGTTTGGATCGCCATAGTTTAGATCTGTGCTTTAAATGTGAACATTATACCTTTTTCTACTCTATGAACCAACTACATTACATACATTACATATTATGGTGTTGTATCATCTGCTGCGTATTATGCTGGTGAATGGTGTTGTTGTACGATGTGGAGTGTTTGGCTGTGCAAGGTGAAGTTTGATGGGATGATTTGTGTTATAGCATGCTGTTTATACTGTCGGATGATGGGGTATGATACAGTGGCAGGCCCTAAGTCTTCTCCCTTATGCTGCTGTATTTTCTGGTATAGTTGTGCAGTCTTTTTTAGTTAATTTGTGGTGTGTTGGTGGGGTATTAGTGGGTTTTGTGTGCTGTGTTTTTTTTCACTGTTGGATAATGGTGAAGGCCAGGGTTATAATTGTGTGGTGTGGTACGGATATGGCAGGGGCTTTATGGTGTGGTACTGTATGTTCTATTGTGATGCAGCATGTTATCACTTGTTGTTGGATGTGTATAGTGGTTTTGTGAGGTGAGGTGTTGTAAGGTGTGGTTTGCATATGATTTAGTTATGAGTTATGGAGTGCTATGTGGGTGGTGTGGTGAATACTTTGGTGTGATGCCATATGGTTTTGTGGTATGCTCGTAGTGTTTGAGGTGTAGTGTATTCAGTGCTTAATTTGTAAAACTAAGGAGTGGTGGTGCCAAAAGCTTTGCCCAGAAGCCAGCTGCTGGTGCAATACCATGCTGTTTACCAAATACCAAGGATGCATAGTCTTACATTCACCTCATGTCTGTTTAATCCACTACCCGACACTCCCTTCCCTTTATCGCACTCTTGCAGGTTCCTGCTTTCGCCTTGTGACAGGTTTTCTATCATTCCTTTCCTTCTTAGTTTCTTTTTCCGTCTCTTGCTATTAGGAAATCTCTAATGCAGAAAAATAAGTGCTGATCCCTAAAAATTATTTTATTGTTGTTTTGCATTTTGTGGCATGATGTTCTGAAGTGAAAAGGAAAGAAGTGCTGTCTTATTGTTACAATGGTTTATATAGTGTACATCCATCGTTATCCACAACATTTTAGTATTTACAAGACTAGTGATTGTTGATCTGTGTTGATTGGATCTTATGACATGCAGCACTAACCTATGTCAGCTCTTTTGTTTTTCTTGTGGGAGAAGATGTGGCTTAACGGCTAGAGCGGTCAAACTCGAAGCTGGGGAACTGGGTTGGAGTCTCAGCAGGGATGCTCAACATCCTGTGAATCTGGGCAAAACACTTTATCTCCCCGTGCCAAACAAAAATGAATGTGTCCGTCTGTAATGTACCTGGTGCTCATGTAATAGTGCTCTGATACCTTCGGGTTGAGTTCGCTCTATATGAAACAAAAAAAAAAATGGCGGCTGCAGCATTCATGGTCATGAGTTCTGCCGCTAATTGTCCTTGTTTTTATGAGTTAATATCATAGAACACAATTTGCGACAGGTAGTCTTGCAACTTACGGCCATCGCACCTTAGAATGTAGAGCTATGGCTCTAGAATTGCGTCAATGTTTGGTATTCGATCTATGCATGGCAATGTCATTGTCAGGTGGATCTGAGAGCGCTGCTTGTCACCCGTAAGCGTATCTAGGCACCGAAAGCTACTTTTTGGCTCTTTGCACTTTTGGCTTATGATATTAAGGTTTAGTTTGGTAGCCACTGGTCTTACTCGAGGTTCTAGCAACACTGATTTGCGTGAAGTACAAGAATGTGATGTGCTGAGATAAATTTGCACTGATGTTGACCTTATGATGTCCTGCGTTTTTTGTGGTTTACTGTAGAATGGAGTGGTGTAGAGTGATGAGATTCGGCCTGTTGTGTATGAAATTAATGCTAGTGTGTGTGTTCTTCTCTTTTCAATCAATCTGGTATTTGTAAAGTGCAGTCTAATCACCCCTAAGGGTCTCAAGGCGCTGGGGGCGGTCGGGAAGATCAAGTGAGCTATTGCCTAGAGTCACATGATGCTGAGCTGAGCTGCCGCCAGTGCCGGGAATCGAACCGTGAGCCCAGCTCTTCGGAGTCAGCCGCTCTGGCTGCTGCGCCAGACCTCTCCTTATACTGAAAGGTGGTGTTAAGAAGGGTGCTGTGATATGGTTCATTGGTTTTTCCATTGTATGTGACAGAGAGTAGTAAATTATTTTATTGTGTAAAATATACAATTCTGTACAAAATATCATAATTCAGACTAACAAAATACATAATTTATATTGTTAAAATCAACACCCTAAACAGTACAAACACACATAGATGCTAGAAGAAACTGTTAATATTCATAAAATAACTCTTTCTTTCTCCAGTTACTGAGAGGCATTCAGTAGACGACATCAAATATATTAAACTTCCCTGTTTTATTTGCGAGTCACATGTTATATGATACCTAAAGATTTCAGTAGTTTTCCTCTAAAAGCATTTAAGTGTGTCATGAAACAAGCTAGAAGAAATATTTAATATTCATAAAATAAGTCTGTCTTTCTTCTGCTACTAAATTGCATTCGATGAAGTACATAGAACATGTTCAACTCCCTTTACAGGCCCATTATTTAACAACTTTTAAGCTGAGTCTCGCATATATTATATCCATAACTTTTATTCGTTTCCATATAAAAGCTTTTGATTGAGTCATAAAACAAGCTAGAGTTGCTTCCTTCACAATGTGTAAAGATAAGTTCCTGAAGGAAGGGAGTAAATACTTGCTATGAGTGTCACTCAACTCAGGACAAGGACAGAAAATATGGTTCAAAGATTCTATTATTACATCTTTCAGATGACTATATAGTAGACTGAATCTTAAAAACTTTTGTTTTGCTGGTGCCTCTAAATTAGAATCAATGTACTGCTGCTTTGGCTGGAAGTAGGATTCAATAGGAAGCTCTGAGTGTTTGTATTGTGAAGCTTTTAATAAATCCCTTAAACGAAGGGACTCCTAAAGTCTTTCACTAATGATTATTTTACAGAATAATAATGGCATTTGCAGCGGATCCTTGTATAGTTGGTAGTGTATGATCCTGAAGAAAGATATTGATATTCTCACGAAAGAGACAGGAGCTGGTCAGAAAAATCGGTGTCAGTTCATGATATATCAACCCTCGCAGGGAATCCAATTTTACAGAGGCACAATTGCAGAATTAGTTGAATTGCTGGATCCAGGGAACCGCTTCGAATGAAGGAAGAATACATTTGAGGCTGATCATGGTATGTGGAGTAGAACTTTGTAAATTGAATAGAGAGCGGGCAATTTGAATGAGCATTGTGCCTATCTTAATAATTTTCTTTTCGTTTAGTACTATTGAAGCATAGCTCAAAAGAGGAATTAGTTTGGCCTTAAAGGATACAATGGGTGGTCTGGTAGTGCAACCTCCACAAACTTGCGAGAAACTTTTCAAGGCTTTTGGTAGAGTAATGGCCTTTATTTTTAGTGTATTTAAATGGGGTACAGCTGTCAGATGTTTATCCTACTGGAAACCCAAGTGGTCATATGAGTTCACTGGCTCCACCGTATTAGTTCCTAACTTCCATTTGGATTTATGTGGACTCCTCCCAAACAAGATTATTTTTTTCTTTTATTTTAGCAAATACATCAATAATCTGGTTATATACATTGAGTGTAGAAAGCTGATATTGTAATACAATAGGGGTCTGTGAGCAGCTTACAAGGCGTATGTCAGATAACTGACTGGATAATTCCCCAATTTTGGAGGCAAAAATTCAAATTTTTAAATATAATTGCCCAAGTCATATATGTATAATGAAAAGAGAGATGGGGCAAGTACGTATCCCTGTTATAGCCCATTTTCAATGGAAAGTTTCGGGGAGACATGCTGCTTGGTTGACAACTTGATTTGCATCCAAGTATTGGTGTGTAGAGCTATTATCAGATGTAGCAATTTGGAATCAATGCTCAATGACAGGAGCTTTGACCAAAGATGATCACGGTTTACTTTGCTGGATGGCCAGTAGTAATCCACGAAGCAAACATAAAGTGATTTTCTTTGACTTAGTGCCTTCTCAATAAGGAGAGTCAATGCAGCAATGTTGTCTAGAGTTGCACATCCTGCTCTAAAGCCTGATAGATAGAGCTGAAGCAAATTATTTGATACAAGCCAGTCTGTTAGACGTGAAAGTGAATATTTGGCAAAAAGTTATCAGGTGAATATATTTGCAGGGTTTTTCCAGCTTCCCTTTGTGTAAAGTGGTTGGATTATTGCCCTTTGCCATGTCCTTGGTACCTCGTCAGACTTCAAAATATGGTCAAACTCAGGCTTCAGAATCCTGCTCCACATCATTGGGTGTTTCTTCATTACAGCAATAGAAATCCCATTGGGTCCAGGGGCACGGGAGGACTTGCATTTTGTTAGTAGTGAAGCAAGCTGAGCTTCTGATAGTTCCATCCCCTTATTAACAAACTGACTTATAGAGTGCATGACTCGCATAATGGGACTTAAGAAATGTTTCCCAGGTAACTGATGAAAAATCATAATCTATTACTGGTCTGTAGAAGGAAGAACCTGCTCCCACTAAATAGCAACACTTTTGGGAATCATTTGTTGCAATTTTTTAATGTAATTTGGGCCTTTTTTTACTGATGCCCTCAATTTTTGCCTTCTCTAAAAACTTCCTGTAAATCACCTTTAACTCCGTAATTGCATTGGAGCGCTCTATAATTTTGGGAAGGTATCAGATATCTCAAGAAGCTCCTGTATTTCAGTTGTTTTAATTGATATTCTGTTAAATTGACTAAAAAACTGTCTTCTTTGAGATTAGTAATATTTTGTAAAGTCAGATGATCGATAATGATTTTAGTAACTTTAGCCCAAGCTTCTTTCCACGAGTCATTCCTTCCATTAAAATTGATGAGTTCATTCATCGCTTCTCCATGCATTGGATTTATCGATAGAGAGGCATTCTTATCTGACGGTTTTACATTCCAAACTATCTAATTGTTGTTAGGCTATTGAAGAAGCTAGCATAGATGGTTGGCACTGGAATTGAGAAAAAGCATACCTTAATATTATGGTCTATGATTATGGTCACTTTCTCCCCTTGGGACAACTTAGTAGTTTTCACACAAGTGAAAATGTGAGAGATGGATCATGGTGAAATCGATTATAGAACTTACATTAGATTAAACAAATGTTTTTCTTGTGGTTTGGTCTTTCAGAAAACGTCCGCTAAGACAAAGGAGCCTAGATTCCACTTAAAAGGTTTTGAGGAGTTTACATTTGCTAGAATAACTCCATATTTTTCTCTGAAACATCAGCAGAAGGATTAAGAATGCTTTATCCGGCACTTATTTGGAAATGTCTGGATCAGGAAATGCTTAAATAAGTTTTTCATTGGAGTCACCAGTAAAGACACACAGGGAATCTTTGCAATACTCAAATAGATGTTCTAATTCATCCAATATTATTGTGATGATTCTCAGATCTGTCTTTGAAGAAGGTAAATAGATATTTATAATGTATAATTTGTCCTTCCTGACATTGATCACCTGGACGGTCAAAATGTGACTGGAATGAGTCCATATTTCAATGCAATTAAGTTGAATAGATGTGACTAGAATGAGTAGACCACTTAATGGACGGAAAAATCTGTCCTTTTTCTCAAAAGTTATAAAATTGGGACGAATAAGGGAAGCGTTTATCCATGACTTTTGCAGAAAGATACTTGAAACCTATTTAAGAAAGAATTGAGACCATAGGTTGGTTTTCAGGTGGCAAACACTAGCAGCCATGTTTCAAGAGCATATCTGTAAGAGTTATTGTTCATTGTTAGTATGAGCAGTGCTTACATTAGGAGCACTGAGCTGTTCTGTCTGTTCTTTTGGGGATGGGGCTACTTCTGATAGAGTACATTTTCTCTAGTTGAGCAAACTTGGGAGGATAATTTGCTCTTTCCACTTAATGAGATGCCCCACCCCCCCAGCTATTCTTTCCTGTCCCAGATTTTTTGCACAAACTCCTCTCGAGATCATGTTGTTTGGGTTCACTCAACATTCCAGTTTTTTTTGTCAGGAAAGAAACAGACTGACAAAAGGTCAGCTAAAATCACAGTGCTATGGTCCGGAAAATACATTATTATCTTTAACAGATTCTGCCTGTTAAGAACATCCTGGAGCCCCCTTATTGATGTTGAGGACAGAAAACCAGGGCACAAATGGCTGATTCTGGTTTGCACTTATCTTTTTGATCATAAGTGCTTTGATTTTGACTGCCTTGGCTTAAATTGCAGTGAGGCTTATTTCCTGTGATGATTTCACGAACTAGGGGCCATATTATCAAGGAACGGCGATAACATTATCGCCGCTTTAGCAGCAGGAAACTGCCGCTAAAGCGGCGATAATGGGCTTGATAATATGACCTTATGAATTCCCATAGAAGCCCAGGTTAACACCAGAACATGGGCTTCTATGGGAATTCACAAGGGCATATTATCAAGCCCATTATCGCCGCTTTAGCGGCAGTTTCCTGCCGCTAAAGTGGCGATAATGTTATCGCCGTTCCTTGATAATATGGCCCTACATAATTTGTCAAAGATTTAGCAGCAATTTGGAATGCTGGCTGGTCCTTCATCCAAGATTTACATGAAAAAAATATATTGTTTTAGCTGGTAAGTGACTCTACTGAACAAGGTATGCAGATCTTATTAACTAAAAGTAAGAAACCACTTCCCACCCTATATAATAAAACTATATGTTACTGCTTCTGAAAGAATAGCTTCGACCATAGGTCAAGCTTTCATAGGTTAGGATGACAAATGCGAGGCCTCAAAGGGGGCTTTCAACGCATTCATGAAAATTGGAAAAGTTTTTTCCTTCCCAGATGTACTGCTTACAACAACGTTACATGCTTCATTATTCTTCCCTTTATCTAAACTTTTATTTAACTTTTTAAGTCACCCTTTGCTTATATGAGTCTCATAGTGTTCTTTTGAACAATCATCGAGTCACTCGCTGTCACAGGCGTTGTGCCTGAATTAACCAGATTAAATTCCTCTGATTCAATGTGAACTGCAATTGATCTCGAAATTTAGACCTGGTTGTTCACTTCCTGTTTAATTCTTCCCGTTCCCAATGACAAAACTTGAGGGGGTCTCCCTGCAAAGTACATGGAGCGATCCCCACTTCCCGGACCCGGACAGCAGCTCTTAGTTCATGGGCTCACTGCCCATGCATAGTGCCGGAGAGGGCCGGGCCCCCTGGAGCTTGGGACCTATGCACCTAATGTTGGCTAATGGCTAATGTTATGCAACTGACCATTCTAACAAGTGTTATTGGGTTGTGAACCCTTTGAGGAAATGCTGCTGTTGTTGTAGAACTGTTGAAAACGACGTCCTGTAAATTATGTAGTGAAAAAAGATTCGGCCCCCATTGGACCACTTTTTCCCATAATCAGGATGGGAGTTAAATGCAAGTTATGATTTTAAGTTTGAAACTATTCTTGTCGGAAGAAGTTTCAATAGACTTATCAGTTCATTCATTCTTGTTCGATTAGAGGTACTCTCCATTAGTGTTGTCAATTTTGTCTCCACCCCGATTAGGGTTTTATTTAGAGAGTTCCAAGCAGCCGAATGTTCTTGCATTGATCTGAGTGGAGTGACCTGTTCACTGATGAGAGCTGATTCAAATTCCAGGGCCTCCATCATTTTATAAGGGTGGAGCCAATTGTGTCCATAGCAGAAAGCACAGGATATACTGGAGGAGTGTCTAGATCCTCTTTTGTTATTTGTTCTTGGTTAACCAAGACTGAAGCTCTACCTCTTCCTTCTATCTGAGGGGAGGATGGTTTATTCGTTACATTTAAGACAGTTCCATTTATTTCACAAAGTAAGTCCAAGTTGTCCAAAGAGCTCGCCTGCTCATTTTTTCTTCACTTATACCTGGGTTAGTATTGCTGTATCGACCGGCTTAACTTGTCAGCCGTCTTGTTTTGAATCTATTGAGGGGGCCAATGAGGCCTCCGATATGAACCCCTCTATCTCCTCTCTACCATAGATTGAGTCACTTTCGATAGCCGAGATGTTTAAATCTAGTGTATGCGGCACTCTATGAACTACAGTCTGGGTTACAAACGATGGTGATGGTTAATGCACTGGAAGGATATTTGAAGGAAGTATAAGGGTGGAATGTTGTTCTGGGAGTTGGAGGGGATCGGTTCCTTCAGTTGGCTCGAGCAGAGTGGATCCAGTGGGGCTGTGTGTGCGGTAGTATGGTGAGTTGTAGGGTTGACACAGTTTTGTGTAATGCTGTGGTGAATTTGTTACCTTGAGAAGTGGTTTGATAATACATTGCATTTATTTTTGCGATGTGGCACGAAAATACATTACCTTTATATAAGTAATACTTTGTATGATGTGTTAATTCATCATGGTAACACTTTGATGCATACACAGATGACATTACATTGTATAGCACCTTACATTGTAAACAGGAGTCTAACTGTTCACTAGTTGCCATATTGCTACCACTATCCCGAGGGAGCTGCAGATGCCTTGTGAATTTGTCAGGTTAGCTTGGTGCCTGCAACTTTTTGACCTATTATGCCTATTCCCTTGACTAGTCATCCATCCCCTGGGCTGCTCATGAGATGCTTCCTTGTGTCTTGTATCTTCTACTTTAATGTCAGTGTGACTACATCTCTGTAATGTACTGTGATGAAAGTCTCATAATTTGTTTGTCTCGCTATTACTGTATTTTTATGCACGGTCTCAACAATGATATGTGTGGCATTGCTATATGTATGACTTCAGTCTTAATATGTGGTTCTGTCATCTGTACTCTTCCTGTGGGGTCTCCAAGTGTAGTATATCCAGGTTTCGTAAAGTTTGTGGCAAAGTAATTGTGTGTGTGTGTGTGTCTGTATTTGTGTGTGTGTACAAGTGTGTGTATGTGTGTGTGTGATAGACAGCAACAAAGAAACAACACCAGTGAACAGGATGTAATTACCAAGGAAGAGGTGTTTGAGACAGTTGCCGTTCTGCAAATCCTTCTCATTGGAATAAGAATTTCTACTGATTAAAAGATCAATCAGTGGGAATCATATAAATCAACTTAAAAGTGAACTGTGGGGCTCCAGGGATAGGTGTAAGAGTTGGACTCACTATATTGCCTCTGACACTGCCAACGGTTGGGTCCATTGACAGTTGGGTTGATCCATTTACAGTTGAGTCCAATCTTGCTACTTTGTGCTTCATTCTGATTGTGAATTCAGACAACTTCAGATGAATTTTGCCCTTGCTTGTGTTCGTATTAGAATCAACTTTGCCTCTTTTGCCGTGGCCAAGACTGATATGCCTATAGTTTGTCCCTAAAAAATATTGAATGTAATTCTATCCAGATGGGAAATTTGTTTCAAGCTTTTCTTTTCAGGACTTTTTTGTTTCATGGGAGTACTCACTACAACTCAATTAATCCATTTTAGAGTAATGTTAAGTGTTTTGTTCTCTCTCTTACATTTCAGAATTGAAAATCACCAGGCCGGTAGAAATGGCTGACCAGAGCAACTGAAGAAGAGGAATTTTCTCAAGGCTATCTGAACTTCATCCACTACAACCACCTTTCAAATCTGTAGCATCAAAAACAAGAACAAGCCAGCGGCCAGCAACTCGAAGGCCATGCCGTCTTGTACAGAGGCAGAAGCAAGCAGATCAGTCTCAGTGAATTCAAATCAGCATAAAGCACCAGTCCTCGTGTCTGTTTTGAAATAGAAGAGACGGTCAACTCTACGAATAACTTCAGTATGCAAAAACAACAACAAAATAGCACAGATTTAAATTTTTGGGAATTGTTTATCAATGATCCATTCCGCGATCCCTTTTCAAAATAAACACAGACATTGATTTTCATATTTCTCATAGTCCTCATCCGCAGTAAAATAGCTTCATGTGACACCCTCTGCAGTGTCGTATTCACAATGGTCAACAAATTTCAAGATTAACAAAGATGTGATTTCCCAGATACACTTGTGTCAGATCGCATAAGATTCCCCTTGATTACTGACTGCCTTCTCCCATCCACTCCACTGGGACATAGGACAAATTTCCAAATCTGTTCTCTGCTGGACTGCACAACTCCTATCATGTCGGAGGAAATGGTTTAAGGTCGAACAGGTCCAGACCGATTGCTATCTCGCGCTATGACTGAGGTGTCTTTCACATATCGTGAAGCTCGCACTGGGCATGTTTCCCCCTTGCCTACTGAGACTACAAACGCAGACAGCAGTGTGGATAAGTACGCCAACCTCTATTTGTACGTGGGCCTGTTTTTGGGCCTCCTCGCGGTCCTGCTTGTGCTGCTCTTCACTATGCTCCTCAGGCTCAAGCATGTTATCTCACCAATCACCACCACCAACACAGAGAGCACGGATACAATCCCACAGTTCACAGATGTGGAAATGCAAGGTCGGACGCCCGACCCCGTGCCTAGGCCAACAGCAACAAAGTAACAATGACCCTGTGTCTCTTCAAAGACAGCGGTGCTTGCGGGGCACTAGGCAGAGCACAAAATGGCTGACAAAAGCAAACACATGGCAGTCTGCAAAACAATCCCAGACGCTCACAGAGCCAGCAAAGGGATTGCTTGACTTTTGTTTTGATTTGCGCAGGCGTTGCCAGTTGGGGACATGGTTGGGAGTATGCAAAGATATGCTGTACCCATAGGACAGTACGTGTCAAGTGCTTTCAGGCTGCGTTTCTATGGCAATAAAAGTAGTGTACGCGTGCTGCACAAAAGCACCGCCAAGGAAACCAGTTTGTTGCTTGTAGGCTCGCATTGCCTGGCGAGGCCGCTAATAACCAAGAGAGGCAACTTCAGAGCACATGCATTTGTTAATGAGCTGTAAAGCAGAAGCTGACAATAATATATTCAAAAAGGTGGACTTGCAGAAATACACATTTATTTTGCAGTACTGGGTGACATCCTGCACAATTGTATCGACAGAAGCTTAACCCCAGAAAGAGGAACCCTTCACCCAAACACAAGTTATGCTATCAGAATAGTTAATCATCTATGACCAATGAAGCGTTTTTGTATTAAAAAAAATAGAAATATGAACAAATGTGCCTGAAACTGATCCTATGTGAATGCTGAAAGGTCTGATCTACTACATATAGCTACCAAATGCTCAAATAGTTAAAAGAATACATCAAATTAAGATGGTACTTTTAGTCGCGCATCTGTTGGACAGCAAACATGGGTCTGAGTGTGGAATATCAGAGGGAGAATAGCGGCACTGAAGGTCATTGGTCCAATGTTTTAAATCGCATCTGTCCTTTGATTCCCACATCAGCACTGCAGGCTGGCACTGCCGGCAGCTCTGTGTGGTTTTGAGTTTCCAGCATTGAATGGAAGGTGAGAAAATATGAAATTCGTAAGGAGGAAGAAAGAAAGCTCCGTGGACTCTCATGTTTATCAGCATTTACAGATTAAAAGAGATAGGATTATAAATATTCTAAAATGGCTAATTAGCAGAGCCGAAGAGACAGGAGAATAAATATTTTAAAACGACTACTTAGCAGAGCTGAGCACATGACTGAAATTACAATGACTTTGCTAAGATTTTGAGAAGTTGTGGCATCAGATGAAATGAAATTATATGAACTTTTAGCTGGATTCCATCACAGGGAATAAGCTCGAAATTGACGGTAGAAATAGGGACATTTGGGGTCAGATAGAGTGACAAGTATGAACTCTGTCCTTGGAGCACATTGTCCAAAGTGGAGATGTGCACACCAAGAAGGCCCCAAAGAGTCATGCCACTTGCTGTTGTCCCTCCCCTAAAAAAAAGTACTTTGGGGTTAAACTGACACACCCAGGCTCATTTATCCTTTAAGCCCAGCCTCCCTTTCATTATGGCCCAGGATGCTCTTGACCATCCCACCCACTAAGTGTGGCAAAGAGGCCAGGGTTGTAAAAGCAGCAGCAAAGAGAAGGAATTAAAAACAATTTCAGGGATCACAGCAGTTTTAATTATGACTTTTTGAAGGGACAAGAGAGATCAGAATCAGGAAGAAGGCTAGCCAGTCAAAAAATGTTCCCAGGGTCAGGTGAACACAGCTCAATCTTAAGATTGATATAATGTATATGTTAATATGTACAAATTATAGTACGTTTAGAGGTTTAGTAAAATCAGCCATAAACAAAGCCGACGTAACATCATTCATAGCTGTCTCGCAGTCATTCAGCTTTCTAACCTTCTCTTTGCTCTCCATTCCCCTACCTTTACCCCACCCTTCCATTAATCAATTTGCCCTCATTTTGCTCTCCTCCTCTACTACCTCCTCCTCATCCATTCCAACCCACATTCTCCAGCTTCTCTCCCCGCTATCTGCCACCTTCTTCTCCCTTCAAGCCTCCCTCTTTCCACTCTTTCTCAAACTCATTAGTGAATGACATCCTATACTTCACTTGCAAATATGAACACCAGATTGATTGACTTTATGAAATATGACATACCTACAGCAACCAAACACTTAAAAGGATACAACCAAATCCTGTCAATGGTACCCTTTTAGGAGGCCTGCACTAGCCTTGGCACCTCTTAAGGAGCAATTACTTAATTTACTAAAAAGGTCTTTTGGGTCAGTCTTTTAAATTTTGCATAATTAGGGAATAACAATGAAAAGGGACAAAGCTGCACGAAGCGTCTCAAAAATACCACGCACTATTGAGATGTCTGTAGGACTAGTTCCTGAAAACTAATGAAACAAAGATCACCAAATTGGGGTGGCATTATGAAATGTGTTTCAGAATTGTTCCTAAAAATCGTTACAAAAAAATCTCTCCATTGGATACTTTCTGGGCACTGGTGTTGTCCAAGTTTGATCCATTGACTCCTGATAAGATTCGTCAATCTGTTTAAAAAGTAGGCTTCTATGGCATAATACCTGCTGAGAATATTTCTGTGATCTTGACACTCTAAATTTTTATTTTTCAATGTAGCCTAAGCAAAAACACAAATTTGATCTCAGGTCCACACCTGCTTTGGGTCTGATCCATGTTACGTCTGGTTCAGGTCCGGACGCAGCTGCGTTTTGGGTGCAAGCGTGCTTTCTCATTTCCGGCATTTCTACATAATTGACCCATCCACCTATTTGGTGGACCATGAATCTTTGAGGTCACGTGCTGCAGTGTCTGTATTTCAGAAAAGGAATGGATTTTTTGTGCCTATAGTCCATATTGTAATGGTTGCCCCACAGCCACAAAGCACTGTGGTCATATGCAGCTGATTTTGGCCAGTGTCAATTGCAATCATGGCATGAATTTGGTGATGGAACAGAATGGCAAACACCTACTGTAGACATTTGCTGCCTCATTCTGGATTCTTTGAGCCAGGCAAGCCAATGTGCACCACTGATCCTTTCTTCTTCTGTGGTCCTGCTCTTTTGTATATGGACTCTTGTTGCCACAGAATGCATTTGTACGACTAGCAAATGCAATCCATGGCGGCTGGAAGTTTTACTGGAGCTGCCGGCTCCGTGCGGCGGGTTGAGCCATCAATCACAGATCACGACCACTTGCAACTGATGTGCGTTGGCAGGACTGGCAAGGCCAACAGATGTTTGGTTGGCCAGTGAAGTTAATGTGGACAGAAGTCACTTCTGGCTGTGGTTAATGTTTGCAGGAGTGGACTGTGAGTAGCCACCATCAATATTTAGCTGGTGGAGCTGAAAAACACTCACTAAACTTTCAGTTGGAGTTCTGGTATGAAACTTGAGCGGGCGGGTGTTTGCTGTAAGTGGAGGGCCTATCAATGAAAGATCAGAAACAACCTAAGAGATCCATTTAAAACAAGTTTGGTTTATATTTGCACTGTATTACAAAAACATAACATAATTTAAATTGTGCAGACATTTCCACATACAAAACCTCAAAATGTATCTATGAATATATCTACATAGCAGGAGTGGTGACACAACCACATGCCCATCTGAAACTAAGAAGTGTTCATTTAGGTCAATCCCGCCTCCTCTTGTTTAGATATGCACACACACACACACACACACTGCCACGCACGCATGCATACACGCACACACATACACACAACCGCAAAAGGGCAAGGGGAGGCAAAAAGAATACTTGACCTTCAGATTACACACACACAAACACATACTTTTGCAACTGATGCATGAACACACCATGTCATTCTACTGGCATTATAAATTGTGACCTGCAGGTTACTCAAACATCCCTGCAGCAGACACTTAGCCTCCTGAGCTATCTGATAGGAGCCTATAACCTGCAGGTGGCCTTATTTTAAGCAACACTGCCGCTACACCAGTGGTAAACGTCCTCAGTTAACGGAGCAGACCTTTATTAAGGAAAATTACATCAACTAGGAGGATGTTGGTCCTGTGGGTAAGTGCACAACCATGATGATGTCCCTGTTCTGCCTGGTGGCCCTGGCACCTTAAACAGCACCTAGCAGAGACCCCCAAGCCCTGTCAACCCCCTGGTTTTCCCATTACAGTGGTGTGCATCCATGGGAATGCAGGGGGATTCAGGAGATTCCTTTGGGCCAGGAGTTCTCTGAGCATCACTGATGGGCAGGGCCGGCTTTAGCACTGGTGGTGACTGGTACGACAATCTTTTTGGGCACCAACCTCCCAATGACCTTCTCTCCGGATTCCCTCACTACCATCTGGCAAAAGTGCCCCATATCTCTCCATATCCCCTCTCTCAAATACTTTTTTTTTTTGGACTGGTAAAGACAGGCTTTACTAATCCACTTAGGTATCCCCATAAAATACAGACCTGTTTTTTGCAGCAGGCATATTAACCCTCTGTGCTACTTTATGGCGAGTCGAAACTGCCACTAGACAACACTCCAATATCTCTCTCTAGCAGGAACATTAATCACAAGAGTTATCATGACATTTGTTATTGCTGCCTGAAAGCGGACACACAAGGAACTCTGCAGCAGGTGCTTTCAAGTCTTAAGTTATTGCTAAACACAGCGCTCTCCCCCCGCCCCGGGGTCAGTGCCCCCCCTCCAGGTCAGAGCCCAGTGCGGCCAAACCAGTAGCAACGCCCTAAAGCTGTCCCTGCGAATGGGCAGGCATGGGACTACCACCATCTCTGAACTAAGAGCCCCACCGCCAGGCCATATACATTTAAAAATCAGGCGGTGAATAGTGCCACCCGATTTCTACACACTGGGAGTTTGGCGGCCGGATGATAGTGATTTAGCCACCTCATCGGGGTGAACGCTACCTCCACCACCTTCCAATTTATGGCTTGATGGCAAGTGGAGATACCTTGGTGGAGGAAGGTTTTCACCTTCCTTAAATTTCTCTTTTTGTTCCCCACAGACATATCTGATTGCTTGGATTTGACTTGAAGAATGTCATTTAGTACCTCGTCATTCCTCCCATTGCCACCCCTAAGAGCGCTAACCCTCTGCCCTCTGCCTACCAATAACTTTTAACCCTCCACCTCCCTCTGATTGTCTGGATATATCAGGTTCTTACCTGACTAGCAGTGCTTAATTTGAGCCGGTGCTTCCGGTACTCAGGATCAGCACTTAATTGTCAATACTGGCACTTGTGACGGTCTGCACATGGTGGTGCTGTTTGTCTAATTTAGAGATGAGCAAAACAACAGTTATTTATTAATTCAATAAACATCAAAATTCACTATTATCTGCCACCCAAGCAATTATTATCGCTCTGGATGCCTGGAATAGTCTGGATGGCCACACTTGTAGGATTGTGGTGGCTAGTATTTGTGCTGGTACTGTCACTCGCAGTGCTGGCAAGGGCAGTGGGTGGTGCAAGCCACAGTGGCCTCCTGACGAGGGCCCTGGCACTTCTATTGTTTACAAATGAAGAACTGCTGATAGGGTATGGCCTCGGTTGTAGTAGAGTTAAATCACACAGTGTGGCAGCAGTTACTCTATGATGTTTTACAGTTGACAGCTATCCGGCAGACTTTTATATCACCCTTAGCTTTGAAATAAGAGTTGCTGGGATCCTGAGATCTGGGGTTTAAGACTCTGTAGAATTAATCATCAGGGGTGGATGAGTGCCATGATCTAGTTAAACAACGCCAGTTAAGAGGGATGGGCAGGTGAGTGAAGGAAGGTGGCAGTGGTGACATTAGCAGTTGTTGGGTGGGAGGTACACACCTGGAAACAGTGTACCGTAATTTGCGGAGCAGGGGTGCTCTGTATGTATGGTGCCATCGTCAGAGCACTAGAACCAAAATGGGGTTTGGAGGTGAGGGAAAGTGATGAGTAAAAGAGAGCTGCCCTTGGAGAACAAGGGATGCAGAGATGTTTGTATTTATAGATGGTACTGGAAAAGAAATTAAATAAACTGATTTGCTCAGATGCATTTTGTGTCCATGGTCGAAGGTGTAATTAGAGCCCAGAAATGTAGGTTTCAGAGATAACCACTTGACCTCATCTCCCCCATGGCAGAAGACACAATGGTCTTAGAAAGGCACTTGCATATCTGTAAAAGCCAACCAGGGGTATATAAACCAATGCAATCGTTCGCTGACCTTTCCATGAAAGTCTTGGGATCTGAAGACAAGTGCTCATGGAGGGGGACTGATTTCACAAAAGATATTCACAGGGCAAAACATGTTTCCCCCTTATAAGCAGCCCAAGACAGCGCTGCTCATCCTCCTCTTAAGTGGCTTTGAATATTTTGTTTTGGGCTAGCGCTTAGTTCTCCACAGGGTGTAGCGCTATGTAGGTGCAGTTACAGTATCATTTGTATAGCAACTTCCACTTGCTCTTGGGAAGGAAGGGCATTGGTAGTCAACCCACGATAGGGCGGTTCCTCAGTATTTAGCGCAGACTGAAGACTGTGTTAATAAAAGTCTCAGATGGAGACCTACTGTGATGTTTAAGAAAAATATATTTTTCAAATAAAATTGTTGCTACCATGAATTTGCTTCCATTTTTTAAACTGCCTACATTTCCATCTGGCTTTCAAGATGCCTAGAATTCCAGGTGAAAAATAAGGTTAACTGTGGAGAAAACATTGTCACTTGCTGAGGAGCAGTTAACACAAAACAGGTGGAGAGAAACAAAAGAGAAATGTGAGAGAATGGAAAGAGCCTCTGTGTTTGAGCCATGAGGAAGAAGACTGGCACTGTTCCTCAGCCATCTACGGGGGGCGTGGGGGGCGTGGGGGGCCGTACATTGGGGGTGGGCAGGAGCGGAAATGCTGTTGCTTGAATAATTTAATCATTAAGATTGTTCTCTAAAGTTCCAATTACTTTGCTTCTCTGTCATACATTTGACAAAATAACCTACATTGGGCAATGTGAGATTTTGTGTTACAGAAGGTGTTCCAGTGTATGGAACTGCTCATCTATGTAAAGGGCACACATGAGGACTTTACAACAAGGGGATAATGCCCCATATGACAACCTTTATGAGCAACCCACTCTTCCATCAAAGCTGTACTTCTCTAAAGCTTCGAAGTGTCTGTCCCCTCTGCACACAGACTCACCAAGCCTCATTGTTTCACCCTAGTGCTAGCCAACTCTAACAAAAAAAGCCCCAAGGAGATGCGCCATGATCTCACGCAAACCAATACCAAATAATTAGGGTGACCACACGCCCAGGATTTCACTGTTTTCAAATGTGCACCCAGTACAGCTCAGCAGAACAGAACTCTTGCCAAAGGCAGACAAGTGGTTGTTATGGAAGATGTGGGACTGGTAAATAATCGCCAGCCGGTGCAGCATAGGTAGTGGAGCCCCAAGTCCCACATGTAAGAGTAGGACCTCTGAAGGAACGCAAGCCATCCAGGATACCACCCTGCATGGCACTGTCCATCCTCATGAAAAGGAATGTCAAAATCTTGAGTTGAGGACTTATTCTGCACCAGGGCGCTCCAACGAAGCACTTATGCATCTTCAATAGTTCGAATTCCAATTTTAAGTTCCAGCCTTGTGCTCAGTGGGAAAGTGTGGTATCTGTAAGGTTTTCAGATGTTCTGCCCAATAAACGTCGTCCCAACAGGTAGGGACAAAACCTTTTCAATGACCACATGATTGTGAAGCATTCTTTCTGGCTGCTGCTCAATTATGGTCTCTTGAAAGTAGCCTCTGGTTTATGAAAGCCCGGGGTTGCTGACACCTGCTTCTTTGAGCTGGGTCGGCGTGGCCTCATGCCTATGTCGACTGTGTTAGCCAGCATATTAAAAGTTTGACACAACTTGTGTGCCTTTAAGAATAGTGTGACACGGAGAGCCTTCTTCACCTGGACGTACAATGTCCAAATGATGATTCTCAGTCCAACTCCCATTTTGTGTTGCTTCCAGGTTGTCAACACTGTGAGAGGATACACTATAAAACTACAGACCTCTACAGGAACCTAGTATCCATTGATGCCCACAGGTGTAAACACACATGTCTAGGTGTTTAACATCTCTCATTACAGAGTGGCTCAGATCTTAACCATGTGAGGGTTCACCTTTGCACCAATCAATGCACGTTGGCCAATGCGCCAATTGAGTGCCTTGCTCGTGAACTTTCATGTTTGTAGTGGCTGTGATACCTTCTGGAGCTGGACAATTGACCTTTCAAAGTATTACTATACACATGGCCCACTATCTTGACTAGATAGCTAAACACAGAAGGAATCTTGCGTTTCAGGCATGCTTTAGCAACTTCTGGAATGTGGCAAGTGTGGTCTTTGATCCTTAAGTAATGACCCAAAATTGTAGCAGGTCCTCAAAGGTAGAGAAAGTGGTCTTCTCATTTGCACCAGAGGTGAACACAATTCACCAGTAACCGCTTGCGACCTCAAAAGCATTCAAGAAACGAGCAGTCTCTTATATATTAATGAGCTTCTTGCTCTGGGAATAGTAAGGGCTACAGTTTCTTTGACCACATCGAGGACTCTGTGATGTACACAAAAAGGAGTATATCAACCTCTGCTTTGGTACAGTCACAATTTGCCTACCCTAACACCCCTCCGATAGATAAACAGAGGTCTGATCAACCATATGGGGCAAGCCACTGAGTCTTTCATGCAGCCACCTGCTTGCCATTGCACAATTAATGATGGTCCCCTGGGTGGGAACCGTGGGTTCCTCAGCGCTTTCATCTATGGACACCAATGCCACTTCAGAGTGTGCATTGACTGATTCCTGCCTCACGTCAAACACCAGTGCTCCTATAGTTTGTGTTGGAGCACTTGAAGTGATACTTCTGACCAAAGAGTTCTAGTAGCTGGTTTGGTATTTATCTCCCAGACTTTGAGCCCTTCTGATTTGGCATCACAGGCTTAGGTCTGCTACTTGAGCGTTTCTCCCTGACCCCGGGTCTGATGACTGAGCTTGTGACCCTCACATGCTAACTCACTGATAGCCATGCCTGCTCGCAGAATACAATCCTACAATATTCTTGCGGAGGCTTGGCGGATGTATGCATGCTTGATGCCCTAGCTCTGATAATGGGTATTACCTGGGCTAGTGCATCAGGAATACTTGCCCAGTTACTGTCATAAATTACCAGGGCTAGGTCTTCAGGCATACATGCCCAGTTAATGCCCATCAATTACCACAGCTAGGGCATCAGTCATACATGCCCAGTCAATACTCATTACCATGGCTAGGGCGTCAGGTATAAATACATGCCCAGTTAATACTAATTGCCACAGTTAGGGTGTCAGGTATACATGCCCAGGTAATGCCCATTAATGTTCATTAATTACCACAGCTAGGGTGTCAGGTATACATGCCCAGGTAATGCCCATTAATGTTCATTAATTACCACAGCTAATGTGCCAGGTATACATGCCCAGTTAATACTCATTACCAGGGCTAGGGCGTCAGATATACATGCCCAGTTAATACTCATTACCAGAGCTAGGGCGTCAGGTCTGCATGCCCAGTTAATGCCCTTTAAGGACTAATGCTAGGGCATCTTGGCATACATGTCCAGTTAATACTCATTACGAGAGCTAGGGCGTCAGGCATACACGCCCAGTTCATGCTTATTAATTACCAGAGCTAGGGCGTCAGGCATACATGCCCAGTTAATGCCCATTTATTACCACAGCTAGGGCATCAGGCATACATGCCCAGTTAATGCCCACTAATTACCAGAGCAAGGGCATCAGGCATACATGCCCAGTTAATACTCATTAATTTCCAGAGCTAGGGCGTCAGGCATACACGCCCAGTTAATACCCATTATTTCCAGAGCTAGGCTGTCAGGCATACATGCCCAGTTAATGCCCATTAATTACCAGAGCTAGTGTGGCAGGCATACATGCCCAGGTAATGCCCATTACCACAGCTAGAGCGTCAGGTATACATGCCCAGGTGGCCCATTAATTACCAGAGCTAAGGCGTCAGGCATAAATACCCAGGTAATACCCATTACCACAGCTAGGGCATCAGGTATGCATGCCCAAGTAATGCCCATAAATTACCAGAGTTAGGGTGTCAGGTATACATGCCCAGGTAATACCCATTACCAGAGCTCTCAGTAATGCTGCATTTAAATAACTTCATGGCCAGCAGACCTGAAGCTCTGACAGACCGGGCACCCTTGGCGCCACCTAAAGCCCATCGCCATTCTCACCTGCCAATGAAGCCGAACATCTCACATGGCATTCAGTACTGAAAAGGCGTATGGGACATGCATTTCACAAGCCTTAACAGTGTTCACAGAGTGCATCAATCAGTTCGATTGTGCTTTATGCCTTCTGGCAGTTCTTAGATGGAAACCACAATGGGGGCACTCCACAGAGGTATTCCCCTGCCGCGTGCCCTAATGTGGACTCGGCGCCAGAAGCAGATTCACATTCACGGCAAGTAGTTCATCTGCTTCTCCATGTAAATGGAATAGACAGACCCTGATTGGGTAGCCCAGTCAAAGGCACTCGCTTGCCCTTAGTGGATTGGGCTGCGCGAGTGTTGATAGAATCCAGACCAGTCCTCCAGACAAGGCTTATAGGTCTCATTTGGGTTATGTTATGTTATGATATGTTATACTATGCTCTGCTATATGCATTTCTTATGTGAGGTGGTTATAAAAAAACATTCTAGACAGGGCGTCATTCTGCACCTCTGTCGTTGGTGAGTACTGTAAATGGCAGGCTATGATCACCTAATTTAACAGAGATCAATTTATGACCTCAGAAGGATGGATCAAAGGATGACTTGTCCTTCAACTCATTACCTAAAAAGCACATCCGATGTCAGCTGTGAGCGTTTCCTCGCTGAGCCACCGGACAGCATTCTTCATGTAAACATCCATTGTGCTAATACACGTGCCCTCCACCTGATTGATGATCAATACTGGAGGTCGTGCTGTCCTGTGCACCCCCACAGACCAGCCTGCCTCTCCGGAATCAATCATGCCCCATGATACTCCTGGGAAATCAGCGCCTGCGTGGGAACTCGGCATTCTGCGTCTGCTCTCAAAGTCACTTAACGTTTAAAAGATCATTTGAAGTATCCTTATCCCAATGAAGCAGGAAGCGGGTCTGTGCAGCACAGTTTGCAATTACTGCGTCTAGCAGGCAATGCTGTTTCCTAATACATTGGCGAAAAAGCCACGTGATTTACAGGCAGTTCCAAAGGGGCCCTCTTGCAATACATTAAGGATGTGACTGATTCACCTCCAAATAACATACTGACAATTGGTTTATTTACATTACAATTTACATAAAAAATAACTATAACCAATCGCTGCAAAAATCGATACTTTTCACAGGCAGTTAGCCAGCAGTCCTGGCCACCTGCCATATCTCAAGATGAATATATCATCAGACATTGTTGCACTTTCACCCCCTCTCCTGCCCCAACCAAGCAGATTTTTCAGTGAGATATAATGGATGAGTTCTGCATGGCAGGGGCAGGATGGATAAAAGGAAATGAACAAAGATCTTATATTCTCAGTCAGCAAACAGAAGAGATATCTCTCAGTTTTGAAAGATCTCACTGGCTCAGATAGTAGAGTTGCCGCTCAGATTAGGAAGACCTGGCAAGTGGACAGAGTAGATGGCCATAAGGTTACGCTAATCTTACAGACTTTGGTCTCAAACACCATTAGCGATTATAATGTCACAAAACACTTAATCGAAATATAAATTGGCTACACCTGACTCTTGAAATAACAGCAATAGAGGCAAGTGCCCTCTGGCACCAAGGAATAATGCCAGCAATAAATAGCTCGACTCAGGTTGAATTATTGTTCAAATGTTTTATATCTTTATGCCACCACAACAGCTGAGTCGCCAAATGCCAACTTTGCGAAATGAAACACATTTTGGTGGCAAAGTGTAGTTTTTCATTTCACCCAACATAAACTAGTGGTTGCCATATCCCAGGATGAGGAAGACATTAGATCACACACAAAAGGTCTCAGGGGACATGTGACTTAAATATGTACAATAAATGACTTGTATATAACGTACACCTCCTAAGCGGATACACCTGTTGATGGGCAGAGAGGATATTACTTGTCCCATATGTACCTGTTGCAACGCTGGTTTTTATCAGGTGGTCGGGGCATGGTGTGAGACACAGGCACACTGGTGGAGATCGAGTCGTGGGGCAGGTGGAGTCCACTTTGGCTCACACCAAAGGCCTGCTTGTTGGGACTATTCCCAGAACCTACACTCCTGAAACAGGTAATAGATTTATAGATCTGGCATTAATCTAACCAAAAAGCACAACGCAATGACTGGGAGGGCAGAACACCCCTCCGATAGATAAACAGAGGTGTGACCTTGGCAGGTGATCTAAATCCGAAGAGAAGGGGACTTCACAGAAGGCGGCTAGCTCATCTTTGGAATGAAATCCTACTGAACCTCCAGCCCGCCGAAATGAGGAAACAGACATAAGTAGGGGTAGAGAAAAAGTGATCACAGGTACATGTCCCTAATTTCCCATCTCACTAACACCTTACCAGGCCTTGAATACCCGGCATAATATTGTAAGACTTTGAATCTCTAATATTTTTTCTTCCCTTGTTTTGAATTATTAACTTCTATGACTGCTGAGTCTGTGAATATCTGCCAGTCCGTTTTCGATGCCTACGACTGTCTTACGTTTCTGTATTTTACACGTGTGAACCAACCATCTTACTCAGCACTTCTATGTTACGTGCAATTGACTTACAGAAGTATTTTAGTCTCATCAACATGCTGCAGTGCTGCATCAAAATTAATAACAAGATTTTTTTTAAAGTGCCTGTCATATGCCAGAGGTAGCATTACGGCAATGATGGCTATAACAATGCAACAAAAATAATCCCTTCTGTGTGTGAAGGAGAGACATTTCATGGCAGGTACACAATAATGCTTGAGTACCCATAATATCTCGAGATGGAACGGTCACAATCTTGTCTCCAGGGAGGAGATGGCCACAGATGCCAGGGGTTAAGGACACTAGCGCTTCTCAGGAGAATGGAGCTGTGAATTTATTACCGGCAGCCTGTGAAGCAGAAAGGAGCTTCTATGCCGTGTGGAACGTGCTATGCATCTACAGGTAACCCCTGTGTAAGTCTCTAACCAATGGAGCAGAAAGGCTCTCCTGTGCCAGGTGAAACCTGTTATGCATCTACAGGTATCTTCTGTGTAAGTCTCTAACCAATGGAGCAGAAGTGATCTCCTGTGCCAGATGAATCCTGTTATGCATCTACAGGTATCTCCTGTGTAGGTCTCTAACCAGTGGAGCAAAAAGGATCTCATTTGCCAGATGAAACCTGTTATGCATCTACAGGTCTCTCCTGTGTAGGTCTCTAACCAATGGAGCAAAAAGGATCTCCTGTGCCAGATGAAACCTGTTATGCATGTATAGGTATGTCCTGTGTAGGTCGCTGACCAATTGATTAGAAAAGATCTCCTATGCCAGTAGAAACTTGCTTTGCATCTATAGGTTCTCCTGTGTAGGTCTCTGGCCAATGAAGCAAAAAGATCTCCTATAGCAGGACAAAAATGCATACGGAGGAGAAATGATTTGTGTATCCGTGCTCTCCAGTCTTTGTGCCTGATGACGATCTTGGGGGATGGGATACTGCCTTTCGCCATATTACAAGTTCCATAGGATATAATGGAATTGTAATACGGCGGATGGGATATCCGTCACGTTTGTGATGGAGTATCCCATCCGCCGAGATCTTAATCAGGCCTTTTGTCATGGCAAAGACTGTTCAGCCTATTATATCAGGAAGTAGATTCTGTGTTATAAAAAAGGAGCTCTGATAGGGTGCTTATCTTTCAATAGCAATTTAGGCACCATTACAAATGCCTGAAGTTTGGAGGGAAAATACCAGGGCCAGAATGAGCGATTCCTGGGTCAATGGACCCTTAGACCCCCTGCGGTATCTGCGGAGAGTGACAATTTTCTTTCCCCTCCACCTCTTGGGTGACTCCACAGTCCCTCAATTGTAGAACCTATAGTATTCCTTCATTCTCGCCTCCAATGCTGCTCGACAAACCCTACTGTGGCAAATAGCATCTGTACAAGCTGCCATCATTCCTTGGATTATCATCTGACACATGTATTTGTCTACATTCTTTGTGGTTTTCCATTCAAAGGAGTTAGATGGCAACAACAGCTAGGACACCCTGGCTCAACCCTTTAAGCAGCAGTACGTGTCCCTCATCAGACTGAACAGCCATTGTAAAGACTAGGTGGGTCGCGAAAAAGGCAAGAAACGGAACGAAAAAACTTCCAGATTCAACTGGATGTATGTCACTACCACTTATAAAATGATCACACAAGTCTTTACAACATAATTAATACATCAGAAGTCACTACAACTGAACCACTCTTACAACGCAACTTAACAGGGCAATTAAATAAATATAAATGTATATATACATATGTGTATATATAGGTACATATACATATATATAGGTATATATGTATATATACGTGTATGTGTGTGTGTGTGTATATATATATATATATATATATATATATATATATTATTATATTATCTACTGGCGGTCGCCAGTAGATAGTTATAGTTACAACCTAGTTTCCATAGGAAATCTCAAAATTCTATTTTGAATAACTTTGGCGCCGGTTGACGAATCCTCGCGAAATTTTCAAAACTAATGGGGCGCTCCGTTCAGCTCCTACCCTGAAAGTCTCGGGGTGATTCGTCAAGCGGGGGCCGAGAAAAAGGGGGGTCCCAAAACGCATTTTCCCCATGCATTTTTCCATAGGACCTTTAGTCGCAGCTACAGCCCGAACGGCTGAACAGAATTACGTGAAATTTGGCAGAGAGGTAGCCATAAGGTCAAGGAAGTGCCTTTTGCAGGTCTGGTGTACATCTGTTCAGTATTTCCTGAGAAAATAGCATTTAAAAGCATATCAATATCTATACGCGCGCACCGTGCGCGCACTGCGCGCGCACCCTGCCGTGCGCGAGCGCAGTTCTGATTGGTTGTTAGATGTCAGTAAACATTCGAATCGGTCGAAACCAGGAAGTGTCGGCCGCCATTTTGTCTCTCGCAGTCTGAGGGGGTGAAAAAAAGGTGGAGTACGTGAAAAGGGGCCGAGTGGACAGTTCCTGACCCCCTAGCCTTGGTCAGTGGGTCACAGAAGGACCCCCAAGGGCTAAAAAAACAATTATTTTTTTTTTTAAATCGCGAGGTGCGCGCACGTTGCGCGCACGGCGAACCGTGGGTGCTCGGTGCGAGAAGCGCAACCGAGCGCCCACAGCGCGTGCACGGTGCGCGCACGGTGAAAAACCTGGAAAAAAAAAAAAATACATAACTTAGCATTTAAAAAAACTTACAAATTCACTGAAAAAAACATAGGTTTCACACACGTTATAGTTACGAATTAGCATTTAAAAAACCTTGCAAATTCACTTAAAAAACCATAGGTTTCACACATGTTATAGTTAGCTGGACATTTCCCTCGTAAAAAACCAATGAAATTCCCCCGTTATAGTTAGTGCAGGCAACTATAACTCACGCGACCGCAATCCTCTGCTGATGACGTCAGATATTACATCACTGATGACATATGTGTCTTTCTGAAAAATAAATATTTGTAATATATGTATAGCTAAAGATTAATGGAAGAAGACATGGGTAAATAAGTGTCAAAATACAGTGATGTAATATCTGACGTCATCAGCAGAGGATTGCGGTCGCGTGAGTTATTGTTGCCTGCAGTAACTATAACGGGGGAATTTCATTGGTGTTTTACGAGTGAAATGTCCTGCTAACTGTAACATGTGTGAAACCTATGGTTTTTTAAGTGAATATATATATATATATATATATATATATATATATATATATATATATATATATATATATTCACTGAAAAAACCATAGGTGTGAAACCTATGGTTTTTTAAGTGAATATATATATATATATATATATATATATATATATATATATATATATATATATTCACTGAAAAAACCATAGGTTTCACACATGTTATAGTTAGCGGAAATTTTACTGATAAAAAACCAATGAAATTCCCCCGTTATAGTTAGTGCAGGCAACTATAACTCACGCGACCGCAATCTTCTGCTGATGCTAATACTGTATTTAGACACTTATTTGCCCATGTCTTCTTCCATACATTTTTAGCTATACATATATTACAAATATTTTTTTTTCATAAAGACACATATGTCATCAGCAGAAGATTGCGGTCGCGTGAGTTATAGTTGCCTGCACTAACTATAACGGGGGAATTTCATTGGTTTTTTATCAGTAAAATTTCCGCTAACTATAACATGTGTGAAACCTATGGTTTTTTCAGTGAATTTGCAAGGTTTTTTAAATGCTAATTCCTAACTATAACGTGTGTGAAACCTATGGTTTTTTCAGTGAATTTGTATGGTTTTTTAAATGCTAAGTTACTTTACGCCATTCGTGGCGTGCGCGCCCACTTAACGCAGTTCGTTCCGTGCGCGCACGGTGCGCTTCACGCACCGTGCGCGCACAGTGAGCACGCGGTGCGCTTCGCGCACCGCGCGCCCACTTTACGCAGTTAGTGCCGTGCACGCACGGTGGGCACGCGGTGCGCTACGCGCACCGCGTGCCCACGTTACGCTAGATGGGCCATGTACGCACGATGCGCATCGCGCACCGTGCGCACATGGAGGACATATGATGCACTTCGTTTTGAAAGGTAACATTTTAATTTTTCGTATATGTTATAAGCCATGCACAAATGGTGCCCTTCGGGCACCATTTGCACACGGGGTGGAGAGAGTGTGGATCATTTTTTTTTTTATTATTTTTTTTTAAAATATTTTAGTTTAACTCATCTTTAATATGCCATGCACAATTGGTGCCCTTCGGGCACCAATTGCACACGGGGTGGGGAAAGTGTGGATAATTTTTTTTTTTATAATAATTTTTTACCGTACGCGTACGGTAAGCGTAATCGGCGAAATTAGCGAAAAAATAAAAATTCCGTTTTTGGCCTTGGGGGATCTTTGGGGACTCCCTCAACATTGTTATGTGTGTGGGAGCTGTCTAAACAGCCCCTTTACATGTTTTTGGGCTTAATATTTTAAACATCACTCTCAGTGCGAGAGAGAAAATCGCGGCCGCCGCTTCCTGGTTTCGGCCGATTCGAATGTTTACTAAGATCTAAGAGCCAATCAGAATCGCGCTCGCGCACGCCACCGTACGCGTACGGTAAGCGTACCGTAAGCGCACCGTAAGCTGGCTCAGATATATATATTGATTTAAAGGCTATTTTCTCAGAATCTACTGAACAGATTTACACCAAACCTACAAAAGGCACTTCCTTGACCTGAGGACTACCTCTCTGCCAAATTTCTAGTAATTCTGTTCAGCCGTTCGGGCTGTAGCCCTGTCTAAAGGTCCTATGGAAAAATGCATGGGAAAAACGCGTTTTGGGACCCCCCTTTTATCTCAGCCCCCGCTTGACGAATCCCCCCGAGACTTTCAGGGAAGGAGCGGAGCGTAGCGCCCCACCTATTTTGAAAAATTCGCGAGGATTCGTCGACCGGCGCCAAAGTTATTCAAAATAGAATGTTGCGGATTTCCTATGGAAACGTGGTCCTAACTATAACTACCTACTGGCGACTGCCAGTAGGTAATATATATATATATATACATATATATATATATATATATATATATCAAAACAATACCCTTTCAGGCATAGAGTGATGCATAAATTATGCAAAAAAAGAAGCAGAGAACTCTGGGTAGTTCTCAAGTTTAGGTGGAAAGCAGCTCCAGTAGTGAGCACTCTCAAAAAGATAAAGATCAATGTGCATTACAAGTGTGGTGAAAATCTGTTAATCGGTTTGGGCTGTAGGTGTGAACAAAATTTCCTATGGGATTTAAAAAGTGCAAAACATATATTTTTTTGCACATTTGACTTTTTTGTTCTTCTACACAGATTCGCACAATAATTGGCATTCCAGACTATAGCTGACTACGCCATGGGACTGCCAAATGTGGTGCTAATCAATCCAAAGGGATCGATCTACCCTTCTGGCTTTCACCATCTCCACCAAGGACCACAAACAACAAGAATATAAGGCCATTTCTGGAGGATATCAAACTCCTTGTGCTCTTGACAGAGGACAGGCCAGGGGCCCCTGCAGACCATGCAGCCCCTGTGGTGCAGCGGGGACCCCACTCCTTCAGGGGCCCCTTCAATCCTTCAGTGTCCCCACTCAGCCCAAGGTCAATAATTATTTGTGAGGTTTGGAAACTCAGGGCTCCCTCTTTACATCCTGTAGGGGGCCCCATCATTTTGTGCTAGGCCACTGGGACAGGCAAATATTGGACACTGAAATAGAAGAAGGAGAGATAGAGGTGTCAATTAGAGACCTGCAGTCGGGTAAGGCAGGGGGCCCAAAAGGCCTGCCAATAGATTTTTTTTAAAACAAGTCTAGCCTTATCCTTCAAATGTTTAAGAGGGCCAGAGACCAGGGTCAACTGGCTACAATAGTAACAATCCTAAATGAAGGTAAGGCACCAGATGGCCTATTTTGTTGCTCAATACAGAGGCAAAGATATTAGTGAAAATACTGGTGAATACGCTGAGGAAAATGTTTACCATACAAGTGAACCCAGCCGTATAACGATTCATGCCGAATAGAGGGACAAGGCTCACCCTGCATAGACTATATGGATGAATGTGTTATACTGAAAGAGAGCTAGAACCGATGGTAGTGATTTCTTTGGATGCGACTATGGCATTTGACTTGGAAGTACATGTTATGAGTGCTGGAAAAGACAGGGGTGGGCCCAAAAAAACAGCCAATGGGTGAAATTGCTATATCAGAAGTCCATGGCTCTGGTTAAAGTAAACTGAGTACAGTCAAAGTTGTTTCAGTTAGGGATGGAAACGAGGCAAGGATGCCCGCTCTCTCCAATGCTCTTTGCGACAGCACTTGAGCCGCAATAGTTTGGGTAAGATTGACGGCGTAGTCAGAGGACTGAAATGGGGCACCTCAAGGGATGATAGGATATCACTCAATGTGGACAATGTACTGCTGTACGCAGCCCAACCTGAGATAACGGTTCCAAGACGCCTGCAAATCTCCAGCTATTCATTAATTATTCACTGTAAACTGGGCGAAATCTCTTTTATACCCACTAATGGGCAATGCACCGATAATTCCACATGGATACCAGTATCAAACTTCAATTGAGGGATTCTGATACATAGGAATCTATGTCGTAAGAAATGTGGTGATTTTCTTTAGAGAAAACCTGTACAAAGTTTTAGACAAATTCAGAGACGACAAGAAGCACTGGAGAGCATTGTTGTTATCATTATTGGGCAGGGCAGCCATGTTTAAAATGATGGCATCGCCTAAAATTGCTTTACACCATGCAGAGCACCACATACAGGATATTGGCAGAATAGTGGCTCTCGCTATGGAATGGGAAAACACTGTGTATTGCCCTGACAGCTGATGAGCGGGGTGTATGATGGGAGCATAGCACTGGCCACTATTCAAAAATATTATTGGGCCACACAGCTGGTGAAAATAAACGAGTGGGCCTATGCCCCACTGGAGGAACCGGCGCTTAGAGTAGACAGTCATGCCAGGGTAAGCAGGGGTATGCGGCAGCACTCTACATTAAGTGAACAAATGTGACACTACCGATTCAAAGCAAACACAAGGAGATGATGGACGGAGCGCTGAAACTTTTCAGACACTCACCCCCAGTCACAGATCTAGGTTGAATCCATCATCATTCTTTAGCTCACTTCGCCACCCCAGGTCAGACCCAGATATATGCAAATCAGTCTTGACCCTGTGCCTCATTGGAACACTCCAGCCCGAACTACTGAGTTTGGGCTGAACCCGAAACAAGCATCCTGGGACCGGATTCTGGGTGACACCCTTCATCAGCCATTCATTCATTCATACACAATCAGTAATAAGAGCCTGGAAGCAAGCCACAAGGTGTATGGGTAGGGAAGAGAAAATGACCATGGCTATTCCACTTTGGCACAGTGAGGTCCTTTCTGAAACACAGACGTTCAAAGGGTCCGTGAAATAGGACCTAACCAGAATAAGTGGATTAGTAGATGTATGGAAAGAGGAGGGACTGATTACCATGGAGGCACCTAAGCAAGAGTAACAACTGGCAGACTCTGAGGTGTTTCGACATTTAATACTCAGACATGCACTGGCTGTACATACCGATCAAGATGCCAGCATTGAGGACTCGTTCCCCTGGAAGACAGGGTATTGGACGAACCACTACCCATAAAATAAATCTTACTGATTAATAGGAAAATGGCATACAACTCCCCAAATATCCTAGTAAAATTAAAAGTAGTCTGGGAAAAGGATGTTGGCCTACTTGGTGATATGAAATGAGAGAAAGTACTGTGAGACCCGCAGGAAGTTGCAATACGAACTTGGCTTCGGTTGATTCAACTGTGTATACTGCATAGATCATACTACACCAAAAGAGCACTACTGAGATAGGGGATGGGGGGTGCCGAACACGGACAAATGTAGTAGGGGATGAGGCCAGGTGGGGGGGATTTTGTGCACACATTATGGTCCTGAGTGGAAGTGAAACATTACTGCGATGCTTTGAGAGACTGTCTTAAAGCTCTTACAGGAGTACACATAGATGATACGGCCAAGGCACACACACAACATTTGGAGGAAACCTGGTCTGCCGAAATATACAAAACTACTAGTAGTGCTAGTTCTGGTGATCGCCAAAAGAAACATCACAAGCAGCCACGGCCGCTTCAGGTAAGAGCGGTGGGGCCGGCTGGGTGGGGGATTTCGAGAGACGACCACAAGAGAAAATTAAATAAATAATACATTTTCCCTCGTGGTCGTCTCTCGAAATCCCCCCCAGCCAACCCCACCACTCTTACCTGCAGCGGCCGCGGCTGATCACAAGGAGATGGGGAGCTTCCGACCCACCGGAAACACTCACCTAAAAGATTGATATGGACTAGTGCATGCTTGCTGAGAAGCAAGTCTATGAGGTATGGGGATGTCCCAAAAACCTGGAAAATGTCTGGAAACCGTGGCAGCAATATATGGACATCTAGGTTGGGATATAGCTTTTGAAACAACCCTGCATTGTCCAGGGAGAGCGTGATGAAGGAAGATGCTGGTGAGCAATGTTGATGATTTATCAAAGAATTAAGTAGATGAATACATTGAGAAAATGGAGGTCAGCAATATGTGGACAATCTTGATGGAGGTGACTTTTATTTGGGAGAAACCAATAAAAATATTTAATAAAAAAAGAGATTATGAGACCATCAGTATCTACGAGGAAAAGGAAATGGAATAAGAGAGGAAACAGATACTCGACACTACCACTCAGACCTGTCACTTCTTCTGGGCACTGAGATCTGCAGGTCAAAGTGGGCATTTTAACGCTATCTCTGCATAACCAACTCACTGCTTTCTGACTTGCTATTTCAGAAACTCCAACTTTGTACCTATGTGCTCTTTGATGAAGATAAGCATAGTTTCGGCATGACTCTTTGTGCCACCACATATACACATCATGCGTGACATAATCGTGACATAAGAATTCTTCTTGTTCAAACCCCAACTTTAAATGCATCATTATTTAAAGACTTTGGCAATGCTCAAAATCAAAGTGTTCAAAATAGTTTGAAGTATGTGTTCCTAATGCTACCAGATTTTCAGAATACTTCTCCATTCACAAACATCTTAATAAAAGTTATTCACAAAAGGAAATTCTGAATCCAAGTGGCGAGGTCCCAACTGCAGCACAACTGTAGCAGGAGTGCCTAGAAAAGATGCAGGGGAACATGAGGAAAGTTATACCAGAAACTCCAAGACAGCCATCACCAAACAACAAGAGAGTTCAGGGACTGCTGGGAAATCTAGGGGCATATTAGCAAGAACCTCGTTAAAATTATCGCCATCTAACCTGGGCTTCTATTGGAATTCTATAACGCATATTATCAAGCCCATTATCGCCGTTTTAGCGGCAGTTTCCTGCCGCTAAAACGGCGATAACTTTAACGAGGTTCTTGCTCATATGCCCCCTAGTTTGTCATCAGGGTACCATCGAATAGTGTGCCCCCTCCACTCTCAAAGTCTCTTCGAGACAGAACTGGACCTCTGTGAAGCCTTTACTTCTCTTAAATGGACTCTGAGTGAGCAGGTTTGGAGCACTGCACCCCTTCCCCCACCAAACCATAAGCAGTCATTCATGCCCCCTGACATGAGTCCTGAAAGTTACCCCCATGAATTGGTGATTGATAGATTGAAGTGCAAATGCAGTGTGACCAGAGGGGCAATAGCCTCATGCTTGACCAGAGACTCCCGGCTCTCTGTTGATGTGAGGATTCTGCTTACATGTGCATTCAGGTAGTATAGGACATTTGTGAACTGTCAGCATTCACAAGTGCTGTTTCCTTAGAAGGATCAAATGCCTTGAAGGTTTCAACCATTAAAGCATCTTTACTTCCCTCAACAGACCTCTGCTGCAGTATATCCTATACTGAGTTAGTAGAAGTCTTGAGCAGTTCCCTCAGAGTTTCGTTTACTGTAGAAATACTGGAGGTAGTAAGGCCTCAGAAGTTCATTATACCTAAACCCTCCTGAATTCAGAGACATTATTGTCCCGGCGAGGCATTCAGGCAACATCAGTATGCAGTCATTAGTATTCTTCGATTTTCTAAGCTGGTTTAGTTAAATCATCAAACCTGTGATCTACTATTAATAGAATAATTAAGGATCCCCACCACAGTATTCCCACAAGAAGGAATGCACGAATACCAGGTTTTCTGCAGTCCGGGCCAGGGATTCAACTTGTCAGACTAAGCTTTTTCTATTGCCTACACTGACATCTCTGTGTCTGTATTGTCCTTATTTTCTATTTCTTTTACTGTGACTTTCAGCATTGGTGTCTTCTCTCCCTACAGCATCCAAAAGCACACAGTCAAGGTCACGAATATATCATCACCATTTCTGGACAGAAGGTCAAAATCCAGGACAGTAATTGTGGACCAAAGGTTCGTTTTACAGTCATATCGGAGGTGGTCGCGCAATAGTATATAACTAAGTAAAAAGACAACCAACATAAGTAAAAGTCAAAATAAGTTTAGATTAGATTGACAATCGTGCACTTCACAGTTTTCAGTATGTGCACAGCCTTGAGCAACTGTGCTGGTCTTTTTGTGGTATTTCACATTATCATAATCTATTTATATCGTTACTGCACTGGGTTGGCCAGTCTGATATCTTGTTCACCGTTCATGGTGCTGAGCAGGCATGTTTGGTGAGAGTAGTCTGGAAGATCTGCTCGGATGGACTTTGCCGATGTAGCGATGTCCTCTGTGAAGGTACCGTTCACGACAGATGCTATAGTTGTGATGAATATCTGTTTATTACACATATCAAAAATTAGTGAAAAAAATATGTATTAGAAAAAACATTCTGCCTACATGCTAGAGCTGCTGTTGATTAACTTTGCATAAATAACAAGCATTGGCATAGCCAATAGGTCTCACCTTTGGGACCATATAAGTGGTTTGCTATGCAGCCCACAAGCTGCGAGTTTACAAACATCAGAAAGAAGACAGAGCAAGCAGTCACATTTCAGTTGACAGTGGTAGTCGCGCTGGACAATTTTTCAACCACGTGTGCTTGAAGCTGTGCACTTATAAATTGATTTAAATTTAAATTATGACATTCAGCCTGGTCTAAGGCAATTTATCTCCACGTGGTTTGACACTTCTTGGGAAGCCTAGGTGGAAGGAAGGAGCGAAAAGAATACTAACTGGTGCTCGTGTACATCTTTGGGTGGAGTTTGCAATAAATAAGAGCAATATAAAACTGCAGACGGATCAAGTGCCCTGAGACGTCTTTGTTGGCATGTGTGCACTACACACACGTTACGTACATATGTACATACCGACACTACATTGAGCGACTGAATACATCTAAACTTCAGCTGTGAGAACACATGACTGCCCTTGTAGGCAATTAAACCCAGCTCCTGTATCTCGAACATGTGCAGCATCCTCAGATCTCGAGTGAAAACGCCTGGCATTGGCAACCGGGGCGGGAAGCCCCTTACCACGAGAGATCGTGCACGTTAGCACCTAGGTAGGGACAGGGAAGAACGGGTGTGAAGTGGGGAAGAAGAAAAGAAGACTGGAAGCAAGGGGAGAAAGAAGACGAGAAGGCGAATCGGGGCGATAGTGCGGGTGTGGGAGAAGGAGAGGAGAGAAAGGAGTAAATATAGTGGTGAGAGGAAGAAGAGAAGGAAAAAGAGTGAAGGTGATGGTGTTAGAGAGAAGAGGGGAGCAAAAGACAGAGGAAAGGGACAACATGTGGGTATGAAAGAGAGAGTAGCAGGGAAACAGAAAAGGCAAGAAACGGGAGTCTGAAAAGAGAGGAGACAGGCAGAGGAACGAGAAGAAAGACAGAGTACAACAAAGGGAGAGGGAGACCGTGGGAAGGAGCAGAACGCAGGAGAGAGGGTGCAAGAACTACGTAGCTCGTCACATTGTGAGTATTCCTTGAACTGTCAACTTCCCCCACTGCCCTTTGCACAACACGTGAAACGTTCTAAGGTGGCAGACTGCCATCAGGTGTCGGCGCTAATTGAGTTAATTGATTTCTGATGTGTGCCATTTCCTGCGCTCATGGCAGGCCCCAGCCTGCAAATGGACTGGATCCGATAGGGAGTTAACAAAAGCGCCCCTCCCCCTCTCACGCACATCCTAAGGGTCTCCTGGAAAGGGATTAGCTCCCCTGCGGCTTGGCTCTACTATCAGCAGTAGTAGTACTCCATAACAGTAGATATCCGTATCCACGTCATGTCTGCTATAAATGCAATTTAACAAAAATACGTAAAGACATTCCAGGAAAATTCAAGTTTTTCATGTTTCACGTTTTGTCATCCCACTACTGTGGATTTTTTCATTCAAAGAAATAAGCGCTCCGAAGCGGTATCAAGGCAACACAAGATAATTACAAAAATAAACATACAAAAAATGCTATGCGTAATGCGCCTTCATCTTTGCAAAGGCTCAAAGTTTGACTGAATATGTCTAGCGCCAAGAAGCCTTTTTATGACATTTACTACCAATTCCTCAAAAACTACAATGAAACAGAAACATAGTGTGTTTACCTCCCTTCCATACCCCTACCTAAGCCCATCACAAGACCCGGGGTCATGGCCGCTGTACACCAACTCTGCGCCCCTGAAACAGCAGCAGCCTCGGGAAAAGTATCACCAATAAGGGGAGGAAGGGGAAGGGGCTGCAGTATACGTGTGAACGAGGCTATATCTGGAAGGCGCACGCCACAGCAGCGGAAGAGCGCAGTCTGTCTATCCCAGGCGGGGGGGATGCTGAACTTTCCCACCAGCGCACAAACTACTTTAAGCAAAAAAAAAACAAGCCCGGCCGAGCGTGGCGCGCGCGCGCGCGCGCTTGGTGGCGGGGGAGCGGACCCTTTGAAGTGCTCCCAAAAGGCGGATTGCATGGCGGCACGATGCGCGTGATTGTGCGCGTGCTAGCCATGCAATCCGCTTTTTGGGAGCACTTTTGAAACCCGTATTCTATAGTCTCGCTTTGCAATCGCTTACGCGATAGCAAGGCGAGACCTAAAAAACTGTCTGGGGGACTGTGTCTGCAAAATAAAATGTCTACTGCCCACCATATCATGGCGGTCAGTTGGTAGTTTGCTTTTGACAAAAGTACTTCTGCTGCACTGGTGGAAGCTCTTATGGCAAAATGATGTCTGCGGACACTGTGGCGATCTACAAGCATGGTCGACCATTCATGGTTGGGGAGGAAGGCCCTACACTGACCCACTGGGCTGCCTGCCATACTTTAAAAGACCCCTTAAAGTCCCATGGTAAAACTGTTGATTACAGTGAACTGCTGGGACCCGTGCATTATTGCGGTTGCCCTGAAAAGGTACCTACACCCCAGTCACCTAATCCACATAGTCCAACATTGTCAGATGAGATCGTCATTGCTTTCTATGGGCACATTTTGTTTTTTCTTTAAAAAAAAAAAATAATAATCATAAATTTTGATCCCCTTAAAAACGTTTTTGTTGTTTTAATCATTAAAGTATTCCTTTCACTAAATTGGATTGTGGATTTCATGTGTTGCATGTTCTACCTTTAAAGTTGTTTTGGTCCCACAAAAATACTTTCTGAACATTTACTTTGAGGAGCTGTTGCTTGCTTTGATGCAGTTTATGCACAGCTTGCCCATCAGTTTAAAATCCAATTTCTTATGCAGGACCTAGAACATAGAGACAAACGCAGAATGCCATGCCCTAGGCAGATGCGTGAGAAGGCACACCCCCTGCTGTAACTAGGGCCCATTGTCATTCTATATGTGACACTCAAACTCAGTCAGAACGACAGTGGGCCTGTCCACAGTCTCTGCGAGGTAGGGGAGGGGCTGCCGCAGCCGGGCAAATTAAACTCCTAGGGCGTCTCCAGGGGAACAGCACAGCGCGCTGTCATCCCCAAAATTACGGACAAATGGTGTCCATTAAAGGAATGATAACGGACAACGGACAGCATGCCAAAATAACGGACGGTCTGTGAAATTGACGGACGGTTGGTCATCCTACTATGGGGCATATTATCAAGAAACGGCGTTAAAATTATCGCCGCTTTAGCGGCAGAAAACTGCCGTTAAGTGGCGATAATGGGCTTGATAATATGCCCTTGAGAATTCCCATAGAAGCCCATGTTCTGGGGTAAACATGGGCTTCTATTGGAATTCTCTGCGGCATATGATCAATCCCATTATCGCCGCTCTAGCCGCAGTTTTCTGCCGCTAAAGCGGCGATAATTTTAACGCCGTGCTTGATAATATGCCCCTATGGTGGACCACTATGATTAAAGGGGGTATTCTTCTGCATTTCTTGTCACCTGTCTGCCCCAAGGCTTGGCATGCCTAAATTAGCTGTATATTGTACTGTATGGAATTTGAATTGCATTTATAGACAACTTGCTACCCTTGACAACCACTGAATCTCTTTGTGGGAGTCTTTAGTTATTGTTGTATATTCATGGTTGTTGGGGTTATTCTTTTGCTTTCAGGAAACGGAAGCATTTCCTGCAGTTTCTTGTGATAGATTAAGTTAGTAGAAGTTAGGTGTGAAGATTAATAGTGTGAGTTGATGCAAGTGATACAATGGGATACATAGTTAGTCAAGAGGAGGATTTACATCTTGTTAGATTGCAAGGAGAGGTTACACAAAGAGTTATGATTTGTGCTGAGTGAAAGAGGGGTGAGTAAGTAGACTACAAGAGGATAGATATTGTTAGACGGCAGGAATGGTTACACAGAATGATAGTTTGTGATTTGTGAGGCAAGATATGGTTATTTTATGGAGATTTATTGGGGAGTAAGGCAGACAGGTATAGGCCACACTCAGAAGAGTAAAGGCATGCAGGGGGTGGAGTATAAGGAGACAATCATTGAAAAGAAAGCAAGGAGAGAGAAAACTAGTATAAACTGAGGTTGATTTCCATTAAGGGTTTTAGTAATATGGTGGTGGTAGGTTTTTGGAGGATGTAGAAAGTGTTACCTGTGGGCAGGAGATATGTGTTGTAGCATCTTTGGCTGTTAAATTGGCTCTTGATGAAACAGGCTGTCCTTTTTTAAGTTACATAGATATGGAGGATTATTTAGATTCTTTTGACCTCTGATAACTATTTGATTTGGCTGTAAAAACTGGTGCGCTCAGACCAAACTATCTGCAGCGGCGACAGGGTAATTAGCCACATGCAGCTTCTAGGTTAACATAGTGCTGCTACCTGTAAACGGGAATGGGTTTGATCGATAAGCGCAGCCTCATATCCGTTCCATGAGTCCATCTGTGCCAGTCACTGGGGCTTCTTGCTAAAGACCCTCTCCTCAGGTCCACACACCAATGTAGATAGTACACATTACAAGGACATGAAATAGAGAAAAGACATTAAAGGGGAAAATGTATGTTGTTTAGGGGTAACTTGGGGTGGAAACTGCTAACCTGTCTTGCATCTGGTACCCCTGGCATTGGCTTGCTGCCCCTGACCTGTGAGTCCATGACCGCACATGGAAGGCCGACACAATGACAAACACTGTTAAAGCCAATAAGTGTCATCTTAGGGACCTGCTGGCTTTGTCAATGGTTATTAGCGATTCTGAATAGTATCCCCAGCTAAAAAAATAAGCCTTTGATGCAGCCGCCCATGTCATTTTGTAGGCATGCGCGCGCCTACAAAATGACGCCTGTCGCTATTTCTTCTGTTTAGTTACCGCTCCGAGTTGGCTCAGAAACTTAAAAGAAAAAAAACAAGTGAAAGTGGTGTTTTTTTAAGCAGGTGAGGAAGCAACAGGGAGTGAAGGCAACACAGAGGTGCAGGTGGGAGGAGGAAAAGCAACGGGCGGGAGAGCAGCGTGAAGCAGGGAACCACACAGTGGAGAAGACAAAGGGGAACACAAGGGAAAGCGCAGCCTGAAGGGGTATGGAGAGAAGCAGACGGTTCACAGCAACACAGAGTGCAGGGGGAGAAAAGTGCATGACTGAGACAGTTGGAAAAAATAAGCACTTTCATGCAGTGGCTAACCAAAATAGATGTAAGTAGTGCTTGAAAAACAAGTAGATAAAGCTTAGAAGCCAGCAAATCAAAAGTGATTGTAAAGAAGCAAAGCCCATCGGAGGGGCAAATACAAGATTGACAAGCTGGGATGCAAATAAGACACAGGCAAACTAGAGTGGCAGGAAAGACAACCAATGGTAAGCAATGAGCAGGCTCCAAGCTCATGAAGGTTCTTGGTAAACCCACAATATGTCTTGTAAGAATATAGCACTTTACTACGCAATGTATTACATCGTATGTTATTACAACGCGGTCATTGCAATGACATCATTATTAGTACGCGATACATTTACATCACAAGTCTTTACAACGTCTTGCACAAGGGGGTGCGCTGGACTTAGGAATAGTATTATTTACTATTCCTACTCCAGTTTGCGCAACAGTAGGGAAGGTGTTGGAATTCATTTCATATACCTCAGCGTCCCCTAGTGGAATTCTTTGTAAAGACTTGCGATGTAAATGCAGCGTGTACTAACAACGCGGTCGTTGTAACAACCGCGTTGTAAAGGTATCACGGTGTAATGACCGCGTTGTAAAGGTTTTTTACCGTCTTGCAACAGGCAGTGCATGGGCTGCCCAGTGAGCGTGACCTAAAAGGACTCTAATTACCATGTTTACATTCAAAACTTTCCAATCCTTGCCTTTCCCCTCACTCCTCTACATCAAATAGGAGGGTGTTCAGGGGCTTTGAGTGGGACAAGGATTCAACCATATGATGCCACTTTAAAAAAAAATAATTAGGGTCATATTGAACATGCTGGGGTCAAAGAAATGTATTTGGTATATCAAGCAAATTGCAGGCAAGTAAATAAAGCTGATGTGCACATTGTTATTCTAGGCAAGGATCGTCCAGTTATTTATAATTGGAAGCAATTTAGCTTGAATAAAATGTACCCCCACAGCCAGTGTGTGCCTTATGCTAATGAGGTGAGAATCACCGCGAGCGCCGCACGTGGATGTATTAATTTGCTTTTATTGCGGTTTTTATGCAGAGCAGACCTTGCCTCGTAGGGCCATGAAGCATTTTACAAAGATCACAGATGACATGCCGGGGTGTGCTGGTTACAGATGCACGGTCGCAAAGTTACACAAGCTAGTGAGAAATAATAACATTCTCCACACAAGCATTGGCAAAACCAATAGGACTGCCAGCCTTTTAGCTTTGTAATTGCTCGTTTTGTTTTCTCACGCTTTTTGTGATACGTACTGGGGGAACTGCCGGACAGTACTCAATATATATTTCTAAAAACATAGGCTAAAATTAAAAATATTTTTAGGGCTCAATAAGCACACATTGTTATATTAGTCCAAGCAACGGAAACAAAAATATTTTGAGGATGGGCTTGCTCCTTGTGATATAGCAGAATGCTGTCACTCACAGCGAACTTAGCCAATGGCTGAAGTGGGGAAGCCTGCTAACCCCTGCTGTATGCTGTTGTGGGCGGAAGAAACATTTGAATGACACAGCCATAGACCAATGGATGAAGAGGACTGGCTGAATGCCCCTGTAAGTAAGTATACGTTATGTACACTTTTAGTAAAAGAAAAGTATCTTAGCTAGCACCTGACCTAAGACGAGTAAATATCCAGCTGCTAGATAATGCCCACAGAAATGTAAGGGATTTTTTTACTCCATTAGACAGTAGTGAATAATTAACGTGCAAATTGCTCTTGTTTCTGCGATAACTCCACTATCCAAAGCAAAAGCTACCATGTCACTGACAGGTCTGAAGTGATGCTGTCCATGTGCACTGCCCTTGCTCTGCCTGTGCTGAGATATTACACTTGAGATTTCCAGAGCTGAACAACAACTTCTCAGTCTTACTTCAGAAGGTACAACCTTGAACACCTTTAGAAAGATTACAAGTGCAGGGATTCTGTGCATCCTTCGACTACAGGTCGGTTAGGGCGCTCCATTGAAAAGTGTGCATTTGTGAACGATGACCGCGACTGCACTGTTGACGGTCTACACAGAGGTTAAACATCTGTACTTGGGTGACACTACTGGTGAAAGAAGCACGGTTGGTCTGGCCCAAAGGGCAATCAGGCAAGGCCTGATGGGCTGCCCGACAGGACAGTGAGGGGCATATTTACAAAGAAATAATGCAGCGTGGCACTGGAAGCAATTTAGCAGTGCCACGCCGCATCATTTTAAAAATGCTGGGATGCGCCATATTCACAAGAATACAGTGCACCCCTGTGTTTTCCCTTGCACCTGCGCTAAAAAAGCTGCCTAGTGCCAACGCAGACACCCTTGGGTCATGGTGCAATTGTGACTGCGTTGCAGGGATGATTGTTTATGTACAACGAGGGACACCTTCCTACACATAAACAATCATTAAAGGCGATTTACTCGTTCTATGTGTGCTGTAGAAAGAGCAAAAATGAGGGGAAATCAAGTATTTCTCCTCGTTGCACCACTCTAACACCTGCTTTTCCATTGAGTTAGATTTTGGAGCTGCCTCACATTTACAGATTCTTATAAATGTGGGGCAGCATCAAAAAGCATTGGGTGATGCGGTGGAATGCCCGCACCAACACGCCCCTTTCATGCAAAGTGATGCGTGAAAAGGGACTGTATTTACAAGGCCATGAAAAGTCACGCACTGTGGATTTGCGTGGGCCTTGTAAATAGGCCAGCACACAGCGCCACCGAGGCGTCAAAAAAGCTGTGGTGGTGCTAGCAGCTTGAAAATATGCCCCTGAGTGTATTGAGTTTTTACCTGCTTTTGAACCTGCTTTATGGTGTGCTGGAATGCTTTTTACTATTGATTGTCCTAATATTTTTTTTTTAAAACATTGGCTGCTGCAAGCTCAAATCCATGCAGTTTCCCACATCTTGCAAAACACTTATGCAGTGTGTCTTTGCCTGTTCAAAACTGCCCCATTTTTTCAAAACTAGATCACATTTTTAACTATCTGATTTACTAACGGGGGACACTTTTATTTTGGTGCCCGGACTGTTTTCTGTCTCAGTCCGACCCTGGATAGAAGGATTTTGAAAACAAACCACTCTTTACCAGTGGACAACCGGTTGTTCGGCCAGTTGCTCCGCACCACAATGTACTTCCTGCCAGTACCCGACTAAAGCTTCCAACATGGTGTATGGCACTCACAAGGTGGCGGTATCTCTGTATAAGAGGTTTGGAAATATTGCCGTCACAGGATGCATTTTACAGCACAATGTCTTAAATATATAATCTAAAAATATGCTTTACAGGTAGTTCTGAAGGGGTCTAAATAAATATTTCAACACTGCAAAGACTGCAAAGTCCAAGAAGCACTATTTCTCCAAAGCAGCAAATTATGCGTGTGAGAAAAGTGCATGGCCATTTAAAAGCACTTTATGCACAAGAGGCAAATATAGTGGTGTAACAGGAGAAGAAGTGGTCATACGCTATTCACAGGCTGATTGGAAAACTGAAAAACCCAGATCATGTGTTAGGACGAATGGCATCATTGTATAATGCTCTATTACTTACCGGTAATCTTCATTACTCCGGGTCCCGTTGTCCTCGTCCCATTCATTAAAAAAGTGGAGCTAATCATTTCCTTGACAGAAAAAAGAAAAGAGGAATGCTGGGACCCTAACCCTTGCCCCTCCCACTGGGAGTACATAAGCAGTACTTACCCAGCACTCCGCCTGGACAACCAAGTCCCCACAGGAAGGCCGGATGTTCGGGAGGGTGGACGGGGCGTATGAGTGAGACGAGGACAACGGGACCCGGAGTAATAAAGATTACCGGTAAGTAATAGACCATTACCCAAAGGTCCCTTATGTCCTCGTACCATTCATTAACAAAGTGGAGAATACCAAAGCAGAAAACCCGGCCTTCCAAACCCTGAAGCACACCCAGGAAACCACACCAAAGGCAGCAACCCAAGAGAAGCAAAAATGAAGAACCGCAGGAAACAACCGGCAGAGCACACAGACAGGAAAGCACCCCACCAAAGCAGGGCCACACCCACCAAACAAACGGTAGACGACCAAGCCGAAGAAAAGGACAACCAACAGAGGGCAGCCAGCAAAAACCAGGAGCCCCCCCCGCGAACAAGGAATGGGAAGAACACACCAACAAAAACCCCAACAGAGGCCGCCCACAACAAAAAGACAGAGAGGAGGCCACACAAAGAAGAAGCCCCCAGTGACCCAACCGGCCAGCAAGCCAGAACAGGCCAGCAGGGAAACTACCAAGGACCGGAAACCGGAACCAAGGAAAACCGAAGGCGACAGCAAGGAGGCAGCCAACCAGAGAAACAGGAAACAAAGGACCCAGGCCAACCAAAGGGAAACCCCAACCCTCCAAACGGAGGAGAGCACGCCAAAAGGCGACCAGGCCAAAAAGGAAACCAAAAAGGAGGCACCCCAAAGAGACCCCAAAGGCAAAGCCCTACAAGGGAAACAGGCGCCAAAGAAACCAACACCCTGGACCACAGCGGACCAGAGAAGAAGAAGCCCTAACATGACACGACCAAGGAGCGCACCGGACAAAAAGGCTGACAAGCCCAGCTCCACCAGGAAGGCACACAGGACCCCACAGCAGAACAGACATAGAGAGCCCCAACAAGAAGAAAGGGAAGCCCCAGACAGACAAAGGGACACCCAAACAGCCCCAAAAGGGGAAGACCCCACAGCCACCGATGCAACCAAGCACGAAGGGGGAAAAGGGGCTAGCCCAAACCAAGAAGGAGGGAAGCACTGACCAGGCACCAGCCAACCCCCTACCCAAACCAGAACGACCAGGCCCCCAGAGAGCCCAGAGAACAAAGCCCCTGAAACCCCACAGCAAACGACAACCACCAAGCACCCCGACAGGGAGACGGAGCCACAGCGACAGCCCAGGAACCGGCCAAGAGCCAGCAAAGGCCAAGGCACACACAAGAAAGACAGGGTAACAGGAACACAACCCTAGGAACGCCACCCAACAAGGCCCACAGAGCCAGAAGGGAGCAGTCCCAACAAAACCAGACTTCGACAGAACCCCAAGAGGACCAGACAGCCAGACACCAACCAAACCTAAAAGGACAGGGGAAGAGCCAGACACCAGAACCCCAAGGGCCACATGCCTCACAAGGAACAAGGCCCCAACCAAACCAGGGACCGACAGGCATTGCCAGAGCAGCAGGGGCAGGCGAAGCCAACCACCCAAGGCCACAAAGACCAGGGCAGAAGAACAAGCCAGCCAGAGACGCCCCCAAAAAGACCAGGCAGAAAGCCAACCAAACAACAGACAGGCCAGCAAAGACTGGGGACGAACAACCCGTAACACGCACAGACCCACAAGGGGCGGGACAGAACCAACAGCCCAAAACCCCCAACCACGAGGGGAGGAAAACAAAACCCCAAAACCAGCCAAACCAGAGAGGCAACAGAAGCCAGGATGGAAGCCAAGCAGACCACCCAGGCCTACAAACACCACGTCCCAGCATCCACCAAGGGAGGGCAGGAGCAGAGGAAAACACACCCCAGGGCAGAACCCAGACAATAGAGCGCCAAGCAGTCAGCGAGGGCCGAAGTCAAGCAACCAGCCCAATCAGAACGTCCCAGCGGCCCAAACCACAACTCGGGGAAGGCCCCTAACAGGGAAGGCCCCAACAGGGCACAGGCAAAATTAGGGGCGGGGGGGCCAGAGGAGCCAGAGGCACAAAGCCCCCAACCACACTCTCGACCCACAGCAACCAGTCCTGGGAAACCAGCAGCCAAGCAGGCAGGCAACCCAAGGGGCAAGACAAACACCCAACGACCGCCCCTCCCAAACAGAGGGAGGGGCTGTACAGAGAGACAGACACAGCCAAAGGAAGCGGGCCCCAGAAAAAGGGGGGGGGGGGCACGCAGGAAAGACAGGAACATCCGCCCAGGCAGAAGACCATCACAGTCGGAAAGGGGAGGCCCAGGCCACAAGGGGCAATACCAGCCCACCCCAGCAAGAGCCAGGAAACGACCGCCGAAGGAACAGTCACCCACAGACATAGACCACAAAGCCAGAGACCACAGGACCGGGCCAAAGCCCAAACCCAACACAGCAGAGGAGAACAGCTGGCAGCAGACGCTGAGAACACACAGGCCCACACAAGCAGGTCACAAACCAGCCTCGACCCACCAAAAAAAGGGTCGAGACCAGAACAGATCAGGGACCAGCAGGCAAAACTCAGCCGGAGACAGGAAGGGCCCGATGAAGAACAAGGCCCCCAGAACCCCCCCCCCCAAACACAGGAGGAACAAACACCATGGTATGAGGCAACCCCAGGCAGATAGAACAAACAGCCAACAGCACCTGGATGACCCATGCGGAGTCCCAGCTAGGCACAAAGCAGACCCCACACCGTCGAACTGCAGAAAGTAGACGAGACCAGGGCCAACAGGGACGTACGGACGCAAAACAGGGATGGACCAGACCCAAACCAGCACCACACCCAGCAACCAGGCAAAACCGGGGGCGGACAAGGCTGCAAAGACGCAGCCCAAAAACCAGACACAGCGGGGCCAGAGACCACAGCCCCCGTCAACCCAGTCAGGCACCCAAAACGGGGAACACTCAGAGTGCAGACACACCCCAAGAGGAAGACGGAAGCAAAGGAAGGGAGGGCCAAAGGACCACCCCAAGAGAAAATGCGGCACAGGAGAGGCAAGGAATGTGACCAGGTGAGGAACCAGGACACCCAGGAGGACGAGCCAGGAACCCGCAGTGCCAGCACCAATGTCAAGACAGAAGAGGCCAGACGCCACTGTACGCTGACGACCCAGGAGGCCAAAACCACCATGCAGCCCGCACCAGGAAGAGGCAGGCCCAGCAGAAACAGAACAAGCCTCCCCCCCCCTCCCATGAAGAGACGAATCCCTCAAAAGGAAAAGAAGAACAAGCCCAAAAAAGGGAACAACAGGAGGAGCGAAAGGCATCCAGAGCAAAAGCAGGCAGCCAGCAACAGCACACAAAGGAAACAGCCCCCCCACTCTGAAACACCCTGGGGGGCCAGAAACAGGAACAAGGTCCCACTCCCACAGGCCGCCAGGGACCTGCACAGAAGAGCCATTATACCAGCGACTCAAAGAAACAGCGCAAAAGACCAGGACCAGAAAGAGAGACCGAGCGCAGCAGGCAGAAGCCACCGCAATGAGGGACCCGGTCAGGGCCCGAGGGAACCTCAGCGGAGCCAAAGCACGGACGGCGATAATAGATGTCAGCAGGGGAGTCAACTGCCCAGAACCCACAGCACTCAAACTCCCACACCCACTTCACAGAGTCAAACGGGAGCCAGCAACGTCCGGCGCACACCACAGGCACCCAAGAAGCAACAGTGGCCAAAGCAGGAGTCCCAGGGAAGGACTCAGCCCATCATGGCCGGCACTGGAAGAGAAAGCGTGTTGCCAGAAACACAGGAAGGGGAGCTGATGCCAAAATCGAACCTGCAACCCCAGCATCGAAGCCGGCCAGCAAACCACATCCTCCCACAACAAGAAGCAACAGGCAGCTAGAAAGAAAGCGCCAATGCTCAAAATGCGACCACAGGAGCAACAGACTGCAACCACCAGCCACACAGTAGCCCCCCAAGAAGGCAGATAAGCAGGCAGCCGGAGCATGTCCCCAGCCCTCTCGTTGGTCACAAACTTAGGAAAAACAGTACAACAAGCACCCGGCATGGCAGCAGAGCCAGACCCATCGAGGACACGGGAGCTGCACCCGCACAAGCAAAAGGTGTAAAACACACCGACTCCACCCAGGGAACAGAAGTCACCCGCTGCACACACTGCCGATAGTCCAGGGACTCACAGTCGGTCTCCCCACAGCATGACCGCGTCTGCGGGCCCAAGGCAGCAGGAACCAGGAACCAAGCCACCGCGTACATCTGCAAGGAACAACAGGGGAAGCAGCTGTCTGTGACGTAGGCAGGCAGAAAGAGGCGCAAGGACAAAAAGTGTAAAAAAAGAAACTGCTATGCGGGACTCACCCGGGAGGGGCGGAGACAGGAACAAGGCCCCCCCTACCTCCAGGATGTCATGTAACCACAGCCAGCCCAAGGCGTCCAAACACACCCCGGCCAGGGAAGTGGGAAACAGGAAGGCAGGGGAACCAGGCAACACGGCTCATCTTCCACCCGGCCAAGCCCCAGGAAGACGAGCCCAGGAGACCGGCTCCCCAGCTGCAAAGGGCCAGCCGGCATGCAAGAGCCAGGAAAAACCAAGCCTCCCAGCAAGGCCAGCAGGCCTGGAGGCAGAGCACCAGACACCCTGACCGCACAGCTAGGCAGCGGGCCGGGGAATAACCAAGGAAGAAAGCCACTCAAGCCCAGCAGGAGCAGCACCAGCATCCACATCTCAATTTTGTCGACAGATAGAAAAAAATAAAAGGCGGAATGCTGGGTAAGTACTGCTTATGTTCTCCCAGTGGGAGGGTGTAGGAAGGTGGATATCTGACTATGGTTACCCCCAAATTTTTGCCTAGTGTCTAGCTGGTTTTTCGACTTAGTTGGCCTGAGATCCTGCCATTCAGGCTCTCAGGCTATCTGCTCTCTCTGTAAAATGGACTCCATGTACCCTAGGTACATACCCAATTGGTTGGATCACCCTGTCAGCCCCTGTACCAGTGTACACTAGGTACCCAGGGCATTGGTGTATCCAAGGCCTGCCAGGGGCTGAAGCATGTATTATGCCACCCCAGGCTTGGCCTAACAATCTGACACAACTGGCTGATCACTCAGCTGGGGTAAGTTGGTGTAATCACCTCTTACTTAGGTGTAGTATACCTATACCTAAACTTAAATGGGACACCTGGTAACCTATAAGTCACTCCTATGGCAGGCCTTAACAATCCTGAAGGCAGAGTGCTTGGTTCCATGTGAGATGGTGCTCTGGCATGAGCTGAGCCTGTCTGCAGTGGTCGGAACAACTTCCTTCTACTGTTTCCAGATATCGTCATACCATATACTCTTAAGTGCATTATGAACCTCGCGGTTAAATGCTATCTTTGGTTTGGCTTTATCAAAACATGTCGAGTAAGGTGTCATACGAATTGGAATACTAACCCCTCGCCAATTCTGGCGACGGGGTTAGCATTCCACCCTTCTAGAGGGACACGACATGTACAGTACCTGAAACCCGGGTAAAATCAGACATAGCCTCAGCTCCACAAAATGGATGCTGCCACCACAGACACAAGTCTGCCCTCCTGCTGCTGGGAGTCCTTCCAGCTTGGGAGGTGTGGACAAAGGGTTTCCTGCCAGGGGAGGTGCATGCACCACCCCAGACAGGATTTTGTGTATTGGTCAGGTAGGGCTTGAAAGAAACCAGACATGCCTGTGGCTCACAAGGAGCCTCGGTGCATATGCCAGTTCAAACCGGTCCTGGGGCACACCAGTCCCGGGCCTGGGGCGAGCTGGACAAAGGATTGGGGGTGTAACCACCCCCCTTCCTGGTCCCACCCATAGGGAGGGACCTAGCAGGTAGTCCGGCCCCTAGAATCCGAATAAAGGTAGGAGCTGTGTCCTAAGACTTTAGACATCCTGGAATCAACTTGAAACTAAGAAGAAGACGGGAACTTCGACATTCTGCTGCACAGAAGACTGAAGAAAATCTCCCCTGTGGTCAGGGAGTGACCACCTTGCTAACGCAAGCACCATCCAGCGAATCACCGTCTGCTTTGCCGCCGCCTCCCGCCGGAGCCCGAGCCCAGAGACTGACAAGACCTGGACCTCCAGACCTCTCACCGCCCGATCCACAGTCCCTGAAAAGAGGAGACCCGTGGAGGCACCGAGACACGTGGAGCCAGCCATCTTGGAACGACTACGACAAGCTGACCAGTGCAACAACCGAGGCTCCCTCCAAGTTGTGCTTTGGGTCCTGAGAAGCCCAACCCTCGAGCAGCATCTGCACCAAAGGTGAGCCCTCCAGCATCTCCACGATCTGCGTGGGGCCCTTCTGCATTTTGCCACTCGACGCGCCTAACCGGTTGCTGGCCCGCTGGCTAGTGGCCATCTTGGCGACGAAATCTACGACAAACACCGCTGGTCTGGTTGCTCCAGACTGGCCCTTGCTCCACACCAAAGGAGCAATCCCTCTGACCTTGCTGGTCAGAACCAACAGCTGATTTCCGAATCCTCCTGCAATTGCTTTTGCCAAGGCTTGTTTGCTTCGATCAAGTCGCCGACACCGCCGACAGCGAGAGCCTGCGTGGGACAGCTCGTGAGCCGACTCCTGGACGTCGTCGACCTTCAGGGACCACGTGGCTGCGGAGACAAGCTACCCCTCATCACCTGTTTGCACCCGACATCGCCTGGTACCCACCTGGTGCCACGCTGGTCACTGGCTAGTGACTGTGAACACTGTCCCCTCTGCTTACAGGTCTTCAACATCTCCGATCCACTCTTGGATCCACTGCATCTCTTCCCGACCGACCGCCTGCAGCATCTTTGTCCCAGGCTCAACGGAACAGATAGAAGAAACCCGACGCACTTTGAGGCCTATGCACCCGCTTCCTGTGGGTGAGGTAAAGCTGGTACTCCGGTGCCCATGTGTAGTAATACATCTCTAGTGCCTGTGTTCCAAATCTTAAGTTCCTAGTCAACCCGGAAGATCTCCTTTGCAGTAACTTTGTACTTTTTACGCACCCATTGAAACCTATGGGAGCACGCGTGTGACTATTTGCTCTGCACACGCCACCCGTGGACCTCCTGGTCACTAACTGACGTTAGCTCCTTGTAGGCCCAGCGATTCTAGAGGCCCTAGGCCTTTTCCCTTTCCTGTTCGTGGTACTTATACCACTATTTTAGTATATGGTTCGAGTGGCCACCAGGGCCTATCCATATAAAGTGCAACTTCTGTGTATTCTGTGATAATCTTGTTTGACGATTTGTGCTCCTGTGCTCATAAAGAGACTAGGGGTTACTTTGAGAAATAAATACATATATATTTTGAATATATATCTGTGTGGTGTCCTTTCATTGGTATAAAAGGGGGTTGCATTTGGTAAAACAGCTGGCTTAACACGCATCACGAGTTTAGCCTCAAAGACTGCTTAGCCTACGCTACCACTAGGGCAGCTAGTCCGAAAAGGTTGACTTACAACCACACCATAAGGGTTGCTTGGCATGGTACAAGGTGATCACTTTAACTAGTGAGCATCATATACCAGGCCAACTTCTCACATTGGTGAGCAGCGGTGGGATTTGAGCTTGCTGTGTTTTACCATTGTAATCTCTTGGTTACCAATTGAAAGATCACATAGGTACCTGTAGGTACATATAAAACAAGATTAGATATACTTAAGTTCTACTGAACTTAGTTGTTGTAGAGCAAAGGGAGTAGCACACCCTGACTACAACTACTAGATAGGTTTAGTAGGTAAACCCAAGTGTAGGTAGATTGCAACACATCCACCCACACTTAAGAGCAATGGCCGGGGCAGAGGGGTCCACTGTACCCATCTCTGTTGAGAGTGACCCCCAGAGGGCACCATCCAGCTTTGCTACCCTTAATCAGAATGAGCTCAGGCATTTGGCAACTCTTAGAGGCCTTAAACAGCCCAAGAACCCAAACTCTGCTGAGCTCAGAGAGCTCTTACAGAATGATGAGAATCAGAGAGCACTCAAGAAAGCTTCCCAGTTAGCCCCCTTAGGGACAGGAACAGGAGGCCCCCCTTCTGAAGATGCCACTGAAGTACCCCTTCCCAATAGTCACCCCTTAGATGGGATGCCTACCACAGAGGAAGAAAGTGATGGGGATACAGATGTGAGTGGGGATGAAGGGAGAACTAGCCCAGTGCCAAGTGTTATACTTGGCCCAGCTAAACTAAGGCTATTGGGGACTGACAGTGGGTTCACCCCATTGGATCTCCCCAGTGGACTTAACACAGGGCTTGGAAGGCAAAGGAATCGCTCAGGTGACTCCAATGCTTCCCATGGCTCTAGAGGCTCTCAAGGTCACTCCAGAAGGAGACTGACCACCCCTCAGAGGAGGGAACATGAGGCCAGAATGCAGGAAGCCCAGCTGAGGATCAGGAAGCAGGAGCTAGAAGTAGCCCTGATGGAAGAAAAACTGAGCAAGGCTAGGCAGCATAGAGAGAGTGGGTCTATACCCACTGGTGGCAGCAATGTCCCTAGGGACAAAGATAGGGTCTTTGACAATAGGAACCTGTCCAAGATTGTGCCCCCCTACAAAAGTGGGGATGACATCCACAAATGGATGACTGCTCTTGAGAGAGCCTGCAAAGTGCAGCAGGTTCCTGAAGACCAGTGGGCAGCAATCTTATGGCTCTCCTTTGAGGGGAGAGGCAGAGATAGACTCCTCACTGTTAGAGAAGAGGATGTCAGAAATTACAGAGTCCTGAAGAGTGTCCTAGTTGATGGGTTAGGCTTAACCACTGAACAGTACAGGTTAATGTTCAGAGACACCCAGAAGACACAGACTCAGGACTGGTCTGAATATGTGGAATGTGCCACTAAGGCTTTGGAGGGTTGGTTGCTGGGAAGTAAGGTGTCTGATTATACAGGATTGTACAATTTGATGATGAGAGAGCAGATTTTAAGTAATTGTCAAAACCAGCTTCTCCATCAACACCTGGTAGACTCAGATTTGACCTCTCCCCAAGAATTGGGAAAGAGGGCAGATAAATGGGTCAGGACCAGGATCAGGCCTAAAAACCAGGGTGGTGACCAAAAGAAAGATACCACCAAGCCTCAAGAGAAGGGTGGGGATAAAGAAAAAGAGAAACCGTCCTCAGGGCCCCAAAACTCCACACAGGGTGGTGGGTCCCAAGCTCCCTCCTCTACCACAGCTAAAAAGCCCTACTGCCATGAGTGTAAAACTCCTGGGCATTGGAAAACTGACAGCGGTTGCCCAAGGGCTAAAAACAAAACTGTTCCTCCAATTACTCCTGTCACACCACCTATTACTGTCAGCAGTAATCCCCCAGGTGGTGGGAGTGCCCCCAGAAATCTGGGTGGGTTTACTTGGGGAACACAGGGGGACCCTGGCTTAGCCAATTCCCCTACAGCAACCACTCTTGTCTGTGATGGTGGCATGGGGTTTGCCAACTTCACTGCCTGTCCCAACACTTTGGGTAGGTACAGACAGGAGCCCTACATCAATGGTACAAAAGCTGAGGCCTACAGAGACACTGGGGCTAGCATCACAATGGTGGCCCATTGGCTAGTTCCCTCTGAGCAGCTTTTGCCCGGTTTCTCCTACCAGGTGACTAACATTGATGGCAAACAGAACAGTCATCCCATGGCAGAGGTATGTCTCAGCTGGGGAGGGGTCACTGGCCCTAAAAGGGTAGCAGTGTCCCCAACCTTGCCTGTAGACTGCTTACTGGGGAATGACTTAGAACTCTCAGCTTGGGCTGGAGTTGAACAAGACACCCATTCTAAAATGGTAGGCCTTTCACAAAAGGGTAGGGGGGTTGTGCCATTCACAACCCCTGTCCAAATAGATTTCCTCCCTGAAAAGGTTGGAAGGGCAGTGGTAGCCACAGCCCAGGCACAGACAGACTTCCCTGTAGGGACTGGCAGAGCTGTGACAGTCACAGCTCAAACACAAACTGAGTGCCCCCCTGAAAAGGTTGGCAAGGCTGTAATGGTCTCAGCCTATACTCAGACTGACATAGGTGTAGTGAAGCCTGAAACAATGGATCACTCCACACAAACTGAGAGTAGTGGGGAGGAAGAAAAGTCTCCCTCTCCCCAGACATTAGGAAAAGGTCAGCCTCCTCAGGGATCTGACCTCACCCCTTGTGAAGGAACTGCCCCAGAGGTAGCCAGGCCTGGCCTGGCAGAGCCTCTGATGTCAGTGGCCCCTTCCAAGGTGGGATCCAGTCTGGTGCAGGTAGCCTGCCTCTCTCTACCCTGCCTCAGTCAGCCCAGGGCTGCAGAGGTCAGGGAGGCCAGTGGACCCCCAGAGGGCCCCTGTCCACAAGAACCCCCCCATCAAAAGAATGAGGATTGCCTGGCTAGTAGCCCTAGTCAGGTGATGGGTAAAAACATTCCTGAGGGATCTCCTTTACAGGTAGTTAGGGACCTCCCCCAGGGGGATTCTGTTGGGCACAGGCAAACATGGGACCTTAGGGCCCCAAACCTGACCTGTCCCTCCAGTAAGCCCACAAAAGGGACCCAGCCTCCAGCTTTAGGTAGCCAGAGGCTGACCCTGAGAGCACAGTGCAACTCAGTTAAAGAAAGAAAGGCATCCATGGTGGAGGATGATTGGAGGAAGCTGAGGCCTCACTTTGAGGACACTCACTTCAGTACTCCATCTCAACACCAGCCTTTTACTTTGCCAAGACACACCACAGGTAGAGATTCCCTATGGTGGAGACCCTCTGATACCCTTAGGGTGAGGGATTGCTTAGTGGACCATGAGACAGGGGGTAACCATGCCAGTGCTGGTTCCTCCTTATATGGCCACTTGGGCAATATAGGCTTACCTGGTCAAGGTCAGCCTTATCTCCCTTCGTTTGGGGGGGGGTTGTGTAGGAAGGTGGATATCTGACTATGGTTACCCCCAAATTTTTGCCTAGTGTCTAGCTGGTTTTTCGACTTAGTTGGCCTGAGATCCTGCCATTCAGGCTCTCAGGCTATCTGCTCTCTCTGTAAAATGGACTCCATGTACCCTAGGTACATACCCAATTGGTTGGATCACCCTGTCAGCCCCTGTACCAGTGTACACTAGGTACCCAGGGCATTGGTGTATCCAAGGCCTGCCAGGGGCTGAAGCATGTATTATGCCACCCCAGGCTTGGCCTAACAATCTGACACAACTGGCTGATCACTCAGCTGGGGTAAGTTGGTGTAATCACCTCTTACTTAGGTGTAGTATACCTATACCTAAACTTAAATGGGACACCTGGTAACCTATAAGTCACTCCTATGGCAGGCCTTAACAATCCTGAAGGCAGAGTGCTTGGTTCCATGTGAGATGGTGCTCTGGCATGAGCTGAGCCTGTCTGCAGTGGTCGGAACAACTTCCTTCTACTGTTTCCAGATATCGTCATACCATATACTCTTAAGTGCATTATGAACCTCGCGGTTAAATGCTATCTTTGGTTTGGCTTTATCAAAACATGTCGAGTAAGGTGTCATACGAATTGGAATACTAACCCCTCGCCAATTCTGGCGACGGGGTTAGCATTCCACCCTTCTAGAGGGACACGACATGTACAGTACCTGAAACCCGGGTAAAATCAGACATAGCCTCAGCTCCACAAAATGGATGCTGCCACCACAGACACAAGTCTGCCCTCCTGCTGCTGGGAGTCCTTCCAGCTTGGGAGGTGTGGACAAAGGGTTTCCTGCCAGGGGAGGTGCATGCACCACCCCAGACAGGATTTTGTGTATTGGTCAGGTAGGGCTTGAAAGAAACCAGACATGCCTGTGGCTCACAAGGAGCCTCGGTGCATATGCCAGTTCAAACCGGTCCTGGGGCACACCAGTCCCGGGCCTGGGGCGAGCTGGACAAAGGATTGGGGGTGTAACCACCCCCCTTCCTGGTCCCACCCATAGGGAGGGACCTAGCAGGTAGTCCGGCCCCTAGAATCCGAATAAAGGTAGGAGCTGTGTCCTAAGACTTTAGACATCCTGGAATCAACTTGAAACTAAGAAGAAGACGGGAACTTCGACATTCTGCTGCACAGAAGACTGAAGAAAATCTCCCCTGTGGTCAGGGAGTGACCACCTTGCTAACGCAAGCACCATCCAGCGAATCACCGTCTGCTTTGCCGCCGCCTCCCGCCGGAGCCCGAGCCCAGAGACTGACAAGACCTGGACCTCCAGACCTCTCACCGCCCGATCCACAGTCCCTGAAAAGAGGAGACCCGTGGAGGCACCGAGACACGTGGAGCCAGCCATCTTGGAACGACTACGACAAGCTGACCAGTGCAACAACCGAGGCTCCCTCCAAGTTGTGCTTTGGGTCCTGAGAAGCCCAACCCTCGAGCAGCATCTGCACCAAAGGTGAGCCCTCCAGCATCTCCACGATCTGCGTGGGGCCCTTCTGCATTTTGCCACTCGACGCGCCTAACCGGTTGCTGGCCCGCTGGCTAGTGGCCATCTTGGCGACGAAATCTACGACAAACACCGCTGGTCTGGTTGCTCCAGACTGGCCCTTGCTCCACACCAAAGGAGCAATCCCTCTGACCTTGCTGGTCAGAACCAACAGCTGATTTCCGAATCCTCCTGCAATTGCTTTTGCCAAGGCTTGTTTGCTTCGATCAAGTCGCCGACACCGCCGACAGCGAGAGCCTGCGTGGGACAGCTCGTGAGCCGACTCCTGGACGTCGTCGACCTTCAGGGACCACGTGGCTGCGGAGACAAGCTACCCCTCATCACCTGTTTGCACCCGACATCGCCTGGTACCCACCTGGTGCCACGCTGGTCACTGGCTAGTGACTGTGAACACTGTCCCCTCTGCTTACAGGTCTTCAACATCTCCGATCCACTCTTGGATCCACTGCATCTCTTCCCGACCGACCGCCTGCAGCATCTTTGTCCCAGGCTCAACGGAACAGATAGAAGAAACCCGACGCACTTTGAGGCCTATGCACCCGCTTCCTGTGGGTGAGGTAAAGCTGGTACTCCGGTGCCCATGTGTAGTAATACATCTCTAGTGCCTGTGTTCCAAATCTTAAGTTCCTAGTCAACCCGGAAGATCTCCTTTGCAGTAACTTTGTACTTTTTACGCACCCATTGAAACCTATGGGAGCACGCGTGTGACTATTTGCTCTGCACACGCCACCCGTGGACCTCCTGGTCACTAACTGACGTTAGCTCCTTGTAGGCCCAGCGATTCTAGAGGCCCTAGGCCTTTTCCCTTTCCTGTTCGTGGTACTTATACCACTATTTTAGTATATGGTTCGAGTGGCCACCAGGGCCTATCCATATAAAGTGCAACTTCTGTGTATTCTGTGATAATCTTGTTTGACGATTTGTGCTCCTGTGCTCATAAAGAGACTAGGGGTTACTTTGAGAAATAAATACATATATATTTTGAATATATATCTGTGTGGTGTCCTTTCATTGGTATAAAAGGGGGTTGCATTTGGTAAAACAGCTGGCTTAACACGCATCACGAGTTTAGCCTCAAAGACTGCTTAGCCTACGCTACCACTAGGGCAGCTAGTCCGAAAAGGTTGACTTACAACCACACCATAAGGGTTGCTTGGCATGGTACAAGGTGATCACTTTAACTAGTGAGCATCATATACCAGGCCAACTTCTCACAGAGGGGCAAGGATTAGGGTCCCGGCATTCCTCTTTTCTTTTTTAAGTGGGGGAGATGATTATCTCCACTTTGTTAATGAATGGGACGAGTACATAAGGGACCTGGGGGTAATACTTTGCCAGGGCACAATGCCTAACCCTATTCTTGTGCCTGAAAATAAATTACAGTCTGGACAGATGTTATTATACGCCAGGGTGCTGCCTTCATATAGCAAGGTCTGTCCAAATTACACATCCGTGCTGTTCAAATATTTCTTTATGCTAACAGTTATAGGAAAGGATTCTGCTCACACAGTCTGAGTGTTGTTGATAACGTGATGGCGAATGGACCAGCCTGCCAGGGGCGATCACTGATGATGAAGGAGGCTGCTCTTTGTCTAAAGAGGGGCGTGGGGAGATCAGGTGCCAAAAATATTGCCGCACTCACTTAGAAAATCCTATAGTTCGATGTTAGAACAGATGGTGCCACTTCGGTTCCGATTCCACATCCCCAGTGTAGAAAATCCAATCTCAATTGCCATACATTTAGTCCTACATGCCTTAAACATAGGGTGATGTGGACTACAAAACGTAAAGGAAATACAGGTAGAGGGGAGACTGTTGGGAGATATTAAATACTAAGGGGCATATTAACAACACATAGCGATAATTATCACTAAACGCGCTTAGCGCGTTTTTTTCTATCACCGGCTATCGCTGGATTTTATCGCCATGATAGCGTTGTATTAGCTTTGCGCATTGGCGATATAAAATCCAGCAATAGCTACGAAATGCATGGATACCGCAGGAAATCCAGCGATAAAACATCAGCGATAGGGAAATCCTTGCTGATAGGCCATGGTGGACTTAGCCCATCAATCCACCTCCCTTGGAAGAGATGGCTAAGTCAGAATTTTTGCAGGAGTTAAATCTTGCGATAAAGGGGGCTTAGCGCGTCTTTTCCTCTCGCATCGCGGGTCAGGGGCAGCCTTGTTAATATGGCGATGCAGAGTTAGTGAGTGTTTTCCATTTAGGTTTGCTAAGGTACGCCCACTTTGCATGTCATTAGCGATAATAATTGCTGACATGCAAAGTGGAGAAAAAAGGGCTGCTACCTCAAGGAAACACGCGTTAGCGTGTCCTTGATAATTGAGCGATATATAAATTGCCGCTTTTCGTCCGAAAACGGCCACTAAAGAGGCGAAATTGGGCTTGATAGTATGCTCCTCAGTGTGCAATAGCACAGGCGCTGATATCCCCCTTTTCTGCTCATTTAGCAGACCAGAGGGAAGAGCAGGGGTTGCTGGGTAATGAATACCTAATTACCAGGATGGAGGGAAAGAACGGATGCTTCAACCAAGAGATGCACTCTTCTACCTCCAGGGTGTTCAATTTGTTTTTTGTCAGCTCTTGACACATCATTAGATGCGGTAACGTTTCCTGCCATTACAAATAAGTGGGTGTTCAACAGATTTAATTTCAGATCAAGATGTGCATGTGTTTGGATTCAGGACTAGTGATGATGAAACCCCAATGGATTTCAAGTTAGCAAACCTTAAGGGCTATTGAAAGTTGCAGGATATTCCATTATATTTTTTATTTTTTTTTAAAGATTTTTATTGACAATGCAATAGCAAATTAGACAATTCACGATATTTAACCTTTGTATACAGCATTTTAAACAAACAGAAAAAGGATAGAGAAAAAGGCAACACAGCCGAAAAAAGTAAACACTATTGCATTGCGTATTTTCAAGAAATTTTTTAAGCCCTCCCCCCACCCCTTGATTACTCTTCCCACCCCCCTCTTACGTCTCCCCAAATTAGTTTTCATGTTTCACCAAAAACGATTTAATTACTCATTCTTTCTTCGCAAGTCATTTAGTCATGGGTGCCCAGATTTCAAGCCCTTTTTGCCGGGAACGAGTTCCCCTCCTTAAGTAAATAGCTTTCTCTAAGTCATAATTAGTGATTGGCCGAGTGAGCCATTGCTGAAAACCAGGTGGTTTTGGGTCCACCCAAGCAGAGGCCGGCAAGAGGCGATATACTGCCATGCCGATAAACACTAACCTTTCACCCGGAATCCCCTGCAGGTCAGCGTCTACCCCAAGACCAATCAATGCAGGAGAGAGGGAGCAGGTAATCCCCAATTCTACATTATAGAATCTGGAAATTTCATTTTTTAGGCTATCCAAAGCTTTGCATGTAGCAAAGATAGGGCTAAGGTCAGCCTGATATAAATCACAGCACGGGCTTTTTTAAAGAGTTTTTTTGTGTTTTGAAGTCAGAGAACAATGACCTCCTAGCAATTGCTGCAAATAAATTTATAAAGACGTCTACAAATTCATAACCCCATGATATACCTTGTTGGGCACCATGACACAGGATGGTGTCTCCACTGATGCAATGGATGCACCAACCTTTAGTCGGTGAGACAAACGACTTCCATTTGGTGCCCGTGTCAATAGACTGATTTATTAACACTGATCTCAAGTACGCAATGGTAAAATCTATGAGATATTATCATTCACCACAATACAAACAGCAAATCACACACAAATGTTTGTTTCGTAAAATGAAGAGCCCAACATAACTAGTAACAATCAATTTACAAAGGATGTCGATGTAATGTTTAATAATAGTGAATCTAATCTCTTTAACAACTTACCCCAACCTCTTACTTCCACAAGTTCTCATACCTACCTCACTTGACTACTCTGGCGAACTATTCTGCTTCTAGTGTAATAGTTCATCAGTTGGGTGTTGTTTTTTCTTTTTCGGTCAGAAGTAGTGCTTTTTTACCTTCACTACCATGTGGTGGCCATTTTGGAACATGCACTGGATTTAACTTATAAGAGCTGGCCCCGCCGCTGCTTATCTCCTAGTGAGAGAGCTAACATGCATGCGGACAAAGATCGCATTAATTACCCCTTTCCCACACTAATGGACAGAGCCGAGAAGAGCAGGGGACCTGCCACTGAAGAGTCCCACTCAGCTTGCAGGTTTGCAGCTGGATGTTATGAGGGTAGGGTCCTGCTGAATAAAGTATTTCTAAGAGAGTGGGCACAAAATAAAAAGTGAGAAAAACTCCTGTCCAACTACACCTTTTCACCAAGAAGGTGTTTGACTAGGTTGGGTTCGCCGGCGTGCTGAGCGCCATTCTTAGTGAAAAATATGAGAAACCAGATTTGACTAAAAGAGTCGGTCTCAACAGGTTTTTTTATGCCCTAATACTGGTACAGGTGAAAAGATACACCAAACCTCTCAAGTTTCCAAGCTCCATGGCTGAGTAGTACATTCAGTTTAGTATTTGAATTTGCAATCTCAGACAAATAGTCCAGTTGAGCTCATTATGAACTGAGGACTACAAGTCCCACAATGCAAAGCAAAAACCTGACTGGATTAGCTACTCACATATCGGCCTGAGAACCCTAAGGGCCCTGCTAGACTATCGAAGGGGCATATCAACAAGAGCTTTATCTCTGCTTTTTTGGCTTTAAAAGCCAAAAAAGCAGAGATAAAACTAGCACTCTATCAACAACAGGGTGCTAACATGCAAATTTGCATGTTAGCACCCTTTTACTCTACGCTTCCCCTTGCATCTCTAATGAGATGCAAAGGGGGCGTTCCAGAGTAAAATAATAGGAGAAATGTCGCTAAGCGACATGTCTCCTATTATCAAGAATATCGCTAACCCTGTTAGAGACAAAAAAAGCAGCGCTAACCGCGGTTAACACTGCTTTTTTACGTCTGGTATTTTTCTGACTTAGCCATGATATCCTATGGAAGGAGGATATCATGGCTAAGTTTGTCTGTCCCTATCAACAAGCTAACGTGAGATTATCGCTGGGTTTCCAGCGATAATCTCACGTTAGCCACTTAGCGTGAGGATTTTTATTGCTATTGAGATAAGCGTTGCTAATAGCACGCTATCTCAGCGATAAAAATCAACGCTAGCCGGCGATAATTATCCTAGCGCTAAGTGCGCTTAGCGATAATTATCGCCGGTTGTTGTTGATATGCCCCTAGGTTTGGTAAATGTCATTATTGTGAAGATATTTTGATTGCAACATGCAGCAGCAGTACTTTACCTTGAGCACTGTAAAAAGCTCACACAATCAAGGGGTATGCTGAGTATTTAGCAGCAAGGAATGAACCCGTGCACAGACTTTAAGGACACAAGTCATGGAGAAATAAAGAGAAGGTTTGAATGTCGTTTGTCTTCAGCACTCCTTTCAAACTTTTGCAGCATCTCAAGAATGTCCCAGACAGTCGGTGATAGAGGGCCCTGTTTTGCTAGCTGTGTTTCTAGGAGGCCTCTAGTCATCTGGTAGGTATTGTCTTGTTGAAAATAATGAGGTAAGTGCTGTGGCAAACGAGAGAAGAGAAGGACCGAGCATCACTGTATGTTCTGTGCTTGTCATCACCGGGGTGAATTTAATTGGGAACAACAGATATGCTGGGACACGGAGATGAATGAATTAAGAAGTAAATAAGCACATGACGGTGCTGCATGAAGATACTCAAAGCAGGGTGATGGGACCTCGTGCAGCTAACCCTTTCTCATCCCTCTTCAGGGATGCCTGGGTCAGGACCCCACTCTGTGCCTGACTGTGCACACCCTCACTAGAGCTGGGGTCATGGAGCCACTGACCCCCATTTACAAAGCTTTTTCAAGAGTGGGTCATTTTTTAGAGCATAAACCAACATCTGTAATTCACAAAAGGTGGTTTTACACTCAAGGGCTTTCTTTACTTCCACAGATTTTAGTAACGGTCTGCCCTGGTGAGAGTGGACGGCCCAGAACATGACATGAACGACTAGTCACAGACCTACTCTAGCAAGAGTAAAGCACTTTCCAGGATGAAACTGATGAAGCACGATTTTGAAAATCATAATACATGACACACTTACCGATTAAAGGCATGAAAAACAGGAAGTACGCTTTGCACACGTTAGACATAGTGACACATGACACCAAGACAAGTGTAGTAGAAGCACCATAAAAGCGTGCTTTAAAATGTAAGATGAAGAAAACGTACATACAAAGTAATACTAATATATATATAAATGAGCTGCACTGTTGAATTTCTCATGTACATGTTGTTTATTAACATTTACTGATGAAAAATTTGCTATTATTAAAGTGTCCTAGTGTTTCTATTGCCTTTTCTTAGAATGCACCATTTAGAAAACTAGGTACGATCTTGAAATTTCGCATCACAATAATATGGGGCCCGATTCACAGAACTAACTTAAGACAAAATCCTAAACTTACTACTTTTGGTATTCACAGAAGGCATTTAGTAGTAGTAAAGTTAGGATTTTGTCTTAAGTCTGTCTTAAGTCTGTCTTAAGTCTGTCCTCAGTTTGTCTTAAGACTGTCTTAAGACTGTCTTAAGACTGTCTTAAGTCTGTCTTAAGTCTGTCTTAAGTCAAACTTAAGACAAAATCCTAACTTTACTACTACTAAATGCCTTCTGTGAATACCAAAAGTAGTAAGTTCAGGATTTTGTCTTAAGTTAGATCGGTGAATCGGGCCCAGAGATTCTATAGTTTATGAAAAATGAAAAACAAATTTTGTAGTGTGAATTTAGAAAATTATATACTTATATGAATATTGAGAAAAATTGTGGTAGTAGGGTATTTATAACGTTAGCTATTTCCATATAATAATGTCTACATATTCCCTTTCCCTATTTTTATTGATTTTATTACATTATATTTAAGATTTAATTTATAGTTTGTTTCATTCAAAATGTGTAATGCCATCTTAAATGCTCTTTCGAAAATTATTTTCCTCTAAGACTGACCTTTCCCCTCACCTAATACAATGGTCCTTTTACAACTAGTGAAATGTTGCTTTGTGTTCAGTACGTTTAACTTTTGACATTTCTGAATGTTTCTTCAACGTTCACAGTGAATAATTCCTGTGGGAACAATATTTTAGTTCACTATAGCCTGATACTTTGTATTTCTTTTTCACTAATGTTCGGCCTATGTAGACTTTTGAATGTTTCGTTTCTCATGACTAGCACGGGAAAGCATCTTACTGCTGCAAGTGTCCTAGGTGACATTATGTGAATCTAAGCCTATGACAGTCTTTCGATGGTGGTGTGATGGTACATCACCGGGACTTTGTAAAAGGAGAAACCCCAAAGGAGGGGCATCGCCATACTTTTCCATCCCCTTGCAATGTGACGCTATGCTGAACGATCTTTGATAAATATTTGGCACTTTAATGCAAGCTGTGATATTCTAAACTGAAATTCTCAAAAGGTTGCCTATTGCTATTGATATTGAATCTTTAATGCAATAACTAAATTAATCTAATGTCTTTTGAGTCCATTATTGAGTCTTGTTGGTTCTTCACAATTAAACGGTGCTATTTTACTGATGACTTAAATGTGTTGTAGGGAGAATCAGCTAGCTCTGTCAGAATATCAGGTATAACTTCTTTTGTTCTCTGTTGTTGTTTCAGAGTTTTTGGTTTGCATAATTGTGGTTCGACAAAGGCCAGCTTTAGCGCTGATGGCGCCCGGTGCGACAATCATTTTTGGTGCCCCCACCCCATGGTCTCTTCCTTGGGTTATCTCACCATCATCGGTAAAAAGTGCCCCTCATCTCTCCAATGATAAGATATTGTTAAACACAGCACACCCCCCTGAGGTCAAGGTCAGTGCCCCCCTCTACAGGTCAACGCCTGGTGCAGCTGCACCTTTCGCACTTGCCTAAAGTCGGCCCTGGGTCCGACTTAACTTCTTCAGGAGGTTGGGTCTTCGCATTGCAATTTTTTATTTCTATAGCATAGTCTTAAGAGTGGTGTACCTAAATCTTGTCTCAAAGTTGTGAGTTAGCTGGCAATCAATGATCCTCATTGGACAGCTAACGTGGAGTTTTGGCCACCTTAACTTCCACTTCTCCTGTCAACTGAGAAAGATTCATCAGACGATTATTGCCTCTTTGGTAAATGAAAATGCTGCAGATTGTCTTTTAAGAAATGGCCCACTACACTTAGAGTAGTAAGGAGAGTAAGCATATAATAACATTTTACTACGCTTGCGCTGCAACAGGACTGGCCTTGGAAGATGACCAGAACTGCTGGGGTGTAGTGAATGGGAGTTCTCTAGGAGGGGAAAGTGTTATTACAAAGGTGCAATTGCATTTCTGCTTGCACAGTTGTCTACTATGTGCAATTCCACAAGCAGAAACACTTCTACACAGTCATAAGTTCTGGTTCACAAAAACATTTTCTGAAAGTGTGCCTAAACACTTGTGACTGTCACAAATTTCAAGGCACATCTTCCAAGCCCTTTATGAATTCCGAGAATTTGTAAATCTACACCCAAGAGAACGAGAGCACTTCCGGGTGTGGATTTATGCATTAAGAATCAAGCCCACTGACTACTAAAAAACAGATGAGCAGCAAATGTACAGATAATATGCATTGGAAAAAAAATATATAGAGATATATCGATATATATATTCACTGAAAAAACCATAGGTTTCACACATGTTATAGTTAGCTGGACATTTCACTCATACAAAACCATTGAAATTCCCCTGTTATAGTTAGTTCAGCTAACTATAACTCGCGCGACCGCAATCCACTGCTGATGACGTCACATATTACATCACTCATGACATGGTCAGTGACATCACTCATGACATCACTGATGACATCTCAAATGACATCACTGATGATATCACTGATGACATCATCCTTGTGTAAGAGTGGCAGAACTCCTCTTAACCTAATATAAACTTTGATACACACATTGAAAAATACAAACTAAAGCTTTGAAAACTATAGAGATACCAATACCAGTTAGAACAACCTATTCAGTAAATCCAAAATCTACATACGCATCCACTCATTCATCAACACTTCTATATAGTCACTCATACATGTACTCAGTCATCATATGTACTCATACACCTATACATCCAGTTACACACCTACACTCATACATAGAGTTACTCCCACACATACTCACACATGCAAATAAACATCCATTTACTTGCATATACAGCTATACACACACCACTACACTTACTTCTACAGAAACGTACACATACTTACTCTCTTAAACAATCACTTATAGAACACACATACTTATTTATACAGGAACTCTTCCAATCTCTCACTCTCATGTATCCTCACTTATATACATCAATACTCACATATACTATATGGACTTACTCATAAAGACACTATTGAGACAGTCATTCACTCTCTTACTCATCCATACACACACTCATCCACCCATAATGTCCTGCTCACATACTGTCTTCAAAACACATACAAACAGTGAGTCACTCATTCCTGCATCTATACGCTAAGTAACATCCCCCACTGAACCATACAGACACTCATACTGATACTCTAAAAACGAACTAATAACCCATATACACACTCATGTAGCTACTCACCAACCCATGCAGCCACTTATACACAAAGTGAGACACTGATACAGATATTTAAATATTTAAACATTACTCACCAATACTTGTATTCACTAAGATACTGTTAATAAGTCAGTTATACAATTAATTTTACCAAAAAAAACATCCATTTAGACACTTTCTTACCCATTTATTCTTCCATTAACCTTTAGATATACATATATAAAAAATATTTATTTTTCAGAAAGACACATATTCACTGGATGATGTCATCAAAGATGTCATCAGTGATGTCATTTGAGATGTCATCAGTGATGTCATGAGTGATGTCACTGACCATGTCATGAGTGATGTAATATGTGACGTCATCAGCAGTGGATTGCGGTCGCGCTAGTTATAGTTAGCTGAACTAACTATAACAGGGGAATTTCAATGGTTTTGTACGAGTGAAATGTCCAGCTAACTATAACATGTGTGAAACCTATGGTTTTTTCAGTGAATTTGCAAGGTTTTGTAAATGCTAATTCCTAACTATAACGTGTGTGAAACCTATGGTTTTTTCAGTGAATTTGCAAGGTTTTTTAAATGCTAATTCCTTACTATAATGTGTGTGAAACCTATGGTTTTTTCAGTGAATTTGCAAGGTTTTTTAAATGCTAATTGCTAACTATAACGTGTGTGAAACCTATGGTTTTTTAAGTGAATTTGCAAGGTTTTTTAAATGCTGATTTCTAACTATAACGTGTGTGAAACCTATGTTTTTTTAGTGAATTTGTAAGGTTTTTTAATTGCTAATTTATGTATGTATTATTATATTTTTTATATATTTATTTTACAATAAACTACCTATGTATATGGTTATAGATTGACTGTATCCTGTAATATGGAATGGCTCAGCACATTTTTTTTTAATTTGGATAAAGTCGAACAGCATAGTTAATATCTTCTATAAACTTATAAACAGTTTAAAATGTTTTTTCTTTTAAGGGTTTTTCACGGTCTTTTATGGTCCCCCTGAGAAGGCCTAGGGGGTCAGGGACTCTCTATCCTGCCCCCTTTTCACGTTCTCCACTTGTATTTTTAGCTCTCTTCTGCTTCTAAAACTCAAAATGGCGGCTGGGGGGTCCACGATAAAATGTTTTTTTCACCCTTCGGGGTCCTTCAGGGACCCCCTGACAAAGGCTAGGGGGTCAGGAACTCTCTACCCTGCCCCCTTTTCAAGTTCTCCATCTTTCTTTTTCACTGTCACACACAAAATGGCGTCCGACACTTCCTGATTTCGACCGATTGGAATGTTGACTGACATCTAACTACCAATCAGAATTACGCTTGCGGACATTTGGTGCGCACCCCGTGCGAGCACCATGCGCGCACGGTGCGCGCATATAGATATTTATGTACTTTTAACTGCAATTTTCTCAGGAACTACTGAACAGATTGACACCATATATGCAAAAGGCACATGCCTGACCTGAGGACTACCTCTTTGCCAAATTTCAAGTAATTCTGTTCAGCCGTTCGGGCTGTACCTTCAACTAAAGGTCCTATGGGAAAATGCATGGGGAAAACGCGTTTTGGGACCCCCCTTTTTTCCCAGCCCCCGCTTGACGAATCACCCCGAGACTTTCAGGGTAGGAGCTGAGCGGAGCGCCCCATTAGTTTTGAAAATTTCACGAAGATAAGTCAACTGGTGCCAAAGTTATTCAAAATAGAATTTTCAGATTTCCTATGGGAACTCGGTCCTAACTATAACTCTCTACTGGCGACCGCCAGTAGATAATATACACACACACACACATGTGTATATATATGTATATATAGATATATATTCATATATATATATTTTCCGATGCATATTATCTGTACATTTGCTGCTCATCTGTTTTATAGTAGTCAGTGGGCTTGATTCTTAATGCATAAATCCACACCGCAAGTGCTCTCGTTCTCTTGGGTGTAGATTTCCAAATTCGCGTAATTCATGAAGGGCTTGGAAGATGTGCCTTGAAATATATATATTCCCCTTTATCTCGAATTTCGGTGTCATGGATACCTGACTGGATTGTTTTGGCACATTGACAACTCCAGCCGGAATCAACATCATCCTAGCTCAAATGTCAAAGTTCGTCAAATACTGATAAAGTCAGTAGGTCTGGCATTGAATGTTTGTTGATAGCCTTGCAAAATAAGGCATTCAAAAAGAAAGGGGACATATGTAGAGTGTAGATGTTCACATTGATATAACAGAAGCCCTACAAGTGTTGCTGAATGTTGCTTCTGTTATTTGTACTGTGACGTATGAAAAGCACCAGACATAGATATACGACGGGAAAAAAGCAAGAATAAATATTACTAAGTGCATATTGTAGTCTCAAACAAGAAACGTTTTTTGTAGTGAAGTCTCCACATGCAGATATTACAATCTGTCTCTACACAATACAGACCAAAAAAAGATGCTTGAATATCAAAGCTACAGAGATCACTTAAAAAAGAACTAGACCTTCCCTTGAAACTTCACTGGGAAAATTATAAGAGGCTAATGAAGCAAAGTAGGAAATGGTCCTGTATATTATGCCTGGACTGGGATGCAACCTTTACAAAATAAACCGCAGGACAACACAAAACATACGAAGAAACAAGGATACAATTCATGACAGATGAAACCAAGGAAAATAGTTTTTAAACAATCCCAGGGAGCAAAACTCAAATGGGTGGACCCTAGCCAACGTTTTGAGAGCAGAAAAAACAGTGACAGGCCTTAAAAAAACTTGAAATTATTCAAATTCCATAGTTACACAGTCACATCTGAGAGGATGCAGTTCAAGGAATAAACTACAAGTTTTCTTGGAAAAAAAACTAAATGCAATTGCTCTTTATGTCGTTTCTTTCCATTACAGCCAGGTATATTTAACTTTGGAACTAAAAAGATGAGTTTCAGATACACATCTCAGCGAGTGAAGTAGGAATTCAAAAAAATAGACCAGCTCTTAAAGGCAGCTGGTATAATTCCTTCAGGAGAGGGAGAAGAAATGTTATTGAGTATTAATTAAAATCATATCGATGCATAAAAATACGAAATAAGCTAAATAAATATAAAGTCCAAATGGACCTTGTCAAGCTTTGATTTCGGTGAGTTGTAAAAGTCATTGAATTGTGTCGGCTCATACCTCAATTTATTCCGAATAGCCTTCATTATCTTGACAACTCTGCTTATTAAAGGGCCACAGTGAGCAATAAAACCTATTGCTATTCAGGGGCAGATTTACAAGACCCTTGCGCCACTTTTGCGTCATTTTTAACATGGGAAAAGTGACGCAAATGTGACGCAAGTAGCTTGTAAATCTGCCCCTCAGTGCTTAATTTGAGCCGGTGGTTTCCGGTGCTCAGCACCTACACTCAATCATGAACACTGGCGCTTATAGCTCGAACTCGACCCAAAGGGTATGGAGCACAGTCTCATTCGCTTCTGGTTGGAACGGAAGTTCTGTCTTAGACCGCGCTTACCGCAGAAATGGGTTGGTGCAACCTGCCTCCTGACGAGAGCCCCAGCACGTTTTACAAATTCACCACCGAGCGTGTTGTGTCCTTAGAGTTACCGAGGCCTACTCCGCGAAGTCACAGAAGTAAACGTATTTTGCGCTCATTAACAAAGGTTAGGAAGCAGAATATAGATTGAGTTAGGCTTTCAGGTCTGTAGCTTCAAAGTGGCGTCCACTGTTTTGTGTCTTGTATTTCCGGGATTGTGCAACCACGTCTAGGTCGAAAAGGCCAATTCGCAGGCGAAGACCATCTAAATGCGAGTCCCATGACAGGGCAAGATGCTGATATCCCTGAGACTGAGTCCTCCTTCTGTAGCTGGATAGAACCAGGCTGTTGAGACCCCTTCTCTCAATAAAGGCTGTATCATTACATTTGAGACAGATCTGACTTGTTGTTTTTGCTCCATTTTAAAGCCCTTACCGATAGGGCATCACCCACAGTCAAATATCACGAAGCTGCGTTTGCCTGACCAAGTGAATCAAATTTTCGCCATAAATGACCTTTAAATGTGCCTGCGTCTGTGACTTTAGATTTGAACCAGTCCCTGAGGATGGTAGCGTTTAGTGCTAGTGGCTGACCGTGGAGCTTGGATTCCACGTGGTTTGTTTCTGGCTGGTTGAACGGGGAAGTCAAAGTAAAACCCTATACAAGCTACATTGTGTTTGGTTTAGCCAAGCAGTAAATTGACCTGGAAATGCTACAAGCCCATAGTTCAGAGCTGACAAGCATTTTGCATTGCGTACATCTAAGAAGGGTTTCAAGGTTGGTCAGATAAATCATTAGATAGTTTCAGGAATGCGAATGCTAGAGGGGATGGTCCTCATTTACAAAAAAATGAAGTGCGGCGCTGCAAGCCATTTTGCTGCACTGAGCTGCGTCATTTTGAAACACAGGGATGCATCGTATTAACAAAAATATGACGCATCCCTGTGCTTTCCCCTGTGCTGGCGCACAATTGGCTGCCATGTGCCAGCGCAGGTACCCTTGCGTCATTTTGAAAGGGTGCCTCAGTTCTCGGGGATGATAGTTTTTGTGCAGGAAGATACGCCTTCTGGCACAAAAACAATCATTGATGGCATTTTGCTCTTTCTATGTGTGCTGCAAAATGCATCACGCATAGAAAGAGTTAAAAACAAGGAGAAATAAAAGCAGTGTCGGCTGTCGGCTGGTAAAGTTTGAAAATGGTGAGGCGTAAAATGAAGCCACCAATTTTCCATTAGTGAGCAAACACGAGTAGGCATAAGCTAAAGATGTTTGAAGGCTGTAGCGTTTGCTGAAAGAGAGGCTAGGCCTTGAAGGGAGGCATGGTATTTTGTTGACTGGGCAAGATAAGTCGGGTACCAATGGTACAGACTAAAATCAACAGTTTAAAAAAAAAATAGAAAAAGTCAAAGAAGCTTGATATTAGGTACTTTTTATAATCAGTTTTGTTGGTTTTAAAGAGCAAACAAAACATCAGCACAAGACATTTCAAAATGAAATAAGTTATTTCCGCAAGAGGCAATTTGGAATACAGGTAGATTATTGCTCGATCGAGCCACCAAGACAGAAGGGCATTACACATATGTATAGAAGTGCAAGTGTGGTACATTTAGTCCATTTGATTTAGCCATTTGCCCCAGACCCTGTTGTATTTGGCCGGCATCCACTGGCCTCAAATAAGGCTTCTTTTGCTATACTTGGGGGCTTGACCTGTGCCCAGGCTGCTGCGATATCTCGCTTGGCCACAACAATTGGCGTCCCAAGGAATAGTTTTCCGCTCTAGAGCCATCCAGGCCGTCCAACATCCCAAGGATGAGATGTGAGGGGTCGTGGGGGACCTGCCAGCCCATAATCTGTGTGAGTTCTGACTCTATCCCTGACCAGTACGGGGCAAGGTTGGGGCATGTCCACTGCATGTGATAGAAATCTGCAGGTGCTTGGCTGCAGCATGTACAATCTGGGGAGGGACACAAGCCTGCTTTATGTAGGCGCGCTGGGGTGAGGTGAGCCGTGTGCAGGTAGTAGAGCTGAATGAGGCAAAGTTTGGTTTTGGGAGCCATAAGTGCATCACACCAATCGTCCTCCTCCAGGGGACCCAGCCATCCCTCCCAGCGGGTACGGGGCGGGTCAAGAGTTGTTGGGCCGTTGCGATATATCCGAGACATCCGAGACATCCCTCCCCTCCCTAGTATCCCCATCATGACTTGGGCTTCCAGCGGGCTGAATTCAGGGAGTGACGTTCCTGTTGGGATGTGTACATTAAGGGCGTGGGGGAGTTGCAAATATTTTTAAAATTGTGAGGTTTGGAGGGTGTAGCATTTCTGTAAGTCGGGGAACGCCCTAATGTGGTCCCCTACCCAAACATCCCCTAGTAGAGATATCCCTATGTGGTTCCATTGTCGGAAACCTGTGAGGGTTGCCACTTCCCTTAACCATAAGCCTTGCCAGAGAGGTGTGTGTTGGCTCAGTCGTTTATCCCATCGCGTGTGCCGCAGGGCCGTGCGCCAGACCACGAGGACCGCTCTGGTTATCAGTGGTATTGCTTTGGTTATTGGGGTCCTGTATAAATATGTTTGTATTTGGGGGAAGTCCAGGTTCTTGAGCTCGGTTTTGTAGGCCAGGTCAGACCAGCCCCCGGTGAACCAGTCGTGAATGACAAGGAGTCTGGTGGCTAAATAGTATAGGTGGAGATCGGTCATACCTATGCCTCCGTCAAAGGGTGGGATGCTGCAGCGGGCGAGGGTGACACGTGGTCTCCCCCCTCCCCACTCGTGGTTACCCCATCCATCTCCCTAACCAGTTGCTCGGAAAGTGGAAGGTGGTGTTCTGAATGATAGAAGCGGGGGAGGATCATCATTTTGAACAATGCCACCCAGTGGTAGAGCTTGCCAGCGCTTGAGTTCCTCCTTGTCTTTCTTAATCAGTGGGGTAATGTTTAGTGCCCATTCCAGCTCTGGGAGCAGAGTCACGCATTTCCCTAGGTATTTGAACGATTGTCGTCTGATGGGGATGGTCGATTGCCAATCATAGCACTCCCTAGAGAGATGAAGTGGGACAAGGGTGGATTTAGCCGAGTTGAGTCGGAGTCCTGAGACGTTTTCGAAGGCTTGGAGTAACCTGAGGCATCTAGGGCCAGAGCTGGCTGGGTCCGCCAGGAAAAGCAGGACATCGTCAGCGTACAGGGCGATTTTGTCTACATGATGGTTTCCCCAAGCCCAGCCTGGACCCGATGATCGTCCCGAATGGAACAGGCCAAGGGTTGCTTCGCCAGCACGAATAGTCGGGGTGAGAGGGGTCACCCCTGTCGTGTGCCTCTCTGGATTGGGAAGGCCTTCGAGAGGGCTCCATTGGTAAGTACTCTGGCTCTGGGATTGGAGTAGAGGACTTGGACAAGGCGCCGGAATTGGTGGCCAAGTACCGCCAGTCTACCGTATTGAAAAGGTTTTCAAAATCGATGAGGAGGAGCGTCAGGTGTGGTGTGAGGAGCTGGCGGTGGGCTAGGGCGAGATGAAGGCGCATTAGGCAATGTCTGGTGTCATGCGTTGGCATGAAGCCACACTGGGCTGGGCGGATCAGCTTGTGTAAAAGAGGGGGGAGTCGTTGGGCCAGGACTATGGCGTATATTTTCATTTCAGTATTGATTAAAGAGATCGGCCGGTAGTCCACACAAACGGAAGAGGGCAGCTGGGTCTTGGGGATTACAATAGTTGTCACATTGGTCTCGGGGGAAAGGAGCCCACTTCAGATACATGTTGGTAGAGCTCTACGAGATGAGGAACCAACAGGTTCCTGTAAACCACACAATACTCTTGTGGAAAGCCGTCTGGCTCTGTTGTTTTCCCGGCCTTCAGCAGGGAAATGGAATCGTGTATCTCCTATAGGGTAAAGGGGAGATTTAAATCTGCTGTTTCTGCCTCGGTGAGGCAAGGGAGTTTGGTCTCCGCCTGGCTTAACATGTCTAGGTGGGTAGCCTCTGGTTTGTGAGCAGAGTATAGTCGGGCGTAATAATCCACAAACGCCTGCACGTTTGCGGGCGATGAGTGTTGGCTGTTGCCCGAGGCGTCTCGGAATTCAGAGATTATCCTGTTAGGTAGGGGGTAGGAAATTAGATTATGTAACAACATCCCATTTTTATCGCCCCATCCATATACTCGATCCACAGAGGAACGCCACAGCATCAAGTTCCTCTCGAATAGTCGCAAGCTGCCTGTCCTGACGAACATCGGAGGTCCCAGAAAGGGCTGCTTCCAGCCGTGTTGCATGGGCCTAAAGCAGGGTCAGGCAATTGTTCTGTGCCGCCCGCTTCGCGTGTACCTGGCTTCTGGCCACTCCCCGGATAATGGCTTTACTGGCCTCCCAGAGAATACCCGGGGAGGGGACCGAGCCCTGATTAGTAAGGAAATAGTGACGTAATTCCACCTCTATCACTTTCTTGACCTCTCTGTTTTGTAAGAACCAAGTGTTCAACCTCCATACCGCCCGAGTCATGTCTGAGGTTCCGCCCAAGTGCAGAGACAGGGCCGAGTGATCTGAAATTCCTCATGGGAAGATGAAAATAGTAGAAACGCTATGGGAATTGGGGGCCGGCAGAAGGAGCAGGTCAATACAAGAGTGTGTGTGGTGGGCAGCCAAGGTATGGGTATATTGGGTACCTCGAGGACTCCGTACCCTCCAGGCAACGCATAAGCCGAAGGCAGCCGACCAGTCAGTTAACTTCTTAGCGTGGGCCAATCTCGTCGGGGAGGGCGTACCAGGCGCATCAAGTGTTGGTTGCATGACTGCATTAAAGTAGCACCGATTATAGTCTGACTCAGGGGCAATGAGGAAATTATATCAGTGAGGCGAAGGAGGGTCAAGGTGGGTGTTGCAGGTGGGACACATATGAAGCCAGGTTCAGGGTATTCCCTTCAAGTTTCCCGGACACGGTCACAAACCGACCCTGCGGGTCTGCCACGATGTGGTCAGGGGTGAAGGGGAGCCCTCGCCGTGATAGGAGTGCAACCCCTCGTGAGCCCCAGAATGCCACACCCTGTCGAAACCATATCATGCTAAAAAGGGAAAATGGGTTCCCAGGAGGTGGGTTTCCTGAAGCAGGAATGTATAAGGCGCATGGCGCTGGGCATACTTGAGGACTGCCGCTCGCTTGATGCGATCTAGTAGCCCGTTCGCATTCCAGGATAGAACGTGGAGGGACCTACCTTTGGTGGATATCTGGGTTGTGAGTGGTGTGTAAAAAGAGTGGGCTAAAGGGCTCCGGCCCCCAAGGGGGCTGATACACTTCAGCATAAATGTGTAGGTGTGGCTCGCACGGTGTGCTGTACTGTCTTGAAGTGTCAGTGCAGTGGGCAAATGTCAACGTGCTGTAAACATTAGAGAACGGTGACCATAACAGAATCAGGTCTAGAACAACCCTGAGGACAACAGTCCCCACCCTACCCCCCCAATTCCCCTCCCTATACTTCCGGAACTGAAGCATCTGTCACCCTGAAAGAAAGAAAGTAAATTAACAATAACAATAAGCTAAACTGAAACGCTTAACTGGGCATTGTGTGGTAATGCTGGACCTCTTCACAATATCGGATATGATAGTGCCATTAGCATGCCTCTGAATTTGCATTGTCCGAGGGGCATATCTTCCCTCACTGACCAATCAGGATCTCTGTGATATGTGCACTTGCATCCCCTACTAAATCCCTAGATCACAGGACTTCTGGAAAGATCGGAGTCTGAAGCCACGGGGTTCAGAGCACCAGCGGGGTCCAGGCCGCGATGATCATACTCGGAGCTCTCTCGGCCGATGTGGTATTGGGCACCGAGTTATTATATTAGGTATAGAGAACAACTTACTCTTTCCCTACATCATCTCCCCTTCATTTCATATGAACGAACCGTATAAGGACATAACTCCAAATAAGGACAGCATGCCTTATAGGGACTGAACACCTTATAAGGACTGACGCCTTTTTAGGAATAAACCTTTCACTTAGTTCTATGACGAGGGTGGGTTCTGCGTGATCAATATTGCTAAGACGTCATCCTTAGCACATATGAATTATTTATGAGTACACTCTCCAGGGGGACATACTTCACCTCTCCTATCTACGCACAAAGATTTAATCCCCAACGTCATCCTCATACTGAACAATGGGTAACATATGCACATAAACTGTATAAATACAGCACTTCTTGCTATCAGTAGTCAGGAGGGAACCGAGACTTCGAGGCCGACACACTGACCAAAGATGCTGCGGCTACGGCATGCCACCGCTCCAGCTGACAGTGGTCTAACTATCCCTGACGGGGTGTCCAACTCAAGTCCAGGACAAAGTCCCACACTCTCACTACTCAGGTATGGAGGTTCGATTAAATCCTAGCGGGATTCTTGGCTCTTAGATTCTAGACTATTAGGTTCTTAGGCTTACTAGCTCTTTCGCACCTACTCACATGCTAGGTAAACTCAGGTACATCTAGACAGGCATCTTAGGAGTACGCACTTTATTTTATAAATGCATTTTATATTCCTGTATGTGTTCATGACTATTGCAAAATGGTAGAACAATACTACTCCTTTTTATTCACTGTACTGCTGGTTCCATATATTTAAGTTGTAGCAGCACATTTGTTTTACATGAGAAGAACAACGGTACAATAAATTCTTATTAAAAACACGCCTGACTGTTTCTTCTGTGTATCTCTCTGAGAGCAAAACAAGCAAGCACGAGTGACTGGGTGAAAAGTAGTATGTTGTTTCCACGAGTCTGAGGTTATTGTGTTCTGAGGTTGCAAAAACGAATCACTCTGATAACAGGAGATTCTAGTAGCAAAATGAGCTAGCTAATGCAAAAACAGGCTAACATATTCAGTCTGCCACCAGACCCACAGTTCATGTTATCCACTAATACGTAGGTCCTGCATGAAGGGTACTATTGGAACTACACTACAGAGTGCCCGAGCAAGGTGACGGAGACCCACCCCCACGCTGTCCTCGTCGCCTGCGGGACCGCGTGCGCCTCCTCTGTTGCTTAAGAGGGAGCGGGCCAGGCTTCTGTGAGCCAGACAGCTCGTGAAGGAGGCTGAGCGAACCTGCAGGGGCCACTCCTCAGTCAGCCAGATCCATGCAGACTGCGAGGTGTCGAAAAAAACGGTCTTGTTCTGAAAGACAACCCACAGGCGGGCCAGGAAGAGGAGGCCACATCGCAGGACCAGGCTACGGAGTTTTTGCTTGACCTCTGTGTAGGAACGACGCTGGGCCTGAACTTCTCTTGTGTAGTCTGGAAAGAGCATTATGGTGTGGTTTTGGAACTTCAGGGGACCCTGAGCCAGGGCCGCATTCAGGATGGCGTCCCTGTCCCTAAAGTTCAGGATCTTCGCGATGATTGGGCAGTGTGGGGCACCAGGAGGCGGTTTAGGGGCCAGGGAGCGGTGAGCGCTCAATTGCAAACCATGTCGAAAGAGCATCTTTGGGCATCCAGGATTTCAGCCAGGTTTCCATGAAGGTAGCCTCGTGACCCTGCTTGGCCCCCTCTGGGAGCCCCACCAGATGCAAATTGTTGCAGCGTGCGCGGTTCTCGGCATCTTCGGCCTCGCGGTGTAGCTCCGTAGAGCGTGTTTGCAGGTGGGATACCCGCTCCTTCAGCTGACCGAGCTCATCCTCTACTGTGGAAATGCAGGACTCCGCTTCCGAAATCCGCACAGGTCCTGGCAAATAAGGGCCATATCCACCCGGACCTCGCCCAACTTGTTCTCTATGAGGCCTGAGAAGCGCCAATTGCCTGTAGGATGGTCGATAGGTCAACCCTGGGGAGGGAGGGACCCCCAGGTGTCCCCTCTGCCAGATTCCGTTCAGTTGTAGTGTATTGGTCCATTTTGGTTTGAGTCTGTGTAGCGGATGCCTTAGGGACAAGGTCCTTTCCCATCGCGGCAGCGGGCACCTTGTTGGTAGTGATGTCTCAATGGGCCTCCCGGGGAACCGGGCACCATGGCTTCTCAGCTGTTGGACGGAGTGTGGCCACATGGAGATACGGCACTAGTAAGTGATGTCTCCATCCAGCTCGGGTGACAGTCGGAGTTGCCAATGTCCAGGAGGGTCCAAGCGGGAGCAGAGGTGGGAAGGAAACGGTGGGAGAACTCCTCTTCTGGTGCTCCCCGCTGCTCAGTCAGTGCAGCCGGATCTGCCAACACCTCTCTGCTGCGGTGATGCCCCAGTGCCACAACGTTTGGGGGGAGCAGCACAGGCCAGGACCTCACTGCTCCATGTCGTCGCTTCAATCACCCACTGGGGTCCCCAAGAAGCCCGTCAGCACCTGCCCGGGCCACCAAGGAGGCGGCCGTCAGTTCAAGAGGCTAAGCAGCCAGGCGGCAAGAGGCCCACGACCTCCCTCGGAGACTGACCAGGGCCATGGCCTCCACTAGGCCCCCAACGGATAGGCGGAGATCATCAGGAAGTCAAGGACACCAAAGTCTGGGAGGACCAGCAGGAGAGCAGAGGGGGGGGGGATGGGGGAGCTTCCCCCCGGAGCTCCCTGCCGCTCGATCGGCGCAGCCGAGCCTTCCACCTCAGGCCCACTGCTGTGCTGGTACTGGGCCTCAGTGTTTAGGGGAAAAGTGCGCAAACTGGGCCCACGCACAACCGCTGGTAGCACTCACCGGATTCTTTGCAGATCTTCCTGAGGCCCGCCCAGGCCGCCGGGGCCTCGCCCATTGCTCCAAAGGCCCCCCAGGCTCACCAGACGGGCAGCACTGCACCAAGTCCTGCAGGCCCAGCCGTCCCCCGATCGCAGAGGGTTGCAGTCAGAGGAGGGGGAGGCAGAGGATCGCAACCGTTGGTGATTGTGCCTCCGCCACCCGAAATGGCGGCCAAAGTTTTGGGGATGCTGCAATGCGCCCCCCCGGTCGCGACCCCCACAGTGCCGGGCCCCACACGAGCCCGAGACCCAGCCGAGAGAGGGAGGCCGCACCCCAAACTAGATGCTCCACAACGGATCCTCAGGGGCGTGCCCCGGGCCCTGCAGCTCCTCCCCCTCACCGGCAATTCCACAGGCCTGCCAGCACAGCTGTCAGGCCTCTACCCCACAGGCAGGCCAAAGTCGTCTCAGGTCCCAGGGGGGGAGCGGGAGAGGCTGTCACCAACAGGCAGTGCCACCTGCCACCGGAATCGACGGCCGAAGACCCAATCAGGATGCCTCCCAGCAGTTTCGGAGGTTGCGCAGCTGAGAAGAGGCCTCACCCCGGTCCGCGCGGTCCAACCCCTCAGGATGCCCCGGATCAGGAGCGGCCCAGGCCCGTGCAGCACCGTCCCCCAAAGCTCAGGTGGGTCACCAGGTTCGGTCGTTGACTCGGTTTCCCAACACCCCAGGCAAATCGGGGCCGTCGTTGGGTAAACAGCAGCTGGGTCAGCAGGGCGTCAGGGCTCACGGGTCGGGCTTCGCCATCTTGCAGTCCGGTAGCCCAGCGAGTCCATCGGTGCAAATCGGGCCACTCACCCCAAATGTGGCGGATCTTGTCCCAGATGGGCGGCACTGGGCACCTGGAGGTACTTGGCATATAGTTCGGGTGCAGATGGCAGCTGATGGTGGTGGATCTTGGATGCGGATGATGGAGGGGTCCAGAGCACTCCTAGGGTGCGGCCGCCATCTTGACACGCCAACCAGTTTAAGTCGATATTAGGTACTTTTATGATAAGTTTTATGGGTCTACAAGCACTTTACTCTTGACAGATCAACAGGACAAAAACATGTGTCACAGCTAGCTCTTTAAAATCCTTCTCAAAGGAACATCATTTTCCACTTCATGTGTCTTGTAACCCAGTTCCTCTCTTCGGCTCTGCAAAGCGATAAGAAGAAAGACTTACAAACCCCGTCATCAGAAAAAACACACACACACACACACACACACGCACGCACGCACACACACACACACACACACACACCCCCCCCCCCATTTAACATTTCAGCCAGGGCAATGCCAAAAATCTTTTAAACTGCAAAAGTAAAGCTCAGCAGGGCCTGCATATGTTAACTTTCAGCCAAGCACAAAGAGACAGTCAAAAGGTTTGCATGACTTTCTGCACTCAGTCGGACAATTCCAACCCTTCTCTTATGATTGGTGTTCCGATTCCTCGCTGCACCCCTGGCTCTTCTAATGCACCTCCTCAGATAGTTAATGGAACCAGTAGGCTGCATGCACCACGCGACGGTACTTCACCAGTGCATCTGTTTTTAAGTATTGGAACCCATTTCACTGCCAAAATTGTATTCTGACTGGAAATAAATGCTAGCGTACAGCAGCACCATGAAGCCAGAGAGGGAAAAACAGGCACTGTGGCTGGTGTGGGGGAAAACAGACTGTGGTCATTGTGAAGTCACTTTGGTCACACATAATTAAATGCGCACATGTGGGTACCCCAAACTAAAAGTATGTGCCAGGAGTTGCCAATACAATTGTGCCACAGCATACTGTCTGCACTGACAACTGCAAGATATTGATCAAGCTCACTGGGAGAGGCTGATCGGTGTGCAGACATTGCTCTGCATTCAGAGAGATTGTGCAGATAACTAGCCACGCATTCACACTTACTTATCTGTAGAAAATAAACAGCGCCAGGGACTAGATTACAGGGTTGAGCTTGTCGCCTCTATCCTCTAACCCAGAGGTCTTCAAACTTTTGGATGCCGAGACCCCCCTGTCAACATTTTGAGGCGTAAGGACCCCCTCTTGACAAAATGTCTAAACCTGTTGACTAAATTGCGTGGGATGAAAATGTAAATAAGGTTATGTGATGCCGCGTATTTTGGGATAGCATTGCTTCATTATTTTGATATTTGTTACACACAGTAACGCTGAGGAAAGATTTCACCCAATCAGTACCCATTTATAACCAAAATACAGCAATTATCATCAGAAAGATTTCAAGTCAACCTTTGTGAAGGGCCTTCCACTCTGCAGCAATACGTGCTGCCACATTAGAAGCTCACCTGGCCCTGACCGGAAGAAGCAGGGGTCCCTTAAAACCCTGGCGGTTTTGTGTAGAGTTAAGCCTTTTACCCATGCAGCTTTCCTCTCACCCCCTCCCTTCCATCCCTCTCTCCTCTCCTAACCCCGGATCCCTCTCTCACTTTGCAGGTCATTTTCTTTCACCCCTTTTTACAACTTCTGAACTCTCCCCATTCAACCTCTCACTTCACCTTTAATCACCTCTTGCCATTCTGTCCTTTCACTGCCCTCATCTCTAACAGTCTCTCACATTTATCTCATGGCCTCTCTGGCCCTGTCACCTCCCGTGCCCCTCAGCACTTCTCATTCACCTCGTCTCTTCATTCAAATTTTTGTCTATTTGTATCTTACACCTCTCCAGTCCCCCCATTCCTCTTTCACATCTCCCCTTTGTTCTAACAGAAGCCCTCACCTTTGGATCACACTCACTTCTTGCGTGTCCACACTTCTCTTCGGCAATTCACATTTCTCCTCATCCCTGACCTCTTCAATCAAATTCTCTCACTCCCTTGCTGTCCTCTCTCATTTTGGGTGCGGATGCAAGTTCAGAATGGGATGAATGAATGTATGATTACTGATGGGCTTGTTTGAGTGAGTTGCATATTGAGTAGTGAGGGGGACAGGTGAGTGAAGTGTCACATGAGTGCAGGATGAGTAGTGTACTCGTGTGACTGCAGGTTGAGGTATAGTGTGAGCAGGACAAGTGCATTGTGAGTGCAGAGTGATCACTGTGAGTGCAAGGTGAGCGGGTGAATGGTGCAAGTGCATGGTGATCAGTGTGAGTGCATTGTGATCGCTGTGAGTGCAAGGTGAGCGGGTGAATGGTGCAAGTGCATGGTGATCAGTGTGAGTGCATTGTGATCACTGTGAGTGCAAGGTGAGCGGGTGAATGGTGCAAGTGCATGGTGATCAGTGTGAGTGCATTTTGATCGCTGTGAGTGCAGGGTGAGCGGGTGAATGGTGCAAGTGCATGGTGATCAGTGTGAGTGCATTGTGATCGCTGTGAGTGCAAGGTGAGCGGGTGAATGGTGCAAGTGCATGGTGATCAGTGTGAGTGCATTGTGATCACTGTGAGTGCAAGGTGAGCGGGTGAATGGTGCAAGTGCATGGTGATCAGTGTGAGTGCATTGTGATCGCTGTGAGTGCAGGGTGAGCGGGTGAATGGTGCAAGTGCATGGTGATCAGTGTGAGTGCATTGTGATCACTGTGGGTGCAGGGTGAGCGTGACAATGAAGGGCGAGAATGAGGAATGAGTTGTCTGAATGCAGGGTGCATTCCCAGACCCGTGAAGTAACTCAGCATGTTATTGACGGGGGCGTAGACTTTAATATCTAATTTAAACTATTGCGGCATTAATCGGGGATCGTGGGTGAAGGAAATAAATAATGTGCTGATCCTGCAACAAACTTCCAGTCCTATGGTTAGGGTTGCCAGCAGATTATTTTGGTGGCCCAGTCGGTACAAAAAAAAGCAGTCACCTAAAGCGGTATTTTCAGCACTTATCTGTGCATACTTCCCAGGGCCGGCTTTAGTGCTGGTGGTGCCCTGTGCGACAATGTTTGTTGGTGCCCCCCACAATGACCACCCCCACCATGGATTCTCTCACTAGCACCCTTTAACAGTGACCAAGTCTCCATAACCACACTCTCTCAGATGCATTGAATTAGTTATATAGTGCCACTCATACCAGTGTAGGGTGTCCGAGCACTTTGCATCGCACACACATTACACAGAGACAATCAATCATAAGTGTGTAAATCAGTGTATAGGAAATGTTACATAAGCCAAACGACTAAAAGTATAGGAGTCACATGTCATCTATACTGGTAGGCAGTATAGTTCAAGAGTGCTTGGTGTGGAGAAGCACAAACTCAGAGTCGAAAAAGAAACAGCATAGTTGGGAGTTTCCTTTAATAATAAGAATTGATTTCTAGCCAAATTAACCCTTTTTGCAACATTAATCAATGGTCTAATAATGTATTCTTTGTAGTGTGCATGCTGTTCTAGGATGAAAGTTAATAGCTCACTATTCTCTATTAGGACTTTAAGTTATAAATTGCAAGTAACAAAAGGATGTCTCTTTTGAAAGCAGTAACCTGCTGATCTCTTCACATCATACGCACTCTGTAATCTACTTGGTACACGTTCTTTGCAGCAGGCATATTAACCCTCTGCACTAACTTCACCTAAGTCAAAACCTCAACTATACAACATTCTGATCTCTCTCCAGGAAGATAATTAATCACACAAGTTATCTTGACATTTATGTGAGGCCTGGTAATTGCCGGGGAAAGAAACAGAAACGCTGCAGCAGGTGCTTCAAAAGCACAATAAACTTTCACTCACAGCGCCCCCAGGAAGCCAACTTTGTATTCCTTTCCATGAAATGCATTCTCACACTATGGCAGTGAATGTAAAATCCAAATGTAAGGAATAGGCACAGTGGGGACCCAGGGGGTACTGGAACCAGCAAAAAAACGTAAGCCTCTGTAAGCAGTTTACAAAGGCATGTTAAATGGTCTTTAAAGACCTGTGAAAAAACACGGGGGCCGGAGATAGGAATCCAGACACTGCCCAGCTGAGCCCCCAGCAGCTCAAGTTTCACTGCAGCAGCCCGGGCTGACTGGGAAGGCGCGACCCCCTTTGCATCACTCCACGGCCCCCCTGGGGGTCGCGCCCCACAGTTTGAAGACCCCTGCTCTAACCCCATCCACCCTCTCACAACTCGTCACAGGATGAGGTGAGTGAGGCGTCCTCCCACCCCATCCTGTGACGAGTCCCTGATGGACATGGAGCCCCTGGAGCTGCAGGGTTTCAGTCGGAAACGCCCAGAGACAAACTTTCCTCCCATATTGTCAGGAGGTGGAGCTTAGCGCGGGAGGCAATGATTTTGACGCGCTGGTGACCTCACAGGCCTCAGGGCTTTGAGCTCATCTGCCAGGCAAATGGTAATTTGATGCAAGCCTTTCTGAGTTAGCTGCACAGGTGCAGCAGAGGACTCCTAAAGGAGTTTTTGTCTGGCGGAGAGTTATTTTTATTTTGGAATTGTGGATTAAAAACAAATTTCAATAAGAAAAAGCTATTTTGGGGAAGGAAATAAAGGGGTCGGGGCCCTAGCGCCCATGTGAGGGTACCGCCCCTGAATAAACGTATTTCTCCTTGCTGCGCAACTTCTACGCCTCCCCTGGGGAGGTGTGGGATTCTGATGTATTCCCAGCTTTACAAAACTTTATAAATCTGGGAATGTGTCTGGTATCATGGATGTTGCGTGGGAACACCCACAACAACACCCATGGGACACCACTTTCACTCAGAGTTATGCATGAAAGGGACCCACATTTACAAGGCCATGCAAAGTCATGCAGGGTGACTTTACCTGGCCTTGTAAATATGAGCAGGCACACTGGGCAGCCGGTGCGTCAAAAAAACGTGACTCAGCGGCAAGCGCAATGACCGTGCTAATGAGGACCACTATCTTTATTTTCTGGGTTGTAAGGTAACCAGAACTAGAGCCTCCTGATAGAAACGAGGATAATGTTGATGAAGATTTGTTGCTGTGCTCTAGTCCAGCACAGTGCTTAATTTGTGAAAGAATAAGTGCCGGGGGCCCAGGTTTTTGTCAGAAGCCTGTTGCCGCTGAATGTCAGAGTTGCCGAATACCATGACTGTCTAACTTCATTCCAGCACATGCTTCTTTCTTCACCCAACAAACACTCCCTGCCCCTTTATCTCACCCTTGCAGTAGTTTCTCACCTGCTTTCTCCCTTTGTCATGGATTCTCCATCTTTTTCCTTCTTCTTTCTTGCATGGGGTCAAAGTCCCCAAAATGATTGCGGTGAGTCCTACCTGCAAGCACTAACTCAAATTAAGCACTGGTCCAGCAGCTGCATGAAACAGTGCCCTCAGGGGAGCAACAAGAATGGATATAATTCAGTATACATTTATGTTGCAAGTGTCTACATGTAGGTGCACATTGGATAATGGGAATCAATAAAGAAATGTACAGATGTTACACAAACTGATGGAGACGGAGCAGACTTCAAAGGCTGTGGGCCAATGCTAGGGATTTCATCCAGCTATGTTTGCTTTTGCTCAAGTTTATGGACTTATTTGCTTTTCTTTTCTTTTGCTTTGTGATTTTGGTACCTACCTCTATTTGTGGAACTTTTAAAACCAGGCTGTCGAGAGGAGGCTAATACTTGAATGTGCGTATACAGAGCCCATATTGTGTATTAGTCGCTGCATTTTGACCCCTACCCTAATGCAGAGCTCTAGTTTCCAGGTCCATGCTTAAGTAGCTCCAGTGAGTTCCCGTGAGTCCAGGTTTTCTCCCTGCAATTTGGAACTTGTAGTTGTACACTAGAAATAATAAAACATGGACTGGCTGAGTGACTCATGCATGGAACTGGGAAACTTGAGAGATCAACTGATGGACCTGGGAGTAAAAACTTGACTTATTAGGGGTATATCAACAACAACCGGCGATAATTATCTCTAAGCGCACTTAGCGCTAGGATAATTATCGCCGGCTAGCGTGAATTTTTATCGCTGAGATAGCGTGCTATTAGCAACGCTTATCTCAATAGCGATAAAAATTCTCACGCTAACAGGCTAACGTGAGATTATCGCTGGAAACCCAGCGATAATCTCACGTTACCTTGTTGATAGGGACAGGCAAACTTAGCCATGATATCCTCCTTCCATAGGATATCATGGCTAAGTCAGAAAAATACCAGACGTAAAAAAGCAGCGTTAACCGCGGTTAGCGCTGCTTTTTTTGTCTATAACAGGGTTAGCGACATTCTTGATAATAGGAGAAATGTCGCTTAGCGACATTTCTCTCATTATTTTACACTGGAACGCCCACTTTGCATCTCATTAGAGATGCAAGGGGAAGCGTAGAGTAAAAGGGTGCTAACATGCAAATTTGCATGTTAGCACCCTGTTGTTGATAGGGCGCTAGTTTTATCTCTTCTTTTTTGGCTTTTAAAGCCAAAAAAGCAGAGATAAAGCCATTGTTGATATGCCCCTTAGTTCCTTACTCCAAGATGAAAAGACACCAGCCTAACACCACCCCCATAACTAATTAACTAACTCTGAACTACAGCGTTCACATGTCCTACTATCATATAATTATTTTATATATATTGTAATTTTTATTTATTTTATTTATTTATTTACACTTTATACCTCGGGCAATTGCTTCTATTTCGTTTACATATTCAACTGTATATCGCTTAGTCTTTCATACCGTTAATATGTATCTTTTTTTACTCTTTATGCAGCTTGTGTTATTACTGTTGTTCTAACTCATTAAAGCGCTCTACCGCGGGGGAAAAAGTGTGCCTCTACTCTCACCACACTTGTAACCACATACCACAACTACCTCAGAACTATAGCGTTCACATCTCCTACTGTCCATCGTATACTTCTTTTATGTATTGTAACTATGCATTTTTATTTACGCTTTATGTAACTCGGGTAAGTGCTACTATTTAGTTTACATATCCCACTGTACAGCATTTACTATTTGTTACCATTACTATGTATTTTTATTGACTCCTTATGTAACCAGTGTTATTGGTGTTGTGCTAACTCTGTAAAGTGCTCTAATACCTTCTGGTCAAGTTCACGCTATACAAAACTCGTTGAATAAATAAATAAATAAATTATGTAAATAATGTATTATGCCATTTTCCTGAATAGGCAACTATCATATCACACAAGCATACATTCCGCTGGAAAAGGTCATCATTTTTCATCCTACTGTCTGTTCATTTCCTCAGTTCAGTTTCATCTTTGTGATCAATATAAATGTATTATTTAAAACAAAACAGTGAGAGAACCAATTACCTCCAGAATCCAGCTGGGAAGATTGCTTTATGAATAGCTTTTGTGCAGAGAGAAGGTTATCAGGTACATTAAGATACCACAACAGGCCTGGCTCTAGCTGAGGGCCCAGGGAGGATACGCCTCAGTGCCCCTCCAGGTCTACCAGAGGACACAAGCATATGGAGAGCCTGCAGCACAGTCAGTCAATTAGATGCAAACGCACTGAAGGAGCTGTTTAATAAGCAGGCCACTGGAATGATGCGACAAGGAAGGACCAAATTATGCGGCAGGGCTGATTAAATTATGTCAAGAAAAGGCAATTGTACGGCGTAATGCGGCACATTTTATGAGAGTATTATTACATTATTTTGTCTATTTTTACACGTTAACCATGTCAGGGCAAAGGTTCCTCCTCATTTGTAATAGTTTAACATTCAAATACAGCAATAAGCAGCTGAAAGGTGATCAGTCCTCTTTTGTGAAGAGTCTTCCACTGCACCACAACATGTCATCCGTGTGAGCTAGAAACATATTTTGGGGCTAAAATCTACAAATTATGATGGATTATGACGAAAGTGACAACCCTTTAATTGTGCGTAAACACTGCAGCTACAGAATCGCATAATTTCAGTGGCCCTACTGATAAGTGATCAGCAGTTGAGCAAGTGCAGCACAGACTACACATCTGCACTAATTATTATATTTTCAGTCATGGATTATATTTAGCACTGGATGGATGACCCACTGCAGTGCCACAGATGTGCAGAGCAGCTGGTCCCAGGGCAAGCGATGGGTCGACACAGCTCTGACCCAAATAAGAGAAAAAAGGGTGGCTCTGGCCTGTGCTGTCTCATGGCTTCTTGGTCTGTGGTCTGTTTGTATCCCCTGCAATGCAGAGCAGGAGCCTTCTTTGCTCTCTTTAGGGAATGAACAGACTGTATTGCAATTAACTAAAACCAATATAAAACATCCGTGCATAGAAAGATATAAGAGATTTAGGGCCAGATGTACGACCAGTGTAAATTGCGACTCGCAATTTGTGCTCGATTGCGAGTCGCAAATTGCGACTCACAAATTGCGACTCGCAATTTACAATGTACAACAGTGTCAGAGACACTGGTTGCGATTCCCAATGGGGTCGCAAAATGCGACCCTCATGAATAATAATGAGGCACTCACAATTTGCGACCCTATTGGGAATGGCTGGCCCTCCCAGGTATGGTGGCCTGCTTGGCTCAGCAGACCTCCATGTCTGGGACTGCTTTTCAATAAAGCAGGTTTTTTTTAAATGCAGCATGTTTCCCTAAAAGAAAAGGGGATGTATATAAAAAAAAAATGAAATGTTTTTGTTTAATTTTTTAAGGGGAGGTAGTGGTCCCTGGGACCACTGCTTGTCCCTAAAAATATTTTCCTCTGCATTTGCAAAGGGGAAGGGGTCCACTGGGAACGCCTTACCATTTGCGACTGCATTACCACCCTCTTGAAGAGGGCAGTAAATTGCGAGTGTTTCCCGACTGCAATTGCGGTCGCAAAACATTCGCACATGGCTTGTGAGTCACTATTAGGAAGGGAACAGCCCCTCCTAATAGTGAGTTGCAAAACACTATTTTGCGAGTCGCAAAATAGTGGTAGTACATGGCCCCGGGCAAAATTGCATGCGGAAACGTGTCGCAAACCCTTTTGCGCATGCAATTTTCCATCGTACATCTGACCCTTAAAACGGAGGAGCTGTGCCCGAATGCCAACTTGCAGTGAAGCCAGAAAGCTTTTTTAAAATGGCGTGTAATTGGTGGGGGGGTTTGGGACTGATCTCCTCGTCTTTTAACATTGATGACACTACATGGGCATATAGACTGTACCGAGTTAGATTTGAAGTTGTCTATTTTACTATTGCAATTGTTTAATCACAGGTGAATAACACATATTTCTACATGTGATTGATATGCTATTTTGTATTGCCGTGTTCCACGCAAACTGCTGACCATCGACTAATAAACAGAATTTCTAAAATAAAAAAAGCCTGTAAAATCTTAGCATATGAGCAGAGTTCAGCAGTATCCTTAGTATTCAAACAGTGTCTAGGTGTTTCTTTAGAGGTTCCAAAGCCTGATCTGTTTCATATAAATATTCCATTCGCTACTGACCGCTGGGGAGCAGCATGAAAGATGAATAAGTGATTCATGTTCATTGGCACACAGCCTACATTCCAGAGTGGAAGCAGATGATTGACAAGAGCAAGATGGTCTGTGATCTTTAATTGGAAATAACATAAAACTCATGCACACTATTTTCTGCAGTATTAGCTTATTGATCTTTGCGTGTAAATAGTACTGGTTGTTTAATGCATTGTAGGAGTCTAGAATTAATGTTGAAAATGTGCTCTTAGAGAACTCAATAGTGTCTTCTGCTTGGATCCTCAGCAGTACTTGAGTCTTCAATGTGGGTTTAACAGTCAGTTTTGTTAGTTTATTATTCCGTATATGTCCAATTTCTAAGGATTCAATTGCTTCAATTAGATAGTTCGATCAGGGGATAGAGATTTCTCCCCCAACCAGAAATAGGCCAATTATGGACTTCAAGCTGCCCTGGTTTGCACTGAGGACCTGATAGTGGTATAAATCAGCTTTGCAAGAAAGGTTCCAGGCGCAGCTGAGCCCTAGTGGTGCTCCTTGGAAACTGAAATAGTAGTCTATGTACCTTACATTGGATCAGATCAAGAACAGAGGTTATACATCCAGGAAATGAAATGAAAAGGACATTTGTAAAGCGCGTGGCTACCCCGGGGCCTCCGAGCGCTAGGCATGACCAGTAATCAGAGGGCAGAGATTAGGGGAAGCACTTGAAAGCTATACGTCAAAGCTGGCAAAAAGTTTGGTCTGGTTACCTTTAGGATGGGAGAGGCTGAATGACTGTAGAGTTTAGCCTGCAGCCTACAAAGACCGTAGGTTAAACTAGACCCTCTATTCCTCAAGGTCACCAACTGAAGTCCAGGGGACCATTTCTCCATTAACCAAACTCCAAGGTAATTATATGAGACGGTGTATCTCAGGGAGGCCGGTCCAGCATGTCAGCTTTTTAAAGCTTTATTGGCATATCTGCCAAACATCATAACCTTGGTTTTGATTCACTGTTAGATAATTTGTTTTCTAGAATACATTTGTGCAGCTTATCGTGCGCCCTTTGAAGACCTATGTAGGTTTGGTCCAGAAGTATGATATCATCTGTGTATTGCACAAGATGATTGCGGTGACTTTAAATTTTGGGGAAAAATGATTTAGTTGTACTTAAAGTATTGCTGGTGTCTCCCGTTGTTGGACCTGATACTCGTCAGGTAGCATTTACCTGAACTTTTTTGCTTTTTCCACCTGGGTTTTGCTGATTCTGTTTTGTGGCCTCTGGGCACTTTCCAACTGTAAATACAGTGCGAACGTGCAGGCGCCTTTCCTATCCGTGTTGGGTTAGTGGAGCAGATTCAATGTTATAAAAACAAGGGCCGATCTGTCACTGCAGATGGGTGGGTGCACTGGCATCTATTATGAGTAAACTCATGAGCAGCTTGGCATTGTAGGACTCTGTAAGTGAGTACCTGCACACATGGTGCTAGTTATTGCGTGTGCCACCTGCCAACGCAGGCTTGTGTGTGCGCACAAACACACGTATTATTTAATCCTGTGTTCAGTCAGCTGTGCAGACTCAGACGGGTGCACTTGCACCCCCAGTGCTGGGAACTATGTGCCCCACCTGCCATTGCAGGTAGGTGTGCCTCATTTCCAGGGAGGTACAGAATTGCATCTCTTCACTGTGTGTGACCGGAATTCCCTGGTGCAACCCATCTCAATGTGCATTGGTCATTGTGCCTCCTTTTCAGGGAGGTGGGGCATTTGCAACTCATTGAGTTTGAAATTTGTAGTGCCTGGTGTGACTCATAGCAACGCCCACAAGGTGTTATGCCCGGATTGCCTGGGCACGACCCAGATTATTGTGTACCTATAGGGGGGCCTCATCCTATTAATAGGCTCCCCTGTATTACTCCCCATTAATCAGTTTTTCCCTTTTTTGACACTCATCGTGGCAGACCAACTGCCTTTTCTAAATCTGCCCTCTACCGAATACATCATAGCACCAGGTAGTAGCGCGAGAGATTGACTGGGTTATACTGGGTGCATCTGTGTGTGTAAGAGCGTGCCGTATAGACTGGCTGATACCTGTTGCATTGCGTAGTGGTGCGGAGTGAGAGTGGGTGAGTGGGAGTGATGGTGTGCCTGTGTTTCATGACACTGGCCGGTGGTGCGGCTTCCTATGTTAATTGTATGCCAACAGCACAATACATTTGACATTAGTTTCTTTCACCTGGCTCGTGCCCACGGTGCTGCCAAAAGTGCTCTATTTATGCCTAAGTACATAATTTTGATATTGTCCCACGCATAAGGGTGCTGTAACATTTTGCGGGATACATTAGACTTGAGACTGTATTTTTTTTTCATTAATAGGTTGTTGATTTATTTGTTGCTTTTAATCTGAGAGGGTTAACTGTTAAACTTCTTCTTCTATTCTTCTTCTTTTGGGGTTTGGCAGGCCAGGTCCACTTTGGAAGTTGCCCCTTGGATGGCGAAGAAAAGCCACAGGTAAGTACTCACATATATTGTTTATCTTTTATGGCTGGGGAAAAAGGGATGTGTGGGGAAAACACCCAATTATCCCTCACCATGTGCACCATTAAACCCTCTAGAACCCTCACTTCACCCTAGTTAACAGCACTGGGTTAAGGATTAGAGAGGGTCTGTGGGAAATATTAATAAAGGAGAAGTCTCCACAAAAAAGGGAAACCAACAAAAAAAAATGAATAATTTAAAGTCGTTCATAGGTCCCCTATGGCCTCTAAGTGGTCTTCGTTGTTTTACCGGTGATCCATCTATATTACCAACTCCATCTGTGTCATTCTCAGTAGCCTCCTACCTCTATGCTCGAAGAGCGCGTACCTGTGCTAACCACGCTCCTCTAGGAATGTGGTGGGCAGCTCGCAAGGTTGATGTCTATGGACTCTCTTCTGTTTTCTTCCTGAGGTCCTCGTTCATCTGACCCAGCAGGATGCCAACTTGCGATGGTGTTCTCTCCCTGTTTCCTTGTCTCTGTGCTTGTCTTCCCTCTTGCGTTGTCTCTCTCTTCCCTCCGTAGCTGGGAACGACGCTTTCACATCAGGGCGGCTGATTTCATTGGGTCGCATCGCAATCACATGACCCTCTGGCCTATAGAACTTAAAGGGCTCCTCCATGCCATTTGAGGAATGCTCTCCCCATAGCCTTCCAGAATCAGGAAATGACAGTAGGCTATCTGTCCCAATTCCACCTGCCTGTGTTCCGGTGAGTGGCAATACGAGAGTGCCTAGTACAGCTAGTAATATTTCCAAATGTGTTTTATGCCCAGAAGTATATAATGTTCATGTTCTAATGATTGAATATGTTTGTTGAATATAAACATTTTTACATGCATTCTGTGTGAAGTCTCTTTTGTGACACTCAGAGCATTTATTGAGTGTGGCGTCTGTGCCTTTGCTTTACGCATTGCCTCTGTAGTGAGCCTGACTGCTCAGAGTCAAGCTGCCCAAGAGTGAGCACGGGTTATACAGCGAGTGCAGTCACCTGCCCTTGGCGGAAGGGGTTGTTCTGCCTCACTGGGGGCATCCCTTCAGCCAACCAGACGCTGCCGGTTCCAACAGCCTTATAAAGATTAAAATGAACAAGGATCAAGACACAACCCTGTTCTAAACGTTTGTTGGTAAAGAGTTTTGTTGACACTCCACAACCTTCACCAATTTGTATCCACACGCAGGTGTCTGAATATAAAGAAATAATAGCCTGTAGTATGGTGTTTGGGATACCCTATGCCAAGAGTTTTCGCCAAAGAATATGCCTGTGAAACCTTATCAAATCCGCTAAGTCATCAATGAAACAGGCAAAGAGGGGAGAATTCTTCTTGGAAATGGCCTGATGAGCCGGAAATGACAAAAATACTATATTATATAAAGTGCTGCAACGACAGGTAGAAGGAAATGATTTTGTTTCCTCAATCCATTCTTCTAATTATTTCAATACTATTCTTGGATATGCCTTCCCTTCTGAAAGTGGGGATAGGCTACCCAGGATGTCATCATGAAACAAAGGTGGTTACAAAGATCTCCGCCTTGAGCAATTTGTCAAGCCGTGTTTCAGTAAATCATTTGTTTGGCCGTTGCACCACTTGACACGAGTAGTAATCATATGCAAATCAATCTTGGACCAGCGTAGCATGGACTGCTAGCCCACTTCCTCTCTGAACAGGACCACAAGGATCCCTAGACCAGGTTTAGCCTACTTGAGCCCCATCAGTGAGGTTATGTTATGTTAAAAATGCTTGCATAGCGCATGGCTGCCCCAACATCGGGGCGTCCCAGCGCTCGCGGACGGATGACCGGACAAAGTGATGCTTGCCAGATGGAGAGACAGCCGAGTGAAGTCTGTTTCTAAAAGCCAAGGGAACAAGAGCACTGCAAGTACACACACGTGTGTTAGATGGATGAAAACAGCCAGGTTTTGATCTGTTTTCGAAATGCCCAGTGATCTTGTGTGCTGCGCGTCATGAGTGGAATAGAGTTCCATAGGGCAGGGGCCAGAGACCTAAAGGAGCGCCCCACTCAGCTCCTGCACACCCTAGGAGTGCAGGCCACGTGCAGGTCTGCGAAGGGCAATGCTCGTGTTGGGGTGTGAGGTGCAGTTTGGATCCAAATATTACAAGGAATGGCTACCCAAGTCTGGGCACACATCTCACACCTGATGCCACACTGCCTGGACCAGATTCCGGTAGTGCCAGAGTGAGCATTTAGTGCAGGTAAAGTCATCACAGCAGGAGGTTGGTTGTCAATTTCCTGCAGACAGAATTGGATTAAAGTGCACACATTATGACCATAAGGTTCTTAGCAGAGTAGGATGATCATTGTGCAGAGAACCCAGGTATCAGTTGCTTGGGCCCAACATCTGAAGGAGTCAGGATAAAACCAGAACTCGCAAGTTGCCAGACTCTGTAGCTCATGTTTTAACTTAGTGATTTGCTGCTTGCAGTATTGCATTCATAGTGGTAGAAACACAATAATAGTTAACAAAATGCAAAGCAAAACCAGCACCCTTTGTGCTATGGTAGTCCTAGCTTTGTGACTTCAACAGCACCTTTGGGGTTTGATTACAACGTATCAACTCTGCTTTGAAACATTGGGGGACTGCATGTTACAATAGAAAATAAGCGTCCTGTTCTATGTTGGGAAAAGATGTGTTTTCCCCGAATATTTTAGGACTGGAGTTAGATTAGTAGATCAACCTTCCCAGCATCCGCACAAACCTCTGCAGCCCTCAAGTGAATGCACAAAACTTACGTCTGCAGGAGCCACTCATGCAGGGCACAGGGTGATTTGACAGCTCTTTAAGACAAGTGCTCAATGGAGCACAAGGAAGTCAGGATCTGCATGGGCACTATAGGAGAACATTGTGCCCAGGAACATGAGGGCCACTAGAGGCTGAAGGGAACCCTTAGCTCAAAATATGCAAAGGGACCAAAGGCTGCTGGGCAGCCAGGACACAGGAGAAAGTGATCCAGTAACTTCAGGGAGGCTCAGGAGTACAGTAAGGAAAAGAGAAGAGGAGTTGACCTCACGGCTAAGGTGGTCGACCACAAATCTGGGGAACTGGGTTCGAGTCTTGGCAATAACGCTGAACATCCTGTGATTCTGGGCAAATCACTTATCTTCCCGTGCCTAACAAAAATGAATGTGTCCTCATGTAATGCAACTGGTGCTATGTAAAGTGCTCTGATACCTGATTCGGGTCAAGTTCGTGCCATATAAAACTCTGTAAATATTTTTTTTTCAAAAGACAGGTGAGAGGGGACCCACCAGATTCAAGTAGACCCCAGTCCATGAGCTAAAGAAGATCAGAATGGTGAGACTTTGGGGATGTTTGCAAGTGCAGGGAGAACCAGGAACTGAAGGGGGAGATAGGATGTTCAGGGTAACAAGAAGCTGGAGGACGGTCAGAAGCTGAAGGGTCCAAGAACTGCAGTGCCAGGATAGGAGTGCTTACAGCATGGAGCTGTGGGGCTTGCATGTCCTGTAGGAGACTAGAATGGCAGAGGTAGGATAAATGAGTAGGAGCACAGGAGATGTGAAACACCTGACAATGGAGGTATCCCTCAGTCCAGGAGCTTCAGTGAGTTGAGGCGCTGCACTGGGAGCCAGGAGCCACAGGATGACCAGGATCTGCGGAGGCAACACAGGTGAGAAATGTACCAAGGAACTGCCGGGAGGATAGGATCTGAAGGAAGAACAACCCCATCGAGTTGGTCAGGAAATGCAGGGAAGCCGTGTGAGTGGGGATCAGCAGCTGCCCGTGCAGGTAAGAGCAGTGGGGGTGGTGGGGCCGGGTAGGGGGGATGTTCCCTCGTGGTCGTCTGTTAAAATCTGACCTCCCCACCCGGCACCATCGACCCACCGCTCTCACCCGCAAAGGCCGCGGTTGGTGGGGATGCTTCACTCCAAGAGCTTCAGTGAAATCAAGAGCAGACCAAGAGTTGCATGATAGTCAGAACAGGCGAGAGGGGCACCCAGGAGCTTCAATGGGAACAGGAGTTGCTAGGGGACATCAACAAGGAGCTCCTGGGAGCCCATAAGCTACAGGGAGTAGTGGACATGTGCAAAGGTTTGGAGTCGCAGGGGATCGGGGTGGGCACAGGAGGCTACCTGGAAAGCATGAAAAGCAGTCAGAACCCAGAGCTGCAGGGATGGTGTAAGCAGGACAGGAAATTCTTGGAAGCCATGAGTCCAGTGGAAGTAAGGAGATGCAGAAAGACCATGTGTTGCAGGCAGTTGAGAAGCTGAAAGAGGCGACGGGCTGTAGGGGAAAACATAGGAGGAAATATTTTACAATTATACAAAAAGCTGTATGTAGACCAAGAGCTTAAGAGAGGCCATATATGCCAGGTTAGGGGCAGGTGAAATTGTGGGTCAGATTTGCATGGAATCCATCAGCTAAAGGAAGCCCTCAGCCCTGGAGTCGCAGTGGGAGCAGTAGCAGTAACCCCAGAGCTGCAGGGAGGATAGGAGTTGCAAGGAGGCCAGGCGCAGCAAAGACAGCGCAGGCAAGCAGGAGTCCATGGAGCGGCAGGAAGTGATGAGAATAGGGGGATAAGATGTTGCACCGTTGGCTTCCTGGACTTTTTGCCCATGTCCATCAAGAGTTTATCTTAAAGTCCAGGGAGCGGACGTGAGTCACCTTGGGGCTGATGGTGGCAAAACAGAATATTGCAAGATTGTGGAGGGCTCAGAGACCAACGTGTATCGAAGACTGGGGCAGAGATATGGACTGGTGTATGGTCACGGAAAAGCCCATATATGAAGCCAGGGGGGCCCGAATAAATGGACGCAGATCTGGGGACAATGGAACACCCACAGAGGGGAAATATGTGAACCTCCAAGATCAAGGGATGATGTCATAAATGGGACCTGAATATGTCTAACTGGGGACTGACAGTGTTGTATGTGACCACTATGTCTGCAGCAGCATTTGCAATATAACAGGATTGCCATTGTATGTACACCGTGATAGTATCATTGATCATGCCTTGATTTCAATAAAAAAGATTTATTTAAAAAAAAAAAGAGTTTATCTTAAAGTATGTCTCATGACACTGAAAATCGAGTGTTTATTAACACCCGTGAAATGTTATTTGGTATGTGGTAGTTGTGACAATATGCAATCCTCTAATTGGTATGTCTTTGAGTACCTGTTAGCAAAGTCTGTTTTAAACCACAATTTACCTTGGTGTCTGCGTGGGGCGTCTTTATCTTGCCTGATGCTTGACTAATTAAACACCCTATTACATTCATAACCAATCCAGATATAAAATCCTGGGGCCAGGCTAAAACCATCTTCATTGTAGGCCACACACGTTTCTGCTTCCATTAGTTCAAGTGAAGATTATTGCGTGGAGAAAAGGGATTAATAAACTGCAGTTTTAGAACAAATGAGCCAAGATAATGAACAACTGCTAGAAACTTGGATTTTGAAGGGACCATTAGGGGTAGAAAAAAAACGAGTTCTCTTTACCAACTCCATCTCTGATAATCACTAACAACAGGTATTCCAGAATGTTCCATTGTTTCGTGAATAATATTGTGGCACCATTCACCAGATGGCCCCTTTAAATAATCTAATATCATAGCAGAATACAAATAAGATATGCCATGGGCCAAAATTTCAGGAATCAAAACCTTCAAAGGGAATTTTCAAGAACAGGGCAATCTGGTTTGGCTTTTTTGTCTCAAGGTGGTCCATGGCGACACTTTCCCTCTGAGTGATGGGGAACAGTCATCCAAGGGGAACACCATCCAATCTCACAGTGGGTCTAGTGTTCCCCTGATCTAATCTCAGGCTGCACCTGTTCCTTCCAAAGAACTGTCAGGCAGGGCTTTCCCCAGGATCCTAATCCAGGAGGTGTTACGTACTGGTTTTATATGACATTTCATCTAATCTGGAGAAAGGAAAAATATGGATCTTGTTCTAGGAATATTCAATTTTCCAGTGCCTTTTGGGTATCCAAAGATACTGAAGTAGATGCCTCACTCACTTTTTCATAGCATGCTTCATCATTGGTGCCTATCCACACCCTGGTCGGATGGTACAACCAGGGCGGACTCAACCAAAAGAATGGGAGTGCTTAGATAAAATCTAGCTGGATAAGAGGTATCTACTCCAATATCTTGGGTAAAGGGCACATGGCTTTAGAGGAAAAGTGCAATTCTGTCTTCCCTGTTTTTGCTATCTAGGTCATGCCTTCTCATTCAGGGAAAGGCATCTGTCTACAAATTGCAATGAAATAGTTCAAAACATTATCCATATCACCCAGATCAATCACCGTCTTTGCAGTAGGCACTCTGTTGGGAATGGTAGAAATTGCAGAAAATGGATACTGTGATATGCAACTATTGTCAAGACTATGTGAAGGCAGATGACCCAGAACCCTTGCACTGGACCAAGGATGCAGAACCAGCTTTTGTGACTATGAAACCAACATTACCGTTTGCCCCTGCATTAGGGATAACTGGTTATAATTAAGGCTCCCTGATTCCCTGACTACTGTTTTTACTGATTTTCCAGATAAAAACAGACAGAAAACTATTTATTTTCCTGTCTGTATTTATTTTTACATTTGGACAAAAACAGATGATTTTGTTTTCAATGCTGCCAGTCATGGCCAATAGCTGTGCGGACTGACAGGTACGGGTGTGAAAAAGAAAGACATTTTGGCAAAGAGGCATGAAAAGTAGTAGAATGCACAAGGTTGATACTAAAATGTGCATGCTTTCAAAAAATGTTACTGATTGCTCATCTGTGGGTATTTATATCATTAAAACCTGTCAGGAATTCAAGTAAGAGTGTAGATTTATTGGCTAAATAAAGGTGGGTGGAAATGTACAAGTTTCAGCTTCAGTCGTTCACAAAACCCCAAAATAAATATGGGAAAATACAGACAAAATTAGCAAAATATATATATGAATAATACAGACAGAAATGTAACAAATAAATAGCATAAAACCAGGAGCCAAATTATAATAACCATTCACTTTGTACTGTCCTGAGAAAGAAGTGTTTCTACTCCCTGCTCTCAATGCAGCTGCAGCAGGACTCTGTGAAGTTGTTGAAAGTCGATGCCTACCAAAGGCACACTCCACTCAGGTTGTTGAATTTCCCGTGCTTTTTTCTTGCTGCCCGAGAGATTAATGCTATATTCAGTGACTCAAACTATGCCTTTGGAGTAGCCCAACATGCTGAGCTCTTGTGAATTCTACTCTCCTCAGTGGGGACTCCGATATAAAATGGGCCCTATGTTGAAGGATTGCTGGACTCTGTTATGCTGCCATCTGAACTCATGACTGTGGAGTGCACGTCAGTCCTCTCAAGGCAAAGTGTCTGGGGGAAACAACTTTGCAGATCTATCTGACAAAAATCCCCATGCTCAGCAGCCACTGCGCATGTTTCATAGCTTGTTGACTCTCTCATGGCATCTCTAAAGGTTTAGTCTGAACTACAGGAATGTGACTCAGAGGCAGGGAAGCAGGCTTTGATGACACAGAACTGTAAAAGGGACCTTGCTAAAGTGTGGAGAGACAGCAACAGGAGAGTGCTTGCCCGGAAATTCCTTTTCTCTAATCTCGGCTGAGTAAACCAAGGCATTGACAATGTCCGCAGGGTCAGGGTTGGCATGATCGGTGCTGCAAGTACCCCCTGGATCACTCCATTCTTCCACTCTGTTGGGCCAGCAATAATGCAGGGTCTGTGCCATCTAGAAAGCAACAATGCTGGAAAGGGAACCAAAACCAATACCTCTGCCCTCCCACCTCCAGTCCACTTTCAGACTTTATCCAAATGCCTGAACTCAGCACACACATGCATGTCCTGGTCCTGGTCTGCATGTTTTGGCTGGATGGAAGACTATCCCTGCGCCCACGCTGATGTGATCACAGCTGCAAACAGGCTGATGAGGGATATGATTCTTAGGTTTGTGGGTCCACCGTTGAATATGAACTGACAAGTGCACTCACTCAGTGTCTGCTGGAGCACTGGAGCTGTACAGGTCTGTAGGGATCAAGCAACACTTTCACTGTGTTTACTACCCCAAGTCATAAGGAGAGAAGATCATTTCTATTCCACTCTGAACAACGCGCAAGCTAGGATTTGTTCTGAGATGGGCCTTAAGTGGCCGGATGCCCTTCCCTCGGCACTCTGGTCGCTTGCCTTCGAACTCTGGTCTGGACAAGCAGAGCCAACCCTACCCAGAGGACTAGCTAAGTGCATTTGAGATACTAATGAGAGAAGCCATGTTACCTTTGTCAGATCCGCAGCATCCCTCAATTTACACCTAAATTATTATATTACCATCCAGTATTGCAAGACACATATTTGCTGTCTCTACGCCTTCTGGTCTCAGGCCTGAGCTGCTGTAACTGTCAGTCAAACCAATACAGATAGGACTAACAATCCATGAAGTTCAAAATCTAGCTAAGGTCTTAGAGAAGTTAGATTAATTAGAAGCGCAAAGGACTATCCTCATGCAAAATTGAATGGTTCTTGATTTTGTCATGGCTACAAAGGGTGTAGTTTGTGCCATTATAGCTGCTGCTCATTTATTCCAAATGCTCATTGACGACACCAGCCGAGACCGGTACAGGTGAGCGCAGTGGGGCGGGGAGAAGCGCTGCCGGGGGGATCTCGACACACTACGGAATAGGAGTTATTTATTTATTTACTTTGCCCTATTCCATCATCCGTCGAAATCCCCTATACTCGCCTCACCGCGCTCACCTGCACCAGCCGCTGCTGGACTACACATGACCAGACTGATCATGTCTGTAATAGTGTAAAGGAGTCACACAAATGTAGTGATGTTTTAGTCTTGATGGATGGAGTATATGGTCTTGGTTAATAGGCACATTTGATGGATGGGGAATGAAGATGACAGAGATGGTTCTAAATATTGCAAATGGGAGGGATTGCACAGTTCAAATTAATATCCTAGGAATGTAAATTTGCAGCCATATTTTCGCTCAGTGGTAACCAATGCTGCCAAATGGTGCCCGTCTCTGATGTGTGATCTCTCACTCTCTTGACTGGCGTCGACCCTCACTTTCTTGACTGTGTAGAGCCTCACTCTCTTGACTGTGTGAACCCTCACTCTCTTGACTGGCGTCAACCCTCACTCTCTTGACTGTGTAGACCCTCACTCTCTTGACTGTGTAAACCCTCACTCTCTTGACTGTGTAAACCCTCATTCTCTTGACTGTGTGAACCCTCACTCTCTTGACTGGCGTCAACCCTCACTCTCTTGACTGTGTAGACCCTCACTCTCTTGACTGTGTGAACCCTCACTCTCTTGACTGGCGTCAACCCTCACTCTCTTGACTGTGTAGACCCTCACTCTCTTGACTGTGTGAACCCTCACTCTCTTGATTGTGTAAACCCTCACTCTCTTGACTGCGTGAACCCTCACTCTCTTGACTGGCGTCGACCCTCACTCTCTTGACTGTGTGAACCCTCACTCTCTTGACTGGCGTCGACCCTCACTCTCTTGACTGTGTGAACCCTCACTCTCTTGACTGGCGTCAACCCTCACTCTCTTGACTGTGTAGACCCTCACTCTCTTGACTGTGTGAACCCTCACTCTCTTGATTGTGTAAACCCTCACTCTCTTGACTGCGTGAACCCTCACTCTCTTGACTGGCGTCGACCCTCAATCTCTTGACTGTGTGACCCTCACTCTCTTGACTGGAGTCGACCCTCACTCTCTTGACTGTGTGAACCCTCACTCTCTTGACTGTGTAAACCCTCACTCTCTTGACTGTGTGAACCCTGTGTGAACCCTCACTCTCTTGACTGTGTGAACCCTCACTCTTTTGACTGTGTAAACCCTCACTCTCTTGACTGTGTAACCCTCACTCTCTTGACTGTGTGAACCCTCACTCTCTTGACTGTGTGAACCCTCACTCTCTTGACTGTGTGAACCCTCACTCTCTTGACTGTGTAAACCCTCACTCTCTTGACAGTGTGAACGCTCACTCTCTTGACTGGCATCGACCCTCACTCTCTTGACTGTGTGAACCCTCACTCTCTTGACTGCCGCCGACCCTCACTGTCTTGAGTGTGTAAACCCTCACTCTCTTGACTGTGTGAACCCTCACTCTCTTGACTGTGTAAACCCTCACTCTCATGACTGTGTGAACCCTCACTCTCTTGACTGCGTAAACCCTCTCTCTCTTGACTGTGTGAACCCTCACTCTCTTGACTGTGTAAACCCTCACTCTCTTGACTGTATAAACCCTCACTCTCTTGACTGTGTGAACACTCACTCTCTTGACTGGCGTCGACCCTCACTCTCTTGACTGGCGTCGACCCTCACTCTCTTGACTGTGTAAACCCTCACTCTCTTGACTGTGTAAATCCTCACTCTCTTGACTGTGTAAACCTCACTCTCTTGACTGTGTGAACCCTCACTCTCTTGACTGTGTGAACCCTCACTCTCTTGACTGTGTAAATCCTCACTCTCTTGACTGTGTAAACCTCACTCTCTTGACTGTGTGAACCCTCACTCTCTTGACTGTGTGAACCCTCACTCTCTTGACTGGCGTCAACCCTCACTCTCTTGACTGTGTAGACCCTCACTCTCTTGACTGTGTGAACCCTCACTCTCTTGATTGTGTAAACCCTCACTCTCTTGACTGCGTGAACCCTCACTCTCTTGACTGGCGTCGACCCTCAATCTCTTGACTGTGTGACCCTCACTCTCTTGACTGGAGTCGACCCTCACTCTCTTGACTGTGTGAACCCTCACTCTCTTGACTGTGTAAACCCTCACTCTCTTGACTGTGTGAACCCTCACTCTCTTGACTGTGGAAACCCTCACTCTCTTGACTGTGTGAACCCTCACTCTTTTGACTGTGTAAACCCTCACTCTCTTGACTGTGTAACCCTCACTCTCTTGACTGTGTGAACCCTCACTCTCTTGACTGTGTGAACCCTCACTCTCTTGACTGTGTAAACCCTCACTCTCTTGACAGTGTGAACGCTCACTCTCTTGACTGGCATCGACCCTCACTCTCTTGACTGTGTGAACCCTCACTCTCTTGACTGCCGCCGACCCTCACTGTCTTGACTGTGTAAACCCTCACTCTCTTGACTGTGTGAACCCTCACTCTCTTGACTGTGTAAACCCTCACTCTCATGACTGTGTGAACCCTCACTCTCTTGACTGCGTAAACCCTCTCTCTCTTGACTGTGTGAACCCTCACTCTCTTGACTGTGTAAACCCTCACTCTCTTGACTGTAAAAACCCTCACTCTCTTGACTGTGTGAACACTCACTCTCTTGACTGGCGTCGACCCTCACTCTCTTGACTGTGTGAACCCTCACTCTCTTGACTGGCGTCAACCCTCACTCTCTTGACTGTGTAGACCCTCACTCTCTTGACTGTGTGAACCCTCACTCTCTTGATTGTGTAAACCCTCACTCTCTTGACTGCGTAAACCCTCACTCTCTTGACTGGCGTCGACCCTCAATCTCTTGACTGTGTGACCCTCACTCTCTTGACTGGAGTCGACCCTCACTCTCTTGACTGTGTGAACCCTCACTCTCTTGACTGTGTAAACCCTCACTCTCTTGACTGTGTGAACCCTGTGTGAACCCTCACTCTCTTGACTGTGTGAACCCTCACTCTTTTGACTGTGTAAACCCTCACTCTCTTGACTGTGTAACCCTCACTCTCTTGACTGTGTGAACCCTCACTCTCTTGACTGTGTGAACCCTCACTCTCTTGACTGTGTGAACCCTCACTCTCTTGACTGTGTAAACCCTCACTCTCTTGACAGTGTGAACGCTCACTCTCTTGACTGGCATCGACCCTCACTCTCTTGACTGTGTGAACCCTCACTCTCTTGACTGCCGCCGACCCTCACTGTCTTGAGTGTGTAAACCCTCACTCTCTTGACTGTGTGAACCCTCACTCTCTTGACTGTGTAAACCCTCACTCTCATGACTGTGTGAACCCTCACTCTCTTGACTGCGTAAACCCTCTCTCTCTTGACTGTGTGAACCCTCACTCTCTTGACTGTGTAAACCCTCACTCTCTTGACTGTATAAACCCTCACTCTCTTGACTGTGTGAACACTCACTCTCTTGACTGGCGTCGACCCTCACTCTCTTGACTGGCGTCGACCCTCACTCTCTTGACTGTGTAAACCCTCACTCTCTTGACTGTGTAAATCCTCACTCTCTTGACTGTGTAAACCTCACTCTCTTGACTGTGTGAACCCTCACTCTCTTGACTGTGTGAACCCTCACTCTCTTGACTGTGTCAACCCTCACTCTCTTGACTGTGTAAACCCGCACTCTCTTGACTGTGTAAACCCTCACTCTCTTGACTGTGTAAATCCTCACTCTCTTGACTGTGTAAACCTCACTCTCTTGACTGTGTGAACCCTCACTCTCTTGACTGTGTGAACCCTCACTCTCTTGACTGGCGTCAACCCTCACTCTCTTGACTGTGTAGACCCTCACTCTCTTGACTGTGTGAACCCTCACTCTCTTGATTGTGTAAACCCTCACTCTCTTGACTGCGTGAACCCTCACTCTCTTGACTGGCGTCGACCCTCAATCTCTTGACTGTGTGACCCTCACTCTCTTGACTGGAGTCGACCCTCACTCTCTTGACTGTGTGAACCCTCACTCTCTTGACTGTGTAAACCCTCACTCTCTTGACTGTGTGAACCCTCACTCTCTTGACTGTGGAAACCCTCACTCTCTTGACTGTGTGAACCCTCACTCTTTTGACTGTGTAAACCCTCACTCTCTTGACTGTGTAACCCTCACTCTCTTGACTGTGTGAACCCTCACTCTCTTGACTGTGTGAACCCTCACTCTCTTGACTGTGTAAACCCTCACTCTCTTGACAGTGTGAACGCTCACTCTCTTGACTGGCATCGACCCTCACTCTCTTGACTGTGTGAACCCTCACTCTCTTGACTGCCGCCGACCCTCACTGTCTTGACTGTGTAAACCCTCACTCTCTTGACTGTGTGAACCCTCACTCTCTTGACTGTGTAAACCCTCACTCTCATGACTGTGTGAACCCTCACTCTCTTGACTGCGTAAACCCTCTCTCTCTTGACTGTGTGAACCCTCACTCTCTTGACTGTGTAAACCCTCACTCTCTTGACTGTATAAACCCTCACTCTCTTGACTGTGTGAACACTCACTCTCTTGACTGGCGTCGACCCTCACTCTCTTGACTGGCGTCGACCCTCACTCTCTTGACTGTGTAAACCCTCACTCTCTTGACTGTGTAAATCCTCACTCTCTTGACTGTGTAAACCTCACTCTCTTGACTGTGTGAACCCTCACTCTCTTGACTGTGTGAACCCTCACTCTCTTGACTGTGTAAACCCTCACTCTCTTGACTGTGTAAACCCGCACTCTCTTGACTGTGTAAACCCTCACTCTCTTGACTGGCGTCGACCCTCATTCTCTTGACTGTGTGAACCCTCACTCTCTTGACTGTGTGAACCCTCACTCTCTTGACTGTGTGAACCCTCAATCTCTTGACTGTGTAAACCCTCACTCTCTTGACTGTGTGAACCATCACTCTCTTGACTGTGTGAACACTCACTCTCTTGACTGTGTGAACCCTCACTCTCTTGACTGTGTAAATCTCACTCTCTTGACTGTGTGAACCCTCACTCTCTTGACTGTGTGAACCCTCACTCTCTTGACTGTGTAAACCCTCACTCTCTTGACTGTGTGAACCCTCACTTTCTTGACAGTGTGAACCCTCACTCTCTTGACTGGCGTCGACCCTCACTCTCTTGACTGTGTGAACCCTCACCCTCTTGACTGGCGTCGACCCTCACTCTCTTGACTGTGTAAACCCTCACTCTCTTGACTGTGTAAACCCTCACTCTCTTGACTGTGTGAACCCTCACTCTCTTGACTGTGTGAACCCTCACTCTCTTGACTGACTGTGTGAACCCTCACTCTCACTCTCTTGACTATGTAAACCCTCACTCTCTTGACTGTGTGAACCCTCACTCTCTTGACTGTGTGAACCCTCACTCTCTTGACTGTGTGAACCCTCAATCCCTTGACTGTGTAAAGCTTCACTCTCTTGACTGTGTGAACCCTCACTCTCTTGACTGTGGAAACCCTCACTCTCTTGACTGTGTGAACTCTCACTCTTTTGACTGTGTAAACCCTCGCTCTCTTGACTGTGTGAACCCTCACTCTCTTGACTGTGTAAACCCTCACTCTCTTGACTGTGTGAACCCTCACTTTCTTGACTGTGTAAACCCTTACTCTCTTGACTGTGTGAGCCCTCACTCTCTTGACTGTGTGAACCCTCACTCTCTTGACTGTGTGAACCCTCACTCTCTTGACTGTGTGAACCCTCACTCTCTTGACTGTGTGAACCCTCACTCTCTTGATTGCGTAAACCTTCACTCTCTTGACTGCGTGAACCCTCACTCTCTTGACTGGTGTCGACCCTCACTCTCTTGACTGTGTGAACCCTCACTCTCTTGACTGGCGTCGACCCTCACTCTCTTGACTGTGTGAACCCTCACTCTCTTGACTGTGTAAACCCTCACTCTCTTGACTGTGAAAACCCTCACTCTCTTGACTGTGTGAACCCTCACTCTCTTGACTGTGTAAACCCTCGCTCTCTTGACTGTGTGAACCCTCACTCTCTTGAATGTGTGAACTCTCACTCTCTTGACTGTGTAAACCCTTACTCTCTTGACTGTGTGAACCCTCACTCTCTTGACTGTGTGAGCCCTCACTCTCTTGACTGTGTAAACCCTCACTCTCTTGACTGTTTGAACCCTCAATCTCTTGACTGTGTAAACCCTCACTCTCTTGACTGTGTGAACCCTCACTCTCTTGACTGTTTGAACCCTCACTCTCTTGACAATGTGAACCCTCACTCTCTTGACTGGCGTCGACCCTCACTCTCTTGACTGGCGTCGACCCTCACTCTCTTGACTGTGTAAACCCTCACTCTCTTGACTGTGTGAACCCTCACTCTCTTGACTGTGTAAACCCTCACTCTAATGACTGTGTGAACCCTCACTCTCTTGACTGTGTAAACCCTCACTCTCTTGACTGTGTAAACCCTCACTCTCTTGACTGTGTGAACCCTCACTCTCTTGACAGTGTGAACCCTCACTCTCTTGACTGGTGTCGACCCTCACTCTCTTGACTGTGTGAACCCTAACTCTCTTGACTGGCGTCGACCCTCACTCTCTTGACTGTGTAAACCCTCACTCTCTTGACTGTGTGAACCCTCACTCTCTTGACTGTGTGAACCCTCACTCTCTTGACTGACTGTGTGAACCCTCACTCTCTTGGCTGTGTAAACCCTCACTCTCTTGACAATGTGAACCCTCACTCTCTTGACTGGCGTCGACCCTCACTCTCTTGACTGTGTGAACCCTCACTCTCTTGACTGGCGTCGACCCTCACTCTCTTGACTGTGTAAACCCTCACTCTCTTGACTGTGTGAACCCTCACTCTCTTGACTGTGTAAACCCTCACTCTCTTGACTGTGTGAACCCTCACTCTCTTGACTGTGTAAACCCTCACTCTCTTGACTGTGTGAACCCTCACTTTCTTGACAGTGTGAACCCTCACTCTCTTGACTGGCGTCGACCCTCACTCTCTTGACTGTGTGAACCCTCACTCTCTTGACTGGCGTCGACCCTCACTCTCTTGAATGTGTGAACCCTCACTCTCTTGACTGTGTAAACCCTCACTCTCTTGACTGTGTGAACCCTCACTTTCTTGACAGTGTGAACCCTCACTCTCTTGACTGGCGTCGACCCTCACTCTCTTGACTGTGTGAACCCTCACCCTCTTGACTGGCGTCGACCCTCACTCTCTTGACTGTGTAAACCCTCACTCTCTTGACTGTGTAAACCCTCACTCTCTTGACTGTGTGAACCCTCACTCTCTTGACTGTGTGAAACCTCACTCTCTTGACTGACTGTGTGAACCCTCACTCTCACTCTCTTGACTGTGTAAACCCTCACTCTCTTGACTGTGTGAACCCTCACTCTCTTGACTGTGTGAACCTTCACTCTCTTGACTGTGTGAACCCTCAATCCCTTGACTTTGTAAAGCTTCACTCTCTTGACTGTGTGAACCATCACTCTCTTGACTGTGTGAACCCTCACTCTCTTGACTGTGTGAACCCTCACTCTCTTGACTGTGTGAACCCTCACTCTCTTGACTGACTGTGTGAACCCTCACCCTCACTCTCTTGACTGTGTAAACCCTCACTCTCTTGACTGTGTGAACCCTCACTCTCTTGACAGTGTGAACCCTCACTCTCTTGACTGTGTAAACCCTCACTCTCTTGACTGTGTAAACCCTCATTCTTTTGACTGTGTGAACCCTCACTCTCTTGACTGTGTGAACCCTCACTCTCTTGACTGTGTGAACCCTCAATCTCTTGACTGTGTGAACCATCACTCTCTTGACTGTGTGAACCATCACTCTCTTGACTGTGTGAACCCTCACTCTATTGACTGTGTGAACCCTCACTCTCTTGACTGTGTAAACCCTCACTCTCTTGACTGTGTGAACCCTCACTCTCTTGACTGTGTGAACCCTCACTCTCTTGATTGCGTAAACCTTCACTCTCTTGACTGAAGGAACCCTGACTCTCTTGACTAGCGTCGACCCTCACTCTCTTGACTGTGTGAACCCTCACTCTCTTGACTGGCGTCGACCCTCACTCTCTTGACTGTGTGAACCCTCACTCTCTTGACTGTGTAAACCCTCACTCTCTTGACTGTGTGAACCCTCACTCTCTTGACTGACTGTGTGAACCCTCACCCTCACTCTCTTGACTGTGTAAACCATCACTCTCTTGACTGTGTGAACCCTCACTCTCTTGACTATGTGAACCCTCAGTCTCTTGACTGTGTGAACCCTCACTCTCTTGACTGTGTAAACCCTCACTCTCTTGACTGTGTGAACCCTCACTCTCTTGACTGTGTGAACCCTCACTCTCTTGACTGTGTGAACCCTCACTCTATTGACTGTGTGAACCCTCACTCTCTTGACAGTGTGAACCCTCACTCTCTTGACTGTGTAAACCCTCACTCTCTTGACTGTGTAAACCCTCATTCTCTTGACTGTGTGAACCCTCACTCTCTTGACTGTGTGAACCCTCACTCTCTTGACTGTGTGAACCCTCAATCTCTTGACTGTGTGAACCCTCACTCTCTTGACTGTGTGAACCCTCACTCTCTTGACTAGCGTCGACCCTCACTCTCTTGACTATGTGAACCCTCACTCTCTTGACTGGCGTCGACCCTCACTCTCTTGACTGTGTGAACCCTCACTCTCTTGACTGTGTAAACCCTCACTCTCTTGACTCTGTGAACCCTCACTCTCTTGACTGTGAAAACCCTCACTCTCTTGACTGTGTGAACCCTCACTCTCTTGACTGTGTAAACCCTCGCTCTCTTGACTGTGTGAACCCTGACTCTCTTGACTAGCGTCGACCCTCACTCTCTTGACTGTGTGAACCCTCACTCTCTTGACTGTGTAAACCCTCACTCTCTTGACTGTGTCAACCCTCACTCTCTTGACTGTGAAAACCCTCACTCTCTTGACTGTGTGAACCCTCACTCTCTTGACTGTGTAAACTTTCGCTCTCTTGACTGTGTGAACCCTCGCTCTCTTGACTGTGTGAACCCTCACTCTCTTGACTGTGTGAACCCTCACTCTCTTGACTGTGTATTCCCTCACTCTCTTGACTGTTTGAACCCTCACTCTCTTGACTGTGTGAACCCTCACTCTCTTGACTGTGTGAACCCTCACTCTCTTGGCTGTGTAAACCCTCACTCTCTTGACTGTGTGAACCCTCACTCTCTTGACAGGCATCGACCCTCACTCTCTTGACTGTGTAAACCCTCACTCTCTTAACTGTGTGAACCCTCACTCTCTTGACTGTGTAAACCATCACTCTCATGACTCTGTGAACCCTCACTCTCTTGACTGTGTGAACCCTCACTCTCTTGACTGTGTAAACCCTCACTCTCTTGACTGTGTGAACCCTCACTCCCTTGACAGTGTGAACCCTCACTCTCTTGACTGGCGTCGACCGTCACTCTCTTGACTGTGTGAACCCTCACTCTCTTGACTGGCGTCGACCCTCACTCTCTTGACTGTAAACCCTCACTCTCTTGACTGTGTAAACCCTCACTCTCTTGACTGTGTGAACCCTCACTCTCTTGACTGTGTGAACCCTCACTCTCTTGACTGACTGTGTGAACCCTCACCCTCACTCTCTTGACTGTGTAAACCCTCACTCTCTTGACTGTGTGAACCCTCACTCTCTTGACTGTGTGAACCCTCAATCTCTTGACTGTGTAAACCTTCACTCTCTTGACTGTGTGAACCCTCACTCTCTTGACTGTGAACCCTCACTCTATTGACTGTGTGAACCCTCACTCTCTTGACAGTGTGAACCCTCACTCTCTTGACTGTGTAAACCTTCACTCTCTTGACTGTGTAAACCCTCATTCTCTTGACTGTGTGAACCCTCACTCTCTTGACTGTGTGAACCCTCACTCTCTTGACTGTGTGAACCCTCAATCTCTTGACTGTGTGAACCCTCACTCTCTTGACTGTGTGAACCCTCACTCTCTTGACTGTGTGAACCCTCACTCTCTTGTCTGTGTGAACCCTCACTCTATTGACTGTGTGAACCCTCACTCTCTTGACTGTGTAAACCCTCACTCTCTTGACAGTGTGAACCCTCACTCGCTTGACTGTGTAAAGCCTCACTCTCTTGACTGTGTGAACCCTCACTCTCTTGACTGTGTAAACCCTCACTCTCTTGACTGTGTGAACCCTCACTCTCTTGACTGTGTGAACCATCACTCTCTTGACTGTGTGAACCCTCACTCTCTTGACTGTGTGAACCATCACTCTATTGACTGTGTGAACCATCACTCTCTTGACTGTGTGAACCCTCCCTCTCTTGACTGTGTGAACCCTCCCTCTCTTGACTGTGTGAACCCTCACTCTCTTGACTGGCGTCGACCCTCACTCTCTTGACTGTGTAGACCCTCACTCTCATAACTGTGTGAACCCTCACTCTCTTGACAGTGTGAACCCTCACTCTCTTGACTGTGTAAACCCTCACTCTCTTGACTGTGTAAACCCTCACTCTCTTGACTGTGTGAACCCACACTCTATTGACTGTGTGAACCCTCACTCTCTTGACAGTGTGAACCCTCACTCTCTTGACTGTGTAAACCCTCACTCTCTTGACTGTGTAAACCCTCATTCTCTTGACTGTGTGAACCCTCACTCTCTTGACTGTGTGAACCCTCACTCTCTTGACTGTGTGAACCCTCAATCACTTGACTGTGTAAACCCTCACTCTCTTGACTGTGTGAACCATCACTCTCTTGACTGTGTGAACCCTCACTCTCTTGACTGTGTGAACCCTCACTCTATTGACTGTGTGAACCCTCACTCTCTTGACTGTGTAAACCCTCACTCTCTTGACTGTGTGAACCCTCACTCTCTTGACTGTGTGAACCCTCACTCTCTTGATTGCGTAAACCTTCACTCTCTTGACTGAATGAACCCTGACTCTCTTGACTAGCGTCGACCCTCACTCTCTTGACTGTGTGAACCCTCACTCTCTTGACTGGCGTCGACCCTCACTCTCTTGACTGTGTGAACCCTCACTCTCTTGACTGTGTAAACCCTCACTCTCTTGACTGTGTGAACCCTCACTCTCTTGACTGACTGTGTGAACCCTCACCCTCACTCTCTTGACTGTGTAAACCATCACTTTCTTGACTGTGTGAACCCTCACTCTCTTGACTATGTGAACCCTCAGTCTCTTGACTGTGTGAACCCTCACTCTCTTGACTGTGTAAACCCTCACTCTCTTGACTGTGTGAACCCTCACTCTCTTGACTGTGTGAACCCTCACTCTCTTGACTGTGTGAACCCTCACTCTATTGACTGTGTGAACCCTCACTCTCTTGACAGTGTGAACCCTCACTCTCTTGACTGTGTAAACCCTCACTCTCTTGACTGTGTAAACCCTCATTCTCTTGACTGTGTGAACCCTCACTCTCTTGACTGTGTGAACCCTCACTCTCTTGACTGTGTGAACCCTCAATCTCTTGACTGTGTGAACCCTCACTCTCTTGACTGTGTGAACCCTCACTCTCTTGACTAGCGTCGACCCTCACTCTCTTGACTATGTGAACCGTCACTCTCTTGACTGTGTGAACCCTCACTCTCTTGACTGTGTGAACCCTCACTCTCTTGACTAGCGTCGACCCTCACTCTCTTGACTATGTGAACCCTCACTCTCTTGACTGGCGTCGACCCTCACTCTCTTGACTGTGTGAACCCTCACTCTCTTGACTGTGTGAACCCTCACTCTCTTGACTGACTGTGTGAACCCTCACTCTCACTCTCTTGACTATGTAAACCCTCACTCTCTTGACTGTGTGAACCCTCACTCTCTTGACTGTGTGAACCCTCACTCTCTTGACTGTGTGAACCCTCAATCCCTTGACTGTGTAAAGCTTCACTCTCTTGACTGTGTGAACCCTCACTCTCTTGACTGTGGAAACCCTCACTCTCTTGACTGTGTGAACTCTCACTCTTTTGACTGTGTAAACCCTCGCTCTCTTGACTGTGTGAACCCTCACTCTCTTGACTGTGTAAACCCTCACTCTCTTGACTGTGTGAACCCTCACTTTCTTGACTGTGTAAACCCTTACTCTCTTGACTGTGTGAGCCCTCACTCTCTTGACTGTGTGAACCCTCACTCTCTTGACTGTGTGAACCCTCACTCTCTTGACTGTGTGAACCCTCACTCTCTTGACTGTGTGAACCCTCACTCTCTTGATTGCGTAAACCTTCACTCTCTTGACTGCGTGAACCCTCACTCTCTTGACTGGTGTCGACCCTCACTCTCTTGACTGTGTGAACCCTCACTCTCTTGACTGGCGTCGACCCTCACTCTCTTGACTGTGTGAACCCTCACTCTCTTGACTGTGTAAACCCTCACTCTCTTGACTGTGAAAACCCTCACTCTCTTGACTGTGTGAACCCTCACTCTCTTGACTGTGTAAACCCTCGCTCTCTTGACTGTGTGAACCCTCACTCTCTTGAATGTGTGAACTCTCACTCTCTTGACTGTGTAAACCCTTACTCTCTTGACTGTGTGAACCCTCACTCTCTTGACTGTGTGAGCCCTCACTCTCTTGACTGTGTAAACCCTCACTCTCTTGACTGTTTGAACCCTCAATCTCTTGACTGTGTGAACCCTCACTCTCTTGACTGTGTGAACCCTCACTCTCTTGACTGTTTGAACCCTCACTCTCTTGACAATGTGAACCCTCACTCTCTTGACTGGCGTCGACCCTCACTCTCTTGACTGGCGTCGACCCTCACTCTCTTGACTGTGTAAACCCTCACTCTCTTGACTGTGTGAACCCTCACTCTCTTGACTGTGTAAACCCTCACTCTAATGACTGTGTGAACCCTCACTCTCTTGACTGTGTAAACCCTCACTCTCTTGACTGTGTAAACCCTCACTCTCTTGACTGTGTGAACCCTCACTCTCTTGACAGTGTGAACCCTCACTCTCTTGACTGGTGTCGACCCTCACTCTCTTGACTGTGTGAACCCTAACTCTCTTGACTGGCGTCGACCCTCACTCTCTTGACTGTGTAAACCCTCACTCTCTTGACTGTGTGAACCCTCACTCTCTTGACTGTGTGAACCCTCACTCTCTTGACTGACTGTGTGAACCCTCACTCTCTTGGCTGTGTAAACCCTCACTCTCTTGACAATGTGAACCCTCACTCTCTTGACTGGCGTCGACCCTCACTCTCTTGACTGTGTGAACCCTCACTCTCTTGACTGGCGTCAACCCTCACTCTCTTGACTGTGTAAACCCTCACTCTCTTGACTGTGTGAACCCTCACTCTCTTGACTGTGTAAACCCTCACTCTCTTGACTGTGTGAACCCTCACTCTCTTGACTGTGTAAACCCTCACTCTCTTGACTGTGTGAACCCTCACTTTCTTGACAGTGTGAACCCTCACTCTCTTGACTGGCGTCGACCCTCACTCTCTTGACTGTGTGAACCCTCACTCTCTTGACTGGCGTCGACCCTCACTCTCTTGAATGTGTGAACCCTCACTCTCTTGACTGTGTAAACCCTCACTCTCTTGACTGTGTGAACCCTCACTTTCTTGACAGTGTGAACCCTCACTCTCTTGACTGGCGTCGACCCTCACTCTCTTGACTGTGTGAACCCTCACCCTCTTGACTGGCGTCGACCCTCACTCTCTTGACTGTGTAAACCCTCACTCTCTTGACTGTGTAAACCCTCACTCTCTTGACTGTGTGAACCCTCACTCTCTTGACTGTGTGAAACCTCACTCTCTTGACTGACTGTGTGAACCCTCACTCTCACTCTCTTGACTGTGTAAACCCTCACTCTCTTGACTGTGTGAACCCTCACTCTCTTGACTGTGTGAACCTTCACTCTCTTGACTGTGTGAACCCTCAATCCCTTGACTGTGTAAAGCTTCACTCTCTTGACTGTGTGAACCATCACTCTCTTGACTGTGTGAACCCTCACTCTCTTGACTGTGTGAACCCTCACTCTCTTGACTGTGTGAACCCTCACTCTCTTGACTGACTGTGTGAACCCTCACCCTCACTCTCTTGACTGTGTAAACCCTCACTCTCTTGACTGTGTGAACCCTCACTCTCTTGACTGTCTGAACCCTCACTCTCTTGACTGTGTGAACCCTCAATCTCTTGACTGTGTAAAGCTTCACTCTCTTGACTGTGTGAACCATCACTCTCTTGACTGTGTGAACCCTCACTCTCTTGACTGTGTGAACCCACACTCTATTGACTGTGTGAACCCTCACTCTCTTGACAGTGTGAACCCTCACTCTCTTGACTGTGTAAACCCTCACTCTCTTGACTGTGTAAACCCTCATTCTCTTGACTGTGTGAACCCTCACTCTCTTGACTGTGTGAACCCTCACTCTCTTGACTGTGTGAACCCTCAATCTCTTGACTGTGTAAACCCTCACTCTCTTGACTGTGTGAACCATCACTCTCTTGACTGTGTGAACCCTCACTCTCTTGACTGTGTGAACCCTCACTCTATTGACTGTGTGAACCCTCACTCTCTTGACTGTGTAAACCCTCACTCTCTTGACTGTGTGAACCCTCACTCTCTTGACTGTGTGAACCCTCACTCTCTTGATTGCGTAAACCTTCACTCTCTTGACTGAATGAACCCTGACTCTCTTGACTAGCGTCGACCCTCACTCTCTTGACTGTGTGAACCCTCACTCTCTTGACTGGCGTCGACCCTCACTCTCTTGACTGTGTGAACCCTCACTCTCTTGACTGTGTAAACCCTCACTCTCTTGACTGTGTGAACCCTCACTCTCTTGACTGACTGTGTGAACCCTCACCCTCACTCTCTTGACTGTGTAAACCATCACTCTCTTGACTGTGTGAACCCTCACTCTCTTGACTATGTAAACCATCACTCTCTTGACTGTGTGAACCCTCACTCTCTTGACTATGTGAACCCTCAGTCTCTTGACTGTGTGAACCCTCACTCTCTTGACTGTGTAAACCCTCACTCTCTTGACTGTGTGAACCCTCACTCTCTTGACTGTGTGAACCCTCACTCTCTTGACTGTGTGAACCCTCACTCTATTGACTGTGTGAACCCTCACTCTCTTGACAGTGTGAACCCTCACTCTCTTGACTGTGTAAACCCTCACTCTCTTGACTGTGTAAACCCTCATTCTCTTGACTGTGTGAACCCTCACTCTCTTGACTGTGTGAACCCTCACTCTCTTGACTGTGTGAACCCTCAATCTCTTGACTGTGTGAACCCTCACTCTCTTGACTGTGTGAACCCTCACTCTCTTGACTAGCGTCAACCCTCACTCTCTTGACTATGTGAACCCTCACTCTCTTGACTGGCGTCGACCCTCACTCTCTTGACTGTGTGAACCCTCACTCTCTTGACTGTGTAAACCCTCACTCTCTTGACTCTGTGAACCCTCACTCTCTTGACTGTGAAAACCCTCACTCTCTTGACTGTGTGAACCCTCACTCTCTTGACTGTGTAAACCCTCGCTCTCTTGACTGTGTGAACCCTGACTCTCTTGACTAGCGTCGACCCTCACTCTCTTGACTGTGTGAACCCTCACTCTCTTGACTGTGTAAACCCTCACTCTCTTGACTGTGTGAACCCTCACTCTCTTGACTGTGAAAACCCTCACTCTCTTGACTGTGTGAACCCTCACTCTCTTGACTGTGTAAACTTTCGCTCTCTTGACTGTGTGAACCCTCGCTCTCTTGACTGTGTGAACCCTCACTCTCTTGACTGTGTGAACCCTCACTCTCTTGACTGTGTATTCCCTCACTCTCTTGACTGTTTGAACCCTCACTCTCTTGACTGTGTGAACCCTCACTCTCTTGACTGTGTGAACCCTCACTCTCTTGGCTGTGTAAACCCTCACTCTCTTGACTGTGTGAACCCTCACTCTCTTGACAGGCATCGACCCTCACTCTCTTGACTGTGTAAACCCTCACTCTCTTAACTGTGTGAACCCTCACTCTCTTGACTGTGTAAACCATCACTCTCATGACTCTGTGAACCCTCACTCTCTTGACTGTGTGAACCCTCACTCTCTTGACTGTGTAAACCCTCACTCTCTTGACTGTGTGAACCCTCACTCCCTTGACAGTGTGAACCCTCACTCTCTTGACTGGCGTCGACCGTCACTCTCTTGACTGTGTGAACCCTCACTCTCTTGACTGGCGTCGACCCTCACTCTCTTGACTGTAAACCCTCACTCTCTTGACTGTGTAAACCCTCATTCTCTTGACTGTGTGAACCCTCACTCTCTTGACTGTGTGAACCCTCACTCTCTTGACTGACTGTGTGAACCCTCACCCTCACTCTCTTGACTGTGTAAACCCTCACTCTCTTGACTGTGTGAACCCTCACTCTCTTGACTGTGTGAACCCTCAATCTCTTGACTGTGTAAACCTTCACTCTCTTGACTGTGTGAACCCTCACTCTCTTGACTGTGAACCCTCACTCTATTGACTGTGTGAACCCTCACTCTCTTGACTGTGTAAACCTTCACTCTCTTGACTGTTTAAACCCTCATTCTCTTGACTGTGTGAACCCTCACTCTCTTGACTGTGTGAACCCTCACTCTCTTGACTGTGTGAACCCTCAATCTCTTGACTGTGTGAACCCTCACTCTCTTGACTGTGTGAACCCTCACTCTCTTGACTGTGTGAACCCTCACTCTCTTGTCTGTGTGAACCCTCACTCTATTGACTGTGTGAACCCTCACTCTCTTGACTGTGTAAACCCTCACTCTCTTGACAGTGTGAACCCTCACTCGCTTGACTGTGTAAAGCCTCACTCTCTTGACTGTGTGAACCCTCACTCTCTTGACTGTGTAAACCCTCACTCTCTTGACTGTGTGAACCCTCACTCTCTTGACTGTGTGAACCATCACTCTCTTGACTGTGTGAACCCTCACTCTCTTGACTGTGTGAACCATCACTCTATTGACTGTGTGAACCATCACTCTCTTGACTGTGTGAACCCTCCCTCTCTTGACTGTGTGAACCCTCCCTCTCTTGACTGTGTGAACCCTCAATCTCTTGACTGTGTAAACCCTCACTCTCTTGACTGTGTGAACCCTCCCTCTCTTGACTGTGTGAACCCTCACTCTCTTGACTGGCGTCGACCCTCACTCTCTTGACTGTGTAGACCCTCACTCTCATAACTGTGTGAACCCTCACTCTCTTGACAGTGTGAACCCTCACTCTCTTGACTGTGTAAACCCTCACTCTCTTGACTGTGTAAACCCTCACTCTCTTGACTGTGTGAACCCACACTCTATTGACTGTGTGAACCCTCACTCTCTTGACAGTGTGAACCCTCACTCTCTTGACTGTGTAAACCCTCACTCTCTTGACTGTGTAAACCCTCATTCTCTTGACTGTGTGAACCCTCACTCTCTTGACTGTGTGAACCCTCACTCTCTTGACTGTGTGAACCCTCAATCACTTGACTGTGTAAACCCTCACTCTCTTGACTGTGTGAACCATCACTCTCTTGACTGTGTGAACCCTCACTCTCTTGACTGTGTGAACCCTCACTCTATTGACTGTGTGAACCCTCACTCTCTTGACTGTGTAAACCCTCACTCTCTTGACTGTGTGAACCCTCACTCTCTTGACTGTGTGAACCCTCACTCTCTTGATTGCGTAAACCTTCACTCTCTTGACTGAATGAACCCTGACTCTCTTGACTAGCGTCGACCCTCACTCTCTTGACTGTGTGAACCCTCACTCTCTTGACTGGCGTCGACCCTCACTCTCTTGACTGTGTGAACCCTCACTCTCTTGACTGTGTAAACCCTCACTCTCTTGACTGTGTGAACCCTCACTCTCTTGACTGACTGTGTGAACCCTCACCCTCACTCTCTTGACTGTGTAAACCATCACTCTCTTGACTGTGTGAACCCTCACTCTCTTGACTATGTGAACCCTCAGTCTCTTGACTGTGTGAACCCTCACTCTCTTGACTGTGTAAACCCTCACTCTCTTGACTGTGTGAACCCTCACTCTCTTGACTGTGTGAACCCTCACTCTCTTGACTGTGTGAACCCTCACTCTATTGACTGTGTGAACCCTCACTCTCTTGACAGTGTGAACCCTCACTCTCTTGACTGTGTAAACCCTCACTCTCTTGACTGTGTAAACCCTCATTCTCTTGACTGTGTGAACCCTCACTCTCTTGACTGTGTGAACCCTCACTCTCTTGACTGTGTGAACCCTCAATCTCTTGACTGTGTGAACCCTCACTCTCTTGACTGTGTGAACCCTCACTCTCTTGACTAGCGTCGACCCTCACTCTCTTGACTATGTGAACCCTCACTCTCTTGACTGGCGTCGACCCTCACTCTCTTGACTGTGTGAACCCTCACTCTCTTGACTGTGTAAACCCTCACTCTCTTGACTCTGTGAACCCTCACTCTCTTGACTGTGAAAACCCTCACTCTCTTGACTGTGTGAACCCTCACTCTCTTGGCTGTGTAAACCCTCGCTCTCTTGACTCTATGAACCCTGACTCTCTTGACTAGCGTCGACCCTCACTCTCTTGACTGTGTGAACCCTCACTCTCTTGACTGTGTAAACCCCCACTCTCTTGACTGTGTGAACCCTCACTCTCTTGACTGTGAAAACCCTCACTCTCTTGACTGTGTGAACCCTCACTCTCTTGACTGTGTGAACCCTCACTCTCTTGACTGTGTATTCCCTCACTCTCTTGACTGTTTGAACCCTCACTCTCTTGACTGTGTGAACCCTCACTCTCTTGACTGTGTGAACCCTCACTCTCTTGGCTGTGTAAACCCTCACTCTCTTGACTGTGTGAACCCTCACTCTCTTGACAGGCATCGACCCTCACTCTCTTGACTGTGTAAACCCTCACTCTCTTAACTGTGTGAACCCTCACTCTCTTGACTGTGTAAACCATCACTCTCATGACTCTGTGAACCCTCACTCTCTTGACTGTGTGAACCCTCACTCTCTTGACTGTGTAAACCCTCACTCTCTTGACTGTGTGAACCCTCACTCCCTTGACAGTGTGAACCCTCACTCTCTTGACTGGCGTCGACCGTCACTCTCTTGACTGTGTGAACCCTCACTCTCTTGACTGGCGTCGACCCTCACTCTCTTGACTGTAAACCCTCACTCTCTTGACTGTGTAAACCCTCACTCTCTTGACTGTGTGAACCCTCACTCTCTTGACTGTGTGAACCCTCACTCTCTTGACTGACTGTGTGAACCCTCACCCTCACTCTCTTGACTGTGTAAACCCTCACTCTCTTGACTGTGTGAACCCTCACTCTCTTGACTGTGTGAACCCTCAATCTCTTGACTGTGTAAACCTTCACTCTCTTGACTGTGTGAACCCTCACTCTCTTGACTGTGAACCCTCACTCTATTGACTGTGTGAACCCTCACTCTCTTGACAGTGTGAACCCTCACTCTCTTGACTGTGTAAACCTTCACTCTCTTGACTGTGTAAACCCTCATTCTCTTGACTGTGTGAACCCTCACTCTCTTGACTGTGTGAACCCTCACTCTCTTGACTGTGTGAACCCTCAATCTCTTGACTGTGTGAACCCTCACTCTCTTGACTGTGTGAACCCTCACTCTAATGACTGTGTGAACCCTCACTCTCTTGTCTGTGTGAACCCTCACTCTATTGACTGTGTGAACCCTCACTCTGTTGACTGTGTAAACCCTCACTCTCTTGACAGTGTGAACCCTCACTCGCTTGACTGTGTAAAGCCCCACTCTCTTGACTGTGTGAACCCTCACTCTCTTGACTGTGTAAACCCTCACTCTCTTGACTGTGTGAACCCTCACTCTCTTGACTGTGTGAACCATCACTCTCTTGACTGTGTGAACCCTCACTCTCTTGACTGTGTGAACCATCACTCTATTGACTGTGTGAACCATCACTCTCTTGACTGTGTGAACCCTCCCTCTCTTGACTGTGTGAACCCTCCCTCTCTTGACTGTGTGAACCCTCAATCTCTTGACTGTGTAAACCCTCACTCTCTTGACTGTGTGAACCCTCCCTCTCTTGACTGTGTGAACCCTCACTCTCTTGACTGGCGTCGACCCTCACTCTCTTGACTGTGTAGACCCTCACTCTCATAACTGTGTGAACCCTCACTCTCTTGACAGTGTGAACCCTCACTCTCTTGACTGTGTAAACCCTCACTCTCTTGACTGTGTAAACCCTCATTCTCTTGACTGTGTGAACCCTCACTCTCTTGACTGTGTGAACCCTCACTCTCTTGACTGTGTGAACCCTCACTCTATTGACTGTGTGAACCCTCACTCTCTTGACAGTGTGAACCCTCACTCTCTTGACTGTGTAAACCCTCACTCTCTTGACTGTGTAAACCCTCATTCTCTTGACTGTGTGAACCCTCACTCTCTTGACTGTGTGAACCCTCACTCTCTTGACTGTATGAACCCTCAATCTCTTGACTGTGTGAACCATCACTCTCTTGACTGTGTGAACCCTCACTCTCTTGACTGTGTGAACCCACACTCTATTGACTGTGTGAACCCTCACTCTCTTGACAGTGTGAACCCTCACTCTCTTGACTGTGTAAACCCTCACTCTCTTGACTGTGTAAACCCTCATTCTCTTGACTGTGTGAACCCTCACTCTCTTGACTGTGTGAACCCTCACTCTCTTGACTGTGTGAACCCTCAATCTCTTGACTGTGTAAACCCTCACTCTCTTGACTGTGTGAACCATCACTCTCTTGACTGTGTGAACCCTCACTCTCTTGACTGTGTGAACCCTCACTCTATTGACTGTGTGAAACCTCACTCTCTTGACTGTGTAAACCCTCACTCTCTTGACTGTGTGAACCCTCACTCTCTTGACTGTGTGAACCCTCACTCTCTTGATTGCGTAAACCTTCACTCTTTTGACTGAATGAACCCTGACTCTCTTGACTAGCGTCGACCCTCACTCTCTTGACTGTGTGAACCCTCACTCTCTTGACTGGCGTCGACCCTCACTCTCTTGACTGTGTGAACCCTCACTCTCTTGACTGTGTAAACCCTCACTCTCTTGACTGTGTGAACCCTCACTCTCTTGACTGACTGTGTGAACCCTCACCCTCACTCTCTTGACTGTGTAAACCATCACTCTCTTGACTGTGTGAACCCTCACTCTCTTGACTATGTGAACCCTCACTCTCTTGACTGTGTGAACCCTCACTCTCTTGACTGTGTAAACCCTCACTCTCTTGACTGTGTGAACCCTCACTCTCTTGACTGTGTGAACCCTCACTCTCTTGACTGTGTGAACCCTCACTCTATTGACTGTGTGAACCCTCACTCTCTTGAGAGTGTGAACCCTCACTCTCTTGACTGTGTAAACCCTCACTCTCTTGACTGTGTAAACCCTAACTCTCTTGACTGTGTAAACCCTCACTCTCTTGACTGTGTAAACCCTCATTCTATTGACTGTGTGAACCCTCACTCTCTTGACTGTGTGAACCCTCACTCTCTTGACTGTATGAACCCTCACTCTCTTGACTGTGTGAACCATCACTCTCTTGACTGTGTGAACCCTCACTCTTTTGACTGTGTGAACCATCACTCTATTGACTGTGTGAACCATCACTCTCTTGACTGTGTGAACCCTCCCTCTCTTGACTGTGTGAACCCTCAATCTCTTGACTGTGTGAACCCTCCCTCTCTTGACTGTGTGAACCCTCAATCTCTTGACTGTGTGAACCCTCACTCTCTTGACTGTGTGAGCCCTCCCTCTCTTGACTGTGTGAACCCTCACTCTCTTGACTGGCGTCGACCCTCACTCTCTTGACTGTGTAGACCCTCACTCTCATGACTGTGTGAACCCTCACTCTCTTGACTGTGTGAACCCTCACTCTCTGGATTGTGTAAACCCTCACTCTCTTGACTGTGTAAACCCTCGCTCTCTTGGCTGTTTGAACCCTTACTCTCTTGACTGTGTGATCCCTCACTCTCTTGACTGTGTAATCCCTCACTCTCTTGACTGTGTGAACCCTCACTCTCTTGACTGGCGTCGACCCTCACTCTCTTGACTGTGTAAACCCTCACTCTCTTGACTGGCGTCGACCCTCACTCTCTTGACTGTGTAAACCCTCACTCTCTTGACTGTGTGAACCCTCACTCTCTTGACTGTGTGAACCATCACTCTCTTGACTGTGTGAACCCTCACTCTCTTGACTGTGTGAACCATCACTCTATTGACTGTGTGAACCATCACTCTCTTGACTGTGTGAACCCTCCCTCTCTTGACTGTTTGAACCCTCCCTCTCTTGACTGTGTGAACCCTCAATCTCTTGACTGTGTAAACCCTCACTCTCTTGACTGTGTGAACCCTCCCTCTCTTGACTGTGTGAACCCTCACTCTCTTGACTGGCGTCGACCCTCACTCTCTTGACTGTGTAGACCCTCACTCTCATAACTGTGTGAACCCTCACTCTCTTGACAGTGTGAACCCTCACTCTCTTGACTGTGTAAACCCTCACTCTCTTGACTGTGTAAACCCTCATTCTCTTGACTGTGTGAACCCTCACTCTCTTGACTGTGTGAACCCTCACTCTCTTGACTGTGTGAACCCTCACTCTCTTGACAGTGTGAACCCTCACTCTCTTGACTGTGTAAACCCTCACTCTCTTGACTGTGTAAACCCTCATTCTCTTGACTGTGTGAACCCTCACTCTCTTGACTGTGTGAACCCTCACTCTCTTGACTGTATGAACCCTCAATCTCTTGACTGTGTGAACCATCACTCTCTTGACTGTGTGAACCCTCACTCTCTTGACTGTGTGAACCCACACTCTATTGACTCTGTGAACCCTCACTCTCTTGACAGTGTGAACCCTCACTCTCTTGACTGTGTAAACCCTCACTCTCTTGACTGTGTAAACCCTCATTCTCTTGACTGTGTGAACCCTCACTCTCTTGACTGTGTGAACCCTCACTCTCTTGACTGTGTGAACCCTCAATCTCTTGACTGTGTAAACCCTCACTCTCTTGACTGTGTGAACCATCACTCTCTTGACTGTGTGAACCCTCACTCTCTTGACTGTGTGAACCCTCACTCTATTGACTGTGTGAACCCTCACTCTCTTGACTGTGTAAACCCTCACTCTCTTGACTGTGTGAACCCTCACTCTCTTGACTGTGTGAACCCTCACTCTCTTGATTGCGTAAACCTTCACTCTCTTGACTGAATGAACCCTGACTCTCTTGACTAGCGTCGACCCTCACTCTCTTGACTGTGTGAACCCTCACTCTCTTGACTGGCGTCGACCCTCACTCTCTTGACTGTGTGAACCCTCACTCTCTTGACTGTGTAAACCCTCACTCTCTTGACTGTGTGAACCCTCACTCTCTTGACTGACTGTGTGAACCCTCACCCTCACTCTCTTGACTGTGTAAACCATCACTCTCTTGACTGTGTGAACCCTCACTCTCTTGACTATGTGAACCCTCACTCTCTTGACTGTGTGAACCCTCACTCTCTTGACTGTGTGAACCCTCACTCTCTTGACTGTGTAAACCCTCATTCTATTGACTGTGTGAACCCTCACTCTCTTGACTGTGTGAACCCTCACTCTCTTGACTGTATGAACCCTCACTCTCTTGACTGTGTGAACCATCACTCTCTTGACTGTGTGAACCCTCACTCTTTTGACTGTGTGAACCATCACTCTATTGACTGTGTGAACCATCACTCTCTTGACTGTGTGAACCCTCACTCTCTTGACTGTGTGAACCCTCAATCTCTTGACTGTGTGAACCCTCCCTCTCTTGACTGTGTGAACCCTCAATCTCTTGACTGTGTGAACCCTCACTCTCTTGACTGTGTGAGCCCTCCCTCTCTTGACTGTGTGAACCCTCACTCTCTTGACTGGCGTCGACCCTCACACTCTTGACTGTGTAGACCCTCACTCTCATGACTGTGTGAACCCTCACTCTCTTGACTGTGTGAACCCTCACTCTCTGGATTGTGTAAACCCTCACTCTCTTGACTGTGTAAACCCTCGCTCTCTTGGCTGTTTGAACCCTCACTCTCTTGACTGTGTGATCCCTCACTCTCTTGACTGTGTAATCCCTCACTCTCTTGACTGTGTGAACCCTCACTCTCTTGACTGGCGTCGACCCTCACTCTCTTGACTGTGTAAACCCTCACTCTCTTGACTGGCGTCGACCCTCACTCTCTTGACTGTGTAAACCCTCACTCTCTTGACTGTGTGAACCCTCACTCTCTTGACTGTGTGAACCATCACTCTCTTGACTGTGTGAACCCTCACTCTCTTGACTGTGTGAACCATCACTCTATTGACTGTGTGAACCATCACTCTCTTGACTGTGTGAACCCTCCCTCTCTTGACTGTGTGAACCCTCCCTCTCTTGACTGTGTGAACCCTCAATCTCTTGACTGTGTAAATCCTCACTCTCTTGACTGTGTGAACCCTCCCTCTCTTGACTGTGTGAACCCTCACTCTCTTGACTGGCGTCGACCCTCACTCTCTTGACTGTGTAGACCCTCACTCTCATAACTGTGTGAACCCTCACTCTCTTGACAGTGTGAACCCTCACTCTCTTGACTGTGTAAACCCTCACTCTCTTGACTGTGTAAACCCTCATTCTCTTGACTGTGTGAACCCTCACTCTCTTGACTGTGTGAACCCTCACTCTCTTGACTGTGTGAACCCTCACTCTATTGACTGTGTGAACCCTCACTCTCTTGACAGTGTGAACCCTCACTCTCTTGACTGTGTAAACCCTCACTCTCTTGACTGTGTAAACCCTCATTCTCTTGACTGTGTGAACCCTCACTCTCTTGACTGTTTGAACCCTCACTCTCTTGACTGTATGAACCCTCAATCTCTTGACTGTGTGAACCATCACTCTCTTGACTGTGTGAACCCTCACTCTCTTGACTGTGTGAACCCACACTCTATTGACTGTGTGAACCCTCACTCTCTTGACAGTGTGAACCCTCACTCTCTTGACTGTGTAAACCCTCACTCTCTTGACTGTGTAAACCATCATTCTCTTGACTGTGTGAACCCTCACTCTCTTGACTGTGTGAACCCTCACTCTCTTGACTGTGTGAACCCTCAATCTCTTGACTGTGTAAACCCTCACTCTCTTGACTGTGTGAACCATCACTCTCTTGACTGTGTGAACCCTCACTCTCTTGACTGTGTGAACCCTCACTCTATTGACTGTGTGAACCCTCACTCTCTTGACTGTGTAAACCCTCACTCTCTTGACTGTGTGAACCCTCACTCTCTTGACTGTGTGAACCCTCACTCTCTTGATTGCGTAAACCTTCACTCTCTTGACTGAATGAACCCTGACTCTCTTGACTAGCGTCGACCCTCACTCTCTTGACTGTGTGAACCCTCACTCTCTTGACTGGCGTCGACCCTCACTCTCTTGACTGTGTGAACCCTCACTCTCTTGACTGTGTAAACCCTCACTCTCTTGACTGTGTGAACCCTCACTCTCTTGACTGACTGTGTGAACCCTCACCCTCACTCTCTTGACTGTGTAAACCATCACTCTCTTGACTGTGTGAACCCTCACTCTCTTGACTATGTGAACCCTCACTCTCTTGACTGTGTGAACCCTCACTCTCTTGACTGTGTAAACCCTCACTCTCTTGACTGTGTGAACCCTCACTCTCTTGACTGTGTGAACCCTCACTCTCTTGACTGTGTGAACGCTCACTCTATTGACTGTGTGAACCCTCACTCTCTTGAGACTGTGTGAACCCTCACTCTCTTGACTGTGTAAACCCTCACTCTCTTGACTGTGTAAACCCTCATTCTCTTGACTGTGTGAACCCTCACTCTCTTGACTGTGTGAACCCTCACTCTCTTGACTGTGTGAACCCTCAATCTCTTGACTGTGTGAACCCTCACTCTCTTGACTGTGTGAACCCTCACTCTCTTGACTAGCGTCGACCCTCACTCTCTTGACTATGTGAACCCTCACTCTCTTGACTGGCGTCGACCCTCACTCTCTTGACTGTGTGAACCCTCACTCTCTTGACTGTGTAAACCCTCACTCTCTTGACTGTGTGAACCCTCACTCTCTTGAGTGTGAAAACCCTCACTCTCTTGACTGTGTGAACCCTCACTCTCTTGACTGTGTAAACCCTCGCTCTATTGACTGTGTGAACCCTGACTCTCTTGACTAGCGTCGACCCTCACTCTCTTGACTGTGTGAACCCTCACTCTCTTGACTGTGAAAACCCTCACTCTCTTGACTGTGTGAACCCTCACTCTCTTGACTGTGAAAACCCTCACTCTCTTGACTGTGTGAACCCTCACTCTCTTGACTGTGTAAACCCTCGCTCTCTTCACTGTGTGAACCCTCGCTCTCTTGACTGTGTGAACCCTCACTCTCTTGACTGTGTGAACCCTCACTCTCTTGACTGTGTATTCCCTCACTCTCTTGACTGTTTGAACCCTCACTCTCTTGACTGTGTGAACCCTCACTCTCTTGACTGTGTGAACCCTCACTCTCTTGGCTGTGTAAACCCTCACTCTCTTGACTGTGTGAACCCTCACTCTCTTGACAGGCATCGACCCTCACTCTCTTGACTGTGTAAACCCTCACTCTCTTAACTGTGTGAACGCTCACTCTCTTGACTGTGTAAACCATCACTCTCATGACTGTGTGAACCCTCACTCTCTTGACTGTGTGAACCCTCACTCTCTTGACTGTGTAAACCCTCACTCTCTTGACTGTGTGAACCCTCACTCTCTTGACAGTGTGAACCCTCACTCTCTTGACTGGCATCGACCGTCACTCTCTTGACTGTGTGAACCCTCACTCTCTTGACTGGCGTCGACCCTCACTCTCTTGACTGTAAACCCTCACTCTCTTGACTGTGTAAACCCTCACTCTCTTGACTGTGTGAACCCTCACTCTCTTGACTGTGTGAGCCCTCACTCTCTTGACTGACTGTGTGAACCCTCACCCTCACTCTCTTGACTGTGTAAACCCTCACTCTATTGACTGTGTGAACCCTCACTCTCTTGACTGTGTGAACCCTCAATCTCTTGACTGTGTAAACCTTCACTCTCTTGACTGTGTGAACCCTCACTCTCTTGACTGTGAACCCTCACTCTATTGACTGTGTGAACCCTCACTCTCTTGACAGTGTGAACCCTCACTCTCTTGACTGTGTAAACCTTCACTCTCTTGACTGTGTAAACCCTCATTCTCTTGACTGTGTGAACCCTCACTCTCTTGACTGTGTGAACCCTCACTCTCTTGACTGTGTGAACCCTCAATCTCTTGACTGTGTGAACCCTCACTCTCTTGACTGTGTGAACCCTCACTCTCTTGACTGTGTGAACCCTCACTCTCTTGTCTGTGTGAACCCTCACTCTATTGACTGTGTGAACCCTCACTCTCTTGACTGTGTAAACCCTCACTCTCTTGTCAGTGTGAACCCTCACTCGCTTGACTGTGTAAAGCCTCACTCTCTTGACTGTGTGAACCCTCACTCTCTTGACTGTGTAAACCCTCACTCTCTTGACTGTGTGAACCCTCACTCTCTTGACTGTGTGAACCCTCACTCTCTTGACTGTGTGAACCATCACTCTCTTGACTGTGTGAACCCTCACTCTCTTGACTGTGTGAACCATCACTCTATTGACTGTGTGAACCATCACTCTCTTGACTGTGTGAACCCTCCCTCTCTTGACTGTGTGAACCCTCCCTCTCTTGACTGTGTGAACCCTCAATCTCTTGACTGTGTAAACCCTCACTCTCTTGACTGTGTGAACCCTCCCTCTCTTGACTGTGTGAACCCTCACTCTCTTGACTGGCGTCGACCCTCACTCTCTTGACTGTGTAGACCCTCACTCTCATGACTGTGTGAACCCTCACTCTCTTGACTGTGTGAACCCTCACTCTCTTGATTGTGTGAACCCTCACTCTCTTGACAGTGTCAACCCTCACTCTCTTGGCTGTGTAAACCCTCACTCTCTTGACTGTGTAAACCCTCATTCTCTTGACTGTGTGAACCCTCACTCTCTTGACTGTGTGAACCCTCACTCTCTTGACTGTGTGAACCGTCACTCTATTGACTGTGTGAACCCTCACTCTCTTGACAGTGTGAACCCTCACTCTCTTGACTGTGTAAACCCTCACTCTCTTGACTGTGTAAACCCTCATTCTCTTGACTGTGTGAACCCTCACTCTCTTGACTGTGTGAACCCTCACTCTCTTGACTGTATGAACCCTCAATCTCTTGACTGTGTGAACCATCACTCTCTTGACTGTGTGAACCCTCACTCTCTTGACTGTGTGAACCCTCACTCTATTGACTGTGTGAACCCTCACTCTCTTGACTGTGTAAACCCTCACTCTCTTGACAGTGTGAACCCTCACTCTCTTGACTGTGTAAACCCTCACTCTCTTGACTGTGTGAACCCTCACTCTCTTGACTGTGTAAACCCTCACTCTCTTGACTGTGTGAACCCTCACTCTCTTGACTGTGTGAACCCTCACTCTCTTGACTGTGTGAACCATCACTCTCTTGACTGTGTGAACCCTCACTCTTTTGACTGTTTGAACCATCACTCTATTGACTGTGTGAACCATCACTCTCTTGACTGTGTGAACCCTCCCTCTCTTGACTGTGTGAACCCTCAATCTCTTGACTGTGTGAACCATCACTCTCTTGACTGTGTGAACCCTCACTCTCTTGACTGTGTGAACCCTCACTCTCTTGATTGTGTAAACCCTCTCTCTCTTGACTGTGTAAACCCTCGCTCTCTTGACTGTTTGCACCCTCACTCTCTTGACTGTGTGAACCCTCACTCTCTTGACTGTGTAATCCCTCACTCTCTTGACTGTGTGAACCCTCACTCTCTTGACTGGCGTCGACCCTCACTCTCTTGACTGTGTAAACCCTCACTCTCTTGACTGGCGTCGACCCTCACTCTCTTGACTGTGTGAACCCTCACTCTCTTGACTGTGTGAACCATCACTCTATTGACTGTGTGAACCATCACTCTCTTGACTGTGTGAACCCTCCCTCTCTTGACTGTGTGAACCCTCCCTCTCTTGACTGTGTGAGCCCTCAATCTCTTGACTGTGTAAACCCTCACTCTCTTGACTGTGTGAACCCTCCCTCTCTTGACTGTGTGAACCCTCACTCTCTTGACTGGCGTCGACCCTCACTCTCTTGACTGTGTGAACCCTCACTCTCTTGACTGTGTAAACCCTCACTCTCTTGACTGTGTGAACCCTCACTCTCTTGACTGACTGTGTGAACCCTCACCCTCAATCTCTTGACTGTGTAAACCTTCACTCTCTTGACTGTGTGAACCCTCACTCTCTTGACTGTGAACCCTCACTCTATTGACTGTGTGAACCCTCACTCTCTTGACAGTGTGAACCCTCACTCTCTTGACTGTGTAAACCTTCACTCTCTTGACTGTGTAAACCCTCATTCTCTTGACTGTGTGAACCCTCACTCTCTTGACTGTGTGAACCCTCACTCTCTTGACTGTGTGAACCCTCAATCTCTTGACTCTGTGAACCCTCACTCTCTTGACTGTGTGAACCCTCACTCTAATGACTGTGTGAACCCTCACTCTCTTGTCTGTGTGAACCCTCACTCTATTGACTGTGTGAACCCTCACTCTCTTGACTGTGTAAACCCTCACTCTCTTGACAGTGTGAACCCTCACTCGCTTGACTGTGTAAAGCCCCACTCTCTTGACTGTGTGAACCCTCACTCTCTTGACTGTGTAAACCCTCACTCTCTTGACTGTGTGAACCCTCACTCTCTTGACTGTGTGAACCATCACTCTCTTGACTGTGTGAACCCTCACTCTCTTGACTGTGTGAACCATCACTCTATTGACTGTGTGAACCATCACTCTCTTGACTGTGTGAACCCTCCCTCTCTTGACTGTGTGAACCCTCCCTCTCTTGACTGTGTGAACCCTCAATCTCTTGACTGTGTAAACCCTCACTCTCTTGACTGTGTGAACCCTCCCTCTCTTGACTGTGTGAACCCTCACTCTCTTGACTGGCGTCGACCCTCACTCTCTTGACTGTGTAGACCCTCACTCTCATAACTGTGTGAACCCTCACTCTCTTGACAGTGTGAACCCTCACTCTCTTGACTGTGTAAACCCTCACTCTCTTGACTGTGTAAACCCTCATTCTCTTGACTGTGTGAACCCTCACTCTCTTGACTGTGTGAACCCTCACTCTCTTGACTGTGTGAACCCTCACTCTATTGACTGTGTGAACCCTCACTCTCTTGACAGTGTGAACCCTCACTCTCTTGACTGTGTAAACCCTCACTCTCTTGACTGTGTAAACCCTCATTCTCTTGACTGTGTGAACCCTCACTCTCTTGACTGTGTGAACCCTCACTCTCTTGACTGTATGAACCCTCAATCTCTTGACTGTGTGAACCATCACTCTCTTGACTGTGTGAACCCTCACTCTCTTGACTGTGTGAACCCACACTCTATTGACTGTGTGAACCCTCACTCTCTTGACAGTGTGAACCCTCACTCTCTTGACTGTGTAAACCCTCACTCTCTTGACTGTGTAAACCCTCATTCTCTTGACTGTGTGAACCCTCACTCTCTTGACTGTGTGAACCCTCACTCTCTTGACTGTGTGAACCCTCAATCTCTTGACTGTGTAAACCCTCACTCTCTTGACTGTGTGAACCATCACTCTCTTGACTGTGTGAACCCTCACTCTCTTGACTGTGTGAACCCTCACTCTATTGACTGTGTGAACCCTCACTCTCTTGACTGTGTAAACCCTCACTCTCTTGACTGTGTGAACCCTCACTCTCTTGACTGTGTGAACCCTCACTCTCTTGATTGCGTAAACCTTCACTCTCTTGACTGAATGAACCCTGACTCTCTTGACTAGCGTCGACCCTCACTCTCTTGACTGTGTGAACCCTCACTCTCTTGACTGGCGTCGACCCTCACTCTCTTGACTGTGTGAACCCTCACTCTCTTGACTGTGTAAACCCTCACTCTCTTGACTGTGTGAACCCTCACTCTCTTGACTGACTGTGTGAACCCTCACCCTCACTCTCTTGACTGTGTAAACCATCACTCTCTTGACTGTGTGAACCCTCACTCTCTTGACTATGTGAACCCTCACTCTCTTGACTGTGTGAACCCTCACTCTCTTGACTGTGTAAACCCTCACTCTCTTGACTGTGTGAACCCTCACTCTCTTGACTGTGTGAACCCTCACTCTCTTGACTGTGTGAACCCTCACTCTATTGACTGTGTGAACCCTCACTCTCTTGAGAGTGTGAACCCTCACTCTCTTGACTGTGTAAACCCTCACTCTCTTGACTGTGTAAACCCTAACTCTCTTGACTGTGTAAACCCTCACTCTCTTGACTGTGTAAACCCTCATTCTATTGACTGTGTGAACCCTCACTCTCTTGACTGTGTGAACCCTCACTCTCTTGACTGTATGAACCCTCACTCTCTTGACTGTGTGAACCATCAGTCTCTTGACTGTGTGAACCCTCACTCTTTTGACTGTGTGAACCATCACTCTATTGACTGTGTGAACCATCACTCTCTTGACTGTGTGAACCCTCCCTCTCTTGACTGTGTGAACCCTCAATCTCTTGACTGTGTGAACCCTCCCTCTCTTGACTGTGTGAACCCTCAATCTCTTGACTGTGTGAACCCTCACTCTCTTGACTGTGTGAGCCCTCCCTCTCTTGACTGTGTGAACCCTCACTCTCTTGACTGGCGTCGACCCTCACTCTCTTGACTGTGTAGACCCTCACTCTCATGACTGTGTGAACCCTCACTCTCTTGACTGTGTGAACCCTCACTCTCTGGATTGTGTAAACCCTCACTCTCTTGACTGTGTAAACCCTCGCTCTCTTGGCTGTTTGAACCCTTACTCTCTTGACTGTGTGATCCCTCACTCTCTTGACTGTGTAATCCCTCACTCTCTTGACTGTGTGAACCCTCACTCTCTTGACTGGCGTCGACCCTCACTCTCTTGACTGTGTAAACCCTCACTCTCTTGACTGGCGTCGACCCTCACTCTCTTGACTGTGTAAACCCTCACTCTCTTGACTGTGTGAACCCTCACTCTCTTGACTGTGTGAACCATCACTCTCTTGACTGTGTGAACCCTCACTCTCTTGACTGTGTGAACCATCACTCTATTGACTGTGTGAACCATCACTCTCTTGACTGTGTGAACCCTCCCTCTCTTGACTGTTTGAACCCTCCCTCTCTTGACTGTGTGAACCCTCAATCTCTTGACTGTGTAAACCCTCACTCTCTTGACTGTGTGAACCCTCCCTCTCTTGACTGTGTGAACCCTCACTCTCTTGACTGGCGTCGACCCTCACTCTCTTGACTGTGTAGACCCTCACTCTCATAACTGTGTGAACCCTCACTCTCTTGACAGTGTGAACCCTCACTCTCTTGACTGTGTAAACCCTCACTCTCTTGACTGTGTAAACCCTCATTCTCTTGACTGTGTGAACCCTCACTCTCTTGACTGTGTGAACCCTCACTCTCTTGACTGTGTGAACCCTCACTCTCTTGACAGTGTGAACCCTCACTCTCTTGACTGTGTAAACCCTCACTCTCTTGACTGTGTAAACCCTCATTCTCTTGACTGTGTGAACCCTCACTCTCTTGACTGTGTGAACCCTCACTCTCTTGACTGTATGAACCCTCAATCTCTTGACTGTGTGAACCATCACTCTCTTGACTGTGTGAACCCTCACTCTCTTGACTGTGTGAACCCACACTCTATTGACTGTGTGAACCCTCACTCTCTTGACAGTGTGAACCCTCACTCTCTTGACTGTGTAAACCCTCACTCTCTTGACTGTGTAAACCCTCATTCTCTTGACTGTGTGAACCCTCACTCTCTTGACTGTGTGAACCCTCACTCTCTTGACTGTGTGAACCCTCAATCTCTTGACTGTGTAAACCCTCACTCTCTTGACTGTGTGAACCATCACTCTCTTGACTGTGTGAACCCTCACTCTCTTGACTGTGTGAACCCTCACTCTATTGACTGTGTGAACCCTCACTCTCTTGACTGTGTAAACCCTCACTCTCTTGACTGTGTGAACCCTCACTCTCTTGACTGTGTGAACCCTCACTCTCTTGATTGCGTAAACCTTCACTCTCTTGACTGAATGAACCCTGACTCTCTTGACTAGCGTCGACCCTCACTCTCTTGACTGTGTGAACCCTCACTCTCTTGACTGGCGTCGACCCTCACTCTCTTGACTGTGTGAACCCTCACTCTCTTGACTGTGTAAACCCTCACTCTCTTGACTGTGTGAACCCTCACTCTCTTGACTGACTGTGTGAACCCTCACCCTCACTCTCTTGACTGTGTAAACCATCACTCTCTTGACTGTGTGAACCCTCACTCTCTTGACTATGTGAACCCTCACTCTCTTGACTGTGTGAACCCTCACTCTCTTGACTGTGTGAACCCTCACTCTCTTGACTGTGTAAACCCTCATTCTATTGACTGTGTGAACCCTCACTCTCTTGACTGTGTGAACCCTCACTCTCTTGACTGTATGAACCCTCACTCTCTTGACTGTGTGAACCATCACTCTCTTGACTGTGTGAACCCTCACTCTTTTGACTGTGTGAACCATCACTCTATTGACTGTGTGAACCATCACTCTCTTGACTGTGTGAACCCTCACTCTCTTGACTGTGTGAACCCTCAATCTCTTGACTGTGTGAACCCTCCCTCTCTTGACTGTGTGAACCCTCAATCTCTTGACTGTGTGAACCCTCACTCTCTTGACTGTGTGAGCCCTCCCTCTCTTGACTGTGTGAACCCTCACTCTCTTGACTGGCGTCGACCCTCACACTCTTGACTGTGTAGACCCTCACTCTCATGACTGTGTGAACCCTCACTCTCTTGACTGTGTGAACCCTCACTCTCTGGATTGTGTAAACCCTCACTCTCTTGACTGTGTAAACCCTCGCTCTCTTGGCTGTTTGAACCCTCACTCTCTTGACTGTGTGATCCCTCACTCTCTTGACTGTGTAATCCCTCACTCTCTTGACTGTGTGAACCCTCACTCTCTTGACTGGCGTCGACCCTCACTCTCTTGACTGTGTAAACCCTCACTCTCTTGACTGGCGTCGACCCTCACTCTCTTGACTGTGTAAACCCTCACTCTCTTGACTGTGTGAACCCTCACTCTCTTGACTGTGTGAACCATCACTCTCTTGACTGTGTGAACCCTCACTCTCTTGACTGTGTGAACCATCACTCTATTGACTGTGTGAACCATCACTCTCTTGACTGTGTGAACCCTCCCTCTCTTGACTGTGTGAACCCTCCCTCTCTTGACTGTGTGAACCCTCAATCTCTTGACTGTGTAAATCCTCACTCTCTTGACTGTGTGAACCCTCCCTCTCTTGACTGTGTGAACCCTCACTCTCTTGACTGGCGTCGACCCTCACTCTCTTGACTGTGTAGACCCTCACTCTCATAACTGTGTGAACCCTCACTCTCTTGACAGTGTGAACCCTCACTCTCTTGACTGTGTAAACCCTCACTCTCTTGACTGTGTAAACCCTCATTCTCTTGACTGTGTGAACCCTCACTCTCTTGACTGTGTGAACCCTCACTCTCTTGACTGTGTGAACCCTCACTCTATTGACTGTGTGAACCCTCACTCTCTTGACAGTGTGAACCCTCACTCTCTTGACTGTGTAAACCCTCACTCTCTTGACTGTGTAAACCCTCATTCTCTTGACTGTGTGAACCCTCACTCTCTTGACTGTTTGAACCCTCACTCTCTTGACTGTATGAACCCTCAATCTCTTGACTGTGTGAACCATCACTCTCTTGACTGTGTGAACCCTCACTCTCTTGACTGTGTGAACCCACACTCTATTGACTGTGTGAACCCTCACTCTCTTGACAGTGTGAACCCTCACTCTCTTGACTGTGTAAACCCTCACTCTCTTGACTGTGTAAACCATCATTCTCTTGACTGTGTGAACCCTCACTCTCTTGACTGTGTGAACCCTCACTCTCTTGACTGTGTGAACCCTCAATCTCTTGACTGTGTAAACCCTCACTCTCTTGACTGTGTGAACCATCACTCTCTTGACTGTGTGAACCCTCACTCTCTTGACTGTGTGAACCCTCACTCTATTGACTGTGTGAACCCTCACTCTCTTGACTGTGTAAACCCTCACTCTCTTGACTGTGTGAACCCTCACTCTCTTGACTGTGTGAACCCTCACTCTCTTGATTGCGTAAACCTTCACTCTCTTGACTGAATGAACCCTGACTCTCTTGACTAGCGTCGACCCTCACTCTCTTGACTGTGTGAACCCTCACTCTCTTGACTGGCGTCGACCCTCACTCTCTTGACTGTGTGAACCCTCACTCTCTTGACTGTGTAAACCCTCACTCTCTTGACTGTGTGAACCCTCACTCTCTTGACTGACTGTGTGAACCCTCACCCTCACTCTCTTGACTGTGTAAACCATCACTCTCTTGACTGTGTGAACCCTCACTCTCTTGACTATGTGAACCCTCACTCTCTTGACTGTGTGAACCCTCACTCTCTTGACTGTGTAAACCCTCACTCTCTTGACTGTGTGAACCCTCACTCTCTTGACTGTGTGAACCCTCACTCTCTTGACTGTGTGAACGCTCACTCTATTGACTGTGTGAACCCTCACTCTCTTGAGACTGTGTGAACCCTCACTCTCTTGACTGTGTAAACCCTCACTCTCTTGACTGTGTAAACCCTCATTCTCTTGACTGTGTGAACCCTCACTCTCTTGACTGTGTGAACCCTCACTCTCTTGACTGTGTGAACCCTCAATCTCTTGACTGTGTGAACCCTCACTCTCTTGACTGTGTGAACCCTCACTCTCTTGACTAGCGTCGACCCTCACTCTCTTGACTATGTGAACCCTCACTCTCTTGACTGGCGTCGACCCTCACTCTCTTGACTGTGTGAACCCTCACTCTCTTGACTGTGTAAACCCTCACTCTCTTGACTGTGTGAACCCTCACTCTCTTGAGTGTGAAAACCCTCACTCTCTTGACTGTGTGAACCCTCACTCTCTTGACTGTGTAAACCCTCGCTCTCTTGACTGTGTGAACCCTGACTCTCTTGACTAGCGTCGACCCTCACTCTCTTGACTGTGTGAACCCTCACTCTCTTGACTGTGAAAACCCTCACTCTCTTGACTGTGTGAACCCTCACTCTCTTGACTGTGAAAACCCTCACTCTCTTGACTGTGTGAACCCTCACTCTCTTGACTGTGTAAACCCTCGCTCTCTTCACTGTGTGAACCCTCGCTCTCTTGACTGTGTGAACCCTCACTCTCTTGACTGTGTGAACCCTCACTCTCTTGACTGTGTATTCCCTCACTCTCTTGACTGTTTGAACCCTCACTCTCTTGACTGTGTGAACCCTCACTCTCTTGACTGTGTGAACCCTCACTCTCTTGGCTGTGTAAACCCTCACTCTCTTGACTGTGTGAACCCTCACTCTCTTGACAGGCATCGACCCTCACTCTCTTGACTGTGTAAACCCTCACTCTCTTAACTGTGTGAACACTCACTCTCTTGACTGTGTAAACCATCACTCTCATGACTGTGTGAACCCTCACTCTCTTGACTGTGTGAACCCTCACTCTCTTGACTGTGTAAACCCTCACTCTCTTGACTGTGTGAACCCTCACTCTCTTGACAGTGTGAACCCTCACTCTCTTGACTGGCATCGACCGTCACTCTCTTGACTGTGTGAACCCTCACTCTCTTGACTGGCGTCGACCCTCACTCTCTTGACTGTAAACCCTCACTCTCTTGACTGTGTAAACCCTCACTCTCTTGACTGTGTGAACCCTCACTCTCTTGACTGTGTGAACCCTCACTCTCTTGACTGACTGTGTGAACCCTCACCCTCACTCTCTTGACTGTGTAAACCCTCACTCTATTGACTGTGTGAACCCTCACTCTCTTGACTGTGTGAACCCTCAATCTCTTGACTGTGTAAACCTTCACTCTCTTGACTGTGTGAACCCTCACTCTCTTGACTGTGAACCCTCACTCTATTGACTGTGTGAACCCTCACTCTCTTGACAGTGTGAACCCTCACTCTCTTGACTGTGTAAACCTTCACTCTCTTGACTGTGTAAACCCTCATTCTCTTGACTGTGTGAACCCTCACTCTCTTGACTGTGTGAACCCTCAATCTCTTGACTGTGTGAACCCTCACTCTCTTGACTGTGTGAACCCTCACTCTCTTGACTGTGTGAACCCTCACTCTCTTGTCTGTTGACTGTGTGAACCCTCACTCTCTTGACTGTGTAAACCCTCACTCTCTTGTCAGTGTGAACCCTGTCTCGCTTGACTGTGTAAAGCCTCACTCTCTTGACTGTGTGAACCCTCACTCTCTTGACTGTGTAAACCCTCACTCTCTTGACTGTGTGAACCCTCACTCTCTTGACTGTGTGAACCCTCACTCTCTTGACTGTGTGAACCATCACTCTCTTGACTGTGTGAACCCTCACTCTCTTGACTGTGTGAACCATCACTCTATTGACTGTGTGAACCATCACTCTCTTGACTGTGTGAACCCTCCCTCTCTTGACTGTGTGAACCCTCCCACTCTTGACTGTGTGAACCCTCAATCTCTTGACTGTGTAAACCCTCACTCTCTTGACTGTGTGAACCCTCCCTCTCTTGACTGTGTGAACCCTCACTCTCTTGACTGGCGTCGACCCTCACTCTCTTGACTGTGTAGACCCTCACTCTCATGACTGTGTGAACCCTCACTCTCTTGACTGTGTGAACCCTCACTCTCTTGATTGTGTGAACCCTCACTCTCTTGACAGTGTCAACCCTCACTCTCTTGGCTGTGTAAACCCTCACTCTCTTGACTGTGTAAACCCTCATTCTCTTGACTGTGTGAACCCTCACTCTCTTGACTGTGTGAACCCTCACTCTCTTGACTGTGTGAACCGTCACTCTATTGACTGTGTGAACCCTCACTCTCTTGACAGTGTGAACCCTCACTCTCTTGACTGTGTAAACCCTCACTCTCTTGACTGTGTAAACCCTCATTCTCTTGACTGTGTGAACCCTCACTCTCTTGACTGTGTGAACCCTCACTCTCTTGACTGTATGAACCCTCAATCTCTTGACTGTGTGAACCATCACTCTCTTGACTGTGTGAACCCTCACTCTATTGACTGTGTGAACCCTCACTCTCTTGACTGTGTAAACCCTCACTCTCTTGACAGTGTGAACCCTCACTCTCTTGACTGTGTAAACCCTCACTCTCTTGACTGTGTGAACCCTCACTCTCTTGACTGTGTAAACCCTCACTCTCTTGACTGTGTGAACCCTCACTCTCTTGACTGTGTGAACCCTCACTCTCTTGACTGTGTGAACCATCACTCTCTTGACTGTGTGAACCCTCACTCTTTTGACTGTTTGAACCATCACTCTATTGACTGTGTGAACCATCACTCTCTTGACTGTGTGAACCCTCCCTCTCTTGACTGTGTGAACCCTCAATCTCTTGACTGTGTGAACCATCACTCTCTTGACTGTGTGAACCCTCACTCTCTTGACTGTGTGAACCCTCACTCTCTTGATTGTGTAAACCCTCTCTCTCTTGACTGTGTAAACCCTCGCTCTCTTGACTGTTTGCACCCTCACTCTCTTGACTGTGTGAACCCTCACTCTCTTGACTGTGTAATCCCTCACTCTCTTGACTGTGTGAACCCTCACTCTCTTGACTGGCGTCGACCCTCACTCTCTTGACTGTGTAAACCCTCACTCTCTTGACTGGCGTCGACCCTCACTCTCTTGACTGTGTGAACCCTCACTCTCTTGACTGTGTGAACTCTCACTCTCTTGACTGTGTGAACCATCACTCTCTTGACTGTGTGAACCCTCACTCTCTTGACTGTGTGAACCATCACTCTATTGACTGTGTGAACCATCACTCTCTTGACTGTGTGAACCCTCCCTCTCTTGACTGTGTGAACCCTCCCTCTCTTGACTGTGTGAGCCCTCAATCTCTTGACTGTGTAAACCCTCACTCTCTTGACTGTGTGAACCCTCCCTCTCTTGACTGTGTGAACCCTCACTCTCTTGACTGGCGTCGACCCTCACTCTCTTGACTGTGTGAACCCTCACTCTCTTGACTGGCGTCGACCCTCACTCTCTTGACTGTGTGAACCCTCACTCTCTTGACTGTGTAAACCCTCACTCTCTTGACTGTGTGAACCCTCACTCTCTTGACTGACTGTGTGAACCCTCACCCTCACTCTCTTGACTGTGTAAACCATCACTCTCTTGACTGTGTGAACCCTCACTCTCTTGACTATGTGAACCCTCAGTCTCTTGACTGTGTGAACCCTCACTCTCTTGACTGTGTAAACCCTCACTCTCTTGACTGTGTGAACCCTCACTCTCTTGACTGTGTGAACCCTCACTCTCTTGACTGTGTGAACCCTCACTCTATTGACTGTGTGAACCCTCACTCTCTTGACAGTGTGAACCCTCACTCTCTTGACTGTGTAAACCCTCACTCTCTTGACTGTGTAAACCCTCATTCTCTTGACTGTGTGAACCCTCACTCTCTTGACTGTGTGAACCCTCACTCTCTTGACTGTGTGAACCCTCAATCTCTTGACTGTGTGAACCCTCACTCTCTTGACTGTGTGAACCCTCACTCTCTTGACTAGCGTCGACCCTCACTCTCTTGACTATGTGAACCCTCACTCTCTTGACTGGCGTCGACCCTCACTCTCTTGACTGTGTGAACCCTCACTCTCTTGACTGTGTAAACCCTCACTCTCTTGACTCTGTGAACCCTCACTCTCTTGACTGTGAAAACCCTCACTCTCTTGACTGTGTGAACCCTCACTCTCTTGACTGTGTAAACCCTCGCTCTCTTGACTGTGTGAACCCTGACTCTCTTGACTAGCGTCGACCCTCACTCTCTTGACTGTGTGAACCCTCACTCTCTTGACTGTGTAAACCCTCACTCTCTTGACTGTGTGAACCCTCACTCTCTTGACTGTGAAAACCCTCACTCTCTTGACTGTGTGAACCCTCACTCTCTTGACTGTGTAAACTTTCGCTCTCTTGACTGTGTGAACCCTCGCTCTCTTGACTGTGTGAACCCTCACTCTCTTGACTGTGTGAACCCTCACTCTCTTGACTGTGTATTCCCTCACTCTCTTGACTGTTTGAACCCTCACTCTCTTGACTGTGTGAACCCTCACTCTCTTGACTGTGTGAACCCTCACTCTCTTGGCTGTGTAAACCCTCACTCTCTTGACTGTGTGAACCCTCACTCTCTTGACAGGCATCGACCCTCACTCTCTTGACTGTGTAAACCCTCACTCTCTTAACTGTGTGAACCCTCACTCTCTTGACTGTGTAAACCATCACTCTCATGACTCTGTGAACCCTCACTCTCTTGACTGTGTGAACCCTCACTCTCTTGACTGTGTAAACCCTCACTCTCTTGACTGTGTGAACCCTCACTCCCTTGACAGTGTGAACCCTCACTCTCTTGACTGGCGTCGACCGTCACTCTCTTGACTGTGTGAACCCTCACTCTCTTGACTGGCGTCGACCCTCACTCTCTTGACTGTAAACCCTCACTCTCTTGACTGTGTAAACCCTCACTCTCTTGACTGTGTGAACCCTCACTCTCTTGACTGTGTGAACCCTCACTCTCTTGACTGACTGTGTGAACCCTCACCCTCACTCTCTTGACTGTGTAAACCCTCACTCTCTTGACTGTGTGAACCCTCACTCTCTTGACTGTGTGAACCCTCAATCTCTTGACTGTGTAAACCTTCACTCTCTTGACTGTGTGAACCCTCACTCTCTTGACTGTGAACCCTCACTCTATTGACTGTGTGAACCCTCACTCTCTTGACAGTGTGAACCCTCACTCTCTTGACTGTGTAAACCTTCACTCTCTTGACTGTGTAAACCCTCATTCTCTTGACTGTGTGAACCCTCACTCTCTTGACTGTGTGAACCCTCACTCTCTTGACTGTGTGAACCCTCAATCTCTTGACTGTGTGAACCCTCACTCTCTTGACTGTGTGAACCCTCACTCTCTTGACTGTGTGAACCCTCACTCTCTTGTCTGTGTGAACCCTCACTCTATTGACTGTGTGAACCCTCACTCTCTTGACTGTGTAAACCCTCACTCTCTTGACAGTGTGAACCCTCACTCGCTTGACTGTGTAAAGCCTCACTCTCTTGACTGTGTGAACCCTCACTCTCTTGACTGTGTAAACCCTCACTCTCTTGACTGTGTGAACCCTCACTCTCTTGACTGTGTGAACCATCACTCTCTTGACTGTGTGAACCCTCACTCTCTTGACTGTGTGAACCATCACTCTATTGACTGTGTGAACCATCACTCTCTTGACTGTGTGAACCCTCCCTCTCTTGACTGTGTGAACCCTCCCTCTCTTGACTGTGTGAACCCTCAATCTCTTGACTGTGTAAACCCTCACTCTCTTGACTGTGTGAACCCTCCCTCTCTTGACTGTGTGAACCCTCACTCTCTTGACTGGCGTCGACCCTCACTCTCTTGACTGTGTAGACCCTCACTCTCATAACTATGTGAACCCTCACTCTCTTGACAGTGTGAACCCTCACTCTCTTGACTGTGTAAACCCTCACTCTCTTGACTGTGTAAACCCTCACTCTCTTGACTGTGTGAACCCACACTCTATTGACTGTGTGAACCCTCACTCTCTTGACAGTGTGAACCCTCACTCTCTTGACTGTGTAAACCCTCATTCTCTTGACTGTGTGAACCCTCACTCTCTTGACTGTGTGAACCCTCACTCTCTTGACTGTGTGAACCCTCAATCTCTTGACTGTGTAAACCCTCACTCTCTTGACTGTGTGAACCATCACTCTCTTGACTGTGTGAACCCTCACTCTCTTGACTGTGTGAACCCTCACTCTATTGACTGTGTGAACCCTCACTCTCTTGACTGTGTAAACCCTCACTCTCTTGACTGTGTGAACCCTCACTCTCTTGACTGTGTGAACCCTCACTCTCTTGATTGCGTAAACCTTCACTCTCTTGACTGAATGAACCCTGACTCTCTTGACTAGCGTCGACCCTCACTCTCTTGACTGTGTGAACCCTCACTCTCTTGACTGGCGTCGACCCTCACTCTCTTGACTGTGTGAACCCTCACTCTCTTGACTGTGTAAACCCTCACTCTCTTGACTGTGTGAACCCTCACTCTCTTGACTGACTGTGTGAACCCTCACCCTCACTCTCTTGACTGTGTAAACCATCACTCTCTTGACTGTGTGAACCCTCACTCTCTTGACTATGTGAACCCTCAGTCTCTTGACTGTGTGAACCCTCACTCTCTTGACTGTGTAAACCCTCACTCTCTTGACTGTGTGAACCCTCACTCTCTTGACTGTGTGAACCCTCACTCTCTTGACTGTGTGAACCCTCACTCTATTGACTGTGTGAACCCTCACTCTCTTGACAGTGTGAACCCTCACTCTCTTGACTGTGTAAACCCTCACTCTCTTGACTGTGTAAACCCTCATTCTCTTGACTGTGTGAACCCTCACTCTCTTGACTGTGTGAACCCTCACTCTCTTGACTGTGTGAACCCTCAATCTCTTGACTGTGTGAACCCTCACTCTCTTGACTGTGTGAACCCTCACTCTCTTGACTAGCGTCGACCCTCACTCTCTTGACTATGTGAACCCTCACTCTCTTGACTGGCGTCGACCCTCACTCTCTTGACTGTGTGAACCCTCACTCTCTTGACTGTGTAAACCCTCACTCTCTTGACTCTGTGAACCCTCACTCTCTTGACTGTGAAAACCCTCACTCTCTTGACTGTGTTAACCCTCACTCTCTTGACTGTGAAAACCCTCACTCTCTTGACTGTGTGAACCCTCACTCTCTTGACTGTGTGAACCCTCACTCTCTTGACTGTGTATTCCCTCACTCTCTTGACTGTTTGAACCCTCACTCTCTTGACTGTGTGAACCCTCTCTTGACTGTTTGAACCCTCACTCTCTTGACTGTGTGAACCCTCACTCTCTTGACTGTGTGAACCCTCACTCTCTTGGCTGTGTAAACCCTCACTCTCTTGACTGTGTGAACCCTCACTCTCTTGACAGGCATCGACCCTCACTCTCTTGACTGTGTAAACCCTCACTCTCTTAACTGTGTGAACCCTCACTCTCTTGACTGTGTAAACCATCACTCTCATGACTCTGTGAACCCTCACTCTCTTGACTGTGTGAACCCTCACTCTCTTGACTGTGTAAACCCTCACTCTCTTGACTGTGTGAACCCTCACTCCCTTGACAGTGTGAACCCTCACTCTCTTGACTGGCGTCGACCGTCACTCTCTTGACTGTGTGAACCCTCACTCTCTTGACTGGCGTCGACCCTCACTCTCTTGACTGTAAACCCTCACTCTCTTGACTGTGTAAACCCTCACTCTCTTGACTGTGTGAACCCTCACTCTCTTGACTGTGTGAACCCTCACTCTCTTGACTGACTGTGTGAACCCTCACCCTCACTCTCTTGACTGTGTAAACCCTCACTCTCTTGACTGTGTGAACCCTCACTCTCTTGACTGTGTGAACCCTCAATCTCTTGACTGTGTAAACCTTCACTCTCTTGACTGTGTGAACCCTCACTCTCTTGACAGTGTGAACCCTCACTCTCTTGACTGTGTAAACCTTCACTCTCTTGACTGTGTAAACCCTCATTCTCTTGACTGTGTGAACCCTCACTCTCTTGACTGTGTGAACCCTCACTCTCTTGACTGTGTGAACCCTCAATCTCTTGTCTGTGTGAACCCTCACTCTATTGACTGTGTGAACCCTCACTCTATTGACTGTGTGAACCCTCACTCTCTTGACAGTGTGAACCCTCACTCTCTTGACTGTGTAAACCTTCACTCTCTTGACTGTGTAAACCCTCATTCTCTTGACTGTGTGAACCCTCACTCTCTTGACTGTGTGAACCCTCACTCTCTTGACTGTGTGAACTCTCAATCTCTTGACTGTGTGAACCCTCACTCTCTTGACTGTGTGAACCCTCACTCTCTTGACTGTGTGAACCCTCACTCTCTTGTCTGTGTGAACCCTCACTCTATTGACTGTGTGAACCCTCACTCTCTTGACTGTGTAAACCCTCACTCTCTTGACAGTGTGAACCCTCACTCGCTTGACTGTGTAAAGCCTCACTCTCTTGACTGTGTGAACCCTCACTCTCTTGACTGTGTAAACCCTCACTCTCTTGACTGTGTGAACCCTCACTCTCTTGACTGTGTGAACCATCACTCTCTTGACTGTGTGAACCCTCACTCTCTTGACTGTGTGAACCATCACTCTATTGACTGTGTGAACCATCACTCTCTTGACTGTGTGAACCCTCCCTCTCTTGACTGTGTGAACCCTCCCTCTCTTGACTGTGTGAACCCTCAATCTCTTGACTGTGTAAACCCTCACTCTCTTGACTGTGTGAACCCTCCCTCCATTGACTGTGTGAACCCTCACTCTCTTGACTGGCGTCGACCCTCACTCTCTTGACTATGTAGACCCTCACTCTCATAACTGTGTGAACCCTCACTCTCTTGACAGTGTGAACCCTCACTCTCTTGACTGTGTAAACCTTCACTCTCTTGACTGTGTAAACCCTCATTCTCTTGACTGTGTGAACCCTCACTCTCTTGACTGTGTGAACCCTCACTCTCTTGACTGTGTGAACCCTCACTCTATTGACTGTGTGAACCCTCACTCTCTTGACAGTGTGAACCCTCACTCTCTTGACTGTGTAAACCCTCACTCTCTTGACTGTGTAAACCCTCATTCTCTTGACTGTGTGAACCCTCACTCTCTTGACTGTGTGAACCCTCACTCTCTTGACTGTATGAACCCTCAATCTCTTGACTGTGTGAACCATCACTCTCTTGACTGTGTGAACCCTCACTCTCTTGACTGTGTGAACCCACACTCTATTGACTGTGTGAACCCTCACTCTCTTGACAGTGTGAACCCTCACTCTCTTGACTGTGTAAACCCTCACTCTCTTGACTGTGTAAACCCTCATTCTCTTGACTGTGTGAACCCTCACTCTCTTGACTGTGTGAACCCTCACTCTCTTGACTGTGTGAACCCTCAATCTCTTGACTGTGTAAACCCTCACTCTCTTGACTGTGTGAACCATCACTCTCTTGACTGTGTGAACCCTCACTCTCTTGACTGTGTGAACCCTCACTCTATTGACTGTGTGAACCCTCACTCTCTTGACTGTGTAAACCCTCACTCTCTTGACTGTGTGAACCCTCACTCTCTTGATTGCGTAAACCTTCACTCTCTTGACTGAATGAACCCTGACTCTCTTGACTGGCGTCGACCCTCACTCTCTTGACTGTGTGAACCCTCACTCTCTTGACTGTGTAAACCCTCACTCTCTTGACTGTGTGAACCCTCACTCTCTTGACTGACTGTGTGAACCCTCACCCTCACTCTCTTGACTGTGTAAACCATCACTCTCTTGACTGTGTGAACCCTCACTCTCTTGACTATGTGAACCCTCACTCTCTTGACTGTGTGAACCCTCACTCTCTTGACTGTGTAAACCCTCACTCTCTTGACTGTGTGAACCCTCACTCTCTTGACTGTGTGAACCCTCACTCTCTTGACTGTGTGAACCCTCACTCTATTGACTGTGTGAACCCTCACTCTCTTGAGAGTGTGAACCCTCACTCTCTTGACTGTGTAAACCCTCACTCTCTTGACTGTGTAAACCCTCACTCTCTTGACTGTGTAAACCCTCACTCCCTTGACTGTGTAAACCCTCATTCTATTGACTGTGTGAACCCTCACTCTCTTGACTGTGTGAACCCTCACTCTCTTGACTGTATGAACCCTCACTCTCTTGACTGTGTGAACCATCACTCTCTTGACAGTGTGAACCCTCACTCTTTTGACTGTGTGAACCATCACTCTATTGACTGTGTGAACCATCACTCTCTTGACTGTGTGAACCCTCCCTCTCTTGACTGTGTGAACCCTCAATCTCTTGACTGTGTGAACCCTCCCTCTCTTGACTGTGTGAACCCTCAATCTCTTGACTGTGTGAACCCTCACTCTCTTGACTGTGTGAGCCCTCCCTCTCTTGACTGTGTGAACCCTCACTCTCTTGACTGGCGTCGACCCTCACTCTCTTGACTGTGTAGACCCTCACTCTCATGACTGTGTGAACCCTCACTCTCTTGACTGTGTGAACCCTCACTCTCTGGATTGTGTAAACCCTCACTCTCTTGACTGTGTAAACCCTCGCTCTCTTGGCTGTTTGAACCCTCACTCTCTTGACTGTGTGATCCCTCACTCTCTTGACTGTGTAATCCCTCACTCTCTTGACTGTGTGAACCCTCACTCTCTTGACTGGCGTCGACCCTCACTCTCTTGACTGTGTAAACCCTCACTCTCTTGACTGGCGTCGACCCTCACTCTCTTGACTGTGTAAACCCTCACTCTCTTGACTGTGTGAACCCTCACTCTCTTGACTGTGTGAACCATCACTCTCTTGACTGTGTGAACCCTCACTCTCTTGACTGTGTGAACCATCACTCTATTGACTGTGTGAACCATCACTCTCTTGACTGTGTGAACCCTCCCTCTCTTGACTGTTTGAACCCTCCCTCTCTTGACTGTGTGAACCCTCAATCTCTTGACTGTGTAAACCCTCACTCTCTTGACTGTGTGAACCCTCACTCTCTTGACTGGCGTCGACCCTCACTCTCTTGACTGTGTAGACCCTCACTCTCATAACTGTGTGAACCCTCACTCTCTTGACAGTGTGAACCCTCACTCTCTTGACTGTGTAAACCCTCACTCTCTTGACTGTGTAAACCCTCATTCTCTTGACTGTGTGAACCCTCACTCTCTTGACTGTGTGAACCCTCACTCTCTTGACTGTGTGAACCCTCACTCTATTGACTGTGTGAACCCTCACTCTCTTGACAGTGTGAACCCTCACTCTCTTGACTGTGTAAACCCTCACTCTCTTGACTGTGTAAACCCTCATTCTCTTGACTGTGTGAACCCTCACTCTCTTGACTGTGTGAACCCTCACTCTCTTGACTGTATGAACCCTCAATCTCTTGACTGTGTGAACCATCACTCTCTTGACTGTGTGAACCCTCACTCTCTTGACTGTGTGAACCCACACTCTATTGACTGTGTGAACCCTCATTCTCTTGACAGTGTGAACCCTCACTCTCTTGACTGTGTAAACCCTCACTCTCTTGACTGTGTAAACCCTCATTCTCTTGACTGTGTGAACCCTCACTCTCTTGACTGTGTGAACCCTCACTCTCTTGACTGTGTGAACCCTCAATCTCTTGACTGTGTAAACCCTCACTCTCTTGACTGTGTGAACCATCACTCTCTTGACTGTGTGAACCCTCACTCTCTTGACTGTGTGAACCCTCACTCTATTGACTGTGTGAACCCTCACTCTCTTGACTGTGTAAACCCTCACTCTCTTGACTGTGTGAACCCTCACTCTCTTGACTGTGTGAACCCTCACTCTCTTGATTGCGTAAACCTTCACTCTCTTGACTGAATGAACCCTGACTCTCTTGACTAGCGTCGACCCTCACTCTCTTGACTGTGTGAACCCTCACTCTCTTGACTGGCGTCGACCCTCACTCTCTTGACTGTGTGAACCCTCACTCTCTTGACTGTGTAAACCCTCACTCTCTTGACTGTGTGAACCCTCACTCTCTTGACTGACTGTGTGAACCCTCACCCTCACTCTCTTGACTGTGTAAACCATCACTCTCTTGACTGTGTGAACCCTCACTCTCTTGACTATGTGAACCCTCACTCTCTTGACTGTGTGAACCCTCACTCTCTTGACTGTGTGAACCCTCACTCTCTTGACTGTGTAAACCCTCATTCTATTGACTGTGTGAACCCTCACTCTCTTGACTGTGTGAACCCTCACTCTCTTGACTGTATGAACCCTCACTCTCTTGACTGTGTGAACCATCACTCTCTTGACTGTGTGAACCCTCACTCTTTTGACTGTGTGAACCATCACTCTATTGACTGTGTGAACCATCACTCTCTTGACTGTGTGAACCCTCCCTCTCTTGACTGTGTGAACCCTCAATCTCTTGACTGTGTGAACCCTCCCTCTCTTGACTGTGTGAACCCTCAATCTCTTGACTGTGTGAACCCTCACTCTCTTGACTGTGTGAGCCCTCCCTCTCTTGACTGTGTGAACCCTCACTCTCTTGACTGGCGTCGACCCTCACACTCTTGACTGTGTAGACCCTCACTCTCATGACTGTGTGAACCCTCACTCTCTTGACTGTGTGAACCCTCACTCTCTGGATTGTGTAAACCCTCACTCTCTTGACTGTGTAAACCCTCGCTCTCTTGGCTGTTTGAACCCTCACTCTCTTGACTGTGTAATCCCTCACTCTCTTGACTGTGTAATCCCTCACTCTCTTGACTGTGTGAACCCTCACTCTCTTGACTGGCGTCGACCCTCACTCTCTTGACTGTGTAAACCCTCACTCTCTTGACTGGCGTCGACCCTCACTCTCTTGACTGTGTAAACCCTCACTCTCTTGACTGTGTGAACCCTCACTCTCTTGACTGTGTGAACCATCACTCTCTTGACTGTGTGAACCCTCACTCTCTTGACTGTGTGAACCATCACTCTATTGACTGTGTGAACCATCACTCTCTTGACTGTGTGAACCCTCCCTCTCTTGACTGTGTGAACCCTCCCTCTCTTGACTGTGTGAACCCTCAATCTCTTGACTGTGTAAATCCTCACTCTCTTGACTGTGTGAACCCTCCCTCTCTTGACTGTGTGAACCCTCACTCTCTTGACTGACGTCGACCCTCACTCTCTTGACTGTGTAGACCCTCACTCTCATAACTGTGTGAACCCTCACTCTCTTGACAGTGTGAACCCTCACTCTCTTGACTGTGTAAACCCTCACTCTCTTGACTGTGTAAACCCTCATTCTCTTGACTGTGTGAACCCTCACTCTCTTGACTGTGTGAACCCTCACTCTCTTGACTGTGTGAACCCTCACTCTATTGACTGTGTGAACCCTCACTCTCTTGACAGTGTGAACCCTCACTCTCTTGACTGTGTAAACCCTCACTCTCTTGACTGTGTAAACCCTCATTCTCTTGACTGTGTGAACCCTCACTCTCTTGACTGTGTGAACCCTCACTCTCTTGACTGTATGAACCCTCAATCTCTTGACTGTGTGAACCATCACTCTCTTGACTGTGTGAACCCTCACTCTCTTGACTGTGTGAACCCACACTCTATTGACTGTGTGAACCCTCACTCTCTTGACAGTGTGAACCCTCACTCTCTTGACTGTGTAAACCCTCACTCTCTTGACTGTGTAAACCCTCATTCTCTTGACTGTGTGAACCCTCACTCTCTTGACTGTGTGAACCCTCACTCTCTTGACTGTGTGAACCCTCAATCTCTTGACTGTGTAAACCCTCACTCTCTTGACTGTGTGAACCATCACTCTCTTGACTGTGTGAACCCTCACTCTATTGACTGTGTGAACCTTCACTCTCTTGACTGTGTAAACCCTCACTCTCTTGACTGTGTGAACCCTCACTCTCTTGACTGTGTGAACCCTCACTCTCTTGATTGCGTAAACCTTCACTCTCTTGACTGAATGAACCCTGACTCTCTTGACTAGCGTCGACCCTCACTCTCTTGACTGTGTGAACCCTCACTCTCTTGACTGGCGTCGACCCTCACTCTCTTGACTGTGTGAACCCTCACTCTCTTGACTGTGTAAACCCTCACTCTCTTGACTGTGTGAACCCTCACTCTCTTGACTGACTGTGTGAACCCTCACCCTCACTCTCTTGACTGTGTAAACCATCACTCTCTTGACTGTGTGAACCCTCACTCTCTTGACTATGTGAACCCTCACTCTCTTGACTGTGTGAACCCTCACTCTCTTGACTGTGTAAACCCTCACTCTCTTGACTGTGTGAACCCTCACTCTCTTGACTGTGTGAACCCTCACTCTCTTGACTGTGTGAACGCTCACTCTATTGACTGTGTGAACCCTCACTCTCTTGACAGTGTGAACCCTCACTCTCTTGACTGTGTAAACCCTCACTCTCTTGACTGTGTAAACCCTCATTCTCTTGACTGTGTGAACCCTCACTCTCTTGACTGTGTGAACCCTCACTCTCTTGACTGTGTGAACCCTCAATCTCTTGACTGTGTGAACCCTCACTCTCTTGACTGTGTGAACCCTCACTCTCTTGACTAGCGTCGACCCTCACTCTCTTGACTATGTGAACCCTCACTCTCTTGACTGGCGTCGACCCTCACTCTCTTGACTGTGTGAACCCTCACTCTCTTGACTGTGTAAACCCTCACTCTCTTGACTGTGTGAACCCTCACTCTCTTGAGTGTGAAAACCCTCACTCTCTTGACTGTGTGAACCCTCACTCTCTTGACTGTGTAAACCCTCGCTCTCTTGACTGTGTGAACCCTGACTCTCTTGACTAGCGTCGACCCTCACTCTCTTGACTGTGTGAACCCTCACTCTCTTGACTGTGAAAACCCTCACTCTCTTGACTGTGTGAACCCTCACTCTCTTGACTGTGAAAACCCTCACTCTCTTGACTGTGTGAACCCTCACTCTCTTGACTGTGTAAACCCTCGCTCTCTTCACTGTGTGAACCCTCGCTCTCTTGACTGTGTGAACCCTCACTCTCTTGACTGTGTGAACCCTCACTCTCTTGACTGTGTATTCCCTCACTCTCTTGACTGTTTGAACCCTCACTCTCTTGACTGTGTGAACCCTCACTCTCTTGACTGTGTGAACCCTCACTCTCTTGGCTGTGTAAACCCTCACTCTCTTGACTGTGTGAACCCTCACTCTCTTGACAGGCATCGACCCTCACTCTCTTGACTGTGTAAACCCTCACTCTCTTAACTGTGTGAACCCTCACTCTCTTGACTGTGTAAACCATCACTCTCATGACTGTGTGAACCCTCACTCTCTTGACTGTGTGAACCCTCACTCTCTTGACTGTGTAAACCCTCACTCTCTTGACTGTGTGAACCCTCACTCTCTTGACAGTGTGAACCCTCACTCTCTTGACTGGCATCGACCGTCACTCTCTTGACTGTGTGAACCCTCACTCTCTTGACTGGCGTCGACCCTCACTCTCTTGACTGTAAACCCTCACTCTCTTGACTGTGTAAACCCTCACTCTCTTGACTGTGTGAACCCTCACTCTCTTGACTGTGTGAACCCTCACTCTCTTGACTGACTGTGTGAACCCTCACCCTCACTCTCTTGACTGTGTAAACCCTCACTCTCTTGACTGTGTGAACCCTCACTCTCTTGACTGTGTGAACCCTCAATCTCTTGACTGTGTAAACCTTCACTCTCTTGACTGTGTGAACCCTCACTCTCTTGACTGTGAACCCTCACTCTATTGACTGTGTGAACCCTCACTCTCTTGACAGTGTGAACCCTCACTCTCTTGACTGTGTAAACCTTCACTCTCTTGACTGTGTAAACCCTCATTCTCTTGACTGTGTGAACCCTCACTCTCTTGACTGTGTGAACCCTCACTCTCTTGACTGTGTGAACCCTCAATCTCTTGACTGTGTGAACCCTCACTCTCTTGACTGTGTGAACCCTCACTCTCTTGACTGTGTGAACCCTCACTCTCTTGTCTGTGTGAACCCTCACTCTATTGACTGTGTGAACCCTCACTCTCTTGACTGTGTAAACCCTCACTCTCTTGTCAGTGTGAACCCTCACTCGCTTGACTGTGTAAAGCCTCACTCTCTTGACTGTGTGAACCCTCACTCTCTTGACTGTGTAAACCCTCACTCTCTTGACTGTGTGAACCCTCACTCTCTTGACTGTGTGAACCCTCACTCTCTTGACTGTGTGAACCATCACTCTCTTGACTGTGTGAACCCTCACTCTCTTGACTGTGTGAACCATCACTCTATTGACTGTGTGAACCATCACTCTCTTGACTGTGTGAACCCTCCCTCTCTTGACTGTGTGAACCCTCCCTCTCTTGACTGTGTGAACCCTCAATCTCTTGACTGTGTAAACCCTCACTCTCTTGACTGTGTGAACCCTCCCTCTCTTGACTGTGTGAACCCTCACTCTCTTGACTGGCGTCGACCCTCACTCTCTTGACTGTGTAGACCCTCACTCTCATGACTGTGTCAACCCTCACTCTCTTGACTGTGTGAACCCTCACTCTCTTGATTGTGTGAACCCTCACTCTCTTGACAGTGTCAACCCTCACTCTCTTGGCTGTGTAAACCCTCACTCTCTTGACTGTGTAAACCCTCATTCTCTTGACTGTGTGAACCCTCACTCTCTTGACTGTGTGAACCCTCACTCTCTTGACTGTGTGAACCGTCACTCTATTGACTGTGTGAACCCTCACTCTCTTGACAGTGTGAACCCTCACTCTCTTGACTGTGTAAACCCTCACTCTCTTGACTGTGTAAACCCTCATTCTCTTGACTGTGTGAACCCTCACTCTCTTGACTGTGTGAACCCTCACTCTCTTGACTGTATGAACCCTCAATCTTTTGACTGTGTGAACCATCACTCTCTTGACTGTGTGAACCCTCACTCTCTTGACTGTGTGAACCCTCACTCTATTGACTGTGTGAACCCTCACTCTCTTGACTGTGTAAACCCTCACTCTCTTGACAGTGTGAACCCTCACTCTCTTGACTGTGTAAACCCTCACTCTATTGACTGTGTGAACCCTCACTCTCTTGACTGTGTAAACCCTCACTCTCTTGACTGTGTGAACCCTCACTCTCTTGACTGTGTGAACCCTCACTCTCTTGACTGTGTGAACCATCACTCTCTTGACTGTGTGAACCCTCACTCTTTTGACTGTTTGAACCATCACTCTATTGACTGTGTGAACCTCACTCTCTTGACTGTGTGAACCCTCCCTCTCTTGACTGTGTGAACCCTCAATCTCTTGACTGTGTGAACCATCACTCTCTTGACTGTGTGAACCCTCACTCTCTTGACTGTGTGAACCCTCACTCTCTTGATTGTGTAAACCCTCTCTCTCTTGACTGTGTAAACCCTCGCTCTCTTGACTGTTTGCACCCTCACTCTCTTGACTGTGTGAACCCTCACTCTCTTGACTGTGTAATCCCTCACTCTCTTGACTGTGTGAACCCTCACTCTCTTGACTGGCGTCGACCCTCACTCTCTTGACTGTGTAAACCCTCACTCTCTTGACTGGCGTCGACCCTCACTCTCTTGACTGTGTGAACCCTCACTCTCTTGACTGTGTTAACTCTCACTCTCTTGACTGTGTGAACCATCACTCTCTTGACTGTGTGAACCCTCACTCTCTTGACTGTGTGAACCATCACTCTATTGACTGTGTGAACCATCACTCTCTTGACTGTGTGAACCCTCCCTCTCTTGACTGTGTGAACCCTCCCTCTCTTGACTGTGTGAGCCCTCAATCTCTTGACTGTGTAAACCCTCACTCTCTTGACTGTGTGAACCCTCCCTCTCTTGACTGTGTGAACCCTCACTCTCTTGACTGGCGTCGACCCTCACTCTCTTGACTGTGTAGACCCTCACTCTCATGACTGTGTGAACCCTCACTCTCTTGACTGTGTGAACCCTCACTCTCTTGATTGTGTGAACCCTCACTCTCTTGACAGTGTCAACCCTCACTCTCTTGGCTGTGTAAACCCTCACTCTCTTGACTGTGTAAACCCTCATTCTCTTGACTGTGTGAACCCTCACTCTCTTGACTGTGTGAACCCTCTCTCTGTTGACTGTGTGAACCCTCACTCTCTTGACTGTGGGAACCCTCACTCTATTGACTGTGTGAACCCTCACTCTCTTGACAGTGCGAACCCTCACTCTCTTGACTGTGTAAACCCTCACTCTCTTGACTGTGTAAACCCTCATTCTATTGACTGTGTGAACCCTCACTCTCTTGACTGTGTGAACCCTCACTCTCTTGACTGTATGAACCCTCAATCTCTTGACTGTGTGAACCATCACTCTCTTGACTGTGTGAACCCTCACTCTCTTGACTGTGTGAACCCTCACTCTATTGACTGTGTGAACCCTCACTCTCTTGACTGTGTAAACCCTCACTCTCTTGACAGTGTGAACCCTCACTCTCTTGACTGTGTGAACCCTCACTCTCTTGACTGTGTAAACCCTCACTCTCTTGACTGTGTGAACCCTCACTCTCTTGACTGTGTAAACCCTCACTCTCTTGACTGTGTGAACCCTCACTCTCTTGACTGTGTGAACCATCACTCTATTGACTGTGTGAACCATCACTCTCTTGAATGTGTGAACCCTCCCTCTCTTGACTGTGTGAACCCTCAATCTCTTGACTGTGTAAACCCTCACTCTCTTGACTGTGTGAGCCCTCCCTCTCTTGACTGTGTGAACCCTCACTCTCTTGACTGGCGTCGACCCTCACTCTCTTGACTGTGTGAACCCTCACTCTATTGACTGTGTGAACCCTCACTCTCTTGACTGTTTAAACCCTCACTCTCTTGACAGTGTGAACCCTCACTCTCTTGACTGTGTAAACCCTCACTCTCTTGACTGTGTGAACCCTCACTCTCTTGACTGTGTGAACCCTCACTCTCTTGACTGTGTGAACCCTCACTCTCTTGACTGTGTGAACCATCACTCTCTTAACTGTGTGAACCCTCACTCTTTTGACTGTGTGAACCATCACTCTATTGACTGTGTGAACCATCACTCTCTTGACTGTGTGAACCCTCCCTCTCTTGACTGTGTGAACCCTCTCTCTCTTGACTGTGTGAACCCTCAATCTCTTGACTGTGCAAACCCTCACTCTCTTGACTTTGTGAACCCTGCCTCTCTTGACTGTGTGAACCCTCCCTCTCTTGACTGGCGTCGACCCTCACTCTCTTGACTGTGTAGACCCTCACTCTCAAGACTGTGTGAACCCTCACTCTCTTGACTGTGTGAACCATCACTCTCTTGACTGTGTGAACCCTCACTCTCTTGACTGTGTGAACCATCACTCTATTGACTGTGTGAACCATCACTCTCTTGACTGTGTGAACCCTCCCTCTCTTGACTGTGTGAACCCTCCCTCTCTTGACTGTGTGAACCCTCAATCTCTTGACTGTGTAAACCCTCACTCTCTTGACTGTGTGAACCCTCCCTCTCTTGACTGTGTGAACCCTCACTCTCTTGACTGGCGTCGACCCTCACTCTCTTGACTGTGTAGACCCTCACTCTCATGACTGTGTGAACCCTCACTCTCTTGACTGTGTGAACCCTCACTCTCTTGACTGTGTGAACCCTCACTCTCTTGACAGTGTGAACCCTCACTCTCTTGACTGTGTAAACCCTCATTCTCTTTACTGTGTGAACCCTCACTCTCTTGACTGTGTGAACCCACACTCTCTTGACTGTGTGAACCCTCACTCTCTTGACTGTGTGAACCCTCACTCTATTGACTGTGTGAACCCTCACTCTCTTGACAGTGTGAACCCTCACTCTCTTGACTGTGTAAACCCTCACTCTCTTGACTGTGTAAACCCTCATTCTATTGACTGTGTGAACCCTCACTCTCTTGACTGTGTAAACCCTCACTCTCTTGACTGTGTAAACCCTCATTCTATTGACTGCGTGAACCCTCACTCTCTTGACTGTGTGAACCCTCACTCTCTTGACTGTATGAACCCTCACTCTCTTGACTGTGTGAACCATCACTCTCTTGACTGTGTGAACCCTCACTTTTTTGACTGTGTGAACCATCACTCTATTGACTGTGTGAACCATCACTCTCTTGACTGTGTGAACCCTCCCTCTCTTGACTGTGTGAACCCTCAATCTCTTGACTGTGTGAACCCTCCCTCTCTTGACTGTGTGAACCCTCAATCTCTTGACTGTGCGAACCCTCACTCTCTTGACTGTGTGAGCCCTCCCTCTCTTGACTGTGTGAACCCTCACTCTCTTGACTGGCGTCGACCCTCACTCTCTTGACTGTGTAGACCCTCACTCTCATGACTGTGTGAACCCTCACTCTCTTGACTGTGTGAACCCTCACTCTCTGGATTGTGTAAACCCTCACTCTCTTGACTGTGTAAACCCTCGCTCTCTTGGCTGTTTGAACCCTCACTCTCTTGACTGTGTGATCCCTCACTCTCTTGACTGTGTAATCCCTCACTCTCTTGACTGTGTGAACCCTCACTCTCTTGACTGGCGTCGACCCTCACTCTCTTGACTGTGTAAACCCTCACTCTCTTGACTGGCGTCGACCCTCACTCTCTTGACTGTGTAAACCCTCACTCTCTTGACTGTGTAAACCCTCACTCTCTTGACTGGCGTCGTAGACATGAAACTATTAAATGGCTTGCTCAGTTCTCACATTTTTGCCTCAGTTTGAAGGCTGATTGTTTACTGTCACATGATTTCCGTTCTGCACCTGCATAGCTACTTTGTTTAATCAGAACTCAATTTGAGCACTATGTATGTAAAAATACATATTTGCATTCTATAATTTCATTTTAGGCTCATGCTTACGGGTGCCAGGGGATCTCCCTGTTGAGCCACTCTTTTCCTTTTGTGAATAAACATTTTAAGACTACTAACTGGCATGAGCAGAGATTTCTTCGACATCATGAAGGAGGGCTTTGGCTTATAGAATCAAGAGTAAGGAGGGACTTAGCTTGAGTAGGAAAAGTATGATAGAATGCTGGGCTTTGAAGATATGGGAATGAAAAGAACCAGCACTGCTTTTTCATGTAGAAGAATAAGAAGACACATAGGCATGTAGTGGAGTGCGGTGAGAACAGGGCATTGGAATGGTGTTACCTTAGGTTATATCTGTGCCTAGAGCTGAGAAAAGCACCTACTTTAGGACATATGTGGGTTGAAGAAGAAGGAGCACTGCTTGCATTGTTGTTGTCCACGTTCTGTGCCACCGCATTCACCGCACAACTGAACGGTCATACCACCAGAACCTCCCAGACTTCGCTGTGCTCACGGTCACCAGGTGTGGGGGTCTGCAAGTTGCCTGGCGTACTGGTTGTGGATGGTGGCAGCAGGATCGCAGAATGCTCTGCTTGGCAAAAGTTGACCACCTAAGGCTTCTTCATTTACCAACCGAACACCATGCTTTTCAGAAGAGGGGTGTAGACAAACCTTACACCCTGACCTTTCCAAGATGGTGGTTTGCTTATAGAATATTAACTGAGATCCCCAATCAACTAGGAGGTATTCTTTTCGTGTGATGTCATTTTCTGTCAGTACCATATATAAAAAGGTATTTCCAAAACAAGTATGCAGCTCAAAGAATTGGTCTCCTTATTTTTCAGAACAATCTTCTTCCTTTTGTTTCTATATTTGTCACTGATATTTAGGTTTGAGCCTCCTAGACAGCACATGTGCTGTTTATTCTGAGGTTTATCGTGGCTTACCAAGAACATAGAGGGGCATATGGCCATCCCATTGCTTACCATTGACTCACTTTCATGTCACTCTCATTTGCCTGCTTCCTATTTGTGTCTCAGCTTATCAATTTCGCGGTTGCCCCTCCCATGAAGCGTTGCCTTTTTACCATAGCTTTGATTGACTGGCAACTCAGCTTCTACAGATTGCTTCTCAAGCACGACTGTTTTTGTGTTAAGTAATCCATTAAAATGCATGTTTTTTTCCAGCTGATACCCAATTGAACTTCTTTACCCCTATCACTCGAGTGTTTGCCTGCCCCATCTCTGTTGTGCTTGCCTGTGTGCTTCTCCACATTGCCTCTCTGCTTTCCTTCCCCCATCCGCAAGCTCCTTGTTGCATTCCCATCCCGCCATCCCCTGTGTTGTTTTCAAGTTCCATGTTGTTTTGGCATCATATCGCCCTCCTTTGTGTTGTTTACGCATTCCATGTTCTCCCGCCTGTGTTGCTTCTGCCCCCGTCGCTCTGGCTCATCTGCTCCCATCCCCCTCCTCACTTTAAAAAGAATGGTTTCTGCATTGTATCTTGGTTTTAGTTATCGACCCAACTCAGGTCTGTAACTTAAAACAATAAAAAAGTGCATGTGTCATTTTGTAGACGCATGCCTACAAACTGACTCAGGCAGGAGCGTCTAAGGTTTATTTTTTTTCTTTAGCCACGCTGCACAGCATTGGTGATGCAATGGAGTGTGGGCTAAAAACATTGGTAAATCCAATAGACTGAACAGGAAAAAACTATTGGCTTTGTCAATGCTTGTTGCAACTTGCAGTTGGCATTTTCTCCTGAATTCTGTTGTGTGACCTATTTCTTCTTCCTGATGTCTGGAGCCGTCTTGTACCTTGCAAATCTCTTCGGTGCTAATCTTCATCAGTCAAGACATATGAGACCACCAAAAATGCTTTTGACCCTTTGTGGTCTTCTAACTCGGATCCTGTTAAAGACACACTTGATACTTTTGACGTATAGCATTATAAATAGGGTGGCACCGTGGCGACAAGAGGGGGTCACCCTCTGGAACGGGACTCAACAGATCTTCTGAGCACCCAGACTTTGACAGGGAGGGAGTATTCAGCAAAATGATGCTGTAGACTGAGGGGTGGTGTTCTAATTATAGCTCATTTAAAGGAACTCTTGGCTTGATTTTGAAGAAAATTATAGGTGATTGACAGAATGAGGCACTTCCAGGATATTGGCGGTCAGTCATGTGGTAGCGCTGGTGAAACAACTCGGGATGATGGTATAGGAATAAAGGACATCTTGGCCCTGTGGTGTTAGGGTATGATGGAAGCGTTGACCTTGTGGTGATTGGTGGAAGACTAAAGAAAGGCATGTCTTTTATTTGTTGTGCATCGTGGGTTTAGAAGATGAAGGGATGGTGTGGGGTGTGAATGAAGGCTGGTCGTTATGGTGATCATCAGAAGAACACAGGCAGGTGGAGATAGGTCATCGGGGATGGACCATGGTTTTAGAGGTGTGGAGAGGTCTTTACCGTGGGACTTTGAAGTAGGAGGGAGGATTTCACCTTGATGTAGAGCGATAGGGTGCGAGGAAAGACGTGGCTTTGGCGTGGCTGTCTAGATGAAAAGAAAATATGCACATCTGATATTCTTCCTTTTTCTCAAATCAAATTGTTAAACAATATTGTTTACTTTTCTTTTATCCTTTTCAAAATAAGTACTCTGACTTCCAGCTTTTACCACAAATCACTACTATTAAATTCCGCACATTGCATTTTAAAAACGCATTCCTAGAAATGAAAAAAACGATAAAGGAAAAATCACGAATGCCATAGCACTATCAATGCAGGCAGTGTACACCTCTTCTGCCTAAGCAGGTTTCCCAGGAGGAAAGCTAAGCACTTGTAAGGGATCACATTATGCCTAAAAATGATACAATATCTTATACAGCTCTTCTTACTTCACTTCTGCAGTTTCTGAGTAAAAATTACTGATTCATGTCATTTTATGAGGTTTTTTAAAGTGAGTAAATTCCCCAAGGCGTGCTGGTGCTAGGGAAGCTGAAGGCAGCGACGAAAGGATCATGCAGAAGAGTCGTGCCTTACCTTCCCTGTGAACCCTAGCTGGTTAGTCATGAGTTTCAGGTCTAAAGGGAGAGAGCTCCAGAGGCTTGGCTGAGAGATACAAGAAGGCTCTGCCATCTGCCCCTGATGTAAGGGATGGTAGGCATCTTCACAAAGTAGAGCGTGGAGTGCGTAAGGGTGAGCAGAGCTTAACCATACCCAAGGACACTCACTTTGCAGCAATTAACATCAGCTTTGTGGGACAAGGGGCTTTGAATTTCAGATTTCTAGAAACAGAAGTACCTTCTGCTAGTAAATAAGCGGGAATCTTTTAATGTAGTTCTCTGATCTCTCCAAACGTTCTTATGACACACTGTGGGATCGAGGGTTAAGTTGTCTCTCTGGAGAGGTGTGAATAGGTTAGGAACTGCTTCAAAGCAGATGTCTCTCTGAACACTGGTATCCTGGGAGGTGTGAGTGGGACTGACGTCTCAGAGTGACTCCGGCTTCTTCTTGTGAAGTGAAGTTAAATTAAAAATCACACCTTTGGGATCAGAGAAAAACAGCAGGTGATTATGGAAAGGACACCGTCTGTGTGCGCCCGCATCGCAGCGGGCTGGCTTCAGTCCATAGGGATGCAAGCGCACAACGGAATAAATCAGACCAGTGCCACACCGCCACGCTGCCTGTGCTCCCTCCAACATGGCCCCACAGCGCATGCTCAGTGTGACAGGGACTGACCTCACGGTCCAGGGAGGAGAGCGGTTCCCAGGAACATGCCCTTCCTGCTGCTGAAGCCCCCTCCTCTCTTTTGAACTTCAGACAGTGTTTACTGAGGACACATTTTCTTTTCTCGGGGTAGAGAGGAAGGCGTGGTCGTGGATCTAAAAAGTCAAAGCCATGCTGCCCTCCCACACCTGGTACCTGGTGGGGTGGCCCCCATTAGCCATTACATAGGGACGTGGGACAGGAGGACATAGATAGGGCCCCCTCTCCCTCTACCTCTTTGAACGAAATAGAAAGCAAGGCGCTCCCACATTTAGTCGCTCCTCTGACCCCCTCCTATGTAATGGATCATGGGCTTATATAGTAGAACACTCCCTGAATAAATATGAGGGGGCAGGGGTTTACAGAAAAAGAGGTGCAGGAAGCCCCTGAGAAGGCCCCTACCTTGTACCACCACCTGAAAATGAGGGGTGTCCATGTCCTTATCCTGGATAAAGGGGTGGCAGGAGGCCCCTGAACAGGCTCCTGACTCCCTCAAAAAACCTGCAGAAAGGGTGTAGCAGGCCCCCCCAGCCAGTCTTAAAAGCAGGTGACAGGAAGCCTTCCCGATGGTCCATTAACCATACGTCACCGCCCCCCCTTCGCCCCCCCCCCCGGCCCCCCACACCCACAAAAGGTAGGACTGAAGAAAAGATTTATGTCTGTTCAGTAGAACAACATCAGGATCCGGCCAACGCATGGCACAACCTGAAGACATTATGTGGCCCTTCCTGCCTCATGTCCACTAGCTAAGAACATGTGTGGAGTGCATTGCTTCCTTTATCATATTTCCAACCAGGCCCATTTCAGATTCCATTCTGTGACATGGGTCTCCTCTCTTGCTGATTCCTAGTACCTTTGCCTTTCCTGCTGAAGAGAATCTGATGATATGTTGGTCATACGTTAGCACATCTACTATGTCCCTGTGTACATTCACATGCTTGCCTGCCAAGAAATGAAATAAGTCATGAAAAGGGGGTATATTTTTGAAAAACACTACTGCTACTAGTAAATATACAGATGAGCAATAAAACGATGGAGGCAGGAGAGCTGAACAATAGTTCAGATGCTGCGATAGTCATGCAAGAGAAATGTTAATGTTTCCCTCTCAAATGATAATATGAAATGTGGTAGCAACAGATAGCGACATAGCACAGCATCGCGCTGCAAAACGCTACAAGCAAGAGAGAAGTGAGTGGCAGCCATTTTGGGCTCACCAAAATAGCATCATTCACTCCAGCGACATTGTTAGCATTTGCAACATGTAATGTCCCCTGCACATGCATGTAAACATAGACACAATCAAAATGAAACTGTGCACCACATGAAATATCAAAACAGAATTATCATAAATTGAGTTCTTTCAGAGTTGCCTTCGTCGACGCAGTGAAATTGTACATATTTTAGCTAATTCAAGTGAGAACATATTTATGCTACGGAAACACTTTAATCGGATTACAGTCTGTGTTGCCTAGATTCACACTCATGACGTCAAGTGCACAATTCAGCACATACTTCAACAAATATGGACGTGTCGGCCACGCCCAATCCTATCACGTGTTATAGTCTATTGATTATCATTGCCTGATAAATGGCGTCGAAAGGTGAGTTATCAATCACCACGCGGCAGCTGAGGCACCTCTGATCAATAGCTCCTTTCGCATCATGATTTGTAGGTCAAACTGGAATTAACTTTAAGCTAACATTCTGAGGCAGCCATTTTAAGAGCTCCTTTGTGACACGTGATGATCCTGTTTGAATCCAGTAGCGTAGCACAGGACGTCCAAAACCTTTTAGAACCACAACACAATTTTTTGAACAAACTCTTGCGACCCACCTAGCTTTAATAGAAAAAAAGGCAGAGGATGTTTTATTGTAACTAAAGCATCATGTGGTTGAGGACTGTCACTTCCAGACAGCACATTTCCTCTAAAATGGCCACTAAATGTGCACATATAGTTTACGTATAAAGCTATATTGCACACAAATGATAATGTGTGGAAAACAGGTTGCAGTGAATAGTTATCATCTGTGTTTTACCAAGTAAAGTGTCCTGATTTGCTTTGATCCCATTTTTGTTTCCATCACACTCTTTCAAAGAAAAGTGCTTCATTTTTGCTTTCCTAACTGCTGAATGTGTATAGTTTATTTGCAGGTATTTGCATTCTGTTGTGTGTTACAAAAAATGATGTGCTGCAGTCTGTCCTTTCACACTTCCTGTACCCCAGCAAGATTGTCCCATATTTCACTTTACTTTTTTTCTCTATCTGCAAAATGAGAGGAGCTTGCAGGGGGTAGCTTCAGTGTGGGTGTTTGGGGTGTTACCCCCCCCCCAATAAATGGAATTTGAGATAAATAATTGGGTGCAAGTGGTTTCAGTTGAATATGGTGACTGTCGGATTTCACCAGGAATTTTTATACAACCCAAAAACAAAATGCAAACACACTTTCTCCCTCTCTCTGTTTGGAAACGCTTAAAAACTGTTGGTTATTTCACAAAATAATGTGTTTTCTCTCACTTTGTAAACCTACCAATCTGCATTCCTCTCCATTTTCACTGCCCCTTAAACCCCTCTTGTGTGCCCTGTTTTTTGTATAATATATTTTAACATTATTTGCCAGGATGATTGTTAGAACATCTCAAGCCTACACCCCCATATCTTACTGACCAAGCTACACCCCTTGTCAATCCCCTTATTTAAAAAATAAGCAGCAATTTGTCAGAAGACATAGCTTCACATTGGACCTCTGTCTCTGAAGCAAAGTAATGGGATGCAAGATAAATACAGAAATTAAAGGCGTCTTCATTTATTGCTTGGACTTTCGGGGACCTCCAAAAATGGGTTGTGAGAGCCCGCAGTTTGGTAAATGCTGAGCCGATGCACATTCGGTAAAAGCAGGTATTTCACAATGAATGTTGGGCACACTGCACTTCTGCTCAGTCCCTGGAGCCAGCAAGCCATAACATTTCAGTGTAATTACCTGGCAAACATTCTACGGCGAGTGCTTACAGCCTCCCCCGCCTGGGGCTGGTGTGTCTCAGTGCCTCTGATAACAAGGTCAATCTGTATCCGTGCTTGTGAGAAAGCCTTGGTACCTCCCTTCATGTGCTTAGCAGGTAGTTTGCTGAGTTTTGCTACGCGGAACTCCTCAAAGTTACAAAAAAACTCCTCTGAGTTCTGCAAGTGGCGGAGTGCAATGCGAACTGCTGTTCGCACTGGTCTTTCTGCCGTTCGGGAAGAAATTCTACCCGAGCGGCAGCTCGCAATCGCGAACTTACCATTTGTGATCGCGAGCAGGGAAAAAACTCCTCTGCACTATGCAAAGCGGAGTTTTCTGCACTCCGCAAGCTCTGCGGTGAGCGGAGTGCAGAAATCTCCAAAAACTCCGCAAACAGAGCGGAGTTCTCCGTCCAGGCCTAGCGCTTAGACCAATGGCAATGTGATTATTTAGTGCTCCATGAACTGTAGTTTTCTTGTGAAAATACCTGTCATAATATTTTCTATACGATAGAAACTCAGGAGGTTTGCTTCTCAGGTTATGACTTTCTTGCAAATTTGAAGCTGGACTCTGACAATGCTCTTCTAATACAGGTCAATATTTGGGAGCTCAGAGAAGGAAAATTTGTAGAAAGAAGAATTTAGTTTTCCCATTTAATAGCATTTGAGTGAAGAAAGTTTAGGCAGAAGAAAGATAAAATATAATCAATTTTAGCATATAGAATCATATGTCTCCAGCTCATTCAGGAACGTTGGCATGTATGTGCCATGGTCTATGTTCCAGCCCTGACCACTAGGAATGGCCACTTTTTAAACTAGGCTTGATGGAGAACTTGCTGTTGAAGTCTTGTAGGTGATGCAGAAGCCGGTCTTGTTATGTGAAGATGATAAACATTTGCAGGTCACAGTGACAGATTGTGAGTCTCCTCTCTGCTCCATCAACGTGCCGGAACCCTGACCATGCCGGTTACCCCGGGGATGAGATTAGCGTTTTTTCCATTCTCTTTACTCTGACTGCGCATCTCTCTCTTGAGACAAGCTTTCAAGGGGCTATTGTGAACATGGAAAAGAAATGAATTGAGAAAACCAGCTCAGTTCAGAACATGCAAGAGGTTGCACTAATCCCTCTCATGAAAGGTCACAGAACAATAATGACGTAAGGAAGGTTACTAGTCAAATGACCGATTTTACACTCCTTTATTTGATGATGCAAATGCTTAACAAACAAGTGTAATAAACCGTGTTCAGTTTTGTGTCAATTTTAACAATAACTTTGCTTCTTTTTGATTCAATGTAGCAATATTGTCTTTATGCTCGGTATTTTGTGAGCATTGCCAGCAAGTTCAACTGGTGAGAACGTGGGTTGAATGTTGCAAGACATATATTGACCTAACGTTTTTGAGCATAGACAGTTCTGACAGAGAATGTGTTAACTTTGGTAATTCCCTGCAGATATCAGCGTCGCCTAGCAGCACTGCTGGTACCTCTAAGACAGTCATTCTTGGCAGCTCTGTGCAGCGGCGCAGCTAGAGCCAGTCAGCCCTCTGGTGAAGCCCCTCCTATGCATTATGCTGAATGTTACAAATATAAACAGTTCAGCCAAAGATAATTCATTTGAATGCAGCAGGCAAGTCAATCATTGTTTCGACTTGATGTACGTTCAAGAGATAATACATTATATGTATATGGAGGTGGACACAGAAAACACCAGAAGTGGGTGGGGGATGTGCTAAAATATTTACTCGAAGTTTTCAGTATTAAAGTTTTGGTAAAAAGTACATGTATAGTAATGATCAAACACAGTCCATGGTGTATATATGAAAGATGCCAAAATACTGAAATAATATTTATATTGCATGCATACTGTGGAGGAGTCATCTATATTTATGAAACATTCATGTTACAGACACAAAGATTCTGTAATGTACAGGCGACCAGTTTATTCCCCAGCGCCCCGAATAGATGTTGACTGCGCTTCGACCCTAGTGATCAGAAGATCTGGTGGCCGTGTCACTAAGTAGGCACATTACTGAGGCTCTGAAATGACCTGAACAAAATTCTCAGATTGAGAAAATATCACTATGGGGGCGAAATTCACTGTAATAAAGACAGACGTGAAGATAACTTAACAAAATAAGTCTCAAAATGATGCAATTCGATCTGCAAGCAGGAATACAAATGTATACATGATAAATGACTGTATGCATTAAATCAAGCGTATAGACTGTGCAGCTAATGTGTGCATGCACAGAGGGACTTACATAAGTCATCAGGAATAGTCACTAATGAGGATGTGGAAATGTTGGGACCAGTAGCGGCCCGTCCGCTGCAAAAGTGGGGTGGCAAGCCGCGCCGGAGGAGGGAAGTGAGAGGTGGGGAGGGTTCGGGGACTACATTTTTAAAAAACAAATAAATAAATAAACATACTTTAACATAGCCGCCGCGCCTCCCACGCATCAGCTTTTGCTACCTTTGGCTCTGGGCGTAGTCTCCCAGCCTGCCCTGCGGCCAGTCCTGAAGCTGCTCTAGCTTGAGAGCAGCTTCAGGATTGGACTGGAGCCTGTGCCTGCTTACTCTAGCCCCAGTGACGCAGCAGGGGCTGGAGGGAGCTTCACGGCGCATGAGGTGTTTGGAGGGCTGAGACAGCCGGCCAAACACCTCATGCGTAGCGAAGGGAGTGCCCACCACTCCCCCACCAGCAGTATCATCCCCTAGACCCGCCCCCAAGGACCGTCAGACTCCTGGGGGCGGGTCCAGGGGATTAAAATAAAACCCGTTTTATTATCGTTTTATTTGCTGGTGGTGGCAGGTGGGCGGCGCTCCTCTGCTCTAATGGAGCGGCCGCCACTGGTTGGGATAGGAAGAATGGGAAAATTAAAGCAGGACCAAAACCACCCCACTTTGTTCCACTTCCAAGTTCTTCTTGACCATGGGAACTGCTTCTTCCAGAAAGGGTTCAGAGCTGCAGTTCAAGTGCTTGTACTCTCGCATGTGAATGGTTCTAATGTCTTGCTCCACGACCTTCCAGACTCCACTTAGACACCCCTAAGGGCATTCCACGAACCCCAGCGTGTCTCATCCAGGGCCTTAAGAAATATGATTACACCACCACAGTGCTTGAAATGGATATATAGAAATGCAGGTACTTATTGATCCAGAGAATCTGTTTGCTGCTGAGAGGTGCTAGTACTATGAAAGAAGTGCAGATACTGAGTACCTCCTAGCACTGCACCAACGGCAACCTGATGGATCTCCATTGGCTCTCCTCGCCGCTTCTCACCATCTTTAAAACCAGCTGCATCATTTACAAAACCATCATGAAAAGCAACCTTCCTTATTTGCATTCAACTTCACCATCTCAGGCGGTTGTTGCCACATCCATACGCAGGAGACGGCACACTAAAATGTGTAAAAAATCAAAAACAAGGCATCAGGCGTTTTCCATCTATGCGTCCTGGATCTGGAATAACATGCTTGTATCCACCAGGACTGCCCCAATGCTGCTCCAGTTTAGGAGACTGTTGAACACTCACCTCTTTAACACTACATCACACTATATTAACCATCCATAACCCAGGTACCTCTCCTATCACAAGGCTGACTTTAAGCTTGTCTGTTCCTTTTTGAAGAGTGGCTGTGTTACAAGTGCTGGTGTTTGAATGACAGCAAGTCTTTTTTTTAATGTAATTAACTTTTCCATCAGAGGTATAAAAAAAGAAAACTATAACCTAGTGAAGAATAAGTCCGACACATTTCAGGGACACCATGCACATTCTTGTACACATTTTCGTTCTTAGTTGTGTAAGACCACCAGCATGACAGCCAGTCTTGCAGAAGTGAGTGGACATCATCTGAAGTCTGCACTTCTTTCTGAAGGATATGAGGGTCTTCCAAGTGCTTACAGCCTGTCAGCCTACTCAGAGAGGGAAGGAGAACACCTGGCCCTGCATTTGGAAAAACTATCCTGGAGGAGAAATCAGGATTGTTCCCAGCATGAGGAACAGCTCAAAGAAGCTGACTGCCAGTGGATGCAAAGCCATGCGCTAACCTATCTCCTGAGAGATTTCTCTGTCTCCTTGAGCAGATCCCGCAGTGAACTGTGCCGAGACATCCTAATGAAAAGCAATATTGTGGACTCTGGTATCCCTGCAGTGGGCCGAGAGACTGGCACTGCTGATGCCCAGCACTGAGGATACCACACAAGAGAAGCTATAATTGCTGCTGATGCAGAAGGCCTGATTCAACCAGAGAGGCCGTAACTGCCGAAAATGGACACTCGCTAAAGATCTAGCCAGGAAGCTGCAACTGCTGAGCCCGAGTACCCATCTGCATCCAGCCTGGGAGGCCACAACTCCCAATGATGAGAGCCCGCCACGCAGAACTTCCACAGTGATCCCCATCTAATGGCGTGTGTGCTGAAACAAGCTGCTGCAGTCCTGCATCATCAAAGCCGATGCTGCACACAAACTGTATTTTCATCGACAGGTGCAACAGGCCTAGCCTTGAATAAGATTGAGAAGGGGAACGTGAATAGGTAAATCTGTAATCAAAAAATGTACAATTTGGCTGTGTGAACTGGCAATCCCTCAAACAGTTGACTAATCAACACCTTAGCAACTTAGACTATTGGGCAAGAACTGCACTGCTGCCTAATCACTAAAGATGGCCCTTATCGCACCTCTGAAGAACCTAGACCTTATGGGTCTGGCGGCGCAGGGTACGCCTTAATCTCCTGAGTTCACCTGCTTTGTCGAACAGAGACACGGGACACTCCGTTAGGCATAGAAGATTTGGTTTATTAGCTGCAGCTAAGTACAGTTGTCCCAGAAGTACACTCGGTATGTTCTTAGGAGACTGCCACTTTACTTTGTGGCGCACAATCTTTTATAACACACATATTCACAAAGAACACTCCCAATGCATACAGGGTCAACCAATGAGAAGAATGTGAAAACAAGATATTAAGTAACTCAAATAAGCCTCCCTTCCAACTGTGTTTGTCACCCTTCCCCACAAGTTAATCAGTGGTAGTGTTTATAAGTCGACTTGCAGGTGACAGGACACATTTGTATGCCCCGAAGGACAGTTGTGAAATGAGAGAATACGAGTAAAGAATAGCGAAGGCCAGAGGATAAGATAAAGTCAGGAAAGAATGGTGCGAACCAACAGATAGTCGAGACAGGGATCAGTCAGACCAGACGAGGATTAGTGGAGTCGGCCAGACCCTGACACCAGCTATAAACAGAGGCAGGAGGTTATTTGACACGTTGCAGCAGGACGAGGGAAAACAACACCTCGTTCACCGTGCCGCCTGAGTGAGGGCAATACAAAATGGTGGAAAGACACAAAATGGTGGCTAAATACGAAAACTGAATTACCTCACCTCTGGAAATCACAGATTTGACCCAGTGCCTAAATAGTAAGAAAAAAGTCCTAGGGCCCAAGGTATGTCTCAGGAATCCACTGCAGTTGGTACCATCCACAGCTCCTGCCTTTGCTGCCAAGTGTCAGTACTACCTACTAACCATCACATTCAAACAGGGGTGGGAAAAGGCACAAGCAAGTAAAAACCACAGAAGGAAACCTGGGGAACCAGAAAGGGAGAATTTAACAAACTGAGGAGAGGGCAATAGCTGGGTGTGAACTAATTAAAGTAGCAACAAGCCAACTGCAAATATGAGGTGTAGGCAGGCACAGATGCAAAGGAACTGCTCTGCTCTCATTAATACTGTCACTGCCCTTGATGGCCCAGGAGTGTCCTAGCAAAGTGAAAGGATAACCCTAACTATTAGCATGCATGCCTTTTGTCTCTGACCCATGTGATGGACCCACATGCCAACCCCGACGAAGCTTTTCTCTATGGTTGAACACTCTTAACTTAATAAATTAATACACTGACCTCAGTGTAACCCAATCAATAGCTGAACTTACAAATGATGCTGCGGCAACAAATGATGGATGGAATGCTGAATGAATCAAACATTCACCCCCAGTCAAGAGATCTGGGTTAAATCCATTGTTCTTTTGCTCACTAAGCCACCCAAGTTTGTACCCAGCCATATGCAAATCAGTCTTCAGCCTGCTCTTCATAGGAACAGTCCAGCCTGAACTGCCAAGCCAGGTCTTCCCTGGACTGGAAACAAGCCTCCTGGGACTTGTTTCGGGGTAGCACCCCTCATCAGCCAGGATAGCTTGAATCTAGTGGCACAGCTAGCAAAGGGCCCACATCTGGGCATACCCGTTCCACTTAGGGCAAAAAGGGCTGCATTAACAAATGATGGACGGAATGCTGAATGAATCAAACATTCACCCTCAGTCAAGAGATCTAGGTTAAATCCATCATTCTTTCCTTGACAATATTTTTTTTTTTTGCTCTTCTGGTTGGGTTCGCTCGATACACAGTACAGAGTCTTTGCTGGCAGCGGTAATAGATTCCTTTATAATTCTCATTGAGGAAGGGTGCTGACCGCTTTCATTTTATTGGATCTCTCTGCATCGCTCATTAAAGTATGCCGCCCCTCCTTCTTTCATGTCCTTTTGAAGCAGACATCTGTGGAACAGCACTAAACTGGATTACATGCCATAAGCCGTCTGATCTCGAGCTATTTACTGCTACAGTATCAGTCCAAAATCATGGACCTAATCCAAGGAATACCACAGGGTTCTTTCCTGAGTCGGAAATTATTCAGCATCCAAGTTTTTCCTCTTGCTAAACTCATTAGATCTTTAGGTTTCGCATTAGCATCTTATGCCAATGATACTCAAATGATTATCCACCTTGATATTCATTCCTCCAACAACAGAGAAAGGGGCATATTATCAAGCCAGGCGATAAAATTATTGCTGCTTTAGCGGCAGAAAACTGCCGCTAAAACGGTGATAATGGGCTTGATAATATGCTCTATGGAATTCCAATTGAAGCCCATGTTAAATGTGAAGGACATCTAACATGGGCTTCAATTGGAATTCCATAGAGCATATTATCAAGCCCATTATCGCCTGGCTTGATAATATGCCCCATAGTTTCCAAACATTGTCTGATAAAGATTGCTGCTTGGATGAGTGCACACTCATTAAAATTGAACATAGATAAATGCATGTACTTATTGTTGGTGATGAACCATCTTCCTGGTCTTCTGGTCGGTGACCATCAACCTAGGGACTGCCTCTATTTGCGCACGTCGTTCAATTCTCAGCTTCTGTGTTTTCCTTGATCATTCTCTTTCTCTTTCTCTGTCTCTCGCTCTTTCTCTCACTCCTGAGATTACCGCAGCTATTTAAGTATTAGTCCTTGCAAGAAGCCAATGTCGAGAGCCTGTGTTTTTTTGTCCATTATTTGATGGTAAGGGTCGTTTGTGAGAGGACTCATGAGTTTAATTGTTAGTAGCTGCTTCCCGGGTATATCCAGTAATGTCTTATTTTTTGTATTTACAAGCGCTTCCTTTCCCAGTGAGTTAAGTGTGCATTTTAAAATTGTTTAAAATACCTAAAACATTTACAGTGGCTTCCACTTCAAAAGTCAAGGATATAAGAGAGAAGGCAGATTACTGATAGTATTCTACTTCCTGTTCGATAGAATGTTACTTCCTGACTTCCTGTTGGTATTTGCGACTAAGTGCAAGTGTGCACATCTGCTATGTCACCATTCACCACAAAAAACAGACAATTTTTTAGGCCTGGGGCTAGCCAAGAGCTTTGATTTTAGTAGAACAACATGTTTAATATACTTACCTACACCTCACTTTGAATTTTTTAAAGTCAGAATTTGGTTTCCTTGCTGTCACAGGTGAACTGGCTCACATGGTCAGCGCTGTGATGGGCTGCGGGTTGCAGTCAAAAGGGTCTGCTACTTGCTAACTTTGCTGTGAATACTTATAGAGGCCTTCAACAGGCCATGTTCATCCTTTGGTCTGTTAGTGTGCCATTCACATTTACTTCCACCCACTAACGTATACAGCTATGGCAGTAGGACAGCCCACTTCGGTCACTAGGTAACTTCACTGTGAGCAACGCCATTCTTCCCTATCACAAGCAGCACATTCACACACAAAGTAATTCCTTCCACTACCATGGAATGTGTGCTTTCAGAGACCCACAAATATTTTTGACTGTAGCCAATGTATTTTTAGATTGACAAGAGCACAGCAGCATCCTCAACAATGACATTTTGCAAAATCGATGGCAAAACAAAACAAGCATTGACAAAGCCAAACGGCTGGCAGACCGATTGGCTTTTTACCAATGCTTGTTAAATGAAGCTGCCGGAAGTTTTATCGAGAACAACAGGTCACCGCCCAATGCAGCCATGAGCGTGTGGATTTTAAAGAGCGGTTCAAAGGATGCACTGTGCCTGAGAGCTGAAGTAGCTGTTAGAACACAGCTCGTGAGGGGGTCTTTGAGTATCTGAGGTGTGCGCCAATTGAACTCTGCATTATATTAGCTCAGACTGTCCCCGCGCTCTGCTCTTCATCCGAGCTTTTCATCCGCAATCCACCTATCCTCGCCTCTCGCTTCCGGGTGTGGGACGCAGCATCCGGCAGTGGAGCCAGGTTTCGCCCTGCAATCCCCAAGGCACCAATTAGGCACGTGAGCCGCTAGCCGTGCTGCGGATAATTGCACAATGAGTGTGTGATCTTGTTTGGTCGCGAGTCGTTAAATAACCCGTGATTTATAGCGCTCGGGGGAGCGCTGCGGCGAGGGCACGGCGGCAATACGGAACCGGTCCAATTAAGTAATGTGATTTGCACGAGTTCTCATTACCAGCCTTGTAAAGTGTCCCTGCAGAGATGCCGCAGCAGTAAATAAAGTCTGATAGAGAAGGACTGCGGGGGTAGATGGATGACTTGATTAATGAATAAGTGGGAAAGAATTGGACGAATGTATCACTGTTGTCCAATCATGGTACCCGAGGGCTGGATCCATGCCACAGTTTCAGGATAACCATTGGCAATTACATCTTTCATTTCTGTGGGTGTATTCCAGCTGGGCAGTCTTAAAATCTGGCATGGACCCCTTGCTCACTAATCAATGGACTCGCCTGGGGAGAATGAATGTGGGCAGCGTGCATGCTGCCCAGTCATTATCAGAGCTCTCAGGTTTTGCTGGGCCATATGTAAACAGCTCTTTCAGTCCAGGTTTTCGTTGTACATTCTGGAACTTGTAGTCCTACTCATCCCATCTTGAAACCAGGACCATAAATCCCAGAATGCAAAGCAAAACATGGACTGAATTAACTCTTCACACATGAACCGGGGAATCTAGGCACTGGCTCTGTAAAGGCCATGATACTGTTTTATTAGAGAAATATTCTTGGTAATTTGGAAAATTCTGTGTGTGGAGTTGCCACATCACTGCGCTTTAGAAGCTCATGTTTGTTGTAGTATTACAAAATTGTTTTTAAATAAGCCAGTTCTTACATGTAAGTCAAAACTGCATGGAATTGTTCAATGAAAGCTGGAAACTGGAAAAACGGTGTCGGGTCGCCATGACTATATCAGGCATTGGCAACCCTATGTGAGGAAACTGCATAATGTGTGAAAGTGTGGATTCCTACTATGGGTGAGTGAGATCTGAGACTCCGCAGGCAGAGGGGCTGCGGCTAACCTTTAGTGGACATGGCCAGGTAAAAACACGTCTTACTGCTTTAGCCATGTTATTGGGATAACATTGAACTCTAGCTCGGGTAGCGCATTTATCACTGCTCTGAGAAAGCACGCTCAATCTTTATGAACGAATTTTTAAAAAAACAAGCATTGCCAAAGCCGATAGGACTCCCTATTTTGACCTACCGGCTTTCCGAATGCAAAAGCAAAACATATAATTAAATGAAAACATGTTTCAAGAACGGGGAGGGCTGGGGTGAGCAACACAGGAATGGGTGGGGGCTGGTGAAGGGGAAGTAATGCAGGTTGGGCATTTGAAGGGGGTAAGCAGCATAGAGAGAGCAAGAAAACACATGCACTCTCATGGAGTACTTAATGAAAAAGAAAATGAGCTGTGGAAGGATACAAGTTGGCCAATCAAACGAATGGTAAAGAAGTTATGTTCTACAGAAGGGACACACACAAGCACAGGAAGGCAAGTCATCGAATTAGAATCAAGCTAATTTGAGTGACAATAAAACCAACCAATGGTAAGCAACGAGCTGGCTCTAATCATCCCTCTGTCAAGTTTTTAGTATGGTCCATGAGAGGTTTTCACCTCTGTTAGCTGAGACCTAATAATACCTGTATGTAAATGCATTTACCTCCAGCTGGAGATTCTTTATGTATTTATTAACATATGTATGTGTGTGTTTAGATGAGGTTTTATAGAGCGCAGCTCACTGCTGAATTTGTGGAAACACTACATCAGGATCGTTTGAATGCAACCGGGTGCGAGGAGGGATCCCTCTGCCCGGCGCTCCTTTTGTCACTATCCAGTTTGTGGCCGGTGTTCCATCTGCTCAAAGTTTCCATCTGTCAATGCCCCCTAGCTCTGCTGCACGCGCCACAGCGGGAGGCGTGCACACATTTCCGGGTGGCGTGCACAGACACTTCAGGGTGGAGTGAACAGACATTGGAGGTTGGATGGGTCTACAAAAGCGCAGACAGGGGCGCAGCTGCCCGCGGTGCAGCGGGTGCAGTGGCACCGGTCCCGGAGAGGCCCACCGAACCCTGATAATTGCTGTATTTTACTACCCCGACAGCAATCGAATGGGCCATTTTCCTTGATTGCCCCAGAGCCTCTGGCATTCTTGCTAGGCTGCTGAACACAGAGCTAAGTAAAGGCTGTGCTCTACAAATGCAACTAATGCTAATTGAAGATGCACGTTTATCTGTCTTGGTCAGAACCAAGATGCCAGATATGTAAATGCTGCGTGGAGGTAGTTGGCTCAGCATCAGCTCCTGCTAAAGATGTAATGGAGGGCCAGTTTCTGTAAAAATCTTAACTCTTTGCTCCAATGAACATCATCAGTGGTGCAATGCAGACAAACTTGAATTTCATTGTTGACTTCCTCATGAACAAGTCCAGTGCTATCAAGGCAGTGTTCACGTGGACACAATTCTAGAGATCTGCCAATTGCTTTCTTGGGGCGATTTATGATGATGAAATGTCAGTAGCCCACCTAAGCTATTAGCACAGGTGTGGCTAGCTCCGCCCCATAGTCATTTGGATGTAGAGGGTGGATTTTCTGAGGATGAATACCTGGAAATTGGCCCTTGATCAAAGAAGTGGCCGGTATCATAAAGGTGACCTCCTCCTATTGAAAGGATGCCAGGGTACGCCAAGTGCTTTATCCAGTTATAAACCTGACATGCTACCTTGACATGTACTCATTCACTGAAGCGCTTCAGAGTCTCGTCAGAAGTATGAAGCACTATATAACAGTGATTAAAACAAAATACTTTTAGGGGTTTACCTATTCTACAGTGTACCGATATGAAATTGTGCTTTTAAAGAAATCAATAGGTGCCTTGAAACACGAAATAAGCTTAAAGAAATTATTTTTTGGGATGGCAGCTATATGCAGGTTAGTGGGCATCCTAGTTGGATGGTTAGTACTGGCAACCTAGTTATTGTCTAGTAGTTGCATGTTGTTGCTGTCGAGTAGTTGCATGCTAGTTAGATGGCTTACATTTTATGTTTTTTTAATGTATAATACATTAGTCCTAAAACCCAACACTGGACACTCTGGTAAGGTATTGAAATGTATAGGATCAGTGAGATGAAGAGTTCCCATGAGTGACTGGTCTGAAAGGGTGGTGTGTGATGTGCGAAAAGGATGAAAAGTATACTGGGGTAGAGTACCTTCTGCATGAGTGGTAGGTGATGCGCGTGACATCACAACAGTACCATAATATTATACTTGTAAAATGATGCCGTCACAGGAATGAGGTTCTATGAATATTTTGTTTAGTCAATAGATAGATCATAGATGTACATCTTGAATCTAGTATACAAAAGTAGGGGTATATCATCAAGGACCGGCGATAATTATCGCTAGGCGCAGTTAGCGCTAGGATAATTATCGCCGGCTAACGTGGATTTTTATCGCTGGGATAGTGTGCTATTAGCAATGCTTATCTCAAAAGCGATCAAAATCCTAGCGCTAACTGCCAAACGTGAGATTATCGCTGGAAACCCAGCGATAATCTCACGAAGTTTGGCGTTAGCTTGATGAGAGGGCAAGGCAAACTTAGCCATGATATCCACCTTCCATAGGATATCATGGCTAAGTCAGTCCTGAAGCAGGCCTAAGCAAAGTAGCAATAACAGGGGTTATCGCTACTTTTCTTGCCGCTATGCTTCATAGAGTGGGGCTTGATGATAGGAGAAATGTCGCTTAGCGACATTTCTCCAGTCATGTCAGGGCAGGAACGCCCATTTTGCATCTCATTAGAGATGCAAAGCTGGGCGTTCAGAATTCAGGCGCTAATGCAAGGTTGCATGCAAAAGCGTGACCTTGCTGATTAGGCGATAAAATTATCGCTGCTTTTCGCCCGAAAACGAACGCAAAAGCGGCGATAATTTTTTATCGCCTCATTGCTGATAGGCCCCTTAATGAGTTGTAGGAACTGAATGGTGCCGAGCCGCTGGAAATGCAGTTCTGCTGTTCTATGAGTGGGATTAATTTATACATTATCCCACTGTGGTACCACAAGTGGAAAGGAGCACTCCGGGAATTGTTCTAACCCGAAAAACTTCAATTTGATATCTGCAGGAAATCTTTTTTATTCTATTTTCCCTTCTTCACTTGAAATCCATTAATATACAAAGAGCATCCTGCCAACATGTGCTGGGGTCCCGTAACTAGTCAGCATGAAGGAGTCTAGTTCGTTATCGGAATTAACCAGACAAATCGCTCCACCAACTAAGAACGGCCATGCACCACCACCCACAGAATCGAGAAAGAGTTATCAATCTGTCAATCCCGCTGTGGATAGTGGCTTCCAAAAGGTCTAGATCTCAGCTCTTCATCTAAGGGCATTTTTTCATCCTTTTCAGATGATTACCAGCACGGTCGCTAATCATCACTATCTCTGGGTTGCAGCACCCAACTGTTTGTTTAATATCTACATGAGGCTTGGAAGTTATTTCGAGTCTTATGAAATAATGTCCTGACTATAGGAATGTTATTCAATCCCAAAATATCCTTTCACAGCACACAGTAAAGAAATCTTATTGAATAAAATGAGTAATGTAGAAGTGAATACTACCTTCCCTCACGTTATAAGACAGCGCAGAATCTGTCTCTTGTAAACAATCTCGGTTGGTATCTAACGCTCACACCCGCTGACCAGCGCCCTGTTGATCTCCAGCTAAGTCTGAGCTCTATCAGTACCAACACTTACAGATAGGGCCACGGGTTATGCATGTTAAAAAGTAGAACTGGTAAATGTCTCAGACATTAAACCTTCAACAGACACTGTAGAAAGACTCACGGCAACAAGTATATGCAATGGAGTCAGTCTCGCATTTGTGAAAGTTTGAGCTGTTGGCGTTAAAAAAGACATTGTTTTTTAATCTTGTGTTTTGTATGCAGTGGCGTGATGATATTTGTATAGCGCTTTTGACATTCGTATGATCTTGTGGTGCTGGAGAACCAGAAAATGGGAAATTGGTTATTAGGGAGAAGAGACAAGAGTAATATGCTGGCTGGAAAAAAATACACACTATACCATTCTAATTCCCGGTAGGAAGCGTTGACTTGAGCCTTGCATTTCATGAACACTCTATAGATAGTTTAAAAAAATAACTCTGTTGTACCATGATTAAAACAGAAATAAAGCAAACGTGAAAAGCAATACAGAAATTGCTATGAAAAATATCTCTCCAATTGATACAGTTGGAATTTTAAACAACACTACCCATTATGTTCAGCAACGGGTGAAATAAATGAGCCCCTTATGACCGTGCACATAAGGTGAAGAGGTCGGATAACAGAGTGACATAGATTTAGATTCCTTTCTAAAGGAAAATAAGAACTGCATCAACATTGTTATTTTCACAAATACATATGAACCTTAATGGAAATCACCCTCCCAGCTGTAAAGCAAAAGCTCAAGCCACCGAAGAATTTGAATACCTAAAAAAATGTCTGGGGAGGTGATTATTGCAAGATCCCCCCACCCCAGGGCAAGGACCCAGAAATGGGCTGAAAAAAGAGAACATGTGACGCTGAACCGTTTGATGGTGGACCCATCCTCCTAGGACCACCGCAGGCGAAGATATGGGCAACATTGTTTTTGAAATACAAGGCCCTGCAAAGCATTATCGGGCCAGGCTCATGGTACAGTGAATTTCATAGCAGGGGCTCTCCCACTGTGGGGAAAGTGTAAGGGCTTGGGAAAGCTTGGGTGTTTATTAGCCCTTGGGCACCTTTTTTAAGCTGGGGCATCACCACAACACTATCATCATTGGGAGCCAACCCTGAGCGAATGGACAACAAAGCGCGCAGCATGCCTGGGCCGGATTGGCCAGTGTGTGAAGGTGCAACCACACTGCACACACCACCCGAGAATGCAATATTAGCACTTCCTGCGGATGCAAACTAGCTTGTTTGGGTCCCAGGGCCATCAATCTGGTAGCTTGCGAAAGAGCTACCAATGACGGCGCTGCAAATATTATTGTCACGAGGCCGCCCGAGTCAGTGAAAGTCCCGCTGAGTTGGAGTGCTGTGGCGTTCGAGAGCAGAAGAGGAGTCAGTGTCAAGGCAAGGGCTGGTTGGTCCAACCTGCAGCCGGCTTCTGTTGCGCGTGAGATCCCTAAGTGCCCAGCAGGTTTATTAAGGTAAGATTAGTAATTGAAGTGTCCACTTCTCAAGCTCTGCTTCTATCAGCTCCCCCTCTTTCTCCTTTTCCCTCTCTTCCTGTCTCTCCCTCGCTGATTCCCACTTGCTGAAAACCGTGACTTCAATAAACGTCTCTTACTCAGGGCCGTAGCGGGATGGGGGGGGGGGGGAGGGAGGGGGGCGAGCGGGGCACAGCCAGGCCTTATGGTGCTCTGGCCCCCCAAGTGAAAGGTATAGACCTATGAGTTTCTTGAATATAGATATCTAGGTAACTTTGACACCTGCAAGAGTGCATGGGATCTGCTACCTGGGACCTGCTTCATTACTAATTGTGAAACCTCAAGGACCTTCCATGGTCTCCAGACTATGAGAAGAGCACGAGGCGGGGAGAGAGCCAGAGGAAGGGGGCGGGGCTGAGCACGTGGGTGCCCTGAATAATACTAATATGATTCTCCAGTACCTGGGGTCGGAATCGATAGCTGCAAGCTGGAGCCTCGCTCATCAATAATGGCCCTGCAGCGCGATGACGTGAAGCGTGAACACACTGCTCGGCTTTCCTCAGGCTTATCTGCAGGGCAGAAGTATTGACTGCAAAGGCAAGGCTGGTAGGTGAGCCGGAGATATTGCAAAATGGGCCCTTGCCCAGAGCCCACACCTTCCCATGGCACCTGAGTGACACAGCACCAGTTTTCTATTTACCAGCTGTGTTTTTAAAAAAAAGCAATAAAAATGTGCTTATAAAAAAATATAAATGAAACAAAATACTGTGACTGATAGTCGCAGCCCGAGCCTTGCTTTGTTGTAAGGGTTAACAGGTTGGGCTGGGCATGTGCCCTCTGCTTCTATTAGTATACAGTTGACAGCCCTACCATATCCTGGGGCATCGTGGGGGCAGCAGTAGGGTCCCAGTCAGCTAGTAGCTAGAGGCCCAGGCCTCAGCTCATGATGCTATGCCAGTTTGAATAAGAGCTGCGCCTGACATCTCTGAATTCTACCTCCTTATCACATGGAGCCTCCGTAAACATTTGACGCGGAGTCTGTCTATAGGTGATCATTTAAAGAATGATATGCAGGAAGAAGATATCACTCTGTGAGTTTGCCTTCTTTATTAATCTCTGCGTTCCCAACATATCCTGATTGACTTTCCATGCTGCCTTTCCTGAGGCTTCCTCCACAGTATTTTTATTGTTGAAATCATGAGAAGTGAGTGTAACAAGAACAAAGCTTTTGCAGTTATGTTTTTTAAATGTGTAAGAAAGAAGAGCCAAGAATACACCAGTTGCACCTATTCTCTCCACATAACGAAAATAGCATGACAAAGCCACAAGGCCCAGCTTGTACAACAAAGTTACATAGTAAAACACAGCATATGCGAACCCATACACATATAGAGCCCACAAAACTGCACACAGACAATTACATCTCTAGAGACATGAGTTAATACAGCGCACACACACACAGAAAAACAGACATATGGGAAACCATGCACACTGGCATACAGACACCCATTCAGACAGAACAGTAAATAGAAAGGCATCCATGCACTTAGCCCGGCATGCAGTATACATAGTCACCATTACCAGCCATGCAGAAAGACTAACATATACAGGCCCTCATGTACACCTGCTCATAGTGTTATCAATGTGTGCCTGCTTGGCTCGATGTGAGTGCCTCTGCTGGTAATGCCTACACAAAGTCAATTCTTCCTGGAGCTGGAAGTGGTATTTTCATACCTTTACTAGTCGTCGTTTTGAAAGAATGGCCTAATGGTACAGGGAAGTGTTAGTTTACAGTTAGGGGTCCCTCTGCCCATCTACGGGTTTTGATATCACAAACACCTAGAGCTAAATTCTCTTCTCTGTTAAAATCAAACACATATTATGGATGGGAGGTGCAGTCTTTGCTGTCAATGACAGGGGTTTATTATGATAGCTTGCCTGGACCAAATTGCCATTCACCAGATACAGTTCTGCTTGGTAAACATTAACCCCACGGTAATGAGAGGTATCATATTGCCAAAGCAGACCGGAGAAGCAGGGACCCACCCGCTGTACCTTGGGAACTCTGTGTAGGGGAAAGAGAAAGGAGTTAGAACAATTCAACCGCAAGCCTGACGCCTATCAAAATCATCTAGCGCCTCCATCACTCAGCGCAGGTAACGACAAAAGTGCCAGAGAAATACCAACGTGTCGTACGCATAGAGCGAAATTACCTCCCAGAAGATGCCACTCACAACACCCCATTGTAGGTCCCGCAAGCAAAATAAACCCGCCAGTGGTTCCAAAGCCAGAGCGAAGATGAGGGGCTACAGCGGGCACTCTTGTCACGTGACCCTGTCCATCCTAAATGGTGCTGAGATTTCCCTGCCGGTAGGCACACTAGCGACTGGTGCCGTGTATAGAAGATTGATTCACCTCAATATCTCCAGACCTCTGAGCCACAGCTCCTCATGTAAATAGGGCCACACCAGGGAGTTGAAGGTCTTTCCAATGTCCAACAAAAGAGCCACTCCGGGGAGCACCTCGGGCAGTTACTCAAACATGAGGTGAAACAAACGATGGGGATTGTGGAAGGTATTTCTCCCGGGAATAAAGCCATTCTGGTTCGAGTGGACCAGATTGGCCATGTGTGGCATCAGTCTGTTCACAATTATCTTCCACAGGACTTTACACTCTGTGTTGAGTAGAGAAAGTGGGCAAGAGGTCCCTATTTGGCTTAGACAGTACCACAATCAGTGCTTCTTGCATGGACAACAGAAGGACGCCTGACACCTGATTAAAACATTTGCAGGACCTTCGGAGCAAGCGTCACATGGTACACGAGTAAAACTCTTCCACGCAACCCATCAGTCCCCGGCGTCTTCTTATGCACCATCTGGTCCAGTGCTAGATGGACCTCTGCTGGTGCCAGCAAATTGTTAAGGGCCCGGTGGTGGAGGGGGTCCAGGCAAGGTATTGGTATCTAAGCCGTCTAAGTATGCTTATAGAGCGGGCTATCTAATCCCAGCATCCTCCTGATAGAGGGAACATTAATAATCAAAGAAGGCCACGTTCATGACCAACTGTTTTGTAAGTATTTCCCCTCTTGGCTACATTATGGCCGTCAACCAGGGCCTCTCAGAGCACAGCAGCCCTGCCAGGACACATCCTGCCTAATCGTCATCCGCATGTTGCATAGCGGTGACCTCCACATAGTCCTGCCTCCCCAATCTATCTGTGGTCGGCCCTGAGGGAAGTTAGCTCCTCCATTTGATGCCCCAACTTACTATACAAATCTTGGCTACGCAAATGGCGGCTTCCATTGCCATCAGCTCACTAAGCAAGTTCAACTTCATGCAATATTCGGTTTTAATGCAGAGACCACTCCAGACCACCTTAAAGGCATCCCACTCTACTCCCCTGGTAGACACAGTAGCTTTGTTGAACTCAAAGTACTGATTGACTTGGATACCCACAGTTTCGTGGAACACTGTGTCTATAAGTGCTGGAGTGGGCAGCCTCCAGGTGGGGTTCTGGGCCCAACGTCATTACCAACTCAATGCCACCACGAGAGACTTATGGTCCAATAAGGAGCAGGCCATGTACTCAGCTGCACCGAACAAAGGGGATCATCACAGGATTACCCAAAAAAAGAGATCGATTCTGGTATGGAGCTGGTGGACATGGGAAAAGTGAGAGTATTCCTGTGCAACAGGATGCAGGGAGCACCAGACTCCTGGAGTCTGCTATGTGTCAACCAATCTGCAAAGGATTGTGCAGTCCGGGTCACTTGTGTGCCAGGAAGTGGGAAAGTGGAACTGTCCATGTGTATGTCATACATGCAATTTAAAGTCTCCTGGCTAAAGTCTCAGCGTTTGTAAGTCATGGTTCATCACTGGTAAAAGAGTCTCAGGAAATGGGATTAGCCCATATTAGGTGCAGAAAGTGCCACAAAATGAATGGGAGCACCATCCAACTGCCCCCTCAACCACCACATGCCGTCCCTCAGGGTCCGCCCTCTGGTGCACAGTATGAAAGCTTACTGTAGGCCTACTCAGATCAGCACCCCTCCCCCGAGTGTATGCCGAATAGACAGTTCCCACCACCTGACCCATCCTGCTGTGCTGGAAGCGCAGCAGCTCGACTGCCGTAATGTGTGTTTCCTGTAGGTACGCTATGTGAACATATCTGCGTTGAGATGAGAATAAACTTGATGACACCACTTTGGAGACCATATCCCCCACATTTTTCAGAATGAAACATTATAGATAGGGGGAGAATCAGCATCACTTGTTGTCATTTACAGAATCGCCAAATTGCATCCCCCTAATGCCCCCCATGCCACCTATGTCTCCCCATCCCATCCTCCTCCAGCAATGCACCTGCAAATTTCACTGTCAAAAAAGCAAGATAAGACAGGAACAAAAACGATAACATATGTCTTAACTGCCCTCCCTATATTGAAGCATGAACAAGCCCCAATCCAATAAGAAGTTCTAAAACAAAACAAGTCTATTGAAGTCTACCAAGGTCGGGTGGGGAATCCAGCAATGGGGAATGTGTGGGGACCCAGGCACGCCTACCACACTCAGAGGCAATTGACAACCCCCCAGTCTCCACAGGGCACAGTCCACCACGGCTCCACCATCTGCAACCAAAACAATATGAGGACACCATTTAGATCACCTGATCCGCAGACAATGGGGTGTGCGCTGGACCAGCTCGTAACTCAGAGGGAATGTCAGCCAGAGCGTGGGTCTGCTCCTCATCCAATGAGGACATGGAACGTGCAGACGAGTCCGTGGTGTGGCTAAGGCGGGATTCCAGCTAGGCCATCACAAAGCCCGCTCTCTCGCAGCCTGTTCCTTGTTGGCCTGCCTCTGGGTAAGCCATTGCCTCACTGTTGGTGGGAGGATGCTGGTTGAGGGCGACACCAGTAGTAGCACGTGGCAGCGGCGATACCTCCTTGGACTACAACCAGTCCCAGGCCTCGGCTGGAAACATGAAGAAGCAAGTGGTGCCAGAGTCCATGACACGCAGTTTGGCCAGGAACATCAGGGCCCATCTGGTGAAGCTGATGCTTGAGCTGAATGAAGGAGCTACGCTGGGACTGCACATCTGCTGTGTAGTCTGGCTCCATGTTCACAGGACTGTTCTTCACTTACCATGGGCACTTGGTACATGCTACCTGTAATATTTTATCGCGATCATAATTGAAGAGCCTGCCCTGGGCGGGGCATGGCCAACCAGGTCCTCTGTGGGTGCACTCCACTGATTAAAAAAAAGTGACCCTGCACCCCTCAAGCACTGTGTTGAGTAGCCAATCCTCAAGGAAGAGGTCCATATTGGGTCCCTCCGCCCCCTTCGGAAGCCCCACAATGCAAATGTTATTACACCGGAACCATCCCTCAGCATCATTTGCTCCGTTCCGCAACAGAATCACTTCCACTTAAAGAGCTTTTAGCTGAAATTGCATATCCACCACTGATGGGAGGACACCCAGCCAGTGCAGAATCCTTGGATTCCACCCTGTCCCTTAACTTGGCTTGTCTGCCCTAAGTAGACTCATCTCAAACACCAGTGCATCCAAGTTGGTATCTTGCGTGGCCTTAACATCCCACTTGGTTCCCAGGAGTTAATCAAAGCTGCCTATGGTACAGGACCCAGCAATTGATTCATGGACCCCTCAGCCCCCCGCAGCACAGCACCCGGCGGAGGATGGGAAGCCACTCCCCCAGGCTCCGGACCCCCCTTTAAACCAAGCTGCTTGACCATGATGGCAGGACAAAGCTCCAACAAGACAAGGTCCCCGGTGGCCTTTACAGCAAAAATGCACATAATACTTACGTAGCCTCTACCCAGGAGGAGCAACTCAGTAGAGGGTGGTAGTACAAGACAGGCACCAACCGATGACCATAGCACTCACGTTCCGCAATCATTGGCACATAAAGCCCTCCAGAGCCACTCAAACTAAGGTGGGGAACCCCCAATCCAGGTCGCAATCCAAAGTGTCTGAGGGAGCATCGCTACATCCTCCACTGCACACTGCGTCGCCCAGCCAAATGAAGTTTCAAGTGTCCAATAGCACTAGAGGGGCAGCACAGATCATCCCACAGGAGTGCAATTGGATAGCCAAAATGGCAAGACCGCCCCAAAACGCCAGACCTTCGTTCCAGTGGGGGAGCCCCTCAAGGGCAAAACAGCAACAGGCATGCCTCTCTCGAACTCAAGAGGCACCATCTACCAGCAACCAAAGTCAGAGAGAGAGAGGCAACATATACCAGGCACAGGAGAACATAAATCCCAGGGCCCCGATGGACCAGGCCCATCCACATGAGCCAGAGTCAGTTATGTCAGTAGTCGAGGTGGGTCACTAATGCTCCAAAGGGGCACCCCAGGCCAGCGGAACTGTGCAGGAAGCCCAATGGACTGTCTCTGTGCCTCCCTCGCAGCAGCCAAGGATCATGCGTCTCCACCAAGCCGGGGGTCGCCCTCTCACACTGCGCATGTGTTCCGCGGTACCACTCTAGGCCTCGGCCGTATTCCAGTCAGCGGCGCCGCCGCACTTGCAAGGGTGGCCCCAGCTCCTTACCTCCGCTGCCTGGTCTCCTCCACCTCAGGGCCAGATGTCAAGCCCCCCCCCCCTCCTTGACAGTCAGAGTGAGGTGCTGATTCCATGCCAGATGGGGCCCGATGGCCCAGGCCCATCTATATGGGCTGCCACAATACAGGGAGAGCCAGATGTCTAAGTCACAGGTAAGGAGGGTCCTCAAATCAGGGCCCACGTACAGATGAGGCACAGATGGGGCCGAGCAGAGACATCTCATTCGACCTATGTGGAATCCACCGCAACGGCATCTGCCAGGCCAGCAAGTCGACACCCCTGGCAGTGCTCAGAAGCTACGGGAACACGTCATGCCTCCGCGTCAAAGTGAGAAAAGGTGCCTTCGCACTCACTGGGAAATGCACTGCTCACCATCATCACCGGGCCTCCACTGCCGGTACGGATGACGGAGGGACCCCCAGGAGTAGCATTTGGGGGGTCTCCAATGCAACAGGATGCTGTAAGGTGGGCGAGGTGCATAGAGCTCCCTCACCTCGCGCCCCTCACGTCCACCATCTTGGCCACGCCCCACCAAAATTTTACAATTGATGATGTTGAATTCTGCAAGTATTAGAATACATTGAGGTCTTACAGAGGCCAACTTCTGAATGCTATCTATGCTAAAGCTTCCTTTGCAATTAATTCGAGTGGCAGATCTATGTTACAATGCCAGCAGGAGAAGATGAGCATGAGAAACTCTCCTCTCGATACCTAACCTCCCAGCCATTTGCATTTGAATGAATTGTAATGCCTATCATTATCTGTCCGACATGCTCTCAAACCTTGTAAGCAAAGACTAGAACCTGGCAGGATGCAAATACAAATTGAATTAAATTAAATGAAATTATGTGGCCATTACTGATTGAGGTATACAGGGCAGACAAGTTGCTTGAACCGTTGTTACATTAATAAAAAAAAAAGTGTTTTAGTTTGTTTGAGAGCTGGCAGTGGTCTTCTGGACTATTGCCTACTTCCCAACAAACTTTGTAATAACATTCACAAAGGGGAATAATATATCTCCTTGGGACCCCTTTTTTGATTGGCTTATCCCCTCGCCCCCTCCCCCCCAAAGTATCTTGGGTGTCTGGAATTTTTCAATGTTTTGTGATTGGATTTCAGTTGCAAAACATTGATATATGTCATACCGACTCAGTATTTAGAGGAGACGTCTACAAACAACATGCTCCTTCCAGAAACCAAAGTGCCAATCTAATTTTAGGAGTATGTACAAGTTTACAACTCATAAATTGGGATTAGTACATTAAAAAATATATTTTTGCAAACTCACACGTGTTTGAGACCGTAAAAATGCTTTTATCTGGTCCTGGATGCCAACACCAATATATTAACATTGAAGCCATGTGAAATAATGCAGATTCCCAGAATGCACTGGGGTCTAACGGAGATCAGCACCTGAATTTAATAAATGCTGTAAAAATTGGCGTATCGCAGTTTTCAAAACCCCGCTTCTTATAGCCGGCTGACTTGTCTTTTACAAACAACAAGGATGATTTTCACCATGAATACATTTTTATGACAACAGCTCGATATTTGCATGTACAGCACTCACAGGTAATTGGCTCCCTGGGGAAGGGTGCTTATAAACAGAAGCCAGTGTGGGACGTGAGTCTGTCCCTGAGCAGCACACTATGCAGTGCACGCGCAGCGCCAGAATTATCTACAGGTTTCTGTCTCCTTCGCTCTTGACCCAACTTGTTGCTATCAACTACACAAGCGTATTTGCTCCAGGGACGTGCAGGCAAACTCTGTGACGCAGACTGACCCGCCCACTGTTGATGGCTCTGAAAACTGTGTGACTAGCACTGACCGGCCAGTGGCTGAGGGCCCTGGAAACTGTGGGACGCAGACTGACCGGCCTGTGGCTGAGGGCCCTGCAAACTGTGGGACGCAGACTGACCGGCCTGTGGCTGAGGGCCCTGCAAATTGTGTGACACAGACTGACCGGCCTGTGGCTGAGGGCCCCGTAAACTATGTAATGCAGACTGACCGACCCGTGGCTGAGGGCCCTGCAAACTGTGGGATGCAGACTGACCGGCCTGTGGCTGAGGGCCCTTCAAACTGTGGGACGCAGACTGACCGGCCTGTGGCTGAGGGCCCCGTAAACTGTAATGCTGACTGACCGACCTATGGCTGAGGGCCCTGCAAACTGTGTGATGCAGACTTTATGGCCTGTGGCTGAGGGCCCTGCAAACTGTGTGACGCTGACTGACCGGCATGTGGCTGAGGGCCCTGCAAATTGTGTGACACAGACTGACCAGCCTGTGGCAGAGGGCCCTGAATACTTTATGATGCAGACTGACCAGCCTGTGGCTGGGGGTCCAGCAGACGTTATGATGCAAACTGACCAGCTTGTGGGTGAGGGTCCTGCAAATTCTGTGACGCAGACTGACCCGCCCACTGTTGATGGCTCTGAAAACTGTGTGACACTGACTGAACGGCCAGTGGCTGAGGGTCCTGCAAACTGTGTGTCGCTGACTGACCAGCCTGTGGCTGAGGACCCTGTATACTGTGTGATGCAAACTGACTGGCATGTGGCTGAGGGGCCTAAACACTGTGTGATGCAGACAGATCAACGTGTGGCTGAGGGCCCTGCAAACTTTGTGACGCTGTCTGACCGGCCTGTGGCTGAGGGCCCAGCACTCTTTATGATGCAAACTGACCAGCCTGTGACTGAGGGCCCAGCAAACCTTATGATGCAGACTGACCAGCTTGTGGCTGGGAGCCCTGCAACCTGTGTGGCGCTGACTGACCAGCTTGTGGATGAGGGCCCTGCAAACTGTGTGACGCTGACTAACTGGCCTGTGGCTGAGAGCCCTGCAAACTGTGTGACGCAGACTGACTGGCCTGTGGCTGAGGGCCCTGCAAACTGTGTGACGCAGACTGACTGACCTGTGGCTGAGGGTCCTGCAAACTGGTTGAAGCAGAATAACTGGCCTGTGGCTGGTTGCCGTGCAAACTGTGTGATGTAGACGGACCGGCCTGTGCCAGAGGGCCCTGCAAACTTTATGTTGCAAACTGACTGGCCTGTGGCTGAGGGCCCTGCAAACTTTATGATGCAAACTGATCAGCTTGTGGCTGAGGGCCCTGCAAACTGTGTGATGCAGACGTTATAGTCTGTGGGTGAGGGCCCTGCAAACTGTGTGATGTAGACTGACTGGCCTGTGGCTGAGTGCCTAGGAAACTATGTGACACAGAATGTATGGCCTGTGGCTGAGGGCCCTACAAACTTAGTGATGCAGACTGACTGGCCTGTGGCTAAGGACCCTGCAAACTGTACGACGCAGACTGACTGGCCTGTGGCTAAGGACCCTGCAAACTGTGTGACGCAGGCTGACCTGCCTGTGACTGAGGGCCCTGCACACTGTGTGACACAGACTGACCGGCATGTGGCTGAGGGCCCTGCAAACTGTGTGACGCTGACTGACCAGCCTGTGGCTGAGGACCCTGCATACTGTGTGATGCAAACTGACTGGCATGTGGCTGAGGGGCCTGTAAACTCTGTGACACAGACTGACTGGCATGTGGCTGAGGGGCCTGCACACTGTGTGATGCAGACAGATCAACGTGTGGCTGAGGGCCCTGCAAACTGTGTGACGCTGACTGACCGGCCTGTGGCTGTGGGCCGTGCAAACTGTCCAATCTCCTGACAAATCAGGTGGGAGTATATTTCTCCATTTGCAACCGTTGTAAGATTAGGGGATCCCCACAATTAGGGTAAGCAGTATCCCAGTTAATATCCTTGATAAGAACTCTCTGTATTTCCCGCAAGTCTGAATTTGCAATTCCGAATGGAGAAATATACTCCCACCTGATTTGTCAGGAGATTGGATCAGTGATTTGTGGACTCATGCTTGAGAGGCTATTTCCGCTGAGTGGTTATATATCAGTGAAAAGACATTACCATTCAAATCACATTTTAAGCCCTGATGAAGTTCCTTCATTGGAACGAAATGCGTTGGCTGATGTCCATGTTTAAGACATTTTCTACAATAAAGGAAACTGCTGGACTGATTTGATGACTATGACTTCATCCCTGGTGCACCTTCTTTTCATCAACATAATTTGTTTCTCTGGATACCTGTTGAGCTTAACTGCTGCAAGCTCAGGAAGTGGATGCACAGGACACTTATTACTTTTAGACAGGGACTGATGTGTCGAACCTGTGGTCAGCCACCTAGAGTTAAATTTTTACGTCCACTTATAAGATCTTTTAACTGTAGAGTAGCCGGCCGGAGTCTTCAGCTGTTACAGTGTTTGACATTAGAATCTTTTTACTCTCAAAAGGCAGACCACCAAAGTGAGAATTTGTCTACAGGCAATGAAAACCTTATGTCTCTAATGTCCAGAAAGTTTTTTCCCAGGGGGACATTTGAAAACTCTTCATTTCATGGACTGCCTGGACTGGAATGAAGACAAAAAACAATGAGTAGGAGAAGATGGCTCTTCTGATGGCACATCCAATGATTGAAGTCTGACCAAGATAAACCAAATCAACCAACAGAAGAGCCAGTAGCAGACTGACCACAGGGAACAAAGCCATTCCTTGACCTTTAAGTGGAGTGGCAAATGCAGCAGGCAGGCAGGAAGTTTTGATGGATACCCCGTTCTCATCCAACTTTAAAGGAGGCCTCTAATATTTTTTGCCTCACGCTCAATATATCACAACATACCGTGAGCTATTTTGTCCCCTCTGCCATCACATGAATGGCCAGACACAAAAGACAAGACAGACCCCCTTCCTCAACACCACTCCTTCTATTACTTGCCTTCCTTATAATAGCAGGATACTACAAGGATGTTGGCTTGCAGAACTGGACATTCAGACCTCCTGGTCATTTCAGTTGGGCTTCCTTGAGCCAGTTTCAACACTAATCGTCTGTTAGTGCATCCCTTTTGCTCTTAAAGATAACAGACCAGCTTCCATGGCACTTTACTACCACCCTTAAATAAATGCTCGCTTTTTCTCTTCTGTGAAGTGAGTTGTTAATGGTTTTCATGCTTCCACAGGAAAGGCAAGTTGCTAAGTCTTGCTTTTTCACTGTAACTTGTCATTGTCCCCAATAAAGAAGCAGTAGTCATGAGCCCTCCTAACAGCATCACCCTCTGGGCAATATAGTTTTATTGAGCAGTACATCAGTTGATTGAGTGGGTTGAGCGAGCAATCTGCCAGTCTGTCGATGGTAATATGTGACAGACCCTACTCCAAGTCTTCTTGCCTTTCAAACTTGATCGTGAGAAGGGACTGTAGTGTTCCCAATATTCCCCAAGACAAATGTGAAACGCTCAGCCACTCTGAACTTTATAGCCAGCAGATCACTGCTTTCTGTAGCTTGTATTTTTTTGTCTTTCCTTTGTTCTGTTGTTTTGTAGAGCGCTCGATTCAGGGGCGGCTGGTGGAATTTGAAACTGGTAGGGCGTATGCAGAATGAATGAACACATGCGAGCGAGCGCAGCGAGCAAGTCCGACGGCAATAAGAGGGGTTCGGGGGGGGGGGGGTTCTTTGGTTTCTCTCTGAGATGTAATATTATCCGGATAAATGGCAGAGCAACTGACATATGCCTAAAGCCTGTTAGTATGATTGGCTTTGTCACTGGGTGTTAGCTGTTTAAGATAAATGAGTAACAACAATGATTTCTTATAAACAATTAACATTGAAAATGTTTAAATTCTGAAATAGTGAGTTAAATAGCATTGAGGCCTGTGGATGTAGTTTTGGCCTTCAATTATGTGTGCTTTATGTTAGACATATATCCTCTTTTTCTCTGTATATCTTGTCCATCTGCACATCTTCAGCAACCCTCTCTTTCCTCTTCAGCATCCTCTTTTCACTCTTCCCCGAATGCCCTTCCTCACATCTCTGTCACTTCACCGCCCCCAACATGCACTGCACTCCCCCAAATATAAGCACTTTAATTTCTCTTACTTTTGCCTTGCAAATATTTTGACATCAGTGTACCCCCTTCACACACATTTCCACAGAATTTCAGTTGCAAATGGAATACACAAATATTGTTCTGTGTGCTCTGCAGTCAGAGAGGCCAACCCACTGACAGGCACTTTGTTTGGCTTTAGCGCCTGCGTGCTCAGTCAAAGCCCCTCATAAACACCTGGCATGGCTCAAGCCTCAAAGTATGCACAGAAAAAAATACAGATAAAACAACAACATTATAAAATAGCTAACTCTTGGGGAATGCAAGATCAAGTAAACATGTAAAATAAAAGATTGTACTTATGGAGCGCTGTAAATATCAGGAGTTCGTGCTAGTATTACTCGATTGACCTACTATATTTACAATTTCGGGATGAAAGGCTGAGACCGACATGCAGGCATTAACCCCTTCAGCGCGGCGCGGATTTCCGCGCCACGCTGAAGGTTTCGTGCGCGGGCGGGGCCATGACGGAACGGTTCCGTCATGCGCACAGCGCAACCGACGTGCATGACGGAACCGTTCCGTCATGCGCGTCGAACGGGTTAAAATCAGTGCATTGATGGTAGATCTGTACAACAGGTGCATTAACCGACTTGTATGCATAACTGGCTTTTTTTTTTTTTAATCTATTTTCCGGCGCTAAATGTGTTCTCGGGACCAAGACTGTCGCGAGAATGGAATTTGCCATAAAAATATAAAATGCCCAGAAACAGAGAACAAGAGTCACTCGCATTTGCTCCCTTTGCATTAGTTTTGGTGCTCCTGCTCTTCGATTTTTTTTTATCCAAAGCAATTCTCTATTACAACACACGGCATAGTTTTTCGAAAAAGCAGAACACAAACAACGTCAGCGTAAATGTCTGACAGGCTGCCTATGATGTCCACGTGTGAAGTAAGGCCGGAAACTGGGTCAGCAATGCAGGAATACGCGATCTGCAAATCACCACATTGCTCAGTGGAAAGCGTTTAACGGTTACGGGAGAATATCATGTACTCGAACATTTATAAATCTCAGCGATGCCAACGATAACTAGTACTCGGTTCACACGCTAATCCGCATGGGCACATTGTGGTGAGATTTCAGGCGCGCTCATGCAGGAATGGTATTCAGCTCCCTCCGACAGTATGACAGCGTGCAGATATCCCGATCTCATAAAACTAAAGATAAGACTAAGGGCCTCATGTACGTAGCCGAATACCGGTCGGTAACGGCCGATTTTCGGTAATTTTACCGTTACCGACCGGTATTTAGGCTTGTGACATGTAGGGGGCTCATTTCTGTATTCAGTAATTTACCGAATCGGTAAAATTACCGAATCGGTAATTTTACCGATTCGGTAAATTCCGAATACAGAAATGAGATGTAGGGGGAGTGTGTGGGTGATGTTTGGAGTCGGTATTTACCACCAACTAATAGTTGGTGGTAAATATAGAATGGATGTGGAAATGCATTTCAGAGCGCCTAGAAGTGTGCAATGTGGCAGACATACATGCCCTTAGGGCATGTATGTGTGCCACATGTGCACACAAGGCCGTTTCAGGGGTGCAACAGGGTGTCAATGTGACACCCTGCCACCCTTGCATGTGTTCCCCCCATTACCGAATCGGTATTTACCGATTCGGTAATGAGGCATACCTTCCCATCAATGGGAAGGTATGCCTCATTACCGAATCGGTAAATACCGATTCGGTAATTACCGACTCACTCCGATTCGGTAACATTTACCGATTTTTTACCTACATACACTTTACCGATTCTTAAATACCGATTCGGTATGATTCGGTATTTTAGAATCGGTAAAGTGCATGCCACCTACATGAGGCCCCAAGTCTTTGGCACATGACGTGAAGCACATTATGCGGTTCATTTGCACCCAAAACCTTTAATTAATTGTCGTAAACATGTGCTTTTAACAATTTCATATAAATATAAAAATAAATGCCTTTAAACAGCTTCAACTATCACCCAAAACAATCCTAGCAATATCCACCCCCTCCTTTGCAAAGTACAAATCGATGCATACACTGAAGATACTATAGACTTTTCAGAAAAATATATTGAAAATGCAGCTTTTTTGTATACGTGGCATTGCCAAATACATTATTTAAATAGCAAACATAAAAATACGTTCCTGCACTGGATGCCGAAAAGCTGTGTCCTGAAATTCACAGTTTTCCTCAATGGGGGGCTGCGTGAACAGTGGCCTCTGACTGCATGAAGGCGGCCTTTTTTAATTAGATTTTTTTCTTTTTTAGACGGTGTGGAAAACGATCAGAGTACATATAAAAAGAAAAAAGACATTTATTACTTCATGTCCTACGTGCCCCCCGGTTTTTACCAGCTCTTCGTGGCAGACATTTCTTTTAGCGTTTTTGAAGATTTAAACACTGTTCATTATAAAGAAATGGACTGTGAAAATAGCAGTGCAACGCTTTACACAATGTCCGCTATCACTGCTTCAATCACAGTCGTGGCTCGCGGGGGGGTAAGGGGTAGGGATGTCACGCGGGGGTGGGGAGAGTGTTAAAATACATTAAAAAAAATCTTTATCCTACCTGCTGAGGTCCTGAGCACGTCCGCGCCGCATCTGGTCCATTCGTTGGCGCCTACAGCGGTACAGCCCCTCTCAGGCTCTCAGCCAATCCTGGCGCTGCCAGTAGCCCCAGGACTGGCTTAGGGCATGGTTACTGCTCGCCCACCTGCCCATTAGGAGACCAATGTTTGAGCCTTTGCTCAACCCTCGGTCTCCTAATGGGCATGCGCCAGCCAGAGCAAACACTAGTGAGCATGACTGGACACGGAGTGAAAATTCGCTCACCTTCCCCAATCATGCGCACTTGTGCTGCTGCCTGTTGCCCCTGCCTGGTCCGTCGGACGATCATGTCAGTCAACATGACGCCGGACCGCCCACCGGTGGTCCGACGTCATGCTGACTGACATGATTGTCAGTTCTCCCTCTGCTTCTTTGAACTTAAGTAAACTGATTCAGTTTACTTAATTTCAAAGACGCCGACGCTGCGGGCGGGGGGGGCTATGCCCCAACGCCCTAATGGACGCACTGCTACTGGCTTGATTACCATAAAGGCGTCTTGCCGCTAGCTGAAATACAAAATGAGGATGCCCCTAAGGAAGAAGTTATTTTACAGAGAAGAACCAAGTTTTGAAAGCCTTTCTGAAGGTCAAAAGACTTTGCCTAAATTTAATATAAAGTAGAAGCACGTTCTTGGCTTTAGCAGCTCCCAGCACAAAGCCTCTGCCGCCCCAGGACATGCGATTAAGTCTGGGAATGCAACCCGTTTAGCAGATGCTGAGCATAGAGACCTGTCTGGAGTATACCAGTTAAAGCTCTTTATAAGAAAATCAGGGCCTTTGCCATGCAGTGCTTTGAAGGTAATGCAAAGCACTTTAAAAGCAATCCTATGTCTCAATGGAAGCCAGTGGAGTTTCCTAACAAACTTTGATATTTAGGAATTTTGAACAGCTGTTGCGTTTTGCAAAATGTATAACTTGTTAATAAAATGCAGATAGGCACTGAGATATAGCCCAATACAATAGCCGATATTTGACATAACCAATGCGGTGACAGCCAATTGCTGCAAGTGACCGGTAATAAAAGGAAGAATCTTCTTGATCAGCCTAAGCGTGTAAAAAGCAGCCAAAGTGACAGCATTGCATGATTAGAGAAGGTCAACTTGTCATTAGTCATGACTCCCAGATTCTTTACTGTCCTAACTGGAGTAGGAGTTGAACCAAGATCAGATGGCCACCAGGAAGAGGACTTGGCCTCAATGATCAAGACCTCAGTCCGAGCTGAGTTAAGCTTAAGGCAATTCATGGACATCCACTGACTGAGAGCCTCCATACACTCGCATAATCTTGAATCACTTCCTGAGTCCCCTGGGGCTAAGGACACAGCAATGTGTGCATTGTCTGCATATGACATCAAGCAGAAGTCATTTGATCTTATTTCTTCAGCCAAAGGTGTAACATATACTTCAAAAAGTGTCAGGCTGAGCGAAGATCACTGGGGATCCCGTACAGAAGAGAGTATGAGGGAGAGGTGTAATCACCCATATTAAAAGTCAGTTCCCGATCACCGAGGAAGGAGTTCCACAACTTTCAAGCTGTTCCTAACATCCCTATCCTGCTCAAGCGATCCATCAGCACCTCATGATTAACTGTATCAAAGGCTGCTGATAGATCACGCAGGACAAGAGCGGCTCTTCCTCCCCGGTCCAGGGTTATCCTAATCTCCTCAGTAGCTTTATTAAGGGCTGTCTAAGCCAAACTGAGTGGGGTCCAAAAGATTGTAGGCCTGAACATTTTCAACCAATTGCTAATTCAGCACCTTTTCAATCAGCTTTGCTTGCAAAGGGAGCCTGGAGATAAGATAATAGTTGCTAGGTACATGCGGATCAAGAGATGGTTTTTTGATTAATGGTAGAATGGAGGCCTTCTTCCACATGGAGGCAAAGAGGATCGGGCTAAACATCTGATGGAAGAGAATATAGCATGCTACAACACATGCTTTTACATCGCGCTCCATTACAACGCGGTTGGTACAACGACCGCGTTGTTAGAACGCGATAGCTTTACAACGCAAGTCATTAGATCGACTTGCACTAGATGGCGCTCCAACCTTAGGAATAGTATAATTTACTAATCCAACTCCACCCTGCGCAACAGTAAGGAAGGTGTTGGAATAGCAAATCATACTATTCCTTAGGTTGGAGAGCCACCTAGAGCAAGTCAATCTAATGACTTGCATTGTAACGGTATCACATTCTAACAACGCGGTCGTTGTAACGACCGCGTTGTAAAGGTAACGCGATGTAACAACCGTGTTGTAAAGGTTGTTTCCCGATGGAAGATACCTGCCAGTAGGGTCACAATAATCTTGGCTGTTAAACTAGTCACCCTAGGTGGAAAGGGTCATACAGCAAGCCAGACTTTGAGGATTTAATCATTTTCATGACCTCCTGTCCAGAAGGAGAAATAAAACTCCCAAGCTTGGTGAGAGTAGCCTGATGAGAAGGGATAGAGGTGGCTGAGATGGCCACTGCGGTAAGGGTCGTAAAGTTATTAGAAATGTCCTCCACTTTAAGGTGGAAAGCATCAACCAAAGCGTTACTAAAGGACTGAGAACAGTCCTTGAATGTATTGGAGGTGACAGTAATTAGTTTTTAGGTCTTGGCTCCAAGACGGCGCGCATGCGCTGTGTCGAACCGAGACCTGGAGTATCTGCACCGTGGGCTGCTGGCCACCCATTGACTTGCCATTGGCTGCAATCATCGTCGCTCCATTTTGCAGGCTCTCCATTTACCAGGGTATGCTTAGGTCATGCCTTTTCCGGTTTTTAGCCCTGCCCAAGCGACCGCCCGACTACTGTTAAACATTCGCAGAAGTCATTGTGGGGCATTGCGTCGGGACTACTTTTCTACTCCCATTAGTCAGGCGAACTAAAGACGCTGCCTCTCCGATAAATAAATGCCCATTGCTCGTCTAGATGACAAACATGCACATTTCCAAGCACGATACGTTACGTTGCACCTTAAGGCCCCAGTTCCTGTCACCACCGGATCCATCCGGTGTACCCTCTCTCACTCCACACTGCACCTCACTTGGCAATTCCAGCGACGAGGAGGTCAGGACTTCTCCGAGGTGATCCGCCTCCTCTTCACTCTTTCTGTCATCTCTGTGAAAGGGAAACTGCCTGCACTCGGGACAGAACTGATTCCTATAATGTACAGCTGAGCATCGATGCCACCCTGGGCTCACATGCTCTGGGCAGCAACAGACCCACCATGAATCATTAAAGTGGGTGACATGAGGCTGTTACTGGCAGCCCTGCAATGGGATTTGTTCCTCTGGTCTTTAGAAAGGGGGGATGCGGGAAATGTCATTAGACAACTCTCTCCTAATTAGATTCCATGGGGGCTGGTACACGCTGCTGGCCGCCGTGCCCTGTGACGGTCATTCATATATGTGATCTCTTCTCATGGGGTTTGCATCGCCATTTCCTGCTCACCCCAGCTCAGGGCAGCATGTGCTATTTTTGAACGCCTTTTGAAAAGTAGCCTTGTAGCGCCTGCTGTGTTATACAATACTAAGTAGCACTACATGGAATCAAAAATCAATATTGTAACACATAACGTATTCTTCCTGCAGCACTAGGGGCATACAGCCAACTGAATGTGAAACTTGACTTTACGGAATTAAACGAATATGAGGCTAGAATATGTTTTGTGCTAAAAGATAACAGCATTGTTAATCTGTGTAACTCTCTAAATTGTCTGCCCATATGCTGTCCTGTCTGCGTTTGCCGGTGTTTTTATGTTTGTTTTTCTATGTGTTACTTTTAATGTCTAATAAATTCTGTATATTGACTGTCAGTTTGTCTTCCTTTGTGTCTAACTGCATGTATGTCTCGGGCCTTGCCTATGAGTTTGAACATTTTAAGCACTGGTTTAATTTCTACGCAATTTGTATGCTTCTTCACATGTTTGTCAAGCTATGCATTTGTCTGCCTGTGAGTCCATTTCATAAATTATATATATTTTTTGCCTATCAATCATTGTACTTGCCTGTCAATCTACGTGTCAACATAAATGACTTACAGTCGACATATTTATAATGCATGCATGACTATCAATCCATTTTTAAGGGTAAATGCACGGTTTTCAATCAGTTACTATTTGTCTGAGACCATTTATTTTATTTGTCTATCTATGAGTTTTATTAACACTTATCTGTGTTTGTTTATCACCTTCTCTAATTATAAATGTATTGGCCTACCTTCATGGATATATCTACCCACTGCTGTAAATCATCTGCCTTCCAACCAATAGAGGTATGTCAATCTGTATATCTATTTATTTGTTAGTCTTTTTTAGTTTCGGCTCTAAGACGGTGCGCATGTGCTGTGTAGAAACGAGACATGGTGTATCTACATCGTGGGCTGCTGCCCACCCATAGTTTTGCCATTGGCTGCAACCATTGTCGCTCCATTTTGCCGGATATCCATTTAAACGGCATGCCTAGGCCGTGCCTCCTCCAGTTTTTATATTACCAACCACAGGGGCGGCCCAAAAGCTCCTGAACCAGGGGCAATCTATAATTAATCCAAACAGTAGTTCAAGAACTCCTCCAATAAACTTACACTTTGTAAACAAATAACATATTGACAGTCATCAAAGAAAAGAAAAAGGAAAGAAAAGAAAAGAAAAGAAACTGAAGCAAACATGACCCTTGTATATACAATTATCAAAAGTTACAAATTTATTACAATAAATACATTTTTTTTTTAAAAAGAAGAAAAGACAACGGCGCTCTATACAATGCGTTGGTAAAATTAGTAAATGTTTTACAAACCAAAAGCAGTGGCAGACAAAAATACGTCACAATAACAAGGAACAAACATATAAACAAATAATGTGTCCTCAATCAATTCACAGGCCACAAGTGCGTCGACTGCGTTTCAACCCCTTTATTAGTATGCGGTCAACTTCAGGACAAGAGTAAATTCACAGAGCATCCAAATTCTGTACAAAAGAAAATTATATGCATAAATATATCTATATAACTGCCAGGGTCATAAATTAATGTTGGGCTTCCTTCACTACGACAAAAGAAAGAAAAGAAGAAAAGAAAAAGAAAAAGAAAAAAGAGCAAGACACATCCAAAATTAAAAGGATGTTTTCAAATTTCAACACCCAAGTGGCATAAATAGATGGATTAAAGAGAAACCATCTCAGATTGAGAAAAGTTATGTCACCAATTCGTGCTCATATAACCTAAACCAATTAAATCAAAGTATCTGTAGTTCACAAAGTAATTACCAATTACTTTCCTGGCTATAACAGTGATAATTATTTTTAGGTCTCGAGAGATTTAATGACTTGGAGAAGAGGGGCTTGAACCCGCCCCTCTTCTCCCCTGTTCTCCATTGGCTGGCCTCTTGAATGCTGGCCAGCCATTGGAGAAGAGGTCAGTCATTCAGATTAGGCCCCGTCCTTTTCGGATCGGGGGCGTGTTTTTTGCAAGAAGTCTCAAGGAGGAGATAACAGCAAAACACGCCCCCGAATCCGAAAAGGACGCTGCGTTTCTCCGAGGCATTTCTGCTCTGCCTCGGAGAAAGGCGGTGGTGTCTTCCGGTTGTTTTCCTTGAGCTCAGGCTCCCGGCTGTTCTCCAGCTCATCGTAGTCGTCGTCCAGCAGCTCCTCGATGTCATAGTCCTCATCATCATCATCATTGCCCGGTATTCGCACCTCCTGGATGTCGTCGTCCTCCTCCTCCTCTTCTTCTTCCTCCTCCTCCTCGCCTGCGCTGCCGGGCTGCGGAAGCAGGAGGAGGCGCGGGTGCTGCTCGCCCGGGCTGGGCTCCCCTCCCCCGGCGCCCCCTGCTGCAGCCGCTGGGCCGGTGCCGCAGTCCGCGCTGCCAGGCATCCTCGCCATATTGCCTTCCTCTCTCTATGTGCGCCCAGTCCTCGGGCCAGGGCGCATGCGCTATATTGGACCGCGGCGCCGAGCGCTTTTGTGTTTTAATGACCTTCAGCTACCGGGAGGCACAGCAGCCCCTTAAAGGAGCCATGCGCCCATTGTCATCCGGGGCGCTGGCAACCTGCGCGTCTATCCTAATACCAGGGCAGGGGGAGGGGGCCGCAGAGGCACTTACCATGTCCTACCAGACGCACACCTGGCGGGGGTGGGCTCCTTGCTTCAAGCCGTGCCCCGGCTGCGCAGCTCCGCCAGCTCGGCCTGCATCACGGGCGCCCCGGGGCAGGGGCTGTGCCTGTGCTGTCATGTGTGCGCCCGAGGGAGGGCGCCTCCCCCACACGCACACAAGCACAGGTGAGGCCCCAGGGCGGGAGGAGCTGTACAGAGAGAGCAAGGCAGGGAGGGACAGCATGGCAGGCGCCAGCGGAGGGAGGCAAGCAGCACCTGGGGCAGAGGCAGGAGGGCAGGCGCACGTTGCAGGGCAGCAAGAGGATGGGGTGACAGAAGGGTCTGTGAGAGAACATCGGTGATGGGGCTAGAGGAATAGCAAGGAAATCAGAAGCTGGTCCAACAGGGAAAGGAATGTGAGAATAAAAAGATAACAGGTGAGATTAGGAGGACTGAAGAGGACAGTCACAAGAGGGAATGAATGCCAGGAAGCAAAACCACCAGATGCTGCAGGGCGAAGGCAGCTGCGACCAGGTGTACACGGAGTGAGAGAAAAGCAGAACAGAAGTAACAAAGACGCAGGAAAACGGTCCGAAATAAAATAATTAAAAGTGGCAACACCATCCAGAAAGAGGTCGAGAAAGCGAAAAACTAGAACGGTAGTGCATAGGAAATGATTTCAGATAATGTCATGGACATCAACAACATGGGCCAAACAAAAGTTTGGAGGAAGAAAAACAAGATCCATATAGTGGGTTCAAGGGGGTAACGTCCACATGCATGGTGATGTTCAGTAAGCGGAAACACCAGTATTACGGTGTATGCAGGAAACGGTGCGTGCGGTAGATGTAACCAGTCACAATGGAAGCCCGAAATGCTGGTACGGGAGGGCTCAATTTACAGCCGCGGCAGTGCCGCCCGGGGCTCTCCGAGCCCAGGTAAGCTAAGCTTGCAGAGGGTGGGTTGGCGTGTCCACGCCCTCCGCCTCCAGCTATTGCAAAGACTGCTGGAGAGCACAGACGACATTCTTCAAATAACTCAAAATCCTGGTGCGACTCCTGGGGCAGTTTGGCCGCAACATTAGAATGGCTATCACCCCTACAGATCTTTCCTGCGTATGCGTTTTTTTAAGCTTGTTTGTACAGTGCTCTTCTGACCAGAGTTCAGCAAAAACATTTAAAATGGAAAAACGCAATTGTAATTATCCTCTACGCGCCATGGTGGTAAATAGATGTGTGCGTGCATTTGTGTATGAATCCTCTGGGCTTTGTAGGGGGTGAACTCGCAGGAGTTTTGCAAGCAACCGACACGTTTTCCGCCTCGTGCAATAAGTGACGAAACCGGTGGAATAGGAAGCTGGCTTTTGTATGTATTCATCTAGCGCAATGTGTTTCCGGTGCACAGCTCAAGCCAGGCCAGCGTTTCCAGAGGGCTTTTGTTAAAACCCCAACAGGTTACGGACTGCACCCCCGCAGACTCCCTTCGTACATGTGGTCAGGCGCGCAACACCCATTGGGCTCACCGGGCTTCAGCCCCCCCACCCCCCGTCGTGTGTGTCAGCCGGGCTGAGACAGCCTCGTGGGCTGGCGTCCATCTAATTGCAGCCGCACCCGAGTACTTCACAGGTCTTTAAAAGACCATTTACTCGTTAATGAGGCTTTTGTTGTGGTTTCACCCCTTCTTACAGCCACTCTGCCTATGACTCGAAGACTTAGCCCCCCCCTGAAATCTTTTTCAGCCCCCCCCCCCCGAAATTTGGCTCTAGTTGCCCGCCTGCATGTGGTAGAGGCGCTTAGCGCTCGACTTCCATCATAAAACATCCATTCGGCATCAGTGCGAGTGCAGGGGCACAACATGTATCATATTTTAATCTCGTGTCAGAGCGCACAGTAAGCGTATGCTTTTATAGTTGCCATCACCTCAGTGTATGCAAGCGTCTAAACCGTCTGCCTTTCAAAGTGTAGCTATGATCCTCGTAGTGTGAAAAGCCGGTCCATCATGAACTTTACCTTGAAGTGCAGCGGGCTTTTTTCCGAACTAAAATTGTCAATTCACGCCACGGTCTAAGCTATGGCCTCCGAGGCGTGACACAATGACTTTGAAGGGAATAACTGCAGTGGTCCTTGGTGTGGTATTTTACCTGGACTGTCCCTCCCAGGACACCCCCCCACGTCCCTCTTTAATTACTCTGAATTCCCAAAGCAAACACGCTGCTCATTGTGCCGCAGATATCGCGTGCTGCAAACGACCCCCTCCCCTGTGGAATGTCTTTGACCCGAATGATGGGTTCCTCTGAAAAGAAAAACAATCGTCTCGCGGGGGCGTCGTGCCTCCTGCTGCCGCCACGAGCATCTACAAAAACAAGCATTTACAATGCAATGGTCTCGGCATTGTTAAAGTTAGAGCTATTGGCATTGCTCATGACATTATTTTTGTTTTTGTTTTTAAAACATCTCTCTCTCTCTCTCTCACAAAACTAAGTCTTATTTTCGTGAGAGAGAGAGAGAGAGATGTTTTAAAAACAAAAACAAAAATAATGTAATGAGCAATGCCAATAGCTCTAACTTTAACAATGCCGAGACCATTGCATTGTAAATTCTTGTTCTTACTAGTGTACACGCAAGCACCTCACTTTTGTGACTTTTAATCAGGGCAACTGGAATTATGCAACACGGTGGAGTAAATTATGCGTCAAGAAATGGCAAATTACGTGTGGTTACGCATGTGGTGCTGCTACCCGAAGCGAGGAGATGCCTGTTGAATGTGTGGGAACCTACCGACTACTCGGCGCCACAGACGTGGTGGGTGACTCTGGGATATATGGTGGCCAAGCGCGATATTGCTCAACTGTGGGGATCCCAGAGGTCCCCGACTGTCTCGGCCTGGAAGGAACATATGGATTGGTGCATGTTTCAGGAAAAGGTGGTGTATGTGGCGAGAGGTAAGCCTGGGACATGGGTGAAAGTATGGGGCCCCTGGAACGCCTACCGCGGGGGAATCTGTGCTCCGCCGTTATTGCCCGATCCGTCGCCTGCCCCATCCCCTTAGCCGACCCATCTTCCTTGTTCCGGGCATTGAGTTTACCCAGCCCTAGTCCTGATCTCTTCCCCTTCTTGATACTCCTATGGACTGGTAGGGTCCCCCTCTCAGGGGAGCACATGCTGCTATTTCTGATTGTGGATTGCCTTGTGGGTTTGTTTTTCTGGTTGTTCTTTCAGTTTAAAATGAAACCGTACAGTGGGGTCCGGATGGTGTGGCTATCAACGCTGCTAACTCCTGTGCATCTTCCTCAGCCGCAACACACGCTCTACAATGTGTATCATATGCTCCTTTTGTCTGCTAGCGGCCGGGCGGAAGGTTGTAGGCCCATCTTTGTATATTTTTTGAGTTTTGTAATAAACGGTTTCAAAAAAAAAAAAAAAAAAAAAAAAGAAATGGCAAATTATACAGCATAATGCAGCATATTTCGTTATAATGATTATTTAATTATTTTATCATTTTTACACTACCTGGGGATCGGTTACATTTCACTTGTACCATTTTAACACTCAAATAAAGCAAGAAGCAAATTAAAAGTGAATATTGAACCTTTACGAAAGACCGTTCCGCTACGCGACAACAAGTGTGGCTGGAGGGAATGTAGGCGCATCCAGTCCTTGTTGGTGATGGCATGTTTGCATGGAATGGGTGGTTCCTGCTGGAATACTCTGGTATTGCCTTGTGCTGACCTCCTTTTCATTCTTCTTGACTTTTTCAACCCTTCCACCTGCAGCTCCACCCCTGCTCACTCATAGCATCTACAACAAAAAGGGCAGCGCTTCAGGAAGTGTAATCAGCAGCCATTTGCTATCAAAAGCGTTCATTGAATTTGTAAAGGGAGCCCTTTCAACATCCCCTCACTCACACCAGTGTTTGCATCCCCAGCTCTCCAGCCACTGGAATGCAGGTAATACACTTCTACTGGCTTCTCAGATATTCGCTTTTACTTCCCTGGCTAAATCCTGTGTCATATTCGTAGTGGTCCCCTTTTCAAGAAACAGGGCTGACAAGCTACCTTTTAAATTGTTATTAAACAAATTTTAACCAAAAGAAGGAATTCAAATACGGCAGAAACAATCTGGCGTCCTGCTCTAAAGCTACATTGTCAGCTTTAACCAAGCAAATGGGAAAGGATAAATACAGGTCTCCCCTGCTCTGACACAAATAAAAAATCATTGGCAGAGCCTAAAGGTGTCAACATATGGAAAAAAACATTCACATTAACAATGCCAAAAGCTCATAGCTCGGCCACTGCCGAGAGCTATTGGCTTTGCCAATGCTTGTTTAATAGTAGAGAACATTTCTTTGGAACAGTTGCTGTGTGGCTCCTACATCTCGGCACGTGAAGTGCTAATAATCAGTATTTTTCAGAGGAAGGATAGAGAGAAGCAATCATGCATGATTGCCTATATGAACCCAAAGTTTACTAAAATCACACACAAATGACAGCTTAGAAAACCTCTCCAAATGTTCTTATTAATAAGATTGAAAATTCCACGCAATCAAGCTGCTGCATTATGGATGTCTTCATCAATTAAATGTTCCCTACTGACGAGATTATTTAATATTCATGCTTGCTTATTAGTGATAACCGAATCTAAATATTAAAGAGCTATTTTGTACTGCACATTGGGTGTACCTATTATAAATGCAATATTTGTCCATTGCATAATGTATCATATGCAGGAGTCTCCCTTTGCTATTTAATACATCTAAAACGTGTATTTGTATATATGTGTAGCACTTCAAATGTAATCAGGTTGGGGAGGAGCCTAGCGCGCATCCAAGATGGTCGCGTGAGCACAGGGCTCCCCGGACCCTTGCTGCTCCTCGGAATTTATCCTGAGAATATCCTGATGTGGTTTATGGAATCTGGTAGATGAAGACCGGCTGAGCACGTATCTCTTTTCAGAACTCGAATCGGACCTGGGAATCCTGAGTTGTCATTGTTCGAACTTTTGGGACCCACCCGACGGAGGTGCCCGGGGCGAAGGTGAACCGTGGAGCCGTGTCGTAATTGAACAACAGCGGCTGCAGTACGGTGCCAGTGGCCGCCCTACCACTTTCGGTTTCACTTTCGGACTTCAGGGGGCTGGCCTGCGAGGGCGCTTGTTGTGGCGGGGTGTTTCCTTGGCCTCTGCACGAGGCCTTGTCTCCGCCTGCCACTAGTGTGCCCATCGCCTTGGGTCCCCCCGCACCGCTATCTTGTGGTCCCTGGTGAGGCGCTGGTCTGCGGTGCCGGTGCCCCTACGACTCTTGAACAGCGGTCCCCTTCGTTATCCGTGACCACATGGGGGGCAAGGGGGGCCCCGAGGGGCGTAAGACTAAGGCCTCCCTCCGCGGGGGACCGGTCCAGGCCAACAACATGGACCGCTACACTCAGGGCAGAGGGTCCCCTGGAGCGACCGGCCCCCCCCCGGATGCCGCCGGCGGTGGCACGACCGTCTCTCCGGAGCTTTCCCTGCAGGACATCATGGGCGCCATTGATGGCATCAGGGAAACCATCGCCACGCAATACGAGGCCCTGGCCCGTAAAATCGACACGGTGGCAATCGATGTCACCTTAATTCGGGCAGACCTCTCCAAAACTAACGAGAGGGTTCAGGCTCTCGATGTGCGGACCTCCACCCTTGGTGCGGATGTGTCGGACCTGCAGGCCGCGCTGGGTGACATTAAGGCGGTCAACGACCAGATGGCTCGGCGGCTGGAGGACTTCGAGGGACGGGCCCGACGCAGCAACATCCGTGTCATAGGCGTACCGGAGTCCTCTGACGACCGCCCGGTTGACCTCCTGGTCGAGGAACTCATCCTCCAACAGTTGGCCCCTGCAGGCCTAAGCAAGTTCTTTGCCGTGGAGCGGGCCCATCGAGTTCCGGGCGGTCGGCCGCGGCCGGGGGCCCCCTCGAGGCCTATCGTGGCCAAACTGTTCCACTATAGAGACCGAGATGCGATTCTGCAGGCCTCACGGGTCCACGGCCCGGTTCGTCATGAGAACTCATCCATTAACTTTTATCCGGACTTTACCCAACTTGTCCAGAAACAGCGGATGGGATTCCAGGGGGTGAAGCGTCGTCTCCGTGAACTGGGCCTAAAGTACTCTATGCTCTACCCTGCAAAACTCCGAGTGGAACATGAGGATCGGACTGCCTTTTTTGATTCTCCTGTGGCCGTGAGTGACTGGCTGGACTCGCTGCCGGACAGAGGTGGCCGTCCCGGGCCCTCTGCAGGCGCCGAAGGTGACGGGTCCCCTTTGGAGTGACTTTTGGTCCTTGAAGCTGCCATTTTGCACTGTTCAGCTGGGTTTTACTTCTTTTGTTCATTTTGTCTCGCTAGGACCTGTGTGGGGGGCGGGCGGGGACGGGTCCCTTTCCTCCTCCGGGGTCTTTTCGTAGAATGGGGTTAGGAGGGCGACAGGCACACTGCAAGTTGGGGGGGTTTTCTGGCCCGCAGCGGTGCAGGGTGGGGGGAGTTGGATTTGGGGGGGGGGTTGGGGGGAGGGAGGGGTTGTTTTGCTGTGTTTTTTTCGTTTGCAGGGCGAGGTACTGATTTTTGTCCAGATTCGGGAACTGTGCTACTGAATGGGGGGCCTTTGATCTATCGGAGGGGATGGGGGGGGACGGGTTGAGGCTGATGTCATGGAACGTCAATGGGTTGGGGGACCGTATCAAACGGGGTGTAGTACTGCAGTATTTGCGCCGTCTGACTCCTGATGTGGTGTTTATCCAGGAGACGCATCTGGTTGGTAATGTTTGTCATGCAATGAACAGGGGGGGATACCGCCTCGTGGCCCATTCTGGTTTCACAACTGGTTCCAGGGGGGTGGGCATTCTCCTGCGATCCTCACTTCCGTTGGATATCACTAGGGTAATCTCGGATGACAGAGGGCGCTATGTGTGTCTGACTGGAAGGTGGGAGGGGCAGCCCCTTTCCTTGGTCTCAGTTTACGTCCCCCCGGGCCTCCAGAACTCCACCTTTGCGGACTTGGGTCGAATGCTGCTTGAACTTCCGGATAGTCTTTTGCTTATGGGCGGGGACTTTAATTCGGTGGTTTCGGGTGACCTGGATCGTCACCCACCCAGGGCCCTCCCCGCTGCCCAGGCATGGCTTGGTGGACTGCTGGAGACCTTCGGTCTGGTAGATAGTTGGAGATTAATGCATCCGAACCAATGTCAGTACACCTTTCACTCCGGGGCGCATGGGAGTCTTTCTAGGTTAGACTATTTCCTTATGCCCGCGGCACAGACTGGTCGGATACGAGAGATTAGGCACCTGGCGCGGGGTATCTCCGATCATTCCCCGCTGTGGTTGCTCTTTGACACCGAGTCGCGGTCTGCAGGGCGGATCGCTCCCATCAACCCGTGGTACCTGCGAGACCCTACGACTCGCGACAGTCTGGTTAAGGCTATGGACCAATACTTCCTTGAAAACGAGGGGTCGGTGTCGTCCGCAAGGTCCCTGTGGGAAGCCTTTAAAACCGTAATCCGCGGACACGCCCTCTCCCAGATAGTGGTGGCTAAGAAGCATAAGAGTGAGGCAGTGGTGAAGCTGGAGACTGACATCTCGGGGCTGGAGTCGGCCTTGGAGACGGGTGTCACTCCGGACGGGCTCCATGCCCTCAGCCTGAAACAGTTTGAATACAGGTCTCTTGTCACTGACGCTGCCAAAACGATGTATAGGGAGCAGCAGGGTCGATTGTATGATGCCGGGGACAAGGCGGGAAAGTTGATTGCGTGGCTGGATAAGAAGGAGAGAGTGAATCGTGTGGTCCCGGAGCTGCGTGTCTCGGATGGAGTGTGTCTGACTGAGCCTGGCGAGATTGTGGAATGTTTTGCTGACCACCTCCGGGCCGTGTACTCCCCGGTGACTGATAGGGACGAGGAAGACTCTTGCCTTCTGCTGAGGGATATTGCTTTGCCCTGCCTGTCCGTCGAAGACCGTGAGCAGCTGGACGCCCCCTTGTCTGTAGATGAAATTGCATCTGCGATTCGGTCCCTTCGTTCGGGCAAGGCGATGGGTCCCAACGGTCTGCCTATTGAACTATATAAGTTGCGCCCGGATAAACTCGCTCCCTTCCTCCGTCGTATGTTTCAGGAATCCCTTGAGGCAGGCTCCCTTCCTGACGACCAGCGTCTGGCTACGATAGTCGTGATCCCCAAGGACGGTAAGCCACGAGACCGCTGTGCCTCCTATAGGCCTATTTCACTGCTAAACGCAGAGCCTAAAATCCTGGCCAAAGTCCTTGCCAATCGTTTGTTGAGCGTTATCTGCGATCTGATTCATCCTGATCAATGCGGCTTCATCCCTCACCGTAACACCGCTCTTAACTTGCGGCGTCTTCACGGCGCCCTCGCCAGGGCGGCGTACCTCTCCGAACCGGCCGTACTGGTTTCTTTAGACGCCACGATGGCCTTTGATACCATCGAGTGGCCATTCCTCTGGGCTGTTTTGACCAAATTCGGCTTTGGGGAAGGATTTCTTGGCTGGGTGAAGCTTCTTTACATGGGACCCATGGCTCAGGTGGTGGTTAATGGTCGGGTCTCTCGGCCCTTCGCTCTCGGTAGGGGTACGAGGCAGGGGTGCCCGTTGTCCCCTCTGCTCTTTGCTCTTGCCTTGGAGCCGCTCGCTGCTTGGCTCCGCTGGGAGCCCTCGCTCAGAGGGATTCGGTGGGCCCCGGGCTTCGAGGATCGGGTCTCGTTGTATGCAGACGATATTCTTCTGTATCTCACCTCGCCGCGGCAGTCGCTTAATGTTCTCTTCGATGTTCTGACTTCCTTTGGGAGAAATTCGGGTCTAACGATCAACTGGTCTAAATCCTGTGTCTATCCTATCTCCGGCGACCCTCCTCTCTTGCCGCCTCGGCTTCCGATCCAATTATCTCTGTCCGGCTTTAAATACCTGGGAATATACGTCTCGATGGACCCGGTGGCTCGCTATGAGCAGAATCTCCTGCTTCCACTTCGGCGTTTGAGGGAGGACACGGCTCGGTGGTGTAAGCTGCCCTTGTCCCCGCTGGGTCGGGCAGCGCTGTTTAAAATGATGTCCCTTCCCAGATTCCTCTATGCACTTCAGAACTCCTTCGATGTCATTCCTGTGTCCTACTTTCGGGAGGTGGAGAGCCTGCAGAGGAGACTGGTGTGGGACGGACGGGCTCGTATCGCTCTGGCAAAACTTACTCTCCCCTAGTATGACGGGGGCATCGCGCTTCCCGACATTCGCAGGTATTATTGGGCCTCACAGCTGTCGGCCATTAACCATGCCACGTATGCGCCTGGCTTGAATCCGGCGTATGAGATGGATAAATTCCTGCTTCCTGGCGGAAATTATAACAGGGCACTTTACTCCAGCTCGGCTGGACGGACCCTTACGGGCCCTACTAAGATTGCGGTACGGATCTGGAGGGCGGCCAATGCAGCCATGGGCTGGAGTGAGCGATTAACATGTGCTACTCCCCTGTTTGCCTCCGACCGACTGGGAAGCCTCTGGACAACGAAGGGGTTTGAACGTTGGGACACGATTGGTATTAGTAGAGTGGGAGACTTATGGATAAAGGGTGCGGTTAAAACATTCGCGGCGCTCCAGAGCGAATACGAACTTACGGAAAGGGAGTTTTTTCGCTACGCCCAGGTTCGGCATGCCCTGCTCTCGGTTTTTGGGGAGGGGACCAAGATCCCGGCTTCTTCGCCCCTCGAGGACCGCATACTTGATGGTCATGTCCCCGACAGTACTATCTCTTTAATTTATAAAAAACTTATCAATAATCGGGCTGACCTCTTGGTGCGCCTCCGGGAGGCGTGGACGGGGGATGGGGTGGAACTGGACGACGAGGACTGGCAGTCCGCACTGTCGTCCCCCAAGGAAGTGGCCATTCCCGCCCGTCTCCGCCTGGTCCAGCTTAAGATTCTCCACCGGGTGTATGTGACGGGTCCCCGTTTGGTCTCGATGGGATTTTCTGAAGACGGGCTCTGTAAGCGGGGATGTGGGCTCAGTGCCACCTTTCTCCATATCCTTTGGGAGTGCCGCGAGGTGGCTGAATACTGGCGCCGGGTTCATGAGGTCATGGGACAAGTCACCGGGGTTGCGCTGTTGCCAGAGGTGCGTCGCTGTGTCCTGAATGTGTGGGAGCCCAATGATTATAACGCGGCGCAGACTCGGTGGGCGGCCCTGGGGAACATGATTGCCAAGAGAGATATAGCGCAGCTATGGGGTTCCCAGCGGCCTCCCACCGTTTCCGTATGGAAGGAGAACATGGACTGGTGCATGTTCAGGGAGAAGACTGTGTATGTGGCTCGTGGTAAACCGGGGGCATGGGGTAGAATCTGGGGGCAATGGAACGCGTATCGTGGAGGTATCTGTACTCCCCCCCTAGTGGACACCGATATTGCTTTGTCCCCCTGACCCTTGATGGTTCCTTGCGACTTTTGGAATAACCGACTATAGACGTTCCTCTCCCGTGACCCCCCCCCCCGACCTATCAGTACTCCTTCCTCCTGATAGCTATTTGAAGGTCTGAAGTAGAGTCCCCCGGAGGTAGCCTGACCCACACTTTTTTGTTCTTATGCCTCGCCTTTTGTTTTTTATTTGTTATTTATGTTAAACCTATGTATCCTGCTTCCCTAGGACTATCCGGAGCTGTGTACGGGACTGGGCCCCGGGAGTCGACTACTGCCTTAAGTACTGTATGAGCCTTTCTGAATCTAGCGGCCGGCCCCGGTGGTTGTAGGCCCATGCTTGTAATTGATTTATTGTTCAATAAAATTTTCAAAAAAAAATAAAAAATGTAATCAGGTTTTACACCGCCCGTTCTCTAACTTCAAGATAGCTAAACTAGTTTTCATATTTTTACTAACGTAAATTAAAGGTATTATTTGTGTAGCTTTGTATAGTTTATTTACATTATATACAAACGTAACCCCTGATCAGGACACCGGCGCTTCACCACCATGGTGCCCCCACCCCCCCAAAGCATAGGCTGGGGCTCAGCTGACTATCCCACACAAGCAGTCCAGGAGACCTGCCCTACAGGTTCAGAAGTGCCCTGCTTAGCTCCTTCCCAGGGCTCTCTTCTTTGAAGTGCCATGCTTAGCTCCTTCCCAGGGCTCTCTTCTTTGAAGTGCCATGCTTAGCTCCTTCCCAGGGCTCTCTTCTTCGAAGTGCCATGCTAAGCTCCTTCCCAGGGCTCTCTTCTTCGAAGTGCCATGCTTAGCTCCTTCCCAGGGCTCTCTTCTTCGAAGTGCCATGCTTAGCTCCTTCCCAGGGCTCTCTTCTTCGAAGTGCCATGCTTAGCTCCTTCCCAGGGCTGTCTTCTTCGAAGTGCCATGCTTAGCTCCTTCCCAGGGCTCTCTTCTTTGAAGTGCTATGCTTAGCTCCTTCCCAGGGCTCTCTTTCTTTGAAGTGCCATGCTTAGCTCCTTCCCAGGGCTCTCTTCTTTGAAGTGCCATGCTGAGCTCCTTCCCAGGGCTCTCTTCTTTGAAGTGCCATGCTTAGCTCCTTCCCAGGGCTCTCTTCTTTGAAGTGCCATGCTGAGCTCCTTCCCAGGGCTCTCTTCTTTGAAGTGCCATGCTGAGCTCCTTCCCAGGGCTCTCTTCTTCGAAGTGCCATGCTTAGCTCCTTCCCAGGGCTCTCTTCTTCGAAGTGCCATGCTTAGCTCCTTCCCAGGGCTCTCTTCTTCGAAGTGCCATGCTTAGCTCCTTCCCAGGGCTCTCTTCTTCGAAGTGCCATGCTTAGCTCCTTCCCAGGGCTCTCTTCTTCGAAGTGCCATGCTTAGCTCCTTCCCAGGGCTCTCTTCTTCGAAGTGCCATGCTTAGCTCCTTCCCAGGGCTCTCTTCTTCGAAGTGCCATGCTTAGCTCCTTCCCAGGGCTCTCTTCTTCGAAGTGCCATGCTTAGCTCCTTCCCAGGGCTCTCTTCTTCGAAGTGCCATGCTTAGCTCCTTCCCAGGGCTCTCTTCTTCGAAGTGCCATGCTGAGCTCCTTCCCAGGGCCCTCTTCTTTGAAGTGCCATGCTTAGCTCCTTCCCAGGGCTCTCTTCTTTGAAGTGCCATGCTTAGCTCCTTCCCAGGGCTCTCTTCTTGAAAGTGCCATGCTGAGCTCCTTACCAGGGCTCTCTTCTTTGAAGTGCCATGCTGAGCTCCTTCCCAGGGCTCTCTTCTTTGAAGTGCCATGCTTAGCTCCTTCCCAGGGCTCTCTTCTTTGAAGTGCCATGCTTAGCTCCTTCCCAGGGCTCTCTTCTTTGAAGTGCCATGCTTAGCTCCTTCCCAGGGCTCTCTTCTTTGAAGTGCCATGCTTAGCTCCTTCCCAGGGCTCTCTTCTTTGAAGTGCCATGCTTAGCTCCTTCCCAGGGCTCTTTCTTTGAAGTGCCATGCTTAGCTCCTTCCCGGGGCTCTCTTCTTTGAAGTGCCATGCTTAGCTCCTTCCCAGGGCTCTCTTCTTTGAAGTGCCATGCTTAGCTCCTTCCCAGGGCTCTCTTCTTCGAAGTGCCATGCTTAGCTCCTTCCCAGGGTTCTCTTCTTCGAAGTGCCATGCTTAGCTCCTTCCCAGGACTCTCTTCTTCGAAGTGCCATGCTTAGCTCCTTCCCAGGGCTCTCTTCTTCGAAGTGCCATGCTTAGCTCCTTCCCAGGGCTCTCTTCTTTGAGGTGCCATGCTTAGCTCCTTCCCAGGGCTCTCTTCTTTGAAGTGCCATGCTTAGCTCCTTCCCAGGGTTCTCTTCTTCGAAGTGCCATGCTTAGCTCCTTCCCAGGACTCTCTTCTTCGAAGTGCCATGCTTAACTCCTTCCCAGGGCTCTCTTCTTTGAAGTGCCATGCTGAGCTCCTTCCCAGGGCTCTCTTCTTTGAAGTGCCATGCTGAGCTCCTTTCCAGGGCTCTCTTCTTTGAAGTGCCATGCTTAGCTCCTTCCCAGGGCTCTCTTCTTCGATGTTCATAAAAGCAGATTTCAACCTGGTTTTCCGCCAGCCTTACCAGTAGTCATCTATACTGGGGGCATCAGTAACTCCTCCAGTTATGGGATTTTGAGGAATACCATATGGAACTCCGTGTTTCGCACTCATTCCCAATGTTTCTGCTGAGTGTTTCATGCTGAGATCTTGGTGTAATACTCCAGAACCATGGAGGTATTCCACTTCCCGTTTAACCGGAGAGGGGTAAAAACTGTTGCCAGCCTCATCGAGATCACCAGGTCACTTGGAATGAGGCTCTAAAACTAGTATAATCCAGAAAACCTTCTTCATGCAAGATCCACACTGGGTAACTCTTCAACAAGAACTCAGTGCCACCAAGGACAGGACGGACATGCAAGCGGTCACAGATTCCATGCCTTGATCACTGCGGATCCCTCAGAAAGGTTCCTCCAATGTCTCTGGAGGGGCAATAGCAATGATCGAGGCTACTGAAGAAGAATTGACCGTCCTTCAGGGAACCAGGCTCAGTCAATAATGTTAGGGGGTGAGTCTTAGATTTCCCAACTAGCAACATGGTGTACCCAACTAAAATAGGTGGAGCTGGGCCCACCATACGGGTTCATGGACAGGGTTGGGAACCTTAGTTCTGAGTTATTTAGAAAAGTAGAGCTAGGCACTATCTCACATTGAGATAGTCTGGACATCTTGGTCTAACCCAGTCCACTCACGCCACAGAGCAATGTTGGGGAGGGAGGCCAAGGAGAGCAGGCCTGGCACCAGCAGAGACTTAACATGAGCAGACCAGGCTTGGGGGCGGGAGCAGAGAGAGCTGGCCGAGTGGCAGCCCAGGCCCACCAGGGGTCAAAGAGTGTGGTCTATGTGAAAGCTCGGGTGTAGAAAAAAAACTGCATAATATCTAGCAACATGAATTACAAAAGGCACCCAAAACATGCAGTAGCACTGATAACAAAAGGGGGTGACATGCACATTCCAAGAAGTGAACCATCTCTCCATGGATTGCGCCGAAAATAAATGGGTGACAGGTATATTCCAAGATGTGAGCATCTCCAAATAAGCTATAACACAGATGACGTGCACGTTGCAAGAAGTGAGCCGTCTTGGAATGAGATGTAACATGCAGTGTCACTGAAAATAAAGGAGTGACGTGCACGTTTCAAGAAGTGAGCCATCTTGGAATGAGATGTAACATGCAGTGCCACTGAAAATAAAGGAGTGACATGCACATTTCAAGACGTGAGCCATTTCAGAAGTAGATATAACAGGAGGTAGCACTGTTGACAAAGGGGGTGACTTCACATTTCAAGAAGTGAGCCATCTCAGAATGAGGTGAAACATGCAGTGGCATTAAAAATAAAGGTGTTTACATGCACATTTCAAGAAGTGAGCCGTCTTGGAATGAGATATAACATGCAGCGGCAATGAATATGAAGGTGTTTACATGCACGTTGCAAGAAGTGAGCCGTCTTGGAATGAGATGTAACATGCAGTGTCACTGAAAATAAAGGTGTTTACTTGCACATTTCAAGAAGTGAGCCGTCTTGGAATGAGATATAACATGCAGCGGCAATGAAAATGAAGGGGTGACATGCACATTCCAAGAAGTGAGCGATCTCAGAATTAGATATAACATACAGTCGCACTGAAAATAGAGGGGTTATATACACATTATGAACCATCTCGTAATGAGGTTTAACATATGGAAGCACTGAAAGAAAGGGTTGACATGCACATCACATGAAGACAACCACTTCAGACTAAGGTATAACATGTGCTGCCACTGAAAATAAAGGGGTGACATGTACGCTCCAAGAAGTCAGTCAACCCAGAATGAGGTATAACATGAGGTATTACTAAAATAAAGAGGTGACATGCACATTCCAATAAGTGAGCCATCGCAGACTGAGCTATAATGCGCGGTGACGTTGAAAATGAAGGGGCTGACCTGCACATTTTGAGATCCCATACACACAGCTGTGACTCCAACAAGTGTGTTAACCAAGTGACCAGTTATCAGAACACTATTTTTAGTGCTTAGGAATGACATATCATGAACAGCTATAGAACTTTTCATCTGTTTGCTAAGAAACTGTGAGTACCTTTATGTGTCTACACTGCGATTTTCAGCATAGGGCTGCATAGTGCACAGAATCAACTCAGCTTTAACTGCTAGAGCATTGTGCCCCAGTGCCCGAACACCACACCAGAGACCTGACAGGGTCACTCTGAAGCTCCAACACTGTGGGTGGATCCGCCACACCGGTGTGGAGTGACTAGAAGGAGAGGCGCTCTGCACCTCAAATGAGTGCCCTGACTGCACATCTCACACACTCTTAGGTGCACTCCGTCTTCATCCAACATGTGTGATGACAGGCTACAGGACCTGACTGGTACTCCCAGACCATGACCTAAGGAAACATTCAGGGGTTGTTCTACCCCATACATCCCCCCAAGCTGCTCCCCTAAACATCACCAGCCCACTGTAGCCCAAAAGCAGATCTGTTACTTTGCATTACTTTGCGTTAAGGTGGTGACCCGTGGGTGGTACCTGGGCATTCCCATACTACTACCCATGCTATTTGACACAAAACCCTATATACTAAACTTGGTAGACAGGGCTTTGTATAAAAATAGAATGCCTTCTTGAAGCAGGCACATACAAGGAGAAATGTTTTCAATTCTCCTAACTTTTCACACATTGTATGTGTGCTGCACGGTAAACATCCCTTACGACGCATCCCTCACTCCAAATGTTGTTACAACGTGGTCGTTACAATGACCGCGTTGTAACAACGCATACCATTACCCCGCAAGTCATTACAACGACTTGCGGAGGGGGGAGAAGGTGTTGGATTTAAAATTCAACACCTTTCCTACTGTCTGCAAAGACTGGAGTTGGAATAGTAAATTATACTATTCCAACATCCAGCGCCCCCCTCCGCACAACGACTTGCGGGGTAAGGGCAAGCGTTGTTACAATGCGGTCGTTGTAACGACTGCGTTGTAACAACATGCAGGGTAGGGGAAAGTGGGAAAAAGAGCCCTATTCGTGCTGCACTTAGTCTAAACAAAGTATTCTGTGCTGAGAGACTACCCTTCCAGTACAAAATCTATGTTAGACATCACACACGCCTTTGCACTATGGCGCAGAGGTGTGTGCGTGACACTAGGCAGCCTGTTTGTGCCAGCCCTGGGGAAGAGAGCAGCGGAGCCGTATCTTAGGAGATGCTCTCAGTCTCCCCTAGTGCAACAACTTTAGTTGCATTGCAATATCCTTTTGTAAATGAGCCAAAAAGTATTGGCAGAACCCCAGTCAATTCCCAGGCTGAGGCTTAGTGCAGTGCGCGCATCGAACTGGGTCTCATAAATGCCTCTTGGCCTAAAAGTATGCCTTGGATTCCATATACTAAGACTCACCCCCTAACAATATAGGTCTCATTTTGGTTATTTCAGAGAGCTTGACAGACGGATGGGGCTTATTTACAAGCCCCTTGCGCCGCTGGTGCGTCACTTTTAATAAGCCCCAGTATGTTTGTATAAGGAGGCTAAAGTCCCGTTGGGCAAGTGAGTGACGTGCCAGTTTCTATGGGCTTTTTGATCCAGCATGCACTATATACATGGCCTTGAATGTGGTTGTTCAAATGGAAACATGTCACTGACAACTCTGTCAACATTCTACGAGTGACTATGACATTGAGTGTTAAAGTGCACGTGTACCAAACCTCACCATTTTTTAAGGGGTCTATCGGAAATTATTTTGAAAAAAGCTACCCATTAACTGAACTTGGTAAATTTTTGTCCGGCTGCAGAAACCCTGCCACTTTGGTGTTCAGTGTAGACATAACATCTGCTTTCTTGTTTTGTTTAAATTTGTATGTGCCGTTCAGTTTTTTTGGGGGGTGAATCCCTAAAAATATTACAATTAAAAGACTCATAGTAGTCGGAAAATGTGTCGTTTTTGTGAATCAGGTCTTTATAGTGACAGCTGGTCATAAATAAATGCGTGTAACAAAAGGAAGTTAACCCGAGGAAATGTCTCTGCTTCCTCAGAGATGGATTTTCTTTATAAACTTGGCCGAGGGCTCCCTCTGCTGATCCCAGAAGGAGCTCAGTTTGATCATTCTTTGGCTTCCTTCTAAAGTCGACCAGGGATTTTACAATCATTTCGATGACTATTTCACCCTTATGAACAACGGCGATCCTTGCCAGATTAATGCTTCATTCAAGTGTATTTAAATGGAAGGTTCAAGTTGTGCAGCATGTTTTCGATACATTTTTATATATTAATTATAACTTGCAGAAGTATGCAATGTGTGATCTCAGTTGGATATAGCAGCTATTTGTCATTTGTTACAAATACCGATTTTAATCGATGACGCACCTGTCTATATGGCTTTATGGGACTAAATGAATCCATGTCTCTCTCCCCACCTTCATGTAGGTGCCCTACCTTTTTTGGCAACTTTTCACCCTCCCTGGCCAGTCTAACGCCCCTTACACATCCATGGGCGCTGCCTCGCCAACATTTGCCTCTAGCCTCATTAAGAGTCAATTTACTCTCTTCAGCTCGATTGTGAAAACACGGCCTCTATCATAGCTCCCAGGTTTCAGATTGCTTATGTGTGACATTTTCATAATTTCACTGAAATTATGAGTGATATTCAAAGACTATGAGTGACATTTTCTCACGAGCAGAAATGAAGCATTGAAGAGGAGGGAAACGTATACATATCAGGAATTACACCCATTTGAGCAACAAGAAACTCTAAAGCACAGATTTACTATTTGTACGCACAGTGTAGTAGCCGCAAATGCTGCGCTGCGTGATGACAGAGCAGAAGTACGCCGAATTTATTAAAATATGACATTCTCCACCCCTTTCCCTAGTGCCGGCCGAGAAATCCGCAAAGTATTTACAAGCGTTGTCCTGTCATATGTAGAACCGGCTTTTTGGAGACCCCCCCCACTAGGAGAGTCAAAGCCAGTGGTGCAGGGGACACCTTAAAATCTACGGGTTCTTCTTGCTCAAATCATACATTACCAAAGAGACCAGGACAACTAGCCGTGGAGGGAAGTAAGTTATCTATTAGCTCGAGCTAAGGACAGAGGTCCCAGAATGGTACAAAGACAATTCTACGGAGACTGCTGTTTTACTCCACAGCTTACACATATTTATAGCGCTAGCCACGCCCATTTGTACAATACACAGTTCCACATTTTGATAAGTTCCTCATTCTGACAAGTTCGTCGTCAGTCTTGTGGTGCAATCGTGGTCAGGGGACATCTGTTCTCTGATTGCACAATGTCCACAGCCCCGTGCTTCCTTGTCCAACTGGTGTGGTCATGGGGCACAGCCTCGTGCTTCCTCTCTTAGTTGGTGTGGTCCCAGTGCACAGCCTCGTGCTTCCTCTATCAGTTGGTGTGGTCACAGGGCACTTCCTCGTGCTTCCTCTATCAGTTGGTGTAGTCACAGGGCAGCTGGTCGTGACAGGTTGAGTTACCAACAATGGACAGGATGTGGCTGAGTCTCTGGCACAACTGGGGGGTGAGGCACACAGGCAGCTTCTCGGAATCGGCTCAACCACAAGGAACAGGGAGGGTTGGGCAAGTTTCAACAGGGACGTGGAAAGCAATTCTTCATCAGGTTGCCGAGAGCATGGCAACACAAAATGGAGTCATGTGGGTCATTTTAAAATACAGTTCAACAGTCCCTCCTTTTGCCATGCAGAGGCAACAATCAGTCGTCATCCAAGTCCAAGTCCAAGTCAATGTCCATCATCTCCTGGACCTCTTTCTCGATCATCATCATGGCATTGTGGTGGTGTGAATTTACTAGTTTGTGTGCCAAAGAGGTGGCACAGAGCCCACACAGCGCGGGCACACATTGAACACAGAGGCAGCAAGAGAACAATGCGGCTGCAAGGACTGCAATGCTGTAAAGTCATGAGGTGGTCCGCTTGAAGTTCAGCCGTGATGTTACTGAGGGCACCGGCAGTTGCGTTGATGGTGGCTTCTACCACCCTGGTGAGATGTCGGACATTGCGACTATTGACCATAGGGCTCCAAAAGGGGAGGAACCCTTTAGCAAAGTCCCCAAATTCTTGGCCAGCTGTGTCTTCAGTATCAACCACACCTCTCTTCTGGATGTGGTGTTTTGCATCGGCTGTGTAGGTGGGGGGAGCAACCAGGCAATGTAACAGGTACCTGCCCAAGACTTGGGTAGCTAGGTGTAGGCCTTGTTCCCACACACAAAGTACGTGTTCAGTGAGAACACCAGAGCTGGGAGAGTCGAACCATTGAGCTGGAGTGTGTACGCACAGTCACTTTCTCCCACCCATACTGTTCCACTGCTCTTCATGCAGTATTTCCCGGGATGTGGGTAGACAGGGAGATCTCTGATAGGTGGCAGTCTTTTCTTTCCCCCACCATTGTAGATGTTCGATGGATAGAAAGACCCATGATTGTCCTCATATTCATTCTTTTCTGCTGAATCTTTACTCATGCTTGGCCACTCCGCAGCCATGAAGTGGCAGAATGCTTGTCCGCTACTGATCTTTCCCAGGGATCGTGTGGACGTGTCACCTGAATAGAATGCATCAAAGAACACAGTGTACCAGCCGTAGGCCGAGCCAGCTCGAGAAAAAGGAGCAGGAATAAGGAACATCCCAGTACTTGCAGTATGGGGCAGCAACCCACATACCCAACAGTTTGTTGTGTTCACCACAAGCTGTTGCTGGTGTAGCATTTGAATGAAAGTGTTGTTAAAGAAACCTGTCCTTCTGTTTCTCTCATGGGTGGGTAATGACACATGTTGATGAGGCAATTCTGTAGTGGTAGGAGGCTCAGATGCTACAAGGGTAGCGTGTATTACCCATCCGAGGCAGGCCAGTCCCAGTGAAATAGTCATTAATACGATTAGACAGATCGAGTACCGGCCACGTATTGTCTTCATGTACTCTTGTTTCTTTATTTGTTTGCTCTTCAAGCTTTCAGTGTTCATTTTGTTCATCGTCTGCTTCACTTGGTCTTCCCTAGTTGCTGCCTGTGATTTGAGGTTGCTTCACCGGTCAGTGATTCCGGCGGCCCTATTGGCACGTTCCGGTCTGCTGTACCGGCTCCGGCCTAAAGCGCCGGTGTATCACAGCCCTGCAGTGGTTTGTCGGACCATGTCAAGCAGAGGGCAGAGACCCTTGTCTCTTCAGTCCTTTTTACTGGGTCGGAGGTTGTACTGGGTGGACCTGGGCGTTGTCTGATCAGGAAACAAAGGCTCTGGCTGTTGAGTGTCCCGCAACCTCAGATGCGGAGGAACGGCAGATTGCAGGATGTCTTTGTCCTCTCGTTCAGATGAAGCCCAGGCAATGTTGGGGTCACTGAAGGGTACAAAGCGCGGGACTCTTTCACATTTGTCGTCTCCCAGGCCTTCCTTGACCCACCGGTCGTATGGTAGTGGTAGAGGCACCTTCTTGCAATGCACTCCGTGGACCCAGTTTTTTCTTCATGCCACCTTCACTGCAGACCTGGTAGCCAGCAACACTTGCTGGGGCGGCTTCCACCTCGGCTCCAAGTTCTTTGTTCTCTGAAAGTTCCGGATGCAGACCCAGTCACCGGGCTGGATGGTGTGACCAGGGCCCTCTGATTTGGGTGGCAGGATATCTTGTACCTGACGATGAATGAGACGTAGGTTAGTGGTCAATTCATGTAAATAATCAATCAACAATGGGTATTCACTGGCGGCAGTAGGAGGTGATACCAATGAAAGCACGGACCTCCTTCTGCGTCTTTGGTGGGGGCATTTTACTGATTGTTTGTATTCATTCAGGGGTGAGGCGGCGTCCCTCCTTCGACAGGAGATGACCTAAGTAGGTCACCTCATGTCGACAATATTGGAGTTTGGATAAAGAAACTTTGTGATTGAACTGGGCCAGATGTAGGAGCAATTTCATTGTAGCTTCTTTACACAACGCCTCGGTGTCTGCTGCTATAAGCAAATCATCAACGTACTGGAGTAGTGCTGTACCTTGGGGTAGGGTCAGGGAATCAAGTTAGCCCTTGAGGGCCTGACTATAAATTGAAGGGCTCTTTGTATATCCTTGTGGAGCTCTGCAGAACCGGAAACTCCGTACTGCCAATGAGAATCCAAAAAGTTCCCTACTCTGTTCATCAACGGGTATACTAAAGATGGCTTTTTTTAAGTCAATGACAGAGAAAAAACATGCAGACGGGGGAACCATAGTCAGTAGGGTGGTGATATCTGGGACCACAGGAAACTGGGGAACTACTATTTTGTTTATCTCGCGCAAATCGATGACAAAACGATAAAGAGGGGGCTTGGAAGAATTGGTGCGTTTTAGGACAGGCAAAATTGGGCTATTGCACACATTTCCTCTTGTCTCTTCAACTACACCCTTGTCAGCAAGTTCAGAAATGATCTGGAATAATGCCCTTTCCTCTTCTTTGGGTATTTTGTATTGGGGAAGTCGGGGAGGGCGAGCATTTTCCTTCAGGGTAACAGAAAAGGGGGGTATGGACAAAAGGCCGACATCAGTATCACCTTGGGCCCAAAGATCAGGAGGGACATTCTGAAGTTCCTGGGGAATTGGATCTGAGGAGGCTAAATATACTGGGTGTGTGGTGGGGGGACCCATAGTGATGTAAACCCCACCAGGAGAACAGTATATTGTTGCATGTAATCTTTTTAATAGATCTAAACCCAACAAATTTCCGCCACATGTGGAAGTCAAAACCAAAGGGGAATCAACTGTGTAGGGTCCTATCGTTAGTTCCAGTGGTTGTGAAATGGGGCTAGATACTGGAGTGCCAGAAAACCCTACAGAAATGTTATTCGCGCCAGGTAAGGGGGCCCCAGGGACTTTGGACCTAGCAATAGAACTTTTGGTTGCACCCGTGTCAACCAAGAATTTTTCCGTAGAGCCCAATGTTGTAACATAAACATACGGTCCCTTCTGGTCAACAGGAATAGGCACGGGTCCCTTCTCTTGTCCTTGGCAATCCTAGTGGGACAAAAACCCAGTCCCTTCTTCAGGCTCATAATGCTCAGTAAAGTAATTGCGGTCCTCATAATTAGCGATATCAAATCTATTCTCTTGCATAAGGGAGCGCCTGTCCTGTAACTGTGTTCTAGGTCCGCCTCAGCCTCGTCCTCTCTGGGGACGTTGTCCTGTGAAGCGGTCAGCGGGGGCAGAGTTGTCCTGGGCCAACAAGGGACACTCGTCGCGCCAATGACCCTCTTGGCGACAATAAGCGCACTGGTTGGGTCCCAGCGGCGGGCAAGGAGTCACGGGGGCAGGTCTCTGAGCTATTCATTGAAACTTAGGGGCACCTCTGTTTTGGGTCTGGGTTGAGAATGCTTGTTGGAGTAAGACCTTTGTCTTTAAGTCTTTAGTCTTTTTTATCCGTTCTATCTCGCTCTTCATTCTCCCTATTCTCATAGTACTGGGTCATTGTCAAAATACCAGACGGGGTGGAAATGGGCCATGCACTTTCTGACATTTTGAGCTTAGTCCCAAGTTCTGGCAACAGATTAGACACAAATTTATCCACAAACAGTCGCTGTCCCCCTTCTGTAGTCATGTCCTGTCCACTATAGTCGTTGAATGTGCTTTCGAATCATGTGAAAAAGTCAGAGACACTTTCATCTTTCTTTTGTTTGCAAGCAGCTAATCTGTCTCAATTAATACGGTGGGGTGTCAACATCTTTTTCATGGCAGTAAGTATCTAGGCCGGAAGGGCCAAGATCATGGGATCGGGTTTCTCACCGCCAGTTCGAGCTCTGTCAGCTTCCTCAAATTCCTTCCATGTATGGCCAAATTCTGTTTGATCATTATGGCGTATTTTTGGACCATACTTCAGTCGGTACTATTTGTCCCATTAACATATCTATATCTGCTAAAGTCATTACGCAAGATTGGAGTGTCTGAGTCAATTCCTTATAATAACCTGCTGGATTTTTACGCGGGTCAGGCAATTGATTTTTAAGTTGGAGGACATCAGACCTTTTCCAAGGGACATGGACCCACATCTGCCTAAAACCTGCCGGTATTTCAGGGTTGCCATCTGCGCCAGCAACGCGGTCTCTCAAAACAGGCTGTACCTCCCTCATTGGGAAACTCTTATTTAATGAAACACCAGATAAGGAGTCTCTGTAGGCTACTAACGTGATTAGATCGCATAATAGTGCTGGGCCCTGAATGTTCCCTTTTTCAACCTTATGGCAAAGGTCAGCCAGACCTGGGGGTGGACCTGATTCTACAAAATCCTCCCACATTTGGATCAGTATGTCACACATTTCACAAAAAAATGTCAATCTGTTGAATGCGTGTCCACTGATCCATAGTCATCCATATATCCTGAGCGGTGTACATAGTGTTATTTTCTATCCACACATGAGCTTGTTGACTCATAGCGAGTTGTTCCTGTGTACTACCTATCAGTCTGCGCAAGGTGCGTCGTCTGGGAGTGGGTGGTCTATGCGGAGTTACATAAGGGATATAATCACGGACCACTGACCATGCATTCGCTAATAGCCCTGCACTGGGGGAAGGCATCGGATGACTGTCAACAAGAAATGGGGTGGTTGCAACAGGAGTTAAAGGCACATTAGGTTGGACAGGTACGGGACCAGTGGAAGGTGCAACAAGGGGAAAGGAAGGGTGGACTTGCATTGGTGCGGTGGCCTGAACAGTCGGGGCGTTGGGAACGAGTGGCTGAGGTATCGGATGGACCGAGGCATGGGCAGGGGCAACAACTGGAGCAGTAGCGGGGGTCAATTGGGTGGGATCAAGGGCCGGATACATGGCGGGAGTATAAGGGGAAGGGGTGTTTAACATGGAGGCCATGAGAGAGTCATCCTCCTTGTCCCGGGCCTTTCCCGGAACCTTTTTTTGTAACTTAACATCCATCTATCTGCATTCTATTTAATCTATCATGTATTACTATACCCTCTTCTATTCTCTGATTATCATGATTCTGGGCTTTTTGAATCACACTCATATGCATTATTTTAGCTTCGTTCTTTTTTGAGTTTGATTTCTTTCTATTTGGACTCCTTGCGCCATACCTGAAAGGAATCAAGCATTGCAGGCCTAACTTTTCTCTGAAACAATTTCTCCTCTAAATTATCTAATACAAGAGGCTCAAAAATACCATATATTGGCCATTGCAATTCAGTATTACCCTTTGTATACTTGTGAACATAATCGGGCCAACACCATGTTTAGCATAGACTTCATGATTAGGGGTCCCCAAAGGAGGAATCGGACAAGATTCCTCCAATGCGGAGTCCTGTGTACAATAACAACAACACCATTTCCGGAATTTACTAAGTCCAGGCATATCTAGATGTGTATCCTGGATCCAAACGTCAAAGGGTACAATCGAATATTTACAGCCTATAACTGTGCTTACCCCTTGGCTTCGGCTTTTGCAAAAGTTGAATTAAATACCAAAACCAAAATACAATTCACCAAAGAAGTGGGCCACTCCCACTCTTACCTGACCGTTAATCTTCCGTCACACGGCAAGTGTCACAAAGGTCTTGATCTCCAAAGACTAGGAACCGGAACTGGGGCGTCAGTCGGGGCCGCAGTCAGGTAGCCCACTGGAGGGAGGAATCACGCAATCGGAGACCTCGGGCCCACAAAGACAATTTTCAGCCAATGTAGTGGCGCGCCTCCCTTGGAATTCGATCACGGACCCCTCACGACCACCAGGCTTGATGATGACCACCGAAGACGCCCCGCGTTGGGTGCCAGATTGTAGAACCGGCTTTTTGGAGACCCCACCCCACTAGGAGAGTCAAAGCCAGTGGTGCAGGGGACACCTTAAAATCTACGGGTTCTTCTTGCTCAAATCATACATTACCAAAGAGACCAGGACAACCAGCCGTGGAGGGAAGTAAGTTATTTATTAGCTCGAGCTAAGGACAGAGGTCCCAGAATGGTACAAAGACAATTCTACGGAGACTGCTGTTTTACTCGACAGCTTACACATATTTATAGCGCTAGCCACGCCCATTTGTACAATATACAGTTCCACATTTTGATAAGTTCCTCATTCTGACAAGTTCTTCGTCAGTCTTGTGGTGCAATCGTGGTCAGGGGACATCTGTTCTCTGATTGCACAATGTCCACAGCCCCGTGCTTCCTTGCCCAACTGGTGTGGTCATGGGGCACAGCCTCGTGCTTCCTCTATTAGTTGGTGTGGTCACAGTGCACAGCCTTGTGCTTCCTCTATCAGTTGGTGTGGTCACAGGGCACAGCCTTGTGCTTCCTATATCAGTTGGTGTGGTCCCAGGGCAGCTGGTCGTGACAGGTTGAGTTACCAACAATGGACAGGATGTGGCTGAGTCTCTGGCACAACTGGGGGGTGAGGCACACAGGCAGCTTCTCGGAATCGGCTCGACCACAAGGAGCAGGGAGGGTTGGGCAAGTTTCAACAGGGACGTGGAAAGCAATTCTTCATCAGGTTGCCGAGAGCATGGCAACACAAAATGGAGTCATGTGGTTCATTTTAAAATACAGTTCAACACATACAAGTGTAGGTAATCATGAGGACACCAGCTAGAGGCTCAATGAGCATTTATTCATTGAATAAGAAGCAATAGAAGCGACATAGAAAATGAGCCCAGGAATGTTCATGCCGATCCAACGGCTTCGCTCCTTCTACTTCCAATAGAACCTGTTCGTGTCATCCCAGAACATTTATCATGTCATAGCTGACTAGGCTGTAAGCCATCACATAAAAACACCTAACTATACCACACACCTGTTGTGGTTCCTTCTTCAGACGGTTGAAGGAGGTTTCTTAAACTGCAAACGCTGCTTCTGAAAACCTCTTCTTATAACCGCAACTGAATTGTCCCCACCTCCAACAAGACACTCTCCCTGAGTCTTGCACACCTTCACGACCACCACTGATCATTGGATACCTGCACAGCATTACCACACACTCTACTCAACAGGCTCTTTAAATGTCAGAAACCCCTTTCTCAACAACAATGCATCTTTAATGCGGACCCAATCACCCACCGACAATGTAATGGCATGCTTGCGCTTTGTCTTCCCTTCCAACGCCTTGATGGAGCGTAAATGCTCATTGACGTTTGCCTCTATCAATTCTCACAATCAAAAGATATTAACAACAATTATTTCTTGATGAAAACATGTAAACTGGCTGAATCGACAAACGTGAGATTTCATACTGCATTATAAAAGCATGCAGAAATGTTTGGAACATTAGAAACGTGGACATTTAAACAAAGAGAGAGAAACCATGATATTTACCTGTGCATGTAATCACGTGTTTAGAGAAACAAACCTGAGATAACATAACGAGTGTGAAACAATACCTTGACTGCATAGTAAAGCTCCTGAAATGGTCAGAATGCTTAATTTAGTGATAAATCGATAGTATGCAAAACTGCAGCTTATTCTAACGTTATGTGAGAAAAACGTATATTTCAGAGTGACAAGTTAATATTTGTTTTGAAAATGACAACCATGCAAATGATGTTGAAAAATCTTTTTTTTACAAGTGCCTAATATTGACATGTAACCTTTAAAGAAGAATAGCAATTGAATTAATCAGGAGAAGTCGAAATACAATAATTAATGTGCAGTGGCGGCTCGCAGAGGGAGTGCTGTGGGGCAGTGGAGCAGGGCGGGGGAAGGGCAGGGTGTGGGGTAGTGGAGTCAGACATATGACAGAAAGGAGTAAAGTAAGCAAATAAATAAATACAACTATTTACCTTGCACTCGCTGCATCGCCGAGTCCTCGCGGGAGGAGTCGGGCTGGCGGTCATTTTTCATTTTCCCTGCCTGGCGTGTTGTTGGACTGACTTTTGATTTCCCTCAATGCGAACCTTTGAACTGAACTTTCCTGGCTGTTCCAAACCTGCACTTTGACGGCTGGTAAAGTTGAGCAGGAAACAACTTTTGGCTGAAAGGTTACCTGACTCCTTCTGTGCACGCTGTGCTGCAGCTCTGACTTGGTCTGATCCATATCGGAGACGGACTATATCCCAACCATATTTTGGTTTGTATGATTTGATAACTGATTCTCAAATGTCTTTTGTTTCTCTCTTTCTTTAGGCAACCGGCACATTTTTCTTCTGCATTGTATTGTGAATCTATTTGCACTAATTATCTGATATTAAATCTGATATGAACAGTGATTTCATGTTCTAACCATTCAAATTGAGGCTGTAGATAAATACTTTCATGAGAAATCTTTATCGTATAAGTGTCATTTCTTTGGGTCAAACATATATTTGTCTCAAGGTATGAGGTTTCTGATGACCCTGAGCAATGTGCAGGAATAGACATCTATTTGGCATTTCTTTATTTTAGGTGCTAGTAAGGAAATTGCCAAACGTTCTCAAAATATCCGAATCCATGTTAGCTCAACAAAAAGATCCATCGGAGGACCAAGGTTTGATAATTAGGATTAAATAAATTGGAAGTTTATGCGTGCAGCTGGTGATGATGAATTGTAGGGTAGCCGAGTAATGGGAACGTTTTAGTAAGCTTTTCACTGCATCAGTTTCCTTCACCTTGATCTTGCCCACTTTACCACTCACCACTTTCGCTTTTTCAGACAACGCCAGGGCTTCAACACTCATGTCCACCACATCCAACACCCACATAGGAGATAAGCATGACCTAACAATCCTTACCCTCATCATTTCAAAAGGTTTTTGTCCTGTGACAGGGTGTGGAGTGATGCTGTACACCCAAATAGTGTCTATGGTGTCCTCCACTTAATGAGCTTGAACTCTCAAAGCACTCTGAGTCTTATTTATGAGCCCTTGCGTCACTTTTGTGCCGACGGTGCGTCACTTTTTGTGACGCACCAGCGGCGTAAAAAATGATGCTTGTTGCACCATATTTACAAAGTGACGCATCTAGGTAGATTCCCCACTTTGTAAACCCCTGTGCTACATTATACCTGCGCCAGGTATAATGTATGCAGGGGGGGTATTCCAACGCAAGAAAGGGTCGTAGAAGTGGCGCAGCGAAATCTATAAGATTTTACTGCACCACTTCTAGGACGCAAATGCGTCAAAATCTCACGGCTGCCTCATGGCAGGCGTAAGACTGACGAAGGCAAATTTCACATGGGACTTGCCGAAGTGTAAATGACCCATTGCAGGAGTTGCGTCACTTTTGGGACATACTCCAGCAATGCGTCATTTTTGCACCTACAGATACGTCAGAAATACTGATGAATCTGTAATTCCTTGCGACATGATGCATCATACAATGAAAAGTGACGCATCGCTGTATTCGCGCAGCGATGCCTCACTTTTCATTAATGAGGCCTCTGTATGCATTCAACCAAATTCCTACTAAACCTATCTACTTTGTCAGTAAATTGTGGGCCGTATAATAGAGTGCGAACATGCTTAATTCTATGTTTTTTTTAAACTTCCTGCATAGCTGCCGAGGTAAACTGAACAGCATTGTGTGATAACACGTCTGTAGGCGTACCTTCACTGCAAAAGACGTCTTTAAGAAATTTTATTACACTTACTGTGTTAGGTTCTGCAACCCTTTTGACATCCACCCACCTTGATAGTTGGTCAATTAACACAATAAAGTATCTCATCTGCGCCGGTAACGCCTGAAATGGGCCCAAAAAATCAATTAAAAAAACATAACTTTCTAACCCGTATCATGTTGTTTGCATGCAGCTCTTTAATGGCAGTTAATAGCTCATTGTACCATATTACGATTGTAACTGATGAAATACAAGTAACAAAAGGATCTCTATGACAAAAGCAGTAAGCCACTGAGCTGTCCACATAAAATACAGTGCTGTGATCCGCATGGTACATGTTCTTTGCTTTGCAGCAAACATGTTAACCCTCTGCACTACCTTAGATGAGTCAAAACTGCCACCAGACAGAACTCCAATCCCTCTCCAGCAGGAACATGAATCACCAGAGTTATCTCGACATTTTTAATGTTGGCTGAAAAATGCTGGATATCAAAGGAATTCTGCAGTGGGGGCTTTTAAACCCATAACAATGTGTAAACACAATGCCCCCGAGCTCACCCATAAACCATCCCCAAGGAATAAAACTGGCCCCTACACTTCCTGTCTCCTACGGAAACACTCCGTGCTTGGTAAGGCCAGTCTGGCATTGAGGATGTTGATTTTTTTAACAACATACAAGAACATGTAAATACCTGTAAATTAACTGTATTTATTCAGCAGAAACAAATAAGCACTTTTTTGTAATTCTGAAGGGGGTGCCAGAAACAGAGATTCAAAAGTATCAAAACAAATCAAAAACAGAGATTCAAGAGTATCAAAACAAGTCAAAACAGAGATTCAACAGTAGCAAAACAAATCAAGACACTTACTATGTGCTGCACAAATGATAAATATTCTCAGAAACTCGATTTCCATATATTGTCATTTGCCCGCTCTATAGTTTTAGCAGTAAGCCGGCATCTCTATGCACATTTAGTGCCCTTTTGAATGGAAAATGTGCTGACTGCATGTAAATGACAGTGCGCCACCACACACTCAGTTACATTAAAAAATCTCCCGCCGCATGTCCATTCAAACCAGGTGCGCAACACCCATTGGGCTCACCGGGCTTCAGCGCACCCCCCCCCCCCCCCCCCCTCATGTGTGTCAGCCCGGCTGAGACAGCCTCGCGGGCTGGCGTCCTTCTAATTGCAGCCGCACCCGCGTACTTCACAGGTCTAAGACCATGTACTCGTTAATGAAGCTTTTGTTGTGTTTTCACCCCTTGTTACAGCCACTCTGACTATGGCTGGAAGACTTAACCCCCCTGAAATCTTTTTCAGCCCCCCATCCCGAAATTTGGCTCTAGTTGCCCGCCTGATTCAAACTAGGTGGGTCACGAACGTTTGTTGCTCTAAAAAGTGGTGATATTTCGGAAAAGTTTTGGGAGTTCTGATTTAGAAAAAGCACGTTTCTGATGCAGGAAGAGACTGTGTGAAGTCCATTGAAATTCCAAAACAAAGAAGGTGCAATCTGCTGATTGGGAAAAGTTTTGAAAGTTAGAGCTTATCTTCTCCAATTGGTCGGTGCATGATGCTGAGGATGAGGGTATGGAAGCATCGCTGTTATGCAGTTCCATCTTCGCTTCAAGGGGGTGACATGCAGTAGCTTTGGATGCTCTGGAAAGGCAGGGCAATCGGGCTCTATTGTCTCCATTTCACATATTGAGAGTCCCTGGATACGTCACTCAGACCATGGAAGTGCTTGCCTTTCTGATATGAATTCTTTCAGGCCCTTTCAGCAAGGGATTGCTAATTACATTGCATGAGCACAGCCATTTGGTGGATGGTAGGGAAGAGAGAAGTGAGTCAGCACATTCCTTTGTTATAGGTGGGGGAGTTTCTAGGCAAGGATTGTCCTTTTCAGTCCCTATTTCAGAAAGGCCTATGACAGTCCGAAGTCTTTACGCTTCATTGTGCCCAGCTTTTAGATACTTCTGCTGGAGACAGCATCATCACTACCTGCTGTAAGGACCATCACCTTGCATACAGGCTGTATCCGCAGTGGAGAAGTGTGGCTCAATGATTAGAGCGGCAGACCCAGATGCAGAGGTCTAGCCCGGGACCAGGGTTCAATTCCCCGCCTCGGCTGGTCTTGGGCTCAAAAAATTCCACGGACCTGATAATTCTCGCCTCGGTGCCATTCTAATCATGGAGTCCCACTCTGCAACTCTGGGCAATAGCTTGCTTAATCTCCACAATGGCCCCCACAACCCTAAGGATGCCTGGCCTTCACCTTGGGGGTTCCCAGGAGTGGACGTCTCACAGGGAAAAGCCAGGATGGGTTCCACAGCGGTATTCGTACAAGCGCCGAGAGGCCTCCGGGTAGTCGTGCGCTATACAAGTATCCTTACATTTACATTTACAGTGGCGGTGCCCCCATAAGAGTGGAGGAGCGTCGCCCATCCCCCACACACTGCTGCTAGACAGCTGGAAATATAAAATTGTAATACAAAGATTTTATTACCATTTTACTTTTCCAGCTTTCTGCGGAACGGAGTGTGTGGGCGGGGCCAGTGTGTCATTGTTGCCAAGTGATTGGCAGCAATGAGGAGTGGCCCTTCATTGTGAATTGCGCATGTAGGTTTGGCCGGCTACCATGCTACGGCCAAACTAACATGCACAATTCAAACTCTCCATCCCAGCTGTATTAGACAGCTGGTTTGGAGAGCAGGCACAGGGCTCCAATGCCTTTTGGAGCGCTGAGGCAGCCTGTTCCAGCCAATACAGACACTGCTCTGAGCAGCTTCTGGATTGGATAAGGTGCAGTTTGCCTTCCTACGTCACCTCGTCCTGGGAGGAGTCAGAGCCACGGACTGGAGAGTGTAAGGACATGCTGCAACGTAAGTGAAAGTTTTATGTATTTTGCCTTCCTGACTCGCTGTGTGATTGATTGTGTGTGTTTGTGTGGGTGTGTTTATGATTGTGACTGTATGCATGTGTGTGTTTGTAAGCTTATCTGTGTGCCCCGCCATTTTTGTAATGTCACTGACCGCCGCTGTGTATCTGTACTACACCCAAAAATGTATTTGAATTAGAACTACCCCAAACCAGTTTTAGGACCTTAGACAGTGGATCCACATCCTGTGTCAGGAAAATGAGTATAAAAGTGTGACCTAAGCCACCCCATGTTGTTGCAGTTCAAAGTTGTTTTTTTTTTTTACCAGGAAGGGAATTCTCCAACAAAGTACTCAAAGAGCTACTGTGAGTTCACAGCTGGTGTCTACATGACAGCCATTCTCCCAGACGTGACGGAACATCACCTGTAGTCAGAAGAACTTGCTGGAGAAGCTGTGGGTCTGACTAGCACCCAGAAGCCTGCTTATCTGCTCATACAGGGAAACGGAATGCCTAGCCCTGCAGGAGGAGAGACTACCCAGGAGGAGAAGCCCAGTAATGTGTCTATTATGAAGAGCACCCACTTGAAACCGACTGCCATGAGAGAGCATCATCGGGACTAATCCGAGTCATGAAGGGTCATCCAGCTTCCCAGAGCATGGGTCGTAGTTGAATCCATAGCTTGTATGGAGTCCAGAGAGCTTTAAATAATCTGCCTAGCATATCTTTGGGTGGTTGGACCCACTATGAAGTCCCCTTCAGGGTCAAGATGTATGTTCCAGATATAAATAACTCTGGCATAGTGGTTGGTGATGCGTACTTTCACATCAATGAACATTTTGCTATCTTACAGGAATTATAAGACTTCTGGGATGAGCACTCAAATGATAATTCTAAATGTTCTGCCACTTCCAAAGTGAAGGAGCAACAAGCGACTTCTGGCTGGATTCCTAAAGTTGGGGTACGAGAACTTTCTTCTCCAGGACTGTTTACAGAAACAATCCTGATGGCAGGGTCTCTATAAGCAGACTAAACAATATGCCCTCTCTTGTGACATTTACCAACAAATTAAAACATCCACTGTTGCCTGCCCACTGGAGACAGCCCTTCTAGTTTCTAATAAACCATTACAATGTGTCTATGTAGATCACTGTGGACCACTCCTTACGACGGTGCCTTTACATTTATTCTATTGGCTGTTGAATCCTGTTCTTGATTTCTATTCATGCAAAACGCAGTTCTGCATTAGAAAATAAATGCAATTTATATGCAATCAGTACTGTTTCACCTTCATTAAAGTTGACATACATGTAACCAGGGGAACCCTCAATTATGTGGCTAACCACATTTTTTTGTTAGCAGAAGTGTGTAAGTGTTTTGATGCAAGCATATCAGTTTGCAATTGTAACAGGTTGTCATATATGAATATAAGCCAAAGTAAGAAATATGATGTTTATTTCTACCAAAACCATGAGGTTTAGACAACAAAGAATCCTTTTGTAGTGGACGGTCATGGCGTGCTCGTGTGGACGCTCTGTATGTCTTCTGTACATGCTCTCCTCTTGACCGAGGATGGCCCTTGGGGAAACAAAATATATATGGTCCTGAGTAATAAGGCAATCTTATTAGAATGATAACCCCACCACCAACAGGTACCGTGAGGTAAAGAACACCTGAACACAATGATAAGCAAAAGAAAAACAGATAAATCCTGGGACCCACAAGTCCCCTGGTGTAAGGTTTCTAAGGTGCTCATGCAAATATCAGCCTTTTTTCCTTGATGCCTCAATACTGCCAGCGTGACCCTCATAGGCCCACAAGGTACCTCCTCTTGAGTGCCCACATAAGGAATGGGTAAGACGCCAGGGACTTGCTTGGGGCCACAACTCTGATTCAGAGCAATGGCAGTCTGGCCCTCAGCACATTTCCCCTGAGTTGGGCTGAGTCCACTCTCCTGCCTCTCGGAAGCCTCCTCCCTTCTGACTGCTTGGTGCGGTTATCACGTTGGGTCTCTGGTGGTCTTGCAGCTCCTCATGTGGTCCTGCTCCCTGCGGTCCTTCCAGCGGCATCACTAGGGTTGGTGTCACCCAGTGCAGTAACTGGTCCGCACCCCCCTAGTTACGCCACTGATCGCTCGGTTGCGCACAGCACACTTCTCTTAGGACATGGAATGGTTGCTAGGGAGTTTCGCAATTACCGATCACCGGGACTCCTTAACTGATACTTTTCCACATTCCCTCTTGAAGAGTTCAGAGAGCCTGACGCTGTTGTGGTGTTACCTAAGAGCGTGGCTCCGGATGATTTGCATAACTCTTCGCACGTGCAAACACATTCAGCGCCATTTAACGCATAGCTGCTAACTCTTATGTCTAGTTACTTTAGCTATGATTAAAAAAAAAAAGGTGCCGAGAGCGCGCGCACCGAAAAGTGCCAGTATATCTCATGTAAAGAGGCCAACTGTTGCCTGCCAGCATCTATCTGCCTTGCATGGCGGCACTGAGAACCTGTTGTTCCACTTTATAGTGCCACCATCAATCTTTGCGCTTTAATGCTCAAATTAGGCTAGTCGCTGAAGTTTCTGTCACTTAAGCTAATTAAACGCTAATTTATTTTTTACAAAGTAAGGCAGCCTTTTTTCGTTTATTTTTGTCAACATATATGTGCACACCGATCAGGGAAACACCTTTAGTTTTCCATTTTTTTTTGAAGAGGTTAAGATATGTTCACTTTTTGTTAGACATCGCAGTAAGGTGACTATTTATATATGAGTATCTTGAAAATCGCAACGCGATGCAGAATCGAACCTCTTGCAGATCCGCACTCAGCCACCAGTGACCCTGACACTTACCGTGGTGTCACCCCATGTGAAGGTGTCACCCGGTGCGGTCCGCACCCCCCTAGTGACGCCACCGGGTCCTTCCTGCCAGTAGCAGTGTTCCTCACGGTGCCACATGGCTCTGTCTCCTCACCCTCCGTAGTGATGCCATCCTGCAGCTCTCCTAACAGTTCAGTCTCCTTCGATGAGGTCTCCTCCTTCCGCTTCATGCACACCTCTATGACAGCATCCTGCCCCTCGTATCCGAGCTCCAACCATACAGGGCGTATGGCCAGCCCCACAATTAGAATGCTGCCTGCGACTTCCTTCATGCAGACTGTCTTGGTCATGACGGGGTCTCACCCGCCTCAATGGCTCTCTGGCTACAGCAATGTTCTGAGAATATTAGTATATTCTGTAGTGCAAAGTTTGTCTGAAAAATCTGGATGAAGTAAATCGTACAACAGTTTAACCTGTTGCGCATAATCTGGTATATAATTTCTACCAAAGTTTAAGTGATTGTAGCTGTTTTAATGTATTTGGTGGGAAGTGTGCTGCAAGGCTCCTGCCTTCATTTGATAATTCATATCCTAAGGACAGGACACTAAGAAAAGCAATTTATGATTTTCAAAAGTTGAATTTATAGCCGTGGTCCGCAAATACTAGAATTATGCAGTCCACTCTGGACAAATGTGTATTTAGATCATTACCTGTGAGGTAAATGTGATCAACATATGACAAAGCTTCTGAGTAAATTTCTTGTAAAATTGATGTTACACAGGGAGCAAAAAGTCCTGGACTATCGTTATACCCCTGCAGGAGTCACCAGAATTTTCTCTGTGACATTAGGATGGAAAACACCATCAAATCTCTGCTTTCAGGTGTTATATTTTGACAGAAAAAGCCATTGGAAATATCCAATGTAGTTTTGTATTTTTTACGAACAATGTAGGTCATTAAAGCTGCACTCTCTGAATTTTGTATAGCAAAGGCGTGTGTATGACTGTTTACTGTCTATAGCCTAAGACTACGTGATAGGAATTATCTGGTTTACTTACAGGAAACAAGGGATTATTCATAGAAGAGGTGCAAGGTTCAATGATACCTGGATATTCTAATTGTGATAGAATTCCCCTAACAGGTTGTTTAGCATCATGTTTAATAGGGTATTGTGGTTGCGCTTGCAGGCTGGACCTTATAGGTATGACGTGATAATGCAAATCCTTATCCCAGCCTGCATGATTGCGACATAATGCAGGGGCTTGTGCAAGAGCCCTTTCTGCGGCATTCACTTCTTTAACTTCCCCAGGAACAAAACTAGAGAAGGATGGTAAAATGTTGTCCTCCCCGTGGGACTTCTCTAACAAGCTCAGGTGGCCAGTGTACCTCAGCCAAGAGAATGTCATAAGCATTAGACTAGTGCTACCAGAATATTACTGTAATAATATGCAGTATATCACCCTTGATTTGGATGTCCAAATCAAAAAGTCTGTCTGGAGAGCTGACGCTGATCCAGAGTTTCAAGTTGAATATATTCATTAGCCTCGCCACCAAAACCTCTTGAAGAGTCTGGTGAAGTATTGTGACTTCTGCTGTGCTGTTGAGCAGTGTTTCCGCCCATGTCTTGTTCAGAAGAAGTATCGCAGACGTCGGATATGTGGTGTCCAAGACTCGTGCAGCAGCAGTGATATGGAGGCAAAGTCATGTCTGCATTTTAAGTCGAGGTCTTTGCATCACACAGTTGGTGAGCGGCATCCACGGCTTTGGTGCAGGCAGTGGCAATGCATCGATATCACAGGGTAATGGTCTGGTTCTGATCGACACGTCGGTGTTGATGCGTTGGTTTATTGGGTTCCAGCACCAAACAATCACTTCCAAGTGCCCAGGACGGGATTTGGCACAATTTGGCAGTAAAAGAGCCCAGGTACTGATAGAAAGATGCAAGGGAAGTCTTTGATATCCCTGAGCCTTCAGAAACAGGAGGCAAGTCAAAGAAGCCCTTGAAGAACTTTTAGAGATGCAGGCCGTAGAGAGTCTAGTCCAGTCCTCTCACTCCCAGGCAAGAACAACAGGCCAACACAGTAAAGCAAGCAGCATAGTGACAGTCCCTCCTGGCAGCACAACAGCTCTTCTTCTTGGTATAATGTCCTCAGTTCCAGGAGTGTTATGAGTATATGGTGTTAGAGGGCCAGTACTTATACCCATTTTAGCCTTTGAAGTAGGGAGACTTCAAAGAAAGGTCTTTGTAGTGCACAAGAGCCTGCCCTTTCCTGCCCTGGCTACAGACTTACTACAGGGGAGTATTAAACCCTTTGTGTAGGGACAGGCACAATCCTATTCAGATGCAAGTGTCAGCTCCTCCCTCTCACTCTAGCCCAGGAAGACCCATCAGCCTGGTGATGGACCATCAGGATGTGAGTGGCACACCTCAGCTTCTTTTGTGTGTGACTGTCTAGAGGGAAGGCACAAAGCCCAGCTGTCACACAACCCAGACGTGCATTCTACAACAGGCAGAAGACACAGAAAAGTTAAAGTAAGAAAATGTCATCTTTCTAAAAGTGGCATTTTCAGACCTGCAATTTAAAAACCAACTTCACTAAAAGATGTGTTCTTAAATTGCGAGTCCAGAGACACCAAACTTACTCTTCCTATCTGTTCCCAATTGAAGGCAGCTCTAATGTTAACCTATGGGAGCAATAAACTTTAGAGCAGTGAAATACAAATTTAAGAGTATTTCACTACCAGGACATGTAAAACTGAAAAGTACATGTCCTTCCTTTTAAGTACGCTGCACCCTGCCCAAGGGCTGTCCATGGCCTACTCTAGAGGTAACCTATGTGTATAAGAAAGGGAGGTTTAGGCCTTCCAAGGAGGTCAACTTGTCAGGTTGAGATGGCAGTTTAAACTGCACAGACAAGCTCCATAGTGGCAGGTCTGAGACATGTTTGAAGGGCTACTTATGTGGGTGGCACAATTATGTAGAAGCAGTTGATTTACAGGCCCTAGGTACATGTAGCGCATTGTACTAGGGACTTATCAGTAAATCAAATATGCCAATCATGGAGAAATCAAATGCTATTACATTTTAGACACAGAACACATGCACGTTAGCAATGGTCAGCAGTGAAAAAGTGCTAAAGTAAGGAAAAACAAAGTTCAGCACACTGTCAAAACAGGAGGCCAGAAAGCTTGATCTGCACATTGGGTATATAATGCGGAGACACTCTTACTTCACGTCTTGCCAGATCAAGCTTCGATTCGGTTTGCAACTCTATCTTCACACTATTATACTTTAATCTTCACTCTGGACGGGGTCTCAGCACCTACGTTTTTGTTACTTGCTTATGGTGACACATATTCCTTTATTTCTTCCATCCATTGGGCTCATTGGGTATTCAGTTACCCTTTTCTTTTCAAAAACATATTTAACTTTCACCTTTTATCCACCTTGTGCATGTGTGCAGACTTTATTTTATGCCATTTAAGTATATCAGTGGTTTCACTGTGGATGGTTATGTACACCCAGTATTCAGTTAGGTCATGGATACTCACAAACATTCTCACGGGGGCCAAATTTACAGTGTGGTTTGTGGCAGAGGGCCGCACCGGTGGGGGCGGGGTCAGAGGGGGAGGGGCCAGAGGGGGAGGGGCGGGGCTAAAGCAAAAAAATAATTGTGACCATGAGGTTGAACACAGGTCCCTTCAGCAGACGCCTTCGTCCACTGAGCCACCAGACCCGGCATACACACATCTCTCTCTCTCTCTCCCCCTCTTCCCCTCCCTCCCCCTCCCTCTCTCCCCCTCCCTCTCCTTCCCTCTCTCACCCTCCCTCTCCCTCCCTCTCTCCCCCTCCCTCCCTGTCTCTCCCTCCCTGTCTCTCCCTCCCTGTCTCTCCCTACCTGTCTCTCTCTCCCTGTCTCTCTCTCCCTGTCTCTCTCTCTCCTTGTCTCTCTCTCCCCCTGTCTCTCTCTCCCCCTGTCTCTCTCCCCCTGTCTCTCTCCCTGTCGCCCTCCCTCCGTCGCCCTCCCTCCGTCGCCCTCCTCCCTCCGTCGCCCTCCTCCCTCTGTCGCCCTCCCTCTGTCGCCCTCCTCCCTCTGTCACCCTCCTCCCTCTGTCTCCCTCCTCCCTCTCTGTCTCCCCCTCTGTCTCCCCCTTTGTCTCCCTCTCTCTGTCTCCCTCCCTCTGTCTCCCTCCCTCTGTCTCCCTCCCTCTGTCTCCCTCCCTCCGTCTCCCTCCCTCCGTCTCCCTCCCTCTGTCTCCCTCCCTGTCTCTCTCCCTCCCTCGGTCTCCTTCCCTCCCTCTGTCACCCTCCGTCTCCCTCCCTGTCTCCCTCCCTCCGTCTCCCTCCCTGTCTCCGCCTCCCTCCCTCTGTCTCCCTACCTGTCTCTCTCTCCCTGTCTCTCTCTCCCTGTCTCTCTCTCTCCCTGTCTCTCTCTCCCCCTGTCTCTCTCTCCCCCTGTCTCTCTCCCTGTCGGCCTCCCTCCGTCGCCCTCCCTCAGTCGCCCTCCACCCTCCGTCGCCCTCCTCCCTCTGTCGCCCTCCCTCTGTCGCCCTCCTCCCTCTCTGTCTCCCCCTCTGTCTCCCCCTTTGTCTCCCTCCCTCTGTCTCCCTCCCTCTGTCTCCCTCCCTCTGTCTCCCTCCCTCTGTCTCCCTCCCTCCGTCTCCCTCCCTCCGTCTCCCTCCCTCTGTTTCCATCCCTGTCTCTCTCCCTCCCTCGGTCTCCTTCCCTCCCTCTGTCACCCTCCCTCTCCCTCCCTGTCTCCCTCCCTCCGTCTCCCTCCCTGTCTCCGCCTCCCTCCCTCTGTCTCCCCCCTGTCTCTCTCCCTCCCTCTGTCTCCCTCCCTGTCTCTCTCCCTCCCTTTGTCTCCCTCCCTGTCTCTCTCCCTCCGTCTCCCTCCGTCTCCCTCCCTCTGTCTCCCCCCTGTCTCTCTCCCTCCCTCTCCCTCTGTCTCTCTCCCTGTCTCCCTCTCCCTCCCTCTGTCTCCCTTCCTCCTTCTGTCACCCTCTGTCTCCCTCCCTCCCTCCCTCTGTCACCCTCCGTCTCCCTCCCTGTCTCCCTCCCTCTCCCTCTGTCTCCCTCCCTCTGTCTCCCTCCCTCTCCCTCCCTCCCCCTCCCTCTGTCTCCCTCCCTTTCCCTCCCTACCCCGTCCTCCATCTCCCTCCATCTCCCTCCATCTCCCCCCTCCGTCTTCCTCCCTCCGTGTCTCTCTCTCTGTCTCCCTCCCTCTATCTCTCCCTGTCTCTCTCCCAGTCTCTCTCTCTCCCTCCCTCTGTCTCCCTCTGTCTCCCTCTCTCTCCCTCTGTCTCTCTCCCTCTGTCTCTCTCCATCTGTCTCCCTCTCCCTCTGTTTCCCTTTCCCTCCCTCTCCCTCCCTCTGTCACCCTCCGTCTCCCTACCTCTGTCTCCCTCTCCCTCTGTTTCCCTCTCCCTCCCTCCCTCCCTCTCCCTCCCTCTGTCTCCCTCCCTCTGTCTCCCTCTCTCTCCCTCTGTCTCTCTCCCTGTCTCCCTCTCCCTCCCTCTGTCTCCCTCCCTCCCTCTGTCACCCTCCGTCTCCCTCCCTCTCCCTCTGTCTCTCTCCCTCCGTCTCCCTCCCTCCCTCCCTCCCCCTCCCTCCATCTTCCTCCCTCCGTCTCCCTCCCTCCGTCTCCCTCCCTCCGTCTCTCTCTCTCTGACTCCCTCCCTCTATCTCTCCCTGTCTCTCTCCCCGTCTCCCTCCCTCCCTCTGTCTCCCTCCCTCTCCATCTGTCTCCCTCTGTCTCCCTCTCTCTCCCTCTCTCTTCCTCTCTGTCTCCCTTCCTCTCCCTCCCTCTCCCTCTGTCTCCCTCCCTCTGTCTCCCCCAGACTTCGCCTCTCTGTCTCCCTCTCTCTGTCACCCTCTGTCAACCTCTGTCTCCCTCCCTCTTCCTCTGTCTCCCTCTCCCTCCCTCCGTCACCCTATGTCATCTCACCCCGTGTGTGTGTCAGCCCTCAGCCCGGGCTGAGGCAGCTTCCCAGCGGCACGCACACACAGCGCACTGAGACAGCTTCCCGGCGCGCACACACAGTCGCACCCGAGTACTTCGCAGGTCTTTAAAAGACCATTTACATGTTCATAAAGCTTTGTTGTATTTCACCTCTTAGGCCCCTGCATCTCCACTTTGACAATAACTGGAATCCCCAGGCCCCCACAGAGCAGAGTCTCAGAGTCCGGGCTGCTGCACCCGGCAGTGTTTGATAACACTATTTAATTTTTTTTTTTAAAACACAGGTCGGATGTCTGCAAGGTCCGCGGGCCGCCAAGGAAGTCTTGCCGGGCCGCTAGCGGCCCGTGGGCCGTACTATGAGTAACCGTGAGTTAGGTGGTACATTGCTTGTTCTTGTTTGTGTTTTATGTACAGCCTTGATAAAGTCGCGGGTTTATTACCCATGTGCGACGAAACACGTGTCGGCTGTTGGATGAACAAAGGACTAAAAGAAAGAAAATCACAAGAATCATTGCACTTTGTTTTACTTGATGCTCACAACGTGCAATTTTAACCAATATATTACTGTTTACGTATGCTGGGGACATTGTTCATTTAATTAATTGGCACAGGCCGATAACCTGGGGAGATCAGTGGTGCTCCTCACCTTTCAGCACCGTTGCTAATATAGACAACCCTACATATTTTTTTAGATGGTATTCTCCTAAGTGGCGCCAGCAGTCCTATACTCCAAACTACTACCCTTTTCTCACTGTCATATTTTGTTGTAAAAGGTTTGATGCAGGACAGGGCATGTTATCAAATTATTTGACGTGTGGACAATGCTTGCACGGTAGAGCAAATAACCTGTTAAGTGAGCTTGACCGAAATACCGTATCGATGAAGCCAGGGAGCTCTGCCATCTTTGCTTAAACAGGTTCTTAACAGATCAAGCAGAGTATGTTCCGGGTTTGTATAATACTGTGGTAGATTCAGGTTGAAGGTTCCCACAAGTCAGCATTGATTGGGCATTGGAACCATTGGCATTTCAGCTCAAAAGCTTTCGGAACCTTATAAGGTTGACATATTTGCCTCTGAGGTTCTTTTGAGGCATGGGTTGTGTGCTCCCTCTATTTGCAATGATTCCCAGAACAATTGTCCATGTCAGGAGGGATAAGTCATTTCAAGTAAGATTGTCCGAGGCTGCTAGTGTCCATTCCTCATCTGCTTCTCAGTCGGATGAGAGACCCCCTTGATCTCACGTTGCAACTCATATTCTTCATTGATGGCTTGGAGAATTTCAAGGAGTCTCAGACTTTGACAGGATGCATTGTTAGTTGTCAGGAACTCTTGGGCTCAGTCTAGTTACAGATATGCCTAGTCTGTCTGGGTTGCGTGGTCTGTGGTTCTACCTTTGAATCCTATTTCTGCTTCTCCATAAGAGGTGGTTAATTTATTGGTGGCTTTGTTTACTGGTGGTAAAGCCTATACGACTAATAACGCCTACGGATCAGCCATTCCAGCTGGTAATAATTTGATAAAAGGAGAACCATTAAAGAAACATCTTCTAGTGTGCAGGGCATTACTTTCAATTTGTCTCAATATATTTCCTCACCCCATATGGGCTGCTGACTGGATTGTCAAGTTACTATTCCCCTTTCAGTTGGGTGGGCTGGACAATGAAAATCTCTCTCTAAAACAACTTTCGCTTAGTTAACTTTGATGTGTTAAATTCCTTTCTGTAGGGTATCTGATGCCAGTGTACCTGATGTCAGAGCTATATATGTTGATGGTCCAGGTGGCTGACAACTTATATTACTAGGCATACCATGATGTTATCTGCTTCCGTTTTTATCTTGCTTTTCCCAGCTGTAAAAGGTTTTGTGTTGTTCATTGCCTAAAGTGTTATGAATCACATATTGCAATTTTTAGACTTTGTTTGGCAACTCATCTTTTGATTTCTTTTAAAATAAAATGCAATATCTTCATCCATCTTGGCAAGGTGGGTCAAGTTGATTATCCCTTAGGCTTGTATCATTATTTTAGTTTTTGAGGTCCATTCTTCAACAAGAGGAGCTATGGTGTCCAAGGCTTTTAGTTCCTGTGGATGATTGGAGAACATTATAAAAGCGGCAGACTGGTTTCAAGAGTCTACAATTACAACTTTTAACTTTAACCCGGATGCTCATGTTTCATGTAATGTGATTGACAGGGTTAGACCTTGATATGATTGAGCCTCTGACCACGTAATTCCATGTGAAAACTCAAAGCTAACTTCACAGGATGTTCTCCGGTGCACTCTCTTAATCTGAATTATATTGTCATTTATTGAATTAAGTTTCATTATGCAGTTTGTCATCTGGAACGTTTTGTGTCTTCTTGTCAATGTCACATTTTAAATATAGAATTTTTTTAGGTGTGTGCTCTGTTCTTTACGTTCCCCAGATAATCGTCAGATTCATTATTTACAAGGAAGATATTATTTTCTTAAGTGATTGGTTCTGCTGCTGCAAAGAGGCCGTGTGCAACAAGGTAGTGCAAAGTAAAGGTTTTGCTGTCATTGGATTGGTGAACCCTTTGTGAAGTCACAAAGACTGAGGGGTCTGGTATGTGCGTAGCCTTTTGAGCTGTATGAAAAAATATTCATATTGCATAGTATTATGTTTGTGTCTTTGCTGATTGAGCCTTTGTGGCGTTAATAGAACCAAACCTCCTGTCACGTTAGTAGGGAAGATTTCACATTGGAACTGGGTCCTGAGTTGAGAGCTAGAACAGCTGGAACCTGTGAAAGTCATCTCACACTTGTGCTGAACCTCTGTCAAGCGGGACCCTACTGAGCAGCTTGTGCACTGTCTTTGGCATCCTTTTTAGGTCTCGCCTGACCCAGCGCATGCGCTGGTCTGGCGAGACTTATTGAGAGGGCTCCAAAAAGTGCTACCAGGCCAGCCTAGAGCCACAGTGCATGTGCGCGGGCGCGCGTGCCGCGCTTTACCGCGATTACTTCCGGTTTCGCGGCCGCACTGCCGCTTTGATGTTTGATCGTGATCGCGATCACTTTCGCGGCTGAACGGCCACTTTGCATAGCCAATAGGTCTCACTTTTGGGACCTTATAAGTATTTAGTTATGCAACTGATGCATGGCTAAACACTTATAAGGTCCCAAAGGCGAGACCTATTGGCTATGCCAATGCTTGTTGTAAGAAAGCAGACAGTGGTGCTGGAAATACTGAAAGATGTTGCAGGCCTCCATGTCACCAAGTTACATGCTGACTTGGCCAGTTGGCCTGCTGGAGCAGAGTTTTCTGTTGAAAATTTATTGGGTTTTAAGTTCCAGTTTTGTCTATATGTCGAGACTTAAATTACTAATCTATAATCGATAATTATTTGTTTTGTGAGAGTTTTTTAATTAATCAACATATTAATGAGAGAAAATACACGTGGGAATGCATATATGTTGCTTAATAATAATGTGCGGTTATTTAATATAAGTGTGCTATTTGTTTTGTGTTGATGCTTTTAAATAATAACGTGTACTAATGCTTAAATATGTTGCAGATGGCTAGTTAATTACATACACAGAGGGTATTAGTGGGAATTAACACTGTTTAATCATTGCGATGATGTAGTAACGTTGATTGTGTTTCTTTCAATTAAGATGGTTCGTTTTGGCCTAAGAAAAGATGGCTGTCGTTTACAGCCTGTGCTCGAGTGAATATGAGATGACGAGAGGCCTTGTTGAAAGTCACCTGACTATGGCTTCTGCTGGAGTTTTGAAAGTTTCCGTGATGACAGTGACTCCAGGCAAGCGTCCAAATAACCTTGGAGGAAAAGAAAGCCACAATGAACTTTGTGATTACAGCGGTGGCTTCGCTATGGTTCCGAGGAAGAGCATTTACAAAAGTAACATTTGCAAACTCGAGTTTCCTTCTTCCGTCTTTTTATTTTTGTGATTTTTCTGAGCGGAGGTTTTCCAAATGTAGCGATGCTACATCCTTTCCTGCTCGCTCTGCTCAGCGGCTCAACGGATATTCAGAACATTTTATGTTGCATTATTTTTGAAAGATTTGTTATAAAAATTGTTAGACTAGAGAGGGTCTAAGGCCACTTCTTCCCAAACCTGCGTTGGTGAGGATCGATGCTGTGAGGACGGCGATTCGGGAGACTTCTACTGAGAGACCTGTCCTGACCCATTTATGACATTTAGCTAGAATAGGTAACTATGAGAATAATGATTTTGCTTTTGATTGACTTTCTTTTGAACTAATTTTAGATAAAGTACCATTATTTCAAATACAGTGTTGGTGGTTATTTCTTGTCATTTATTGGATACACTAATGTGATTATTGTTGTTTAAATCATGACTCAGGACAGTAGCAATTTGATCGCATTGACCTTACTGTAGATACAGGGTGTTTCAGGAGTTTCTCTCATGACAAGTGCTAATAGAGTAATCGAGCGTGTGTTAGTGAAATGGGCCCAAGCGTATGATGAGTGCATGTGCGTGTATCTGTAAAATTACTCTATCCGTGGAAGTAGGGAGAATTTGTATGCCCTGATCTGCAGCAGGCCTGCCAGTGTGTGATCACTGCAGTCTTCTCAGAAACTCCTTCGATGCTCAGCTCTCCACCCTCAGCAGCAGCAGCTGACTTTGATGAAACAATTCACTGGCCAGCTGAAAAATTCAACTCTGGCTCATTTAGCTAGCTATTGTCATGGTTTTAGCTCTAATGTCACAGGGACAGAGTGACATTGCACACCGTACTGTCCAGTTTTGAACATGTTAAGGCTTATATATATTTCTAAAGACATCACATGACATTCCCTGCATACTATGAATGTATATGTTTGTAAAGTGAAACAACGGGGGGGAGGTAGAAGGAGGGAGAGGCAAGGAAGGAAACTATGGGAGTAGGGAGATGGGTGAGAAGAAAGTAGGTCACCAAAAGGAGGAGAGAGGTGAGAGAGGGAAAGACATATACAAAGAAGAAGGGGCATAGGTGAGATTGGAGGGAACAGAGAAGTACAAAAGTAGACATAGGAGGGGAGAAGAGAGGGAGTAACAAAGGGAAGAGTGACAGGTAAGTAGGAATGGAGGCAAAGGGAACGAGGATGATTTTTGATAGGTAGAAAGAAAAGGAGGAGGAAGAGGGTTCAAGAAAGACAAAAGACCTGAGACGGAAAAGAGGTTAGAAAGGAGAAAGAGATGGAATAGGGTGGTGAGAGGAGAGAAGAACGCAGAGGCAATCACAAGAGAATAAGAAATATGATAGAGGAGGGAGGTAACGGGAGGTACTAAAGCAGAGCGATCAAAGTGACTGGGAGGAAAGAAGAAAAGAAGAAGAGACAAGAGGAAAAAGATGGAAGGTAGGAAATATCTAGAGAAGGAGAGAAAAGAAGGGAGAAAAAGAGAGAATGGGAAAGAGAGTGAAGGGAGGGAGTGGGGTGGATAATGCAAAGAGAATGGTGGAAAGTAAAACAAAGGGAGAGAGTGACAAATGAATGGCAAGGGAAGAATGGAGAAAGACGAGGGAAAGAAGGTGTCAAGAGTTTCCTGGTCTGTAACAAACAACAGAAGGATAGATACTGCCCTGTGGTGGCTACTCTTAGCAGAATGAGATTAAATCAGAAAGGCTTCCACTTTTATTAACTCTGAAATGCCAGCGTAGTCGTCATCTTTGTCCAACAGTTTCAGGATATCAAACCCTGCCAAGTGCTAGGCATCGGTTAGTCTAACAAATGTGTGTCACTTGACATGGCTATCAAATATAGCCAGGCGTGTGCTGGCTAGCTCATTTGTTTTACAAATAAGATCTCAGCCATGGGATGTAAAACTGATGTGCCCTGCTGTGAATTACTGTTGTGAGGGAGGCGTGGGGGGGAAGCAGACCACGGACCATGAATTGTGTGTAAAAGGCCGCTTTTATTGGACCAGGTGCATATAACAATTTTAATAAACCTCGGCAAAAGCCTTCCAAAACTAAGCCTCATTAAATAAACCACATACCTAACCCCGCACCCCACCCCCTCCCCTAAAATTTCTTTGAACCCGCCCACACCCATACATTACAACATTTCAAACAATACAAAACACTACATCACCATATAACCCAGTATAAACCTATAAATACAACCCGTCCATTAAACAAACTCCCCTGCCCGCCCCCTTACAGCTGTCAATCCCCCAACCTGTGCAACCGAACTAGAAATAACCAACCTATCCTTTCCCAGTCGATAACCCAACAATTAATCAACAAACCTCTGCCAAAACTGTCAAAATTCAAATAACCCCCGCACAGCACCTGCTCCAAGCGACAATACATAACAAAAACCCCTGCTCACCTGTCCCAAAAAGGCCACCTAAGGATACAAAATTTTAAAGGAAAAAACCCAGATATAATAAAATTAAAGAAAAATTGAAAAGAAGGATAGGGAGGGCAAAAACTACCACAGCCTAAGCTCCCAGCCATCAGGTCACCAAACCTAAAATGGTGGCTGGGAGCAGGAGCCCAAAGCATTTATGCCTGGGCTCCTTTTGGGCTACAAATAAAACAAGCCCAATACAAAATGGCCGGAACGAGGCCCGCCCCCCGCCCCTCCCAAACTGCCCGGGGAGGACCTCCCTGCGGTCGGCTGCGCCCCCAAGTCCATTTGGGAGGGAGGGGTGGGGGGAAGCAGACCAAGGACCATGAATTGTGTGTAAAAGGCCTCTTTGATTGGAACAGGTGCACATAACAATTTTAATAAACCTCGGCAAAACCTTCCAAAACTAAGCCTCACTAAATAAACCACATACCTAACCCCGCACCCCTCCCCCCCTAAAATTTCTTTGAACCCGCCCCCACCCGTACATTACAACATTTCAAACATTACAAACCCGTATAACCCAGTATAAACCTATAAATACAACCCATCCGTTAAACAAACTCCCCTGCCTGCCCCCTTACTGCTGTCAATCACCCAACCTGTGCAACCAAACTAAAAATAACCAACCTATCCTTTCCCTGTCGATAACCCAACTTAACAATTAATCAACAAACCTCTGCCAAACCTGTCAAAATTCAAATACCCCCCCACCCAGAAAGAAAGGGGGGGGAACTACCCCCCTTTCTGCCCCCCAACATAGGATAGACCCTTCAGACTCCATTTCCATGCCTCTGAACGTTCAAGCATCTTGACAATACCTCCCTAATTTCAAGAAAATACAGGTCCATGCCAATCCTGGATAAATGCACTCCATCATCCCTAAAATACTCCACCGCTTCAAAACTAATTTCTTTGTGTGTCACTCTCCCAAACCCCATACTGCAACAAAACCTAGAAATTTCAGCGTTCACTTTCCTCCGTGCCCTGTCAATGGCTCTGGGGTTCACTGCCCCTCTCCAAATCCTCCGCGGAACCAACTCAGTCCACAAAACATGGCATCCCGACCATCGCTCTTTTAACAGGGACAAATCTTCCACAAAGATCATTCTCACTGAAATGTATCAACAAAATATCCGGGCACTGGCCCCTCACCATCGCTTTATTCAAACATGGTATAAGTTCCCTTGCCCTTCCACACAATTCTAAAAAGATGCTCATTGAAACCCAACATTTTCCCAAAATAACTTTGGCACGCCTGAACCTGTACCCATTTGATGAATGAATGCCCCACTATCCAAACAGTCAACTCCTTTGAATGAGGCCCAGCCACAGAACCTGTAAAGAGAAAAATAGAATGAGACTCTCAACAAGGAGGATGACGCATGTGCCTCCCCCGCGTTCCTTCTCACATATCACTGAAAACAGTCTGACGACCAGCGCCCTAGCTGCATAATGTCCCCTTGAGACCAACCCCTGTTGTGTGCCTCAGTCGCTGCCCCAATTCTAAACGAGTGAGTCCCATACTGCGCCCCGTCCATCCCAATCCTTTGCAAAGCTTTACACAGAACCATGCGCAGTTGTTAATCAGTTATCCGGGCACCATTGATATGTTGAAAAACTAAATCGCTCCCAGCCCCTCCTGACAAAGTCTTCCAGCGACGTGCCAAACGCAGAGGACAAGTAGAAATGGGAGCCTTCGCTTCTAGCCAAACTCCTTTCCCAATGCTTCTCTGATCAGTTTTCGAACTGGCCAGCCAAATAGGCAAACCATTTTCAGAGAAAAACACTTCTTGCCAAGTGATGCCCTGTTTTAATTTGATACCCAGGAGCTCAGAGACTTGAAACACCCCAAAAAACATGAACGGCATAAGGGTGGCAAACAAGCATGCCTCAAAATCATCCCTGCAAACCGCAGGTAAAACCTCCAACAAACATGCCAGAGTCTGCCAGGAAAGAGGGGAACGGGACAGCTGAACCCCTCGCCGCTCCCTAGCCCAACCCTCGAGCATTCTCCTCCCCACTTCACCAGCAGAAGGGGAATAGCCCCAAAAGAGTTTCCCCATAAAAGAAATTCCTGCTAATTTCCCGGCAATGGTAACCCTGGAAAGGCCTCTCTCCATGAGGTCTAAGATAAACTGGATCACATCCTCAGAACGACGCCATACCTCCTTCCGCCTACAAGACCCAGATGCCAAGAAATCCTTCCATGCAAGTGCATATGCCGCCTGAGTAGACGCTGACAGAGAACCTACCACCAATTGTAATACCCTACGTTGCCTACATACCAAAGATGCTCCGGCATTGGGGTCTTCAAAATCTGTTCATCTCTTGCTGACTGCCTATTGACGATCTCCACCACTGCCATGTTGTCCACACGAAACAGCACCTTCTTGAGAGCCAACTCCTCACCCCAAAGGGTCAATGCCACAAGTAACGGGAAGAGCTCCAGAAATGTTATGCTCCTCCCCCATCCCTCCAGTTTTATGGCCACTTCTCTGCACACCACCTGCCCTGCCAGTATATGCCAAAACCGTCACTGCCTGCTGCATCAGAGAACATTTGAACATCCCACTGGACATCTTCCTCCCTGGCCAATAGCACTCCATTAAAAGAGTTTAGAAAAACCGACCACATACGCAAATCCCCCTTCACCTCTGCTGACAAGCGGACATGGTGGTGAGGCAAATGCTGTCCTGATAATGCCCGGCTGAACTGCCAACAAAAAGTCATCCCCGCCCTGACCACCCTGCAGGCAAAATTAAGATGACCCAGTAACACTTGAATGTCCTTCACCGTCACCTTCTGCCTTGACAGCATTCTGTCCAACAATTCCAGCATTTTTAACTTTTGTCTTTTGGCAAGCGAGCCCGCATTGCCACAGAATCAATTTCAATTCCCAAAAAGGATAAAGCTGTAGCAGGTCCCATTGTCTTTTCAGGTGCCAAAGGCACCCCTAGTTCCTCCATGAGCTCATGGAAAGTGTCCAGAGCAGTCTGGCATTCCACGGAGCCCGGGGAACGGACAAAGAAGAATCGTCCAAATAGTGTGTTACCAACTTGTGACCTGTGCACTGCGTGAAATGCCACTGCAGGAAGGTGCTGAAACATTCAAACAACGCACATGACATAGAGCAAACCATCGGTAATGCTTTGTCCACGTACCATTTACCCTAAAAATGGATTACAAGAAGATCCCAATCATCTGTATGGACTGGAAGCAACCGAAACGCCGACTTAATGTCACATTTTGCCATTTTTGCAGTTGCGCCCGCGGTCACAACTAGTGACATGGCCACGTCAACTGAGGAATATGAAACCGAGGCAACCTCCTCATCAATGAAATCATTCACTGAAAACCCCTCTGGCCATGACAAGTGCTGAATCAGTCTGTACTGACCTTCCTCTTTTTTGGGCACTACTCCAATGGGTGATATAATCAAATTCTCAATTGGCCAATCATCAAAAGGGCCTGCCATCCTTCCTTCCCGCACTTCTTTGCCCAGTTTTTCTTGCACTACCCTGCTATGTTCCGCCGCTGATTTCAGGTTATCTGCCCACCTTCTCTGCCTTGGTCCCCGGTAGCCTAAATGAAAGCCCCACTGAAACCCATCCAAAAGCATCTGTTTCGCCCCCAAATCCCCATACCCCTGCAATGCCTCTCCCAGCTTTATCACCTTAACTGGCGTAAGAGCCTTTAGGCCCAGTACCCTGTGCTCCCTTACTCCCCCTACCGTCCTGGAATTGCTGCGAAGTGCCAGATGTGACTGCGCCTGACTGCTGCCATTGCTGGCCTCCCTGTGTTTTGACTCCCCAACAGTTAACAAGGGGATGCCGCTTTCCACACTTGGAGCACTCGTCACGATACTTGCAGTACTCCCTTGTGCATAATCCTTTATTGAAGTCCCAGCATGCCCCAATTCCAGTTTGCGTCGCGGCTGCGCCTCCCACCCCGCCCTGGGTGGGTTTCCCCTGTAAGGGCTGGTAAACTAAAGGCAGCCCACTAGCTGTAAAAATGGTCTTGCCCCCAGCCGCCGCCCCCATCGTATGCTGCCGTAAATCATTGTCCAACTCTCCCCATTTTGCCTCTGAGTCTCACGCCATCCGTGCCCGGAACTCTTCATCATATTGGGCCCATGCATAACCACCACCTGTAATCTGGGCTTTCCGGATTACATCCATATACTTAAATATAGCCACGCTGCGCTCAGGAAACTTCTCGCAGTATACGCTAGCGTAAATCAAAAACGCTGCTGTCCAGTTTTCAATAGTCAACTGAACTTTAGGGCACTTAGCCAACTCATACTCCCCTTCCTTAGAGCCCTCTTTGGACCTTACCTCCCTATGAAGGAGCTTCAATATTTCAACGTATTCTCCTTTCCATATGCGCTCCTTGGCTGACAGCATTAAATGGGCACCCAAAGGCTTTGTCACCCCCATGTAAGGTAGCTTCTTAATTTCCAATTCCTTACTGTCCAAAGGCTCCTTACCTCCCCCGCTGCATCTGTGTTAGTCCCGCTCTCAACCTTGGTACCCAGCCCTAGTCTCCCATCTCCAGTGCCTACCCCTGTATCCTTAACGTATCTACCTTTGTGTAATCTCCCCTCCGTCACCCCCCACCCCCCTCCCCCCATCCCCACAGACACCATTTTAGGTTTGGCCTGTGTTCTAGCGGTCTCACCTGGCTCTAATGAGGATGCTCGGACGAACTATGACCGCCGTGCCAACTTCTCAGACTGATCCCCTGTACGAGGAGCCCTCACCGATGGGCCACGCTCTCTCTTGGATCCTGCCGCCACTGCCTGGTTTTGTGGCACCGCTACCTGTAAAAAACTATGAGACACGTGAGAGGGCCCCCCTCCTCGCTATCCCGCGATTCCCCTTCCTCATGGCTGTCTTCATCATAATCAAGCAAAATTGGCTCCTCCACCTAGAGCACCTCAGTAGCAAAGTCAACAGCACGGGCATTACCAGACCCAGCATGACCCAAACTGGCCTAATGGCCCCTGAATGTTCTCCTTGCAGGGGAGCCGACTGTACCTGCTGGTACTCCTACTCATGCGTTGACCTCTTTGAAAATCCATTTCCGTTGGTGAGGCTGACGATCTTGACCTGCCTGATGTTGGGGCCAGCGAGGTCGCGCCGAACCTTCGTGCGCTGGCCGCAACGAGATCCCCCGCCGGTACGGAATGTGCCGCACAAGGCCTCACCATCCCTTCTCCTCGGTGTACTTGGGCCGCACCCCACCCTACCGAGTCTGCAACACTGCCACCCTCCCTGCCCTGCAAGAAAAAGTTTGGACTGGTGTGCTGGTTTCCTGACTCCTATCTGTTGACTGCTCCACCCTCCCACCTGCGCCCACTCACCCTCTCCTAAAGAGCTTCCCCTAAAGAACCAGTCTCACCCCTCAAAGAACCTGTGGGAGAAAAAAGCAGCAGGCTAAACATCTGCCCATAACCTCTTTCCTCCTCCAACTCTGCCCCCAATCCTAAACTACTCTTGTGCCTAGGGGAAACAACCCCTGATAAATCCCTCCCTCCTGCTTGAAAACTCAAAGTGCCCCAGCCTCTCCCACGCTCCGCGCTGGCACAACGCCTTGATTTAACCGGTACGTGTGCTGGAGCAGTGTTTTCTATTTAAACTCAAACTTCAGTTCATATTTCTATATGTCATAATTAAAATTACTAACGAATAATTATTAAATATTAATTTTTGTCGAGTGTACTGACTAATCAACCTTACTAATGAAAGAATTACACGTGGGAATGCAATTGCATGGCTTAATTAATACGTGAACTAAGTTGGTGAGCAAATTAATTAAATACGTGTGGCTAAAGTGCTATTTGTTATGTGTTTGCGCTTTAAAATAATATGTTTTAACGCTTCTTTATGTAGCAAATGGCTAGATAAATACATACACATAAGGGTATTAGTGGGAATTGACACTGTATAATCATTACGATGTAGTAATGTTGTTTTGTGTTTCTTTTAATTAAGATTGCCCATTTTGGCCTATTGAGAAATGGCCGACATTTACAGCCTGCATTTGAGTAGATGAAATGTGAAGAGAGGCCTCGCTGAATATGGTTGAAAATATGACCTCGGCCTCTGTCTGAGCTGAAAGTTACGAAAGGACAGCAGCTCTGGGCTTGTCGCCAGATATGAGGAAATATGAATTTCTATGGTCAATTGTGTCCCCTATCTAGACCCCAACGGCTCCATGTACATGCTACAAGTACATGTATGTTCCCTCCACTTCAAGCTATGAAGACGCAAATACAATTGTGTCCAACGTTAATATGTCCTCTTTCAGATCTGCCATGAATGGGTCAGATATTCCGTTCCTAAGTATGCCTTGCCACCGTCTTTATATGGTATACTTTTCACGTTTTCCAGCTCTGGCAAGGTAGGCCCTGAATTCTGCCATCGAGCTTTTCCTGCTTCTGCCTCTGAATGCTCCAGCCTGGACCTGTATCTGTATCCATGAACTTTGTCTTACTTCCTGCGCGGCTAACGGTGCCTAGCCCGGCCTGTTGCCTGCCAAAACTGTATTCAGCCTTCAAGTTATCTGCTCCGCTCCTCGAGAAATGCATTCCTGTCTAGTGGCTTAGGTAAACATCCCTCCAGCTGCAGAGCAAAGGGCCCGGCCTTACTGTCTCCGTGCAAGTAATTCATGACTTTCGTTACCATGGTAGGCCCATGCCCCCTCGCATCTCATGTAGACACTTAGACGCTTGTACACGCACTAGCAGTCAGTATAGAATAGGCTTTGTCCGAAAAGACCTTTCCTTCCAGATAATATAGTTCCTTAAACACAAGATATTAGATATGATTTGGGATTAGGTTGTCCTGACATCCCAGACTTCTGTCTCCTCATGTAGGGCTAAATGTCGAGTTCCCTTCACCCTCTAGTTGCACGTCAATCACACGTCATGCGGCTACGCGCGCATCTCTGCCATGTATTTCTGCTGACTTTGCAGGATTCTCTTATGGATCCACCCACTTGTGTCATCATCATAATGACGTTTCTAGTATACGCCTTTATGCACGCCTATTGTAACGCCTTTTTCATTACGTATGTGTATTCTTATCTCTCTTCTCAGCTGTAACGCCTTCTGCATATGTCTTTACTGTAATGCATTTTTCTATAAATATGATAACCTGTCAATAATGTACGGCTGATTCCTTCCTGAACCTTCGTGGTGACGGAACTTGATTGCCTGGTTCGAACCATAATTCCTTTGTAAGGAATAAATTCCCTTTTATAACCTCAAATACCACGGATTCTGCCTCTTATTTTTACTGAGTTATTCTTATTGAATTTTACCGCATAAATTAAGTCTAGGTAATTTAAATTTACCACATAATTGGCGCCCGAACAGGGACACCTCTCACACCCCACGCGCCGGAGGTGCGTTGCAGACCCGGTCTCCTGCCACAGCCAGACGGACAATTACGCGTACCCGCAGGATTTCCTGTATCTCCCTCAGGCCAACGGGGGCGACTGAGGCTGCGATCAACACCCAGACGAGGCTGTGAGGAGTGCGGAGAATCCCGACCAGAGCCTAGCTGAGAGAGCAAGATCCGAGGTATACAGAGGCCCACCAGATTCCGAAGTTCCGAAGTATCTAAGTCGAGTCCAGTCCAGTTGGTCTAGTCCAGTCCAGATTTCCGAGGCCTTCCGTTCCGTGCTTCCCGGTGAGTACCGTTGCTGGGGACGCATCTAGACGTGCGCATTAGTTTGTGCCGGTCAAGACGGGTTTGGGTACACAGACCTGGTCTGCACTGTTTCAGCAGTGTATCTGTGCTGTTTAGCAGCACATCTAGCATTATGCAGTTAACTAGTTTTATTCTAATTATTATTGTTCGTTCTAAAATGTTTTGATATGTTTTAAATGTCGTGGTATGAGTGATTGTTCGATCTTCATTATTGTGTTTATTGTATTAATTGTGTTCAAGTCCGAGTAAGAATCAAGTAGCAAGGTTTAAGATGCCGTTATTTTCAAAATTAAGACAGATAAAAACTAGAAAAGGGATACTCGAGGAAGCTGTTCCCATTCCACCTAGGGACACTCCAGGGTACTTTATGTACCATAAACATGGCCTAGATGCCGTATTATATCTTGATCTATGGGTGGACTACACCAAGGATTTAGCAGAGAGTCAGAGATGGCCCGCTACTGGAACATGGGATGCAGATTGCATCATGAGAGTAGAAGAAGTATTATGGAAAAAGAAAGCCAGACAGTCACAGAAAGATGCCATTGAATTATGGCGTAAAGAATCGCATAGGCGCACAGAGAAAGCGCTCAGAAAAGAAGAGAAAAGTAGGGAAGATTTAGAAAGAGCCCGAGAAAACATATTAATTGACGAAGGTATCCGAGTAAAAACAGAACAAGTAGACAGACAACGAAACACTCTTATGAATGGTATGTATCCTCTTCTGGCCGAGGGTTTGCCTAAGGCCACCCTGGAGGTACCAAAAGATCTGCCACCTCCATTACTCCCGATTAAAGTACATCCCAAGACCGCAAAGGACATTTTCCTTTCTTCCTATTTAGATGATACAGCCCCCGAATATGCTAATGGTGCGCAGCCACGCACACCACCTGTTAACGACGCTCAACCCCAAGATCAGCTGCCCCCACCTCCGCAGCAACAAACTCCTCCTCACGTTCTAAACATTCCATCTGTTTCTACAGTCCTTCCTGCATCCACACTCTCTACCCTACACCCAACAAATCCTTTTGGACCTGGCACCTCAGGAGGTGCGACAGGAGGTTTTTCCACGCCACCGCCAGCAACTAGATTGACTTATAGGGATTTAGCACACCAACGTACACCCCAAAGAGCTAATGACAATATATTAAATGAGCCTCTTACAGATTGTAGATATGATCCAGTGCCAGGTAAACACGACAGGATGTTGCTATCTTCAGTACGTTTACGACGAGTTGCAAACTATTTAATGACATTACCAGGAATGGTTGAACATCTAGACAAAATATATCGCTTTGTCCAAACAGGGCAAGGTCCTGAAAGTATTGGCGAGGCCATGGAATACCAGAAAGTAGATATGCAGAAATTATTGTTACGCTTTTTCATAAACTGCTTGATCAGAAACAGAGATAGGCCTGAGGTAGATCCGGAGGAAATGCAAGTACTTACCAGATGGGGTCAGAATATAGCAGACGGAAAACATGATAAACAGAAGTATATAGAAGTCATGTGCCGAAAGATCAGAAAAGAAGTAGAACGAATACATGAAAGAAGATTAGAAGCAGATAAAACTGAATCAGAGGAAGAGGAGGAGGAACAGTCAGAAATGAACACAGGACAATTAGAATTACCAGCTAGACAAACGATAGCTTATGTAGGAAAAGGAAGATCTTTCAATAATCCAATGCGTCCGATACGTCCAGAATGTAACAGAATTTTTCAAACAGCTATCTCAAATACAAGGACCCCTGAACACTTATTCCAGGCTACTGATAAATTACTTCGAGAACGAAGGGGGTACCATGTGCTCGATTCTATGGATGAACAAGAATTAGCCAGGTCAGCAGTACAATGGGCTGACAGCTCTGAAAAATACAGTGATGATGCGCTAGCACACACGTTTCTGAATCTCACCCCAGATGAGCAGCGTTTAGCTAGTATATACATGATACAACATCTCCTTATATTATATAAAGGCCAACACTCCGATCCTGGTCCCCTACCTGATATACTGATAGAACTACTACTGAATAAATGGAGAGGTCTAGGTACCGATCTAATTAAAGTAATTCTAGAATACCGACATAGATATAGTGCCTTTTTGTGTCCAGAACATGATCCAGCTCCTTCCATGGAGAGAAAAACGTATTACATAGACAGACAGAATCCCTTACGCGAAGTACACCCAGTTAGAAATGATGATAATACGTTTAGACGCGTGTTTGTGTACACGCCCATAACTAAAATAGAACTATTGGAAATGAAAAAATTAGTGCCCAGCCATGACAAAGATCCAGCAGGTTTTCACCGTGAACTAAAGGACATGTTACTCATGGGTGATTATACCTATCCTGACATTATGAAAATATTGAAAGTATTATTGCCTGCCGGTATTTATGAGAAACTCAAAGAAAAAGAATGGGAAGTGGGAGACCAAAAGATTGATTGGACCGTATTAGAAAACGAAGAAAATGCCCGAACTGCAGGCGTAGGGCTTGGGGACAAAACAAAAGCATTGCCAGGATTATTAGTACAAGTATTGCCACGTTTATTAACTACGAAAAAGGAAGACTGGGGAACAATCTCAGCTTGTAAACAGAAACCCGATGAAGACACTAGTGATTTTTATTCCCGATTTGAAAAATGTTTTGGTATTAATAGCGGCCTGAAAGCAAGTAGCGAGTCATATCCACATCTTTTTGTAACAAAACTAGTCGAGAATTCCCTGCCACAGGTTAAAAACAGAGTATTGAAAGTTGAGAGCACTTGGCAAGCTAACACTCCTTCACAGATGTTACAAATGTTACAGTATCACCAGAATAGAATTAGAGAAGAACAAGAACACGAACAAAGACGTATGAAAGACACGAAAATGAAAATGCTCGTCGCTCAGTCAGTTCCAGCTGACGGTCATAAAAAGGGTGCGACACAGTCCAGTAATTCAGCGGTTCCCGTTAAAGGGAAATGCAACTATTGTAAACAGCCAGGTCATTATATAAACGACTGTGCAGTTCTGAAACATAATATCTCTACGGGTAAAACCAAGGAGAGACCACGTCCGCCTAGACAGGATCAGATCCAACAACAAGCACCTCAACATGTACAGCCTATGCCGGTTCCACAACAGACCGTAGTGGTACCACAGCCACAGCCTATTGCCGCAACGCAAAACACGACACAACAGATGTACCAGTATGCACAAAATGACTATCCAGATTATCAGCGCTACACATGAAATAGCCTAGAGAGGGAAGTTGGCTTACCCCTTATTGAGGTTCCTGTAGATCAAGAGGGTCCTTATGTACAGAGTCAAGTATTAGGGAAAGACAGAAAGTTTCTACTTGATACAGGGGCAAGCAGAACAACTATAAGTCACGACGAAGTCCCAGGGGCACCCCTCTCAGGCTCACAAAATATTTCCCTTGGTTTTTCGGGAAAGCCTACTATTAACGAAGTATCGCAACCGCTTGCATTTACAGTTGGTCCATTGACACGGACTACAGATCTATTGCTTACAAAATCATGCCCAGAAAACTTGTTAGGTATTAAAACATTGAAAGCTCTAGGAGCTATAATATGTTGTTCTCCGGACGGAGTACGACTATTTTTGCGTGACTTTAAAGGTCACTACGTGTCAAGAGACATGGATCACCGGTTACAGAATCTACCTGCACATTTATGGGCAAAAGGCCCCACTGATGTAGGTTGTATGCACATTACACCATATCGAGTCACACTCAAAGCAGGAGTGGTATTACCACGAATGCGACAATACAAGTTACCTCCAGATGCTGTAGTGGCTTTACTGCAAATCATTGACAAGCTCATTGCACAAGGAGTGGTTGTAGAAACCGACTCCAATGTATGTAATTCTCCGATCATTCCGATTCTTAAACGAACTGATCCAAAAGCACCCCCAGTATATCGATTAGTTATTGATCTGCGCGAATTGAATAAATGCATTGTACCACAATATCCCGTGGTCCCAGATATCTCTTCATTACTGACAGCTATTGATTCAGAAGCAACGTTCTTTACTGTAATTGACCTCAAGAACGCCTTCTTTAGCGTCCCAATCGATCCGGAGAGCCAATATTTGTTCGGATTTAGTTTAAATGGACGAAGCTTTAAATTCGCACGCGCGCCTCAAGGATTTACAGAAAGTCCTAGCATCTACAGCCAAGCACTGAAAAGACAACTTGACAGTATCCACATGCCAGTTAACACTGCACTGCTTCAGTATGTCGATGATCTGCTGATCACCGCCCGAAGCGAACCCGAATGTGAAAAAGCATCACTGACGGTTTTACATTTTCTGGCCGACAAGGGGCACAAGGTGTCCCCTTCGAAGCTGCAATTCTGTGCCCAGCAAGTTGTGTACCTAGGGCACTTGCTGTCCAAGGGGGGGAGACAGCTCACACCTGACCGCATCCAGTTAATTGTAAACATGCCACCACCCAAGACACAAAAGGAGGTACGGGCCTTTATAGGCCTCACTTCGTATTGTAGGCAGTGGATTCCCCAATATGCATTTCTAGCAAAACCACTCATTCAGTTGACAACCCAGGAGGCAGCGACATCGACTGTCCTCCCTTGGACTCCAGAACATACACAAGTTTTTGAAGACTTAAAGAAAGCTTTATGCCAAGCACCTGTTTTAGCGACACCATGTTACAGTAAGCCTTTTACACTCTTTGTTACAGAACGTGAAGGTACTGCTTTGTCAGTACTCACTCAGGAACAAGCAGGATCACACAAGCCATGTGCTTACTTTTCTAGCACATTAAATCCCGTAGCTCAGGCTCTTCCTGCGTGCCTGAAATCAGTTGCAGCAACAGCTCTAGCGATCAGACAAAGCGATTCCATAGTATTAGGACATCAATTGACAGTACAAGTACCACATGCAGTAGAGGTTCTCTTGAACCGAACACAAACACAACACTTGACTATAGCACGACTGACAGGTTACGAACTAACATTGTTTCAGCCACACATAGAAATCAGACGTTGCATTACATTAAATCCTGCCACACTTTTGCCATTAAGTGGAACAGACCCACTGGCACATGATTGCATCGAAGTCATTATTATTACGACGAAACCCAGACAAGACTTGACAGATGTCCCATTACCAGACCCAGACCTGACACTTTATGTGGATGGTTCATGTATGAGAACAAGTACAGGAGAGTTAGTGGCCGCTTATGCAGTCACGACAGACACCGAAGTCATAGAAACAAATTGTATTGACACATTATCAGCTCAAGCAGCAGAACTTATTGCTCTGACACAAGCCTGTATTCAAGCCAAAAATAGAAAAGTTAACATATACACAGATTCACGTTATGCATTCGGCGTTGTACACGACTTCGGAGTCCTTTGGCGAGAGAGAGGTTATTTGACTTCTCACGGTGCCAACATTCAACACGGTCCCCTCATTCAAGCTCTGTTAGATGCAATACATCTGCCTACTTCAATATCTATCATGAAGTGTAAGGCCCATACAAAAGTCACCGATATCATTTCCCAGGGTAACGACCTAGCAGACCGAACAGCTAAGCAAACAGCACAGAATAGGACTCATGCAACTGACTTGACAAAGACAATAGTTCCGACGCCGATACACTGCATGACAGTTAGGGATCCCGCCCTTGATGTAATTGACATACAGACACATGCTACACCAGAGGAAATAAAGAAGTGGACTGAATTAGGAGGGATCCAAACAGATCAGGGATGGATGACGAAGGGAAAATTTATATGGTCTCTCCCCGACTCAATGGTTCAAGTTATCATTAACACAATACATAGTCCAGCACATCTAGGAGAAAAAGCTATGTTAGACAGTATTCAACACATTTGGTTCAACAAACACTTACGAGCTGCAGCCAAACAGAAAGTCCGAACTTGTATGATTTGTTGTCAGTTCAATCCAGGTAAAGGCGTACCTGTAGAGCAGGGTGGATTTCAACCTCCCGATCATCCTTTTGAAGTCCTCCAGATGGATTATATCCAGATGGAACGATGTCGAGGATTCAAATATGTCCTCGTAGTTGTATGCGCTCTTTCCCGTTGGACAGAGGCATATCCCGTCTCAGATTACACTGCCCCGACTACTGCCAAACAGTTAGTTCGTGAATTCTTCCCACGGTATGGTTTGCCCCGTATCGTGTACTCAGATAATGGCCAGCCGTTCTCATCCGAGCTAATGAAACACATTTCACTCTTGTTAGGCTATCAATGGAAATTCCACTGTGTCCGACATCCCGAGGCAGCAGGTCTCGTGGAACGTCATAATCAGACCCTGAAAATTCGACTTTCCAAAGTCTGTAGAGAGAAAGGCGTCGACTGGATAATAGCCTTGCCAGTTGCACTCTTTTACATGAGAATGGTAGCACATTCTCGCACAGGGCTATCCCCGTACGAGGTGGTCTTCGGTAGGCCACCAAATATGTGGGGGACGCCTATACCTCGTAAAATCACTGATGTTGATTGTAATATGCTGACAGATTACCTTGCTTCCTTGATGTCTGCACTACAATCTTGCCGTTCACAGGTAGCTGCAGCCTTTCCCGACAACACCGAGGTGAAGCCCCATGAAGTGGTTCCTGGAGACTTGGTCTTCATAAGAAACTTCGACAGGAGGAGCCCGTTGGAGCCTCGCTGGCAAACGCCAAAGCTGGTACTTCTAACCACGAGGACAGCAGTGAAGGTCGAGGGTCGCAAGGGTTGGTTACACTCGAGCCATATCAAGAAATTTCATGGACTACCATCTGATTTGAACTCTCAGCCCTGCCCCCTTCCACAGACTGATTCAAAACTCCCCCTGGTTGAAAAGACCGAATCTCAAGACTATAAACTGAAACTAAGGTCTAGCAAGTCAGACAATTCGATTGTTTAAGTCCTCTCCAAGGTGAATCGGTTGAATTAAGTCTCTGACATGTATCCTCTAGACCGAATTAGAGAGAGAAATAGACAGAAACAGCTCAAGAAACATGCATACTGTAAATCACTTCATAGTCACTGTATAGTGACATTGTTGATTATGTTTTTTCTAAGTCTTTTTATTATTGCTGCAAGTATACTGTTGCACATGTACTATCCTATTTTCAAGCGTGCTCATTCTGCTTACAATGTTACTGCCGAACATTCTTTCAGTGAACTACCTCCACATGAGTTGTCCTATAGATTTGCGCTGCGCAACAACACATTCATTAGTATGTTACACCATTTCCATCAGACCAGCAATGCTACAAATTGTTGGATATGTGGCCGACTTCCTCCCTATCAGAAATACAAAGGAGTTCTGCCTCTCTTTCCGTACCCGTTTACACACAATGGTTCCTGTGGAGCATGGTTTAGTTTGATTAACTCTTTAGATTCAAACACTGTAGTTTACCAGAGCAACTGGGTATGGGGAAACCTGAACTTAGTTTTGCTTAAAGCCTGTTATCGTAACAAGGAGGGACTTCCCAAAAGAACAGGAACTGACCTAGAAAATGAAGTATATGGATTAGGTAATTTTACACTTAACCTCATGATCCTGAATGTTGAATCTGAAGCTGCACTAGTCTTGCCTGCTATGTCAGTATTACCAGTCAAAGGTGAATTCTGTGTAAGAAAGAATGGTTCAGTACACCTGGGTCATAGTAAATGTACTACTGTGATCGAATTCAGTGATAAAGGCAAGTCTACATTTAGAGCTTCCCGTCATTCCTACTTCATATGTGGCCATACCGCATATATACGCCTACCTCTAGATTGGGATGGTACCTGTTACATTGCATTCCTTCTGCCACCTGTTTTCCTAGCCCCTTCTGATTATCATAGAAATACCAATCTAGTACACCATAGACCCCAGAGAGATATCCCGATTGTTGACTACACTGAAACAGCATGGGAACAATATACAGACTTCAATAAAGGTCTCTTTCCTTACATAGGTGTGGTCTCAAATAGTAAACTGATACGTAGATTAACCAGAACCCTTGAAGCAGTAGTGAATGAAACTACTTCCGCCCTAGGCAACTTAACAGAGGAGCAGTCTGCGATGCGGATTGTTGTTCTCCAAAATCGTCTTGTCCTTGACGTCATCCTAGCCGATAGGGGCGGAGCCTGTAGGGTCATCGGATCAAGTTGCTGTGTTTTCATTCCAGAAAACGCGCCATCCGTATATAAAGCCATAACTCGTCTTCACAAGATTGCAAACCAGATACATCAGAATCCAGGCACCTGGACATGGTCCGGTTGGTTCTGGAGCGTGTTGTCAGCCTGGGGATGGAAAGTCCTATCCTTCCTAGGTATTGGCCTTCTCATAGTATTCAGTTGTTGCCTGTGTCTACAATGTGGACCAGCGATTTGCGGCCTGTGTGCCACCTCGTGTATTCCACGTTCAAGTTTTCATTCAAAATCACGGAAGAAGAAAGAAGAGCAAATGATGTTACATGAACAGATTGATGGATTCCTGAGGATCGATATTTCATGAAGGGTCCGTAGGGGACAAGGAGGGAATGAGGAAATATGAATTTCTATGGTCAATTGTGTCCCCTATCTAGACCCCAACGGCTCCATGTACATGCTACAAGTACATGTATGTTCCCTCCACTTCAAGCTATGAAGACGCAAATACAATTGTGTCCAACGTTAATATGTCCTCTTTCAGATCTGCCATGAATGGGTCAGATATTCCGTTCCTAAGTATGCCTTGCCACCGTCTTTATATGGTATACTTTTCACGTTTTCCAGCTCTGGCAAGGTAGGCCCTGAATTCTGCCATCGAGCTTTTCCTGCTTCTGCCTCTGAATGCTCCAGCCTGGACCTGTATCTGTATCCATGAACTTTGTCTTACTTCCTGCGCGGCTAACGGTGCCTAGCCCGGCCTGTTGCCTGCCAAAACTGTATTCAGCCTTCAAGTTATCTGCTCCGCTCCTCGAGAAATGCATTCCTGTCTAGTGGCTTAGGTAAACATCCCTCCAGCTGCAGAGCAAAGGGCCCGGCCTTACTGTCTCCGTGCAAGTAATTCATGACTTTCGTTACCATGGTAGGCCCATGCCCCCTCGCATCTCATGTAGACACTTAGACGCTTGTACACGCACTAGCAGTCAGTATAGAATAGGCTTTGTCCGAAAAGACCTTTCCTTCCAGATAATATAGTTCCTTAAACACAAGATATTAGATATGATTTGGGATTAGGTTGTCCTGACATCCCAGACTTCTGTCTCCTCATGTAGGGCTAAATGTCGAGTTCCCTTCACCCTCTAGTTGCACGTCAATCACACGTCATGCGGCTACGCGCGCATCTCTGCCATGTATTTCTGCTGACTTTGCAGGATTCTCTTATGGATCCACCCACTTGTGTCATCATCATAATGACGTTTCTAGTATACGCCTTTATGCACGCCTATTGTAACGCCTTTTTCATTACGTATGTGTATTCTTATCTCTCTTCTCAGCTGTAACGCCTTCTGCATATGTCTTTACTGTAATGCATTTTTCTATAAATATGATAACCTGTCAATAATGTGCGGCTGATTCCTTCCTGAACCTTCGTGGTGACGGAACTTGATTGCCTGGTTCGAACCATAATTCCTTTGTAAGGAATAAATTCCCTTTTATAACCTCAAATACCACGGATTCTGCCTCTTATTTTTACTGAGTTATTCTTATTGAATTTTACCGCATAAATTAAGTCTAGGTAATTTAAATTTACCACACTTGGAGGAGAACAATTGTCACAAATGAACATTTTGATAAACTGGCGGTGGCTTCACTATAATTCCGGAGAAGAGCATCCATGGATGTTGCGGATTTAGTTTGTGCTTCCTTCTTCCGTGTTTTTATTTTTGAGATATTCGAGAGCGGAGATTTTTCTAAATGTTGCGAGTCAACATCCTTTCCTGCTCGCTCTGCTCAACGGACGCTTGGAGCTTGTTTGTAACTTTTAATGTGTAAGTTTTAGTATAAATATTGTTAGACTAGAGAGGGTCTAAGGCCACTTCTTCCCGAACTTATGCTCGAGAGGATCGATGCTGATTGAGAGGACGGCGACTCGGGAGACTCTACTGAAAGACCTGTCCTGACCTAAATACGACATTTAGCTAGAATAGGTAACTATGAGAATAATGATTTTGCTATTGAATGATTTCATTTGAACTAATTTAGATAAAATAACCTTTTGTTTGAATTACAGTGTCGGGTGGTTATTTCTTTGTCAATTTATTGAGATCTCAAAGGTGTTTATTGTTTAAATCATGACTCGAGACAAATCAATTAGATTGCATTGACCTCAGATTAAATGCAGATTGATCAAGGAGTTCTCTCATATAATTAGTGAGGATAGAGTAATAGAATGAATGTTAGTGTGGTGGGCCCTAGCGTATGGTGAGTGTATGTGTGTATGACTGTGGAATTACTCTGTCCGTGGAAGTAGGGAGAATTTATAAGCTCTGATCTGCAGCAGTTTCCTGGTAGCAGTATGATGGTTTTGATTATTGTCTTGATCTGATAAATTGCTTGTACATAGGCTTTTGGATTTATTGATTTATTGATTGATGTTGATACATGTACTAATACTAAATGTTGAAGTCGTCGTATTGAGTTATATGTAGTGTGTACGGCTTCTGGGACGTAGGGAGTCGGTGACGGTTCCGTAGTAGGGCAGAGGGAAGTGAGTGCTGCTCTCAGGAAAGACGGGATTGTTGGCCCTGTACGAATGGAGGGAAAAGCGTGTGACAATTGAAGTTGCACGTCGCATTGTCTGGGTTCGATTCAGTGACATCGTCGTGTGTTACTACTAGAGACATATTTTCTGTATAAAAGAAGGGTGTATGGTAGCGAAAGGTTATCTGTGAAACTCTGGTTTTAAGTCCCAGGGATCCGTAAGGTTTGCCGTTAAAGCTTACTACTGGAGAAGTAATAGGTATTCTCTGAGCTTGTTTGAAGGACTGGGCAGAGGTAAGCGCTGCTTGGTTAACGTGTGTTATAATTCTGTAGTAGGACAGACTGTTCGCTGTTCTCGGGAAAGGGAGGATTCTGTGTAAATGTGCTACATTTTCTGGTGTGAAAGTGCGTGAATGTATGAGCATTTAGTTGATTGTGAAACTCTTTGGAGCATTCCGGGAGGAAACAGTTAATGGATGCATGTTAGAAGGGCAGAGTAGAGGGATGTGCTACTGTGTCAACGAAAGAAAAATTCAGTGGTAGAGCAGAGGTAAGCGCTGTTCTAGAGGAAAGCGGGATTCTTGTGAGAAAGGTCTTTACTATTCTGTGGTTAGCGGAGCAGACAATGGAGATGTTTATATGTTGTAACTAATAGATTTTGTAGAATCTGAAACAGAGTCTACCGAGAAGGTTTTTGTAAAGGAGGGGTAGACAAGTGACAGGAGACAGAGTAGAAGTGACGGCAGTGACTAGTGACGTCAGAAAAGACCGCGCTGTGATTGGAAAGTGGGTTAGAACAGTGCTTTCACTGTGATTGGTGCGTTGGTGTGAGCCGCACAGGGATTGGAAGGAGTACAGGGTGACGTAGACGCTCCGGGATTGGTGCGTTGGTGTGAGTCGCGCTGTTATTGGACAAAAGATCGTACAGTTGCGGAAAGGACTAGAGGGTTGTGGTAAACGCGAAAATGTATTACCAAACAGTGGAAAAGAAGAAAAAGTCCTTCTTCGGTAAAATTAAAAGGTGGTTCGACAAGGATAAGGACATAATAACTAGAGAAGGTGAATTACTACCTCCGACAAGAACCCCTGCATCCTTCATGGTTGCGAAATATGGGTATCATACCTGTATCTGGTTAGACAATTGGGCTAAGTACACTAAAGAAGATGGTGTTTTAGCGTTCCCAGAACATGGTTCATTTAATCTGGCCGTGTTGAGAAATTTACGGGAAAAAATGATGTGTCTAGAGCCTAGACCAAGGCTGACACAGTTCGAGGCATTGGTGGAATGGGAAGATGAGGTGCATGAGCGAGAAAAGCAGAGGAGTGGAGGTAATTATAGGTATATTTTTGGGAGGAAATATGATCGTGAAACTCATCATGATCGAATGAGGAGATGGCGAGATGCTAGTATGTCAGAGGGACTATATCCTATGAGAACTGTTGAAGAAACAGAAGGGAGGAAAGGTACGGAAAAGGTACATGATGCAGAATTAAGGAGGTATGGGGCTAATGATTATGAGGATGAAGTCTTAGATGACATGATTTACAAAAGACCACCTCCATATAGACCAGAACCAGAAGTGAGAACACCAGTTGCTACTCCCATAAGAGATACTTTGCAGATCATTAAAACAGAAGTTGCGACACCTGATTTGAAAAGTGGTAGCTCTTTCACGGAAAGGGAAAAAGAGAGAGAGCGAGAGAGAGAGAACGCAATCGGGGATGAGAAAACAAGAGAATTAGCAAGAACGACATCTGAGTTGACTGAGAAAATTAGGGAATTGACCAAGAATCTAGAAGCTGTTACAGTGCCTGTAACCATAGGTCCGGTTATGCCTATTTTTTATAAGCAAAGAATGGGTGAAAATGGTTTGACAGTTCCATATGTAGGAAATGGTTTGGTTGGTTCTCCAGGAGAGTCAGGAATGAGGACGGGAGAAAATCATTTGAGACAGTTGAGACATGACACATGTGGTGGAGAGTCAAATGTACAGCCTAATTCAGGATTGAATACTGGTTGTTTAGGAGGATCGATTTTGGAACCACAGAGGATGGCAGAACAAGTGAGTACAGTGAAAAAGTCTACAGAAATAACGGCTGAGGATTTGAGTGATTGGTTGAAGGTTCTCCAAAAGAAAGACAATGATTCTCAGGCAATTGATGTAGCCAGGTTGCGCATAGAACTGGAGGAACTTATAGCAGGAACAATTCCTACAGAAATGTTGAAAAATCATCATGATGGAGAATTGTTATTCATGTGCAAGAGTATCACATGGAGGGCTAAGAATACACATGAAAGGTTAAAAGGAATAGCGAGTGAAATGGGAATTGATATGGACAAGGTGAAAGCTTTACAGAAGCCTTACAGAGTGGATTTTTCTGATAAAGACATTGAGAATCTAAATGATGTTGGCAGAACAGGGCAGATTAGGGAAATGATTTCTTTATTGCGAAAATGGGGTGATGTGGAAAAGTGGAAGGATAGATGGTACAAGAAAAGAGAAGATTCAGTGGACAGGACTTACTCAGCATTTCCCATGAGAGAAAAGGAAAAAACAGTGGATGCCTATCCTATGAGAGAGATTCCTGGAGGAGGATATGTACATGTCCCATGGACTAGACAGGATATTTTGTCATTTACGAATGATTTCCCTCGACTGAGAGAAAAGCCTGTCGAGTGGTATAGGCAGGTGGATAGGTTTGTGAAATTGTCAAAAGTGCTGTGGATTGACCTGAATAGTCTGTTTGATATAATTGTTCCAGCAGACTTGTGGGCAGAGTGCAAAATAGTTGTAGATTGGCCTGCTAAGGAGTACCCAAGAGATCAGAAAACAGGAGCTCCAGACCCGGAGGTTATGAAAAAATACGAGCAGGTTATTGTGTTCCTGAAGAATAAGGTACCCCCTAAAGAGACGGACTGGGTTAAGATAGATCGAACACATCAGGAAGCAAAGGAATCAGTTCATGCTTTTTATGAAAGGCTGATACAGGCTTTTAAACAGTTTAGTGGAGGTGAACATCTGGGTGATAAGGATTTGAGTCATTTTGTATACAGATTTGTATATGGCTTGAGACCTGAAATCAGTGAAATGATTCGTGAGCACACAGTCGATTGGCAGAGAAAGAAGATTGATGAAATGCGAAGTACTTTAGTGATGAAATTGAGGCAAAGCAAAGAAAGCTGAAGGAAAAAGCAATGTGGGCACAGGTGAAGGTTGCAGAAAGACAAGAAGCACAGCTGGTTGAACAAGCAAATAATCCAGGAAATAGGCCCAGATATGGTACAGGGAAAGGAAAGGGGAACTTAGAAGAGGCGAAAAAGAAATTCCCGTGCCACAACTGTGGACAATTGGGGCATTGGAGATCCGAGTGTATGAATCCACCATTAGTGAGTAATGAGAATAAATCCTTGAATCAACAGGTGCAGAACGAGGGGTGTGATCATCAGCAGCAACAGCAGAAGGTTGTCAAGCAGCAGAATCAAGAGCCAAAACCGCCCTTGCCACAGAATAGAGGGTCCCAGAAATATAACCAGGACTCAGGATTCTACAATGATGAACAGGTAAACAAACCGAGACGTACAAACCCGGTACAACAGTACTGGTTAAAGAATGAGGGGAGTGAGTCTGAAGGGGACTACTGACGGTGCCGAAGAGAGGAGGAAGAGTGCATACTTGGAGCAACTCTAGAAATAGACCAGGCAGGACCATTTGTAGATGGGAAAATAAATGGGGAAAGTGTTACTTTTTTAGTAGACACAGGAGCGACAAGATCAACTGTCAGGTCAGCAGATATAAGAAATCTTCCTCTCTCGGACGAAGCAATCCAAGTGGTTGGTGTAGCTAATACACAGATTAAGACTCGTCTTACTGAACCAGTAAGGATAAGGATAGGGACATTTTCAGATATGCACCGATTTGTGGTGTGCGACACTAGTCCAGTGAACTTGTTAGGTAGGGACTTATTGTGTAAAATGAATTGCACAATTTTTTGTACTCCGGATGGAATAGCTTTTGAGACACCGGATGAGGATGTCTTATACAGGATGACTCTAGATAATAGAGAAAGTGAGATCGTTGGAACATATGCTGTATTTAATCCAGATGACTTGCCTCAGGAGTTGAGAAATACAGTAAAAGCAGCAGTTTGGGATTTTACTGGAGAGGATGTGGGATTGATGAATAATGTAGATCCAGTAAAGATTACAGTAAAGGAGGGAATCACTCACCCTAATATCCCACAGTACAGATTGACACCAGAGATAATTGAGGGAATAACCCCTATAATTGACAAGATGATTCAGCAGGGTGTTTTGAGAGAGTTACTGAGTAGCCCATGTAATTCACCAATAATGGGGCTGAAGAAACCTAATGGGAAGTTCAGGATTGTGCAAGATTTGAGAAAAGTTAACAAAATTGTGGTATCATGCTGTCCCATTGTGCCAAATCCGTCAGTGATTTTGTATCAGATTCCTCATGATGCTGAATGGTACACGGTAATTGATTTGTGTCATGCTTTCTTTTCAATTCCATTGCATCATGACAGCCAGCCGATTTTTGCATTTCGGTTTGGACAGCGTATTTTGGCATGGGGCCGTATCCCACAGGGGTATACAGAGAGCCCTTCAATATTCAATCAGTTGCTGAAAAAGTCTTTGTAGAGTCTGACTATGCCTGAAAGTTCAGTACTAGTACAGTATATCGATGACCTACTTGTGGCGTCAAAGACACGCGAGGCTTGTGAAGTAGATACCATAGCTTTATTGAATCATCTGGCAGATGGAGGATTAAAGGTATCTCCAGCCAAATTGCAGTTTTGCAAGAAAGAAGTACATTATCTTGGACACAATATTGAAAAAGGTCTGAGAAAAGTGACCAATGACAGGATCAAAATTATCAGAGGAATGAGAGCCCCAATGACTCAGAGAGAAGTGAGAATGTTCCTGGGAATGGTGGGTTATTGTCGTCAGTGGATAAGTAATTTTTCTCTGATAGCAAAGCCACTGATTAAATTGACCAAAAGTGAAGTAAAAGACCCATTAGAACTGAATGCAGAACAAATGGCAGCATTTGAGGAGTTGAAAAGCAGATTTTGTGAAGCTCCTGCTCTGGAAATGCCAGACTATGAGAAGGAGTTTGAACTGTACTGTAGTGAGAGAAATGGATGTGCACTTTCAGTGTTAATCCAGAAACATGGTCGTCTGAGAAGGCCAATTGCGTACTTCTCATCAACACTTGACCCAGTAGCTGTGGGTTTACCAGGTTGCCTGAAAGCAGTAGCTGCTACATGCAGAAGCTTGGAACAGAGTGAGGGTATAATAATGGGATATCCTGTACGGGTGTTCGTACCTCATGATGTGGCAATTCTTTTGACAAGAAGCAGAACTCAATATATGTCACATAGTCGGCTGACTAAATATGAGAAAATCCTTCTGGGAGCATAAAATGTGACTCTTGAGAGATGTGTGAATGTGAATCTAGCAACACTCTTGCCAGATGCTGAAAATGTGAGTGTGAGAGATGATGTTGATCATGATTGTTTGGATGTGCTTGATTACTGTACAAAACCGAGACCAGACATAAGAGATCTGCCACTGTCTGAGAGTGATCATGTGTTGTTTGTGGATGCATCATGTCTGAGAACAGAGGAAGGTGTGCTGAGTGCAGCATATGCGGTGTGTAAAGTTTCAGAGGTTATGGAAGCTTCATCGTTGAAAGGAGTTAAATCTGATCAAGTAGCTGAATTGGTGGCATTGACAAAAGCTTGCAAGATTGGGAAGAATTTGAGAGTGACTGTGATGACTGATAGTCAGTATGGATTTGGAGTGGTTCATGACTTTGGCCAGCTTTGGCTACAGAGAGGTTTCTTGACTTCGAGTGGAACTCCTATAAATAATGCTGAAGTGATTGGGAAATTGCTTGAGGCGATACAGCTGCCTAGAGAACTAGCAGTTGTAAAATGTGCTGCTCATGGACAGGGAGATGATTTTGTTACTTTTGCTAATCGGTTCGCAAAAGACATAGCACAGTATTGTGCAAAGAACAATCATTCGATTAACAGGGGAAGAGAGAAGGAAATGTCTTTTTGCTCTGTGATGTTTACTAATGTACTGGAAACATGGGATGAGGTGAAACAGTTGCAGGATGAAGCAGGAGATGAGGAAATGAGAGATTGGATCAAAGCAGGTTGTGCTCCAAGAGAAAAAGATCATGTTTGGATCTATAGAGATGGAAGACCAGTCATGCCAAATTCCATGTTGTCAACAATGGCAAGAATGTATCATGCACACAATAAGGAGCTACAGAGGGAAAAAGAACCTAGGTCGCCCTCCTCTCAACCAATATTTTTCTACACAGACATAGGTCTTAGAAGGTGTAATGGCCGTAAATTGTGGTTCAAAACCCTATCGCTTAAGGTACTTTGTACTACCCATATTTCCAAATTTTGAGGTAGTCACCCACAAGCTCGCCACCTTCAATTTTTGATTAATAAAAGTTTTACTTCAGGCAGTCTCCCCAATGAGCCTCACGGTGTAAGAGCTCATGTAAATTACACCAGGTATTTCTCAAATCCAGTAATGAGAAAAACGTGAGGAAAAAATGTGAGCGAGGCGAGATGGCACCTCACGTGCGCAACACCAATTGAGCCTGCTGACTAGTACTCATCAGCTCTGCCCACTCTTATCATCATCGGTTGCCATCACGCTCCAAAAATAATAAACAATAAATAACGTGTCCACAAAAATAAACCCAAAGAAAATTTTAAGAAAATTTTTGTGCGGGTAAATAGTGCGACTGAATAGTGAAAGTAAAACAATGAAAAAGATGCACCCTCTATAGGTTCAAACTTTATTCCTCCTTAGATGTGCACCCAGTTCAAAACTTAAAAAGGTTGCTAAATATGCATACCATTATGTTGTGCCAACATGTTTCATCGCCAAATGTATTTGTAGCGATTTCGTCAGGGCAAATACAGTCGCTTGGCACACGTCAGGGACACTTCTTAGAGTTTCATTCGGGGACTGCCAAAAGTAAAAGACACACAACACACTTAACTATTTCCACAACCCATTCTGCATGGACGGATATATGTCTCTCATTTGAATCCATCAATTACCCTTGTGGAGCCATGGCCTCGCGTACCAGCTCGTTCCTACAGGTCACCCTAGGGCTCCTTGTATGAGTCCTCGTGGTGGTTCAGCATTCAGCTGTAATGCTAATCTATAGATAGTGCAGTTTCAATATACTCAGATTTCTATTGTTTACATACTCTTATCAGCAAACTGACATCCCACACTAGTACAACGAGCCCCTCGTTAATACTGTTCTAGTGTGACTCTCTCCTTTAGTTGTTTCTCTATATACTTATCAGCGCTGTAATAGGATTACAAATGCCCGGTATACATTCATGTATACTGATATGTCCTCACTCGTAAACCACAGAACCCCCACTAATGCGAAAACAAACTAACCAGGCATCGAGATGGGGCTTTTTTAAAAAAAATGAAGTTTTCAATTCTGGCCCCATTCTCTCGAGATTTTATCATAGTTTTACCCATGGATCGGTATTTAGCAAAATATTTAGCAAATTATTTATAAACGGGATCGTAGGCCAATGGAATCCTCTATTTCATACAGAGCCCCCTCCTTCTCATCCAACACCTCCTTATCACCCAAAGCCTCACGGAGCTCCTTATCTCCGCCAGTCGAGTGTGTTGTGTTACCGCGTCTGATTATATTCATTCTCCGGGAACGCCCACCATCTCGCGGAACACGTATAAGCGCCATTTTGGATTGGGGAGGCTGTGGATACGAGGTCAAGATTAAGCACATACACGTGCCAATCTCTATTCGTTGTTTTTTATATATATGGTTGAGTCCTGGGCCACAATCTAGGAATTATCCTCTGGGGTTCCTCTCCGGAGGGCTCATTGGTGATTCTCAATGGGGTGTAACACGCGCGCTTCCCTGCATGTCTTCATGTCTTACTTTTACCATTATGGGCGCCATCTTTGACTGGTAAAATAAGTGACCTAGCTATCTACTGGCCAGTTAGATTTCTAGTTTCAGGTCTCTATTACATCGCCTTAGTCACTCTCAGGGGGACTATTTTGAAATGGGGAGATTATGCGTCCGGGATCAAGATTAGGCACAACGCGTACATCTCTATTTGGTGTTTCTGGTTGTATCATGGGCGACAGTATGGAAAATACCCAATGAGATTCCTCTCTGAAGGATTCATTAGTAATTCTTAGTGGGATGCTGCACGTGTGCTTCCCTATGTGTCTCCATGCCTTTCTTTTTCACCATACCACTAAGCCCTGTTTCTTCTACTCTTATCTTTTGTGTTTTATATATATATATCTCAATGTGTAACTATGATCTAAATGAACCCTACCATTATGAAATATATATCTTGTTCATCTATTGAAATATAATTTTTGTTGTTGAAGTATAATTTTTATATAATTTTTATTGAGTAGGGGTATTGAGAATATAAAAAAATTAGGTGTTATCTCATAGTTACATACCCACAGACCTAATCAGGGCAAGAGGAGGGAAAGTAGACAGGAGTTAGAGAGGCAGTGCCAGATCGTCCATTGATAAGTTTAGTTCCAAGTTACGGACACTCAGTATCTTGCCTTCCCCCACTCAATTTGGTCATTGAGTCCAAACTGGTCAGATTTCTCCTGGAAAATCCATCTGGCTTCTTTTGAGGCCAGTAGATCTTCAACGTTTTGGGGTGAACCCATTATTTTCTCCAAAACCACCCACGTGAAGGTATGCTTGGTGTTGTGACAATGTTGTACCAATTTGGTCGTGAGCTTGCCTCCTCTGATCGTACTCAGATGTTCCTGTATTCTGACTTTCACCTTCTTCGTTGTGAGTCCTATGTATTGAAGGTTACATTGGCACGTAAGTCTGTAGACCACATTGGCAGTATTGCAATTACTAAAACACTTCAAATGCCAGATTTTTCCTGAATTAAGGGTTATACTCTGGGTTCTCTTTGTTAATCCACACACAGAGCATAGTCCACATGGGTAATGTCCTGGAGGGATGGACGATTCTGTCGGCCTCTGTGCCATTTTGACACATGTGTGTACAAGTTTATCGCCCAGGTTGCTAGATCTTTTAAAAGCAAACTTAGGGGGAGGCATGATGAAATCCTCAGTAGACAACAATGCCCAATGCGTTCGGAGAGGAACCCCAGAGGATAATTCCTAGATTATGGCCCAGGACTCAACCATATATATAAAAAATATGGAATAGATATTGGCACGTGTATGTGCTTAATCTTGACTTTGTATCCACAGCCTCCCCAATCCAAAATGGCGCTTATACATGTTCCGCGAGATGGTGGGCGTTCCCGGAGAATGAATATAATCAGACACGGTAACACAACACACTCGACCGGCAGAGATAAGGAGCTCCGTGAGGCTTTGGGTGGTAAGGAGGTGTTGGATGAGAAGGAGGGGGCTCTGTATGAAATAGAGGATTCCATTGGCCTACGATCCCGTTTATAAATAATTTGCTAAATATTTTGCTAAATACCGATCCATGGGTAAAACTATGATAAAATCTCGAGAGAATGGGGCCAGAATTGAAAACTTCTTTTTTTTTAAAAAAGCCCCCTCTCGATGCCTGGTTGGTTTGTTTTTGCATTAGTGGGGGTTCTGTGGTTTACGAGTGAGGACATATCAGTGTACATGAATGTATACCGGGCATTTGTAATCCTAGTACAGCGCTGATAAGTATATAGAGAAACAACTAAAGGAGAGAGTCACACTAGAACAGTATTAACGAGGGGCTCGTTGTACTAGTGTGGGATGTCAGTTTGCTGATGAGAGTATGTAAACATGTAACGCCCTGAACGTCTCAGGATCGTTTAACAGACACGACAATGAGGACGCAACCACTTGTGAAGGGTTAGTTCTTTTAATGAAGGCAAATAAAATACAAAGAACAAACAAAAGTTATAGTCACTGGAATCCTCCAGGCTAAGTACGTTACCAGCCCACAGCACGGATGGTCCTAACCGTCCTCTGCATATACGCCGATCCCGGCGTATGCCAACAGAGGGCAGAAATGAAATGGCCGACAATGCCAATCGGTAGGCTGTGAGGGGCACGAAGAGTGTTGGGGAGAATCGAGGAGTCAGGGAAACACCCAGCCGGGGTCTCTACCTGAAGGGAGCAGCCGCTCAACCTCTTCCTCAGACTGCACCGGGACGCGGAGTCACCTCCTGGTGATGCGTCACCGATACCCCAATCACAAGCAAGAAGACTGAACCGAGAGCAGCCGCTCGATCGATCCTGTGGACTTCCGAGTCTGTAACGCGGCAAACACCTCCTCGTGTGCGTTACAGCTGGCAGTCCCTGTGTCTCTGGTCGGGCTGGGAGTTACGACTCCAACCAGCAAAAGCGCCACTGCGCTTGGACTCAGCCGAGTCAAAAAGCGAAGCTCAATGGTTGACCGGTAGAGCTTCCGGGTCCTTCACAGGTGACGATGGGGCAAGACACGGCCCAGGGAGTAACGACTCGACCTACCTCCGTTCTTGCCTTACTGGAGCACCACTCCGGAACACTGCTCTTCACGAAGCAGGTACGTCGGTGTAAACACAATATCCGACAGCCTTGTACCTCCCGGTTCCTCCCTTTATAGGGCGTGTTTTCCTTGAGTTATGTAACAGCTCTCCTGTTTACATAAGGGCGTGTTTCCCTTGAGTTATGTAACAGCTCTCCTGTTTACATAAGGGCGTGTTTCCCTTGAGTTATGTAACAGCTCTCCTGTTTACATAAGGGCGTGTTTCCCTTGAGTTATGTAACAGCTCTCCTGTTTACATAACCTCTCAACCGCTAAGCATCCTGGGAGATGTAGTCCGTTTTCGCTGGTTACCGTTTTCCTCCCCTCGTATGACAGGAATTCTTGACAGTACATCCTCCCTCTCAGCGGCTCCCCACGGGTCCAGCGCTGGCAGGAAAACGCCGATGGAACAAGGAGACCAAGCGCGGAGCATGAACCCCTTCAGCCGGTTCCCATGAATGCTCCTCCGGGCCATAGCCTTTCCACGCAACCAGGTACCACAGCTTCCCCCTGCGCCATTTGGACGCCCGTATGCCCGACACTTCATACTCCACCTCCGACTCCACGCATACCGGCCTAGGTGTCCCAGACGGCTTGGAGGGTGCTGGTTTGAGCAATGATACATGAAAGACAGGGTGTATCCGCAATGACTGGGGCAAGCACACCTTCACGTTCACGGGACCCATACACTTGGTAATTCGATAGGGGCCCATGTACTTGGGATGGAACACACTGTTCTTTCGAAACCTCATGTTTCTTGTGGATATCCAGACGTAGTCTCCAGTGCGGTACAGTGGCCCGGGCCTTCTCTTCCTATCTGCCGCAGCCTTGTATCTTCTCTTGGCCTCTATTAGGACAGCCCTTGAGCGCATCAACGTGTCTTTTATGTGTGCCACCCTGTCCGCTGTGGCGGGAATCCTGTCCTCTCTGAACGGATGTAGAAATGGCAAGAACCTGGGATGTTGGCCATAGTTGCTATAGAACGGAGATGACTGTGTGGAGCTGTGAGTGGCGTTGTTATAGGCTATCTCTGCAACCCATAGCAAGTCGACCCATTCTTCCCTGCCCTGGTCCACAAAACATCGCAGATACTGTTTGAGCGTTTGGTTCAGGCGCTCGGTTTGGCCGTCCGTTTGAGGGTGGTAGCTGGTGGACAGGGCGGTCTTAACATGCAGCGCAGTGCACCAAGTCTTCCAGAATTGCGCAGTAAACTGCGACCCCCGGTCCGACACGATCACCCCAGGTAATCCATGCAGTCGTACCACATTCTTTAGGAGTAGTGACGCCAATTCCCCGGCCGTAGGGACTCTCTTGCAGGGGATGAAGTGCCCCATTTTCGTCAAGTAATCCACCACCACCAGTATTGCCGTCATCCCCTGGTCTACCGGTAGGCCCACCACGAAGTCCAGTGATATGCTATACCATGGTCTATCCGGGGTCGGAAGTGGATGTAAGAGCCCTTGGGTTCGGCCATGGTCGGCCTTCATGGTAGCACACGTAGGACACTCCTGTCCCCACCTCCTGACATCCACTCTCATGGTTGGCCACCAGAAATGCCGTCCCATGCTAGCCACCGTTTTTTCAAAGCCCAAATGACCTGCGCATGGAGAGTCATGGCACCAGATGAATGCTTGTTTCCTTAGCCTAGGCGTGGGTATCAATAGGCACCTGCCCTTCAGGGGTATCCCGTCCTTCAGCTGCCATTCTCTGTGACTGAGGAGCCACCTCCGCCATGCGAATGACCTGATCCCTCTCTTTATTCCCCTCAGGAAAGTATCCGGTTGGATAACCCCCAATACCATCCTCGGGGAAATGATGGAACGCTCGGTTGCAGGCAATGGTTCCTTAACTGCAGATTGACGGGACAGGGCGTCCGCCTTCCGGTTTTCCATCCCCGGCCGATATGTGATGCGGAAGTTGAACCCCGCAAAGAAGATCATCCACCGCAGCTGCCTGGGAGAAAGGTGTCTAGTGGCCGTCATGAACTGTAGGTTCCGATGGTCCGTGTACACCGATACCACATGTCTTGCCCCCATCAACCAATGCCTCCATTCGGTGAAGGCGTCCTTGATTGCGAGAAGCTCCTTCTCCGCAATATGGTAGTTGCGTTCGGCGTCGTTGAGTTTGCGGGACATGTACGCAACGGGATGAAGCACCCCTGTGTCGTGGTTGCGTTGGGACAAGATAGCCCCCAGCGCCACATCCGACGCGTCCGCTTCCACCACGTAGGGGAGATCCGGATCGGGGTGAGCCAACACCGGCGCCTTACCAAAGGCGCTTTTCAGGGCCTCAAAGGCTTTGTTCGCTTCAGGGGACCAGACAAACTCCTTGGACTTCCTCAGTAGCTGTGTGATTGGGGCCACCACTCCTGAAAATCCATCTATAAACCGCCTGTAAAAGTTGGCGAAGCCAATGAAACTTTGGACGTCCTTCACGCTTTGGGGCACCGGCCATTCTTTCACCGCCTTGATCTTTCGTTCTGCCATCTCCTGTCCCTCTGGACTCAGCATCACTCCGAGGAATTCCACGGATGTGACGTGGAAGTCACACTTGCTGAGTTTACAAAACAGCATGTTTTCCCTCAGCTTTTGGAGCACAGCTTTGACGTGGTGTACGTGCTCCTCCACACTGGACGAATAGATGAGGATGTCGTCGATATATACGACCACGTAGATATCCAACTCCTCTCTGAATACCTCATTCAAAAAGTACTGAAAGGCTGCCGGGGCGTTGCACAGACCGAACGGCATGACGAGGTACTCAAAAAGGCCGAACCTGGTCTTAAAGGCGGTCTTCCACTCGTCTCCGTCCCTCATGCGCACCAGATGGTATGCCCCTTTCAAATCCAACTTGGTGTAGATACGAGCTTTCTTGACCTGTTCCAGAAGTACACTGATGAGAGGCAAGGGGTATCGATTTTTTATGGTTATCGCATTCAATGCCCTAAAGTCCACACAGGCTCTCAGCTCCCCATTAGCCTTCGGGATGAAGAAGAGTGGCGAGGCGGCCGGAGACTTGGACGGGCGGATGAATCCTAGCTTGAGGAGTTTATCCAGGTACCCCCGGAGATGCACGTTTTCAGGCTCCGTCAGGGCATACAGCCTGCCGCTGGGAACGCTGGCCCCTGGCACCAGGTCGATCTGGCAGTCAAACTGTCTATGTGGTGGTAGCACTTCCGCCTTCACCTCATCAAATACATCCTCAAAACTGTGATAAGCCTGGGGGAGAGCCACATCTTTTTCTGCCGCTGTAGCCACCGTCTGACTCCCGCTCTCATCTGCGTCAAGGGATTCCGTTCTTATTCCACAATGCAGGATGCAATACGGTGATGTCATTTCGATGCGATGTGTTGGCCAATCCACAAAGGTGTTGTGTTTCTGTAGCCACGGCAATCCCAATATGACGCCATATTGGGGCGCTCGGATGATGTTAAAATCGATTTGTTCCAAATGGTTCCTCCCATATCTCATCGGAAGGACCCCCGTGTGCTGTCCGATGGGCCCCGTCACCAATCGCCTTCCGTCTACCGCATAGACGTCTTCGGGTACTGCTTTGGGAAGAAGCACTAGCCCTAGCCTGCATGCCTCGTTGTGGTCCATAAACATGCCAGTGGCCCCTGAATCCACCATGGCCACAACGGGTATCCACTGGTCATGCACTCCCACGTGCACCGTGATAAACAGGTGTCGTTGTCCCTTAGTGACCGAGTTGGAAAGTGAAGGGATAGATGAGTGACTCCGAGATGCCCCTTCTCTGGTCTTGGAGTCCTCTAGTTTTCCGCCGGTATGTCCACCACGGCTGTTACCGACCGGTTGGCCCGATAACGTGACGTCTTCGGTTTGGCAGGGCATTCACGTACGTAGTGGCCTTTTTTGCCACAATATAGGCACAATCCTTGTTTACGGCGTGACTCTTTCTCCGTGGCTGTGAGGCTCGCTCGTATTGCGCTGATGTCCATGGGTTCTCCCTTGGATGCGGTGGAAGTTTCAGGACTTCCCACCGTCACATAGGATGGAAGGGATTTTCCTTTTCTCCCATGATCCCCCTTTCTTTCACTTAGCCTATGTTCCAGCCGTAATACCAGGTTGATAAGGCCCTCACATGTCTTGGGTTGAGGGTCAATATGAGCCACGGCGTCCTTGAGCTCATCGCACAGCCCTTGATGGAAGAGCGCCGTCTGTTTAGCAACAGGCCACTTGGTTTCCGCAACCAGCCTTCGGAACGCGTTGAGATACTGCACCAGGTCGTTGGATCCCTGTCTCAACTCAAGCATTTCACGGTCCGCCGTGTACGAGTCAGCCCTTCTGTCGAATACCTTCAGGAATTCCTCGCGAAAAGCACCCCAATCACATAAGAGGGGGTCGTCCCTGCTCACCAGAGGTACGGCCCATTGTGCCGCGTTTCCAGCCAAATAGGATATAAGGAAAGCCACACGAGCCTGACTCGTGGGGAACGCCTTTGGTTTGCACGATAAATGTAGCGCCACTTGTGTGAGGAATACCTGCACTGTGTTAGGATCCCCACTGTACCTCTCTGGTGTTGCCAAGGGGATGGCTACCGGCATTTCCACTACTACCGCAGGGGTCTGGTTCGTGAGGGAGGTGCTGGGCGTGAGCGGGTCCAATTGGATAGCATCCAGTCTGGCTTTTACATCGGCTGTTTCTTGCCTAGAGGCAGCCACTTCAACTTGCATGGCCGCTAAAGCAGCCAGCACATCATCAAGTGTTGCCATGTCTGTTATCGACCGGGAGACAGTTAGTGTTATTAAGGTCGGATATTTTGTAACGCCCTGAACGTCTCAGGATCGTTTAACAGACACGACAATGAGGACGCAACCACTTGTGAAGGGTTAGTTCTTTTAATGAAGGCAAATAAAATACAAAGAACAAACAAAAGTTATAGTCACTGGAATCCTCCAGGCTAAGTACGTTACCAGCCCACAGCACGGATGGTCCTAACCGTCCTCTGCATATACGCCGATCCTGGCGTATGCCAACAGAGGGCAGAAATGAAATGGCCGACAATGCCAATCGGTAGGCTGTGAGGGGCACGAAGAGTGTTGGGGAGAATCGAGGAGTCAGGGAAACACCCAGCCGGGGTCTCTACCTGAAGGGAGCAGCCGCTCAACCTCTTCCTCAGACTGCACCGGGACGCGGAGTCACCTCCTGGTGATGCGTCACCGATACCCCAATCACAAGCAAGAAGACTGAACCGAGAGCAGCCGCTCGATCGATCCTGTGGACTTCCGAGTCTGTAACGCGGCAAACACCTCCTGGTGTGCGTTACAGCTGGCAGTCCCTGTGTCTCTGGTCGGGCTGGGAGTTACGACTCCAACCAGCAAAAGCGCCACTGCGCTTGGACTCAGCCGAGTCAAAAAGCGAAGCTCAATGGTTGACCGGTAGAGCTTCCGGGTCCTTCACAGGTGACGATGGGGCAAGACACGGCCCAGGGAGTAACGACTCGACCTACCTCCGTTCTTGCCTTACTGGAGCACCACTCCGGAACACTGCTCTTCACGAAGCAGGTACGTCGGTGTAAACACAATATCCGACAGCCTTGTACCTCCCGGTTCCTCCCTTTATAGGGCGTGTTTTCCTTGAGTTATGTAACAGCTCTCCTGTTTACATAAGGGCGTGTTTCCCTTGAGTTATGTAACAGCTCTCCTGTTTACATAAGGGCGTGTTTCCCTTGAGTTATGTAACAGCTCTCCTGTTTACATAAGGGCGTGTTTCCCTTGAGTTATGTAACAGCTCTCCTGTTTACATAACCTCTCAACCGCTAAGCATCCTGGGAGATGTAGTCCGTTTTCGCTGGTTACCGTTTTCCTCCCCTCGTATGACAGGAATTCTTGACAAAACAATAGAAATCTGAGTATATTGAAACTGCCCTATCTATAGATTGGCATTACAGCTGAATGCTGAACCACCACGAGGACTCATACAAGGAGCCCTAGGGTGACCTGTAGGAACGAGCTGGTACGCGAGGCCATGGCTCCACAAGGGTAATTGATGGATACAAATGAGAGACATATATCCGTCCATGCAAAATGGGTTGTGGAAATAGTTAAGTGTGTTGTGTGTCTTTTACTTTTGGCAGTCCCCGAATGAAACTCTAAGAAGTGTCCCTGACGTGTGCCAAGCGACTGTATTTGCCCTGACGAAATCGCTACAAATACATTTGGCGATGAAACATGTTGGCACAACATAATGGTATGCATATTTAGCAACCTTTTTAAGTTTTGAACTGGGTGCACATCTAAGGAGGAATAAAGTTTGAACCTATAGAGGGTGCATCTTTTTCATTGTTTTACTTTCACTATTTACCTGCACAAAAATTTTCTTAAAATTTTCTTTGGGTTTATTTTTGTGGACACGTTATTTATTGTTTATTATTTTTGGAGCGTGATGGCAACCGATGATGATAAGAGTGGGCAGAGCTGATGAGTACTAGTCAGCAGGCTCAATTGGTGTTGCGCACGTGAGGTGCCATCTCGCCTCGCTCACATTTTTTCCTCACGTTTTTCTCATTACTGGATTTGAGAAATACCTGGTGTAATTTACATGAGCTCTTACACCGTGAGGCTCATTGGGGAGACTGCCTGAAGTAAAACTTTTATTAATCAAAAATTGAAGGTGGCGAGCTTGTGGGTGACTACCTCAAAATTTGGAAATATGGGTAGTACAAAATACCTTAAGCGATAGGGTTTTGAACCACAATTTACGGCCATTACACCTTCTAAGACCTAGGCATGTGTAGAAAAAGAATGTATCATGGCCAGGGACACCTGGGGAGGGATGCTATGATTAGGTCTTTTAAACAAACCTGGTACAATGCAAAGTTCAGGCTGATTGCAGAGAGCATCTGTCAAAGATGTTTGATTTGTCAGCAATTCAATACTGGAAAGAAAACAGTGGTGAGTCTAGGAACAATAGGCAGAGAAGGAGGTCCTTTTACCAGAATGCAAATAGATTTCAAGTCAAGTCAACAATAGCTTTATTCGGTTAATAATTAAAACCATCCCTTCGATTTTAGTATATGGTTGGGGTCCCCCCACTTGAGGAGCATATGTTGTCTCTCTTGCTCTCGGGCTGCCTTGCGGGTGTGGTTTTATGTTGTTAGTGTTGTATAAAACGAAACCGTATTGTGGGCTCAGAGTCATGTGGCCCACGTTGTTGATACCTCCTGCTTTAGCGTCTCTGTAACGTCAAGTGCCTGATTGTATATATGTCACTAATTGCTGTCACTTTAGCGGCCGGCCGGAAGGTTGTAGGCCCATACCTGTATATATTCGAGATTGTAATAAACGGTTTCAAAAAAAAAAAAAAAAAAAAAAATAATTAAAACCATCAAAGCATACACAAAATTTCAGTTGCAAATAGTTACATTTGAAAATAATTAACAAAGGAGTTTCAAACAATACGCAGTTCACAAATATACATAAAAACATATTTGAACAAATAATTGGCGAATATTGACATTAAAAAGTAAGGCAGGCCAAAATTTATAAAACTATTTCATAGTTTCAAGAGAAAAAGGTAAAAAGGCCCGATCTCGGACTGTCAAACATACTAAAAAATAGAGCTAAAATATATTAAACTACATTCGATTTCTACTTCTAATAGCCCCCGAGAGATAGCTGGCAACTCCGAAACAGACAAAAGGAGAACCCAGCATTTGCAGAAATACCAAGGCGGGCCTTACTTGGTCAAAGTGACAGTTCTTAAAAATGGGGCAAATAAATTTCTTACGTAACAGAGTGTAAAATTTACAGTAAAAAATCATATGCAGCGTATTTTGTTCGGAGGCGTTATCACAGGGACAGGGGCCCAAAGTGCCCTCTTTAAAAAAGCCCTTCGGGTGTGCTAGGAGCCAAGGTAACATCTCATGTTTAAACCTAATCAATAAGAACAAGTGGAAAGGGTTATTTATATAGGTCAAGTATGGCTGAATCTCATTGCCCATACTTAACATGACAAATCTCCTAACAGACGGTTTACACACTTCCTCGCCTTCTCTCAGCAACTTTGCCCTGCACATGAACTGAGACTTTAAGTCTTTTATTTCCAATTTAGACAACTCACATGGTCTCTCAAATAATTCTAAGCAGCCAAGAATCTCCATCTTAGATTTAATATATCGTAGCCAAGGAATACACATGGCTTTGTCAAGGGCCAGACAATCTTGTATAATGAGCTGGTTTAGGGTTGGTGGGTGCTGCACCCAAACCCTTAACCAACCCATTAATGGAGCAACTGAAATCTGATCCACTAGGTACTCAGCCCCCAAATCTTCATGGATATTAAAAATTGAAGTAGAAACAGGCAATGACAAAAGTTTCCGAAAAAAGGCATTCTCAGTTAATTGAATCTCCGCTGACGACGTATAGCCCCAGACCTCACTGCCATACAGGGCCATAGGCACGCACTTAGCGTTATATATCTTCAAAATCGCGGGCAAGGGCTTGCATCCCAGCCGTTTTGCAAAACCCAACAATGCTCCTGTTGCCCTAGCGAGAATATTCTGTTTCTGTGCGCGTTGCGCGACCCATGATCCTCGGTCATCAAAGGTGACCCCCAAATATGGAAAGGTCTGGACTTTTGTAAGCTCCTGCTTATTGCAGAAGAATTTAACCTTTTTCGCAGCTCCATCTCCTATTGTCATTGAATGTGATTTTTTAAAATTCATTACTAAGTCCAAGGAGACCATAAAATCGTTAAAACCATTTAAAAGGGCTTGAAGGCCTCTTGCAGTTCTTGCCAATAAGACCGTGTCATCCGCATACAACAAAGCGGGAATCAACTTAGTACCTGCTCTTGGTATGTCTTTACAAGATAAGGACAAAACTTCCCCCAGGTTATTAATATAAAGTGAGAAAAGCAGGGGGGCAAGAATGCACCCCTGTCTTACCCCACGCTTCACCTGCCAGGCATCAGTTAGATTCCCGTCCTTGTTATAACGGACCGCCGCAGTAGTGTCTTCATGTATAAGTGCTAAAAAGGAAATCAGCACAGGGTCAAGACTAGGCCTGGGCGAAGCACTACGCTACGCTCGCGTAGTTTGCGAAGTTCGCGCTACTTCGCGCTACGCGAACTGCACGTAGCACAGTGCGAACACGCGTAGCGTAGTGTTGCGTAGTGCTGCGGTCATTTTTTGCTTGCTCGCGGTCCTCAACGTCAAGTTGGCGACCGCGAGCAAGCAAAATGACATCCTGGCGAGACTTTTTCCTTGTTCGCGATCGCGAGCATGGAAAATAAACCTCCCGGCGAGATTCCCAACGCGAGAAGGTCAGGTTTCTCATTGCGAGGGGTCGCGTATGCTCGCGACCGCTCGCGATGAGAAACTACCAGTTCGCGTTGAGAAAGCTGCAGCTCGAGGAAAAATCTACTCGAGCAGCAGAAAACTACAGCTCGCACTGTGCAAGATGCCATTTTCAATGATTGCACAGTGCCGGTTGCTTGTCCGCACTGTGCAATCATTGAAAACAACATCTTGCACAGTGCGAACATGTTACTTCGCAGTTCGCGAAGTGCTACGCGTAGCTCGCGTAGTGCGAACTTCACTTTGCGTAGCTTCGCGAAGTGCTACTTCGCGAACTACGCCCACCCTTAGTCAAGACCCATAGCTGCCAGGGATGCCCATAATTTTTGACGATTAACCAAATCAAAAGCAGTAGATAGGTCCATGAATGCTAAGTGTAAGACCCCCTGCTTCGCAATCGTATACTTCCCAATAATGAGATGCAGATTAAGGCATTGACCTACCGTGCTCCTTCCCTTTCTGAAGCCATACTGAAGGTCCGAAATAATGGAGTTGTCCTCCAGCCATGATGTTAACCTTGCTAGGACGACTTTACCCATTATTTTCATCGCAGAATCCAGAAGAGAAATAGGCCGATAACATGCCGGATCCTCTCTGGCACCTTTTTTAAATATTGGTACTATCACGGCCTTACCCCAAGAACGGGGAACACCCTCCTTTGCTGCCGCGTTAAAAACTAAGGTTAGAAGTTTCGCCCAGTAATTTGAATCTGCCTTGTACAGATCCGCGGGGACACCATCGGGGCCGGGTGCTTTGCCCTTTGCCATCGATTCAATGGCGTCCCGAACTTCAGCCTCGGTAAAATTAATTTTCGATGACTGATTAATATCCCCAAAATTTACTGGATTCTGGTCAGGAATCTCAGAATAAAGCCCACTAAAATGAGACACCCATTTGTCTGGAGTAATAAGACAATCATTAATAGTATTTTCCATTTCATTAAAAAGTGGGCTGTTAATTACTTTCCAAAATTGGGAGCTATTTTTTAAAACACTAGCGTCTGACAATTCTTCCCACGCCAAATTTTTCAGACAAGTTTTCCTTGCCTTTAGTGTTTTTTTGAAGGATCTTCTTGCCTCCACAATCCTGCTGATATCTTTAGCACCATCTTTTAGGGCCAGTAAGAGAGTAGAGTGCGCGCTACTACATGCCTGATCAAACCAGTTTTTATGCTTCTTAGGTCTTGGTTTCCCAACGAGGGTTAGATTATCCATAATCTGGCTGGTTATTCTCTCAAAGGCACCAAGAATATCCCCTGGTTTAGATTCTATCGCTACGCAAATATTAAAATCCTCCAAATTGCTGTGATACAGTTTCTCAAGAAAATCACTAGGAGTAAAAACCTCCCATCTCAAACGTGTTCCCTGTTTAATGGGGACTATGTTTGAATTAGAGATTGTAGACATATGGTTAGGCCTAAAGACATCATTAATATTTAATTCCAAAGATAGTGGATTGTGGTCAAATAGATTTCATTGAAATGCCTCAAGTCAATAGATTGAGGTATGTTCTAGTGGTAGTCTGTTTGTTCTCAAGGTGGGTGGAAGCATATCCGACTAGGAGAAATGATGGAATAACAGTGGCCAAGTTGCTGTTACGAGAGTTGATTCCTAGGTACGGGTTCCCAGTGACAATTGAGTCAGACAGAGGGGGACATTTCTACAATGAGCTCATGAGTTTAATTTGTGAAGCATTGAGCATACAGCAGAAGTTACATTGTGCATACAGGCCAGAGGCTTCTGGTGTTGTTGAGCAAATGAACGGCACAATTAAAAACAGAATTGGTAAGATGTGTTTAGCCACTGGAATGAAATGGCCTGATGTCTTGCCTCTAGTGCTAATGACTATTAGATCTACTCCAGACAGAACTACAGGGTTGAGTCCACATGAAATATTAATGGGACGTGCTATGAGACATGCATTCGTGCCTGTCAACAAGTTGATGACAATAACTGATGACATGATTTTGGATTACTGTAAAGGCCTGGCTGACGCAGTTCATTCTGTGTTTCACCAGGTTGGAGAAGACGCCACTACACTTGAAAAGAAGCAAGCCCATGATCTGAGCCCAGGGGATTGGGTGAGAATAAAAGTGCACAGAAGAAGAAATTGCTTGGTTCCAAGGTGGGGAAGGCCAAGACAAGTCATTCTGACTACGACAACGGCTGTGAAGTGTGCTGGAGTGAAGAACTGGGTTCATGCAAGTCATACTCTGAGAGTTCCAAATCCAAAGGATGGGACTGGGAAAGAGTACTTTGAAGAGTCAGATTCCAGTGATGATGCAGACACTGAAACAGTGAGAAGAAAAAAGAATCCTGAAAGGGGGGAAAGAGAGTCAGAAAGAGAGTCAGATGATTCTTTTTTCTTACCAGATGAAGTTACAAGAGTTACAAGAGGAACATTGCGAACCTCAGAGGAGAGTTCGGATTCTGTAAGAGTGTCTGAAGTTCCAACAAGCAGTGGAGAAAATAAAGAGAAAAGAAAAGAGCAGTTCCACAGAGACTACACCTGAGTCAAATGAAGAGATTGAGAATTCATCTGAGATAACTTCTGAAGAAGTAGGGTCAGAAGAAGATAGAGAGGGACAGATTGCGGAAAACCCCCGAGGAGGTGTAGGGAACATTCCTGATAAGCTAGGTGAAGGGACAAGTAGACAGCAAGAAGATTGCGTGTCGGAGACCCGAGGAGGGACAGTAGAAGGGAAATCTCAATCGGTGGGGAAGAAGACTGTGGAAAAAGAGAAAATTGCTGAGGAACAAGAGGCAAATGAGACAGAATCGGATGAGAGTGAGAATGAGAAACCAGAGGGTCGAGTTCTGAGAAAGAGAACTTGGATTGGAGAAAGAAACAACAGAGAGGTGAAACAGAAAAGAAGTGTAAAAGGAGATCTTTGGCCTAACAAGATAAAGAGGCTGAGATATCGACTGACACGAGTGAATTCATCGAAAGCTGAACAGGTGAACGAGGTGTCAAGTCAAAATCAAGCAAAAGAGGAAGAACAAAAGAAATCAAAGGAACCAGAGGAGATCAAGAGAATCAGAAAGCCCAACCAGAAGTATAGGTCACCGGAATGGACGTATGTGGCACTGTCTGAAGAAGAAGAAGGGGCAGAAAGTCAGGGAAATCCAGAGGGGACCTTACGGAGAGTGGTTGAGGAGGAGAAAACTGTTGGAATCCTGAAAGTTATCTTGACTGACATTGGAAAAGAGACAGATGTTCAGAATATTCAGGATCTGATACAATTTGATGTTGCTGAAGAAGAAGTGAAAAGTGATGAAAATCCAAATTGAGTGAATTAAAGGAGTCACTTGGAGAAGAGTGAAGAAGAAGAAATCTAAAAATTAACAGATTGTGATAATCTAGTATTCTAGAGATTCAGTAGTGGGGTAGTAGAGGCAAAGCCAAAAGACACAGTCAAAGTAATAAAATGGCTAACACAGAAAATAATCAAAGTAGATGTACCTTTCTGAAAAGATGGGGCAAAATGTGCTGCTGCTGTACCGGATTATTAATGCTACTATGGAGTGTACTTGCTTTATTAGTTACCTTTAGAGTTACAATAGACACTTTTGGAATACATACTGAGAATATGACTAACATAGGGAAAAGTTTACAGAAAGTAGTACCTACTAGAATTAGTAATATATACATACATAAGGATAGATCAATTAATGATTTTTCTAGCAATGTTTTTTCAAAATTGTTGTATGAATACGTAAAGATAATGGAGGTAAGGGATTGCTACGTTTGTATGCAATTGCCTGCATCCGTTTCAGAGGGAGTTACTTATCATCATCTTCCAGCAACGTATGGAATTTCATGTAGTGTGTTAAGTAGTATTTTTTTTATCTATTAGGGAAAATAGATTATGAGATGTCTAATAAGGATAACATTTTTGGGCAATTGCCTATGAATAAGAAACTGAATCCTGCTAAAGAAGCTAACATTTTTGGTGAGATTTTTATTGAAACAGAAGAATTAACATTAGATTACATTTTTAGAAACAATTTAACTTGTAGTTTGAAGGAAGAAGAAAAAGCTTTCCTAGACATGGTAGAGAAAAGGAGAATGAGCATGCATGAAAAGGCAGGAGGATATAAAATGAGTGAGACAATATGGGACATTGAGATGGGAAAAGAGTTGAAAAATGGGGCCAGTCCAACTTTGGCTTTAGATGCACCACAGAAGGGTAAACTATGCATTACCAGAAAGAAATCCCAATATGATAATCATTTTTTTGGGACTAGTGAGTGTCATGATACATACTTTATTGCAACAGGATGGGGATTCAAAGGAGGAGAAGATCCAGTTTTCCCGGGAGTGTATTATATTTGTGGGAATAAGGCTTATTACAGGTTGCCTGACCATTGGTATGGCACATGTTATGTTGGCCTGGTCTTTCCTAAGATTTTCCATATGGATAGAATAGAAGATGCAGAACAAATTAATCTACTAACACGCTTTAAGAGAGAAACTTGGTCAGAAATTGTAGGAGATATTTTTGGAGCTTTGATTCCAGCAGTGGGAATTTCATTAAATGCATATGGAATTCGGAAGCTGTCAACAGTGGTGGATCGCTTATCGACAACCACCGCTGGAGGGTTTCTATTGGTAAATACGGAGATGGTTGCCTTACGCGCCATGTCTATGCAAAATCGACTTGCCCTTGATATTCTATTGGCCAAAGAGGGTGGAGTCTGTGGAATGCTGAAAGTTCAACATTGTTGCACTTACATTCCTGACGAAAGCAAAGATCTAAAGGTCTATATTAGAAATATCACTGATTTGCATGAAGAATTAGTACCACTGGAAGCTGAAAGTATCTGGACTAAAATGGCTAATAAGATGATTGCTGTTAAGAATTTTATTGCTAAGATAGGTAGTACCATTTTTGGTAAAATATTATTTCCTTTAACTTGTGTGATTGTTGCTTTATTGATTCTTAGATTAGGGTGTTTATGTTGTAGATATAGGAGGAATAAAAAGAAAATAGTAAAAGAAAAAGTTGAAAAGAGACAAAAGAGGTCAAAAAGAGACCCACAATAAATTGAATTGGAAGAATTTAGAGAGAGCATGTATTTTGGAACTAAAAGAGATGATGAAAGAGAAACTGGTGTTTAATGTAAACATAAAAAGACATTTTGAATTTCTCCTAAGAAAAGGGGACTACATTTTTTGGGTTGGATTTTTGTGGTGATGATATATCACCAAAGGGGGGATTGCTGGAGCAGGGTTTTCTATTTAAACTCAAACTTCAGTTTATATTTCTATATGTCATAATTAAAATTACTAACGAATAATTATTAAATATTAATTTTTGTCGAGTGTACTGACTAATCAACCTTACTAATGAAAGAATTACACGTGGGAATGCAATTGCATGGCTTAATTAATACGTGAACTAAGTTGGTGAGAAAATTAATTAAATACGTGTGGCTAAAGTGCTTTTTGTTATGTGTTTGCGCTTTAAAATAATATGTTTTAACGCTTCTTTATGTCGCAAATGGCTAGATAAATGCATACACATAAGGGTATTAGTGGGAATTGACACTGTCTAATCATTACGATGTAGTAACGTTGTTTTGTGTTTCTTTTAATTAAGATTGCCCATTTTCCTTGATTGGTGCATGCAGCGAGAAAAATCTGTCTACATTGCAAGGGATTGCCCCCGAAAATGGTCCAAAATTTGGACCCCCTGGAACTTATACCGAGGTGAAATATGTACCCCCCCAGACTCTACGATGCAGATGTCTCCCCGTCCCCGTAACTCCAACTGTACCAGTATGTTATGCATTGCTGAATCCTTGTGCTTGCAACTACCTATGCGGTGTTCCTATGAAACTATGCCTTGTAGTCGATGTTTCTTTAATAAAAAGAGTTATAAAAAAAAAAGATTGCCCATTTTGGCCTATTGAGAAATGGCCGACATTTACAGCCTGCATTTGAGTAGATGAAATGTGAAGAGAGGCCTCGCTGAATATGGTTGAAAATATGACCTCGGCCTCTGTCTGAGCTGAAAGTTACGAAAGGACAGCAGCTCTGGGCTTGTCGCCAGATATCCTTGGAGGAGAACAATTGTCACAAATGAACATTTTGATAAACTGGCGGTGGCTTCACTATAATTCCGGAGAAGAGCATCCATGGATGTTGCGGATTTAGTTTGTGCTTCCTTCTTCCGTGTTTTTATTTTTGAGATATTCGAGAGCGGAGATTTTTCTAAATGTTGCGAGTCAACATCCTTTCCTGCTCGCTCTGCTCAACGGACGCTTGGAGCTTGTTTGTAACTTTTAATGTGTAAGTTTTAGTATAAATATTGTTAGACTAGAGAGGGTCTAAGGCCACTTCTTCCCGAACTTATGCTCGAGAGGATCGATGCTGATTGAGAGGACGGCGACTCGGGAGACTCTACTGAAAGACCTGTCCAGACCTAAATACGACATTTAGCTAGAATAGGTAACTATGAGAATACTGATTTTGCTATTGAATGATTTCATTTGAACTAATTTAGATAAAATAACCTTTTGTTTGAATTACAGTGTCGGGTGGTTATTTCTTTGTCAATTTATTGAGATCTCAAAGGTGTTTATTGTTTAAATCATGACTCGAGACAAATCAATTAGATTGCATTGACCTCAGATTAAATGCAGATTGATCAAGGAGTTCTCTCGTATAATTAGTGAGGATAGAGTAATAGAATGAATGTTAGTGTGATGGGCCCTAGCGTATGGTGAGTGTATGTGTGTATGACTGTGGAATTACTCTGTCCGTGGAAGTAGGGAGAATTTATAAGCTCTGATCTGCAGCACGTGCACAGAGGGAGACAAACACACCCCGCTCTCCAGTACCGTGTTCTGGGGTGCCGACCCGCCCGCCCCATCCCCGACCAAGTCCTTAACCCGCCCGGCCTCATTAATCACCGGTGCGAAGTGAGAGGCAGACAGAGAAGACGCGTGCCGCCTACTGCCCCGCCCTCCCCGCGCTTCACTCTCAGCCCGGGGGAGGAAATAGAGCGCTCAACCGGCTCTATTAATAACGCCTGCTCCCTCGCTCCGCCTAACGCATCACCGCTCCCCACGCTCCTACCGCCCACCACCTCAGACGTTCCTCCCTCCTCGGGCTGAAAAGAACGCATCGGACCATCTTTTTTACACACGGGCGGCCCCGTTCACTTACCGGCACTATATGCAGCCGTTTGGGCGACGTGCAGGCAGCAACCGCCGCTGCCACGCCCACTGAGGCCTGCCGAACCGGGCACGACGCCCCCGCTACATCACCAATGACGAGGTCCATCCGGCCCACCTCGCTAAGGAACCGGAGGGCCTCAAGTACTCGATAATCTTCTCCTGACATTCCGCAACCAATACCGCCAAATCTCTAAACTAGAAAATGAAATTATCCTCAAAGCACAAAAACTACCACAAAAACTACCGCAGCCTAAGCTCCCAGCCACCAGGTCACCAAACCTAAAATGGTGGCTGGGAGGAGGAGCCAAAAGCATTTATGCCTGGGCTCCTTTTGGGCTACAAATAAAACAAGCCCAATACAAAATGGCTGGCGGAGGCCCGCCCCTCACAAACTGCCCGGGGGGGGGGGACCTCCCTGCGGTCGGCTGCCCCCTCCAAGCCCCCGTTCTGTTGCCTAGAAGCTGGGCGACCTTCTGAGTATAGTGACAGGCAGTGCCAGAGTGAGTCATGCAGCAAGTGTTCCATCTGTGCTGAGGGACCCCGACTTTATGTACCCCAAAGGTTCCGCTGTGCATGCTAAAGTAGTACACGCGTACTAGAATAAACTAAATGCTACTGGACATTGAGGTTGCCAGATAGTGGTGAGCAGTAATGGTTCAAGTTCGACAAGTATTCCTTTAGCCTTCTCAGGGTGGTGGTAAACGCTATATAAATATAATTCAAAAAATACAATTCAAATATGTTCGCTTTGTGCTCTACATTTAAAGTGACGGTATGCAGTCACAGTATCACACTCGTCTCTTCTGAGGTAGAATAACAAACTGAACACTAAGAGATATGTTAAAATATATGCCAAATAAATTAGCAATAGTGCATACATGCCAACATTTTAGGACAGGGAAGTGGGAGATTTAAAGCAAAAGATCGGAAGAATGAAAATTCCCCATTGACTTCTATTATAGAAAATGCAATTTCAGGCGGGAGACAGCTAAAATAAAGCCATTTTTGGCTTAAAAAATAGGTAGTCTCCCGCCTGAATCGGGTCTATTGGCATGTATGATAGTGGAACATTCTTGGACATTTCATTTGACATGACCTATTTTCTTTGGCAATGCGGCTTTAAGGAGGTTTCAGCATTCCCATGGGCACGACAAACTGCTAGTGTATGAGAATAGAAACATTTCAGACCAATCAGGAGCGAGGACAGGATCACCTGTCCAATGAAGAGCAGGCTGTCATTGCAGAACCAGGAAGTGCTGCACCGCTCTAACTGCATGTGCATTTAGAAGGGAAAGCCGTTTCTTTTAACGAGCGTGTTGTTAAAACGTTAATCGGGGTTGGACATAAAACGTCTCGATGTCCAGATCATGGAGAAGTCGGTGTTTGTGACCGTGGGGACAACCAGTTTTGATGAGCTGATTTCTTGCGTTTCGTCAGAGGAATGTAAACAGGTAGAGTTGCTGGCGAGAGAAGGTGAATTGTGTAGTAACAGCTTGTGGAGAAGCACATTTGAAATTCTGCATCAATATAATTCAGTATCTGCCCAGGGAGCCACTGAAAGGCTCCCAGGCTCCAGCCAGATGCCTAGCAGCTCGAACCCAGAAGTGTCGAGATTTGACAGTAGGTATTATTGGCTACAACTGCCGAAAAAGCAGCCTGCTCGAATCCCGAGCTCTCCTCAGCGTCCTTTGTATCTCAGCAGATCTCTTAGTACAAAAAACCCCCCAGAAAACTCTGTTTACATAGTTTGTGTCTGTTGTGAAGCGCCGTTATGTCCTTTGTGTCCCAGCAGATCTCCTAGTACAAAAAAAAAAGAAAACTCTGTTTACATAGTTTGTGTATGTTGTGAAGCACCGTTATGTCCTTGGGCAAGATTTGTAAACCTGGCGGAAATAAAATGTGTGGGTTCTGCACGTCACATACATGCCAACATTTCAGAGCAAGAAAGTGTGAGCAGTTGAAAAAATAATCGGTGGAATGTGTTTCCCACATTGTCTTCTATTGAAGCAGAGGCAATTTCAGGCAGGAAAGAGCAAAAAAAAAAAATGCAATTTTTGGCGTGAAGATCGTGTCTCCTCCTTGAACTGGGTCTGTTGGCATGTATACTGTTACCCACACTGATCTAATTACCCAAGAATTAATGACAAAAGCATTAACCTTTGATGCCACCTTTTTTGTTTATGGTCAAATATAACATCACACCTTCAGATACGCAAGCTCTGGATGTGCGCTACACAAAGACATCTCTTGTGCTCGATCAAAACTGGCTTGCTTCTTACTTTACTAATATCATTGTTAGTAGAGTGGGGGCAGGGATGTTTCTCAGTTATTTTTAAAAACTCTCACGTTCAATAAATACTTCTCCTATAATCTTATGTACTAAGCAAAAACATTTCAGCGAGTTAAAGAAATACACTTATTTGAATTTTGAAGACACCTTATCATAGTCTAACGAGAGAACGCTTATGAACCTTGGGCTGGCCACTGGTAACTGTGTTGACTGAAGCTGTCCTTACCTGGGTGTGTGCTTCGTTGGTCTGGTATCCCTCCCGCCGCCGCTACCGCCACCTTAGTGGCCGCTGTGTGGAGGTGGGACCACAACCCCCAGACTCCTCCGCTCTCTATCCCGGAAGTTTGGAAGCTAGTTGCTCGCGCCTGGCGGCGCTATTTAATCTGGCTGCATCCCCGGTGGATCGGGCGAGAGAACGCTTATGAACCTTGGGCTGGCCACTGGTAACTGTGTTGACTGAAGCTGTCCTTACCTGGGTGTGTGCTTCGTTGGTCTGGTCTTACTCCCGCCGGCGATACCGCCACCTTAGCGGCCGCTGTGTGGAGGTGGGACCACAACCCCCAGACTCCTCCGCTCTCTATCCCGGAAGTTGGGAAGGTGGTCGCTCGCGCCTGGCGGCGCTATTTAATCTGGCTGCATCCCCCGCGTCGCGGGAACGCGCGCGGGCCAGGCCGTCAGAGGCCGAAGGAGGCCCGGCCGGGCCACCCCTCGTGGCCCTGCCATACTGCTACACCTGGTAACGTGACATTTTACTCTGATAGACTTGGTGTATTGTACCTGTAGTTTACTGCTGTTTATATTACATGCTGCGATTTGTGTGTATACAATCACTCTATGGCAATGTTTACGCGCTCGGGCAAGGGAGGAGTGGCAGGCGGGGCTTCAGTTAGTGGCACTCTAGACCACTTCATAATACGTGCCTGCTCTGTGCTTGAGAAAGAAATTGCCATCACTGAACGCCGACTTTCTCTCGACCTGCTTAATGATAAACGCTCCTCACTGGGTAAAACTGCATTAGCTGTCTCCCCTGTCCCAGATAACATCCAACTAAATGGAACTATAACGGGGGAATACACAACATACGCTGACTAGTGCGGATACAATTCCTGCTAGCTCTATAGATCCTGGTTCCTTAACACAGCTAGACTTATCATATTCTCCTGTATTGGTTACCCCTTTAGTTGCCCAGGAACCTATTATTAATATAATTCCCTCCCTTGAAACCCCTGTTTCTCCTGAGTCATCCATCATTGCAGGCCCAAAATCCGCCCCAAGTAAAAGGAAAAGAGTGGGTAGTGGCAACAAGGAGGACCATACAAAAGCTCTTAAAAATTGTAAAAACAAACCGCGCAATAATTTTGTTAGGAAAGAGGGTCGCACAGCGCCACCCACACTCCATCAACAGAGGACTAGTGTTGGACCCGGCCTCGTGGCGTGGTCCTTAACCCCCCTGGACTGTGGCCGTTCCCCGCCCCGGCCTTCACGGGCCACCCGTCTGAACTGCTCCAAGGCCCTTCACCTGGAACTGCACGTGGTCGCATGCTCCTCATGGCTCCGCCATCTTGTTGGCATCTACGTCACCCCGTACACCAGCCGGCGCGACCCCGCTCAACCCGGCCTCGACCCCAGCGAAGCCCCGACCTCGAGGCACCACGGACTGGCCAGGGGGTGCCGCAGGAACAATTCATCGCCCCCGGCGGAGGACGGTATCGTTGGGACCCCCAACTGTCCTCCCCTCTCGAGGTGTGATCGCCCTGCAAACTCCCATGGGCCTGGCGCCTCTCCTGCTGGGCGTCTGGCCACCTCCACCCGGCCACTCCGCCCCCTCGGGCGCAAGGGTCCGGACATCAAAGGGCTCCAGACCTATATCTGGGGCGACCCCACCACAGCTCGGCGGTTGTATCCCGGAGTCGAGAGCCCTGCTGATCGAATCGCGGCTGACCCTACGGAGAAGAACTCTTGTCGGAACCATCACGAGCCCTGCTGACTGCGTCGCGGCTCCCTCTTGTGAACCTTTCCTGAACCACCTGGAACATCGGAGCCCTGCAGACGCCGTCGCTGCCCCACCTCGCTGAGACCTTCCTCGGAGCCCTGCTGACGACGTCGCGGCTCGAGCTGAGCGGAAACCATCTTGAGAGCCCTGCTGATTGAATCGCGGCTCTCCACGAACTGTACACCAGAGCCCTGCTGACGCCGTCGCGGCTCGACCCCTCCGAGATCGGAGGTCCTCCAGCTTGAGGATAAGAACTGGGCCCCAGGTACCCTCGTACCACATTCCTGCCAAAGACTGTCCCGCTACCCCTACCCTTCCAAAGAGACATTGAGACTTTTGGTGGATCCCTCGATCCCTTCGTGTAAATATTGAACTCGTAACCTTTTATTGATGATAAAGAATTGCTTGTCTTGAGACAACCTCCTTGAGTCCGGTGTGGTGGTGTTACTGTGCTAGTACGTGATAGGAGAGGGATCTCTCAGGAGACTTCTCGGCAGCGCTCGGCTACTTCGTGCAGTGCGAGGGCCCCCCTTGGTGGTCTCACCGACTCCTCGGGGTCCGCCTTCCAACATTTGGTGGCCAGCGACGGGATCCGAGCCGAACGCAGTACGTACCAGCCAGTACCCACTAGCTACCCATCCAAACGAATAGCATCATGAGCAGCCAGGAAAACAACGCGACAATGGAGTTCCAGCCCGAACGGCTGGAAGAATATACGCACAAAGAATTAAAACAGTTCTGCAGAGACAAAGGCATTGCAACCACCAGCCTCGGTACCAAGGAAGAGATGCAGAAAGCTCTGAGGACATGGCTGGAGGCCAGGGCAGGCCCCTCCCAGGAAGAAGGGCCCTTGCCCCTGACGGAGACCACAGCAACCGCACTGACCCCGGCAACCGGAGGACGAAAGAGCCTAGAAACCGGCCTCTCCGAAGAAGAAATACGAGAGCGGGAAAAGGTCCGGAGCCACGAGCTAGAGCTCGCCCGACTGCGACTGGACGGCGAACTCCAGCTGGCAGAAAAGAAACTGGCCCTCGAGCAGCTACGCCTTCAAGAAGAGATAGAAGAGAAGAGACGACACCGGGAGTTGGAGGAAAAGAAGCTCACCCTTGAGCACGAGCGCAGCCTCAAGGAGCTCGAGATCAAGGCCAAGAACGGAGGGACCAACACCCCCAGTACGAGAGACACTCTACCGCCTGCCGAGGCCAAAGTACATATCCCGAAGGAGGTCGTCAAGGAGTATTACAAAAATGACGATATCCAACAATGGTTCAAGGCCTATGAGGTGGCCATGACCTCCCATCGAGTGCCCCGAAAAGACTGGGGCGCAGGCCTGTGGGGGCGATTCCTGAGTGAAGGGCGGGACACGCTGCTCCAGCTACCGGAGGAAGTGATGACCTCCTACGATCACATGAAGGAGGCCCTGCTCACCCGCTACGGGCTAACAGCGGAGATGTACCGCCAGCGGTTCCGAGACTGCAAGAAAATCCCGGGTACCACATGGGTGGAATATGTGGACTTTTTTAGTCGGGCCCTAGAAGGGTGGATCAAAGGCAGCAAAGTAACCACCTACGGGCAGCTGGTCGACCTCATCGTGTGGGAACATCTTTCCAACAATTGCTTCGTGGAGCTGAGACAGCACCTCCTCGACAGCAAAATGACCGACCCGCGGAAACTGGCCGTCGAGGCCGATCGATGGGTCAACTCCCGGGTCCCCCGGAGCTCAATGGGGGAGTACCAGAGGAACCCCAACGGACCCCCACGCCAGCGCGGTGGGGGGGGAGGGCCGAACAGGAACCGAGACCCTCCCGCTGGGGCCCCCAGGAGCCCCCCTCGAGGGCCACCGCAGCCACATCTCTCCCCGAGCCTAGCACGAAGGGTGGGCCCGGCCCGACCCGGACCACGGCCACCAGTGACCTGCTATGGCTGCCAACAAACCGGACACTTTGCCAGCGACCCGGCCTGCCCTCTGAACCGAAGAAACGGGGCCGGCGGGCCCCCGCCCCGGCAGTTGACAGCCGCCGCCTTGGGGGGAGGAGAAGAGGAAGAAGAGGCCCTCGACCGAGAAAACACTGAGTGGGAGCCGGCAGCCATGTCCCTGGTCTGCCTGGGTAGCCGGGAGATGGTACCCTGCACCCCCATCCCAACCAACACCCAGAAGTACCGGCAGCAGGTCACGGTCAACGGACAACGGGCCGAAGCCCTTCGCGACACCGGCGCCAGTATCACCGCTGTCCGCTGCCACCTGGTGACCCCTGAACAGATTCTACCGAATGTGCTGTGCCCTGTCCGGACGGCCGACAACAGTGAAAGCCTATGCCAGATGGCCCTGGTCCCCTTCGAGTGGGGAGGGGTGACGGGCCTGCTGAAGGTGACAGTGCGCGACGACGCCCCGGTCGACTGCCTCCTGGGGAACGACTTGGAGAGTTCCCCCTGGGCTCAAGTAGAACGACGAGAGCACCTCCGAATGTTGGGACTGGCTGATTGGGCCTGCGCCATCACCCGGTCCATGACCGCCCAGGCCCCCCGCTCATCCTCGACCTCCGGGACCGCCCGACCCGAGGGGCTCACACCCCCTCCCGCCAGCAGCGAGGAGGAGGCGGACACCGACCCTGGGTCCAGCGAATCCTCCCCCGAAGAGATGACTTCTCCGAGCGCCCTACCAGAGCTGACGCAATGGCAACACGAAGGGGGCCCCACCCGAGAGCAGTTCCAGCAAGAGCAACAGTCCTGTCCCTCTCTCGAAGGGGTCCGGCAGCAGGCGACCGCGCAAGCCAACGGTGACCAGACCGGCACCCACTGGATCTACTGGGCCGAGGGCCTGTTGTACAGTGAACAGAAAGTAGCAGAACTCGGGGCCAGCCGCGTGTTGGTGGTCCCCCTCCGCTTCCGGGAGTTTCTTCTCAACCTGGCCCATGATGTGCCCCTCGCCGGACACTTGGGGCAAGACAAAACGTACAGTCGTCTGGTGACCCACTTCTACTGGCCCCGGATGCGGAGAGATGTGGACAACCACTGCCGGTCCTGCCAGACCTGCCAAGCCAGCGGAAAGACGGGGGGTCGGGTCAAGGCCCCCCTCCAGCCCTTTCCCGCCGTCAGCACCCCGTTTGAACGGGTCGGAATCGACATTGTGGGACCCCTGGACCCCCAAACCGCCCTGGGCCACCGCTTCATCCTGGTCCTCGTGGACCACGCCACCAGGTACCCGGAGGCGGTCCCGCTCAGAACCATAACGGCCCCTGTGGTAGGCCGGGCCTTGATGGGGATCTTCTCCCGAGTGGGATTCCCCAGCGAAGTGGTGAGCGACCGCGGCACGAACTTTATCTCCAGGTACATGCGGTCCCTGTGGCAACAGTGCGGGGTCACATACAAGTTCACGACCCCATATCACCCTCAGGGGAACGGACTGGTTGAGCGATTCAACCGAACATTGAAAGGGATGATCCAGGGCCTGGAAGAACCACTCAGGCGGAAATGGGATGTCCTGCTGCCCTGCCTCCTGTTCGCCTATCGGGAGGTCCCGCAGAAGTCCCTGGGGTTCAGCCCGTTTGAACTATTGTATGGACACCCGGTCCGCGGACCGCTCAGTCTGGTCAAGGAGGGCTGGGAGATGAAGCCCCGAGGCGCCCCTCCTGACGTCTACCGATACCTCCTGACCCTCCGAAACCAGACCCGCAAGTTCCGAGCCCTCGCCGAAGCCAACCTCGAGGCCAGCCAGGAGGACATGAAGCGGTGGTACGATCGCAACACTTCTACTGTAGAATTCGAGCCAGGTCAGAAAGTATGGGTCATGGCCCCGGTCGAACCCGGCGCCCTCCAGGACAAGTGGACCGGGCCCTTCAAGGTGGTGGAGAAGAAAAGTCCCGTCACCTACTTGGTCGATCTGGAGTCCCCCCGGAACCCCCTCCGGGTCCTACATGCTAACAGGCTAAAACCCCACTTCGCCCGGACCGAACTGAGCCTGCTGCTGGCGACCGACGAGGGGGGCGAGGACGACTCCGAGCCCCTGCCCGACCTCTTGCAAGCCGACATTCACGATGGATCGATCGAAGGGGTCCAACTCGCCTCGTCCCTGACCCCGGAACAGCGCAACGACTGCCAGCGATTACTGCGGGACTACGCAGCCCTCTTCTCTCTCACCCCGGGGGTGACCCACTGGTGCGTCCACGACGTCGACACCGGGGAGAACCCCCCCATACGACACAGAGCCTACCGGGTGCCTGACAGAGTGCGGGCCTGCATCCAGGCCGAAGTAGCGAAGATGCTGGCCCTGGGGGTCATCGAGCCTTCCGACAGCCCGTGGGTCAGCCCTGTCGTCCTGGTGCCCAAGGCCGCAGCTCCCGGCCACCCCCCGGAGTTGCGATTCTGCGTGGACTACCGAGCCCTGAATGTAGTAACCAAGACGGACGCACACCCGATACCCCGGGCCGACGAACTCATCGACCGCCTAGGGGCCGCTCGCTACCTGAGCACGCTGGACCTCACCGCCGGGTACTGGCAAATCCAGCTCACCCCCGGCGCCCAAGAAAGATCCGCCTTTTCGACTCCGGATGGGCATTACCACTTTCGGGTGATGCCCTTCGGAATGAAGAACGCCCCGGCCACCTTCCAGCGACTGGTGAACAAAGTTTTGGCCGGGCTTGAGGCCTTCAGCGCGGCCTACTTAGATGACATTGCCGTGTACAGCAACCACTGGGCCGAGCACCTCCTCCACCTAAAGGCCGTCCTGGCCGCCCTCCAGCGGGCCGGGCTCACAATCAAGGCCAGCAAATGCCAAATCGGCCACGGATCCGTGACCTACCTGGGCCATCAAGTGGGGAGCGGGCAGGTGGCCCCCCTCCAAGCAAAGATAGATGCCATCCAGACCTGGGAACCCCCCACTACCCAGACCGCTGTCCGGGCCTTCCTGGGCCTCACCGGATACTACCGCCGGTTTATCCGGGACTATGGGAGCATTGTCGGCCCCCTCACAGAGTTAACGTCCAAAAAGCAGCCCAAGAAGGTACACTGGACACCCCGCTGCCAAACAGCCTTCGACACCCTCAAAACGGCCATGTGTACTGCTCCGGTGCTGCAGGCCCCGGACTACCAGAAGGAGTTCGTGGTACAGACGGACGCCTCCGAGTATGGGATCGGGGCCGTTCTCTCCCAAACTGACGAAAAGGGGCTCGACCGACCAGTGGCCTTCATCAGCCGGCGACTACTGCCCCGGGAGCAACGCTGGAGCACTATTGAGCGCGAGGCCTTCGCTGTGGTGTGGGCCCTCAAGAAGCTCCGGCCCTACCTCTTTGGCGCCCACTTCCGGGTCCAGACCGACCACCGGCCCTTGCAATGGTTAATGCGAATGCGGGGCGAGAACCCCAAACTGCTGCGATGGTCCATCTCGCTACAAGGGATGGACTTTGACGTCGAACACCGGCCCGGCAATGACCACGCCAACGCCGACGGCCTGTCCCGCTTCTTCCGCCTTGACGAGGAGAATCCCCAAGGAGATGGGTGACTCTCCATGCCTTCGGCTGGGGGGGGGACGCCTGTTGGACCCGGCCTCGTGGCGTGGTCCTTAACCCCCCTGGACTGTGGCCGTTCCCCGCCCCGGCCTTCACGGGCCACCCGTCTGAACTGCTCCAAGGCCCTTCACCTGGAACTGCATGTGGTCGCATGCTCCTCATGGCTCCGCCATCTTGTTGGCATCTACGTCACCCCGTACACCAGCCGGCGCGACCCCGCTCAACCCGGCCTCGACCCCAGCGAAGCCCCGACCTCGAGGCACCACGGACTGGCCAGGGGGTGCCGCAGGAACAATTCATCGCCCCCGGCAGAGGACGGTATCGTTGGGACCCCCAACTGTCCTCCCCTCTCGAGGTGTGATCGCCCTGCAAACTCCCATGGGCCTGGCGCCTCTCCTGCTGGGCGTCTGGCCACCTCCACCCGGCCACTCCGCCCCCTCGGGCGCAAGGGTCCGGACATCAAAGGGCTCCAGACCTATATCTGGGGCGACCCCACCACAGCTCGGCGGTTGTATCCCGGAGTCGAGAGCCCTGCTGATCGAATCGCGGCTGACCCTACGGAGAAGAACTCTTGTCGGAACCATCACGAGCCCTGCTGACTGCGTCGCGGCTCCCTCTTGTGAACCTTTCCTGAACCACCTGGAACATCGGAGCCCTGCAGACGCCGTCGCGGCCCCACCTCGCTGAGACCTTCCTCGGAGCCCTGCTGACGACGTCGCGGCTCGAGCTGAGCGGAAACCATCTTGAGAGCCCTGCTGATTGAATCGCGGCTCTCCACGAACTGTACGCCAGAGCCCTGCTGACGCCGTCGCGGCTCGACCCCTCCGAGATCGGAGGTCCTCCAGCTTGAGGATAAGAACTGGGCCCCAGGTACCCTCGTACCACATTCCTGCCAAAGACTGTCCCGCTACCCCTACCCTTCCAAAGAGACATTGAGACTTTTGGTGGATCCCTCGATCCCTTCGTGTAAATATTGAACTCGTAACCTTTTATTGATGATAAAGAATTGCTTGTCTTGAGACAACCTCCTTGAGTCCGGTGTGGTGGTGTTACTGTGCTAGTACGTGATAGGAGAGGGATCTCTCAGGAGACTTCTCGGCAGCGCTCGGCTACTTCGTGCAGTGCGAGGGCCCCCCTTGGTGGTCTCACCGACTCCTCGGGGTCCGCCTTCCAACAACTAGATTATCCTCTGCACATTCCACCAATCTGACCCCCCCAAATTACTCCTAAGCAGCTCCCCCTACATCCTGGACTACAAGTCTCCGAGTTCCAATCTCCTCTTGTAGCCCATCTCGAGCTACTCATTAAATCTCTTATACTCCACTTAACGGAAAGAGTAAGAATATTGTCTGAGAGGCTCGAGAGATTTGAGCAGGCCTCTCTGGACAACTTCTTTTCTCTTAAATCCCTAATTAAGTTACACTCAAAGATGGGCCATGACAATCATTCCCATGGGCACGACAAACTGCTAGTGTATGAGAATAGAAACATTTCAGACCAATCAGGAGCGAGGACAGGATCACCTGTCCAATGAAGAGCAGGCTGTCATTGCAGAACCAGGAAGTGCTGCACCGCTCTAACTGCATGTGCATTTAGAAGGGAAAGCCGTTTCTTTTAACGAGCGTGTTGTTAAAACGTTAATCGGGGTTGGACATAAAACGTCTCGATGTCCAGATCATGGAGAAGTCGGTGTTTGTGACCGTGGGGACAACCAGTTTTGATGAGCTGATTTCTTGCGTTTCGTCAGAGGAATGTAAACAGGTAGAGTTGCTGGCGAGAGAAGGTGAATTGTGTAGTAACAGCTTGTGGAGAAGCACATTTGAAATTCTGCATCAATATAATTCAGTATCTGCCCAGGGAGCCACTGAAAGGTCGAGGCAGGCTCCAGCCAGATGCCTAGCAGCTCGAGCCCAGAAGTGTCGAGATTTGACAGTAGGTATTATTGGCTACAACTGCCGAAAAAGCAGCCTGCTCGAATCCCGAGCTCTCCTCAGCGTCCTTTGTATCTCAGCAGATCTCTTAGTACAAAAAACCCCCCAGAAAACTCTGTTTACATAGTTTGTGTCTGTTGTGAAGCGCCGTTATGTCCTTTGTGTCCCAGCAGATCTCCTAGTACAAAAAAAAAAGAAAACTCTGTTTACATAGTTTGTGTATGTTGTGAAGCACCGTTATGTCCTTGGGCAAGATTTGTAAACCTGGCGGAAATAAAATGTGTGGGTTCTGCACGTCACATACATGCCAACATTTCAGAGCAAGAAAGTGTGAGCAGTTGAAAAAATAATCGGTGGAATGTGTTTCCCACATTGTCTTCTATTGAAGCAGAGGCAATTTCAGGCAGGAAAGAGCAAAAAAAAAAAATGCAATTTTTGGCGTGAAGATCGTGTCTCCTCCTTGAACTGGGTCTGTTGGCATGTATACTGTCACCCACACTGATCTAATTACCCAAGAATTAATGACAAAAGCATTAACCTTTGATGCCACCTTTTTTGTTTATGGTCAAATATAACATCACACCTTCAGATACGCAAGCTCTGGATGTGCGCTACACAAAGACATCTCTTGTGCTCGATCTTACAGGCTGTAATGCTGCTCCATCAGAGTAAGAATCTACGCACATGTAAAGTACACATCAAAACTGGCTTGCTTCTTACTTTACTAATATCATTGTTAGTAGAGTGGGGGCAGGGATGTTTCTCAGTTATTTTTAAAAACTCTCACGTTCAATAAATACTTCTCCTATAATCTTATGTACTAAGCAAAAACATTTCAGCGAGTTAAAGAAATACTTATTTGAATTTTGAAGACACCTTATCATAGTCTAACGAGAGAACGCTTATGAACCTTGGGCTGGCCACTGGTAACAGTGTTGACTGAAGCTGTCCTTACCTGTCCATACATGCCAACATTTCAGAGCAAGTCCCTTATTCAACTGACAATCGCAGAAATCTTGAAACATTGGGGTGTGAGGTAGAGCCTACACAGAATCTTCCTAAACCAACTAGCAAGGACCCCGCACAAGCCCAATCGAAGGACTATATCGCCTGCCCCGAGCAAAACCTACCCCATATTAACCTCCCACCGGAGTGCCTACCCTTTGTTGTTATCCTAACTGGGGTTCCACACCTTAAAGTTGGTAAGTTAGAATCCTATATCGAGCTAAAAAATAAAACAACACACTGGCTAAACATCAATAGGCCGCTCCCTAGACACCTGGATGGCCATGTCCTCCATGTCAGAAGGGTTTCTTGGGTGGGCAGTAGACCGAAGAAAATGTCTGGTGATTGCATTATCGTAAATTTCAGGGACCCTCGCGTTACTAGGCTAATCTGTAATCATCAACAATCAGATCCTAATATCAATGGCATAGGATGCTTAGATTTAAGCCAATTTTACTCAGACTCTGCGTACTTTCACCACTCACACTCCTTCTTTCACTTGCCTCATGATGGGTATTTTAAGGGAGTTTGGACCCCCAGTAAGAATGTCTATTCCTTATCTGCCTCCAATAGATACTGTGAACCTTACGGTCACTATGATTCTTATTGACATGGAACCTTTGAGAGGGACGGTGCCCATTTCTTAGCTGGAGACCAAACTAAGGAGGATGTAGAAGTACTTATTGATCTAGCTGGGGATCCCTCCCAAGCCAATCTGAGCCCCAATGCCCACCAGTATATATCACAGCTTACCCCAACTCCTCAGGACATTAACCATTTCCCATCGCCTTCCACATATAGCTCTTTTCAGGCTACTCCCAATTCCCCTATTCCCTCCATAATACGAGATGCAACCACTGATCCTCCTCCTCTAAGAGTTTTAAGTTGGAATATAGCTGGCCTTGCCAGCAAATTAGATCTCCCACATTGGAACTCCTTAATAGGGCCCTATAGCATCTGTATTTTTCAAGAGACCTGGACCATAGTGCCCGGTTTCACTACTTTTTTTGTACCGGCAATTCAACCCCCGACAGGAAGAGGACGCCCCTCGGGTGGCCTCCTAATTTGGGTCAGTACTTCCCTTGGGTACACCATTAGGCAGGTCCATACTGTTTCTCCTGATATTTTAAGGCTTACCCTTAAGGGAGCTCAGGGAAGGAAGTCTCTAGATATATTCAACGTCTATGCCAGGGGCCTTAGTGGAGGAGCCTTGTCACCTGCACTCATACTTCTCGAGGGCGAATTGCGAAAGTGCCATCACGCATCCTACGTCTTGGTAGCAGGAGACTTTAATTGCTCCTTTGAGCCCCTCGCCTCATTAGATCTTCCCGATTTACTCGAGGATGACGCCAAAAGTGGCATTCCGATACTATCATTGCCCCCTATTAGGAGATGGACAAAATCAGTCATATTCATGAATACTATGACTCTAGAGTTTGGACTAAGGGCGGTAAACGGCAGAACAGCTTCTGATTCCCAAGGCGCCCATACTTATAATAGGACAAACCACACTTCGAGGATCGATTACCTATTCCTCGATTTTAAGCTTTGGACGTATGTGGTGGATATGGAAATAATCCCCTCATACGATAGCGACCACAATCAGCTATCCCGAAGTATTAAACCATTATGGGAGGAAGTACACGGGTCTTTGCTTTCGTCAGCAGTCAGCTCTATGCAAACCCTTGAGGTGTGTCCTGCAAACTGCGAGAGGCGCCTCAAGTGGCGCAAGGTGATGCTGGACGACGGAAAAGTCGAATCGATCAGGGCAATACTGCATGCAGCACAAGTTGAGCTGGCCTCACTAAGCGACTATGAGACTGCTTGTGGTAAGGCTCCATTTGTCTTCCAAGACACCATTAACAAGTTGGGTAACTTATTTCGAGTACACAACAAAGGTGGGCCATCGAGAGGGGGGGCCAAGCGTAATTCTATGGATGGTTGGTATACGCAAAATTGCAGAAGGATGAAATCTGCCCTAATTGCTGCTCTTAAAAGTAGGATTATACCTAAGATCCAGATGGCCAGGAAGGAGTACAGGATCTCCATTTCTAATGCTAAAAAGCTTTGGGAGGAACAGCATTGGCAGGCATTAAGGGAGGCTTCCCTCAAACGCGACTCTGGCTCCTTCTGGGATATAATTAGATCTAAGTACAGACCAGCCCATGAGCTCCTGACATGCAATATCACTAGCGAGCTCTGGTTCGAGCATTTCTCCAAACTCTACTCTTCCCGGCCTATGGACGTGGGGAAGTTCTCTTCTGAAAGGGCATTTTCCTCCGTGGACGCATTGAGCACTGACCCCTTCACTGATGGGGAAGTGCTTCATGCTATTAAGTCCATTGTCCCCCAGAAGGCAGCTGGTCCGGATGGCATCCCTGGCGATGTCCTCAAATTAGATCCATCTAGATGGGGGAAGATCCTTTCTACCCTAATTAATGCCATTACCAATGGTGCTCCGGTCCCCGAATCTTGGAATGAGGCTGAGGTTGTTCCCATCTACAAAAAGGGGGCTAGAGACGATCCTGCTAACTACCGCCCAATCAGTCTGATTGACTCATCCCAGAAGGTGACCGGAAAAGTGATTTTGGAGAGGATTTTATCTTGGGTGAATGATAACAATATCCTCTCAGACTACCAAACAGGCTTTAGGGTCGGGACAGGCACCATAGAACAGGTCTTTAGACTGTTCCTCATTTATTGGAAGGTTGTCCTTCTTGGAAAGGGCAGCCTTTATCTTGCTTTTATAGACCTCAAAACAGCATTCGACCTTGTTCCCCGCGATACTCTGTGGCGCGTCCTGGCCAATATGAATATTCCCTCTTACTTGCTGGCCTTACTAATAAAACTTAATGAGGGAAATTATGCTCAAGTACGTTGGGACCCACAGGGCCAGAAAACAGAGAGAATCCCAGTGAACAGGGGCGTCCGCCAGAGATGTGTTCTTGCCCCTACCCTTTTTTCACTTTATGTGAATGGTGTAGTGGATCATCTGATGAAAGTTCCCTCTGATGCACCATCCCTGGCGGGTGAACGTATTCCAACTCTCCTGTTCGCTGACGATACTCTTTTGTTGTCCAAATCGCCCATGGGCTTACAAACTCTTCTTGATAGTTTCCAAACCTTCTGTAATGGTAGAGGCCTTATCATAAACGCCGCCAAAACAAAATACTTAATCCTGAATCCACCCAAAAAATTAGGGCGGCCCCCAGTTCTGAACGCAGCTCCCCTCGAAAGGGTAAAAGAATTTGACTATCTGGGTATTCGTGTCACAGACACTATGCGCTGGTCATCCCATTTACAAAAGATGCTCCTAACCCATAAGAGGATTATTGGCGCCCTTCTCAGGGAACATCGTTCTTCCACATCCAGGCCAATAGCCCCAGCTCTGGAGATATACAAAGCAAAAGGCGTGAGCTCAGCACTTTATGGTGCCGAATTATGGGGCCTAAATAATATTGACGAGCTTGTCAAGTCAGATTCTAGTTTTTACAAGGAATTGATGGCACTACCGCAGAGCACTCCTTTAGTGCCCCTATTAATGGATCTTGGGTGTCACACGTTAAAAGACTTGGCTAAAATACGCCCCTTGCTCCTTTGGGCCCGGCTTTGGCGAACTCCTGAGCTTGCCAAGTATGCGGAGGGACTATCCGAAATATTGTCTATACCTTCTTGGCACAAAATTAAATGGTTGAAAGACGTAAAAACCCTGCTCTTTGACCTTGGCCTTAAAGATGCTTGGGTAAATAGAACCTCACCCCCGAAAGCAGAGTTGAAGAAATTATATTGGAGTTGGGTTATCGCACAAAGGAACTCTAACGCACATGGTGGTAGAAGCACCATTGAGTTCCTAAGGCTCAAAGATGAAGTGCGCTACGAGCCTTACCTTGACATTATCCAGAAGCCATACGATCGAGCCCTTTATTTTAACTTTAGGGTTGGTACTCTTCCGGTGCGCGAGTTGACCGCGCGCTGGAACCCACCCTCTAAGACATTACCCTTTTGCCCTTTTTGTGAGACTAAAGTTGAGTCAATTGCACACGTTTTATTTGCATGCCCAGAATATAAAATCCCAAGATCCCATCGGCTCAAACCTCTATGTAGAGATCTGGGCACACGTGACCATCTCATAGCTTTGCGCATTCTCAAATCAGACACACGATCTCTGTACGTCTGTGCTCTATCGAAATTCCTGAGGTGGTCTTGGCTTATAAGAACCAAAGCCCTTGTAACCCCAAACTAAGTAGCCTGATTGTTTTTATTGTCTGTTTGCATTCTCCTTTTAAATTGTCTTACTTATAATGTTTATATGTACTTTTAACCTCTTGTTCATCTTGGGATTACGATGATATTATATTCCTATGGCTCGTTTCTTGGTTTCACATATTCGTTTATGTTATGTCTGTATGTGCTTTTAAGATATGCTTTTTATCGAAATAAAGCTTATTTCAATTTCATAGTCTAACTTGATTTTTGTTGCATGATTTCTATGACAAATATTTTCAAGTCTCAGCTCTTGGACGGGTTCTTAGAGCGAGCGCCGAGCCACTGAGTTCTCCTTATTAATTTATTGGCCTCAACCTGGATTGATAAAGAAAAAAGCACAATTGTCATTTTGTAGGTGTGTGCATGTGTGATGCACACGCTTACATATCACAAAAGGATGTGGCTGCAATGTCATAGTTTCTTTTTTTGTGTTCTCCTAAAGCCATGCTGTGCAGCATCTATAAAAGCCATTGGCAAAGACAATAGGCCCCAAAGGTGAGACATGTTGGTTTTACCAATGCATCTTTATTTTTGGTAAAGCATGAGAGTGCATGTGTTGTGTAGCACTTGCGTACTTTTCCCCATCACACACCCCTGCACCTGTCCCTTTGCTTTACCCACTCTGTATTGCTCTCTCCGTGTGTGCTCCCCTGCGCTCCGTGTTGCTCTCTGCCTTGTGTGCTTCCCCTGAAAACACCACCGCATTCCTTGTCACTCTCCATCTAGTTTCCCCACAAAAATCACCCCACGCTCCTTGATGCTTTTTCTCTCATATGCTTCCCCGCTTCGTGTTGCTCTGTCCCTTGTGTGCTTCCCCCTCCAAATAAAAAGACAATAGGTCCAAATATATTCGACCAAAAGACGAGAACTATTGCCTTTGCCAATGCTTTTTGCTTTTTAAAGCTTATTTCTGCCAAAAGGTTTCCTCCACGGCCATACAAGTAATTGGGAAAATTAAATCCCCCACCAATTTTTTTAAACCTCCCTCCTCAGTGCTTCCAAATATTGATATGTATATATAAAATCTGTTGAAATACTTTCCCCCAATGAAACCATTACCCACGCATCCGTCTTCCTCGTAACAGTGCTTTTCTTACCTTGGCTGACGTGAGAACCTTACCTTTAGACAAATAACTAACTATTTTAGATGAGAAGAAGGCTTTTTTCCTTTCCCATTCATTGGATTAGCCTTTCTTCCCCATGTATTCCATGGCCCCACCCCTCCATACAGAACGCAGCCCCAAGCTCCAAACACCACCTCTCTATAATTTGTGGATATTATGTAATTGAAGTTTTAACATAGTCGCTTTTAGTGACGCTTGGTATTTCTGTGCTTAGGTCCTGCCTCCTTGGTGGGCTGGGTAAATGGTTAGCCACCTTTCTCCCTTTTAGGCCTCCGCTTCATCTGCATTATACAACCATTTCTGTGGGGCAGCCATCCTGCCATTGCGTAAATGTTTGTTCCATTGCATTGGCAAAGGCAGTGTGTCTCACCTTTTGGACCTGATGACACGGCCACATCATTTTATATACAACAACAATAAGATGTTGTAGGGAATGCTAGAATTAATCTCAGCCAATGCCAATCACTCCTGGCTGCACTCCAGGCCCTTCCTGAACCAAAACACAAGCAACCCAAGACCGGTTTCACCCTGATTGAGGCTTTTCAGTTAGCTGTAGCTTGGTTCCACTGGTACAGTGAGCATTGATCCATCGCTTGGCATAGTCGTCACACTTAGGCCGCTAACTGCAACAACATTAAGGTGATGGATCTAATGCTAGAATTAATCTTAGCCACTGACAATCGCTGGGGGACCGCATTCCCGATCCATCGTTTTTTGTTCATCATGCAACCTCAGTTTGGACCCAGTCCTATGTAAATCAGTCTTTACCCTGTTCCAAACTGCCAGGCCAGATCCTCCCTTAACCAGAACACAAGCAACCTAAGACTATTTCACCCTGATTGGGGCTCATCAATCGGATGTAGAATTGTTCAATGGCACAGTGTGGGCTGGACCCTGTATCTTTTTAAGTGACTACATAAGTGCATGAACATCTACAGTTAGATGGCGAGATGGTTACTGTGTTCCTCTTGCCTGAGGATAGTCAGGTGACATCTGCCCCACTGGAGTTCCACACTTTGCATAGTGTCACTTTCGGGTGTACACTTCATCACTCTGTGGAGTGGAGTCTTTCTCTTCTCCTTTCACCTTCCTTAAGGTTCTGTCCGTAGGTTGATTTTTCGTCATTCTCATGATGCATACATTCATTAATTTGCTATTTAATGGAATTGTCGAGAAAGCACATTGCCAGTTGATGCGGTTTCTTTCAGTTGCTTAGGTTTAGTTTCATTGCATTCAAATGTATGCTGTTTAGTCTATAGTCTATGGTCTATTGGTTCCTCATAGACTTTGGAGCCTCGACTTTCCCTATATTCCCTGCAGTGTAGTTCCTGCTGTGGAGAGCCAGCTGTGCTCTTGTTAGGACCTGGTCCTGTGGGTTCTACTTGCCTGCGCTTTTTTTTCTGTGGTGGTTGGTTGTCGCTACAAGTTTCCCTTCAATTGAGGGCTTGTGGATGCATTATTCTATTTTCCCACGTAGTTACGTGTGTCATGTGTATAGCACAATCATCTGAGCTGTCGGTATTCATCCTTGGATGTGTTTCGACCGCTTTATTTGTGGTTTGATGGCTACGTCATTTACTTTCATCCTACAGTTGAGGGTTTGAGTGTGGTTATCATTATGGTTCTGTTGAAGCTGAACCCAGTACCCCAAACTTCAAAACAATCCGGAATTCACCTCGGGCGATCCACTCCGGGTCTGATCTTTTGCTAAAAGGCACACTTTCCACCATCCATTCAGCAGAGCAATAATCATGAGTTATTGGGACCACTCAATAACTGAGTTCTAGATCAGAGGAAAAGTTTACAGGTTTTATTACAAAATCTCAAAAATAATTGATTCAGAATAAATGCCATGAACCTCTCAAATGCAGAGTACAGAATAGTCAAAATCTGAAATTAGTCAAAGTCCCAAATAAGCAGCAAAATCATAGGAAGTCGGGCAGCAACCCAGCTGTAGGAAGTTCAGGAAATTCTCTTCTGTTAGAATCATAAGGAATCAGACATCATCTCTAGTAGAAAGGGAAAGTCTTCTGGCTCACCCCCAAAACAAGGGGTTCTTATACGAAATCCTTACATAGCAAATGAGAGAAAGCTGCAGGTTTCTGATGGCAGACCAAAGGGGAGAGTGGTGAACTCGAACGTATCCACCCTGCCATTGAAATTGGAGGAAGCGCCAGTGGCAAGGAAGATCGTGATCTTAAGTAAGAGTGATTGAGATCTATACGCTTCATCCAGTAGTTGGTGCCGAGGAGGTCCAGTAACTAATGGATTCCTTCCTATTGGAGGTGGCGGTAAAATGACCACTCTCTAAACTCCTTCCGGTTCATCATAGGGCTCTGTCCGCTATTCCTTTTGTCCACTACAAAGCGATTGCTTAAAAATCTACTTGGATGAGGGATGAATCGCACTATTGCCTCTTTGTGGAGCAGCTCTGGTGCTTCCACATCCACTAGCTCGGCGTGAGCAGGAGAAAAAACACAAAGGGATGGAGGACTGTTCCTGGACATGGAAGCCATAGAACTCTATGTGGAATCCCTGCACTGTTTGAAGGGTCCATGCATAGGAGGTAAGAGCCTCCCAAGTGTGGACAAAATTCTGAAGCTGTTGCACGAATTCCTCGGAGTAACAGAACTATGCTTGGGTTCATATAATGTTAGTAGGCAGGGTCTGAATCATCCTACCACCTGAGTATCCATGAGCCCGGGACGACTAGCTATAGTGTTTCACTTGCCCTCCTACTCGCTCACAGAGAAACAAGTGATTAGACACCCCAGAACACACCACTCCCGACCCTCTCAGGAATCGCGGTTGCAGGACACACCCTTTTGCTCTCACACTCGTACTAGTCCACAATTAGATCTGACAGAGACACGAGAAAATGTAAAATGTGTATTTTAACTATCGTGCTCTAGTATGCAGTATACACGCCACAATAAGTAAGACGATGCCTAACGCAAATATGGGCAGCATAGCAAATAGTACATAAATCATAAAAGGATCTGTCATTATATAAGACAGGTTAGCCTAACCCCCGCCTCTTCTACAGAAGCAAAGTGATTATATATCAGAAAAGCTCTCAGTGTTGGCAGCAGACCCCATACCTTAGCATGCACAGATGAACATTCTACATCTCAGGTGCTGTCACGATCTCTTCCCTGGAAAGATTCCTCTGCAAGTGTGTTGTTACCTATTCTGTGCATAGCTATATGACAAAGTACGTGTTCCCAAACAGCTGCATTTGTGTGTTTTGTCTAGGTGCTGAGGCCTGACTAGAACAAAATAGCAAGTGGTATTGTCATTTAACCTTATCTACGGTGTGCAGACTAAATCCCAGGAAAGGACAGAATGCAAAAACAATAGCAGGTTCTGTGTGAAAGTTCAGTGTGGCCCAAAGCAAAATTCGTTTGTATAGTAATGTGTGCAAAACAGAGGGCAGTCTGCAACGTGCTCATGGAAACATAGGGAAACCAGCATTGGCATAGCCAATAGGTCTCGCCTTTGGGACCTTATAAGTGTTTAGCCATGCAACAGTTGCACAACTAAACACTTATAAGGTCCCAAAAGCGAGACCTATTGGCTATGCCAATGCTTGTTTTAACTGCTGCAATCTATTGAAGCCTCACGGAGAACATCAAAGCTGCCGCGAAAGTGATCGGGATCGCGATCAAACATCAAAGCGGCCGCGAAAGTGAAAGTAATCGCGGTAAAGCGCGACGCCCGCGCACATGCACTGTAGCTCTAGGCTGGCCTGGTAGCACTTTTTGGAGCCCTCTCAATAAGTCTCGCCAGACCAGCGCATGCGCTGGGTCAGGCGAGACCTAAACAACAATGGGCCTGCATGGGACATATGACACCCTCCCCTGGGTCAAGATGGTAGTACCAAATGATGACAGAAATCAGGTGATAAGCAGAAGCAAAGTATTCAAAACAGTTTGTAGGTAGATTCTCCCATGGGGAAAACGACAGTGGGCCTGCACGGGACATATGAAAAAGTCTGACCCCCCAGACGTTGGTGAGGAAAAAGCTGAACACTCACCTTGATTGGCTCCATGATTGCCACCACCTCGGTGTCCTCCCTTCGCACCCCGGTGACAGGGTAGCCTCTGGTGGGTTAAAAGGTGGCAAACGTTGAGGCGTCCTGGTATCGTCCCTTCTTAGAACTGTATCCTCTGCAGGAGGCAGGTTGTTGTGTGCAACCGGCCACATTCCCCCTGCTTCAGCCAGCCCTGGTGAAAACATGGTGTAAATATGTGTTTTATGGAAGCCTGGGCCTTGTCCAGTGAATGAAAGGTTTGCACAAAATTACCTAGCTCCTGGACATACGGGTTGCCGAACAACCCCCCCCCTCCATTGGGCAATGGGGCCTGCCTCGGATGTGGCGAGGTCCCCCAGTTTCGGTCAATCTTGATGAGGAGAGAACTGCGCCGCTCTGTAGAGATGATAATGATGACCTCATCAATATACGTGTGCCTTATCACAATATGATCAGAAACGAGATTAATCAAAGGGTAGATTTAACCAGTTTCAAACTGATGTATTTACAGGCAGGCTAAGCTTGGGTAAAAAGTACTGTCCATCGATGTCTCTTGTTTGTAGAGATATATTGTTCCATTGTACTAAAAAAAGGTTTCTAGTAAGGGAAAAACGTGCACATTATATTACAGATTCAATGGGGTTGATGCTATCTATCTCAGTTTGTCTAAGAATGGCCTTCACCACCTCTAGTGTGCGCTCTTGCGAGATACTGATGTAGAGAGCTTCTATGTCCATAGTGATGAGGAGGGTGCTGGTCATATCAATATGCAGATCCCAGTAGAACACTGGCATTCTTGGTGTTCTTAAGATATGACTGTACTTTTTTTAGCTAAAGAACGGAGAACCCAATCACAAAATTGTGAGAGGGGCTCTAAAATTGACCCAATCCTGGACACTATTGTTCTAACCGGTGCAGAGAATTTATTCTTATGTATCTTTGGGAGGGTCTAGAATTGTGCAAAGAGAGGTTCCTTGGGTACAAGGAACTCAGCCTCTTGTTTTTAATCAACCCAGAGGATAATGCTTCCTCAGTAACGTTGGTAATTATATTCCTGAGACTCCTGGTCGGGTCATATTTAAGATTTCATTACTATTGTTGTCGAATAGAAGGCAAATACATTCAGCTTCATACGTCTCTCTATCCATGACAACAATGGCTCCTATCGTATCAGCTGATTTAATCACAATTGCCTGTTTGTCTTTTTCAAATCTCTAAGTGCATTCCTTTCTTACATTTTTTTGCAAGGTTGTCAAAGAAGTGTTTACCTCGAATGCCTATGGATTCTACTTCTTGAGTGACCATCTTTTCAAATGTGATTACCTCTACTGGTATAGATGAGAGGGGTTGTTGAAGTGTGGACTTAGATTTCAAGCCAGTATTCATTTTAGAGTCCGTTGTGATTGTCTCAGCATTATTTTGGAAAAATGGTTTCAAGCGAAGTTTTGTAAAAAAAAGAAAATGCGCCAATTCATGTCTGAGTTCAAACCAGTCAGGTTGAGGGGTGGGTACAAATCCTAGCCTTTTGTCTGTTACTTGTAGCTCAGTTTCAGCCAAGGTTAAAGATCTCAGGTTTACCACTAAGTTTTATTTTATTTATTTAAAAAGTTTTATATAGCGCTGGCTGGACCCAAGAGTATCAGAGCGCTGTACAAGGTTTGGTAATGCAGAATTGCAATATAACATTTGTATAGTGAGGTAATAAACAAGGCAATTTGAAAATATCAAACAGTATTCTTTTTAAATGAGGTAAATTACCTAGGAAAACATTAGTCAAACAACAGATCGTAGATTGTAGGACTGGCAGAAAGCAAAGTTAATAAGGAAGTGAAAAGGGGGGAGAGCGTGAAAGTGAAGAGCGACTTGGAGAGTGAAGGGTAAGAGGAAAGTAGGTGGAAGTAGGTGGGTGCTATCCGAAAAATAAACAAGCATTGGCATAGCCAATAGGTCTCGCATTTACGCGAGTTTGAGCTATTGACATTGCAAATAACAATGCCTTTTTTTTTTTCGTTTTTAAAACATAAATACATGTCATTGTCATTTTCAATGCCAATAGCTTAAACTCGCGTAAATGCGAGACCCATTGCATTGCAAATGCTTGTTAACCCCTTCGGTGCTCATGACGGAACGGTTCCGTCATGAGCCACGGTTGAGCTGTGCTCATGACGGAACCGTTCCGTCATGACCACGCCCGCGCAAGATTCCGTCAGCACAGCGGCGGAATTTGCGCAGCATGGAAGGGGTTAAGAAGAGGGGACCTGCAGAGAGGGCTTTCGCTTAGTGAATAACTTAGAGTGAATGAACTATTGACTAGGGTACATGGATGCTACCAAACGCTACCGCAGAGCAGAAATGTTTGGTAAATGCTCCAGTATACATGTAGAAGAAGGGAAGGGGTGTCGGAGCAACGGGGAGAGATGAGGTGACAGAAATGCAGAGAGAGCAGAGAAGTGACAGGAGAAAGAGAGACAGAGAGAGAGGCAGCGGAGGCTCTAAGAGAAATCACAAAAGAGAACTGAAAGGGGTGACAGTCACCCTTCTTGGGGTGAAAATTATTGTACAAGGTGGGAGAATAGAAACAATATAGAGTGGGGAGGTGTGATAAGAAGAAGAGGGAGAGGGAAGGAAGGCATAAGACGGAACATAAGAAGAAAGAAAAAGGGGATCGGAGAGAAGAGTGAACAAAGGGAGAAGAGCAAAGTAGTAAGTGGAAGAAAGAAGAAAAGCGAGGATAAGAGGGCGAATTGAAAAAGAGAACAAGCATTGGCCGCGCGGCAGTAAAAGTAACGCTGCGCGGCCGTAAAAGCGAAAGTCATCGTGATCACTCTAAGAAGCGAAAGTGATCGCGATGACGCGCTAAAGCAGCGGGGGGAGGGGCATGGTGCTGAAGGCTGGCGCAGGGAAGGCAGATGGCTGGGTGAGAAGGGAGGGGGGAATGCGGGGAGCAGCTGTGCGCGTGCACGCCATCGTGCACTGTAGCGTGTAGCCAGCACAAAAATGTGGGTAGCACTTTCAAAACCCACCTACTAAATGTCTCGCCAGACCAGCGCATGCGCTGGGTCAGGCGAGACCTAAAAAGGGGGGAGGTGGTCGCAAATGAAAGAATTGAAAGGAGGGGAGAAAGGGGGTGACACAATAACTAGAGCGGACCTATACAATCAGGGCAGGGGTAAGGAATACGTGTCCAGTTGTCTGCCTGCTGAGAGCTTTATAGCTCAGAAGTCACGTATACACCAATGTGAAAGAGAGAATTTGTGCAATCACTAGGACTGCCCACCTTGTCCTTTGAAGGCAATATCACTGTACTACGGAAAAAGTTGCTGAAGCCATATCTGACTTACCCACTTGCATATTACCTGGAGGAGGTGGCTTTCCTAGAGAATTTTGCAAGACAGACAAAACATTCATAACACCTCCACTGCACAACACATTCAAGGAGGTGTAGATCACAAGCTCCCTTGGCTCATTTTCTTACTGGGTTACCATTACTCTCATACATAGTAAAGAGAAAGATCCGCAACCAGGTGTAGCTACCACCTGAAATCTTTAGTCACCATAGGCGTCAAGATCTAGGGAAAGATCCTAGCGAGTGCATTACGTAACGTTCTACTATCTTTGGTGCCCTTAACACAGGTGGGATTTGTACCTGGTCGCTCATCAGGGACCCATCTCAGGAGTTTAGCATACCTCTTTTGGCAAACCAAACACTTCCCAACCTAAGAAAGAGACACCTGGCTGAATGCCGAGGGTAGGCCTATCTCTATTGAAGAACTTTATTACCAAGGATCAATGGTTGTATGACTCCTTGACTGCTAATAACTGTGGGGGCGTGGTGTAGCCAGACCAATAAACACCAAACAAGGATCCCCACTGTCACCCCTCCTGTTCCTCTAGAAGTGGGACCACTATACGATGTGGTCTGTTGTTCAGATGACAACCATGTGATATCTACGCAAGGTGGACAGATTAAAGCGTTCTTAGACGCAGGCTGAGGGCAGAATCCCAATACTGTCCTCATAACGGGGCTGCATGTAACTCCAGGTGATTAATACCGCACTCTTAGGGAGTCCGTAAAGTCGGAGTATCCCATGACTGCTGCACAAGACAGGTGTGCCATTATTTTAGACATTGGGCTGTTCTAAACACCCAAATAAATGTCTACTTTGACAATCTTTCAATCCGAAACCAGTACACGCTTGACGGAAATGCGTGAACTAGATAAAGACTTATTTTAATCAAATTAATTTAATGAAAGAAAGAGCCTTGTTTTTGCTATCTCTGTGATTGTCGTTTATGCATTACATATTGTTAATTGTATATTTTCCGTTCGTGGATTTCTCTCATACCTATCAGTACTTTATTCACTACCTAGGGTGTGTTTCTGTAGGCTACCGTAACCATCTCCTGAGGCGTTTAAGCTGGGAGCTACGAATCTTTTTTAATTACTTGTGTGTGTGAAATACTCTGTGTGTTTTAACCTCACCTGAAGCACTTCCCTGATCCTTCCTCCCCGCGCAGCCGAGCAAGGCACTGCAGCGGGTCGCAGGAGGATCCCCGTCACCCCCGGAGCACAGGCCACGCCCACCGACCTAGGCCACGCCCCTCCCCCTGGCCTATATTACAATGTGCCTCCCCCGGACGTGCAGCGGGCGGGCGCAGCGGGTGGGCGCGCCAAAGGCAGCCCGTCCGCGACCGGACGGGACCAGGGGCCATACCCCCTATATCCCGCTCCCCACACACCAGGACCTACAGCCCAGAGACCATCTATAACGCGAGGACAATAGGTCCGGTATGTTGCATGCACACTTACACGCCCACTGAACTTACTCCATACTGCTTCGGTTGCGGACATACATTCAGAACCAACAAGTTATCAGATACCAGACAGGAATATAGTATGTTCCTGCTAAACTGTAGGTCTTTACCAAAACACAGGACAGAAATCGCCCTCCTGTTAGAAGAACGCAAGCGCGATGCAGTCTTCCTGACGGAAACTTGGCTTACACCCTACTCTGAGCCACACATAGTCATATCCCTGCCCCCCGGTTTTCAAATTAACAGATTAGACCGGATGGAGGGGAGAGGGGGAGGTCTGGCAATCATACTCAAAGATCAGTATCACTGCCGCACCACTCCCGAATCAATCCCGGAGTGCGAGAGTCTAGCATTCAGTATAGACTTCTCTCCTAACAGCTCCTTTTCTGGCACTCTGGTCTATCGCCCCCCATGTCCACCCAAACTATTTCACAGATCACTCCCCACCATTTTAGCCGAACAAATTATAGCCACTTCTAACTTTACACTATTAGGCGACCTTAACCTACACTTTGACACCACCCTAGATCATATTGCTATGGAACTGGTGGATGACCTAGCGGCATTACAGTTAGATCAGCGGGTCAAAGCCCCCACACACTCAAAAGGTCACCTACTGGACCCAGTTTTTAGCAATTGCACAGAGTTAGTAGTCGGCCAATCGATCGGCCTTCCCTGGACCGACCATTCTCTTATCCCTTTTACCTGGTCCACCTGCAAATCTACACCTCCTGTACCTCTAGTTGAGAACACGAGGAATTGGGCCAGATTACCCATCGAGTCATGGATTCACAATTTAGAATCCACCTGCCCGTCTCACAACGCAGACCCTAGCGTAGCACACCAGGAATACGAAGACTGGATTATAAAATCTCTTGAAACCTCCCTTCCACTTCGCAAGATTACACCTAAAAGGGCACATAAATCGCCCCCCTGGTTCTCAGACACCCTCAGAGACAAAAAACGTGACCAACTAGCCCACCAAGTAAAATCAGGATCCCCACGTGACCCAGCTCCACCAGAGGCCATGATACAGGTGAGCCAGGCCACCCTGCCTGTAGTGCTGAACCTCTTAAATGCTTCCATCTCATCCTGCACCGTGCCCATTGCATGGAAGAAAGCCATGGTTCGGGCCCTGCTTAAGAAGCCAAATCTCGACCCAGAGGATCCTAGCAGCTACCGCCCAATTTCGCTGCTCTCTTGGGATAGCAAAATTCTCGAGAAGCACATCAATGTCCATCTGATGAAGTTCCTCGAGAATAACTTGCTACTGGATGCTACCCAGACAGGCTTCAGACCCAGGCATGGAACCGAAACCGCCTTACTGGCGGTCACCGAAGAAACCCGAAGGATTCTGGATCAAGGAGGATCAGTGGCAGTGGTCCTCCTTGACCTAAGTGCCGCCTTTGATACGGTCAGTCACTCCACCCTGCTGAACCGCCTATTTAACATCGGAGTAACAGGCAATGCACTTAGATGGCTCGAATCATTTCTGAGCAATAGATCATTCCAGATTTTTGACGGGGATACGGTGTCTGCCAGCAGATCACTGTGCTGTGGGGTACCGCAGGGCTCCTCCTTAAGCCCTGCGCTATTTAACATCTATATGAAACCACTGGCGGAGGTCGTCCAGCCGTTTGGTATTAAGATCATTTCATATGCTGACGACACTCAGCTAGTGGTTTCCTTGGCGCAGGAGGGCAACAGACCTCTTTCATCAGGTCTTATGAAATGCCTGGAGGAAGTCAAGGAATGGATGACAACGTCCTCCCTAAAGCTCAATGGGGATAAAACAGAGCTGATGTTCCTAGGACCAACATCTCCAGTACCATTTAATTCCCTCTGGCCCCCATGCCTGGGCACCGCCCCAGCACCCAAAGACAACATAAAGAGCCTAGGGGTATGGCTTGACAAGACCCTTTCCTTCAACACCCAGGCCACCAAACTGTCTGCGACCTGTTTTGGCCTCCTCAGAATGTTGAGGAAAGTTCTTCTCCTTCTACCGATGGAGGCCAAACAGGTAGCAGTTCAGGGTCTGATCCAGTCCCGGTTGGACTTTAGTAATGTCCTCTACCTTGGTGCCCCGGAATTCACACTGCGAAAGCTCCAGGTAGTCCAGAACTGCGCAGCCCGCACCCTGCTGCAGCTGCCTTGCAGACAATCAGTCAAGCCCGGACTTAGCAAGCTGCATTGGCTACCGGTACGACAGAGAATTGCCTTCAAGGCAATGTGCATCTCTCATCAGGCTTTCTGGCAGACGGGACCAGCAATTAGCCGCAATTTAATAGCTCACTACCACCCGACCAGAAATCTCCGCTCCACCCAGGCCTTTCTAGCCTCAATACCCAAAGTAAAAAGAGCGAGAGCTGGTGGCAGGATGTTCGCACTAAATGCTGCCAAGTTGTGGAACTCTCTCCCTCTTCAACTTCGGTCCAATCCCAATCTGCTGTCATTCCGGAAACAATTAAAAACCTTCCTGTTCACTACCCCCCTTTAATTCTTCTGGCTGATCCCCCCCTCAGTGCTCAGTTGCCACTAGTCTACACTAGCGCTTGGACGCCCCTGGGCAGCAATTCGCGCTTTATAAATTCACTTTTCATTTCATTTCATTTCATTCTAGAATGGGACTACACCCCCTTCCCTTGTTTCTCAACTGGACTGGTGGAGCAACGATTCATTCACATTGCTTGTAAATACGTCATTATGTGTACGATCGCAAGTGATGAACAATGTCATATTACATATAATGTATGAATCTGGAAGATACTACTATATTTTACTTACTGCAGTTAATACGTTGTTTGCTTGATGTACCTAACTAACTTCATAATGATTACTCATGCTTGATCCTGTCTGTTATACGTTTATATGATGTATGACATGTTTAGATGCTGAATAAAGGAAATATTGAGATAAAAGTCTGCCACACTCATGGCTTGAGACCAAACGTATCCCTTCCCTATACGTTTATATTTTGTATGACCTGTTTAAATGACGAATAAAGGAAATATTGAGATAAAAGTCTGCCACACTCATGGCTTGAACCAAACCTATCCCTTCCCTCTGCCAACTCCTTCCCCAAATGAGTCCAGTTCTCCCTTGTATGCATCTTCTTCAGCACACCTGCTTACTCCTGTACCTTTATAAGCGGCTGTTTGTGCTTTTGTAGCCACAATATTCCTGCTCGTTACCCTTGTGCTGTGTAAGAGGCTCCACTGCGTCTCTTGGCTAGGTGCACCCCTGATTTAAATACCAGCCAGTAGCACTTTAACTGAAAGTATCCGCTTGTTTTGAAATATTGATGGGGTGGTGTATACATGAAGGAACTTCTGCTAAACAGCAATTCATAATATTCCTATTACAGATATTCCAAGACCTTGGCTACAGAAAACTTATCCTACAAATCGGTCGAGGCAAAGTGGAGGTGAAGCCATCCAGCAGCACTGAGTTCAGTGTGGAGGTCTTCAGGTACAAAGACTCCTTGTCAAACGATATTAAGAAAGCGGATCTGGTCATTAGTCACGCAGGTAACTCTTCGCTAAGTAACTGGATATTTGCAAAACCCATGAGTGTGCATGAGCGTCTGTTATAATTGGCGATTCATGGTGAACTGGACTGTCTTGCCTCCCTTAGGAACACGTCACTCTTTGGAGGAGTCGCATTGTTGTACATTGGGCGAGAAGGAGTGCATTTCAAACAGAGATGTTCATCCTCTGTGGCCAGTTTTAGTTTATGGGAGGCTGGCTAGGTTCCCCCGACCACAGCTTTGCACAGAACCCCTAACAGAAGCATTGTATACGCTCTCAACTGTTTTTCTTTCTCCCTGAGCTAGCTTACTCGCGCTCTCTTGGTGCTAATTGCTCTCCTCACTTTACCCTAAGGCCAGTTGGAGAAACATAGGCATCAGTTCTGGGGCCTCTTGCTTTCCCCTTCTACACCAGGGCCTAGGTAACACTAGCTCATCTTTCAAATTCTCTTTACATCTATATCCGGATGACACCAGGTCATCCCACCCTTCAGACAGCATCTGAAGGTCTGGGATCTGTCACTAGATGGCTATCGGCTCCCTCATGCTGAATCCATCTTAAATGGAAGTAATCTATTTACCTGCAAACCTGGCACCAGTTGTTCTCCCAAGCCTCATATTGTTTTGGTCTGCAACTCTTACGTCAACACTATGAGCTAGACACTTCGTTGCCTACATTCATCCCAGTCGTGGGCGTGGTATCTTTCATGACCTCTACAGCTACTGCAACCACATACCGAGTACTTAATATATGCAAAGTGTGCCCCGACATTACATTCCATACAGCAAAAACACTAATCCCAGCATCAATCCTCATCAAATGAAACTCCTGTAATTCAGTACTCATCATTGCAAACTAGATCAAAGTCTGATGAAAGACATCTAATGAAGTAAAGAAACAAATACACGACTCCTAGGCTAGTCCCAAGGTCCCAATACATTACTGCACAATTAGAAAACGAGGTGAAAGGTGTAGTCCACCATTATTGCCGCTCCTCGGTGACGTGTGTGTGATCATCTGTTTATTAGTAACTCCAAAATAAGGTCCTACCGTTTGCAATTTATGCTACCTTTTCCACCTGTGTAAGTTTCCACTATGTTTACAGCAAGAGAATTGCCTGAAATGTACCTTTATTTGCAAGGTGCACCACTACCTCTACCTATGCTACACACCGTCCCTTCACCACTTACTATGCTGCTGCACATAATGCTGCCTCTTTCTCTGCCTTGCGCTGTTCCCAAGGCCTCTGGCAATTATGCCCATCCTAATGATCCATTACCTCCTCTCTCCACTCCACCTACGCCCGATCACATCATATGTGTGCACAGTGACGAATCTACAAAGATAACACAAATCACCTCATCTACCCACTGAGAATAAACGTCACACTGAACACTGAATACTCACACACCATCTTTCATGAATTCTTTCTCAGTGTGTTTATGAAACAAGCACTGCAGGCCTCTAGAAATCAACTCTCCACTCGCTACAGAGGGTCAGATGTTATTAGGGTGAGCTATTGTTATGGCTTAAAGGTCCTGGTCAGGCGAGAGCTCTGGGGAAGAACAGGTATCCGATAAATTCAGCACATAAGTGAACAATAAAGATGCCTTTAAATCCATCCAGAGGGGAGCTGGAATTATATTCCTCGTTTTTGTGCCCTGAGCTGCACTCTCAGGGCAGTATTTTATGCCATTCAAAATTATTTACTTTTATGGAGTGGTATCAAGTCAGCTACATAGGAGAACGGTGACGGTATTGGCGACTGTGGCGGCTGCAGCTGTGCGGGATAACGCTTGGTGTGGAGCCGGTGTGGAGGCGGCGGCGGGATAACGCTGTTGGGGCTCCTGCGATTTTCCTGCAGTCTACCACGGAGGGAGCTGGAGGGAGTTGGGGAAGCTTGCCAAGGTGAGTCTCCTGATTTCCCGATCTCCTGGGACCCCTAGTAGCTTCCCCTTGTGGGTTTAGTTCCCGCAGCTCTTAAGACTACAATCCCCATCCACCAGCATAACACTATATCATAGCGTCAGCCTGTAGCTGCCTTCTTTCATCCGCCTTACTCACCGTGTTACTTACGGTGTCGAAGTCAGTGGATAGTGTGGTTGTGCCTACTTGTAGTGCCTTGAACTGCAGCTGCCAAACCTGCTGGCCCTGCCCAGCCGGTCTGGCTTGGTTGGCTCTGGTCTTGGTCACCCCACTCCTGCCCTGTGCTGCCCTAGTCCTGCTCTAGTGCTTGATATGCCTGGTTTCGCTCCCCCTGCTCCGTCACCGAACCGACTCCCCTGCTTACACTTTGGCACTGACCTTACTGGCTTCTTGTTGGGACCCTTAAATATACCCCAGTTCCATTTCATTATTGAACTGATCGTGTTGGCAGGGCTACAAGGGCCACAGGGGTCGTAAGGCAGGTCATCATGGGCAGGGGGTGTCCAAGAAGCAGTGCTCACAGCCGCAAGCCTCGTGAACTCATTGCAAAACCAACAGAAGTAGAACCAGCTCTTCATTGGCAACGCTGTCAAAACAAGTAGACCAATGAGATCCAGGAGAACAAGGAAGGTGCTCTCATCACCGAAACAAAAAAAATTAAAACAGCTGGCAGCAGTGGCAGAGGGAGCCTCCGGGAAAACTTTTAATCAACCGATGTCCATGTCTCCACCTGACTTATTGAATCCTTTCCCCCATGGACGAGACCTTGTTGGTAATAGAGACCGCATTTCTTCATTGTGCCATAAGACCATTCAACCCTTTTCGATCCTGGAATATTAAAAAAAAAACACCTGGACCACTTAAGCCCCTTAACCCATTACAAACCTTGGAGGAGCCCAAGGTTAGCAACGTCCAACAAACAACAGAGGCAACCATTCATACGTCATCAACTAGTAAAACCACACCGTCATTGGTTACCCCCAGTACTAATTCTAGCGTCCGCTTATCTGAGGACGACTTGAAAACGCCTCCAGCGCTTCCAATGGTAACTTCTCCGGCCACCCAACAGTCTTTATTTTGTCATTCACTTTCACCACAGGAAAGCCGCATGTCTCTTGCTTTAAAAAATCATTCATGGACTGAAACAGCTGGATCAAAATCTAATGCTGTGTTACAACATTCAGATATTTTCATGTCCATGTCACTTCAACAATTGTATTCAAGCCCTTTACTTGCACAAAACAACCAATCTTCAAGTTTCAGAATACCTAATCCCACCGTAACCCAACGGGAAAGATCTCCAAAGGAGAATGTTACACCACCATTACTGCAAACGCTTTCAAATGTAGCAGCAACTACAGTAGCACTCACAGCTACTGCTACAGCTGCAGCCACAGTCTTCACAAAGTCCGAACAAGGATCTGTTAAAACAGACCTAAAAGACCAGTCATCACTGGACCTATCCTTTTTTCTTAAAGACTCAGATAAATTATCCGATCTGAAATTAGAACCTGATCCACAAGCTGCCCCCGACATCTATGTCAATCATCTGGCCACAACTGTTGCAAGCTTTTCAGTCCACAGTCACGGCATTAAACTACCATTATGATAAATTGGAGGTTGACCTTTTGAACACCTTAGCCTTGTTTACAGCAAGCATCGACAATAAGTTAGAGAATTTAAACAACCTAATAATAAGGGCTCCATCATCTTCAAACTTGGTCCAGTCAGTCTGCTGTTGCTCACCCATCATTGACAGCCTTTCAGCACTTCCAGCTTTTTAAACTTGTGTTTTAGATGAAGTCAAACAACTATCAGGAGGCAGTGCCAGCAAGAGTAAGGTTCAGGCCCAAGTACAGTGTACAGACCCCGTCAAAATAAATGACAAGTCACCGATACCAGGGGCAGATGGGATTCTAGAAAGCAAAGAGCCAAAATACCCTGAGGTACTTAAATCGCACCATACAGTCCAAGGGCTGACAAAGCCGGTCAAGCAGACACCACCACTGTTGCTGAGCCCCCAAATTGTGAGTGGCTCAACAAATGCGGCGGTCAATGCCCCTAAGGTAGACCTGGACCTTAAACCATTCACCTCGGCCTCACCCCCTCCTAAGATTATCTCTCAATTACTCCATCCTCTAGTAAGAGAGAGAAAAAACGACAATGCAAACAAAGAAACAAATTAATAATAAAACCTGTGGTGGTATCCCCTAAATTGTTCCCATTGTTTAAGAACTTGGATAATAAACGAGCTTTGAGCCCTACTCCAACAAATCAGGACCAGTTGACTACAACAGCCCCTCCAACGCTAAATGTCCAGCAGCTCACTCCGGCACACCACCAGGCTCAAACCAACCCGCCTTCCGGCCGAAGAAGTCCTGCATTAAATCCTTATGAAGTTGCGGCCGTTGATAAACCAAAAGAGTTTTTAACTGGTACGGACCAAGTAACTGGTCAAACACAAGCAGCAAACACAAACCTGCTTATTGAAACAATTATTCAACCTCAACCCATTCTTTATTCTTGTATTCAAACTGTCCCATCAGGAGCTGGAGGCTACCAACCAAAAGTAACCTTTAAGAACACTTTAATGCTGCCTGAGGACTCCTTGATAACATCGGAAGGGCTTCGGGATAATCCTTTGTCTCACCCTGGAATAGTACCCGATCCTCCAATTGAAAAAAACACTTCAAATGACAAGGGTCATTGTCAATCAAGTCCTGCCGACGATTTCCAGTGTTTTAAAATTCTCCTCGTTCCTGAATATAAATCAAAAGGCCATCATGATGTTCTCAATAGAGCAAACATCATCAAATTATCGAAAGGAGTTCCGGGCCTCTATAAATTTGCATCTGAAGATATTGAATATATAGAATTTCTTCCGCCAAGAGGGTCGCAACCCTCTGAAGTAACCTTGGTGACATTTAAACCTGCTACTTGGGCTCGAGTTCTCCTAGCCTGTAAAGACATTTTTCGGTCATGGGGAATCAAAATCTATTCCCACTCCAACCCAGGCTACCCTTTGGCACTAGCCAAGCAACCAGCAACTCAGATAAGTCTGTCAGACCTTGACCAGTGATAGAAGTAAACCATACTCATTTCTAAAAAATGCAGTTGGGGATGCACCCCTAACAGGAAACCTATGGTCTGCGCTCCCGAACTGCAATGAAACCCAAGACTGGGGGTGGCTATCAGCAGACTTGTCTTGTAAAAACTCAGCCTGACCTTTCAGACAAAATAGGTCAGAATTGAACCCTCTGGAATCTGTCAAATTTAACATCCCCCAGCCTCAACTTACAAATTCTATAAAACACCAGTCGCAGCCTCGCCTCTCCCTGTGTTCATGGAACTCAAGGATCTGGTCCTCCATCTGGTGACCTACCGATCTGGGCCCACCACCTCCCCCGGCTTCAAAAGTCAGTAACCTAGGAGTTCTATTTGATGATAAACTTACTTTCACCTCCCACTCTAACGCTATCATCTCCTCATCCTTTTACACTCTAAGGATGATTAAAAAACGTTTACCTTTCCTTCCACCTAACGCTGTTAAAACCTTCATTAACACACTAGTTATGTCGAAAATCGACTATTGCAATGGCCTCCTAATTAATGCTCAGAAACGGTCACCAACAGACTCCAGATGGTACAGAACTCAGCCGCTAGACTGATAACAGGTACCCCTAAGTAACAGCCAATTTCAATTTCATCAGTAGTACGAAACCTTCACTGGCTTCCTATCATAAGCAGTATTAAGTTCAAGGCCCTCTGCATTGCCTTCAAGGCCATTCACAAAAGCGGACCGGACTTTTTGAAGAAATCTCTGTGTGGATACACCCCTAATAGAACCCTCCGGTCCTCAACTGCCAACCTCCTGCACATCCCCCGCACAAGGAAAGTAGCCTGGGGTGACAGAAGATTTATAGTCGCTACCGCTAAACTTTGGAACTCCCTTCCCCAGCATATTCAATCATGCCCAACCCTGCTCGCCTTTAGGAAACTAATCAAGACTTGGCTTTTTAATCAATAGGCACCTCATCTCTGGCTCCAACCTCTACCAGTTCGCAGCGCCGAGACGCCCCAGGGTATTTGCGCGCTCAATAAATTGCTTAAATAAACAAATGGAACATTAGTGGCCTTCACCTCAAAATGTCTTCACCAGAGACTCGAAACTTTACTTTTAGTCACGATCTAATTGCTGTTCAGGAAACATGGGCCACTCGTAATTGTCCTATTGATTGATTTATTGAATACTGGAAACGAGCTGTTAGAGTCAGCAACCATGGTCTCCCCAAGGAAAGATTGTCTATCTACATTTCATATAGCCTAAAGGGCCCAACAGAGTTATTAAACTTCGATGAGGACTGGCTGCTCGGAGTTAAAGTTAGCTCGTGGAGACAACAGCGATCTCTGCTGTTGCTTAATGTTTACATCAATCCAAGCGTACGGACAAAAAGAGCTCACCTAAATCGCCTGCTTAATATCTTGAGCAAACTGGTTGTGGCCTTTCCCTATGCCGACTGTTTGCTTACCGGGGACTTCAATACTAACTTGTTTCATGGAAACCCGTCGGATTTGGAAGGTCTCCCCTCATTGTCTCTGTCGGCATTGAAGTCTCAGTCCAAACCTCCAAATCACTCATACTGCGCTTTGGGGGAGCTTTGTGTGTTGCAACTTTTCAGTGCAGGTTTCATTGTAATGAACGGCAGGTTCGCGCAGGATACTCCCCCAAATTGGTCGTGGACAAATGGCCGAAAGTTTTCTTTTTTAGATTATACCATTTGTAACTTAGCTATGTTTTCTCACTTGGAAAACTACAGCATTAAAGCTCGATCAGAGAGCGACCATCGACCACAAGTCGTCATCATCAATACTAATCCCGTTTTTCATAATTCCGCCCCAATAACTCATAAAGGAGTCCACTCCAAAAATGTAAAACGCTTAAGATGGAACGATGAAATTAGTATTAACATCAAGAAGGAATGTCTGTCTTTTACGCTAGGTGGCCCCTCTCTCATAGCTTCTCATATTGCTGATTGGTCAAATTTTTGTTACCATCTGTTAAAACTTTTTCCATCGCATTGGCACCCTCACACGACTATTTGTAGTTCCCAGTTTTCTATTTCAAGTCAAACCATGAAATTAAAAAAGATCAGAAATACTGCCCTGCGGGCAACCAGGAAGCATCCAGAATCTAACGACCGTCTGATCGACTACAAAACTGCTCAAAAAAACTATAGACAGGCATACCAACAAGACAAACAATTCCATCTTGATCAATTTTGGTGCAAACGTCTTTGGGAAAGCAAAAATCGCAACTCACGAAAATTTTCGGCATTACTGAACAAACAACTTAATGGAACAACCAGACAGGGGAGTGCAAATATTGCTGAGGCTGAATGGGTCACATTTTTGATTGACCACTTTAAGGCCAATGGAGGTGTAGACTTTCTAGCAACAAACACCTCCATTATGTTCAAAGACGGGCCTTCGGAGCACCAGGATTGCTCCCAAGAGCTGATGCAGCATCAATGCGAGACGATCTTTATTACCCAAGCAAGGCTGGTCAAAATATTATCAAAAGCTAGACCAGACAGAGCGCCAGGTCCAAATGGTCTGCGACAGGCCTTGTTTAAAGCAAATATTCCCTACTGGGCACAACAATTAGCAACCCTCTTTAGATCTGTGATGAGTTGTTCAACCATACCAGACTGATGGCGAGGGGCAGTAATTCACCCAATATATAAGTCCGGCGCCCATTCGTCCCCAAAGAACTATAGGTTGATAGACTTACTAGACAATGAGGCAACGTACTTTACGAGCATCTTACTTGAAGAACTGAGCTCCTGGGCGGACCAAAAAGGTTTGATTCCAAAAAACCAAATGGGCTTTACTGCAAACTCAGGTACAACGTCCAATCTATTGGCATTATCAATACTTATTGATTATTCGCGTATTTCATCTAAGCTGGTCTGTTGTTTCGTTGATTTTAAAGCTGTCTTTGACCGGGTCCCCAGAGCAGCACTTTGGGCAAAGTTAATGAAATGGGGAATCCCGGTCAAACTACTGGAGGCCATTGTCCAATTACACACCCACACCTGGATTCAAGTTAAGCTTGGTACTGGCACACACCTGTCTCGAAAAATTCCAACAACACGAGTGAAACAGGGGTGTGTGCTAGCCCCACTGCTTTTCAGCCTGCTTATTGCCGATCTCTCAGCCGAACTGGATGAGACAAATAGCCATTCCCCCAAGATCGGTGGTGTGCAGTTAAGTAATCTACTGTACGCTGATGACCTTGTTCTCTTCAGCCTTACCCGAGTAGGATCTGCAACGATTGTTAAACAAACTACATAGTTATACCGTCAAGAACAACTTGGAGGTTAACTTAAAGAAAACCCAAGTGGTTATATTCGGCAGAAAACGTTATGGAGGTGGTGGTTGGTCATACAACAACTCCAGTCTTGTTGTAGGAAAATCCTATAAATACTTGGGGGTTAACTTTGACTCTAGTGGCACTTTCGCCATACACCGTAGTGACATTTCAATGAAAGCCACAGCTCTTCAATTTGAATTTCTCAAAACTCTCAAAAAAACTGATGGGTCCGAGTTTAACCCCAATGATGGAAGTTATGAAAGCCAAAGTTGGCCCCACGCTGTCATACAGTTTTGAAATTTTCAGGGGAAAAATCAGCACAACATTAAATCAACACGTGACCAAGATTTATAAAAGTGTTTTTCATATGCCGAAATCTGCCTCCGCCGCACAGATTAGATTAGAACTGGGCCTCTTAAACTATGCAATCCTCAGCTTAGGTGCCTACTTAAATCTGTGCCATAAGATAAGGCGGGCTGAAGCTGGTACCCTTGAGTCAATGCTGTGGTTGGACATTAGCATTAATAATCTAAGTGGGTCCTACAGTAAATTCTTCAATGAATGTGTACAGCAATTTTCAGCAGGTGACCTTTGGAATCTAAACCCTAGTCAAACAGCTTTTAAAATCAGCATCAAGAAGCGCACCCGCATCCTGTCCCACACCATCGACAAAGCTTCTCTTGCCAAACGCAAGCATGCATGGGTAGTAATTAATTCCTATCCGCTGGCATCACCGTCTTTATACCTGCCCTGCACATATTCTTTGCATCTACAATTGCGATCCTTGGCACTTAGACTGGGGGAATGGCACCTGCTGAAACACTTACCCATCTGGCGTCGCTCGTCAGATAACCAACAGTGCAGGGGTAGCGGGGCCCCGGTGGAATCTATGGAGCATGTTGTATGCCTCTGCCCCGCTCTCCTGACTCAGCGCAGATTAAAATTGAGGCCAGAATGGAACAGACTGGGAGTTCGGTCCTGCAGGCAGGCAATTATTGCTTCTTATGATCCAGAGAACACAGCCTTAAATATAAGTTTTACCATTTTTATCTATCACGTATATCGTAAATTTAACCAGCAAATTGCAGGCCCGGTAGCAATTTTAAAGAGGCCCACAGGTGTTTAAAACAAAACTGTAGACCCACAAAACTTTATTTTGGTCTCCACTGTGCTCTCTATGCCTGCAATATTAGGGTATGCGATCTCGTGCGAGTCTACTTTTTGACAGCTGTTTTAATGAAACGTTTACACTCTCTGGGTCTCCTTGCAACTCTGGGCCTTCTTCTTAGATTCTGACAGTAACACTTATTTCCTTGTTACATCATTAACATTTTTGCTGCTACTTAGTTTTAAAATTAGAATTTTTATATTATTTTCGGATATTTTAATTATCTTTTTTGTATATGTGTGGTATGTATGTCCTGCTTTTATGATTATATTTTAATCAAATAAAGTAAATTCTGGGGTGCCTTTAAATCTTGTCACATTTGCTGTGTTCAAAAACAGAGGTCATATGTCAGCTTATGTCTTCTTACAAATTGCTGTTTATTTTATCCTGGAGACTAGTGTTTACAATATCCTCTAACTTTGCAATTCGAGAAAGAAAAGTAAAGTGACTTGTCTGACAGTCCTGCTGTGGTAAAGGAACAGTGAAATGAAAGCCTGTAAGATGTCAGTATTTTTTCTAACACACATTTAAACAGCTTGTAAATGAACTGTACAAATATTTCCAAATATATTTCAGTTGTTAGGTAAACTTTTTAAATTCTGAAGTGTGATGGAAACAAAGATTTTAATAGGGTCAAAATAAATCAGAACACTTTAGTGATGTGCAAATGATAAATATTTGTTGAAACCCAATTACCACACATTTATCGTTTGTATACTATATAGTTTTATCAGTAAAACTGCATTTCAGTGGGAATGTTTGTGGCCATTTCAACGGAAAAATGCTATCTTTCTGTTCCTTTCTGTCTGCCTTTACATGGTGGTCGGACCACCATGTGAAGGTAGAAAGGAAAGGAACATTGTAATCCCAATGGCAGTGTCTCCGCAGGCACCACCCCCATTGTAGGGATTACTGTCCGACCAATGCTCTGACGGGCTCCTTGAGCCTGTCAGAGGTGTCAGACGGTCTCTCCGCCCGCTGCGTTCCGACTGACTGCATCCTAATGCTGCGGTCGGACCGCTATCATGGCTGTTGGGCGGACCGCCACCGACAGGCAGTCGGTGGCGGTCCGCCTGACATTCTAATGGGGCCTTTAGTGTTAGCTGCAAGCTCACCATAGTCTGTGGCACTTTTCGAAGAGGCTATTTTAACACAAGCTGGTAAGTGCTGAAGGGCATGCCATTATAAGAGGTGTACAGAATTAAAATTTCACTAGCAGAAATCTAACCGGGGTTGAGGTGATATCCTGATGCAGGCTTCTTTAGTTATACTCCTCACGAATGGTGTAGGTATTCCCTGGTCTGGATCTAATCAGTGGAGGGAATGTTATCACTGCTCCCTCCCCCTAGTACCTGTGTAACAATTTTACCCATAAGAAATTCAGCACTGCGCTGCTAGAGCCTAGTGGGGAAGTTGACGCATGTCACGAATAAGTTGATTCTGAGTTCCCCCACTTTCCCCGCCTTTCTCACCAGCAGGTCTCCAGGGATGTGAGATAGGGTGGGCCTTTGTGTCTTTGAGACCAGACTGACACAGATTGTGAGAGAAACACCATGCCAGGAGAAAAACTGTGGAGGAGGTGATGGAACCAACATTTAATGCTCCAGTGATTCAGAGGAGCACACCCCTTCAGATCTAAATCCAAATGATTAAATCTTAAATGACACAGAAGCTCTTGTTTCCATGAAACCGCCTTTATTGAGAACAAGCATTTGCTTTGGTGGTATTCTGTTAAGGGTGAAGCGACAGACTTGTAGCTTCTTGCCTCAAGAGAAAGTTTTGAACGAAGAAGCATGATCTAATGCTCACTCTGCGGGGAGCTACCAGCCTACTGGCCTTCAGAAAAGGCCTTAAAACCTGGCTGTTTACCCAGTAGCCTGTTTTTTCTTGGATGTATTTGTCTGGCTTTTGGTCCTTTTGTCTTTTTAACGTCGTTATGTTATTGTGTTGCAGTCCTCCTTCTCCAAAAGCGCCGGGACACTCTTTTTGAGTAGCCGTGCGCTATACAAAAGAATAAATAACATAACATAACATAACAACAATGCAGCACAATAACAAAAACGTTTATCTTAAAATACCTGATTATTTCTTATAATAAGGCGAGATTAGCTTGCCTTTAAAATTTTCATTAAGACACTTGACAAGGCAGCACTGTTTCTGTTACCATGATCACGAAATCAGATTATTGAGCCGTATTTCTACATAAGGTCACACTTCTGGAACAATGTGGTAACTTTATTGGTGGCACCTAGATCAAGTGGTGTCACTGTGGGAGAATAAAACGCCATACAACACACAGACAAGCATGCAGCCGTAATAGCTCACTTTCTGTACTGCAGAAGATACATCTTTGGCGTACCTTCCCTCTCCAAGTGCTAGTGGAATATTTTTGCACCACTTTTCGGCCTGTTTCATAATCTGGTCCCAACAAACTGGGAATGAAAAGGACTGGAACATTAAAGTAAGAAGTAATCTCACCCTTAAATGTCTAGCAGTCCGTGAGAAGGTTCACTAAGCATTCAGGGATTTCACAATTAAATCCAGGCAAGTCAGAACTAGGCCAGAATTTTAGGATATCCACATAAGATAGACTTGCATGCAAAGAATCTAATCGAAAATCATCTACATAGTTGTTGGTTACTCTGAAACACTGGCACGGTTCCAGCCCTAATGGACACCACAGAAGTTGCGCAGTACATTTCCAGTTGCAGAAGCGCACAAATTAAAAATGAGCATTTTCAGCAAATTGTGTAATGCAGTTTGTAAAACGCATCACCTGGTGTTCAACCAGTGACATACAGAAATCTTGCATGGCTTGACGCCAGCATTGATAGCGGAAGTCATTTTAGCTTCTGTATACTGAAGCGTTATCACAGGCATCGCTAGTACACAACAAAGATTTCACATTGACACCATCAGTACAAACGTCAGTGACTCAAAAATAGGTAAAGAATACGTGGCTGCCGCAGAAGGAGTGACGCAAGGTTCTGTTACACTCACAGTAGAGGTACAACGCATATGTCTTGATAAAGCTTCCTCCCCTCACAGACTAGATAAAACTGTTGCAACACAATGCCAGTTTCTCGCCATCACAAAACAAGTGCAGATGGGCCAGTATCACTGCATCTGTACTGTCTTCCTAGAACAGGTTCAGAAGAGCAGCAGCAGCATGCTAGGACGGGAATGTCCCCTGCATGATGTCATCATATTCACTTGCCGGCATGTATCTGGTTTCCTGTTTTTTTATTTTAGCTCTAGCATCACAATAAAATAGCATATGCACAGAGGCCTAAACTTTTCTTGTGACACAAGAAAGGCCCTGCACTTGTCCTGTGACCTGGAGGGGCACACCTGGAGTGCCCTCATTGACAGAGAGTGGACTACTATCCCTGTCTTGTCACATATAGCTGTTGTGGCACTGTACCATGTTTTGTGAATCCACAGTTGTAACCAGGCCTTTTTGTCTGTATTCATTTGACTACACTGACATCCTGGATGTATGTTGTGCATGTATGTATAGCCTACTTGGTACATGCATGGATGTATGTGTGAGTGAGCCAGAGTGATGAAGGCTCCTTGGATACATAAAACTTGACACTAGCAAGGCGCCATGAATTTCAATTAATGAGCATTGCTATATGCCGAATGCATATTAGGTTATTTTAGGTTATATTTTCAGCCTAGTTTTTGAATGGCATGTTTCTCCTTCTGTTGCCTTGTTGTTTCTTTCAGCGATCGGGGTACCGTTGCACACAATTCTGGACCTTCTCAGTGACTCGAGTCTCAGGAGCCAGGTGGCTTTTTGTCAGGTCTGTGCAAAGATAGGTTTGTTCGGTGCAGCAATTAGGGATGGAACCTGTTGGGTTAACGGAGGATAACGGTGTTAATTTCATACTGCGGTATATGTTTGATGTCTAAGTGAGGGAGCCACTGGACTTTTTTGTTTCCGTCATTCCAGGAGGATGAAAAGTTACTCATTTCACGGTTGATATTTTTGGGTTGTGTTGATGTGGGAAATGCCATCGATAGCTGTGTAGAGTAGTGCTGTGACTGTGTGAGAGATGCTACCTATGCATCCTTGGTGGCAGATATGGGTGAAGGTCTATCTAACCTGTTTTGTTGTCTCTGTTAATGCTGGTTGTGGACGAAGTGAGTTGTATTGTTGGTGAGTATCACTTTGGCAACGTGATTTTGGCGGTGTGTCACCTAGCTTTTGTATACTGAAGTGTTATCACAGGCATCACTAGTACACAACAAAGATTTCACATTGACAACATCAGTACAAACGTCAGTGACTCAAAAATAGGTAAAGAATACATGGCTGCCGCAGAAGGTGGGACACAAGGTTCTGTTACACTCACAGTAGAGGTACAACACAGATGTCTTGATTAAGCTTCCTCCCGTCACAGACTAGATAAAACTGTTGCAACAACAATGCCAGTTTCTCGCCATCACAAAACAAGTGCAGATGGTCCAGTATCACTGCGTATATACTTTCTTCCTAGAACAGGTTCTGAAGAGCAGCAGCCGCATGCTAGGACAGGATTGTCCCCTGCACGATGTAGTCATTCACTTGCCTGAGTGCGTGACGGCATGTATATGGTTTCCTGTTTTTAGGTCTCGCCTGACCCAGCCCATGCGCTGGTCTGGCGAGACATTTAGTAGGTGGGTTTAGAAAGTGCTACCCACATTTTTGTGCTGGCAACAAGCTACAGTGCACGATGGTGTGCACGCGCACAGCTGCTCCCCGCATTCCCCCCTCCCTTCTCGCCCAGCCATCTGCCTTTCCTGCGCCAGCCTTCAGCACCATACCCCTCCCCCGCTACTGCGCGCGCATGCCTAGCGTGCATCATCGCGATCACTTTTGCTTTTAGAGTGATCGCGATGAGGGATTGTCAGTGTGTAAGGGGTAGTTCAGAGTGCGTCGTTGTCTACACAAAGCAAGCAGCACAGATCCGCTCACCTTCACAATCTAACGCCTAACAACCGCCGGCCGGGAAACAACAAAGGAACAACAGACCAAGCATGACTGACCCTACACTTGCCATTACAGCACTTCAGTTAGACTCGGAAAACGAAGGAACAGTTGCGCCCCTTTCTCTCTTCTCCCCCATGATTGTGTACTGCTCTATCACTCTATTCCCGCCCCACTCTTCTCCGTGGTCTGTCTACTGCTATAACCCTGCCTCCTTCAATCCCCTCTGTTTCCCCTTCTCCTGCCCGTGAGCTGCTCTACATTCTAGACCCGCCCATTCCATCTCCTCACGCCTCTTCCTGTCCATGTGCTGCTTTGCTATCCTCATAGCCCCGCCCTTCTTCCTCATTCCCAGTGCTGATCTAGAAACATTTTAATACCGCCTCTTCCGCCCTTCTCCATCCTCACGTCTTTGTGACTACCCCCACCCTTTCACGCTCGTGCCCGCACGTGCTCTGTTCACACACTGGGGGCAGCTTTGCATGATCTCAGCTGACAGGCGCCCTCTTCCCACCACAACATAAGCTGATTACGAAGGGAACAAGGCGCATTAGAAATCTGTCTGTTTCATCTCTTTTTAATCCCCCGCTCATGCTGGACCCCTCCGTGTTACTGAAGTTAACTTAAGTAAATAAATATTTATGGCTTTTTGTCAGGTCTGTGCAAAGATAGGTTTGTTCGGTGCATCAGTTACGGATGGAACCTGTTGGCTTAAAGGAGGATAACGGTGTTAATTTTTTACTGCGGTATATGTTTGATGTCTAAGTGAGGGAGCCACTGGACTTTGCTGTTTCCGTCATTCCAGGAGGATGAAAAGTTACTCATTTCACGGTTGATATTTTTGGGTTGTGTTGATGTGGGAAATGCCATCGATAGCTGTGTAGAGTAGTGCTGTGTCTGTGTGAGAGATGCTACCTATGCATCCTTGGTGGCAGATGTGGGTGAAGGTCTATCTAACCTGTTTTGTTGTGGAAGGAGTGAGTTGTATTGTTGGTGAGTATCACTTTGGCAATGTGATTTTGGCGGTGTGTTACCTTTACAGTGAACCATTTACCTAGTGTTACATTTACAATGCATTTTTTATATTGTATGTCATTTTCATAGACTTATAGCTACATTCTATTTTAGAACGGGTTTTTAAAGTGATATAGGGGCAAAGGGTGTAGTTAACAATCAAAGACCATTGTCTATCAAAGATATTTAACCATCACAGACTGGCATCTCTCAAAGATGCTTAACGGTCATAGACCCGTACTCTCATCTTTTACAGACTGTCTTCTCTCATTTATGTTTGTCAAATGCCTGCCATTGTTTTTCAAGATGTCCTACAATATCAATAGTTAGCAATGTTGTATTATGGGACATGTGACTGCACAAAGTGAGGGTGAAAAAAAGAGAGTCTATGGGGTAATGGAGAGGGTAGGATACAGGGGTCAGAGGCAAAAGACCATGGGATGAATTAGGGCCTGACAAAGTTAGAAATTGTCTGGGTTGTCACGGCAGACCAGAGACAATCGTATTGGAGTTGGTCTGCTGCTCCATTCATCACAATGTTGGAGATGGGCCTGGAAAGAAGACCACCTTGTCATCCCTTGCCCACAATGTCACAACCAGACATGTCTTTCAAGAGTCCTCTTGATCTGTATGCCAGCGGATAAGGAGAGATTTGATGGGTGAGGTTAGGGCTGAGCTCTTTCCCTAAATGCTTGGGCTTCAGGATATCAAGGCTTGGAGTATCTCTCTGTCAGTTGGCAAACACATTAACCAGGGCTCGAAAAATGGTACTAGTCCTGCAGGTCTAGTGCCGTGGAAAATTCCCTCGACCTCACTTCAACCTACTTGACGTCCATCTCCGAAAACGGAGCAAAAGTGATAAGATAACAAGATTTAAAGGCATCTTTATTGCTCATTCCCTTTGTGAGCAATAAAAATGCCTTTAAATCTTGTTATCTTGTCACTTTTGCTTCGTTTTCACAGACAGAGGACAAAAGTTAGTTTCTCTTCCTACTCCCCAGAAAGGACGAGTAGGACCTAAAAATAGCTTGTCCTCCTCAATTCTCCCTCGCAAATGCGAGCGGGCGAGTGGATTTGTCGAGCCCTGCATTAACCCAGTACTTGCTTAACCCAGTGCACCAAGGTTAGGGCGTAAAAGGACAGCAGCCTTCAACCTAGGTTCTCTGTTTGGATGCTCTAGTAGTCAGTATAGTCGTGGCTGAACTAGGACTCAGCATGTTTGTGGCACTTAAATGACAGTAGCAACAATGTCCAATCTGGTATCATTCATAAAGCGAGTAGAAACAGTATTGTATGATACAGTAAATCTGTCGCAATGTTCACTCAGTGCCCACCTGGTTACAGATTATCTTCATTGAGTGAGCCTTGAGTGGATTTACAGATGATGGTTTCATACATCCCTGTCCACGCTCTGTGTCATGGACAGCTTCTTCTTCTGTGATGGGCCTTTTTGATGGCAGGCACAAATGTTCTTTGCTCCCCTCTCCCAACAGATGCTTGAAACCCAAATCTAGCAAAGCAAATCCTCACGGCTCTAAATCTGCTTGGCAGGCTTTGAGGAGGAAATTGAAAATTCAGTGTTGGCGGTCGGTTCCACAAATACACCAATACTCCATTGCCCTGCAGTGTAATCCAGGGGGCATTTGGGTAGGTCTGTGGACATCCTGATCCCTTGCAATCTAGATCGAGCTGAAATGGTATATACAGCTGTACAGAGATTTCTCCTTTCCTCTCACCTCACAAGAGCGATGAACAAGTTGGCATTAAAGGAAGTCTATAGAGCAAGAGTACGGGTGAGTAACTTGGTTTATATTGGGCGGGGATTCCTTTTTGGGGTCCGTAGTATTCCTCCCATTACTCCATCACAGTGGCCTCTGGACACTTCCACCTCTGCCAGTGGGATGTTTTATTGAAATAATGAAATTATTTACAGTGTTTTTCTAAAGGTTGCGTTAATCTGCTGAAGATGTCTCTGTGTGGATTGCTGGAAATGATAGATTACCTTTTTCATCCCTTGTGTAGGAGCTGGGAGCTGTTTAGAAACCCTTGAAGAGGGAAAGCCGCTCATTGTTGTTATCAATGACAAGCTCATGTCCAATCACCAAGCAGAGCTGGCACTGCAACTTTACAACGATGGCCATCTCTTCTACTGCACATGCAGGTACACCTTTCATAGAGCAGACATGCATCTGAGTCTCGTGGGGGGACTTTATTGGGCTCCAGGTGTCGAAATCTTGGCAAGAAACTGAAAATAGCAGTTCACACTGAGCACCAGGAGATCCTTATAGTGACTTGCGTCTTTGTCGCAGTGGCTGGGATTCTGCTAACTTCTTAAGCTATAATCAAGGCCGTAATTATGTAATTCAACAGTTTTTCTGGTTTTGCACAATTATTTACCGTTAAATCCATTGCCTTCTGCATAACCTGCATATTTCATGAATGATGCCTATGAAATACAATGCAGCTCACTCCTGTTTATGTATATTAATGTTATCCAACATAGGGATTCTACCATGTATTATGCGAATATATATGCACCCATGTGTGTGCTGCTATTTTTATTTGAAGTGTTTAGTCATACGTGAAAAAAGGTGCAAAAGGATCAGAGCTCCTTCTCTCAATTTGTGGGAAGGGCAATGTTTCAAAAAATTGTAAAATACCCCTCACACACTGAAACCTGATTATTAAAGGTCACTTTTTAAATCTTGATGGCTGCATTCTGCTACTAGAGAAGGCAGCATTCACCCAGATGGTGTTAACATCCTGCATTATTGATAGGATGAAATCTATTTGTCAGAAACGGGAAACACTCCTTTACTTAAGTAGGTGGAAAAATGTTTTATTATTTTCACGAAATGTTTTGTTTCTTCGTTTTTACAGAGTACTCGAGATTTCAAACGAGTACGAAACATTGTGCATCTCTTTTTAAGTTCTCTAGTCTTTAATCATAAAATAAAAAGAGGGGTTTCTAGGAACCCCGAAGCAATGGACACAGAATAATGCAAACGCCAAACTCCAGTGCAGTTTTAAAACTTAGGTAGGATGCACAGAATAAAAATGGTGCATCTTTTATTACGTGGATAAAATATATTTGGGTTTGTTTACTAAAGAGTGCAACATTGTTCTGTGAATAACAGGTGTTATAATTATCAAACTCAATTGTACCAATTTTATTGACCACAGACGTATGAAGAACTGGGTTGACTGTGTTGGGATTAAAACCTTAAACTGTTGCCTGGAGCTCCAGCAAGGAGCCCTGAACTCACGGATGTATCTCATCCTGTCAGCAATAATCTGTAAACTTATATATATATATTCACTGAAAAAACCAAAGGTTTCACACACGTTATAGTTAGCTGGACATTTCTCTCGTAAAAAAACAATGAAATTCCCCCGTTATAGTTAGTTCAGATAACTATAACTCGCGCGCCTGCAATCCACTGCTCATGACGTCACATATTACATCACTCATGACATGGTCAGTGGCATCACTCATGACATCACTGATGACATCATCCTTGTGAGTTATAGTTATCTGAACTAACTATAACGGGGGAATTTCATTGTTTTTTTACGAGAGAAATGTCCAGCTAACTATAACGTGTGTGAAACCTATGGTTTTTTCAGTGAATTTGCAAGGTTTTTTAAATGCTAATTCCTAACTATAACGTGTGTGAAACCTATGATTTTTTCAGTGAATTTGCAAGGTTTTTTAAAAGCTAATTTCTAAATATAACGTGTGTGAAACCTATGTTTTTTTCTGTGTTTTTGCATGGTTTTTTGAATTCTAATTCCTAACTATAATGTGTGTGATACCTATGGTTTTTTCATTGAATTTGTTTGTTTACATCATTTTTTTCTTTTTTTTTTTCCTTTAAACACTATTCTACCTATGTATATATTCATGGTTTTAATGCATTCTTCAATATAGAAAGATTCACCTTTTTCAAATAAATGGTTAGATATAGTTGTATAACATAGTTAATATCTTCAACAAACCTTTATCTTTTTTTTATTTTTTTTAGCGTGCGCATACGGTAAGCTTACCGTAAGCGCACGCTTCGCTTTATTTATGGTGAGCGTACGTAATATTTATACTCCGTGTGCGCATGCTTACGCAATTTGCGTACGCGTCCGTAATTCCTACGCGACGCGTAAGCGCATGCTTCATACGCGCGCGCACGTTACGCGGAAGTGTACGAGCGTGACTGTAATGCGCATGTGCGCGTGCGCGTGTCTTTCGTACGCGCATGCGTACTTTTACCGTACGCGCTCGGTAAGCTTAACGTGCGCGTACGGTTGGTCATGTGATCAAGAAACAACACTTTTGATTGGTTTAAACTACTTTCAGTTCCAGAATCTTCCTACACCACACCCATTCCCCTCATTACTGCTTGTGATTTCCTAGGAGAAGGAGCTGAATTGTCTTTGGGATACAATGGCAGAGCAGCAGTCCTCTTCTGAGAGTGAGCAGGGCAGCAGCATCATCAGACAGAGAAGGAGGAAACAAAAGAATTCTTTTGTTTGGGAGTATTTCACTTTTCCAGAGGGGCAGAAAAAGGTAAATGCTCCATTAGTCACCTGCTCACTTTGTGAGTGTGTCTTATCTAGAGGTAACCCAAGGAAGAAGTATTCCTTTGGTAATCACACTATAGTGAGACACATTAGGGATGTACATCCCAGGACTTTTGCTCGACATACTGAAGCAAACCCTCAGTAAGTCACCCGAGCACACCCGCAGAAGCTCAGCCGAGTACATCTTCGGCAGCTCAGCCGAGCCCTTCCTCTGCGGTGGGAGCATCACCCTCTTCTGCTCCTCTGGAAACGAACCCTCGATTTCAGAGGGTACAAATGAGGTGCACCAGATGTTATGGTCTAATTGTTCATGGGGAGACCAGTGTTTCCCTAATAAACAATAAGATAGACCAGCACATCTGTGGTCCTTGTTAATATTCCCATTCTTTCTTTCCTCTGTCCCTGTATTAACACAACGGCTCTTTTAAGAGCCAACCTTACCTCACAACTTTTTTTAAACATTTTTAATTAAAAAATTTTTTTACCGTACGCGTACGGTACGCGTATTTATTTATTTAAAAAAAAAAAAAAAAAATGTTTACACCCTACAAGATCCTTGAGGGAGTACAACGGAAAAGAGAAAAGCAGATAGGGGAGAAGTGAAAAAAAGGGAGCATGAAACTAAATGTGTGATAAATACAGAAATTTCACACTTACCTGACCAACAAAATAACTTATTTATTAATAAAACCATCATATTTATAAAAATAAAAGCTGCCCCTTTCCTACAAATGCCATTCTTACAGAACCAGACCAACACAAATAAAATCTCTTCAACAATTCCTGTGTGCACACAGACTCGTGGTTTGATTCTAGGCACAAAACATTATTCCTCAGTGATACCAGTACACCTTAACTTATGGTGAAAACATACTCCATAATATTTTACAAGTTCAAGACAGTTAAATATCTCCCAAACCACAAAATGTAAAACACAACTTTTAAAGAAGAATCACAATTCTATTTTTTATATCAAAATTCACCACATACATCCCCTCTCAAACTCATATCTCACCTTTAAAATTAGTTAGTTGAGAAAGAAATGTGGCACTCAAACAGCAGATTATCAGAGTGAGAATCTCAGAGCTGTACACCTCTCTCCTCCCACCAGAGCCAGTAAATGGCAATGTTTCCCTCACTTTTTTCACACATATACATGTTAATTACAAATCTCAGTGCTTCCAACATTTTTTCAAATGAAATCACACATTTCTATTGGTTGAAAACTGCAACCCCTTTCCAAATGAACCCTTCCCCCAACTTGACTTCTGCCTGCTACCATAGCAACAGCTCATGGAACACTGGTGTGAGCAGAGAGGTCAGAAGTTCAGCACACAATGTTTCTATTCCAAACAGCAAGAGTACTTCACCTGTCAAACCTAACAGCAAATCCAAATTAATCTTCTGTGGGAACACAATTTTCTGAACCAATACAAAACATGCTTCTAAAAATGTACACATACAGCCTAGTTTTAACTGTAAAATGGTTTGAATCAGCCAATGAGTTCTTTTTATTTAAAAAAAGTATGTATGCCTCCATTTTACAACTGTCTTTCATTTCATATTGCCATTCTACTGAAAGACACCTCCTGAGTGCATCCAGATCTCCTTGAAAGATGTTCACAGTGTGGATTGTAGGTCACAGCTATGTCTTCTGGAGTGAAAAGTATGCAGAAAAAAGAGGTATGGTGAGAGACCTTGCTTTGCCAAATGTAGACATTAAATGGATTGGTCAGAGAGGGTTAAAGTGGCACCAATTAATGCCTTTGGTGAAAACCTTTCTACATCTCCCACAGCCTGACCTTATTATTGTGCACTTTGGTGGAAATGACCTAGGCACTTTAACTGGGGTAGGTCTGGAAGTGCTTGTTAAGGACACCTTTGTGCAATTGATGTCGCTTTTTCCTCAATCTGCCTTTGTATATTCTAATATATGCCAAAGGCAAAAATGGAACTGGTCCAACCAATTTTGTCCACAGATTGACAAAGCAAGAAAGCACGTCAACAAATCTATTTCTGCTTTCCTCAGAGACTATGGTATGGGTTCTATATACCACAACAACTTGCGTTACAACATGCAAGACATTTATAGAGGAGACGGTGTACATTTCACTGATGAAGGCAACAGAGTCTTGCTCTTGAACTTTAGACTCTGCATCGGTACTTACTTGTAGGTACCACAAAAAAAACACTTCATAAACACAACGGCTCTTTTTAGAGCCCCCTAATATCTAAACACTTAAATTTGATTTTTACTTCTATTTTTTTTATTGTTTTTTTTCTGCCGTGCGCGTACGGTAAGCTTACCGTACGCGCACCCCGCGATTTAAAAAAAAAATACATTTGAATATATTTTTCATACTTTTGGGACCTTCTTGGACCCCCTGACAAACGCTAGGGGGTCTGCAACTCTCTTTGTTGCCCCCTTTTCACGTTCTCCTCCTTTGTTTATCAGTGTGAGACACACAAAATGGCGGCCGACACTTCCTGATTTCGACCGATTCGAATGTTTACAGTCATGTAACCACCAATCAGAATTAAGCTCGCGCACGGCAGCGTGCGCGTACGGTAAGCTTACCGGACGCGCTCGGAGCGCGCTTATAGATATATATATATATTTATTTAAATGCTATTTTCTCAGGAAATACTGAACAGATTTACACCAGACCTGCACAAGGCACATCCCTGACCTGAGGTCTACCTCTCTGCCAAATTTCAAGTAATTCTGTTCAGCCGTTCGGGCTGTAGCTTGGACTAAAGGTCCTATGGGAGAATGCATGGGGAAAACGTGTTTTGGGACCCCCCCTTTTTCTCAGCCCCCGCTTGACGAATCCCCCCCAGACTTTCAGGGTAGGAGCGGAGCGCCCCACCTATTTTGAAAATTTCGCGAGGATTCGTCAATCGGCGCCAAAGTTATTCAAAATAGAATGTTGCGGATTTCCTATGGAAACACGGTCCTAACTATAACTATCTACTGGCGACCGCCAGTAGATAATGTGTGTGTGTGTATATATATATATATATATATATATATATATATATATATATATATATATATATAATGGTTCTATACTTATCTGTGAAATAGATGCATTTTCTTTGAAAAGTCATGCGTGGTTAAAGCATACTTATAATATTGTATACATATATGTACAAATAGTAAAATTTAAAAAATATATAATTTGCGTAATCCTTAACTACCCTCACCCCATTAATCCCTTACCCATACTAAAAAAATACCCTGCCAGCCAAAAATCCAACCCCCCCTAAACCTTAAAAATGCGCTTGCCACCCAAAAACCCATACCCACCTTAAACCCTAAAAAGGCCTTGCCACCCAAAAACCTAACCCACCTTAAACCCTGAATATTCCCTTGCTACCCAAAAACCCATACACACCCTAAAAAGTCCCTTCTCATCCAAAAACCCATACCCATCCTAAATCCTAAAAATTCCCCTGTCACCCAGAAACACATACCCACCCTAAAAAACACCTTACCACCGAAAAAACCAAACCCACCATAAACCCTAAAAATTCCCATCTCAACAAAAAACAAACACCCACCCTAAACCCTAAGAACACCCTTTCCCTAACGCAGTTGCGAGTGGGTAGTTATAGTTAAGACCTAGTTTTGTTAGGAAGAGTGTTTTTTTTTTCATTTGCCGATAACTTTGGCGTTGTTTGATGAATCCTCACTACATTTTCAAAGCTAGTTTGTCACTCACTTCAGCTGCTGTCTTGAAAATTCTGTGCTGATCCGCCAAGCGTGTGAGAAAAGGGGGTGGTCCGAAAACACGTTTCCCCCATGTTAATTTCCATAGAAAACTTTAGACACGACTACAGACCAAACTGTTGAATGAAATTACACCAAATTTGGCAGATTTGGTGTAATTTGGCCTTTGCAGTTTAATTTAATTCGAACTCGGCCCACATGCTTTGGGCGCTTTACATGAGCACCAGTTCCATACAAGGCCACTTTATGGTTTTTTAAGGATCGAGAGATTACTTTGTTTCCCAGCATAACAGGATATTGATCCCACCCCGAGACTCGAACCTGGGTTCCCAGTTCCAAGGTCAGAGCTCTAGCCCTAACACCACACCCTCTCCCTACAGGTTGTACAGTAATGTCCATTTGCCAACAAAGAATGCTAAATACTGCACTTTTTAGGTCTCGCCTGAGCCAGCGCTTTAGCGCTGCTCTGGCGAGAACTTTAGTAAACGGGGGATTTGGAAGTGCAAACTAGTGCTTTCAGGCCTCCAAATACAGTGCATGTGCGCCGGGCGCGCGCACCATTTGGCAGCCTGCGTGATCATTTTGCGGCCGCTTTGATGTTCTGAGTGAGCCGCGCGGCCACTGAGAACATCAAAGCGGCCGCGAAAGTGCTCACCATTTGCCAGCCTGCGTGCCTCTCTCCCCTTACCCCCTCCCTTATCCCACTTCCTGCTTGTTCTCTTTGTGTTACTGCAGCCCACCACTGCGCCCGGTTTCATATTTTAAATTAACGCGGTTGCTTCTAAGCGTTGCCAAAGAATATAAGGTGCTGATATCACCTATTTTATCACAACTGACCGAGGGACTTTGTCTTAATGTCAGCATGGATGTTTAAAGAGTGGGTCTGAAAAAATAAGCAGTGTTGGGAAGAGTCATTTGTTTAACTTTTTAAGTGAAACTGTTACAGCGCAAACGGAATGGAAACTTTCGAACAACATTCTCATCTCAGTAAGAAACTTGCCAGCTTACTGTTTAAACAGCATCCATATGTACAACTTTATGAAAGCCACATTACAGCTCCTACCAATAATAACGATCTTTACCAGGGGGCGACATTTCTTTTTATTGTACCACTGCAGACTCGCAGGGTGCCATCTGCGTTTGTCATGTTACAAATGTTGCTTTCAGTTTCGCTGACTTGTTAAAGCTGGAAAACACCTCCCCGCCTCCTCCTCCCCTACCCCTTCCTTTCCTCCCCCGGCTCCTTCCCGCCTCCTCCTTTTTTGGAGTCAGAGCTAGTAAACAAGCGACAAAGCCACTCCACCCTAAATTAACATCAGTACAGCGCCCAATAACCCTCCTAATTCACCCTTCACTGTGAATGCAAACTTACATTTTTAGGGTAATTTTTCCGATATTGCAGCCAATAAAGTTCACATTTCATGTGTTGCTGCTTCTCTCTTCAAATTTACCTTCACATTAACAATCTCCCCCAACTCCCCACCCTCGAACTATTTTTCGTATGGGAAAGATTCCCCTTTTAAAACACTTCCCCCAACATTCACTGAAAAGCACACTACAGTTAGAACATCGTGCCCTATAAAACTAAGCTCCATATAGAATCGACCCTCTTAGAAGCACACCACCCTCAAACAGTCCTTCTATGCCTACCACACCCATAAGACAATTTATCCTAAATGAACATCATCCTATGAGAAAATCCACATAATACACATTCTCCTGCAGCAGCATCCTTCCCACATTACTTTTTCTGCAGGGCCACTCACCTCCAGCTTTTATTATTAAAACTTTGCAACATGCTGAACACAAGCCACAATACTCCACAATATAGCTTTAACACATTAGTAAAGCCAATAGCTCTGGCTAAACACTTATAAGATCCCAAAGGCGAGACCTATTGGCTTTGCCAATGCTTGTTTACTTTTCCGCACATAGTACCCAAAGCCAAAGGTCCTTTGTGAGTCGCACACTGACTTAACAGCATGAAGTGACAGGTTTCTTTCCGAGGCTTCTCCTGGCCCATGTTGTGCTGTGGTCGGCGGCCTCCGTTTGGAGTGGGCTAGGGCACTCCCCAGGAGAGATGCGCGATGACGCACAACCACCACCGGGTCAGTTTCGGTGCGTGATCACAGCAGCCAATCAATCAAGAGCAGGGCATTAGCTCAGCGGAGACACAGTGAGAAGAGAATCGGACCTCTAGCCCTTGTTCTTTAACGAGTTGTGTCATTGGAACGGCATGCGCCGCTGAACCACCCCAGGGCCTGTTTGAGGATGCGGCAACAGCAGGGCTTTGGGTTATATGATCCCGCCATGGTGGCCTGGCAGGGGTTTTACTGCTCTCATAAACAGCGTTTAGTGTAAACATCACCCCAAACCCAGCTTTAGCTCGATAGCAGGGAGTGTCTAATCTGCAAGCGTGGGTTTCTTTGGAATGTACGGTTTTGATGAGATTTCTTTGGGGCGCTATTGGTAATCCTCTCCTTGTCTCTCTTTTAGCACCCTCCGGGACACATTGCAGTCCATGGACCCAGCGTCGCTGAAGACTTTCCCTCCCGGACAGCCAGAGATCTTTGCCTCCTTCCTGGATAAAGCTGTAGGGTTTGGATAACCCATGTGGACACCACTAGATGTTTGTTTACATATGTTTATAACTATCGGATCCAAAATTGTTAACATGAAATATTTAGGAATCAATTATAATTCCAATATAGAGTTGGTTAATAAACGTTTTGGACCTCGATGATCGTCAATTTACATTTGAGCAAGTAAGTATCTACAATTACATTTAAAGAATTCTGCTTTAAACACATTATTTTCGGTTCCTCGGCATAGATATGTTGTTTCATAACGTGTGTGTGTTTTTAAGTAAAATGTGTTACTGGCAGCGAACAATTGAAATGATGGTTGCAGGAGCAGAGGACACTTGGTTACACCTTGGGGGAAGGGGGGCACACACGCACACTCACACTCCAAGAGACACACACACATACATGCCAACATTTCAGAAGAGCAAAGTGGGAGATTTAAAAAAAAAAAAAAAAATCGGGAGAATGGGGCCTTCAATCGGGTTTCTGTCATGTATGGACATTGGAAGTGTGCTGCTGCAGGATCGGACATTTGAAAGCAAATTCACGTGTTTTTTTTAAATCACCTTTCAGAAGCATGGAGCGCAATGGCAGGCAGAGAAAGAGGGGACGCAAGAGTTGTGCACTGGCCTGGCAGGTTGCGGTCAGTGCATACACCGCCCCTCCCCCGTCAGCCCGGGCTGAAACAGCTTCCGGGCACACACACAGCCGCCCCCCCCCCCCCCTGCTTCACAGGTGTTTAAAAGACCATTCGGTTGTTAATGGGGCTTTGTTGGTTTTTCACCCCTTCTAGAGCCCCTGCATCGCCATTCTGACTATTGCTGGAAGAATTAGCACGTTACACATTACCAAGCCCTGTCAGCTGAAACCCCGAGGAATCGGGTTTTTGCTTGCAGGAATCGGGAGGCGGGAGACTAGCCTTGAAATGGGTAGTCTCACGCCTGAATCGGGAGTGTTGGCATGTATGCACACACCCCAAGAGACTCACACACACACACCAAGAGACACACACACACCGAGAGACACACACACCCACCCAGAGACTCACACACACACACACACCAAGAGACTCACTCACACACAGACACACCAAGAGACACACTCACTCACACACACACACCAAGAGACACACACACACAGAGACACACACACACAAGATGATCACTGTAGCAGGAGAAAGACGGGCTCTACACTGCAGGGACAGACACTGAGACACAAGATGAACACTGCAACAAGAGATATGCATAAGATGTGCACCACAGCAAGGGACAGTGCCAGTCACATCAGACAGCCACAGCAGTTCTAAAGATGTGCATTTCAGAGAGAGACATATGATGGACATTAAAGCAAGACACAGATATAGACTCTACCGAAAGAGACAGACACATGCTATCCACTACAGAGACCGACGTAGGATGAGCACTACAGCTAGACACTGCACACAAACGGACTCAGACTGCTTCTGCAGACACAGACAGGATGAGAATTACAGCAAGAGTCGGACACAGGTCGTGCTCTACAGACACAGGCGCTGTATATGCAGAGATGGAGAGAGAGAGGCAGAAGAAGAGCAGCACAAGAGACGGGTACAGGCTGCCACGCTACAGCAAGACAGAGACAGCCATGGGGTGAGCACTACAAGACACAGACATAGGATGTGCACTGCCGAAAGAGAAAAACGCAGGCTGTGCACGAGGGGAACCAGAGGTTCTCTTCCAGGGGATCCTCATCAATAGTCATAAGCACTGAATATTCCCGCCCATGTGCGGGGACCCCGGAAATAATAAAATTATATATGTAAAAAACATACATATATACAGCTCTGTATATGTATAAACATATATCATTTTTTCCAAGCAAATGCAGCTCCCATAAAAGGCTAGGCAATGTAAATATACACATCCAATAACACACATATATCTATATATATGTATAAAGGTATAACAATACACCCAAATCTCTTTTTTTTTTTTTTTTTTTAATGAGGTAAACACTCATGAGAAAGCAAAAAATAAAGAGAACAAACTGTGGAAAAACACAGATGTATAACACATTGCCAGCCTGCAGGCTGCATTGCAATACAATACCATAGAGACTAAAAAGCCCTGTACAGGTAAAAACTGGCACCGTGCCTTTAAGGCAGCCCTGACTTCCATATCCCATCATGCCTCAGGGGTGACAGTTAGGTCAGTTGTTCTTTCCGGCTCCTTCAGTCAGGACCCTGGAATTCAGCTCTCTTCTTTTTTGACTCTTTAGTCAAAAATTATAACAACTTTAAGATTTTTTTTGGACTTCTTCTTACAATTTCTGTGAGGAAGTCAGTATCCTGTGTTTTTCTGACTGATTTTTCAACCATTTTGTCAGAAAAATGCCTTCTTTATTTGTTCCATGCCCATCTTGTGGAAAAAAGAAGGCTGCGTCAGACACACATGAGGTGTGTATCATCTGTCTGCCGGACTCTCACTCTCCAGCAACATGTCGTCATTGTGAAGACCTTTCCAAAAGGACTTTAAAGGAGAGGGAGAGGATTAGGCTGTATGGCCTAGCAGAACGGTCGACGTCGAAGCAGTTGGTCCCTGTTTGCTCTCCATCGACGTCGGGCTCGGCGTCGAAGACTCCAGCGGCGGGATCGTCGCTGAGAGGTGAGGAGTCAAGGGGAAGTCATGCTGCAAAGAGAAAATCGACGTCGACTTTATATTCAGCGTCGAAGAGGATGCGTTCGACGTCGACGGCGTCTAAAAGCTCGGCGTCGAGGACTCGGCGCCATAGTTCAACGTCGAAGAAGCATCTGTCGACGTCGAGAGAAGATCGATCGACGTCTGCACAGAGATATCGTTCGTCGTCGAAAGAAAGACATCGTTCGACGTCGAGGTCGGCGAGACATCATTCGACGTCGCGAGAAGAACGTAGACGATCTCCACAGTCGACGTCGAGACCAAGATCGCCGTCAAGATCAAGATCGCCGTCGAGGAAACATCGTTCGACGGCGAGGAGGCTTTCGACGTCGTCGGAGCTTTCGACGTCGAGACAGAAGTCTCCGTCAGGAGTGACGTCGAGGCAGACGCCTCCGTCAGGGCCGACGTCGAGGCAGGAGCCTCCGTCGGAGTCGACGTCGAGGCAGGAGCCTCCGTCGGAGTCGACGTCGAGGCAGAGGCCTCCGTCGGAGTCGACGTCGAGGCAGAGGCCTCCGTCGGAGTCGACGTTGAGGCAGGTGCCTCCGTCCTCACAGGTCTCCAAAGCTTTGGTGAGGTACATGAAGCCTCCGTCGAAGGTAATCTCGACGTCGAGACAGGAAGCTCGGAGCCTCGAAGATTCGAGTCAAAGATCTCCGGTGATAGGCTTATCACCGTCGAGGCAGCCCTCTGTTGAGGGTACGCAGGAGGTTTCACATATTCGCCTCACAATTCGACCAGTCTCAAGGCGAAAATCTCCTCATAGACTGATATATACAGCTCCGGAGTCACCGCGTATCATTTCTATCTCGCCTTCAGGATCAGAGGGCTCAGGTTCAAGGTCAGCATCACCAGAGCTTGTACATCAATCTCCAGTTCCTGCAAGAGAAAGTTCGCAGGAGGAGGACAATGCTGTGCCTCAAAGTCCCGTAAGGGAGATGCCTCAGGACCCTGCTATGACAGACACAATAAAGGCATCGCTAACAAGAATAAGGGGCGTGGTATTCCCAGCGACACCGATCAGACCAAGATCTCGAGAAAGAGAATCCCGAAGTCACTCTCGAGCACCAAGAAGGCGATCCAGGTCTGCCTCCCTCAGAAGAGAGTCGACCAGATCAGAGAGAAGGCGCCGTAGGACCCCTTCTACCTCCCCTTCTTCCAGATCATCCAAAAGGGATTATTCACCGACACTCTCGGAGACGCCACCCTCTCGGGTATCTCCGGTAGATGACATTTCTACATTTCAAGAAGTGTTGTGTAGAGGAGCTACAAAATTAAGTATCCCTATGCCGGTTCAGGAGACCACCACATCCATAATTTTTGAAACTCTTCATGAGCGCACAGTGACACGCCCGTTGTTGCCATTAGTCCCCGGTTTGCTACAACCGGTAATGGATATCTTTCTCACGCCAGCAACCACCAAAACGGCGCCGGCGAGAATTCTAAAAAAGTACCGTCCAGCTCCGGAGGATCCGCTATTCCTTAAAACAGATCCTCCACCGGACTCTGTCATCACCGCCGCTGCCAGAAAGACGCATGCAGTAGCTGGCTCTTCAACGGTGCCACCAGATAAGGACAGTAAAACGCAAGACTCCTGGGGGAGGAAAGTTTGCGGCTCAGCATCCTCAAGCTTGAAGGTGGCAAGTGCCTCGGCTCTTCTGGGGCGCTATGATAGGTCACTATGGGACTCTCTTCAGAGGTTCGTTGAAAAAGTTCCATCAGAGGACAGACGGGACTTTGAAGAGATTTTGCATGAGGGGAGTCTAGTCTCTAACCAGATCATAAGTGCAGCGGCGGATGGGGCAACACTGGCAGCGCATGAATATGCACATGGAGTCACAGCCAGAAGATCATCCTGGCTTAGATTGACGGCCCTGAAACCGGAAGCGCAGGCAAGAATTTTAAATCTGCCTTTCTCCGGTAGTTCTCTTTTTGGGTCCCATGCAGACGAGGAAATGGCCCGTATGAAAGCAGAGCTGGAGACCATGAAAGCAGTCGGGCTTGAAAAGAGGAAAGAGTTTCGACGCCGCAAGGGAAATGACAGGCGCAATTACCAACAGAGGGTTCAAACCCCTCATTGGCAAAAGAACCAGGACCAGCAAGGTCAAAAGAAACAGCAATACCAGTCCCGCAAGCCATCCAGGGGACGAGGTAACAACAGGCAGTCTAATGCTGGAAACAAAGCACCGGGGAAGCAATGAGAAACCGCTTCCTCCGATGCTGTCCACCGCTCCGGTGGGAGGAAGTGTTGCGCATCATCTTCCAGAGTGGCAGACAATCACAAAGGACAAGTGGGTACTCAATATACTGCGTCATGGGTACTCGCTTCGTTTCAAAAGTCACCCCCCATCGATTCCTCCTGTCAAGTCATCCCAGCATCTAAAGCAGCTCAGAGAGGAGGTAGCGACGCTACTACTCAAATCTGCAATAGAGAAAGTGCCCATAAACCAGAGAGGAAAGGGAGTTTACTCCAGATATTTTCTCATCCAAAAGAGGAGTGTGAAGGCGGAGTTCAGACCCATTTTAGACCTACGGATACTGAACAAGCACATAAGAAAGGAAAAATTTCGCATGCTGGCGCTCCACCAAATATATCCTCTTCTCCGGATGGGCGATTGGATGTGTTCACTGGACCTTCAGGATGCATATTTCCATATTCCCATCCTAAGGAATCATCGAAAATTTCTCAGGTTTGTGGTAGGCAACGCTCACTATCAGTTCAAAGTCCTCCCATTTGGCCTGAAGTCAGCTCCTCGAGTATTCACAAAATGCGTGGCAGTAGTAGCGGCTGCTCTGAGGCGCGCAGGAGTCTTCGTCTATCCCTACCTAGACGACTGGCTAATAAAGGGCTCATCGCCACAGAATGTGCGGACACAGCTGTCGCTATGCCTGAACTTATGTCGCAGGTTGGGTCTCAGAGTGAATGTCAAAAAGTCCAATTTTTCACCAACGCAGAGAATACACTACCTGGGTGCAACTATAGACTCCGTAGTAGGAAAAGTGTTTCCTTCGGAGGAAAGACAGTCATCCATTATGCTAAAAGGCAGACAGATTATGACCAGCAATCTGTCGTCGGCAAGGCAAATCTCATCTCTGCTAGGGGCCATGGCATCCTGCATCTTCCTAGTGCCCAATGCCAGGCTAAGGATGCGTCCTCTCCAGCAAGATCTCGAGGACAAATGGGATCAAAGGAACTCTCTGTGGGAAGAAAAGGTTTGCCTCTCCTCTGCAGCCAAACAGTCAATCAAGTGGTGGCTGAAGCCAAGGAATCTGCAAGTGGGGATTCTTTTCCATCAAGAGCCCCCAACTCAGACCTTAATCACCGACGCATCCCTTCAGGGATGGGGTGCGCATTTTGGGACTCTGCAAACTCAAGGACGGTGGTCCAGCAGCGAACAGTTGTACCACATCAACATGCTGGAGCTCAGGGCGGTCCACCTAGCCCTCAAAGCGTTCCTACCTGCGATAACGACGAGTACCATTCTAGTACAGACGGACAATACCACCACAATGTACTACCTGAACAAGCAGGGGGGTACTCGATCCAGAACGCTCTCGCTGGAAGCTCAGTCCCTGTGGCACTGGATCCTAGCAAGGAACATCTCATTGAAAGCGGTGCACCTACCAGGAGAACTCAACGTGCAAGCAGACTTGCTCAGTCGGCATTTTCAAGAGCCAGAGGACTGGGTAATCAACGACGAAGTGTTAGAAGACATCTTCGGGGAATGGGGGCGCCCGCAAGTGGACCTCTTCGCGGACGAGCAAAACACAAAATGCCGAGGCTTCGCCTCAAGATACCATCGACCAGGATCCCTAGGGAATGCCCTTTTGATCAATTGGTCAATGACATTTGTGTACGCTTTTCCGCCTCTCCCACTAATTCCCAAGGTGGTGACCAAGCTACAGAATTCATCTGCCAAGATGATACTCATAGCACCGGACTGGCCGAGGCAGTGGTGGTACACGGATCTCCTACACATGTCGATCCGCCCCCACAAGCGGCTGCCGTGCAGGCCGGACTTGTTATCCAAGATGCAGGGGAAGATTTACCATCCCAGCCTTCCCTCGCTGAGCTTAACAGCATGGCTCCTGAAGTCCTCCAGTATGGCCATCTGAACCTCCCTCAAGAGTGTATGTCCATACTGAAGGAAGCCAGGAGGCCTTCGACAAGACACTCCTACTTCTGTAAGTGGAAAAGATTTTATATATGGTGTGCTCAGCATCATTATGATCCCACTAAATGCCAGGAGGATGTAATTTTGCCCTATCTTCTACATTTAGCAAGGGCAGGGTTGAAATTTTCTTCCATAAAGGTTCACCTAGCAGCCATAACAGCATACAGGCGTTCGCCTTCACAGCAGTCATTTTTTAAAGTGCAGGTAGTGAAGGATTTCTTGCAAGGACTCAAGAAAGTCTATCCCCCTGTTAGACCTCCCTCTCCTTCCTGGGAGCTAAACTTGGTTCTGTCGAAGCTCATGGGTTCACCTTTTGAGCCTATTCATAAGGCTACCCTACAGCACCTCACATGGAAGACAGCATTTTTAATAGCCATCACTTCAGCACGGAGGGTCAGTGAGATACAGGCCCTCTGTTCTAAAGAACCCTACACTGTTTTTCATCTAAATAGGGTGGTGATGAGAACTCACCCTTCGTTCCTACCCAAGGTGGTATCGGAGTTTCATGTAAACCAAGCCATCTCCTTACCAACCTTTTTTCCCAACCCCTCCTCTCCGGCAGAGAGGGCGTTGCATTCTCTGGATGTCAGAAGGGTCCTAAAATTCTACCTAGATAGGACTAAGAATATCAGGAAATCTGACCAATTGTTTGTGAACTATGGGATTGTCCGTATGGGCTTTGCTGCATCCAAACGTTCCATTGCTAGGTGGATTGTTTCTAGTATTACTTTGGCCTACCAACTGGCTCAGAAACCATTGGGGGCGCGCCCTAAAGCGCATTCGACAAGAGGAAAAGCGGCTACCGCGGCTTTTCTCAATAATGTCCCACTCTCCGAGATCTGCAAGGCAGCCACTTGGAGATCTGTCCACACTTTTACCAGGCATTATTGTCTGGATTCGGACACCAGGGCAGACACTCAAGTAGGACAAGCCTCCTTGAGGAATCTGTTCCAAACATAATCATTTTCATGATTCTTTTTCTCCATGGGTGATACAACCTTAGTTTCATTTGCCTGCTGGTGGAAGGGGAGCTTGCTACTCTATTCAGTGCTTATGACTATTGATGAGGATCCCCTGGAAGAGAAGGGTAAGTTACTTACCTGTAATTCTAGTTCTCTTCCAGGGGTATCCTCATCAAAGTCATAAGCAACCCACCCACCTCCCCAGGCAAATGAGAAGAGGTGTATTATTCATTATGGAAAAGGTATATCTTTGTGTTTAGGACTACGGTCCCGCAAAGAACAACTGACCTAACTGTCACCCCTGAGGCATGATGGGATATGGAAGTCAGGGCTGCCTTAAAGGCACGGTGCCAGTTTTTACCTGTACAGGGCTTTTTAGTCTCTATGGTATTGTATTGCAATGCAGCCTGCAGGCTGGCAATGTGTTATACATCTGTGTTTTTCCACAGTTTGTTCTCTTTATTTTTTGCTTTCTCATGAGTGTTTACCTCATTAAAAAAAAAAAAAAAAAAAGAGATTTGGGTGTATTGTTATACCTTTATACATATATATAGATATATGTGTGTTATTGGATGTGTATATTTACATTGCCTAGCCTTTTATGGGAGCTGCATTTGCTTGGAAAAAATGATATATGTTTATACATATACAGAGCTGTATATATGTATGTTTTTTACATATATAATTTTATTATTTCCGGGGTCCCCGCACATGGGCGGGAATATTCAGTGCTTATGACTTTGATGAGGATACCCCTGGAAGAGAACTAGAATTACAGGTAAGTAACTTACCCTTCGAGAGAAAACAAAAATAAACACTAAACACTGTTTGAGTCTCGGCACCCGCTGTATATCCTGTGATATGATTCTGGGCAAATCGCTTAACCTGGTGCCTAAAAATATCTGAACTCTCTAATGTAGCCAGGGGGCTCATGTAATCTCAGTTTAAAGGGAACATAGGTGCCAACCTGTATTCTTTTGCGCCTGTGCTGCAATGAACAAGATGAGAAAGGTGCCCTGAGAGAAAGGGCTCAGGATCAGCTTTAGCTTCATAAGGAATGAAGAGAGAAGCCACCTGCACCCCTCCTCCCCTCCTACATCCCGCCCTCTCTCCGGATGACTATAAATCAGCGGTTCCCAAACTTTTTCGACCTGTGGCTCCCTTGACATAATTGCATGTTGGCTGTGGCGCCCCATCATGTCATTTTTTATTACCTGTGGGGGGGATGTATGCCTGACCTCAGGAGTACTTCCAGTTTTCTCCCTGAAATTAATTGGAATGAAGCCAATGAAGGTATTATAATCACATTTGTAACAAAAGTAAAATATAACAGTCGCTTATTAAAAACTTTAATTGGTTTAGTGAGAAACAGTACAATATTAATTGCCAAAGGCAAATGGTACCCTTGATCTTATGGGCCCATTCGGCCTTTAACAGAATTTGAAATACCAGGACCTGGTAAGACTGGTCGTATTATGTTGTACCAGGTGAACCAGACAAAACTCGGCGCTGCCTTTTTGCCCCAAACACAAGTACTTTTTATCGACAAATGTAGAGAAAAATAAGTGTCTTATTATATACTCGACATTTTGGATATTTTTGCTGGTAACCTATTTACCCCGTCACATTTTCATTTTTCATTTCTCTCCCGTGGAGAGGGGTAAATATGATTGCCTCTTTAAAAATACACCGGCTTGGTGGTCACGAGTTTGTCTTTGCAGTTATTCTAGCAACCTACTTGATGTAACTTGTTAAGAGGGTCCTCAGAGGCGCGGCAAAACATGGGCAGCAATAACGCTCGACAGTCATCTGTGTATGCGGAGACTACATGAACACGTACGTGCGTATGTCGACCATGCGCTCTTGGGCCAAACCATGATTCCGATTATACAGGTGGCACGTGTAACTCCCCTGTATGTTTCGCTGCAGCTGGATATATTTAAATGAGGTTCACTTACTGAAAGGCTGATTTACAAAGCCAAGGCTGGCAGTATGAATTAAAATAAAATGCAATTATCTTCGATTCAGCAGAACCCGACAAAAAGGGGAGACCTATACATGAGTCTGTTACGAGTTGGTCAGTAGGACCAAAAAAATCATCTATGGAAACGAAACAGCAGCTGTCACATGACAATCGTCCTCTACTACAAATTTGACTACTGGACCTACTTATATTTTGGACCCTAAACAACAGGACCCCATTACAAAATATTACCACTAGAGAGCAGTGTTTGTAGGCAGTACGTTCCTCTGTTTAGTTCTAATAATCACACAACAGCGACACTGTGTACCAAGGAAAATTAGATTTACAATTAAAGCACCCATCCAAAATCCCAAGAAAAGAGCGCGATCTTTTGCCAGAATCTAAAGCTCCCTTTCACCTTGAATCACACCCAAAGACAACCTTCTGCGTTCGCACAAAATATGGAGATCGGGCAGTGAGTGTTTGTAGGCTTTTGTTATCACTTGAAAATTATGCACTGAACACCTAATTGCATGTTTGCGCTGGGTTCCTTTTCGAGCAGGAATCACTCATTTCCGGTCATCGTGTGACGTATTTTGTGGAACTTAGCCCTCACCGTGTTAGAAAAAAGGCAGAGCCATACCGGAACACATTGAAAAAGTCTTAATTTCTGTGTGTACTTTGATGGTTCTCACTCATTTCCGCCCTGTCAGCATGACGGATAGTGATCAAAAGAAGGGGGGAAAAACAAGCATTTGCAATGCAATAGGTCTCGCATTTGTGAGAGTTAGAGCTATTGCCATAGTAAATGACAATGTTTTTTACTTTTGTGTTTTGGTTTGGAGTGGATGTATATGGTGTGGAGTCAAATTATGTGGGTTACATTGGAATTGTTAGTTGTGGAATTTTGTGGCGTGTAGTGTATTTGTATAGTTGAATGATGTGGTGGATAGATGGATTTGTGTAGTGTATTTGTATAGTTGAATGATGTGGTGGATAGATGGATTGAGAGCTGCAGAGAATAGATAGAGAGGCATAGGAAGTTTGTGCACGAAGTGGTGAATGAGCTTGAAATAGACAGGGGAGCAGAAAGACTGTGTGAGAAAGAGAAAGAAGTGAAGAGCAGGTCACAGACGCATAAAGAGGGAGCGCTAAATCAATTTCACGTAAAAATCAAACCAATATTCTGATTTACCAGCCAAGTGAGGTTTTGCAACACTGCATGCCTTCAGATGTGTTATTTGAGTTTTAATAAAGATTAAACCCTCTACAATCCTTGTCAAATTAAAGTTCACAGAAAAAAACAGATTCCATATCCTCCAGAAGATTGCGCCCGTCCCATGCTTTGAACTGAGAACATAAATGAATTGCCGTTTACATGGTGTGGGACACTGGCTCCCCGATGTTAGCTTTTGACACACGTTGTCGTTTTCTGCAGGGAGCGCCCTCCACTATCAACAATAATGAGGAAAAACAGCACGGAGCAGCCGGCACAGCAGTGCCTTCACGTTTCATATGGGAAGGTCTGTCAGCCTGACACGCACGTCTCACATCTGGCTACTTACATGCCTTACAGCTGCTGACCAACTTCTAAAAAGAAAAGTAATGGCGTTGTAAATGACAATGTCTTTTTACCCCCTGTTGACCCCCGCATACAGACATACATAGAAACTGCACTACAAACTGGCACACATGCTGAGAAACACACGCACCCCGTGCGGTGCGACAGACACTAATACATAGAGGCACACGGGTGCACCGAAGCACATGATCACACACGCAGGCACACTGAGTCAAAGGCACACTGAAGCTTTGGGTCTGAATGGCTGAAGCCCGGTTCCGCTACAGACATGACAGTCTACTTCTTGAAAATGCGAGTTATATAAGTATATTAAAAGAAAGTTGTAAGTATTAAATTTTTTTTTTTTTTAAAGTGTCTAAAGTGACCCACGGATTTTTACTGGAGCGCTCTATTGAGACAGCGTTTTCCTTGCTTGACTTTTCAGGACAGCAAGCTTTGTCACCTTGGCTTTGATGGAATTAATGTGGAATTGATCCTCAGCTGGCTTGTATTCGCGTTTTGTTTTCTTGATTGTTTCACTTTAAAAGCATTGCACTTTCCCTCAAGGCTGCAATTTCCTGGTAACAGCGTGCTGCTGCGTTTTCGGCCTCGAGAGATCATCTTCGGTGCTTGGAAATAAAAATGTGCTTTGAGTGGGAAAATCAAAACAGTGCTTTTAAAATGCAAACGTATCACGACAAAAATTGTACGACGCGTAGGTATAAAATATATTTTTCACCAGATTTAATTTGAAATGGAAAGTACCTGCACCTCACAGCACTATGGAAGTATATTTAATGGGAGACTACAGGCACTTTTCAGGAAATCGGTACTCTAAAAAGTGAGTACCTGAATATATATATATAAGCTCTGCAGAACACTGAATGCCATACGAGGTAACCCATGCTGGGCTATACAAGAGAAGCTGCAGGGAGGCAGAGGCATGCACGCATGCGTATGCAAATGACTAATGTGCAATGATATGGTAGTGACGTTATTTCAAAGAATACTTCTATTGAAGGGTGAGGGAAGACGGAGGTAAGAGGAGGGTTGTCAAGCTTGAACTAGGGGAGAAAGAGCAACATTCAGAGGCAGGTGCAAGCGGGGAGCGACTATATGGATGTGGCATAACAACCAAAGCTGCCAACTCTGGAACTGGGTATCCTGGTTCGAATCTTGACGTCGGCTCAACATCCTGGGATTCTGGGCAAATCATTTAAAATAATCTCCACATGAATGAATGTGCCCTTGTGTAATGTAACTGGTGCTCATGTAAAGCGTTTCAATACGCACTCTTAGTTACTGTTTCCACAGGTAACCAGTAACCAAGTTACCCAAGTAACTAGGTACGTTCTAATCTTACTGACCTAGTTGTGTCATTCACCAGTGTAAACAAATCCTCGGTTAAAGATTTCACGCCCCAGTTTTCTTATAGTTAAGAAGTTGTTAGAATCAAGTAATCTGCAGTAAGCGCTAACACCTTCCTTTAAAGGAGCCTTACAGTGATAGACATCACAATAGATCTCTAAACCTCAGATGACATCACGAAACAATAGAACATTCCAGAAGCCTATTGTTGCTGTTCATTTTTTTAATCTAAACTCGAGGGCCCCTTTAACCAATATTTCACAGATGTATGCAGCGCAGCCGTCTCTGCAAATAAACATGCTTGCCTTCTTTCCAAACTCACTTTTGCTCTTTGTATCCGCATCAGAAAGATGAAAGAGTGCGTTGGCTTTGTTGGGATTCAAAATGGCTACACCACAGATGAGAGTACTGCCCTGGGCGCTTAATTCAACACGGGCTGACAGATCAAAGCACTTCACAGCAGTAAAACACTGCGCACAAAGTTGGAAAAGTACCGGTGTTTAGTTGTAAACTCGGGAAACGGGTAATCTGATGTCAGGGAGTGGGGCGGAAGACCGACCTTCCCCCTTACCCCCCTAAAAAAAAAGCTGGGATTTGCAATGCAATAGGTCTCGGAATTGCGAGATTTTGAGCTATTGGCAATGTAAATGAAACTGCCTTTTATTGATGTGTTTAAAAAACCTGCAATAATAAAAGGCATTGTCATTCACAATACCAATAGGTCAAAGTTTCGAAAAGCGAGACCTATTGCATTGAAAATGCTTGTTTGTTGTAACTAGCACAAAATGATGATGTAATTAACTGCCACTAGTGAAATGCATAACTGGTTTCTACTTGAACAATTGATTATTAGAGATTAATCTGAGGAATCTATTTCACTTTCTTTCTGATTAACCTCTAACCGTCTCAAAACTGGAATTAACCAAAACTGAAAAGCAAATCCAAACCTGTGAATCTAGAGGGATTAAGTGCAAGTCCTGGAATCTAAAGTCAGCACTGCCAGACAAAATCTGACAGACTGCAGAGCTGAGACCAACCAGTTCATTTAGGTTTTTTCAGATTACTGACGTTCCCCGAGTGTTCCGATTTCTTTTTCCAACTCCGTGTACATAAGTTGTCTTAGAGTCTGCACTACATATAAACAATAACCCATAATTTCATAGGCAACACTTTTGTGAACATCAACAAATGTGCAACTCACACAGCCTGTAAACCACAAATTACATAAGGCTTCCCTCGAGCGGTTTCTCTACAATGCCCTTGTGTGGTTTACTCGCGTCCATCTACGTCACCAGCCCGCGCTGCATAAAGGTGGCATCCTTTATCCGAAGGAAAAAAGTTGTGTTCTTTAAAAGCTAAAGACAGCATAACTAGTTGTGGCAGTTAATGTTCAATGATAACCTCAACGGGTGAGCTGCCGAAGGATGTTTTTCTTTGGTTTACTGCCGCTATGGATTCTAAGTGCAATGCGTGACTCCTCTCTACGCTAAATACATACAAGTTAATATTAAATCAGTCCATCCATGAGGCGATACGAGAGCGTAACTAACGCTAGACAAGCTAATTGTTTCAAATCACAGATGCAGCCACCTTCTAAACAAGCATTTACAATGCAATAGGTTTCGCATTTGCGAGAGTCTGACCTATTGGCATTGTAAAGAACAATGCCTTTTATTCATTGTCATTTACAATGGCAATAGCTCAGAGTGTCGCAAATGCAAGACCTGATGCATTGCAAATGCTTGATACTACAGTGGCAGCGGAGAGTCCCGGGCGGATCATGTCCTAGTCCTGGGACCAGTGAAATAAGCCGCTGCTGCTGTCTGCTCTCAAAGGAAGTGAGCTCGGGTCTGGGCGCTGTGCCAGGCCCAGCTCTGCTGCTCAGCACCGGGGTTAAAAACGTATTTCCTGGAATGTAAAGAAGAGATATGGGTGAGGAGCTCTCCACAAGCAGTGGTTGGGGATGGTGTGGGAGGAGTTGGGCTATTTGTATTCTGTTCCGCAACTTCAGAAATACACAGATTAACCTTATGAGGCCAGGGAGACCTCTCACCCCAAAGCAGCCAGGATAAAAGCAGCGTCCTTGTATGCCCCCACTTCCCATTGCAGCATTTCCCGAGCTTACGTTATTGAAGCTTATGTTAGTGCAGACTAATAACACCTCATGAGCCTGAAGACAAAAAAGGTCACAAGTCAGCAGAAAGAAGAATGAATAAACGGCAATGCAGCAGAAGAACAAGCATTGGCCGCACGCGCGCCTCGCGCTTAAAGTTAAAAAAAATGAAAAACAAGACAAGTCCGGCAGAGCGTTGCGCGCACGCGCTTGGGGGCGGGGGAGCGGACCCTTTGAAGGGCCCCCAAAAGGCGGATTGCATGGCGGCACGATGCGCGTGATTGTGCGCGTGCTAGCCATGCAATCCGCTTTTTGGGAGCACTTTTCAAACCCGCTTTCTATAGTCTCGCTTTGCGATCGCTTACGCGATAGCAAGGTCGAGACCTAAAAATGGTATATTAAATCTCGCTGTCCTACCGGGGCAGGCACAAATGGCTCTAAAGCTAAGCATAATAATGTATCACTGGGCCATACCACTATTCCTGACTCTGGCTGACAGGTAGGGCGTCAAAAGACGCATCATTTCGAAATTGCTCACAACCTGATTTGCGCATTCCAAAGACATGTGCGGCACCCTTGGCTGCTACTAACGGCGCACCGGGGTCCCGCAGTAAAACGTTTGGAAACCACCGCTATAAATTGTTACCACCCAAATTACCTTGTTCTCCCTCTCAACCTGCCCTTCCCCCACCCTCTACCGTTGAAATGAATGGAGTTCTGTGAACTCCTCCCAGGGTCATTGTGTGAGCTACCGAAATCCAGCCTTATCCCCGGCATTGTAAGTCGGCACACCCTCTGCCATGATGTCACAGCTGTAGCTTGTGCCTGCAGGTCGAAGATTACCTCGCCCAGCAGGTACATGAGCAGCAGGCCCTCTGCAAAGCTCATCACAGCTGCCGATAAAAAACTAGAGCACCAAGTAGTAGTTTAGTTTCAGCTACTTGTTTTTTTATTTTTTATTATCTTTTTGGCGCATCCCTAAGGGCAGTAGGGGCAGGTCAGTGCGATGCCCATTGACACCAGCTGCCCCTAGTTGTGTTCTTGATCAGGTGAAACTGGGAGAAGGGCTCTGATTTATTTTCTTTATCTGAGTGACATGGACTGTGTTGTGCAGGGCTAAGCAAACTGAACTTGCTCTAGATTTGATGTATTACCGTGCCGGGCTCTTTATTTCCAAACAGTACTCACTAAGCAGTTCTGTCACTATTGGGATATTACCCAAAGTGTTTGATAAAACTGTTCCCACGGGGGCTTGAGTGGGGCGGCCCTGTAGTCAGACCTACATCAATGGTCCCGTCCCATTCAAATACCTATATGGCTCAGCTCCTCTGCTTGCAATGCAAGTTTTCTTAAAAGCTTTGGGTAATACCCCAATAGTGGCAAGTATTACACGCTACATGCATGCCTTGACTATTAGCATGCCACATAAAAAGAACCACACGTTAGACATTCATTGGGGGAGTAACTTACTTACCAACCCACCCTGACGAAAGCCCAGGTTCTTAGGTAGGCCGATAAAACAGGGCTGAAACATGTTGATGTTTTAGGGTCATGGTACCATCACATCCTTACACCCTCATTTTTAACTTTCCCATCCACCCCACCAATAAAAGGATACCTTGGGAGTGGGTGAGGAATTGTATCTTTAACATTACACCCTCCTAAACAGCCTTCTTCATAAGAGCTCCCACAAATATGGTCAAGCCCACCCTGACCTTTGAACCCGATAATGAAGCATGCCACTACTAGAGTGGGTGAGAGTTGCATAATGAAAAGGGTCTTTCCCTTTTCCCACTCTAATAAGATAGTGTATATGTTAGAAAACCCCGGGCAACCGGGTTAGCAGTCACCCGGTTTTTCCCAACACAAGGGGTAGCTTGGCTCGAGCGGTCGGGGGTCAGGCACCGTGTTAAGCGTACGTCACACCCTCACAATAACCATGCGTTCATCCGTTCCAAAAACGACTCTACACCGTAAAAATTTATGAAAGAATCTCTTTGTGTTTATCTTAGTTTTTCTCTTAGTTGCAGGGGTATGAAACAAATACAATACAAAAGGATTTTCTTCAGAAATAGCAGGTCAATTAAATAATAACACTTTGCAGGTGCAATAAATAGGATTAGGTCATAAATACACAAGGAATAAATAGAGGTGCGATAAATACATAGGGCAAATAAATACTGTCAGACAATAAATACAAGGCAGGAATAAATACGGTCAGACAATAAATAAAACACCTTCAATACATAATATAGCCATCAAACAATTGCAAATCAGATCACATTTATGAGGTAGATTGATTTTACCATGCCCAAGTACAGCTTATGGTCTCTGGGGTGGCCTGGGGATATCCCACCTAGAGTGGTCAAGGCTGGGGCCTAAGCTGAGGTAGAATGAGGGAAACCTAAGGTTCTGATTCTTCCAACTACACAGTCCCTCACACAGGTCCCTGCACCAGTCTCAGTTCACCCCCTAGCACTCTCAGGTTGGTCCTAACACCCCTCTAGCCCCAAGAATGGTCTTTTAGGGCTCCACAGGGCCTCAGATGCCCTTTCTACCACTTACTGCCCTTTTCACGAAGATCGGCTCCGCTCGGCGCCGGGTCGACGTCGCTGGGCGGCTCCAGTTCGATGTCGCGTCGATCTGTTCCACTTGACGCCGTGTCGATGCCGTCGGGCGGTTCCGATTCGATGTCGCTGGCCGGCCTCGGTTCGATGTTGCGTCGATCTGCTTTACCTGACGCCGGGTCGATGCCGTGAGGCGGCTCCGGATGGATGTCGCTGGGCAGCCTCGGCTCGATGTTGTGTTCCGGCGTCACAGGGTCACGGTTCCCCCGCTTCCGGGCGACTCCGGAGTGCGACCTCCACTCCCGACCTCCGTCGGCTCCACTTCGGGTTCCGGCGACTCCGGAGTGCGATCTCCACTCCCGACCTCCTGCGCGCTTTACTTCAGCTTCCGGCGGACTTCACTCCCCCGTCGACGCCTCACCTCGACCTCAGGTGACTTCTACTCGACCTCCGGTGTCTCTCCACGACCTCCGTCGGCGCCCTCACTCGACCTCTAGCGGCCCCGGGTACGACGTCTGCCTTCTGTCAGCGCCGCTTCTCCACCTCGGGCTCCAGGTCTCCAGGCTACTCGACGTCGGGTCTCCAGGAGGATTCCACCAAACAGGTCAGGAACTTGCTGTTCTTTTCCTTTAAGGCCTGTTCCGGCTGTTCAGGTCCTTAAGATGATTTTCTGGTCTTTATCCCACACAGGGCTTTAGGCTGGGCTTGGTCAGTAGGGACTAGTATCAAGGGTGGGTTTCTGGACCCCACTCCAGGCACAAGTTTCCACCCCTGCTGCCTTACTCCTTCCTCCTTCTGTTTCTCTGTCCTCTCTCCTCTCCAGTCAGGTGCCAACTGCCTACTCTGAGCTGGCTTCCCAACATTCTAAACCTGCCTCACACTGTCACAGGGTTCTAGAATGTTCTGGAAGGTACTAGTAGGTTCCAGCTATGTCTCAGGTGACAATGGGTGGCCACCATTTTGTGTTTCAGGCCCTCAGACAGAAGTTCCAGGGGTAGGGAAAATGGCTCCCTGACCCTGCATCAACACTAAAAAGTCTGGTGGTTCCCAAAAAGGAAAAATACTAACAGGGTTTGAGGCAAAAGTGGGACAAAATAAATAATGATGAGGAGGGACCACCCAAAGGGCTGACAGGTCTAACACGCGTCCCCCCCAGCTGAAAGTGGGGAGAGCTACCCAACCCCTTGGGAGTTCTCATCACTAAGGCGGAAATACCTTGAGAGACCGTCTGCATTGGCGTGGTCCACTCCAGGCCGATGTTCCACCTGAAAGTCCATTCCCTGTAGGGAGATAGACCACCTTAGCAACTTGGGATTCTCCCCCTTCATCTGCATCAGCCAACGAAGGGGTCTGTGGTCGGTCTGAACTAGGAAGTGCGTGCCAAACAGGTATGGCCGCAGCTTCTTCAGAGCCCATACCACTGCAAAGGCTTCATGCTCTATTGCACTCCCCTTCTGTTCCCTGGGAAGTAGTCTCCGGGATAGGAAGACCACGGGTTGATCCAGACCCTCTTCATTGAGTTGCGATAACACTGCCCCAATGCCATGTTCCGATGCATCCGTCTGGACAATGAACTCCTTGGAAAAGTCTGGGGCCCGTAGGACCGGGGCCTCGCACATGGCTTGCTTCAGTTTTACAAAGGCTTGCTGACAAGCCTCCGTCCAGACTACCCGTCAAGGTTGTTTCTTGGACGTAAGCTCCGTGAGGGGGGCCACAATGGTACCGTATCCCTTCACGAAGCGGCGGTAATATCCGGTGAGGCCCAGAAAAGCTCGGACCTTAGTCTGAGTCTTGGGGGGTTCCCAGGCCATGATGGCCTCGATCTTCGCCTGGAGGGGTTGCACCGCTCCCCTACCCACCAAGTGTCCAAGGTACACTACCGACCCCTGCCCGATCTGGCACTTGCTGGCCTTGATCGTTAAACCAGCTTGTCTCAGGGCCTGGAGAACAGCTTGCAGGTGACGCAAGTGCTCCTCCCAGCTGTTACTGAAGACGGCTATGTCATCCAGATAAGCAGCAGAGAAACTCTCCATTCCAGTGAGGATCTGGTTCACCAGACGCTGAAACGTGGCAGGTGCGTTCTTGAGCCCAAAGGGCATCACACAGAACTGGTAGTGGCCTTTGGGCGTGGAGAAGGCTGACCTTTCCCTAGCTCCGTCAGTCAGAGAGATCTGCCAGTACCCAGAAGTAAGGTCAAAGGTACTTAGATATTGGGCAGCTCCCAGCCGGTCAATCAATTCATCCGCCCTTGGGATCGGATGAGCATCAGTCTTGGTTACTGAGTTCAGTCCCCGGTAGTCCACACAGAACCTCAGTTCCGGTTGGGCACCCGGTGGTGCGGCTTTTGGTACTAGCACCACCGGACTGGACCAGGGGCTGCTGGAAGGTTCGATCACTCCTAGCTCCAGCATCTTAATGACTTCACTGTGAATGCTGGCCTTCACCTTGTCTGACATCCGGTAGATCTTGGACTTCACAGGTGGGCTGTCTCCTGTGTCCACATCATGGACGCACAGGTGAGTCCTACCCGGAACAAGGGAGAACAACGAAGAGTACTGTCCCAGGACCGGACGGCAGTCCTCCTGCTGTTCAGGAGTTAGAGATGGGGAGAGAATCACTCCCTCCACCGACCCATCCTTCTCTTGAGACGCAAACAAATCGGGGAGAGGCTCGCTTTCCACGTCCTCTGCTCCGTCAGTCACCATCATCAAAATGACTTCGGGCCTCTCGTGGTGGGGTTTGAGGCGGTTGGCATGCAGCACCCGTAGGGGCTGACGAGGGGTCTTAAGATCCACCAAGTAGGTAGCCTTACCCTTCTTCTCCAATACCTCAAAGGGTCCTGACCAGCGATCCTGGAGGGCGCTAAGCTCTCCTGGTTCGATCACCCACACCTTCTGGCCAGGCTCCAATTCCACCGGGTGAGCGTTGTGGTCATACCACGCCTTCATTACTGCTTGGCTGGCCTCCAAGTTGTCAGAAGCTTGCTTCCACAACTTAGCCATTTGGCTTCGGAAGGCCAGCATGTAGCTCACCACGTCCTGGGGAAGCTTTCTGGGAGTTCTTTCCCATCCGTCTCTCACCAGGCTGAGAGGTCCACGCACAGGGTGCCCATACAAAAGCTCGAAGGGGCTGAAGCCCACTCCCTTCTGTGGCACATCCCTGTAGGAAAACAATAGACAGGGTAGGAGGATGTCCCATTTCCTCCACAGGCTTTCAGGCAGACTTCTGATCATGCCTTTCAAGGTTTTGTTAAACCTCTCCACTAGACCATTGGTCTGTGGGTGGTAAGGAGTTGTGAACCGGTAGGTCACTTCCACATGGCCCGCATGTATGCTGACATGAAGTTGGTCCCCCTGTCGGACACAACTTCCTTGGGAAAACCCACTCGGGTAAAGATTCCCATCAGGGCCCTAGCCACAACAGGTGCTGTAATGGTCCTTAGAGGTATAGCCTCTGGGTACCGTGTGGCATGATCCACCAGAACCAGGATAAACCTGTGACCAGCTGTAGTAGGCGGATCTAATGGACCCACAATGTCGATGCCCACCCTTTCAAAGGGGGTGCTAACGATAGGAAGTGGTTCCAGGGGAGCTTTCAGCTTCACCCCTGTTTTCCCACTGGCTTGGCAAGACACACATGTCCGGCAGTAGGTGTCGGACGACACTTTCATTTGAGGCCAATAAAAGTGTGGGACAAGACGGGCGAAGGTCTTGTCTTGCCCCAGGTGTCCTGCCAAGGGGATCTCGTGAGCCAATTCCAGTAGGAAGGCTCGGTAACGTTGAGGGACTACTAAGGCTCGTGACGATCCATGTAGGGGTGCCTTGGGTTCACTGTAGAGGAGGCCATCCTCCCAGTAAAGGTTGTAGTTCCCCTCAACGTTCCCTGCTGCCTGGGCTTCGGCCTGTCGCCTCAGTCCCTCAAGGGTAGGGCACTCCCTCTGGCCCTTGCAGAATTCCTCCCTGGTCGGCCCTCCCTCCACGTGCCACTCGGCCGGGATGGGTAGGTCCTCCAGTTTGGTAACATCCCCCACCGCGGACTCCTGGTCCACCACCTCCGGTGGCCTATCCGTTACACGGGGCGCGGATGCCGAGGCAGGCTCCTCCTGTCCTCGGTTCTTCCCTTGGTCGGCAGCCGGCTGTGCCTTTGTTCCAGGCTCCAGTTGAAACAAACTCCCTCTCCGGGTAGTCGCGGACCCTGTGCTAACACAGGCCCAGTCAGGTGTACCCAGCATCTCAGCATGAGTCCGGTATTCCACCTCCTTCCAAGCATTGTGCTCCATGTCATTCCCCAGTAGACAATCGACCGACACGGCAGGGCTTACGGCAACTCGAAGTGAACCTGCAACCCCCTCCCATTCAAAGGGAACCTCGGCCACCGGATAGTGGCCGGTTCTGCCGTCAGCCATCGCGGCTGGGTGGAGTACATCGGGAATTACCTGCTCTGGAGACACCAGTTGGCTACGTACCATAGTCATACTGGCTCCTGTGTCTCTCAGAGCCTCCCCTCTTTGGCCGTTGATGGTGACCCACTGCCCATACTTTATGGTATTTGCGGGCACCTGGATCTTAGGAACCATCTCCCGTTCTCCCAGGGACACTAAAGTGACACCCGCCCACTCCCTTCCCTTAGTTAAGGGCATCTCCTCCCCGAGCACTACACTAGCTACTCCGGGGGCCTTTCCTCCAATGGGAGGGGGTGGTCTTTTCGGGCACTTCGCATCTCCCTTATAGTGTCCGACGCCACCGCACTCGAAGCAATGGACAACCCTTGGCTGCTGACTCTGGCCAGGATTAGGGTTTCTGGGTGGGTTAGCCCTAGGGGTGAATCCTGTTCCCTTTCCTTGGAAGTTATTTTGGGGGCCTTTAGAGAACTCCTTTTTCTTTTCCCCTCCCTCTTTCTTCTGGGGGGTGCCCTGTCCGGCCTTTTGAGTATCCCCTCCAGTCCCCCTTGTGGACACCCGGGTAACAGCCCAAATGTCCGCCTCCTCAGCAAGCTTCCGGGGATTGGTCAGCTTGCTATCCACCAGGTGTTGACGCAGTTCAGGGAAACATTTTTCGAGCAGGTGTTCCTTCAACATTGTGAGAAGTTGGCCTGATGTATGATGTCACTAGTTATAGTGTACACCTTATATCAGTCCAAATACCCTTATGGTGATTGGTTGTAAAGTCAACCTTATAGACCAGCTATCCTAGTGGTAGCATGGACAAGAGCAGTCTTAGGCTAAACTCTGAATGGCATGTGAAGCCAGCTGTGATACCATATATAATCCCTTGAATACCAAATGAAAGGACACCACAACAGATATATATATAAAATAAAGTGTATTTATTCTAAGCAAACCCTCAGCACTCTTTATGAGTTTAGAGGTAAGTACAACACAGTCTTATTAATGCATACAGTAAGTCACACAGGTAAGTAATACAGTTAGGCCCTAGGGGCCACGCAAACCATATACTAAAGAAGTGGTATAAGAACCACTGTCACGGAAATAGAATAGGCCTAGGCCTAGGGAATCGCTGGGGCTACACTACACTAGCGTTAGTTAGGAAGTGGGAGGCCCACGGGATTCGTGTGCAGAGTGGAAACACTCACGCGTAATGCGTAAAAGTCAATAGCAATGTTACAGTTTAGAAATAGATAGATTTAGGACACTTCCGGAGTAGCTAGGAAGTTGAGACTTGAAAACTAGACACTAGGATAGTCACTATCCTGATGAGCACCGGAGTACCCAAGTTACCTAGCCCACAGGCTGCGGGTGCATAGGGGTGAAGATGCGTCGTTTTCGTCGTCGACTCCTATGGGTGCCTGAAGAAAGATGCTGACAGGCAGTCAGGAGAGAGTGTCCGGTGGATCCCAAGCCTGGGATCAAGAAGAGAAGAAACCTGCAAGCAGAGGGGACAGAGTCAAGGTCACTAGCCAGTGACCACGTGGAACCAGGAAGGAACCAGGCGATGTCGTGAAGAGTTGCAGGTGAAGGTGAAGCTTGTCGCTGCAGCCAGGAGGACCAGGAAGCGTCGAGGACGACCAGGACCAGGAGGCGAGCTGTCCCACGAAGGCTCTTGCTGTCGGCGGCGTCGAAGTTGGACTAGGACTCACCAAGCCTTGGCAAGCGGAACCCACGAAGAACAAGGGACTTGCTTCTGGTGCAGACCAGGAAGGTCTGGGGTGCTTCTTCTTCGCAGAGAAGCGGGAGCCAGTCTGGAGGAGCCAAACCAGCGCAGAAGATTTCAGGGAGCGTCGTCACAAAGGCCACTAGCCAGCGGGCAAGCAACCGGACAGACGCGGCAAGCAGGAAAATGCTGAAGGGCCCCACGCAGGACTCGTGGAGTGTGGGGGGCTGGTCTTCGGTGCAGATGGTGCTTGGGGTTAGGGCTTCTCAATCCCCGGTGCACAACTTCGAGGGTACCTCAGAAGCTGCGCTGTAAGTTACTAGCCACTTTTCCCAGGTAGCCGGTCCCACGTCGCTCGTCGCCTCCACGGATCTCAGCTCTGCTGCAGATGTGGATGAGGGTCGGAGAAGTCTGGAAGTCAAGGCTCTGGTCGGGCTCTGCAATCGGTTCCTCGTCGAACGTTTCACAAAGCAAAGGGTAGTCACTTGATGGTGCCTGTTTGCACAGGGTAGCCACTCCTTGGCTACAAGGGAGATTCTTCAGTCTTCTTCTTTCGTCGAATGTCGAAGGTCCAGAGTTTCTGTTCAGTTTTGCAGGTTCAGGATAATCTAAAGTCTTGAGGCCCAACTCCCACTCTTATACTAATCTGGGGGGCTGGGATACCTGCTAGGTCACGCCTTATGGGTGGGACCTGGGAGGGGGTGGTTACACCCACTTCCCTTTGTCCAGTTTCGCGCCAGAGCTGGGGCTGGAGTGCCCCAGCGCCGGTTTGAACTGGACTATGCAAGGAACACCTTGTGTGCCCCAGGCATGTCTCATTCCTTTCAGCCCACCCTGCCCCAATACACTAAAGGCTGTCTGGGGAGGTGCTAGCACCTCCCCAAGCAGGAAACCTATTGTCCAGGCCTCCCTGGCTGGGATCACTCCCAGCAGCAGGAGGTCAGACTTGTGTCGTGGCAGCAGCATCCATTTTGTGATGCTGAGGCTTTGGTCAGAGGCTAACAGTTGAAGTATGATTTGAACATGTCTTTCCCTCTAGAAGGGGGGAATAATATTCTCATGTCCAGAAATGGCATGGGGGTATTATTCCCGAGTGTTAGACACCTTACACGACATGTTTTGATAAAGCCAAACCATAGTTACCATAACCGTCTAAGATTATAAGGTACTTTAAGAGTATATGGTAGGCTATATCATAGAACAGCTATAAGGACTTGGTTCCGAAAGCTGCAGACAGGCTCAGCTCATGCTAGAGCACCATCTCACATGTTACCAAGCACTCTGCCTCCAGGATTGTCAAGGCCTGCCATAGGAGTGACTGATAGGTACACATGTGTCTATATGTAAGTTAGGTATAGGAATACTACACCTAAGCAAGGGGTGATTACACGACCTTGCCCCAGCTGAGTGATCAGCCAGTTGTGTCAAAATGGAAGGCCAGGCCAGGGGTGGCACAATACATGCTGCAGCCCCTGGTAGGCCTAGGGTACACCTATGCCCTGGGTACCTAGGGTACACTGTACAGGGCCCAATAAGGTGATCCTATCCAAATGGGTTATGCACCTAAAGTACATAGAGTAATTTTAGAGAGAGAACAGCAGGGCTGTGGGTCTGATTAGCAGGCCCACAGCCACATCTAAGTCGAAAACCAGTAAAGCAAAAGCAAAAAGTGGGGGTGAACATAGAAAGCAGACCCTACTCTCCTACACAACCCCCCCCCCAAACTTAGGGACATTAAACTAACCTTGACCAGTTGAGTCTTCATGTTCTAAGTGGAAATATCTGGAGAGTCCATCTGCATTGGCATGGTCAGTCCCAGGTCTATGTTCCACTGTGAAGTCCATCCCCTGTAGGGAAATGGACCACCTAAGAAGTTTGGGATTTTCACCCTTCATCTGATTTAGCCACAAGAGGGGCTTATGGTCTGTCTGAATCTTGAAGTGAGTGCCAAACAAGTATGGCCTCAGCTTCTTCAGGGCCCAAACCACAGCAAAGGCCTCCCTCTCAATAGCTGACCAACGTTTCTCTCTAGGGGTCAGCCTTCTACTTATAAAAGCAATTGGCTGGTCTTGACCATCTACATTCAGTTGTGAAAGAACAGCTCCCACACCTAACTCAGAAGCATCTGTCTGGACAATGAACTCTTTGGAGTAGTCTGGACTTTTCAGAATAGGTGCACTGCACATGGCCTGCTTCAGGTCATCAAATGCTTTTTGACAGCTTGCTGTCCACTGAACTTTCTTTGGCATCTTCTTGGAGGTCAAGTCATTAAGTGGTGTCACTATGGACCCATAGTTCTTAACAAACTTTCTGTAGTACCCAGACAGGCCCAAGAAAGCTCTGACCTGAGTCTGGGTAGTTGGAGGAGCCCAGTCCTTTATGGTCTGGATCTTGCTCTCCAGTGGTTGAACCTGACCCCCACCAACTAGGTGGCCCAGGTATACAACCTTGCTCTGCCCTATCTGGCACTTAGTGGCCTTGATAGTGAGGCCTGCCTTTTGCAGGGCCTCTAAAACATTCCTCAGGTGGACCAGGTGATCCCCCCAGGTGGAGCTAAAGACAGCAATATCATCAAGATAAGCTGCACAATAATCATCCAACCCAGTAAGGACTTGATTCACCAGCCTTTGGAAAGTGGCAGGTGCATTCTTCAACCCAAAGGGCATTACCACAAATTGATAATGTCCTCCTGGGGTCGAGAAAGCAGTTTTGGCCTTTGCACTCTCAGCTAGTCTGATTTGCCAGTAGCCTGCTGTTAGGTCAAATGTGCTCAAAAACTTAGCAGCTGCCAGTCTGTCAATGAGCTCATCTGCCCTAGGTATTGGGTGGGCATCTGTCCTAGTGACAGCATTGAGACCTCTGTAATCCACGCAAAACCTCATCTCTCTCTTACCATCTTGGGTGTGAGGTTTTGGCACAAGGACTACAGGACTAGCCCAAGGGCTCTCTGAAGGTTCAATGACTCCCAGCTCCAACATCTTTTGTACCTCAACTTTTATGCAGTCCCTGACATGGTCAGGTTGCCTGTAGATTTTACTCTTCACAGGCAGACTGTCACCAGTGTCCACCTCATGGGTGCACCAGTTTGTCTGACTTGGGGTCAGAGAGAACATATGTCTGTAGGCCTGCAGAACTTGTCTGCAGTCCTGTTGCTGATGGACAGTGAGGCTGTCAGAAAAGACCACACCATCAACTGAGCCATCATCAGGGTTCTGAGTCAACAGGTCTGGGAGAGGGTCACTCTCTTCCTCCTGCCCCTCATCTGTAGCCATGAGTAGCCCCATGTCTGCCCTGTCAACATATGCCTTCAATCTGTTGACATGAAGCACCCTGTGGGGGCTTCTGGGAGTCCCAAGGTCCACCAAGTAGGTGACTTCTCCCTTTTTCTCAACAATAGTGTGGGGTCCAGACCATTTGTCTTGGAGTGCTGCTGGGGCCACTGGCTCCAACACCCACACTTTCTGTCCTGGCTGGTAAACAGTCAGTACAGCCTTTTGGTCATGCCAAGCTTTTTGGAGTTCTTGGCTTGCCTCAAGGTTTTTAGAAGCCTTCTTCATATACTCTGCCATCCTGGAGCGGAGACCAAGTACATAATCCACTATGTCTAGTTTGGGTTGTCTGAGAGGTCTCTCCCATCCTTCCTTCACCAAACACAGGGGTCCTCTTACAGGATGCCCAAACAAAAGCTCAAAAGGGCTGTAGCCAACCCCCTTTTGTGGGACCTCTCTGTAAGCAAACAGAAGGCAGGGTAAAAGGATGTCCCATCTTCGCCTAAGCTTGTCTGGTAATCCTTTTATCATTCCCTTTAGGGTCTTGTTGAATCTCTCAACAAGCCCATTGCACTGTGGGTGATAGGGTGTGGTGAACTTATAGTTAACACCACACTCCTTCCACATTGCAGTCAAGTATCCTGACATAAAGTTGGCACCTCTGTCAGAAATGACCTCCTTTGGAAAGCCCACTCTGGAGAATACTCCAAGCAGGGCCCTTGCCACAACAGGAGCTGTTGTGGTCCTCAGGGGAATTGCTTCTGGGTACCTGGTGGCATGGTCCACTATCACCAGTATGAATCTGTGCCCAGATGCTGTTTGTGGGTCCATTGGTCCTACAATATCTATGCCCACTCTTTCAAAGGGGACCCCCACCACAGGTAGTGGTATGAGGGGGGCCTTTGTGGTGCCACCTGATTTGCCACTGGCTTGGCAGGTGACACAGGAGCGACAAAACTCCTTAGTATCCTCTGACATATGGGGCCAGTGAAAGTGAGGGACAAGCCTGTCCCAAGTCTTGTTCTGGCCTAAATGTCCTGCAAGGGGAATATCATGGGCCAAGGTTAGAAGGAAGCCTCTGAACTTCAGTGGTATGACCAACCTCCTGGATGCACCAGGCTTGGGGTCTCTAGCCTCTGAGTACAGTAGCCCTTCATCCCAATACACTCTATGGGTACCTTGAGCATTCCCTGCAGCCTCAGCAGCAGCCAGCTGTCTGAGGGGTTCAAGAGAGGGGCAGTCTAATTGAGCCTGCCTCAGGTCTGCCCTGGAAGGTCCCCCTGTCCCAAGAAACTCAACCTGATCAGGTTCAAGTTCTTCTAGGACAGTTCCTTCAGGGCTCTCAGAATCATCCTCCTGGGAGGGCTGATCCACCACCTGAGGCAGGGGGGAAGGCACAGCCTTAACCCTACTGCTCTTTCTCTTGGAGTGTGACTGGTCCATAGTTTCAGGATCCAGCACTTGTTCAGTGTTGCACTTTTTGGCCTGTGACCTGGTCACAGCAAGGACATGTGCATCTATCCCCAGCATTTCTGCATGGGTCCTATACTCCACTTCAGACCAAACTGAAGTTTCAAGATCATTGCCCAGTAAACACTCTACAGGAAGGTCTGAACTAACAACAACTTTCTTGAGGCCAGTTACCCCTCCCCAGGAGAAGTTAACAATAGCCACACTATGGGAGGTAGTGGCATTGCTAGCGTTGGTCACTAGGTAATTCTCACCTAGTATGATCTGTCCAGGGTCCACAAAAGCAGGTGTCACCATTGTGACACTAGCCCCAGTGTCCCTGTAGGCCTGAGCCATTCTTTGGTTGATAAAAGGTGTCTGTCTGTACTTGCCCAGGTTACTGGGGCCTACAGTAGAGGACAAAGCTAAGTCCCCATCACAGATCAGGACAGCCTGAGTAGGCACTCTGACTAGGCCAGAATCCTCCTCAGTTCCCAGGGTTAACCCTACTACACCCTTTTGCTGGGAACCACCACTTACAGCTGAACTAGGGGGTACAGTTGCCTTAGGGGCAATGGTGGCTGGGGGCTTATCCTTTTTGGTGCACTCACTAAACCAATGTGAGGTAGACTTACAATAGTTGCACCATGGTTTCTTTTGGCCTTCTTTCTTCTTATCCTTTTTGGAACCACCCTCCCCCTGAGCCTTTTGGGGGCCTGGTGAAGACTTCTGGTCTTTTTGTTTCTGCTCATTACCCTTCTGGTCTGCCTTTTTCTGATCACCGCCCTGGTTCTGGTTTTTCTGCTTGACTCTAGTCCTGACCCATCTATCTGCCTTCTTTCCCAATTCTTGGGGAGAAGTCAGATCAGAATCAATCAGGTGTTGATGCAATAGCTGGTTTTGACAGTTGTTAAGTATTTGTTCTCTCATGATCAAATTATACAATCCTGTATAGTCCTTAACCTTACTTCCCAATAGCCAGCCTTCCAGAGCCTTAGTGGCACAATCTACAAAGTCAGTCCAGTCCTGAGTCTGTGTCTTCTGGGTATCCCTGAACAACAACCTGTATTGTTCAGTGGTTAGGCCAAACCCATCAATCAGAGCACTCTTCAGGACAGTGTAATTATCTGCATCCTCATCACTAACTGTGAGGAGCTTGTCTCTTCCTTTCTCAGAGAAGGAGAGCCACAAGATAGCTGCCCACTGACTTTGGGGTACCTGCTGTACTTTGCAAGCTCTCTCCAAAGCAGTTATCCATTTGTGGATGTCATCCCCACACTTGTAGGGAGGGACAATCTTGCTCAGGTTTCTATTATCATAGTGCCTGTCTCTATCCCTAGGAATGTTGCTGCCACCAGTGGGTTCTAACCCACTTAACTTTTGTTCTCTAGCCAGAGCAAGCTTCTCTTTGGCAAGGGCAAGTTCTTCCCTCTGAATCCTCAGATTAGCCTCCCTCATTCTGGCTGCATGCTCCTTTCTCTCAGGTGAAGTCATTCCCCTGTGAGAGGAAGCATTAGAGGTGTTAGAGACATGGGAGTGGATGGATTCCCTTGAAGGGGATCTGTCCCTCCTGCTTCTCTGTGAATGTCTACTTGTGGGTCTGTATGGGGGGACCCCATGCAAACTCCCATGTAAACTTAAGTTAGCCTGGCTAAGTCTCCTTACTTGGCTCTGGCTGTCTACCTCCCCATCTGAAGGCCCATCTGACTCCTCTGTGGTGGGTAGACCCTCCTCTGTGCCTAGGGCACCTTCCTGTGATGCCCTCTGAGCATCATACTCCTCTAGGAGTTGTCTTAACTGAAGGAGGGTAGGGTTTGCACCCTGTTTTATTCCTCTGGAGGTACACAATTGTCTCATCTCCTGGAATGTTAAGGTATCATACCTAGAGGGGGTCTTCTGCAGACCTGACCCTCCTGGGAGAGCATCTACTTGATCTCCTCCCAGAGGCATGATCTAGTGAGGGTGTGGTGTGTGCACCTACCTACACTAGTTGTATCTACTAAACCTTTCTAGTAGTTGTAGTCAGGGTGTGTTATTCCCTTCAACCTACAACTACAAAGTCCAGTAGGACTTAAGTATAATAATCTATGTTATATGTACCTAGACAATATCTGTGTGATCTTTCAATTTAGTATCTCAAGATTACAATGGTATTACAACAGCAAGCTCAGATCCCAACCGCTGCTCACCAATGTGAGAAGTTGGCCTGATGTATGATGTCACTAGTTATAGTGTACACCTTATATCAGTCCAAATACCCTTATGGTGATTGGTTGTAAAGTCAACCTTATAGACCAGCTATCCTAGTGGTAGCATGGACAAGAGCAGTCTTAGGCTAAACTCTGAATGGCATGTGAAGCCAGCTGTGATACCATATATAATCCCTTGAATACCAAATGAAAGGACACCACAACAGATATATATATAAAATAAAGTGTATTTATTCTAAGCAAACCCTCAGCACTCTTTATGAGTTTAGAGGTAAGTACAACACAGTCTTATTAATGCATACAGTAAGTCACACAGGTAAGTAATACAGTTAGGCCCTAGGGGCCACGCAAACCATATACTAAAGAAGTGGTATAAGAACCACTGTCACGGAAATAGAATAGGCCTAGGCCTAGGGAATCGCTGGGGCTACACTACACTAGCGTTAGTTAGGAAGTGGGAGGCCCACGGGATTCGTGTGCAGAGTGGAAACACTCACGCGTAATGCGTAAAAGTCAATAGCAATGTTACAGTTTAGAAATAGATAGATTTAGGACACTTCCGGAGTAGCTAGGAAGTTGAGACTTGAAAACTAGACACTAGGATAGTCACTATCCTGATGAGCACCGGAGTACCCAAGTTACCTAGCCCACAGGCTGCGGGTGCATAGGGGTGAAGATGCGTCGTTTTCGTCGTCGACTCCTATGGGTGCCTGAAGAAAGATGCTGACAGGCAGTCAGGAGAGAGTGTCCGGTGGATCCCAAGCCTGGGATCAAGAAGAGAAGAAACCTGCAAGCAGAGGGGACAGAGTCAAGGTCACTAGCCAGTGACCACGTGGAACCAGGAAGGAACCAGGCGATGTCGTGAAGAGTTGCAGGTGAAGGTGAAGCTTGTCGCTGCAGCCAGGAGGACCAGGAAGCGTCGAGGACGACCAGGACCAGGAGGCGAGCTGTCCCACGAAGGCTCTTGCTGTCGGCGGCGTCGAAGTTGGACTAGGACTCACCAAGCCTTGGCAAGCGGAACCCACGAAGAACAAGGGACTTGCTTCTGGTGCAGACCAGGAAGGTCTGGGGTGCTTCTTCTTCGCAGAGAAGCGGGAGCCAGTCTGGAGGAGCCAAACCAGCGCAGAAGATTTCAGGGAGCGTCGTCACAAAGGCCACTAGCCAGCGGGCAAGCAACCGGACAGACGCGGCAAGCAGGAAAATGCTGAAGGGCCCCACGCAGGACTCGTGGAGTGTGGGGGGCTGGTCTTCGGTGCAGATGGTGCTTGGGGTTGGGGCTTCTCAATCCCCGGTGCACAACTTCGAGGGTACCTCAGAAGCTGCGCTGTAAGTTACTAGCCACTTTTCCCAGGTAGCCGGTCCCACGTCGCTCGTCGCCTCCACGGATCTCAGCTCTGCTGCAGATGTGGATGAGGGTCGGAGAAGTCTGGAAGTCAAGGCTCTGGTCGGGCTCTGCAATCGGTTCCTCGTCGAACGTTTCACAAAGCAAAGGGTAGTCACTTGATGGTGCCTGTTTGCACAGGGTAGCCACTCCTTGGCTACAAGGGAGATTCTTCAGTCTTCTTCTTTCGTCGAATGTCGAAGGTCCAGAGTTTCTGTTCAGTTTTGCAGGTTCAGGATAATCTAAAGTCTTGAGGCCCAACTCCCACTCTTATACTAATCTGGGGGGCTGGGATACCTGCTAGGTCACGCCTTATGGGTGGGACCTGGGAGGGGGTGGTTACACCCACTTCCCTTTGTCCAGTTTCGCGCCAGAGCTGGGGCTGGAGTGCCCCAGCGCCGGTTTGAACTGGACTATGCAAGGAACACCTTGTGTGCCCCAGGCATGTCTCATTCCTTTCAGCCCACCCTGCCCCAATACACTAAAGGCTGTCTGGGGAGGTGCTAGCACCTCCCCAAGCAGGAAACCTATTGTCCAGGCCTCCCTGGCTGGGATCACTCCCAGCAGCAGGAGGTCAGACTTGTGTCGTGGCAGCAGCATCCATTTTGTGATGCTGAGGCTTTGGTCAGAGGCTAACAGTTGAAGTATGATTTGAACATGTCTTTCCCTCTAGAAGGGGGGAATAATATTCTCATGTCCAGAAATGGCATGGGGGTATTATTCCCGAGTGTTAGACACCTTACACGACATGTTTTGATAAAGCCAAACCATAGTTACCATAACCGTCTAAGATTATAAGGTACTTTAAGAGTATATGGTAGGCTATATCATAGAACATCTATAAGGACTTGGTTCCGAAAGCTGCAGACAGGCTCAGCTCATGCTAGAGCACCATCTCACATGTTACCAAGCACTCTGCCTCCAGGATTGTCAAGGCCTGCCATAGGAGTGACTGATAGGTACACATGTGTCTATATGTAAGTTAGGTATAGGAATACTACACCTAAGCAAGGGGTGATTACACGACCTTGCCCCAGCTGAGTGATCAGCCAGTTGTGTCAAAATGGAAGGCCAGGCCAGGGGTGGCACAATACATGCTGCAGCCCCTGGTAGGCCTAGGGTACACCTATGCCCTGGGTACCTAGGGTACACTGTACAGGGCCCAATAAGGTGATCCTATCCAAATGGGTTATGCACCTAAAGTACATAGAGTAATTTTAGAGAGAGAACAGCAGGGCTGTGGGTCTGATTAGCAGGCCCACAGCCACATCTAAGTCGAAAACCAGTAAAGCAAAAGCAAAAAGTGGGGGTGAACATAGAAAGCAGACCCTACTCTCCTACAAACATTAAATCAAACAACCCCTCGTAGTCCCTCACCTCACTGCCCTGAATCCAACCCTCTAATGCCTTCTTTGCATAGTCCAGGAAATCCACCCAATTCTGTGTGCCCAGTTTGTGGCTACCCCGGAACTTCTGTCTGTACTTCTCGGGTGTTAGTCCAAACTTTCTTACGAGCGCCACTTTCATGGTGGGGTAGTGGGTCTGCTCATCCTGCTCTAGGGCCAATAATGCATCCCTACCAGCTGGAGGCATGTATTTGTACAATCCCCCTCCCCAGTACTTCTCTGGCACCCTATGGGCCCTTAAAGAGACCTCATAGGCCGCTAGCCACTTGGCAATATCATCCCCTGCACTATAGCTAGCTACTATGTCTTTTGGCAGATAGGGTTTGGGTTCCCTGGTGATTTCTTTGTCTTTGCTGCCACCATTAGGAACAGTGTGTGCCCCGACTTGTAGGATCTGGAGATCTATTTCCCTCAGCCTCAACTCGTGAGCCATCCTCTGTCCCTCCTTCTCTTTCTCCAGCTTTGCCAACTCCCATGTGACCTGCTTTTTCTACCTCCGGTCTGTTAACTCTGCTTCAGATAAGCCACCGCTCGAGACAGTGCTGCCCTTCCTGGAAAGTGTTCTGGGCCCCGCTAACAGGTTCCCCACCTCAGGTTGGTACAACCCAGCCCCCTCGCTAACAGGCTCTCCATCCCTGTCCTCCTGCTCAGCCTTACTTTCCCGTCGTGCCTCCCCCCAAGCCCTCAAGCTGGTCTGGAGTTCAGCCTTCTTGGCACCCGGGGGACAATACACCCCCTCTCGCTGACAAAACTCTCTGAGTTGGGCCACAGTGTAAGTTTCCAAATCTTCCAACACAAACTCCATTTTGCCCACTCAGAATAGAAGACAGGTGTTTACAGAAGCTATGCAGGGGGGTACCTTTTGTAATACCTCCTCCCACCACCAGAGTAAATTTGGAAAAAACAAAACTCAGAATTAGGAAGTCCGCTTTGAGAAAACTCCCGGTGTAGGCCTATGGACTACCCACAGTTATTGTCGAGTGGACGCAAGCACAGCTCTATCCCACCGCTGAACACCAATTATGTTAGAAAACCCCGGGCAACCGGGTTAGCAGTCACCCGGTTTTTCCCAACACAAGGGGTAGCTTGGCTCGAGCGGTCGGGGGTCAGGCACCGTGTTAAGCGTACGTCACACCCTCACAATAACCATGCGTTCATCCGTTCCAAAAACGACTCTACACCGTAAAAATTTATGAAAGAATCTCTTTGTGTTTATCTTAGTTTTTCTCTTAGTTGCAGGGGTATGACACAAATACCATACAAAAGGATTTTCTTCAGAAATAGCAGGTCAATTAAATAATAACACTTTGCAGGTGCAATTAATAGGATTAGGTCATAAATACACAAGGAATAAATAGAGGTGCGATAAATACATAGGGCAAATAAATACTGTCAGACAATAAATACGGTCAGACAATAAATAAAACACCTTCAATACATAATATAGCCATCAAACAATTGCAAATCAGATCACATTTATGAGGTAGATTGATTTTACCATGCCCAAGTACAGCTTATGGTCACTGGGGTGGCCTGGGGATGTCCCACTGTAACGCCCTGAACGTCTCAGGATCGTTTAACAGACACGACAATGAGGACGCAACCACTTGTGAAGGGTTAGTTCTTTTAATGAAGGCAAATAAAATACAAAGAACAAACAAAAGTTATAGTCACTGGAATCCTCCAGGCTAAGTACGTTACCAGCCCACAGCACGGATGGTCCTAACCGTCCTCTGCATATACGCCGATCCCGGCGTATGCCAACAGAGGGCAGAAATGAAATGGCCGACAATGCCAATCGGTAGGCTGTGAGGGGCACGAAGAGTGTTGGGGAGAATCGAGGAGTCAGGGAAACACCCAGCCGGGGTCTCTACCTGAAGGGAGCAGCCGCTCAACCTCTTCCTCAGACTGCACCGGGACGCGGAGTCACCTCCTGGTGATGCGTCACCGATACCCCAATCACAAGCAAGAAGACTGAACCGAGAGCAGCCGCTCGATCGATCCTGTGGACTTCCGAGTCTGTAACGCGGCAAACACCTCCTGGTGTGCGTTACAGCTGGCAGTCCCTGTGTCTCTGGTCGGGCTGGGAGTTACGACTCCAACCAGCAAAAGCGCCACTGCGCTTGGACTCAGCCGAGTCAAAAAGCGAAGCTCAATGGTTGACCGGTAGAGCTTCCGGGTCCTTCACAGGTGACGATGGGGCAAGACACGGCCCAGGGAGTAACGACTCGACCTACCTCCGTTCTTGCCTTACTGGAGCACCACTCCGGAACACTGCTCTTCACGAAGCAGGTACGTCGGTGTAAACACAATATCCGACAGCCTTGTACCTCCCGGTTCCTCCCTTTATAGGGCGTGTTTTCCTTGAGTTATGTAACAGCTCTCCTGTTTACATAAGGGCGTGTTTCCCTTGAGTTATGTAACAGCTCTCCTGTTTACATAAGGGCGTGTTTCCCTTGAGTTATGTAACAGCTCTCCTGTTTACATAAGGGCGTGTTTCCCTTGAGTTATGTAACAGCTCTCCTGTTTACATAAGGGCGTGTTTCCCTTGTATGACAGGAATTCTTGACAGTACATCCTCCCTCTCAGCGGCTCCCCACGGGTCCAGCGCTGGCAGGAAAACGCCGATGGAACAAGGAGACCAAGCGCGGAGCATGAACCCCTTCAGCCGGTTCCCATGAATGCTCCTCCGGGCCATAGCCTTTCCACGCAACCAGGTACCACAGCTTCCCCCTGCGCCATTTGGACGCCCGTATGCCCGACACTTCATACTCCACCTCCGACTCCACGCATACCGGCCTAGGTGTCCCAGACGGCTTGGAGGGTGCTGGTTTGAGCAATGATACATGAAAGACAGGGTGTATCCGCAATGACTGGGGCAAGCACCCCTTCACGTTCACGGGACCCATACACTTGGTAATTCGATAGGGGCCCATGTACTTGGGATGGAACACACTGTTCTTTCGAAACCTCATGTTTCTTGTGGATATCCAGACGTAGTCTCCAGTGCGGTACAGTGGCCCGGGCCTTCTCTTCCTATCTGCCGCAGCCTTGTATCTTCTCTTGGCCTCTATTAGGACAGCCCTTGAGCGCATCAACGTGTCTTTTATGTGTGCCACCCTGTCCGCAGTGGCGGGAATCCTGTCCTCTCTGAACGGATGTAGAAATGGCAAGAACCTGGGATGTTGGCCATAGTTGCTATAGAACGGAGATGACTGTGTGGAGCTGTGAGTGGCGTTGTTATAGGCTATCTCTGCAACCCATAGCAAGTCGACCCATTCTTCCCTGCCCTGGTCCACAAAACATCGCAGATACTGTTTGAGCGTTTGGTTCAGGCGCTCGGTTTGGCCGTCCGTTTGAGGGTGGTAGCTGGTGGACAGGGCGGTCTTAACATGCAGCGCAGTGCACCAAGTCTTCCAGAATTGCGCAGTAAACTGCGACCCCCGGTCCGACACGATCACCCCAGGTAATCCATGCAGTCGTACCACATTCTTTAGGAGTAGTGACGCCAATTCCCCGGCCGTAGGGACTCTCTTGCAGGGGATGAAGTGCCCCATTTTCGTCAAGTAATCCACCACCACCAGCATTGCCGTCATCCCCTGGTCTACCGGTAGGCCCACCACGAAGTCCAGTGATATGCTATCCCATGGTCTATCCGGGGTCGGAAGTGGATGTAAGAGCCCTTGGGTTCGGCCATGGTCGGCCTTCATGGTAGCACACGTAGGACACTCCTGTCCCCACCTCCTGACATCCACTCTCATGGTTGGCCACCAGAAATGCCGTCCCATGCTAGCCACCGTTTTTTCAAAGCCCAAATGACCTGCGCATGGAGAGTCATGGCACCAGATGAATGCTTGTTTCCTTAGCCTAGGCGTGGGTATCAATAGGCACCTGCCCTTCAGGGGTATCCCGTCCTTCAGCTGCCATTCTCTGTGACTGAGGAGCCACCTCCGCCATGCGAATGACCTGATCCCTCTCTTTATTCCCCTCAGGAAAGTATCCGGTTGGATAACCCCCAATACCATCCTCGGGGAAATGATGGAACGCTCGGTTGCAGGCAATGGTTCCTTAACTGCAGATTGACGGGACAGGGCGTCCGCCTTCCGGTTTTCCGTCCCCGGCCGATATGTGATGCGGAAGTTAAACCCCGCAAAGAAGATCATCCACCGCAGCTGCCTGGGAGAAAGGTGTCTAGTGGCCGTCATGAACTGTAGGTTCCGATGGTCCGTGTACACCGATACCACATGTCTTGCCCCCATCAACCAATGCCTCCATTCGGTGAAGGCGTCCTTGATTGCGAGAAGCTCCTTCTCCGCAATATGGTAGTTGCGTTCGGCGTCGTTGAGTTTGCGGGACATGTACGCAACGGGATGAAGCACCCCTGTGTCGTGGTTGCGTTGGGACAAGATAGCCCCCAGCGCCACATCCGACGCGTCCGCTTCCACCACGTAGGGGAGATCCGGATCGGGGTGAGCCAACACCGGCGCCTTACCAAAGGCGCTTTTCAGGGCCTCAAAGGCTTTGTTCGCTTCAGGGGACCAGACAAACTCCTTGGACTTCCTCAGTAGCTGTGTGATTGGGGCCACCACTCCTGAAAATCCATCTATAAACCGCCTGTAAAAGTTGGCGAAGCCAATGAAACTTTGGACGTCCTTCACGCTTTGGGGCACCGGCCATTCTTTCACCGCCTTGATCTTTCGTTCTGCCATCTCCTGTCCCTCTGGACTCAGCATCACTCCGAGGAATTCCACGGATGTGACGTGGAAGTCACACTTGCTGAGTTTACAAAACAGCATGTTTTCCCTCAGCTTTTGGAGCACAGCTTTGACGTGGTGTACGTGCTCCTCCACACTGGACGAATAGATGAGGATGTCGTCGATATATACGACCACGTAGATATCCAACTCCTCTCTGAATACCTCATTCAAAAAGTACTGAAAGGCTGCCGGGGCGTTGCACAGACCGAACGGCATGACGAGGTACTCAAAAAGGCCGAACCTGGTCTTAAAGGCGGTCTTCCACTCGTCTCCGTCCCTCATGCGCACCAGATGGTATGCCCCTTTCAAATCCAACTTGGTGTAGATACGAGCTTTCTTGACCTGTTCCAGAAGTACACTGATGAGAGGCAAGGGGTACCGATTTTTTATGGTTATCGCATTCAATGCCCTAAAGTCCACACAGGCTCTCAGCTCCCCATTAGCCTTCGGGATGAAGAAGAGTGGCGAGGCGGCCGGAGACTTGGACGGGCGGATGAATCCTAGCTTGAGGAGTTTATCCAGGTACCCCCGGAGATGCACGTTTTCAGGCTCCGTCAGGGCATACAGCCTGCCGCTGGGAACGCTGGCCCCTGGCACCAGGTCGATCTGGCAGTCAAACTGTCTATGTGGTGGTAGCACTTCCGCCTTCACCTCATCAAATACATCCTCAAAACTGTGATAAGCCTGGGGGAGAGCCACATCTTTTTCTGCCGCTGTAGCCACCGTCTGACTCCCGCTCTCATCTGCGTCAAGGGATTCCGTTCTTATTCCACAATGCAGGATGCAATACGGTGACGTCATTTCGATGCGATGTGTTGGCCAATCCACAAAGGGGTTGTGTTTCTGTAGCCACGGCAATCCCAATATGACGCCATATTGGGGCGCTCGGATGATGTTAAAATCGATTTGTTCCAAATGGTTCCTCCCATATCTCATCGGAAGGACCCCCGTGTGCTGTCCGATGGGCCCCGTCACCAATCGCCTTCCGTCTACCGCATAGACGTCTTCGGGTACTGCTTTGGGAAGAAGCACTAGCCCTAGCCTGCATGCCTCGTTGTGGTCCATAAACATGCCAGTGGCCCCTGAATCCACCATGGCCACAACGGGTATCCACTGGTCATGCACTCCCACGTGCACCGTGATAAACAGGTGTCGTTGTCCCTTAGTGACCGAGTTGGAAAGTGAAGGGATGGATGAGTGACTCCGAGATGCCCCTTCTCTGGTCTTGGAGTCCTCTAGTTTTCCGCCGGTATGTCCACCACGGCTGTTACCGACCGGTTGGCCCGATAACGTGACGTCTTCGGTTTGGCAGGGCATTCACGTACGTAGTGGCCTTTTTTGCCACAATATAGGCACAATCCTTGTTTACGGCGTGACTCTTTCTCCGTGGCTGTGAGGCTCGCTCGTATTGCGCTGATGTCCATGGGTTCTCCCTTGGATGCGGTGGAAGTTTCAGGACTTCCCACCGTCACATAGGATGGAAGGGATTTTCCTTTTCTCCCATGATCCCCCTTTCTTTCACTTAGCCTATGTTCCAGCCGTAATACCAGGTTGATAAGGCCCTCACATGTCTTGGGTTGAGGGTCAATATGAGCCACGGCGTCCTTGAGCTCATCGCACAGCCCTTGATGGAAGAGCGCCGTCTGTTTAGCAACAGGCCACTTGGTTTCCGCAACCAGCCTTCGGAACGCGTCGAGATACTGCACCAGGTCGTTGGATCCCTGTCTCAACTCAAGCATTTCACGGTCCGCCGTGTACGAGTCAGCCCTTCTGTCGAATACCTTCAGGAATTCCTCGCGAAAAGCACCCCAATCACATAAGAGGGGGTCGTCCCTGCTCACCAGAGGTACGGCCCATTGTGCCGCGTTTCCAGCCAAATAGGATATAAGGAAAGCCACACGAGCCTGACTCGTGGGGAACGCCTTTGGTTTGCACGATAAATGTAGCGCCACTTGTGTGAGGAATACCTGCACTGTGTTAGGATCCCCACTGTACCTCTCTGGTGTTGCCAAGGGGATGGCTACCGGCATTTCCACTACTACCGCAGGGGTCTGGTTCGTGAGGGAGGTGCTGGGCGTGAGCGGGTCCAATTGGATAGCATCCAGTCTGGCTTTTACATCGGCTGTTTCTTGCCTAGAGGCAGCCACTTCAACTTGCATGGCCGCTAAAGCAGCCAGCACATCATCAAGTGTTGCCATGTCTGTTATCGACCGGGAGACAGTTAGTGTTATTAAGGTCGGATATTTTGTAACGCCCTGAACGTCTCAGGATCGTTTAACAGACACGACAATGAGGACGCAACCACTTGTGAAGGGTTAGTTCTTTTAATGAAGGCAAATAAAATACAAAGAACAAACAAAAGTTATAGTCACTGGAATCCTCCAGGCTAAGTACGTTACCAGCCCACAGCACGGATGGTCCTAACCGTCCTCTGCATATACGCCGATCCCGGCGTATGCCAACAGAGGGCAGAAATGAAATGGCCGACAATGCCAATCGGTAGGCTGTGAGGGGCACGAAGAGTGTTGGGGAGAATCGAGGAGTCAGGGAAACACCCAGCCGGGGTCTCTACCTGAAGGGAGCAGCCGCTCAACCTCTTCCTCAGACTGCACCGGGACGCGGAGTCACCTCCTGGTGATGCGTCACCGATACCCCAATCACAAGCAAGAAGACTGAACCGAGAGCAGCCGCTCGATCGATCCTGTGGACTTCCGAGTCTGTAACGCGGCAAACACCTCCTGGTGTGCGTTACAGCTGGCAGTCCCTGTGTCTCTGGTCGGGCTGGGAGTTACGACTCCAACCAGCAAAAGCGCCACTGCGCTTGGACTCAGCCGAGTCAAAAAGCGAAGCTCAATGGTTGACCGGTAGAGCTTCCGGGTCCTTCACAGGTGACGATGGGGCAAGACACGGCCCAGGGAGTAACGACTCGACCTACCTCCGTTCTTGCCTTACTGGAGCACCACTCCGGAACACTGCTCTTCACGAAGCAGGTACGTCGGTGTAAACACAATATCCGACAGCCTTGTACCTCCCGGTTCCTCCCTTTATAGGGCGTGTTTTCCTTGAGTTATGTAACAGCTCTCCTGTTTACATAAGGGCGTGTTTCCCTTGAGTTATGTAACAGCTCTCCTGTTTACATAAGGGCGTGTTTCCCTTGAGTTATGTAACAGCTCTCCTGTTTACATAAGGGCGTGTTTCCCTTGAGTTATGTAACAGCTCTCCTGTTTACATAAGGGCGTGTTTCCCTTGTATGACAGGAATTCTTGACACCCACCTAGAGTGGTCAAGGCTGGGGCCTAAGCTGAGGTAGAATGAGGGAAACCTAAGGTTCTGATTCTTCCAACTACACAGTCCCTCACACATGTCTCTGCACCAGTCTCAGTTCACCCCCTAGCACTCTCAGGTTGGTCCTAACACCCCTCTAGCCCCAAGAATGGTCTTTTAGGGCTCCACAGGGCCTCAGATGCCCTTTCTACCACTTACTGCCCTTTTCACGAAGATCGGCTCCGCTCGGCGCCGGGTCGACGTCGCTGGGCGGCTCCGGTTTGATGTCGCGTCGATCTGTTCCACTTGACGCCGTGTCGATGCCGTCGGGCGGTTCCGATTCGATGTCGCTGGCCGGCCTCGGTTCGATGTTGCGTCGATCTGCTTTACCTGACGCCGGGTCGATGCCGTGAGGCGGCTCCGGATGGATGTCGCTGGGCGGCCTCGGCTCGATGTCGTGTTCCGGCGTCACAGGGTCACGGTTCCCCCGCTTCCGGGCAACTCCGGAGTGCGACCTCCACTCCCGACCTCCGTCGGCTCCACTTCGGGTTCCGGCGACTCCGGAGTGCGATCTCCACTCCCGACCTCCTGCGCGCTTCGCCTCGACCTCAGGCGACTCCGGAGTGCGACCTCCACTCCCGACCTCCTGCGCGCTTTACTTCAGCTTCCGGCGACTCCGGAGGGCGGACTTCACTCCCCCGTCGACGCCTCACCTCGACCTCAGGTGACTTCTACTCGACCTCCGGTGTCTCTCCACGAACTCCGTCGGCGCCCTCACTCGACCTCTAGCGGCCCCGGGTACGACGTCTGCCTTCTGTCAGCGCCGCTTCTCCACCTCGGGCTCCAGGTCTCCAGGCTACTCGACGTCGGGTCTCCAGGAGGATTCCACCAAACAGGTCAGGAACTTGCTGTTCTTCTCCTTTAAGGCCTGTTCCGGCTGTTCAGGTCCTTAAGATGATTTTCTGGTCTTTATCCCACACAGGGCTTTAGGCTGGGCTTGGTCAGTAGGGACTAGTATCAAGGGTGGGTTTCTGGACCCCACTCCAGGCACAAGATTCCACCCCTGCTGCCTTACTCCTTCCTCCTTCTGTTTCTCTGTCCTCTCTCCTCTCCAGTCAGGTGCCAACTGCCTACTCCAACTGCCAACTCTGAGCTGGCTTCCCAACACTCTAAACCTGCCTCACACTGTCACAGGGTTCTAGAATGTTCTGGAAGGTACTAGTAGGTTCCAGCTATGTCTCAGGTGACAATGGGTGGCCACCATTTTGTGTTTCAGGCCCTCAGACAGAAGTTCCAGGGGTAGGGAAAATGGCTCCCTGACCCTGCATCAACACTAATAAGTCTGGTGGTTCCCAAAAAGGAAAAATACTAACAGGGTTTGCGGCAAAAGTGGGACAAAATAAATAATGATGAGGAGGGACCACCCAAAGGGCTGACAGGTCTAACAGTATAGGTGTGGCACATCACAGATACTGCACAGTCCTTTATGGATGTGTTGTCGCTCCAAAAGGGGTACTCCTAGGTTAGCAGGCCTTTCAAAGGCATCAACCTGACAAGCTACTGTGACTGAAACCACCCCAGTCCAGCTGGTCTGTTGGAGGCCAAAGACATGTGACTGACACACACTGTCAACCCCCACTCGGCCTTTCAGTCAGTCAACCTGATAAATGACTGACACTGCCCCAACAATGCTGGGCTTTCAGACACACCGGCATGACGTGATTGAATTTTCTCCAGCCCTACTAGCCTTCAGATGTTCTAGCTTAGCATTTGACTCTGTACCACAGCCCTACCCTCCTCAATTTACAGGTACCTTAAAGAACCTGGGGCATTTGGAATAAACAGTCAGAGCACCCCAGCTTGCCATAGTGTCTGCAGTTGAAGTAATGCCACTTAGAGGATCTTTATTTCGGTCATAACTACACTTTCACAATTGCTTTATTAACCCTATTGCTTTCTCAAATTTGCTAGAAAATGCACCATTTGCCCACTCTTTTTTCCAAAATTGTCCCCGGGGGAGACCCCTCCCCCCCGCACCCCTCCTTATGAAGGTCGGGCTTGCTAGTTCACTCTTTTGGACATATAAAGAATTAAAGCCAGTATTGATAGCGGAAGTCATTTTAGCTTCTGTATACTGAAGTGTTATCACAGGCATCACTAGTACACAACAAAGATTTCACATTGCCGCCATCAGTACAAACGTCAGTGACTCAAAAATAGGTAAAGAATACGTGGCTGCCGCAGAAGGAGTGACGCAAGGTTCTGTTACACTCACAGTAGAGGTACAACGCATATGTCTTGATAAAGCTTCCTCCCCTCACAGACTAGATAGAACTGTTGCAACAACAATGCCAGTTTCTCCGCATCACAAAACAAGTGCGGATGGGCCAGTATCACTGCATCTGTACTGTCTTCCTAGAACAGGTTCAGAAGAGCAGCAGCAGCATGCTAGGACGGGAATGTCCCCTGCATGATGTCATCATATTCACTTACCGGCATGTATCTGGTTTCCTGTTTTTTTATTTTAGCTCTAGCATCACAATAATATAGCATATGCACAGAGGCCTAAACCTTTCTTGTGACACAGGAAAGGCCCTGCACTTGTCCTGTGACCTGGAGGGGCACACCTGGAGTGCCCTCATTGACAGACCGTGGACTACTATCCCTGTCTTGTCACATAGAGCTGTGGTGGCACTGTACCATGTTTTGTGAATCCACAGTTGTAACCAGACTTTTTTATCTGTATAATTCGACTGGAGGCCCTCTGGCCCACTCATCTAAAGATGCATTTCTATGCACTCTGCAGTCCTCCACACTGACATCCTGGATGTATTTTATGCAGGTATGTATAGCCTACAAGGTACATGCATGATGTATGTTTGAGTGAGCCAGAGTAATGAAGGCACCTTGGATACATAAAGCTGGACCTTTGCACAAGGTGGAGGTCACATAGCTAACATTTGTGAAGCTGTAGCTGGAGGAGAACACCTAGAGGATTAGATCTTATCCTGGCAAGGTGCTGCTGATTAGTCTTCCTGAGCACTGTCATTTAGTGGATGGTAGGGGGAGGGGTAGAACTGCAGAGTCTGTTGTGGAAGGTAAAGCAGACCGTTAGGTGAGGCCTCTCATTTAGGGCCATATGTAGGTAGGCTAACATTTACCACTTCATAAATACCGAATTTTACCGATTCGGTATTTATGAAGTGGTAAATGATATGTAGGTAATGAGTCGGTAATTATTACCGATTCGGTAAAATTCGGTAATTACCGAATCGGTATTTACCGATTCGGTAATGAGGCATACCTTCCCATTGATGGGAAGGTATGCCTCATTACCGATTCGGTAAATACCGATTCGGTAATGGGGGGAACACATGCAAGGGTGACAGGGTGTCACAATGACACCCTGTTGCACCCCTGAAACGGCCATGTGTGCACATGTGGCACACATACATGCCCTAAGGGCATGTATGTCTGCCACATTGCACACTTTGTAGGCGCTTTGTAATGCATTTCCACATCCATTTTTCATTTACCACCAACTATTAGTTGGTGGTAAATACCGACTCTAAACATCACCCACACACTCCCCCTACATCTCATTTCTGTATTCGGAATTTACCGATTCGGTAAAATTACCGATTCGGTAATTTTACCGATTCGGTAAATTCCGAATACAGAAATTGTCCCCCTACATACCAAAAGCCTAAATACCGGTCGGTAACGGTATAATTACCGAAAATCGGCCGTTACCGACCGGTATTTGGCTACCTACATGAGGCCCTTAGTCTTTCCCTGGTACACTAATTCAGTTGGGTGATGGCAGCTGAGTGCAGAAAGCTCAGTTGGCGTATGCCTGACAACCAGATTCACCAGAGAAAAAGGGTATCACCCGATCTCTTGCTGGAGGAGCTGAGTACCTGTCCTGAAGCGCCTAGAAGCCTGTGTGCCTTCTGGGTAAGGGAAAGGACCTGCCAACCCTGACCAGGTGGAGTGAGATGCAGCAGATGCCAGATGTTTAAGGCGGCACCCAGAAGAAAATGAGAGCAATCTGTAGAGGAGGAGGGAGAGCAGGAGGCAATATGTACACCAGAAAACGTGAGCCCCATCGTTACTGCCCATTTGATGGCACGGGTATTGCCATTAATGTGGGGTGGTGGAGCACACATATGGTCAGAGCTGACCCTGTACATACTGCTGAAGTATTCTTTTTATGAATGAAGAAGTTCATAAAGCTCACAGCTACTCCTCGAGTGTCCAGGCACTGAGGTAGACAGCCAAGATGAGGTCAACAACAATTTAATCATTAAACAAGTGTGTTTTAAGTTGCTTGCAGAATAGTTTTGTGTCCGAAATACATCTGAGGAGAAAAGGGAGATCGTTTCAGTGTTTAGCAGCAAGCACAGAGTAAGCGGAACCACCCCATCTTTTCCTTTTGGTGAAGGGGATGGACAAAAGGCATGCCGTCTGTGAGTGCAGGAATCTGTGCGGGCAATAGCTGGACAATTTGTCTAGTGGGTAAGATGGGCCAGTTTTATAGAAAGCTGAGTGTGCTACTGTTAGGGCTTTGACGATGACCCTGTACTTTACCGGTAACCAATTCAGCTGTTTGCTGTATTGAGTGAGTGAAGTGTGTTTAAGAAGACTGAAAAACAGGCGAACAGCCACGTTCTTAACTTTTTGTAATCTGTGTGTCAGATAATCTGGGGTTTCTGTGTAAAAAACATTGGAATAGTCCAGCCTGGACATGTTTAATGTCGGTACCACCATCTTCTGGGCTTCCCAAGGTAGATGTTTGAGGAATTTCCTCAGCATCCTTATGTCCAACATGTGGTTTTGACCACATCCGTGATCTGAGGTTTGAAGGATAGGTGTGTCTACTATGACCCCAAGGTCTCTGGCCAATCCAGTGGGGGGGGGGGAGGGGGTCAGAACAGCTGGATGGCCAGGCCCCTGACCAGCCGGGGAGGGGATTTGTTCCGAATAGCATGACCTCCCTTTTATCTGGGTTGCATCGTGAGGAGTTAGAGTTGAGCCAACCCATCACTGCTGCTTTTATGAATTTAATCAACTTGAAATAGAAACTTAGAAGGCAGCAGACCTATTCACAAGGTATGCACCAGTTGGTCCTCCAAACTGTTATGATCCATGTTAGAAATGGGATTTCTGGTTGGCTAGCGCTTGCGCCTAAGACAGGCAGAAACCACCACTCTAGTCTGGGCAAGGGAGTTACACACTGAAGATAACCCATGCTCACCCCCTTGGTAGCTTGGCACAAGCAGTCAGGCTTATCCCTGAGGCAATGTGTAAAGCGTTTGCGCCACACACACACACAGCAGCAACACATTAGGCACACCACTAAAGGAACTCCACACAAGTTTGTATATAAAAAATATCCTTTGTATTATCATAAACACATTTGAATAGTAATCACACAATATACACTGTGCCAACTGGCAATAGGCAATATTTACAGGGGATTAAATACACATGACAGGGCCAATAGGGCCACTGTCAGAACCATCACAAGCACAAATAATAAACGTAGAACACAACCATTAATGACTCGCAAAACACTGTACTCAGCATTATATCCTGCAACATAAATCATATTATGCAATCAGCATCACATCAGGCGTAAAATACATTATGCGCCAACCTCATTTTAGACCATAACCTCCTAATCATAAATCACCTTAGAGGCATAAATCACAGTAGAGAATAACCTCACAAGCATAACACTGTATTCAAGTAACCTCATAAACATAAACCACATTAAAGGCATAAATCAGGTGCATAAATCACATTTCCTGCGTACCACACAAATCACATTAGGGCCTGGTGCCCTAAAACCCTAACATAGTCCCCCTGGCCAACTGGCCTTCTCAGAGGGCTCAAATGCCCTATGTCCATAATGTCAGGGATTGGGCTGCCAATGCAGCAGAATTCACAAGTGTGCAATTGCGCAGACCTAAACGTTGCAGCTGTCACTAATTGCTGTACTGCTGGGAAAATCAAATGTGGGCATGGGCACTCACTGTGCCATCTGGGTGGGTCCCCACTGGGACTCTCTAAAACAATATGCCAAATCATTGCAGCTGCCCACGCTGGTGCGGCGCAGCTGTGAATAAGGTAAAGGGGCCCTGGCACAACTGTGCCCTCATGCCCCCACTGGGGCTCTCTCAACCAAAACTGCCCCCATTGTTGCAGCTGCCCTCTATCAGGCGGGGCAGCTGTGAGAAATACATCAAGGAAAGGGCACGGGCACCACTGTGCCCTTTGGACCCCCCATCGGGGCCCTGAAAACAAATGTGGCCACGTAGGGTGGGCACCAACAGTGTGCCCTGACACCCCCCCCCTCATCAGGGTTACAACTGAGCCCCCACTTACCGGGCTCACCTAATGCCTCCACATCACCGTCCCAAGACAGCTAGCTCTGCCCCACTCACTGGGGCATGGGAGGGCCTGTCTTCGTCTCATTGGGCTGGTGAAGTGGAGCAGGAAAGCCCCCACTCACCGGGGACTCTCTCCTTCATGGTGGCGCAGGCAGGGCTTCCCTCAGCTTCACGGAAGCCCCGCCTGACTGCAGGCTCCCACTTGGCCACTATACCGGCCGGCCGCACTGGAATTGGTGGCCATCAAACGGGGCCCTCCAGCAGGGAGGTAAGCTCCCATGGTGGTTCCTCCTGGGCCCCAGCAGCAGCAAGCCCCAGCAAGTCAGGAACAGCACAAAAACATGGGGTCACAGCCCCTACATTTATACCACACAATCCATTGTCTGCAGTACAGGGTTTGGGGGAACCAGATGCAAGTGGTTCTGGGGGGAATTGGAGCACTTTGTTTACAAGGCTCCTCTTCCCCTTTGTCAGGTGGGGGCTAGGTGATAAGACACACCACAGGGGGTGGAGCCAGCATTGTACAGGCTAGGCACAGACCTATCCAGGGTCAGGGGATTACTCTTCCCACTTCTCCCAAAGCAGATGTCCCATTCAGCCTAGTGCTGACTCACCCTGTCCCTCCTGGAGACACACACACACCTCCCAGCCCCTGTCACTCAAAAGCCAAACATGCAAATCACATCAGGCAGGCAGATGCATAGCACACAGAAATGCCAACTTCTAAAAGTGGCATTTCTAAAATAGTTATAATTAGGCTTTCCTGTTTTCAGTTTCTATTTTTGGTAAGTTCTGGTGGTGTTTTTTCAGTGTTTTCCAGTGATTTCAATCCCTCAAAAAAACAGTGCTTTTCAGTGGTTACTAATTTTCGCGCCATAAAAAACAACTGAAACGGTGTTTTACCGGTGTTTATGGGACGCTTTGCTTTTATTATTGTTTGCTTTCTTAATTGGTGCATGGAATATAGACAGTCTATGTACAGTGTATATGAGGTTAAAATACATTTTTACAAGTCGAAATTATTGTAGTACACCATACAATATTTCTTCAGTGAATCTTTGGTCATTCGCGCTCTCTCTTTCCTACCCATGTACACTTTTATTTGGGAAAAGGCCCTCTCGACATTGGCACTTGAGACTGGCAACGCCAAAACAGACAGTACACAATTTGCCAACTCTGGCCACTGATGTAGCTTTCCATGCCAATACTGGTGCACCTCAAGGTTGACATTATCTGGGCCAGGTTCTGAAACATATGAGTTGAACTGGGTGCATATGCCCTCAGAGGTGTTAAAGCGGTCACAAATGAAGCTGTACTTCTCAAAGTCTGGCGAAAATTCCCCTTTACGGAAGGGATCGAACACTTGTGCAGGGTACCAAAGTGAGGCTTCATTGGCTTCAAACGCCATGGTTGGTGAAGGGACATTTCTATGCATCATAGCTAGCCATTTCTAATGCATTGTGAAATAAAATTTCCTGAATTGGTCCTCAACACTTCTCTGCTTACCAAGTGGCAAGCATTCTAACAGGGAACATGTTGCAGTGCCAAAGGCATAGAGGAGTATGGTCCCCTCCAAGCAGAAAGCGCCTGAGTCAGTCACCTTGGAAACTTCACCCTGCACAAAAGTTCACTGCACGCTTTCAGCAATAGTAAAATGAGGGGACGGCACCCTGCAGCACCTAAGTCCAGCTGCCATTTGTAATCCACTACACAATGCCAGCCTAGTTTTCCCGCCTTTGCAATCAAAGGTCCCGGCATGAAAGCGATCGGATGGAGATTGCTGTGAAAATGAGATTACAGAAATTAACAACGAGAAAGAAAGTCCAGAGGAAGGATCCAAGACATTAAAAGATTAAAATATCGACCCCCACCCGGAACCCCCATCTCTCATACCTAAACGGTAGCCACTAAGCCCTGGGTGACAGAACGGAGGCTTCTGGTCAGATGGAACATGTGACCCCTCTGGCAGGCGCGCAACACCCATTGGGCTCACCGGGCTTCAGCCCCCCACCCCCCCCGTCATGTGTGTCAGCCCGGCTGAGACAGCCTCGCGGGCTGGCGTCCGTCTAATTGCAGCCGGACCCGAGTACTTCACAGGTCTTTAAAAGACCATTTACCATTTACTCGTTAATGAGGCTTTTGTTGCGTTTTCGCCCCTTCTTACAGCCACTCTGCCTATGGCTGGAAGACTTAGCCCCCCCCCGAAATCTTTTCCAGCCCCCCCCCCCCCCCGAAATTTGGCTCTAGTTGCCCGCCTGCCCTCTGGTAATTGGTTTTAAAGGCCACTTTCCTCTCACTGGAGGCCAGCAGAGGGGATTCAAGATACAGACAGGGTTATAATGACTGGTCACATGAAAGCACACTGGGCCCCTTCAGCACTGATGCCTAACCCGCTGTTCTACTGAAACATCCGGTCCAAACATACCGTACCGTTAGTTTATCAATGAACCATTTACAAAACGTAAGCCAACATTCAGGACGCTGCTTTAACAAGCACAGCTACCCATTTCAGTTACCCAAAACCCGTGACGGCAAAGCCAGCAAATAACTTACTTTGTGCTGAATCCTTAACAAGCACGCAATCACATGTGCTCTGTCCAAAGACACTAACAGTGCCTTTACCCAGAGGACCAGACGTGCCGACAGAAACCCGACAGACTTCCGTTTCCCTCAACATAAGTAAACTACTTCCAGGGCAGGATTTAATGTTAAGAATGGGCCGTTTCTCGAAGCTCGACCACAGTCCACTAAATAAACTGAGATTGTACAGCAGAACCCCTCTGGGAGTCCCACAGACATCAACTATTCAAAATACTGAGGAGCAGTGCCACACGCAGGGGGGACGGAAACTATATTTTATCTTGTGGACGGAAACTGTATTTTATCTCGTCATGCTCCCATCGAGGACACGAAGTGCCTTCTGGGTAGTAGGGTAAGAAGTTACTCAGCTGCACCATTAGTAGGCGGGTTTATGGTGTGAGTTTTGAGGGAAGTGTTGGGTGTCATGCATGGGTTCGAGGGGGCACCAATTGTGCCACGACAGACGTGTTGGTGTACTTAGGCACGTTGTAGTACAGAAAAGCGTAGACAACTGCCTTGCTTCCAGACGCACATCTTTTCAGGCGTGTGCCTGGCAAGGTGAGACAGGGTAAGGGGTTCATGGAATAAAGTAACTGCCATTCAGGGCAAACATAAGACTTCTAGCTTGTGGGGCACTGCCAACAGTGCAGCCAGACTCTGTAGGCCTATTGGCAGCTTATGATGTAATCATTCGGAGATCATGAAAATGCAGCTGAAAACGATTAATTTCAGGAACATACGAGCGTTTCCAATCCACCCTGCAGCTTCATAGTCTGCAAGAGTTCAGACAAAGTCCGGACAGCAACTAAATTGGGGCTTTGCATCTAACGCTTTGGCTCCATCAAGTGGCCAAGTGGCGCTATAGCAAGGAAAATCAGTGACACTCGGTTTAAACCGAGTCAGCTGATTTTCACCCGGTAGGGTACTATCGGGGAGAGTCGGTTTTAACCGAATTCCGGACAGCCTAGTTATAATAAATCTGCGCACACCATTGCGCAGCATTTATTATGACAATTTCAGATATAATAAACTTGACCACGCTGCTCCTCCCATATCAGGAATTACCACTGAAACACTTATAAGGGAATCCCCAATGCATTCCTATGGGAGGGCAGCCCCACAGTAGTGAGAAACCAAAATGGCTGTTTGTCACTACCAGGACATGTCACACACTTAAGGTACATGTCCTATCTTTTACCTACAATGCTCCCTGCCCATTGGGCTAGCTAGGGCCTACCTTAGGGGTGACTGACATGCAGGAAAAGGGGGGGTCACAGACATGGCGCACACTTTAGGTGCCACGTCACAGCGGCAGTGACACTGCACGCACAGACCCTGCATTGGCAGAGGCCTGGGATAGGTTTGAAAGGCTACTTTGGTGGGTGGCGCAATCAGCGCTCCAAGCCCACCAGTAGCATTTAGTTTACCAGCCCTGGGTATATGAGAGATACCACTTTACAAGGGACTGACTGGTAAATTAAATAGGCAAAACAGGTGTAGACCAATCTTACCAAATGTAACACAGAGAGCGCATGCACTTTACACTGGACAGCAGTGCTAAAGTGCCCAGAGGCCTAAAACCACCAACACCATGTCAGAGAAAAGGCTAGGAGAAAGGCAAAAAGTTTAGGGATGACCCTGCAAAAAGGGCCAAGTCCAACAATCCATATTTGCCTAATGAGTTTCTCTTTAACTCATACAGAGCACATGACCATATTCCAACAGGCACAACCACATGTGGAGTTGAATGTACGCTTAGGCCCTTGACATTGCCTGAGGAAACACAGCTCGCAATAGTTACATATATGCTGCACCCATATAGGGACCGACTACCCAGACAGGGATTAGGAAATAATCAATATATGCAGACAGTTAAGACAGTATGTATTACAGCAACAGTCACTGGGATTATAGCTGCTCCATCCCAGGCGCCAAACACGCCACAACCCCAAATAAGGTGTCCACTTCGGGGGTCCATCCACTCGCCAACCGCGGTGACGACTTGACCCCACCCCAAAGTGGGGGTGCAGATGAGGTGGGAGGGTTTTCTTCGGGGGGTGGAGAGGTGTACGGGAGGTGGGCCGCCTCGTAGCTTGTCTGGTTCGAGATTCCCGGGAGACCCTCTGAGCACGAGCAGCTCCAATCATACGGGTGCTCCCTCAGGGCCTACACTGCCCACTCAGCTCGCAGTCTTCCTGTGGGAAGCTTCGATGTGACAGCGGCTCCAAAGCTGTGGTAGCTCTTCTCCGTCTCCGGTCTCTCAAAGACCCGTGATCATTAGCCTCTTGTCAGCGACTTATAGGGTAAATAACGGATGTTAGGGGTTTTTCAGCACAGAGCTCCTCAACAGAATGTCTGACATGCTTGCCTCTCTAGCCACACCCCTTCCATTCTTAGGCAGACTGTGCCAATAACAAATTGGTGTGAGGTTGATAGGTTGTTGCATCCCCCCAGATATGTCCCCAGAGCAAGTATCAAGCGGCTGACCTCATGCCAAAGAGGATATCTGTTGTTTGAAAGGTAGCCAGTGCATGAAGGATACCCCGCCAGGAGCATGGCACTGTACTAATTGACACCCATCTCTAAACTGATCAAGCTGGATGAATAAGCACTCTGAGTTAGTTAATAGGAGAACCCAAACATACAACCAATGGCAATAGTGGCTATAAAAAGAGAGGACGCATATGCAGATAATGAATCAGCCTGCACATCCCAATGGAAAGCCGGAAATACTCCAAATCTGCTATGGTGAAGTCTATCCACACATAAAGCTGCGCACACAAACCCCCTAAAGGAGGCTGGGGATGCTTCTCAGCACAATGGTAGGAAGAAAGTGAAGCAACCCCTGCAAGCAGCTATGCAGCTCTTCCAGCCTCCAAGCCAACAGCTGGCAGCCAATCAGCAGCACAACAGAAAGTGAATTAAGCAACACTAGCAACCATCAATATTAGTAGAAGTAACAACTTATTTTGTATAGCGCCTCGTGCAGCATTCCTGCCATGTACATGAGCTACAACTATCAGGTGTTCACATAAACCAATTTAATGGCAATAAGTCCTCTTCTCTTCCACTATTCCAGGCAATGATAGTTACTCCACTCTCCCAGGCAATGATAACTTTTACAATGTCTTCTCTACATAGATAATTTTAAGAAAAATCCCATCATACTTGGAAAAGATAATTAATGATCAAGAACACCACAGCCTTCAGCCATCCTAGGCATTGATAAAATAAATCAACACTTCTTCCACCTCTCCCATGCAGGGATAAAGGAATGGAAAGCAACCCTAGCACAAGACAACCAACAAATTTGACTAACACATTAAGAGTTCTAAATTAGCAGTTCCATGTTCTATGTAGCAAATTGTAATACACACGAGCAGCAGTACAGCCCTTTATTACAACCTGGGAATTGGCCTCAGGATCACATTGGATCTCATCAAGGTAGGAAACCTAAGGTTTATCAGTCTCAATGTAATCTGAGTCAGGATCACAGTTTAGGGGATATCTGGAAGGATGAAAGGGCATCGGACACGTGTTTCCAGCATTTCTCAGCACCGCACAGGACACGTGCATGGCTACATTACTTTTTCGTTTCACATAGTCTCCGCCAAGATTGTAAAATTGAGAGGTTTCCCAGGGTAATGTCTGATCATAGCCCGTTAGTGTTGGAAATCATAATAAATGGCTCGGTAAGGAGAGCCTCGAATTGGATCTGTGCTCTCCTTTTGAACATCGATGATATCAAACAAGTGGATACCGATCTTTATGAACGAAAATGATGGGATCGCTCCAGCGTGGAGTTGTATGGGACACTTTTAAGGCAGGCATCCGTGGGTAAACCCTTCAGTTTAGCTTGAATCGGCAATAAAGGAAAAACAAAAAGTATTAGATTTTTATCAGGCCCTATCGATCGATGAAGCTAAATTAACCGTGGCGGTTATAAAGGGGGAAGATGTTCAAGAAACACAACAGTCGGTCGCAATTGGATGGGCGGCAGATCGTTTGCATACCTCGGTCCTTCACTTGGAATTCCCTTCCCACATCTATTCAGAATGAAAAGGCATATGTCCAATTTCGCAAATCATTGAAAACATGGCTTTTTAACCAATAATCTTTTAAGCAGTTTTACATTCCGTGGTCTGCCTGGCGCCGGGAAACCCCTTTTGGGTAGCTGATGTGCTCTATAAATTTAATTAATAAAAATAATAATTGCCAAAGGTGGAATTACTGAAATAACTGTAAAATAGGCAGCTGATAAATACCTTGCGTGGAAGGAAAATGTCTATAAGTATAGTGAGCAGGTTGGGCACGTGGTAGCTATATGAACTAGACAAAAATATACGCAAGGGTAGGTGAGGGAAGTAAGGGACCCTTTACGAGCGATGGTCTCCAGTCTTCAGGACACCCTGGCAGCCTTTCGAGTATTTTATCAGAACCTCTATACTGAACGCTGTTTGGCAAGAGAGGTATTACAGCAATTTTGGCACCAGTGTTGAATTAAGCCACTTAGGGCCCGATTATGTCTTTTGGCGGTGCAGAGGCAGGCAAACCGCCGCACCCCGCACCACCAAGAGTCGCTGCCCCCCGCCGCATTACAAGTAATTTTGTGGGCTGGCGGCATGGGGGTTCCCGCAGAGGTGCCTCTTTCAAATGCGGCAGTGCCTGTGACAAAGGCACTGCAATGGGAATGCCACATAGGTTCCTGCACGGCATGTTCTACTGTGCGTCCCATATCCAGGGCCACATTATGCAATTCTGTGGCTGCTGCTTTTTAAAAATAATTATGGATTTGCAGCTTTTGCCACATAATCCAACATCTGCTGCATAATTTGCACATTTTCACAAGAAAAATTGCTGTAAGCTCCAACGGATGAAAAGTTACTAAAAACATGGTGACGTGTTCACGAGCAGTGGAAGGACCTCACAATGGTAAACTGGTCATCTTCCGTTGCTTATTTCTGTATTTGGTTGTTAAACCGTTGCTAATGTGGTGAAATATTTGCCCAGAGAGCATTACCATTTGTCAAAATGACAAAATAAAGTAATCCTATAAAAAAATGTGCTGCAATTTGTCGCATAATTAGCGTTTTCTTGACGCCTAATTTATTCAAGCCTGGCGCATAATTTGGTGCTCCCTGATAAATAATTCCAGTGGCCCTGCCCATACCCTAGCCCAGCACCAAAGATAACTCAGACACTACTTCCTCTGGGAAGACACATTGCAAGCTGCATCTGCTATGTGCACATATAGAAACTGTTCCTGGTGGCTGCCAGCACGAACCTTGCACACTTACATCACATGACCAAGGCCCCAGTCACCATGAGCCATGTTAGCGCCTCACACACATGCAGCTTCTTGGGCTAACAGTCAGCCTTCAATCAAGACAGTAGACTGCCATATCCGAACCCTACGAACAGGGATGCGAATGGGAGAAAATATTGGGGGCTAGGGGTCAGATTCCAAGTAGGGTTGCCACATTTCCAAGAAAGAAATTCCAACCATTTGTTCACATTTTAAGCTTCTGCAAAGGCCCTCACATAATACTAAAGTAGAACTTTATAAAAATAAAGAGTTTGCAGAAACCCCCTGATTGACCCTCAGGTTACAGAGCTTCATGGAGACTTAGAAGATGTGCAGCACGGCTTCAGAGAAAAAGTCTGTCACTGTTCAAAAACAGTTAACACCTCTAAAAAAAACTGGGGGATACTGTCCCCTGCACCCCCACTCCAAGATTGTAGGGTGATATATCCCCCCCTGATCCCCACAGGTTCCTATGACCACAGGTCAGATGGGGTAGGCCCCTGTAGTGAGGGGCCCAGAATCCTTTGTTCATATCCTAGGACCACCAGCCTGAGTGAAAATATTAGCTGCAGCTAACTTTCTGGGCAGCTTCCTCACTTTGTGTTAACAACTTGGATTTTTTTGGGTGGAGTTTTATATAGCACGAACTAGACCCAAAGGTATCAGAGCGCATTACATGAGCACCGTTTACTACAGACGGACACATTCATTTTTGTTAGGCATGGGGAGAGTAAGTGATTTGCCAAGAATCACAGAATGTTGAGCATCCCTGCCGAGCCTCGAACCCGGTTCCCCAGCTCCGAGGTCGACAGCCCTAGCCGTTAGGCCACATTTTGTTCATTTTTAGTTCGAGCCTAGACAGCGCTTGCACTATCTTGAAGATCTGTTGAATGTCCTTTGTGCGGGCTTTGGAGCATTACCCCAGGACTTGTCTGCTTCCGCATAGGGGCTACTTTTTCTTAGCAACCTCCTCTATTTAACTGTCTTGATAGAAAAAGACCAGAATCGCTTTTTGCTTAGGGACTTTCTTTTTTTATTTTTGTAGAAAATACCTCTATTTAGCTAGCTTGATAGAAAACGACCAGCAGAGGTCAGTGAAATACCAGAATCGCTTTACATAGGATAATGTGTTTCATAGCTAAAAATGTATAAGGTCCCAAAGGCGAGACCTATTAAATTGCAAATGCTTTTTATGAGCTAAAGTGACCGCGCTCTGCTGAGCAGATGACTGGTCATAGTCTAAGCACACATTGATGAAGTACCTTGGGACCAGGTCACATTGAAAGCCCTGGTTTTACCCAAGACCACACTACATTTGTTGCAGTCGCCCACTCTCCAGCAACAGATGCGTGGGGCGAACATGGTCTTACTAAAGATTTTGAAAGCGCGTCAGAGCCTCGCAGTAAGCGCTATATAAATACCATTACCATACAATGCATGTGTTGGGTGAGATTAGTTTACCAAGCTTCAGCCAGTTGGTAAAATATTTGCAACAGCAATGTATTTAAAGGCCAGGGGTGGAAAGTAACGCCTGGATGAAGTAGGGTGAGGTATTTTTCTCAACATTGTTTTCCACATGTTTTAGAATGATGCTGGAAAAAGTGGTATATCAGGAAAGGATGCCTACTGCAACCCTGGTGAGGAGGGACCTAACATCCCGTCGCACGCACACAGCTTCTTCGACTAACAGTCAGCTTTCAGTCAAGAAAGTGACACCTGCTATATCCACACACCACGAATAGTCAAAAAAATCAAGCGATTTAACGACGCCTTTTTAAGGTTTAAGAACACACTAACTCCAACCCTTCCACCCGCTGTCAGACCGTCCACCCACATCGTCTGCACCCGAGGTGTCAGAAGGCCCCCCATCCCCTTATCCCACGCTCCAATCTGTAAACACACATAACGGAGGATATTTTTACTTCTCACACCACGAACCTTGACAACCACTTTCTGCCTCGTGTAGGTGAGAGTTTAACTGCCCTGAATACCACCCACCTTGCGGTGGTCCCCACCAATGTTCCTCCTTTACATTGTCTGCCCGCTTATCCTCAGTCTCCTGCGTCACCCACTGCTCACTCCAACAAAGGGAGTGATGGGCACCCTACCAACTCTAACACCCAGATGGGCTCAGATATTTTTCCCTTAGGCCAATGATCCTTTGCAACCCTCTATTACCACTCTCACTGCTGAACCAGTCCTACCTTCGTTTGCTAGTTCTGCGAATCAGTGCATGAACATTCCCTGTCTTGATGAGAAGATTGCAGACCTCAAGCATGATCTTGCGGTCGTCATAGAGATGGTACAAAGCATACTTCAGTTCTCCTTGAAGATGGAGAAGCGCTGGATCTCACCCACTGCTCAGCGGAATGATATTTACAAATCACAGAATCTGCCCTATTCAGACCATCCCGCATTCAGCTCCTCTCTTAGTTCCAGTTGGAGCTCTAAGCCTTTACTTAATCATCACTCTAGACCCCACAGACCCTTACCTCAGCTATCTGAAGAGGACATTCTCGCCCTTCTTTTCTCCTACACTGACTTGAGGACTGTCTCCTTCTCCAACTCTTTTCTTAACATCCCCTCCATCATTATGGACCCTGACAGGGAACCGAGTCTTAAGCACAGAACGGTGAGCAAAGAAAACCTACTGCCAATAACCACCTCTCTTCAAGAAGTAGTCACTTCCAATCTGCACGTCAAATCGATGCTACTCAATTGTAGATCAGCTGTGAAACATGCAGCTGATATTTCAGAACTTATCATTGCGTAAAACTTGGACCTTCTTATCATCACTGAAACGTGGATCAATTATACCTCTTCCCCAGTTCTTGACATCTTAATCCCCCCTGAGTACTCCATTCTTAGAAGTGACCGACTGGGTAAAACAGGTGGGGGTATTGCTTGTATTCATCTCTCCAACCTCACAGTAAAACAATCTCTATGTGCTGTGTTATCCTCCTGTGAACAGCTAGTCACTGAAATCTGGAATAAAGGAAAGAAGTTCTGTGTGCTGCACTCTATCTATCACCCTCCTGGTGACAATCTGGTCTTCATAGAACAAATAATGGAAGTCATTAGTTAAAGCTCGGATCAAATCTGCCACATATTCCTTGGAGACTGTAACCTTCATTGGAATGACACAAATGATCCTATTGTCTGTTCTTTTAAGACTTTCCTCTCTGACCTTAACCTCTCACAGCTTTGTAACGGTCCTACACACAATATGGGCACCACTCAACCTTATCATTGCCAAAGACAACATCATACAAATAGGAGACATCTTACCCTGCGACTGGTCTGATAATTTTCAAATTCCTTTTCACATCCTAGAAGAGGGCTTGGGTAGACAGGGTCAACCCCTTAAAGAGAAACAATTGACTTGCAATATGAGAGACCCCAACATCAATATGCTAACCTCAATCACCAAAAATAGACTACTGCCCCCCAGCCCCCTAATATGGCCAACCTTGATGATCTCTCGAATCATTACACTAACACGTTGTCTAACATTCTTGATTCTATAGCACCAAAGCAGCTCAAAAGGATTCCCATCAAACTTTCCAAACCGTGGTTCAATGGCTCCCTAAATGATGAACGACGCAACCTTAGACTATCTGAGAGACTCTGGAGAAACTCACCCTCCGCCACAAATCTCACTCAACTTAGAAAAGTGAGAAGCTCCTACAACAAACACATCCATCTGGCTAAAACAGACCACTTCAGAACTCAATTGGATGGAGCCAAACATAGGCACAAAAAACTCTTTGAAATCATTAAGGAACAATCTAACCAATCTTCCAAACATATCTCTACTCAGATACCCCTGCTCACTAGTGGTGAGGACTTCAAAGCTCACTTCTCGGAAAAACCAGGAAAATTGAGTTTGAGCTACTACAAGTCACCCCAAATCTATCACCTAAGAAACATCTAGCGGGATCAGAGGAGTTGACAGAATCCTTGACAGTATCCTTGCATTTGGGTTGCTCGCTCAAAAACAATGCCTCGTGGAACTCTTTCCTCCTACCAGATCACACGGAGCTCCTTTACATCATGGCATCCCTTAAACCCTCCAACCATTTCAGTGATCCTTTACCTGCTAAGTTATATAAAGATTTAAAATCAGTCATTCTCCCTCTTTGGTCCAAGATCATTCATGACTCCCTCTTACAGGGAAAGATTCTGGACTGCCTAAAGGTTGGGCAAGTTACTCCCATTCCTAAAAAGCCCAATGTTGACCTATCAGACCCAAATAACTTCCGACCTATAACCAGCATTATGACTCTATCTAAATTGCTTGAAAAATGCGTCCATTTGCAGCTCTGCAACCACATCGAGAAATATCAACTCCTTGACTCCCATCAGTCAGGTTTCAGATCAGCGCACAGCACTGAAACAGCACTAACGCACATTGTTGATAACGCCTTGAGAGCCCTTGACCAAAATGTCCTGTGTCTCCTGATCCTTCAGGACCTGTCCTCAGCCTTCGATACCATCAAACATGGAAACCTAATTGATCTTCTTCAACATAGGATGGGTCTCTCGGGCACGGTCCTAAATTGGTTTGCCTCTTTCCTGCATAACCGCACGCAAAGGATCAAAGTTAAACACTCCCTTGCCTCCAGTACCCCTGTCATGATCGGAGTTCCCCAAGGATCAGCGCTCTCGCCCACCCTCTTCAACCTTTTTATGGAGCCACTTGCTGTCATTCTGAAACGAGCGAACATTCAGTACCACAAGTATGCTGATGACACGCAACTGTACCTGAAGATCTCATCTCAAGAGGTCATAAAAACATTAAATGCTGCACTTGCACAAACCCAACAATGGTTAGCTCAGAACCATCTCCTACTAAATACACTCAAAACAGAATTTCTTTTGATCTCCCCACCCAATCACTCTGCTCCTACCTTTGACTGGGTTAAACATCTCACTGCCCTAAACTGCACCCCTCATGTTGTAGAATCCTTAGGTATCACCCTGGATAAACACTTAAACATGCAAGCGCACATCAGTGCTTCTACTGGGGGAGCCAATTTCCTACTAAACACACTGAAAAAAATCAAACCTTTCTTCCCCCCCGAAGACCTCAGGTCGGCCGTTCAGTCACTGATTATCTCTAGATTGGAATATGGGCCTTGCTGGACTTCCTAAAGCTAGCTTGGCCCCACTCAGAGCTACCCTGAACGCATCGGCTAGACTCATAACTGGCTCGATAAAGTGTGATCACATTTCCCCGAACCTTCTGCAACTAAATTGGCTAGCTATTGAAGCCAGAATCAGCCTCAAGATAGCTTGCCTGACTCATAAAGCCATTCACTATAACACCCCGTACTACCTGGCAAATAAGCTTGGACTATCGGGCTCCAGTCGTAACCTCAGAAGTACGTCCACCCTTCTCTTGAGACCTCCAAGATTCAAAAAGAAAAGATCTTACAACCGTACTTTCACTGGTCTTGCTCCAAGAATTTAGAACTCCCTGCCTTCCGAGATCAGATCCAATCCTTCCACGACATCGTTTAAACAAGCATTTGCAATGCAATAGGTCTCGCATTTACGTGAATTTGAGCTATTGGCATTGTAAATGACAATGCCTTTTTTATGTTTTGGCTTTAAAAACATAAATATAAGGCATTGTCACTTACAATGCCAATAGCTTAAACTCCCAAACATGCGAGACCTATTGCATTGCAAATGCTTGTTGTTATTGACCCTCCCCTGCCACCCAACAGTGCAGCTATAGATCTACTTTCTACCCATTTAACCAGTCTATCTTATAAAATATATTCAATTCGCATGAATGATTTTTAGTGTTTGCCATTCTCTACAGTTAGAACAGTTAATTATTTATTTTTTAATCGCTCAACTTTCATGTTTGTTCTGCTCATGTTAGCCACACTCTAAATATTGTGTTGATTAATGCGAAAGTCTTCCATCACAACACTTTGTGAAGTGTGGGTCAGAACTATGATTAAATGGAATAGGGTTGGGCCCGATATGGGCCACTCGCCCATGGCTCCTGTCTAGTGTATGAATGACTTGCAAGTCACTGATTCCGCTCAACTCTTAATTTGCGCTTTTCTTTAGATCCTGATAGCTTATTGCAGTCTTATAACGATTAAGTATGATCTTTGATGACCTTGCACATTATCAAAATATTTGATGTAATAGTCAGTTCTTGTAATCTCTAGGCAATGGGTGGTTTAAGCTGCATTGGCCTACTGAGAAGGGCCCTGGCACTTTTCTAATGCACATGGAGAACTGTCTACATATATTCAAAACAACAAAAGCTGGTTTAGTAGGCTTGTCTGCAAACACGAGAGTCCCAGGTAGCTTGGGCGCTACTCCTTACAATAAGCAACCTATAGAGTGCGAATGTGACTGATGCCCAAAAGCATCCACGTGGATGAACACGTGAAGAGAACAATACATTACCTCTGCATCAAGACCCCATCACATAATCGATGACGACAATTCTGGCTTCCAAGAAGCAAACTCCTGCTAAACCACATGATCTTGTTTGTGTTACTATCGAGCGGCCCCGCACCTTCTGCCTCGTGTTTGTCAACGCCCTCTGCCGCCTCAGAGCTGGTTAACAAAGCCCTGCAGTCCAGCACACCGTTCAATGTTTCTGATATAAATGTTTGCTGTTACCCTCTAAATAAACCGCGTGCTAGAACTGCACCCCCACCGACAGACGGACATGCGAGGGGGCAGCAGTGATGCACACGAACAGTCTCCGACGCAGCGGCAGCTGAGAGATCTCAGATCTTAATACAGTCATTACACCCCTCCGCCACCCTGGGGTGACACGCACAACCAACAGACTCCCTCAGATGATGATGTACACCGTGCCCCGCCAAGGCTGATTTTCATAGCATTTCTAAAACACTCTGGCCCCTTTCTCACGTTCCACCAACGCGAATACTGGCCCCGAATACATCCGCTGCAGATGCCTGTAGGCAATGCGTGGCCAACTCTGCGTTTCATGGTTCCAGAGTCGATAAAGCCGCGCTTTTTATCTTCACTTATAAACGTGACGTGCGGGTACAGTGAAGATGTTTGAATGAATGTACCTCTATCACATGCAGTTTTCTGAAATCTGAAAGTGGGATTACTATTATGCTACTGTGTCTAGATTATTGTCAACAGCTTTAAAACGCCCAAATTCAAGCCTGGCGATAACTAACACACTAACTCACACTATCTCTTCCTCTCACATTTGATTCCTGATGTATAGGGCGACAATGCCATCCAGTGGCCATCAGTGGAGCTCTCAACGCACATCACGGTAAAAACAGCTGAATAACCAGAACCTGCCATACATAAAGTCGGTACCGGTTCACCAGGAACGCGTATAAGAATTGACGAGATACCCTAATATCCGACCCACGCACCCGGTTCGAAAAAGGCTTAAAACATACTCGCGCTCAGAATATGCCAGATCTCCTACACCGGACCCTAGAACTGTGCTGCACAGCGCTTCGGACTAGAGCACAGCCCCCCGTCTCTAGGCACTTCCGAATCTTAGAAGATATGTGCAGTGAGGCACAGACTAAGCATGCGCTGGGATTTCAAACAGATTTGAATTAAAATGCAGCATTTTACCCATTTAACCAAACATCTCATATCCCCGATTCCGGACGGTCCTGCCCGCCTGCTACAGAGGGTTTAAAATGACGACACAGAATTCACAACAGCAACTGCCCTACATGTTCGTCTGTACCCAGAGCTCTTGCATCAGCTGCCGCCTTTCGTGCCCCCCTAATGCCAGATCGCGCACACACAGCGAACGATCGCAGGAGGGGCGTGCCACCGCCTCCCATTACCTGTTAATTCCTAGCATGCTGCCGCCGCATCACTCGATCGCTTCCCCCCTCGTGCAGACGCCGAATTGCGAGATCGGACTCCCGGACCACCTGGCGAGTCTTCGTGCTCCCGAAGCCGCTGCCTGCCGTCCAACGTGAATGCGATTCCCCGCCTGCTTCCGAAACTCGGACACGAACAGCACCTGCAGAACGAAAAACAAAGAAAATTTGCCGCCCTGCGCGCCAGGGCACGTCCGTGGTGGGGGAGCGTCCAGGGGACAAGGGGGTCACCTGGGCGCTCCCCGCCGCTTTATCCCCCCAGAGGCCCGCCCCCCCCCTCCCCTCTGACCCGGATGTCGATTAACGTCATCCGGGTCACGTAGGCAGCCAATCGGTGGTAGGGCGCGCCCCCAGTGAACACGCCCCACCACCGAGAGGTCCGGGGGAGGTCGCCGCACTGCCATGCAGGCGGAGGGGCCAAGGGGCCCCCCCTTTCCAATCGCTGGGAAGGCAGCGACCAACTCTTGCATTGAGGACAATTACGTGTTTCTCATGAGAATTCCCAAGCGTTTATAAAATAGAACTAGATCTACTAAGTATATCCTGTTCAAATCTAGCGTACCACACTAGTCATTGTTTAGAGTGCAAATGTGTTTTAACCTTTTTACCATTCAAACGTCATTTGATAAATCGGTTTTCTCTCAGTGACACCTTGGGTTCTAGCTTGTTTTTAATACCCCAAACATTATTCGGATGCTTAAATCTGCAGCGTTTGTGTCTGTCCGATTTGTAAAGGCAGAACTAGATCTGCGTGAGGAATGCGAGAAATGTTAGTAACGCAATCTGAAAACTAACTTTTGATCCTCAGTGTGTTTATATAACACAACGAATGACTCGGGGTTCTTCCGGAGCTCGGCGTTTCTTTATCACAGTGTCAGAAAATATTTCTAGCATTTGATAGAATGGAGCCGGGAGTTCAAACTTGCCGATTACTTGCAGGGTGAAAATAAACATTACCCACAGTTACAATAAGCACGGAATCGAAACCAGTGGTGAGCGTGCACCACAGAGGAGCGGGGGCGAGGGAGCGCAGCAGCAAAGCGAACGAGCGCTAATTATAAACACATGTTTATAATTAAAACCAGATGCCGCTGCTGCGCGTAACAGACACCAATAGGCAATGGGCGGTTACATTTCTTAAGAAAGCTGGGACATGCAACCGGCATTGACCAATTGCGTGCTGTCTTTTTTAAAAAGACGCATGCAAAAGCCAATTGCAGCCGACGAAAACAAAAGCACACACATGAGCGTGTGGTCAGCTTTCAGAAGCCGTTACATGAAGTCTTGCTGCGCGACAGTGCTACGCACTGCAATGCTAGGCGCAAGACCTAAAATCTGGTCAAATAACTACTTCTGAATGAACGTTAACACCATTGTCCTGTGATCATGCTCTTGCTTTTATTAATTCCCAATTTGGATGTACTACACTGATGCGTTTTATTGTATGCTTTTACGTTATTTTGATCTAGTCCTCTATGGCTCTTTAATTACATTAACTTTGATCTCGCTCTTACTCTTGTTTAAAATTTCCTTGGTTCGTATTGCACTTCTTGGTGCGTGTTATTTTATGATGTTTTGCTCTTCATGTTACAGGGCACCGATTATACCCCCAACTTGTAACATGAACATTTTCCTATATGTTGTAACTTCACCTGCAAGCGACCCTTGACCCTGCTTGGACGTTAGGCCGCTCCCCACGCCGCACAGCACCACCTGTGTGTTCATGCCTTCAGCCCGCTGCTACTTGAGTTCGCCACCACTGTAAGTCAGCTGCCCCCCTTTCCAGCATTTTGTATTCTGTGCCTCTTGTATTTGTATCTGGTTTCTTTGTTCTGATTTAACTGTTTTTAGCTGTATTATTCTGTTTTTGCTTTATTTCACTGTCCCCTTGCCACTGTTTTTCGCCCGCTAGCTCCCGCTCGTTTTCCTGCCGCTGCCTCCCCTGCGGCCCACCCCCCCTGCGCACCCATTCGCTGCCCCGCTCATGCCTCCCAGCTGCTCCTCCCTCCCACCTCCCCTTATATGGCGGCCGCTGCACGGTGAGGAGAGCTACCCTTGACCCTACTTGCAGGTTAGGCCGCTCCCCACGCCGCACAGCACCACCTGTGTGTTCGTGCCTTCAGCCCGCTGCTGCTTGAGTTCGCCGCCACTGTAAGTCAGCTGCCTCCCTTTCCAGCGTTTTGTTTTCTGTGCCTCTTGTATTTGATTTCTTTGTTCTGATTTAACAGTTTTTTAGCTGTATTATTCTGCTTTTGCTTTATTTCACTGTCCCCTTGCCTCTGATTTTTGCTCGCTAGCTCCCGTTCGTTTTCCCGCCGCTGCCTCCCCTGCGGCCCTGCCCCCCCTGCGCACCCATTCACCGCCCCTCTCCCGCCTCCCATCTGCTCCTCCCTCCCACCTCCCCCTATATGGCAGCCACTGCTCGGCCACGTCTTTGGCAGGCCTGTCTGCGCCCGTCCGCGCCTGGACTGCACGCAGTGCCAGAACCCCTGGCCCCTGCGAACGCCACGATGCCCGTCTCCGCTATGATGCCAGCACCCTCCACGGAAACAACACCGGACAATCACACACCTGCTTCCTGGCCACCCCGAAGCGCACCCAAGGACCCTTCTGCCGAAACTGTACCAGCATCCGACCCGCCAATCCACCCACCGTGAAAGAACGCAACCACCTCAGATGCATTCTTCTCAACACCCGCTCTGCCCGCAAACACGCCATCGAACTCTGGGACCTGCTCGACACATCCTCCCCAGACGTCGCCTTCTTGACAGAGACCTGGATGAACGACTCCTCGGCACCAGACATCGCCATAGCCATCCCGGACGGCTACAAGATTATCCACAGAGACCGCTCCAACGGAGTAGGAGGCGGAATCGCCATCATTCACAAGTCCACCCTCAAGGTCGCGACCAACTCTGACGACACCCTCAGCACCACCGAACACCTGCACTTTCAGATCCACACTGATCCCAACACCACCCTCAGAGGAACTCTGATGTACAGACCCCCCGGACCCCGGCCTCACTTCAGCGACTCCATCGCCGACTTCGTCAGCGCGCACACCCTCGCCTCCACGGACTACATCCTCCTCGGAGACCTGAACTTCCACCTCAAGAACAACAACTACACCAACTCCACCACCCTGATCAACAACCTCACCAACCTCGGACTCCGACAGCTTGTCACAACGCCCACACGCTTGATCCCATCTTCTCCGCAAGCTCCCACATCTCCTTCAGCCACACCACCAAACTCCACTGGACCGACCATCGCTGCATCCACTTCACCTTCCGGAAACCCACCATGCACCACCGCACCCAACAGATCCCCCGCTGCTGCTGGAGCAAAATCACTGAAGACCAGCTAAACACCGCCCTCGCCTGAAGCTGACCCGCCGACCCACCGACACCGACGTCAGCAACCTCAGACGTTGGATCAACCACTGCGCCAACACCCTCGCCCGATCAAGAAACCCTCCAACAGACACACCACAATAATGCCAGCTGGTTCTCCGCGGACCTCCAGACCTCCAAACAAACCTGCCGAAGACTAGAGAAGAAATGGCATCGCAAACAGACACCGGAGAACCACGCAGCCCACAAGAATGCCATGCGCCAACACCATCACCTCATCAGATCCACCAAAAGGACCTCCTTCAAGGACCGCCTCGACAACAACGCACACAACAGCAAAGAGCTCTTCAACATCGTGAAGGAACTCTCCAACCCCAGCTCCAACACCAACAACATCCCACCATCGCAAGACATGTGCAACTCCCTGGCCACCTTCTTCCATCGCAAGATCAAAGACATCCACGACAGCTTTGACAACCAGACAACCACGACAGCCAACGATACCTCGGACCCCACGACCACCACCCTCAACGACCCCCTGCTCACCTGGACTAACATCAACGACGACGACACCATCAAAATCATGAACACCATCCACTCTGGCTCTCTGTCAGACCCTTTCCCAAACCACATCTTCAACAAAGCCAGTGCCACCATCGCACCCCATCTCCTCAAGGCCATCAACATCTCCTTTGAGACGGCCACCTTCCCGGACGCCGAGATCAACGCCTTACTCAAGAAACCCAAGGCAGATCCGAGGGACCTCAAGAACTTCCGGCCCATCTCCCTGCTCCCGTTCCCGGCGAAGGCCATTGAGAAGACCGTCAACAAACAGCTGACCCCCTACCTCGAGGAGAACAACATCCTGGACCCGTCACAGTCCGGGTTCCGCAGCAACCACAACACCGAAACTGCCCTCATCGCCGCCACCGATGACATCAGGGCCCTGCTGGACAACGGCAAAACTGCGGCACCTCATCCTCCTGGACCTATCAGCTGCCTTCGACACGGTCTGCCACCGCACCCTACGCAAACGCCTCCACAACGCAGGGATCCAAGACAAGGCTCTGGAATGGACCACCTCCTTCCTCTCCAGCAGAACCCAGAGCGTCCGCCTCCCGCTTTCTGTTCCGAAGCCTCCAAGATCATCTGCGGCGTACCCCAAGGATCATCCCTCAGCCCGACATTGTTCAACATCTACGTGGCCCGCTCGCCCACGTCGCCAGACTGCACGACCTCAACATCATCTCTTACACCGACGACACACAGCTGATCCTCTCCCTCACCAAGGACCCCCTCACCGCCAAAACCAACCTCCACAAAGGAATGAAAGCCGTCGACGAATGGATGAAGAACAGCCGTCTGAAGCTGAACTCGGACAAGACCGAAGTCCTCATCCTCGGCTCCACCCCGTCAGCCTGGGACGACTCCTGGTGGCTGACCGCCCTGGGAACAGCACCAATGCCCACCAACCACGCATGCAACCTGGGGTTTGTCCTCGACTCAACGCTCTCCATGACCAAGCAAGTCAGCGCCGTCTCATCCTCCTGCTTCAACACGATCTACAGGTGGACCACCGACACAAGAAGAACGGTCACCTAGGCCCTCATCAGCAGCAGGCTGGACTATGGAAACGCCCCCTACGCGGGAGCCCCGGCCAAACTGCTGAAAAGACTGCAACGCATACAGAACGCCTCTGCCCTCCTGATCCTCGACATCCCTCGACACAGCCACATCACACCCCTCCTGAGAGACCTGCACTGGCTGCCCGTCAACAAGAGGATCACCTTCAAGCTCCTCACCCACCCCACTGGCGTAACGAAAAGTGAGGAGGTCTCTCTGCATGTTACGTAGAGGGGCCCCCTCAGGGCTCAATCAGGAGCTCTCCGGCCAGAGTGCAGTGCTGAGGGGGCCCCTTGGAGCTTGGGGCCCCCCCGCACCACAGGGGCTGCAGGGGCCTGTGTTACGCCCCTGACCCACGCACACAAGGCACTCCACAACACCGGACCAGCATACCTCAACAGATGACTCACCTTCCACACCCTGAAACGCCAGCTCCGCTCCGCTGACCGCGCCCTCGCTACCATCCCCCGCATCCGAAGAGCGACCTCCGGCAGCAGATCGTTCTCCTACCTCGCCGCCAAGACCTGGAACACCCTTCCCATCCTCCTCCGGCAGACCCAAGACCAACTAACCTTCAGGAGGCTACTCAAGACCTGGCTATTCGAGCAGTAGCAGCACCCTTCCCCCGCTTAGCGCCTTGAGACCCTCGCCGGTGAGTAGTGCGCTCTACAAATTCCCTGACTGATTGATTGATTGATTTCACATTGCATTTGTACCCTTGTATGAGCCAACTCTGTACAGCACTCTGATACCCCTATGGGTCTTATAAAACTATTCAAATGAGGTAAATAAATTAAATAGTGATGCAAATGGATGAAAATATTGGGGAAGAGGGGGCTGATTCTAAGTGGGGTTTCCGCATTTCCCAGAGAGAAATACCAGCCATTTTAGGCTTCTGCAAAGGCCCTGACATAATACCCAAGTAAAACTTTATAAAGATAGTCTATATTCATTTTAACATGACCTTTTTCTCTTTGTATACTTTAAATATCAGCCAGGGATCAGTAAAGCAGATATGGAACACCTTGGAAATTAGTTTCTTTTTACTTTTAGGGTTTAAAGTATAGACTGATAAAGGTTAAAAATATCATCTTTTTGTGACTCTCCTAATTTTTGTACCGACGTTGACACTAAAAATACTGGTCATGTTGGTAAAACAAAAACATCAGATAACAACTCTAGCTACACTTGAACCACCCCTCCCCAAGATACACCCTGGATTTCATTTTTTTCTCATAAAAGATATTTAAAACGTGGGAACAAATTAGATGTCTCTTTAATCATTTCTTTTTTGTATTACAAATGTTTCCAACAGATAAACGTTTTTTGAAGCTATATCTGGGTAGGGATAGGCCATATTTACTAAAATTGTTCAAGGAGTCTTTGTGACCCCCAGTAGAGGTTGGGGTGAATGGTAGTGCGCTCTTAAACATGATAATTATGAAGACCTGCTCTGCTGAGCGTTCTAAAATATGGGATAAAGAGTATGGGGTCTCACAGCCAGAGCTGCCGACTTTGGAGATGGGGAACCAGGTTCGTACCACGACTTCAGCTCAGCATCCTGTGATTCTGGGCAAATCACTTAATCTCCACATGCCTACCAAAAAGGAATGTGTCCTTGTGTAACGTAACTGGTGCTCATGTAAAGCGGTCCAAATTGGTCAAGTTCGCTCTATATAAATCTGCAAAAAATAAAAAGATCTTAAAAAATAATGCAGGGGTGGGCATGGGTGTAAGTAGTCCTCCTACTATTTGTGATCTGGCGTTAGCCAAGACCTTTTGATTGTTCTAAAGTTAGGTGTATAGCATACCTACTTAGAGGGACTTTGAGCCATCTCTCTTCATTTATTGGTCTACAGTTATGTCATTCACATTTTGTTTCCGCCCACTACAGCATTCAGCATTGGGCAGTGGGTCAACCAACTGGTTAGCTTCACTTTGAGTGACTCCATTTTGCTTTCAAAAGTAGCACATCCACACACAAGGTAGTTCCCTTCAGTGCCAGTGTTTTTGTTTTTACTTTATTATTGCTTTAGTGTTTGGAGCCAGATGTGATAGCATTACGCTTTTCATGTGAGGCACACTCCAGCTTTATCAGTTTCGGTCTCCTGCCAATGCTGATGTAAATCCCTTTTGGAGTGACATTTGTTTATTTATCTGACTATTGTGATTCCACACCATACCAAATTGTGTCCATTGGAAACTGTTCTGCATTAAGTTATGCTATTTTTCTTTTTTCTTTCTTCCTTTCCTTCAGTATGTCTTTCTTTTTCCTCCATGCCTTCTTTCTTGACTACTTTCTTTCCTTCTTTTGTCTCTCTTACATTCCTTCTTGCTTTTTCCTTTTCTTTCCTCCTGTCTTTTTTGTATTCTTTTATTTATTTTAGGAGTTTTATATAGTGCTGGAACTACCCAAAGGGTATCAGAGCCTTTACAGCAAATACATATACAACAGAGTCTTGAGCAGATTTGCAGTACATTAGTAATAAGAGATAGTAGAAAGAATCCAATTCTGTATCATGCGATGAAGGCTTCTGTTCGGTCAGATTGTAGGAGTTCGGTTGTGGAGATGAGGTAACATAGAGCGGCTGTTGTTCTCGAGGGTAGAGATGACGGTTGAGGAGACATTCTTTTAGTAGTCTCTTCAGACTTGTAAAGGAGGGATTGGTTCTGATTTGTATAGGGAGAGAGTTCCAGATTCTAGGGGCATTGCCTGAGAAAGAGCGTGAGAGGGTTTTTTGTATGTTTCTTGCCTTCTTTCTTGTCTACTTTCATTCCTGTTTTCATTCTTCCCTTTGTTGAACTATGCTTAAAATGGCCACTGGGACTCTATTTCGTGTTGCCATGCTCTCGGTAATCTGGTGAAGGATTGCTTTCTATGTCTCTGTTAGAACTTGCTTAACCCTCCTCGCTCCTTGCGGTTGAGCCGATTCCAGAATCTGCTTGTGTACCCCTCCACCGGTTGTGCCACAGACTTAGCCACATCCTGTCCACTGTTGGTAACTCAGCCTCTTACACCATCAGCTGTGCTCCGTGACCATGCCATCTGGGCGCTGAAGCAAGAGGCTGTGTACATTGTGCAATCAGAGACCAGCGCTCTCTGGCCACGATTACGCCACCTGAGACTGATGAGGAACTTGTTGGATGTGTAAAGGGTGTGGCTGTGCTATAATTATGTGTGCGCTGCGGAGTGAAGCAGCAGTCTCTGTAGATTTGTCTTTGTACCATTCTGGGACCCTGTCCTTAGCTTGAGCTAATACATTAAATTTACTTTCCTCCACAGCTAGGTTGTCCTGGTCTCTTTGGTAATGCATGAGTAATCAAGGTGAACCCTTAGATTTTAGGTGTCCCCTGCACCGCTGGCTTTGACCCTCCAGTTGGGAGGGGTCTCTAAAAGCCGGTTCTACAATTGGTGCCCAAACGTGGGGCATCTTCGGTGGTCGTCATCGAGCCTGGTGGTCGTGAGGGGTCCGTGATCGAATTCCAAGGGAGGCGTGCCACTACATCGGCTGAAAATTGTCCTTGTGGGCCCGAGATCTCCGATTGCGTGATTCCTCCCTCCTAGGGGCTATCCGGCTGCGGCCCCAACTGACGCCCCAGTTCCGGTTCCTAATTTTTGGAGATCAAGACCTTTGTGACACTTGCCGTGCGAGGGGAGATTAACGGACAGGTAAGCGTGGGAGTGACCCACTTCTTTGGTGATTGTATTTGGTTTTGGGTATTGTTCGACTTTTGCAAAAGCCGAAGCCAAGGGGTAAGTACAGTCATATGCTGTAAATGTTCGATTATACCCTTTGATGTTTGGAACCAGGATACGCGTCTAGAGATGCCTGGGTTTAGTAAGTTTCGGGAATGGTGTTGTTGTTGTGCACAGGACTCCGCATTGGAGGAATCTTTTCCGATTACTCCCATGGGGACCCCTAATCACGAAGTGTATGTTAAACATGGTATTGGCCCGATTGTGTTTTCCTCACTCTGGCACAAGTATACAAAGGGTAATGCTGAGTTACAAGGGCCAATGCATGGTAGTTTTGAACGTCCTGTATTAGACAATCTGGAGGAGAAATAGTTTCAAAGAAAAGTTAGACCTGCGATGTTTGATTCCTTTCAGGTTTGGCGCAAGGAGTCCAAGCAGAAGGAAATCAAACTCAAAAAGAGCGAAGCTAAAACAATGCGTATGAGTGTGATTCAGAAGGCCCAGAATCATGATGATCAGAAAACAGAAGAGGGTATAGTGATACATGATAGATTACATCGAATGCAGACAGACAGATGTTACGTTACTAAGAAGGTCCCCGAAAAGGCCCGGGACAAGGAGGATGACCCTCTCATGTCCTCCATGTTGGACACCCCTCCACCTTATGCTCCCACCACCCGGCCCTTGATCCCGCATAATTGGCCCTCGCTGCCGCTCCAGTTGTTGCCCCTACCCATGCCCTGGTTCGTCCGATTCCTCAGTGTTAGAATTGGGGATCTCTGGTTGGCACAGGTAGGTACTTGTGACAAGCAGGGACCCTCTCCTCTAGTCAGGGTAAGGGGTTACACTCCTAAAACAACCCCTGCTCACCCTCTAGGTAGCTTGGCGCGAGCAGACAAGGCTTATCTCAGAGCGTTATAGGTTAAGCATTTGTGACCACATATAGTAACTCACTGACAACACCACAAATGGACTCCACACTGGGATTATCAAAATAAGTATTTTATATCAGGCTTAGCACAAGACCAAATAACGATAAAAAGGCCCACAGTACTATTAGCAATAAACAGTTCTTTGTTACAGCGTACTTTAAAAGTTCTGTGCGCTTCGTTCTTCTTGGTTCGGCCCGTACGGGGATGAACTGGCCTACAGAATGAGTCTATAAGCGCTGCAGACGGTCTGGTGCGAAGCGTACACCCTACGGTGCAAATGTACACAGTACCTTAGCTTTGGAGAGTTTGTCACGGACGCTGCGGTGAAAGCAATGCGTTGTACGCTGCGAAGTCCTCCTTTCGCGGTGCGAGCTTACGGCTCGTTGGGGCCCTGAGTCGCGTTGCTTGAGGGGACGGGACGTTTGCACGGTGCTTTGCTGTTCGTTGCGGTGTATGCGCCGCACTGTGGGAGCGGTTTTCAGTCTTTGGCTGCAGTGCGGGGCGTACGTACGGTGAGTACTCCCCACCCCCCCACCCCCCCACCCCCCCCCCAGCTTCGATTGCAAGCGGCAGCCGTAAACTTCAGCGGCAGGGTGCGGGTCACACCAACCAAGATGGTTCGATGAAGCGCAGCGTCGTACGCAGCGAAGTCAGCCAGTCACGGTGCAATCTACGGGTCGTAGGACGCGTTGTTCGAGGCGGACAGGCGGGGTACGGTGCGTTGCTGGATACGATTTGGCGGTACGAAGCGTACACAGTTCCCGGCCTCGGCAAATGCTAAAAACAGCGTTTCTAGCAGCGGATTGCGAGGCGGATGAAGTCCACTGGTCCTGGGACTTCGGTCAGGGGGCAAGCTCACTCACAAGCCCTTGGAGATCTTTAAGCACAAGTTGAAGCAAAGTTTCTTTGTAGTCTTTCTCCTCTCCTTCAGCAGCAAGGCAACCACTGCAGGCCAGTCCCCCAGGTCAGGGACAGTACTCCTCCTTACAGCTTTCCCAGTTCCTTCTCCTCAGGCAGAGGTTCTTCTTGTCAAGCAGGATCTAGTTTCTTGGGAGCAGGGTGCCAATACTTGTAGTGCAATTCTTTTGTTCTTGCAGGCCAGGGGGCCTTTGCCCAGGTCAACTCAGTTCTGGAGTACTTTGTTTACCGGACTCTGGCTTCTCCTTTCAGGGCAGAGACATCAGACGCTCCCCAGGAGGTGGAGCCAGCATTGTGGTGGAAAGGCACAGCCCTATTCAGAGTGCAGGTGTACTCCTCCCACCCATCTATATGTAATCTCTCTATTCACCACCGGGCTGCCCCAGCCTGTCTCCTGGAATTCCCCAGCCCTGTCACTCACAGAAACCAGGCAGCCGATACACATCCTAGCAGAGGCGGGCTGAAATGGTTAGGCAAGCAAACACCAGCTTTCTAAAAGTGGTATTTGCAAACACAGAATACTAAAATAAACTTTACTAAAAGATGTATTTTATTATTCTGAGTTCAGGCATACTAAACTCGAATTTATACCATGTTCCCAGGGTCTGTTAGGATCATAGAATGTAACAATTCTAACAGCCCATTCTGGCCTATGGATAACAGGTAGCTTTACAATAGTGAAAAACGAAAATGGCTGTAATTCACTATTAGGACATGCCACACACATCAGGGCTTGTCCTACCTTATGCTTACAATGCACCCTGCCCTTGGGCCTACCATAGGGGTGACTAATATGAAGTTAAGGGAAGGTTTAGGGACTGGCAAGTGGGTGCACTTGCCCAGTCAGTATGACAGTACCAGACTGCGCGCAGGTTCTGCAATGGCAGACCTTAGACACATTTTACTAGGCCGCTTCTGTGGGTGTCACAACCAGTGCTTTAAGCCCACCAGCAGCATTTGTATTTACAAGCCCTGGGCACTCCTGGTGCACTTTACTGGGGTCTAACAGTAAACCAAATAAGCCAATCATGGAATCCAACCAACATATACATTTTATACAGGGAGCAGTGGCACAGTGCTCTGAGCAGCTAACACGAGCAAAAACAGATGAGGCACAGCAACAAAAAGTGGAAGGGAGACTCACGCCAAGGTGCCAGGTCTTACACGTGTCCCCTCCAGCTGAAATGTGGGGAGAACTACCCTACCCCAGGGAGTTCCTCATCACTAAGGCGGAATAATCGGGACAGACCGTCAGCATTGGCGTGATCTGTGCCAGAGCGATGTTCCACCGTGAAATCCATACCCTGTAGGGAAATGGACCACCTCAACAGCTTTGGTTTCTCACCCCTCATATGCATCAACCATCTGAGGGGCCTGTGGTCTGTCTGAACCCGGAAGTGAGACCCAAACAGGTTTGGTCTTAGCTTCTTCAGTGCCCAGACCACAGCAAATGCCTCACCCTCAATAGCACTCCATCTCTGTTCCCGTGTAAGTAACCTCCTGCTAAGGAAGGCTACAGGTTGATCTAGGCCCTCCTCATTAATCTGTGAAAGAACAGCCCCCACACCATGCTCTGAAGCGTCTGTCTGAACGATAAACTCTTTGGAGAAGTTGGGAGCCAAGAGCACGGGCGCCGTGCACATAGCAGCTTTCAGGGCCTCAAAAGCTTTCTGACAGGTGTCAGTCCAAATCACTTTCCTGGGCTGCTTCCTGGAAGTCAGCGCTGTCAAGGGGGCAACAATGTTGCCATACCCCTTGACAAACCTCCTGTAGTACCCGGTGAGACCTAGGAAGGCTCTCACATCTGTCTGGGTTTTGGGCGACTCCCAACTCAGGATGGTTTCTATCTTGGGTTGAAGGGGCGCCACTTGGCCGCTCCCAACCTGGTGCCCCAAGTACACCACGGAACCCTGCCCGATCTGGCACTTGCTTGCCTTGATCGTGAGGCCTGCCCTCCACAGCGCCATCAACACGTCTCAGAGATGGCTCAGGTGTTCCTCCCAAGTGGAGCTGAACACTGCGATGTCATCCAGGTAGGCAGCACTGAACGAATCCAGTCCAGCCAACACCTGGTTGACCAACCTCTGGAAGGTGGCAGGGGCATTCTTCATCCCAAAGGGCATGACCCAGAACTGGTAGTGCCCATCTGGGGTGGAAAATGCTGACCTCACTTTGGCCGCATTGGTCAAGGCGATCTGCCAGTACACAGACGTTAAATCAAACGTGCTGAGGTAGTTGGCAGCCCCTAGCCGATCTATGAGCTCATCAGCTCTGGGGATGGGGTGTGCATCAGTCCTGGTGACTGCTTTGAGTCCTCTGTAGTCCACACAGAACCGGAGTTTGGGTGTGGCTCCTGGCGCTGCAGCCTTTGGGACCAAGACCACTGGGCTGGCCCAAGGACTGCTGGAGGACTCAATTACCCCTAGCGCAAACATCTTGGAGACCTCCTCCTTGATGCACGCCCTTACCCTGTCAGTCACCCTGTAGGCCTTGTGCCTCACAGGTGTACTATCCCCAGTGTCTACATCATGGGTGCACCAATCAGTGACAATGGGAATCAGGGAAAACGGATCAGAAAATTGTCCCAGCAACTGGCGACAATCATTCTGTTGCTCAGGGGTCAGTGTGGAAGAGAGGATGACACCATCCTTTGACCCATCTTGCTCCTGGGCTGACAGGAGGTCAGGAAGAGGCTCGGTCTCCTCTTCCATCCCAGCATCTGTTGCCAAGAGCATGCCCACTTGGGACCTCTCCAAGTGGGGCTTCAGGCGGTTGACATGTAGGACCCTCAAGGGGTTCCTGGGAGACCGCAAGTCCACCAAATAGGTAACTGGACTCTTGCGCTCCACAACCTCAAAGGGACCGGTCCACTTATCCTGGAGCGCACAAGGCTCCACGGGGGCCAAGACCCACACCTTTTGTCCAGACTGAAGCTCTACCAGAGTGGCATTCTGGTCGTACCACCGCTTCATCTCCTCCTGGCTGGCTTCCAGATTTGCCTCAGCAAGTTGCCTGAAACGCCTAGTCTGGTTCCTGAAGGCCAGCTTGTAGCTATATACATTCTGGGGAGGTTTCCTGGGAGATTGCTCCCAGCCTTCCTTGACCAGACTTAGAGGTCCTCTCACTGGGTGGCCATACATGAGCTCAAAGGGGCTGAACCCTAGAGACTTCTGTGGCACCTCGCGGTAAGCTAAGAGAAGGCATGGTAAGAGGACGTCCCACTTACGCCTCATGGGTTATTCCAGACCCATTATCATGCCTTTGATGGTACGGTTGAATCTCTCAACCAACCTATTTCCTTGGGGGTGGTAAGGTGTGGTAAACTTGTAGGTTACACCACACTCTTGCCAAAGGGATTTCATATACTTGGATATGAAATTGGTACCCCGTTCAGACACCACTTCTAGAGGGAATCCCACTCTGGAGAAAATTTCCATCAGTGCACGTCTCACCAAGGGGGCCGTCACTGTCCTCAGAGGGATGGCTTCTGGGTACCGGGTGACATGGTCCACCAGGACCAGGATGAACCTGTTGCCATGGCTGTCCTGGGGTCCAGCGGCCCCACAATGTCAATCCCCACTCGCTGGAATGGGGTACTGACCACAGGGAATGGCTGGAGAGGAGCCTTCTGCTTCCTCCCACTCCTTACACTTGCCTGGCAAGTCTGACAGGTTCTGCAGTGAGTGTCTGAACTCCTGGGCATTTGAGGCCAATAAAAGTGGGTGACAAGCCTTTCAATGGTCCTGTCCTGCCCCAAATGTCCTGCCAGTGGCACATCGTGAGCCAGCCCCAGTAGGAAGGCTCTGAAGCTCTGGGGTACCACCAGCACATGGGCACATGGGCTGACCCAGGCTCAGCAACCTTAGGCTCTGTATACAAGAGGTCGTTCTCCCAGTAAATGAAATGTGGCCCAGACTGATCACCTGCGGCCTGGTCTGCAGCCTGCTGCCGCCTACCCACGAGAGATGGGCATTCTTTCTGTGCCTTACAAAAGTCCTCCCTGGAGGGGCTTCCTTCTTGCTGCCAATGGGTCAGCTCAGGCAGGTCCCCCAGTTCAGCTATCTGTTCCCCTGTAGGCTCCAGGGCATCCCCCTCAAGGTCTGCTCCTGGACCGTGTGAACTTCAGGGGTCGGTTTCCCGCGCCCCCTGCCTCCTCTCTCTAAGGCCAGTCCCTGGGCCTCCTTCTTAGGCTCCAGGACCTCTTGAGCACCTCTACTTGCTGCCATGGACCGTGTGGTGATACACGCCCAATCAGGCATACCCAACATCTCCAGGTGAGCACTCCACTCCACATTAGCCCAAGGTGAGCTCTCCAAATCGTTCCCTAACGTACCAGAGTACCCCCCCCCCCCACTCAAAAGGAACCTGAGCCACCTTGCAGTGACTCTCTGTGTTGTCAGCGGCAACAACCGGATAGAATGCTCCTGGGACCACCTGCTCTTGAGACACCAGGTGACACTTGACAGCTGTCACACTGGCTCCTGTATCTCTCCGAGCTTCAACCCTATGGCCATTGATGGTCACCCACTGCCTGTATTTTTTAGTGTTATCAGGCAGCTGGGTCTTGGGGACCACTTCACAGTCTCCTAATGAGACAAGGGACATCTCTGCGGGACCCCACCCACCTTGGACACCCATCTCTCCACCCAGGGCTACACTAGCCGTCTGCCGGGGGGCTGCACCAGGGGGTGCTGGTTTACCAAACTGGCGACACTTGGGATCATTGGCAAAATGACCCAGCTCACCACACTTGTAACATTTTGGGGGCCCTCTTTGAACAGGGGGACCTGTCGGGCCCCGGTCGGCATTGGAGGTGGGGGAGGCTGGGAACCTTTCCCTTGGTTCCCTTGGGGATTACTTTGGGGCCTTCTTGGGAACTCCCTCTGTTTACCCTTGTCCCCCCCACTCTTCTGCTGGGGACCCCTCCCACCCCTGGCAGAGTCTCCCATTGGACCCTTGTGGACCCTGGTACTGACCCAGCGGTCCGCCTCCTCAGCAAGCTTCCTAGGGTTAGTCAGCCTACTATCAATCAGGTGCTAGCGTAGCTCAGGAAAACAGTTATTGGACAAGTGCTCCCATGCCATTAAATCAAGAAGCCATCAACCTTGCTACCCTTCACCCAACCGTCCAGTGCTCTGCAGAAAAAAGTTACATACTCAACATACGTACTGTTTGGAATCTTTGTGCAACCCCTGAACCTTTGCCTATACAACTCAGGGGTCAACCCATACCTAGACATCAAAGCTTCCTTCATATGGGGATAAGAATTATGAACATCTGAAGGCAAGTCTAGCAGTGTGTCCCGCCCCTTACTAAGGAACCGTCCCCACAACCCCGCTCCCCAATCTTTCTCAGGGACCCGGTGGGAAGACATGGCTACCTCATAGGCTTTGAACCACTGACCTATGTCATCATTCTTAAAGAATACTTTCACCACATCTTTTGGTATGTACACCCTTGACTCTACCTGCACGGAGGGTGTGCTGCCACCAGAGGGAGTAGACTTTAAACTCTTAGGGCCTTATGTAGGTGGGCTTGCATTTACCACTTCATAAATACCGAATCATACCGATTCGGTATTTATGAAGTGGTAAATGCAATGTAGGTAATGAGTCAGTAAATATTACCGATTCGGAAAAATTCGGTAATTACCGAATCGGTATTTACCGATTCGGTAATGAGGCATACCTTCCCATTGATGGGAAGGTATGCCTCATTACCGAATCGGTAAATACCGATTCGGTAATGGGGGAGCACATGCAAGGGTGGCAGGGTGTCACATTGACACCCTGTTGCACCACTGATTCGGCCATGTGTGCACATGTGGCGCACATACATGCCCTAAGGGCATGTATGTCTGCCACATTGTACACTTAAACGTGCACAAAAATGTTTTTTGTCACCTATTCGTCATTTACCACCAACCTTTAGTTGGTGGTAAATAACGAATCCCCACACCCACCACACACTCCCCCTACATCTCATTTCATGATTCGGTATTTACCGAATCGGTAATATTACCGATTCGGTAATTTTACCGATTCGGTAAATACCGAATCATGAAATTCTCCCCCTACATCTCAAAAGCCAAAATACCGGTCGGTAACGGTATAATTACCGAAAATCGGCCGTTACCGACCGGTATTCGGCTTCCTACATGAGGCCCTTAGCCTTTAGATCCAATTCCCTCAACTTCATTTCATGCTCCGTTTGGATTTTTCTCTCTTCCAGAGCCAGCTTTTTGATTTCCAGCTCCAGTTGCCCATTCAATTTGAGTTTTGCCATATCCATCTCATGCATCCTGGTTTCTTTCCTGTCTGCCAACTCCTCTGGCGACAGGCCTCTGCCCAAGCTATGGACGCTCTCTGCAGGTTCAATTACTACCACATCCTCAGGTGACCTTGACTCAATCCAGGCCCTCAGCACCTTGAGTAGGTCTGCCTTGACCTTGCATCCAGCATGGGGAACTTTGAACTTTTTGCAGAAGCCCTTCAGCTGGGCCTTGGTGTAGCTCTCTAGTCTCTCCTCTTCCCATTCTACTTCTTTGCTTTCAGAGACTACAGATGGCGCTTTCTCAACAATGACTGAACCAGGCATGATTTTTCAAAAATGGAGATCTCTTGCAAAACACAAATCAAAAAACAGTACGTGGCTGCATTATGGTCTAAACTAACTACGTAGTGTTCACCAATCGCTGTACATGAATCACAAATGCAAATTCAGGATCCTCACCGCTGACCACCAATGTTAGAATTGGGGATCTCTGGTTGGCACAGGTAGGTACTTGTGACAAAACAGTACAAAATCCAAAGGTCTAAAGCATGAATTAGAAAAAGATGTGCTGAAAAGCTACAATCAAATGGTTAGCAGATATTCAGAAGGTCACGAAAGTAACACCTAGACACGCCACAAGGCATTTCCCTTTTTAGGACTAAATCCCTCACTCACCACGAAGGTGACATGCTTCATCATGGGGATTCTACTTGTGACAAGCAGGGACCCTCTCCTCTAGTCAGGGTAAGGGGTTACACTCCTAAAACAACCCCTGCTCACCCTCTAGGTAGCTTGGCGTGAGCAGACAAGGCATATCTCAGAGCGTTATAGGTTAAGCATTTGTGACCACATATAGTAACTCAGTGACAACACCACAAATGGACTCCACAATGGGATTATCAAAAAAAAAGTATTTTATATCAGGCTTAGCACAAGACCAAATAACGATAAAAGGCCCACAGTACTATTAGCAATAAACAGTTCTTTGTTACAGCGTACTTTAAAAGTTCTGTGCGCTTTGTTCTTCTTGGTTCGGCCCGTACGGGGATGAACTGGCCTACAGAATGAGTCTATAAGCGCTGCGGACGCTCCGGTGCGAAGCGTACACCCTACGGTGCGAACGTACACAGTACCTTAGCTTTGGAGAGTTCGTCACGGACGCTGCGGTGAAAGCAATGTGTTGTACGCTGCGATGTCCTCCTTTCGCGGTGCAAGCTTACGGCTTGTTGGGGCCCTGAGTCGCGTTGCTTGAGGGGACGGGACGTTGTATGGTGCTTTACTGTTTGTTGCAGCGTACTGTGGGAGCAGCTTTCAGTCTTTGGCTGCAGTGCGGGGCGTACGTATGGTGAGTACTCCCCCCCCCACCCCCTTCGATGCGAGCGGCAGCCTTAAACTTCAGCGGCAGGGTGCGGGTCGCACCAACCAAGATGGTTCGATGAAACGCAGCGTTGTACGTGGCGAAGTCAGCCAGTCACGGTGCAATCTATGGGTCGTAGGACGCATTGTTCGAGGCGGACAGGTGGGGTACGGTGCGTTGCTGGATACGATTTGGCGGTACGAAGCGTACACAGCTCCCGGTCTCGGCAAATGCTAAAAACAGCGTTTCTAGCAGCGGATTGTGAGGCGGATGAATTCCACTGGTCCTGGGACTTCGGTCAGGGGGCAAGCTCACTCACAAGCCCTTGGAGATCTTTAAGCACAAGTTGAAGCAAAGTTTCTTTGTAGTCTTTCTCCTCTCCTTCAGCAGCAAGGCAACCACTGCAGGCCACCCCCAGGTCAGGGACAGTACTCCTCCTTACAGCTTTCCCAGTTCCTTCTTCTCAGGCAGAGGTTCTTCTTATCAAGCAGCATATAGTTTCTTGGGAGCAGGCTCCCAATACTTATAGTGCAATTCTTTTGTTCTTGCAGGCCAGGGGACCTTTGCCCAGTTCAACCCAGTTCTGGAGTACTTTGTTTACCGGACTCTGGCTTCTCCTTTCAGTGTGTAGGGCAGAGACATCAGACGCTCCCCAGGGGGTGGAGCCAGCATTGTGGTGGAAAGGCACAGCCCTATTCAGAGTGCAGGTGTACTCCTCCCACCCATCTATATGTAATCTCTCTATTCACCACCGGGCTGCCCCAGCCTGTCTCCTGAAATTCCCCAGCCCTGTCACTCACAGAAACCAGACAGCCAATACACATCCTAGCAGAGGTGGGCTGAAATGGTTAGGCAAGCAAACGCCAGCTTTCTAAAAGTGGTATTTGCAAACACAGAATACTAAAATAAACTTTACTAAAAGATGTATTTTATTATTCTGAGTTCAGGCATACTAAACTCGAATTTATACCATGTTCCCTGGGTCTGTTAGGATCATAGAATGTAACAATTCTAACAGCCCATTCTGGCCTATGGAGAACAGGTAGCCTTACAATAGTGAAAAACGAAAATGGCTGTAATTCCCTATTAGGACATGCCACACACATCAGGGCTTGTCCTACCTTATGCTTACAATGTACCCTGCCCTTGGGCCTACCATAGGGGTGACTAATATGAAGTTAAGGGAAGGTTTAGGGACTGGCGAGTGGGTGCACTTGCCCAGTCAGCATGACAGTACCAGACTGCACGCAGGTTCTGCAATGGCAGACCGTAGACACATTTTACTAGGCAGCTTCTGTGGGTGGCACAAACAGTGCTGCAAGCCCACCAGCAGCATTTGTATTTACAAGCCCTGGGCACTCCTGGGGTCTGACAGTATACCAAATAAGCCAATAATGGAATCCAACCAACATATACATTTTATACAGGGAGCACTTACACTGTGGCACTGGTTGGCAGTGGCGCAGTGCTCTGAGCAGCTAACATCAGCAAAAACACATGAGGCACAGCAACAAAAAGTGGAAGGGAGACTCACGGCAAGGTGCCAGGTCTAACACTCAGCCACTCGTTCCCGATGCCCCGACTGTTCAGGCCACGGTATCGGTGCAGGTCCACCCTTCCCCTTCCCTTGTTGCTCCTTCCACTGGTCCCATGCCTGTCCAACGCAATGTGCCTTTAACTCCCGTCACAACGAATCCGTTTCTTGTTGACAGTCATCTGACACCTTCCCCCAGTACAGGGTTATTAGCAAATGCTTGGTCTGTGATTATATCCCTTATGTAACTCCGCATAGACCACCCACTCCCAGACGACGTACTTTGCGCAGACAGATAGGTAATGCACAGGAACAACTCGCTATGAGTCAACAGGCTCGTATTGTGGAAATTTAGCGTGCAAACTGAACATTATCTGCGCCATCTTGCCTCTCCCCAGCGCCACGCATAGCAAATGTACGGTCGCCATTTTAGGCACCCCACTCTCTCTCCCCGCTCACTCTCGATCGCCAGCGCTTTCCCCCGGCGCTGCGAGCATCCCCCGCGCGCCGGCCACCCCCGCTCTCTCATACAGGCCATAAACCCTCTCCTTCTGCGCGACCCTGCTACGGAACCACTTCCGACCGACAACCCATACATGGTCATGCCTCTCCTTTGATAACCCCCTTCCTCTGCGCCCCATTGTCTGAACTGGTCCCAGGCCATCACCTAGCCCTGCGGATGCAGTTTATTGCCCCTACTGTAAGGGAAACACCCCACATCAAAGGGATTACAGTAGAATCAAAGCCCCTACCGCCTGAGACCCGGCCGGTTGCACACACCCCCGGGAATTAGCGGAATTCCCTGCTGCGCGATAGCCATCTCCCACTGCGGGTAGGGTGGGAACCTCTACTGTAACCATGTGTGGGATCGGATCTGAGCCGGGGCTTCAGGGGATATTTCCCCGCACATCAAGGGAATCTCAAGAATGTACTATGTGTAATAAAGCAATAAACCAGTGTGTAAGAGACCAGGTCTCAGAGATGCAGTTAGAGCACCTCGTGACGATACCTTGCTGTCTGATCTGATGTGTTCTGCTCCGACGGAATAAAACCTTGTTTCCTGCCTTCCAGTCTCCGGCGCCTGCCTCTTTTATTGGTAAATTATCGAGTGGTATGAGAGGCGATTACCGCCGGGCAAATACTTGAAAGGATACCAACTGAAACTGCCGCTACCATTTAACAATTGGCGTCCCAAACGTGGGGCCCATCAGCGACACGTGGATCCAGTGGGAGAGGTCCCGACGACAGAGTGAACGACTGCAACGATCGGGAGAGCTCCTGCCCAATAGACCCTCGTCTGGCAGCCGATCATCCGAACTTCACTGGTTCCGAGCAGACCTCTCTCGAGTGATCTACGGTCCTGACTGGGAACCATCAGGAGTGCCGCGGCAAATACGGAGAGTAGAGGACGATCGGGCGCTGGAGGCGGAAGACAAGAAACTGTCCACGCGGTCCGGGTAAGGTCGTGATACACGACAAATTGAGAAATAATTGATTGATTGTTTAATGCTCTGGAAATACTAGTATTGCTCATTGATTGTGCTCATTGATTGTTCTCTTTGAGATATTCGCTGTCTACAAACGGGGAGGAGTAGAAATACTCTCTCTCTCTCTCCCTTTGCAGATAGTGAAGGGTAGGTAACGCAGACTTTTGTCCCCGTTGAAACCCGTCGTGCCTATCTTTATCTCCCCATTGATTGATTGTCCGAACATTGATTGTTTTGAAGAATAGTGCTTTTTGAGATATTCTCTGTTTGCAAATAACGTAGAATAGGAATATTCTGTCTAGTCTTTGCAAATAGTGAAGGGTAGGTAACGCAGACTTTTGTCCCCGTTGAAACCCGTCGTGCCTATCTTTATCTCCCCATTGATTGATTGATTGATTGTCTGAACACTAGTTGTTCGATATTGGTTCTTTGGAGGTATTCTCTGCTTACAAATAACGAAGAATAGAGATATTCTGTCTAGTCTTTGCAAGCAGTGAAAAGATAGGTAGTGCTGACTTTTGTCCCCGTTGAAACCCGTCATGCCTATCTTCTCCCCACTGATTGGTAGTTGGTTCTGCCCGGACCGCTTATTAGAGGTGAACCATCCGGCTCCACTGGAAGGCACCCCTAATAAGGACATGTTCACTAAATATGGACTAGTCGCCGTAGCCTATAGCAAGCTGTGGCATAAATATACCAAGAAGGACCCCGAAAGTCAGTGGCCACTGATGGGATCCTTCGACGACCATAAGATAGAAGCGCTAGAAATAGCTCTGCGTAGCAATAAGACGACGCCTACTATGCTTGACAGTATCGGCATGTGGCGCAAAGAAGCAACGCAACGGAAAAAGAGGGAAGAAGTAAAAGCAGAAAAGGAATTACGAAAGGCAGCTCACCTTGCCGCTAGAAAGTTAGAAGAAGACATAAAAGAGAGAAGGGAAACTAAACTAAGACAGGAGCCCGAAACCTCAGGCCAGTACGCTGTTAGGACCCCTTCTCTGCTCTACCCTGAGTTGTCCTCCAAGCAGCGAACGAATGACGAATTACTGTTAGGTCCTCCGATCATTTACATGCCCCCTCTGTATGCACCCTCCCAATCAATAGTGCAACACCCACAACCCCCGAACACGAGCGAAAGCAGTACAGGGGCCTCGGCCCTCAAGGCTGCCGCGCCGGCTGAGCCTCTTGTGCCGAACCCAACGTCGACTACAACGCTAGACGACCATGAGATAGGAAAGAAAGAGTCCACCAGAATGAATCGATTAACTAAGGATGAACGAGCAGGAATTGACAAGATAGTAGGGACGCTGGTGGAGCGAAAAGAAAGTGAGGAGTATATAACAGACGTGTATAAATCGTATGCCGACAGCCGCAGACGACACTTCGTCGTACGGCTCTGTTATCACGCCCTGAATGCATATGAGGATAGGTACCACGATAAAGGTCCCGAAGGCTTAGCGGCCCTATATAGGAAGGTAGACATTGGGGAAGAAAGAGAGGGCGATGTAACGAACCTCTTCACTCGTACACTCGAGGTCTACCGACACCTTAAAGAACATGGACAGACCACCAAAACAGAAACCCCCATAGCAATTAATCCCCAGGGAGGAAGGGCCGATGCCATGATGCCCATTAAAGAAGCTGCCCCCTACTGGGTCCCCCCACGGGGTCAGGGAACACACGACGACATCAACAACCCAGATGCGAAGGGAAGGGTTGTATATAACTGGGTCTATCAGCCGTGGGACCGGCAAGATATTTTGACTTTTAGAAAGACTCTACCCGACTTAAGAAAGAACCCGACTGCCTTCTACACGGAATTGGGTACAGCCTTAGGCTCAACGATAATGACGTTAGCAGATATCGACTTGTTCTTTGGGCTATGTCTGCCGGCTGATGTGTGGAAACAAATCCGGAAAGTTGACCACGCTGAGCCGTTCGGATATACCTGGGTACAACTCGATACCATAGATAAACAGCGAGAGCCAGGACAGAAACCCCCGAAAGCCATCTTAGAGCTCCCAGACAAGATTGTACAAAAGCTGAAGACTCTAATCTCAGAAAGAAAGGTAGACTGGTCGATAGTGACGGCTTGCCGTCAGAAACCCCAGGAAGATGTGTCTGAATACTTCTCCCGATTCGAGACTGTGTTTTCCGATTACAGTGGCCAAGACATGACCACCGCAACCGGACACCACCTCTTTGTCCAGAATTATGTAAAGGGTCTGTCACAGGAAGTTTCCCAGAAGCTACAGACCAGCGAGAGTAGTTGGGCAGCCTCCAAACCCGCAGCGATTCTCCAGATGGCCCAATACTACGAAAATCAGAAAAACGAGAACGATAGGGCATCAGAGAAGAAGAAAAAGGAACTGAAGGAGAGAGTAATGATAGCACAGTTGCAAGGGGTGACCATAGGAAGGGAACCCCCGAAAGAGAATTACCAACCAACCGCCCCTAGAAAGCTACCCCCTAGAGACCATACACCTGCACCCTACAACGGACGGAGAGACTTGGATGGGAATCAATGCGCGTTCTGTAGAGGGTTCGGACACTGGAAATCCCAGTGCCCGGTCCTTCTGGAAATGAACAAGAATAGGGACCCCAGAGACACAACATATGACCCCAGAAACAGAGGACAGGGACGAGGGCACACGAACAACACCATCAACGACAGGCCAGGCAGACCAAACACCTTTGATCGCCCCCGACAAAACCAGTATCAGCAGTCCGACTACGAAAGCACCCATGACTTCGCATAGGACCGCCAGGGACAAGGGAGGGATCCAGTCGAACTCCGTGTTGACCAGCAAGGTCCTTACGTTACCGCTAAGGTCTTGGGCACAAAATCTCCATTCCTGGTAGATACTGGGGCGACACGTAGTGCGTTATCTAAACGACTGATTCCTAGGGCATCCTTGTCTGGCTCACACGTAACCTCAATAGGCTTTGACGGAACGCCCTCCACTAACCCCTTATCAACACCAATCTCCTTTGACTTCGAAGATAACACCACTGACACGACCTTTCTGCTCTCCTCCAACACCCCCGATGCTATTATGGGACTTGATTTGCTAAAGCATTTTCGAGCCACCATCAGATGCTCCCCAGACGGAGTTCGAGTCATCCTACACGATAACCCAGATCTGTCCAGACCCTGTCACACACGGCGTATGCTCTCTATAACCGATGCTGATATGTCCCTACTCGACACATTACCTTCACATCTATGGGCTAAAACCGACTCAGATGTAGGGCGCATGGTGATCGACCCGGTACACATAACCGTCCGACCGGACGCAGTGCTCCCGAAGCTTCCACAGTATCGGATATCACCCGAAGGCGAGAAGGCATTGGTGGAAATCATCGAGTCCCTGGTCGAGGCAGGAGTGGTGGAAGAAGTAGTCAGTAATGTTTGCAACAGCCCTATCCTACCCATTGTAAAGAAGCAAGGCGAGGGGGATGAGAAAGCCTACCGTTTCATTGTTGACTTGCGAGAGGTTAACAAAGTAGTCATACCCCAGTACCCCGTAGTCTCAGACATCACCACCATCCTCACCCTGATTCCGTCCACTGCCACCATCTTTACTGTTATTGACCTCAAGAACGCATTCTTTTCCATCCCCATCCACCCAGACAGCCGCTACCTGTTCGGCTTCACTTTAAAAGCCCGTTCGTACAGATTCTGCAGGGCACCCCAAGGCTACACTGAGAGTCCCAGTATTTACAGCCAAGCCCTCAAGAGGCAACTGGATGCAGTCCAACTACCCGATGGAGTGGTGTTGATACAGTACGTTGATGACATTCTTTTGGCGGCCGACACCACTCCTCTCGCCGTCACAGCCACCATTCACCTCCTCCGCTTCCTTGCGGAGAACGGTCACAAGGTCTCCAGAAAGAAATTACAATTCTGCCAGCCCCAGGTAACTTATCTAGGCCACCTACTATCCAAAGACGGGAGGAAACTTACCCCTGACCGAATTCAAACCATCCTAGAAACCCCTGTTCCCAAAACTCAGAAGCAAGTACGATCCCTAGTGGGCCTCACCTCCTTTTGTCGACAGTGGTTGCCAAACTTCAGTCTTACCATAAAGCCTCTGCTTTCCCTGCTGGCTAAGGATGTCCCCTTCCCCCTCCCCTGGACACCCGAATGCCAATCCTCCTTCAAAGAATTACGAGACGCCCTCTGCTCGGCCCCAGTCCTAGGAACCCCAGACTACACTAAACCTTTCTCCCTCTACACCCACGAAAGGGAGGGATGTGCGTTGTCTGTCCTAACCCAGTCCATAGGCCCTAAGCAACGCCCTTGTGCCTACTTCTCTGCCACTCTTGACCCCGTAGCCAGAGCTTTGCCCGCCTGCCTTCGAGCAGTAGCCGCCGCTGCTGTCTCTATCCGGCAAAGTGAGGGGATCGTGCTCTCGAACCCCCTCACAGTATTGGTACCCCATGCTGTTGATACCCTCCTGAACCAAACCAAGACTCAACACCTGACTAGCGCACGACTGACTGGGTATGAACTGACTCTGCTTGCACCCCATATCACATTGAAACGATGCACCACTCTGAATCCAGCTACTCTACTACCTCTCCCTGACCCCAATGCATCCCCTATACATGATTGCGTGACCCTCACCGACGAACAAACCAAGAGTAGGGTTGACCTCCGGGATACTGCCTTCCCGGACCCTGACGGAGAACTGTGGGTGGATGGCTCATGCATCAAGCTCCCTGATGGCACCACCTCAGCTGCCTATGCAGTCACCACAGCTCGAACAGTTGTTGAGACAGCCCGCATCACACAGCGATCAGCACAGGCGGCTGAACTAATTGCCCTCACACGAGCCTGCATCCTGGCAGCAGGGACAACCGCAAACATTTACACAGACAGTCAGTATGCCTTTGGGGTAGTTCACCACTTCGGGCTCTTATGGAAAGAGAGGGGATTCTTGACTTCTCATGGCACACCCATCCTGCATGGAGATCTAGTCTCTGCCCTGACCGAAGCAGTCCTCCTCCCCACACGGATAGCTGTGATCAAATGCCAGGCACACAAGAAGGTGACAGACATTATAGGTCAGGGAAATGCACTCGCTGACATTACTGCCCGAACCACAGCCGAGAATAAGTCCACGACCCGCATGTACGTGACCAGGTCACAAACTGAGAAATGGAAGGATGCTAGGGAAACAATTAGGGATATCCAACTAGCCAGCACACCACACGAATTAACTGAATGGGCCCGGGTGGGATTGAAGGACGATGACGGTTGTTGGCGAACTAAAGACTCGAACAAATGGTTACTACCCGACTCATACTTGATCCCCATGCTGACCATGGCACACTCCCCCGCACACATAGGGTCTGCCCCCATGATCGAACTCATCTCCAAAGTCTGGCACAACGACAGAATACCAGACTCAGCCAAACGTCTGGTCCAACAATGCCTAGTATGCCTCCAACACAACCCTGGGAAAGGAACTGCTGTACCCCGGGGAGGGTTTGGGGTCCCCAATCACCCCTTTGAAGTCCTACAAATGGACTATGTCCAGCTAGAAAGGTGCCAAGGTTTAAAGTATGTGCTTGTCGTTGTGTGTGCCTTCAGCAAGTGGGTGGAAGCCTACCCGACCCATGACAACACCGCTATGACTACTGCAAAAGTACTGCTGAAGGAATTCTTCCCCCGATACGGCCTTTGTCGAATTTTGTGGAGTGACAATGGCCCCCACTTCGTAGCCGAAGTTATCCAACTCATCTTAAAAGGGTTGGGTGTAAAACAGAAGTTCCATGCGGTCTTCCATCCCCAATCTGCAGGCCTCGTTGAGCGACACAATGCCACATTGAAGCTTAAGATAGCAAAAATAGTCGCCGCCACAGGACTAAGATGGCCAGACGCTCTCCCACTAGCATTGCTATCAATGCGTTCCACCCCCACCAAACACCACTTAACCCCCTACGAGGTCGTCTTTGGGCGGCCCATGAACCTTTGGACTGCACCAAAACCATCATCCATCCACGACGTCCCGGACGTCCTCATGTCTGACTATTTGTATAACCTAACTAAGACGTTGTCTGTTATCCATCAGCAGGTGCTGCACGCCATTCCCGATGTTTCCAGGGGCCCGGGACACGACATCCAACCCGGTGACTTCGTCTTAGTGCGTAACTTCCAGCGCACCAAGAGTCTGGAGCCCCGGTGGACGGGCCCCCTGCAAGTCCTGATCACCACCCGAACAGCTCTTCGAGTGGAGGGGAAACGCAATTGGCTGCATGCACACCACTGCAAGAAGGTATCACCGACCCTGACAACCACGGACAACATCACCGCCCAAGAGGAACTTCTGGACAAAGACCGACCATCCCTGAGCCGCTGCCCGGATACAGAGACACTTGAGTTGATTGAATATCCCGATCCCACTGTGCCATCCAAAGAAGGGTATAACTTGCGACGAAAGGAGAGAACTTCGGCTAAGCAGACCACAGGCTAAGTGGAAATCTCAGAACGGTAGCCTAGTCACCTCAAAGGCCACCAGGAGAGAAACTAAAACAAAGTCTGTGGTTCTGCCCGCTACCGAGTCTCTTGAAGGTGATGGAAGCGCCCGACATGAAGATGATGGAAGCAACCGGACGTCCGAAGATCCACTTCAAAAACCCAAAGACTGACCGAATGCACAGCTTTAAGACAATAGCACTTTTCATTTCCCTTCTCTTTTGCCTTCTCCTCGTGGTCACCTTCTGGATCATGGAGGAGAGCACACCCGCTCATAAGACATTGCTGACTACCGTTCAACCTACCACCACGAAAGAACACCATCTGATCTCACTTTCACCCCAACTCCGAGAAAGGCGTAAGGAGTTCTGGAATAACTCTTTTGTGCAGTTACTCCACCAACACAATCTTGCCACCAACGCCACTAACTGCTGGATCTGTGGATTGCTGCCCCATGCCACTGGGCACTCAATCCCCTTCATCCCTTCACCTTTTTCCGTCCATGGTTCCTGCCTCGCCTGGCTGATCCTCCTGCAGGAGAGCTACAAGGACAATGCCACTTCCGGCAGAACCATGTCACACTTCTACCATGGGTTCTGGCTGAACAAAACTGGTAGAACCTCCGCCCTCTTCTGCCCTCTGAGATCGAACACTTCCTTTCACATGGACATCCCCGCCAAAGAACGAATTGAAATGCAAGTGTTCAACAATCCAGCCAGACCCACCTTCTCTTACCTCCGAAAACGGACAGCCGCCACCCTAACAGTGGCCCTGTCCGTCATCAACATCACTGGATCTGTATGCCTCGAAGGCCTGGGGGCACAGCTGGTGGGCCACAGCTCCTGCCTCATCACCCGAACATTGGACTCAGTTGACCCACCTTCCTTTGTTGCCTCCCCGAATATGTACTTCGTGTGTGGTACTAAGGCCTACACCTGGCTCCCGAAAGGTTGGGGAGGCACCTGCTACATCGCCTTTGTCCTTCCTCCGACGTATGTGGCTCCAGCAAACCATCACCGACAGAAACGTGCCAAAGACATTGTACAAACCGACTCCACCAGAGCACAGTTCATGGACGCAGTAAAGGGTCTTGTTCCGCTCTGGGGTCCGATGGCAAACAGCCGTGCCATCCGCCACTTAACCCAGGCAGTCGAAACAGCAATGAACATTACAGCTGGCGCCCTCGCCAACAACACCGCTGAGCTTCAGGCCGTCCGCCTGGTGGCTCTCCAGAACCGCCTTGTTCTAGATGTGGTTCTGGCTGACCGCGGAGGAGCATGCCGCATCATTGGGTCCAGCTGTTGTACCTACGTACCGGATAACTCACCCTCAGTCTACAAAGCAATTGAACACCTCCACAGACTGTCCACAGAGGTCCATCAAGAACAAGAAGAATGGTCACTGGGGAGTTGGTTTTGGGACGCTATTAAAGGTTGGGGATGGAGGCTGTTTTCATTTATCCTCATACCAATCATGATACTATGTGGATGTTGCTTGGGGATTCAGTGTCTGCCACCTTTATGTTCGCTTTTTATGAACTGCATCTGCCCTAAGACTTTGGACTTTGAAACTGAGCGGATGAAAGCTCTGAATGAGGTGGAGGTACGGGGTATTATGGGGATAGATCCAAACTAGGCAAGCTGGCGAGACATGTTAAAAGGGAGGACTGTGGAAATTTAGCGTGCAAACTGAACATTATCTGCGCCATCTTGCCTCTCCCCAGCGCCACGCATAGCAAATGTACGGTCGCCATTTTAGGCACCCCACTCTCTCTCCCCGCTCACTCTCGATCGCCAGCGCTTTCCCCCGGCGCTGCGAGCATCCCCCGCGCGCCGGCCACCCCCGCTCTCTCATACAGGCCATAAACCCTCTCCTTCTGCGCGACCCTGCTACGGAACCACTTCCGACCGACAACCCATACATGGTCATGCCTCTCCTTTGATAACCCCCTTCCTCTGCGCCCCATTGTCTGAACTGGTCCCAGGCCATCACCTAGCCCTGCGGATGCAGTTTATTGCCCCTACTGTAAGGGAAACACCCCACATCAAAGGGATTACAGTAGAATCAAAGTCCCTACCCCCTGAGACCCGGCCGGTTGCACACACCCCCGGGAATTAGCGGAATTCCCTGCTGCGCGATAGCCATCTCCCACTGCGGGTAGGGTGGGAACCTCTACTGTAACCATGTGTGGGATCGGATCTGAGCCGGGGCTTCAGGGGATATTTCCCCGCACATCAAGGGAATCTCAAGAATGTACTATGTGTAATAAAGCAATAAACCAGTGTATAAGAGACCAGGTCTCAGAGATGCAGTTAGAGCACCTCGTGACGATACCTTGCTGTCTGATCTGATGTGTTCTGCTCCGACGGAATAAAACCTTGTTTCCTGCCTTCCAGTCTCCGGCGCCTGCCTCTTTTATTGGTAAATTATCGAGTGGTATGAGAGGCGATTACCGCCGGGCAAATACTTGAAAGGATACCAACTGAAACTGCCGCTACCATTTAACAGTATGTGGATGGGAAATAGCACTATGTACACCGCTCAGGATATATGGATGACCATGGATCAGTGGACGCGCATCCAACAGATTGACACTTTTTGTGATATGTGTGACATACTGACCCAAATGTGGGTAGATTTGGTAGAATTAGGTCCACCCCCAGATTTGTCTGACCTTCGCAATAAGGTTGCGAAGGGGGACATTCAGGGCCTCGCACTATTCTGCGATCTGATCACGTTAGTAGCCTTTAGAGACTCTTTATCTGATGCCATGCTGAATAAGGGTTTTCCAATGAGGGAGGTACAGCCTGTTTAGAGGGACCGCGTTGCTGGCGTGGGTGACCAGCCTAACATACCGGCGGGTTTTAGGCAAATGTGGGTCCATGTCCCTTGGAAAAGGTCTGATGTCCTCCAGCTTAAAAGCCAATTGCCTGACCCGCTTAAAAATCCAGCGGGTTATTACAAGGAATTGACTCAGACCCTCCAGTCTTGTATGATGACTTTAGCAGATATCGATATGTTAATGGGACAGGTAGTACCGACTGAAGTATGGTCTAAAATACGTCATAATGATCAGGCCGAATTTGGCCACACTTGACAACAATTTGGGGAGGCCGACAGAGCTCGAACTGGTGGTGAGAAACCTGATCCCATGATCTTGGCCCTTCCGGCCCAGATACTTACCGCCATGAAAAAGATGTTGACACCTCACCGTATTAATTGGGATAAATTAGCTGCTTGCAGGCAAAAGAAAGATGAAAGTGTCTCAGACTTTTTCATACGATTTGAAAGCACATTCACCGACTATAGTGGACAGGATATGACTTCAGAGGGGGGATAGCGACTGTTTGTGGATACATTTGTGTCCAATTTGTTACCAGAACTTGGGACTAAGCTCAAAATGTCGGAAAGTGCCTGGCCTATTTCCACCCCGTCTGGCATTTTGACAATGACCCAGTATTATGAGAATAGGGAGAATGAAGAGCGAGACAAAACAGATTAAAAAAAACGAAAGATCTGAAAACAAAGGTATTACTCCAACAGGCATACCCGACCCAGACCCAAAACATGGGTGCCCCGAAGTTTCAACGAGTTGCTCATAAACCTGGCCCCGTGACTCCTCGCCCACCGCTGGGGTCCAATCAGTGCGCTTATTGTCGCCAGGAGGGTCATTGGTGCGATGAGTGTCCCTTGTTGGTCTGGAACCACTCTGCTCCAGCTGACCGCTTCACAGGGCAACGGCCCCAGAGAGGACGAGAACGAGGCGGACTTAGAACACAGTCACAGGACAGGCGCCCCTTCATGCACGAGAATAGATTTGATGCAGCCAATTATGAAGATCGCAATTATTTTACTGAGGATTATGAGCCCGAAGAAGGGACGGGGTTTCTGTCCCACTAGGATTGCCAAGGACAAGGAAAGGGACCCGTGCCTATTCCTGTTGACCAGAAGGGACCGTATGTTCACGTTACAACACTGGGTTCTAGGGAACCATTCTTGGTCGACACTGGTGCAACCAAAAGTTCTATTGCTAGGTCTAAAGTCCCTGGAGCCCCATTGTCTTCTGTGGGGGTTTTCTAGTACCCTAGTGTTTTTGCCCCGTCTCACAACCACTGGTGCTAACAATAGGACCCTACACGGTTGATTCCCCTATGGTTTTGACTTCCACATGTGGAGAACATTTGTTGGGTTTAAATCTATTGAAAATATCACATGCCACCATATACTGTTCTCCTGATGGTGTTTACATCACTATGGGCCCCCCTACCACACACCCAGTATAATTAGCCTCCTCAGATCCCCTTCCCCAGGAACTTCAAAATATCCCTCCCACCCTTTGGGCCCAAGATGATACTGATGTAGGCCTTTTGTCCATACCCCCCTTTTCTGTTACCCTAAAGGAAAATGCTCGCCTTCCCCGACTTCCCCAATACAAAATACCCAAAGAAGGGGCCAAGGGCGTGGTTGAAGAGACAAGAGGCAATGTGTGTAACAGCCCAATTCTGCCTGTCCTCAAATGCACCGACCCTTCCAAGCCCCCTGTTTATCATTTGTCATTGATTTACGTGAAATAAATAAAATAGTAGTTCCCTAGTTTCCTGTGGTCCCAGATATCACTGCCTTACTCACTATGATCCCCCGTCGTCATGTTTCTTTTCTTTCATTGATTTGAAGAATGCCTTATTTAGTATACCCGTTGATGAACAGAGTAGGGATCTTTTTGGATTCTCATTGGCAGGTCGTAGTTTCCGGTTCTGTAGAGCTCCACAAGGATATACAGAGAGCCCTTCCATTTATAGTCAGGCCCTCAAGGGCCAACTTGATTCCCTGTCCCTACCTCAAGGTACTGCATTACTCCAGTACGTTGATGATTTGCTCATAGCGGCAGACACCAAGGCATTATGTAAAGAAGCTAATATGAAATTGCTCCTGCATTTGGCACAGTTCAATCACAAAGCTTCCCTCTCCAAACTCCAATATTGTCGACATGAGGTTACCTACTTAGGTCATCTCCTATCGAAGGAGGGACGCCACCTCACCCCTGAACGAATACAGACTATCAGTAAAATGCCCCCACCAAAAACGCAGAAAGAGGTCTGTGCTTTCATTGGTATCACCTCCTACTGCCGCCAATGGATACCCAATTTTTCTCTACTCATTAAACCTTTGTTGGCCCTCACACTTACAGATGTTGCTCACCCGCTTCCTTGGTCAAATGAATGCCAGCGTGCATTTGAAGAACTGAAACCCGCCTTGTGTTCGGCCCCGTTGCTAGGCACCCCTAGTTATCAGAAACCCTTCACTCTTTTCATACATGAGCGTGATGGTTGCGCATTGTCAGTATTAACACAGTGTTTTGGTGACAGACAACGCCCCTGTGCATATTTTTCTGACGTTCTAGATCACGTGGCACACGCATTGCCCAGTTGCTTGAGAGCAGCAGCCGCAGCTGCCATATCCAGTCACCAATCTGCTGGTCTGGTTCTTGATACTGCGCTTACAGTTATGGTTCCTCACGCAGTTGATACTTTATTGAATAGGACAAAAACTCAACACCTTACTAGTGCACGTTTGTCCGGATAGGAGTTGACTCCCTTAGCCAGTCATATCACCATCCGCCGCGGCACTACACTGAATCCAGCCACATTGTTACCCTTTGTTGATGGTGACACTAGTTCTGATACGCATGATTGTGTCCTCCGGACGGAGGAAGAGACTAAAAGCCGTGTGGATTTGACTGACACCCCTCACTGATCCTGATGGTACCCTGTATGTGGATGGTTCTTGTTTCAAACTTCCTGATGGTAGCACAACTGCCGCCTATGCTATCACCACGTTACAGACAATGGTGGAGAGTGAGAGGATACCTTACCAATCAGCACAGGCCGCTGAGTTAGTGTCGCTGATAAGAGCATGTGAATTGAGTGCCGGGATGGCCGTCAACATCTACACCGACAGCCAGTATGTTTTCGGAGTGGCACATAATTTTGGGCGACTGTGGGCTGAGAGGGGATTTTTAACTTCCCACGGTACTAAGATACAACATAGGAAGAGGTAATGCATTTGCTGACCAGACTGCAAAGGAAACAGCAAAAAATGTCTCCACCCGTATGTATGTATCTGGCCCCTCAAATTGGGTACCAGAGGGAGGGATGCATGAGGACACTCTTGAAAATGTGAAGGAAATACAGGCGGAGGCAACTAGAGAGGAAAAGACTCTCTGGGAAGAGCAAACAGGCCTATTAGATGAGAATGGCTGTTGGATGGATCTGGTTGTTACCCAATGCCTATGTTTTGCCAGTGGTCACTATGGCTCATGGCCCAGCTTATATTAGTGCAAAAGGTATTTGCTAATTGCTATCTCCGGTATGGCAAAACAAGCACATCCCAAAATATGCTGAGAGGCTAGTCAGGAATTGCATGATTTGTTTGATGCATAACCCAGGTAAGGGCACACCAATACCTGCTGGGAATTTTGCGCCCCCATCTTGCCTCTTCGAGGTGCTCCAAATAGATTATATTCAGATGGAAAGATGCAACAACCTCCGATATGTCCTGGTGGTTGTGTGTGCCTTTAATAAGTGGATTGAGGCATACCCCCTTAAGGACAACACTGCTATCAGCACTGCTAAGATCCTGTTGAAGGAATTCTTTCCCAGATTCGGAATGCCCAGACTTATCTGGAGCGACAACGGAAGTCGCTTTACAGGAGAAATAATGAAGAAAGTGTGTGTAGGGATGGGGATCAAACAGAAGTTCCATGCCGCCAATCACCCCCAGTCAGCGGGTCTGGTTGAACGCCACAATGGGACACTGAAATTGAAATTGGCTAAAATACAGGCTGACACAGGACTGTCTTGGCCGGACGCCCTGCCCCATGCCCTTTTATCCGCTAGAGCCACGGCACATCCTGAACCGGACTATCTCCTTATGAAATAGTGTTTGGTCGGCCAGCTAATGTTTGGGGAGTGCCCCGCCCAAAGAAATATTCTGATATCGAATACCCATTGTTGATTGATTACTTACATGAATTGACCCATAACCTGCGTCTTATTTATCGTCAAGTACAGGACATCCTGCCACCCAAACCCAAGGGCCCTGACCACACCACCCAGCCAGGTGATTGGGTCTGCAACCGCAACTTCCAGAGGACTAAGAACCTGGAGCCAAGGTGGAAAGCGCCCCAGCAAGTGTTGTTGGCTACCAGGTCTGCAGTGAAAGTGGCAGGAAGAAAGAATTGGGTACACGCGACGCACTGCAAACGAGTGCCTCTGCCACTGCCATACGACCAGTGGGTCAAGGAGGGCCTGGGAGACGACAAATGTGAACAAATACCACGCTTCATACCCTTCAGTGACGCTAACGTTGCCTGGGCTTCATCTGAGTGAGAGGACGACGACATCCTGAAAGCTGCTGTTCCTCCGCGTTTGAGGCTGCGGGACACTCAACAGCCGGAGTCATTGTTTCCTAATCAAACAACGCCCGGATCCACCAGGTACAACCTTCGACCCAGAAAAATGGACTGAAGAGACAAAGGTCTCTGCCCTCTGCAGCGGACCAGAATGTATCAATAGGACTGCTGGAATCACTGTCCGGTGAAGCAACCACCAATCACAGGCAGCAACTAGGTAAGACCAGCGGAGGCATGACGGTGACAAAAATGAACGCTGAAAGTTTGAAGGACAGGAAAATGAAGAAGAGAAAGTACATAAAGATAATACATGGCCGGTACACGATCTGTCTACTTGTACTCATAATTATTTTAGTTGTACTGGCCTGCCTCGGGTGGATAACACACGCTGCCCTTGCAGCACCTGAGTCTCCTATCTCTACAGAATCGCCGCATCAGCATGTGTCATTGCCCCCCACGTGCAAACAAGAAGGGCCGAATTTTATAACAATACTTTCATTCAGATGTTACACCAGCACCAGCTTGTGGTGAATACAACGAACTGTTGGGTATGTGGGTTGATGCCCCATACTGCGGGCACAGGGATGCCCCGGGTTCCTGCTCCCTTTTCTCGAGCCGGTTCAGCCTACGGATGGTTTACGGTATTCTTTGACACCTTCTATTCAAGTAAACCATCTACGCGATCCCCAGGGAAAAATAGTAGCAAGCAAGCATTCACCCACAATTTGGCTACAGAGTGGCCAAATATGAATAGGACTTCACCCGAAAAAGATTAATATGAGAACAACCACGGGTCTTTCTATCTGCTGAGCCTCACCGGCAGTGGAGGGAGACGACGGCTGCCACCCCTCAGGGACCTCCCTGTCTACCCACATTCTGGACGATGCTGCATCAAGAGCAGTGGAACAGTATGAGTGTGGGAGAGTGACTGCGCCTACACGCTCCAGCTTAATGGCTCGACTCGCACAGCTCTGGTGGCTTCGCTCAATACCTATTTTGTGTGCGGGAGCAAGGCCTACACCTGGCTTCCCAAGTCATGGGCTGGCACCTGTTATATCGCTTGGTTGCTTCCCCCAACATACACAGCCGATGCAACACACCACATCCAGAAGAGAGGTGTAATTGACGCTGAAGACACGGCTGGCCAAGAATTTAGAGACTTTGCTAAAGGGTTCCTCCCCTTTTGGGGCTCTGTGGTAAGTAGTAGCAATATTCGACACCTTACAAGAGTGGTAGAGGCCACCATCAACGTGACTGCCGGTGCTCTCTGTAACATCACTGTTGAACTTCAAGCGGACCGCCTCATGACTTTGCAGAACCGGATGGTTCTTGACATAATCTTAGCGGACCGTGGAGGAGTCTGTAAATTGATCAGAACCAGCCGCTGTGTATATATACCTGATAATGCACCAACAGTTTATCAAGCAATCCAGAATCTCCATAAGATTGTTTCCGAAATCCATCAGGATGAGGGTTCATGGTCCCTAACCGGTTGGTTTTGGGGCCTGGTCTCTCAGTGGGGATGGAAGATATTGATTTTCGTTGCCATCATTGCAGCCGCATTCTTTTCTTGCTGCCTCTGTGTTCAATGTATGCCCGCGCTATGTGGCCTCTGTGCCACCTCTTTAACACCCAAGCCAGTAAATTCACACCACCAGAATGCCATGATGATGCTTGAGAAGGAGGTCCAGAATATGATGGACATTGACCTAGGTGATGACTGAAAGTTGCCTCTTCATGGCAAAAGGAGGGACTGTTGAACTATGCTTAAAATGGCAACTGAGACTCCATTTCGTGTTGCCATGCTCTCGGCAATCTGGTGAAGGATTGCTTTCTATGTCCCTGTTAGAACTTGCTTAACCCTCCTTGCGGTTGAGCCGATTCCAGAAGCTGCTTGTGTACCTCGCCCCCTCCCCCCGGTTGTGCCAGAGACTTAGCCACATCCTGTCCACTGTTGGTAACTCAGCCTCTTACACCATCAGCTGTGCTCCGTGACCACGCCATCTGGGCGCTGAAGTAAGAGGCTGTGTACATTGTGCAATCAGAGACCGACGCTCTCTGGCCATGATTACGCCACCTGAGACTGAAGAGGAATTTGTTGGATGTGTAAAGGGTGTGGCTAGTGCTATAATTATGTGTGCACTGCGGAGTAAAGCAGCAGAGTCCGTAGAATTGTCTTTGTACCATTCTGGGACCCTATCCTTAGCTCGAGCTAATAAATTTAATTTACTTTCCTCCACAGCTAAGTTGTCCTGGTCTCTTTGGTAATGCATGAGTAATCAAGGTGAACCCGTAGATTCTAGGTGTCCCCTGCACCGCTGGCTTTGACCCTCCAGTCGGGAGGGGTCTCTAAAAGCCGGTTCTACACCTTCTTTCTTTTATTCTTTGTTTCTTTTTTCTCTCCTTTTGTCCATGTCCTTCCTTCATTTCTCTCTTTCTTTTCATCCGTCTTTCTTTCTTTCATTCTATCTTTCCTTTTTTCTTCTTTCTGCCTTCTTTTGTCGTTTTCTTGCCTCTTGCCGTCTTTCTTTCTAGCTTTCTCTTTCTTTCTTTTTCTGTCTTTCCTTAGTTACTTCCTTCCCATCTGTCCATCTTTTTTCAATCCATCCATCTTTCTTTCCTTCTGACTAGCTCCTTCCTTCCTTTCTCTTTCTTTGTCTCTTACCTTCTTTCTTGCCTTGTTTCCATCTTTCGTGCCTTTTTCCTTCATTTCTTTGTCTTGATTTCTTTATACTCATCTTTCTTTCTTGCTTGTCTTCTTTCTTGCTTTCTTACTCTTTCTTGTCTTTCTTTTTCTCTGTTTCTATCTTTCTTGCTTTTTTCTCTAATGCCTTGTTTCTCAAAGGCAAGAAGCTAGCAGCCAGTGCCATAGCAATTGATTCTTTTATGTCTGTGTTAGCCAAGATTTTTTGTTTTACATCCACCCACTCTAGCATGTGTTAAGGGGCAATACGTCAGCTCATTTCAGCCACTGGCTAACTTCAATACCAGTTATGGCAACTGTTCTTTCCAGAGAGTACATCCATACACAAAGTAGTTCCTTTCAGTACCAAGGAGTACTATAGTAATGTGTGTTTTTTTAGACAAAATAAAATAGTTTTTGTCTTCTGCCAATGCTTTTTTTATACATTCATGAGGACCCACTTTTCGCAGAACATAAAAGTTTTTCAAAAACCATGACAAGACAAAATAAGAATTATCAAAAGGCTACCTATTGGCTTTGACATTGCTTGTTAGAAAAGGGGCTCCCTTAGCTTTAGCCGAGAATGAAAGTTGTCACCTCGTGCCCTAGCACTGAATCTACATGCATTTGTAAACACCTCTATCCCACTTGCATCACCCCCTTTGATTGTGAGAAGGGACTATTAGTCGGTTATGTTTTAGTATCTTATCTGAGGAAAACAGAACCTGGTCATTAAACCTTCTATTAATTAAAAAAACTGCAAGTGTGAAGCACTTTTGAACTTTGGAGCGAGATACAGAACAGCAGCATGAAACTAACGTGCATTAACAACAAGTTTAATGGTTAAATGATACAGCCAGCACGTTTTGTTACTTACTAAAAGCAGTTTAAAATTGAATTTACAAATAACACACGTTAACAAGCATTGGCAAAGCCAATAGGTCTCGCCCATGGGCAGCTTCTGGCTTTGGCATTCAGGTGGCAATAGCAAACGGGGGAAAGACGAGGGGTGAGAAGAAGCAGGGACTGGAGGTCGGGGAGGAGGAAGAAACAGGGATGAGAGGGCGGATGGAATGGAAGAAGAACAACCATGGCATTGAGCCTTTCAGCATAAAGCTAAAATGCCATATTACTGCCTAGTAAAGGTTGGAAGGGCTGGGACAGTGTCAATACTACAGCAAGTCCTGCTTCACGTGCAGGTAACTGCCACTGTCTCAGTAGACTTTTATAAAGAATGCAGAAAGCCCTTTACGAAGAGTAGAGGAAACCACGTGACTACACGCGTTTAGTGAAGGCACAAGTAATAAGAGGAGATGCCACATTGTTACGCCACAAAGGATGGAAGGTGTGGGGAAAAGTCAGTAGCATGTAAGTCCTGCTTGATATGCTACCAACTGCCACGAAAAACAAAATGCAACATTCAAAATAAACAAGAGGCTTGAGCATGGGTGTGGAGTAGCGATAATATGCAGCTTTAGCAGAGAGTGACATTCATAAGAGGGATTGCACCGAGAGGTAGACTGCACATACCTACGAACCTGCTGTGATGATTGCAGCTGGTTTTGGACCTTGCAGAGCTACAGTTTTGTTTAAGAAGTCATAAGACGTTTACATTAAGAAAGGATAATATATAAAATTTGCACACCACAGAATTGTGGGGGGGGGGGGAGCGACCCTTGACCTCCTGGTAGGTCACTCCCAGCCGCTGCAGCTCCGCCTGCACCCCCGCTGTCGCTGCTGCCGCCGCCGGTTAATTCGAGGCCCTCCTCCACCCGCAGGCTTCCACCTGCACCTCATCCCTGGTGGCCAGTGGGGGCCTAAGGTTCGTTTTCATTGCTGCCTGTTGCCTTGTGCCTGCATCTGTCTGTGCCCTCTACCCCACGCTCGGCGCTTTGCTCCATTACTTTGTGCCTGTATCTGTTGTTGCCCCCTGCCCCCCGCTCGCCACTTTGCTCCGTTACTTTGTGCCTGTATCTGTTGTTGCCCCCTGCCCCCCGCTCGCCGCTTTGCTCCGTTACTTTGTACCTGTACCTGTTGTTGCCCCCCGCTCGCTGCTTTGCTCTGTGCCCCTTTTTATTTTGTACCCCTCGCCAACGTCTGTGCCTCCGTTCTTGTACCCCTGTGCTTTGTGCCCTGTGCCCCTTTGTTTTTGTACCCCTTTCGCTCCTCTGTGCCCCACGCCGGTCTCCCGTCCTCCGTCCCTGCCGCTGCCTCCCCTGCGGCCCGCCCCCTCCGCTCCTATTCGCCACACCCATCCCTCGCCTCCCGCCTCCCAGCTGCTCCTCCCTCCCCACCTCCCCATATATGGTGTCCTCTGCGCGGTGAGAAGAGTGACCCTTGACCTCCTGGTAGGTCGCCCCCCCCCGCTGCAGCTCCGCCTGCACCCCCGCTGTCGCTGCTGTCGCCGCCGTGGATTCGAGGCCCTCCTCCACCCGCAGGCTTCCACCTGCACCTCATCCCTGGTGGCCAGTGGTGGCCTAAGGTTCGTTTTCATTGCAGCCTGTTGCCTTGTGCCTGCATCTGTCTGTGCCCCCTGCCCCCCGCTCGCCGCTTTTCTCCGTTACTTTGTGCCTGTATCTGTTGTTGTCCCCTGCCCCCCGCTTTGCTCTGTGCCCCTTTTTATTTTGTACCCCTCGCCAACGTCTGTGCCTCCGTTCTTGTACCCCTGTGCAGACTTTGTGCCCTGTGCCCCTTTGTTTTTGTACCCCTTTCGATCCTCTGTGCCACGCGCCGGTCTCCCGTCCTCCGTCCCCGCTGCTGCCTCCCCTGAGGCCCCGCCCCCTCCGCGCCCATTCGCCACACCCGTCCCCCACCTCCCGCCTCCCAGCTGTTCCTCCCTCCCCACCTCCCCATATATGGTGGCCGGTGCGCGGCCGCGCCGCTGGCGCGCCGAAGGCGCACCTAAGGCAAGCCCATCTGCGCCAGTCCGCGCCTGGACCGCGCCCGAACCCCTGGCTCCCACACCTGCCAGGAAGACCGTCTCTGCTACAACGCCAACACCGTCGTCACTCTCAACCCAGGAAGGACCCACACCTGCTGCAAGGCCGCCCCGAGGCGCACCCACGGTCCTTTAACCTGCTGGTACTGCAGCTTCTCCTGCCTCGAAAACGCCAAGACACCTGCCACGACGGAACCCAACCAGCTTAGATGCATCCTGCTCAACACATCACCGGACAACGCCTTCCTGACCGAAACTTGGATGAACGAAACCTCTTCACCAGACATCGTCATCCCAGTCGGGTACAAGATCCCCCGCAGAGACCGCACCAACAAGGCCGGAGGAGGAATCGCCATCGTCCACAAAAACACCATCAAGGTCTCAACTAACGGCAACGACGCCCTCAGCACCGCTGAAAGTCATGCACTTCCAGATCCACACGGACCCCAAGACTACCCTAAGAGGCACCCTCATCTACAGACCGCCAGGACCCCGGCCTCAATTCTGCGACTCCATCGCCGACCTCATCAGCATGCACGCGCTGACCCCCACCGACTACATCCTCCTCGGAGACCTGAACTACCACCTGGAGAACAACAACGACAACAACTCCTCCACCCTGATCGATAATCTCGCCAACCTCGGACTGAAACAGCTCGTCACGATTCCGACCCACATCGCCGGCCACACGCTAGATGCCATCTTCTCCTCAAGCCCCCACGTCACCTTCAGCCACGCCTCCGAACTCACCTGGACAGACCACCACTGCATCCACTTCTCCTTCCGGAAACCCCTCACACACCACCGCTCCCTACAGACCCCCCCGCCGCTGCTGGAGCAAAGTCTCCCAAGAACAACTACAGACAAACCTCGCGCTCAACCCTCCGACGAACCCCAACAACCCCGATGAAGGTGCACTCACCCTCGAACGCTGGATGAACGACTGTGCCAACACCGTCGCCCCGCTGAAAAACCCCACCAGCAGAGACACCAGCAAAAGAGTCAGCTGGCTCACCCCGGAACTCCTCGACTCAAAACGCACCTGCCGGAAACTGGAAAACATATGGCACAGCAACAAGACGCCAGACAGCCGCGCCGCCCACAAAGACGCCATCCGCAACCACCACCACCTCATCAGGACCGCCAAAAGGACCTCCTACTCAGACCGCCTTGACAACCACGCACACAACAGCAAGGAGCTCTTCACCATCGTGAAGGAACTCTCCAACCCCAGCTCCAACGCCAACGACATCCCACCCTCGCAAGCCCTGTGCGACTCCCTCACCGCCTTCTTCCACCGGAAAATCACCGACATCCATGACAGCTTCACACCCCGGACGGCCCCTGCCGACCACACCGCACTGAACCCACCGCAACCCACCGCCCACGACACACTGACAACCTGGGCCAACGTGAGCATCGAGGACACAATCAAGTCCATGGGAACTATCCACTCCGGATCCCCGTCCGACCCTCTCCTGCACCACATCTTCAACATAGCCAGCAATTCCATCGCACCTGCACAAAATCATCAACCTCTCCTTTGAGACCACCACCTTCCCTGAGAACTGGAAGCACGCAGAGATCAACGCCCTACTGTAGAAACCCAAGGCGGATCCGAGCGACCTCAAGAACTTCCGGCCCATCTCCCTGCTTCCGTTCCCAGCAAAGGTCATTGAGAAGATAGTAAACACCCAGCTCACCCGTCACCTCGAAGACAACAACATCCTGGACCCATCCCAATCAGGATTCCGCAGCAACCACAGCACCGAGACCGCCCTCATCGCCGCCACAGACGACATCAGGATCCTGCTGGACAACAGCGAGACGGCGGCCCTCATCCTCCTGGACCTCTCCGCCGCCTTCAACACCGTCTGCCACCGCACACTACGCTCGCGCCTCCACGACGCAGGGATCCGAGACAAGGCCCTGGACTGGACCACCTCCTTCCTCTCCGGCAGAACTCAGAGAGTCTGCCTCCCCCCGTACCGATCGGATGCCTCCAAGATCATCTGCGGCGTCCCTCAGGGATCTTCCCTCAGCCCGACGCTGTTCAACGTCTACATGGCTCCACTGGCACACATCGCCAGACAACACAACCTCAACATAATCACCTGCGCCAACGACACTCAGCTGATCCTCTCCCTCACCAAGGACCCCCTCACCGCCAAATCCAACCTCCACCTGGGAATGAAGGCTGCCGCAGACTGGATGGAGGACAGCTGCCTCAAACTGAACACAGACAAGACGGAAATCCTCATCCTCGGATCCAACCCCTCTGCCTGGGACGACTCCTGGTGGCCAACGTCACTGGGGTCCCCCCCGGCACCCACCGACTACGCACGCAACCTGGGAGTCATCCTCGACTCGAAACTCTCCATGGCAAAACAAGTCAACGCAGTCTCCTCCACCTGCTTCAACACCCTCCGCATGCTTCGCTAGATCTACTGATGGATCCCGACAAACACGAGGAAGACTGTCACCCAGGCCCTAGTCAGCAGCAGACTCGACTACGGAAACGCCCTCTACGCCGGAGCCTCGGCCAAGCTCATCAACAGACTACAGAGAATCCAGAACGCCTCTGCACGCCTGATCCTCGACGTCCAGCGCTGCAACCACATCACCCCCCACCTGAGGAACCTGCACTGGCTCCAAGTCGACAAAAGAATCTCCTTCAAGCTCCTGATCCAAGCACACAAAGCTCTCCACAAAACCGGCCCAGCCTATCTCAACAGTCGGCTCTCCTTCTACGTACCCAACAGGAAACTCCGCTCCGCTGACCACGCCCTGGCCACGGTACCACGCATCCGGAGAGCCACTTCCGGAGGCAGATCCTTCTCCCATCGAGCAGCTAGAACCTGGAACACCCTCCCCCTCTACCTGCGACGAACCGAAGACTTGCTGACCTTCAGGAGACAACTCAAGACCTGGCTCTTCGACCAATAACAGCAGCATCCCCCCCCCCCCAGCGCCTTAAAACCCTCACGGGTATGTAGTGCGATTTACAAATTATTAATTGATTGATTGATTGCTTTGTTTTTCATGAGAAAGCATCGTTCAAACTTTCACACAAAACACATTGAAGTATCCCGCCTAATCGAAATAGAAATCTAGAAATGTCACACATAAGCAATCTGAAAACTTACCGGCTTCCTTACATTATGTTTGTTGCATGATGTATTCGCTAAAGATTTTTCGGGACTCGGCTCGTTCACGGGCTCTGCTCCCCGTTAATTTGTTGGCGCACCAACCTCAAGGGGTGTGTGGTTAGGTTATGGGGCAGCATACAAAACCGTGCCACCCATTTTCAAACCCTGCTAAAAAAGTTAACATTTAAAGGCTTATCGTAATGCTACAGAACATAAAACAAATGAAACACCGAAAAAGTGTGAAAAAGGCATCACATTAAAATCAAAATCACCGAATGGACTTTAAAATGGAACGCAGGCTGGGGTAGTGGCCAATGTTCAGAGGGCCACAGGTCAGAGCCGAAAAAAGCACAGTTCAAGGCTGAAAAAAGGCAATTTCTAGAATTATAATTCATGAAGAGTTTCAACCAACCAACACAAAAAGTACATAATGCAAACGAAAACTGAGACCATTCCAACCAAGTCACCCTTAACAGACTTACAACTGTCTAAAAAATACAAGCAAAAGCGAAAGCATGGCGCGTTGTGTGGAAATAGTAACCTTGACACACAAAGAATGCAGCTGCCACCCTGCGCGCCGCTGGTCGCTCCAGAGAGCAAAACGCTGTGGGAGTGAACATTAGAAAAGAGGTGGGACATGCACCTGCCTTTAGCCATTTGCGTGCTTTCATTTTTGAAAAACACACGCAAAAGCAAATCCAATGAGTGGGAGGAGTCAGACCCAAACGGAGAAGCCAGAGAAACCACAAGAAGCCTCGCAGAGCAGCACATACGCGCTGGCTCAGGCTCGACCTAAAAACTATTGTCACTTCTGCCATTTCCTAACTCAGTAAGACCTTTGACACCTAGAAACGTGATTTAAAAAAAAAAGTAAAACAAAAACATTTTCTTTCATATTACTTTGAATATGTTAATTTGCTTTTTCCGTAAAATAGGCCCATAAACTTTTAAGTAACGGTTATTCTAGTCATAACACACTATTTAGCACATCACTTCTTGTGTCATAATTTCTGGATTGCATATGATAATTTGTCCCCCAACTATTTTCCTTAGGACGTGTGCCCTACCTAACATTTTCTAGAGACATTGATCATAGCATCTCCCCTTCCACATCACAACAATAATTTAATTCCACAATGACATTACCGGGAACCACAAGCACAAATGCGAACTCTCTTCGCTCAACAGGACGACGATGAGAGTGCATCCACTTTAAACAGCCACAGCCACTGAATGGGGATATGTTTGTTCAGCTAGTTTTGGCCTTGAAGGCCAACAGCACATTGCATTCGGGGACATGTAGTTTTGCTTTTAACAAGTACAAAATAAAAAATCCCAGCATGTGAAGCACTAGGCGTCAAAGATTCAAGACTGATTCACATGCTATAAATCTTCTTTTAAAAAAAAAAGTGTATATTTTTAATCAGTACGAGTTTTTTCACCCATGAGCGCACCAGCTACAGTAATTGGTTATGCACCAGGACACAGATGAATCGTCGGCCATACGTGGTGGGGGATTAGCCACAGGGCTTGTCCTGCAGCCAGCCTCCCACATGCAGCCAACCCAAAGCTGCGCACGACCTCCGGCGGCCAGGTCCTACGGCAAACTCCTCGCATGCAGCCAAGCCCACACCCCTGATCAGGGCTGGACTGGCCGTATTGGGCACCGGCTGTTTCCCCAGTGGGCTGCCAGTGTGGGTGCCGGTTTTGGACCCCTGGGGGACATTTTTGTTACCAGGGGCCAGTTTTGCAATATTGACCCCCAGTAACATAAGTGTTTTCCACAGACACCCCCAACACCCCACCCCTACTTGCTTCCCCCCACCTGCGGCTGGCACGACTCAATTGCCAGGGCTGGTTTGCATTTTCAGTCCGGCCATTCCCCTGATTTCGACCCGAGGACCCCATCCCCCAGGGCCTGGCACATTTTGTGGGGCAAGGGGGCCGGGGAAAAGTTTGCCCCAGGGACCCTATCCCCGGCACATTATTTTAGGGGAGGGAGGCTCGAGGCCCCCCTCCAGGGCCAATTATGGCCCCGGGGACCCTATCACCCTGGGCCTGCCACTATATTTATAGGGGGAATGTGGCCTACCACCCCAGGCTGATTTGGCCCCGTGGACCCCATCCCCTGGGGCCTCGCAAACCACACAAGAGGGAAGGGGGCACGCAGGTAAAAATGCTGCTCCCTGTGGGCAGGAACAATCTTTTCATCTGTTTCCCTGCCCGCTTTTGTGGCCCCCGACCAACTCTCAGTATTCCCTCTGTCTGGGACTTACTGGAGGTAATAGAAGTGTTCACTGGTAGGTATGGAACAATGCCAGTCCACTACTGTATTATAGAGATTTGACATAATTCCTCTATGTCCCTATATTTGTACATTTTATGTTCTAAAGGCAAGTCGGGAGACTGTACAGGGGTAGCCTAAAAGAACAATGGAAACACCTGTTCAACTATAAATATCTCCATTTCTGAGACTTTGGATGTTCGGAATTGACATGTAGTGACTGGAAAGATTTCAGCCTATTGCCCTCCCCACAAGAATGTCTACACTGTACACTCCTGCAGACTCCCATAATTTCCAACGTGTATTCTACCATCCCATACTTCAGGTGGCATTGCGCCAGTGGGATGCATGTTTGTGAAGCTCAGAGTGCACTTTTAAGTGTTTATAGCCACAAAACCTTATCTACATGATGGCATATATTACTGATTTTTATTAATTGAGAAAAGCTTTGTTGATACGTATAAGGCTGAGAGATCCTTCAGATTGTTTGTAAGGTGTCATTCCAGAGTCATACACAGTGGCTCTTCCTGGGTGGACGCAACAGAGTTGCCTTTTGAGAGATATGCAATGCTAAATTATAGCATTTTATATATAGTGGGCCCGAACATGATCTCTAGTCTCAGCAGCAGATGACGAGAAAGAACCTTCTCGTCACAGACACTACATGAGGTATTGAGCTCGAGAAAAGCAAGGATGCAAACACCTCCATCAAGGATTACAGCTAAATGTTCGCGATGGAAATAAAGAAGAAAGACACGTGCTTAGCCTTGATCATGCGCACAAAGTTAGGCTTATTAATACAATACAGAACTGGAACGTCAACTCAGGCACCTGCTGTCCTGCTGTCTTGCTGTAAGTGCTTCCTGTTGAGGTTTAATTTTGTGACACAAGCATTGTACCAGAATGAATCCTGTCCTGCATATTTATGCAAGAAGAGCCCACGGTTTTGTGCAACAATTCTAGTCAAATGGAGTACTTTCTAATGGCTAATTAGTAAATCCTACCTCATTGGGTAAATGTATAGTGCATCTTCTACACTACAGCTTTGTAAAGGATGCCAGAGAAATGCATCCAGTGAACTTGTGTGTTTGTAACTTTGCCAACACGCGGGAAATGCGCCGGGGTTCCTTTTAGTAAGCTGGTAATAATCCTGGGAAAAGGGCGGGAAGACTGCGGGTGCAAGGCCGAACGGGCAGGGTGTGTAGGCACGTTTAGATTATTGTTTATAAAAGGGCCGAACAGAATCACTTGTCTCAGCAGCAGATGAAGAGAAAGAACCTCCTCGTCAGAGACACTACATGAAGTATTGAGCTCGGCAAAAGCAAGGATGCAAACACTTCCATCAAAGAAAACTTTTCATGATGTAAACGCGGAGAAAAACATTTGTTTGGCATTGATCCTGCACACAAATTGAGGCTGCTTAATACAGTTACAGAATGGGAGCTTCAACTCGGACACCTGTGCCATCTAGGGCTCCAGGAAGGGGGCCACGTGGACGCCCTCCTTTGTTTGTTTATGCCCCGGAGAGGTGATGCTCCCTGGGGCTGCAGGGAGGGCATGCTGTCCCCCCACATTTTTTTACATTAAATCCCCGGGCAGATGGTGGCCTCCGGAGTTGCAGGGGGTTCGCGCGCCCCCGCACTTATTTGTATCAAAGACCTGGGGAGGTGCTGGCCCCCGGGGCTGCAGGGCCATCCATGTGGCCCACCTGCACTGATTTACAAAGAAGTCCGAGGGCAGGGGCAGACCCCGGGGCAGCGAGGTGGTCCATGCAGCAGCCCGCACTTATTTTCATTAATGCCCTGGGGGGGTGGTGGTCCCCCAGGTAGTCCGTGCAAGCCCCCCGCATTATTTATAATGAAGCTCCGGGGAGGGGGCAGCCACTGGGGCTGAAGGGGGTGTCTATGCGGTCCCCCCCACTTATTTTAACCAAAGCCCTGGGAAAGTGGTGGTCCCCGAGGCAGTGGGTGAGGCCATTCAGGCCTCTCCCGCATTAATATTTACAAAAGCCCAGGGAGATGGTGGTCCACAGGACATAATAAGCAGCAGGAGGGGGGGGGGGCAAGTGCCCTCCTCCCGTATTTACAAATGTCCTCGGGACCTGGCCCACCTGGGGGCCCACACTAAAAGCGTGAGAGCCTGCGCTTCATTTAGTTTTTTTCATTTTCAGCCGGATCCCGCCAATTTTTTCTTAATGCTTTTTTTTGGGGCCTTGTAAGGTGCCAGTGGGAACCCCAGGAGGACTAGGCAATCAGGGTGTTCTGCCCTGCCCCCTTCTTTATTTTTTTAAATTTTTTGTGGGACTTGGATCAATCGAGTTCCAAGATGGCTGCCAATACTTCCGGGTTGAAGTGTTGGCAACCGATCGGATTTCAGCAGTGGGCTGCAACCGCTTAAATTCAACATAAAGAATCTTTCCAGGCGATCCCAACGGAAAATAAACAGCGGCACACCAGAGGACAGCACAAAATATTTATTGTGCCTACGAACAATGCGTTTCAGCGAAGCCTTTTTCAAGTTAGTGACCTGTGCGCAATCCCCCATTGAAATACAAGGTCAGCTTCATATATATCATCCAAAGTTGTCATAAGAACGAAGACGCACTCCAGAGCAGTATTTCACTTGAAATCTTTAATGAGGGAAACCAGCATTTGCATTCCAGATTTTCTTTTCTTTGCCTGACCGGTTTCAGAGCCCCCAGCTCCATTTTCAAAGGCACACTGAAAGTCACGCAGAGACTGCCTGCATGCTAATTAATATATTGCCCTCCGGTGGGCCTCACAGGTGAGTGTTTACACAAAGCATGCTGGATTTTGTAGTTTCTTAGCAGTTGCATTTTTCCCTTCAGTGGGTTCCTACATGATTGCAGTGAAATTAAAAGTTCATACTTACATCCCTCCAGTGGGCCTCTGGAAAACACTTGCATGTAACTGCAAAGAAACTACGAAATCCAGCATGCTTTGTGTAAACACTCACCTGTGAGGCCCACCGGAGGGCAATATATTAATTATCATGCAGGCAGTATCTGCGTGATTTTCAGTATATATATATATATATATATATATATATATTACCTACTGGCGGTCGCCAGTAGGTAGTTATAGTTAGGACCACGTTTCCATAGGAAAACCGCAACATTCTATTTTGAATAACTTTGGCGCCGGTCGACGAATCCTCGCGAAATTTTCAAAACTAATGGGGCGCTACGCTCCGCTCCTACCCTGAAAGTCTCGGGGGGATTCATCAAGCGGGGGCTGAGATAAAAGGGGGGTCCCAAAACACGTTTTTCCCATGCATTTTTCCATAGGACCTTTAGACACAGCTACAGCCCGAACGGCTGAACAGAGTTCCTTGAAATTTGGCAGAGAGGTAGTCTACAGGTCAAGGAAGTGCCTTTTGTAGGTTTGGTGTAAATCTGTTCAGTAGATTCTGAGAAAATAGCCTTTAAATCAATATATATATCTGAGCCAGCTTATGGTGCGCTTACGGTGCGCTTACCGTACGCGTACGGTGGCGAGCGCGATTCTGATTGGCTGTTAAATCTTAGTAAACATTCGAATCGGTCGAAACCAGGAAGCGGCGGCCGCCATTTTCTCTCTCGCACTCTGAGTGGGGCAGCATAAACAAAGACAAAAAACATCTAAAGGGGCAGTATATTCAGTTCTTAACCACCCAGCATTGATATAGGTGTCCCCAAACAACCCCCAAGGCCAAAAAAACAATTTTATTTTTTTTCGAAAAATCGCCGATTACGCTTACCATACGCGTACGGTAAAAATTATTGAAAAAAAAAACAATTATCCACACTCTCTCCACCCCGTGAGCAAATAGTGCCCGAAGGGCACCATTTGTGCATGGCATATATATTGTAACAAATGACTAAAGAAAACCTTTCACAACGAAGCGCATAATATGTCCCCCATGTGCGCACGGTGCGCGAAGCGCATCGTGCGTACATGGCCCATCCAGCGTAACGTGGGCACGCGGTGCGCGCAGCGCACCGCGTGACCACTGTGCGTGCACGGCACTAACTGCGTAAAGTGGGCGCGCGGTGCGCGAAGCGCACCGCGTGCTCCCTGTGCGCGCACGGTGCACGAAGCGCACCGTGCGCGCACGGAACGAACTGCGTTAACTGGGCGCGCACGCCACGAACGGCATAAAGTAACTTAGCATTTAAAAAAACGTACAAATTCACTGAAAAAACCATAGGTTTCACACACGTTATAGTTAGGAAATAGCATTTTAAAAAACCTTGCAAATTCACTGAAAAAACCATAGGTTTCACACATGTTATAGTTAGCTGGACATTTTACTGATAAAAAACCAATGAAATTCCCCCGTTCTAGTTAGTGCAGGCAACTATAACTCACGCGACCGCAATCCTCTGTTGATGACATATGTGTCTTTATGAAAAAAAAATATTTGTAATATATGTATAGCTAAAATTTAATGGAAGAAGACATGGGCAAATAAGTGTCTAAATACAGTATTAGCATCAGCAGAGGATTGCGGTCGCGTGAGTTATAGTTGCCTGCACTAACTAGAACGGGGGAATTTCATTGGTTTTTTATCAGTAAAATGTCCAGCTAACTATAACATGTGTGAAACCTATGGTTTTTTCAGTGAATTTGCAAGGTTTTTTAAATGCTATTTCCTAACTATAACGTGTGTGAAACCTATGGTTTTTTCAGTGAATATATATATATATATATATATATATATATATATATATATATATCCACACAGAATGCTCCTACCGGATTCCTCTGCCCAAGGCAGGTGGTGCGTAATGCCGGCAGAGCCAACCGGTGATGTATGTTGCACAGGTTCCAAGATAGTACGCACACTCAGGAAATGCCAAGTACAGAATTTAATGTGTTCTCTGTACTTCACCATAGGTGGCAGAGATCTCCCTATGGTAAAGTATAGCCTGAAGTTTAAAAAAAGAAGTTAATAAAACTTGATAAAAATGTGTAAAAAATATTAAGATAAAATAATAGTGTATATTTATTTTTCAGTGTAGAACAAAATAAAAAAAAATCTAAAGCACTATAATCCTAATTTTCATTTAAATGTAATTATTTGAGTATATTACATTACAATTATTTTTCTTAAATTCAAGACTCTCACCTAATGTAACAAAAAATATCGTATTGATCCTTAACCCCTTCTGTGCGTCGGACCCGCGAGAGCCGTCCGACGCTTAAGTGGTCATGTGCGTCGGACGGCTCCATGACCCAGGGAATCCCTCTGGTGCGGGCACCAGGGGGATGCCCTTTACCCACCAACATCCTCGGGAGCTGGGGAAGAGCTTCCCCAGCTCCAGAGGCCCCCCCCCCCCGGTTTCCCTGAAATGACAATGAGCACGCACGTCGCGCTGATGTCATTTCGGTGAAACCGAAACTGAAATGAGCCCAGTAGGGCGATCTCCAAGCAGGGATCCACCCACTAGGCACCAGGGAAGGGGAGCTGCCCCTTGGGCAAGGGCCTTTGCTCCCCCCATAATAATGTGGGCACATTTAGTTTTTCTGCCCCCCTATTGCCCCCATCTGTCTCCTGGGGGAGCAGAAAGTCTTTTGTTTTCTTTGGGAGGTAGGCTTGGGGCATTTGCATGCCCATTCTGCAGCAAGCCCACTAGATACCAGGGATGTTTTTTTCCACTATAATTAGGGGTGGGGGCTGCCCAATATGGGCATGCCAATGCCCCCCCCGCCCGGCTGCCAAATGACAGTCTGTCTGCCCCCCCCTGGGGGGCAGAAAGCCCACTAGATACCTGGGAGTTTTGAAAAAATTAAAATTAGGGGTGGGGGCTGCCCAATATGTGCATGCCAATGCCCCCACCCCGCCACAAAGGTACAGTCTTTCTGCCCCCCCTGGGGGGAAGATCGGTACAGTAGTTCCCAATCTGTCCCCCGGGGGGGCAGAAAGCCCAGTGAATACCAGGGATTTATTTTGAAATTATAATTAGGGGTGGGGGCTGCCTAATATGGGCATGCCAATGCCCCCACCCCCTGCCGCAAAGGTAACGTCTTTCTGGCCCCCCTGGGGCAGATCGGGACAGTAGTTCCCAATCTGTTCCCAAGGGGGGGCAGAAAGCCAACTAGACACCAGTTTTTGATTTCCCCCGATGAATTTAGAGGTAGGGGTTGCCCAAGATGGGCATGCCAATGCCCCCACCCCTTCCCCCAACAAAATTCCAGTCTTTCTGCCCTATCTGCCCCCCGGGGGGACAGAAAGCACCCTAGATGCCAGGGATTCTTTTTTTTATAGGCCCGGGTGGGGACTGCCCAGAATGGGCATGCAAATGCCCCCAGCCTTCCCCCCCAAAGAAAACAAAAGACTTGACTTTCTGCACCCCAGGAGGCAGATGGGGGCAATAGCCCACCCAAAAAAATGCTACAGTCTTTCTGCACCCCCCTGGGAGGCAGATGAGGCAATAGCACCTTATTTGCACTCCCCAGGGGGGAAGAAAGCCCACTAGCCACCAGGGATTTTTTTTCCTCAAAGTTCGGGGTGGGGGCAGCCAAGAATGGACATGCCAATGTCCCCACCCACCCCAAAAAAGATGCCACAGTCTTTCTGCCCCACCCAGGAGGCAGATGGTGTCAGTAGCCCCTGATCTACCCTCCGGGGGGAGGGGGGGGCAGAAAGCCCACTATGCGCCAGCGATTATGCTGGCTTTCTTACACGCAGGGGTGGGGGCTGACCAGAATGGGCATCCCAATGCCCCCGACCCCTGAAAGAATAGCCACAGTCCTTCTGCCCCTCTTGGGGGCATATCAGGGCAATAGCCCCCGATTTCCCCCCTCCCCAGGGCAGCAGAAAGCCCACTAGGCACTGACTTTCTTTTTGGAATGTGCCTACCTGTGGATTTTGAGTCCTAGCGCAGCCGGCACCTAGGGAAACATAGCAAACCTATACATTTTTGAAAACTAGACACTGAGGGGAATCCAGAATGGGGTGACTTGTGTGGCTCTCACTAGGTTCTGTTACCCAGAATCTCTTGCAAACCTCAAACTTTGTAAAAACAAAATCACATTTTCCTCACATTTATGTGATGGAAAGTGCTGGAATCTGCCTCGCCCCACAAACCTCCACCCACCCTGCATTCTCCAAAGTCTCCCAATGAAAATGGTACCTGACTTGTGTGGGTAGGCCTAGTGCAAGTGACAGGAAACAGCTCAAAATGCAACATGGACACCGCATTTTCACAGTGAAATCTGACCCTTGTTTTGCAAAGTGCCTAGCTGTAGATTTTGAACCCTAGCTCTGCAGGCACCTAGGGAAACCTAGCAAACCTATACATTTTTGAAAACTAGACATCCAGGGCAGTCCAGGATGGGGTGACTTGTCTGGCTCTCACCAGGTTCTGTAACCCAGAATCCCTTGCACACCTCAAAATGTGTCCACAAAAAAACTTTTCCTCACATTTCTTGCGGGGTGGATCCACAAACTTCCACCCACCCCGCAATCCCCAAAGTCTTCCGAAAAAAATGGTACCTCACTTGTGTGGGTAGACCTAGTGCCCGGGACAGGAAACGGCCCAAAACACAACATGGACACCACATTTTCACAGTGAAAACTGACCCTTTTTTTGCAAAGTGCCTAGCTGTAGATTTTGACCCCCAACTCTGCCTGCACCTAGGGAAACCTAGCAAACCTATACATTTTTTAAAACTAGACACCGAGGGGAATCCAGGGTCGGGTGACTTGTCTGGCTCTCAACAAGTTCTGTTACCCAGAATCCCTTGCAAACCTCAAAATGTGTCAAAAAAACAAATTTTCCTCACATTTCTGGTGTGGAAAGTTCTAGAATCGGTGTGGATCCACAAAATTCCACCTACCCGCATCCCCCAAAATCTTCCTAGAAAAATGGTACCTCACTTGTGTGGGTGGGTCAAGTGCTCGCGACAAGCAAGGGCCCAAATCCTATTGAGGTGACATCAAAATGACCTATCACATAACAACCTGGTTTTGCAAGGGGGGTCCCATGAGTTTTTGGCCCCAGGCTCGGCGGCCATCTAGGGAAACCTACCAAAACCACACATTTCTGAGAACTAGACACCCGCGGGAGTCCAGCAAGGTATGGCTTGCATGGGTCCCCCAACATTTCCCTACCCAGAATCCCCTGCAAACCTCAAATTTTGTTGAAAAAATCATTTTTTTCTCACATTCATGTGTGGGAAAGTTGTAGAATCACCGGGCTGACACAAACTTCCTACCACCCAGCGTTCCCCCAGGTCTTCCGATACAAATGGTACCTCACTTGTGTGGGTAGGCATAGTGGCTGCAAAAGGAAATGGCCCAAATGGTACGGTGGAGACTTCAAAATTAGCTATAACAAATCTACCTGATTATGGGGGGTTGGCACCTGTTGTTTTGGCCCCCGGGTCGCCGCCATCTAGGGAAACCTACCAAAACCACACATTTCTGAAAACTAGACACCCTAGGGAGTACAATGAGGTATGTCTTGCGTGGATCCCCCAACATTTCCTTACCCAGAATCCCCTGCAAATGTCAAATTTAGCTGAAAAACCAAATTTTCCACATATTTTTGTGTGGAATCACCATGCTGGCACAAATGTCCTACCCCACAGCGTTCTCCTTAGTGTTCCGAGTAAAATGATACCTCACTTGTGTGGGTGTCCAATGCAGAATTGGCTAAAAATGTATATTTTTTTTAATGTAGCGCTTAGAATTCTCGGTGCTATACCTTTATTCCCTGTGTTTTGGGCCCTTCCCAGTCACAGGCTCTTGCCCCACCCACACAAGTGAGGTATCATTTTACTCGGGAGACAGAGGGTAACTTTGTGGGGTAGGAAATGTGTGCCGGCACGGTGATTCCATCCAAAAATATGTGGAAAATGTGGTTTTTACAGCTAAATTTGAGGTTTGCAGGACATTCTGGGTAGGAAAACGTTGGGGGATCCACACAAGCCATACCTCGCTGGATTCCCTCGAGTGTCTAGTTTTCAGAAATGTGTGGGTTTGGTAGTTTCCCAAGATTGCGGCCGAGCCCGGGGCCAAAAGCCCAGGTGATCCCCCTTGCAAGACCAGGTTGTTTTGTGATAGGTTATTTTGATGTCTCCTCAATAAATTTTGGGCCCTTGCCTGTCGCTGGTACTTGATCCACCCACGCGAGTGAGGTATCATTTTTTTTGAGAGACCTGGGGGAATGCTGTGTAGAAGGAAATTTGTGAATCCACGCAGATTCCAGAACTTTCCCACACAGAAATTTGAGAAAAAAGTGATTTTTCAGCTAAATTTGAGGTTTGCAGGGGGTTCTGGGTAGGGAAATGTTGGGGGACCCATGCAAGCCATACCTCACTGGACTCCCCCGGGTGTCTAGTTTTCAGAAAAGTGTGGGTTTGGTAGGTTTCCCTAGATGGCCACAGAGCCTGGGGCCAAAAACTCATGAGGCCCCCCTTGCAAAACCAGGCTGTTTGGTGATAGGTACTTTTGATGTTGCCTCAATTGGTTTTGGGCCCTTGCCTGTCGCGGGTACTTGACCCACCCACACAAGTGAGGTACCATTTTTATCGGAAGACTTTGGGGAATACGGGGTGGTAGGAAATTTGTGGGTCCACGTAGATTCCAGAACTTTCTCACAAAGAAATGTGAGAAAAAAGTGCTTTTTTTCAGCTAAATTTACGTTTTGCAGGGCATTCTGGGTAGGAAAACGTTGAGGGATCCACGCAAGCCATACCTCGCTGGACTCCCCCGGTGTCTAGTTTTCAGAAATGTGTGGGTTTGGTAGTTTCCCAAGATGGCCGCCGAGCCCGGGGCCAAAAACCCAGGTGACCCCACTTGCAAAACAAGGTTATTTTGTGATAGGTCCGTTTGATGTCTCCTCAATACGTTTTGGGCCCTTGCCTGTCGCGGGTACTTAACCCACCCATGCCAGTGAGTTACTATTTTTATATGGAGACCTGGGGGAATGCTGGGAGGTAGGAAATTTGGGGATCCACGTAGATTCTAGAACTATCCTACACAGAAATTTGAGAAAAAAAAATTGCATCAACATTTGAGGTTTGTAGGGGATTCTGGGTAGGAAAACGTTGGGGGACCCACGCAAGCCATACCTCCCTGGACTCCCCTAGGTCTCTAGTTTTTAGAAATATGTGGGTTTGGTAGGTTTCTCTAGATGGCTGCCGACCCCGGGACCAAAAACTCAGATGCCCCTATGTTTCCAAAAATGACCTGGTTTTGCAAGGGGGGTCACATGAGTTTTTGGTCCCGGGCTTGGCATGGCAGCCATCTAGGGAAACCTACCAAACCCACACATTTCTGAAATTTAGAGACTCAGGGGAGTCCAGGCAGGTATGGCTTGCGTGGATCCCCCAACATTTCTCGACCCAGAATCCCCTGCAAACCTCAAATTTTGATGTTGCCTCAATATGTTTTGGGCCCTTTCCTGTCGCGGGTACTTGACCCACCCACACAAGTGAGGTACCATTTGTATTAAAAGACCTGGGGGAATGCTGTGTAGAAGGAAATTTGTGAATCCACGCAGATTCCAGAACTTTCCCACACAGAAATTTGAGAAAAAAGTGATTTTTCAGCTAAATTTGAGGTTTGCAGGGGGTTCTGGGTAGGGAAATGTTGGGGGACCCATGCAAGCCATACCTCACTGCACTCCCCCGGGTGTCTAGTTTTCAGAAAAGTGTTGGTTTGGTAGGTTTCCCTAGATGGCCACAGAGCCCGGGGCCAAAAACTCATGGGGCCCCCCTTGCAAAACCAGGCTGTTTGGTGATAGGTACTTTTGATGTTGCCTCAATTGGTTTTGGGCCCTTGCCTGTCGCGATTACTTGACCCACCCACACAAGTGAGGTACCATTTTTATCGGAAGACTTTGGGGAATGCGGGGTGAAGGAATTTTGTGGCTCCACGCAGATTCCAGAACTTTCCACCACAGATATGTGAGGTGAAGTTGAACTTCATGGTAATTTGCAAAAACTTTGAAAAATGCACTTTTGTGCATTTTTCAAAGTTTCATGTTGCGTACACACATGCCCTTAGAGCATGTGTGTGTGCAACATATGTGCACAGATCAATTTCAGGGGTGCAATAGGGTGTCATTTTGACACCCCTGCACCCTTGAAATTGCATGAGCAATTTGCGAGTACCTACTGGTACGCGCAATTTGCTCATGCAATCTCCAATTCATTCCTATGGGCCTGGAGGCCCATAGGAATGAATGGGACGGCATTCCTTAATTGCGAGTCGCAATTTGCGAGTCGCAATTAAGGAATTTGTAGGAATCGCTATTTTTATAGCGATTCCTACATGCATAGGCTTTTGCAATTCCTTAATTGCGATTCCTTAAAAATCGCAATTAAGGAATCGCAAAAGTCTTTGTTGATGCATGTGCCAGAATGTGTAAAAAAAGAAGTCATTTTGAAAAATGACCTATAATTCTCGTGCTAGTATGGGTACTCACAGTTTTGGAAATGTGCAAATATCTACTGTTTCTAAACTCTATATTTTGTTCCAATTTCATAAATACATAGGTGTCTCTCATACCAATTTTTCCATATATATATTTTCCCAAATTAATTGCTATTTACCTGGTAAATAATAAAAAACAATTGCAAGACGCTCCCTAGTTATTGTCCTTGGGTCCGTCGGGTTCTTGGTGAACCTACAAATCCTATATATACCAACAACCAGAAAGGTCCAGCGGATGTAACAATATATTGCTTTCAAACAGCTGTCATAATTAAAAGAAGTTACAGGTGAAAATGTTGACACAAATGGCTGTTTTTTTTAAACTAATATTTAATTTTTCCTATATTCAACAGTTATTTTCTGTAAAGAAACTTTGAAGGATCTACAGAAATGACCCCTTGCTGAATTCAGAATTTTGTCTACGTTTCTAAAATGTATAGCTTTCCAGGATCCATTATTGCTTTCATACCCATTTCTACCATTAACTGGAAGTAGGTTGAAAGCACAAAAAATAGCAAAAATAGGCTTTGTCCCAGAAAAATGCCAAAACTGTGTACAAAATGTTGGTTCTCTGACAAAAGTCTGCTTGTCCCTGAAAGCTGTGAAGATGGTGATTTCAGCACCACAACCCCTTTTTTGATACCATTTGCTGGGGAAAAAACAGACGCTTTCATCTGTAGCCCTTTTTCACATTTTTCCCATAAAGAATATAAATCTAGCTGTATTTTGGATAATTTCTGGGTCCCCTCCAAGGGAATCCACAAATCCTGGGTACCTTTAGAATTCCCATGATGTTGGACAAAAAGGATGCAAATCTGGCGTGGATACCTTATGTGGTCAAAAGGTTACAGGGACCTAAGCGCGAACTACCCCAAATAGCCAATAAAAGGCTTAGCACATGGGGGAAATTGCCTAGCAGTGAAGGGGTTAAATACTATTAACATTGATGCATAAAATTACCTCAAATGTATGTAATTAAATTGTATCAGAAATAATAGTAACATTTTTTAAATATAACAAAGTATTTTTATAACATTTTCAAATAAAAAGGTTAGTATGTATTTTTTTAGATAATTTTCAACTTTAATTTAAATGTATTTTTAAATAGTTTAAATAATGTAAATTCATTTAACATTTCCATTTCGGGTCTTATTTTAAGACTCTATCTGCATTATTTTCTAAGGAAACGGCGTGCAGTGCCTGACCATGAGCGGTGCTGGACTTACTCCATCTCTGAGCTGGAGTGCCTTTACTGTTTTGGGTCCGTTTTGGCTGCAGTATCTTTATAAGTGCAGTTTTTAACCCCTTTTGCAGCTAGGTAACAAATTCCCCCAAACTCCTACCTAGCCATCCTTAAACTCGTCTTGCGTACGACAAAATGCAGTTTGTGAATCAGGACCTACATATATAAGGAATGCCTACAAATAATTTTTATGGACTGCTTTGAAGGCTCTTTGCCTATACACATAGAGTTTATGATTAGCTGAAACTGTGTATGGACTATTTCTTGTTGAGTTTATTGAGTGTATAATGAATGCTTAGAATTTTTTTTTTTACATATCAAGTGGCATAGTTGCACTAAACATAAATTGGTGGTGTGCAATAATTAACATACTCATGTGTTCTTAAACAATACAGCAATATATTTACCTTTTAAATGATTGATCCAAAGTAACAGGACATTATCACTTATTCCTGTGAATTATAGGTGGGGTAACAGTAAATAAAATCTTTAGATTTATTCCTTAGAGAGAATTTTTGTTTTGCTTTATCATTTTCCCCATCTCTTTAAGATGACAGGGGAGGTCCTACTGCTCACATTACATAAATTGAAAATCAGAGGACGCACAGGCTAGGCGGCAGAACTATTGCTGCTGAAGTGTAGTGACAATAGAGAGGCACCTGTACCGTCTGTTTTGATTTAGACTGACGCATGGGCCCTAAAGGAATACTTTTGCACAACTTATTTATTGAAGGCGATAGCATGCCAATTAGAATCCTTCAATCATACCATGCTCTGCTAATGACCTCACAGACTGCATCATTCATGACATGTTCAATGATATCATTGTTAACATTACTGATAACATCTCAAATTACATCATTGATGGCAACACTGGGCATAGTGGGGAGTACAACTTTTAATGCACTGCTGATGACATCACATATTACATCACTCATGACACGGTCAGTGACATCACTGATGATATCTCAAATGGCATTACTGAAGACATCACTGACATCATCCACATGATCCTCTGATGCACCTCCTCACAGCCAAATATAACCTTTGATACACCCACTTTAAAATACAGACTACCATTCTCGAAACCATAGACACACCAATACCAGTTACTACATACCCACTCACTGATTCCCAGGGCTACACACACATCCACTCACTCACACATACAGTCACTCATACATGCAGTCACTCATCAATACAGCCACTATCATATGCACTCATACACCTATACAGACACACACCGCCACTCACCCATAGAGTTACTTACACAGCTAGTTAGCCATGCAAAGAATCAATCACACTCCCATTTACTCACCTAGACAGTTATACACACACCACCTCACTTATTCACATAGATAATAACACATACTTAGTCTCTTTTACAATCACTGACACAAGCACAGACTCATTTACACAGCCACTCTCACAATCACTCACTCTCACGTATAGTTATTTATATACTCCAACACTCACATATACTGCCTTTCACATATGTAGTTACTCACACATGTACCACTGAGACATCCATTCACTCGCCAACACAGCCATACACACACTCACCCACCCATACAGCCCCTCACAGATGCACTCTTGAACCCATACACCCAGTGAATCACCCACTCACACATCCATCCAGTGAGTCACACACACCCCACACACCCACACAGACACTCAGGCACCCATACAAATACTAATCAATAACCCATATAGACACTCTATGCAGCTATGGAAAATTATTACCTTGAGGCCATGTCAGTTGACAGGCTACAGTTTCTTGTTTGAATGGAGGCTCGGGTGCCAGTCTTAGCTGATATTGAGCTCTGTGCCCCCGGGGAATGGAAATGTTAAGGTGTCCCAGCGGTTTCCCAAAGGTGTCCATCCACTGAACCGCTCATTCATACCTCAAGGTCACAGTTCATGTCTCTAGGCATGTTAATCAGTTTTGTATGTATTTGTAATTTTGTTTAGTGTGGACTAGAACCAAAATAGTAACATTGCTTTACAGAGGTTACACATAGGATCATGAGGTTTAGAGTGGCTGGAAGGAGTAAGGAGGAAGTATGCAAAGGAGATTGACGGGAGGTTATGAAGGATAAGGATATGACATATCTAGTGTCAGGGTGAACAGAAACCAAAGCAAAATGCTATAAAGTTTTAATACACACATGCACCATTAAGAGGGAAATGCAGAAAAAAATGACAAACACACCTCAGATGTGAAAAATACCTGGGATGCAAATCAAACGTGTGAATGCAGTTGAAAGAGTAGGTATTTCCCAACACCTACTCTTTCAACTGCATTCACAGGTTTGATTTGCATCCCAGGTATTTTTCACATCTGAGGTGTGTTTGTCATTTTTTTTTTTTTTTTTTTTACAGAAGGGTTTAAATTTAGTAATAATTAATACTAAGGTGGATAAAGCTGGACGATGGGCTAGTGCCCAAATAGAGTGGTATGGTAATATTTATACCTTTTGTGTATTATATGGTTCAAACATAGATGATCCTTCTATCATAGATAGGTTAAATATTGAACTACTTGAAAGTAGAGGAGAACTTATTTTAATGGGCGACTTTAATCTCATTATGGATTATAACATTGACACTACCCGCCATCAATCATTTCGGCGAATGCGTCGATCTAGAGCGGCTATTATTGAACTCGGGCGCATCCATAACATTAAAGACGCGTGGCGAACACTGTATCCTTCTGTTGCTGGTTTCACTTACTACTCAGCACCACACCAACTCTGCTCAAGAATTGATATGGCCTGGGTTTCAGATAATATACTATCAAACTGCTCCATGGAAATCTGTCCGAGAGTCGCCTCGGATCATAACCCTATAATATTAACATTTACTAATCAACAGAGCTACCAAAAACCAAGGCCATTTACATTTCCACGGCATCTTTTGTCTAATAAGGACTACATTCTACAATTAAAAGCACATTTAGTGGAGTTTATTTCATTTAACATTAATTCTGCTACACCCAGTACAGTGTGGGACACGGTTAAAGCAAGTATTCGGGGTTTTACACAGCATTATGTTCTTAACCAAAACTCACAATATAAACTTAGCTTGGATGTTTTGGTTAATGCAGTAAGTACATTAGAAAAACAACTTTCATTGGCTCTGACTCAAGGCTCATCAAACATAGTAGATATATGCCAAAAATTAGCCAGTTCTAAACTTAATATAAAAACAAGGCTTATGGAAAAAAATGCGGTTAGCTTACATAAGTACCATCTCTCTCAGTATGAGAGCGGTGATAGGGTAGGCAAAATTCTTGCGTATAAAGTAGCGGATGGCAAGTCTAGAACTCTTGTAAAAGAAATCAAGGGCCAAAATAACACAGTACTCAACCAGAGCAGGTTCTGGAACAATTTGTTATATTTTATCGAGCACTATATACCCCAGAGGACTATCCAACTATGAATCAGATTGAAGAATATCTAGATACGAATTTAGGTAAGGACCAACAGTATGAAGGATTCGAGTCGCTCTCTGCTAATATCTCCGAGCTAGAGATAAGCCTGGCCATTAATTCACTTCCCCCTGGTAAAGCTACTGGGGAGGACACTATCCCACTTGAAATATATAAATTATGTTCAGAGGAACTCATACCCTTATTATCTACCGTGGTAAATATTATAGGTAGTACTGGGAAGGCCCCTGAATCTTGGAACACAACTAGGATTGTTTTTTTTTTAAAAAAAGGTAAACCAGGAGACCAATGTGGGTCATACCGACCCATTTCTTTAATCAACGCAGACGCTAAAATCTTCGCCAAGGTATTGGCCACACGATTAGCTCCACTCATACTGCATTTGGTGACTCCCTTTCAACATGGCTTTGTTATGGGAAGAGATACTACTTCCCATATCAATACAGCTATTACGGCATTTGACGTGGCCGGGATTAGCTCAACCCCACTCGGTATGATACTCTTGGACGCCGAAAAGGCGTTTGACCGAGTGGGGTGGGACTACCTTTGGTCCACACTGATTACTATGGGTTTTACTGGTCAATACCTTAAATGGCTACAGGCTTTATATGACTCCCCAAAGGCTAAGCTTAGCTATGCGGGGTTAACCTCGCCTAGCTTTCCAATCTCTCGTGGAACACGGCAAGGGTGTCCACTTTCACCCTTGCTTTTCGCGCTATCTCTGGAACCTTTTCTAACAGCTTTACAAGCTCACCCCAAAATTATTCCTTTTACATATGGCCAGACTATGCTAAAAATTACGGCATATGCCGATGATATAGCGGTCTATTTCTCTAATGCATCTGAAGCTTTATTGGGTATTATTGATGAGGCTAATAAATTCGGGTCTGTGTCCGGCTATAAACTTAACACGCATAAGACACAGGTTATCTTGAACTATAAACCGCCTACTCCGATCTTAGGTACTTCCCAAATAGCTACTTATCTTGGCATTAAAATTTCTTCTAATATCAATGATATAGTTACTTTGAATTATGATGATCTTCTTAAAGAAACGGCTATAACATTAAAAAGATGGCATAAGGTACCCCTTAATATCATAGGTCGAATTAACCTAATCAAAATGAATATACTACCCAAATTTCTATATTTATTTAGGTCCATACCTCTTTATGTAAGTAACTCCTACTTTGAGCGATTGGATGGGATTTTTAGCAGATATATTTGGGGATATAAAAGGGCTCGCAGGTCAATTAACCTACTTAAACTGCCCTATCACAAAGGCGGTCTTAATTGCCCTGATTTTAGATTATACTTTTTTTAAGCTTTTCTTAGTCGTCTGCGTAGCCTGTTTATTCGCAATAAGAACACATATTTTTGTTATCAACTTTCGTTGGGTGAGGATTCTAATATGTTCTTAGCCAAAATGAACGATCCAAACTACTTTAAACGAGTTAAATTTAAGACTTCCAAAGACAGTTTTAAAATCTGGCAATTGATTTTGACTAAATGCAATACGACGCTCTATCATCCTCAACTATCTTTATGGGTAAACCCAGGTCTCCCAGGAATATTTCACGACGGGTCATTTAAAATCTGGGAAAATGCTGGAATAAAAACACTTGGTGACTTATATGGCAATGATGGTCTTCTGACCTTTGAGACTCTTAGTAGACTTTACAAACTACCTGAAACATCACGCTTTAAATATATACAGATTCATGACTTTCTTATTCATAAAATGAAGCTTTTGAATATTCTTGACTCTGATATTTGGGAATGTCTCTACTCCAGCAAGGATAGGTCATTTATTAGTGTTGGATACGGTGTCTTAACTCTATATAAACCTGATGATTGTGGGAAAATAGCAGCGAAATGGAGCTCTCGACTAGGCCTAAATATTACTGCTAATCAAATCTCTACATCTATCTGTAATACAAATCGTATAATTCACTCTTCCGGCTTGAGGTTACAGTATTATAAAACTATCTGTCAGTTATATTATACTCCCAAAAGACTTTTTAAGTGGTATAGTAATAGTACTGATAACCAACGGACTAGTTGCCCTAAGTGTGACCTTCCTGCTGCAAGTTTAGAACATATGCTGTTTACTTGCCCTAGACTTGCGGAATTCTGGACTAAGGTAAAACAAGGAATGGTTTTGATTTTGTCTAGACCAGTAATACTTAACATAACTAACGTATTGCTTGGTATTCAGATTTACAATAACTCACCAGTAGATTCACATTCAGATCTCTTCAATATCTTAATTGGTTGTGCTAGACTGACTCTAGCTCGAACTTGGATCGCAAGTAACTCACCACAAGTGATGGATTGGTTGATTCTGGTTAAAGAAATATATATTATGGAATCCTCTCTAGCTAAAATCAGAGGAGCAAAATCCTTACAGAAGTTAGATAGTATCTGGGGGTCCTCACTTATTTGAACTCCTCTGAAAATATATATATACATATATATATATATATATTTTTTTTTTTTTTTGGCTTTACTCTTTCTTGCTGTTTGCTATACCTGCTATTTGAATAAAAATGACCTTTTCATTTATGAAAGTTACTTTGACATTTATATTCATGCCCTGCAAGTTATACTGATATGAATATGTATAAAATTATTTTTGTACTTTTAAATGTACTGTTGATTTGACCTCTTATCCTGATCTCAATAAAAAGATTTAAAAAAAAAAAAAAAGAAAGAGTAGGTGTTTCATCGCACTATAAACTACTTTGTTGAGGCTTTTATTCTGATGGAAGGTGGGCTGGTGCACAACAAGAGAATGCTTGCTAAGAGTACTCTTCTTTTTGGACATATGGTATTTAATCAAGAGAGTGTCTGCAGTGTTTAAATTGTAAATAAATAAACAAGCACAAGTGCATAAGTTTTTCTTAGGAGCCCGCCAATGGTGCAGCCAAATTTTCAAGGTTGCCAAATGTCCATGCTTTCCAGTCTTAATGCCACCATATGGCTCTTTCTCCCACCACCGTCCACTTCCTAAATAGACACTCATGCACGTGCTTCTTTTAGTTTTGATCTTTGGATATATGGGTGTCATATGGGCGAGGGCCTGGAGGTTCAGTATGCAGCATGTCCTGGCCATATTTACAACTCGTGTCCCTGTGGCACAAATCAACATGCCTTAGACCCATAAAAGAACGAATGAAATACAAGTGCTAAATCAGCAATGTCATGTTTAGCATTTTTGGTCAGTTCTGTTTTTTTAGCGAACAGCAATGACTAGCATTCCTTGCATGGACATTTAACAAGGTGCAGAGCACATGATATTGTGTTGTCATTATTCAAATGACAACGCGCCATTCATGGACCCAAGTTAAAAAACACACTTGTATTTTGCGTCATCTTATTTAAAACACAGGATCACGCATTGTGTCTTTTGAATGTTATTTTTCTGGCTCTATTCCCTCTTTCTCTGGTGACAAGGATGTGGTTTGTTGTTTCTTTTAGTGGTGCAAAAACGATGCGAACAGTTGAAGTGCAATGCTGACATGTGGCCCCTGTGGTGTGTGTCATCATGAGCCAGTGATGGGTTTTTAGCTAGCAGCAATCCTCATGCTGGTTCATCACAGTAAGTCAAGGATTGACAGCCTGCACAGTGCTATTGGCTGTAAAGGCATGAACAGGCTGAAGGTCACCTTCATGGCAGCAGGTGTTGAGGTTCGAATACTATGAGGAGTATTTTCTGTGACAAATGTTAAATACTTATAGATTAACTCTACAAATATTTCAAAATGTATCACCAGTTAGGAAAGCACAAACAAAGCCCTTTTTTTTGTAATTTCGAATTGTGATGGTAACAAAGATATGTTCAAAATCAATCAAGACGCATTACCCAGATGTTATAGTTGTGATACTAAAACTGCATATCTTTGCAAATTTTGTAGCCAGTTCATTAGAAAATGTTATGTCTGTAAATGACTGTCTTCTACCACACGGGCGTGGCTCATTTGCTACCCTAGCTCTTTGAGTGATGCTTGAAATGCTCACATCCCTGTAACTTCGGTTATAACATTAATAGCAGCACCCCCACTCTGAAAATGGTTCTAACACCACTGGTGGTATTTTTGTCTCCCTCCCTCCTATGCTCTCCATCAAGAAGTCCCAGGCTTGAAGCACATGGGACCCCTGCTAGCATCAAAAGTGCCAATGAAATCCCAGCAAGTTTATATCTGCAGCCCTCATAGCACCTTCTGGATACTCCAATTGCACCCCATGCGTATCAATACAGGAATCACACCGTTTATGAAGCTGCTTTGGATCTCTTGGCCCCTTTGAACTCCTGAATTGATGACTCCACTTAGGAGACTTAGTCTGTCACTCTTTATAACTCCACTCAGTTTACGTATGTGGTAGGAACGTGCCCCTTTTTGCATGGCTGACCCTACGTTTTAACCCTATGTTTATGTACTTTGCCCTGAGTTCCTGCCAGCCAGGTACCCAGGGCCAATGTTCTTTCCCCAAAGTGTAATGTTGCAAAACCCAATTGGCAACTCTCTGGCCACATGCAAGTCCCTTGTAAAAGGAACCATATGTACCCAGGGCACTGTGACCAGGGAAGGCCTCTTAGGGCTGCAGTAGTTATCATACCACCCTTAGAGGCCCTGTACCTCTACAAACACACACACTGCCATTGCAGGCTGCTTGTTTCGGTGCAAAACAAAGTGAAGAGTCAACATGGCACACATCCCTGTGTGTCATGCCTATGATCCCCTGCCCTGTCATAGGTAAGCCACTGCTCTAGCTGGGTGTACTATACCAGTGGTGAGCATACAGGTGCATGAGCCCTGTACCCCTACAGTGTCTAAGTCAATTCTTAGACATTGTAATTGCAGTAATGCCATAAAGAGTATATGGTCTGGGAGTTTGTCGTTATGAATTCCAAAGCACCATAATGGCTTCACTGAAAACTGGGAATTTGGTTTCAAACTTCTCAGCTCGTTAAACCCACACTGATGCCACTGTGGGATGTAATGAAAAATGCACTCAAGAGGGCATCTTAGGGATGCCCCCTGAAAAACGACCTAACTCTAGTGTCCTGGCTGAGTGGCTGCTTACCAGCTGCCACCACCAAACATGTTTCTGGACCCCTGGGTAGAAAGCCTGCCGCTCTTGGTGTCCTGAAACAAAGCACATCCTGGGATGAGGTGCCAAGCCTCCTCCCCAGGATGGGCTGGGTCCACGAAGGGGAAGCTTCAAAGGCTTCCCCTTTGTGAGCTAACCCAGCCATTTGCTGCTGCCAGCAACTGGCCCCCACCGGTTCTGACCCCCACTTTGGGCAGGAGAACCGGCCGGAAAACCAAGTTAGGAGGAAAGGTGTGCCCACCTTTGCCAACCCCACCCCTCAGGTGGCGGAGGCGAGTTGAAGCACAACTCTCATTCCCAGCCATCTTGAAGATGGGAGGGACCCAGCAAACCAAAGTAACTCTTATGCCCCCATCCCACTGGAGGGTGGTATAATAAGGGTTGTACCCACCCCAAGGAAGGGTCCGACCTGTACCTACCTGTAACACATCTAAATGTAATATTTCGGGGTAACCCTGAACCTTGCCTCCACAGACAAGAAGAAACAAGAAGAAGAATGACTGAAGAGCCGTGCTGAAGAAGAAAAGGGGGACACAAACTGACTTGGCCCCAGCCCTACCGGCCTTTCCCTACATCAACCGACCACAGCGAAATCCTGGTGTGTCCTGCAGCCAGCAGCCCCCCAAGAACCCTGAGAGCCTACCCTGCCTTCCTAAACCAGAGTTTGTTTCCAGTGAGCACCGGATTTCCTCAGCCACAGGCTCTGGCTCCAGCCAAATCCACGAGTGTGCACCACTATGCATCCGACGCCTACGGACCGAGTGGCCCAACACCACGAGGAGGTCTCCCCAGCGATCCTGACCTGGCATATGGGGATCCCTGACCTGCCTTAAAGTCTCCTACTGATGCCTGCAGCCCCTTTCTGGAGGATGCACGCGACCTTGACCAGACCTTGTAAGAGAAACCAGATGCCAAAAGACACCCCTGCACCCGACGTCCCACGGCTTTGGGTGGCCTAACTAATGGTGTCCCCGCATCCCCAGGCATCTCAACTTACCTCTCCAACTGGTGGTCGCCTCCAGAAGACCTTCGTCTCTGAGCCTGCAGTGTTTGTTGCAACTGGAGAATCGCCATTGAAACCAACAGGGCACCAGACGCCAAATGGGCACCCTGCACCCGGCCATCCCTGTGGGTGCACCTTGTGAGCTAAATCGGATTACCCTTTGCCATAAGTCTAACACCAGGAGCTTTGCGCCCACAACCTTTTGGCCTGTTCATGAGCAGCCACCAACCATAGGCCCCTTACCCACCATTGGATAACATTGGGCCTCAGCACTCTGCACCCGGCCACCCTAGTGCCACTGAGGGTGTTTTGAGAGTGTATCCTCGACCCTGGTTCTAACCCCAGAATACCAACTCCAAAACCTAAATACTTACCGATAAACCAATAACACGGTTTTCTCCCATAGGACTGAATTGACTGCTTTTCTGTGAAAAATCTTCTAAGTGTGGAGTTAGTTTGTATGAAACCCCTAAGAAACTGCATAGGTATAAAAACTGAATTACTTACCTTTCGTCTAGGAAATGTCCCAGTGTGATATCTAGGCATATCAGACTGAGTAGCAAAAGTAACTTAACAAGTAATCAGAGAAGTAACGTACAGAATAATCTACATGGTAACTGAAAAGTAATTTTGACTATTGACTTGCCTGCAAATCAACCAACTGCATTCAACTTGTATTTCACTGTATAAATCTTGCAAAGTATTATTATACTTGCCTGTACCAGGCCTGGCTTGGTTCTATGAAATAAAATATAACTAAATAATATTTTTGTACAAACAAATTGGTCTGAGTTCAGTCTTTGAGTGTGTCACATTATTTCTTGCCTAAGTGTGTACAATACATGCTTTGCACTACCCTCTGATAAAGCCTTACTGCTCGTCTACACTACCACACATAGGGCCTTATGTAGGTAGCCCAACATTTACCACTTCATAAATACCGAATTTTACCGATTCGGTATTTATGAAGTGGTAAATGTTATGTAGATAATAATTCGGTAATTATTACCGAATCGGTAAAATTCGGTATTTTAGAACCGGTATTTACCGATTCGGTAATAATGCATCCCTTGAAGCCAGTTACCATTACCGAATCGGTAAATACCGATTCGGTAATGGGGGGAGCACAATCAAGGGTGGCAGGGTGTCACAGTGACACTCTGTTGCACCCCTGATTCCTGCATGTGTGCACATGTGGCACCCATACATGCCCTAAGGGCATGTATGTCTGCCACATTGCACACTTAAACATGCACAAAAATGCTTTTTTTCACATATTCGTCATTTACCACCAACTTTTAGTTGGTGGTAAATAACGAATCCCCACAACACCCATACACTCCCCCTACATATCATTACAGGATTCGGTATTTACCGAATCGGTAAAATTACCGAATCGGTAAAATTACAGATTCGGTAATTTTACTGATTCGGTAAATACCGAATCCTGTAATGTGCCCCCTACATTGTAAAAGCCTAAATACCGGTCGGTAACGGTATAATTACCGAAAATCGGCCGTTACCGACCGGTATTAGGCTACGTACATATGGCCCATAGAGAGTAAGGTTTATCTACTTTTACCTCTGCCTACCTTTGGGGTTCCACTGGACTCTGTGCACACTAAACCTTAAATTGGTATAGTATATACAGAGGCAGCTTCCTAATTCCGTCTCTTCTACATGGAGGTCAGTGCAACATCTACAGATGTCACCTTTCTGTTGATGATTGATGTGGAATGTTGCAGGCCTTGCAATGCTACCAAAATTAAAAAATGAGGGATTCATTGTGCACCCTCCATGTATATTGATTGGCAACTGTTGCACCATCCAATCTGACTTAGTCCATGTGAGCAGCCAGGACATAAAAAAATATTTTTAATCTCTCCTCATTGTCCTGCTTCACTTGTCCTCCTTGGCGGTACCATCATAAGGATATCAGTATCCCACTCAAATGCAGCTCCCACTCTCAACCCAACTCTAAAGATCAATATTTAGGAAATCAATTAACAAGGCCTTGAAAAGCGGCAGTGGTCAAAAAGCTTAAAAAAAATCTTATGGCGGGCCCCTCGATTTTGGCCAATTTTAGGCCTATTTCGCTGCTTTCACTACTAGGTAAAATCTTAGAAAAGATCATGACCGCTCAACTGATCACCTATTGGAAGATTCTAAAGCACTAAATTTCTGTCATTCTGGCTTGAGACATAGGCACTTACAGAGTCTTCCCTGCTAGAAGTCTCTGAGACTATTAAGATAATGCTCAATACGATAACACAGTTTTGACCCTATTAGATCTATCAGCAGCGTTTGACATGATTTCTTATCCTATACTCCTTCAGCGTCTTCTTGACGTCGGTATCTCTGACAAGGCCTTGGCCTGGTTTAGATTGTTCTTGGCTGACAGGAAACAATCAGTATGTATCGGACAGTATTCATCGGAAAGGAAATTGCCACCTTTTGTTCGGGAAGTCAACTCCGTTTTCCCCTATGATTTGGTGTCCACATTCTGTGCCCCCTCCTCAGTAGAAGTGGCCAACAATTTGGGAGTTCAATTTGAAAACACGCTCTCTTTCTGGCCACAAGCCCTATCAGTGACCGGTACCTGTTTTCTATTGATTACATCTCTTTTTTTAATTCTTTGACTTTCTCCCCCTAGCCGCAAAGAAAATAGTGGCCTTTGCTCTTATAATATTGTGGCTGGACTATCACAATAGACTATATGCAGGGAGCTCAAAGCAACTGCTTCATAAACTCTATATGATTCAACATTCAGCTGCCAGACTGGTGCTTAAACTCCCCAAATATTGTTCATGGAGTTGCGTTGCCTACCAATTCATAAGAGGGTCTTATTTAAGATTCTCGTTTTGGTCTTTAGAGCTTTTCATGCTAAAGGGCCTAAATATCTAACTGACAGGTTTTGCCATTACAGGACTAAGAGGATGCTTGGATCTTCTAATGCCAATTTGTTAAAACCTCCTTCTTTTTGGCATAAATCTCGAGGAGGCAAATCCTTTATGGTCTTAGGATCAGAAGCCTGGACCCAACTTCCAGGACCGCTTTGGTTCATTGAGACGGAAGCTAGCTTTCAAGGATAGTTTGAAGACTTGGCTCAACCTTGCGCCGAATACTTTGTGCCACTCTTTAATATAGTTGGGTATAGGCATTTATACTTTTTATCCCATCCGTCTTCTCCTCTTCGGCTCTTTCCTTCTGTACTGCTCTTGTACTTTTTCATTGAGTATTTGGTGTCTGAGCTAGTGCCAGGATGCTCTAGTTTGAGTGATCGTGAGCTCTATAAATTCTATATTCGTTCATTCAAGGCCTGTTTGAGAAGTGAGTGCCCTACATCTCGCATGCTCCACTCTCGTCTTCTTACTCCCACTACTCCATGCTACTGGCCCTCCTCACCTCTGGGCTAATAAGGGGTCAGTTGAGGAAATATGAATTTTTATGATCAATTGTGTCCCCTATCTTAGACCCCAACGGCTCCATGTACGTGCTACAAGTACATGTATGTTCCCTCCACTTCCAGCTATGAAGACGCAAATACATTTGCGTCCAACGTTAATATGTCCTCTTTCAGATCCACCATGAATGGGTCGAATATTCCGTTCCTAAGTATGCCTTGCCACCGTCTTTATATGGTGCACCTTTCACGTTTTTCAGCTCTGGCGAGTTAGGCCCTGAATTCTGCCATCGAGCCTTTTCCTGCCTTCTGCCTCTGAATGCTCCAGCCTGGACCTGCATCTGTATCCATGACCTTTGTCTTACTCCCTGCGCGGCTAACGGTGCCCGGCTCGGCCTGTTGCCTGCCAAGGCTGTATTTTGCCTTCAAGTTATCTGCTCCGCTCCTCGAAAAATACATTCCTGTCTAGTAGTTTAGGTAAACATCCCTCCAGCTGCAGAGCAAAGGGCCCGGCCTACTGTCTCCGTGCAAGTAATTCATAGCTCCTGTTACCATGGTAGGCCCATGTCCCTTCGCATCTCATGTAGACACGTAGACGCTTATACACGCACTAGCAGTCAGTATAGGATAGCCTCTGCCCGAGAGACCTTTCCTTCCAGATAATACAGTTCCTTAAACACAAGATATTAGATACGATTTGGGATTAGGTTGTTCTGACATCCCAGACTTCTGTCTCCTCATGTAGGGCTAAATGTCAAGTCCCCTTCACCCTCCAGTTACACGTCAATCACACGTCATGCTGCTGTGCGCGCATCTCTGCCATGTATTTCTGCTGACATTGCAGGATTCTCTTATGGATCCACCCACCTGTGACATCCTCATAATGACGCTTCTAGTATACGCCCTTATGCACGCCTATTGCAACGCTTTTTCATTACGTATGTGTATTCTTATCTCTCCTCTCAACTGTTACGCCTTCTGCATCTGCCTTTACTGTAATGCATTGACTATATATATGGTAACCTGTCAATAAAGTATGCTCGATCCCTTCCCGAACCTTCGTGGTGACGGAACCCGATTGCCTGGTTCGAACCAATTCCTTTGTAAGGAATAAAACCCCTTTTAAAACCTCAAATATCACGGATTCTGCCTCTTATTTATTCTGAGTTATCCTTATTGAACTTTACCGCATTAATTAAGTACAGGTAATTTAAATTTACCACATAATTGGCGCCCGAATAGGGACTCCTCCCCCACCCCACGCGCCGGAGGTGCGTTGCAGACCCGGTCTCCTGCCACAGCCGGACGGACAACTACACGTACCCGCAGGATTTCCTGTACCTCCCTCAGGCCAACGGAGGTGACTGAGGCCGCGATCAACACCCAGACGAGGCGGTGAGGAGTGCGGAGGATCCCGACCAGAGCCTAGCTGAGAGAGCAAGATCCGAGGTATACAGAGGCCCACCAGGTTCCGAAGTTCCGAAGTACCTACGTCACGAGTCGAGTCGAGTCCAGTCCGGTCCAGTCCAGTCCAGAGTTTCCGAGGCCTTCCGTTCCGTTCCGTGCTTCCCGGTGAGTACCGTTGCTGGGGACGCATCTAGACGTGCGCATTAATTTGTGCCGGTCAAGACGGGTTTGGGTACACAGACCCGGTATGCACTGTTCTAGCGGTGTATCTGTACTGTTTAGCAGTACATCCAGTATTATGCAGTTAGCTAGTTTTATTCTAATTATCGTTGTTCGTTTTAAAATGTTTTAATATGTTTTAAATGTCGTGGTATGAGTGATTGTTCGATCTTCATTACTGTGTTTATTGTATTAATTGTGTTCAAGTCCGAGTAAGAATCAAGTAGCAAGGTTTAAGATGCCGTTCTTCTCAAAATTAAGACAGATAAAAACTAGAAAAGGGATACTCGAGGAAGCCGTTCCCATTCCACCTAGGGACACTCCAGGGTACTTTATGTACCATAAACATGGCCTAGATGCCGTATTATATCTCGATTTGTGGGTGGACTACACCAAGGATTTAGCAGAGAATCAGAGATGGCCCGCTGCTGGGACATGGGATGCAGATTGCATCATGAGAGTAGAAGAAGCATTATGGAAAAAGAAAGCCAGACAGTCACAGAAAGATGCCATTGAATTATGGCGTAAAGAATCGCATAGACGCACAGAGAAAGCGCTCAGAAAAGAAGAGAAAAGTAAGGAGGATTCAGACAAAGCCCGAGAAAACGTATTAGTTGAGGAAGGTATCCGAGTAAAAGCAGAACAGATAGACAGACAACGAAACATTCTTATGAATGGTATGTATCCTCTTCTGGCCGAGGGTTTACCTAAGGCCACCCTGGAAGTACCAAAAGATCTGCCACCTCCATTGTTTCCGACTAAATTGCACCACAAGACCGCAAAGGACATTTTCCTTTCTTCCTATTTAGACGCTGCAGCCCCCGAATATGTTAATGTTCCGCCGCCACGCACACCACCTGCTAACGGCGCTCGACCCCGAGATAATCTGCCCCCACCTCTGCAGCAACATACTACTCCTCCCGTTCCAAACCTTCCGCCTGTTCCTCCACTCCTTCCTGCACCTATTCTCCCTACCTTACACCCAACAAATCCTTTTGGACCTGGCACCTCAGGAGGTGCGACAGGAGGTTTTCATACGCCACCACCAACACATCGATTGACTTATAGGGATTTAGCACACCAACGTACACCTCAAACAGCGAATTACGACATACTTAAAGAGCCTCTTACAGACTGTAGATATGATCCAGTACCCGGTAAAGACGACAGAATGATGCTATCATCAGTACGTCTACGACGAGTTGCGAACTATTTAATGATACTACCAGGAATGGTTGATCATCTAGACAAAATATATCACTTTGTCCAAACAGGGCAAGGTCCCGAAAGTATTGGCGAGCCCATGGCATACCAGAAAGTGGACACGCAAAAACTGTTGTTACGCTTCTTCATAAACTGCTTGATAAGAAACAGAGATAGGCCTAGTGTAGACCCGGAAGAAATGAAAGCACTTAACAAATGGGGTCAGAATATAGCAGACGGAAAACATGATAAACAGAATAGTATAGAAAATATGTACCGAAGGATCCGAAAAACAGTAGAACAAATACATGAAAGAGAACAGCCTGAAAGAGAAGTAGATGCAGATAAGACTGAATCCTCAGAGGAGGAGGAACAACCAGAAACGACAACAGGACAATTACAATTACCAGCTAGAGAAATGATAGCTTATGTAGGTAAGGGAAGATCATTTAATAATTCAATGCGTCCGATACGTCCAGAAAGTAAGAGAATTTTTCAAGCAGCCATGTCAAATCCAAAGACCCCCGAACACTTATTTCAGGCTACTGATAAAATACTTCAAGAACGAATGGGGTACCATGTACTCGATTCTATGGATGAACAAGAATTAGCCAGGTCAGCAGTACAATGGGCTGACAGTTCTGATAAATATAGTGATGACGCGCTAGCACACACGTTTTTGAATCTTTCACCAGACGAACAGCGTTTAGCTGGTATGTACATGATACAACACCTCCTTATATTGTATAAAGGTCAACACTCCGATCCTGGTCCCCTACCTGATATACTGATAGAACTACTCATGAAGAAATGGAGAGGTCTAGGTACCGATCTAATTAAAATAATTCTAGAACATCGGCACAGATACAGTGCCTTCCTGTGTCCACAGCTTGATCCAGCTCCCTCCATGGAAAGAAAAATGTATTACATAGACAGACAGAATCCCTTACGCGAAGTGCACCCAGTTAAAAATGATGATAATACTTTTAGACGCGTGTTTGTGTACACGCCCATAACTAAAATAGAACTATTGGAAATGAAAAAATTAGTGCCTAGCCATGACAAAGATCCAGCAGGTTTTCACCGTGAAATAAAAGACATGTTACTCATGGGTGATTATACCTATCCTGACATTATGAAAATATTAAAAGTATTATTGCCTGCCGGTATTTACGAGAAACTCAAAGAAAAAGAATGGGAGGTGGGAGAGCAAAAGATTGATTGGACGGCATTAGAAAACGAAGAAAATACCTGAACTCCAGGCCTAGGGCTTGGGGACAAAACTAAAGCGTTACCAGGATTATTAGTACAAGTATTGCCACGTTTATTAACTACGAAAAAGGAAGACTGGGGTGCAATCTCAGCCTGCAAACAGAAACCCGATGAAGACACTAGTGATTTTTATTCCCGATTTGAAAAATGTTTTGGTATTAATAGCGGCCTGAAAGCAAGTAGCGATTCATATCCACATCTTTTTGTAACAAAATTAGTCGAGAATTCCCTACCCCAGGTTAAGAACAGAGTATTGAAAGTCGAGAGCACTTGGCAAGCTAATTCCCCGTCACAAATGTTACAAATGTTACAGTACCACCAGAATAGAATTAGAGAAGAACAAGAACACGAACAGAGACGTATGAAAGACACGAAAATGAAAATGCTCGTTGCTCAGTCAGTTCCAGCTGACGGTCATAAAAAGGGTGCGACACAGTCCAGTAATTCAGCGGCTCCTGTTAAAGGGACATGCAACTATTGTAAACAGCCAGGTCATTATATAAACGATTGTGCAGTTCTGAAACACAATATCTCTACGGGTAAAACCAAGGAGAGACCGCGTCCACCTAGACAGGATCAGATCCAACCACAAGTACCTCAGAATGTACAGCCTATGCAAGCTTCACAACAGACCGTAGCAGTACCACAGCCACAGCCTAGTGCCGCAACACAAAACACGACACAACAGATGTACCAGTATGCACAAAATGACTATCCCGATTATCAGCGATACACATGAAACAGCCTAGAGAGGGAGGTTGGCTTGCCTCTTATTGAGGTTCCTGTAGATCAAGAGGGTCCTTATGTACATAGTCAAGTATTAGGGAAAGACAGAAAGTTTTTAATTGATACAGGGGCAAGCAGAACTACAATAAGTCATGACGAGGTTCCAGGGGCACCCCTCTCAGGCTCATAGAATTTTTCCCTTGGATTTTCAGGAAAGCCTATTGTTAACGAAGTATCGCAACCTCTTCCTCTTGCAGTTGGTCCATTGATACGGACTACAGATTTATTGCTTACAAAATCATGCCCAGAAAACTTGTTAGGTATAAAGACACTGAAAGCTCTAGGAGCTGTAATATGTTGTTCCCCGGAAGGGGTACGACTATTTTTGCGTGACTTTAAAGGTCACTACGTATTGAGAGACATGGATCACCGGTTACAGAATGTCCCTGCACATTTATGGGCACAAGGCCCCACTGATGTAGGTTGTATGCACATTACACCATATCGAGTCACACTCAAAACAGGAGTGGTATTACCACGAATTCGACAATACAGGTTACCTCCAGATGCTGTAGTGGCTTTGCTGCAAATCATTGACGAGCTCATTGCACAAGGAGTGGTTGTGGAAACCGACTCCAATGTATGTAATTCTCCTATCATTCCAATTCTTAAACGTACTGATCCAAATGCGCCCCCAGTTTATCGATTAATTATTGATCTGCGCGAATTGAATAAATGCATTGTACCACAGTATCCCGTGGTTCCAGATATCTCTTCATTATTGACAGCTATTGATTCAGAAGCAACGTTCTTTACTGTAATTGACCTCAAGAACGCCTTCTTTAGCGTCCCAATCGATCCGGAAAGCCAATATTTGTTCGGATTCTGTTTAAATGGACGAAGCTTCAAATTTGCACGCGCACCTCAAGGATTCACAGAAAGCCCCAGCATCTATAGCCAAGCACTGAAAAGACAACTTGACAGTATCCACATGCCTGTTAACACTGCCCTGCTTCAGTATGTCGATGATCTGCTGATCACCGCCCGAAGCGAGCCCGAATGTGAAAAAGCATCACTGACGGTTTTACATTTTCTGGCCGACAAGGGGCACAAGGTGTCCCCTTCGAAGCTGCAATTCTGTGTTCAGCAAGTTGTGTACCTTGGGCACTTGCTGTCCAAAGGGGGGAGACAGCTCACACCTGACCGCATCCAGTTAATTGTAAACATGTCACCACCCAAGACACAAAAGGAGGTGCGGGCCTTCATAGGCCTCACTTCGTACTGTAGACAATGGATTCCCCAATATGCATTTCTAATAAAGCCACTCATTCAGTTGACAACCCAGGAGGCAGCGACATCGACTGTCCTCCCTTGGACTCAGGAACATACACAAGCTTTTGAAGACTTAAAGAAAGCCTTATGTCAAGCACCTGTTTTAGCGACACCATGTTACAGTAAGCCTTTTACACTTTTTTGTCACAGAACGCGAAGGTACTGCCTTGTCAGTACTCACTCAGGAACAAGCAGGTTCACACAAACCGTGTGCTTACTTTTCTAGCACATTAGATCCAGTAGCCCAGGCTCTGCCTACGTGCTTAAAATCAGTCGCAGCGACAGCTTTAGCGATCAGACAAAGCGATTCCATAGTATTAGGACATCAATTGACAGTGCAAGTTCCACATTCCGTGGAAGTTCTTTTAAACCGAACACAGACCCAGCACTTGACTATAGCACGACTGACAGGTTATGAATTGACATTGTTTCAGCCACACATAGAAATCAGACGCTGTAGTACATTAAATCCTGCCACACTTTTGCCATTAAGTGGAACAGACCCATTGGCACATGATTGTATTGAAGTCATTACTATTACGACGAAACCCAGACAAGACTTGACAGACATTCCATTACCAGATCCAGACCTGACACTTTATGTGGATGGTTCATGCATGAGAACAAGTACAGGAGAGTTAGTGGCCGCTTACGCAGTCACGACAGACACCGAAGTTATTGAAACGAATTGTATTGACACCTTGTCAGCTCAAGCAGCAGAGCTCATCGCTCTGACACAAGCCTGTACTCAAGCCAAAAATAAGAGAGTTAACATATACACAGATTCACGTTATGCATTCGGAGTTGTACACGACATCGGAGTCCTCTGGCGAGAGAGAGGTTATTTAACTTCTCATGGTGCCAACATTCAACACGGTCCCCTCATTCAAGCTCTGTTAGATGCAATACATCTGCCTACTGCGATATCTATCATGAAGTGCAAGGCCCACACAAAAGTCACCGATATCATTTCCCAGGGTAACGACCTGGCAGACCGAACAGCTAAGCAAACAGCACAGAATCGGACTCATGCAACTGACTTGACAAAGACAATAGTTCCGACATCGACACACTGCATGACAGTTAGGGATCCCGCCCTTGATGTAATTGACATACAGACACATGCTACACCAGAGGAAATCAAGAAATGGACTGAACAAGGAGGGATCCAAACAGATCAGGGATGGATGACGAAGGGAAAATCTACATGGTTTCTCCCCGACTCCATGGTTCAAGTTATCATTAACACAATACATAGTCCAGCGCATCTAGGGGAGAAAGCTATGCTAGACAGTATTCAAAACATCTGGTTCAATAAACACTTACGAGCAGCAGCCAAACAGAAAGTGCGTACTTGCATGATTTGTTGTCAGTTCAACCCAGGTAAAGGCATTCCTGTAGAGCAAGGTGGATTTCAACCTCCCGGTCACCCTTTTGAAGTCCTCCAGATGGATTATATCCAGATGGAACGTTGTCGAGGATTCAAATATGTCCTCGTAGTTGTATGCGCACTTTCCCGATGGACAGAAGCATATCCAGTCCCAGATTACACTGCTCCGACCACTGCCAAGCAGCTGGTTCGTGAATTCTTCCCACGGTATGGTTTGCCCCGTATCGTGTACTCAGATAACGGTCAGCCGTTCTCATCCGAGCTAGTGAAACACATTACACTCCTGTTAGGCTATCAGTGGAAATTCCACTGTGTCCGGCATCCCGAGGCAGCAGGTCTCGTGGAGCGTCATAATCAGACTCTGAAAATTCGACTTTCTAAAATCTGCAGAGAGAAAGGCGTCGACTGGATAGTAGCTTTACCAGTTGCGCTCTTTTACATGAGAATGATAGCACATTCTCGAACAGGGCTATCCCCGTACGAGGTGGTCTTCGGTAGGCCACCAAATATGTGGGGGACGCCTATACCTCGTAAAATCACTGATGTTGATTGTAATATGCTGACAGATTACCTTGCTTCCTTGATGTCTGCACTACAATCTTGCCGTTCACAGGTAGCTGCAGCCTTTCCCGACAACACCGAGGTGAAGCCCCATGAAGTGGTTCCCGGTGATTACGTGTTTATAAGAAATTTCGACAGGAGGAGCCCGCTGGAGCCTCGCTGGCAAACGCCGAAATTAGTACTTCTGACCACGAGGACAGCAGTGAAGATTGAGGGTCGCAAGGGTTGGCTGCACTCGAGCCACATCAAGAAATTTCACGGACTGCCTTCTGATTTGAACTCTCAGCCCTGCCCTCCTCCACAGACTGACTCAAAACTCCCCCTGGTCGAGAAAACTGCTTCCCAGGAATATAAACTGAAACTAAGGTCTAGCAAGTCAGACAGTTTAATTGTTTAAGTCCTCTCCTAGGTGAATTGGTTAAATTAGTTTCTGACATGTATCCCCTAGACCGACATAGAGAGAGAGATAGACAGCAACAGCTCAAGAAACGTGCATATTGTAAATCACTTCGTAGTCACTGTATAGTGACATTATTGATTATGTTTTTTCTAAATCTTCTGATTATTGCTGCAAGTATACTGTTGCACATATACTACCCTATTTTCAAGCGTGCACATTCTGCTTTCAATGTTACTGCCGAACACTCTTTTAGCGAATTACCTCCGCATGAGTTGCCCTACAGACTTGCGCTGCGCAACAACACATTCATTAGTATGTTACATCACTCCCATCAGACCAACAACGCTACAAATTGTTGGATATGTGGCCGACTCCCTCCCTACCAGAAATACAAGGGAGTTCTGCCCCTCTTTCCGTATCCGTTCACACACAATGGTTCCTGTGGTGCATGGTTTAGTTTGATTAATTCTTTGGATTCAAATACCGTAGTTTACCAGGGCAACTGGGTATGGGGAAACCTGAACTTAGTTTTGCTTAAAGCCTGCTACCCTAACAAAGAGGGACTTCCCAGAAGGACAGGAACTGATCTAGAAAACGAAGTATATGGATTAGGTAACTTTACACTTAACCTCATGATTCTGAACGTAGAATCCGAAGCTGCACCAGTCTTGCCTGCTATGTCAGTATTACCAGTCAAAGGTGAATTATGTGCAAGAAAGAATGGTTCAGTACACCTGGGTCATAGTAAATGTACTACTGTGATCGAATTCAGTGATCAAGGCAAGTCTACATTTAGAGCTTCCCGTCATTCCTACTTCATTTGTGGCCATACCGCATATATAGGTTTACCTCTAGATTGGGATGGTACCTGTTACATTGCATTCCTTCTGCCACCTGTTTTCCTAGCCCCTCCTGATTATCATAGAAATACCCATCTAGTACACAATAGACCCCAGAGAGATCTCCCGATTGTCGACTACACTGAAACGGCATGGGAGCAATACACAGACTTCAATAAAGGTCTCTTTCCTTACATAGGTGTTGTCTCTAATAGTAAACTGATACGCAAATTAACCAGAACCCTTGAAGCAGTAGTGAATGAAACTACTTCTGCCCTAGGCAACTTAACGGAGGAGCAGTCTGCGATGCGGATTGTTGTTCTCCAAAATCGTCTTGTCCTTGACGTCATCCTGGCCGATAGGGGCGGAGCCTGTAGAGTCATCGGATCGAGCTGCTGTGTTTTCATTCCAGAAAACGCGCCATCAGTATATAAAGCCATAACTCGTCTTCATAAGATTGCAAGTCAGATACACCAGAATCCAGGCACCTGGACTTGGTCCGGTTGGTTCTGGAGTGTGTTGTCAGCCTGGGGATGGAAGGTCCTATCCTTCCTAGGTATTGCCCTTCTCATAGTATTCAGTTGCTGCCTGTGTCTACAATGTGGGCCAGCGATTTGCGGCCTGTGTGCCACATCATGTATTCCACATTCAAGTTCTCATTCAAAATCCCGTAAGAAGAAAGAAGAGCAAATGATGTTACATGAACAGATTGATAGATTCATGAGGATCGATATATCATGAAGGGTCCGTAGGGGACAAGGAGGGAATGAGGAAATATGAATTTTTATGATCAATTGTGTCCCCTATCTTAGACCCCAACGGCTCCATGTACGTGCTACAAGTACATGTATGTTCCCTCCACTTCCAGCTATGAAGACGCAAATACATTTCCGTCCAACGTTAATATGTCCTCTTTCAGATCCACCATGAATGGGTCGAATATTCCGTTCCTAAGTATGCCTTGCCACCGTCTTTATATGGTGCACCTTTCACGTTTTTCAGCTCTGGCGAGTTAGGCCCTGAATTCTGCCATCGAGCCTTTTCCTGCCTTCTGCCTCTGAATGCTCCAGCCTGGACCTGCATCTGTATCCATGACCTTTGTCTTACTCCCTGCGCGGCTAACGGTGCCCGGCTCGGCCTGTTGCCTGCCAAGGCTGTATTTTGCCTTCAAGTTATCTGCTCCGCTCCTCGAAAAATACATTCCTGTCTAGTAGTTTAGGTAAACATCCCTCCAGCTGCAGAGCAAAGGGCCCGGCCTACTGTCTCCGTGCAAGTAATTCATAGCTCCTGTTACCATGGTAGGCCCATGTCCCTTCGCATCTCATGTAGACACGTAGACGCTTATACACGCACTAGCAGTCAGTATAGGATAGCCTCTGCCCGAGAGACCTTTCCTTCCAGATAATACAGTTCCTTAAACACAAGATATTAGATACGATTTGGGATTAGGTTGTTCTGACATCCCAGACTTCTGTCTCCTCATGTAGGGCTAAATGTCAAGTCCCCTTCACCCTCCAGTTACACGTCAATCACACGTCATGCTGCTGTGCGCGCATCTCTGCCATGTATTTCTGCTGACATTGCAGGATTCTCTTATGGATCCACCCACCTGTGACATCCTCATAATGACGCTTCTAGTATACGCCCTTATGCACGCCTATTGCAACGCTTTTTCATTACGTATGTGTATTCTTATCTCTCCTCTCAACTGTTACGCCTTCTGCATCTGCCTTTACTGTAATGCATTGACTATATATATGGTAACCTGTCAATAAAGTATGCTCGATCCCTTCCCGAACCTTCGTGGTGACGGAACCCGATTGCCTGGTTCGAACCAATTCCTTTGTAAGGAATAAAACCCCTTTTAAAACCTCAAATATCACGGATTCTGCCTCTTATTTATTCTGAGTTATCCTTATTGAACTTTACCGCATAAATTAAGTACAGGTAATTTAAATTTACCACAATTTGAACCCCACAGACTCCTCTCTTGCACAACTACTGTGCAGGGCTCGCCACTCCAGATATTTCCCTCAGTGGCATCTCTGTCAGATCTCTCCCTTTACTTGCCAGCCCCTTCGAGCAGCGCCATCTTTGTTATTGGTTAGGCCTCAGGGGGCACGCTTACTTTCCTATGCTGAGGCTGCATCACCCAGAGCACTTGAGTGAGGCCCCCCCCCACATGTAGGTCCAGAAAATGTTGTAACTGCTTCCACTTGTTCGTAGCCACTGAGAGGGCCACAGAAGATAGTGCTGCGACAGCGCTCCATGAGGACATGTCGGCTCCAGAGCCCTAAATGCAATTTACTTTTGACTAAACTGCCAGAGCTGGCTAGAGGACTCATGGAGTACCCAGGATGGAGGGCCACTTGATATTGAGTCGTCTGTTAACTATACTATTGGAATCACCCAACATATGTCATATGGGGCACCATCAACCAGCTCTAAGCATTTTTACTGCAAGACTATTCAACAAGAAGAAAAGAAAATGCTTCCTAAACCTTTGTTGTAATCCATATGCATGCAATAAAAAAAATTTTTTTTGTTTTTTTTAGTAGAACCATGTGGGTGTATGATAATAGGCTGGTGCATTTAGAACAGATATAGAAGCCCATTTTGGTTTTAATACTCATCACAAGAAAATATGATTTGCATTTAAACAAGGAACATTTACTATTGACTTTCAATTACTATAAAACCTGAAGACACACTTTAAACACATAGGGATGCCTAAAAAACAGAAAGAATTAAAATAAAAAAACATTGGCTAAGTAAACCACTGTTCCACCAACCCTTGTATTAAAGTGCACTTATTTTTAGGTGTAGGGCGCCATGTGATCGGGCAAAATGCTGTCACAGTGTGAAAGAGTCAAAGACCTCTTACATCCTGGTCAGGGACCTGCTCTCTCCCCCTGCAGCCCTGCTGGTATGTGCCGCAGCCCGTGCTGTGGTGCGCTGTGTTCGGTTAGGGGTTCGAGGCCCTCCTCCACTGCATTGTGCCCAAAACGCTTGGTCTCTGTGTCTGTCCTGGTTTATATTTATTTTTTACTGTACTTGCTTTGTACTGTATTGTAACTGTGTATGTGTTCCATTTTTGTCTTGCTTTGTATTGTAACTGTTATATTTCAATGGGGATACCCAAAATGCTACCAGACCTGGGTTAAACTTACAGTATAGTAAACAAATGGTCACAGTAGCAAAATAAATGTAAAACAAAAAGAAATAAAGAGCAGCATTCACACTACCACTGTAGGTTGATCTGCACTGAATGCAATTTAATTTTTCAGAAATATTCACTTTTGGTTGACAACTACTACCACACAAGCCCTGACAACTGAGAACCTCTTTCAGTGTCCTTGTTATGCTATGTGATATAATTGGAACGTTTGACCTATGTCAGGCCAGGATTGATCTCACTATGTGAATTTGATGTTTATATGTCACACCACCTTTCCCTTGTCCTTCCTCACACAATCCTTCTGACCCTTCAAACCCCCTCCTTTTCCCCAGCACTAGAGCACCTTTCTCAATAAGTGATTTGATTGATTGGAGATGGGAGAGCAACTGCGTTGCCAAACCAAAAGTGAATTTTTACTGAAAAATTAAATTGCATTCAGTGCAGATCAACCTACAGTGGTAGTGTGAATGCTGCTCTTTATTTATTTTTGTATTGTAACCGTAGAAATCACTATTCCTCAATAAATATCGAATTCCTCAATAAAAACGATCGAGGGAGCCACCGATAGGTTAATCACCTATAATGGTGTCCTTAAAAGTAAAAATAAAAATGAGGTTTTATCTCCTGTTTAGTGGTACATCAATAATTTGAATAGAAAGACATATAAGAGGAGCCCTACCGATAAAAAAACCAGTCCCTTTCAACCGCAAATCAGATGAGCCATGATTGAGCTTCACTTCTTTGTTGTATATAGGAATTTTTCTGGGATATACAAAGAAATGTATTAATGATTTATATGTCCTTCTCTCTTAGTCTTATTAACCAACCCTTTGTGAATATTATCAAATAAAAGTAAAGAGGTTGAGTCATTACCTGATTTTGCTGCTATCTTTTTTTTGCAACACAAAAGGTAAAGTCTGTAATTATAAAAAAATAAAATACTTTTAGTCAAGTCTGTAAATATAAATAATTTCTTATTTTTTAGGTACAAATGCTGGCCTCCATTCGCTCTTTCCCATGTTTTTATTGAAGGGTCAAAGACGTCGTGTCCATATTATACAATGGCATTGCCTATCTATAGGCCACTACCTCATTTTCTCTATGTCTATAGAGCGATCTCATAAGTACAAAAAGAACTGGTATTTATACAGACCAGTTACAGTAATGGTATATAGGCAATTTTCTTTCTCGGAAATGCCCGTATCTAAATCACCTTTGTTATGTTATTAAGGGCATGTAATAAGGAGCAGAATATGTAATGTCTCTACTTGCTGGCACCGGTTATTTATCAGTAAAACCGCGCAATTTTATTACTAAAGATTCTTTTTTTTTTTTTTTTTTTGAAAAACCTTTATTGACATTTCAATCAATAACAAGTATGGGCCTACAACCCCCCGGGGCCGGCCGCTAAGCAGTCAGAGCAACAGAGATCAAATGTTAACACAGGTAGCACCTCGGGGAGCAGAATCTTCATGCTAATATAGTCTGGCCAGTGAACAGCGCAGGTAGGACACCAGGATAAAAAAGGGTTTTCATTTTATAATGGAAAAAGACAGAAGGATCAGGTGCCGAACAATTTCCCAACAGCGATAAGAGGCAGGCAGAATGATAAACGTAAGCAATAAACAGCAATCTATTGGATCAATGGCGCAGACACAGGAAATTCAGGATGGGGAAGAATATCATGCCCAGCTGCGCCTGCAGTCCCCTGCCCTAAAGCCCAGAGAACACCCCGGAAATTGTGGCACACATGAAAAGGCAACGATTCAAAACAAAGGAGGTGTACCACGCTGATCCCAGAAAAGAGAAAACAAGAAGAATCAGAGAAGAAAAAGGAGGCCATGGAAAAAAGAGATTAAAGACTAAAGAATCCCCTCCCCCAACCCCCCACCCTGCACCTCTGCAGATGAGTACGGCCCCTCCCCCAGCAGTGTGCCTGTCGCCCTGGAACCAGACCCGAAATATAGAAGAAACAGGGAAAAAGGAGTAAGAAAAGAACCCCACCAGAAGGGGGGGTAGAGAGAGTATTAATAAACTGGAGGAGGGCCTTCAAAACATGCCCCCGGCGTCTCCCTCCCGCACATTATGTTTCCCCCAAAGCAAACAGTAAGCAACACAAAATCGACCATGTCAAAGAAAGATGGGGAGCATTTTGCACCTACTATACCGACAGTTATACCATGAGAGCACGCAACCCCGAGCCCGCCCGCCTATTAGCCGACCACCTCTGAAAGATCATTCTTAGCCTTGGCCACTCTTGGCAAATCCGCCCATGCATACCCCTCGACCCGGCGCCATGTCCAATGCTACACGGTAAAGGAGCGTCCAAAAACGACCAGGAAGCGACGCACCCCGGTGGGGTGGAAGTCTCTGAGTACCAACCCAGTCAGCATTATGGAGGAACGTCTTTCCCAGTGCTGCCCCAGGATCTGCACTGCACACAAGGTCCAGGAAGGCGGAATCAGCCAGAGTAGACAACCGTTGCTTGAGTGTTCCCCGGGTCGCCGGAGGCCGCGCACCGGACAAGGCCACCCCCCCCCCCCACTCAGGTCCAATACCTCCGGGACAGATCAGACCCACAGCCAGCCGATCACACAATAGTAGACTGTCCGGAGTTTCCAGCTGGTCACTAGTCACAGGGGTGGCCCCGACATTGTCGTCCTGAGTGCAGTGCAGGAAGTCCCTGTATATCTGAGGACAGGCAGGCCGCAACTGTCCCAACGCTGATGCCACACCATCAAGCCTACTCCCCAATACCCAAACGCCATGAAGCAAGGCGGAATGAAGGGCACCGAGAGCCTCGAGAAGGTCACAGTACCCCAGCACAGCTCTCTGCGATCGCTCCGCTACGCTCCCCAGAGTCGCACACTCCCGCTCCTGCTGTGACCTGGTGGACAGGATGGTAGACTTCATCGTGACAAGATGGCCGCCGGGTAGGTCCAACCCGTATTGGGACCGGGACCCAGGGGCAAGCGCATCAAGGTCCATGTCGCTGGCAAACAGGGTTCCGGAGGCAGACCAAAAATGTATCCGTTATGTAGTCACAGGCAACCGTCGTCCCCACCACGGACCAGCGCCCGCAAAAATCCGGGAGCAGCCCGCAGGAATCAGGGCGAGTTACGGGCGGCGTTCGGGCAGCTCACCGTCAAAGGCAGAGGCAATCACCGGAGAGTCGTGGAACTGCCACCCCGGGCATGCACTTGTTCCGCTCCGCTTAGTGGTAGGAAGCGACCACGGCGAAATGTAGGCCGATAGTCGCACCGATCCGGCAGTCCGACTCCACCCAGTCACCAAAGGCCGCTGTTGTTAAACTGCCACCCGGCCAAGGTGTCCACTCGAGGTCCCGGCTCCAGGGCCGCACAGGCCGCAAATTGCAGATACCCGTTTCTCCGGCGGTACAGCCGCCAGAAACTTCGGAGTCACTCGATCGGTTGCCGCTCTCATTCACAAACACGGGCGCATAGCGCAGGCTGAGGATCTAATACAGGATATCCGTGCGGGATACGGAGGTTCACGGAGCCGGGAGTCTACGCTGCCGTCCCGGTCGCCATCTTGGCTCCTCCCCCCTACTAAAGATTCTTAATTGTTACGTAATTCTCTCTCTTAGAAGTGCCCTTCCTCGTTATGTCTGTCAGGTCACGCGAGAAGAAATGAGCAGAATATATAATATCTGCTTGCTAGCACGGGATTATTTATCAATGGAAACGGGCGAATTTCTTGCTGAACACTTATAATTTATTACGTGGCTGATATTACCCACCATAAATTTTCTAAAACGGGTACCCTAGCTGGATAAAAAGACATATCCTGCTGCACTCAATGGCATAGTATCAAGCCCCACAGATATTTGGGGCAAGTCCGCTAAATTCAAGGATACTAGGGATTCCTCCTTACCGGATAAAAGAACTCCGGCCTCCCTGCTCCCTGCGATCGTGTTCCGGGTTAGGATGTAGAAAGAGGCCTGCTCCGGAAGCGGATTTATATACGCTACAAAAAGGTCACGATCTAATTTTGCGATTGTGCATAAAATTGATAGATACTTCTATTTCATTCTCCTTGTGTAGTATAAACACTCTGGGAATAAAGTGGTGTCCTTATAAAATAGTCGGTAGACACAAATCGACATATACTTTATTATTTGTATATCGTGACTAGTGGCGGCCATCTTTCGATGGTCTAATTTACTTATATCTTTTGCATATATTCAAATAATTTTTCAATTTCTATCATATTCATTACCTATGCTGGTTATAACCCTCATAGGATCGAAGATTCTTTTAGCGATCTTCACATTTTAACAGGACAATACTCTTTATATTTAGTCTTAAGTGGGCTATCTGGCGGCCATCTTACAATGTTAATTCAAACAGTATCTAGAAAAAGTTCATTCTATTAGCAACTCATATTTCTTAAAAAGTTTACCAATTTAATTATCCTACCAGTATATTGTTTCGAAAAGATATTCGTTAAACAAGCAGTATTAATAGACGGCAAAAACCTCAACTTGGGCGGACATATTGAGAGGAACATGCGTACCTGTCTGTGTATAGCATTATCTAAGGGCAGATAATTATGTTAGCGATAAATATTGCATAGAGGATGTGCCCATATATCATTTGGAATAGATTTAACAAAACTCCCGTATTGATGGCAAAAAACCTCTCCCTGGGCGTGCTGATACATCATTTCATTTTTTGTGGAACGGCCACCAATACCATCTAGGTGCCGTGGCGGCCATCTTAGAGTGTCTAACATAAAAAAAATTATGAAGAGGGGGATCGTAAGGGGGTGCTGTTTAAGTTTCAAATGCCCCTCAGAACATATTCTAATATGCCAATTACATTTGATATCGAGAAAAAAGACAATCTGTTTCGGGATTTGTAAGAGTGCATCATACTCATCCCTACCCTTATATCCTAGTTAATAATATATTAATGTTTCATAATTAACTTGTACGTATCATGTTTAGCATAAGACTAGCACAGTAGAGACTATGTATTAGGCATTAATGGACCTCAGAAGAAAGGCGAGGCGAAGCAAAGGCATGCTTCCTCTCTAGATCAATTTCTCCCAGTCTTCTTTACTATTCAAACCTTCTCTGAAAGTCCTAAATTTAGACATGTAGAATTGTTCTCGTTTTTTACATTTTATGTTCAAATCACCCCCATGTGCACTTGCCTGAATGATCTCAATAATGCACCATTTAAGCTGGTCAATTTTATGTCCCTTCTCTATCCAGTGATCTACTAGCGGTGCATTCCTCTTGCTTGTACGGATCGCCGATTTATGCTCATTGATCCTAATTCTTATTTCTCTTGAAGTTTCTCCTATGTAGCCCAAATTACAGGGGCATAGGATTAGGTAGATCAGGTTCTTAGAGCGACAATTTGCCATATTTTTAAAGTTGTTGGTTACTTTGTTGTGCGATATACTAGTTCCTTTTATGATATTGTTACAATTCTTGCAAGGAAAAGTACCAGTCGGTAAGGGTGTGTTCGTTATACTTAGTTGCTTCTCTTGGTTCACATTCCTATAGATGTGGACTAAACAGTTTCTGATTGTCCAATTCAGTCGAAAAGAAAATATAGGTGTGTCCAGTTTTTGTTTCCCTGGTTTATTAAGTAAATGCCAGTTTCTATTTATAATGTTTTTAACTTTGTTACTAATATTGCTAAAATTTGTAACAAAGATTAAGGGCTGTCTTTTTGGATCTTGCATAGATTGTTTCTCTTCAAAGAGAGAGTCCCTATTATATTTGGCACGTTTATATGCTCGTTTGATCATCCTTCTCGGATAGCCCCTAGTTAAAAGTTTATCGGTGAGTCTATTGGCATGTAGGTTGTAATCTTTGATGATACTGCAATTACGTCTAATCCTAAAATATTGCCCAAAAGGGATATTATCTTTCTGGCAAGAAGGGTGATTACTTTGGTAATGTAAAATGCTATTCCTATCTGTAGGTTTTGTGCACAGTTCGACTTGAAGTTGGTTGTTTACATTTTTAATCTTGATATCTAAAAAGTCACAGTTTTGCTTGTTAATAGATGATTTGAGTCACCTAAGTTAAGCCATTCAATGAAATCTAACAGTTCTTCCTCATTTCCTTGCCACAGGAAACAAATATCATCAATATAGCGGGACCAGGCTGTTATATTTTCCTAAAAGGGAGCTGCTGGGTTAAAAATATGTTTTTCTTCAAACATCGCAACGTATACACATGCTAGACTGAGAGCGCAAGTCGCTCCCATAATGGTCCCTTCAGTTTGTTTTAAAAAAAAACTCTGTGGTAAACAGAAACATTTAGTTTTTTAGGATAATTTCTATACAGTCTACAATAAAGACAGAATGTGCTGTTAGGTCCTCATCATTGGTACTTAACCCCTTCGCTGCTGCGGACATTCCGCTGCAGCGCTGGGGGGGGCAGGGGGGCAGCGCGGCGGGCCTGTGCTCATGACGGAGCCGCTCCGTCATGAGCCACAGTTGAGCTGTGCTCATGACGGAACGGTTCCGTCATGACTCCGCCCATTTGCGTTGTCCCCTCGCACAGGCGGGGAAACAGCGCCGCGCAGGCGGAGCGGCCGCCAACAGGATTGTCATGACGGAACCGTTCCGTCATGAGCACACGCCAACCGTGACTCATGACCGAACGGTTCCGTCATGAGCAGGGAAGGGGTTAAAAGATCTTTTATCATTTGTATAGTGTCATCTTGGGGAATGTTAGAGTATAAAGCTTCGATATCTAAAGTTACTAGCCATTGGGTTTCACTGTTGTAGGGGAGATTATCAATTTTACTAATCATGGCCATTGTGTCCTTAATATATGCTCTCTGTTGTGTAACTAAAGGCTGTAAACAAATGTCAACGTACTTACTCAACAGCTCAGTAAGAGAGTTGATGCTTGACAATATAGGTCCCATTGGTGGATTTTTCATATCTTTATGGACTTTGGGAAGGCCATATAGGGCTGGAATTACAGGTTGAGTATTATTAAGAAAATTGAATTCATCTTGACAGATAACATCATCTTCTTTTGCTAATAGCAACAGGCTACTCACTTTATGAGTGAGGGCATCCCATTCTTTTCTACTTGATTTTTGGTAATGTTTGATGTTATTTAAAAGGGACATAATTTTGTTGTTGTAATCACTCGTATCCATTACTACAATTCCACCGCCCTTGTCGGCGGGCTTGATAGTAATATTTTGGCAGTTTTCTAAGGTTGATAATGCTAACCATTGTTGAGATGTCAGATTATTCCCAAACCACATCTTTTTGTTTAATAGATCGTCTATATTTTTCTCAACTACTCTTTCAAAGACTTCAACGTCCTTAGCAACTAATTGTAATGGAGGGGTCCAGGTCGATTTAGGTTTCAGGCCTGATTTGTTCTGAGTAGGATTTTTGTCTTTCCTTCAAAATAACATTTAAGGCCAATCTTTCTAAAAAGATTTTGCACATCTCTTTCTAAGTTATATCTATCTACAGGAGAATTGATTGCGTATCCTAACCCTTTTTCTAACACTGTCACTTCCTCCTGTGTTAATACCCTATTAGAAAGATTAACAATCGGTGCTTTATTAGTTAATCCCAGTGTTACTGGCTCCTTGGATTGGGGTGGTTCTGTGTAGGGTTCGGGGTGAAAAAAAAACCCTGCCTCTAGCTCTCCCTCTGGTCTGGCCAGGATTGTTTTGGCGTTTGTCCAAAAAAGAAAAAGTATCCCTACTTGGTCCTGGGCTGCTTCCCTATTTCTTGGGTTAAGATCATCCCTGGACTGTTTGTTTTCCGATTCTGAACTAGTGTAAGAAGTATCGAAAGACATTACTCTTTTTTGGGGGAATGTTTTTCTTGGTTGTTGCCAATTTCTTTTATTATAGGGTTCTTCTCTTGGTCAGTCATAGAAGTCCTTTTGTAAATATGGGTAAAAATGTTCCATGTTGTATTTGGAAATGTCATTCCTTAGTTTATTTGCTTTTTTATTTAATAAATATTCTCTGTATCCATTTACAGCTTGTTGTATTTCATCTAATTTGTTTTTGCTTCTTCTGAGGCATTATTTTCTTTAAGCTTCATTTCCAATTCCTCAATCCCTTTTTTTCTATGATAGGACCTCATATGCTCTTTCTATTATTAGATCCATCCAATCACGGTTGCATCTATTCGCAATGAAAGTCCAGTTCTCTATAAATTTCTGACTTTTTATGAAAACACCAGGTTCATTGCGGACCCATAGGCCTCTTGGTATAATTCCTTTCTTACAATACTCAATCAGAAAGTCGGCATGGAGTTCGGTCCTAACGGCCTTTTTTTTATAATTCCACAGTGTTTTCCATTGTTCCTCATCACTGTTTGCAATCGTGATCAAGGTGATATCTTTTGATGCACCAATGATAATTTTCTTAAATTGGTCCTCAGTAAAACCATATGTCTTATAGATTGGAAAAGTCTTGTCAAATGAAATTAACCTCCCAGCTAACCAGCTGTGCAAAAATAGAAATCACAAGAGGAGAAACCCTATATTGTAAGATAGGGACGGGGTAAAGTACTTAACAAGTAAAACATATCCCTGACCAAAAGATAATACTAATTATTGTTAGAATCGTGCTGTTTTGTGATACTAGAGGGGTTACATCAATTGAGTGCTTTCACCACAGTACGTTAATTGTCCATGTGAGAGGGCAGGGCGGATAAACAGACGCGGAGGCTGTATATAGGAGGATAATGGTCGAGTTTTATTCAAGGCTGTGTTCAAAGGGGTCGGAGATACGAAATAATGTTCAGTGTCCTCGGGTAGCTCTTCTTTTCCTTCCCAGGTGTCCCTGTCGGTAATTTCCCCCCGGGAGGGTTCTTCTTCTTTGGTTGTGGGGTTCCCCCGGAGGCTCATGAACATGTAAAGAAAAAGGAGCTCGTCAGTGTTCCAATCTATATATTACGAGGTCAGGATAGTTCCCTCACCAACACCCAGGAGTGATGCTACGTCTTTCAATCCGGGACGTGCCAAAACAAGAGGTACATCAATCATGCAACAATTTAACAGGAAAGGCAGGGGACTTCAAGAGGCTCGGGGTTATCGTGGTCCTTCCTGGTTCTCGGGCTACCGCTATCACGCTAGGGCAAAAGAAAGGGGTTCTGTGCACAAGAAGCAAGTGTTTTGAACGTGCCCGCAGTTTCCCGGTTCCTCCAATACCTCCCACCTCCCTTGTCTGTAATCACCCGCTTTCGTCCCCCCTGCCCGGTCCCGTACCACTCACCGGCTCCGCCGCAACTCTTCTCCCGAGTTGCGGCCGCTCTCCAGCCTCCTCCTGAGGTATCCACCACTCCTCACACCACGTCTCGTCTTCTTCTTCCTCCTCGCTTCGGATTACTCTGGTTCCGCCGTGGTTGTCGTACTCCGCACCTCTTCCGCTCGACGCCTCGTCCTCTGTGTACTTCCTCTCTCCGGCTTATTCGCGCCTTCTGTCCTGTGATTGGGTCTTTTTCTTCACGGTCTCCTCGGTACTTCCGGGTTCACTCCCGCCTCCTCTCGGGAGCTGAGGGAGTGCTTTCTGTAAGGGTGGCAGAGGTAAAGGATTGTTTATTGGTCCCGATACGGTTTGCCTGTTTTCCGGCCCCGGGGTCCTAGGGCCGATATGTGGACGGTTAGGATCGTTGGATACGGGCCATGGCGGAGAGTCGGTAAGTCCTTCCTGACATCTCCTTTCCCTTGCTGTCTTTCTAGTGGGGGGATTCTCTTGAGGATATCGAGAAAAGAAATCCGCGTTTATCTGTTCTGTTCCTTTCCGATGTTTGGTTTGGAATTTGTAGGGCTGTAAGGCTAAGAACCACCGCAATACCCTTTCGTTGTTCCCTTTATTACGGGCCATCCATTCCAAGGGCGCATGATCTGTATATAGGGTGAATTCGCGTCCTTCTAAATAGTATTTCAAAGAGTCGATTGCCCATTTGATGGCTAGAGCTTCTTTTTCAATGACAGCGTAATTCCGTTCTCTCGGAAACAGCTTCCTACTAATGTACAATAGCGGTCTTTCCTCCCCCTGTGTGTCCCTCTGGGATAGGACAGCTCCCAGCCCTTGATCGGAAGCGTCTGTTTGTAGGACAAAGGGTAAGGTGTAGTCAGGACTAGCCAGCACCGTATCCGACGTGAGGGATGATTTTAATTTCTCAAATGCTCGGACCGTCTCTGGGGAAGGATTTCGGAGTTTGTGTTCTGTGTTTATCGTTTTTTGCAATAGGTCTGTGAGAGGCGCAGCTATTTGGGAGAACTGAGGAATAAACCTACGATAATACCCCAGTAACCCTAAGAAGGCACGGAGGTCTTTTGCTGTTTGGGGGAACGGTATTTGGGATATCGCTGTTAATTTTTGACTTTGTGGTCGTATGACACCTTCCCCTAATAGGTAACCCAAATATCTTACGGTTTGGGCCGCCAAGTGACTCTTGGCAGGGTTGATGTTTAGGCCATGGTTTCCCAGGGACCGTACCACCCGAGAGAGGTGATCAAGGTGTTCCGACCAAGAGTCGCTAAATATAATGATGTCATCTATGTAAGCCCCGGCATATTGTTCGTGAGGCCGTAGGATTATGTTCATGGCCCTTTGAAAAGTAGCGGGTGCTCCATGTAACCCAAAAGGTAATACTCGAAATTGGAAAAGGCCGTCCGGTGTGGAGAAGGCCGTCTTTTCCCGATCTTCGGTTCTCAGGGGTATCTGCCAGTACCCTTTACATAAATCAAGGGTGCTGATATACTTTGCTTTACCTATTCGTTCAATCATCTCATCAACTCTCGGTAGAGGGTAGGTATCGAACTCAGAGATTTTGTTGACCTCTCTGAAATCGATACAGAAGCGGACGGAGCCGTCTGGTTTAGGTACCAGTACTATGGGAGAATTCCACTCACTGATAGAGGGCTCTATTATGTCCATCTTGATCATTTTCTGTACTTCATCTCGTATGGTGTGTCTACGTGCCTCCGGAATCCTATATGGTCGGAGACGCACTTTCTTACCGGGACGGGTTTTAATGGAATGTTCTAACAGGGTGGTTCTCCCTGGGGTCTGAGAAAAGATGTCCTGTAAGGGCGTCAAGACCTCGACTAGTGTTTTCTTTAGGGAGGTTGGTAACTCCGAATCGATGCATTGAACAAATAGGGGAGAGTTTACCTCTGTGTTGCCTACGAGGGCTGGAAGGGGTCCCTCCCATTTCTTGAGGAGGTTAACATGGTATATCTGAGACGTCCCTCTATTTTTATCCAGTTCTATTCGATATGTAACGGGGGTTATTTGTTCAAGAATGACATAGGGACCCTGCCATTGGCCTAAGAGTTTGTGGTCCGATTTTGCCATCATTAACAATACTGCGTCTCCTATGGCGAAACTACGGGTCTTCGCGGTCTTATCATATTGAGCTTTTTGTGCCTTTTGGGCTCTCTCCATGTTGTCCCTAACGATGGTACGTATCTGATGCAGATGCGTTTTCAATTGACTCACGTATTCGATGAGGGGTGTGGAGTTGTTTGGTTCAGATTCCCAGCTCTCACGTGTCATATCTAACAGAGAGCGGGGTTGGTGGCCATAAAGCAGCTCAAATGGGGAATACCCCGTGCTCTTTTGTTGTTTACAACGAATCGCATATAGAGCTAAGGGTAAGAGATCTTCCCATTGTCTTGATTCTAGGGCTAGTAGTTTTTTTAACGTGAGTTTAAGGGTGGCGTTATAACGCTCCACCAAACCGTCCGTCTGGGGGTGATAGGCCGCCGTTCGTATCTGTTTGATGCCCAATTGAGAACACACCTGCTTCATCAATTTGGATACGAACGGGGTTCCCTGGTCAGTTATGATTTCACTAGGGAAACCAACCCTAGAGAAGACTGTGATCATGGCTTTGGCTATACTAGACGCATTTGGGTGTCGCAATGCGATGGCTTCTGGAAATCTAGTCGCATAGTCTACCAGAACTAGAACATAGCGACAGCCACTACGAGAGGGTAAAAGAAGGCCTATGATGTCCATTCCTATTCTATGGAATGGTTCGTCTATGATGGGTAGGGGCTGTAGTGGGGCCTTAGGGGGTTGATACCGGCTATTCTTCTGGCAAACGGGACATTCCCTGCAGTATTGTTTCACCTGACGGGCCAATAGAATCGCTCAGTGATGGAGCGTTCCGTTTTCTCGTTGCTGAAGTGTCCCCCTAACAGATGACTATGGGCCATATATAGGACTTTTCCCCGGAAAGGGCCTGGAACCAACAATTGGGGTGTCGAGTTAGTCTCAGCCTTCCTATACAACAACCCCCTGTTAATAAAAAAATAAGGACATACATGTGAGGGGTCTTCGTTGGGTATAGCCTGATTCCACGCTTCTTGAAGAACGGGGTCCTCTCTTTGTGCTGCATGGAAGTTTCGATCCTCTTCCCGTGGATTGTTCTCTGTTTGTACTGGGAGGACTATGGCGGGTTTCTTCCGTTCTTTACGTCTCTGGGTTTTGGATTTCCTGCTTTTTGACGGTGGCCACTCTGGATTGTCATCTCGGGAAAAAGGAGCATCTGCCCACCAGTCCCTGTCTTCAGGTTTGACCTTATCCAGTAGTTGAGACAGTTGTGGATAGTCATTTCCTACTATGATTTGTTCGGGAAGTTGTGGGATGAGACCGACTTTTAATTGTGAACCAGGATCGTTGGGGTGTTGTATATGCACGTAGGTGGTAGGATACGGCTTGGTATCCCCGTGTACACATCGTATGTTCACGATCTCTTCGGATATCTGGAGGTCAGGTCCCAATTCTTGAGGCCGTATTACGCTCTGTCGGCACCCTGTGTCGGCTAAGGCTGTCATGGGTCGTCCATTCACCAATATATCACAATGATAGGGGGGGGCGGCACTGGTTTGTGACATACAACAATAATTTCTGGCTACCCCAATTTCCATGGGTTCCTCTTTTTGGGGACAAAACCGAGCTATATGTCCCATGGCTCCGCAATGGAAACATTGAGGACCAGGTTGTGATGGTCTTGTGACTGGTGCCCCAGGAACCCTGAACACCGGTGTTCCAGGGACTAGAACAGCCGGTTCCGGCTTTCTATTCAGGGGTGGTCGAGGCGGACGATGCGGGCCACTGACCCCTGGTCTCCATGATATGTCTTCTCGCCCTTTCTGTACGTCTTGGGCTCTGCTATAGGCACTTGCAATTTCTACTGCTGTGTCCAGGGTTAGATTAGCGTGTTGTCTGACCCATTTCTGAATGGGTGGATGGAGTGAGGACAGATATTGTTCCAAGTAGACTTTTGCCATGATTTCGTCCTTGGTGGCAGTGGCCGGCTTTAGCCACCGATCGGCCATGTCTTTTACCCGGAAGTATAATGCTCTGGGGGTTTCTTGGGGACCCTCTTTCAGTTGTCTTAAACGTATCCTATAAGTATCGTCGTCTATCCCCAATCTTTCTAGGATGCACCGTTTAATATCGGCGTAGGGGGTAGTTCCTTGAATATTAGCTGCTTGATAGGATGCTTGTAGTTCTCCAGATAGCAAAGGCCCTAGATATTGGCCCCATTTATCAACTGGCCATGCCGCGGCCAGGGCCATTCTCTCAAAATTGTTGAAAAAATAGTCCGGATCCTCTCCTGACACGTATTTCTGCAAAATAACTGAAGGCATGGTGCTTGGGGCCCTCTGTTGCCCAATAGCATCCGCAAGTTTTCCCATGGCGGTATCGTGTGCTTGTCCTTGGTCGGACAGTACTTGTTGGAACTTTCCTCTGTCTTGTTCCACTACCGACAAAAACTTTTCCATAGCCTTACCCAGGCTCTCTTGGTTAACGGCCATCCTGGCGAGTACAGCCTCCATGTCTTTGGATGATCCCACTTCTGGCACCACTTGTGGGAGGGCAGGGCGGATAAACAGACGCGGAGGCTGTATATAGGAGGATAATGGTCGAGTTTTATTCAAGGCTGTGTTCAAAGGGGTCGGAGATACAAAATAATGTTCATTGTCCTCGGGTAGCTCTTCTTTTCCTTCCCAGGTGTCCCTGTCGGTAATTTCCCCTCGGGAGGGTTCTTCTTCTTTGGTTGTGAGGTTCCCCCGGAGGCTCATGAGCATGTAAAGAAAAAGGAGCTCGTCAGTGTTCCAATCTATATATTACGAGGTCAGGATAGTTCCCTCACCAACACCCAGGAGTGATGCTACGTCTTTCAATCCGGGACGTGCCAAAACAAGAGGTACATCAATCATGCAACAATTTAACAGGAAAGGCAGGGGACTTCAAGAGGCTCGGGGTTATCGTGGTCCTTCCTGGTTCTCGGGCTACCGCTATCACGCTAGGGCAAAATAAAGGGGTTCTGTGCACAAGAAGCAAGTGTTTTGAACGTGCCCGCAGTTTCCCGGTTCCTCCCAATACCTCCCACCTCCCTTGTCTGTAATCACCCGCTTTCGTCCCCCCTCCCCAGTCCCGTACCACTCACCGGCTCCGCCGCAACTCTTCTCCCGAGTTGCGGCCGCTCTCCAGCCTCCTCCTGAGGTATCCACCACTCCTTACACCACGTCTCGTCGTCTTCTTCCTCCTCGCTTCGGATTACTCTGGTTCCGCCGTGGTCGTCGTACTCCGCACCTCTTCCGCTCGACGCCTCGTCCTCTGTGTACTTCCTCTCTCCGGCTTCTTCGCGCCTTCTGTCCTGTGATTGGGTCTTTTTCTTCACGGTCTCCTCAGTACTTCCGGGTTCACTCCCGCCTCCTCTCGGGAGCTGAGGTAGTGCTTCCTGTAAGGGTGGCAGACGTAAAGGATTGTTTATTGGTCCCGATACGGTGTGCCTGTTTTCCGGCCCCGGGGTCCTAGGGCCGATATGTGGACGGTTAGGATCGTTGGATACGGGCCATGGCGGAGAGTCGGTAAGTCCTTCCTGACAGTCCAATACACTATTAACATATAATCCTTATAACAAAAACATATGCATAAAAAGAAAAACCTTAAATATCAGACACAAAGTCTTTTATTAAGAAAATATACAAATTCAATCCTTAGTTATCATTGTGGTTAAAAACAATATACATTTAAAAACACTTTCAGAAACAGTCCATTATTTCTGTACAGATATTTTGATTAAAAAACAAGAAAACTACAAAAAGTTGACGCGGCGTTTCGGTGCGATAAAATCAACCACCTTCTTCAGGACAGAGTTTTCTACAAAGATGTTTTAAAAAACATTGAACAATACAATATATTAGTATTCATATTATAAAACATATTCCAATTTTTATTCCAATTTGTATACACTATATCATAATATATGTTTCTAATTACAAACAACAACTAGGAACAATAACATACTGTGCTAATGCTTCAAAAAATACTTTAAACAATGTATTATAATGTTATCCTTTCTATAAACAACAACATATTGTCTCCATTGTTATCCATGATACTTAGATTTTAAAACCCCACTTGTTGAAAAAAATAAACCCATGAGCCACAAAGCCACACATGATTCTAATATGTCTACACCTACCTACCCAAATGTATCAATGCTTCCTTTCTCTGATTCAACTGGGAAACATTCTTATAGTTGCATATGTGAATAAAAACCATGGAATTGCCTGCAAATCAATTGATGATAATTCAGTCATGATTCATAAATAAGGTTTTGATATGACAAACTATGAATTTGACGTGCATATAACGCACCTTTTTATGTGGTACAATTTGAACATAAAACGTAAAAAACGAGAACAATTCTACATGTCTAAATTTAGGACTCTCAGAGAAGGTTTGAATAGTAAAGAAGACTGGGAGAAATTGATCTAGAGAGGAAGCATGCCTATGCTTCGCCTTTCTTCTGAGGTCCATTAATGCCTAATAAATAGTCACTCCTGTGCTAGTCTTATGCTAAACATGATACGTATAGGTTAATTATGAAACATTAATTTATTATTAACTAGGATATAAGGGTAGGGATGAGTATGATACACTCTTACAAATTTTGTGTTTCCCGAAACAGATTTTTTTTTTAATCTCGATATCAAATGTAATTGGCATATTAGAATATGTTCTGAGGGGCATTTGAAACTTAAACAGCACCCCCTTACAATCCCCCTCTTCATAATATTTTTATGTTAGACACTCTAAGATGGCCGCCACGGCACCTAGATGGTATTGGTGACCATTACACAAAAAATGAAATGATGTATCAGCACGCCCAGGGAGAGGTTTTTTTTCATCAATACAGGAGGTTTGTTAAATCTATTCCAAATGACATATGGGCAAATCCTCTATGCGATATTTATCTCTAATATAATTATCTGCCCTTAGATAATGCTATGCACAGACAGGTACGCATGATCCTTCCAATATGGCCGCCCAAGTTGAGGTTTTTGCCGTTTATTAATACTGCCTGAGTCCTTCATAACGAATATCTTTTCGAGACAATATATACGGGTAGGATAATTAAATTGGTAAACTTTTTAAGAAATATGAGCTGCTAATAGAATGAACTTTTTTTAGATACTGTTTGGATTAACATTGTAAGATGGCCACCAGATAGCACGGTTAAGACTAAATATAAAGAGTATTGTCCTCATGAAATGTGAAGATCGCTAAAAGAATATTCGATCCTATGAGGGTTATAACCAGCATAGGTAATGAATATGATAGAAATCGAAAACTTATTTGAATGTATGCAAAAGATCAAAGATATAATTAAATTCGACCATCTAAAGATGGCCGCCACTAGTCACGATATACAAATGATAAAGTATATGTTGATTTGTGTCTAACGACTATTTTATAATGACACCACTTTATTCCCATAGTGTTTATACTACACAAGGAGTATGAAATAGCAGTATCTATCAAAAATCGATCAATTTTACACACAGTCGCAAAATTAGATCATGTGACCTTTAAGTAGAGTATATAAATCCGCTTCTGGAGCAGGCCTCTTTCTACATCCTAACCTGGAACACGATCGCAGGGAGCAGTGAGGCCGGAGTTCTTTAATCAGGTAAGGAGGAATCCCTAGTATCTTTGAATTTAGCGGACTTGCCCCAAATAGCTGTGGGGCTTGATACTATGCCATTGAGTGCAACAGGGTATGTCGTTTCATCCTGCTAGAGGACCCGTTTTAGAAAACTTAATGGTGGGTAATATCAGCCACGTAATAAATTATAAATGTTCAGCAAGATATTTGTCCGTTTCCATTGATAAATAATCCGGTGGTAGCAAGCATATATTATATATTCTGCTCATTTCTTCTCGCGTGACCTGACCGACATAACGAGGAAGGGCACTTCTAAGAGAGAGAACTACGTAACAATTAGGAATCTTTAGTAATAAAATCACGCGGTTTTACTGATAAATAACCGGTGCCAACAAGCAGAGACATTACATATTCTGCTCATTATTACATGGCCTTAATAACATAACGAAAGTGATTTAGATACGGGCATTTCCGAGAAAGAAAATTGCCTATATACCATTACTGTAACTGGTCTGTATAAATACCAGTTATTTTTGTACTTATGAGATCGCTCTATAGCCATAGAGAAAATGAGGTAGTGGCCTATAGATAGGCAATGCCATTGTATAATATGGACACAACGTCTTTGACCCTTCAATAAAAACATGGGAAAGAGCGAATGGAGGCCAGCATTTGTACCTAAAAAATAAGAAATTATTTATATTTACAGACTTGACTAAAAGTATTTTACTTTGTTGATAATTACAGATTGTACCTTTTGTGTTGCAGTGCAAAGATAGCAGCAAAATCAGGTAATGACTCAACCTCTTGACTTTTATTTGATAATATTCACAAAAGGTTGGTTAATAAGACTAAGAGAGAAGGACATAGAAATAATTAATACATTTCTTTGAATATCCCCAAAAAATTCCTATATACAACAAAGAAGTGAAGCTCAATCACAGCTCATCTGATTTGCGGTTGAAAGGGACTGGTTTTTTATCGGTAGGCCTCCTCTTTTATATCTTTCTATCCAAATTATTGATGTACCACTAAACAGGAGATAAAACCTCTTTTATTTTTACTTTTACGGGCACCATTATAGGCTCCCTCAATCGTTTTTATTGAGGAATTGTATCACATAAAAAAGTGCATTATATGCACGTCAAATTCATAGTTTGTCATATCAAAACCTTATTTATGAATCATGACTGAATTATCATCAATTGATTTGCAGGCAATTCCATGGTTTTTATTCACATATGTAACTATAAGAATGTTTCCCAGTTAATTCAGAGAAAGGAAGCATTGATACATTTGAGTAGGTAGGTCTAGACATATTGGAATCATGTGTGGCTTTGTGGCTCATGGGTTTATTTTTTCAAAAAGAGTTCAGTCGTGGGGTTTTTAAATCTAAGTATCATGGATAGCAATGGAGACAATATGTTGTTGGTTATAGAATGAATAATATTATAATACATTGTTTAAAGTATTGTTTGAAGCGTTAGCACAGTATGTTATTGTTCCTAGTTGTGGTTTGTAATTAGAAACATATATTATGATATAGTGTATAAAAAGTGGAATAAAAATTGGAATAGGTTTTATAATATGAATACTAATATATTGTATTGTTCAATGTTTTATAAAACATCTTTTTAGAAAACTCTGTCCTGAAGAAGGTGGTTGATCTTATCGCACCGAAACGCCGCGTCGACTTTTTATAGTTTTCTTGTTTTTTAATCAAAATATCTGTACAGAAATAATGGACTGTTTCTGAATGTGTTTTTAAATGTATATTGTTTTTAATGATGAATAAACATTTACTTTGTATATTTTCTTGACAAAAGACTTTGTGTCTGATATTTAAGGTTTTTCATTTTATGTATATGTTTTTGTTATAAGGATTATATGTTAATAGTGAATTGGACAATTGGTGAAAGCACTCAATTGATGTAACCCCTCTAGTATCAAAAAAACAGCACATGATTCTAACAATAATTATTATCTTTTGGTCAGGGACTTGTTTTACTTTTTATGTATTGTAACTGTGCCTGTTTTCTATTTTGTCTTGCCCCTGTATTTTGTCCTGCTTTTTGGCCTGTTCCTGCCCATTTCCCTCCCTGCTGCCCCCATGTCCCCTCCCCCCTGCCAATCTCCCGCCTCCCAGCTGCAAATCCCGCCCTCCTTCCCTACGTATTGGCGGCCGCTGTGCGGCCACGTGCAGCGGGCCCTCCAAAGGCGCACCAAAGGCAAGCCCAACTGCGCCCGTCCGCAGCCAGCGCCAGTGACCATGGATCTTCGGCCATCAACTGGTACAACCCAGCTACCCTCCTCTCACTCAACCCCAGTAGAAACAGAAACTGCCACCCGTCGTCGCCGAACACCACCAACGGACAATTCTCTTGCCGACACTCCTTCACCATCTACACGCCCCTTCGACCTCCGCACCCACACCGGACGCCCGCACCAACGAAGCCCTGAATTGCATCCTCCTTGACGTGCGCTCCCTGCACAGACATGCCATAGAGATCTAGGACCGCCTCGACACCCTCTCACCAGACGTCACCTTCCTTGCTGAAACCTGGACTAACTCCGCCTCTGCCCCCAACATCGCCACCTCAATCCCGGACGGCTACAAGATCAAGAGGAAAGACTGCCCCCACTGCCCTGGAGGAGGACTCGCCATAGCACACAAGAAGACCTTCCGACTCTCCACCTCCAGCATGAGCGACTCCTCCTCCACCACCAAACACCTTCACTTCCAGATCCGGACCAACCTCAGAAACATGCTCTGTGGCACCCTTGCCTACAGACCCCGAGGCCCTGCGCACCTTTCACCACCGCCATTGCCGACCTCATCGCACTCCTTGCTATTGCACACAAGAGCTCCCTCCAACTTTCCACCTCCTGCACGAGCGACTCCTCCTCCACCACCGAACACCTTCACTTTCAGATCCGGACCAAACCCCAGAACCACGCTCCGCAGCACCTTTGCCTACAAACCCCCCAGGCCCCACGCACCTTTCATCACCACCATTGCCGACCTCATCGCACCCCACGCCATCGCCTCTACAGACTACATACTCATCGGAGACCTGAACTTCCACCTCGACAACCATAGTTACCCGGACTCCACCACCCTCCTGGACAAACTATCCAACATCGGAGTGAAGCAGTTCGTCACCACTGCCACCCACAAGGCAGACACATCCTTGACCCCGTCTTCGCAGGAGGAACGAACCTCCACTTCAGCTACTCCTCGCAGCCCGTCTGGACTGACCACCCATGCGTACATTTCTCTTTCAGCACCTCCACCGCACCCAAACCCGCCACACGCCCGCCACAAAGGAACTGGAGCAAGGTCCCAGAGGAGGACCTCAATTCTACCCTCATCCATGACCCCCCGCCACGACCGATGCCAACTCTGCAGCCACGGAACTACACCCCTGGATCTCCAGCTGCGCAGACAAGCTCGCTTCCCTCCGCCGCCCCGACATACAACGCCCTCTGAAGGCCGCCTGGTTCACCACCGACCTCCAAGAAGCTAGACGCGCTTACAGACAGCTCGAGATACAATGGAGAAGCAGCAAAACAACCGAAGACCCGGCCACCTACAAGCACGCCACCAACTCATAAGAACCACTGAAGGACCTTCGTCAGGAACAAAATCCTCACCAATGCCAACAGCTCAAAGGAACTCTTCAACATCATCCAGCAGTTCACCAAACCCCCCAGCGAAGCTACAGACATAACACCTTCCCAGGACCTCTGCAACAAACTCGGCTCCTTTTTCCACCTATAGATCAAGGCCCTCTATGACAACTTCAACAAACAGACTCCAAAAACCACCCGCCCCTCCAGCAACGACAGTCAGCCCACCATCACCATCTGGACACTGGTCACCACAGAAGACAGCACAGAGACCATGAGAAGCACACATTCAGAAGCACCCATGGACCCGTACCCGCCTCACATCTTCCACAGACCCGCCGCCGCCATCGTACCCGAACTACGCCGCTCCTTCAATGCCACTTTCGAATCTGGCATCTTCCCCAATGACTGGAAGCGGGCTGAGGTCAAGCCCCTCCTCAAGAAACCCTTGGCTGACCCAACAGACCTGAAAAGCTACCGGTCCATCTCTCTCCTTCCCTTCGTAGCCAAAGTCACAGAGAAATTCGTCAACACACATCTAACCACCTTCATCGAAGAGAAAACCATTCTCGACTACTCCCAATCCAGATTCCAATGGAACCACAGCACCGAGACTGCCCTCCTCGCTACCACCGCTGACATCCGCATGCTACTCGACCAAGGGGACACCGTCTTGGACCTCTCCGCCCGCCTTCGACACCGCCTCCCACCGCACCCTTGCAACCAGAATCCACGACGCTGGCAAACAATGACTCGCCCTCGATTTGATCCGCTCCTTCCTCACCGGCAGAATTCAACAGATCAGACTCCCACCCTTCCTCTATGAACCCACAGAGATCAACTGCAGAGTACCCCAAGGATCATCACTCAGCCCCACGCTCTCCAATATCTACATGGCACCCCTCGCCGCCATCGTCAGATAGCATGGGCTCAGCATAGTATCTTATGCCAACGACACCCAGCTCTTCCTCTCCCTCACGAAGAACCCCGAAGACACCAGACTCAGCTTCCAAGAAGGAATGAAAATTGTTGCCACCTGGATGAGACACAGCTGCCTAAAACTGAACTCAGAGAAGAGAGAGAAATCCTAATCCTTGGGCCCTCCACCTCAGCGTGGGACAGCACCTGGTGGTCTGCCGCCCTCGGAACCCCGACGGACCACGCCCGGAACCTCGGTATCATTCTGGACTCCTCCCTCACCATGACTCGCCAGGTCAATGACGTCGCCTCCACCTGCTTCAACTCCCTGAGCATCCTCCGCAAGAGCTTCAAGTAGGGGGGGGCGCTAGGTGGCGCACGGCGGAATGGCTGCCTCTGGGTGAAGCTCCCGCTGCCCAGCGCTGAAATCCTGAAATAATCCTCCCTGAACGTCGCAAATCCTGTCATAACGGGTCTCGGTGGATGCACTGCTGTCTCTGCCACCGATTACGACCCTCGTGGATCTGGGCGACCCGGCGTCTGCTAGGTGTAAGGCTGCTGTCGCTGCCGCCGGCTGGCGTGAGACCCTCGCTGGTGCCGGAGCCGGGTGGTGACCGCTACGCGAGGCCGGTGCTGCACACGTGGGCGGAGAGGCCCGGCTGCGTCCTCTGGGTCCCGGATAATCGGACCTGCACCGGAGGCGCTGAGGGTCCGTGGAACCCTTCCTGAAGCCTGTACCCGGGGAAACCACAGACGCTGTGACACTGGGCGAGCTGAATACACACTGCAGACATCGAAGGTGAGGACGCGAGTTTCCTGCCCGGGGACGGAGAACGGCGCGAAGCGGCCCTCCCTGACCCGCCCCGTTGTGACCGGCTGTTTCCCGCTGGCCCTGGCGGCCTGCCTGTCCGGCTAGAGGCCGAGTGATGGTGCCTAAGGGAGGAGGCTGAAGCTGCGCTGCCCCTGTCTGGAGGACGTTAGTGCTGGGTCCGAGGGGCCCGTGTCGGCGCCCGCGAGGGAGTCCTGCCTGGACTGAGGCGGTTGCTGCTTGCCTGGGGGCACTGGTCGGAGGGTCGCGCTCCTCCCTTGCTGGGTCCGGACGGTACCGCGGCGGAGGTAGGAGGCCTGCCGTGTGATCTTGGGAGCCCGGACTTGTGTCGCCCTGATCCTGCCTCCCCCTTTTTGGATGCCGGCGGCTGTGGGTGCGGAGATCATACTCGCTCCCAATATCCTGATGGCGGATGGCCTGCTGACGAAGTGCGTGGTCTGACCGAGCGATTGGGGCTGATTCCAGGCGCAGGGACCGGTGACGAGCGTCGCCCTAGCGATACCGCGGAGGAGATCCGATTGCCCTGTGGTGGAGCTCATTGGGGTGAGGGCGGACTGCCTCATATTTCTGCGCCCCGGATACACTAGGTCGTGTGTTTCCGACTTCGCGCCTGCAGTGGTCTACCTGTAAGGACTGACATGGGGAAGCCGGACAGCCGCCAGCCTCGCCTCACCTTTGAGGCAAAAAAGTCCACTAAATCCCAGCCCGGGGAGGACGCGGGAGGGTCGGCCCAATCAGCCCCTCCGCCGGTAGACGATGTCAAATCTATCCTACTGGATATGAGGCAGAGTCTGGCGACTATCGTGGACAAAATGGACTCTATGCAGTCCCGTATGGACTCCATAGTCCACAAGGTGGATAGCCATGGTGAACGCCTCACAGAGACGGAGCGGCGTATTTCGGATTCAGAAGACCGAACGACACAATTATCGGCTACGGTGACACGTATGGATAAAGTCCTCCGAGTAATAGCAGCCAAGAACGAGGAGTTGGAGGCGCGTAGTCGCAGAAATAACATACGCATCATTGGCGTACCGGAATCAACCCACACGGGTAAGATGGAGGTCTATGTGGAAGGCTTGCTGCGAGCAGTGGTGGGCACGGATTCCCTCTCTCCTCAGTTCATTGTCGAGAGGGCGCATAGATCGCTGGCTTCGAGGCCGCCGCCGGGGGCTCCTCCCCGCCCCATCATCGCTCGCCTGCTGAACTTTCGAGACCGCGACGCAGCCCTTCGGACGGCGAGGGAACAGAGGACCCTATCCTACGATGGTAACTCCTTCACTATATTCCCGGACTTCACCCCCGTGGTCCAAGAAGAACGAAAGAAGTTCATTGTAGTCAAGCAAAACTGCGTGCTGCACAAATTGACTATGCGCTATTATACCCAGCCCGCTTGCGCATCACACATCAGGGGAAACAAACCTTCTGCACGAGTCCTCAACAAGCAGAGGAATTCCTGAAACGTGTCAAGAAGCGCGAACTGGAGCGCCCCTCCACGCCGACCTCGGACTGATGGTGCTGAGCCACCATTGTGCAACGCCGGGACCGGATGCTCAGTGACTGGTAGGTTGGTGCGAGTGAACGCTGATGCGAAACTTGATATGATGGCCTGCGAGCCTGCCTGAACTGTATTGGTGGGCAGTCATCGGAGTCCTGCTCCTACTCCCGGCGCGTCAGACTTTCAGGACATTACGCTTTGCTGGGCACCCTCTGTCCATGGAGAGGACTCGGTTATCTACTGGGTATGCTCTAATGGCTCAGGGGGATACAGTGTCTCCACCTAGATTGCGCCCTCAAGGGTATCACCCCATTGTTCTTTCACGGTTATATGTTGATCCCTTATGGTACTTGCTATGGGGGAGTTTTGTGGGGGGGTGGGGGGCAGGGGGTTGATCCAGATGGCATGATTGGGATGCTGCTGTGGGTGGGGGGAGGAGGGGGGTGTTGGGGATTTAAGGTGTCTTATGGTTCTGACTGGCAGGAGGTGGCGTTTGCATTGTTCTCTTTGCATCATTCAGGGGGCGGCGGGCGCATTGTGTTGTGCTATTTGAATATGGCGATTTATAATGAGTGATCCGCCAACAGGTGGGGACTGTACTAGTGTCATGTTCACGGCGCCTGCCGTTTTCCCCGCTCCTCCGCTTCCCCGCTACCACACACAGAAACGGCCGAGAGACTCACTTCCGGCTGGGAGATGAGTCACGGTCTAGTCTTTAGACAAACAAAGCAGTTCACGGAAGCACTTCCGGGGGAAACGCTTAAACACCGCGTTTCCCGCCGGCTCTGTGCTTCGGATTTCGCTAGATGTGCTGAACGACACGAGACGCTGTTTCTGCTTCACGGAAGACCTTGGAAGCGGGCTGTGCCTTCCGGACTGGAGCCCCGCTGTGGTCTTCGTAATCCCTCTGGGAAACAAAAAGGTACTTTCGTTCAGTTCTGCTGGAGTCACCGTAACGCGGCTGCGTTATGGGTGATCAGAAGTAGATCCGCGCAGGAGCGCTTAGAATATTGATTTTGACCGCGCAAGAGCGCCTTTGATGATTTTGTTAGATCCGCGCAGGAGCGCTTAGAGTATAGATTTTGACCGCGCAAGAGCGCCTTTGATGATTTTGTTAGATCCGCGCAGGAGCGCTTAGAGTATTGATTTTGACCGCGCAAGAGCGCCTTTTGATGATTTTGTTAGATCCGCGCAGGAGCGCTTAGGGTTATTTTGTTCTTGTTAGTTCTCCTTGGGTTTCCACTAATTGCTTTCCAGGGATGCCAGTGTTTTGTTAAACCCAGACATGTGGAACTGACGCGCAGGAGCGCTATTCTTTTAGTTCTTGAGAGCCTAACGCTGCCATCTCGTCACAACTGAACCTTCCTTGAAGCTGTATTTCAGGGTTCATTAGTTGCAGCCACTGGTGAGTTCTAGGTTGAGGAACAGGGCTTTTCTGTGTGTGTTTGGCGTATCTTGTAACGGGGAGTTGGGTCCTTCACTGATCTGGGTCTCTTTGTCTTTCAGTTGGCTCCGAGACACCCTTCACCTCAACCCCCTGCTTTCATTCTGGCTCCCTTCCCTGCGTCCATCTCATCCTTGCTGGGTTCTACTGTCCACACGGGTCAGGTTGGTACAGGGGTGGGCGCTCCTGTCGTCTCTGCGGACTTGCTCCACAGGCAGAGGTAAGCATTGTGGGGCACCTGACAGAATCCGAAGCCCACGTTTATCAGTCCACCTAGACGACATGGGCGACCCGGAGGTTACCTTACAAGACATCGCAGTCATGCTGGCTGCCATGCAGGCAGAGAACCACAGTCTGCGCCATGACATAACCGCCCTACAGGGCCAGATGTCAGCCGGAGTCACCAGTCCTTGGGGAACCAACCCGAGCCCCAGGGTCAGCCAGGAGGGTCTTTTGCGACAACCTATTTTTACCTTTGGGGGGTCCTCCGCTGCCACCACTCCGAATACAGCCATCCAAGTCATCGCCCCTCATTCAGTCCAGTTGGCACCACCTGAACGCTTCTATGGGGACAGTACCAAGTATGGTATTTTCATGCACCAATGCCACCTGCATTTCATGGCCAGACACACGGCGTTTCCCGACGACGCAGCCAAGGTGGCTTACATCCTGTCCTACATGGGTGGAGACGCCGCCCAGTGGTCCATTGCGTTGGTAGAAAACGACGATCCCATGCTACACCACTTGCCCACCTTTCAGGAGTCCATGCGGCGTATGTTCGCTCGTCACACCTTTGTGCAAGCAGCGGACAACGAGCTGCTCAACCTCAAGCAAGGCAGCCAGGACCTCCTTCATTATATCACCACGTTCAGCAGGCTTGTTATCGAATCCCATTGGCCTGAAGACAAAAAGGTGTCTGTGTTCTATCGAGGATTGCGCGATGATCTGAAGGATCTCATAGCGCAATTACCCAACCCACCGGAGGAGATAGGTCCTTTCATCGATCTGGTGGTGAAAATGAATTTCCGATTACAGGAACGAAGGACCGATAAAGGGAAAGGCAGTGAAAACCGTTTCTTATCCTTCGGGGACAAAAGCGTAGAAAAAGCCAGAGAGGACCCTGCTTCCGCTTCCCAAGGCGAGACAACCGAACCAATGCAGATCGGGGGCATCAGAGGGCCCTTAACAAGTCAAGAAAGGGAAAGGCGAAGGAGGCAGAATCAATGCCTGTACTGCGGGAAAAGCGGCCACTTCGTCAGAGAATGTCCGGTGAAGCCAACGAAACCCCGGGGCAGAAGACCTTTCGCATTGCCCATCACCAAGACAGACAAGACGGGAAACGAAAACACCCAGTAGACAAGGGGATCCGTCCTCTGGGTTCTTCGACTTGCACCTTGGCGATCCCTGCGGTTTTTGACGGCAGTCACCACGTAGGAATGGAAGTGTCCTTACGGAACCAGGCGGGCAGGACCTGGCAGGTGACAGCTATGTTAGACTCCGGTGCTACAGGCAGTTTTATCGATACTGCTTTTTCCTGTGCCCTGGGCATGGCTACAGTGCCAAAAGACCAACCTGAAACCGTCAAGGCTGTTGATGGTACGGATCTCACCTCCGGTCCTATCCGGCACCAAACAGAGAGCCTGATCATGTCTTTTGTTAATCACCACGCCGAATCAATCAGCTTTGATGTTATCGATGCCCCTCAATTCAAGGTGATATTGGGATTACCATGGTTGGTGAAACACAATCCCCATATCGACTGGGTGTCGAGAATAGTACACCTGAATTCGGAATACTGCAGTGAAACCTGTTATGCGAAGGACGATCTCCTGGGGAGTCATGCTATACAAGCACAATCGCTTCCTCTCCGAGGAATGGGGATAGTCTCCCAGGTAACTACGCCAGTCATACCAGAGGAATACCAGGACCTAGCCGAGGTGTTCGACAAGAAGGGGGCTAACACCTTGCCACCGCATCGGTCGTTCGACTGCCGTATAGACCTCGTCCCAGGCTCCACCTTGCCTTGTAGCAGAATTTATTCGCTCACGGAAAAGGAGAACATCCACCTTCGCTCCTATTTGGATGAGTATCTGGACAACGGCTTTATACGTCATTCCAGGTCTCCGGTTTCCTCTCCTCTTTTCTTCGTATCGAAGAAGGAAGGTGATCTGAGGACCTGCATAGACTTTCGAGCTATGAACGCCATCACCGTAAAAAACCGTTACCCCCTGCCGTTAATCACCAACCTTCTGGATCAGGTAAAGAACGCCTCCGTATACACCAAGCTCGACCTCCGTGGGGCTTACCATCTCGTCAGAGTCCGAAAGGGTGACGAATGGAAGACCGCCTTTCGGACGAAATTCGGTCTGTTCGAATACCAGGTCATGCCTTTCGGACTCTGTAACGCCCCCGCGGCGTTTCAGTTCTTTATAGACGAGGTGTTACGGGACTACCTAGACGTCTTCTGTATCGTCTACATAGACGACATCTTGATATATTCGCAATCCATCACCGAACACGTGCAGCATGTGCGTTCCATCCTACGACAGCTGAGTAAACATCGCTTGTACGTGAAACTGGAAAAGAGCGTTTTTCACGTTACCTCGGTGGAGTTTCTAGGTCACATCATCACTCCGGCAGGCATTCAAATGGACAGCAAGAAGGTGGACGCCATTCTGTCCTGGCCTCCTCCGGAGTCCGTAAAAGGGGTTCAACGGTTCCTGGGGTTTGCCAACTACTACCGGAGATTCATCACCGGATTCTCCGGGATGGTAGCTCCTATCACCCGCTTGTTGCGGAAAGGAGTACGGTTTGAGTGGAATCAGACAGCAGACGACGCTTTTCAGGAACTAAAGAGGCGTTTTACCATAGCCCCGGTCCTGGTGCACCCAGACACGGAACAGCCCTTCATTGTAGAGGCAGACGCATCTGAACACGCCATTGGAGGGGTGTTATCTCAAAGGAGTACTAGCACAGGACAGCTGCATCCGGTGGCTTTCTACTCCAAGAAACTGCAACCAGCCGAACGCAACTACACCGTGTCTGACAGAGAACTTCTCGCTATCAAGACCGCATTCGAGGAATGGCGCCACTTCCTGAAAGACGCTAAGCACACGGTTACCATCTACACGGACCACAGGAATCTCCAATTCCTGAGGTCAGCCCGTGCCCTTACCGCCCGACAGCTTCGATGGACTCTATTCTTTAATGAATACAATTTCGTGATCACATTTCGACCTGGGAAGGACAACGCCAAGGCCGATGCCCTATCACGGCTAGGAGAATCCGACGAGGAGGCAGAAGACACCGAGCCTGTCCCCATCATCGCTGAGACACGCTTCCAGGGGGTTGTAGCATCCTCGGACTTCATGCTTCAGGTACAAAAGGACACAAAGCAGTCCGACCTGGAGGTTCTGGCAGACGGACAAGGAGGGGTAACGTGCGTAGATGGGTTGCTGTTCCATGGACAACAATTGTATTTACCGGGGTTGACCAGTCAGCAAAAGGCAGTCTGCCTGTGCCATGACCATGTTCTATCCGGCCATCCGGGGTACCACAAGACGCTTGAGCTCGTACAACGACAGTTTTGGTGGCCATCGCTGGTGACAGACACCAAGGACTATGTGGCGAGCTGCACCATCTGTCTCTTAGGGAAGAACACATCCGAGCCTCCTAGGGGTCTTCTACGTCCCATCCCGGTGCCACCGTATCCGTGGCACACCATTTCCATGGACTTCGTGGTGGAACTCCCTCTCACCAAGACGGGGCACACCACCATTCTCACCATAGTGGATCATCTCTCCAAGATGGCTCACTTCGTGCCTTTGGTGAAACTACCCACGGCTGCGGAACTGGCTTTGATCTTTGTACACGAGGTGGTTCGCCTCCATGGAGTTCCATCGGTGGTGATCACGGACCGGGGATCGCAATTCATCTCCCGCTTCTGGAAGGAAGTATGCAGGATCCTCGAACTGGACGTGCGCCTGTCCTCGGCGTACCACCCTCAAACCGACGGTCAGGCCGAAAGAACCAACCACACCATGGAGCAGTACCTCCGTTGTTTACTGCTTATGGTTGAAAAGGAATGGTCCGAGGTGTTATGGATGGCGGAGTACGCCTATAACAACAGTAAACATTCGGCCATTGGAATGTCTCCTTTCTTTTGTCTTCATGGCCGTCATCCCCGCACCTCCGCATGGGAAGGTCCTCCCGACAGCAGGTTACCCACAGTCCGGTCATATCACGAATCCTTGCGCCGCATCTGGCAACAAGCCCGTTTTGAATTGGCCAAGGCTAAGGACACCTACAAGGCACAGGCCGATGCACACAGACAGAAGGAGCCCTCGTACGGTGTGGGTGATCGGGTGTGGCTGTCCATTCGGCACCTCAATGTGCACGGTCCCAAGAAACTGTTGCCCCGTTTTGTGGGTCCGTTTGAGGTCGAGCGGGTGGTTAACCCCGTGGCTGTGAGACTCTCACTCCCTCCGCACATGAGGATTCACCCGGTCTTCCATGTCTCGCTGCTGCAACCGGTCCGTTCTGGTGTCTCTCTTCCCTCTCCTCCTTCTCCGGTGGTGGTGGAGGACCATGTCGAGTATGAGGTCCAGGCCATTCTGGGTTCTCGTCGTACTAAGGGTAAGCTCTTCTACCTGGTTGCCTGGAAGGGGTACGGGCCGGACGAGCGTTCTTGGGAGCCCTTGTCCCATGTTCGCCATGCTCCCATGCTGGTTCGTGCCTTTCATCTGAGCCATCCGCTCAGTCCTCGTCCTGTATCCCCCATTTAAGGTTCTGGCGGGGTTGAGGGGGGACCTGTTTTAGGGGGGGGGTACTGTCATGTTCACGGCGCCTGCCGTTTTCCCCGCTCCTCCGCTTCCCCGCTACCACACACAGAAACGGCCGAGAGACTCACTTCCGGCTGGGAGATGAGTCACGGTCTAGTCTTTAGACAAACAAAGCAGTTCACGGAAGCACTTCCGGGGGAAACGCTTAAACACCGCGTTTCCCGCCGGCTCTGTGCTTCGGATTTCGCTAGATGTGCTGAACGACACGAGACGCTGTTTCTGCTTCACGGAAGACCTTGGAAGCGGGCTGTGCCTTCCGGACTGGAGCCCCGCTGTGGTCTTCGTAATCCCTCTGGGAAACAAAAAGGTACTTTCGTTCAGTTCTGCTGGAGTCACCGTAACGCGGCTGCGTTATGGGTGATCAGAAGTAGATCCGCGCAGGAGCGCTTAGAATATTGATTTTGACCGCGCAAGAGCGCCTTTGATGATTTTGTTAGATCCGCGCAGGAGCGCTTAGAGTATAGATTTTGACCGCGCAAGAGCGCCTTTGATGATTTTGTTAGATCCGCGCAGGAGCGCTTAGAGTATTGATTTTGACCGCGCAAGAGCGCCTTTTGATGATTTTGTTAGATCCGCGCAGGAGCGCTTAGGGTTATTTTGTTCTTGTTAGTTCTCCTTGGGTTTCCACTAATTGCTTTCCAGGGATGCCAGTGTTTTGTTAAACCCAGACATGTGGAACTGACGCGCAGGAGCGCTATTCTTTTAGTTCTTGAGAGCCTAACGCTGCCATCTCGTCACAACTGAACCTTCCTTGAAGCTGTATTTCAGGGTTCATTAGTTGCAGCCACTGGTGAGTTCTAGGTTGAGGAACAGGGCTTTTCTGTGTGTGTTTGGCGTATCTTGTAACGGGGAGTTGGGTCCTTCACTGATCTGGGTCTCTTTGTCTTTCAGTTGGCTCCGAGACACCCTTCACCTCAACCCCCTGCTTTCATTCTGGCTCCCTTCCCTGCGTCCATCTCATCCTTGCTGGGTTCTACTGTCCACACGGGTCAGGTTGGTACAGGGGTGGGCGCTCCTGTCGTCTCTGCGGACTTGCTCCACAGGCAGAGGTAAGCATTGTGGGGCACCTGACAACTAGTCAGCTCACTTTCCTCACGTGGAATGTGAGGGGTTTGGGGAACCCTAGAAAGCGTAGGCAAATTCTGGCATACCTAGATAGACATCACATTGGGGTAGCGTTCCTTCAGGAGACACACCTCGACCCCTCCAGGCCCTCACTGTTTGCATCGCGTTGGGCCGGTCATCGTGCTTTTTCCTCATATTCCACCTACTCACGAGGTGTTGCAATCCTTATTCGGAAGCATGCCCCCTTTGCGTACATAGGAGAGCGCACCGACAGAGAGGGCAGGTACTGTGTCATTTGGGGACGTCTGGGTATGGATACGCTAACTTTAGCTTGTTATTATGGCCCCAACTCGGATGATCCGCATTGCCTCCAGGCGCTTTGGACTGAGATTCTGAGCATTGGCTCCACGTATCTAGTGTGGGGGGGAGACTTCAACACAGTTGCTGACCCCACACAGGACAGAGCGAACCCTGGCCCTCAGCACTACTCCCGCTCCCAGGCGTATGTCCATGGCCTCCTCACTGATCGCCATCTGATAGACGCGTGGCGCCATAGACACCCTGCGACCCTTGAGGGTACACATTGGTCAGCTGCACATTCCACTTGGGCACGATTGGATTACATCCTGGTTTCTCCTGGGCTTGCTCCCAGGCTCTGTTGGGTAAAACACCTAGCTCGCACTTACTCCGATCATGCCCCTGTCTCAATGGGTATGAACTTAGTAGACCTGGTTGGCTCTCCAATGGCGTGGAGATTGCAGCCTAATGTCCTGCTAGACGACGTCTTTCGGTCTGAACTAGCGCAGGAAATTGAGAGCTTCTTCCAACGCAATGGTGGGACGGTGGATAGTGTGGCGATAGTTTGGGAGGCCTTTAAGGTCACCATTCGGGGGATGTGCATTTCCAAGGGGGGGGGCATACTCAGAGACCTACGTAACACTCTTCGTAAATTGGAATCCGACCTTAGAGATCTGGAATCCCGCCCCACGTTCGCCAGTAATGCTGAAGCACAAGCCAAATTCCGAGACCTGCTGTCTGACTACACGGCAACTGCTGACAGAGAGGTTCGATTCAGGGGGAAATACTTTCAGGCCCGACGGTATGGGGAGGGTGAACGGCCGGGTAAATTCTTAGCTTGGGCGACGCGGCCGCCTCGCTTTAATAATCACGTCCTCGAACTACGGGGACACTCGGGAGACCTCCACAGAGATACCCGGTCCATAATGCATGCGTTTGTTACTCACTATGCTGACTTATATTCCTCCGCTCACACACGCCCACCGGAGCTGGACCGCTACTTGGGAGAGATCACACTGGGATGGATCTCTGACGCGCAGAGAAAGTTCCTTATGGCTCCGCTAGGCCTTGATGAAATCCGGGAGGCTATAATGCAAATGGCCTCGGGAAAGGCCCCCGGCCTTGATGGCTTCCCGATAGAATTCTACAAAACTTATATTGATATTCTTGCGCCGATATTGAAGGTGGTGTTTGATGAGGCCCATACGCTGGGAGTGCTTCCGCCTTCCATGAGAGAGGCACTGATCACCTCCCTCTTAAAGCCGGGTAAACCGGCAACCTCCCCGGACTCTTATCGCCCATTGTCCCTCTTTAATTGCGACGCGAAGATCCTTTCTAAAACTTTGGCTAATCGTTTGACGCTCCTTATGGAGGGACTGGTTCTCCCGGACCAATCGGGATTTATACCTGGCAGGGCGACGTCGCACAACTTGCGCACGCTATTCGCCACTTTACAGAATGTGGATCCCGATTTACAGATGGTGGCGGTCTTTTTGGACGCCACAAAAGCATTTGACTCCTTGGAATGGGATTACCTGGTGGCTGCGCTGTCCCACTTGGGCTTTCCTTTGGTATTCCTGAGGTGGATCGCTATCCTTTATGGTAGCCCGTGCGCTAGGGTCTTAGTCAATGGCAGAGTGTCGGAGTCCTTCCGGATCGCCAGAGGGACCAGACAGGGGTGCCCTCTCTCCCCACTTTTATTCGCACTGGCGATTGAGCCACTTGCCTCGAGGCTGCGGCAGCACCATCAGAACAGGGCGCTGTTCTGCGAGCAGCGACAGATTTTGCTGTCGCTGTATGCAGATGACATTACCCTATATGTTCGGGACCCTCAGAATAATCTGAACCCTCTGCTTCGGGAATTTTTAGTCTTCGGGGAGGTGTCGGGCGTACGGATTAACTGGTCTAAGTCTCAGATTTTCCATCTGACAGACGGTTCCCGGAAATTCTCGCTTGACTACCCCATAGAATGGAGCGATTCCGAAGTCAAGTATCTTGGCATTAAGGTCTCTCGAGATAGGGAGGAGCTGATGCGATTAAACTATGGAACGACGCTGCTGCATGTCGCCTCTTGCGTTGACCGCTGGCTTACGCTCCCATTATCGATGGCTGGACGTGCCGCTCTGATCAAGATGGTGGTGCTTCCCAAGCTCCTATATTTGTTCCTGAATATTCCTTTTCCTCCGGGGAGACACTTCTTCTCCCGGTTACGTTCAGAATTGATACGGCTGGTGTGGGGGGGAGGAGACCTAGATTGAAATGGGCTGTGATGACCTCCCCTTACTCCCGTGGGGGCTTTGATATTCCAGATTTGGAACTATACTATTACTGTGCCCAGGCGCATTATGCGTATTACTGGTTCCGTCCCATTGCCTTCATGCCCCAACTTGCTGCTGAGGACTGGCTTGCGGCACCTTTACCCCTGCCTGGCTTATTGCATAGTGTGCTCCCACATACCAACGCTAACTACAACGCCCTCCAGGGTACGGTGGCTGCGTGGTTGGAGATATCAAAGCGAGTGGGGAGCTCGTTTCTGTACTCGCCTCTCCTCCCCATTGCTTACCACCCTCAGCTCCCCCTTTTACAGGAGAAGCTGTTTCAAAACTTGATTCGCAAATTGGGGATTCTGACTTGGGGTGATCTGTTTACAGGCGGGCAGTTTCGTGACAGGGATCACTTCTTCGTAGGCTACGCACCCACCCCTCTGGAGCTTTTCACTTACTTTAGACTGAGACATGGCATGAAGGCCCTACTGCAAACGTTCCCGGCTGAGCCCGAGATTCTCGCTCCCCTACATAGGCTCCTACAGGCAACCTCACCCTCCCATTTGGTCTCGATATTATACCATGCGGTTCGCTCGGATGCGCCTGTTTCTGTTTCGAGGGCTCGTGGGGAATGGGAGCGGGAGTTGGGGCTGGAGCTCGGTGAGGACAGGTGGGCCTACTGTTGCTTGCAGACGGAGCAAATCTCGGCGAGTAGTAGGCATCGGATCATACATTTTAAATTTCTGAACCGCCTCTACTGCACTCCGGTAACCAAGCACAAATTTCGACTGCAGGATTCTGATAATTGCGAGAGATGTCACGCCCCTCAGGCAGACTTCCTCCACCTCTCCTGGACATGCCCTGCTATTCAGAGCTACTGGGGGCAGGTGTACTCTGCTATTGCGCACATGATAGAACTTCCTCTTGCGCCTGAGCCGGTACAGGCGTTACTAGGATATACCAAACAGATTCCGCGCTCATGTCGTCGATTTGTCACGATGGCGCTTTTATTAGCGAAACGGCGTATTGCTTGCCGCTGGGGACGGGGACGGGCCCCGAAATTCAAGGAGTGGCTCAAAGATCTTATATATTGTCAAGAGCAAGTACTGATATACTCCGAGCTGCTTCCCGCCCGGTCCCGCCGTGCCGACATCTGGGGGCCATTGCAGACTTATCTGTTGCAGTATCCGGAGGTTCTGGCGGAAGGCGCCCCCCCTATGGCTGCCGATGACCCTACTTCCAATACCCAAGGTTGGCATCCTGCATAGGGAGGGAGGTGTACTGCTAGGGCACTATAGGTGCACCTGCTTTGTTTCTCCTGCTCCCCTGTGTGTGGCCTTGGGAGTGATGAGATTCTGATATTCTGTTCCATGTAGCTTGTTTCTTGTTTCTGTGATGAAGGTGCGAGATTTCTGGGAGGGGGCCATGCCTTGGAGGGGATCGAAAAGACTGACACGATCGGCTTGGGGGCTCCCAGGCCGATTCTGGATAAATACAATATACATTATTCCCCTACCTGATGTCCCCATTATTTGGGTAAGCCGCTGGCCATACGCACGATTGTGTAACGGGACTCGTTCGCCCCCTGGGGAAGAGGTACATATGATGCTCATGTGACGATTAATCCACATTGCTATTTGAACCTGCGTATGTTTTTTCTTTCTGTATGTATGTGAAATTGAACCATAAAATCTCAATAAACAAAGTTTAAAAAAAAAAAAAAAAGAGCTTCAAGTAGATCCCACCCGAAGCCAGAAAAAACTTCACCCATGCACTCACCAGCAGATTGGACTACGGAAATGCCCTCTACGCGGGAATCAACAAATCCCTCCTACAGAAACTTCAGACCATCCAGAACACCGCAGCCAGACTTGCCCTCGTCAACCCAAGACACCAGCACATGACCCAACACCTGCAAGACCTACACTGGCTCCCCATCGAGAAGAGAGTAACTTCCAAACTACTCACCCACGCCTTCCCTCCATGACATCGGACCCAAATACCACAACTAAAGAATCTCTTTCCAAGCACCCAAAAGAAACCTCCGCTCCACCGATCTCTCCCTAGCTATGACCCCGCGCATCTGCAGAAACAGAGCTGGGGGAAGGGCCTTCTCCTACGTCACAGCCAAAGCCTGGAACAAACTCCCAGTCAATATTAGACGCTCCCCCACCTTGCACACCTTCAGAAGGAACCTCATTACCTGGCTTTTCGGCAGACCCAGAGCTGCACTTATCCCCCCCCCCCCCCCCCCCCCCCCCCGGCGCCATGAGACCCTCACAGGTGCAAAGCTCGCTTATAAACCTGATTGATTGACAGTTTGAAGTGGACTGCCCCATGCTGTGGTGGGGAGTAGCAGAATGTGAATTAAATTTAACAGAGAAATGGATGAAGAGCGCTGACTCAAAGCTCCTCTATATAAGTACACATGTACTTGCAGTTTCCCCAATCCTGCACAAGCAGATGCAGGCACTTCAAGACTAATGTTTCAAATTGTTTTATTTGAGAAAGTGGACCACAATGAAAGCAAGAAAACTATACTTTAGTCTACCAGGGATCTTGCTTTCACTATTATGTACTTTCTCAACAAATCACTATGAATCATAACTCCCGGAGTGCCGGTGCTGATGCCTCTGCAGGTTTTGGGAAACAAAGAGTTGTTTGGATGCAATCCCCACAGCAGCTCCATTCTGATGCTCCTCTTAATTTGCTACTGTGACTTCCATATGTATATATGTATGCATTTTTATTTCTGATTTGTTTTGAATACCTGAATCTGACAAAATAGCTAAAGTTATCTGTTGGCCAGACTTATCAAGCCTTGCTTGCCAATACAACAATCTAGCTTGTAACTGAAAGTGCCTCTTCAGTCACTGATACGTTTAGACACCCAACAAGACATTCTACGAGGACTCTGATACTCAACCTTGCACTGATACATCCACTCATTCACCCACTGAATCTTTATTGCATTCACACACTTGCACGCTTGCAAATCCACAATACAATAAACACACAAACTCAACAAGCATATGTAAGATAAATTAAAAGAAAACTAGTAAAACTAGCAGCCCAGTATGACTGTGTGGGAAGCTGCAGGACGCTTTTAACGGGACGGCTCCCCCTTTATGGCAGAGGAGCATCGCCCCATTGCTGGAACGAGCAGAGGCATGTAAAATAAAATATAATAAAGCAAATATTTTATTTTTTTCCGGGGCCACAGCTGAGTATTGACAGCGGGCCATCATTAGCAGGAGGAGTGTTGGGCACAGGGCGCTGTTATGCGTGCATGTCAGTTTGGCCGGCCATCTTAGGGCGGCCAAACCGACATGCACACTTGGCTATTTCCAGTCTGTTGCTTAGCGATATCAGCAGGGCTCATGAGCACAGGCTCTCAGGCCCAGCTGGAGCGTGGAACCAGCCCGCTCCGCCCAATCTCTACGCATCTCTCATGCTGCTTAATACCAGCTTGAGATTAGTGTCTGGATTGGCGTTGGAGCCTCAGTGAGCACTCAGCCTCAGTGAGCACAAGTAGACTCAGTGAGCACTGTCAGAGCTGAAGAGGCTGCGAGGCAGTGGACGTCCGGCTGCAGGTACGTTTTTTTTGTCTCCCGCACAGCCCCACCAATTGCCCATGCCAACGGCCGCCATAGGCTTTTAAAAAAGGAAAAGAAGAAAAGAATGAAAAGGGGCTTACAAATGAAAAAAAAATACTAAATAGCACACCAGCCCAAGCACAGAAGGAGACGCATTTTCAAGCGGATGTGCACGTGGTCGGGTAAAAAACACATCAGTCACAGGGCAGTACAGCTAACGACAGAAATGCGCTGACCCAGTAGTTTCTAAACTTTTTAACACAGTGACCCACTTTTTAGAATGACAAACTTTCATGACCCACCTACCCTTAATGAACAAATTGTGATTTTTTTTAATATAACTAAAGCATTGTGTGGTAGCACATTGTCATTTACAGAGAGTACATTTTTCATTGAAATGGCCACTAACTTTACACAGACATACAGTTTTCCTGATTAAAACAGCACTCAAATGATAATGTGTGAAAATGGGGGTTCTGCCAATATTTCTCGTTTGTGCATCACCAATTAAAGTGGCTTTATTTTTTTGATCCTATTAAAGTTGCTGTTTCCAGCACACTTCAGAATTGCAAAACAACCTGTTTTTCATTTTTGCTTTCCTAACTGTTGAATATATACCTTTCATTTACTGGTATTTACATTTTGTGTATTGCAGAGAAAATGACACTTGGGGTTGTCACATAATTCACATTAAAAATTCCTCCCACTTTTCAGTCAGAGAAAGAAAAGTAAACAGCAATCCCATGTTAAAAGAATAAGCAGCAACTTGTCTGAAGACGGAGACTGGAATTTGACCTCTGCTGTTGAAGCACTGCATCTGTGACATGGTAAACACAGAATTTAAAACATTTCTATTTATTGCTCCGACTGTCCCGATCAACAAAATATCAGCTTACGACCCACAGTTTGGAAAAACCCATTGTCCCAAGCAGTGTGTTGTCATGTGACGAATGTCAATGACTCCCAACAGACAGCAGAGGGCTGACCCAAAGACTTTCTATATACATCAATGTATGTGTGAAGAGGCTTTTTATATTGCAATAGACTGGCAGACAACTACACATGCTAGGAGGGTCTAGCAAATATAAACCCTAGGGTTTGTCAAAGGAAGTTACCACCTCCAAAATCAATTTCTAATACAGCAATCTGTGTGATAACCAGTAACAAAATACCCATTAACAAGCTTCAACACAGGTTAATGCTATCCATCCTTAAAGTCCCAGTGGCTTTAACATATGATGCTCACAATAAATAAAGCATAATGCCTTTGTAGTAACTTTTATTAATAAATAGATCAAACCTATGGTATTTGACCTTCTTAATGAACCAATCAGGTCTATAGCTTTTATAATTGGTTTGTCACTGTAACCAAGCCCCCCTAAATTGGGCATAAGCTGGCAACAATCAGGCATACAGTCATAAAATTACAAATATATACAACATCACTGTCAGCAAAAGAAGATACACCCCTTCTGAAAAGAGCCTAACAAGGATTATCAATTGCAAGTGTTTGTCAGACGCAGTGCTTAATTTGTAAAAGAATGAGTGCCGATGCCCAATGTTCTGCTCAGAAGCCTGTGGCCAGCGCTATTAAATGTCGACATGTTGATTACCAAGACTGCACAGCTTTCAATGTCTTTAATCACCTACCACAACAACAAAAGCTTCCCTTTTCAATTAAAATCTAGATTTTTTTTCCCTCAAACCGGTAGAAATGGAACCCAGCGAATGATCCAAGGCCGAAAAGCATAAGAATATATTACATTTTAAAACTAGTCATTATAATCAATTGAAAATAAACATAATTAAAACGAATTTCTCATTCAGGAAGCCTAAAAAGCCCTTCAACCAAGTTAGCAAATATATATAGATCTATAGTCTTTGTAAATCTTTTTTATTTTCTTATTCCACTTTACATATAATAAAAACAGCTGAGTAAATGATAATCGCAAAATGTGTGCAAATAAACAATCCAATCCTAAAAAAATAATTATGTAAACAATGTATACATGAATTACAAATTCATAGCTTATCTAATATATTAAATATCCTACCATCTCTAAAACACATTCATAATTTAACAAAAATGTCATATTTAAAAAAGAATTAAAAACAATTAGTATGCTAAAATGTATTCCTTCGAGCCTTATATGCCCAAATGGATATACTACCAGACACATCTTGCCCCTGTAATATGTGAGGCCATAAGCAGTGCATTGCGGGGTGTAAGTTATAGTTAGTTCCGGTAACTATAAGTGCTGAATTTCCATGGTTTTGTACCACTAAAATCTGAGCCTAATTAGAACGTCCCTGTAACCATTGCTTTTTTTCAGTGAATTGGTAAGGCTTTTCAAATTCTATTTCCCAACTATAATGTCCCAGTAACCTTGGGTTTTTAAGTGGATTTCTGTGTTTTTTAAACTAGTAGTCTCATTTGCATTGTGGTGGAGAAAGGGGGCGGATCCTCCTATCGGCAGTCAGGAATCCCACTGTGTCGTACTTACTGGAGGTAGCATGAGGGCTTCTTGGCCCCCAAGGAACCTCAGCATCCAAGGGGACTTCATCCCCCAACCAGTAGTGCTCCAGGAGGCGCATCTGCTGAGTAATGGAGAAAAGGGGCGGGACCTCCGAGCAGCTTATAGCAATTCTGCTGTTTTGGGACTTACTGGAGGTAAAAATCACAGTTTATAAAATTAAAGTTAAACATTCCACTATTCTGTCTAAATTATTAAAACGTTTTTATTAAAATCTATCAGACTACTCCAGATTGCAAGGGACGTAGAATCTCAATTGCTATAGTTGTGTGCAATTTTGGTGCAGCAGTCCCTGCCCCACTAGTTTTAAAGTTCTCCTGCCAAAATGCTACGGGGCAGGTGCTCTCCTATGGTGCATCTTTACACTGTGTCAAACCTCTGCACGTGGGGGCACGAGCAGCAGTAGCATATGTGGTTGTAGTACTGTCACAAGTGCAATCAGTACGGCGAGGATCTTAATGTAGGGTGCACATTGATTCACAAGCAAACATGCACAGTGGGGACAGGAGCAGCTAAGTCATTAGGTAATTTCTTAATTTGTGCCAGTGGTTACAGGTTGTGGGCACCGGTATTCCTTTTTGTGGGATCAGGGAGTAAAAGGAAGAAGAAGGTGGAAGAGAAAGATCAGAAAACATTGACAAAAGGAGAAAAAAGGGCTGAAAAAGAATCTGCAGAAGTGAAATAAAGATGCAGACGGTGTAGGCTGGTGGAAGAAGGAGGCGTAAGGCGGCATCAAAACGTGTGCAACATTGGTATTTAGCAACCTCGCCACTCTGCAGTGCAAGCAGTGAAACCTCAAGATAAACTCTGGGACCCTATCCTTATAGCTGATTTATTTTCATCACTTGCGCACTGTATTGGATGCATCAGCCCAAGCGGGGCCCCACGATGCTTGTTTTCATTAGCCCCCTTGGCTATCTTGCCAGGTCATTGTAATCCACACAGACTGGAGTGCACTCCTGCAGCCTTGTTTTCAGCAATCTCATCCAGAATCAAGGCAGAAGCTGAGAGCATCAACGTAAACTTCAGAGGCAAAAGCTACAGATAGTGATGCAACTCACAATGGTGGACTGGGCCACCGGGATACCGCGGGATTTCCTTGTGTGCTGGAAGGGGGAGGCTGGAGGAGCAGCATGTCCAGCCATGAAGCATCCTTGCAGAAGTGAGTTTTCCTTCTGCCTATTCGTGCCCATCTTCAGCCCTCACTCTCCTAGAGCATCGGTGTTGCAGCCATGGAGGGTGACCTCTCACACAGCTGGAGTTCACATACCCAGATATGGACTGGGCTGGCAGGGGCAGGAAAATAGGCCAATATCCCACAGCACAAGGCTGCTATTATGGCTTTGCTCCTATGGCCTCCCTTGCACTGATGGGACTTGCAAGCAGTGTTCAATGATCTGTATAGGCTCAACATCAGCTCCTATGTGGAGATCAGCCTGCTTCACTGGTCACTTCTTCTGTGCACATGCAGGCAAGGAGAAAGAAAGTTCAGGGGGAGGAGGAGACAGAGAAAAGCAGAGAAATGACGGTGAAAGGCAACAGATAAAAATGTGACAAAATGGGTGAGAATGGCAGGAGCAAGCAACAGCAGAAAAAAACAAAGAGTAAGAAAGGAGTTGGTAAATTGTGACAGAAAAGGAGAGAAAATGTACAACAACACAAGGAGGAATATTTGCAGTAGACACGCAGGGTGGAAAGATGAAAGGTGATAGAGGATGCAGACAGGGTCAGCCTGGACACATAATATAGTAAAGGAAAAGAATGAAATTTGGAAAATGAGCAAAAGTGAAAAAAATGTCTGGAAGAGCAAAAACGAGAGAATGCAGAGAAAAGTAAAACAGAGCTTGAAAATATAGATGGAGAAGACAATAGAACGAACATTGAAAGAAAATTAACATAAATATCACCAGGCTCTATGTGTTGCAAACTATTATCATTAGATTAATGTAACTCCTGTCGAGACCTGCAGGTTACTGTTTTCAATCCTTGTGAGATGGTATAGAGGGCTAAAACATCAGCTTCAGAGATCTGTGTAGCCTTCTGGTCAGAAACTGTGAGTACATGTACCTACTGTAGAGATCTATATCTGCATACAGGCCATTGACTTTAATTCCATCAAAGAAGCACAGTGGGTTAATGCATCAGCTGCAAAACTTTGTGAGTATCGGTGTAGGGCATAGATTCCAATGGCAGCAGAACATATCAATGAATGAGTGTTTGTGGCTATTGGCCTCAATGTAGTGCTTTTTGGACTGGCCTGGAAAATATTTAGTACTGAAGATGCCAGATCATTTTGAATACTGCACATTAATGTATAGTTCTTTCACCTGATGAGGCATTTTGCGTGAGGCTGGTGTTCTGCAAATCCAGGCATTGGGGTGCTGCCCTGAGAATGGAGCTTTACAAACTGGAGTATTGTGTATAGTGGCCCCAGGAGGGTGTTTTCGCTATTGGGGCTTTGTGGATACTTGCCTGAGTTTATTAAGTTGCAGGATACAGCTCTGGAGATAGTGGATTAATTACTGGGGTATTGCAGATACCAGCCTATGGATGATGTTTTACATAGAGGTACATTTTCGATACTATCCTGGGAAAGCTGGCTAATGGCCTATTGAAAGGGCATTTAATAAGAGGCACTGCAGAAAATGGCATGATATGCGTTTGAGGTTGTGCCTTAAGGTGTAGGTTGTTACAAAATTTAGACCTCTGATTTTAAGTTTTTATCTTGCGTTGATCATCGAATCGCTTTCGTGATTAGGCACCGTGTCTTATCTATCTGAAGCTTGTAGGATGTATATAGCAGAGGAGTTAGTAACATCTTTCCTGACTATTACCTAATAGAGGCTGTGAGCCCCGATACTTTTTCAAGCGAGGACGCTTTGTTGAAGACTTTGTGCTTCCCTAAATCCATGAATCGTGTTTGCGCCCTATCCTAAGTGCACCTCCTTTCAAATATCAGATTAATTGAGTATCAGCAAATACTAAATGTAGGTATTGATATCGCATCACACATTGTCTTACCTGCAAAACACATTGCAGTACATGAATATATTATGTCATTTCCGCTGAGACTATTACCACGGTATTTGTTTTGTAGATATTGCTACACTGTAGTGTCATCGCGTATAATTTTAAGTCAGACTTACCTAAAAATAAAAAATAAAAAATTACCTTACCGGGTCCCGCGCCGCCTCCGCTCCTGGCTGGGTCCCGCATTTTCCTGCTGTTTTCCTGCTCTCCTGCCTCCAGCAGGAACAGGAAGAAGGCAGCCTCCCTATTGCAGCGTTGTGATTGGTAAGGACGGCACACAGCCAGGCGCCTATGGGGAGGCCAGTTTCTCTATGAAGGCTTCATGCAGCCTACATAGAGAAAATCCAGAGTGTGCATGACTGGTTTGGTCGGCCCCAGAGGACCGAACAAGCAGGGCCCACAGCATTATGTAAGCCAATCCTCCCTGACCCACCCACCCTCCCCCAACCAGGCATTCACTTCTGCTTTCTCGCAGTGTGAGAAACAGAAACATAAAATGGTATTTAAAATACCATTTTATGTTTCTGTTTCTCGCACTGCGAAAAAGCAGTGGGGCGACGCTCCTCCGACCTAATGGAGGAGCCGCCCCCGGAAGACGCCACGTTTGCCGAAACGTGCGTCGAATTTTCTGAAGAACCAACATTGTACTGTTTGAATTTTCTAAAGAACCAACATTGTACTATTTGATCAACATATTATTCTCATTATTTATGTCCGTTTACTTTATTTTTCCTTGTTTTATGTATAAACAAATGAATTGTCTCTACATAGTTTGATGTATAGTTTGTTATTTTTTTGTTATTTAAAAACTTTATTGTGTGAGAATACTTTCATAGTTCTCACGGTTTTATTAATCCTATCGTAAGATTGTTTTTCATTGTTATTGTTGTTTATGTCATTATATATTGTTCTGTAACCTTTCATTTATAGTTTGATGTTTCCTTAATCAACATAATCTGAGTCCGTATTTTAACACTTTGTATAAATAAAATGTAGGAGTTTATATCTAATTTTGGTGCATTGGGTTTAACATCATTTCTATTAATCCATGGTCCAAAAAAATGTTATGACCAGAATGTTGCCTAGCGATTTTTCTTTACTCACAATTGCATTTTCCCTGTCCTAGGAACGCTCATAAGTAACAGGGGGTCCTTATTTACACATATGACTGCGGAACTATACATGGATGTGCAATACTAACCTTCCTTAAATACCTAACATGCCAGGGTACTGGATTATTTGGTTAGTTCGTCTTCTGAACTGTAAAACGACTGCTGTCTTTTTCTAAGAACTTGCACACTTCAGCAACAGCTGGTAATAAGAGCGCGCCACGTTCTTTTCATGCTCCTCTGGCTCCCTCTTGCGGCTAAATTGCAATCTACATAACTATTATAGTACCAAGCTCCTCTTACGAGTGCATTATTGATGTAAGAGGCCCTTAGAAAACCTAGCTAGCTAGGGAAGCACTGCTTGCCTCCTGCGATGAAAGAAAGGTAAACAAGGGCCTCATGCTGGCAGACTGTGATTTATTTCAGAAGGGCCCGGTATGAAAAAGAAAGTGAAAAAAAAGTGTTTATGGACAAGAATCAACAGGCCTGTTAATAACAAGGCTGCTTTCCATTACGGGATGCCTGATTTCATTCATCAATCCAGACAGGTAAGGCGCAGTATAATAATTAGTGTGTGTTTTCAACCAAATGGAGACAACGGGAGAGGATGTGGTCTCACGGCTAGACTGCCGACTTTGGAGCTGGGAATCCAAGGTTCGAGCCTGGGGTTGACTCCACATCCGGTGATTCTAGGCAAATCACTTAATCTCCCATGCCTACTAAATAATGAATGTGTCCTTGTGTAACAATAACTGGTGCTCCTATAAAGTGCTCCAATACCTTCAGGTCGTGCTCACGCTATATAAATCTGCAAAAAAACAACAACATTTCAACCGAATCAAACATGCGCGTGTGTGACTCAGTTTTAAAGTTGAAGTGGAGCAGACAATTCGGGGCAGCAAACGACAGCTGCAAAAGATCACAGGCGGCAGACCGACCTAATGCGACCCACAGCTAGGGCCCAGGGTGGGTAAAGGTAACAAGGCACTAACTAGGGTAGGACCTCTGTGATTCCTGTAGATGAATGAAGCAGGGATCCTGCTGCAAGGAGAGGGAACTTTGATTTATAGGAGAAACCGTAGGGGCGACTTGGCTGGTCTAGTTATACTTTCTATACTCTGTCAGCTGCCTCACAATGAGCCTCAGGAGGAGGGGGAGCCTGTGCGATCCCCCTCCTTTCTTTTTTAAATTTTCAGCGCGAACCGTGGATCCAGCAGCACTTCAGCTGAATTTTTTTTGGGGGGGCCTGCGGGTTCCTGTGGGACCCCCACACCCTCAGGAGGCCTAGGGGATCAGGGTGTTTCTACCCTGCTCCCTTTTCTTTTTTGCAAAAAAATTTCTGTGACTCTGTTCAAGCTGAGCCACAAGATGGCTTCCAATACTGCCTGGTTTTAATTGTTGGCAGCCAATTAGATCTCAGCATGAGATCGGGCAGTATCGCATATACCCTGCGTCCCTATATATACAATTGGATTTTTTTTAAAATAACTCCACAACTACTGAATGGATTTACACCAAATTCAGTGGCGGATGGCACCGTTCAGGGGTGGCTGGGCAGGTGAGACGTATGAAAAAATAAAAATAACTTACCTAATCGCCACCATGTCTCTCCTCCGTGTCAGGACTCCACCGAACAGGAAGCACCCAGGCTCCCCTGACTGATCACAACTTGCAGCGTTGTGATTGGTAAGCACATAGGCTCCCATGAAGAACCGCACCGCTGCAATGCAGCGTTGTGACGGGTTTGAGCGCTGTGGTTCGGCACTCAGATGGAGACTGTGGGCCTGGGCATTTTCTCCATGCAGGCTGTAATGCAGCCTGTATGGAGAACATTCATAGTGCGCATGACTGTTTGGGCCACCCCATAGGGCCGGCCAAACAGTCATTGCACACTACGAGCGGGCAAACCACTCCTCCCTTGCCCTGCTCTGAGAGCAGATCAGCCATCCACGCAAAGCAGCACAGAAACTGTGTTATTTTCATTTTCTGTTTCCTTTATTTACACTGCTTAAAAGCAGTGGGTGATGCTCCTCTGCCTTAGCGGAGTAGCTGCCTCTGACATTATCACAAACAGGCACTTCCCTGAACCGACATCTACCTTTCTGCCAAATTTGATGTCATTCTGTTCAGCCGTTTGTCTGTAGCCGTGTATCAATAATATGGAAAGTAATACAGGGAAAATGCATTTCGGGGGCTCTCCTCCCTTTTCTCAGACCCCACTTGAAGGAGCACCACAAAACTTTCAAGACAGCAGCTGAACTGAATGTTAAACTAGCTTTAAAAAATTCGGGAGGATTCATCAAACGATGCCAAAGTTATTGGCAACTGAAAAAACGCTCTTCCTATAGAAACTACATCCTAATTCTAACTACCTACTGGCTTAGGTAATATTGGTGTAGGTAAGAATGTCAGGTGACATTGGCACTGCCAAGCCACACCTAAACTCCATGTAGGATAATGACTGTCCTTCTGCCATCTCTGCTGCTGCCAGAGTAAAACAAAATTAATTTTCTATTTGTCTAAGACACTTTAATAGCATTCCAATGTCCTGTGTATGCCCATCAAGTTCAAGATGAGGCAACAAGATAAATAAACAATATAATCCCAGCTGTATGGAGGGTAAGTATTTTTTTTTGCGGAAACACAAAACTTGTGCCCTATCAAAACATGTACTCCTGGCTTCCAATGTGTGGACGGAGCCATAGCCCCTCTCTAGTGATGGCTACAAAATTGTCTGAAATCTGCACAGTCAAGCTACACCATATAAAGAATGTGTCCTTGTGTAATGAAACTGGTGCTCATGTCAATCGTCCAATAAGGTTTGCTGGGGGAGGGGAGGGGTGGAAGGGGGGTCAGAGACTTGTTGCACTTAAGTTAAAGCAGGGCAAATTAAGGGGACGTTGTGAATTTGCTGGGTGGGTAATTAATAGAAGGCAATGACATTTAACTATATTTCGAGTATGGTAAAGTTCCGGCTGGAGAACGCTAAATTATACCACCATAGGTACTGGGCCTGTTGGAACGGCGAAGAGGCGACACACAGGTATGATTGGGGTGAGTGAGCAGGTGTGACAAAAATCGGTCCATAGACTGTTAATTAGCATACGTCACAGTTTAAAGACAAATGCCTTGCAGTCCTCGTTTCAAAGACATTCAAATGAGTGCTTGATAAACAAACGTCTTGACGTGCCTTCTTTGGAGCACAAAAACATCCGAGGTTTGCAACTTTGTAAAAAGGTGGGTTTGTGCACGTTTGTCTGGCTGCAAAACAGACGACATGCTTGCTGCCCGGGAGGTCGGACGCTCACCGGGCAGGCCTGTGGGCGCAGAGGCCGCGGCGCGTCGTGCGCGCAGGTGCGAGGTTCCTGCCCTCATGTGCAGCCCCTGAGCCCTGATTAAGGGCCGTGAGAGGGGGCGGCCGCAGAGCACAGACCCAGCCCGCAGTATCCAACCGCCACCATGCAGCGGGGAATGAAGAAGTACTTCGGGCAGAAGTCCCTCAACGAGGTGACCATGGACGACTTCCTCGGCTCTTTGGGGCTGTACCGCAAGCTGACCGCCAAGGACGCCTCGTGCCTCTTCCGGGCCGTCTCCGAACAGGTGAGTACCCTCCCGCGCGCCATGGCCGTGCAGCGCTGGGAGGGGGGCGCATGCATGCGGGGCGCGAGCTGCAACGCCAGCGCATTTCATAAAACGGTGTCCGGGAAGGGTACCAGTTCCAGTTGTGATACTCTTTTAAATTACATCGACCCATAGTCGTAAGAAAAACGAAATTCGGTTTCTCAAAATGCCTTTTTAATTTCGGCCTAACTTCGTTTTTTTTTTTTTTATTGTAGAGCAGTGTTGGGGGAGCGATGGGGGGAGGGGCGCAAATTCGTAATATTGCAGCGAATTCTCCGCGAGGCCTTTTTACAGTAAAATGAAAGTGAAACTGAAGTTAAAATGTTTTGCGTAGCCAATGCATGCAGCGGGAAAGTAATTTTTGTTTTTCAACTCTTTATCACTTAAACATTATTATACGGACGTCGTGCTGGCAGTGTTCACACCTCTCAGTATTTTCGGGAAAAAAACACTATAAGCTGGCACTTGGAGTGCGTCTGCGGCCTGCCCTCCAAAATAACTCTACTTTTGATTGATACTTGCCGCGGCCCCAACTCCCTGTAATAAAACGGGCGAGGTGGGGTCACGTGCGTCTGTTTGATTTCACCTTCGTTCTCACTTGGTCTGTTTCTCTGTAATTTGGGCTACCACGGCCTCTGGATAATCCGTATGAGATGGCAGACATTTAAAATATATTTTTGAACCCTTTCTGGCATTTTATAGCGCCTTTATACACCCGCCGAGGCTAACAAAGCGCACATCATGTTATTCCAGTAAACGCCTCCGTTAATTGCGTGACGTTCACCGCTGCGTCCTCCCGCTACTAAATAGAAGGCGTAAGTTTATTTCTTCGACCAGGTGTTTAATGTTAAAGTCGCTACTTAATAGGACGAACGATTTGTGGGCCCTAGTATCTGGCAGAGGGCGTTTGTTTCGTCAACTTGTTTTTATTTTTTAAATGTAGGTTTTTGTGTCCAATTAAAATTGCCCTTCGAATATATTTTATTGACGTTGCCACTAACGGGTTATGTTTAGGGTATTGTATGTTTAATGTAATCTCTTCATTCATGTATAAACATGCGTAACTCCCGCCTTTGCCACTTGGGTCAGAGGAAAAAAATACAAATATTTTTGTTTTGGTATTGTGGAAAGGCCAAGAGGTAAACGGGGACGCTAACTTCCTTTTGTATGTTATTGCATCGTTGCTGATACCGGGTCTGTTATCACTGCAGCGTTTTCAAAACCAGTCTTGTGTTGTAGTTTCGCTAATTCCTTTAAATTAGGGTCATTTGAAGGATGTTGGGGTGCTCGGACAAGAACTATGCCGAGGGAGTGGGGGCTGTTCCGATCAACTTTATTACTACCTGCTTTATTATAATTAAAGTAGCATAATAAACCATATTGAATGTTGTGCAAAAGATTGTGACGCAGTTATCTATCTATGCATGGGAACTATAAACGTAACTTTACCGAAGTGGGGGGTTTAAGGCTTGGAACTTGTGCCCTCTGGGCAATTGCCCATCTGCTGTAACCTACACAAAGAATGTACTTTACGCACCCTCGTCCCCATGTTTTACCCAGAAGTACATAGGGGCTTATTTACAAGCGTCTCTTTTAACGTGGGGGTAAAGGTGACGCGGCGTAAGGGCCTTGTAAATAAGCCCCGTAGTTTATATATGTAAAAAAATATATGTTGTACGTTTTGTAGGATGCAAACCCACTTAATCCCAATGAACCATAACCACTTAAGGTGTAAACGAAAACCTTCACTAAATACCTACATTAAATGTAGTTTCCATAGTCCATGGTTTGCATATTCTGATAATTGCATTAGAAAAATTCCTCGTAGTTTTCTGTATTTTGATCTGTTTAACCCGGCGTGCACGCTGTCGCACTTCCTTTTACATGGAAGAGGGTAAAATATCTTGCATCCCTGCCCCCACACCGCTGTGCGGGGGAAGGGGATTCTCACCCATGCATGTTACTATGTCTCTAGGCGGCAGCAGGCGTGGGTGTATCAGGAAAAGGAAGAGCTGATCGAGCCACTGAAAGTTCGAGCCGGAACTCTGGCTCAGCTAGATCCTCGAGCCCATAACGAGCCGAGCCGAGCCTCCAAGTGGCTTCTGCCTTTCACCAGCTGGGCTCTGCGGACATCTTCAGCTCGGTCCATTTAACTACCTTTTAATTCCTCGTTTTTCACAAAACTGCTCCACGTCATGTGGAAAACTGACTGGGGGAGGGCTTCGATGGTGGCCGACACTGCTGCTGCTTTTGTTACAGGGATTGATATAGCAGCCTTGCTGAAAATACACCTCCCCTCCCTAGCAAAACCGGCCCCCAATGCTCCAAAACCAGCCCCCACCCTTCCGGCCCACTGGGAAAACGCCGGTACCTGCTACAGCCAGACCAGCCCTGTTTGGCACACGTCGAACCAGACACAAATTAGGGTAAATACTAAGTGGGCGGGATCGGCGGGGCATGGCCTGCCTCTACTTATTCAATTCAATAGAATCTGTTCCCCTACTTTTTTCTTTCAAAAATGCTTCCCAGGGCGGCAGAAACAGTCAATACTTGTAGGTAATTCTTGACCTTTTGTTGCGGCTTTGGGAAGGGCGGGGTGGGCAGAGACGTAAAAGGACTCTCTATTCCTTATTGCCCAGATAATACAAGGACGGTGCCCACTTCTCCTGCTCTGCCATCTGCCCCATCTCTTTCTTCCTTTTCCCTCTGTCTCGCTCCTCCTCAGTTGCTAAAAACCGTGACTTAAAGAACCGGCTCTTACCCTCTCTTTCCTCTCCTTCATTCGTTCCCCTGTGAAATGGCTCCAAAAGAGAAAGAAACACTTGCTGGAAATGCCATCCTTTTCTGACCTTTTTCTATCTCAAAGTGCAGCCTCGGGACCGAGAGAAATAAAGGTTCAAAATAAAGCAAGACTGCCGGGTCACAAAGTGGCAGATTGGTTTTATTCACACTTGAACACATTAGCGCCACTTTACAGAGTTTGCCAGTTAAGCCTAATTTCCTTTTCTCGTCTTTCTTTAAACAGCATTGCTTCCCTGGGTGGGGGAAGCGCACCCTCCCGGAGGTACCACAATACCTGGTGGATGTGTGCAGTGGAAAACGTTTAATGTGATCCTTATCAGCTGTCTTCCTTATTTTAGTTTATAAAATGTGTACCACGGCTCTGTGTTCAGGGATGTTGTCTTTTTTAAACCATGCTGTTTACATTTTGTAAGGATATAAGCAATGGACATTGAAACAGGTCCTGTAGTCATATCTTAACTTTTCAGGCAAAAACACTTTGATTTCTGAGTGTAGAAGTGTGGCTCAATGGTTAGAGCGGCAGACCCTGATGCCGCCTCGGCGGGTCATGGGCTCAAAATTCCCCGGACCTGACAATTCTCGCCTCGGTGCCTCTTCCAATCATGGAGTCCCACTCTGCAACTCAGTGCAATAGCTTGCTTAATCTCCACAACGGCCCCCACAACGCTAAGGATGCCTGGCCTCCACCTTGGGGGTGCCCAGGAGTGGACACCTCACAGGGAAAGCCAGGATGTGTTCCACAGCGGTATTCGTACAAGCGCCTTGAGACCCTTGCGGGTGAGTAGTGTGCTATACAAGTATCAATTTACATTTACAATGAATGTAAAAGCGTTCAGGTTAACCATGTTGTTCCTGCTTACACTTCACATGCTTTACCAGCAGAACAGGGTCCGTCCACTGCCTCCGGCTCTTTCATATTGAAATGGCCTCTGATGCACCCAGGTCACGCTTAATTACTAAAACTGCAGAGCCCCGCCTCCTGCAGGCAGGGGGTGTAAATGAGCGAAGAATGCAGAAACTGACCCTCAGTGTATGCATTTTTTTAATTAATTTTTTTATTGTTTTATTTTTTTTAAACGTGGCCACCACAAGCAAATATGACAACAAATCGCTTCTGGGTTGTTTACAGAAGACAGCGTTTTAAAATATCTTATGAGGATAGTGCCCCTGCTGCAAAGAACATTATACACTCAAAAAGTTCCAGAGTAGAATAGCTGTACATGGACTCATTTTATCTGTGTGCAGCATGGTCACCGGTTTGATTCAACAAGCACGGGGGGGGGGGGGCAATGCACTTTCTGCACAGCACATACCACACAGATCAGGTTTTCTCCCAAGAACAAATATGATAGCAAGCGTATTTCTGTGCAGTCTACATGCTCAAATATCATATGAAGGTAGAGCATCTGCTGGAGAAAGAATCTTGTATCCCAAAAGTTTTAGGGTGTAATCGCGGTATGATAACTCTTTTGGTTAATGCACCTTACTGGAGTGATTTGGGTGCCATGCCCAGTAGAGATACAGGCTGGACTTATCAAGCGTGCAAAGTACTAAGCACTGAGCATAACACTCGGGTCACACATCTGCATTTTATGTAGATAGCCTAGTAGGCTACTGCTTGCTCTGGTTACTGCTCCTGTGGATTTGGGGGTCTCCTTGGAAGACCACCCAAAGGTGCAGGGTCCACCCTTCGTCCACGGGTCCGGGATACAAACTGAGACCAACACTGGAGCACCGAGAGAGAGGATATTTATTACAATCTCATGGGATGGAGAGAGAGCATCGGCAACAGACACCCGCAGCTTGTCTGAGGAGGCAATCTGTCAAGCACTTTGGTTCCACGTCTTATATACCCTTCATCCCCACCCTCTGTGTGTACAGTAAAGAAAGAACACCATGATTATGCAAAGGGGGATGTGTACAGTAAACGATGAATACCATAATTATACAAAAGGACACATGTACAGTAAAACAATGAACACCATAATTATACAAGCAGAGGTCAATCTGATAAGTTAGCAGATGGTCACTGTTGGGCCCCTGCAGGGCATAGGTGAAAACCCATAATTACAAAACAAACAGAGGTCAATCTGATAAGCTAGCAGATGGTAGCTTTCAAGCCCTGCAGGGCGAAGGGCAGGGTGAGGATAGTAAGCACGGGCAAACAGTTCTGTTCAACTGAAGTTAGCAAGAGTTCGGTCTGATTGTGGCAAACAAGGGCACGGACAGTCCTGCTCGACGGGTTTAGCCTGAGTTCAGGCAGGTGGCGGTAGGTCAGGTCATAATCTGGGCAGTGCAGAGGTGAATCAAGAAGGGAATCCACAGAGCATTTGTGATACAGAGAGAAGGTCAGTGATGAAGGGTGGGTGAAGCGCAAAATGGCTGAGCGAGTGTCAAGATAAAAAATACATTTCCCACAGTCCCTCCTGTTGACAGGAGTGAAGCAGAAAGTGACTAGTTGGAAGACTGTCTTATTTTCTTCTGTACTTTTTATTCTTTTCAAAAGTTTCCTGAGAAATAATGCAGAGCCTCAGTGGTCATACCTGTAAACAGAAAAAGTAACCGTTGGTGCCTGTCTTCAAGTACTTGGAGAGGTTACTAGCGCTTCTATTGCTTAGGCACTCTCAATATGAAGAAAACAAAGTGATGAAGAAGGTATATATGTCTCGTTGTCACAACTTGTAGACTGAGGGGCTGGGGCGTTGATGTTTCCAGACGTTCTTAGTTGATGTATGCTTGGTGTCTGCTTACACACTCTTCCTTTCACTGCTGTGTGGAGCACGTGCAACCCTTCAGGATGAGCTTGAGATGCCATTCTCACTTGGTAGTTTCTGTGGAACACATGTAGTTTCTGTTTAGCTCCTAGCCCCTTGCGCAAACCCTCAATCACATGTGAGATGAACGCCAGTCCATTGTCAGAACCAAAAAGCATAGGTACTTTAAAGCGCAGTATGAATTCTTTCAGGAGGCATTTGGCAATCGTTTGTCCATTGCAGTTCTTGGATCGGTATGCCCCAGTCCGTGTGCTGAACATGCACACAATAACCAACACGTACTTATAGTTTGTGTAGGGGGCATGCTGAGGAAGTCCATTTAATGTGAGGACGAGAAGTGGCCTGGGCCAGTGGAAGTACCCTTTCCAATTTAAACTTTGTACCAACATTTGGGAAAACGGTCTGATCATTCCATCACGTCCTACAAGTGATGAACCATAAAGTCGGGTCATGGCATTATCGTTGGTAAAGATATATCTTTACGTTTAGGCCTATCCATATTCCTTTTCTGTTTGCATACATCCTCCCCTGTTCCCTTTTTCCTTTTCTTCCACCCAGCCCTTTCAATAATATACTTGGGGTCATAATACATATCATCATCTTTTATCTTTATATCATGTGTAATAGAAGCAACCTGAATCATTGTGTACTCACAACCATGATACATAGTCCTGGGAGGAGGTGGGTGCAGCACATTTTACAATTGAAACTTTGGTAGCAACGGGCCTTGCAATAGTTGTGCTATTAATGGTGCATGTCGTATTTGTTGGCTTAAAAAGAAATCAAATATCTCCAAAAGCAAAAGAAGGATTAAAACATTGTACTATAGCTTGTCCCAACAGCAAATACAGTTGAAAGTCTGTCATAGGAACACCTCTGGGAATCCAAATACTCGTAGTTGTCAAACTGTGCCAATCCTTTATACCTTGTAATCCAATTGCAAACACCTTTAAAGACTGCACCTGTATACTGAAAGACATATTAAATCTATACTCACTGTATCCCAAAACAGTATAATATGAAGCACAGTTATTCGATGCACACTGTCCATCTGTATTTACATATACTCATTCTTAAACCTCAATACATAAATGTATTCCTACTATATATTATCCATCCTTTGTGGTCCCTGGTGAATGAACTGCATTTAGAATGCATTTTAGCACATTCCACCTTACAATCTAATTTGTTACAACAATATTCTCTTCAACTCTGAAGAATCTAGAAATAAAAGCATTAATATACATACACATTATTTCTTTTAGATCGATATATTAAAATAGTACTTTGAACAGGGATGCCAGAAAATCCCACAGATGTATTAAATTTACCTGAGGGGAGACCTAGTAAAGGGATTATGAACTAGAGGTACAAGTAGCACCGGTATGCACCAGGAACCCCTGAACCACCCCCCCCCCTGTGGTACAGTAACACAGGGGCCAGCTGTATTAACTGGTATCATGAACCTTCTTCTGCCCTTCCTAGACTGCCTTATGGAGGGTATTCAAAGGTATTCTAGTCAAATGTTAGTCGTCATTATAAAATCTTCTGTCTGTTTGTATGCTTATAGTGCGGAAATCTTTGCTACCATATTTTGATTCTTAGATTCTCTCGTAGAATCCAAGGCCAAGCAAATGCGCCTTGGCAAAAGCTGTTTGTCAATACATAGAGCTTGATGTTTTCAATAAAATGTAATACATAGCCTTCATCTAATCTGTCCTCGTCCTAGCTAAATCTACCTCCCTCTGTTCGACTTAATCTTAATCTGTTCCGCTCTTTCATCAAAATCTGCCCTTTCCTTCATCTGTTCTCTACTCTGCTTCCTTCGTTTCTACATCGAAGTCTTAGTAGTGTGATTGCACCACTTCTGCTTGTACTCCTTGTGAATGAATTACCCCTTCCTCTCGCCATCGTTGTTTGGCGCTGTAAATTAGGGCATTCATCCTTTCAATGACCCTTCCTGTAAGCAGTAGGCACACTCATTTTGGCCTAATCCTCCACTACGTTGCTGCGCCGGATCCAGTGAAGGTTGACCAGCCCCTGTTCGATTGTCCTCCTCCTCCTCTTCTTCATATTTCCCATTAATTTCTGTCTCCCCTTCAAAAACATGTTGCAATAACACTCTATCGGGATTTTCTTTGTTCCATTTTAAATACATTTCATAATAAGAATACGTCTAATGAGAACAACTCTGTGCAACATGGTCTATAAAAGATAATGCTAATTGTACTTTGTGGGTGTTGGACCTACGTCCTAGGGGTAGCTTGGCTCAAGTTCACAGGCATTCACCTCAACATGGTGTCTCGTGCTTGCATCCTACCCAGTTCGCAATCTAGCGCAACACCACTCAAAAAGGACACTACACCGATTACATTTTAAGGTTTACTAGAATTCTTCAACTTCCCTTCTTTAACGGGGATACTCAGTTTCACATAACAGAGTAAAACATTACATTTGCATTTAAATTGACAATACCATACTAACGTTACTTTTTGTACAACAGTTACTTAAACACCCTCTGTGCTTCTCCTCCCGCCTCGAGTCAGAAGACCTAGGTTAAATTCCTACAGGAAGTGCTCCGAACCACATTTATAATTTCTACAATTTCAGAAGAGCATCCAGTCCCACCGGAATCACTCGGTCAGAGGGTTCCCCTCACAGCTATACCTCCTGACTCTTATACTGTCAACCCTACTCAATCTCTGCCTTTTAGGTGCTAAGTTGGACATTCACTGCTGCTGGCAATTCATTAGTTAATTCTAGACAGCCTACCAGTACTCTGCTTACTTCCTAGCAAATAAGCCATTACATTTTTAACATTGTACTTGAACTCAGGCAGTTACTGAATTGGAGATTGCTCTTCTTCAACACTATGCTGGAGGTCTGTATCCCCCCGGTTGTCAGTCTCGTGTAAAATTAAGTCAATTTATCCGTACTTTTAGCCTAGAACTCGGGTTCCCCAGTGACTGACACTAAGGTATACCAGGACAACACCTGCCCGCTGCTGCGTACTCTCTGGTGCCCTCCGGGGGCTCTCTTTCCCCCACCTCCTCCTTCTTGTGCCCTGCTTACTGTGTGATCACGGTGGTCTTCCGACGAGCGGTAGAGCATAAACCTGAACTGAAAGGTCCCGTTACCGGGTGACTGGACTCACAGCACCAGAAGGGAAATCTTGTCATCGGGTAGGAGGGCGCAACGCTAGACACCCCCACCGAAGCGCTTCTCCCAAAGCTTACCCTTCGGGAGGGTCCCCTCCGTTGTTGTCTGCCTTACTTTGACGCTCCCCACAGCTGCGGGCCTCACTTCCCGGCGGACTTGGCCGGGCCCGGGTTGACTCGGCTTCCGTTGCAGGATGCGCCCGCTGCCTCAAGAAACAGTGTGTCTTACGGGGGCGCGGCCTTCCTCGGCTACCGGCAGCAGAGAGGGGCGGCGCTACGGCCCCTCTCACGTGATATGAGGATGACAGCCTCCAAGCCTGTCACGTTCCTCACTTCCTTCAGGCGATTCTCCTCACCCGGGCAACGGCGTCGCCCGCTCACCCACCCCCTCCAAGAAGCCTCTCCACAAGCTCTCGCCAGCAGCGAGCCACCTCCAGAGGACAACAGGAGCCCTCCGATCTCTGGGTGGCGGCGGTGATCGTTTCAGGTAGGGACTCGTGGAGAGAAATAGGGGGGGGGGGGCAAATTAAGGGTGCCAGTAATTCTCCGGTGTAGCTGGTTTGGATTCCAGAGCCCTCTTATTTCCTGGGGGTGGACATCGCCTCTTCAGCTAGGGATGAGGGGTATGCGTCACGGCCAGTCGAGTTCCACACCTCCTGCCAAGAAGGGTTGAGGGAAGGGGCTCGATCAGACAGTGATCCTGGACCTCTTTCAAGGATTCTGGCCACCGGTGAACCCCAAGATAACGCTGTTCCACCAGATCTCTGACTGCGTTCAGGGGCCGGTCACAAGGTTAGGGGTGATGTCACCAGGTTTGGAAATCTGTGCAGGCCCTTAGACCTGTCCGTTCCCTTTCATGCACAACCACCTCCTCACACAGGCGCCTTACTCCTGTTTTCCCCGCAGTCCACTCTATCCTAAAATGGCCGCCCTCCTGCCACCTCTATTTATCACCTTGGGCCTGACTTGCCAGAGGGGCCCAGAAGGTTCCGGAACCTGTCATGGCCCAGGTGCTGAGGTGACAGTTGGAGCCACCATTTTGTGAATCTCACCTTCCTCATCTAGTTTCCTCAGTGGAGCACCTTGCGCCTCCCCCTCAGGTAGTAAGGGTGAAGCGCCAAGAACCTCTACATCAGCACCCGAAAAGTTGGTAGTAGACAGAAAACATGAGAAGAGGGAAGGGACAAAAATAATAAAATGAGGAGGGAACTGCCAAAGGGCTGACAGGTCTAACAGTGGGTTTTTATAGTGCTTAGCACCTAGGCACTATAATACTGCCTGGGGTCAGAACTCTGGCCCAGAGGGTTGTAGAGACATCTGGTTTTCATTGTTTGTCCTAATTTTATGTGTAATATACTTCTCTTGGGTGTAATAAATGCTTTTCGTTTATAAAAAGTAAAAGCACTGACTGGACATTGAGTTCATCATCTGGCGTTACTGTGTGCGCTGTATTCTGAATGTCTAACCGCACCTCACCTCTTTGGTAAGCCTTGGACTGCCCTGTCTTGCTATCCTAAGAGTCAAAACGAGTAGGAAACACTCCAGTTGATGCAATTGGGGCATAGTGAACCCTGAGTGCCCTGGTCCCCAGAAAGCTTGTTCGAACAGGCTGTGAACCTGGGGCGGAATGCACCTTCACTGAAACAAAGGGCCCAAATGAATGGGCTAGCATTTGCACATATCCCTGTTAGAGCACAATGTTTTACGCATCCTGGGCAAGGGATGTGTGAGGCTGTTGACTAGCTGGACCTTGTGGTGGTTGACTTGGTAATAGCATTGTCATCTGGGCAGGAATAGTAATAATTTAAAACTCTCCTATCGCAAATATATTAGTAAAACAAAGCATACTGTAGGAGTGCACTGTCATTACAGATGGCATATTCTCCATTGAAATGGCCACTAAAGGTTTCCCACTAACGTGTAGTTTTAATGATAAAGATGCACAGTGCACAAACAATGTTAGGAAATCTGCATTCAGCAAAAAAAGTTTCACATCACCAAGCAAACCATTCTAATTTGTTTGGATCCTATAAAAAAAAAAAAATATATTTTTTTTCTCTCAACACAAATTTACAAAAGTGTCTTCATATTTGGTGAAGCATATTTGAAATGTTTGAACCGTTCACTTATTAGCTATTTCAGTGCTGTTTTGGAGAAAAAGAAAGAAACCTGGCATCTGACAGCCTTTCATTTCACATGTTTTGCACAGTGCAATCGTAACGCAGCTCACTTTACATAATCCTTTAATTTCAGTCACAGAAAACAAACTGTCTTTTGACCTCTGTTTCTGAAAGCTGAGCAAATGTTGCAAGATAACCATATTTAAAACATTGTTATTTCTTATTCAGTTTGCTGGGTAAGCAGAACACCCGTTGCCACCTCGTTATGGTAATCCCTAAAATAGCTCGTCTATATTAAATCTTGCTCGACGTTGTGTGTGGACTTTTTTCTTTTTTTCCTTTTCAAGCCCTGCTAAAGTGGTGCATGTTCTTCGCATTTTTGAAAGCCTTCCCATTTATCTACCTTCTTTTTCCTTAAAAAAAACCCGTAAATACTGTATTTTTGTTTAAATCTAAGGAGCCGTCCAGCAGCCGCTCAAATCTTCATTGTCCTTTGTATATTTTATACCAAAAAAAACCTATTCCAAAGATTCACCCCAAATTTCACCTACATCCTCCAACTTGAGGTGGGGAGTGGAGCAATTTGTCCAAATACGGACTTCCAAAACAACATAACAATGATAAATGCATTTCCTTAGTTTACTCATTGTCCCCTAAAATTGGAGACCCTCAATAAATGAGAACTAATAATCCCAGTCTCCCAAAATGACAAGTGTCTCCGATTCAATCAATTGCACAAGCATGCATTTAGAGCAACCTCACCAAGTGAATGTGGGGGTGTCCGTCTCTCCGCACTTCGGACAAACGTGTCAATCTGCAATCAACCCGGTTCGGGACCAGAGAGAGATGGGGGTGGAGCTGTAGGGTCGGGACGCAAGTCTGGACCGGGAGGTTGTTGTCTGTTAGCCTCGGGGAGTTGTTGTCCGTCAGTGGGAAGTAGAGGGGGAGGTACGTGATATGGTGGTTGCGGGGGGTGTAGGAGTAATTCATCCTCATGGGGGTCTGACTGTGCTAAGGGGGTATATCTCATAGGATACTGGCCATAGGCATTTAGCCGGTGTTCTCTATCTAGACGGACAATATTTGAAGCCACCTTTTCTTGCTGTAATTCCGCCAATTTTTTTTTGTTTCTCTGATTTCCATGCTGCCTTCTGGGATCGGACCTGAGCTCTCCTCTCCCTTTCTATAATTTCCTTCTTTCATAACCCCAAGGAATCAAACATGGATTGTCTAGATCTACGCCTATGCGATTGGGCTTCTACTGCCTCTATTTACTGAGGGTCAAAAGAGCCATATTTTGGCCAGGTATTATCCCTATCATTTGACGTGTATTTGTTCCATAATGTGCTGTACATTATGAGAGAAATACCATACTTCATGTATATTTCTTTATTTGGGGTACCCTCCGGGGGAGCCGGCTGACTTTATTCCAATACCTTTGATCGAGATGTGCAGCAACAACACCATTGTTCAAACTTAGTAAATACGGGCATGCGTTTCTATGTTCTCTTACCAAAACGTCTCTACAAGTCTCTAAAGTCGGGGAAAAAAAGTCCACATTACCCGTTTCACTTTTTGCAAAGAGTGAGCAAAAGCCAGATAACCATACAAAAGGTATCGCCAACCGCCAATCCTTTGTCTCGTTCTCCAGGTGGTCTCTTTACTGCAAAGCTCGTCCAAGTCTATCGGGGGGCCCCAGTCAGGACCAGTGCCACTTGCGGGGGTCTCCTCGGATGCAGTGAAGGTCAGGTGGTGGCTACGAAGATGAGGGTCTCTTTGCGTAGGTATACCCCACCACCGTCCATTCAAACTTCATTGGGACCCCTCGACCGGGTAGCCGCGTCACTGATGGGGCCATATGTTGGGCGCCAATTGTGGATTTGGAGGTCTCCTTGGAAGAGCACCCAAAGGTGCCGGGTCCACCCTTCGTCCACGGGTCCGGGATACAAACTGAGGCAACACTGGAGCACCGAGAGAAAGGATATTTATTACAATCTCATGAGATGGAGAGAAAGCATCGGCAACAGACACCCGCAGCTTGTCTGAGGAGGCAATCTGTTAAGCACTTGGTTCCACATCTTATATACCCTTCATCCCCACCCCCTGCGTGTACAGTAAAGAAAGAACACCATGATTATGCAAAGGGGGGATGTGTACAGTAAAACAATGAACACCATAATTATACAAGCAGATGTCAATCTGATAAGTTAGCAGATGGTCACTGTTGGGCCCCTGCAGGGCATAGGTGAAAACCCATAATTACAAAACAAGCAGAGGTCAATCTGATAAGCTAGCAGATGGTAGCTGTCAAGCCCTGCAGGGTGAAGGGCAGGGTGAAGACAATGAGCACGGGCGAACAGTCCTGTTCAACTGGGGTTAGCAAGAGTTCAGTCAGATTGTGGCAAACAAGGGCACGAACAGTCCTGCTCGACTGGTTTAGCCTGAGTTCAGGCAGGTGGCGGTAGGTCAGGTCTTAATCAGGGCAGTGCAGAGGTGAATCAAGAAGGGAAGCCACAGAGCATTTGTGATACAGAGAGAAGGTTAGTGATGAAGGGTGGGTGAAGCGCAAAATGACGGAGCAAATGGCAAGATAACAGACATACTTTTCCACAGAGTACAAAATGACTGAGCGAGTGTCAAGATAAAAAATACATTTTCCACACTCCTTCCGGTTTGTGGCGGGGATGGAATTCTGATTTGTATCGAGTTTCCCACATCCGGTAATTGCCAGATGCGATGAGGTCTCACTTTCAGATATTGCATCTCAACAGGTCAAAACCTGCAGGAATTTAATAGAGTAAACAAGTTTTGTAGGTATCACGACCTACAGATTCTGGTGAGTAGTGGCACCATCTTACAGCTGGTTAGGGATGAGTCTAGTACCCCTGCGCTTCTAGCCGTCCTCAGAATAATGACGAATAATTTGAAGGACTGAGTGGAAACCAGTTATTTAGTTTTCTAATACAGAATGACCACATCTTCCTGGAGTTTTATTTACGCACAACCATTCAGTGATTTTGTATTTTTTGGGAGTGTTGTATAAGCTAGTTGGAAAAGTGGTTTAGTTTACTTTGCTTCAGGTCCCATCGTTAGTGGTAAGTGGTCAGAATCCATTTGCAACTGTCCCTTACACTGGCTGTCAGATTTTGCTTTGTGTGGACGTCTGCTCGTTATTTTCCCCTTTAAATAAGCCCAGTTATGTGAGAACGTTTGCTCTGTACTGCTGTGTATTATACAAACCAAACAACATTAACCTATTTTGACCTGTACTTGTGTTGTTCATTTATTTACGTTTGTATAATTAATTGACCTCCTCGTATTTGTCTACATAACAAAACCTTTGTCCTGATTTTGTTGTGGTTGCCCAGAATTTGCTCCATGTCAAATGGGCACCCTACGCCAGGAGCTGCAGAATAACCCTGCAAGGAACGGAGCTTTTCAACAAAGCGTGCTAGTCATGCGCTTTATCGACAAGACACTTTAGAAAGCACTTTTGTTTTGTACCCCAATGGCACCGCTAAGTCTTGAGCTTTCTTAAAGGGTTAGAAGCTGGACATGGAAACATAGAAAATGTGATAGAAAATATAATAAAATTACAAGTTAATGGCGACATATAAGATCATTCCTCCCGCTTATTGACATTCTCCGCACGCTGAGCTGGGTGGGAGTCTGTTCTTGGAATAGCATTTGCAGACCTGGAATTGCCAAATGCAACTTAAATAATTATGAAAAGTGTCTGTAGAAGAGTAGGGTCTGCTTTCTATGTTCACCCCCACTTTTTGCTTTTGCTTTACTGGTTTTCGACTTAGATGTGGCTGTGGGCCTGCTAATCAGACCCACAGCCCTGCTGTTCTCTCTCTAAATTAATACTATGTACTTTAGGTGCATAACCCATTTGGATAGGATCACCTTATTGGCCCCTGTACAGTGTACCCTAGGTACCCAGGGCATAGGTGTACCCTAGGCCTACCAGGGGCTGCAGCATGTATTGTGCCACCCCTGGCCTGGCCTTCCGTTTTTGACACAACTGGCTGATCACTCAGCTGGGGCAAGGTCGTGTAATCACCCCTTGCTTAGGTGTAGTATTCCTATACCTAACTTACATATAGACACATGTGTACCTATCAGTCACTCCTATGGCAGGCCTTGACAATCCTGGAGGCAGAGTGCTTGGTAACATGTGAGATGGTGCTCTAGCATGAGCTGAGCCTGTCTGCAGCTTTCGGAACCTTGTCCTTATAGCTGTTCTATGATATAGCCTACCATATACTCTTAAAGTGCCTTATAATCTTAGACGGTTATGGTAACTATGGTCTGGCTTTATCAAAACATGTCGTGTAAGGTGTCTAACACTCGGGAATAATACCCCCATGCCATTTCTGGACATGAGAATATTATTCCCCCCTTCTAGAGGGAAAGATATGTTAAAATCATACTTCAACTGTTAGCCTCTGACCAAAGCCTCAGCATCACAAAATGGATGCTGCTGCCACGACACAAGTCTGACCTCCTGCAGCTGGGGGTGATCCCAGCCAGGGAGGCCTGGACAATAGGTTTCCTGCTTGGGGAGGTGCTAGCACCTCCCCAGACAGCCTTTAGTGTATTGGGGCAGGGTGGGCTGAAAGGAATGAGACATGCCTGGGGCACACAAGGTGTACCTTGCATAGTCCAGTTCAAACCGGCGCTGGGGCACTCCAGCCCCAGCTCTGGCGCGAAACTGGACAAAGGGAAGTGGGTGTAACCACCCCCTCCCAGGTCCCACCCATAAGGCGTGACCTAGCAGGTATCCCAGCCCCCCAGATTAGTATAAGAGTGGGAGTTGGGCCTCAAGACTTTAGATTATCCTGAACCTGCAAAACTGAACAGAAACTCTGGACCTTCGACATTCGACGAAAGAAGAAGACTGAAGAATCTCCCTTGTAGCCAAGGAGTGGCTACCCTGTGCAAACAGGCACCATCAAGAGACTACCCTTTGCTTTGCGACCGTTCTACGAGGAACCGACTGCAGAGCCCGACCAGAGCCTTGACTTCCAGACTTCTCCGACCCTCATCCACATCTGCAGCAGAGCTGAGATCCGTGGAGGCGACGAGCGACGTGGGACCGGCTACCTGGGAAAAGTGGCTAGTAACTTACAGCGCAGCTTCTGAGGTACCCTCGAAGTTGTGCACCGGGGATTGAGAAGCCCCAACCCCAAGCACCATCTGCACCGAAGATCAGCCCCCCCACACTCCACGAGTCCTGCGTGGGGCCCTTCAGCATTTTCCTGCTTGCCGCGTCTGTCCGGTTGCTTGCCCGCTGGCTAGTGGCCTCTGTGACGACGCACCCTGAAATCTTCTGCGCTGGTTTGGCTCCTCCAGACTGGCTCCCGCTTCTCTGCAAAGAAGAAGCACCCCAGACCTTCCTGGTCTGCACCAGAAGCAAGTCCTTTGTTCTTCGTGGGTTCCGCTTGCCAAGGCTTGGTGAGTCCTAGTCCAACTTCGACGCCGCCGACAGCAAGAGCCTTCGTGGGACAGCTCGCCTCCTGGTCCTGGTCGTCCTCGACGCTTCCTGGTCCTCCTGGCTGCAGCGACAAGCTTCACCTTCACCTGCAACTCTTCACGACATCGCCTGGTTCCTTCCTGGTTCCACGTGGTCACTGGCTAGTGACCTTGACTCTGTCCCCTCTGCTTGCAGGTTTCTTCTCTTCTTGATCCCAGCCTTGGGATCCACCGGACACTCTCCCCTGACTGCCTGTCAGCATCTTTCTTCAGGCATCCATAGGAGTCGACGACGAAAACGACGCATCTTCACCCCTATGCACCCGCAGCCTGTGGGCTAGGTAACTTGGGTACTCCGGTGCTCATCAGGATAGTGACTATCCTAGTGTCTAGTTTTCAAGTCTCAACTTCCTAGCTACTCCGGAAGTGTCCTAAATCTATCTATTTCTAAACTGTAATATTGCTATTGACTTTTACGCATTACGCGTGAGTGTTTCCACTCTGCACACGAATCCCGTGGGCCTCCCACTTCCTAACTAACGCTAGTGTAGTGTAGCCCCAGCGATTGCCTAGGCCTAGGCCTATTCTATTTCCGTGACAGTGGTTCTTATACCACTTATTTAGTATATGGTTTGCGTGGCCCCTAGGGCCTAACTGTATTACTTACCTGTGTGACTTACTGTATGCATTAATAAGACTGTGTTGTACTTACCTCTAAACTCATAAAGAGTGCTGAGGGTTTGCTTAGAATAAATGCACTTTATTTTATATATATATCTGTTGTGGTGTCCTTTCATTTGGTATTCAAGGGATTACATATGGTATCACAGCTGGCTTCACATGCCATTCAGAGTTTAGCCTAAGACTGCTCTTGTCCATGCTACCACTAGGATAGCTGGTCTATAAGGTTGACTTTACAACCAATCACCATAAGGGTATTTGGACTGATATAAGGTGTACACTATAACTAGTGACACCATACATCAGGCCAACTTCTCAGTGTCTATAAACGCTCACCTGAAATTTTTGCAAATGTCTCCACCGTATATATTTATCCCCAGCCTAACTGTATTGTATGTTTACCACAGTACCCGGCGGATGTCGTAGATACACAATCCCAAACGCTACCTTCATGCATATGGTATGGTCCAAATAGACCATTATTAGTCTCTATGATATGCTTCTGTGCTTGATGCCACAACCCAATTTGCCAGAAAGATTTTGTAGATTTAGTAATGGTTATAGCTAGATAAGCCATAGCCGTTAACTAGATGCCCACCTCACATGCCAGAAACTGATAAATGGAAATTTAAACTTCATAATTGGGAACAGGCTGAAGGTTCCACAATTCGCCTCCTGTGCCTTTGTCATTGGGAAGCTATGGAACTCACTTAATGGGGCACATTTTTACATCAAAAAATCCCTAAATCTGATGACCTGCCACCCTGAACTGCAACAGAATCTGGTTATCAATCCTAAATGTATCTGCATGAATATGTAATGCACCCAAGTTCTCTCCTGGATTGTCCACTACTACATTTTGTAGAGGTCCTCTGTATAACTTGCTCACAAAGGTAGTTGGTTATTATAATTGCTATTCTGTTATCTACTCTTGTTGAATGGTATGCTATGCTGTCTGCTCTCTTTCTATACTGACATTTACATAATTACTGTATGCCGCGTATCCACTGCTTTTGGTTCCTTTGGAAAAACAAAAATAGATAATAAAAATTGTGAGGTAATGAACATATTAACTGAAAATTTCGTGTTTTTTTTATTTGATTGTTCAATACAGAACCAAAGTGCTTAATTCCCAGCTTAAGAATATATATTGCCGAATAACACGATGGGGTGTAGATCTACAACTCGCAAGTGCATCCCAAAGCCATCAGCATCCTGGTACTCTAAAGACCACGCTGACCATAAATGATCCATCTGCAGACAGGAGAGAAAATGGTAGAAAAACAGAACTCCTGACAACATTTCGTAATGGAAGTATATCCTTACAGCATGCAGACCACTCCTCACATCAGCCCAATCAAAGTACTATACGAACAATGAGTATTTTTATTTTTTAAAGACCATCCTGCACTGCATAAACCCCCTGCAGGACACACAACTATTCCTCACTTTTCAGAATAGTGCTTTGCCATCTGCTTCATCTTAAGAGGGGAAACAAATATTGAATTTCCAACAGTACCTCAATGCCACCAAGCTTGCTTCTTCTCTTCATCTAGCCCTTCCCACAGAATCCCTCAATAGTCCACCTTCGAAGTGCTATCTTTCCCAGATCTCGCTGACACATTCAACTTCCTTGAAGCTACTTCTAATGAAGATGTCTTACTCATTCTTGATTGAAGCTCTCTGGGGATGCTCTTGTACTCGTACTTAGCATTGTCAATGGCTCCCCTCTCTCAATACATCTTCCAAAAGCGGCCAGATCCTCCTACTTTAGACACTGATGACCTCACCAACTCCTGGCCCATCACTCACTCACCATTCATTGGCAAGATCATTGAAAAAGCAGTCTATGCTCAACTCCAATATCACATCCGTGCTGCATGACTATCAGTTTGGCTTCAAATCACGCTGCTGCACGTACACCGCTGCTTCACAGATGATGGGATATTGACCACAGATGATGATCCCTGCCACTTTATTGCTGGACCTCTCAGCTGCCTTTGACAGTCAGCCATCCCACCCTCATATGTACCCTGTAGTCCCGAATGGCACCTGCCAGCAGTGCCTTTTATCAGTTTTCCTTCTACATTTCCAAATAATAAAATGTTGTCCTCTTAGACACCTAAAATTCATTTAATCCGAGGTGTCCTCCAGGGTTCCATACTGCCACCTTTCACTTTTTTTTTCTTTATAACATTTTTATTTGTTTATTTTTTTAGTTTTGTTTTTTATTTGTTTTGTTTGCGTTTTAACAACATCCTCAAGACCACTGGGTCCAGGCAACATGACCGCAATAGAGCACTCCGGAATGTTTAAAAGGAATGTAGACTTACAGATTTGCAATAAGCATGACAGATCTCTGTTGCAATAGTAGGTAAACATCCCCAGTCTCTACTGGTGCACCCCATGTCCCCAGTGCAGATCCCCCATATTCGGTTGTATTTCTGGGGGACACCTTCGCCTTGTACACCAACGTTTCCAGTTCCATGCAGGAGGCCATGCTGTGGGCCCACTCATGTATGGACGGTGTTCATGAATCCATCCAGTGCCTGGTGAGGTCTCTCTTTGGCACCATATATGCTGCTGTGATCAAAGAACGGACTGCTCTGGAGACGCCCACTATTGCCATAATATGCATGAAGACTAGCTTGGGATCAAGCACTAGGGGAATACCCGCCACCCACCTGGTATATCTATTGACGGCCGTCCAGTATGTTTGCACTACCAGATTGGTCCAAACAGTGTGGTAAAGACTGCCTGGAATGCATAAGCTGAAGGTAGTGGTAGAATTGGGAGGAATGAAGGCTGAAGTCGACTGCTAATTCCTGGAATGAACAGATATGCCCATCCCTCCAGACATCTACCAGGGTGGAGAGACTGATCCCACCCCACAGCGGAAATCCGACCAACCTTACCGTCTTGATCAACCATGTCTCATGTCAGAGAGGGGTGGGGGGGGCTCCCATGAGCACCGAGTACCCTCAGCTCATGGGGACCTGCATAACTGGTGTGTGGGAATGTGGAGGCTCATGGATGTAAAGTAGGGAGTGCAAACCTTAGGCATGAAGGAGAGCCAGCTCCAACCAGAAGACTGGGTCTCCCCTATCTGCACGGAACCAGTTGATATGTTGACCAGTTGCTAGGCCCAGTTACTTAGCCAGATATCAGCCTACCTTAAGCCATCCTAAAATGGGAATAATGGCACTTCACGAAGGACACCTTGGGGTCTTCCCAGCCCACAGAAAAGTAACAATGTGCGACTGCAGTTTGGGAGGGGGGGAGGGGTGGGGGGGGGGGATGGGTCGTATGATGTATAGATAGTGTGGTAGTACATAAAGGAAGCGAGGTAGTGCCACCATCTTGAAAAGCTCTCTGCGGCCATGGATAGTGGCAGTTAGACTATTTTGTCATGTTTCTCCGCGCCCAGGGAAGCAGGGGGATGACATTAAGGTCCCAATACCTGGATTGAGAAAGGGCAACCGTCGTGCCCATGAAACGGAAACAATCTCCCACGATCTGTAAGCGGAGGTATCACTCAGTCCCAAGACCCTTCACTCTCAGACGGTCACAAGGGTACATCTGCTCCAGTTAACCCAGAGGTATCCCCGTAGACCTCCAAGATTTCCATAAGCTGTGGCAGGGTTCACCAGGGCAGATCTGCCATGTATAAAGAAACCCTGTCTTCCTCCCCCGCCCGCCCTCCTCGTCAAAGCCGCAGACACTGGTGTCTACTCCAACGAGCTCGACCAGGGGCTCCATCACCAGAGTGAACTATGGTTACGGGTGGCAATCCTGTTAAGTGACCCCCGTCGACTGGGAAGCAATCAGAGAGGGCCTCTTTGACCCAGACCTGTGTCCATAACCTGGTGTAAAATTCAGACACACCCGGTCGGATACAGGGACCAAATTCCATACTGTGGAAGACCGCAAAGAGAGGGCTAATATACCATGTTGAATGCCCTTCCTATGTCCACCACGAGGAGCATCGTATCTCCCCTCAATTCCCTGCTAGCAGGCCAGGCCCACATTCAAACGCCGTAAGCTATGGCAAGTGCCCCATGAACTATTGAACAGACCACCACCACCGCCAAGCACATGACCAACACCATAGCCTGGATCTTAACTTCCAAGTTGATGAGAGAAATGTGTCTATAAGACCCACATTCCTCTGGATTTTTGTCTTCGGAAGGATTGCGGTAGTCACCCCTTGTAGATCATGCGGGAGAGTCCTGCTGCGGAGTGTCTCCTCGTACAATTCCATCAAGTGGGGACTCAGCAGAGACAAGTAGCGTTTATACAGCTCCAGCATAAATCCATTGGGGCCAGGGGCTTTATCCAAGGGCATGTCTGAGATTGCTTGCTGCGTTTCCTCAGCAGAGAGTGCTCATCTAATTCTCTACTCTCCAAGGCGGGCCGCATTCGCACTGGCAAATCTGAAATCCAGGGCAATTAAAGTTCTGTGGGGGGTGGGGCCCCTGCGCTGCATATAGATCCCTGAAAGTGGGTGTCGAAGCCTCGTCCCAAGCCAGATGCCCCTATAATCATCTCTCCATCTGCTGACCTTAACTCGGCAGTCATGGTGCAGGGACGGTCAGCCATAGCCAGCCAGAAGACCAACTTGCCCTCCTTGTCTCCTCTCGTAGACCTGAACCAGGATATGAATATGGCACAACTTTGTGGAGTTCCGCAATTTGTGATGGAGGTTCAGGTGCACCTGTGCCAACTTGCGCTGCTTTGCCGGCGTATGGGAATCTCCAGTGCCACTCTCCAGATCCATAATCTCACATTCCGGGCACAAGTCATCTGCCTCTCTCAGATGCTTGTTTCCACTTAAGGGAAGACCTGGCTTGGCAGTTTGGGCTGGACTTTTTCCATGAGGCACAGGGTCAAGACTGATTTGCATATAACTGGGTCAGAACTGAGGTGGTAAAGTGAGCTCAAGATCGCTGATTGATTCAACCCAGATCTGTGACTGGGGGTGAGTGTCAGAAAAGTTTCTGCGCTTCGTCCGTCCTCTCCTTGTGTTTGCTTTGTTTTCAGTAAGTGCTCCCTAAGTTGGTAGGGTATTCCCAGATGTGGTCCATGCTCACTTTGCCACTGGATTCAAGCTAGCCTGCCTGATGAGGGGGTTTTACCCCGAAACTGGTACCTGATGCTTGTTTCCGGTTCAGGGAAGACCTGGCTTGGCAGTTCGGGCTGGACTGTTCCCATGAGGCACAGGGACAAGACTGATTTGTATATAACTGGGTCACAACTGAGGTGGTAAAGTGAGCTCAAGATCGCTGATGGATTCAACTCCGATCTGTGACTGGGGGTGAGTGTCTGAAAACTTTCAGGGCTCTGCCCATCATCTCCTTGTGTTTACCCCATCTGCTTCTCTATCTCATCTGACCCCCCTGATAGAGGAGAAAACCTTGCCTCTAAGCACCATATTAAATGCCGCCCATAGTGTCACCGGGGAGGCTATATAGCCCTTCTTTAATTCAAATTACTCCGCTATGGTGTCTCTAATCTGGTCCACGAAGTACTCATCCTGCATCCACTATGCAGTTAACAGCCCCAGCCCCCTCTCTCCTCGGTTGCCCCCACCCACTGGCAGCAGTACTGGGGAGTGATCGGTCAAGGCTAGAGGAAGGATGCTGATTTGTGTTACTTGCCCAGTGTCTTAGGAGGAAAGGATGAAGTAGTTCAGTCTGGAGGACGTGCCATGTTGTGCGGGTGTGTGGGGATGGGATGGGATGGGGGGGGGGAGGGAGGGGGGGAGTAGTAGGCATATTGCCTCTCTGCACGGTGCTGGAAACTCCAGGCATCTACTAAGTCCAGGGTATCCGCCCAGGAGTGAAGAGTTGTCCGGAGACCTCCGGAGTATTGGGTCCATAATGGCATTGAAGTCTCCACCCAATAATGTGAACTGGCATTCGCCTCAGTTATATGCCTCACCACTGCCTCCAGGGTCACCCCCCCAGCATTCATGCCGTCCTATCTAGTACCCCAGGCAGCAATAAAAGCCACCTGTCCCTTTCATTGCTGTCATGGAGCCACTTGGTGCTCTACTGACAGATGACAACATCAAGGCTCACCAATATGTTGATGATACACAATTGTACTTGAAAGTCTCTTCTGTCTTGGAAATTCAGCACTGCTTGTACATCATCCAGACCTAGATTTCCAGTGCCTACCTGAAGCTCAACCCAACAAAAACAGAATTCCTGTTTTCCAAGAACAAGAAACCAGATGCAGTACAAACCTGGTCTCTGATCCAAACCCTTACTGTTTTGAACGTCCAACATTCACAAACTGCCAAGTCACTTGAATTTTTATTTCCTTGACACCAATTTTACCCTCAAGGAGCACATTGCTGAAAAAAACACAAGGACGACCTGGTACAAGCTCTCTTAAAAAGAAAGCCAACCGTTCTTTCCTGCAAGTGCCTTCAGAACTGCTGTTCAAGCCCCTTGTAATCGCTCATCTGAGTGGTAGTATGCCCGTACTCCATGGCCTCCCAAATTCCACACTTGCAGTCCTTAGGTGCATCCTTCACGCCGCAGTTCATCTTATCTATGCCCTGAACAAAATGATCACATCAACCCCATCCTGATGGAACTTCATTGGCTCCCCTAACTAGCCTGCACCATCTTCAAAAACAGCTGCATCATTTACAAGGCTATCACGACTAGTACCCCTGCTTATCTTTCAGACGAGCTCACCACCTCTGGTGGTTCTTGGCATGCCCACAGCCAGGACATCCTCCGACTTCAAACTAAGCGGTGTAAAAAAGAAAATAATAGTAAAAATGAGGCAGCAGGCCTTTTTAATCTGTGCACCCAGGATCTGGAACTACAAACCCATATGCATCAGAACTGCCCAACTTTCCTCCAATTTATGAATGAGTTGAAGACTCTCCTCCTTTAAAGCATGCTACATCACAATGCATTAACCGTCCTCAACCCAACTTCCTCTTCTATTTCTCATCTTTATTCTTGGCCTTGACAACATACAGCACTCGGAAGCCTTTTAGCTAGGTTTGTGCTTGAGAAATAGCATAAACATACATTTGTGATTGCATGATCAGTGCACTCTGTATGTTTGGGACGTACTCTGAGAGGTCAACATGTTTTGACCCTCAATAAATAGAGCTATTACATATTCTTTATCAGGACTGGGATCTAGGAATGGTGTGTTGAACTTGCGTTCGAAGTGAAATAGGGTCTTTATTCATAATGTTGGGGCGGGAGTTTAACATGGTTTCTCAATTCTTTTTTCTGTTGCTTGCGTCCTGGCAGGTTCTGGTTTGTGTACAGTGGAGTTAAATGATTTGGAGGGGCGAAAGTGTTAAGCCCTGTGATGGATTAAAATATTACCTGCAGGTAAACAAAGACCTCTTCATTCTCACGGTTTAATCTTTTGTCACACGAAGGGAATCTCTGGCCCTCTCTCTGCTGTATGAACGTTCTTGTGTTGTGTTGTGTGGAGCTGCATGTGTGAATGTATGTGTCTTTGTATCTCAGCCTCTTTAGGTTTGTCTCTACCTTGTTCATTGTGGCATCTCGAACAGCCTACCATTCCTAACTTTCCTTGAGAAACCAGTTCCTGATAAATTTTTCCCCTTTTGAATTTATACAGCCAGCCTCTCTAGCTTACTCTGCTCTTCTGTGGCCTATTTTCCTCTTTTACACTTCCTTCTTGATAGGCTTACGTTTTGACTACTGTTGGGGCGGGAAAGTCCTCTACATTGGTTATGGACATGAAACCCTGCTGGGAGTGCCCCGCTGTACTTTTATCTGGATTCCTAATGCTGATTTTTGTTGTTGTCATAGACAAATAACATAGCCGTGTCTCACGGATTGCGGTCTATTTCGACCGGGAAGAGGTGCGCAAAACACTGCCCTTATAATTGTGAAATGCTACCGCCTGTACCAGGAGTTAAGCAGCACCAGAGCGATGGTGGCAGCATACCTTGTAGTGATCAATAGGAGTGATCAGGTCCTTTTTAACCTGCCTCTCTAAAGTAATGTCTACCAGCTCACTCACCTTTTTTTAAAGTTTAGCTGCTGTGTGCTTAACTTGCCTTTGGTCTTCATCAGTTAGATGTAGAGTTATGTTATTTTATAGGGTATTTCTTAAGCGGACAGCTACTCCACAGAGTGTCCCGGCGCTGGCCAGACCCCGACACAGAAAGCGAACCAGAATACACTGCCACATTATTTTTGGAAGAGCCAAGTTTTCACGCCCTTACGAAAATTGAAAAGGTCGCATTCTTGCCGCAGCATGAGAGGGAGGCTATTCCATAATTTTGCTGCGGCCGCCCTTTCGAGAGAGGAGAAATTTGGGCACAATTGTTAGTTGTTGGAAGGATGAACGTAGTGTTCTTGAAGGTTTATAGAGTTGAATTTTATTTCTGAGGTATGGTGCTCCAATTTTATTCATAGCTTTAAAAGTTAAGACCAGGGATTTAAAACAAATCCTCTGTCTTACTGGAAGCCAGTGTAAGGCACTCAAATGGGAAGACATATGGTCTCTTGGCCCCGCTGTCAAGACTGCCCTAGTCGCTGCATTTTGAACTACCTGCAGCCGGTTTAATAGGTAGTTTGGAAGACCCAGATACAGCACGTTTACATAGTCAAGTCTGGACGTGATAAGAGCCTGGACCCCTGTTTTCCTATGTGCAATTGGGAGGAGGGGGAAGAAATTCCTCATCGTTTTTAGCAGTCCAAAACACGTACCAGCCGTAGATTGGACCTGGGTTTTCATAGTCATATCTGAGTCAATTTTTATTCCTACCTTCTTCTTCTCCGGGGGGGGGGGGGGGCGCAATTTTTTGGCCACCATTGACGCCATTCATTGTCTGGGGTGTGTCCATAGAAGATAATTTCTGATTTGTCCGAGTTACAAAGTAACTGGTTTTGGTTGAACTAGTTAAACACCTCGGTTAGGCAGATGTTGATTTTATTTCCATCTAGCACCTCCTTCTTACCGCATGTGAAAAGCAATTGTGTATCGTCAGCATACAATACAATTTTTGCCCCATATTTTTCGGCCAGTGAGCCTAGGGGGGGCCATATAAATGTTAAAAAGGGTGGGGCTCAACACCGAACCCTGTGGGACCCTTACGTTTAAAGCTTGAATGGAACTAGAGAAAGGCGGGGCCCAAACTGTTTGCTGACGATTTCTTAGGAAGGAGGTGAACCATCTAAGAACTGTTCCCCCTATGTTACTCTCCCTCCATCTCAGAAGGAGCCAATCATGGGGCACGGTATCAAAGGCCGCTGATAAGTCCAGTAATATCAGCACCGCCTTTCCTCCGGTACCAAGTGAGTTTTTGATAGTTTCTACAATTTCTAATAGGCGAGTTTCATACTGAAATTCGCCCTGAAACCCGATTGACTCGGATGAAGTATCTGATTTCCTTCAATAAAATCAGTCAGGGTTGTGTTTACATACTTCACCACCACTTTGGAAAAAAACGGTAGGAGAGATATGGGCCGATAATTACTGACTACCAACGGATCCGCAGTTGGCTTTTTTAAAAGAGGGAGAATTTTCCCGTGTTTCCATATTGCAGGTAGCCTTCCCTCGGACAAAGACAGATTAAGTATTTTGTTTACAGAAGGGTTTATTACTTCGGCAATTGTGGCCAATATTTTTGCCGGGATAGGATCAGTTGGTGATCCTTATTTTAAGACTGTCATGATCTTTAGGGAGATCTCCTTAGGCATAGGTACACACTCCATTAAAGTGTTCCCACTAGAAGGATTTATAGGAGAAAGGCTAGGCATGCTACTAGTCGCATTCTGACCAGGACTCCCAAAAGAGTCTTGAATTTTTTGAATTTTATTGTAAAAAAAATTGGGCAATTTCGTTTGTCCAAGTGGCTGTGGGGGAAAAAGGACTCTTCGAGGCGGGAGGAACCGTAAAGTCTTTGACGATCTTGAACAGTTCCTTCGCACAGTTATCTGCTTGTTCAATTTTCCTGGCCAGGAATTGTTTCTTACCGTCGCGGACCTTTGCGTAATGAACCTTCAAAGCAGTTTTATATGTTATTTTTTCAGCCGGGTCAAAGTTCTTTCTCCAACGCCGTTCTAGAATCTTACACGCACTTTTACTCTTTCTCAAAGACTCATTAAACCACGATGCCGAGTTTCGGCCTTGTTTGGCTACTCGTGTTTTAATAGGGGCTAGCTGCATGCTGCATCATGGAGCCAGTTATCCAAAGCATGAACATCATGCTCCAAATTATTATTGACCTCTAAGGGAAATATATTAAGCATATGAGTAATGGCTTCAGGTGTTACTTGATTAAAAGATCTAAAGGTCTCTGGCCGAGAGTTATAATAACTCACCGGTTTAGTTGACGTCTTATCTATTTCAAAGTTGACCAGAAAATGATCCAACCAAACAATACGCTCGGGAGCCTTTACTTCCAGTTCCATAGTGGAAAACATCTGGTCTAAAATATGACCTTTTTCATGTGTGGGATGTGTAACACACGGAGCCAGCTTAAAGATGTTAAATAATTCATGGAGTTTGATTGAATCTGCATCCATTCCTTGATCAAAATGAATGTTAAAATCCCCTAATATCAGACATTGTTCAAATTTTGACATGATTGCGGTGATAGCAAGGCCTATTGATTCCAAAAACCTTCCGGCCGGCCCAGGTGGGCGGTAAAGCAAGACCCCCACGATCGTTTGATGGGGGGAAACTGTTAAACTAAAGCCAAGACCCTCTGCTCCTTCTGGTTCTGTTAGTAATATCTGTTGACAGTCCAGTGGATGTTTGTAAATGATCGCAACCCCCCTCCTCTGCCTCCCTATCTGTCCTTCCTGAGTATCCTATAATCAAGAGGGAGAGCACCGGCAACGGTGGGGTTCGACCCTTCATTTAGCCATGTTTCAGTAAGAAACATTACCTCCGGCTGAGTCTCCGAAAGGAGATCAAACAGCTGAAGTTCGTGCTTCTTCATAGACCTTATATTTAGCAGAATAACTTTCAGTTTTTCTTTCATTTGGCTAGCCTCAGCTCGCTCTCCAACAGGCTCCTTCCCTGTTTGGTAATTCCAGTCACCAGGCTGGAAACTGAAATTCCGATAGCAACTACTGCACACCATTTCGCTGGAGTTTGCCGCTAAAAAATGGCGGGGGCATTGGAATCCCTCCTTCTCCAGCTTCAACAGTTGATATCTACTATAAGCTAACACACAATGACAATTTACAGAATTACCTAGATATAAATCGGCATCTTTTCTGGCGCTGGTCGCTCCCGGGCCGCGGACGGGCGCAGACGGGCTTGCCTTGTGCACGCCTTCTGCAAAAACAACAATTGATGGACAGAATGCAGAACAATGTCATACATTCACCCCAGTACAGAGATCTGGGCCTAAATCCATCGTTTTTTTGCTCACCATGCCATTCCAGTTTGAACCCAGCCATATGCAAATCAGTCTTGACACTGTGCCCCATGGGAACAGTGCAGCCCGAACTGCCAAGCCAGGTCCATCCACTGCGCGCTCGCGCAGCGTCCCTCTTTATGCGTGCCAGCTTATGGGACACTAGACCGCACCCCGCTCCAAAATGGCGGCCAGGGGTGGCGCCTCTGAGCACAATCGTTATCCAACTTCCCGCTTCCCCTTACAGAGTTCCGGCACAGGTAGCAGCAATATAATGTCAGATTTACAATACTAAAATCTGATTTTCTAATGCCCCAGTAACATCAACAATTGTGAAATTAAAATCTTTCGAGATTTAAAAATAGATAGCAGCAGTAGTTCCTCACGGCAGTAGTTCAAACAAAAAATTAACAGCAGTCGTATATCACAAAAGATAAATGTGCAAAAACGCAGTTTGTAAATTTTAAAAACAGTGGCAGAGAGCAGCCGCTAATCTGTCAGGGTCAAAGTGCTGCGCAGTGCAGGAGTGGTGACTGCGCTGGATGTATGTGTTCCTGGGAAGGGTGCAGTACAGAGATAGAGCAGTGCTTTGCAGTACATGCATGGCGAGTGTTTGTACTGGGTGTATGTGTACGTGCTAGGGATACATTACATAAGAAATTTAGTGCTGTGCAATGCATGCACAGTGGAAGCATGTGCTGGGTGTATGTGTGCTTGCAAGAAGTACAGTTCATGATGGATGAAGTGTAGTGCAGCACCTGCACGGTGAATGTGTGTGCTGGCAGTATGCGTGTTTGCAATTAGCACACCATGGCACAATAAAGAAAAGCTACGGTATTGAGCAGTGCACACAGAATGAATGTGTGGGTTGAATGTATGTGTCTATGATGGCACACTGCTTGTAAGTAACAGTACTGGATTAGGGGTCTCCAACCTTTTCCCTAATGAGAGCTACTTTTATTCAACAAAAATCATCCTGAGCTACCAAAATTATTTGTGCTGTACGCTTCAGACAAGAGTACATTAGTGGCCACCCTATGCAAGATTACCAGCCAGGTTCACTCTAGTGCAGGATTACTAGCAATATTGTAAAAAGGCTGAGTTAGATTGAAATGCCTCTACAAGAGTAATACAGAACAGCAACACTGATATTCTCCATAGCACAAAGGAAATAATGTTGGTATTAAGTCTCCCAAAGCTGCATGATTTATCATTTAAATATCCGCTTTAAATAAATATTGTTTTGAAATTATCAGTTTTGAAAATATGCCCATTTTCGCCTCAAATACCACTTTTCAATTTTGGTATACATAATCATTTAAGCACTCGAAAGATTCTAATTTTAGTATGCAGGGCTGCACATAGGAGAGCTACTTCAAGGTAGCTGGACAGCTACCAGTAGCTCACAAGCTACTTGTTGAAGCCTGGATTAAAGTATGTACAATAGCGTGCACTGAGTGCAAGGGTGCCTGGAATGGTACATTTCATGGGGGACCATGGGTTTGATTTGGGGAAGCCCAGGCATGCAGAGTAAAGGAATCTCCCCCCCCCCCCCCCCCTCCCCCCAACAGATTTGTATATTGCTGCATTCATGTGAGCTGGGTGTGACACACTGGAGAAGAGAGACTCCCCAATACACTTCAAATGGTACTATTTGATTCAGTGATAGACCACAAGGAAAGGGCATAGACCAATCTCGGGAAAGGAGATGGGGCTTACAAGTCCTGGTGGCCCACCGCCCTCGGCAGCCCCCCCGCGGGCCACGCCTGAAACCTTGGCATCATACTCGACTCCTCCCTCTCCATGACCTGACAAGTCAATGTCATCGCCTAAACCTGCTTCAACTCCCTCCGCTTCCTCTGTAAGACCTTCAGGTGTAGCCGAACCCCCCTGAATCAAGGAAGATTGTCGCCCATGCACTCATAACCAGCAGACTGAACTACGGAAACGCCCTCTACGCCCGCATCAACAAATCTATGCTCATCAAAATCCAGACCATACAGAACACCGCAGCCAGACTCGTCCTCGGCATCCCGTGACGCGAACCCATCACCCAACACCTGCGTAACCTCCACTGGCTGCCCGTTGAGAAGAGAGTAACTTTCAAGATACTCGCCCACACCTACAACACTGGACCCCAGTATCTAAAGGATAGAATCTCCATCCAGGTACCCAAGAGGAACCTCCGATCGTCCGACCTCGTCGAACCCCCCCAGTGCATCCGCAGAGCAAGAACGGGTGGAATAACCTTCTCTTACATCGTGGCCAAGACCCGGAACAAGCTCCCGATCGACATCAGACGCCCACCCTACACATCTTCAGGAGGACCCTCAAGACCTGGCTCTTCAACTGACCTGATCTCCTCCCCACCCCCGATTCCCCCCTCGCCCCAGCGCTTTGAGACCCTCACGGGTAAGTAGCACACTTAAAACCACCTGATTGATTGATTAAGGTATCATAAAGTAGGGCTGGGAGCCCTAGATTAACCTTTTTGATGCACATATCAGCATGGCGCACAATCTGGTATAAACTCTAGTCACTCTCATGGCCTATATTGTGGGACTATCCACTTTGGAATCTCTCCTTCTGTGACCTACAACTGTTTAAGAGGAAAAAGAGAGAGCAAATTGTACATTTCAAAAGAAGCGGAACCCCATCATAAAGCTTCATAGACGCAGACCCTAAATCACATTTGGTGTCTGGAAATGGACTATTGGAAGGGGAGGTTGAGAGTCCAATATTGGTCTATCTGTCAA